>NW_026947484.1:125960481-130760481 GCF_034190915.1 Cavia porcellus | reverse complement strand
GACCTGGCTGATGCAGTTTCTATAGCAACCCATGTTTCCTGGGAAACCCGAAAAAGGTTGTCATGGCATCTCTTGCTCCCTAGCCCCACCCCCAGCCCTTGCTGTTTCCACAGTAACCTTTCCAGATGGTTCTTACTTACATGATTTCATAAGGGAAACTACTATTTGAAGAAACCGCACAAATAAAGTTAAGTGTGAGAATCTAAGAAGGTGAAAGAGTTGCCAAATGCATTTTTTCTTATGAACAGCATTGATGCTATCCCATAATGTCTGAATTGACAAGGAAAATACCATCTTTGGAATGTTACATGCAAACCACAATAAAGCATGATACGAATTAAATGCCAGTTTTTAGGCAATAATTTTAAAAGATGCTCTCTACAGTTTTCTTTCTCCGAGAAGTGATGACAACAAAATCTACCATAAAAGTGTCCTGTATATAAGCAAATGAGAAATTCAGTGTATCTGAAATCTTACTAGAAGGGACCTTTAGACTTCCTTGTGAAAATAAAATGCAGCTCCTGCAAAAAGACTGTCACCATTACAGCACTTGAAAAACAAAATAAGCAAATATATAAAGGATGCTCATTTTTAACGGAAGGAATTACAATCAGTGGAAGGAAGAGTAGAAGTAACCAGATCTTAAAGGAACATCTGCAAGTTTCAGCTATGTACAAGGGTTGCCAGCAGACAGACAGAATCAGGTGAGCACTGTGTATTATACTGACTTTTGTACGTGGAACCAGATTCACATCTACATTGGTAATGCTTAGAAAACCAATAGCTTTATATTTTATGTCAAGTGCCTTTCCTTAAAGTTTACATCTTTCCCGTTTTTCCACGTGGCTAATTATTCTTTGGTTTCCAGTGTTTATTTCCAAAAAAACGGAAGAAAAAGTTATTTTTCCTCAGAAAAACTTTTCACTCAAGCTGAACTGAAGATTATTCCATTGCTTTCACCAACCCATTTGGTTTTTGAACAACCTGTTTCCCCTTAAAAAAAGAATATAAAGCAGACTCTAAAGTTGATATATTAACAGTCCAATTTTAATTTACATAATTATTCAGTAGTAAACACTAGTACTGTTCTTTGAAACAATAATTGTTTTATATATTTATATAAATTACATGTTGTACACAATTGCTTTTCCACTCTGATAACACATAATTATTCTAGAGTAAATTAGAGTAAACCTTGTTTTTAAGCTCATCAAATATTTTCAGAAGCCTGCATACTTTATTATTTGTGCATTTGAGAAAGTGAGCCACACTGATTGATACAATAGGAAGAGAAAGAGGAAGAAAACACAACAAAACACATCCAAAAGAGGCAAGAAATCTGTATATACTCAACTGTAGAGTTGTTTGCTTTTATCTATATGTATCTGAACAGGATTCCTTTATCTAATTTCCTTGGCTTTTTTTTTGAGTTACTTTTAACATCAATACACATTTTTACCTAACATTTGATATTCTTAAAGACCAATTATTCTTTTTATAACCCATTTTAATAATATTAAATATGCTGTAGCAGTCGTATAAAATATTTTATCTATCCTTAAAAAATCTTAACATAAAGGTGACAAATTTATTCACATGTATGCAGAAGATGTAGAGAACTTGATTAGTTCCATAAGTAAATGATAGTTATGACTTAATTTTTATGAAGGCATAAATAATATTAGTTTGAAAAAGACCTTTTATCCTTACCTACAGATATAGCACAGGTTTTGAGTCTTAATTTTGAGGAAATATAACTGCTTCTAGTCGCCATATTGGAAGCTTCATAAAGGTTATAAGTTCTGTGCCCTGATTGTTTAGATGCTTGATGTTTTGAATATTGTGTCTAGCATAGAATGTAGCAACATGTTGTGTGTTTATTGATCAAATGCTTGTTATGTTGCATTACTGTTACTTCCAGGCTTCCAGTAAGATGGTAAAAGGGGTTAAACTCCACAGTCATATTGCCAGGGTTTGAATCCTTAATCTGCTGTATGACCTTGAGCAAATTATATAACCTCTCTGCACCTCAGTTTCCTTATTTGTAAACTAAGATAATGAGTATTATTTCACATGTTTATTACAAATACTAAATGTTAATACAAGTAGAAAACTTAGGAAAAATGATTGCATGATGTTACATTATTTTATGATCATTACAAGCATATATAATTAATAAAAATGTTGTGAATGGCAAATACCTAAATAATCAATGTTTTCCTATTTCCTTTCTATGATAATAATAATTACCGTGTATTAAAAGTCACCCATGTCCTGGACATTTGTCAGTTCTCCTAGGTAAGTGCTATTAACTTCATTTTAGGAGGATAACAAATAGCTCAGATTGACTGATTTTCTGTGATTTCAAGCCAGCTCTTGCTGGCTCAAAACCCTTGTTTCTTTCATTGGGAAACCTGAGAGATAAAATAAATCCCTGTGCTCTTGTGTTTGCCTTCAGCCTAGGTTTCTAATTATGAGTTCATGTAAGGACCATATCCCCAGAAGCCTATTGTATTAAATGTTCTCAAAATTAACCCTTTCTTAATAATCAGGTATTTTTTAACCAGAGGAGCAAATGTTATTTAAGTCAGATAGATATTGACTTTTCTGGTAATTTATATGCTTGGTTATCTGGATTTAATATTAGAATAATCAACCATACTAGAATATTCTTTATATATATTGGTTATCTGGATTTAATATTAGAATAAGCAGCCATACAGTGCTTTTTTTTCAGTTTGACATTTATTTTTGTTTTATGTGTTTTAATCAAAAATATATGGTATTATTATGCAAATGATTGCTTTTCTACCTCCTTATACTTTGCTTAGGTTGCTGAAGAACTATACCAGAAAGCAATGTAAACAGTTTCACTCTCCCTTATTAAAAAGGAAGAAATTTCTGAGAACAGCAAGATTGAAAGCAAGAGATTTCCAGTTCACTGAAATTTGTGACACTGTGGACTTACCCAGCCACTCCATGAATCTTTAAGAGAATCTGTGCTCAACAGATCCTTAGAATATACTTTTGTCATACATACTACCTATGGCTCCTTCACTAAGGTCTTAAATCATTTATGAAATGAAAATGGTAGTGATTTGACCTTAAAGCAAAATGCAAATGAATCTTTTTGCCCATGTTAGTTAGCTTCACCAAACTACAGGTTTCAGTGCTAAGCTCAGTTGCACATCTGGGTGTTGAAGAAGTATATGCGTCTATATGTTGCAAGAAGAGATTCTTGTAAGCAGTGTAACTGGATCGATGCATATCTATCAGCACCATGGGGAAAATGTATCTACCCTCATAGCTACTAGATCTAGAGAGAAAGAGGGAGGTAAACATTTGTTATTATTTTTTTCTTACATAGCATTTTTAAATATCCACTAACCACTGCAACATAATTGTAGAGACCTACACATAAAATATTGTATAAGTTATCTGTGAGCTTCTAAATATAATTTCAGAATTGAAATTTTAAATGGACAAGAAATTTAAAGTTATGGTTTATTTACATAAACTTGTAATTTACCTCTTTGATGTACGATGTATTTAAGTAATTGCTTTGCAAATAGTATATTAACCTAACATGCATAATATATTCCAATAAGTTACTCCTTTGAGAACCATAACTGTAATTTATTCTCTTCTATACATTTAAAATTTCAACATTTTCTACAGCAGTTCCAAGTCTTTCCTACCTTTCAGCTGTGACTAGAAATGGTAACCCCTCCCACTAAGAAATGCAAAGAAGCACAAATGTCCCCCAAAGTGAAGATATGTGGAAATAGTGTGACATAGAGGAGGATGGGGAACATTTAGGGATTGCATCTTAAGGTGAAATTGTTTTCTGTTTTGTATTTGGCTTTTTAAAAACAAAAATAAATCTATTAGTTTCATACCACTAATTTATTGTATTTTTTATTGTGACAATTTTACATATGCTAATTAAGTCACTTTTTTATATACCCCAAGGAGAATAGTTGATAATCTTTGAGAGAATGTCAATCAGAGGAGGAAGGAAGAAGGGAAATAAAGCCATATAAAGCCAAAACTTTTTCTTTTTCTTCTTTTTGTAACAGATGTACTTTTTCTTACATTTCAAAATTTACACCATCAATCATCCAAAGCATTAAAGGAGAGATCTCAAAAAGAGGCTCCATCATTTTCTTTAAAGCCTTATTATTGTTGTTATAAACTAAATAGTGCAAGATAGTAACTCTACCTTGAAAAAGAAAGTCTGGTATTCGGTTTGTTAGTAATATAGCAATTAAATGAACAAAAACGGTGTTTCATCAAATTTGAAGACTGTTATTAATAAATCTAAACTCACATCCAGCTATTGTCATAGCACAAAGTTTTGGGAATTTCTGTTAAGATCACCACAACTTTTTAGTGTGAAAGTTAGCATCGCACCTATCATTCTCTCTCACTTGTACTTTTATAGAGCTCTCTTGATTACTCCCCCAGCTTTCGTCCTTCTCCTGACATGACTGTATCCTCAGCATGGCCTCCTGAGTAATCTTAACACACTTGTAAGATCACTTTCTTCATGTCAAAACTCCTATCTGGTTTAGTTTTTCAAACAGTACAAACTGGAGACCTTACAATAGCCTGTAAGGCCAGACCTAGCTCAGGGTTCCTTACTCTTCTGGCCTTGTTTGCCACTCTCCAACTTGACCCATGCTGAGCCACACCGACCTCCTTGCCATTGATAAGATGTGGAGTCTTTTTCCTTGCTGTTTCCCTGCATGGAATGTTCTAGCACCTGGCATCTACATGGCTCACTCTGCCACTTCCTTTAGATCTTACATTCTCAGTACAGATTTCCATGACTGCTCTATTTAAAACTGCCATCCCATGACATTCTCTGTGTTCTTTATCTACTTAATTTTTTCTCTAACATACTAGATACTTTTATTTGTTTGGTTTAGTGTCTGTTTTCTCTTTCTTTCCATGAAGACACAATTTTTTGTCCGTTCATTGTGGTGTGTCCTCCCAGATAGTACCTGGAATGCATTTGGTTCTTAATAAGTAGTTTGTTGAAGCAGTAATGTGAGTAGTGCAGATATTGCCAAGGTTTTAGGTAACACTGTGGTATGTGTGCTTTCCCCTACAGTAGAAAATGAGGGTTCTGCTGATGGAATAGAAGGAAACTTTATCCAGAACTCTTCCGAATTTTCTCCTTTTCCAGGCAAACCTAAACCAAAGATTGACCTGGCTGTTTCCTCTTTACATCAAGTGGTACAATTTCTTTACCAAATGTGTCAACAAATTAAAAATTAACCTATGTACTTAATTTATATATGCAGACCAGCAAACCACAGAAGCTCCTTTTATCAGCTTATCAATTAAGCACACAAGACCAAATATTATTCCTCTCTTCTGAGGATAATTGTAAGGGCTTTTTAAAGAAATGACACAAAACAAAGAATTACAATTTGTTAATTTATTTTTTCCCTGTTTCCTCCTGGTTTGGGATGAGGGGTTATAACATTGTTTATTTTTATTGTCTAATTCAATATCAGGTTTACTAGATTTTTCTTTATAATTTGGTATAGTCAAATTTAAAACAGTCTCACATGATGTTACATTTTTATTTGCCTCATGTATGACTACAGAACAATAAAATATCAGATGCTTTTTTGGTATCTGATATCTGTAAGGAATTATAATTAAAAGCATATTAATCAAGACTGTCAGATTTCTGAAGGGCAAAACTGTGAAGGCAAAACCACAGATAGAAATAATTCCTCCAAGTAAGAGCCGTGTTTTAATTGTTTTATACCTAGATCTTATAGACTTTTTACCTGAAAATCTTTTAACTGATTTCAAAAGTGTAGTTTATTTTACTGTGTAACTATGTGAATTGAAGATATTATTAATAGACTTAAATATTGCATGAAGAAATATTGATTATACTTCACAATTTATTGTCTCATGACTTCCCAACTTTTGACAAAGTTCACATCTTAGCATATTATTAACTTTAGTTACTAAGTTTAAACCTCTTTTATTTGTTAAGAGTGTACAATTTCCAAAATTCCAGTCAGATAATTCTACATAAATAGGCAGGAAATCTTTCTAGCCTTTGGGCTTATTCACTACCATTTAGTTTATAGAATTTGTGGAACTTAACTGGTGTGCAGCCAATTCTAAGTAAGTTAACAGATGTCAAAGTGTAGATATGTGAAAACAAAATTCCCATACATCTATATGTTTTACTTCAATCTTTTCATCGTCAAGTAAATTTAGTGAGGCCAACAGTTAAGGAACTGAGTCTGAACTTTTTCAGTTAGGCATTGGTGGAGATATGAATGAGTTTTTAATGAACTGATGATTATTGAAATTGGACTATTCTTGTCTTTTCTTGTTTTATTTGATATAACATTTATTCGATAAATTCAATTATAAGCCACCAATTCCTACTGTACTTCTTTATTCAAAAATTTTGATAATCTTTGTTCTTTTTCTTTCAACCAGTTTCTTAACCTCTAACATAAATATCATGATTACCATCCAAATACTACTTTTTTTAAAATTTCTATTGAAATGTAACTCCCTTCACACCTATAATCTCGTAGGATACCTTAATGTACCAATTTAATTACAAGAACTTCAAGAGGCAGGTATTGATACATGAGGTTTTTTTAAAAGGCCCAACCTTTATACAAAAATGATGGAACAGCATCAAGACAAGTTTAGTTTTAATAGCACCATTTCAAGATAAGCAAGTATGTAGTAACACTAAACAAAAACCAAGCACTTGGGAAATAAAATGGATGCCAGATGATTACTGTTACTACATTTTTTTTGTTTGTGATCATTAATAACTGTTAGACCACTAAAGTTTTCAAACTCTCATAATTAAATATAAGTATACCATAGATATACGGTACTCTTGTTTCTTGACTAAAAATTTGTCTTAAGAAGCTATGTCTCTTTGATCAGCATAATCAATTATAGTCCCGGCCAGTAAGGAAAAATTTTCAGTAAATGATTGTGTAGCAAACAGTAGGTATACAGTATTTAATTTAATTAGTGAATATTCTTCCCTCAAAGGCATAAATTATAGACCAGTGTGGCTCACATGCTGCAATAGACTATATCATTTCATCTGTGTTACAGACTGTCATCTTTGGGTATTTATGTCTAATACAGAGGCATTTGCTAAAACCAAGAGGCTGTGTGGGAAAGTGTTCTATATGAATTATATTAAAGAAACCTGGATTCAGTATTCTCTGTTTTTGTCCCTGTGAGTGTCCTTTATATTATGTAGGAACTAAATGTAAAGAGCACAGGAATATAATTTCAACATATCTTTTTATTCATTCAGTATATATACCCCCTATAGAATATCCCCTATATGCCAGGCATTATGAAAAGTAGTAAAAATGTATTTAAATAATCCATTTAACATAAATTATCTACTGTGTACCAGATACCATTCTGAATATAACCGTGAAAAACACTGTCATTCTGTTGGCATTTCTAAATCATTTTTTCAATTAGAGAAAAGGACTATTAAATCTGTAACCTTTATTTCTTGAGTATCCATAGCCCTGTTCTAGTGGTTTTGTGGTCTTAATGATACTGTAAAGTGTACCTAACTGTGCAGATCTCATATTTTTAAAGGATCACAAGATTTGTAATAAAAATACAAACTATAAGCATGATATCCTGTGGCACTAAAATGTGATTTTCACAGTACTTATTTTGAAAAAAAACTGTTCCTTTATATATCTCTTATTTCCTCTCTTTCTCTGTCTCTCTCTCCCCCCTTCTCTGTTTTTCCTGCTTGTGATGCTTATCTGAGAATGGAGTTTCTATTGCCTTCAAAAGAGTTCTCAGATGACCACAGTACAATATATAGTCAGACAAGAATCAAACACTTGGAAATCCATATACATTTTCCTAAAAATCAATGGCACTGACAAGTTTTCAGATGCTTCTAAGGATGAATATAAATTTTCCTGTTCAAAAAGCAAGCAATTGCATTACTTTGGACAAAGCTTTATAGAGTCATAATTAATGGTAAAGTTTATACTTTCAGCATAATCTGAAACTTTCTAATGTAAAAGAATTCAATATGTAATTAATGGATTTAGAAAACTAAATTACTGGAACTTTTGAGAGCAACAGTAAAAAATCAACTTTTAAAAATTATGAATGGAACTTTTCTGACGTCTGAAGTCTATAGTTTCTAAATTCTACAGTTTTTAAAAGTGCATATACAATTAATGATTGCATTTCCTCTGTTCAACAGATCCTTGAAGAGCCCCACATGAGCAGTAGAGCCGCCTTAACCAGTAAGATGCTAAGTTTTCATTTACCTGGACCAAGAATTCAGTAGCAGTTTTTACATCACTGATGAGCAGGGATCTGTCTGCCAGCACATATTTTTATTTCCGTTTACATTAAATAATGATTTATATTAAGAAAACAGCTTGAAGCTGAAGGATTCTCTTCATCTTGTGTGCAGCATGAAAGCTATTACTCAAGAGACAAAGAATGTTAAAAATATTAAGGTATAACAATCTGATGTTGTAATAAAATCTAATCACGTAAAAACTATAATCAGTGTTGAAGATAAGGAAAGCCTAGATATTTGTTTCTAATAAACCAACTAATACTGTCTTATTTTTTAAATTAATTATTGAACTGTATTTAATAATGAGACATATTCATGTCATTCTCAGTGTTCTGGTTATGTGCAACTTTACTTTTGAAGGTATGTTCTGTACCAAAGGCCCCCATGAATAGCTTAGCCCACTTATACATAAGTAAAGGCGTCACTGTGCCCAGAATGATATTAATGATAGACTTGCCTAAAAGAAATGTGCCTTGCTTGATTAAACATTCTTTTATTTTTTAATTTAAAATATTTATTAGTTTTAGAGATAGATTTTAGCTTACCTTAACTTTACAAAATATATTAGTACTTATTATATGTTTATCTATATTAACTAAAATTTTAACATTTAGTTATACTTTTAAACAGTTCATGTATGATAATTCAATTTGATTTTCATGGGATGTTTGATGGGTGAGACAAAGCACATTCTTAAAGATATGTATACTATGTCAGCTAATGTCTATAGCTTTTCCTTCGAGATTATATGTGTAAAAGATTCCTTGACTCGTTTTCTATTTTTATATTCTTTTAGAAATGGAACTCTTTTTCAATTAAAAAGGCAAAATTTTAATTGGAAAAGCTATTTAGGGTGTCATAAAGATGTTTTCCCACTTTGGGACATTCACTTCTGTGCCATTATTAATGTATTTACTGTGACATTTCAGCATAATGGTAGCTATTTGTATATTATTTCATAAGCCTTATGGAAAGTCAAACTGTGAACATATAGTATATAGAAGACCTTTTTCATTTCTGTATCTGATTTTCAAAATATACCTGAACAAATGCAATGTCCTATTGTTTAAATGAATAACAATGCTAAATTATAATTAGAGTTCTTGCGTAGTTTTAATTACTATAAAATATTTCAGGTGCAAAGTCAAGATTATAAACTTTTTGATGCCTTTAGAAGGTAATACAAGTGATGAATTTAATACATAGGAATCATTAAATAAACAATTATTCACCTAATGGCAACAAAACATGTGAATAGGAGATACAATCCAGGTAACTTTCTTTGAGGCAATGTCTACAGTAAATGTTTCATAACCTTCTGCTAATTTCATGTGGTCAAAACTTGTAGACCAGATCACTATAGGATAAAATGAGATAAAGGAATGAGAACTAGCTCTTATTTGAGCTATAGGAATCTCCAATGGAGATGGTTTGTAGTTAAAGTGAAAGTATAGGCACACTTTGTTTTTATTTGGTGTTAGCCCATGTGGTAGAGATACTGGCCCAGGGAATAGTCAAATTACAGCCAACTTAATCCTTTTATCTGGTTATCATAGCCTGGAATGATTGAAACAAGCCGATGAACTGTGCTACAAGAGGTCTTAGATATGCAGAGGTATTAGTAAGGATCAGTAGGCATAAAATCTACCCTCATAAAGCACCAATAATACCATTTTAATCATTTTGGTACATTTAGTATCATATCTGCATTATTACTACAGGCCTCAGTTTTAATAAATACAAAACCTGGATACTCACAAGGAAATCACAGAATTATATCAGATAAGTAACCAAAGACATTTACAAAATGGGTAGTGAACAAAATACTCACCTAAGTAATAGAAGGCCAGAAGTCTTACCTACTTCCTATCTATGGGACCCTAAGGAAATCAGTTACCATAGCTAGGCTCCAGTTTTTTCAATTACAAAATGGATATGCTGAGTTGAATAATCTCCAAGCCCTGCAGGCCTCAAACCTATTATGTACATTTCCTGAAAAATACTTTGAACGATACTTACACACTCAGCTTTCCAGATGCATTTCTAAAGAAGAGAATGAAGTGAAATAATATTTAAGCCTTAAAAGTGTCTTAAATTTATCATTCTTCAAATTGGTTGTGAGAAGAGAAGAGAAGATTGTTTCTCCTCAAAGAATTTTCCCTTATCTACAGTGGGGTCATGAAAAAATAAAAAACTCACTTCAGAAGGAAAACAGACCAGTGGAATCACTAGAAATAAAGGGAGAATAGTTGTTAAATTTAGTTAGGTGTTAAAGTGGCTAGCCAGTTGCATATGAGATGCCAAAATTTTATTGCACACTCAACATTATAATCCTGGGAGTAGGGGAAAGTGGGAAAACATTGAGCAATAGAAGTGTTTGCATTATGGTCTCTTGATTCTTTTCACACTAGAGAGCTTAAGCAGGTGTCTGTACTGTAGTGCTGACTCTGCCAATTATAAGTCTTATGTCCCCAGGAAAGTCCCTTTAACTTCTCAGAGCTTCGGTTTCATTTTCTGCAAAGTGGAAATTTTAAATTCAGTAATCAGTTTCTTACCATTTAAAAAGATTATATAACATTTTCAAATTTTCATAATATATGGATACATGTGCCAGTTGTCCCCTGTCCCAGTTACTAACATGTTATCTATGTCTTCTCAAAGGACTGAATAGATTAAAAATTGAAATGTTCATATTTCTATTATTACTAATTGGCCTTAGACATAAAAATGTCAAATAGTATTTTCATCTGACTGTGACTTAACTATTATGATTTATCTTTTCATCTTTGAATAGTTATTTATACAAAATGTCTTTTAAAGTTAATATTTCTCTTTAAATTTTTGTGGGTTAAAAACTCACAGCAAACAAGACTCAGTATGTTTTGCTTACCAATGAACTATAGCTGATTGTAACGTACACTTTTTTTGTACCCGGGGTCAAACTCACGACCTTTTGCTTACCAGGCAAGCACTTGAGCCACTGAGCTAAATCCCTGGGTCCTGTAAAGTACATTTTTGTCACATTTAAGTTTAATGCTCTTTTGGAGCCAGAAGAAATGACTAGTAAACTAATACTCATAAAATTTTATGGTTTTTTTAATACAAAGGAGGCTAGATAGAGCCATATCATAATCAAGTTTGCTCAGGAGTGAGAAACAAAATTCAGGGATAGCCCAAACACTTTTGTTTGGCAATAATGGACAGTTGAGACAAAAAGGTTACAGCTTTTGCACAACAAAGATAACAGGTGATTACACCAATTGAAAAACAGGAGTATATTCTGGTTACTGGTTGTATGATAAAAGAGATTAGATAAAAGAGTGCTAGAATTTGGAACACTAGAGAAATTATTAAAATGATAGCAGTCCATTTGAATGATACAGAAATATTTTGTCATACTGAAATTATTCATCCAGAGATTCAGTGTTATATTCCTTGCATTCAGAAAAGGGGGCGACTTTTAAAGGCCTCTGTCATAATCAAAATGTATATTTTGACTAATGGAGCAATTAAACATTTAACCTAATCATTTGACTTTATGAATCTGAATTTTCAGGTTTAGCTGTGATTGAATCTCTCATGTATTAGTGTTAGTGATATTTGTGAAAAGTGATTTTGTCGTTGTAAAGTTTATGAAATATGCTAAGTGGTGATTCTAGCATATCGTAATAATACTGTATCTTACAATCATTTGTGAAGTTACCATACCAAACAAACCATAGTAGTATCTCTTCTGGTAAATTGTCTCTGGTGTGATCTCTTATTGCTGGGTTTGGGGTGGGGGAGGTTAAGTATTTAGTTTACTTAAAATTGTCAAAATGTTTTTCTTAAATGCCATACAATTGTATACCTATAAACCAAATATCTTCTTTTTTTTCAATTTTAAGGAAACTGTATAGACCATTTTTAACTATTCCATAAAATGATATCATTTATGTTTAAAAATTCTTACACATATTTATATATACACAAAAGGGAAAGCAAACAGTGTAGTTTTTTGTGTAATGTAGTATCATAACTTTTTTAATTATATAGATATTAATTTCACAGCATCATAATAGTAGATACACCATCTTGTTTTTGCAAACATCATTCACATATTCTACTTAAACCCTACAACGACCACATGAAATACCAGTATCACCCCCAAAACTTAGAGATTGAACAGCCAAAGTTTAGTAAGGTCATATGGGTTGTCTAAGAAGATTTGGTCAATACGTGGCTCTCAATCTCAATTCTTTACACTATTCATCCTCTGTCATGTGAACTTTATCCTGTCATTGCCATTATGTTTAAAACTTTGACTAAAATTATTTTTTAAAGATACATTGCAGAACTTCAGGTTCCTGAGTGAAAACTTCAGGTTCCTGAGTGTTATTGCTGTCAATCATTTTTAGATACTTAACTGTAGTTCTTCCATGGGGTGATATCTAAACCTTTTCCACTTACAACATTTTAAATCCCCACACACTGACCTAAAACACCAGATTTATTTAACGCCAAAATGCTAGACTAAAAAACAACGCTAATTTTTCTCATTTCCTTCTAGGAACAACATTTAGACAATATGATTCAGAGAGACAGAAAAACTAAATGCATCATAGTAACCATCTTTCAGCCTCTTTTGTTTTTTATTACACATGTGCAGTGATTGAAGGACAGGAAATGGGCATTGTGGATAAATGTATTATTTTCTGTATAAATGTATTGTTTCCTGTAGTCATACAAAAAGAATTGGTCATCAAGAGTCAGATAGCAGTGTTAATGTTTAGATATAGTTAAAATATGTGGCAAATTTTAAAATGCATATAAGGATTGCCCCAGATAAAATTAAAATCTGATGACAGCTTAGTTTAAATATCAAGAATATTCATGTGTAAATCCATGATAAATATTACCTTTTTATCCTTTCACAAACAATAGCTAGACACTGTTACTGCTTTCCCTTATAAGTCATACAGTTTGTAAAACATTCTGTAGTTGTACTGATTAGCAGTGTAATGTTACTGTGAATATTCAAATGAAATGTGTGTATGATATCAGAGTTTAAAATTTTCTCATCTTATATTTAGTTCTCATCAAGTAAGTCAAATGTGTTATTTTGTATGGAATGAATATCATTAATAACAAATAATAGGAACTCTTACTACAATGTAAAATTGAGCCTACATTTTATATTTTTTATAAATTCATTTTGTTTTGACATGGTTAATTTATCATATACCAATGTAAAGTTACAATCTTATCCCCTGTTCTCTGATGTTCTTGTCATAATAGTTTTGAGCCTTTCGTTAAGTAATTTCAGTAAATACAGTTTTGATTTTGTGGTATTTTCATCTGATCCACTTTTTTAATTTGTCATTGGATTTAAAATGTTTTGTCTGCAAATGTTATGTACCGAATTCAATAAAAGACCAAAAACATACTTGTTGTTCATATTAATAATTCCAAATTACTTCTTCCCTCCCTTCTTCCTTCTTTCTTTTTCTTTTTCTTTCCTTCAATGTTTTGTTTTTTGCAAAAGAGGAAACATTGAAAGCTAGCTGCTTTCCATAACTCAAGCATCAGCTGCTTTTAGATCAGCTTTGAAACTCATTTGGCCTCCCACTTTCTGAAGACTGTGCATTACACTCAGCAAGCCGCTTAAAGGCCAGCATTCTCCACAGTTCCCCCATTATCTCCTGTCTAATATTCTTGCAGATGCAGTGAAGTCTCAAAGAAGAAAGAATTTGTATGAAATAAGTGAAAGCCTTTATATTTTGTCCCAGTCACAGAAGAGTAAATTATAGCATGGCCAATATGTTATTTCATTTTTAAAATCTGTATTGGGCATCTGTTGTGCGCACTGCTACATTCAAAGCACTGTAAAAGTGTGTTAAGGTCAATATATAGATGAACCTGCTCTCAGAGATTCTTATTAAATATATACAGAACACTAGAGTATTAATATTTCATTTTCATTCTGTCTTCTTTATACGTGACCTATAGTTTTTACACAGAGCATAACTTCTAGCATTCACACTTTACTATATGCATTGTTAATATTTTGTACCCAGGAATGTTGATCCCAAATCATTTTCTTAATAACAGCTAGTCCCTCAAGTGTGCTTGTGCTTTTGGAATGTCAAAAAAAATGCTGTATCATCCAAACAAGTCCTCACTCTGGTTTCCATCTGGAATTTTACTTTGTATAAAACAAAGAAAAAACTGCAGATTTAGACTGCCTCACATGTGGTAATTACCTATCAGAGAAAAAAAACAAAGCATTTCCTAAGCCTTCAACTAATATAAGAAATAATTGTTTTTAAGTTTTCTGGTCATAGCAATTTTGGTGGCAGACCCCATGACCCATAATTTATACGTATTTCACTTAGGGGATCAAATCTTTACATCCTTTGAAATATTACAGAATAAATTAAGAGATGCAGGTTGTTTCCACAGTATTGTAGATAGTCTCTGAGCTAAGACAATTCTCTCATTGCTGTTAGACTTAAACAGAAACTAATGGACTCATAATTACTACTATATACTTCCTGTGAATTAGAACCCACTCAGTCTTCAGGTAAATTTACTGTACTTTTCTTGGTATTATAACTTTTATCAATCTTGTGCCTCTTGCATCACTTACATCTACTATATATGGGTACAAATCTTGGCCAAAATGATCTACTTTACTTTGTTAAAAATATCCCTCTTTGTTCACTCTAAATGACGTCTGATGAATCATGGAAGAGAAGACTATTATGGAAGTAGCTAAGTGAAGAACTAAAATCTCTGGTGACAATATAGTCTCTCAACTTTAAGATTCATGAAACCATTCTTTGGAATTAAAGCCTCTAGAGAAGGATGAATGCAAATAACCCAGAAATCTGATCTCAAACACATAATTGACAAAAGAATGAGTACATATGCTGAGTCCTTCACCCATACCTGGTCCAACTTCGCATATCAAATGCCTTTAGTTGAAGATAAAGAACACAAACTGATTCATAGGCACTACCCCATTAACTTTGCAGTTTCTGTGAGCACTACATGCCAGGTGCTACTAGTTTAATCTATATCCATATGCCAGTCATAAAAAAGTTAATTATTTCTACCTAACTTGAGTGTACAAATAATCACAGACTGAATAATACAAGTCACGGTGCCTAATTAGAATCCAGATCTGGGCTAAACGATGGTAAATATAGCTTAAATCTTTAGTGTTTATTTCTGTCTATACAGAAGCTGAGGAACTCTGCAGAGGTAAATGCCTGTGTGGTCTTTTGATTTGTAACTATGGAGATGAAAATAATTCACAGAGAAAAGGAAATAGCATTTTATAAGTGTAAATGCAAATTTTTGAAAGAATTAATTTTTGCATAATTTCTGGAGGCAATTTTTAAGGCTGTTAAAATTTTTACATTCTAGTCTCAAGAAAGTAATGAATTTGTGATTTTATGTGCTTATTCCTCCAGGCACTTTCTATGCTGATAGGAATGTTCAGCACTGTCAGGCTACACTTTCAATATGTGTAGTAGCCAGAAAAGAACTCAGAAAACAGTACTGCAGAGGTATATGTGTGTGTGTGTGTGTGTGTGTGTGTGTGTGTGTGCGCACGTGTGTGCGTGTGTGTGTGTGTGTGTGTGTGTGTGTGTGTACAGTGAGACAGCATTAGACAGCCCCCAGGACCTATACCGGATGCAGTCTATATTCATTGTCTATAGTATATATTAAGAAATTTCACAACTGTACTGTACTTATTTACAATAATATATGAACACACTCAACACAATCTGTAAAGTAGGAAATATCACATACTCGCCACAAATAATGAGACTTAATGCACTTTTCTAAGGCTATATGGCCAATAAATTTCAAAATGTGACTAGAATCTAAGGCTTTCTGGCTCTTGATCAAAGTTTTTGATTCACAGCCCCATCCTCCAACCTTTACCACTCCTCCCATTTCAAATTCTGTCTTCCCTAGGAAGTGAGAACAATGAGAGTTATCATTAAGGAGATCCTGAAGCAGAGCAAAATGACACTCCCATTGTATTTATCCATTGTATCTTCCACTGTATTTATCCTACACCATGTTCAAGCTGGCAAGCCCAGCACTGCCTCAGTATGCCTCAAAGACTCAAACCGCTTGCTTAAAGACTCCAAGATAAATAAAAACAAACTCAGCAAACTTGAACAATCTATTCATTTATTCATTCAAAAGTGTCTACTGGGTATGTCCTGTATGCAAATTCTCCTTCTCAAAATGTTCCATTCTCTGGAGCTGTGGTCTATCCCATCTGCCTCTTCCATCTACGTATTATCTACTATTATCTGTGGTAGCCAGCATACTCAATATCACCCTATGCTAGAATGTCTGATCAATGTGTTTCCTCATCCATCTTTAGTTCATTTGCCTCTTCCCTTCAAATCCATACTTAGAAGTGTGGCGCAAGCTGGCCTTGAACTTTCTTGTGTAGTGCAGGCTGGCCTCCAATAAGACTGTATCTCAAAAAAAGAATTAAAAGTGTCATATAACAGTGATATATGCACATCCATGTTTATAATAGCACAATTTGTAACAGCTAACTCTTGGAAAGAACCCAAATGCCCATGAATGTATAAACATGGGTGGTTTTTATACAACAGAGTACTACTCTGCCATAAATAAGGATAAGCTTGAGACTTCTAGCTAAATGGATGCACCTTGAGACCATACTCACAAGTGAAATAAATCAGATATACCTGTGTAAATATCACATCATTTGTTTGGTGTGAGAAACTGAAGTTATAAATAAGGACCAAAAATGTATCATAGATATTGAGACAAATATTTAAATGGGAAGAAGAACTAGGAAGGGAAAAGAAAAATGATAAAAGAAGGAAAAATTGGAAACAAAGCTTAAATAGGGAGAGGTGGAGGGGTAAAGGGAGAGTAAAGGAATGGGGGGGAAGAATCAAGATATACCATATATAAGTACAAACTCCCTATGATGAACTTGATTGTTACGTATATCTAAAATGTACTAATAATAAAAAATAAAAGTTATGTCTGTTTCCTTATCTCTCATTTATCTGATACCCTATTATAATGTCGACCCCTATAATCTAGTGTCTGTCTCCACCTCTCAATATTTCCTCACTAGTTTCTCTGCCATACTCCAGTTTTCCATTTCCCCAATGCCAGTGGACTCCTCCTTCCTTGGTTTTATCAGACTTTTCTCCTTATCTCTCTTTCCATCATTTCTCAGTCACTTTTGCGAATTCATTTTTCTTTTGTCACTTCCTAGTCTACCTCCAATGTTCTGGTCTTTCCTCAATTGTATTCTCTAACTTAGTTTTAACTACTTAGATTTTTCTATCTATCCAAGATTATATACTATTTGCTATTTTTTTACAATGCTTCTAGGTGCCAGTTGTTTTCTCTGCCAATCATTTCCACCCTGCTCATGTTCCATTCTAAAACCCATGCCAGCCCATTCTCTGTCCACAGATGGTCACCTAGTTCAATTAGATCCTGTCTCCTTGAAACTTGGAATGCGGACTTAGAGGCTTAAGATTAAAAACAAACAAAAAGCTATGAACTCCCAGGTACTTGAGTCATGGTCAGCATCATGGCAACCCTAAGTCCATGGAATCCATATTCATAGTGAAGTAGTAGCTGAGCCTAGCAAAAATCAAAAGAAAACAAATGGACATCAAGTAGAACAACTGTGTTGTTTCAGTTAAAAATGCAAAATTGGGAAGCCCAACTCTGTTTCTTACTATTGAATTCTGTGAGATTTATCTACATATTCTAAAAACCTTTGAGTGCATTAGCCAGCTTAATGGGATGTTGTTTTCCATGGAAACAATCTATTTTTTTGTATGATAATCTTTTTGCTAGAGGTATCTCCTTGGATGATCTCTAGACTACCCAAAGTTCTTCAAACTCAACACCTGCAAAACAGAGTCACTCAGTTCCTACACTCAATGGTCCCATGCCAGCTGTGTTTCTTATCTTGAGAAATCAGACCTCCTGTCCTTAACATTATTGTTTAGAAACCTGGGTATCAACTGTCCCCAGATTTCTTCCTCACTTGTCCCCACCACCAAATTCCTGGTTCAACTTTTCTCACCCTTTCCACCTCTGAATTATTTTGTAACTGTGGTTTCATCCTTATGAGTAACATCATAAATTTCCTGCAATACAAACAAAATAATCTTTCTAAATTACAAGAACGCTAATGGCTCTCCTGGCTAAAATATTTCACTAACTCCTCCCGTATGCTTTTGCAATACAGCCTAATATTTTCATATGACATCCAATGCCCTTCATGATCCAGCTCCTATCTTTCTAACCTCCACCCTCATCACATTGCTCTACATCAATCATCCTGAATTATTATGAATTCCTTGTATATAGTACACACCCTCTTTTATGTACCTTCACAGTAGCTGATCTTTCTGCTCAGAAATATCTTCACACCTTTTTTTTTGTTCTCGCTCCACTTGTCTACACTGTCCTACTTAGCTGAGCGACAGCTAATTATCTTCAAGACTTTCTGATACCTTCTCTAGGAAGTCTTAATTATTCCTCCAGCGTGCCTCCTAACTGCCCTTGGTCAAAGAACTTAACACAAAATGTAAGTGTCTGTTCTTTCATCTCCTTTACAAAATTATGAGCAACTCTAGAGCTGACTCTGTCCTAGTCATTTTTGTATTCACAGTGCCTGGTAGAAAGTAGATATTTAATAAACATTTATTAAATTAGTAATATGTGAGATCTCAGAGAAGGAATAGAAAATAAGCCTAGGTTTGCAGCTAGTGTCAATCTACTTAATTTGCACAAGCTACAAAAGCTGTTGCACGATGATGTTCCACTATTCAGAAGTTCTCAGAATTACAGTGGTAAAACAAGCACAATTTGAGGAACTTCAGAATTGTCTCAACAGTGGAAAACCTAAAAAAAAAACTGAAACTATTTCAGTACTCAAAACTATTTTGAGTTCAATAAAACTCCAATATGTCTCTCTCTTGGAAATTTTCCCTCTTAATTTTGAAACACATGAATAGTTTTGAGAAAATTAATCTGTACTTTCAAATTAACCACACTTACTTCATCTAGTTTCTTTTTACAAGAGTTGTTTTTATTATTCCAGGAACATTTGGGGGTCCTTATTGTAAGTGTTTTACTTTGGAAACAGGAAATAAGATTTTATCTCAAGTGTAATTTTGACCTCCGTATTCAAACATTTCCAGTACTCTCTAGATTTCATACTTCAGTACCCAATCATTTGAAGTATGTTACTTGTATTTAAGTACACAGGCCAAGTGCACAGGATTTGTTCATTGATTTTTCCATAAATTCCAATAAAAATGACTCCCCATTCAAAAATATATACACATGTTCTCATTTTTTTTATTTAGAGGAAAAAAAGGAAAACAGAAAAAGGGAAATAAATAATACAGAACTTCAAAAATAACAGCAAGAAATGACTAGTCAAAAATAACAGTAAGAAATCATTAGTTGATAAGTTACATCTCTCACTTTCATGGAATCTACTGAAAATTAACCTACATGAGGATGCAGGCACCAAATAAAATGTTGGAAAAGATACAGAGAAAAAGATACACCATGGGAATGTAAATTAGTATATCAATTATGGAGAACAGTATGGAAGTTTTTCAAAAAACTCAAAATAGATCTAACAAGCAAGCCAGTTAGTCTATTTAACTATATATCCAAAGAAAACAAAATCAGTATACCAAAAAGTTTCCTGCATGTCCATGTTTACCATAGCACTGTTCAAAATAGCTGAGATATGGAATCAGGCCAAGTGCCCAAAAATGAATGAATGGATAAAGAAAATGTGTTTTATACACAATTTGTAGCAAAATGGATAGAACTAGAGGACATTATGTTACATCAAGCAGGCCAGACACAGGAAAGCAAGAACCACATGTTCTCTGTCATATGTGGAAGCTAAAAATACAGTTGACCTGAATCTACTAGTGATTAACAAAGGCTGGGAACATTGTACAGGAAGGTAGATAAAGGAAGACTGCATTTGGTCAGCACATGTTCTGAAATATCACACTGAACCCCATTAATATGCATAATTAGAACACATTAATAAAAAAGCATTGACTAACAACGTTTTAACTACTGATAATTTTTAGCAAACTAAGAGGTTTTAACTACTGATAATTCTGAGCAAAACTGAAAATATATATTTTCCACTTGTATTAATGGAGACCGAATTTAGACTATTGGAAAATAAAAGACTAATGCCAAAGATTGCAAATGGGCCTCAATCTCTTATCGAAATTCTTTCAGGTCTATTAAATAAGCATTTGGGGAATCAGAGAGTAAGATATAATTAGTGTAGCTGGTTTTGGTGATTTATTCAGTGGCAAATTATAAGGCTGCTATTGTAACAGGCTTCCATAAGCTTAGTAAGAACAAAGCTCTTCTGCTTCATGGATGGGTCATGATAACCATTCACACATAGTTCTCATTTTATCTTTTTGCAATGATTATCTGCCAAATGAGCAACCTTTAATCTGGAATTCAGTTGTGTGGTTTCCATTTATATAGCCTTTCAATGTCTCTAAGATCGCAAGTGCTACAGAAAATTTTTGCGTTTTGAAATATATATTCTTGTCCATCTTTGTCATGTGCTTCCATCCCATCCGAGTTGTCACTGATTGAATGAAAAGGTACAATAAAAGGGCAATTTCCCCTCAATTGATATCCATGTATCTTGATACTTGGATCTTTTTGATAGGTGATATAGACCTTGTTCAATAATCTAGTAATGATGACAGCTTTTGCACACTAGGATAGATAAAATACTGCTTTGTGCTACAGAAGTTGTATTATATGGCCAGAAGTCTAAATCAACAGAATAAAGATGACCTTTCTAATGAAATCACCATACACAAATATCTTACCATGCTCTTTGAATCCTGGTTAAGTCTACTTCGCAGTTCTCTAATTTGATATATTTAACAGTTTCCCATTTCCCCAAAGATAATCTCACAGCCACTGAGATTTTTAAATCACATGACTCGGAATCATGAGTCACTGGCTGAATCATCTTATAAAGTAGCTAACCCTCTCATTTTATAACCTACGCCTTTAATTCCTCCACTGATAATTCAGAAGTGAACTTGCAGCTGTTATGTATTACTATTATTGTTAGTAGTTAAAAACATGTCAAGAGTTTTGTTTTAAATTTTAAAAAAAAAAAAAAAAAAAACCAAAATCTTAGACTGGAGTAAGAGCTTGCCAGAGATTTATAATAGGAGAGCAATGCTTTCAAACAAGACTTGAAAGTTCAAGTTAATGTTTTAATAATTATGTCTTCCCTTGATTTACTTTCATTTAGATTTTGGTCCAAAAATCATGTCCTCAAAATATTCTGAATAAATCAAACACCATCAAAAAATCCAAAGAAATTATAAATTTTATTGAGAACATTCAAAGTACAAAACAAAGTAATCCCACTTGACTTGTAAAACTCCAGGAAAGCCTCTTTTACAGGCACCTCTGAGATTTTTGACAAAAATCAAAACAAATTATATATAGCCTTCCTTCCTTCACTTGTCAAAACCTCGGGGAAAAAAGGATGAAGCTTCTGTCACTAGTCATTCTTCATCTCGCTCTCTCATGAAAGCCTCTTTCTATTAGTATCGAGTAATTCCAGTTTTACTTTTGAATAGGAAATGGGAGAGTCTCTAACTCTAAACCCCACACCTCTGCTTAAAGATATCTTTGGCAAGATTTTATAACCTGACTGCTTACTGGCTCCCAGAAGCACAGCATCAATATTACCTAAGCACTTTGTAGAAATGCAGAATCTCAAGCTCTACTCCCAGCTCACTGAACTGAAATCTGAATTATAATAAATTCACCAGGTGGTTTATTTGTCCACTAAAGTTTGAGTCTCTACTACTAGATTGTTACCACTTAACCTCAGAGACTTTCCACCTTTAAGCCAGTAGAATGGATAAATAATACATACTCAAATCAGGCTTAAAATAAAACAACCCACTCTGCTCCTATATAAATTTGTTTTCATGAAGTCCCAAAATAATATGCTAAAGAATGGATATTTTCATAACTGAATGCTAGGCATTGGAAAGTACCACATTTTTCTTTTTAGGACTGAATTTTACTGTTCAATGTAGTCTGAATGATTCATTCCATTAAAAAAAATGACCCCATCAACATATTCTACTTCATCTATGTGTAAATAGCTGTAAAATGTACTAAAACCCAGGATTGATGTTTTCATTGGCCTCACATTACCAATGACAGCACTTTTGCCAAGCTCTTATTCATATTAACTTACTTGATCCTCAAAATAACCACAAAATATAGATTCTATTAACATCTCCATTTTAGAGATGAAGAAACGAATGCATCGAGAGGTCAAGGAACTTCCCTTGAATTGTGAAACCAGACAGTGGCTAACCAAAATAAATATGAAACCAAATCCAGACCCAGTGCTTAATCATGAGGTTATATCACCACCCATTGTTTTATGGCATGTGGTATCCCTGTTCCTCACAACAATCCTATAAGCTATATATGATGTACAAATAAGATACTCGCATAGTTTGCAAATAACGAAGCCTCTGCATTTTGTCATTTCTTGCTGCCTTCTATCCACCTTCAACCCTGCAGATCTCCCAGGTATCCCCAAGAGCATCGCCATGACATCTCAGTCTAGTACAATTAGACTGCAGGAGCTCAGTTTCATCTCACTGTGTAATCAAAGTAAGAACAACTTATTTCATATTTCCTCTCTTCCAGCTACATCAACATGCATATCTCATGTATATCCAATGTAGTTTATAAGGCTGGGTTTTCAGTCCTGACAATATGTATATGTATCTTCATTACATGCAAGGCAAACTGTACATATGAGCTAAAACAATATCCTAAAGAGCACATACGTTTACCAAACTGATAATTCTAGAGGCCGTCCTCACTCCCGTACTGACAGCCATATTTTAGTCATTAGTATTCTAGTCAGATAGAAACTTCCCTTTCAGAGCGGTGGTGGAGGAGACTGCAGCTTTATGCACTATAAATAGTGATTTTATTAAAATGTAGAAAAATTGTTGAGAAATGGAAAAGAGATACAGGGTAGGGGTTGCCATGGCAACTCAACATTCCCTCAGCTTTCAAAGAGTGGGGAAGACTAAGGAATAGTAAATAAAGGAAAGGAAATAGAGAGAGTTTTGATGACATGTGATCAAAATGGAATGAGACAGCTCAGGGGGGAATAATTACAAATTGAGTGATGGGCTGCAAACAAAGGATAGGCCTCATGCAGGGATGTCCTTCTCCAAGACTAAGGAGTCTGTCAGAGGTAAATTTTTGTCATCAGTTTTACACATGGCTCAGCCACAGAGGCTACCAAACCATATGGGCCTTGACAAATAATTTATGAATAAATAAGTATCCCTCACAAGGACCCAGGAATTCTGGTATCTTCCTGAGAAAATCCACTTCTCTCCACCATTAACATACACATTCTGAACCTATTCTTTGTGTGTGTGTGTGTGTGTGTGCGTGTGTGTGTGTGTGTGTGTGTTTTTCCTTTTTATCGGTCCTGGGGATCGAACTGATGACTGCCTGCTTGCAAGGCAGGCGCTTATGCCGCTGAGCTAAACCTCCAGCCCCTTCTGTACCTATTTTAAGATACTGGTTTTAGAACCATCCCCTTTCATCCTTACCTTCAATCCAAGATTGTCATTTGACTCTAAAATAGATCAAGAAAGACCAATATCAACCAAAACTTTAGTTCACACACAAGATATTAGATTAATTCACATATATAACAAATCCAAAATATATTACTAAGGAAAACTTATATAAAAGTATAACAGTTATTCAGCACTTAAAGATAGCTCAATATTCACACATTATTTTGTTTGATACAGGAAAGCCCCACCTACAGGAAAGCAAGCTGGGATTGCTTCACTTTACAATAGCCCATGGAACCTGGTGTGCCCACATGTCAAACTGAATAAAGTAATGATATGTCTTCTACTCAAGAATTTCCCAACTGAGGCCAGGCATGGGGTCACACACCTGTAATCCCAGCATTGAGGCTGATCACTGTGAGTTAAACTCCAGCTTCGGCTGCAAAGTGAGTTCAAGGCCAACCTGAACTCATAGTGAGTTCACTATGCATAGTAAGACCATGTCTCAAAAAGATTAAAAAAACAAAAAAGTATCTTGCCACAAGTATCTGCCTGGCAAATACAAGGTCCTGAGTTTGAATCCCTGTACTCCCTCCCCCAAAAAAGACCAAAAACATTCCCACCTGTTCTGAGAAAGAATTAAAAGCTGATTGTTTACATGTTTTTTTAATCTGGCTTGATCACACACTGTGACATCTTAAACAGCACACTCTTTTCATGAACTTCAGTTTGATGGTTTGTATATATACATACATGTGTGTATGCATGTGCATACATGCCTGTGTAAAAGAGAATGCAGCAGATACACAGAGATACAAGACGTGTTTATGTAGAAGACACACATATAGGCAGCTTTAAGTCATTTTTGTTGGTAGGGAGGAAATAAAAGATCATCCAAAAATCATTTTTAAGGACTTTATAATTTGCTTCATATGTCTGATTGGTTGGAGGTTACTAGAAGATGTTTGGGATAATTTTTAAATAAGGCTTACAGAATATTTTCACCCAAATACTCTGTAAGAGATAGCAAGGGAAGCTACTTAGAGGGAGAAATGTCTGGGATTAAAAATTGGCACAAGATAACTCTGAGACTACTCTGCTGGATTAGAAAGCCATGGTGCAGCATTAACCCTAGCTGCCTCCCTACTGGATAAAACTCATCAGGGGGTAGGGTTCAAAAACACTGACATTGTGACTAAGGGCTGGGATCGCTAGAAAGAATGCCACTCCATCAAGCATAGTAAACTTCCTCAAACCAGAAAATGAGAAAGGACCAGAAAAAAGGGTCTGGCTAAAATGATGTGTGCTTAATCACTAGACCTCAGAAAACTATTCACTTTATTTTATTTTATTTTATTTTATTTTATTTTACTTTAAAGATGATTAAACGGAGTAAAACCAATCAAAACTAACCATCGTAAAAGTTACAGGACTTCAAAACATCAACAATAGTTACCATAATGCCTTTTGATATCTTCAAAACAGCTGCAGATAACTTCAGATATAGTGAAAATCAAGCAGAACAGAATAGAATAGAAACAATAAAAACAAGACAATGAATGCAATGAAGAACTTCAAAATAAGCCTATAGTAAATCCAAAATATATCTTGCAGTCTTTGAAACAGCTGCTCTTGCCATTGGATTTGACATAATCAACAAAAGAGAATAATATCGAACCCAACAAAACAGTGGAAATGATACAGAACTTCCAAAACAGGACCATATGGAATCAACAATGGCTGCCAGCCCCCAGTAAAAAGATCCCCCCTAGATGTCATACTGCATACCACTATCCTCTAAACCTATGATCAGACTACTGGCCCTAGATCTGCAATGTTAGTGAAACACCAAAGCACCACAGGCATCCAACTGCATTTCACCTCCATAGCTATCATCACACCCTGTGTTTCTCCAGATATGCCAGTAGTTCACAGCAGTGGGAGGAGGGACTTCTTGTTTATCAGCCCACGTGCCAGAAGGGGTCCTCTGTTCCAGTCTAGCAGAGGCCCAGGTATGGCACTGGTTCCCAGGTGGGGTTTGCTTGATGATGCAGCTTTGTTCTCTCTGCCCCTAATCCATGAATGATACTAACTCACAGGGAGAGGCCGGGATCTGGGATCTGTCTGTTTTTTTTTTTTTTTTTTTTTTTTTTCTTGTCTTTTTCCTTTTTATCGGTTCCTTTTTATCGAACTCACGACTGCCTGCTTGATCCAGCAGTGGCCAGCACATGGCTCTGGTTCCCAGATGGGGTTTGCTTGCTGATGCAGCTTTTCTCAGAACACTCTTCTTGAAGTACACATTTATTTGATGAAGTAAATTTAGAATGATGAAAGAACGTGCTAGGGCTTGAATGTTCTCATCAAAACTCATGTTAAAGTTTAGTCCTCTTTTTGAAGAAGTAAGAAGATGAAAAGTTAATCAGCTGTGGTATTTGCAGAAAAGACCTTTGGGAGATAATTTGGGTTGAAGGAGACCTTAAAGGTGGGGCTCCAATTGCATGACACAGTAGCTTTTCAAGAAGAATAGAAAGCCCCAAGTTTGGACATTCTATCTCACCAAGTAATGCTCTGCACCACCACCAAGAAGGACCTCTCCAGGCAGAGGTGCTCCACCTTGAACTTCCCAGCCTTCAGAATGATTACAAGGATAAGCTTTTATTCTTGACACTGTGCTTAGTCTTTGATGTTCAATTATATTAACAAAAAAACTAAGGCAGACAATTTATGGTGCTTATTACCCAAAATATGATATAGATTAAAATGTAAACAAATTAAAAGAATCTTTCAATAAATTTCTTTAAGACAAGTCCAAAACATGAAAGTAAACTGGAATTTACAAAAACTTTTTCAACATATTACAGGTTATGAAGAACTTACATGTTATTTTATTTAATCTCCACAAACATTTAATAAGGTGTGTGTATGGTGACATCACAGAGAGCAACACTCAAAGAGACCATGAATTTGAGCAGTACACCAAATATTTTGGTCCATTATTCCCAGTCTTGTGCAAGTCTCCTAAGGTAAGGGATGCAGGAATATAGATCATCACTGATTAGGGCAACCTAGCTACAAAATAAAAAAAAATCTGTGCTTCTGGACTGTGTAGCTTTGACTGAGGAACTTGGAAAATCTCACCAATATTTGCTACTTTAAATTGTGAAGCCACAGTTTTATTGTCTGTTTATTTTTATGCTTTAATTTTGTAACTTGAACAACTACTTCTAAGATATGTAATACATTAACTACTGATGATTTCTGTTTTCTTTTTGAAATTCTGTATCATTTCTACCCTTTTTTCTGTTTTGCTTTTTTAAAAAAATAAACAGGAAAAAAATTGTGAAGCCACAATTTAACTCAGTCATGCAATGATTCTCTAAAACTCATGTTGCCTTTTCTATAGTTCTATTACTATCGTCTTCTTACACACACACACACACACACACACACACACACACACACACTTCTGTTATTTCTCAAACCTCTTTCCCCCTCTCTGCTCTATTCTCTTTTATTTAGTCACACACAATCTTTTGCTTCTACATCAGCTTCATTTTCCTATTTGAGGCAAATTTTGGAACATTTGTCCAGCTATATCCCAGGGTGGATCGCCAAACTGCTCCCAGTGGAGAGCCAAAAAATCTAATAATCGTAAATAGTTGATATTTACTAACATCTCCTGTATGTACAAGTTACCAAGATAGTGACTCTCATTCAGATCCTAAATATCTCATTCAGTCCTTACAAAAACACAGTGACTTCAGGACATGCTTCCTGTCAGCATTGTACAGATGAGAATCTGAGACAGAGAGATCCATAACTCATAGACAGTAATACGGCTAGTAACATAATGATGTAGTTGGAGAATTGAGTGCTGCTTCCCACAACACTTACCTAATTTAAATATATTTGATATTGTCCAAGATATTTTCCTTAAGAATAAAAGCTTCATATTATAAGATTTTGACTGACTCACTTAATTTATAATCAAGCAATTCTATTTTATAAAAAAATCCTTCTTGTTTTCTTAGTGGTTTGTTTGTGCAGACCCTTTTATCCTCTCCATTTCAACTACTGATATCTATTTCTTAATTTCCTAGAATATGGCAAGCACCTAACCTCTTCCCTTAGTTGTCTTTTCTGTACTTAATTCGTGAATAGGAAGATAAGCAGATCCTAATGAACTTAGTCCTCATTTCTTGATTCCACAAAGTCACCTGGGTCTTCCCACAATCGTTTGAACTGCTGTTTCCTTACTGTCACACTCCCCCACTCTGTGCATCCCAGTGCGCCATACGGATAGCTGTTCAGGCACCAGTGACCTCCAAGCAGCCTTTCCTTGTGCCTTCTCCATTTTTTGGCTTCCATCATTCCAAACAGCCATGCTTCCCTTCATTAGCAATTATGCCTCATTCATCTGTATTCTCTTTCAGCATCCTATCCCTAAGGCTTAGGGCTCAGTCCTCCTTGACTCTCCTTCAATTTCTTCCCATCAGTCCATACATTTGTCTTGTTTGGGGCTCTTTAGAGCTAACTCCCAAATCTATATTTCTCTCCTTAGCCTGCTTCTTAGCTCCTCCTTCACTTCCAACAATCATTTGTTGACACTTTCCATACAAACTGTTGAAGAGAAAAAAAAAAAAACCACAAGCTGACACTTGTGATCTTCCTGTCTTCCTCACCCACTATTTTCTATTAGTCTTAAAATATAAAATGATTCTACTTCCCACCTTTCTTATTACTACTCTGTTCAGAAAATCTTCAGTGGCCTCCACAGCCTACTGATGAAGTGCTTGCTTTTGCATTTTATACACCCCATTTGTGGCCCAAATTAGCTTTCTATCTTCATCTGCTCTGAGCAAATTAGACTCTATCTTATTCTTGGACACATGTCAAGCTTTATTCCTCCCCACCCTGATTCCAACTACTCTCAATCCTTTTTCTCCCCTACACAGGAGGACTTTTCATACCACCATACCCTCAACTTAGTGAGTCTCTCACTATAATTTGGATATTAAAGCCCAGGTGTTAAAAGTTTGTTTACCAGCTTTTGGCTCTATTGGGAGGTAGTGGAACTTTAAAAGATAAGGTCTAGAGGGCAGAAGAGAAATCACTGGGAACATGACCTCACAATGGACACTTATAGTTAGACCTATTTCCCCACTGACCACAGGATGAAACCCCCAAAAGTGTGAGCCAAAATAACCCTTTCCTCTTTTAAACTGATTATCTCAGATATTTTTTCACAGTGACAGGAAGCAACATATCTTTCCGAAGTTTGTGGTATTCATCATGTACTACTGTTGTTTTTATATATTTATAAATATATGGCCTTCATGTCTCAAGCATCTATTTCCCACAACACGTGCATATTTTGTTCATAGAGGATTTTCATTATATGTTTGATGAATTGAATTGAGATTTGGCTCAGTTCAATTCATCAACTGTCTAAGACTCTGTCCTTTCCTGAAACCAGTCAAGCACTTTCTTACTTGTTCTACTTTTTCATCTTAAAATTGGTTGTCTGTTTTCCCTTGTGACCTGAACATCTGCCGTTTGCCTATGCAAATAGAAGTGTTTCAATCTTGGGAATAATGATCGCATCTATTGATCCCAGCCCATCTACCAGACACTGCTAGAAGCATGCACATTTTTCTAATTTCTTTAAATCTCTCAGTAATCCAATGAAATGGGCGCTGTAATACCCAGCTAGGGAAATTGAAGTCCAGAGAGGTTAAGTGGTGTTTCTAAGCTCAAAACACTAATATGAGTGGAACCGGGTCACCATCCTACTCTCGGGTTCATACTTCACCACTATACTATTCAAAAGAGACATTTTTCTCGCAGCTTTTGATGGTCCAAATATCAACTTCCAAGTCTGGGTCGGTCTTTACAAGTTTGTCCAGATATGTAAAGACATGCATTTGATTGTGAGTGTCTGTGTGGCAGAATGTTGGAGGAGTTTATATCTCCATTCTGCTAATTAGCTAGTGTTCATAGGTTGTTCTTTCCCAATGCAAACTTTCTAACAGAAGATAATGTTTTCTTAACTATTCTCAAATTGTAGTGTAATCCATGACTCCTGATACAGGTGGTAACCCAAACTTCTATAACAGAATTGTATTTCTGTATATAAGTCAGTGCCTAAGCCACTCTTCCCAGCCTCCTGCCATACACCCACTATCACAGAGAGCAAGTATGCTTCAATAGAACAGAAACAAATCAGCTCTGAATGTCAAAACACATTTTTTATTCAATTATTAATTTGGAAGAACTAGAAGATAAATATCCAACAAAGTCATGCTATCAAGGATAAATAACCTATCAAATCTTGTATTTAATTTAGACTCAAATGTCTGAACAGTTCTCCAGTTTCCCAGATCCAAGCCAAGGGCCATAAGACTTGCCTTGGGATAGCAACAGTGCATCTGTATAGGTTCCGTGTAACCACAGATGAATGAAAGGTTAACCTTCGTGAACAGATGCCCAGAGGACAAAGGCTGGAGGGCAGAGAAAAGTGTTTCTTCTCCAAAGAAACCAATCAACTTAAGCCCAGGCACCAAATCAGAGCCATAGAAGATGATATCCATATAAGTCACTCATCCAGTAAAGGCTTTGTCTAAGGTTGTGCAGAAGTACTGAATTGGCTTCTTTCTGTTCAGCTTCCTTCAGCCAGTTATACTGGAAACATAAGCACCTTCTAGGATCTATTCATAGCTGTCATAATATTTATGTGTCATAATATTAAGTGACTCATAGTGAAGGCCAAAGAATAGAGGGGAAGAATAGAAGAGCAGAGGAGCAGAGAGGTAAAAGATTCAGAGCAGGAATGTTTCAGCTTGTTCACCTCACCTGTACCTTGTTAACCAGACTCTTACAGCCATGTCATTGTAGCACTATCTCCAGATTCTAGCAGGCTGCCTTCGTGTGGCTTTCATGCCTGCTGATCCATTCCTTTCTCACTCAAGCTTCTGCACAGCATATTTCATATGCATCAACATGTTCTGCTGCGTTCATGATCCATAGACCCTCAGCTTTCTCTCCGTGATAGCTCCCTGAAGAGTTAGAATATGTTTGCTCTTGGTTGAGCATCCCAAGTATATACACCAGGCTCTGCTAACAATGCCATGAAATACATGAAAATCTAAGAGACAGAATTAATCAGGTACTCTCACATGCTGGGTCCAGACCACTTGAAGGGTACCTATATCAATTAGCACTGCCAGGTAGGCCCAGTATCTAGGCAGGTCTTAAAATTCTGAGATAATCCATCATAGCTATGGCTATATGTTTGACTGCTCAGCCTGCACTGATTTGTGAGCATTTTTCAGCTACCAGCAAGCACAAAACAGTTCTGCAATAGAAGGAAGGAACAGTGTGATATTCTCATCCCCAGTCAGCTAGGCTTGGAGACCCCATCCCACTCTGAGCATGCCACAGCCTGCAGGAGAATACAAATTACTCTAGGTGACACCTTTCCTGTTATATTTCCCTCCACATTTAATCGGATTGTAATGAGCATCAAGAGGTTCCTTAAAACAACATCTTTGATACAGTTATTGGGGATAGTCCAAGGAGATTTAGATACATGTGTTTCAGAGATTTCTCTCCTCTGCAGTCCTGGTTTCCTACAAGGTCATATTATCCATTCTGTTCTAATATTTGTAGTGGATCCCTTAAGGTTTTTGAGTAAATCCTCTTTACTGTGTGTGGGACAGTTTCCTGGTGCCTAAGGGTCAGTAAGCTCTCACCATGTGCCTCATTTGGTGCTACCACTGACTATGAGTGTGAATTTAACAAGGTGAGTACTAGTAGTATTCTATATTCAGATAAGAAAATAGTATTTTAGAGAAGTTAACTCCTTGTCAAAGATCACAGTATTTTCAAGTGAAAAACTCAAAATTCAAACCCTGGCCATTTGGCTGGAACAATGCTACATACAATGTTACCTATAGGGGCTAGATATATGGCACTAGTAAAGCCACACAAGTGTAAGAAAGGTACAGGAAGGTGTCACATGTGATGAACAGGGCTGAACTATCTTATTCAGAGGAGGAAGTTCCACTCGGGTCCCATTTATTGTTCTGTAAGAAGTAAGAAGCAGGTTGATCAGGTCTTCAGATTTTTCAAGAGAAATTCCAAGTATGGATATGTAAGCATAATTTCTCAAATTGTATTGGTGACAGGTGCAAATTTGTAAAGATCACAGTGCAGGCTGATACTGAGTGGATCTCATAATCATATCTATGAGCAACATTCCTGATGGCTTCCCATTGTGACTTAGCCCTTGAGCCCAAAGCCTTAACCATGGGACTATTGTCTGAAAATGATCAAAGAAGACTGTTTCTGATGAATCACAATTTTTTCCCATTGCTTTTATCTTCTGGCCCCCATTCTGTCATCTGGTGCAATAGCAATTTGAAGACACATTTTCTTGTCCTCTTCTCTGCATTGAATATGTTCAGCCCTTCCAGCATCCTCCTTTGGCTTAGTTAGTAGAATCTTGCCAGGCTGGTCCCTCTATTCCAAGCACATCCTACACATTTCTGCTGGGTTGCATGACTACCAAAATCTACCACATGGACATACACTCTTCTTTCCATGTCCAGTCTGTGACATACAGAAAGGCAGGCTCCCTGCCCACAAGGGTTCATCCAAGAATGAACTCAAATTCACTGGACTTCCTTGGCAATTGGGGATTGCCTCATTTGAATTGAAGAGATTTTTGCCTCCTAATCCAGTAAGAGGTATTAGTCTCTGCAATGATTGTAACTCCTGTAGGAAATAATATCCACAGCACCAGTCCCTCCCCACTATGATCCTGCACATTTGTCCCCCTTCTTGAATTCTTAAGGAACTGCTCCAGAGTTATTTCTTTAACATACATGGTTTGCAGGCCACTCTTGACTGAGGATTCCTTCAGAAAAGACAGTCCATGGCTTGAATAATCTAATTTGCTGAGATGTAAGACAAGCCTCATTCTCCTTCCAGAATACCCTTTTACTAACATTTGGTAGATTCATCACACAGTGTTAAAAAAGTTTCACCCCCGTTTCCTGATACTGACATTTTCACTGGCCAGAAAATACCATGCACAGACTACAAACCAGGCTTTAGCTACATGTGGGTCAGATGGAAAAGCTATGGGTCCTCAGAGAGTCAGAGGAGAAAGACTAGTGGCTCATCCCAAAGTTTCCACCTCAACAGCTGCTCCAAAGTATCTACCTCTTTTGTTTCCTGACCCACCTCTCTACTTCTGTGAAATGGGAAACTGCAAATCTGTAAGCTTCTGTGAAAACCAAGAAATGCAAGACAGCCTATCTCCGATTCTCCCTCTGTTTTTTGGCTCTTCCCTGTGGCCTCTGGGACTTTAGTTGAGCTGAACAGCTGGTTTTCCCCTAAGTCATTCACAGACATGGTTTTTCTGGACAGTCTCAGAAAAGTTTCAGAAAAGTCCCAACTGGGAAGACTTCCTGGTGGCCAGGAGATCAATTCCTCACAGCTGACAATCCAGTGATAAGGAATTCCAGCTGGTGCTAGGTGACAAAGAACACGTCTGTGCTTCATCCCTGGGCTAAAGGTCCTGTCTTGTTGCACTGGCGAGACTCAGGATGTGATTCATCATCAAGGATCCTGTGGAGCCCTTGGACCATCAAAACCACTCTAGTAAAGCCAAATTTCTGAGTACAAATAGCTACTACCACTAAAAAACATCAATTTATTCCTGCATGTGCTGCAGAATTCTGATGGTGTCCATGTGCTCACCAAATGCTTGGCATTAAAATTGACAGAGGTATACAGTGAAGAACATACTTCCAGGGACCATCTACACTAGCATATAAGACAAGTATTGCCTTTATAAAGGTAAACCAGACTCTCATTAAACCAAAGCAAACGAGTGCTAGACAAGATCACAAATGTTACCTCTGTTCCTCACTAGCAGAATCTTCTTATCAAACAATATCTTATATAGAACCACAATATTCAGGCAGGTCCAAGGGTAGTTGCTCAGATAGACAATGGTAGAGCCAAGAATTCATCCCCTCTTAAGTCCTTCAAAACAGACACATGCGCATGCACACACACACACACACACACACACACACACACACACACACACCAGAGGATACTTAACTCTTCCATTGAAGCCCAGCTCTTCCATCTTTCAACAATCTGGTAACTCTCCAGTCATCAAAAGCATAATGTACATTTCCCAAGGTCACATGGCAAATATCAATTTTAAATTCAGCAGAGTAAAAAGTTTTGAAAACCAAACTTTTAGTGAATCACAGCAGCTGTGCAAATCTGTGCAAAGTGAATACACATATTAGCTGTGCAAAGCTGTGCAAAGTGAATACACATATTAGGTTAATTTCCATTTTGTCTCAGCAACTTTATAATTGTCTATCCTCAGGCAAGTTCCTCCAGCTCAGCCAGCCTGAGGTTAGCCTAGATCCTGTGACCTCTTGAGGCATCTCCTCCTGTTTAGTCTTCAGTATCCAGAATATAAATAACAAGGCCCCCTCTCAGAGCTCCTTACCTGTACTAGGGAACTAGGCAGAAGGTCTCTCCTAAGCTCAAAAGCTCTATAAGGATGAATCTGGGCCACCTCAACTTTTCCTACATCTCTTAGAGTAATGGGCCACAGCTGGAACTGCCACTAGATTTGTCTTGTTTGGCTGTGGAAGTAGAGAACAAGGAAAACAGGGCAAAAAAAAATAAGGAAAACATGAAGCATCAGAGAGCCTAATCAGAGACCCTAGGAGTGAAGGCTGAACCCCGGGGTTTCTTCCTATGTCTATCTCGTCCTTCTCCCCACCCTATATCACTCAGGGCATCTTCTCATTCCCTCAGCTCTCCTCTCTTCTGCATGTGGAGCCCCACCAGCCTGACAACACTCCCCACATTCCTCATCTTAAAGAAAACTTACTGTCCACTGCAGATATTGCTTGATTTATAGCCCTTTCAAATGGTGACTTTTTTTGGCAATAGCTCCTTGCCCAGAGCCACTACCTTTCTATAAATCTTCAGCTTTCCTGAGGCTCCTAAAACCAGCTTCCTTTTCCCATCTGGACATCTTTCAACAATCTGATACCTCTCCAGTCATCAACAGCCTTAACAACTTATTCACGAGCTTCTTCTGAAGTTCAAGCATCTTCCTAAATATCCAGGTCTGTGAACCATCCACATTTCTGACTTCTATTCCAGACACCTGGAATAGATGCCCTGCTTTCTCCTGGATGCCCCATTAAGACCACATCCTGGACTTTGACAAAACCCGAATAGGTTGGCTACTTCTCAGGAATCTTAAACTGGATCATCCCACTGTCACCCCAGCAACAAGCTCCTTCTCTTCCCAAATCACACAGTTTTGGTCTCTGACACATTCTGACCGCCTTCTCTTTCTTGATCATTTTTTCTCACTGCATACCAACCTCCTTCTGTGTCACTCTTGTCCAGAGGTAGATCAGAGCTCTTAGTGCTTGAAATGGCTTATGGCTAAATTTTCAACTCCAGTAACTCCGCTGCCCTGTGTCACAATTCTTCTCTGGCAAAGTCTTAGTGGACTGACACTATGGTGTCCCCCTCACTCCTTTACCCAGTCCACAGGAACCTGATAAGAAAATCACACTAACATGAGAATTCAAAGAACTTCCACATTGTTTCTTCTCTCCAGGCTCTAGAGAGAGCTCAGCTCACCTCAGCAAAAATCTTTCCCTCCTATGTACCTGATATTCTTTGAATGCTGTGACTTGAAAATTCACCCCCAATGTAACAATGCTGAGAAGTGGAACCTGATTAGGTGAGGAGGAATCTGTCTCCTGCATAGATTGATAGAGTGTGGGTTACTTACCATAAGAATAAATTGTTACAAAGGTGACTTTGGCCCTCTCTGTACTTTCACATTCCAAGATGGACAACACAGCACAAAGAGCCTCACCAGATATTCTGCAATACCAGCACAAATGAGTTAAGACACCTAGCTTCAACCAGCCCCTCACTCTCAGCCAAAGCCAATTCTAGCCCAGCCTTGCCTACTCTCAAAGAAGTGTAACAGGTCTTAGGTACGCATGTTCCCTTCACCTGTATTCTTAATCTCCTTCTGACTTCTTACCTCCAATAATTCTCTCTTCATATCTTTTAAATACATCTCCAACTACTCATTTACACTCATGTCATTCCACTAGTTTCTGCCCAGTAAAAGTGAATTTCAAATAAAACACTTCAATTCTGAATTACCTTCTATTGACATCTACTTTCATCATTTCCTTTATATGCACATTTCTTCAATGAGTACCTGTAGGTTCCTCTCATACCTCTTCATTATATATATCTGCTCCACTGTTGGAGCTTGTGCTCTATTGAAAATGTCCTCCACTCTGACACCTCCTACATGTTAAGGTCCACTATCTATGACACTGCTGGGCTTGCCTCCAACACATCTCACTGCCCTGATTTTCTTCGTGTGTTCTATCCATGCCTTCTCCTTTCTCCATGCCAACTACTTCTCTCCTAAGCCTTTAAATATACTCACTACTTTGTTTCTTGGTGCTTTTTGACCTCTATTATAATCTTATCCATGTCAGAGGCCTCACTTCTACAGATTTTCAGATTCTTCTGGTGCTCCAACCCAGGCCCATCTCCTAAGCTCCAAGCAATAACATCCAAAGTACGTCCCACAGAGAAAATCCTCAGTTCCCTCGCATCCACAAATGTACGGGGGTCTCTAAACATACTGTCTTGATCGCTGCACTTTCTTTTTTCAATCTAGGCCCACATAGTCTCTGCTGGGGTCCCTGAAACAGCTGCCCACCCCATTTTCCTGCCTTCTGCATTTCCCCCCATATTAGCAACCTGAGATATTCCTTAATAAGAAAGTGCAATCAATAACCAGAACCTTAAAATTCTTTAAGGTTTCCTTACCTCCAAAGACAAAAACAAAATAAAAGAATAAAAACTGTAGCAGAGTTCCAGACCAAGATTTAATCCCTGCTATTCTCTTTATGTGCCTCTCTTCTGTTTCCTGCACACTGTGCTCCAATCACAATGTATTCCTTACAGTTCCTTTAATCTTCCCTGTTACCTTCCTTCATGTTTTCAGAGCTACCAATTGCTATTCCTAACTCTCCATGATGAAATAAACCCTGCTAATCCTGCAGTGTTCAACTCCTAGATCGTAGGCCAGAGCCTCCAATGGCCACCCCAGCCCTCCTCTCTGTGCTCCACCCATGCAGCACCCAGCTCTTTTCTCTCTCCTGGTGCTTCTCCTGCTCTGTGGTAAATGGTTGTTCGTAAACCTGTCTAACTTCAGGTGCATTGAGAACTAGCACAGGGTCTTACCTGCTAGTCAACAATTTTCAGTGCATGAATTATGAATGAATGAATCAGTAAGTGAGTGAATGAATCGTGTTTTTCCAGTAAGTTTCAGAAGGCTCTGGACTTCTAATAATACAAAAAAATCCAATTTCTGTGGGGCTTTTGACTTTTACAATCTCCTCCTTCTTGTCCTATTAACCAGAGTCTCAAGGCTAAAGGTATCGAGGTTGTTCTCAAGGTGGTCAATGTATTCATTCCTACATATCACTTATAACACTTTCTTTCTTTCTTCAGCCCAACAGTGACTACGAAGGGCTTGATGAACATGAGGCACAAGGAAGGGAGTTAAGAAGACTTGTTTTTCATACAAAAGATCCATTGCCACCTTTCTTTGCTGAGGTGATGGGAAATCCCTTAAGCTTGCTGATAAAGCATCATTAAACTAGGTCTCCTAAAATCTAAAACTCAGCAAGTACTTACCAAGAAAGAAAGTGCTGAGAGGTGTAAAGAGTAAGCCATCATCCAGTACCAGGCCACAAACCACTTGCAGAAGACTTTTCTGCTGAGTTTTTAGGGAAGTAAGGGGAAAGACATGTTAATAAATAAGAGCATTGGATGTGTGGATATATGTGAGCAGAGCAGGAGGTAAATTGCAGGCTGTTGTTGGGGAATAATAAGAAAAAGAAAGCTGGGGATTTAGCTCAGTGACTTAAATGCCTGCCTTGCAAGCGCGAGGTCATGAGTTTGATCCCTGGTACTGATAAAAAGAAAAGAAGAAAAAAAAGAAAAAGAAAGTGAGCTTAAAGGTCAAAGAGTTCTGAGCCTTCACAAAAAAGTAATATTGGATCTGTAAGAGATGTAGGTGAATGGAAGATGTTCCAGGGAAAGGACCCTATATGCATTGAGGGGCTATCTGGGGGTTGGAATTGGAAAAGAAGGGACTGAATCTCAAAGCATAAATGCAATTCTCAAACACCATAACAAAGCTAGAGGGCCAGGGCCTTTCCCCTACCTTGTCTGTGCTTCAGAGACCCTGCATATAAGGCTTTGATCCTAGCCAGGCTTAGGCAGGACAATCAGAGGGCTTAATATTGCCATCTGGTGGTGGAAGACCAATCTTAGCAGTTCAATGTGACCAACTACAGTAATATTATGAGTGGATAATGAGTTTGCTAGAGCTCTTGAAGGTGGGGTGGGGTGTATTAAATAGGAGAAGGGTATCAGTGAGATCCCTAAGCCCTTACTCCTTCCAAAACATGTGATTTATTTGCACTTTCAAGTGCAAAATTTGTGCCTTTTTGCCCAGCACCTAATACAGAGCCTGGTACAGAGTAGCCACAATCACAACAATGCAATAAAAACTGTTGAGAGCTGGAGTGATGGCACACAAGACTGATACAGGAGACTTGCTGTGAATTTGAGGCCAGCCTGAGCTACACAGTGAGTTCAAGACTAGCTTGGACTACATAGTGGACCTTGTTTCAAAACACTTTTAAAAAGGAAGAAAAAAAGAAAAAGTTGGTAAATGCCTGCCATGAATTTCCTCATAACAATCTTGAAATAAAGATGATAGTTTTATAAGAATAGGGAACTGAAACCATGATAAATCCACTGAGTCACTTGGTAGATATTTACTGAGCACCCATGAGATGTGATGCTCTGTGAGGCGCTGCCACACATAGATAAATGCCAGGCATAGGATGTGCCCTCTGGAAGCCAATATTTTGAAAGGGGAATGGGACCTTATGAAAATAATATGATAGCAACTGGTTTTAATGGGGGAAACACCCAGAAAGGAAAAAAGAATACAATAGTAAAAGTTATTAATTAACTTTTCAATCCATTGGATTAAAAAAGGAAAGAAAAACACATGGTTCTTCTGGATTAACTCACCCACCACCACATTATGTGAATGTAAATGAATCTTTTTCTCTTTTTTTTCTTCTTCCTCCGATTTGACTGCCCTGATTTTAATTTTATCTCCTCATGGAATCTATTTTCCCCTTTCTTAACTCCTCTTTTCTATCAATGCTATACTTTGCTATCACAACCATAACTTGCTGAATGAATGAGTGAACTTATGGACATATCTGGCTCATTCACTGTGGCTCAGACTCAGTGAGATTATAGAAATATAGTTTCTGCCCTGTGGCTGCTCATAATCAAAGGGAAAAGAATGTGACAATAAATAATTAAAATACTGCATAGAAATGAAAACAATGATGGTGCTGAGGATGAGGTACCCATCTGAGTTTATATCTAATGGAGCATACATAAAGATTGGATCATCAACAAGCTCCAGGTCTTTTACTCTTGACAAATGTTCTGGGGGTGTACCTTCATTTGAAAGTGTCACATAGATGACCCCAAAGACTCCATTAAAAGACTACAAGGTTTAATAAACAAATTCAGTTGCATAGCTGGATACAAAGTCAACATCAAAAATCAATAGTATTCCTGTAGATGAATAACAAATTCACTATGAGAGAAATTAAGGAAACCACACCTTTCACAATAGCATTTGAGAAAATGAAATATGTAGGAGTCAATCTGATGAAGGGAGTAAAAGACCTCTACATTGAAAACTACAATACTTTGAAAAAGAAATTGAAGAGGATATCAGAAAATGGAAAGATATGCCTTGCTCTTGGGATAGGAAGAACCAGTATATTGAAAATGGTCATACTTCTAAAACTATTATACAGATTTAATGAAATTCTGATCAAAACTCCAACAGTTTAATTCTCTCACAGAATTAAAGAAAACAATCCTAAAATTCACTTGGAACTGGAAGCAAAGGCAATTTTGAGCAACAAAGTCAAGGCAGAGAGCATCACAATCCCCAACTTGAAATTATGCCATAAAGCTACTATGATAACATGACACTGGCAAAAAAAAAAAACAGACAGACCTAAAGATCAGTGGAACAGATTAAAAGATACAGAAACAGCTCTAGATATACTTAGCCACCTTACTTTGATAAAGGTGCCGAACACATTCTTTGGAATAAAGGTAGCCTCTTTAATTAATGGTGCTTGAAAAACATGCCAAAGATTACAATTGGACACATCTTTCACCACGCACTAAGCTAAAAGTTAAAATGAATCAAAGAGATGTGTTAAAACAGAAGCAATAAATCTTCTGGGAGACAGAAAAGGTAAAACTCATGAAGACCCTGGTGTAGGCAAATATTACATGAATAAACCCCAAATACAAAGGAACTATCACAAAGGATCAACAACTGGAATCTCATTTTATTAAAAAGCTTTTGTACAGCAAGAGAAACCACCAACAGAGTAAAGAGACAACCCACAGTGTGGGAAAAAGTGTTTTTCAGCTCTTCTGCAGACAAAGGATTACTCTCAAATATATAAAGTTAGGGCCAGGAATTTAGCTCAGTGGCATAAGCGCCTGCCTTGCAAGCGCATGGTTGTGTGTTCAATTCCTGGTAACAAAAAAAGAAAAAGAAAAAAATAAACAATGTGTAAAGTACTCAGAAAAATCAGGCCTCCAAACATTAAAGACCCAGTCCCAAAATGGACATCTGAGATGAATACATTCTTCTCAAATGAAGAAACATAAACAGCAAATAAACACATGGTAAAATGTTCAATATCACTGTTAATTTGAGAGATACAAATCAAAATGACACTGAGATTCCATTCCACCCCAGAAAGTTTGACTATTATCAAGAAATCAACCAATAACAAGTGCTGGAAGGGTGTGGGGGGAAATGAAGTTTTCCATCATTGGTGGTAGTGTAGAAAGGTGCAACCACTCTGAAAATCAGTATGAAAGTTTCTCAAAAAACTTGGACTAAAAGTTCCACTTGACCCAGTTCATCCATCTCCTAACTATCTTCCCAAAAGAATTAAAAGCATCATACCACCATGACATATACACACCTGTTTATAGTTGCACAGTTTGGAATAGTCAAATCTTGCAAACAACCCAAATGTCCATCAACGGGTGAATAAAAAAGAAGATATGGGGCTTTTATACAATAGAGTACTACTATCACCCCAACAGTTTCCAAGCTTGGCTATCCATTAAGGGTAAGCTTCCATGATGACCTTGGGACCACTGAGGAATTAAAAGTCACCAATTGGGGATCAACTGGAGTTTTGGAATCATTAATATCACTGGGGATCATTGGGGGTCTTTAAAATCACTGCTGTACAATTCTCACTCCCCAAAATCCTAACTTCATCAGAAATGTGATTTGGTATCAAGAATTTAAAATCTCTACTAGGAAATTATAAAGAGGAACCATTCCTGGAAGTCACTCTTGAAAATCCTACTGGACCTGGCCTGACCTGGGAATCGGATGGAATCAAATGCAAGTTTGAAGAGAGCATGTCAGGTCCCACTGTAGAGGACTTGTTCTGAGTTTGAAGAATATTCCAAAAAATATCACTTCTGCTGATCTAAAACAATGTGTGGAATTTCAGAGGGTAAATGTGGAGGAGGGTGAGATTTTATTCCCTGATCTACTTTTCTAGACACTTTTTCATTAATCCAGCTTTCTTTAAATTCATGGATCAAAACTAGAAACAAAATTTCAATCAGGTGATGTCCAGTATAATACAGAGTGAGGGACTGCTTTGGGCCCTTTGCGTGCAGTGGTCTTTTAATCTCAATTCATCTATATCTTATTGAATTCAAGGAAAACGAGAACTCAGTGTTATGCAAGTAAAGATAAATCTTTCCCTCATCACATTGCACAACTTTCAATACTGCTTCTCCACGTCCTGTCCTTGCTATTTCACTTCCTGTCTGCTTCATAGGAATAGGTGGTACCTCTCTCATTTCCTCCTCAACCCAAGTCTAGCCCTTATATTTTCTATAGGTAAATTAGCTCTTAGATTTACATTAGTATTCTTCATTTTTCTTCATCATTCCTTTTCTTCAGATTTATTTAATCTGTAAACATGTATTGAACATAGTGAGTGCCAAGTCTGAGGAGCATGCAGAGAAGCATAGGAGTTAGTCCTGGCCCTGCACAGCTTTGCGATCTAATTGGAAAAAAGATAGCAAGACTCCTTATGGTAGCTATTGTTCATTTCCTATTACCTTTTTTTGAAGTCTTGTATTGATTTCATTGTTTTGTTTTGATTCTGTTCTGTTCATTTGATTTTATTATGTCTATGGTATGGGAAGCTATTTTGAAAATAACAAGAGGCATTACGGTAGCTATTGTTGATTTTCTGTCTTCTTCTTTTGAAGTCTTGTATCATTTTCACTATTTTGTTTTGATTGATTTTATTCTGTTTTATTTTATTTGGTTTTATTCTCTTCAAAATAAAAAAATTTAAATGAATGACAGGTCAAAATGACTCCAAGGTATCTTGACTAGTAGACCTGTTGATTTTCTCACTTTCTGATAGCCCTGAAGCCTGGAAAGAACTTCCAAAATAAGAACACCTTCTCTATCAGACCTTTCTACAATCTCAACCTTCACCTCCAAGACTTAATACTCTTTAATTGTATAAATTAATCCTTAATTCACTTTATTTAAATTTTGTTTTTCATTTTAAATGTAGAAGAGATTACTGATGTAGCAAATAAAGAAAAATCTGTAATAAAAAACAATAAAGTTATTTAAAGTTTTTTATATATTATATATAAATATAATTATAAATATATATTACATATTTTCTTCATTTTTTGCTGAACATAAATAATAGTATCTTGTTATTATGTAGCTTTAACACCTTCATTAAAGTATAATTTTTAAAATATACTCATTTGCAGCCTAAAATTCAATGAGATTTTAGTATATGTGTAGAGTTACAAGCTAGCTCCTCCTAAAGTTCTCTCCTGCCTGTTTTCAATCAGTGCCCACCCCATCTAAATCCCAGTCGATCATTGTTTGGCTCTATTTCTCTACTAGTGTGCTTTCTCTGGAAATTTCATATGGATATAATCATATGCAGTTTTTGTGTCTACTTTCACTTCGTGTAATGTTTTGAGATCCATTCACCTTGTAAAATGAATCATTAGTTCGTTCCTCTTTCACTGAGTAGTACTCCATTTATGGATATACCACATTTATAGCAGTTGTTGAACATCTGGATTATTTCCAATTTGTGAGTATTATGAACCATTCTGCTACAAACATTCTCATACAAATCTGTGGACATGGGTTTTCATTTTTCTTGGATAGATACTAGAAATAATGCTATTCCAGTAAGTATATGCTTAATTTTTAAAAGAAACTATATTTATTCACCAAGTACTACATTAAATATCATTTCACATTCTAATAAAAAATGTATAAATGTTATCCTCACCTTCACCAGCAGTTTGGTATTCCCAGTTATTTTTACCACAGTTGGTAGTGAGTAGTGGTATCTGACTATACTTTTAATATGCATTTCCTGATAACTAATGATGTAAGCAACTTTCTATGTACTTATGAGTTATTTGCATATGTTCCAAGTAAGATGGCTATTCAAATATATTGTCAATTTTAAATTGTTTTTCTTCAATTTTATTGAGAAATAGAAATTCTTTAGATTTTCAATATATGGGTCCTTTGACAGACACCAGATACAGAATCTGAAGATATTCTCTTTCAGCCTAGATCTGTCTTTCCATTGTGTTAATAGTCTTTGATGAGTAAACATTGTTTTACTTTGGTAAGCTCTAATTTATCAGTTAGCTATTTTTTCATTAAGCCATTATTATCTATTGTATATTTTGGATCTTATTTAATCTTTCAGCTTTTCACACTAGGAAAACAATATGATTTTTACATATATGAGTCTGATTTATTTTACTTACCAGTATGGAATCTCACTGTTGTTTTAATTTATGCCTCTTGAACACTTTTTCATATATTTATTTATTTGCCATTTGTATATCCTTCATCTGAGAAATGTATGTTTACTTTGGATGCCCATTTTTGCACTGGGTCTTTGAATCTGGGGACTCTGATTTTTTCAATTCGTGTGTGTGTGTCAGGGATCAAACTCAGGACCTCACACTTGCCCATCAGGTGCAGTGCCCCTGAGCTATATTCCTTGACCCTTCAGTTCTTTATAGGTTTTAGATATAAGTCCTTCATCTGAGGGACAGCTGGTTATAATTTTTTCTGACTTTGTCAGTTGTCTTTTCACTCTGTTGGTGATGTCTTTCACTGTGCAAAAGCTTTTTAATAAGGTGAGATGCCATATGTTTATTCTTTGTTGTGTTTCCCATGTGGTCTGAGTTTTATTCATGAAGTGCCTGCATACACATAAGTCTTCAGGATTTCTACCTATTTTCTCCTCCAGTAAATTTAATGGGTTTTTTAATATTTAGATCATTGATCCATTTTGACTTTAGCATGGTGACAGACAGTTTTAGTCTTTGGCAGTGGAAAACCAGTTTTTCGATCACCATTTATTAAAGAGGCTATCTTTCCTCCAGTGTACATGTTTGGCCCCTTTCTCAAAAACAAAGTAGCTGAATGTGTTGAGAGTCATGTCTGCATCTTCTATTCTGATCCACTGATCCTCTCATCTGTTTTATTTGCCAATACCATGCTGATTTTATTTTAAAGACAGTAAAATACAACCAAACAAGACAGAACAAAGCCAATCAAAACAATGCAGCAAAACAGGTACAGAACTTCAAAGCAGGATGCTGGAAAACAATAATAGCTACCATAGTATAACTTGCTATCTTCACAATAGTTGTCAATTCTATCAGGTATAGCAAAATCAAACCAAAAACAAAACAGCATAACACCAATCAAAACAGAATATTGAGTAAAGCAAAACAATCAGAACAAAGCAAAACAGTGAAACAGCGAAAACAATATTGGCCTTCAAAGACAAGACAAAAGGAAATCCCTCATATTTGCTGTATTGCATACTGTCATCCTCCCAAGAGATGCTCAGACTGCTGGCCCCAGGTCTGCATAATCAACCAAACTATACAAACATTTAGTCGCTTTATGTACCTCAGGCTTTCCTTGGAACCATCTGGTCACTAACAGAGGTTGGGGGAGTTGATTCTCAACCCACATGCTTGTAGGCTCACAGGAAATGCTGACTTTTCTCTCCCTGGAACGTTGGCCACTTGTGCTGCTTACCAGGAAGACTGGATACTTAATTTCTTGGTTGGTCCCCCAAGTCCCAGCTACCATGCTGATTTTCTCAGGTAGCTTTGTAGTATAATTTCAAGTCAGGAACTATGATGCGCCCTGACTTGACTTTGTTTTCTAGAATTTCTTTTGCTATTCTAGGTCTCTTCTGGTTCCAGATGAATTTTAGGATTATTTTATCTAATTCTGTGAGATATGCTAATGGTATTTTGATTGGAATTGCATTAAATCTTTGTAACAATTTCAGGAATATGGGGATTTTCACTCTGTTGGTTCTTCCTATCCATGAGAAAGGAATATCTTTCAATTGTCTGATATTCCTTTTGATCTTTTTTTTCAAGTTACTGGAATTTTCAATATATAGATCTTCTACTGCTCTTGTCAAATTGATTCCTAAGTCTGTCTGTCTGTCTGTCTTTCTTCTTTTCTTTTTGGATGACATTGTGAAGAGTACGATTTCTCTAATTTCTCTCTGAGTTTCTTGCTTATGTAAAGGAGTGCCATTGATTTTTGAGTGTTGACTTTCTATATTTGCCTTTATTTTTAAAATATCACTTACTGAATATAAATATTTACTTGGAGCTTTTTCTCCTAGTGCTTTCTAGTCATTCCACCGCCTTGTAACTTTCATTAGTTTTCAGAAGGAAGTTATTCATCTTACCACTGTTCACCTTTATATGATGGATCATTTTTCTCTTCCTTTGGTGAAGTGGATGTCTTGGACTGCATTTTGTTTAAGTGTCTTCTCATTTTTATTTTATTTTCTTTGCTTCTCTTTTTTTAGTTTAATTCCTGGGATTATGCTTGTAAATTGCCTATGATGGGTAGCTTTATTGTTAGTATCTAGGATCCTTAGGTGGGGAATACTTCTCTGAGATATCAACCTGGTGTAGCTAGTTTTTGGGTCCTGAGTCTGTTGGAACAGCTTATCTCTTCAATTTGTTGGAGATGACAAGTTGTTTGGTTGGTCCAGTCCCTGGTTGTTTGGCATTGTGCCACAGTATTTTCTGTGACCCTTAGTCTCAGTCATAGAATACCAGGACAAAAAGCTGTTTAGAACAAATATCTTAATTTTGGCTATAGTGATAACAATAACATCAACCACAGCCTAGAAAATGACAAATTGAGCTAACACTTAATTTGCCACTTTTAACTATATGAACTAGATTTGTGGTGATATAACAAAATCTAAAACAAACCAGAAAATTATGTTCAGTATACAGTGACATGTCAATTGATATGTCAATTTTGCCCTTGGGGGTTAAATTTTAAAACAGTTTAAGGAGAAAATAGAGAATTGGAAGATGAAGAGATTAGAAGTAATGATTCCAAGGGGAATCATGCTACCTTTGGAAAACTAGTGTAGAAAACTGGAGGCAAAGAGTGAAGGAAAGGACAAAAATAACAGGACAGAACAACAGAGAAGCTAAAATCCATGTTCAAATTTATAAAATGACAAGATCAGACAATGGAGGAGAAAGAAAGAAAAGAAAAAACTAAAACTCAAAAAACAAACATGAGAGAGAGGAGGGATAAGACAGAAAAAGAAATAAAAGGAAAAAAAAGTCCACTTCCAGATTTGTCCCTGCTTTCACTGGCAGACAACCTGTGGAGACAGAGTCATCATCCATGTCAATCTATCCCGACAAGCCAGCAGTAGCTTTTCAGGAGGGTAGTGGGTAATCTCAGTAAGCCTGCACTTTCTGGTGAAGACCAGCCAGTCACATTTGGCTCACTGCCTTCCAAGAGCCTTCCGTGGATCTGAGCCCTGCTGGTAGCCACCAGATGGAGCCAGCTGCAGTTCTGAGTTCTGATCTCAGGCTGCTCTTCTCCGAGATGGTTCCAGGCCAGCTGCTGTCTCCCAAGGCAAGATTGAGACTCTTGCACTCACTACCAGTCAGTGCAGTCCTTCCTATTTGCTGCTCCACTCCGGGTCCACCGCTCCTGTCTACTGTAGCATCTCTCTGAAGAAGCTTCTGGAGTCACCAGCTGTCACCATCACTGTGACCATGTGTCCACAGGTTTGAATCACTGAGTCCCATCTCAAGGAGAAGGTGCCTTTGGCTACCACCTTCTTCACTGAAGTTTCTCTCTTCACTCTCTCCACAGACTTCACTTCACACTTCAGATTCTTCCTGGGTCCAGAGCATCTACTTTCCTCCTGCTTGTCCTCCTCACACTGCTATATTCCAGCATCTGAATGGTGACTCTGAGAGGCACTTTCTCTGCTGCTTACCACTCCACCATCTTCAATTTACATTCAAGATTGAATAACTGATAGGTTAAGGCTGAATTGCTTTAGTGATTTTAGAATTTTGAAAACCTAAAGAAAAATCACACTATTACTTGTGACAAAGCCACCAGACAAAACAGAATGTCAAGTGAACTTACTTTGGGCTGAATCCTCACACTTCTGTGAGGCACTCCAATCAAAGTGGCCAACAGCTATAAAAGTCAAGTGTCCAACAATAGATACAGTCATCATTACATAACAAAAGCAGTTTGGCTCTTCAGGCAAAATGATCCAAAAGGGCACCTAGAGGGCAAGGAAATATTTTAAAAGGAACTTTCAGAATAAGAATGAGGGAAAAGCTGAAGTTGTATGAAAGATGGAAGGATCCCCAGCACACTAACATTCACTCACCTCAGGCTTGACACACTGCTAGTTAGACCAACAGTTCACTGCAAAGGCACAATGCTGCCCCTGAGAAGGGTAAAGGGGAAAACAGGCAAGACCTTGGGAGTCAGGATTTTCTTACCGTGGGAGGGAGACAATCTCAGCAATCACAGTGGTCCAAAACACAGCATGAGGAGCTGGGAAGGGTTAGGATAGTGAGTAGTGAGTATCTGGACATGCCCCGAAATATTTGAGGTGATCTCCAATATATTGCCCAACACTGAGGGTTTGCAAGACTGCCTGCTCAGGGTTCCCAAAGGAGGAGGAAGAGGGAAGGCCTGAAGAGAGATGCAATGTGTAAGGACAGGTGTGGGAACAGAGATGTCAGGATGTCTGATTTGATCTAGAAGTTGTCTGGTAAATATACCCCAATTTAGACTTAGTGCTTAATTCATTCTCATTCTCTCTCTCTCTCTCTCTCTCTCTCTCTCTCTCTCTCTCTCTCTCTCTCTTACACACACACACACACACACACACACACACACACACACACACACACACACAAACACACATACTAAGCCACACTCTGCTCCCAAGAAGCTCACAGTCAGAGCTGGTATAGGGGATATGTATATTGATCTCTGGCTTCTACATTAGGTCTGAGTTAGCCTAGAGAGGCTAGGAATGCTGTTCCTGAAAGGACTTCAGGACGAGACATTTGTCAGGCAGATACATTACTTTGCCTCACTAAAGTGTCAGTTTCTAGATTCTGCACTTTTAGAACAGGGAAGTGGAGTATTGTTAAGAGATGTGACCTCAGGTGACTTACAGGTGCTAGAGTTTGGGACCCGACAAATAGGTGGGAAAATTCACCCAAAGTCTCAAAATCTCACAAAAGTTCCAGAGCCTGGTTCTGTTGATATGCAGGGATCCAGATGCTGTAGGCTCAGAACACCTGGCAGTGGTTTTGCAGTGATCACCATTTGTCAACTGCAAGTGTGGAGGGCTTTGGCCACCCTAGGCTGCTGCCGCTGAATCCTGAGCTGCCAGCTTCTGGGGCCAGTTGTAGCACACACATCTGGCCTCTTTCACAACCTTTGCAACTTTGAAATTCGGGACAGATTCTTTGAGACAAGAAAGTAGCGATCAGACTATTATGCCAGCCAGCTATTAAGTGTTTCTGACATTCATTCCCTTGACACGTGCCAGGCATCTCCTAGGAAAAAAATGTGTAAAGAAGAGACCTGGTAGAGGAGGGAGAGGTCATTAAGGTGAGGCCTCCTAGGGAGTGAAGACGGCCAGCACACAAGCAGTGAGTGGGTGATGCATTTGCTGGGTTTGGAGACCAGCAAGGAGGCAGCTGGCTCAAGGCTGTGGAAGGAAGGAGGGTGGTTGAAAATGAGGTCAGAAAGGTATCCAGGGACAGATGGTAGAGAGCCATCTAGGCCACAGATGGACTCTGGCTGTAGTTCTTAGGATATGAACAGCCATTTAATTTTGAACAAAGGCATGACATGATCTGATTTTGTTTGCTTGTTTTTAATTGCCCTTGGTTTCTGCAAGGGGTCTGTGTAGGGGCAAGGAGGTCTCTGAAAAGTTCAAAAAGAGGAAGGAGGTATCCTGATACCAGGCTTGTTTCACTGAAGGAAATAAGACATCCAGACAAGCAACAACAGGAGTTTGAAGTAGAGACAGCAGGAATAGCTGACTGGTTTGGTTAGTCAAAGGAGTGAGGGGCTGGGCAACAGAGTAAGGAGTGTACCCCACTGAGAGCAACGAGGGAAGCCCAGGCTTGGGGGCATGGGAAGGAAAACAGAATTTGGTTTTGAATGTGTCAGATTGCAAAGGCAGTACTGATGCTGAGTACAGATGAGCAGGGTCCTCTGCCCCCTTCACCTTGCACTGTTTCTTTCATAGCTCTTCTAGTCTTGTCTGAGATTCACACCTTCCCTATCATTCCCCAAAAGAGAAGCCCACTTAGAGCAACCATTCCAATTAGAAAGAACAGGAGGAGCCAGTAGCTATCCAAGGTCACATGCCATTTAAATGTCAAAATAGGAAGGAATTAAGATTCAAGGCTTCTCAGAGTCTTCAGGAAGAAATTAGAGTGGGGGGAACTCTTCTCACTAGCTGACAGGACACTCCCATGTGACACTGGACACAACCCCTGTGGGGTAATGTGGCCCTGGGCACTCTGTCAGCAAGCAGGCATGGCTCCATTATGCAGAGTAGAGAGTCTAGAGTCCCCCTGGCACTTGCTCCACCTCAGCTGCCCAACAAAGTGAGTCAGACTATCATAGCATGTTAACACCCATCACTTGATACCTGCCGGTCCATCTCCTCACCAGTCAGCAGCTTCTTAAGGGACAATGGCCACCTCATTTTCCTCCTCTCCCGGACTTCTGCCAGGTCAGAGGTCTTTAGACGTCCCAAACCCATTCAACATGCCCTCCAACCTCCCTTCTCCAGACCAGGTCTGGAGATGAGGCCTCCTCCTTAGACCAAGTACTCTCTGTCAGATAGATGAATGGCAAAAACAGGCTACTTTGGGTAAAACTCCAGTGAGACTTGGTCACATTTTTAAAGCATTATTTTCAACTTTAATATACTAGTGATAAATTATTCCTGCCTCAAAAAAAGTCCTGTGCCCAATGTAGTACAATATTGACCCTAAGCAGGGACACTGATCTCCAGCCTTGCTGCATACTTCAGTGCCAAAAAGATACAGAGCCACCTCTCCTCACCCCTCATTCCCCCATAATGCTTCTAAAGCCTTCCATCCCAGACTCTCTTCCCTCCTCACTCCATCTGTGCTGCCACCCTTGAGGGTCTCATTCCCTCTTGTGGCTTCAAGTACCCCTCCATGATGTCCTCCCAAACCCAACCTCCCTTCTCAACATCAGGCCAGCATTGGCACATGTTATTTGACAGTGACCAGGCCTATTTTAGTGGCCTCCACAATCTACCAGAACCACCTCACACTGTGAGCTGCATCCCTTACACATACACAATCACACACATATATGTGCACATATACCACCCTTCTGAACCTCTTCTTTGGCCCCTCACATGCAACCCGTTCCCGTGTCACAGATCACTGAATCCTCAGTACCTTCCTATTCATCCTTTTTTCTTTACCTACACTGCCCTTCTCCTTTACTTTGTTTATTTATTGAACAAATAGTCTGAGATCACACCCTTGACATATCAGGAGAAGCAACCTCCTCTTGTTCTCTCTCTCTCTCTCTCTCTCTCTCTCTCTCTCTCTCTCTCTCTCTCATCCATTCATTATACATTTTCTTTATAAATGATATTGCCTTTCCTAAGTTATCATTCTGAAGCATGATTTGAATCCTGTCACTCTCCTGGACCAAATTTTCATTGGTTCCTTGTTGCTTACACGACAATGGAAACTCCTCAGCATGACTTCAGAGGCCTTTCCCAATGTCTACCCAGACTGTCTCACTATGTCCTCTCATGCTATGCCCTCCACTCTTGCTGTGTGGCAAGGGACAGCAAGGCTGCTCTTATGCTTTGTCCTGTTGACCCATTATGCTGGAATTGACTCATTCATTTTGCATTTATTTTGCAAATATGAATTGAGCACCCATAGTACTCTCGGCACTGAAATACAAAAGAAAAACCCTCAAAATCCCTCCTAATGGGATTTATATACTAGAACTAGGTAAATATCACATAAACAAGTAAGTGCATAACAAATGGACAGGTAGAGTCACAAGACATGAAGAAAGTGCAGCATGATGAGGTCTGAAGTGATGCGTGCTCTCGAGCAGGCTATGCCTGAGAGTTTTCTGCAGCAGCAAGTGAAGACATACGTGGAGCAGGGATGAGGCATGCAAAATGCCCATCAGAGGCCCAAGCCCATGCACCAATGCCATCCTACTCTGCCTTAGCACTTTTCAAGTGTGATTCTTTTGTAAAGGTTTTCCTTTTCCTATGCATTTAATTTCCCAATTTAAGGCAATTGTGCCTGAGCTTAGAGCCAAATGTTGATACTTCTGCTCCCCTCCTTATCCTTCTCAGGAAGGATCTACAAATTCACGAAGTCCATATAGAGTCTCCCTATATGCCAGGCTCTGTGCGCCCATAGTGTTGGACTCAGTGCCCACCTTAGAGCCAATGCTGATAAGCTGCTCAGACTATTGTCAGACATCTGTCTGTTGTGCCTGATTACTGGCTACTTGGCCAAGATGAGGTACTTTAGCTTCAGTGTCTTTACCTGTCCAGTGGCAATGAAAACAGTATCTACCTCGTTTACGTATCATCCATCTCAGACATCCTAGAGAGAAGTATTTCACAGATCTTTGTTCCCCGGCACCATTGTGTTTTTCTTAGGAACCACGCCACCTTCTTTATGATATTTTTCAGAGTCCCACCTGTCTTAGAGAAAGAATGTATTTCCTGAAAGGTCACAGACCTCAGTTTGTAGTCCACTGCAAAGTGACTCCACTGTCTCACTTCCAGCAAGCTCCACCGCTACCACAGTGACCTCACTCTCTGACAGTTACGACCTTGACAAAGACCCGCTGAATGGGAAGAATGCCAGGTGGCAGCTACTTGCTCAGCCTTCATCATTCCAGGACGTGAAGTCTAACAAGGGGCTCCAGGCATACCGCCTCTTCAGGAGACTTGGGAATCTGCAGAGGAGGGAAAGCCGGGGTTACCTCCCACTGGCCAGAGTTTAGAAGAGAAAGGAGCTCCTTGGGGTTTTAAAGATTGTTAAAGCCCAAAGACCCATGCTAAGTCTCTCAACACATCCCTAAGACGCGAAGAAATTAAAGTTTCTCCTTTTCTATGTTGTTTGGGCTCTTTCCCTCTTCTGCGTTTAATTTGCTTCTTTGAGCATATCTCTGCACCTCTCACATATGTCCACTAGGTGGCACTGTGAGATGATCCTGGAATTTCCAGTGAAAAACCGGCAATCTAAGACTTCTTGATGGGAGTGGAAGGAGCAGAGGAAACCACAGGGCTCTCTACCAAGTGCCTCTGTATCTCCTGTTCCCCTCCTCACTGACTGTCCACTGGGTCTCTTCTATTCTTAAATCATCTGCCCTCTGCTTTTCCAGTTGTAGCTTGGCTCTGCAATACAAGGAAAGATGCCCAGATGCCTCAGCTCCTCCTCGATCCTCTGCTTTTCTCTCTTCCTCCTTCAAAAAAATTCTTGGTCAAGAAAGCTGAGTCACTCTAGAATCCTAGAGCTGACTTTCCTGGATAAATGCTACTGCCTTGCCACAGAAAGGTCTCTTTCAATCAGCAAGTGTGTGCTTATCATCTGGTGCTTCTCTGCCTAGCCCTTCACTCAGCTCATTCTATTTCTTCCACCTCCTGCAACGGTCACATCCAAAAGCAGAGTTGCAGTCAGGGCCCTGCCTTCAGAGGTTCCTGTGGGTGCTTAGTCTACTGGGCGCACGTAAAATGCAGCTGCTTTCCTCAGACCTAACCAAACCCCTCTGTGCTGTAAGTCTATTTTCTCCTCTTGAGGCCTCAGAACTGAAGCTCCAGAGCTTCCCTTGTAGCAAAGTTTCTTGGACTCAGAGAATAAAATTAAGATGCACTGAGCATCAGGTTTGTACTGTTCTGAATTTTGGTAGGATCATTTTCAAAGTGACCTGGCATTTCCAAAACTCCTTCTTGCCTTTTAAAACCACCAACATGGGGTCAGAGCAGCCAGGGTTCAAATACCAACTCTACCACTTACTAGAGCTATGTGATCTCAAGCAGGTCACATGGCTTCTCTGAGCCTCAGTCTCTCTCAGTAAAACTTTATACTAGAATAAAAGATGCTGGCAAAGATTGAGTATAACCATTGCCTGCCAGGGGCTCCCATTCCTTAACCAATAAAGCTAAAAACTAGTCACTAAACTACAAGAAGAAGATATATAGATCTAGTGACTCCACTTCTCATGTTATTGGTGAAGAAACTGAGGCCCCAAAAGAGGTGATTTTCCCAAGTCATATATTGCCATTTCACCTAGATAGTAGCAGGGTTGGGGCTACAACTGGTAGTCCAGGACTCTTTCATGATCTCAAGTGGTTTCTCACTTGTCCACTCTTTTGCCTTCTTTGTCAGTCACAGGCAGAGCAGTGAAAGATCACAGAGGGTTAATGTAACAGGCTCAGATCAGCCAGCATATGACCTGGATCCTAAGGAGCCAGTAGGTGTCAGGCTGTGCTCAGAGGGCAGAGTAGCAATAGTGCCTGTTCCTAGGCTGACTGGGTCACACTTCGATCCAAGAATTCTCTTCTGGGACTTCAGTGTGCCACATACTCAGAAGCTAGAGTGGGCTCAAAGAATAGCCAAGATGAAGTGAGGCCATTGGCCACACCTTATGAGGAAGTGCCTATAAAGAATTGAGGTCTGGAGATGATGATGTCAAGGAAGAGAAGCCACAGGCTGCTGGTCGCTCACTCCAGCTTTGTATAGTGTTGATCTGTGCCTGATGGGGTAATAAGGGCAGAATCATTCTACACAGATAAATTAGCACCCTCCTCTCCCAAGAGAAAGCTTCCAGAAAGATGATTCCAGGTCCAAAGAGGCATGTCTAAAACTGGAATGACTCATGGTGACTGGCAACAGTGCTTTTCCCTGAAGGCCTGTGAGCAGAAACTGGAGCCCACTGACTGAAAGTCCTTAGGACTGACAACACAGAGTGGCAGGTAGAAAGATCCACCCAAATACTGTATGAAAGTGGTACTTCAAAGAGGGTAAGACCAGGACTCTGCAGGCAAAGGGTATGAAGTAACACCATACCTCTGCCTGTAATGCCTCTAGACTAGATGCATTACACTGAGAAAAGTACTTAACTTCTCTGTGGAAAACAGAGGGATCCACCCTCTCCAACGAACCAGTCTCATGGCTTTGCCATCTTTGACATAAAGGCTACCTGGTTGTAGGGCTGGCCTTCCTGACTGACCCCCTTAGAACTGTAGGCAAGATTGAGAAACAGCCCTGGATGACTTTGTGGGAATGCAAGATTCCTCAGAAACTGGCACCTTCTGGAAACACCAAATCTAGGGGCTATAAATCAAAGGTGGTAGCTAAGCTCTGGGAGGGTGCCACAGATTCTATGCATCTTCTGGAGTTTTCTGGTTCACAGACACTGCCAAGGAATGCTTTGTGCCCAGCCACAGGCTGCAAAGCCACAAGAGAACTGGCTTTGTCCTTGGACTATTCCCCACATATTAGAAGGGGACAGATGCATGTTCCTCAAGACTTGGTGTGGTGGGCTTGTATCCCAGGCATACAATTAGTGCATAGAAACCTGGGAGAGGTCCAGAAAGGTTTCCTGAAATATGTACAATGGGTCGAGTATCACAGTCATTGGATAATGGGAAGGAGGAAGGAGGTTTCTGGCTAAATCAGATGCTGGAGCCAAAGCAGAAAGACTTGAAGCCATCTGGAAACACATTTCTTGAGTCCTTCTTGCAAGTCACTGTGATAAACGCTCTATGCATATTTTCTCTCTTAGTCCTTGGAGCAAGAATTAGGCAGAATTATTCCCATTTGACAACTTAGGACCTGAGATGCAGGAGAGAAAATTTCCCCACTTGTGGTCATGTAAGTGGCAAGCAAAACAGGTAGGAATCCATCTGAGGCCTGCCTCACTTCAGTAATTAGCCTAATTTGTCTAGTTTAAGTCAATTAGAGCCTTCATGGCAGTTTTGTGTGCTGCCTGTGCAGACTTCTAGCATGAGATTGGGATTGGGCATGCAAAGGTCCAGCAGATAGGGGGCTTTACTTGCCTTTTAGGAATTGCCTTTTAGGAATTGCAGCAATAGGGATCTAAAGAGGAATTAAAGAAGTGATGCATTTGTACTGGGATAGCTTGATTTGTGCTGTAGAAGAATTATAGCAACTATAGGAAGAAGAAACCAGAAAAGGGTTAGTCTGATTGGAGGGGACCAATAAGGGTTCCAGGTCCCAAACCATGCCTAAGTGGCTAAGTGGCCTAAGCCAGAGCAGCAGAGGAGAGAGTGAGTGAATCAGAGAGAGGGCACAGATACCAAAGCAAACTGGTTGGCTAGATGTGAAGGGTCAGGTGGAGGAGGAAGACAAGCACTGACAAGGACTCTCAAGTGTCTGGTTTGAGCAGCCAGGGAGTAGTATACCTGTTGCAGCACAGGGAATGTGAAGGACAGGTAGTCCTGAGAAGTAGAACCCATGGGAGAACTAGGCAGAAGACAGAGTGCCCCCGGGAGCCAGCATGGACAAGACCAGGAGCTTCCTCAGCTACCTGGTGCACAGACCCAAAGAATGGTCAGGCAACTGTTGTAGTCAGGGGTTGTGCAGAGAACAATTAAAAATAGGACTTGGAGTTTATAGTATTGTTTTATGATGCTCACCCAGAGTTAGCACAAGAAAATGCAGGAAATCTATCCACAACACCAATGACAGAATATTCAGCCAAGGGCCTGAATCCCACAGCAATGTCCCACATGAGTCCATATGAAAACCCAGAGCCCATGACAATTCCTCCCATAAGTCCAGCTGGAGGTCCAGAGCCCACAAGAAGGACCCTTGCCAGTGTCTTTTATAGATCCATGCTGGAAAGGCCCAAAGGTCAGCAGTGGAAGCCAAAAGTCTATGCCAGCGGGGTGAAGAAGCTGTGTTGGTGGGTTGAGGGTTCTGCACTGGAGGCAAGAAGTCACACTCACAACAAAGACCAGGGCTATCCTGAAAAGCACCATAGCTATCCTCAGCGACAAGGAGGCCCTGAGCTCCGTGATGACAAGTACAGTTGAGTACCTGCCAGGAAGCCAGTGTGAGGAGTTCATCCTGGAGACCAAGAGGCACACATCTTCCTCTTCAGAGCCAGGAAGCAATGCTCAATATGAGGACCAAAGCTTCCCCAGGAGAACCTAATGGCTCAAACAACAACACAGAGTAAAATCCACAATACCTCAACTCAACGCATTAACACTTCAATGCCTCTCTTTCTCCTTCTTCATGTCTCCATTTATGCTGCCAACCTTCCTCAGGTGAAACATCTATGCTCAGCAGCATGGTGATTCAATTCTGCTGGCATTAAGTTGACCACCAGTTTTTAATCCATAACAGGCAACCTTTGCTGTTGACTGCCCTGTACCAGATTCATCCCAGCCTCACCACTAGGAGCCACCGGAACTCCACACTAATGGGAGCCATCAAAGAGCCCACTGTAGCTCACAAATTGTCTTAGGGATAGGAAAGCCCTTAGCGTGGTCTCCTCCATACCCTGCCACCCTGAGCAGCTAATGTAGGTCACCACAGCCTCAGAAAGAGCACTGAATCAGAAGAGCTGTGACTGAGCTGTGACTGGGCTGGCTCAGGCATTGTCTTCCACAGGCAGCTGAAATCATAGCCAGCCCAAAAGAAAGCATCCACAACACAAAAGAAAATGCCATAAGAGGCTGTCCTAAGCCCCTATATCCATTTGCAACAGTGAAGATGAGAGATGCACCTGAGAGGATAACTCCACTAGTGGCTGACACATGGTGTGTGTACGGGACATGCACTAGTCTAACTGGTTTACCCTCCAGCCACACAATAAAAAGGTATCATTGAGGGAACTGAGTCACAGAGCTAAGAAACACCAAGCCTGGGATTAGGCCTTAGATCTGCTGGCACAGTGTTGTGCTTTGACCACCCAGGGTATCACAAATAGAGCCCTGACCTAAGACAACCTGACACAATGCTTATAATCAGCAGCAGTCCAGCATGCATGTGGGGTGGGGGTGAGGCTTTTTTCAACAATTCCTTAACGTTCAGCCAGTATTTGCAGTCCAGTGGGATGAGCATGGAACAAGCAGCTCAGGGAAGGGCAGGAGCCAAGGCTCAGCCTCCACACCAGAGCCCCTTGGAGGCAGCCATGGTGAATCTAGAATGCTTTCTTCGGGATGCTAACTTTGACTTCTGGGTCTGATACTGCAGACTTCTGGTCACAATAGGGAGCTGGATGGATCTTTATTCCACTCCCAAGAAAAGTTCTCCAGTTGTAGGCATGGTACATACTAGAAGATATAATCATAGTGGCAGCAACAGCAATAACATCTGTGGTGCATTCATCCATACTGGCCAGCACGATCATGTGTGTATCCTCTGTAATCCTGGCAAAAGAATGGCAAATGACATTAATAGTGAAAGTCTCTTTCCCCCTTCCTCTATTCTCAGAGCTTGCTCAATTGTCAGTACTGGGAACCTGCTCTGTGCTTTTTTTTTCCATTTCATTATCATTTTTTCCACTGCCAAACTAAGATATCAACAGAGGTGCCTTTCAGGACACAAGACTAAAATATCCCAAAACTGTTGTTGATTCCTTCTTCTCCCCCTCCCCCTTTCCCTCCACCTCCTTCTTTTCCTTCTTCAGATAATGTCTTTTTTATATTTATTCACACTTAGATCAGACTTTAAAATGTAGAGGAAGGATGACATACCCCTGAGGTCAAATAAGAAGACAGTAGCAGAGGTCAGAGGAAGAACCCAGAGAGAGGAATGAAATTCTAGGGCTGCTCATGCACATGTCCATACTGATATGGGGGGTAAGGCTACAAGCCCTTTGGAGTCAACAAAGACTTGATTTCAACCCTAGAGCCACCACTTACTGACCTTGGGCAGGTTACTTCCCCTGTCTCTATTTTTTCTGGTGCTAATGTAGAGCCACCTCTTACAGCTGTGAGGATTAAATGCTACTGGATTAAAAGTGCTTAGTATAATATCTGACACACAGTAAGCACATGCCACCATTTAGAACAATTATTAATTCTCCCTCAAGGACCATTTTCTGTCTGCATTCTGTTTTAACAAAGAAAGCAAAATATCCATATAAACAGGGATAAGACCACGGTGATGGCATGCCACATTTAGAACAATTATTAATTCTTCCCAAACTCCACAGAACTCCACCAAGCCTGGACCTCATGGACTCTCAGAGCTTCTGGCATGAGGCACCTGCCTACAGAGAGGATCTCTAGAGCAGGGAGGCCCCAGCAGGAGCCTTCTGTACAAGAGAGCCCTTCTAAACCGGTAGCTGTGTGTCAGCTTGGGTCTGATTTCAAGGAGTCACTGTTTGGAACACAGGTCTGGGAGATTCTGACAGACAGCTGAAGAATAGAACTAGCAAGGACCTGGAGCTGTCATATGGCTTCCAAAGCAACCTGGGCACCTGGGATCCAACATCTAACGCAAGGGCATGACGGATTGCTTACACACAGTCTCCCAAACCCAAAGGCATCCTCCTCTGCTCAGCCTGGGATGTTGTGAGCTGCAGTCTCAAGCAGTTTAGAGCCTCACGGGACAACCAGGCTGGCGCAAGGACGTTTTGTGAGTAGCTGGCCCTTCTTCCCAAGGGCAGTGTCCCTGGCCTTCCCTGGCCAGGCCCAGGAGTGGGGGTGGGGGTTAGAAACAGAGAGGGCCGGCCCTGTGATTCTGCTGTTCCTGTGGCTCCTTCGGGTGGGGGCAAACACGGAGGCCAGTTTCTGCCCCGCTGCTGCCTGGCCCGCACCTGCTGCACTGCCCTGAAAAGCCCCGTGAATCATTGCTAGGTAAGAGCCAGGTGGGAAGCAGAGTTGGATGAGGGCACATCAGCTTGAGAGAGGGCAGGAAAGAGTCTGGGGTCTACAGAGCCTGTCTGACAGCATCATAATAATACAGCACACCTCTCACGGGCTGGATTCTGCCTCTAGCCTGGGAGAGCTGCTATTTGATTGTTTCCTTCATGTTGGCTGGAGCCTCTCCTGAGAGCTCAACTTCTGCCCCTTCTGCCTCTGGTAGCTCCCAGCTGAGCTCGGAGCCGCTCTGGTTAGTAATCTAGGCTCGCCAAAGAATGGAACGGTTTCCTCATAGGGTGGGGGCTGAGACCCTGGGCGCCAAGTGGACGACCCTCGGTGGTGGAAGCGAGAGGAGCGCCTCGCCAGCTCAGGCACACCCCCCCCCCCCGGCCCTTTAATTTGAGTTCGCAGCGGGGCCAGGTGCGGCGCTGCGTGGCGCGGTGCGGCTGCGGGCGGCGGCCGGGCGCTCCTTACGTGCCGCCCGCGGGACTGCAGAGCCGGCTCCCGGCTGACCACCTGCACCCCGCCGACGCCGACGCCCGTTGCTGGGGCTCCGGGGACGCTGGCCGTCACCCAGAAACATGGAGGTTCCGGGTGCCGTCTGGAAGGGTAAATCTGTGTGTCGGGGCGTTGGGCTGCGCGTGCTGCCTCTTCTGCTCCGGCTGCGGTGCTCAGAGGAGCTGCAGGACACCCAGCGGCGCAGCCTGCAACACGGCGGGCTCGGCTGAGTCTGGGGAGGGCGAGCCTGCGCGGACCTCTGCGGTCTGCCCGGCCAGCGGAGCTTGCTCCTGCAGAAGGGGATGCACGGAGTGGGCGCAGGGACACTCCGGGGTGTGCGTGGCGCGGGGCGGAGGGCTCAGAAAGGAGCTGGCTGCTGATGGGAAAGACAGCTGACAGCCTAACCGTGTCGGGTAAATAGCGCGGGCTGGTGGAACCGGAATCACTTGATCTGCCCGGCCGGATTCGTTACTCTGCAATGAATAAAATCGGCTTTACTGCAGAAAGGGTTATTCCCCTTAGCCTGGGTGGTGGGCAGCCGCGGAGCCTCCAAGCTTAGGAGGATGCTGAGATCTGGGGCGGCATCGTGGAGCAACCTATTCCCCACCTGCAGCGTTCAGGCTCCTATTTTTTCGTGTAGAGATGGAACCTCAACGGTTCCTTAGCTGGACCCGGCGGTCAAAAACTCAAGCTGCACTCGGGCCCGTAGCGGGAGCCGACTGCGGTGGGATGGAAGGGGTTAAGGTGGCGCCCTAGCCGGCCGCCAGCTGGAGGGTCGGCCTGCAGCTCGCAGCCAAGCGCCCAGCGCCCTGAGCGATCCCGGCCAGATCCCCAGGCGATGGGGAGAGGGCTCAGACCCCTCCCGCCCTGCGGCCAGCTGGATTGGGTCGGCAGGGGGCCAGCCCGGAAGCCAGCTTCCTCCTGGCTCTCCCTTTCGCCGCTGCCAAGCCGCCCTGCAGCCAAGCAGGCTGAGCGTTTGTTCTGCGCTCCCCGCCGCGGAGATGTAAGGGGGTTTCTCTGGAGGAGAAATCAGTGGTCCAGAGCCTGCCTGGCTCAAATGCCACCCAGGTTAGAGGAAGGCCTGCAGCCCAAGGATTCCGGAGGGAGAGTAAGTTCAGCGATCCCACATCCTGCTTGAGTACAGAGACTCGACCTCGCTGTGTGTGGGGTCCCTGAAGGAGAGTGTGTGTGTGTGTGTGTGTGTGTGTGTGTGTGTGTGTGTGTGTGCGCGCTAGGGGAATGGGGGAGGTGCTTCTTCTACCAGGACTCCGCTGAGGTCAGAGCTTGTAGTCAGGCTGCAGAAAGCCAAACCCTCCCTCCCACTGGGAGATGTTTGTCCTAAAACAGGGGGGCTGAGGGGAGCTTTGCCCAGAGTCTCTCTGGTAGCAGCTGAGGAGGACCATTCTGGATCAGACCAGGGAGGCCTCTTGAGACAGCACAGCCAAGCCCAAGGGCTTGTTCCCTGTGTAAAAACACTTCAAGCTGATGAGAAGGACCCCTGCCTGGAAGAGGCTGGAAGGCTGAGGGATAGTTCTCAGGCACCGTGCGGAAATGGAGGGTGGGCACGGGGTCTTACCACCTGCAGTGAAGGGAGCTGCCAGAGTCTTCCTAAATCTTGGCACCAGCGTCTCCAAAACCGTGATTCCACCTTGCTGTTATGTTTTCCAGGCAACGTCACACCTCCTGAGGACAGCCTGGAGGACTCTGGCATTTGCTGAGCTGTGCATCTTGCCTCCATCCTCTAAAGTCTCCGGACCCAGGCATCACTATTCTGGAGTCCTGCATGCTCCTAGCCAGACACCTCGCTGCCCCTGCAGCCGAACTCAGCCCTAGAGCTCACCTCCAGGACCTGGATTTCCCCTCCTGCTCAGAATGACTCACCATTATTTCTAGCTCAAGTGAGAAGACACGATGGGGAATTAGGCTGCCTGTTTGTGCATCTAGGATTCCCACCATCTGATCAGTTCTGTGAGGAAGAAAGCCTCAGGTTTCTGCCTGGCCAGGTAAAGCAATCTATGATTTAATAACAGCTATGCATAGAGGGATTGGGTGAGGTCAGTGAGGAAGACCCAGGTCTAAGTCCCTGAGATGTTAGTGCCCTGCTTGGGAGAAGACTCCTATCTAGCCTCCTAGAATGAGTCCTAGGATGCTGTACTAGTCATCTGTATACAGTACAGGAAATTCCAGAGCTTCCTTCTGAGATTGTTGCCTGCTCCCCACTGACCCCCAGACAGTTTACAAGGTGAAAGTAAATTGTACTTTTTGGTGGTGGAAGTGTAATGATAATCATGTTTTTGAACTCTTGACTGAAAGCTGGGAGGCAGTAAGCATCCTCCCAGGTTGGGCTGCCAGTGCTGGGTGGTCTCATGTCCTTAATTGCCTGTCTTTCAGCCAAAGGAGGCTGTCTCTCCAGCTGTCAGAGAGCTGTGGCGCTCTCCTGCAGGAGCTCAGGTCAATGCTTCTGTGTTTCCTGGGCCATTAGCAGCACCCTGAGCCCGCTGCCACCAGGCAGCTGGAAGGCATAGTGTGAAGCTCTCCTCTCAGTCCCAATTATGACAGTGGCCACCGGAGACCCAGCAGATGAGGCTGCTGCCCTCCCTGGACACCCACAGGACACCTATGACCCAGAGGCAGACCATGAGTGCTGTGAGAGGGTGGTGATCAACATCTCAGGGCTGCGGTTTGAAACCCAGCTTAAGACCTTAGCCCAGTTTCCAGAGACCCTCTTAGGGGATCCCAAGAAGCGGATGAGGTACTTTGATCCCCTCCGGAATGAGTACTTTTTCGATCGCAACCGCCCTAGCTTTGATGCCATTTTGTACTACTATCAATCTGGTGGCCGGCTGAGGCGACCTGTGAATGTGCCCTTAGATATATTCTCTGAAGAAATCCGGTTTTATGAGCTGGGAGAAGAAGCTATGGAGATGTTTCGGGAGGATGAAGGCTATATCAAGGAGGAAGAGCGTCCTTTGCCTGAAAACGAGTTTCAGAGACAGGTGTGGCTTCTCTTTGAATATCCAGAGAGCTCAGGGCCTGCCAGGATTATAGCCATTGTATCTGTCATGGTGATTCTGATCTCAATTGTCAGCTTCTGTCTGGAAACATTGCCCATCTTCCGGGATGAAAATGAAGACATGCATGGTAGTGGGGTGACCTTCCATACCTACTCCAACAGCACCATGGGGTACCAGCAGTCCACTTCCTTCACTGACCCTTTCTTCATTGTAGAGACTCTCTGCATCATCTGGTTCTCTTTTGAGTTTTTGGTGAGATTCTTTGCCTGTCCCAGCAAAGCAGGCTTCTTCACCAACATCATGAACATCATTGACATTGTGGCCATTATCCCCTACTTCATCACCCTGGGAACAGAGTTGGCTGAGAAGCCAGAGGACGCCCAGCAAGGCCAGCAGGCAATGTCACTGGCCATCCTTCGTGTCATCCGGTTGGTAAGAGTCTTTAGGATTTTCAAGTTGTCCAGACATTCCAAAGGTCTCCAGATTCTAGGTCAGACCCTCAAAGCCAGCATGAGAGAATTGGGCCTCCTGATATTCTTCCTTTTCATTGGGGTCATCCTTTTCTCTAGTGCTGTCTATTTTGCAGAAGCCGATGAGCGAGATTCCCAGTTCCCCAGCATCCCAGATGCCTTCTGGTGGGCAGTCGTTTCCATGACAACTGTAGGCTATGGAGACATGGTGCCAACCACCATTGGGGGAAAGATAGTGGGTTCCCTGTGTGCAATTGCAGGTGTATTAACCATTGCCTTACCAGTCCCTGTCATAGTGTCTAATTTCAACTACTTCTACCACCGAGAGACAGAGGGAGAGGAGCAGGCCCAGTACTTACAAGTGACAAGCTGTCCAAAGATCCCTTCCTCCCCTGACCTGAAGAAAAGTAGAAGTGCCTCTACTATTAGTAAGTCTGATTACATGGAGATCCAGGAGGGAGTAAACAACAGTAACGAGGACTTTAGAGAGGAAAACTTGAAAACAGCCAACTGCACTTTGGCTAACACAAACTATGTGAATATTACCAAAATGTTAACTGATGTCTGATGGAAGCCTATTAACATAATAACAGCTCAATGGAACTAATGCAGATGTTGCATAATAGCCTGCATTGTAGTCAGTGTGTTCTACAGTGTGCATCTGGTTCTGCATGGAAAGCAGTAGTCGTGCAAGTGACTTTTGATCTTTTGATTTTTGATTTAGAACACAGAATATCTATCATGGCTTTCATGCAAATCTTTATATTCAACTTATGGGTTTCCAAAGATGAGAGTTATCTATGGAGCCAGGATGTCAGAGACACATTGAAGCCACTTCATATCCAATACAGAATTTACTATATCAGCACCACCTTTTCTTTCGGAATAAATGCACACAACACCTCCCCCCTCACTACCACCCCACTTGAGCCCACCTGCCCTTGCACAGGGACACCATCATGGCTTAGTTTCAAAGCTCTGGTGATTACTTAAAAGGTCATTTCCATTTTTGCATTGAAAAGAACACACAGTCCTGTGTGTTGGAATTACTTTTTTATGTTACAGGCTGGGGTTTGTGAATTGCAGTTGCCAAGTAGATGCTCTGGAGGCTTGTGTTTCATAACTGAAAATGCTGCATTCTGCTTTTTCTCTGCAGTGTCGATGTGAGGGAAGCCTGGGGGAGGGACAGTTAGTATGACCAAAAATGAGTTGTCAAGTTTCACATTTGTTCCCTTAAGGCCTGCAAGTATAAACTATCCAACCAAGGGACTGCTCAGCTTCAGATTTTACTGTCTTCAGGGTCATAAAAATATGTCTGATTTCTTTATTTACACTGGAGTTTGCAGGCATCTGCTTTCCTAATGATGTGGCCCAGCAACACTGACACTGCAGTGAAATTTGCCAGTGATGCAACTCAGCTGCATGGGTATTCATTGCATGAATCTCAATATTTAAACACAGGAGATAATCTATTTTCCTAGTAGCCTATACAGTATTCATATTTAGAGTATTAATAGCCTTGGGATGTCATTGAACTAGAGGGTTTTCCCATCACAAGGCAAAAGCCTTCCATCAGGAGAAAAAGTAGACTGTTTGCAATGGGAACCAAAACTTCTGGACTTCCAGCCCACCCATTTCTGTTCTTTCAGTGAAAGCACAGACCCCAAGACAGTAGAATGAGCAGGAAAACCAGAATCTCAATACTCACATGACTGCATCTTGGGAATTAACCTAGTCATGGGCATGACTGCACAGCTGACCAGGGGATCTGTCTTGAGAAAAGGCAGGTCTGTGTATCAAGTGTATATAAACATGTATCAGATCTCTCTGTCTGTGTCCATATCTCTCTCTCTCTCTCTATCTATCTATCTATCTATCTTTCTCTCTCTTTCTCTCTCTCTCTCTCTCTCTCTGTCTCTCTCTCTCTCTCTCTCTGTCTCTCTTTGTCTCTTTCTCATGTTCCCCTACCTAGATAACTACAGAAAAAATTGCATCTGAACATTGTATAAGCTTATGCAATATTTATGACACAGGGCAATTTATGCATGTGTTTAACTATGTACACTAAAATATATATATGTGTGTGTGTATATATATACATATGTATATGTGTGTATATGTGTAAATATACACACATTCATTGGAGTTCAGATTCAGGAGCAAACCCATTGCTCTATGAGTTGGTTGTGTAAGAAGCCAAACGGGTCTCATTGGTAACCCCACTGGGCCTGGGTTTGCTGCTCTTGCCTCAGACACTCCAGTCTTCACAGATTCCTAGACGTTAGAATTGTCTTTCTGCCCTCCATGTGCTGCAGCTTCAGTTTCCATGACTGAAGCTTGTCTTACTGAGTGCACAAGGGTCCTATGGCCTTCACAGCTCCAGCTGTCCTGGGCCAGACCCACCCCAGGCCTCCTCTCTAAAGTTCATCCTGTTGCTCATCTCCATTCTCATCCTTTCTCACCCTGTTTTATTTTTGGTATTATTAGGCTTTGCATCTTCGTTTTCAAGAACCTGTCCCTAGAGAACCAGAATGGATCCCCTGCTTTGAAACCAAGAAATAGGGCTCCCTGGGACCAAGTTCCACTGATCTAGAGTTAAAAGGGAGCCTCCTCTATGTGGAAATTTCTAAAGTCCAGGACTAAGTGATGGAGTCCTGAGATGACTCCACTCTTTCCCCATTAAACTGGTAATCAGAGATGCTCTTTAAAAGGCACCTGCAAAAATGTCTAAAGAATTTTCCTCCACCCTCCACAATAGGTAAAGAATGAATGAGTACTGCACAGCCTAGACAGGTTGGTCCTGGGTGGTTGGGGGTACAGTTGTTTGCCTTTTAAATAGTGGCTTAAATTTCCCAAGCACAGAAAATCATGGCAATCAGGCTGTCCAGTGATGGTAACAGCACGGGCCTTACTATTGGCTAGTTAGCACTTAACAGTTGTCCAGGGGTTGGGCCTCAGCTCAGGGTGCTAAGCCCAGGTTGCTTATTAGTTCCTGGTCACCCATATCCCCAGGTGTGTCTGCAGGGCATCCCATGCCCAGCACAAAGCCTCTGTGCTTCTCTTCCTCTCTTTCATGGGAGGTGGTGCTGAATCTCAAGACATGGGGTAGACACAGACATTTGCAAATAAAGCAACCTGTACTTGAGGCCTTGGTCAAGACCTGACATCACAGCATCCTTGGCCTGAGACTATAAAACATTCATATACATGCAAGCACATCCACCACAAAGTAGATGGAATTGTTCCACACACAAGTACAAAACATGCACCATACTTGCCAAATATGGCTAAATTAATATAAAAGGTTAACAAAGAAAATATATGCTGATAACTACATACAAAATATAGAGAACGTACTTACCAACAGAACATCCATCCACATAAGACATGCATACCCCATATATAAATACACAACTCGGATGCAAAATAAATAAAACTACATGGACACAATAGATATACACAAATTGTTTTCAACACACAAACTCAGCATATACATACAATATACATACTTATGCTAGGCATACAAAACAGAGCACACATGTCTAAGAACATGCAATATACACAAAATGCAGACATATAATCAGGTACATTGCTTTGCTTCCAGATCTATAAATTAGTGGACATAAAAAGGATCACATTTAGTCGCCAGTGATGGTGAACCTTTTAGAGCTTTCAATAATACAAACAGCATACTTTGGCACACATGCCAAACGTTTGCCACCACTACCCCAGCCCAAATCAGTATTCTTTAAGGAAGCATTTCCTCTTGTCTCTTATTTTATCTCCTGACTTCAGTCCTGAGAAGTAACCCCTGAGAGTTCAAGCAAAAAGATGGGCCACTACCTCCAGGATAGGAATTTCATGAGATTTTTCCTACTTATACAGGTACAAAATGTAGAAGGATCTGGGACAACTAGGTAACCTAATAGGGACCTATTCACCATGCCCTTTCTTTCAAAGAGTCCACACAGACAACTGACTAGCCCAGGCTCCCCAGCTCCCAGCATCTGGGATTCTCCAGATTCTCTTAAAAGCCGTGATTACAAAAGAAACTGCATGATTCTGGACCCAAAATCAAGATATAGATACTCCCATCAAAGATTTGATAGCCTAAGTCCCTGATATCCCTGATATAAGTGTTCATATTGTCGCCCTATATAGAGAGGGCTTCAGGACTAGTTCTGTCTACTCTCTATCTCTCATTTTGGCCAACTTCCTCATGGTTGGCCATAAAGTATCAGTGTTAACTCATGTTGAAGGAAGTCATTACTTTCTGAAAGCCTCAAGCTTAGAGTTCGTTGTTTCCTGCATTAGTGAAAAAGAGATCGAGGCTGGCCTCCCACAAAGGGAACTTTAGGACAGTGTACAAACTTCAAATGAAGGTGGTACTAACTACAACTCCACTACCACCACTATTACCCCTGGCAGAAAAAGCAGCACAGTGCTTTGACTTTTTTACCCAGGATAGAGCATGAAGGGTGATGAGCCTTGCTCCGCAGGGCTCCTGTGAGGCCCACTGTCATACCAGCCTGTGTGTGACTGATGGCTGACTTGTCTGACGGAGCTGTAAAATCTAGATTGCTCCTTGGTTGCACAATGGAGATTCCCCCCTGCCTTGATGTCCAATTGGAAATTTTGAACTCATACTCTTGACCTCATTAACATCATTAGCCACTTGAGTCAACAAGCAGGGGTCGGAAGCTGGGGGCTGTCTCAGTAGCTATTGTGGCTGTTACTGTATCATTAGGCTTGGCCATGTTGAGTCAAGCCGTGTTCCCCTATGGCACAGCAAGCAGGGACAGGTGAGGCAGGGGATTCCGAATAAACTGGGGATGTGTGTTCCTAAAAGTAATTTGTCTTTTCCTTCTTTTTGCATCCCTTCCCACCAAAACTCAGCTCCATCTCTCATAGTCCGTGTTTATTTTTTAAAAAAGAAAAGTGCAATAAAATCAATAGTGACTGTTTTCTTTAGCAATAGCTCTTTCAAAATCTTGCTCTCAGGACTGAAAAGTGATAGACAGTACTTGGATTGCTGAATGATGTCCTTGACTTCTGGGTGTTCATTCATAGTCTCTCTCATTCCGTCCTCTTACATGTTCACATGACTCCTATCCCCTGAGGTCTGACCCCTTCTGGAATGGATACATATGCGGATGGCAGGTGCCTATACAAGGAAGGCCCGCAATAAGGTGTTCTTGGTGGTTCTGTCACTTTCTTGTGTGCACCTTTCTGTCTCTGTGTGTCTCCATTCCCCTCTCCTTCCCCTTTCTGTCCACTCTCACACATCATCCTTGAAACCTCAAGGTACTGAAACCTTGAGATCGAGTGACCTCATGCCAGCCCATCTGGTCAACTTTGTGTCAATCTGGCAGGGTGTAATGGAAGCCTGCAGGAAAGCACTTGCCAATAGATAAGAATAAAGCACCCTGAGCCATTACAGATCATTTCCATACACTAAAAGCCATTAGTTGATCCTTTTGCAGCCTCTCTTCCCCCCCCCCCAGAGACATAGATACTGAGGGAATGTGGTTGGGAGGTTTGCACTTGGGATCCATAGTAGCCTGGAGTGACTTGGAAATTGCCCTCTGACTCTCCTTCACAATAAGCTGACTTGTTCAACACAGGGACTTGGTGAGAACTGTAGAGGGACGCACGTCCTTGTGGGTTTGGGTAGAGGTATATACAAGTATAGAAGTTTGGGTGGTTAAAGCATGACATTTGTAAAATAAAGCCCCATCACCCACTGCAGTTTGCAGCTGCACAAACATTTCCACACATCACCAGGGACTTCTGAAGAATCCTCTTTCCTGAAATATCTGTGATGTTAAACATTAAGGCTGGACAATCAGGGAAGGCCTGCAAGAACAGGATCCCATTCCATTCCTTTTCAGTCTACCTTGCTGTATACACATATCTACAGCCAAACCTCATTTATCCCATAGGGAAACCTCAGGGAAGGGAACGTTTTGGCTGCTTTACTATTCTGGTTATTTGAGTGAGAATGGAAAAAATGTGTGGTTCAGCCTTCGTTCATTATTGAAAAGTAGTATTTGCTAAGTGGGTTAGTATAGACTCTCCTGCCTTAGCAAGTAGAGTGTTTGAAGATTACATAAGACCTTGCTTTGCTCAGGGTCAACCTTCTAAACCTCAGTGTTCAGTGTACAGAAATGGAGATGAAGCAGACCAAAGAGACAGGCTGAATGATGCTGGCTTCACGTTAGACCTGGAAGTGGTAGTTGGGCACATCCTGGCTTATCAGATAATGCCCTCGCTGTCATGTGCCTCTTTCTACTGAAAGTATAGTAATAATGAATAATTCTTGTTTTGATTATTTGGTCCTGAGTTATTGGAGGTTTTCCATATATACATATATCTGTGTGTATATATGTATAATATATGTATATATGTATGCCATTATTTTTTTAAAAATTACACAAATACACATTTTTCCATTTCCTTAGTTTCACTAATGTGAAATAAATTTGACAATCTAAGAAATAAGCTGCATTTATTTGAAGTTTTAAAAATGACCTTCCTTTGCATTTTCCAGCTTTCCAATTTTGCTCTTTTTCTTTTTAGGGAACTCTCTAGTAGGTGGCTCTTTCATAACAAAAGAATAGGCTCCAGGATCACCTCTTTCCTTTTCCTCCCAGGTGGCAACCTGACTGGGGAAAAAAGGGAAGTGTGCTCTAAGGGCCAGGTGCTTTATCTTTTATTCTGTCTGCCCTGGTTGGCTGTAACCTCATCACTGAGGACCAGAAAAGTTATGCCAAAATGTAGCTCTGGGAAAGTGAAAACCTCAAGACCTAGCAAAGAACTGATCTACTTGGCTTTCTCTTTGGTAGTCATGGTGCCCTAAGTTTGCATTGTGCCAGTTCTGAAAATAACACTTTAAGTGAAGAACTAAAGGTCATGTCTGACCCATGGAAGGTGAGATTTGTGGCAAACTGGAACAAACAAAAAAAACTGTATTGTTGATTCTTGAGAAATCTAAGCAGAGTGTGCATTAGAGCAACTGCGATTCAGTTGCCTCTTTGGGGCTAAGCTGTGTATGTCATTCAAGAAATAGCTAGGCTCAAGTGGAAACCTGCCCTCCTTCTCCATCTTGCCTGGCAGCGTATTAGACTCATGTGCAATCATTTCTTTCACCCTCACCTCCTGCATTTGACTGGATGACAATAAGAGGGATTCCTCACTGGTATCTGAGGCAATTGACGTGATACAGAAGTGTCTCCCATCAACCCACACTTCCATAAGCCCTCTGAACTGGTCAGGTTAGCCACATTAGGTAGTAGAAGACTACCCCAGACTTAGCATGACCAATTGGTAAGCTAAGGCAGTTGAGGCAGCCTACCTAGTTGGCCACTTTTTATACTGCATGAGCCTCAGCATGGAAACTAATATAACTTCCTGTGCTCCTAAAATAGTCAGATATGTTCCAGATGAGTTTGCAGCTGAGAAGTCCCTGCATCATTCCACTGACGGATGCGCAGGGCAGGTGTGAGTGATTACATAATAATGTGGACAGCTGCTGTAATATCTAGATAATTGGGGGCAGTGTAGTTGTGAGTGTGTGCTAGGACCTTTGATAGCTACCCAGAGGACTAAGTTGTATGTCTGTTAGTCCTTGTGAGAGGTCTCCAAGCCTCATTTCTCCTTGCAAATGACTCCCTAGACACTGATGGCTTGTTTGTATGAGTACATAAGCATTCTAAACTGTCAGAGAACATGAGAGAAGTTACCGAGAGAAAGAATATTCAGGGGCTCATTTTGGTACCAGACAGCTTGCATTGTCACCTGCTGATATTTCTGCCTTTGAGCTTAATGGAGTGTAGGGCAAAGATTTTCACCTGTCGGGTAGGGCTAGAAAGGAACAAACCTGATACAGGCAAAGACCTGGATGGAAAAGCAAGGGAGGCCTGGCTTTGGCAAGGGTGAGTCTCAGCTCCTGAGGGTTTGAACATCCTCTGTGCTTGCCCCAGTTCTGCCTTCACGTGGGATCTAGCGACCCAGTTTCCTTTTGTTGTTGTGCTTCAATGGTTCCTTCATTCGAAGGGCCCCAGGAAGCTGGAAAGTCCCATGACTGAGCTCCAGCCTGCTGAGCAAACAATACCCCAGCCAAATTGGCCTCTTATTGGGTTTCTGAATCTGTGCAACCCTCTCCCCACTGAGGATAACCTTGAAACAGTGGGGATTAAGGGTGCCGGCAGTTAAGGAGGATTCTCTAGTTTCCATTAGGGACATAGCTATAAAGCTCATGAGTGGGGGATGCTGTTTCCTTTTCCAGACATGTGTACATATGTGCTTATATAGGTTAGCTCTTGAGATTTTATATATAGACATATATATCTATATATAAAATGTGGAAATGGTCGCTCACTTAGGCTCACGCAGCACAGCCTAATTAGGGTTTTTACTGGCTTCCTAGCTGCTCATGCATGACTCTGCAGCTGCCTTCCCATGTCCTGTCTCTAATAATTGCTGAAAACACAAAGAGGATGACGCAAATAAATAAGCCTCCTTGGGATCAATTGGGGAAGAAACTCCAAGGCCGATGGCAAAGCTTCATAAGGATGATGCTGAAAGGGAACTAGGGTCTCCATGGCGATAAGAGGCTAAGGACCAATGGGAGCTGCAGGCAGAACAGGACTTGTGGGGAGGACTCATGGGAGTTGGGAGTCATTTAACTATTTGTTTGCTTCATGAAAATTTAGACACCAGCTGTAACTGGATTGCACAGGATGTATAGATATTATCATTCTTGCTGACATATTCTGGAAGCTTTCAGCCCCACCAACACTGCCCCACCCAGGACTTCTGCAGCTGAGAGTTCCTGTGTCAGTAGGTTCTTATATTTGTACATAGATTATACATATATGTGTACATATGTGCCTCAATGAACATTTCCTGTCCACCTGATCATGGGTGTACATAGACTTCATAGAGCTCCACAGTCTTTTGTAAATATTAACACAAGTAAATAAGTATATAAATATATATTATTGAAGATTTATTTTAACATCATTCTGTGTGAGATGAAAAAAATAAAATTTTTGACAGACACTGATGGTTTCTACCCTCTTTTCTTGCCTGCTTGGGTTACTGTCCCTATAAAATGTAAGTGTGCTGGTCCAATCCCCTACTCTGCTTGCTGCAGCCATGAGGAACTAGTCAGAGACCAAGATGGGGATGCATCAACTTGGCCATGTGCCTGAGAACCCTTGCAGACAAAACCAGACGTGGATGGGAGGGTGTGTGTGTGTGTGTGTGTGTGTGTGTAGGGGCGAGATCTCTTCCCACATTGCATCAGCATTTCCTGTGTCTTCCATGGAGCTCAGGAATGTGTGAGGGAAGGGTACCTGGTATGAAAACCAAAGGTCGCCTGGGAGTTAAGTCTGGCTGCACCCACCCTTAAAGATCTTCTCATCTTCATGCCCCTCCTTCTGTCCATTAGTGCCACTTCTGGTAACCAAGTGTCTAGACCAACCAGGCTCTCAGCTCTCAGTTGCAAATGTTTATCTTCCCCTCCGAAGAAGAAGGATAGTTCTTCAGGTATGCAAACCACATCTCTCTTTCTCTCTCTCTCTCTCTCTCTCTCTCTCTCTCTCTCTCTCTCTCTCTCTCACACACACACACACACACACACACACACACAGAGCTGAGTCACATCTGCATGATTTTCTCTAAGGACTAAACTTGTGACTCTCGGATGGCTCAGAAGTAGCTGTGGTGTGAAGTATGACCACAGGGATGTCCTTGCCTTTAGCCACCAGCAAGTGAGTCCACCCCATCTGCCATCCATCTACCCTATGCCTAAGTCTCTCATTCCAGATCTCCTGTTTTTCCCCCTTGATAGTCTGCCATCCTCTGTCCCCTGGAAAGTGAGCAAGCAAAGCATCATGTCCTCCAAACCTGAACTTACCTTCAGAAAGATGCATATTTGAAGGGGAATCAGGTCCTGGAGTAATGAGAGACAGGAAAAAAAGAACCATTTGGGAAAAGCACTGCTGCAGGCATTTCTTCCACTGTGGAATTACCTGGAAGACCTCTGAATTTCACAGGACAGTCCCAGGCCAACTAATGCAGTGAGGATCCTTGCCCTAAAGAGATGAAAAATGGAGTCAGGCTCCTAAGCCTGAGTGGCTGGTTTCTCCTGCTGGACTTTGCATCCAAGAAGCTGAGGGGTAGGAACTAGGAGAGTTTTGTCTGCCCTTGACTGTTTATACCTTGTTAGGGAAAAGCAAAAGGGAAAGGGAGGAAAAAGAGAAGGTATATGAAGAAGCTGAATCAAGGTCTTTATTGTTTTCTCTACTTTGAAGAGGGAGAGCTCAGTTAGTTCAAGTGTATATCTTCCAAATCATTTCAGTATACTGGACCTTTCTCTGCCTAGCCCAAAGCACATCTCCAGTGCTGCTACCATAAATACTGAGCCCCTGAGCTATTCTCAAGCCAGGAGCTCCCTGTTTCAGATAGCACCCCCTCACAGAATGGAGAAGGAACAGGAAAGGCTACCTAACCCAAGGGCAAATGTAGTGGATAGGAGAGGAATACTGGGTTGGCCCAACTAAGAAGCAAAAATAATCCTAAAGGAAGAGACCAGCTCCAGTGCCAGAGGCCAGAGTTGAATCTCAGCTCTATTGTTCACCAGCTCTGTGACCCTGAGGTATACCCTCACACTCTTTAAGCCTCAGTCCTTTCACTGCAATTAGAGGCATAATGATGCCTGCACTTTCTTATAAAGACAAAATGAGCAACTGGCACAATAGTGAGAGTTCAATAAAAATATGTAAATGTATCTTCATTCTTGGATTACCTTTTTCAAAAGATCTACACAGAGTGGGATACCAGCAATCCTAGATGTAAAAGTTGAAGGATTTTCCAACCTTTGGATCAAGAGGTGCAAAGGTTGACTCAAGAAGATCTAGAAACCTCTTAAAATCATATGTGACAAGTGGTAGCATGGTCATATTTCTGTGGAAAGTATTCACAGCCCCCAAAGTTAAAAGTATTGGTCAAATTCAGATCCCTCATCGTCTCTCCAATATCCAGGGAAGAAAAATGATTTGCCGAGTTATCTTCATTGTTAAAAAGTATTTTTATACTTGGTTCTTAGGATACTCTTCCATTGTGGTTCTTTCAGCAAGGAGGGAAAGAAAAATTTCCATGTGAATTAGCTGCTGACAGAGTCAGACCAAGCTCCTGCCCCCACCCCTCCAGGTTTCTCTCTCCATTCACCAGCCCCTGTGTGGTAGCTGTGCCTGGGCCACAGGACCCAGAGTTTGGATTTGAACTCTCCCTAGGCTTGCATAGCACAACAGTGGGAGAAGACCACCATATTTGGTGTAAATATAATGATACTTAAATGGTGTGGAAATGTAGGTCTACAATTCTTTGACCCATTTTCAACCTGTCAGCACTGATTATGTGCTCCATTTTGTTCCCAAAGGCCACTTCTTTCTTCACATCACCTCATGTAGATCAGTAAATACACCCATGATCATTGGCTTGTCAAGAAAAGATCAAGGCTCTTTGGCCTTGTATGTATTCTAGCCTGAACACTAGCCAGAGCTCTCAGTGCCTAACAGTTTGTATGAAGTTAAAAGGAAAATCTCCATCTGCACTGCTGCATATACCAAAGAAAATCTGCCTCTCTTCAGGTCTGCTGTAATGGAAGATTTACACTCTCTGTTTCACTGATCATTTGGGCGGCCACCAACACCCATGTGAGAAGTAAAACTAGAGCCGTTCTGTTGCTATGACTTGTGGTGCCTTCTCTTCCAGCCTAAACTAAGCATCATAAATGTCTTGTTAATCTCTGAGTCCCCAACATGCAGTACTATGCCAGGCACAATAAATATACACTGAATAAATGAATATCTGTATCACATAGTTACAGTGATGGTAAAGCTATCCATGGCTTTGGGACTGTGAAATAGACGCATGTTGTAGAACCCCTGTATCCCTGGCCCTCTAATCTCCACTTCTGGGGTCAGATTGGGTGCAGCTGGTATGAACCAATTGAATTAAATCACTCATCAAACTGCTACGCCTCCTCGTGCCTAACCCAAAAACCACAGAAAATCCACCTGCCAGAGCCTGCCCAACCTACAACAACCCCAGGGTCCAAACTTTTTCATATCCCAAGGAACTAAAGCTCTAAAAGCTTCTAACCAAACTTCCAAAATTTTTATATATTTTCACTATGGAGTCCAGGCTGGCCTTGAACTTACTATGTACCCAATTCTAGCTCAAACTTCTAGCAATCCACCTGCTTTCGCCTCCCAAGTGCTGGGATTACAGGCACTTGGCCCGGCTACCTTCTCACATTCTAAGGCTGGGAAGATCTAGTTGCATTAAGAAACATTCACCCTTAGAGTCAGGTTTGGATTTCATTCCCACCTCTACTGAATAGTACTTTTGTGGCCTTAAAAAGAAGTGAACATATCACAGGGTCAGTTTGAAACAGACAGGGGCCCTGCATGTGTCAAGCACCTACTTTATGCCAGATGTTCTGCAAGGTGCTTGACATACATTATCTTATTTACTTATTGTGACAATCCTATGAGATGAGTGTTATACCCTACATTTTATTTATTAAGAAACTGAACCTAAGTTTATATGTAGCCCAGAATCACACAGCTACATAACTGACAAAGCCTTTGTGAGATCAAAGCCCATTCTTAATGAATATTGTAATCAATAGGTATTAATCCTTCTGCCACCACCACCTTCTTCCCCATGTGATTGAAGACATGAGGGGAAGTCTTAAAAGTCAACAATTAGAAAACCTTTTCTTCTTCTTCTGCGAGGAACCTTAATATAGTAAAATTGTCTACCTAGGCTAGGTGAGCAAGAATGGAAATGATCTTAATATTGGTTCTCAGTCCTGGGAAATGGCACCAAAGATCTGAAGAGAGGAAAAGGCATCAGCCTAAGGAAGGAGCATCTCATTCCTTTTGTAGCAGAGGGAGCCAGACCAGACAGGAAGCTAGGATACAGAGCAACTTTTAATTTCATCTCAGTGATGTTAAGTGAGCAGTCTTCTGCCAAATTCCCACCATCAAAACAAGATTAGAACTACACTGAGTTCCATTTAGAGCCCCACTTAAGCCCCCAATCATCTAAGAATCCAAGATAGCAAGTAACAGGCACCTTGCCTCCACATTCCACAGTGCATTCATCCAGGCTTGCCATGCTCAGCTTCCTTGTGTTTTGGGAAACCAGAACTCCTAGTAATACTGTCTCACCTCCTCAGTTCCTTATCCACTAATTCCTAGAACCACTTCCAACCCAAGATGCTATAAGAGGTGACTGTGGCTCATTGGAGGTGCTCTCTTCCTTCTCAGTCAAAGGTGAATAAGATGACCTTGAAATGGGTACACATATGAACACACACAGATAAACACACACTCACAGTTGGAAAAATATTCACAAAATTCTGGATGACCTTTGGGAGCTATCAAGCCAAAAAAAATGCAGATGGAACAAATGATTTAAATTTCACTAAGTCGTAAGGAACACTAACCATGTGGAGGCACAATACTGGGCAGTTTGTCTGTGTTACCTCATTTAACTATTACTACTCTGTAAGGTTGTTGTCACAATCTTAACTTTTAGGTATAGAAATTGAGACTCAGGGAAGCAATGGAATTGTCCACACACAGCTAAAGAGAGGAAAATCTAAGAATCGGATTCAAGTCTTTGACACGTCCTCATATGAAATCATAAACATCTTGTCAGGGTAAATGCTCAACTGATAGTGATGTCCTAGCCAAAAAAACACCAACTCACCAAATCCATGCTGCTAAACCTTGTGATGTCTAGGAGCCTCCAGGAAAATATGAGAATGAGGTATCTTGGGGAAAAGTCAGGAAGTGTGAGGAGTACAAGGTGCAATGGAATTGGATCACCCTCTTTGAATATTTTTGTCATGAGGCTGAAAGGTGTGAATGAACAATTGCTATATTAAAAGTTCCTGAAAAAGCTTTCCTCCTTGAGCCTTAATTCCTGAGAAAGAGAAGAGAAATAAGGTGGGAAGGTTCTGAGTCCTTTCTTTAGCCCCTCCACTTCATTCTGCACTTTCTGGACCTAGGAAATCAGTGAAAGGATTGCCTATACCAGTACTCTTACTCCTCCCTCTGGCAGCCTGACCCATCTCCTTATTTATTGCCAGGGAGATGGAAGCTGCAAAAGATATTCTCATAGTTCATCCTTGAAGATGAATCAGATTCCCAAGTTATACGAAAAGAAGCTTGACATGCAATAAGTGCTCAATAAAAGGTGCCTGCTGTTTTAAGTGAGGAAACCTACCCCCCTAATCCCCCCACCCCACCAATCAAGGATCCCCAGCTCTGGATCCTGGATCTGCATTGAATCCAACCATAGTTTTTATGTCTAGGAAATTGTGCTTGCTGAATCCCAACTGCCTTGCCCGTAAAGTGGAGTAACACCACTCATCTCCCTGAGTTGTGGAGATAAGGTCCTCATATGAAACACCTCTCAGGGAGCTGACAAGGAATGGACATTTAACGAGTGCTTTAGGTACCTGCTTCTCTTTCCTGCTGAAAGATCACTGAGTTACCCTGTGGACATTAGAGGAGTCCCTGGAAGTGTGCTAGAACCTATGAATGCAAGGAAAACAAGATACCATACTTGTGTCAAAAATCTCACATATAAAGCCACTCTTCCGCTTGGAAGAGAAAGGTGGAGAAACAGGTCAACAGAGGAAGGAGAAACAGTCATTGATTGACTGACTGGTTGATTTTCGTAGGGATTCAACTCAGGATATCCTGAATCCTAGGCAAGCACTCTACCACTGAAGTTACACCCCAGTTCTTTTTAAATTGCTATTTTGAGAGAGACTGTTACCAAGTTGTTCAGACTGGCCTCAAACTTGTAATCCTCCCACCTTAGCTTCTCAAACAGCTGGCTTAAAAAAGCTTTTAGAAAATAATTGCAGGCCAGTGGTACCTCATGCCTGTAATCAACAGCACTCAGGAGACTTAAATAGGATGATCACTGTGAATGCAAGGCCATTTTGGCTACAAAGTGAGTTCAAAGCCAGCCTGAATTACATAGTGAGACCCTGTCTCTTAAAAAATAAAAAATAATTGCAGAATTAATGAGTGATTGTGAATGACTAGTAAAAGGAAATTCTTATGTGGCACAGAAAACCAGTCTGCCCTGATCAGTCCCTACCAGGTGCCACTTATAGGGAACCTACTCCAGTCAGGTCCCTACTCAGGTGAAACCTTGTAGGTAATCAATCTGCTAGTTTGTCTCCAATGGCCATCTGACGGATAAACAAGGATAAAAGACAAAAAGACAGGGTTGGTTTATGATGCAGGGGCACGGGCTGTTGACTCTAGTAGACAGAGAACCCTGAGAACCTGGCTCACCTTGCTTTTTATTTACCTAAACACAGGTACAAGCAATTAGTAGATGATTCATCTGCCTCCCATTATCTATTGTCCATGTTTGGGTGAATAATTGGATCTCAGCTGTGTTGACTTTTCTCTAGAACCTGCAGTGAGCCATCACACAGGCACCTCGCCTTTGTGCTCACAAAGAAGCTCATTTGGACCTCATTCTCATTATCTGGTCTCCCACAATATGGTGCATACTTTGTGCCAGGTCCTACACAGTTTACTTAGGTTGATATCCTGTGGCTACCCTGTGTGGAAGGCACTTATCCCCATAGTATACTCGGGGACTCTTAGACATAGCATGGCTTACATAACTTCAGTTCCAGAATCTGAACTCAGGCCATTCAGCTGCAGAACCATGATGTTAACTGTCCTTCGTGTCCACTGCAGCTTATAGTGCATCTGTGTGACAGCCCTCAATCAGGGGAAGTCTTCATATCCTCACTTTACAGACAATGAGACCACGGCACTCAGACAATGGTAACTTACCAAGAGCACACATCTGGAAACCTTTGGCAAGAAATCGTAGAGACTTCACAGCAAAAGAGAGCCTTGATTGTATACATCACCCCAGCTACTAGGTGCAGAATAGACTTTGGGTTAAGGATGGAAACAAGGATGAGTGAAGCTGTTGCAATAATGTAGGCAACAGAGCCCAGTGTCCTGGATGGGGGTGAGAAAGAGGTTGGTGAGAAGTAGATGTATTTTGGCTACATGTCAAAGGTGTAGTCAACTGAACTTGCTGTTAGGCTGACTGTGCAGCTTAAACAAAACAAAAGGTGCTCAAGATAACTACAGGATTTTGGCCTCACCACCTGGTAAATGGCCATCCTTCCTTGTGATGAAGAAATTCATGGTAGCATACAACCAAAAGTTCACTTACTCAAGATATTCATGTAAGGATTTTTATACTCTAGCCTCTCTGTCATCCTAACTGTAGACAACAGAGCACTGCTAAGCGGGGGGGGGGGGGGGGGGGCATTTCTTAGCCACAGACTGAATGAAGATAGCCCATTTCATGACATCCCACACTCTCCTAACACCACCCAACCACAAAGCTCTGCCTTCCTGGAGGTAACCCTAGCCCATCCTGGGAACAAAGGGCCAGAGCCAAAGTAGGGTTAGAAGCCAGACAATCAGCCAGGTCTGGCCCTGATTTAATTATAGGATCAATCTGACCAGCTTCCCTGCCAACAGGAGTATCCCTGGGCCTCAACTTGGCCAGTCCCTAGGTTGTAGTTCCTGTGCTTGTCAGAGTGAGTTAGGCTCATATGCTGTACCCTGGGTCCTATCCAGAAGGCCTAGCAGGACTTGCCAATGACCACTTCAAGCCTAAGAAGGTTCCAGTCCACAGCTGATCTAAGTCATTGAACTTGGGTGCTAAATCTTTCTTGGATTTGAAAATCTAAGGCTCCTAGGAAAGGAGAAGGACTGTAAATAGTGGAGCTGGTATCTCAGATGCTAATAAGGTGCAAGTTTATGGTGGAATAACATTAAGTGCTCTAAAAACTCAAGTATATACCCATTTCCAGACCAGGGAAACAGAGCACACAATGCAGGGAAGGATGCATTTCTGAGTACTCAGGCTCACCCTATCATGGCTGGAATGATATGACATGACATTTCACACTTGGCTCAGGGTTCTAGGAAAGGTTGAGCATGCATTGAAGAAGCTCAACATTTTCTCCAAGAATTAATGTGGGAAGAGGAAAGCTGATGACTTCAGTCTTCATGATGAAGCATCTGCCTTGGGTTTTCCCCTGAGATCCCCCTCACTGTTCTCCAAACAAGCTTACTGAAATATGGCATATTTCCACAGCTCTGAAATAGGGATGCACACAGACCATAGCCTCCTCCCCAGGAATGTAAGATTTTCTAGCCACAACCTCCCCACCAGGTCCATAGCCAACTCCCCACAAGACTCTCCTCCCAAAACAATTTATATTGCTTGTTTCTGTTCAGTTGTATAACTACTCTTGGTGAGCTGCCTCAGCTATTAAGGAACAGTACATCAAGAGCAGAGCTTTTCTATCTCATTATATAGGTGAGAAGCCTGAGGCCAAAATTGGAAAGAGACTTTTCTAAGAGCCTAGAGTAGGTGATGAAGGCATGATCCCAGGATCCTGGACTCCCAGTTCAGTGTTACTGGTATTGTCCATATTTATCAACAGAGTCACAGATTCTCCTGCTCCTTGGAGCTGCTTCTCCAGTTCCAAAATCAGTTCTGACCAGTAGCAGCCCCCTGCCAATGATTCCCTCCAATCTAGCTTGATGTTCTCTTCTCTTTCTCCATCACTGTAACAAAATACCTGAGGAAATAAACTTCAAGGAAGGAACGGTTTATTTTGGCTCATGATTTCAGAAATGTCTGTCCACAGTTGCTTAGCCCAGTTGCTTCTGGCCTGTGATGCTATAGCACATCACAGTGAAATCACAAAGCAGAGGAAACTCCTCATGTTATGGTGACTGGAAAACCAAGAAAAGGAGGATGGGGTCAGAGACTACAGTACACCTTCAAAGGTACACCCTCAATGGCCCAACTCCCTTCCACTAGGCCCCACCTTCTAAAAGTTTCACTGCCTCCCAACAGTCCCAAACCTAGTGACCAACTCTTTAGTTTTTCCACTCACATGGTTAACAGAGAGAGCTAGGCATTGTGAACGAGTACTACTCTGCTCTCTCAGATATCAGTTGTAATCTTCTTGCTCCAGGATATTCTTCTGATGTAGTTAAAATGTGTCAGAATCTTTCAAATATGCATCCCATTTAACCAAAATCCATCCTAACAATAAAGGAAAGTACCTAGATTAGAGACCTTCTTCTAACAGATAGGGAAACTGAGATTCAAAGTGTATTCATCCCACGAGAAAATGTTGCATCCAGCTTTGGAGCCCGACTGCATGACTTATGTTTTCTCTGATACATCATACTCACATGGATGGTTTCAGATGTGACAGGAGGTTAGTTCCACCAGCAAGACCCAAATCTTCTTTTGTAAAATGAAGAAATTTGACTTAGACAGGTAATTTCTATAGTGCCAAAGTACAGATCCTTAGGGAATTCCACGGAAAGTAGTGAGAGTGTAGTATGCATAGGGGACAGTCTACAGAGGGGCTCAATGGCCTTCTGGACCCCTTCTTCTCTCATTCTAAACAAACATTCACTTTCTTGCCAAATGATGTATTTTTCCAAAATATTTCATAAGAGCTGGTGGCACCTGTAGTCCCAACTACTCAGAAGCCGAAGGCAGAAGGATTGCTTGATCTTAGGAGTTTGAGATCAACTTTGGCAAGATGGTGAGACCTCGTAGCAAAGAGAAAAATTTCTTAGCTCCTCTCAAAATATTTTTTTAAAACTCAGTATAAGTTTCAGGCCTGTAAAACCAAGATCCACCTTAGAAAGTCATTTGGACCTAGATTCAAACTCATTTATGAGCTGTGTGATACTAATATAATCACTTAACCTCTCTGAAACTGAGCCAGCCTGTCTATGAAACCCTGGTGTGAAGCTCATTAATACAGAGCAGAGTCCTCGAAACTGCTAATCTCCCTCCATTCTATCCAGCTCTACAGAGACAGGTTATACTCTAAACCCAAGCCCACATTTCTGCCATATGAATGTCCTGGAACACTGATTTTCACAAGAGTCACTTGGCACCTTTGGAGAAGCAGATTATGATAGTGGGTTCCTGCCCTCACTCCAGAAGGTTCTAACCTTAGTCCACGGCCAGAGGGTCTTCTCTGGGATCCCCAGCATTTTCCCACTGGCCATAAGAAAACGAGCAGCTCTATACCACTTCCACTCTGGCAGGAAGTGGGAAGGGGACAATCAGGCCCAGGAAAGGAGACTTTGATTTTTATCTTCTTTCAGCATTTGGAGTGATGTCACATTCTCTAACTCCTCCAAGCCTCATGCTAGTGAAGAAGTGATTTACTCGCATCCTGTTTGGCAGATGACAAAACTGGAGCCTGGAAACACACACACACACACACACACACACACACACACACACACACACACTGGCTAAGGCCAGTACCTAGTTTGAATGGAAATTCTTATCTAAGCAGAGCTTCCAAAGCATTGTTGAGCTCTGAGAGGTACAGCAATACTGGGAGGCAGGAGTGACCAACTGGAGGGAAATCACCATGTCTTAACCACATTCTTGTCAATGGGAACAATATCCAAAATCCACAGTTTGAAAGAAGACAGTTTTATTTTGGCTTACAGTTTCAGTCCATGATGAGCTACCTCTAAGGCAGAAAATGGTGGAAGGATCTAGGCAAAGGAAAGCTGCTCATGTCATGGTAGCTAGGAAGCAGAGAGAGAAGCAAGGATCCAGACGGGAGATACACACTTCCAGGTCACACCCTGCCTCCCTAACCGCACATTCAGCTCTGAACTCATTGATGGGTTAATCCCCTAATGAGTACAGTGTCCCCATGACCCAAGCACCTTCCAAAAGCCTAGCCTCCAAACACATGAGCTTTTTGGGTAACATTCTAAATCTAAACCACAGCACCCTAGGTGTTCCAACACCTGCCAAGGTCTGTGAGAAGCAGGTAGAAAAGCCAAGAGGGAAGCCAGCACCCTGATTCCTGATCTGACACCCGAATCTTTCCTACTGGACTTAGTAGTCTTTAGAGTTGGACATAGAGGGATCTGATCAATCATGCAGCTTTGTGGTCAAAGGTAATGCAAGCCGCGGGCCTGGGTCAGAAAGTAGCAACAATAGCAGTAGTAGTGGACATCTTCAGTGTGCCAGGTGCTACACTGGATGCTTTGTATACACTGTTGACAATCCTCACAGCCACACTCTCGAAGGAGATACTCCCCTATTTCACAGATGAAGAGACCAAAACACAGAACACGTGAATGAGTGGTTCAAGGTAGGTTAGTTAGGAGGTGCTGAGTAGGAAGAGCTGCCAGTTTAATCCTTCTCATCAACATCCTTGAGTTCTCAGCTTTAATATCACCATCTTAGCCAGGCCCTATCTAAGTTGCTCTCATTTAAGCAGGACTCAGTGTTGTGGGCTTCTGTACTCTGTTTTCTTCTGAGCACTTATCTCAATACATAGTTTGCTTCCTATATTTATTTGCCTGTTTATTTTCTAACTCTCTCACCAGGATATAAACTCTGAGAGGACCAAGATGGTGTCCTTCTTAGTTTCTGCAGAGTCCCTAGAACAAAGGCTAGCAGACAAGAATCACTCTCCACATATTCACTGAATGAACAAAGACACTTAGCATTGATCAACAAGATTCTGGAAAGAGAGCAGTGCATCTGGCTGAGTTTGGGTGTGTAGAGAAGAAACTCTGCTGGCTTGGTATGGCTAGGAAAGCATAGATTATGGAATCACCCAGACCTGTGATCTGACCTCAAAGTGACTAGCTTTGTGGCCTTGGGCTAGTGGTCACCCTTCACTTGCTTGTTAATTAAATGTAACACTTTAGACTTACTTTCAAAGACAATTTTGCTGACTAAATAAGACATAAGAGAAAGAGAACAAGCACCTAAAATGTATACCAGGGTATCCTGGCTCCTAAACAAAAGTAGCTTTCTCTTCTCTACTAGCAACGAGTTTTAGAGCTGCAGGCTTGGAAAGATCTGAGGCCCCCACTTGCATTAGAGATGGCTGCTGCAGCGCAGCGTAGAGCCTGTCACTGCACTCTCACCCTGTGCATGCAGCAGTCCATTTCGAGCTATGTAAATATGCTGGGCTGCCTCCTCAGCAAGGGAACAGCTATACTTAGTGCAATTTGCATGTATTTTAAGCTGACTTGTTCTAGGCAAAGCAGCCGATTCATGAATTTAATAACATTCACAGATTCCCAGGATGTCAGCATTGGAAGAGATGTCAGACACCATCTAGCCTAGCCTCCCACTTGGCAGAAGAGGATTCTGGGGGCAGTGGTATGTCCAAGGTCATGCAGCTAGGAGGGAAGAGGCTGAATAGACCCTTGGCTTCTGGCTCCAAGTTTGGAGTTCTTTTCTGAACTGTTCCTTTTTCACTCTATCTTCTCCTGATAGCCATTTAAGCAGGATATGAATTTTCAGCCTAAGGCCTTCATGTTGCCTTCAATCAAAGGGAGAAATATGGCTCTAAAGATGCTGAAAGATGAGAATGCTGGAGAGGTCTGGGGGCCAGTTGGATAGTAACTATGTGCAAAGGACAAGGAGACTAATAAGGACATAGTTCATGAATCATTCCCTGCCTAGGTACCAAGTGACCAATACAATAAAATCTTGTGGGCATCCTCGCCTTTCCTTAGCAGCCCATTAATATGATACATTAGGTCATGCAGGGATTTACTTAGCCATATTTTTAACTTCAGTTGACAGCTTTTGCATATGCCTGCTCAGAGAGCCTTCTCCCTTCTGGTAACTGCACATTTTACTTTATGGGAACAGTCCTCCTCCATGGATTCCATAGTTGTCAATCAAAAGGCCCTAAGGGTCTTGACACAGGGTTGGTCTTATGACCCAGATCCAATCTAGCCAGTGGTCCAGGAGTAGTCATGTGACCCAAATATCCCTTTTAGAGGAGTGAGATGCATGCAAGGGAAAGATATTGCTCTTTTCTCCGTGGTGGCTGGCTTTGCTGCCACAAAAAGAAAGCCTGCCTGAGAAAGCTGTCAGCGTAGTGGAAGGGAGCCCAAGACCACGATGCAGAAACAGTATGCTGAGGCCATCATTCAAATGCCTGGATCCCTCTGTTCCCAATGCCCAGAGAGACTCCCCTGGGCTTCCCTATTTTCTTGAGATGGTTTGATTGGATTTCTTTACTTGCAGCTGAACTCCTCCTGACTGACGTACTAACCCACATCATCTCCTGCGGTAATAAATCCTTGAAGTGACTTCCTGCCACAGAAGAGTACACTTCTTTGCAGGAAAGAGCCTAATTGACTTCTAAGCTTTACAAAGTTCTCCTTGTTGTAATTCAGCATGCCAGGTGGTAAACAATCATTTTGTAGTGCCAATGATTTTCTGAAAAGTATTATTATTTTGTTAGTATTCTTGGTAACCGTAGTATAGTGAATAGAAACTGAGGCTCATAATGGTCCTGTACCTTCTCTATGGTCAGAAGTTATAACCATTCCATGTAGGAGATGTTATCAATGTGGATATTGTCCTCCAAATGCCCTAACAAAATATAAAATAATGATGATGATTGTTACTACAATTATTAAGCATGTATTGTGTACCAGACACTATGCTAATCACTTCTCATATGTTGACTACTCTCCCTGACAACCTCAAAACTTGATAGTAGAGGAAATTGAGGCTCAGAGTATTTAGACAACTCAGCTAATTGAGCAGAGGGAGTAGCACCGTCTCAGCACTTCAACCTCTCACTCCAGGAGAGTGAATTTGAGGAGTGAATTTGAGTCCATGTTCCTTAGACTTTGCCTGAATGTACTGACTGAACCTAATTTCCTCTTCTCTCAGCTTTTATCACTCTGAACTGAGAGATCAATTAGTGTTGGCACCAATTTCTCAGTTGAAGATTAAAGATTGGAAGATTCGAGCTGAAGATGAGAGTGAACCTATCTGTCTGCGGAGGCCATGCTGGCCAACCTCACTTTGTCTGTCACCTGAGTCTCCGTTCTCGAACTGAGGACTCAGTGCCAAAGCTGCTTCTGAGACTCAGGTGCCTTGAATCATTGTTCTCGATGAGGATCTAACAAAAACTGAACAAAAGTGACAAAATCCTGTCTGGACCTAACCAGAGCTGAGCCAACAGTGACGTCAGATTTCCCATCTCTCCAGACCTCTTAGTTCTGCCTTACCTCTCCAGGAGCCCTTCCTGGAGGCACACTGGGCTATGAGCCCCAAGGGGTACCAGCTAAGGCCCTATTGCATTTATTTACAGAATGAAAATAGTGCCCTCCTGGAACAGTGGCACACTGCCTACCTTCCAGGAATAGCTTGGTGACCTAGGCCAAAGAGTTCCCTTATTTGGCAGAGGGAAGAAAGCCTTCAGGCATAACAGTAAAATGGTCCAAAAGTGCTGTCTTGTGTCAGGGCCACATCTCCTCAGACTCTAAACTCCACTCTCCCAGGATATACACTTTTGGCCCCTCCTCAGTCCCCTAGATATTGCTCAGGGTGATGGTCATTGAAAAGGCATGTTCTAAGCTGACTGTACCACACTTGGGATGCCAAAGAGAAATGCTGGTACTCTCTTGCCAAGCAGGAATTTGGTCTTTGGTTTCCTCATCAGCCAAACAGCTTCTCAGCCTGGGACCGGCCTAAAAATGTCAAGCAGCCTTGGAAGGAGACATCAAGGAGAGTAGGCACAGATGGCTCCATCAGGACTACTTCGATGAGATCCTTCCTTGGTGGCTACCAGGTTCATTCTGTCCAGTCCTCAGCCTCCACTTCAGCCATGAGTGGGAAGCTTTAAGCTCTATTTCATAAAGCACCAAAGAAAAACCATGTTCTGCTTTTACTTAGACTCCAGTCAACTATCCTTTGGCCTCATTAGAATCTGGCTTTGATCAAGCTTTAGCTTTCCTCCCTCCTTCCCTTTGTCCACCTCCGACCAGTAGGTCTTGAGCCCTGAGTAATAGGAGGCAACTTACTGGAGTAGACAGAACACCAGGATTAATGTCCTGCCTGTGTTAGAATCAATAGATTCAATAAAGTGTGACCTTGAGGTTATAATTTAACCTCTCTGAGCTTTGGTTCTCTCATCTATTGAAAAAGGATACCTCCCCTTGACAAGTGATTATAAAGATTAGAAAAAAATTATATATATATAAATTATATCTAAATATTTTTATTATATAAACATATATATGATATATATATATGTCAGGTATAATTACTGAGTAAAATCCAACATCACTTTTAGTGTTCTTTTTAAAATTTTATCCTTCAAAACTTCCAGGTTTTCATCAGATCAGATCTCATACCCATTGTTACTTCCCCAGAGAAACACTTAGCCCTGCCCTCTTCTTAGGCCCAGACCAAGCCCTCATTTCTTGAACTTCCTAAAGACAGTGTCACAGTCCCAGATGCTATATCCTCTCTCTTGGCCTAAGTGGTGGCACACACCTGTTATCCCAGTATCTGGGAGATTGAGCCAGGAAAATTGCAAGTTTGAGGCCAGCCTGGCCAACTTAGTGACTTAGTGAGAACATATCTCAAAATAAGTGTGAGCCAGGAATGTAGTTCACTGCAAATGTCCTGGGTTCAATCTGCAGTACCAGAAAAGAAAAAGAAAAGAAGAAATCCTCAAAACTCAACACTAACAAAACAAACAACCCCATCTCCAAAAAGCAGAATTATTTGACACTTTCTTTCAAAAGATATATGAATGGAAAAGAAGCATATAGAAAGCGTTCAATCAATTGATTTATTAAAGAAATGATAATTAAAGCCACACTGAGATATCACTACACATCTATTTGAATGGCAAAGATTTTAAAACTCCTAACAATAGCAAATGCTAGTAAGAATTGGTCTAAATAGACCCTCATACCTTACTGGTTTCAAATTTCTATAGCCACTTAGGAAAATGGTTTAGCAGTTTCCTAGAAAGCAAAGCATCAACTTATACATAACTTAGTAATCCCTCTCTTACACATTTACCCAAGAGAAATGAAAATGAATGCTTATATAAAACCACTATGCAAATGTTGATAGTAACTTTATTTATAATCACTAAAAAACTGGGAACAATTTCGATGTCTTTAAACCAGTTAGCGAATAAATATACAATTGCATACCAATTCAGCAATGAAATAAAATGACCTATGCAAACAATGACATCCATGTGTTTAAAATGCATTTTGCTAAACAAAAGAAAGTGAATCTCCAAAGCCATGTAATACACTCTTTTATTTCTATAATTTTCTGGAAAAAGGCAAAAGTATTGGGTTGGGAAATACATCAGTGGTTTTCAGGGATTAGAACTGGAAGAGGGAAGGAACTAACTCCAACAGATAACATGAAAGAATTATTCAAAGTAACTGAACATTTCAGTGTCTCAGTGACTATAGAGGCTATATACCTCTGAATTGGCCAAAATTCACAACCAAAAGTAGATTTTCCTCATAGTACAAGGGAAAATTGTGACAACAGATGCCTGGATAGAATCAATGGAGGAAATGTGAAGTGGTCAGAATCCGGAAGACATATGTTTTGAAGCCAGAGTCATTTTCACCGAAGAGCTAGAAGTAAGTTGTGAGAGAAAGGATAACTTTAAGGAAATGGCCTGGACACCTGGGTTAACTTATGTTCTTGGAAAAAAAACTAGTGGGGGATAGTTTGGGGGAATTCAGTTTTCTGTCATGTTATCATTACACAAACACAGGCTTCTCCTTTGCAGCTAGCACTCAGTGTCAAGGAAAGGGAAACAATACTCACAACATTCTGAGAAAAGAACTGTGTTAAGTCAATAGGCAGGTATCACCATGCATCCAAACTCAGGAATCTTCCTCAAAAAAGAAAAAAAAAAGAGCTAAGTGACAGTAAATTCACACAAATAGTCAAAATAATTCAAAGAGCAACATTCTGGTTAAAACTCCAACAGCTAATGATGAGCAATTCATAGTAGTTCACAGTACATAGATTAAACAATTAGAAATGATAGCCATTGAACAAAAAGTAAATATTAAATTAATGTGAAAGCAATGAACTTACTAAATGTCTTATATTGTGGAAAGGGAGAGGGGAAAAGAGCACACTAATTTTCATTAGTTTCACTATGCTAATTTTACTAATTTCTCCCTGCTAATTTCACTAGAGATAGTCTACAATTGGAATTTTCTTATGATTTATTTTACTCTCTTAATATTTATATTTTCTCATAACATGAAAGCTGTTTTAGAAACTAATATTTCCTGTGGCAAAAAAAAATTTATCTGATGTTTAGAAGTTCCTTCTGTTATCCTTGAGTCTCTTATTCTTTTAAAACTTCTAGTTAAATTAAATTTTATTGAAAATGCCATATATATCTTGATTCTACATGGCAATATTATTTTCCTATTTCTCAGTGTACCCATCTAGCCAACTCTTTCCTATGAATACCCACATAGAGAACAAAACATGCCCAAAATGCTCAGCACAGATTTTGTGTGTGTGTGTATGTGTGCATGAGTGTATGTATGTGTGTGTGTGTGTGTGTGTGTGTGTGTGTGTGTGCACGCACACCAGGAATCAAACTCAGGACCTTGCACTTGCCAGGGCAGCGCAGATTTTTAAAGGTAATTCTTTAGGGGGTATTATGAATAGGATAATTTTTTCCAAACAAAAATTTTTTACAACCATTTGTAAACAAAAAAGATGATTGATTTGAGTAGCAAGGACAAATTCTTCTGGGTGAGTAAAAAACAAACATGTGAAGACTCCTGGAGAAAATGAATGGAACAGCTTCCTTGAACATTACCTGAGTTCCATATGGAAGGCTAGTGCTCCAAGACATGAGTGAGTCCTGGGGGACTCAGGGCTTCCCATACTAGAGGAGTCTGATAGTCTGGGTTTGAGGCAGAGACCAGCATATGGCCAGGCCATATGGCCACTCCCACTAGGTAGTGGAAGGTGAGGGAGAGAAGGAAGAGTATTTTATTATCTATTTTTAAACTTGCCATGGACAATCTCTACTTCCTGTACTCAGTTACAATGTACATGAGTTTTTAGACAAATAAGGAAGTGGAATAAAAGTATAATCTCTGAAAATGATACCAGCCAGATAGCAAGGGGTTTTTTGTTTGTTTGTTTTGTTTTGTTTTATTTTTGCGATGAGCCAGAACAATCAGTATGTCCTGACATTAGGAAGGTATTCATCAGAGCCCCTCACAAAGTCTGGTGGCTGACTTAGCAAAGTCTCCGGGGAGGCATCATCAGGAAGGGTGCTTTATCCCCAGTCATAGCCCTACCCTGATCAGCAGTTCCCTGACTATTTGATTGAGGAAATGTACAATGCACTGAACAATCTCAGATGGCATTAAGCAGAAGATGTCAGAGTCTATCTTTTAAAAATCCAATAGACTAAGATGATGCTGCAAAGCAACAAGTTATGCTAAATAACTTCAGAAAAAGAAATATCTAGCTTGGGAGCATTTCTTCAGGCAATGACTTCAGAGCTTCAGTTGACTTGTCTCCTTACAAATCAATTGTGAGATATTGCCAAAAAAACACCTTACTTGCAGATTTCCAAACACATTGTTCTCACTTGGGCATTCGAGAACATGCTGTTCCTTCTGCCTAGATACTTTTCACTTTCTTTATCAAGATACACCTTACTCAAGGCTCAAATGTTAGTCAACAATCCCAGAAGACCCTCTACTACCCTTCCATGCTACCTAAATCATTATTCTAAGCCTAGCTAACTTTTAACAAAGTATTCTTGCTTGTATTTGCAGTTAAACTCTAACATTCTTTGCCCTTTGTATTCCCACCACAGAATACAGCAGCTGTTCATAATGACGAGTAAATAAATGCTTGAAAAATGAATAAATGGAAGAATGAATGAGTAATAATGGAGCAGTAAGACCTTACAACAAAACACCCAAGTTCTGTGACCCATTCTCCCTAGACCACAATCTCCTGGTATTCACCAGCCTCAGTACTAATTCCAAACTTGGAGAATGATTCTTGGGATTATTGGTGCTTCTGAACTTTCTAAGCAGAGCTGAAGCTCATAAGCATAGTTTTCTCGCAGGTAAAGTGAATCAACTGGTTTGACAGTGTAGCCAGGGACAGCTTTATGGGTATATAGAGCAAATGCACAGGGCTCCATCCTGAGAGGAGCCTACACTCGACTTAAAACTCTGCCATTGCTGTCTTGAGAGTCTTAATTTTTTTTTTTAGTAAAGTCCTTGCATTTTGATTTTGCACTAGGCCCTGGAAATTATGTAGCTGATTCTACTTACATGTAAATACAAAAGAAGTCATTTTCTTTTTACTTTAATCTTAAACCATTTGATGAATATTAAAATCTAGCCAACTTGAATCTCATCTTTGTCAGTTTATTGAACAAACACAATTCTATATGTTGCATAGTTGAAATCAGAAAATACATACTACTTAGCTCTTTTCCACTTATCGTTTTACATGTACATACTTGTTCATGCTTGCATAGTTTACATATTTGTTATTTTTAGTAGTTATATCATATTCTGGAATGTAAATACATTATGAGTTTTAAGCCAAATTCCAATGTCTGAGCATTTGGATTGCTTCCAGTTTTTATAAATAGCATTTCTAAAAGCAAGTAAATACAAATTACTTTCTTTTTTCTCTTTTGGTCTATGTCCTTGGAGTACATTCTCCAAGGTCAAAATGCAGCAATAATTTTATAGCCCTTAAATATTACTGGATTGTTCTCTTGAAAAACTGGACAATTTATGAAGCCCATGGCACTATATACATTTAACTACTTCTAAAAATCTGAAATAATTATTTTTAACTAGTACAATGAAAACGGTTTAACTTTAACAGACAAGGAATAAGTTTTTAAAACATGGTAAAACTGTGTCCTTTTCATAATTGGTCAGTAAAAGTCAGTTCTTGAAGACAATAAAATCTGACCTGGCTCATGGTCAGTTCTCTGTCCCCAGTCTCAGTTACTTTGGGCTCCACCAGTGATCTGAAGTATGGATCTCCCTGAGAGCTGAAGGTCTTTGCCCCTAGATCTGCACTACAGAGGCAGACAGGACAGGCAAGGGTCCTGGCATTCCCTCTCCAAGCTGCATATCTCTTTGGCCCTCTGGTTTTTACCTGAAAGCCAAGAAAAATAACCTCAAATTGCCTCCCAGGGTTGAGAGAGGATACTATAAACTAAATCTAATGCAAGAAGCAGGTTTTCTTAAAGCCTCTCTCCAAATTAATTGCTACATTGTTTTCTGGGAAACAGTTGGCTGAGCAGAGTCACTAATCAACACTAATTAGACTGTGAAATCTCAGTCGTACTCAGAGATTAAAAGCAACTGTGAAGCCCTACTAAATGCCGTAAATTGTGTGCCTCCAATCTAGTACCCAGTCTTCCCTCCTCTAAATCTAACAGTAATACCAATACCTATTTATCCAGCACATGTTGAGAAAGAACTTGCTATGCATTGGGCACTCCCTCAACTATTTAAGCAAATTAACCCATTTAATCATCCTATCAGTGCTGTGAGGTAGAACATATCCCCACTGTACAGCTGAGGAAACAGAGGCCACAGAGATTGAAAAACTTGCTATTCAGTCACCCAGAAGGCTAAGCATGGAGTCAGGATTCAAGCCTGTAACCCACAGGAGGCAAAATAAACCCAGGGCATCATCTACCCCTAATCCTTCATTTCTGAAATAAGGGAACTAAAAACTCATCACAGAAGATAATTCTCCCTTCCTGTGAAAGGACATAGCATGCAGTGGTTGAGCCAGATAGAAACCAGGCCTCTCACTCCTGAAGTAGATCCCTATATCATGTCTCACAATGGCCCATCCTCTGCCCTTAGGTCCATGAGAAGACCGACTAATTCTACAGGTTTCTATGGATGACCCTTACGACCTCCAGTCAGGACCCAAGCAGAGAACTGAACAATGTTGATGCTGATGCAAAATCAGACTGGACAGGCCTGAAAAATTCAAACTGAGACTAGTGCTTTCTGGAGAAACACCAAACTCATTATCAGCTCTGGCCAATAGAGCAGTTTCTTTCAGATTATTTCTGTCCAGAGGAGCCTAGAGCTGGACAAGAGAGACAGCTAAATCATATTTCCCTTAAAGGATCAAAAGCAGAGGGACAGAGGAGGGAGGATTCTCCAAGGCCCGTTTCATCAACCCAGGAGAGGACCTTTCCACCAGGACTGGTGCCAGATTGGGTGCTCCTGTTCTGCTCCCACAAGGGTCACATTGCCCCTCCCCAGCCTTCCCAGGGCTAGTTTTCCTGCCTGAGGACCCCTTCTCAGAGGAGTTATGTTGCTTCTTCTCCCTCCTCCACCTCTGCTGATATGTACCTTCTTTGAGCTTCTGTGGTTATAAATAAATGATGTCTGGATTGATTAGAGGATTGGCTTTTCCTCTAGCAACAACATTGACCTCTTGTTTCTGAAATCTTGCTGCCCAGTAGCATCACTCAAATTTCACTTTGCTTTGGGACATTAGTGGAAAGAGTTCTCACCTGGGGATGCAAGATCACTAAACCTGGAGTCAAGAAATGAGGCTGGAGTCTTGGTTCTGCCTTGGCCTCTCTGTGTCCTTGATAAAGTCAATCAGCACTATGAGCTTCACTTTACTCCATGAAACAGGATAGTAATTGCTACCTTCCTTATACAACTTTGGAAGTAATGCATGACATAACTGTGAAAAAACAGTTAACTGTAATTCCCTGCAGAAAAGCTGTGCAATGCAGCTGATCAGCTCAGTGCCTCAAAGAAAGTCCTGTTGATTGCTCTGTTTCAATTTCTACTTCCACATTAGAGAGAGTCACTCTTGTTCTCTCCCAATGTCCCCTAATATTGTTTTGGGTACAAAATAACATACACACAAAGATACTTTTAAACAATAAAATGTCCTTCCCCTATAATAGTACACAGTGATTTTAAATGATCCTTGTGGAGAGTTTTAAGTGAAAATTTCAGAATACAAAGTCATATATATATATATATATGGAAAAGCACACAGAAGAGACTAAAAGAAAAGATGGCAAAATGGTAATAGTATGTATCTTAGATGATTAGGATTCTTAATAAGTTTTATGAACTTTCATTTTCTACAGTAATCATGTATTATAACTAACAGAAAGGAGCAAATAAAAATTTTTTAAAGTTGTTTAAAGTCTTATTCTCCATTTGCTCAGATAAACACACTATGACATCCACATCAATGTTGATAAAGGGGATGTGCACAGCAGAGGGGGATCACAAGGGACCCAGCAAAGAGAAGGGGTGCTTACCAGACAAACAGCCAGCTTGGAGCAACAGAAACACATATGTGAGATTCACACGCCCCTTACAAGACAGTAAGGCTAGAAGAGAGCTCAGAAATTCCTTTCCACTCACATCCTTTCATTCCCACTTTCCAGATTAAAATTCTGAGGCAAAGGTAAGGAAAGTGACTTGTCTGAAACCCTAGGTCTCTCATCTCCTGCGTTCAGCCCTTGTGTCCTTTCTGGGTACTGTGATCTGTTTGCACCGCAGACTGGTGCTCATTTTCTGATACTCACCCGTACGTCTCAGTTCTCTGGCCAGTCTATCCTCAGGGAATGAGAATCACCAACAAGGATTTGGGCATAATAAAAATCAGGCTGTAAATCTGTTATATTCTTGTTCAAAAGATAAAGCCAATTCAGGTACAGTAGCTGAATAATAAAAATTTTATAATTTTAGAGATTTTAAAAAGTCAAAAATGAGTTACCAGTGGCTGCGTCGAGTAAAAAGTTCAGATTTGCCTGGTGGCCTAATGTTTCTGGCAATTTGTAGCATCTTTGCATTTGATAATAGGTCAAAATGCATATCTTTGCAAAAACTCTAATGGGCAAGACCATCACCCTGGAGGTGGAGACCAGTGATACCACTGGTAATATGAAGGCCAAGATCTAGGATAAAGAAGTCATTCTCCCTGAGTAGCAGAGGCTCATCTTCATTGGCAAGCAACTGGAAGATTGTGGCACTCTTTCTAACTGCAACATCCAGAGTTCATTCTGTACCTGGTCCTCCATCTGAGGGGTGGCTGCTAGTTCTTCAGCATCCCATGATGGTAGTACTTGCACTATAGCCATTTGCTCCAATTTAAGTTTAGAATTACTAGCTTAAATAATAGCTGAACCTTTTCAAAATGTTGTTAAAAGTTTTGTTGCATGGTTTAAAAGAATGTCCAAAGTAACAGCTCCATTTCAAAGATGGAAATATCAAAAACCAAGAACACTGACATACACACAAGATACACAACTAGTCTGTGCACATGTCAATCCACAAATCCTGTTCTTTTTAACCTGTTTAGTGCTCTTTTCCATAGACTGTGTGGCTCCTCAAAACTGAGTTAATAAAACATAAAATTTATAGTACTGTAATTTAACAGAAAATTATTATAGATCAGAATCTCTAAAATATTTGGAACACATAAAATAGCTAAAGACTTGATGTCTTAATATATGTTGTGGTTTAAATGTAAAATGATCCCCCAAAAGCCCATCTGTTCAGAGGTGGGGCTTTTAGAAGTTGATTGAATTAAGGGGGTTGTGTAGCTGACTTGCTGTTAGGAAGGTAAGCCTAGTCAAAGGTAAGTTGCTGGGGTTATGATGTTAAAGGATATACCTCCATCTTCAGCTCTTCCCTCCTCTTTCTTCTTTCTGGCCACTATGATATGAGAAGCTTTTCCACTGCCCAGTCCCTTCCACTGCTATTTTTGTCTCAGAGCCAGCCAACCATGGATTATAAATGTGAGCCAAAATTAACCTCTCTCCTTTAACATTCGGGTGTTGGCTATTCTGTCCCAGCAACAAGAAAGTGATGGAGACAGATTTTGTTATCAGAGTAGGTTCATTGCTGTGATTACCAGACCATGTGGTTTAGAAACTATAGAAACTGGTGTGTGGGAGGAGCATGGAAAGATTTGGACTATAGAAGACCTAGAATGTTATAAATCAACCTTGGTGGAAGATTCTTGTTAGAGCTCAGAACAGAATTCTTATAAAAATGCAGACAGTAAAGACCAAACTTATAAGGTTTCAGTTGGGAAGATTTTATTGGTATTTGGACTCTAGGTCATGTGTGTTATCCACTGCCAGAAAATTTGTCTACATTTTGTTCATATCCTAAGAATTTTCAGGAGACTTAAGTAAAGGCATCTTATTAATTAACCTGGTGGAGGAGATTTAACATAGTCCCATGTTCAAGTGATTTTTAGCTAAGTTTATACTGATAATGATGAGCAAAAAGCCCACTTGAGAAGTTTTCAGTTTCACCATAAAGGAAATACCTGCAGAGTTGGACCAAAGAAAGGTTGCTGAAAAGACTAGCATTAAAGACTAGCCTATCCCTTTGCATCTGGAAAATATGAAAGATACCTTGAGGGAATCTCAGGAGTCAGTAAGGCCTCATTTTTTGGCAGGCTCATGAGTACCAAAGTAGAAAGCTTTCATTTGAGAAGAAATCATTCAAAAAGGGATGCCTAGGAAGTTTGTTTCCTGGAATTCAGTTTACAGTGCTAATACCTCCACATACTCAGTGGCCTCTGCAGCCATGATCTAAAGGAGAACAGCTACTGTTCAAGCTAGTGATGGATGTGTATGCCATCCACCTGGTGTTGGTTTTGCAGATATTCAGAATGCAGGAGTTGTGGGGTCAGAGTCAGAAGAAGGCCTGGAAGACCAGGCAGTGTGCCCTGAGAAAACAGTAAACAAAGCTGTGAAAGTGAAGCCAAAAATGCAGTGTAGGTCCCAGGAAGTTGGGGAGCCTGTGAACATGTGTGAAACCCCTGAGGAAAGCTAATGCAGGTAGTGAGCTGAGGCAACCCAAGAGAGAGGCTATGAGGGCTGAAACTGGTAATGCTTTTGAGGCAAGGCCATCCAACCATTTCAGAATTAACAATTGATCATAACTTTCCCTGGATGTTGGGTATAGAGCTATGGGATTTAATGTTTTCCCTACTGGGTTTAAGTCTTACTTTTGTCTGAATCACTTTTATTCTTCTCTTTCACACTTTTGGAATAAAAAAGTTTACCCTGTACCATTGTATGTTGACAGTGTTTAACTTTATTTTGATTTTTACTGGAGCTCATAAGATGAATACTGGTTGTGGGAGGAGTCTCAGAGGAGACTTTGGAATTGGGCTTGCAGAAATTTAGAAACTGTTAAAGCATTAGCACCTCTTAGAGATGAACTAAATGCATTTTGCACAAAGAGAAGCATATGAGTTTCTTGAAGATCAGGAGCACAATGTCTCTCAAAGACTATATATGTTCAGAGGTGGGGCTTTTAGAAGGTGATTGGATCATGGGGTGCTATAGCAGACTTGCTGTTAGGACATGGGGCCTGGTTAGAGACAAGTCACTGAGGGTGTAACCTGGAGGGGAATGTCTCCCTTCCCAGATTTTCCCTTCTCTCTCTACTTCTTGGCCACCTGGATGATATGAGTAGACTTTCCTTCAGTCAGGACTTTCTACCATGTTTCTGCCTTGTAGCTAGAAGACCACAGACTGCAACTATCAGCCAAAATAGACCTTTTTTCCTATCACTTGTGAGTGTTGACCATTTTGTCCCAGGAATGTACAAACAATACTTACAAAGCAATTTCTAAAAAGATGATGCAATTCTTAAAAAATAGAAAAGGAATATAAAAATGTAATTCATAGAGAAAGAAATATAAGTGGCAAAATATGTGTTAAAACATGTTGGGTAGAGGGTGTATCCCGGCTAGCTTCACAGGTCTCAGAGATTCCAAACTCCACCCAACCAGGCTCACGGCCTAGGTGTCACAATTCTGGGGAGTGCCCAGCTAGCTGTGTGGGTACTAGAGGTTCTAAATTGTGCCCATCCAGATGCAAGGCCTGGAAACCATACTCCATCCTTGCTAGCCACACAGGTGCCAGAGGATCAGAGCTCTGCCCAGCCCAGCACCCCAGTGTAATCCATCAGAGGAATGTATAACCAGCTGCACAGGTCCCAGTGGTACTGAGCTCTGCCTAACCTAAGGTCACAGAGCCATCCATCTGGGAGCAACCAGCCTAGCCAAAGTATCCTGGGTATTTCAAGCGCCACCCAAACCAGTACAAGGCTCTGGTGTCATGGTTCAGGGGTGCACCCCAGCTAGCTAGAAAGGTACTGGAGGTTCCAAGCTCTGCATGGCCTAGCTTCCCAGCACAGTCTATGGGGAGGGTACCCAGCCAGATGCACAGGTCCCAAAGGAAAATGACAAAATGAAAGACCAAGATACAGTCTCAGACCTCCAGCCTACTGAGAACAAATCCAGGATACACTGAAATAGAAGACAATGGAAATCACACAACCAAACTTTCTGAAATGATAGCAACTGAAATAAAGAAACAACTCCATGAATCTGTTGAGGAAATCAGATAATAAATAATCCCTCATGTAAAAAAAGAAATGACAAACATTATGAAAGAAATGTCAAGTGTATCTAAAGAAGCTGTAGATAAAAAACAGAGGAACATAAGAAAATGATGGAAACCCTGAATGAACAATGTAAGAAAGAACTAGAATGCATGAACCAGATCTAAAGGAATACTCAGGAAATTAAGTAGTCCATTGAAAGCCGGAAAAATTGCTTGAAAGAAAATGAAGATAGACTTTAGGACCTTGAAGACTGGAGGAAAGCTCATGATCATGAAAGAAAAGATCTCTTAAAAGTAACACAGAACCAGGAAACATCAATTCAACAGCTGCAAGATGTTTGCAAAGACAGATAATACTGATAGATATCAACAAAAAAGCAAGGATCAACACGAATGATATAAGAAGACTATTTACAGAAATAATAGCAGAAAATTTTCCAAGCATAGGAAAAAATCTGATGTGCAGATAAATGATGCATACAGAACCCCAATTAGCCATAACCAAAATTAATCTTTACCCTGATATATAATTAAGATCCCAGAAATCCAGCACAAGAATAACAAACAAATCACCTACAAAGCAAAATCCATCAGAATCATGGCAGACTTCTCTACACAAACTATCAAGGCAAGAAGAGCTTGTAATGAAATATTTCAAGTCCTGAAAGAAAATAATGTCCAACCCAGATTGATGTATCCTGCAAAACTGTCTTTCAAAATCAATGGAGAAATAAGATATTTCCATGACAATGAACAACAGAATTCATGACCACCAAATCAACAGTACAAAGAGTACTGAAAGATACTCTAGAAAGAGATATGATGACTATAATTCCAAGAATAACAGTAGAAGAAAACCACCAAACAGGGAAAGCACTTAAACAAAGAGAAAAAGTAGAGAACCAGCACTTAAAGATAACATGACAAAGACTAGTCAGTACATATCAGTTATAGCCATCAATGTAAATGCTCTCAACTCACCAATCAAAAAAAGAAAAAAAAAAAAAAACAAGACTGACAGAGTAAATTAAGAAACAAAACCCAACATATGCTGTACACAAAAAACTCATTTAACTCACAAGGAAATTCGTACACTACAAGTCAAAGAATGAAAAACAATACTCCAAGCAACAGGAACCCAGAAAAGAGCAGGCATAGCTATTCTGTTTGCAGACAGTGCGAACTTCAAACAAAGAATGATCAAAAGAGATAAAGAAAATCCCTACATACTTTCAGGGGAAAATTTAAAGAGAAGAGATAACAATCATAAATATATATGCACCAAATATATGAGCACCCAACTATGTAAGACAAATCTTAATAGACATGAAAAATCAAACAAGCAAAATTTAGTTATAATGGAGGACCTTAACACCTCATTGCCAGAAAGAGACAGATAAACCAAACCAAAAAATCAGCAAAGAAAGTAACAGAACCAAATCAAACTTGTGACCAAATGGACCTGGTAGATGTGTAGAAAGTATTCTGCCCAAAAATATCAAAATACACATTCTTCTCTGCTGCACATGGGTCATTCTCTAAAATGGACCATATATTAGCCCATAGAACATGCTTAAGTAAATGCAAAGGAATTGCAATTATCCTATGCATATAATCTAACCACAGCATAATAAAATTGGAAACTAATGACAAAAGAAACCACAAGAACACCATAAACACATGAAATTTAAATGACACTCTCCTAAACAACCAATGGGTCACAAAAGAAATTAAACCATATCTACAGTTGAGCAAAAAGGCAAATACAACTTACCAGAATCTGTGGGACACAATGAAAGCAGTTCTCAGAGAAATTTTATAGAGGTAAATTCCCAAATCAGGAAAATGGAATGCACACAAATAAACAACCTAAGCTACACCTCAAACTTCTAGAAAAGAAAGAATAAATTAAGTCCAAAGCCCAAAGAAGGGAGGAAACTACAGAGAGTAGAGCATAAGTTAAAGCAATTGAGACCAAGAAAACAATACAAAGAATTAGTGAATCGAAGAGTTGCTTTTTTAAAAGAATAAATAAAATTTATAAACCCCTAGCCCATCTTATCAGAAGAGGAAAGGAGATCACATCCATGCAGTGAGAAATGAAAAGGGTAAAATCATTACAAATTCAGTGGAAAGTCAGAAGATTATCAATACCTATTTTGAAAATCTATCCTCTCGTAGAATGGAAAACACAGAAGAAATGGAAAGATTCCTGGAAATCTATGAATTACCAAAACTGGATCAAGAAGATACAAAAGAGAGGAGAATACGCAGCAAGAATACAAAGCAGGCCCTCCCCTGAATCAGGTTCCATCATGAGGATCAGGAGGAGAATACTCAGGAAGAAGATAAAGCACGCACTCCCATGAACCAACCAGCTGGTGCACAGGCTGGAAAACCAGAAGAGCACCCTTCTCACCCTGTAAGCAACTGGCTGATTCGGAGGACTCTGGGTGAGATGATAGCAACTGATGTGAAAGGAATAGCTTAATGCATATGTTGTTTGGCTGACTTTGTAGGCCTGGTGGGGGGATGACCTGGGCATCTATTTGGAAGATGACAATATACAGTGTGGCAACTGTGGGTGATTTCCTTCTGCCTTGTTTTTGAAATACAATGTTTGGTTTTGTTTTACTGTTTTGTTTTATTACTGTTTCTGGTAACCTTCAAACTACTTTGAAGATAACAATATGCAGTATAACAGCCATTCTTAAAGTACTATCATCTTGTTTTGAAAACCTACGTAGCTATTGATGTTTATTTATTGTTGCTGCTATCATTTTGGTTTTGTCGCTGTTATTTGTTTACATCTTGATTTTTCTGTTTTTTCTTCTCTTTCAAATAAAAAATGTACAGTAGATGTTATAAATTGGGATGAAACTGTTCAAAAGAAAAGGCAAACTGTGATAGGGGAAAGGAAGAATGGGTAAAAGGAAAAATATATGTATGTACAAGATAGTTAAGGTAATTACACAGCTAGCTTCTGTTTGTTCCTTGAAAAGAATGTTTTGCTCTAATATTGTTTAGACAATTTATCATACCAACACCCTATACTCTGAATAACTACTACAAGACAACAATACACAATGAATCAAATATTGTCACTGTCCTAGTATCCTGTCCACACGCCAGAAAGGCAAACAAGAGACCTCCAACTCCACAGAAAGCAGCAACCATAGAGAAGGAAAAAAACCCAATACCTCCTCATAAAAAAGCCCTATTTGTGCTCTGAGTGTGGAGACAGCTTCCCAGAAGTTGTAACTCTCCTCCTCCACACAAGCTGCGATCCTAGTGTGTCCCTATGAAATGAGTCTGGAGACCAGAGACCCCTCTTTCCTGAGAGGAACACTGGATTTCCCTAAAAATCATGTGGAGAGAGGAAGACAATCCTGTCAGACTGTAGAAAAATGGAAGACGAATCCTGGGAAAAAGTATTTTTTATATCAGTCACAAGAAACCTTATACAATTATTGGTGGGAACTACACATAAGGCAATAGAGAAACATTGCTGAGTTAGAAACCTATAAATATACAGGACAAAAAATAAAAGCCATTTAAGTCTGTAGCAGAAAAATCCTATAAATCATAGTGAATAAAAAGCTCTATTAATCATAGGAAAAGGTCTCAATAAATCTCTAGGCAATCCCATAACACTGTATCAAAATCCTTGTTGATCTCCTTATCAAAATTCTAGAAGGCCAAGAAGGACAACAACATGGCCTTGAAACAAAAGGGTGATCCTCAAAATGTGTCATGAATACACCTAACGTGTCTGTCCCACAGGGCCTTCTCCTGCAGGAGTGCGGGAGGGAGCCCATCTCCCAGTAGTCATGGACAGCTACACTGAGGAAATTTCTCAGCTGAAGAATAGTATAGGAACAAGTAGAACTGGAAAAGGAAGAAAACAGAGAAAGAAAGTAAGTGATGAGAGAAAAGAGATTAAGAAGAGAAAAATCCCAGCTCACAGCAGTGGGGTTTCCTTAGGACATGAAGACAATCTTAGAATTGTATATGGATCCATGGAATGCATTATTACCAAGAACTCAAAAATAAGGAAAACAAATTATGTCAACATTTTTAAAGGCTAGAGTTTGGGATAGATTTTAAAAAACAATTTTTTTAGTGTGTAAGAACATTGAGAAGCCACCACAAAAAGTAGGGGAGATTTCCACTAGATTTTCTTGGAAGGAAGCAGACCAAGATGGAGAAACCGTTCCAATGGAACTCAGTAAACTCCAGGCCAGTCTCTCCCCTTTCCAGGACCTTGTTAAACTACAAGTACAAGCAGATTGAACTCAGGTCACCAGGCAGGACCCCTCTTTCCCCAGTCTACTTGGAAACATCTACTCCAAGAGGCCTCCAAGATCAGTGGGGGCCTCTGTCACATTCTCAGGTCTCATGATCAATTTTTTCTTAAAATCTGTCACCAGTGTTGCTGCCCATTTCCTCAAATTCTGTCCTCAGTAAAGAGGGAGTACTACTGTTAGTCATCTTCCAAAGAATAAATTTCTTCAGATACTCAAGGTTTGTGTGTGATTGTCCTCCCTAGACTTCTCTGAGTGAAGGTCACTTATGAGTGCTCTGTGGAAATAGCAAGATGACAGGATACAAAGCTTGGATTAGCCTCCAATCTACTTTCAACTTCAGTCTTTCCTGTGCACTGGACCACAGGTCCCTGGAGAGTCCACAGAAGGCTGACCACCTTCCTCACCCTGGAATTTGGTACTCTGAGATGGGATGACCAGCCTGTTTATAGCCTTGAGAAGAGACAGATTCTATGCTCCTCTTTCCTTAGCCAGAAACCTTCAGAGGAGTGGAAGGATCTTGCATCCATCCACATGACACACAGACACTTTCACAAACTCAGCCAAATCTGTTCATGTGAGGGACTATGTGACAAGAGAGACAGTTACTCTAAAATGGCTAAGGAGAGAAAATTTAAAAGAATTACCTGCCACCAAGATACCAGATGGAGAAGAATCTGGCCACAGATATGTTGGAAAGGAAGTGCTCCCTTATTCCATGCTAGCACCAGTAACAAACTATCTTGAAGTAGGACTGCAGTGCCAGATGAGGTGACAGCTTCAGGAGCTGTATGAGGTGAGAGAGGTGACCTGGATTCCTACAAAGCTATGGAAGAGACCTTGAATTCCATTGCTATTATGATTGATGCATTGTGTCCACGTGAGCAGTTTAAGAGACTCATCAGGAAACCAAGGTTCTCACTTTGTAAATATCCTCATCCTGTGCAAGAGGAGGGCAGAGAGATTTTGTGAGTGATACACAAGCCCTGGAAGGAGGCATAGCCTGTGTTCATTATAAAGGAGAAAAAGAGGCTTCCTCTGCCCTCTTGTCCTCTGGCTGCTTTTGCTGGCTGCTGCCTTGATATGTTACCCTGGTGCCTGCCACCCTGCCTTGGAGCCAGCTGATTACAGACTGAAACTTCCACAAACTGTAAGCTAAATAAATGTTTCCTACCTTAATTTGGGGTGCTAAGTATTTTATCTCAGCAAGGAGGAAAAAGTAACCAACACAATTGCCTAGAAGTTCAAAAGGTAAAAACTCTTCACTCTTCATCTATTCTGCCCCAAAAGGGTAACTCTCAGATTTAAAATCTCTAGTGACAGAAATGTCAGCAAGGGGAGTGTCCCTATAAGACATGAAGACAAATCCTCCCAGTCTAAGCTGATTTTTCTCCCTCTAAAATGGCAGCAGAAACTAAGATATAGAGACAAACCCATTGTAACACTAGAAGCAGGTTCCCTCAGATACAAGTCTGAAAATCTGTCCCCAAAATGGTGCTATGAAGCAGCTGTTGAGGCTCTAGGTCAGTCTTAGGGGGAGGTGCTCAGTATAGCTGAGGCCAACTGTAGCGTCTTTAGGACTAGGATGTCGGGGACTGGGGATTTAGCTCAGTGGCAAAGTGCTTGCCTTTCAAACTTGCAGTAGTGAGTTCCATCTCCGGTACCGATAAAAAAAAGAAAAAGAAATCGACTTAATAGGACTAGGATGTAGCATACAAAATAGGATGCTCTCAGGTTGAGGGGATAGGTGAGGGCTACAAGTCTTGACTCTGGTACTAAGTGGATGTTATGGGCATGACCAATGGGGACTTGGACTTGTTGGTGGGAAAGGGGCACATCAGACCTCTGTGTGTAGCCTGTGCTCTCTTGCCCACCTCACCAAACTCCTTTAGTCAGCTGCTTACCTACCAGAACCAATTGGGAGGAACCCATTTTGGAACTAAGCAGGGAGGAGGCAGTGCTCAGGGTTTCCCTGACAAGCTCAGGCAAGGGCCAAGGGGTCGCAGTACTTGCCCTCCAGGATGAACTGAAGACAGTATAATGTAATCAAAGCCTTTCATCCAACTGCACACCAGCCCAGAGCCCTCTCCAGTGGAGGAGCTGGACAGCCAAGGATGAGGAGTCACTGGTGAAACAGAGGGGAGGAAAGAAAATGATTTTAGTTTAGGGTAAAACTCCTGTGACTATGGTGGTCAGATGGAAACTAATGAACTGGGCACGAATCCAAAAGGGAGGGCACATGCAACCACAACCACTTGAGGTGAACAGCTGCCATACTCCTTTACCTCATGTAGAAGGTCCTGCTCACCTGACTTGCCCCTGTGATGTGAAAAGGATCCACTTCTTAGTGTTGTGTGTTAACAACAGTGTTGTGTCACTGGTGGTCTTGTTGATTAGCTGAAGAGAATAAGAGAATAAGAATTTTAAAAAATAAATAAGTAAAACACAATACTTTAAACAAAGTTAGAATACAAATGAGAGAGACAGGAAAAAAATTGTAATATATGTAACACAAAAGAATTAATTATTAGTCTCTAGATAATAATTCAAAATCAGTTGAGCCAGGGATTTAGCTCAGGGGCACAAGCACTTGCCTGGAAAATGTGAAGTCATGAGTCTGATCCCCAGTTCAAAAAAGATAAAGTAAAAATCAATGCTAATTAACAAATATTGGGGCTGGGGATTTAGCTTAATGGCATAAGCACCTGCCTAGCAAGTCCTAAATTAGATCCATGGTACCAAAAAAAAAAAAGTGCCAAGTATACATTAAAGATGGATAAACATTATAAAACATGAATTCAGTAAAAAAGATTAAATAACCAACATGCCATTTTTTAAATGTTCCATTTTGTTTATAATTAGAATACCCCAACTCAGGGGTGGCTGCACATGCCCATAATCCCAGAACTCAAAGGCTGAGGCAGGAGGATCACCATGAGTTTGAGACCAGCCTGATCTAATAGTGAGACCCTTCTCAAAAAATAAGGAAACAAAACAAGTAATTAGAATATCCCTAAATCCATCAAAAGTGTTTAAAAATGATCATCCATTAATATTATGGAACAATACAGACTTTTTAAAAGTAAGGCCAAGCTGTATGTATTAACATGAAAAGATCTCCAAAAATACTTTTTGGAAAAATGTGCTGCAGAACAAGCAAATAATAATATGTTGGCATGTATACTTAAAAGTCTTATATCTGTTTTTGTTTATGTACTTATGTATGTAAATGTGTGTGGACAGATTATAATTATACCCAAGCACTGTGAAGCATGGTGTCCCATTGGAGAGAAGTGAGAATGAGGAGATAGCTTAGGAACTGAGAGAACTTTCCCAATTTACTTTGTTTTACAGGGTGTGTATTTCTGTTTGACTCTTTTGCAAAACTATACTCTTATATTTTAGAAAAACAACAAATTAATGCAATGGAGAAGTCATTTTGGCTCTATTTTCTCCTGGATCAGGCTAGCAGTAAATGTCCAAATTTTAGTAATAATTTCCTGTGATAGAAATGAGACAACCACTTTTCGAGGCATCAGAGAGTGTCCGCTAATATCACTCTCAGTCTTCCTGGTACATAGTCAGGTTCCTGTTTGTTGCATCTTCAGAGTGCACACAGAAGCCAAGCCCACTGGTGACCAGGCAGACCCGGGAAGACTCTGGTACAGAAGAATCCCTTCCCCCACCTCGTATCACACTTCATGGCTTCATTGAACTACCTCTCCCAAACAAGAGCAGATCTAACCAAGTTTTGTTCTCCCTGGAATTCTCCAGTCAGCCACTGATCCTGAATAAGAAAGTTCAGGATGCTGGTATTTCAACAAAAGAAATAGTATAGAGTGAACTCAGGCAACCTCAGAAAGAATCCAGAATTTCTATTGCTTTCAATGACTCATACTCAAGGGATGCAAATTTCTTTGTCACAAGAGATTAGATTTCAGATTCAGAAAGTAATGCATTTACCAGAGTACATGAGCATATATTTACATGCAGACATTATGCAAGGCCTTTTATTTAGTGTGCCTATTTCTTTCAGACCACAGCATAGTTCCAAGGTGGGCTCTATTGCTTGTTCACATCTTACCAATGAGAAAACCAGGTTTTGAAAGGTGATATCACCAAAGATAGTTCTATATCAGGTATTTCAGGACAGGCCAAAGTGTTTGGGGTCCATAAAAACATACATATGGCCAGGGATTTAGCTCAGCAGCATAAGCACCTGCCTGGCAAGCACAAGATTGTGAGTTAGATCCCCAATAGCAGAAAAAAAAATGTGGCCTCCATGATTGTTGAGTCTCAACAAGATGAAATTTAGGAGCATAGAGTATATTCTAGTAAGAAGCCAGTGTCAAGCAGAAAGACTTTATAATGCAAACCAGCTTGACAGATTGGCATTAAGTCTGAATTTCACATTGTGTGTGTGGAGTTCAGAAGTGGAGATAAATAAGCCCTGGGGACCACTGAAATATGAAATACAGGTAATCTAGACTGGGGGTTCAGTGAAACCTTCCTCAAAATGATATGCTCAGATTTGGACCTGGGTCTGTGCTACTCCAAGCCTCATGCCCTTTCCACTAGGCCAAACTCCAAAACCCATTTCTCAGCAATAAAGAAATCTCAGGCAGAGGTTACACTCAGAAAGTGTACAGACAGAAAACTGATCATAATGAAAACCAGTTTCACACCCTTTGCCTCAAAATTATATTCTACAGTGGCCTAAGACACTGGGAAACAGCGTCTTCACTGAGAAATGGTGTCTTCAAGGAGCCCCATTTCCTGCTTTAACCTTGACCTTTATTTAGAAGCTCAGCCTTTCTTCCCTGTATCCCAATTGCATCCTCCTGCTCCAGGAGCTGATATTGCTTTCTATGTGGCCTCCAGAACACTAAATTCCATGGTGCCATTACTTCTTCCCAGGCCCACTTATGCTGCTCTATCTTTTCTGTTTGCAACTTTCCAGCCAATCCTAATGGTCACTTCTTGAAACCTCAATCCATTTATCAAGTAGTCTGATCTAATTTCTACGCTCTTCATTGCTGCCTCTGGGACTACTCCTAGAATCCACACAACTAGCAGCCCTCCCCACATCCTGGCCTCTCACTCTGATACTGGATGAGACTGTCATAATTCTCACTCAGTGCACACATTAGCCCAGTCAGCAGGGGTTACCCCAACACTGGTATCTATATGGGTTAACTCATCACTAGTTACGTTCACTACTAAACAAATGTCTGATTTCTTATGCCTTGGAGAAAGCCCACCTCTCCTCCCATGTCTGCTAAGCCCACCACTCATGTGGATATCAGAGCAGGGAGGAAGTAATTGCCCAATCATAGGCAAATCTTAAGAGTCTTCACTACTCTAAGGGATACAGAATAGCCTTCTGTCTTTTTTGTTAGTCTGCACACCCCTCAACTCATACACAAAACCAGGCTTGCCACACAGACATAGCTGTTGGAAAGGGACTTGTACCTTGACACAGTGGAAGCCAGAGCTTCTGTAGAAACTCTCCCTCCACCAGATGCAGATGCCAGGAACACAGAACTTGGCTGCTGGCCCAGGAAGCTCCCCATCCTCTCCAGACCCTGCCTGCCCACCCAGCTGGGGCCTCCAGGAAATAAACACCTGACAAACTATCAGTGGCCACAGTCTTCCCACATCCCCCTCCCCAGCCTAGAAAACCCCATTCAAAGCAGACAGGGCTTTTTAACAAACAATTATCTTGAATTTTTCATTAGCTGCTTTTTCTTTTGAAGTTCCTTCCTTCATCCCTTTCACGTCTACAAGCTATGTATAGCTGGGGAGGCACCAGCAAGTCACAGAGGAGAGCCCTGCGGATGTTTGGGCTAAGGCTCTTGTGAACCCACCTCTACAACAAACCCCACTGAAACCAGCTATAAATTATGTGCATTACCACCACACAGCCCATTCTGCATACACCAGCAATGCCTGTCCTGCAGCAAAAATCCTTACTCTTCACTGCTGATGAGGATGATCATGGTAAAGACAAAGATGATGATGAAACGAAAGTAAAGGCTTTACTCCAGTACAGTACATTGTTTGCAGTGCTCTTTGCCATGCAGACTCTCATTTTAACCTCCTAACATCCCTGTGAGGTCACTGTGATCCTTGGCTATTATTATCAGGCTCTGATTTACAGAAAAAACAGGTTCAGAAGTGAAGTGATTGCATCCAAGAACACATAATGTCGATGTACCGTGTACTCAATTCTTTCCCCTGGCAAACTCTATGACCAGTTTCTTGGGTATGAACCATGACAATCATGCATTTGGTCATGTATTTTTTACTCCTCCTTTCAAAAAAAAACCAGAAATAGTAATTCAGGAGAGGAAAATAATTTTTTCTACCCATTTTAGGTTTATGATTAAGGCCCCATGACAGCAACACCAACAAAATTAACAAGAGAAAGGCATATAAATTGTAAGTTCCACTTGCTCTGGAAACTTATAAGGAAATAAATCCTCAAATAAAAAATTAAATCAGGAGAAAGAAAGAAAAATATTCAAGTGAATGCCTGAAGGGACTCACTTCAGGCCTAAAGATATCTTCTGATTATAATCCAGGCTTGAATTTCAGAATGAGAAAACTAATTATTTCCCTTTCTGCCCTGAATCTATATCTGGGAAACAATTTCAGATGAGTAGATGAGTTCAAGTACTGCTATTCTCACCAGTTTTGATGGAGATGGTTAAGAGGAAAGGAAGGAGAACAGAGATGAAACTTCTTATCTTGTATATATGCTGACAGTGAGGGAAGAGCCACACACACACTTGCCTTCCAAGCATCCACAGCAAGGTTTCAAGCCTCGAGTTCTTGACTCCATCACCACTGCCCTGGCAGCCTCTCTGGTATCAGAGACAGGACTCTATCAGGTGGATTTCCTATTCCTTTAGGACCAGCAGGAAGGCAGGGTGTCCTAGAGAAGAGAGACAGCCACCTCTTCAACCCTGCTCCAACCCTGAAGAGAGGATCTGTATAGCTATGGACACTAATGGGAACTTGCTCAGCATATGTGCCTGTATAGTTCATAAGCTCAAGAAATGAACATCCTTACAGGCAATACAACCCTCACTGAATGAGGTTGAAAAGCAAATAGATAAATGCTGTCTCAGATTGGTGCTCATTGAACCACTATGAAATGAATTCTGAGTTCTCCCCAGACAATTCTCTGCAACAGATCTTCAATAATTACTCTAATATTAGTGATTCTTTCTTCCCTCATTTTTTTAGGTCCACTCAGATATACCTCCTACCATAATATGCCCTTGAGTTTTCTTAATAGCCCTGCACCTTTGCTGTTCCCTTGGTTTCTTTCTTCAGAATAGTGTCAGTTTCTATCTACAGTCCACAGAGGCATAATAACAATAGCAATTAGGAGGAGCAGAGCCCAACTCTAACACAGACTGAATTTTGTGTTTTTCACACTTTACTTCCTCATGTTTTAACTACTTTTTGCAGTAGGTATTACTATTGCCATATTTTAGAAGCACATGCCATGATTGCAAAGACTAGAACACCAGCTACATAAGAGTCAAACCAACTGAACTGGAAATCAGACCATAATAGGTCAGGCAGTTCACTGTTATGTAGGTGGGAGTATCTGGTCCCTTTAAGTGATAGAATGTCCCCCAGGTAAGTTTGGAGATGCACACAGCCCTGAACTGTAGTCTCAGGACTTCCTAATAGAGGAGTAATTAAAAAAAATTCTGGAAGGTAACAGAGAGACTAATGGTACAAAAATAAACAAGAGCATGGGGAGCAGACTGCATATTGGCATCAGGAAAGTGAATTTTTCTCTGAGGGCAATCTAGAGCTTGACAAGGCTCTGAACACTGGAGTGGTAGGTCAAGCTTTTACTTTAAAATGATGCTATGTGCTGTGTATGGCTACAAACTTGCTAGCCATTGCCCAGGAAGCAGATAAACAAGGGCTGAGATTACCAAGATAGGTAATGCAGACAGGATAGGGCAAGAAGGAGATGTGCGGAGAGATGTAGGAAGAGAAAGCATCAATGCAACTTTTGGGCTGGCTTTAGGCAGTCTGTACCTCTGCCACCCCTGCTCAGGACCAGCTTACTCCAACAAGCCAGTTTACAGAGGCATGGCCCAGCCCCCACATGCTCACCAGGGACTGTAGGCCTGGCTTAGTCAACAGCTCCAGACAAAACTGCTGCTCCCCAAGCTGGGGGCTGGGTTCTTCTTCTGCCAGGGCCTGGTGGAGCCTCTGGGAAAGAAGAGGCTTCCTCAGACCCTATCCTAGGAGTCCCAGATGGACCATCCTGGCCTCTGAAACCTGTGAAATATTTACAGCCAGCCAAGAGGGGAAGCTAAAGGGAGCTGAGACATGAATTATTGACAGCTTCACTTTCATCCTGGCCCAGGCTGCTGGGCCGAGCAGAAAAGCCCAAGGGAAACTCAGTGCAATCTATGGGCATTACACAGAGTTCTTCAGGAAGCTGGTGGGGGGAGGATTCTGGTTGTCAGGGGGACCAGAGATGGCCTGAGCTGTGCATCTCCTGTCCTGACCACATAGGGTGCCTATACTTGTTGAGGGGGTATAAGCAGTGATAGGTAATGACCAGCAACTCAGGGACTTCTTCACTAAGCCCAGCTAAGCTACCTAGGGATATGGCCTGCTGCAGTTTCATCAAATTCCTGCAAACCACCCAACAGATGTCATTGCAGAGGCCAGCTACCACATCTGACAGGATTTCAGGACATTGTCTACTGTCCTGAAAAATACCAAATCTAGTGCCTGACCCCTAAGTCATCCCTGGAGGATATCCCTGGAGGACTCACACACTGTCCCTCCTGAGCTGCTGCAGGGGTCACTGAGCCTTCTACATAGTACCCCCCACCTAACACACATCCAAGAAAAACACTTTCAGGAAAGTGGCCACTCCTCAAAACTGAAGAGGTGGGCAGTGCTATAGAGGAGGGACCCCTGAATTTGAATCAAAGAACCACCAGCCACTCATGATCTGTGGCCTCAGTTTCCTTGTCTGGAAAATGGCTATATGTAAAGTATCACCATAGCTCATGTTGTGGGCCTCAAGGTATCTCCAGGGGAGCCCATGAGGATGGACTTTACAGACAAACTTACCATTATCACAAGTCTCAAGTCTAGTCCTCCTCCAGGTCAGCTGCAGTCCATGCCTCAACCTTCTCAGACACTAGCAACATGACAGCCAAAGTGGAAGGCCACCTGTGTGGTCCCTGTGACCTAGCCTCAAGACCAGAGATTTTTATATTTTTACATTTGTCCTCCCAGGACATATGGTGTTGGAGATGCATCTTCCTCCCTCCCTGTCTGTCTGCCTCCCTGTCTGCTGCATTCCCCAGGCTGGTCCTGAGGTGAAGGAAGGAACCAAGACAAGAATGGGGGTGGCATGAATCTAGAGCCCACACCCCACCCAAACAGGACCTGAGTTCCCACCCTTCTTGGTCACTACACTAGGAGCTCCTCCCAGCTCACAGTCTCTTGATGTTCTGCTGGGCAGTTCCAGCAACCCTGAGCAATGGACAGAGGGGAGAATTTTCCCAGAAGCCTCCTCCAGCACTGTGGTCTGACCTCTCAGTGCAGGAGGGAGCAAGACCCACAGGCAGATGGTGTTGTTACTTCTCACTTGTCACTTCCCTCCCCAAACTCATGGTGCTCTGTGAAACTTCAGGATTAGCAATGCCGGTATATTCCAGAGAAGAGGGAAAAGAATGGAAACAGGAGGCAGGCTTTGTTGAGTATGTATGGGGAAACAGAGCAGGGGACAAATATAAGGAATCCCTTTGATCTGGGCATGTTGGTAAAGGCTTATAATCCCAGAACTCCCAGAGACTGAGTCACAAGGATTACAAGTTTGAGCTCAGCCTGGGCATTTTGTGACCTACCAAGACCCTGTCTCAAAATTTAAAGATTTTAAAATGGCTAGGGATGTAGCTCAATGCAGATAGTAAATTCAATTTTCAGTACCACAAAAAAAAGTTCCCTTTGGCTAAACACATTATTCCTCAGAGGGCACTACTTGCCTTTGGAGTGGGATAATTTCTTGTGCAAGACTGCTCTTCATTGCAAAACTCCAAACATTCAGCATCCCTGCAGTAGACCATGGGTCACTTATGCAATACTATCCCTTACATAATACATACACACACACACACACACACACACACACACACACACACACACACATACACACACACACACACACAGAGAACAGGGGTGGGGGGAGAGTACTGTTACAATCAAACCCTCCCCCATTTCCAAGTCTTTAAGGGTGCGATGTACTTCATTCAGTGCACTTGTGTGGGCTCCCAAGAGCAGGAACTGAGCTTATCTCTTCTTTTTTGACTTATCCTCACTACTCATGGCACTTAATACTCATCTCAGCAAGCCAGTGGCACAGCATTCCCCTACCTACCAACCTGACAAGCAAACCAAGCCTCCTACCCACCTGTCTCAACCAAGTGACTGCTGACAAACTACATCTATTTATCAGGTAGCTTTTAACTGACCAAGCACCTACTTACCTGGCCAACGAAAAAGTTAGATTTTTCTGGAACAGGGACTTCCTGACACCTGATACAGGTCTGCACCAACTGTGCTGTTGTAGGGAGAGGCTCCCTTAGGGACACTCTGACAGGGTGATTCTGCCTGACCTTGATTCATTTCTTTGGGGAACTTTTCAAGCAGCAATGATGAACATTTTAGAGCTTTCAACCATTCAAACAACCCACTGTGTCACCCATGGCATTGGTAGCCAACTTATGTATCAGGGACCATTGCCTCTAGCTCCGTATCCCCAGGCTTTCTCCAGTAAAGCCCACTTACCAACAGTCATTTCTTGCTGACTCAGCACCCCAAGGAACATCAGTCCTGCCTGCCTTTATCTTGACCACAGAGATGTGTCAGAATGAGTAATGGCTCCCAGCGCTGTCCTTGCGGGCAAGCTTAGTGCAGGTGGGGACATGCAGGAGCAGCACTTTTCTAGCTCACCTGGGCACAATCAGAAAGGCTAGATGGGCTTTCCACAGATACCCCTATCCAATTCACACCTAGTTGGCTTGGCCTCTGTGAAGTTTTAAAGCCCTCTTCTCCACGTACTCCTTGCCCAGACTCTTACAAATCTGAGCCTTCTTCCATACAGGGAACACCAATCTATCAATCCATCTCTCTGGGTATTTAATCATTTTCCATATATATGTCTAACCCATGATCCATCCACCCATGTATTGATTCATTCACACAATATTCAACATTTATCATGCAACAGTAAAGCCACACTTGGCCACTGTGAATGAATCTTGCCCAACTAGATGCTCAGTTAAAAACCTTCAAAACAGATTTTTTCCAAACTATATACCCATGAGCCTAGTTCTATTCATTTCACATACATTTATTAAGCACCTACTATATAGAGAGAACTGTATCAGATACCATAAGTAAAATATAAAGGTTATGGTACCTGCTTATCAAGAGCATTCAGATTTCTAAGGAGATAAATAAGTAATCTTCTAAAGCAAAGGGTGGTCCACTGTAGGATAATGATTAGCACAGTGTACCAAAGAACAGAGTAACAGCGATAGCTGGTACCTATCTGGAGCTCACTACATGCCTGGCACTGTTCTGAGCACTTTATGTACATTAACTGGTTCAACTAGAAAAGGAGCTTCTAAACCATGAAGAGAAGGATGGATTATATCTGACTTGGACCCAAAAGATTAAACAGAATCAAGTCAAAACTTCAGATAGATGGAAAAGTCTGCAAAGGTAAAGTGGCCATGGTGATGAGGGAAATTCAAGCTGAGGATGAGGACAGAGGTCCTAGTCATTTTCCCCCTAAATACTAATGTGCTGCTGTGCAAGACCAAGAGAGCCCCAATCTCAGGAGCTTATAGTTTCATTTTAGTGGCAGACTACTGAGCGTGGTTTGAAGAGGCTTCTGGATGATTCTAAAAACCACTCCATCTAGGCTAAGGATTATGGTACTAACTGGTCTCAAAACTCATTTCTACATCTAATGCCCTATAAATAGGGCCAGCCACCCTGCCCTAGAAGAGCCTAAGAGACTGGCATGGGTGTTAGAACCTGGCCAGGGTCATCAGACCCCACGAGGGGAAACTTATGGTCGTGGTGCATCACCCAGAGGTTCCCTTCTTCACAGAGCCCTCAGTCCCACAGCAGCTCTCTATGAGTCTTACTCTGTCCTACACTGGGAGGTCAGACTAAAGTACCAGAGGAGGTGGGCTCCTGGGAGAATTCACACTTCCACCCACTGCTTAGGGACCCTCTCTGGGAAGTGCCCTCTGTGGAAAGAATCAGCACTCCCTAAGGCTATACCACATCCAAAGACTGATCAATAGGACCCTTTGGAAGAACCCTCCCAGCTCCAAGTACTATGTAGATCACATAAGACCCATGCTGCAAATGCAGCACAGTGCAACCTCCTCTCTGTCTTTCCCTGAGGAATGATAATGCCAAAGCTTTCCCCAAATAACCTGCAGACAAATTTCTGTCTCAGGCCATTTCCCCAGGAAACTTATCAGTGGCACTGGGCCATGTGAAACTCAGCCTTAGAGCTCCCCCAGCCCACCATTTACTCTCCTCCTATCTCAATTCTTATTCTGACCTGACAGCACCATTGAGGACACCTGCTCACTTTCATTGCGGATCAGTCATGTTTGCAGCATCTCTGCATCCCAGGAGCCAAGATCAAATCTCTTCTACTTTCAACTGATTATAATGTTGGTTGCTCTGGCCTCAACCTCATTACCACCAACACTATAAGCAATTCCCCTTTCCTCTGCATCTCTTTTATTAATAACCTGCTTCCTGCTCCAAGAAGACTTCTTAGACTACCTTCTTCTTAATTTGAAGAATCAGGTATTTAAATTTCCAGCGATTGTTAGTTTGGAAGTTTTTGTGTTTGTGAATGTATATTTAAACCATGCTTGTGTGTTTCTTTAAAGTCTATGTTTGTATTATTTCTCTGCCCTCAGGAATGCATGTTTTTCTTCTCTAATAAGATAGTTGGGGTGCAAATCCCCACAGTCAAGGTCCTCTTTCACTTGTGTTTCTCTCACCCTGCTGCTTGGCAGCACTTCGGTGGAGAATCTAGTGCTCACAGGAACTCTAGAAACCTTCTTCTAGCCCTTTATTCCTATCAAAGACCAGCATGCATTGTCTTTCTATTACCTCTGGGGAGCAGCCAGGACAGCTATCATCAACTCCATTTTATACGTGAGAATCCTGAGATCAGAGAGGTGAAGTGCTCTCCCAAGGACATCCAGCCAGTGGATGGCAGAGAGGAGCAGGCCTCCCTCCTAGCCATGACTCCTCCTGTCACATCCTGCAAGGGTGTTGCTGAGACTGATGATGCATGGATCTCAGGACTCCAGTCTGCAGTCAGCAGCCTACTCCTGGTAAGCAAAGTGATTGGCAACCACCCAAAGGGCTGAGTAATTACTGGCAGGCATTTACGGGGGCACCCTCTCTGCCATTTTCTTCCCAGATGGCCATGTACAAAGAACCCTTTCAGTAGACATAGTCTCTAGGGAGGCCTGGCAGCCACAGCCACAGAAATGATCTGCAGAGTCTTCTAAGGACACAACCAGAGCTAGTCCCATCTGCAGAAAGCAGGAATGTGACCAAACACACAGAATATAATTGCCTCACTCAGCAAAGGCTTGGGTGCCTACTGACCTTGCCCAAGCCCCATTGGGGACACCCTGGGACGCCAAATGCTCACAGAATCCCAGGGAAATGAGCTTCACTGAGCCACAAAATGGGGAGAGACAGTGCTTCAGTTCAGCCATTCTCTGACATGAGGCCTCAGAGTTGTCGAGTTTGCAGGGCAGACTCTGCATGCCCAGGAGCCCATCCCAGCCCTGAACTTGACTGAAGGAGCTCACCTTGCCTTTGAGGACTTGCTCTGTAACTGGAGGAACATGAGGGCTACTAACAGTTACTCAGAACTCTCACCCCTCTCCTGGCTCTGTCCCAAGCACTGTACGTGTGTAATAACTCATTAGGCCTCAGTGCAGCCACATAAAGCATGTACCACCATCACTGTGATAAGAGAAGAAACCAAAAGGTTGGGAGGTGGGGTAACTTGCCAAGGTGTCCAGCAAGAAAGGGAAGAAGAGGGGTCAAACACAGACAATCTTGTGGCCAGTCTGCTGTTTAGCCTCCTGCTGACTGGCCTCCTAGTGTTCTAAGGTAGGCCAGCCCTGCATACAATCCCTGAACCACTCTCCCTGCCCTTCACAATCTGGTTTTGCCAATAGGATTTGGGAGAAGTGTGGAACTGGCACACTGGTTGGTGGCCTCTGGTGCTGGCTGGGCTCCTGCTGTGGACAAGGTCTACAACCAGCCTAGAGGGAGGAATCAGTCTGTGCAAAGCAGTCTTAGGGCCAGCGGCATCAACCACTCTCACCCTTTCCACCCCACAGTGGCTGCCAAGTGACATCCAGTCTCTGGGTGTTTGATAAGAAATAGGACTTGCTCAGGCATGTGGCCTTAGGAGGACTGCAGAAGAAAGACAGTTCAGCCAGGACAAATGACAGCTGCCCAGCAGCCTCATAGCCCTGCTTGTGGCCCGTTTCTACCCACACAGTGACCTCTGCTGGCCTAGCTGGCGCTGTGCAGCTGAGAAGGCTCCTCCCAGCCATGCAGGAGCCAGGCAGCCTCCCAGAAGACATTTGCACTCAGAGGACAGGAAAAATACCCAGCAGCCTCTCCAGCCTGGTTCACCAGGCTCATACCTGCAGGGCAGCAGGAAGGTAGAGCCGAGGAAGAGACTAAGAGACTGGTTGACCAGACAGTGCCACATACTGTGGCAGGCTCTGTGGGCCTTGGTTAACCATTTCTGCAATGGGTGTGATCATCCAAAGTCCAAAATTGTGGACTGGTTTAACCACTTCACAGTTCAGCCCATCATCATTCAGGCAGCGTGGTTAAGCACTGACTACTTTAAGCATTACTTGGGCAAGTGTCACTTCAACCAGTGGATTCTTATAGTGAACAAATTTGATAAAATTGTCACTTTTCCTGCTATAAAATTAATGAAGACTACACAATTTCTGGTCCTCCTATATTAAATAGCTGGACTGGTGAGTGGTTAAAGTGGTGACATTAATTAAGGTCATGGATCCAATACAGGCCACCTCCAAACACAGGTAGAAAGGATCACCCATGTTTGACTGCTCATCAAGACACCCAAGACTCCACTCTGCTGCTCCTTTATCTCCCTTCCCCTGTCCATCTGTGTGCCCAAAAGAGGTGTACACAGGAAGGCCATCCAAGGCAGACCTTCCCTATGCAGAGGTCAACCCACTTTCTGTGTGAAGGAAGCAACTTAAGTCCCTTGTCTGCACTTTACTTTTAGCATTAGAAGGGATGGTTTGTGCTTCCCAGATACCAGCCCATCTGCAGCTAAAACACCTGGTTGAGCTCTTAATTCAGGGTCCTAACTCCAAGGATTTCTCTTTAGATGACCACTGTGGAGCCTGGAAATTTGTATTTTGATTTACTCTTCAATTTAAATTGGATTTAAGGCTGACTTAATCACTAGATCAATGTTCCCAAGATCTTCTATTCTAAGACTCAACAATTTTAGACCTCCAAAAGAAAAATTCTGCATAGGTCTTGAATTTGTCTCCAGGCTGAAACAGGTTGCCTTCCCAGAGAACAGCTTGAAGAATTTCTCCTGCCTCCAGTTCTACTTGGTAGACACATCCAATTGTCTTCTAAAACTCACTCCCATGGTTACCATTAGTATGGAAACCTCAGTTTGTCCAATTATTCCTTAATCAGAGAAACTGACATTAGTTCTGACTCATCTCAGTTGTAGGTAGAAATCTCATTTCCTTGTCAGAGACTTATTCAAGAACCATCATGTGGATTGATTTTGACCAAGCAAATGTGAAGGGAATCTTTGGGGCTGCGATTTGGAAAAAGTTACTTTAAAAGAAAAACAGAAATAGATGTGATGTATGGAACTTCAGCAGCCATCTCTTGACTATGGGGGGATAGACTGAAGACAAAACTCCTAAGCCAAGTAAAAAGGCAGAAAGAACTTTGCTCTTTCATTATCTTGTGAAACTACTAAATCAGTCAACCTTAGAGCCACTTTCTCTCCAGGGGTTGGGTTTTCTGTTGCCACAGGAAAAAAATCTTCACTGGTATACTCAGTTTCTTCAAAAACCTTGTGCTATAAGTTGTGGGCAGGTTTCCTGAACTAGGAGTCATCCACCCTTCATTCAACCCATCACACTGTCAAGGCCTGGCCATTCTACCTCTTAAATAAGTCTCATTCATCTGCGTGGACGTTAGTGACCTGCCCCTTCAAAGTCTTGAGGAGGTGTACTTCACTGACGGAAGTAGCTGTGTCAACCATGTATAAAGCATAATCAGAAAATACTACAACTCCTAGAGGCAGCCCATCATCCCAGGCAGGCCCCAGTCATGCATTATAAAGGGGACCAAAGATATATATCTGAAGTCTCCCCGGGAAATCAAAAGGCTGATAGAAAAACCAGAAGGGCAGCCCTGCATTCCCTCAAGGGCCTAACCTTATTTTCAGATCATGAAGAAACATTCTGGTACTTCCTCAAGGGACACAGTGACAAGCTATAAAAATCCTACAAAAGTTGAGGAAGTAGTCATCAACTTTTTGAAAAGGTAGAGAAAAGCCAAGTGTGGCAGCATACACCTGTATTCCCAGCATGTGAGAGGAAGAAGGATCATTACAAGTTCAAAATCAGCCTGAGCTCAAGGCCAGCCTGAACTGTATAGCAAAACCCTGTTTCAAAAAGGCAAAAATAATAGTAATAATAATAATTAAGAGTAATAATAATAATAATAAATGGAAAGGTAGAGAAATACAACAAAATCCTAAAGCAAACTCTGGTAAAACTCTGCCAACAGATGTCTGTCTTGGCTCTGATCATTACCGATAGTGCTCATGAAGGCTTGTAACATACGCAAAGCTGGGTTAAGTTTGAGTCCATTTGAGATGTTATATGTGAAGCTATTTCTATTCTCTGACATGATAGTAGACCCAGTGACCACAAGGCTCTTACATGAATCTGGGTCATGTATAACAGGCTATCCAAATGTGTAGTAACAGTCCTGCCAGCTCCTAACCCAGGATGACCATCTACTATTGGTCAAATGCTTGTAAAAGCTTAGAGAGAGGGGACACTTACTGACCAGTTAAAGCCAAAATGTAAGGGGCCCTTCTCAGTAATCCTTGCCATACCCATGGAAGGAAAGGTGGCAGAGAATGATAATTGGATTCATCTTTCTAGAATAAAACCACTCCTATATGAGCTTTCTGAAGAACAAGATCACCCTAAAGGAGAAAACTGTTTCTGTGAGCCTCTGGAAGATTTGAGATTGCTCTTCAAAAAGCAAGATTTCTTAGTGCCACTACAGGAACTGTGAAATCTAACCTGCTCCTCACATTTGTGCTAAGAGTGAAGATCTATGGTCACTAACTCTTTTCTTATTGTTTTCTGAGTTATTGTTCCTTCTTCAGTCCAGCCAGTGAGCTACAGAACCCCAAGATATCTTGGAGAGCACAAAATCCCCAGTAAGTCCTGTCTACAGCCCCTTCTAGCTTGCAGAAGTGATAGAAGACAGAGACCTCCACTCCTCAGCAAGAGCTAAGGGGATTTGTGTCTCTTAGGGGAAAATGAGATAGGAGATTAGGGTGTGACCAAACTGGCTGGGGAAGTAGACATGATCTGTTCATTACAAAATGCCAAAGGACACGCAGGACAGTTCCCAGTGCCTTGCATGTAGACTTCTCACAAGAATTTGAGCAGGTTTACAATAGGATGGCCTAGACCTGACATCAGCCTGAGGCGTGGTTCTCATAGGTTTCCTTAAGATTTGGACAGTATAAAAGGATGCAGATGCCAAGAAGAGGCTGCTGTGGTGGCTTTCCTCACGAACTCCACCCCACTTCCTCTAGGCTATACCTTTATCTTTTTTTTCTTTTACTCAGACCAAACTTGCTCTGCAGAGCTGCTTTCTCTCCTACTCCTCACTTTTACTTTTTCAAATAAAGTTTGCCCCTGCTAAAAAAAAAAAATTCATCCGCTTTTTCCTTCTCCACTGCCCCCATCACAATGGGACCCATGGCATTAATCTCTTACCTGATTTCTACATTCACCCTTCCCCCACCCAGCCACTGTCTGCCCGCAAAGTGGTGATTGTTTCACCATTGTTCAAACACTTGCATGGCTTGCAGGTCCTTCTAGAGCAAAATCTGTATGATTTCCATGACCTAAAAGTTCCTGCACCATCTGCCTTTCCCCTCCCTTTTCAGCCTCCCACCATGCGTCATCTCCCCTTTCTCTGCTGTCCAGCCATGCGGGCCTCCTTAGCATGATCCAAGCTCCCAAGCTTGTGGGAGGCACCTCTGCCTAGAATTCTCCTCTCTACCCTACTCTCCTTCATCTACCTGGTCTTCTTAACCTTGCCCGTCTCTCATATACATGGCTACTTCAGGAAAAGAATACCCACAGCGGTGCCCTTGTTCTCATGTAAACTCTCTCAGCCTCCTGAGCTCTGCCCTCAAAACACCCATCAAATTCTGCAGTTATCCAACAGTAAGATTATTTGTCTTCCTGGCATAAGATGAAGGACTTTTCTTACTCAGTATTCAACTCTCACACCTTACTCAATGCCTGGTGTTTAGTTTACCATGTTCAAAGGAACCAACTCTCCCTGTCCCAAGCAAAGACTCCACCCTCAGAGCTTTAGATGGAGCCTGCTCTCCAGAACAACTCTCTGGTGCCATCAGACAAAGTCAGTAAATTAGGCTCATAGTTTTGAAGTGAGCAAACCAGCACTTGCTGGTTATCAACAGACACTGGGCATGCTCTCTGCAAGTTCTGAGCAGAGTTCATCATTAACTAGGGCACTGGCCCTGCCCTCACAGAGCTCCCATCTGGTCAGTTTTTCCCGTTTTCAGCCCTCCCTTGACCCAGTTCTCCATATGTCTATTTTCTGAGGCACTAAGCATAAGACGAAAGTGAAAGCAACCTAGCAATTTCCTGGAGCTTTGGTCTGAGAGCACAGTGAACTGTCAACTTAGCACTGTCTAGAGACTGGAACAAAGAACTCTAGCCAGTCTTTCTTACCTGGCAGCCAAAGAACTCATGGAGACTTTCCAGTGTACAATGACTGCCTCATAATTGTCTCAGGTTCCCCAAGATAACTGGCCCCTTCAGAAACATGTGGGTAGAGGGTAGGGGGATTTAAGCTCCATCTCGGAAAATAAAAATTCTGTGGGATGCTCCCTGTTTCCCACCCTTTATGCCTCTCTGCTTCTCTCCAAGAGATCAAGCTCACTGGTCAAAATGGAACAAGCCAGAAATCAGGACTGACAGGATCCTGCGAAGGAGCCTAGGGGCTGAAGACTAATGGAGAGGTTAGAAAATTGGCCTCAGGAAAGAAGTGCTTGGAAAGGAGTTGGAGATGCAGAGCTGAGAGGTCTCTGGGCTTTTCCCGACAAGAAAAGAACTCTCCAAGTGGGCACACTTTGGCATTCTAGGGGTCAAGCTTGTGGACCCACCAGTGCCCTCCTTTGCTTTGTTCTTTCACCTCACACCTCCAGGGAAGATTCCTCACCACCAGACAAGGCTCCTACAGACTAGCAGGTGGAGAGGACTGGAACACAGGATGGTCAGTCTCAGCAAGGTGAGCTGATGATAGCTCCACACCAGGAGAGAAGAAATGAAAGAGAAAAATTTATCTGTGAAAGAGCTGCTTTTTAATTTCTGAACAGAGTCCCTCTTCTCCCCTCCTCCTCTCTCTCCCATTCCTTCTCCCCCTTTTCATCCTTGCTTCCCCCTCCCACTCTTTCTCTTCTCCCCTTCTCCTTTCCTTCCCCTTTCTCCTTCTCTCCTACTCTCCCTCCCTCTCCCCTTCTCTCCACATTTTCTTTCAGCACAGAAAAATCTTTATACAGTACAACTAAACTAGGGCAAGAATGTTTTCCAAAGCTTTAAAATACCCTTGTTAAGGAAATTCACTGGGAAGAACAAATTCTGCTTAATTTCGTAGAAAATAAAAAACAGATGGCAGAAATTGATGTCCCCCCTCCCTCCTCCAGATTCTCCCCCGAGGACAGCACGCCTCTGGCTCGCCTGTCAGGCACATCAGGCAGGTGGGGTCAGAATAGCGATGACCAGGTCTACATGTGCAGTCTCCCATCTGGATCTTGTTCAGCGTTGTTCGGCAGATGTGATTAAGGATGTGGAAAACACCTTTGAGTGTCAGTGAAGCAACACCTCCCTCTGGAAGCTTCTGGCACTCCTTTTCCCCTTGCCTAGTCCAGAGTGTCAGCTAACTCACAAGGGCTTATTCTGCAACCCAGAATTGTCACTGTAAAGACTTTGTGTATACTACTGGTTCTCAATAGAGCTTTACAATGCTGGGTTGTAAAGGCCACATCTTAGACACAAGGAAGCTTCTATGTCATTTTGGGCTGAAGAACAGGGAAATTATGCATAAAAGGTCAGCTTTGAGTTATAGTGTTCTGGGTGGTGGCATTTAACTGTTTCTGGGTCACTTTTGGAATGTGATGAAAACTTTAAAACTCCCCCCACTCCTGCAAAAAAAAATGGGGAAGCTACATATATACAAAGAAAAAAATCTTCACACAATTTCAATGAGTTTTTTGAACTCAGATTAATAACCCCGGATTAGAAGATTAGAGAACAATATCACCCTTAGACCTAGACAAGAGGGACCCTCCCCTGGGCCTCAATGCTTAAAGGATTCCACACTGGTCCTTCTCTTTCTAGTCAGTCCTCATGGGGCAGGAGGCTGATCACACCCAAAGCCAATATCCCATGTCTGGATGATCACACTGAGAGCTGCCACCATTAATTCTTTGCATGGATGGATTCAAGCCCATTTTCAGGGCCTGGAAAGGCCACTTCACCTGATTTATCCTCTCAAGGCTGAGTCCTGCCATTAGCTCTTATCACCAGACCATACAGCAGCTGTTGGCAAGGAAAATTCAGTGCCACACTATGTACAATGACCCTATAGGAGGCAGGAAAATGCACCTCCATAGAAATTCACAGCCCATTCTCTAGAATCTAAAATATGTTACCTTACTTGGCAAAAAAGACAGTAAAAGCTCATGAACCAAGGGCTTCAGAAAGCCTCTAGAAGTTGAACAAAACAAGGAAAGAAATACAGCCCTGCCAGTGACTTGAATTTAGCTCAGTGAGACCCAGAATTCCATCCTCCAGAAATGTAAGAGAATAAGTCTGTGTTGTTATAAAATTCGTAGGAATTTTCTCCAGGAGCAATAGAAAACTCACACAGAGGCTCAAGATGCTAGACTACACAGAGTCTGTGAAAAGAGAAGAGTAGGGACAGAATCAGGACAACAGAAAAAATATTCTACCTTATTGTGATCTGGTATATGGAGGAAACTTGGGCTATAGTTTTGAACATGACTCCCCAGATTGTTGCAAATGTACCCATGTCAAGGTATGTGATGGCTTAGATCTATGTCCCCCCAAAGTCTCATGTTCAGATGTTAGGCCTGATTAAAAGGGGCAAGTCACTGAGGCATGACTTGAGAAGGTATATTCTCATTCCCAAGCCACCATATGGTAAACAGATTTCTCTGCTATGCTATTCTGCCATGTCATTTCTGCTTTCGAGCCAAACAATCATGAACTGAATCCCCATAAAACTCACAAATCAAAATAAATCTCTCTTCCTTAAGTTATAAGTGTTGAGTGTTTTGTCTCAGCAGTAGGAAAGGGTCTAATGCCAAAAGCCTGGAAGCTCACTGTAACGTCACCAATGTAAGTCTGCATTGAAAGGCTGAAAAAAGATGAGACTAGTTTCCAAAGGTGATGGCAAAGAGTGGAGCTCTGGGACATTCCCTTCTTTTTTCCCCTTTTATCCCATCCAGACAAAAAGCCCCTTGGTTGGTGCTATCAGCATCTTAGGTGGAAGTTTCTCCCCAGGTTGCTGGCCCACATGTCAGTCATCGACAGACACATCAAAAACTATGTCCCACCAAGCAGCCAGAGGTTTCTAACCCATTAAAGTTGACCTACCATAATTAATAGTCACACAGAAGGAAGCAAACATATTTTACAAGCAGGTAACAAATTTTAATTAACTTAGTATAACTTTAAAACATTCAGACCTGTGGCTCATGGGCTCCAACCCTGAAATTGTTTGCAAGAGATCCTCAGAAGAATGGCTCAGGACTAACTCCATTGTACTTTTAGGCCATCACTTTATATCAGAACCAACAATATGCCATAATTAGAATTGTGGCACAGTATCAAGAGACTGGAATGGGAAGGAGAGCTGGAACCCTGGCCCTGCAGACTGTAGAGAGAAGAATTAGTCACTCAAGGAGCTGAATGGTAAGGCTGCCCTGAACAGGATAAAATGTCAAAGTCACATAAAACTTAGACGTCAAGAGAAATGTCTATGTGGTGAACTTCAATACATATGTGATACTGGGTGGTACAAATGGTACTGTTTGGTTTTATTTTTCTTGAATTTCCATACATAATTGTTTATAGTTTTCATCTTCTTAATTTATAACTGACATCTCCTATATTTATAACTGACATCAATGAACTTAGTATTTCCACATCTGAAGTATAATGCAATCATCATGCTGAAAAATAATGGTATTTTCCATCTTCCCAGTAGTCATAGCTGAATGAATTCTTCACTCCTCTTTTCTCCCAACCTCAGCACACATCATGACCCAGCCCTGATGTTTCAGGCTCTCTATCAACCCTTCCCAGTATTGAAATGCCTATGTTTCTTTGTCTACCTGTTCTGGCTTGATGTCCTGGATTCCAGAACACAGGAGGAGAAGAAATGCTAATGCCTCCCCAGTGGGTAGAAGACCAACACCAGTGCGAGAGTGTGGTGAGAAGGAAACCCCAGCTGACAGATTACCCTTCCATTCCATCCTTTTCCTGTTGGTAACTTCCTCCCCTGCCCAAGGCTCTCTTTCAAGTTGCACTAAAAATGGTATCAGCCAATACTTATTAAGACCCTTTTGTATGTCAAGTGGTTTTTACACATCTTTCAATCTTTCCTAAAGGATTATAGGTCTCATTATGTTGACAGCTGAGGACACAGGCTTGGGAAGATATATCCTACGAGATAGGTTGCACTCAGATTCTGCCTTCCAGGCCAGTCTTCTTCCCACTTTTACTTGCTGATCAAGGCTGATCGCAGAATTTCAAGGCAAGACAGCCAAATGATTAAAGTATTCCGGACTCAGAAAGGTCTTAAAGACCTACCTGATGCTGGCCCCTTCCTGGACTCTGTGAACCCTAAAAATGGCTAAGGATACTTTTCACTGTAGGCTTTTCCCAAGCTTTCAAGACAAACTGAGTCCTGAAGTGACCACCAAGATCTGGACAGGATTATCAGACCTCACTAATAAAAACATAGGAAGTCCTGTTTAATTTGAATCTTAAATAACAAATCATTTTCTAGTACAAGAACGTTTCAAATATGGCATGGGTCATATTTTATTATTTATTGTTTATCTAGAATTTAAATTTAACTGGGCATCCTAGACTTTATTGGTCAGCCCTAAGCTCAGACCACTCAGGTGTGATTCAGAAGAGCAAGTGGGAGGAATGCAGTTCCTCTGCTTAGCACAGGGCACAAAGGAGTCCTGGAGAGGCAAGGTCCCACATGTGCTGCCAGGAGAGGGGACCTGAGTCCTTCTACTCATTGTGATCCTTTATCTACTGATGGTTTCTTTCACCTTGGAACACCTCTTGGCCTGTCTCTTCTTGCATCCTCCAAGTTTCCTCCTCCCCTCCAATGCCCAAGGAGTTGCCCCCGCTCAGTGGATTGTCCTTTGCTGACACAGGCACTTCAAGTCTACAAGCCAAACAGTGCAAGTCAGCCCAGGCCACATTTGCTGTGTCCTGAAATGGCAGGAGTAAGACGAGCCCAGGTTCCCAGGCACAGACTCCTTTCCAACATGGGAAAATGCCTCTGTGGAAGACTCATTCACTGCAGCCTGTCCCTGAGAAGCTGAAAGTTTGTCCTAGTGGCAGAAGGGCCTGGTTTAAAAGCTAGGACAGTCAGCCCAAATTCTCTCACTCAGGCTCCTGGAGAACTACGGGACAGCACACAAGATATTTCCTGTTTCTCAAAGCAAACAGTAAACAGTTAAAAGTAAATGTTGTCTTCTTTGAATGAAGCTTTACATTAGAAAAGGGTGCAGTTAAGTATCACTCCAACTGAGGTCTTAAGCCTCAGGTGGGTTGGGGAGATAAGAAAGGATTGTTCTTATGTGAGAAACCTGAAATATTAATAAAAGGTAAAATATACAATAGATAATAAAAATTAGGGAGATTTTTCTTAAATAGGAAGGACAACAAGAGATGGAGGAAGGGGTTGGGAGGGGAGGAAAAGGGCATGGAAAAAAAGAAAAATGGAACTAGAGCTTTTGCAAGTGGGAAGGGAGCTAAGAGATGGAAGGAGCAGGGATTATGGAAAGGGTAGAATTAAGATGCGTTATGTACATCTACCAACTCACACAATAAATATAATCATTATGTGCTGCAGATATGTGCTAATTAGCAGATAAAAATAAAGGATTACTTGAGGGATTGGTGAAAATATTGACAAACCCAGAAGTCCCTGACTGACCCACTAGAGGAAATGTCCCAAGTACGTGGCCATTGGCTTGGCCAAAGTCTCAAGGTTTCCAAGGAGTGGCCCAAGGCCAGCAGTAGATTCCTTCCTTGACTATGGTAAGGAGCATATAGAGAAATGCAGGTAGAATGTCGGAGGACACAATTGGCACAGATGTTCTCATTTGAAGATCACCCTGGGGCACATGTAGGGGAGCAGAGGAGCAGGAATTCACTAGGGCGTCGACAATGCCTCACTTCTTCCATAACAGAAGTGTTAATTCTTGGAACCCAAGACATCCCCTCCACTCCTCCCCCAATTCTGCTCCCAAGACTATATACTCAGGAGGAAGACAAAGGAATCTCTTGGCCTTCTGCCATTTCTTCCTTTCCCTGGATTTCAGGATGACTCCTTCCCACCCAGCAGAACCAGTGGGAATGTGATAACCCACCATTGCCCACACTGCCACTGAGGAACTCCAGCACACATACATACCAAGCTTCAGAAAGACTGTGACAGCACCACATGACTCCCATGGGACTTCAGGTTTCAGAACATAGAGTGAGAAGAGGTTTCATAGGTCAGCTATTATAGGCCTTCCATTCCTTTCTGGGAAAGTGAGGATGCAGAGACAAGCTGTGGCTACTTCCAAGGTCACAGGAGAGACCTAGAAAGATCACCTAATTCCTGATAAGTACCAACTGTCTCTACCATATTATTCTGGCTTTTTGTGTGTGTGCTAACTTTTTTTTAAATGTTGCAGAGAAAAAAACCTTAAAGTCCTGTAATCCTGACCCACTACATATTTTATAACTAATAAATACATACTATATACTAGCAAACAAGCAAGAAAATGCTTTGTAAAGACAAGATATATTTAATGCAGGTATTACAATAAAGATTATAGAGAGTTTCCATAATCTTTCAGTTTATTTTCTAAAATAAATGCATTTTAAAGTAAAGAAAATTGATTCTGAAATCAGATTCACACCTTGGTTCTACCATTTTCCATCTATGTGACCTGAGGCAGAGTACTCAACTTCTTGGAGCCTCAGCTTCCCCAATCATGAAACAGGAATCAGAGCAGTATGCAGCTCACAGGCAAGAAGATTAAATGAAATGCTGTTAGCTCACTTAACCCAGTTAGCCAATCCCTGACACAATAATAGCTGATATGCAGGGAGACCTCTTCATGTTGTCCTGGATAATATCTGGAGGTAGCAGAGGTCTTACCTTAATCCTTACTAAGCCCCAGGATTGGTTTTACACGGCTGGCTCAGTAAGTAATCTCCGTCCTAGCCCTCCAGTCACTCATTCCAAAGAATGCCTACTGTGGGCTGAATGGTGCCTCCCAAAATTTTTGGAGATCAAATCTAGGAAGTAATTAAGCCTAAATGAAGAACAACATTGAGTCCTAATCCGATAAGATTGATGGCCTTACAAAAAGGGGTAAGAAGAGAGTTCTCTCCCTGGGTCCCATATACACACACCAAGGAAAAGCCATCTAAGGCACAGTGAGAAATGTTCCTCCCCACAAGTCACAAAGAGACCCTCAGAAAAAAACCAGATCCTCTCCTGAGCTCTGAATTCCACCTCTAGAACCCTGAGAAAGTAAATTTTTGGCATTTAAGCTCCCATGTTTGTGATATTTTGTTACAGCAGCAAAAGCTAACTAACTACATCAGCAACCAACCCATTCCAGGTCCGTATAGCAGGACAGCTCTCAAACCCAGGAACAGGAAAACCATATATTATATATACCCTAGTGATGAAGCCCAGGAATGAAGCATAGGGTCTGGCTCAGATTTTCTCAAATTATACCCCACCTGTGACACTACCAGGTACATGATGCTGGGGCATTTACTTAACTTGTTTCCTCATTTGCAGAATGGGGCTTATAAAGACATTGTGGGAATTAAGCAAATTAACAAATATAGTGCTCTTATAGCAGTTCAAGCAACCAGTATGTACCAAATGGCTATTCTGTGCCAAGCACTAAGGATCTAGTGAGTAAAACAGGGGAGGAAAACTCACCTTCATGGCGGTTAAGCCATGTAATAGCGGTTAAGGAGTAAGGAGATCAGAGAGACAGGGCTAGAGTAGGCAGCTACAATGTTAAACATGGCCTGAGCAGACATGCAGAGAACATGACAGTGGAAATAACAAGTACTAAAGCCCAGGGGTGAAATCATGAGGTTATGTCAAAGGGACAGCAAGGAGGCTGATGTGAAGCAGAGAAAGAGGGAGAATGCTAGAGAAGGGAAATAATGGGGACCAGATTACTTAAAGCTCTACAGCCAGTGAAAGGACTTTGACTTGGACTCTGAAATGAGCACCATTGGAAAGTTTGAAGAGAAGAAACATGAATCTCTTTAAGATCACTTTGGTTGCTGTTTGAAGAACTGTTTGGGGTGGCCAGAGAGGCCAGTTAGAAAGCAACTGGAATAATCCAAGTTAAAAAGTATAATGGCTTGGACTAAGGTAGAACAAGATTAGGTTATACTCTGGATATACTCTATGGCTAAAGCAACATAACTTGCTGAAGATGAGATATAGGAAGTGAGAGAATGAAGAGTCAAGACCACTAAAAGGCTTTGCCTGGGCAGTTGAAATAGAGTTGCCACTTAGTGACATTGGAAGCTGCCCAATCTGGCTTGACAGGAAATATTAAAAGATCTTTTTTAGACACATTATGTTTCAAATACCTGTGAGTCTGAGTGCAGCTATTGGTTGGGAGAGAAGCTAGGTATACAAGCTTGGAGTTCAGCAGAGAGTTCCAGACTGGAGAAAATTTTGGAGTTACAAACATGCAGAGGCTCAACTGAAGCATGAGATTGGATGAGAGCACCAAGGGAAACCACCTAGATGAGGAAAGAGAAGGAAAAGATCAGGTTCTGGGTCACTTCCACATAAACTGAGGAACCTGTGAGCAACAACGGAGACCGAGCAGGAACAACCAGCACAGTTAGTGTATGACTGTATTTAATGCTATTACACCTTACATACTGTTACTATTGTTACTGGCTGCATCAGCAGCACAGATTCTCTTGTCACAGTGATGCTCTCTAATGTCTACAGAGGGTGGCAAAGCATGCACCCATGCTCCCAGGTGGTTTCGTTATCAGATCCAAAACACAGAACAAAAGAAACACAAGCTCAGTTGTATGGTGCCAAGAGCTGGTATCAGAAGAAAGAAGGATTTCTCCAGGGGAAAGTTAAAACAGGCAAACATTCTCATGTATAAAAGCAAAAAAGAGAAAGAAGGAAAGTCACACAATTTCCAATCCTTCTGCCACCCTCTTCACCCATCTGAATGACAGAATAACCATAGACAATGAGAAGACAGAATCATTTTTAACTGCTGCTTTTACTTTAAAAGTTCAACTGTAATCATATAATTAAGGTGCCTTACTTGATAGAAGGATGAAAAGCCACACTTGATTAGGGCAGGAAATAATTAACAAGACCTTTTAGGAGCTATACTTCTTAACTAGCAGTCGCCTTTGACTTGCACTGAGGCATGCAGGAAGTCACAAATGTTTGGCAGACACAGGAATCTGTGTTCAGAATCACAGAGCTTGGAAGGCATCTGTAGACTGTGATGAGGTGGACATAGAGACAGTCCTTACACAAAAGTAACCCTCAAGGCACAAAGCCAACAATTCTCAGCATCAGGCAAGACAGAGATCAAATATATAAACAATCCATGTGCAACCACCTGGAAGATAATGAAATGTGACAAGATTGCTAACATATCCTTCAGGGGGAGCAGAAACTGCCAAGACCAAATTCAACAAGCTCAAAGTTTAAGGAGACAGGAGGGAGATGACAGATAACATAGATCTTAAACTACTTGGTTGTTGTTCTTGAGCAATCCGCACACGTATGTATATCACGTGTGCACAAGCAAGAGAACTACATTTCATTGAGTATTCATAGGCAGTAACTAAACTCTTTGCATAAATAAGTTATCTTATTTAATTCTACCATCTGACTTGTGAGATGCCCAAGGGTTATTTTTATGCTCTTACACAAATGAATGTGTTTAGGCTTAGGAAAAGGCCATCACACCATTATTAAGAGTTAACTTGGATTTGGAGCCACGGCTCAAGTCCACAGCCACAACCTCTGGTCATTGCCTCCTTACTTGGAGTTTCCAGGCACTTATCCTCTTCCTCTCCCAGCATCCCTTCTACCTTCTTTCCGGTTACTTCTGCACACTGCCAGTAAACATTCAGCTTCTACCTACTTCATGCTCAAAACACAAAGTTCAGAACATAACATGAACCAAACAAGCATTTTCTGAATTAAATATTTGAGATAACCTGTGAATTGGAGTCCCCATGATGGAGAATGAGGAAGCTCAACACTAAAAGAAAAAGGAGAAGCAGAGAGCCAGATTTCGAGGAGCAGAGAGGGAGACTGTTTTTCACATGACCCTAAGGAACATTCCAAATAGACCCCTTTGGGTCCATCACTGCCTTGTCATTTTTCAGGATTAAGAAACTGAATCCTCATTCTGTCACTACTGTTGTGTCAGCACAGTGTCAAAGCAACTGGCCCAGTAAATAGTACCCAGTGGGGGAAGTGATCACCCAGGCCCTCTGGCACTATGAAGACACTCAAATCTCACTTGTCTTATGTTCCAACCTTTTGAACTCTTGTGTGATACTGAGCAGACATGACCCATGAACTACTCCTTGGTCTGTTGCTTTCTTGTCCAGAAAACTAGAGTTCACATTATTACCTACATATACCCTTTAGTCACAAATTTTTTTACTTCTGCATTTGTTGTTATTTTAAAGTTTTATATGCACATACAGTTTAATCATATACATCCCTCTTATTACCTGTTTTGGGTTACTCCCCTTTAGTCCTCACCTTTTGTTTAATAATAGTATTCCTCATACTTTCACGTCTTTTTTAAGGTTTTTCAGATTAGAGAAAAAAATGATACTTGTATTTTTCAGTTTGGCTTATTTTATTTAGCATTATGAACTCTACATCCACCTTCCTGTAAGCGACATAATTTGTCCTTATTTATAGCTGAATAATATTCACATTTTATTGATTCATCTACTGATGGACTCTCAGGCCAGTTCCATATCTTGGTTATTGTGAATCATGCTGCAATAAATATGGGTATGCAACTATGCTTATAGAGTACCTACTTTAATTTGAGTATATAGCAAGGAGTGCTATAGCTAGATCATTTGGGGGTTCTATTTTTAGTTTATTTAGGAACCCTCCTACTGATTTCTATAGTGATTGTACTAAAATTTCCACTAAGGTCCTTCTTTCAATCCGGGGAACTGGGGCTGCGCGTGAGTCCCAGCATGGGCCCTGGAGAGTTTAAGATCATCGCTCCCAGTGGTTAAGGACACACACAGGTTCCAGCCACACAAGACTAGGCTCTGCAGATTTCACACCCTGGCTGGGCCATGCCAAGCAACCTTCTTTCGATCCAGGGAACTAGGACTACGCAAGGTGAGTTCAAGCACATCTGCACGGGCCCAGGGAGAGTTTAAGATCATTGCTCCCAGTGGTTAAGTGGCTTCCCAGCTTCCAGCCACACTAAACTAGGCTTGGGAGTTTTCATAGGCCAGACTAGACCACACCAAGCAACCTTCTTCAATCAGGGGAGCTGAGGGCATGTGAGGTGAGTTCCAGTACATCAATGCTAGCCCAGGGAGAGCTTTTGACCATCACCCACAGTGGTTAGGAGTCCATGCAGCTTCCTGGAACACCAGAGGTCGCACGGGAGGTCCTGTGGGCCTGACTGGATCATGCTCAGCAACCTCCATGCAGTCACAGGAGCCGGAGGATAGGAGGCGATTTCCAACACACCCAGGGGAGCTTTGGAACATCACTTAAAACACAGAAATATAGGAAAATGACAAGATGAAAGACCAAAATGCAATCTCAAATCTCTAGCCCATCCGAAGAAAGTCTAGGAGCTATGTACATAAAAGAAAATATATGCCATACACCAGAAATAATAGCAACTGAAATAAAGAAGCAAATCTGGGAAGCTTTAAAAGAATTCAAATTAGAAATAATCTCCCAGGAGGAATCTGGGAGAACATAGTGGATAGACAGCAGCAGCTATGGAGGCTCTCTGAGAAACCCAGCTTATAATCCAGGAATGGTGTGAGGAGTCCTAAGCAAGGGGAGATATATATCACCAAGCCAGGAATGAACTAATCTGAGAGAAACCAACTAGAAATGCAATCCCAGTGCTATAACAGGAACAGATAAAATCTCAGCACTGAAGCTGGAGCCCACGCCTCTGGAAGCCATGATTTGAACTTCCTGCCACCGCTGCTACATCTGAATCGGCACAGCAGGGACAGAGAAGCGAAATCTCTGAGCGTGGGAATTGGCGAACGGAGTTGAGAGCCGGACTGGTGGGGAGCCCTGCATCAACCTGCGGTGAGTGAGAGAAACGGGGACCCTTCCACAGACAAGGAGGCTTCAACAGATGCTGGGACCAGGCAGACTAGCCGGAACAGGACACTGCAGTGACTTTAGTCATATATTCCCCTCCCAAGCAGGATTGGTAGGGAGCCCTGGCCTGGGTGACACCACAGACTAAGACCCAGTAGCCTAGCCCAAACCAGGTCCTAGTGCCTGGAGGTGCACCCTAGCAGTGAAGCCTTCAGTAGGTTGATTGACCTGGAGGGGTGGGCCCATCAGAGGCTGCCTAGGTCTGTGTCTCCCTAGTACACTGCAGTGGGTGGGAACACCTAGCCGGCATAATTCAAACAAACTATAACAGACAAAGAAAGAAACTGGGCCTCCTATATACGCTTGTATGGAAGGAACAAAAAATATGGGAAGAGGGAACAACAACAAAGGGTCCTCGGCCCCCAATCCTGAGAACACTGATCCAGGAAAGGTTAATGCAAAGGAGAACAAGGACAGAAAACAAGCAATACCAGACATGGCACCAATAGACATAAAGTGGTATCTCCGGAGCCTCATAGACAAGTTCAAAAGTGAAGTATTTAATGAAATAAAGCAAGATATAAGTAGAATAGTTAGAGAAATGCTAAGCACCACCCAAGAAAAAACAGATGGTGGAAAGGAAGAACAGGAAAATAAGGGGAGAATTGTTTGATGGAGAAAATAGAGAAAACATTGAATACATGAAGCAGGTTCAAAGAGATTACCAGGAAACTAAAAACTCTATTGAAATCTGGCATGACAGCTTGAAAGAAACTAAGGATAGATTATCTGAACTGGAGGACAGATCTGTAATGTGGGAGCATGAAATGAAAAACTTCTTAAAAATAACAAGAAACCAGCAATAATACAAAGGTTTGAAGATGATAAAAGGAACTATAACTTAAGAATTAAGAATGTAAAAGAAGAAGTAGGGACATAAACAAATGAACTACAAAGGCTATTCACAGAAATAATCCAGAAGAATTTCCCTAATTTAGCAAAAGGTAAAGATACTCAGATATATGAGGCATACAGGACCCCAGCCACCTACAACCCAAACAGAGAAACACCCAGGCATATAATAATCAAAATTCCAGAAATCCAATATAAGAACAGAATATTAAAAGCCATCAGAGACAAGAAACAGATCATTTACAAGGGAACACCCATCAGAATTACAGCAGACTTCTCAGCACAAACCATCAAATCACAAAGAGCGTGGGGGGAAATAATTCAAGCTTTGAAAGATAATAACCTCCAGCCAAGATTGATATATCCTGCACAACTATCCCTGGAAATTGATGGAAAAACAAGGTGCTTCCAGGAAAAAGGGGAACTAGGGGACTTTGCAACCACCAATTCAACTCTACAGAGAATACTGCAGAACATTCTTAAAAAAGAAAAATACCAAGATTCCAGAAACAGTGGCAGAGAGGCTACAATGAATGGAGCAGAAAGAGAAATGAAAAAGACAAACTGACAACTAATGACAGAAAAGAGCTCAACAGAAATGAGGCAGAGAAGGTTGGATGGTAGGAACAGCCATTTTGGAGAAAACAAGACATCATAATATCTAATGCTGATTTAATATCATCTTGTTTTGAAGTACAATCAAGCTTTTGTTCTTCTGTCTCCACTGGTCTTAACATGTTGTATCTTACTGGATTTTATTATATGTGATAATATAAACAAAAACTTTTATAGGCAAGGAGATTATACAGAAACCATTGTTCATTTTCTGTTAGTTGGTTCTAAATACCCTGTAATACTGTCATTCTCTTGAATGGTTTTACATTGTCTTGATATGTTTGATGCTATTAGTATATGAAGTTATACTTAAAGATTTCAAGGAAAGAGACACTATGGTAACTACTTTTATGTCGGGATATCTGGTGGTGAAACACTATTTTGCTTAAATGGTTATGTTTTGACCTGTGCTGTTTTGTTGTTATGTCCTTTTTTACCTCAATCTCCTTTTTTTATTATTTACTTTTTTATTTTTATCTTTGTAATTAAGGGAAAATTTTTTAAAAAGCAGGATATATTATAGTAACCCACTTTGATTTCCTATTAACTTGATTTAAAACCCTGTATTGCTCTTACCATCTTGTTTTGACTGATTTCTCCTCTATTCTGTCTTACTTGATACTACCAAGTTCAAGAGTATAGACAACAGCTCTGAAGACAATAAGATTCATTATGATGCCCATTCTGGTTTGACTATTATCTTCTTTTGAGGTCCTGTAATGTCTCCAATATTTTGGTTTTATTGGTTTTGTTCTTTACTGTTTTGTTCAATTTTATTATAACTGATGATATAGGCAATTCTTTTTAAGATAGCAAGAAGCATTATGGTAACCAATGTAGATCACTTTGTATTTTGTTTTTATAGTATGTATTATGTCCATCCTTTTGATTTGACTGACTCTGTTTTGTAACATCACAGTTGGTTTTATTTTCTTCAAAAAAAGTAATAAGAACTGTAGGAGTAATAAAACCCAAAATGTGTAATTGTCATTGTACAAAAGAGAGGAAAAGAAAGTGCTCTAAAGGACATAACTGCATGCATACTTAAGTGTATAAGATAGATAACCATATTACTGAGTTTTGTTGGATCATTGAACAGAACTGTTTGCAGTCTCACTGTTTGAATGTCCACTTTGTATGCTTTGATTTTGTGACTTGAACAGCTATTTCTAAGATGACAATATGTAATCTGTTAGCTAGTGATTTCCTACTGTTTGTTTTTTCTGTGGTTCTGTATAATTTGTATCCTTTTTCTGTTTTTTTTTTTTCTTTTTCTCCTTAAATAAAATTTTAAAAAAGAATCTCCCAGGTAAAAGAAGAAATGATAAAAATAATGAAAGAAATGCTGAACATATCTAAAGAAGACACGGTTAAAAAATTAGAGGAACAAAGCAAAAAGATAGAATCCCTGGATGAATAATGGAAGAAAAAACAGGATACATGAAGAAGATTCAAAGATATATACAGGAAATCAAAAATTCCATTGAAAGTTTTCAAAACTGCCTCAATGAAAGTGAAGATACAATTTCAAACCTCACAGACAAGATTGCAGCTAGTTAACAGGAAAGGAAAGATCTTTTGAAAATAACAAGAAATCAGGAAATAATTCAACTGTAAGATGATTCAAAGAAAAACAGCATAAGATTGATAGAGATAAATGAAAAAGAAGGTGACAACATAAATGATATCAAGCGACTATTTACAGAAGCAGTAGCTGAAAATTTCCCAAACATAAGAATGGAAACTGACATACAGATTAGTGAAGCATACAGAACTCCAAATAGCCATAATCAAAATAAAACTACACCCAGACATATAATAATCATCATCCCAGAAGCCCAACATAGGAATAGAATATTAAAAGCTGTTAGAAAGACAGATCATCTATAAACAAAAACCTATCAGAATCACAGCAGACTTCTCAACATAAACAATGAAGTCAAGAAGAGCATGGAGCAAAGTATTTCAGATCCTAAAGGAAAATGACTTTCAACCTAAACTGATGTACCCTGAAAACTGTCCTTCAAAATGGATGGAGAAATAAGGTACTTGCATGACAAAGAACAGCTGAAGAACTTCATGATCATGAAACCAACCCTGCAAAGAATACTGAAATACAGTCTAGATACAGGTAGGAAAATGCCACTAAGCAAGGCAGACAAACAGAATGGAAAGGTAAAGATGCAACAGCAGAAATATAATATGTCAACAATACACCAATATATAACAGTTATAGCTGTTATAATGTAAATGGTCTTAATTCACCAATTAAATGAAACACTCTGGCAGAATGGATCAAGAAATAAATCCAACCATATTCTATCTACAAGAAACCCATCTAACCTAAAAGGAAACTCATAAACTGAAAGTCAAAGGATGGAAAACAATACTTCATGCAACAGGAACCAAAAAAATGTAGGGGTAGCTATTCTGTTTGCACACAATGTGAACTTAAAACGAAAAATGATCCAAAGAGATAAAGAACATTGCTACATACTACTTAGGGGAAAATTTCAAGAGGAAGAGATAACAATGTTAAATATATATGTACCAAATTCTAGAGCATTGAGCTATACAAAGCAATTATTAATGGAAATGAAAAATCAAATAAGCAGTCACACAATTATAACAGAAGACCTTAACACACCATTGACACCAAGGAACAGATCAATCAGACAGAAAATCAGCAAAAAAATAACATTACTGAACACACCTGTGAACAAATAGAATTGATAGACATATACAGAGTGTTCCATCCAACAACAACAGAATATACATTCTTCTCAACAGCACATGGGACATTCTCTAAAATAGACCATATACTATTCCACAGAATATATTTAATTAAATGCAAAAAACTTGAAATTATCCCATGCATTTTATCAGATCATAGCACCATGAAACTAAAAATTAATGATAAAAAGAAACTGCAAAACCCACACGAACACATGGAAATTGAATAATACACTCTGAGCAATCAGTGGGTCACAGGGGAAATTAAAGAAGAAATTAAACAATACCTACAAGCAAACAAAATTACAAATACCACTTACCATAATCTGTGGGATGCAATAAAAGCATTCCTCAGGAGAAAATTTATTGCACTGCATTCCCACATCAGGAAAACAGAACAAATACAAATAAACAATCTGATGCTACACTTCAAACATCTAGAAAAAGAAGAGCAAGTCAAGCCCAAAACCAAAAGAAGGGAGGAAATTATAAAACTCAGAGCAGAAATTAATGCAATAGAGACTAAGAAAATGATACAAAGAATCAATGGATCGAAGACTTGGTTCTTTGAAAGAATAAATAAAATTGATAAGCTACTAGACAACTTTATTTTAAAAAGGAAAGAAACAGTTCAAATTCATGCAATAAGGAATAAAAGAGATGAAATCACTACAGACTCTGTGGAAATACAGAAGATCATCAACACTTATTTCAAAAACCTCTATTCTCATAGGTTTGATAGCACAGAAGAAATGGACAGATTCCTAGGAACATATGAACTACAAAAGCTGGGTCAAGAAGATGTAAAACCGTGGAATAACCCCAATTTCTATTAATGAAATTGAAAGTGTAATTAAGTCCTTATCTACAAAGAAGAGCACAGGCCCAGACAGATTCACTGCAAAATTCTACAAGAAATGCAAAGAAGGGTCTGGGGATTTAGCTCGCAGCATAAGCGCCTGCCTTGCAAGTGTGCAGTCATGAGTTCAATCCCTGGTATCGATAAAAAGACCAAAAAAAGTGAAAAAAAAAAGAAATACAAAGAAGACTTAAGGCCGACACTCCTCAAACTCCTCAGTGAAATTGAAAGGGAAACAATTCTTCCTATGTCATTCCTGGAAACAAATATTACTCTAGTACCAAAACCTGAGAAAGACCCAACTAAAAAAGAGAACTACTGGCCAATCTCCCAAATGAACATAGATGCAAAAATCCTCAATAAAGTATTGGCAAACAGGATGCAGAAAATCATCAAGAAGATTATACACCACAACCAAATGGGATTCATCCCAGGCATGCAAGGATGGTTCAACATAAGTAAATCAATAAATATAATCCACCATATCAATAGAGCCAAAAGTAAGAATCACAAGATCATTTTCATAGATACAGAAAAAGCTTTTGATAAGATCCAACACTCATTCATAAGAACCTTACAGAAAATTGGAATAGATGGCCTTTACCGCGATATAAAGGATATCTACAACAAACCAACAGCCAGATTCACACTAAATGGCCAAAACCTGAAGGTCTTTACCATAAAATCAAGCACCAGACAAGAATATCCCTTTTCACTGATCCTATTCAACATAGTACTGGAAATACTAGCCAGAGCAATTAGACAAGAGAGAGAAATAAATGGAATAAAGATAGGGAAAGAGGAAGTTAAATTATCATTATTTGCAGACAACATGATACTCTACATAGAAGACCCCCAAAACTTGATTGAAAGACTCCTAGATATAATAAATAAATTCAGCAAAGTAGCTGGATACAAAGTCAATACTCAAAACTCAATAGCATTCCTATACACTGAGAGAGAAATAAGAGAAGCCAACCCTTCACACTAGCATCCAAAATATTGAAATACTTAGGAATTAATCTCATGAAAGAAGTAAAATATCTATACAAGGACAATTATAATACCCTGAAAAAAGAAATCAAAGATCTCAGAAAATGGAAAGACATCCCTTGCTCATGGATAGGGAGAATAAATATTGTGAAAATGGCCATTCTCCCAAAACTCTTATACAGATTCAATTCAATCCCAATGAAAATAGCATGAAAGTAACTCATAGATCTACAGAAATCATTCTTAAAATCCATCTGGAACCAGAGGAGACCTAGAATAGCAAAGGCAATTTTAAGCAGCAAAGGCAAGGCAGGAGACATCACAATCCCTGATTTGAAGTTATACTACAAAGCTACTGTAATAAAATCAACATGGTACTGGAACAAAAACAGATCTGAAGATCAATGGAATAGATTAGAAGATACAACCACAACTACCAACACACTCAACCACCTCATCTTTGATAAAGGGGCCAAACATGTTCACTGGAAGAATGACAGTCTCTTTAATAAATGATACTGAAAAAACTGGCTCTCCATATGCTGAAAACTAAAACTAGACCCATGTCTATCACCATGTACTAAACTAAAATCTAAGTGGATCAAATATCTAAATATTAAAACAGAAACACTAAATTTGTTGGAAGACAAATTAGGTAAAAATCTTGAAGACATAGGAGTAGGTAGAGAATTCATGAACAGGAATCAAACTGCACAAGAAATACTTCCCAGAATCAATAACTAGGATCATGTCTTATTAAAAAGTTTCTGCATGTCAAAAAAATTTCCAGCATAGTGAACAGAAAACCCACAAACTGGGAAAAATCTTATAAGGTAACTGTCCCTCAGACAAAGGACTTCTGTCTAAAACATATAAAGAATTTTTTAAAAATCAGATCCCCAAAATCCAAAGACCCAATCCAAAAATGAGTATTTGAAATGAATACACAGTTCTCAGATGAAGAAATACAAATGGCAAATAAATACATGAAAAAAATGTTCATCATCATTAGTCATTAAAGAAATGCAAGTTAAAACAACACTGAAATTCCATCTCACTCCAGAAAGAATGGCCAGGATCAAGAAAACTACCAAAAACAAATGCGGGAGAGGCTGTGGGGAAAAGGAACTTTTCTGCACAGTTGGTTGGAGTGTAGACTGGTGTAACCACTGTGGTGGTCAGTCTGGAGATTCCTCAAAAAGCTAGGATTGTAAGTCCCATTTGACCCAGCTATTCCACCTCTAGGCATATTCCTAGAAGAACTGAAAACATCATACCACAGTGATATATGTGCACCCATGTTTATAGTAGCACAATTTACAATAGCCAGATCTTGGAAACAACCTAAGTGTCCATCAATTGAGGAATGGATTAAAAAAGTTGTGTTATTTTTATACAATGGAGTATTACTCAGCTATAAAGAATAATCACATTGAGATATTTATAAATAAATGGACACAACTTGAGACCATACTCATAAGCAAATAAATCAAACTCACATATATAAATACCATTTATTCTCCCTAGTATAAGAAATGGTAAGAGTACATAAGATTTTATGATATTCATGATTCCCCATTACATTTCTTTGAAGACTTATAATGTTTTCACTCATTAGTTGGAATGGTTTTATTTTGTTTTGTTTTATTTTTATTATGTGTGATGGTATGAACACTATTTTGAAGAAAACAAGACATTATGACAGCCATTACTGATTTAATATCATCTTGCTTTGAAGTCCTACCATGCTTTTGTTCTTCTGTTTCCATTGGTTCTACCATGTTGTATCTTATTGGATTTTAATATGTGTGATAGTATAAACAAAATTTTTATGGAAAATTAGATAATATAGTATCCATTGTTCATTTTCTGTTATTTGGTTCTGAATGCCCTGTAATACTTTCATTCTCTTGAATGGTTTTATACTATTTTGTTACGTTTGATACTGTTGTATGTGAAGGTATGCTCAACTATTTCAAAGAAAGAGACATTATGGTAGCTACTGTTAATATCAAGTTGTCTTGTGGTGAAGTACTGTGTTGCTTACATTGTTCTGTTCTGATCTGCTTTATTCTGTCCTCTTTTGTCTTAATCTCTTTAAAATAAAAAATTTATTAAAAAATAATAAAAATTCCACTAAAAATATAGAAGAGCTCCTTTTTCTTGCTTCTTCATCAGCATTTATCCGTTTGTTTCATTTTGTTTTGTTTTCATATTCTTCATGATAATCATCCTGACTGAAGTGAGATGAAATTTCAATGACTGAAGATGCTGAACATTTTTTCACGTATTTGTTAGACATTTATTTCCCAGTTTCAGATCTTACACTTATATGAGTTGATTTGGGTCTGATAAAAAAAGGATGAGGGATACGGATCTCATTTCAATCATCTACATATGGATATCCCTATTTCCCAGTACCATTTGTTAAAAAGATTGTCTTTTCTCCAGCATACATTTTTGGCCTCTTTGTTGAAAGCTATAGTCATATGAGTTTCTGTGTCCCCTTTTCTATTCCAGTGGTCTATTTGTCTACTTTGTGCTAATTCTTTTCTAATTTTGTTACTATTGCTTTGTAGTATATTTTGAAATTCAGTGTTGTTAATTGCCCCAGCACGCTTCATCTTTCTCAGGCTTGCTTTGGCTATTCTGGTTTTTTTGTATTTCCATATGAATTATAAAATTATTTCTCTAATTCCATGAAGAATGTCATCCAAATTTTAATGGGGATTGCATTGCATCTATAGATTGCTTTTGGTGATAATCTTATTTAAACAATATTAATTCTACCAATCCATGGACATGGGAGGCCTTTTCATTATCTAGTGTAATTTACAGTTTCTTTCTTCATTGTTATGCAATCTTCACTGTAGAGGTTTTCACCTCCTGGATTAGGTTGATTCCTAAGTATTTTTAAGCTATCATAAGTGGAATTATTTTCCTGATTATTTTCTTAGCTAGTTCATTGTTGGTGTGTAGAATAGTTATTGATTTTTTAAGAATGGTTTTGTATATTGTCTCTTTGCAGAATTAATCTAATCTAAAAGTCTTTTGCTGGAGTCTTTAAGGCCTTCCTCATATAGGATTATATCATCTCAAATAAGAATAATCTGATCAGAGGAGGAGCTGGGCAGATCTGGGGTGCCCTCACCGGCCTCTCTGCGTGTCTGCAGGACTCTGGATATCTGCACCCAGACTGCTGGAGTTCCCTCAGGCTTCCAGGTGCAGTGAAGGGGAGAGGTGGGTTTGAGGCTTCCACATCAGCCTCCCCATTCCGGCTTCATTTGGAGACCTGCTGAGCTCCCGATAGGTGGGCTGGCCCACACTACCAGCCTAGCCCAGCCTGTTTAGCTGCCACGCCTGGCCATTGGTCTGCAGAGGAGGAGCTGGGCAGATTTGGGGTGCCTGCATTGGCCTCTCCATGTGTCTGGAGGACTGTGGATATCTCTGCAACCAGGGAGGGTCCACAGGTTCCTGAAGCACTGCGGCCTGTGGTGAGTACCCTAATCCGGCTGCGATTGAAGAACTGTGGAGCTTCCAAGGGGCAGGTGGGCGCACAGTGTCCCTGAGGCCCAGCTTGTCTGGAACTGCGGAGTTCTGAGCAGGCAGAGGAGGGCCACTGGTTCTGTAGGCCTAATGGCTTGGGGTAGCGGGGCGCCAGAGTCTCAGTAGCTCCAAACATAGAAGGGGATTTTCAACAGATCCTGAGGAAGCTTTCAAATAACACTTGAAACACAGAAATACAGGAAAATGACAAAACGAAAGACCAAATTACAACCTCAAACCTCCAGCCCATCTCAAGAAACCCTAGGAGCGATGTATATAGAAGAAAATATATCCCATCCACCTCATATATCGGACACAATAGCCACTGAAATTGACAAGCAATTCCAGGAAGCTTTAAAGAAATTCAAACTCGAAATAATCTCCCAGATAAAAAAAGAAATGATAAAAGAAATGAAAGAGATTCTAAATATATCTAAAGAAAACACAGATAAAAAACTGGAGGAACTAAACAAAAAGATAGAATCCCTAGACGAGCAATATAAGAAACAAACAGAATACATAATGCAGATGCACAGAGATATACAGGAAATAAAAAACTCCACTGAAAGTTGTAAAAACCGCCTTAATGAAAGTGAAGATAGAATTTCAGACCTTGAAGACAGGATTGCAGCTAGTGAACAGGAAAGGAAAGATCTTTTGAAAATAACAAGGAACCAGGAAACAACAATTCAACAACTACAAGATGATGCAAAGAAGAATAACATAAGAATGATAGGGATTAATGAAAGAGAGGGAGACAACATGAAGGATGTCAGGAGGATATTTAGAGAAGTAATAGCTGAAAATTTCCCAAGCATGAGATCAGAAACTGACATCAGGATCAGTGAAGCATATAGAACTCCAAACAGTCATAACCAAAATAAAACTACACCCAGACATATAATAATCACCATCCCAGAAATCCAACACAAGGGTAGATTATTAAAAGCTGTCAGAGAGAAAAGACAAATCACTTATAAAGGAAAACCTATCAGAATCACAGCAGACTTCTCAGCACAAACGATAAAGTCAAGAAGAGCATGGAGTGAAGTATTCCAGATCCTAAAGCAAAATGATTTCCAACCAAGACTGATATATCCTGCAAAACTATCATTCAAAATAGATGGTGCAATACGATACTTCCATGACAAAGAACAGCTGAAGAACTTCATGAACACCAAACCAACCCTGCAAAAAATATTGGAAGACAGTTTAGATACACAAAGGAAAAAACCACTAAGCAAAGCAAATAATTAAACAGAACCGAAAGATAAAGATGCAACAGCAGAGAGATAACATTCCTACAATTAACCAGCATTTAACAGTAATAACCATTAATGTAAATGGTCTCAATGCACCAATCAAAAGAAACAGACTAGCAGAATGGATCAAGAAACAAAATCCAACCATATGCTGTTTACAGGAAACCCATCTAACCCAGAAAGATACTCACAGACTGAAAGTCAAAGGATGGAAAACAATTCTTCATGCAGCAGGAATCCAAAAAAAGGCAGGAGTAGCCATTCTGTTTGCAGACAACATGAACTTTAAACCAACAATGACCATAAAGGACAAAGAAGGTCACTACATACTCGTAAGGGGAAAACTCCAAGAGGAAGAGATAACTATCTTAAATATATACGCACCAAACTCCAGAGCACCCAGTTATATAAAACAATTATTAACAGAAATGAAAACTCAAATTATCAGCAACACAATTGTAACAGGAGACCTTAATACACCACTGACACCAAGGGACAGATCAACCAGACAGAAAATGAGCAAAGAAATAACAGAACTGAATCACACCTGTGAACAAATGGGTTTGATAGACATATACAGAATGTTCCACCCAACAACATCAGAATACACATTCTTCTCAGCAGTACATGGATCATTTTCTAAAATAGACCATATATTAGCTCACAGAACATATTTAAGCAAATGCAAAAGAGTTGAAATCATCCCTTGCATATTATCGGATCATAGCGCTCTGAAATTAGAAATTAATGACAAAGGATACTGCAAAAATTCCGCAAACACATGGAAACTAAATAACACACTCTTGAGTAATCAGTGGGTCACAGAAGAAATTAAAGAAGAAATTAAACAATACCTAAAAGAAAATGAAAATGCAGATACAACTTACCGGAATCTGTGGGATGCAATGAAAGCCGTTCTGAGAGGAAAATTTATTGCACTGAGTTCCCACATCAGGAAAACAGAACGATTACAAATAAATAACTTGATGCTACACCTCAAACAGCTAGAAAAAGAAGAGCAAGTCAAGCCCAAAGCCAAAAGAAGAGAGGAAATTATAAAAATCAGAGCAGAAATCAATGCAATAGAGACTAAGAAAACAATCCAAAGAATCAACGAATCAAAGAGTTGGTTCTTTGAAAGAATAAATAAAATCGATAAGCCCCTAGCCAACCTTATTAAAAAAAGGAAAGAAAAAGCTCAAATTCATGCAATAAGAAATGAAAAAGGAGAAATCACTACAGACCCAATAGAAATACAGAGGATCATCAACACCTATTTCGAAAACCTCTACTCTCAAAAGTTTGATAACACAGAAGAAATAGACAGATTCTTAGAAGCATATGAAGTACCAAAGCTAGATCAAGAGGATATAAAACTGTTGAATAACCCAATCTCTGCTAATGAAATTGAGAATGTAATTGGGTCCTTGCCCACCAAGAAGAGCCCAGGCCCAGATGGATTCACTGCAGAATTCTACAAGAAATATAAAGAAGACCTAATGCCGACACTCCTCAAACTATTCAATGAAATTGAAAGGGAAGCAGTCCTTCCTAAGTCATTCCTGGAAGCAAATATTACTCTAGTACCAAAACCTGAGAAAGACCCAACTATAAAAGAGAACTATAGACCGATCTCCCTAATGAACACAGATGCAAAAATCCTCAATAAAATATTGGCAAATAGGATCCAGCAAATCATCAAGAAGATTATACACCATGACCAAGTGGGATTCATCCCAGGAATGCAAGGATGGTTCAACATATGCAAATCAATAAATGTAATCCACCATATCAATAAAGCCAAAAATAAGAATCACATGATCATCTCTATAGATGCAGAAAAAGCCTTCGATAAGGTCCAACACTTATTCATGATAAGAACTCTACAGAAAATTGGAATAAATGGTCTTTACCTCAATATAATAAAGGCCATTTATGACAAACCAACAGCCAGCATCATACTAAATGGCCAAAAATTGAAAGCCTTTACTTTAAAATCGGGTACAAGACAAGGATGTCCTTTATCACCACTCCTATTTAATATAGTACTGGAAATACTAGCCAGAGCAATTAGGCAAGAAAGAGAAATAAAAGGGGTAAAGATAGGAAAAGAAGAAGTTAAATTATCATTGTTTGCAGATGACATGATACTCTACATAGAAGACCCCCTAAACTCCATTGAAAGACTCTTAGATACAATAAATAAATTCAGTAATGTGGCTGGATACAAAATCAATACTCAGAAATCAATAGCATTCCTATACACGAACAACAAAATTACAGAGAGGGAAATAAGAGAAACTGGACTATTCACATTAGCAAGCAAAAAAATGAAATATTTAGGAATTACTCTTACGAAAGAAGTGAAAGACTTATACAGTGAAAATTATAATACACTGAAAAAGGAAATTGAAGATGATCTCAGAAAATGGAAAGACATCCCTTGCTCATGGATAGGAAGAACAAACATTGTGAAAATGGCCATTCTCCCAAAACTGTTATACAGATTCAATGCAATCCCAATAGAAATACCATCAACATACCTTATAGATCTAGAGAAATCACTCCTAAATTTCATTTGGAACCAGAAGAGACCTAGAATCGCAAAGGCAATTCTAAGCAGCAAAGACAAAGCAGGAGGCATCACAATCCCTGACTTGAAGTTATACTACAAAGCAACAGTAGTAAAATCAACATGGTATTGGAATCAAAACAGAGCTGAAGATCAGTGGAATAGATTAGAAGATACAACCACAACTACAAACACACTCAACCACCTTATTTTTGATAAAGGAGCCAAGCATGTTCACTGGAAGAACGACAGTCTCTTTAATAAATGGTGCTGGAAAAACTGGCTCTCCATTTGCCGAAAACTAAAGCTAGACCCATGTCTATCACCATGTACTAAATTAAAATCTAAATGGGTCAAAGATCTGAATATTAAAACAGAAACACTAAATCTATTGGAAGACAAAATAGGTAGAAACCTTGGAGACATAGGAGTAGGTAAAGAATTCATGAACAGGACTCAAACCGCACGGGAAATACTTCCCAGAATCAATAACTGGGACCACTTCTTATTAAAAAGTTTCTGCAAGTCAAAAGAAATCTCCAGCATAGTGAAAAGAAAACCCACAAACTGGGAAAAGATTTTAGTGAACTCTCTCTCAGACAAGGGCCTCTTGTCTAAAACATATAAAGAATTAAAGAAACTCAGACCTCCGAAATTCAAAGATCCAATCCAAAAATGGGCATCTGAGATGAATATGCAATTCTCAGATGAAGAAATGCAAATGGCAAATAAATACATGAAAAAATGCTCATCATCATTGGTCATTAGAGAAATGCAAATTAAAACCACACTGAGATACCATCTCACTCCTGAAAGAATGGCCAGGATCAAGAAAACCGACAACAAATGCTGGAGAGGCTGTGGGGAAAAAGGAACTCTCCTGCACTGCTGGTGGGAGTGTAGACTGGTACAGCCTTTGTGGAGATCTGTCTGGAGATTTCTCAAAAAGTTGGGACTGGAAATCCCATTTATTCCAGCTATTCCACTTCTAGGCATATTCCCAGAAGAACTGAAGGCATCATACCACAGTGATATATGTGCACCTATGTTTATAGCAGCACAATTTGTAATCGCCAGATCTTGGAAACAACCCAAGTGCCCATCAACTGAGGAATGGATAAAAAAGTTGTGGTATTTCTATACAATGGAGTATTATTCAGCTATAAAGAAGGATCACATTGAGATATTTATCAATAAATGGGCGCAGCTTGAGACCATACTCATTAGTGAAATAAATCAATCTCGCATGTGTGAATACCGAATAGTTTCCCTAATGTAAATAATGATTCAAATATATAAAAATATGTGGTAATCATGATTCCCCATTAGGTGGCCTTGAAGCCTTATAAAGTTTTCACTCATTAATTAGAAAGGCTTTATTCTGGGCTTCTTGATATGAAAATATTTGAAGCTATAGTTTATGAAGTTTTATCCAAATATTTCAAGGAAAAAGACACTATGGTAACTACTATTAAGTCAGGTTATAAGGTGGTGAAGTACTAGGTTGTTGAAACAGTCATGCTGTGACCTCTATTGTTATATTGTTATGTCCTGTTTTATCTCAATCTCCCCCTTATTGTTTCAAAAAAAATTATTTAGTCATTTCTTATGTTTGTCTTAATTAAAGAAAAAATTCAAAAAAATTAGGATATATAAATAGTAACTCTTTTCGATTTCCTATTAACTTGTTTTGAAGTCCTGTAGTACTCCCACGATCTTGTTTTGACTGATTAGACTCTGTTCCATTCTATATGATAGTATCAAGTTTGAAGACATAGGCAACTACTTTGAAGACAATAAGATTCACTAAGATACCCATTCTGGTTTGACTATTGTCTTCTTTGGAAGTCCTGTAATGTTTACAATGCCTAAGTTTTATTGGTCTTGTTCTCTACTGTTTTGTCCAACTTTATAATATCTAATAAGATAGACAATTCTTTTTAAGGAAACAAGGGACAACGTTGATAACCATTGTTGATAAACTTGTACTCTGTTCTACACCATGTGCTATGTCTATCCTTGGTATTGACTGACAGCTTTGTTTTGCCATATTTGACTGTATTCTTCCCCCCCCCCAAAGAAAGTAATAAGCACTAAGGAGTAATAAAATCCAAGATGTGTAAATTTTGTTGTAAAAAAGAGAGGGAAAAAAAAAAGAAAAAGAGCTCTAACGGATATAACAGCAAGTGTGTTTGGGGGTGTTAAATAGCTGACTTTATCAATGTTTTTGGAACATTGAACACAGCTGTTTGCAGTCTCCCTGTTTGAATGTCCACCTTGTGTTCTTTGATACTGTGATTTGAGGAACTATTTTCAAGAAGATAGTGTGTAATCTACTAGCAGGTAATTTCTTACTGTTATGTTTTTTTGTTTTGTTTTGTTTTGTAGTTCTGTATTGCGTGTACCCTTACGTCGCTTTGGTTTGTTTTGTGTTTTTCTCTTTTTCCTCTTAAATTAAAAAAAAAAAGAATAATCTGATTTCTTTCTTTTCTATTTATAAACCTTTTATCTCTTTCTCTTGTCTACCATAATTGCTCTCACTCAAATTTCAAATACTACATTGGATAGAAGTGCATGTTGACATCTTTGTCTCCTTCTTAATTTTCAATTATTTTCCCATTCAGTATGATGGCCACAATTTTTTCTGTGTGTAAAAAAAGGAAAATTCCTGGCAATCTATTATCCAGAGACTTTACAAAAATAACAGAAGGGATGGCAAATAGATTATAACTATACCAGAGTCATGTTTTCAAAACCAGAAATCTGGACACCAGGTTGAACAAGAGATTTTTAAACTACTTTTACTGACAAGAGACATCCTGTGGGCTGGAGATTTGGCTCAGTGGCTTAAGCGCCTGCCTGGCAAGTGCAAGATTGTGAGTTCAATCCCCAGTACTAAAAAAAAAGAGAGAGAGATAGAGAGAGAAACATCCTGGTGATGCGGTATAGATGGAAAAATATGAGAAGTTTAAGACATTACTGATTTATGGAAATCATGTAATAGCATATTTGAGATTGGGATAGTATTAGAAAATCCAGAAACCTTTGATCATTTCACAAAAATACAGTGATGTAAAAGACATTTTCTCAAATCATCCTGAAGACTTGGAGTTCTAATCTAATTCTTTCAGAAGTTGTTCAAAAGGAGAGGGAAACTAGGGTGACTAGAGGGGGAAAGGAAGGAAGGTAAAAGAAAAAAATAAGAAAATAGGAGTAAAAGGGAATGAAACCTTTGTAAGTAGGGAAGAGGGGTTGAAGGGAGAGGAAGGGAATGGAAAAAAAGAAGCAAGATATATCATGTACAGTAACAAACCCCTTGTGAGAAATATTATCATTATGTATATTTAAAATGTACCAATAAAAAAATAAATCTAATTCTCTCAGTTGAGTGTGTGTGTGTATACGTGTGTATGCACGTGTGTGTATATGTGTGTGTGTGTATGCATACAGTACTATAGATTAAACCCAGGGGCCACACTCAGGCTTGGCAAGCACTGTGGTGCTGAGCTACTGCCTAAGCCTATAAACCTAACTCTTTAACAATAGTTCTGTGACAACCCTTCAAATCCCAAGCCTATAGCCTGCCTTTTTAAAGCAATATTTTGGGGCCAAAATTGCCAAAAATTTCAATAGTGCACCATTTGGTGAAACTGAATCTTCTTTCCTAAAACCAATCAGTGGCCAGTGATATAAGACCCAATATCTCAGCATCAAGGACAGAGCCCAATTAACCAGCAAGTGACATCCAATTTTGTAACTGTGCAGAAGACACACTTTTATGAATTCAAAATGGAATTACAGAAAATTAATGTTAGAGGCAATTAAAATGCTCGGTCTTTTACAAATGAAGATTTTGAGCCCTAAACCCATCATGACCCACTTAATATCCCAGAGCCAGGGACATAGGACTCAACCCTGAGAATTCCAGCTCTGCATTCTCATTGCACTACACTGATTTTCTTTTTCTTTTTGTGGGGGCGGGGAGGCCTGGATATATGGGGATTGGGCCCAGGGGCTTTACACTGAGTTATAGTCCCAGTTCTTTTACTTTTTTATTTTGGGACAAGTTCTTGCTAAATCATTGAGTTGCCTAAGCTGAGCTCAAATTAGTGAATCTCCTGACTCAGCCTTGTAGAGTTTTGGGATTACAAACATATACCCACCACCACACTGAAATCCTTCCCTTACCCCTCTACATAACCTTCCCTTAGTTGTCAGCATCCAGTCAATGCCGGTGCCAAGAGTGAATGTGTTTGGGAAGTGAGAGAGAGGCAGAAAATAGGAACGAGAAACCTCCATTGTTCCCCAGTTGAAAAAGCTTCTCTTATTACCTTCTGGGAGTGTGACCAGTTGGAAAGAAAGTCCAGGTAATGAAGCACAAGTAAGTGGGTTGCTTTTGCCAAAATCACAGCTTGAGAGAATGGATGGCAGAAGGGAAGCCCCAGGCAGTCAAACTCAGATCTGAGAAACAATGTCTAGAGACTACTTCCCAACCCCAAACCTCATGCAGTCTGCAGCACATACTGACGCCCAAAAACACTGTGTGCAACACCAGTTTCCTAGTGTTCAGCACAAGCATGGTTTCTACCTTCAAAGCCAGCAAGCCTGAGTCACTAACCACACCACAGTCAGAACAAATCTGTCTCTCCCATACATGAATACTTTCCCAAACAGAGGAATGTGGGGGTGTGAAGTAAGGACAACTTACATAAATACTTGGGCCTGAGAATTCACATCTGCTAAGAAGTTTGGGGTAAATGGTCTGGAAGGACCCCTCCTAAAACAACATCCCAGAATAGTCTTTTTGAGTAAGATAAAGGGACTGCAGAGGGACCTTTTGGTAGTAAGTCTGAGTCTATAGGCTAAGCATAGCATTCATATCTTTTCCACCAAGCAGGAATAGGCACTCACTTGATCTCACCCAAAACTTATGTATGCCTGGATAATAGCACTAATTGTGGAAAGGCAAAGACAGGTGAATATTAACACAGAGGTTACGTAAGGCCAGCTGGCTGCAAAGCCAAGGACAGCTTTTATTCTGATGAACTGGCCACCAACAAGGCTATGAGCCTTGATCTTACAGACTGATAAATTCTATCAGTTTTCCTAATCAAATTTTGTCATATTTGGGGATACTGACGCACACTAACTAATCTTTTGTGAATACTAATGAGTGACACCAGACTGTCAATTAAATCACAGTGAGAAATGTAACTGTCAAATGATCAGAAACTTACTCAATTTGACCACAGTCTCTCAGCGGGAGCTAAACTATAGAAACATTAAAGAATCAGCCAAGATAAATTTATTGGAATATTTGATTGCCTAATGACATCAGGCTCCTAAAGTCATTTCTGTAAATGAGATTCACCCGTCAGCAGAGCAGCTCTTCCCGACACTTGCCAGATGAGCTCTACCTAGAGGAGGATTTAATGGGCTCAGTTGCTCTTACTTGACCCATTCTACCTTCCTCTGCTATGATTTCTAATGAATTTTTCTTATGCCTGACACATTCTATCTGTGTGTATGCATGTGCATGTAGATGCCTACCTGCCCTTTATCACAGTGTTAGCATTCCCTTTTGTATTTGTGTCTCCACTCTAGTGTTTATATAATGGCCAAGTAGTTTGACTATTATCTTCTTGTTTTGTTAAAGTTTAAAAGATGAACATTATGTTAATTATACGTTGTAACATCACAGATCATCACCAAATACTGTGTCTTTAAGTCATTATTATTTATGATTTCTGGTGCACCTCTGGGTCAACTGATGTTGGCCAGGACTGTTCTTCCAATACATAAGGGTCTGCTGGAAGCCATTTCTCTAAACTACAAAGAATGTTGGGAAAGATAGCCTTGGTTCTCATGACTTCATATCTAACCAAGCATTACGTTATTAATAAAGAAGGGAAAACCAGTATTCAGGGATAGCAATTTTTTTTGTAGCAGATGGTGAGTCATTGAAGAATTTTGAAGAGGAGAGTAATAGATCTGATTTGCATAGTGGAACAATCACAAGGGCTGTGTGTGGAGAAGCCTAAAAGTGATTAACCTCTGGTCTCAGCAAAGATCCTAAATTAATAGTCATTCCTATATGACAGAATGATATAGCTATCTGTGCTCTCCTCATCTCCCCTCCCTCACACTTCAGTTTGAGCAAGCAATAAGTCATTGTCCCCCCCCCCTGATAAGATGGGGCACTGCCATTGTTGAGTCACAAAAGGTAAGAAGAATGATCCAAATAGATTAATTGTGCAGCATGTTTCCAAAGACCTTCTAGGATCCCTAAAACATGCAATCTTCAGTCAATGTCCACCAGGAGTCACATGTGGCATGGGCAATAGCAGGTCAGGGTCACTCCAGGTTCACTCCAAGGGTCAAAATGTGGGAAATGGGTACAGTTAGCATCACTTGCTCACAGAATGGGGCAGCACCCATAATCCAGAAAACTCAGATTTACTTAGAATAAGAATGTTAACACATGCCCAACTTACTGAGAGCATCATAGTTGTTTTCTTCTGTTTGTCTCTATTTTTCTTTTGTGAATGTACATTTGCTTTTAGATAGGAGAAAAATTAATAAAACAAACAGCCCAAAATGCTGTTTTGCTGTAGTTCTGACAGGAAGTCCCTGGGCAGAAAGAATCTTACTAACTCTTGTCAACCAGTCAAGAGAATGCTTTTAGATTAACAGAGAAAGCGCTCTCCCGCTACCAGATCTCCCTGACTGGACCAAAGAGTATTTGCTACTGGCCTGTGGAAGCTTCCTTTATCCTACTGGTCAGCTCTGGGCCCTGCCCTGACCCATACTTCATGATTCTGTTCATTTCATCAAACATCTTTCAGGTGCCTCCTATACACCAAAAGCCAAGGATACAAAGATGACTAAGCCTGGCTAGCAGCCTGGAGGAGCTTACACCGAAAGACCTATTAGGACTGATCTGCCCTGGCTATAGGAATTTGACTAATGCTGAATTTCCATGGTCTTTTGGCAGATGGAAAAGGATGCTTCTGGGTCAGAAGCGAATGTCTGCAGGGACAGAGCTTAGAAGGGAGCTCAGACTTTGTGCTGAGAGAAGTCAAACTGGAGATAAACAAAGTTCTGGTTCTTCCTAAGGACTGACCCAAAATGTACCTGTACTACTGCACTCTCCCCTTTCCATCTAAATACTCTGGCCTGCACTCTAGACCATTGTTAAAAGAAGAATTTTCAAATAAAGGTATCCAAGGGCTGCCCAAAATGATGCTATGCTGTGTGAGCAGTTTTCTTTAGCAGATCCCCTTTGGCATACTGAGGAGAGGCACCCCGTTATCACCTCTCCCCTTGCTCCAGCTTTCTCAGAGCTGGCCCTTCTCCTCCCCACTCTGTCACTCTTGGAAGGTTGCCATTTGGTCAGTGAGTTTCTTTGTGAGGATTAGAGGGAGGTCTAGGCTTGCTGAGTGGTCCAAGTCTCCCATCTGCCTTCATCAGACTACAAACTGAACCTCTCAGAACCTGATCCACAGTGTTTTTTTTTTTAACCTAGTTGATTAAAGTCAGTATCACCTGAAACCCAAGACCAATGAATGTTCACAAGGACTCCCAGGTGGCCCTCTAGTCTAAGGCAATGCTCTCTCCTCAAAAGGCAGGAGGCGCCATTATGCTGGGGTCAGGAGCCCAGCCTCTTGCAGCCCAGGATCAAGATGCCACTCTGGAAAGTACCAGGACATCAATATTTCATGCCACTGGATCTGTCTTTGTTTTTATGCAAATTTCTCAGGCTGCCAGATGGGCAAAAGCTGGCAGCGTCATCCATCACCAGGCTGTTCCCTCCTCAGCAGCCTTGCCGGCTGCCAAAGTCCTGCAGGCTGGCCTCAGCTGTGGTCTGTCCTCTCACTCAGACTGCACAGTGGATATAGCTCCATCCTGAATGCTGTGAGGATCACCAAGGAAGCCTAAGGCTAGACCTTTGCTCTGGAAGACTTGCAGATGGACAGACTTCATGATGAGACAGAAAACAGTTGGCCACTTCAGTACTATGCCATGCAGCTTTTATTTTAACCCTCAAAGAAACTGTAGGGAAAGCAGAGCAGAGGTAATATCCCCAGTTTGCTGATGGAAAACTGAAGCCAACCTGCCTGATGGAATTGCCCAGTGTCATCTGGCAAGTTAGATAGCACAGCTCATCCTGGGTTCCTTCCAGCACTCTAAGGTCTCGTCTCTAATTCAGTAAGCCATGAGTCCATCCCAGTAAGACCCTGCTGAACAGAAGGGGACAATAAGACAAAGAAATCTGGCACTAGAAAGCTCTGTTCTTCCCACCCAACCTCCCCATAACCTACATAATTCCCAGGGACTGTAACCTCTCGCTGCAAATACCAACTGATTCTACTGGCAACCTCATTCTGGCCATACTGGCCCTTCTCTGAGAGCCTAGCCAGTGGCCAGTTCCTCCAGTATAGAGTTCTGCCTTATTCCTGACAGTTATTACTCCCTCAAGATCAGATATGAGTGATACTCCAATGCTGATGCCAGCCATGCAGCCAGAGATGCCCTAATGTGGACACCCTATGCTGATGCTTTATACCACCATCCCCATGGAATCTGTAGGCTCTGCCCTGTAGGCACACATAGCACCCCGTACTCAGCCTCCTCCACTACTAACTTCTGAGCTAAAGTTGCATACTATTCAGGTTTTCCTGTATGATATCCTTCCTAAACTACTCCCAGCCTATCCCACGCTTTGTCCCTCCAGCTCACCCAGTCACCCCCTTCTGCTCCCCTTTCCCTGCCATGGTGAGGTAAGACCCCACTGACACACTCCATCTTGCTTGGGCTATCCTATACTGCACAATTCCAGGTTTGGTGATAGGAGTAACACAATAGAGCACTGGTCAAAGATGCAGCTACAAGAGGGAGCTTAGGTGTTACTGATTCTGGCTCCAGACTTCTACACGCATAGAGGCTATGACTTGTCCAGGTTCACTCAGTGTGTTATGGTGAATCTTTCAATTGCCACATGGCAGGATTTACCTATGACAACCAGCCTTTGGTTTAGTTGTCTCCAATCTGGTGACATTACAGGGGAACTGATCAGTCCTTACCAGCTCTGATCCTGTGATTTGGGGCTTAGAAAGTGCTCTATTGTGCACTGGGATGCTATAAATTTCTACAGTCAAGGTTATGGTAGTTCAGTGATCATTGCACATGCCTGGAAATGTTGCACAGATGCTAACCAACCACTTGACAGTTTTGCTGTAGAGGGGCTTACTCACAGAGAAGGTTAGAACAGACACTGATGATCCCTTCCAACTCAAGATTTTTTGCCTCATACATGAGGCAGGAGCAGAGTTTCACAGGCCAAATTCTGTAATAACATTGTTTTTTCACTTTTGCATTGCAAAACGCCAACAAGATAGTCAGCAAACTCTCAGAATCAAGAAATTGAAGTTCAAAAATGTTAAGAAATGCATCAAGGCCACACCACTGGAATTTGAACCCTGGTCTGTCTGAGCCCAGAGCTCTCCATTCTATGATGCTGAGATGAAGGGTCATGTAGGTGGCACACTCCTGATCTTGGAGTTTACAGGACAAACCAGGTTTGCATGTGCCTCCATGCTTTCTTTTACATGTGCCCACCATACCCTTCTCCATATCCCTTCTTCCATTCTACAAACAAACTTCTTCTCAGCTTCAAGAGATCCCATCTTTATTACAGGACTGGTTCTAGCTACTCCTCAAAGATGAGATCGTCCCCTCCCAATGTAAGTGCTCCTTCCTCCATTCCAACCTAAGCTCTCCCTCCTCTGTGATTCCATAACAAACATATCTATTATCTATTATTTTCCCATTTATCTCAGAGCCTCCAAGGAAGCAGGTTCAGAGCAAGGTGATATACACACAATGTCCTCCTAGCATCCTGAGGTGGTTCTGGATATTTCTAACACTAATGGATCTATGTCATTTCTGCTTTATGTTCCCCTACTCCCACCACATCTGTCTCCAAAACTGAACACATTGTCAAGGCATATATTAGGTGCTAGCAGACCTGTGCATGTATGAAAAGAATCTACCTGCACCACTAACGTCTTCAGGTGCTAAGGGATGGGACAGTCTACACTGGCCTGAGACAGCAGAAATGAAAACATGCTGTTAAGTGCTTATATCTGATGGCAGTTTGTTTCTTAACCTTGCAGAAAGCAGCTTCTTGTTCATTTCCACCCTTTGATTCACTCTCCCCTGCCTTCAGATTGCTCTCCCTGCTGAGTTTAATTCCGTTACATACTGTTGGGATAATATAGCCTCCCTGAGGGATGCACAGCCCTGATCATCCTTTTGTCCCAGAAACTGGAGGACAAGAGTTTAGGTTAGAAGGGCAAGCCTACACTGAAGCCTGAGAGGCCCCAGGACCTGATAGGGGAGTTCGTTTTTCATAGCTTGACGTCCAGTTGGACAGATGGAGGCCCTGGGCCCCTGGCCCTGCTCCCAGGTTGAGGGTTGTAAAAGATCCAGAGGTCACAGTGGAGAGCAAGGAGATCAGGTTCTTGGGCAAGGACCAAATTGGACTGAGTCACTCAGCCTGCATGCTTGAGAGAGGAGAGCAGAAGATACAAGTAGGTAGGGGGCCAGAACAACCAGGAAGGTTTGAACGAAAAACACTGGAAACCATGATGACTATAGCAACTGAGTAGACTATATTCTGTGGAGCTAGAGGAGATCCTAAGAGTAGGGAATCAGAGTCAGCAGGCACAGCTCAGGGCTCCAGCGTAATTCACGCAGAATACCCTCTCTTTCATCTATTTTGTAGATTGGACTTTCATTGAAAATTTTCTTTGAATAAAATGTTGGAGGAAGGGGAAGGGAAAGGGTGAAGAGGAGGAGGAAGAAGAAGAAGAAAAGGAAGAAAGAGAAGAAGAAGGAAAAGAAAAAGAATGACTAACCCTGCCTTGGACTGTAAATTCCTTGGGCCTCAGACCTGGTCTCCTTCCTCCCTAGATAGCCAGACTCATGCTCAGTCAGGTAAGGAAGTTACACCAGGGGCCCCAGGATGAACAGATCACACCACCACTCTGAAGCGTGTGATGGCCTGTGTAGACGCTACCTAACTTAGATGCCTCCTTCCTGAGCTCCTGCACTCCAGGTATAAGATAATTGCTCTTCTGACCTTCACAGGACTCAGAAAGTCTCCTCTCCACTGAACGCTTTCACTTCTGCATCCTCTTCTCATCCTAAATTACCATTTCTTTAGCTCAAATGCTATTTCCCAGGGACGCCCTTGCTGATTTCCTCTTGTAGTTGGTCCTCCACATTCTCCACAGCCACCCGATGCCCTGCACATGGTGCATACCTTTATCATATAATTTGAATCTACAAGCCTAGGTACACATTTCATCTCAGGAGCTGAAACACCTGGAGCAGGCCAACTCCCTTAGGGATTCAATTTCCCCATCTATAAAATAGATAATAGAACATGCTTCTATTCTTTTGGAGATCAAATGCAGGAACATGAGCCAAATCTTTGTCCTTGTACCACCTAGCATAAGTGCTCTAAAAAAATTAAAAAGTAACCACTGTGAATAATGTCACTCAGTGAGTTTTTGTGATAAATTCCAGAATGTTTCCTGCACATTTTCCCCATCATGATTTTTGCATGTGCAATTCAAACAAATTTGTTTTCTTCTCAATTGAATCTTCTGACAAAAATGGCAGGTTTCTGAGCCAATGAGAGTACAAAGAGAAGCAACATCAGGAATCTTCCTGATGAAATTAACCTCCACTGATGTTTGACTTCTTTGTTGGCTTGGAAAGCCACCTAGTCAGGGAAAGCAATGTCCCTACATTATGTCTGTATCATAGTGCTTATCTCCTAGGGGAACATTTGCCATTGCTTTCTTGTTTCTGAACCAAAAGCATCTAACTCTAACTCTCTGTTTCCTGTAACTCAGGCAACTAGTGCAGTTTTTATATTTAATTACTAGTGGGACACTAATGGTACTCATCAACTTAACTGGATCGAGCGATGTCTAGAAAATGGGTAAAGCATCCTTTATGTGTGTTTGTGAGGATGTTTCTAGAGATTATTGGTATACGGGTCAGTTAACTGAGGAGGAAAGATAATCCCTGAATGTGAGTGGCACTTCTTCTCTTATTCTGAAATTTCTAATTTCTAGGGTTGAGCAGTTTGTGGTTTTTCCAGTTCTTCAGCCTACAGAGGATGTGTTAGTTACTTTTCTCTCATTGCTGAGTCAAAATACCTGATACCCAGAATTAAAGGAGGAAAGTTTTATTTAGTTCATAGTTTATAGAGCTTTCAGTCCATACTCAGCTGGCTCCAAGGCATAGTGGAACATGGCAGAGAAGCAACAGTTCATAGCAGTGAAAGACATCAAAAGGAAAAGCATCAAAAAGAGAGAAGAGCACAGAAAATACTCTCTGGCCCTTATATTGTATGTAGGCAACACCTACCCTAGGACGAGTGTTGCACTCACATCCATAATCCCAGTATTGGATCATGAATCAATCACAACCTCTAGAAACCTGCCCCCATGATGTATGAGGCTTTGGGGGGACATCCAGACACAAGCCATAACAGTGACCACTACTGGACTATTCAGCTTGAGATCATATAAGCCTATCTAATAAATTCCCTCCTATAATTATATATACATTGCATTGGTTCTATTCTTCTGAAGAACACTAACAGAACCAGTTGTTAAATAAATATAGACTTTAATCAATTAATAAGTCAGCAGAGTTACTGAACCCTATAGATTTCCACCTTTCATTTCTTGTAGACTAGGATTCAAATTACTCCTTAGAATAAAAGCAGCTAAGCCCATGCCACATTGAGTCGAACTTTCCAGATGAAAGAAGGTAGAGTAGATAGTCTTCAACTTGGACTCAGTGCTGGGAGACAAAAAGATTAATTTGCATCAAATGGAATTATTTATAAAATATGGCAGGAGTCTTAGGTTAAAGGAGCAAGCAGAATTGGCTCTCTGCGTTTGTTTACATGTCATTGTTGACATTACAGTGCCTACTAATAAGTTGGTTACCCTAGCATCTGAGGTCAGATGTTTTCATCTTTCCCAGGCCCAAGTAAGCCCCTTATGGCCCAGCAAACTAGAGGAGGCCTCTTCTCTGGCCACAGCTATGCCTCAGGCTTGAATCCTGGAAGTCAAAGTTGATAACCAGCTGACTGAGCCTTTGTAATTAGATTGTAGAGGACCATATCATACTGGCTCAAAAGAAAACAATGTTTACCTGTGGTCATTGACGGTTTTTACCTGTGTTCCTTCCTCTGGGCACCTATGCATGTCCACATGCTTTCTTCTCAATATTTGGAAAGATTCTGGAAGATTCTGAAAACCTAGTATTGCTTAAAGACACTGAAATTCATCTCAAACTGGAAAATGTAATCTATTCCTACATATTTACTCAAAGAAAATGAAAGCCTAAGTCTATACACAGAGTAGGACATGCAAGCTCATAGCAGCTTTATTTGTTCTAGCTGAAACACAGAAATAACCCAAATGTCTCTCAACAAATAAATAACTGGTGTGCTATCCATACAACTGAATAAAAAGGAATAAAATATCGATACATGCAACAACAACAATTCTGCTGAATGAAAACATACAGTCACACACTGGGGTTCCATTTATTCAAAACTCTAAAAAAGAACTAACTTCTAATAACAGAAATCAGATTCTTAGTTATTTGGTGATGGATTGGGATAGGGAGAAAAGGGAAGCATTACAAAGGGGCTTAAGGAAGTTTTGGGAAGTGATGGAATATTCACTAGCTTAATTGTAATGGTTTCATAGGTACTCACTTATGTTGAAACTAATCAAATTTTACACTTTTATATGTGTAATTTATTGTATGCTAGTTGTATCTGAATGGAAATCTTTTAAAATTCATTAGGAAGTAGCAGCTGCAAAGTTATGTCCAGAGTGTAATCTCAGTAATGCCAGTGAGGTCCATTCTTTATGCCGGCACCTAGTACAATGCCAGGCAGACAGATAAACATCACTTAAAACAAACTAATAGAATTGGCCTTTCTAACTAATTTAGCCTAACAGAAACCATAGTCCTAACAGAAACCATTCTACCCGGTTCAGTCATATCTACCAATATGTATGAAAAGTCCTGACCATCTTAGGATGGTGAATCTTATTTTGAACTCTCTTGCAAAAGCATGAACACAGTTTACCTCATCTATTCCCCCTTCCTCCTTCGAATTCCTACTCCCAGACTATTCAAATGTTTTACTCCTCAGAGAATGCTAATATTGGTTCCAAAGACAAAAGTGACTGCCAACAGAGGTGGAACTATTCCCCACATATACCCAGCATGTCTACAGCCTGCTAGATGGAGCCTCCCTAGGGCAAGGAGGACAGATACATCTTACAGGCACAGCTTCCTGCCTCGGGAAAGCAAGATGAATTGCAGGCATTCGGGGTACCCTACTCATGATGAGCCTGGTCTCATAAGAAAGGCCAACCAGGTAACCCAGAGAAAGGAAAGTAACAAGTGGGAGTCATGAGAGAAATACGGGAGGAGGAGGGCAGCACTGCTCACAGGGAGCAGACAGGCATTCTTTATTGATGAACTCATTAGCTATTGATGAGGAAGGCTTTTGTGCTACCCATTTGTCCTTCCCAACCCTTGAAACTGAGCTGTGATAGGCCCAGGACAATAATGAGGGGCCCCAATCTGAACTCAGCTCAAAACTCAGACCTTCACTAAAGGAACTGGTAGAGTAGTCACCACCAGGCTTTCTGGGACACCGACCAACCGCTCCAAGACAGAAACTCACAAGAAAAGGAGCACACATTTTCCCATAAACACAGGAAAATAAGTCAGCCTCCCATGAGGAACAGCAAAGGAGTTATCATTCCAGTATAGCCCAAAATACCCACTGGCTCAGCCCCATTGGAGTAAAGGCTCTGTGCATTCACAGGCCTCTGAGAGCAGAATCCCTGATTTCCATAGGATTAGCTGATTGTCTCTCAGCAGCCTTTGGAGATGGATTGGACTGGACAATTTTATGAATGAAGCTTTATGAAGGACAATTTCAAGGGGAAGGGATGAGGACTGAAAATAGGATGAGGACAAAGGAAGAGGCAAAGGCCACCCAGTCTGGAGCAGGAACCTCCTAAGGTTCCTTAAAGGAGACCTTAAAAGTAAAGTCTGTGGACCTCAAAGACAATGTTATCTAATTATCAATAATAACATGCATTTCTAAATCATTTTATAATGTACAAAGCACTTGAAATTCATTATCTATATCATGATTTATTACTACGAAGGCTAGAGGGCAATGACTGAGAGTTTTAATAATGCCAGGAGTTGGTTTTAGTGTTATACATGAATTAATTCAGTGAAACTTCCCAACACTGGAAGGATTCACTATTATTCTCATTTGTACTTTACAGATGAGAAAATGGAAGCTCAGAGAGTCTAGGCAGTTTACCCAAGGTCATGCAGTTCATGGCCGAGCCTAGATTTGAACCCAAACAACTGTCTTGAGACCCTATGTGCTATGTGCTTTGTTGCCTCAGAGAGCTGGAGGGACGTGCTCAAGGTCACCAGCTAGTAGACACTATGAGACCCAAACCACAGCCCCCTGACACCAAAGCTGTTGGCTCCCAGCTCTCTGTTGCCTTTCTTGCTGTTACCCAGACTCGCTCCTATTATTAAGAGCGGAGGCTCAGTACAAAAAATGAAGGTCACTGACCAAATGGAGAGAGAAACAGGGTATAAATGAGGTATCTTCTGTTCACGACTCTGCTTAGGCAGTTACTATTAATCAGATTCACCATCCTAAAAGTGTCAGTTTGCCTGGCATCAAACCCTGGAAGGGAGTGAGGAGTGAAAGGATCCTCTCTCCTTGTAGAGAGATTCCTTCCCAACACAAACTCTCCTCTAGGCCAGGGCCCTCCCACAGGAACTGAATGGGATCTGGTTATAGTCAAAGAAAAATCTGTAAAACAGTTCAATCAGGCCAAGATTCTGTATTCTGGGTTGAAAGGGACCAAACCAAGTACCCTTACCCGGATCCTCCCCACAATCAAAATACCTGTTGTGATAAACTGATGCCAAGATCAGTCACTAAGGAGTCCAAGAACACAAGTCCTGACCTGACCTACATCTGTGACAAGGTCTTCTTTAAGCTAGGGGGAATGACCGGGAAGCATAGGCCAGCACCACCACTTTCTGTTACCAGCATGTTATCATAGCCACAGGAAACATCCTGTGTCAGCAGCTAATCTAACCTCTGCATCAGGGCCGGCCATTCACCTTCAGTCATGGAGTTGGAGGCTATTCTTTCCTGAGTTTGTCCTGCCACCCTGCACTCACCCACCTACACACCATGGCTGGATCCATTTCTTAAGCTTCCTCAAAGACAGAGACAACCAAGGTGATCATGTTTCAAAGAGGGATAGGATTTCTGAATCCTAGGCATCTGCTGGGCTGGCTCCCTCCTGCCAGTCCTCCAGTCCGCTCTGAAACCAGCACATCTCCTCTGCCATGGAGAGCTGACCCTGCCAGAGCAGCCAAGGATCCACAAGTTGTTGAAGACACACCTTCGCCTCCATCAGTCCCACAGGTGAGTGCATGGCCATACTGTTTTCCTTTGACCCCACTCAGTCTCTGCAGCTGGATCTTAACTGCCATATCAGAGGCCCACATCATCCTTCTCCTAGAGTTCCTGAAGGATTCTGGGGAAATTCAATTGCATGTGGGACAACAAGCAGAGTGGGTTGACTGGCTTGCTTCCCAGCATGCTTTTAGTGAGAGTAGTATTCTATGGTCCACATTCCTAGCGATTTAGTTCTGAGCCTCCCATAGCAGTTTCATTCTTCCCCGTGACTTCCCACCAGGAGAGACCACAGATGCCCCCACATTCCCATCCACTATGTAAATTTCTATTCTAGAAATTCTGGAGCCTTCCTGGAATTTAAGGAATTCCCAGAAGCCTCTCATCAGCTCTCCCACTCAAAAGCCACATACAAGTCAATAGAAAAACAGGCCTAAAGAAACCAGACGCAGAACTTCAGCCTTAAATGTAGACACTAGCCTCTGTGGTGTTCTGTTGGATACATGCAGCCTCTACCACCCACCCCACCCTCTTGGGCAGATGTCTGCAATTCCACTGTAGGTGCCTTTTTCCACAGCCCATGCCAATCACTGAACAATTCAGCCAATATTTTCAGAGGTTCTTCAGTGTGTAGGACAACATATTGTACTGGAGGCTGGGGTGATTACAAAGATATAAATCCTTCCCCCCAAACCTCTATGCAGACATTGTTAGTGCTAGGGGTGTGGCTCAGTGGTAGAGTTTTTGCCTTGCATGCACAAGGCCCTAGGTTCAATCCCCAGCACCACTAAAACAAAATGAAAGACATTGTTATTATCCATGCCTTATAAGTGAGATGACCGAAACAAACACAAAAGGTCAAGTGGGTAGCCTGAGGTCATACAGCTTATGAAATCCTGAACATAGCTATGGGGTGGCTCTGTAGAGAGGTGACCCCAGGATAATAACTCAGGATTATGGATACTTCCATAAAGGACTGGCATTTGGCATATTGTTGTTTAGTATCAATACTTAGCCAAGGACTTGCCTGAGCCTGGGCCACCTGTGCAGGAGAGAGAAAGAGATGGGAGAAAAGGTGTGGCCAGTGATGCCTGCCAACTAGAACAGGGCCCAAGTTCATCCCTCCCCTCTCTCCATTCCTGGGGGATGTCACATCACTACAGACCTGGAACTGGTTGATGCATGAAGCTGAGGTCCCACCACATGATGGACTGAGGCACACACTGTATATGTGCCAGGCTCTCTGTGACAGGATCAGCTAGAGGCCTCCAGCAGTGGGGACTGAACCCAGCCTGGATGAGAGGAAGAACAGCCTGGTAGGCACATAACAGGAATAGGAAGGACTGGAGAGGCCAAAACAGCAATTCAGGCAAGAGGTAGTATCCGAACAGACTGGTGGTGGGAGGGTGCGGTGAGGGGAACCGCATGGGAGCAGCTCCCATGGGCTTTGGGGATTGAAGGGGTATGAAGGTCAGGGAGAAAGAAACATTTGCCTGTGCAGAGAACCAGACTAGAGCAGACCCCAGCGAAAGAAAATAGCAGGGTGCTCACACACTTAGAGGGGACAGGGGAAGGCCCAGAAACGCTCTCAAAATCAGGCCAAGGCAATGTAGCTACTTGCAGAGCAGCCAGGCCCAGACTTCATCATGCTGGAACCAAATGCACATAGTCCTTGCCATGTGTCAGGTCCTATTTCTAAGAGTTTTATCTTCAGATCATTAATGTCTGCTCATCCTATCTGCAGCTAGTCTCCTCGTTTTACAAACAAAGAAACACAGAGAAGAAGTAACTAGTGCAGAAGTCACAAAGCCAAGGTTGCAAACTTAAACCTGCTAGATCCATGATGAAACTACTAGGCTGCTTTCGGGGAGGATAAATGGAGGATTTGGGGAGGGGATGTGTAAGCTTATGTAAATTTATGAATGATGAATTGCTAGATGTCATTGAGAAGCCCAGGGAAGATTAGATGCATATCACTAGTCTTGATCGAGGTTGTGAGTGAGTTTTAAGTTTAGGGTCAGACAAGGGAAAGTCAGGCCCTGCCACTTACTACCTTCAGCACTCTGGGCCTTGCTGGCTCCACATCTGTAAACCGGAGATAACAGCAGCCTGTCTGACTCAGGTCTGTTGTGAGGGTCAAATGAAAATATGAATGTGAACAAATCTAGAAGGCATAGGGTTGTACAAAGGTGAGTGGAATACAGAGCTTACGGCTTGGGAGAGCCACAGGCCTCTTGTACTTGAGATCCTAAAGGCTCTTCCCCAGGTTGCAGATAATTCACATGGGCTTCGGACCCTTCAACATATATGTGTTAAGAAACTATCTGACACAGAAACAAAAGGCCCAGCACATGTCACTCACCTGCCCTTCCATATCTCATACTCAGTAGCTGAATAGCTGACCAGTGGGCAGCTCCATGGGGCTCCATCCAAGCCCCCTGGGGAGCGGAGGGAGACTGGATAAGGACCTACTTGAGGACAAGGCATGCAGTTATGGAAAGTTTGGGCCCAGCCTCAGCTCTCTGTACTGTGACCTCCTGACTCCACACCTCCCCCAAAATGTCTACTTGGAAGCAGCTGACACCCAGAACTGAGCAGAGAGACAGCCCAAAGGATATGTCATTGAAGTAATTGCTTAGAAGCTGCCTCACTTAAAATGCAGGCACTGGTGGAACCAGAACCTCAACCATCACAGTCGTAGGGATGCTTAGGTAAAGCATGCTGAAACCAAATGCACATACTTTGCATGCTGGAACTTGCAGGAAGGTACTCAGGGCCCCGAGTCTATGATTTCTCAGTCTTCTCTCCTAGTACCTAACAAACGCACCGATTACATCACAGGCAGATGCACCCTTCTCTCCAAGGCAAACAGGAAGGCCATACAAGACCTTCTAGGAAAAATGATTGAGGAGGTATTTTCCCCAGCTGACTCAAAGCGAAAGCATTTCCCCCAAGACCAGGAGGGGGCTGTTCTGGTCACCATGTTAGTAGCAGTTAAGTTGTAAGCTCTTGTATTCCTGCTGGAATGTATTATCTTTTGATCGTTCTTTTAAATATCACTGCTACTGTTCAGGTTCTAAATAATAGAGCTTTTGTCTCCATCATTCTGTCCCTTAAGTAGTCCTCACAGGAAAAGGGACAGACTGCCCATGCCATGCCTATCATCACTCAAACAAGGAAGAGAGCCATGTGTTCAAACATTTTCCTGTTCCAAGAAACAAAGAGATGAGATAGGAAAAGGGATGGAAGGGCATTCCTTGAAGAGAAACATCTGTGCAGAGTAGGTGCTTTGCATATTGCAAAGTTGTGCATGTGAGTTTGGTCATGTGTGTCTGCGTATTTGCACCTATGTGCCTATGTGTTCTGGTGTTTTAGTAATGTTATATGCACTATGTGTGTGTCCGTAACGATTTATATGAGAAGGCACACATGTGTATGTGTGGCTGTGGGAGGAGGTGTGCATACATGTGTATACGTGCGTGTGTACCCTAGGCACAGCATTAGGGCATAATGAATGATTCTGCATGAGAGTCACATATGGCAGTGGTTCTGCCATTGTGATGCACAGGACAAAGGTATGAATGCTGGATTTGGAACTAGTACCCTTGGGTTTGCAGCACAGCTTTATAATTTAGTAACTAAAGGACCTTAGACCAGTCATACACCACTCTGGACCTCAGAGTCCTCTGTTAAATGGGAACAGTAATCCTTACCTACACTAGGGAAAATTGTGAGGCTCTACCCCATGTGGAAATGTGTGATCAGCTTGAGGATCAGTACATGGAGTGATTGCCTCACCCACTCAAGACAGCCTCATCACAGCAGAGGGGCTGAGAGCACAGTCAACCTTACCTTCTGGGGTCTCAGGGACACCTGCTCCTGTAATCTTCCCTTCACTGATCATGATAAACCCCCTTAGCAGACCCTGTGTGAGGAGGAATAGCCTCTGAAAGGGTCCTAATGCTGCATCAGTAAGATGTAACACACATTTTGCTAGCAACAAAGGAGTAAAATAAGAAATGGTCATCTCCACCCAATCCTTGATCCATTACCCAACTAATACCAAGTGTGGACATTCACTGAGCACCTACCTCACTCTGTGGCCTTCCATAGGGTATCACTTGCTTATCACACACTTGTGAAGCAGGCACTACTAAGGTGACTTTAAAGATGAGGAAACTTAAAGGAGAAAAACTAGCTTGTTTTTCCATTGCCTAGGCAGTAAGTTGCCAAATCATGTTTGACAGCCAAGCCCTGACATCTGTCCCCAGAGGCCACACTCTTAGTCTAGATGTGGAACCTTCTTCAGGCTGTGTTGGAGATCAGGTTGCGTTCGGAATGACCCCCACCCACCCCAAACCTGTTACCTACCTTCTCTCTACCTCAGGTCTCTAGCATGATGCCACTCTCAATATCAAGCCCTGATGTCTCCACAGCTGCCATCCCACCTTCTGACTTTTGCTCAATAAGTAGGGAGATTTGAGCATCTGTAGTTATCTTTCACAAGGAGATAGAGGGCTCAGGTGAGTGGCAGAATCAGTCAGTCGTGCCTAAGTTTCCTTCTTGCTGGTAAGATAGGAACAATATCTCCTCTTTCAGCTCCTGAGAGAGGTGGGGCCTGTAACTTGGCAAGAGTCAAAGAGATAGAGCTTGCTGCAGAAGAGGCAAAGAGCAGGAAGGGGTGGGTTTGAGAACTACTCTAAGGGAGAATCAGCAAAGCCTGGGGCAAAGGAGAGAAAACTAAATTAAAGATGGAAGGAAAGGGAACAGGTAGTATAGTGGCCAGGGATTGCTTGCAGCAGGAGAGTGGCGCCCTCTTCTGTCAGCTTCACTGCAGGCAGCGTGGAGATTCACTTTCCACCCCCATTTTCCTGCAATCACGCGCACTTCAAAACGCCAGTGGATCTTACTCGTGACAGGCCCACTTGAGACGACATTGTTTCCCAAAAGGCTGACAGTCTGCCACATCTGAGCTTGCCAGTGACGCTGCCTGCACCCCCCTCTCCAGGAGCCTTGGAGCCCTGAGGCACAGTACACACTTGCCTCGGTAAGATGACTGCTTTCTATCATCCTCTGACTCAGAACAGCTGCTCTCTCACCTGAATGTGGAGGTGTTGGGGTTGCTAGGAAACGGAAGGCAACCTGTGAGGAAAGGCCATGCAATGGACTCAGACCCTGCCTGCTCAGTACAGCTCTGTGACCTTGCAAAGACAGATCTGCTGTCCCAGCATTAGTCACAGATATCTGTGCAAGCAATGTTCTGGGAGAAGCATAGAACACAGCCATCAATAGCCTGCCTGCACAAAGTGCCAGCTCCAGGCAAGACCTAGACCATCATACCACAAAGATTCATCCACATTTCCATGCCAACAGGACATGCTACAGAGTGCACAGGCTACTGGGACAGCTGTGGTCAACACCGAGGCAGCACAAGTAGATAAGGGAGCTCCACTAGAAGGATTTACTCTCATCTATGGCATGCATGTTGTGTGTCAGGCACAGTGTTATACACAACAGTCAATATCTTGTTTTTCCCTCTGCATGCCTGAGGAACAAAATACTTTGACACTCACAGCAGAAAAAAGCAGCATTCCAGAGTTTGTAATAGTCTAAGGCCACAGAGCAAATCTGTCTGGCTCAGGGAGAAGGGGAGCCAGCAAAGGTCAGCAAAGACAGGATGTGTAAGACACCCTGGGACAGTGAATGGACTAGCCTGCTCCTGTGTGCTACATGCAGAGGGACCCAGAAGATAGCAAAGTTCTGAAGCAAAAAAAAAAAAAAAAAAAAAAAAAAAACCATAAATCGAATAGTGTTATGTCCAGAGAGAACTACAGACAAATTTCTAGGGAGACCTCAGTGGGGAAGTATCTATACCCAGGAAATTCAGGGAAAGGCTTCCCTTTGAGTGATTGTTAGAAGTACAGTATGAAGGGCTGGGGATATAGTTCAGCTAGTAGAGCATTACCTAGCATGCATGAGGCCCTGGGTTTGATCTTCTGCACTGCCAAAAAGAAGCAGGGAGGAAGGAGAAGGAGCAGGAGAGGAAGAAACAAATAGCTTGCAAATGATGGGACCTTTGCACAAAGTAGCCTATGGAAGATAGCCCAGTGCGTTCACAGGATAAAGACGTCAGCACTGTGCCAGTCTAGCTCAGAGATTATGAGAGAAGTCAGATGTTGTAGAAAACTTGAAAATTATGATCACTTTAGCAATGGGTGAGAGTTCATTATGGCATCAGAGTAATTCTATGGAGGCCTTGGAATGCTGGGCCCTCCATAGAATTAAAAAGGTCTAAAACTCAGACTGAAACCTCATATGCAGCCACCAGAGAAGTCTCCAGGCTGCTAAATGCTCTCTGCTCATCAGCTCCATCCTCACTGGGGGACTCACCTCACCTCAAGCATCTGTCTCCTTCCAGCAGGCTACTGTGGGCGCAGGAGGGCAGCATAACCTGAGATTCCAAGGGCAAAACCATCTTCAATTTTGTCTTCCATGACATAGTGACTGCAAAGCCCATTGAAATAGGTGAACTCTCTCCAAAAGAACAGGTATTTCCCACTGCAGGTTGCAATTTATCACCCACCAGCAGGTAAAATGATGAGCATGAAGCCATAGTCAGAGGCTGCCTTGACTTTGTTCATGTTTCTGAGAAAGGGAGCCCTCTGCACTGCCTGCTCTCCAAAGGAACAGCCCTGCTGGGTAGGCTCCAAGGACTGCCACTGGCCCAAGGCTTCAGTGTATTTACTCTTTATAAACCAGTTGCTGACCCTTGCAGCAGAGCAGTCATTGTTCTGGGCACGACAGTGAGTGCTTCACAGATCTTTACACCTGACCTGCGCAATCCACATCATATCTTTTGGTTCTTCCCAAAATCTTAAGGAATCACTGGCAAGCATGCACCTTTATTTTTTATTTGCTTGCTTGCTTCTTTACCACTTTTTACATATTTATTAAGATACAATGATGTACAGTAGATTTAAAGCATGCAGCTTAATGGGTTCTGACACGTGAATGCACCTGTGAAACCATCACCACAGCCAAGATGAGGAGCATAATCATCACCCCTACACGAGTTCACCAGAGGCTCTTTGTAATCCTTTGCTCTCCTCCATGGCCCCGTTCCCAGGCAACCACTGATCTGCTTTGTCCTCTAACTTTACATTTTCTGGGGGTTTATATTAATGAAGTGAATCACTGCGTCCACACAATGCACTGTTCAAACTTGTCTCTGTCCCACCACGCTGATTCTCATCAGCCACTTGCCTAGCTGCCACTTCAAGCTGGACACTAGGGTGACAGAAATAGGAATCAGAGGTGAGTCTTATCTCACCTCAAGGCCATATAGAACAGTGGGAAAACCTTATAAGACACCATCATATAGCCTAAAAACTGTGAGAGTGTAGGAGTTAAGGCTAACCCCATGGTTAGCCTCTAAACTCAGTGCAAAAGAAAGATCTATGCAGGCAGACTAGGAGCACAGAAGAGGGAGGGACTCTTCCAACTGGACTGGGGATCCACAGACAACACAAGACATTGACATTCTCTACATGGACCGGGACTGTCAGGAAAAATGGGAGGGAAAAATGCATACTAGGCAGGACAAAACAGGGACAAAGGCATGGAGGCAGGTCAAGCAGAACAGATGGGGAAGATGGTGAGCTGAGAAGTCCTCCTGCAATTCTTCACATGAAATGTGTTTTCTTCCCACAAGGATGTTATATTGGGTTTATGTGTGGAGCAGAAGGGAGGGAAGTGTGGAGGATAATTCTTTACATTTTAAAGTAATTTACAAAGTGCTTTGACTATCATACCTTATTTAATTCTCAGTATAATCTTACATGTGGGAATTATCATTATTTTACCATTTCACACTTTGGAAACTAAGGGTAATAAAATCTAGAGATTTTCTCAAAAATATATATTCTTGTGTGGTGGAACAAAGCTTCAAGCTAGGCTTCTTGTTACCAGGAAAGTTTCTTTAGTCCTTATGTTTATAATAATCCACATTTACTAAACAGGGTAGATGGAGCCACACATGCAGCATACCATGCACAGAACCAAGATCTGAGCTCATGTCAATTGACTCTATTCTCGAAATTTTAACCAGTGTCATCCCCACCTTCCAACCACCCTATCATTTAGCAAGCGTCATGTACAAAGCCAGCACCTGACATGCTCAGCAGTGGCATATCCTTCCTCAGTCAACAACAGAGGAGGTTGCAGCTTGATGAAATTAGCAAGCTTGCAAAAGCCACTCACTCCTAAGAAGTGGAACAGGTGCTCAGCAGCCCTGTCTGGCCACTGCTGATCTCATCACCATGTGTGGCACTGGAACTGGAAAAAAAAAAGGCATGGAATGCAAGGAGAATTGAGCTTCCATGATTCTGTAGCCCTGGCCTGTAGCTCCACCAGGAGGCCTGGGCTCAATACAGGGACCCTATGCTGTACTGAGAAAGGCCCTATGCCAGGAAGTTGTGATAAGGTTGGGATCATGGCTCTGTAACTCTAACTGTGTGATCCGAGAAAGTCACTTGGCCCCTGTGAATCAACAGAGACAACATCTTCTAACCTCACACAACGGTTGTCATCCAGTGAGACAAAGGGATCTGGAATGACTATTCAGAGACCAAAGCACTATATGTTGCAAGATATTCCTATAATTTGCAAATGAAACCACTCCAAAGCTGTGACTACTACAGATTTCACCTCAGGCTAGGTTCCTGACCTCTCTCCAACCTGCCTGGCTTTGGTATTCTTCAGCTGAAATTGAAGCCAGCATGGACCTGAAGAAGAAATGTTAGTCTATGTCTGTGGATATCCAAGTCCACTGGGCTTGCTTTCCCAGCCCTACTCCATCTTCAACACCCACATACACAGAATTACCTACTAATACTCTAGGAAAAATGATTTTTAATACTAAATTATTCTCCATGAACAACTTTGACTTGAGCCAAAAAATTCCAGCGCCTGATGGCTTCTGAAGTTCCTGTGATGTGGGAAAGTTGACAAAAACAATAGCTATAACACAATCATCATTCTGCCAAGCATTTACATATGTACCTCATTTAATGTACCCTCAAAGCTCTAGGAATTACCTCCAGATGAAGGACCAAAGGTACAAACAGCTTATTACCCTAGAGGACAGTGTTGATAGGTCACCCTTCCTCTAGCTCTTCTTCTTCCTTCTGAACAGAATCCTAGCCTGGTTCAGTCATCCACTCCAGATCTCCAAGATGGTGGAGTTGTGGACAGTGGAGTTAGTCCAAGACAGAGTAGTTATGGAAATGATGAGAAATGGTAGGCTTCTGGGCATATTTTGAAGATGTAACCAAAAAGTTGTTGAACATGAAAGAAAATAGTCAAAAATCCAAATGAATATGGAAAAGTGTTAGGTAGACTGAAGGACTTCACACAAATACAAAATTATATATATATATATATATATATATATATATATATATTTATATTATAAAAATATTATATATACAATATAAACATTTTTTGTATCAGGAATCAAACTCACAACCTTGCACTTGATAAGCAAGTACTGTGCTGTTGAGCTATACCCCCAGCACAAAATTATATTTTTATTACCAAAAAACAACTTTTTCTTTTATTGTGACCCCTCTCTGTCATCACATATACAGATTTCCTTTACTGGGGAAAGTTTGCTTCTCTCTATCAGTCCCTTTCTTTGCAATTTGTAGGGGTTATTAATGTGTGTAAACTCACGGGATGCAAACTGACTTCAGGAAAGGAATGCTACCAAAATAACCACAGCATTTCTTGTCAAGCTAAACATAATTCATTGTTTAACCCATTGATGTGCCTTCTCTCAATAATCCAGAGCCAGCTGTATTTTACCCTGATTTAGATACAATAAATTTCTTCTTCTCTACAGTTCACAGCAGGTGGTGAAGACTGGGGGTCTTCATGCTGCTTCCTTGAACCCCCCTAGAATGGATGTGTGTGGCTGGAAAGAAATGGAAGTTGCTCTGGTCAATTTTGATAACTCAGATGAAATCCAAGAAGAGCCAGGTTATGCCACAGATTTTGATCCAACCAGCCCAAAAGGCCGGCCTGGGAGTAGCCCCTTTTCCAACTGGAGGATTCTCATCAGTGACAGCACCAACCATGAAACTACCTTCTCCAAGTTCCCAGGAGACTATGTGGATCCCCCAGCTCCTGAGCCTGGGATCTTGAATGAAGGAAATCAGCGAGTTATCATCAATATCGCAGGCCTAAGGTTTGAGACCCAGCTAAGAACTCTCAATCAGTTCCCAGAGACCCTCCTGGGGGACCGGGAGAAAAGGATGCAGTTCTTTGACTCCATGAGAAATGAATATTTCTTTGATCGCAATAGGCCCAGTTTTGATGGAATCCTGTATTATTACCAATCTGGTGGTAAAATCCGGCGGCCAGCCAATGTCCCTATTGACATCTTTGCTGATGAGATTTCCTTCTATGAGCTAGGTAGTGAGGCCATGGACCAGTTTCGGGAGGATGAAGGCTTCATCAAAGACCCTGAAACTCTGCTCCCCACCAATGAATTCCATCGGCAGTTCTGGCTCCTATTTGAGTACCCTGAGAGCTCCAGCGCTGCCCGTGGTGTGGCTGTGGTCTCTGTGTTGGTTGTGGTCATCTCTATCACCATTTTCTGCCTAGAGACACTACCTGAATTCCGGGAGGACAGGGAGCTGAAGGTGGTCAAAGATCCTAGCCTCATCACAAACACAACAGTCCTTTCCCAGACCATGTTCACTGACCCATTCTTTGTGGTGGAGTCCACCTGCATCGTGTGGTTCACCTTTGAGCTGGTGCTCCGGTTCGTAGTGTGCCCCAGCAAGACGGACTTCTTCAGGAACATCATGAACATAATTGACATTATCTCCATCATTCCCTACTTTGCAACTCTCATCACAGAACTGGTTCAGGAGACAGAACCAAGTTCTCAGCAGAACATGTCCCTGGCCATCCTGAGGATCATTCGGCTAGTGAGGGTCTTCCGCATCTTCAAACTTTCCCGCCACTCGAAGGGGCTACAGATCCTGGGGCAAACACTGAAGGCTTCTATGAGAGAGTTGGGGCTGCTCATCTTCTTCCTCTTCATTGGAGTCATCCTCTTCTCCAGTGCAGTCTACTTTGCTGAGGTAGATGAGCCAGAGTCTCATTTCTCTAGCATTCCTGATGGCTTCTGGTGGGCAGTGGTCACCATGACAACTGTAGGCTATGGTGACATGTGCCCAACCACCCCAGGGGGGAAGATTGTGGGCACTCTGTGTGCCATTGCAGGGGTCCTCACCATTGCCCTACCTGTGCCAGTTATTGTCTCCAACTTCAATTACTTCTACCACCGAGAAACTGAGAATGAGGAGAAGCAGAACATCCCAGGAGAAATTGATAAAATTCTCAACAGTGTGGGCTCAAGAATGGGCAGCACAGACTCTCTTAATAAGACCAATGGAAGCTGTTCTACAGAGAAGTCCAGGAAGTGATTAGGCCAAGGCTTCTCAAATCACCGAACATATCTCTCTCTCTCTCTCTCTCTCTCTCTCTCTCTCTCTCTCTCTCTCTCTCTGTCCCCTCCTTCTCTCTCCCTCCTTTTCTCTCCTTTCCCTCTTTTTGTCCCCCTCTCTCTTTCTCTCCCTCCATCCTCTCTCCTTCTATTTTCCCAAAACCAAAATTTATCTTTTGTGACCCACAGGCCACTGACAAGCTGTTATAATAAATGCATATTTCTGCTGTATTCTCTAAGCCATTTATTCTTAATCCATTACAGGAACATTTCCCTTTCCTTTTCTATGAAGGAAGTAGTTCAAGTCTCTGCCTCAGAAATATTGATAGTACTTAGGAGGATGAAAATGCAGAATCCAGGCTACCCAGACTATTGAATCAGAATCTGTATTTTAACAAGATCCTAGGTGACTTATCTGTACACTGAAAAGCGTTTGAATTTAGTGTCCCTAAGTCAGGCATATTAAAAGACCAGAGCTTCTATGAGCAATGTGTAAGAGCTGAGAATTGTTTAATGATAATAATAATAATATCTTACCACTGTATAGCATCACATTTATTTTCAAAGTCTATTTACTAACTTTTCTCACTGCCTTTCAATATGATCAGTTCAACAGATTAGATTATTCCCACATTGCACAAACCGAGGAGCAACAATTTGCCTAAGATCACTCGAAAATCATGACCCAGTGAGTGTTGTTAAATCTTCTACCTATGTGCCTAGTGTTCTTCCAGCTAGTGAAGAGGATGAGGATGTGATGTGACTGTGGAGAGTGAGAGGAGTTTGAGAGGTCTGACCTTCTACCTCCAGGCAAGGGCATTCTTCTTTGGAGGCTCCAAGATTTCTTTTTTTTTTTTTTTTTTAATTTAAAGAGAGAAGAAAAAAAAAAAGAAAGGACATTAAAAAAATGCAGTAAAAGGGTACAAATAATAAATTATTTCTAGAAAAAAATATATACAGTACGAAATCACCAGTTAATAGGTTACATATTATCTTCCCAGAAACAGTTGTCCATATCACTAAATTAAAGCATATAAAGTGAACATTCATACAGTGAAATTGGAGACAGTTCCGTTCAATGATCCAACAAAAGCTCAGTTATATGGTTTTCCATCCTACACTCTTGAACATACCTGCAGTTATATCCCTTAGTCCACCTTACTTTCCTCTCTTTTTTACAGTAACAATTAGACTTTTAGGGTTTTATTACTCTCACGGTTCTTATTACTTGGAGGCTCCAAGATTTCAATAGTGTGGGGATAGTGCTGCCTGGTCCCCTGCTCCACAGTCCCTTCCCTGGGCAGTGGACAAGCAGAAACATTCTTAGGTGCATTTTGCCTGACCTATCTCCATGACACAGAAGCTGGGATTCTGAGAGTAGGAAATGTGAGGCCCAGAGGACTGCTCCAAAACGGACATGTTCATCTTCTTCAGAGTTTAATTCCCACTGAATTAACAGGAATTGACCAGCAAGGAAGAGCAAGCTCTGAGGCAGGTGAGCAGAGGCCAAGTTTACTCAAGGAGGATGCTTGTGGCAGCCCAACCTGAGGAACAATTCCCCTGGAAGAGGAGCATCTCAGCCAGCCGTGCTCCCAGAATGAGGAAAGGGAACTGGAATATCCCATGGGCAGCAAATGTCTCCACTCCCTGTACTCCAAGTAAGTAGGCCTGTGTGTTTCTCAGGCCCAATATTCAGCACCAAGACACACCCCAAAACAATCACACCCATCACAATCAATGTCTGGGGGTCCCAAATTACTGCAAGCTCAACTCTGCCCAACCCACAAGATTCTCCAGAGAAACAGAACAAGTAGAGAAAGAGCATATGTGTGTGTGTGTGTGTGTGATTTGTATGCATACAAAGCATATATATATATATATATATATGCTTTATATATACAATAATTCCCTCCCCACTACATACACTATGGTTTTCGTATATATACACATCTGTGATAAATGTAGTTTGTAAAGTAGGTACGTTAAGTGCTTAACAGCAATAACTAATAATGAAAATAGACTATAGCAAAAATATATGATAAAATTATTTAAACTTGTAAATTGCTTATTTCTAAAATTTTCCACTTAGTGTTTTCAGACCACAGTGAGCTAAAATTAACTGAAATCACATGAAGCAAACCTGCAGATCAGAAAGGACTTCTGTACACATAGAAAGAAAAAGAAAGAGAGGGAGAGAGAGAGATTTAGTAGAAGGTTTCAGCTCCTATAATATGAAGGTCAACAGATTGCAGGATCTGCAGAGTGAACCAGTAAGCTAGAGACCCAGAGGAGATGACATTGTTTTCCAGTCTGAAGGGTCTCTTTTAATTTCCATAGCAAAAATAAACAAATGACATCAAGGAAACAACAATTTTCAGAGAGTGGCACAATTTACAAAGGGCGTCCAAATTTTGTGTTTCTTCTCCATTTAATCATGCCTATGCCTTTGCCAAGAGTTGTGCAAGTCAAGACTAATAGTCTATTCATTTTCTTTGAAACATGCTTTATAACCCATAAAGCACTTTCAAAACTTAAAGGTTTGGGGTGGAAAGCTCTACAGAGTTGAAGTCAAAGAGCCTGGCTGAGTTTTCATAAGTCAGATGCGTATGGCCTTAATGAACCCCAGTTCCCTTAAGTAGAAAACAAAGACAAAAACACACATACAACACATGCACACACACACACAACACATGCACACACACACACACCAACAACAACAACAACAACTACTACTACTACTACTACTACTACTACTACAACTCCCTGACAGCAGTCATGGCACCATTTTCTTATTGCACCAAACTTATACTGCAAACGGCTCCCAAGTCACACAATCTGGCCAACAGTTCCCCTCAGGATCTTTCCATATCTTCAGAGTGACTGTTTAGGGCCTGCCCTATGCTAGAGACAGGTCCCTGACAGCTTTCTGGTTCCCTGATCCTTACACTCCACTTTCTTGAGCTTCCTTCCGAAGCTAAAACAATGGCAGAGTTCCACTGGCCTTGCCAAGCTGCTGAGGAGACTCAATGATGGAGTACTACCAAAAGTAACTTATGGAGACAAAGCACATCACAAGTGAAACTGCTTATTATTCCTTAAATACTTTCCCTTTGCATCAATTTGAAGGATGCCCAAATGAGACTAGAATTTACCTTTGCAATTCTGGTCAGATTATGGCCCTCAGCAGATGTCAGCTGATTGAAGTGTGTGTGTGTGTGTGTGTGTGTGTGTGTGTGTGTGTGCGCGCGCGCGTGTGTGTGTGTGCATGTGTGTGTGTGTGTGTGTGTGTGTGTGTGTGTGTGGTGTGTGTCTCTCTGCTGTCTGTGTTGGTCTGTATAGATGCCATGAAAATAAAACTAACTGTATGGAAAACAGACAGTAGTAGAGGCATGGATGACATATGTTTAATAAACAACTACCATTCTCTAGATGCTTTACACACTATACCACTATACCACTATAAGATAGATGTTATCTTCACCTAACAGATAAGGAAACTGAAGCTTTGAAAAGTTAAATAATACTTCCCTATAGCAAACTGGGAGAGTTATCCTCGGCACCCCAAAGAAGGAAAATCAGCCAAATCAGAGATGGATGCACCTTGTCTTGTCTCCTCATCTCCTTGGGCAAGAATCTAATTCCTGTGTTGCCACCTTCAAATCCCTTTAATTTATAGCAAAACCAAAGTGACTGCCCATGCAGGCCACCATCACTCCTTTAGGTCCTGGAACACGAAAGGCTGATTTGAGCCACTAGTCTGAGAAGAAATGCTCAGCAAAACCTCTAGAGCAATCTCCAAGCCACAAACCAACATGGCCCAGCTCCTCACACACAGAGGCCTTCTTCCAAGCTGGTCAGTAGCTACTGCCCAGCTTCCTCTGCTCCTTGAGAGCTCCCCCCACAACTTGCTCAGGCACACAGTGAGGATGTGCAGCTGGTGTGAGAAGATATTAACAAGACAATTTTGGCTACAGAGGACAGAAACCCAACTCAAATTGACCTGAAAAAGAGGTCTGCATGGGTTCCTGTGACAAAGAACTGCAGGAGGAGGGCTTCATACTATACCTTTAGTGCTCTCCTCATCTGTGTCCACCAGAGATGAGGCTCGTCTCTGTTCCCTCTCCTGGGTGCCTTCATGAGCCTGGAGGCCAGATTTCGTCTTAACCCCACCTAGCCAAAAAGAAAGGAACAAAAAATAATGACACACACATAATCACACACACACACACAAAATCACCTTTCTAGTTACCTATTATCTCTCACAAAAGCATTAACTTCATATGGCAGAAGTACTTTTTTTTAATCCAGAGCTGTATTCAAAGTACCTGTCACAGCACATACTGTCAACAAATATTTATTGAGTGTTCAATAAATATTTAAAGTACCTGTCAACAAATATTTATTGAGTGTTCAATAAATATTTATTGAATTAATGAATTGTCCCTTTAAGCTCTCCTTCCCAAATGCCCTAAAAGGACTTAATTAAACTGCCTGATAGACCTGGTGAGATTTCTTCCTTCCCCATCCTTTTTCTCTCTAAATCATAGCTCCATGTTCTGAAGCCAGTGTGATGCAGGTATGATGCAGGGGACTCTTGAAGGAGTTATGAGGATGGGGCTTGGGGCCTGGGGTGTAGCCTGAATGAACACAGGGAGGGGCAGGAGGGGTATCCCAGCTCCCTGAGCAGAAGTACACACGAGTGACCCTTGAGATGAAGCTGACTCACAGGAACATCAAGTTGGTACATATGTGCTTCTTAAAACTTTAAGCCAACATCTCATTTTGGAGAGTTTGCATTTTTTTAAAACTTTAAAAGAAATAAGTGAAATAATGGCAGCAAAATTTGGTAATTACTGAATCCAGATAGTGGATGTATAAAGGCTCATTTTATTATTCTCACTATTTTTATGTATGTTACAATAAAATTTTTTAGAATATGTTTCTGACTTCCACTGGGAAATTAGAAAATTTGTTCACGGGGCTGGGGATTTAGCTCAGCGGCATAAGCACCTGCCTTGCAAGCAGGCAGTCGTGAGTTCGATCCCCGGTACCGATAAAAAGGAAAAAGACAAAAAAAAAAAGAAAATTTGTTCACAATAGTGGAAGCTGCTGTCCAGTTCCCTACCTGTCTGTCCTCCTCTGATGTCCCTAACACACCTGCCAGACCCTGTATTAGTGACCTTTCTCTGCTACGTGTAACAAACCCTCCCAGAGAGCTGCTGGCCTGCAGAGAGACTTGATTTGCATGACTGAAGCAGAAAATGCATCTAAGAGAGACATGGGTTTTTGCATTAAGAGCTTATGTGCATTGTGATTTACTGAGATCTGGTCTGTCTGTGACTTTCTTCTCCCAAACATCCTTCTGAGCAGTGAGGAGGGGTGTCTGCTTGGCATGGTACAAGCAGTAGCTACAGCCCAAAGAGAATCCATGTCCTTCTCAAAGGACAGCTTTCTAAACTCCCCTGCTCCCAGGTGTGCTTCCTAGTGGGCATAATTTAAAGTAGACAAAGAGATGGACTTGTAAGTTCACTCAGGAGGATCCATCTGGCCTGCCTTTGAAAGCTCTCCAGTGGGGCAACCTAGCTTTCAACTGCAACTGCTCTGGACAGGCAATCTGGAAGTTCCTCCCCCATGGTCTGGCTTCTTGCCCACCTTGGGCACGTGGAGAGGACTCTTCTGCCTTAGCACACCCCCCAGAGTGCTGAAAGTCCGCCAAGGGAGATCCAACACCAACCTTCCAGGACTGAAGCAGGCTCCCAGCCCTGTCCCAGGAGCCCATCCTCTAATTTTGCCTCTCTGGATTGCAGAAAGGAAGTGCCTAAGGCACCTTCTTCTGCTTGGCAGTTAACTCCATCCCCTTAAAAAATAAAGCACATCTAGCTCATCTCATGGAGTGGAGTGATTCAGGGGCCCTTTGAAGTAGGAAGAAAAAAGGCTGCCTGGACTCCCAAGGGACCAGTGTGTTTGCTCCTCTGACACATCCTTAGTGACAAGAGTTTGCCCTCACAGGCAGAGATGAAAAGGAACTGGGGGTGGTAGGCAACTGGGGAAATAGGAAAAGGAAGATCAGACAAACTTTTGTTATCACATCTCAGGGGAAGCGGAGGTAAAAGGCTGCCTGGGAAATGTCACTAGATAATGAATGCCATTTTACTCCCATCGCCGAGGTGTCAGTCAGATGCTTGGAGAGAGAATGGCAGTGATCCTCCTTAGGAATTCTAGATGAATCTCCTCATACTTCTCCCAACAAGGGTACCCTGGCTCAGAGCCCTTTCCCTTACCACTCTGGTCCCCCACTTGCACCTTATTATTCAATTATTAACAGAAATAATAAATATAACAAAAACAATAAATAACACTAGGCTCTCATAATCACTGTGAGAATTAAATAATATACTACCAAGATTCATCAACAAATGGAAAATGTGCTACACAAGTGACCTGTGCTACACAGTGGCCTAATCCTCACATGGTAGATCCATGCTGGATGACAATCTGTGAAGGGTGGTTAAGCCTGATATGAAATCTGTCTGTGGACTAGAAATTCTTCAAGGGCCATGGCTGTCCCAGTACTGTTGTAACTGCAGCACAGGGTCTATTCCATAATAAATCCTCAACAAAGAAAGGGAGGGAAAGAGAAAAAAAAGGAAAAGAGATGAGCCCCCAAATTGATAGTAATTAGGACCCATCTACCTGGAAAGCTTGGGTTGAAGTAACTTCATGGCACTGAGTTTTCTATACAGGGCCTGAAATCTCTATTTTTCCTGTGACACCAAGCAGAAGATAACTAACATCCACAGTGCCCAATGATTAAACTTTCTTAGGGTGTAGGTGGCCCATTCATTGTTTCCACAAACATTCATCAAGTTCCTGCCATGCGCAAGATGCCCAAACTGTCTCAGGGTTTACAGGGCCAGTGAAGACAAGGAGTCTCCATTTTAAAGAGTGGAAATGAGCTTCTTAAAAGGTCCAGAAACTCATGCCCTATTTGTTGGTGGACCTCAGGGGTTTGCCCAGACATTAACCCTTTCACTTGTTGGTCCCTTCCTATAATTTAGCTAACAGCAAGCTGACCTCCTGCTCCCTGGCCCGCCAAAAACTGGACCTGTGTGGACCCATCCTCTGGCCAGTCATGGGACAGCATCCAAGCAGTGAGGTTGTAACTAAAGACCTCCTTTACCACCCCAGTGTTCTGTTCACTTGGAGACACACAGCCATACTAAACTGGAGAAGACCTTAAAGACTAGGAGGGAAAACAGTCCAGTGATGGACACAAATGCAAGTCAGGGAAGGAACTCTGTCTGGAGAGACAGAAGGGAGTCCTGGAGAATGAAGTGCTAAGATGCTTGCATGTAAATGAGGAGGAAAGAGCCCTGTGTATCCCAGTGAGACTCATCCTGCCTTCCAGGGGAGAGAATGGGCTCCTCACTACAGGACTGGAGAAAAGGCAAGGATCTGGGGCTCTCTTTCCCTTTGGAGTAACAGACAGAGGAAGGTTTATGACCAGTGCATCTAAAGTCACCTGTGTTGACAATGGAAGGGGCTTTCTTTAAAAGTTTAAATAAGTAGAAAGAGCAAAGTGCCACAGCCTTTTCTTTGAAGCTGGAAAGAGAAGGGGAAAGAAAGGAAATAAACTAATAGTGATTTTTTTTTTGCAAGTGTGTGTGTGTTTGGTTTGCTTTGCTTTGGTTTTTGAGACAGTGTCTTACTACGTACTTCAGGCTGGCCTCAAATTTACAGTGATCCTCCTCTCTCTACCTCCCAAGTGCTAGGAATAAAGCCATGTCCCACTACACCCAGTTAGTAGTGATTTCTTGACAGGAAAAAGGTATTCAGATGTCTTGAGGGTTGTTTCTTATAATCTGTCCTAAGCATTCTCTGTAAGTGATGTGCTCAAGTTCAGTTGATGTATTGATAGATACTTTCCTTAAAAAACAAAAACATAAAGGCCAGGGGTTTAGCTCAGCAGCATGAGAGCTTGTCTGGCAAGCGCAAGGTCGTGAATTCAATCCTCGGTACAAAAAAAAAAAACACCTTATGTACTAAGGAAACACCAACAGGAAATATTGTGTTGAATCTGGAAAGGCAGTATGGAGAAGGAGACACAGTTTGACAAGCCTTATGTTGCAGATTTAGATTTGAGTCCTAGCTGTGCTATATGACTATAGCCAAGTTACTCAAACTCTGAGAGTCAGTCCTTTCCACTGTTTTGGGGTCCATTGTGCATATCCATTGGAGTTGTTCAAAAAACTAAATGACATCTTGCTATACTTTGTACCTGAAACATCCCTCAAAGACCCATGTGTTCAAGGCTTAGACCTCCATGTGGCACGGTTAGGGGGTGTTGGAAAAATTAAGTAGTAGGACCTAGTCATGGGCTTAGGTATGCCCCCCACAGGACTGTGGGATGCCAATCTCTTCTCTCTGTTTTTTACACTCAGCCATAAAGTAAATGGCTTCCTCCATCACAGGCTAAGTGATTATCTCAGGCATTTCATTACAATAACACAAAGCCAACTAACACAGATGTCAAACATAAAGATCTTTTCATACATCAAGAACTAAATAAATACTAGCTTTCCTATGGAATCTCATAAAAAGGTGAACAGGCTTCCAGTTGCCACTTAGTAGCAGTGTAGGGAGAGATCGAGCTTCCTAAGTAGGATCAGATGAGAGATCTAGTCTTTTAGAATTTAGGAAAAAAACAATCCCTGCAGTATTTCAAGAATATAAACAGGCAGTCTGCTGCTTGCTTTTGTAATATAGTCCACCCTAATTGTTGCCATGTGCACCCAAGTTCCTCTATTATCCCATGAGCCCCAAACCTTTAGCAAAGAACCAACTAATCAGAACCTCTAGAGGGAGGGCAAAAACTGGAACACTCTCTATACTCAGCAGTTACCCAGTCTGGGACCCCTTGTGACACTTCTAGGTCATTCTCAGAATTAGCTACAGGGAGGAATGATCATGAGTCTTCCTGATGTGGGTTTTAGACATTGATTCAACAGGTTGTCACCTCACAGGAACCCCACAAAGACTTTGAACATTGTTCAGGAAGGTTTTAGCTCCCCCCCCCCACCCTGCTTTAGGTCTGATAAAGCTGAGATTCTAAGGGCTAAGGATATAACTCAGTGGTGCTGATCTGTGGGCAATGCTCTGGCTTTGATTCTTGGTACTAAAAATAAGCCACTGAGGTTGTAAAGAGCCCAATGACTCTTCCACCTCTCCCAGAGGCCTTCCTCCCCTGACACTATGGCTGTCTCCCCTGAGCAAGGTCTGGCCCAGCACAACTTACCAGAATGTCAGCACGTGTTCTATGAAAAAAATAGAGTGGAGGAAGAGGACAGCAGGAAAAAGAATACTCTCCTCTCTCTGTCCCAAGAGACATCAGCCTTTCATAGGGCCAAGATGCTTGGCTTGCATCTTGGACTCTCTAGAGAGCCTTCTAGGACTGCTGTAAGCAGGACCACAGCCCAGGGCTTAACCAACGGGATGTCCTGTCATAATTCTGGAGGCTGAAAGTTCAAGATCAAGGTACAGCAGGGTTGCTCCTTTCTTTGCCTTGTAAATGGTCATCTTCTTACATCTCTTCTCATTGTCTTCCCTCTATATGTAAATTTCCCATAAATTGGAGTACCCTGTGCTGGGCATGTAGTGCACTCATTTAATCCCAGCACTCAGGAAACCAGGAAGCTGAGGTAGGAAAATTGTCATGAGTTTGAGTCCAGACGGGTATATATACTGAGTTCAAAGGTCAGTCTTTAACTATAAAATGAAATCTTGTCTCAAAACACAAATAAAAACAAAATGGGAATATCCTAGAGTTCTCTGGGTTTATAGGCATCTGCCACCACACCCAGTCAAATGTTCTGTTTTGATAAGGACACGAGTCGTACTTGATTAGGGCCTACCTTAAAGACATCATTTCAACTTAACTCTCAAAAGACCTTATCTCCAAATGAGGTCACATTCAGAGGTACTGGTGACTCCACCTATTTTTTTGTTCCAGAGGACACAAATCAATCCATCATAATCATCTTCCTCTTACACCTGAGGAAACTTACACATCAGTTATGTGACCAAAATCACAAAGTTAGGAGAAGCCATCCTCTAGTCCTGATACGAGAGCCTGCATGGGCATCCACAGAATCATGTTTCCTGGCTCAGCATCTATGCTTCAAAGGAGCCTATCACCTGCTGTGGGTACAGAGGGCTCTGCGCCACAGAGCTGTCCCTTCTGACTGTGTCAAGGTTAGAGTGGGAAGCAGGAGAAAGGCTCCTAGCCAACAGCCTTGACCTCTCCCATGGGGCTAGTGCCTCTCCAGATTCAGGGAAGTGAGGAGAGGAAAGACTGACAGATAAGGAAGGGTACTGGGAGGACTTTGCAAGTCCCCAGAGGGAGGAACTTCCTCTTTCACAGCTCCTCTTTTGACTAGTTTTCAATTAAGAGAAAGCCCAGGTAAGTTTTAGAAACAACTCTTCGTGTGATTTTTAGGATAAAGCTACTTTCACTCAACTATTCAACTCATGTCTTTAAAGCTCCTTAATGCCTTGCCTCATGCCCTCAGAAAAGAGCCTCTGAGGTCAAGAACTTGACTCCATCCCAGAGCCTTTGCTACAGGGCAAGGAGGATGCATGGAACTTGAGAGTGGTGGCCTTCTGAGACTGGACAGTTCTTTTACATTGGCATGTTTAAATTTTAAGATTTAATTCATTGATGTTTTGGATTACTGGACTACTTTGAATCCCAAGTCCAGAAACAGTGGGCAGCCAAACAGCAGTATAGCAGGAGGCTCACTGGGGACAGAGATTTTCCTGTCTAAGGGACTCTAATCCCTCACAGCATACTTATCCTCCCTCAGCCTATTGAAAAGAACTGTCGAGATGATGAGAAAACCTCACATCTCATTTGCTACCAGAGGCTTCATGGGCCTACACAACCACTTCAGTACATCTGAGGCCCAGTTTTCCCTTTGGTAACAGCAGCAATAAATAACCTCTTAAAATTATTGTAAGAATTAAGTTATATACTACATGGTTCCTTAGAAAACTGTTCTGAGAAAGACAGCAGTAGTCAGTGATCTGACCTGACCATTCCACAGAAGATTCATGCCCAGTCAACCTCTGAAAGGCAGGGAAAATCTGGGATAAAAACACCTGTACATTGGAAACCCTGCAAGGGCCAAGGCTGTGTCCTTTGAATATTGCTACACAAATATAGTGCTTGGTGCATAATAGATGCTCAAAAATTATCTGTGGAATGAAAGGCACAAAAGGAAGAGAAATAAAGAAAATTAACATAAAGATCTGTCTGCTGAAAAAGTAAAGATAAATTTATATTTATCTACTATAATATAATAAATTATTCTGACACTTTGCCTCTTTTTTTATTTTATTTAAGAGGAAAAAGAGAAAAACACAAAACAAAACAAAGCAGTGTAAGGTTACACATAATACAGAACTACAAAAAAAAACATAACAGTAAGAAATCACCTGTTAATAGATTACATATTATCATCTTGGAAGGAGTTGCTCAAATCACAGTATCAAAGAATACAAAGTAGACATTCAAACAGAGAGACTGCAAACAGCTGTGTTCAATGATCCAAAAACGTTAATATAGTCAGCTATTTAACACCCCTAAACACACTTGCTGTTATATCTGTTAGAGCTCTTTTTTTTTTCCTCCCTCTCTTTTTTACAACAAAATTTACACATTTTGGATTTTATTGCTCCTTAGTTCTTATTACTTTTTTTTGGGGGGGGGAGAATAAAGTCAAATATGGCAAAACAAAGCTGTCAGTCAAAACCAAGGATAGACATAGCACATGGTGTAGAACAGAGTACAAGGTTATTAACAATGGTTATCAACGTTGTCTCTTGTTTCCTTAAAAAGAATTGTCTATCTCATTAGATATTATAAAGTTGGACAAAACAGTAGAGAACAAGACCAATAAAACTTAGGTATTGTAAACATTACAGGACTTCCAAAGGAGACAATAGTCAAACCAGAATGGGCATCTTTGTGAATCTTATTGCCTTCAAAGTAGTTGCCTATACTCTCAGACTTGATACTATTGCACAGAATGGAACAGAGTCTAATCAGTCAAAACAAGATCGTGGGAGTATTAACACACATTTACAGCTCATAGTTTGTTTGGGCCAGGAAGACAGACACTTGTTACTTCAGTCTCCAGGTTGGGGTCTCTGCAGGAAGCTGTAAATCAGTGCTGCTGTCACCTCAAGGTAGGAGACAGTGCGGGGATGACACAGACTGAGAGGAACATTTCCTCCCTCACTGTCAGCAGGAGATCCCCTCAGTTCCTTGCCACATAGGCCTCTCAGTAGGGCAGCACCCAAAATGGTCTCTTGCTTCAGGCGAGCAAAGAGAATGCAAGCTAAGGGGAATCCACAGTCCACAAAGCCACAGAGGAAAGCAAGCCTCCACTGCTGCTGGCTCTTCTGTTGAGTACAAGTGAGTCAGTAAACTTGGCCCACACTGGGGTGGAGATGAGAGGCAGAAATGATTGGAGGCCACTGTGGAAGGCTGTCAACCACAGAGGGTAAAGTGTTTTGTACGATGTTACCTTACTTGCCAAAGCAGAGCTAATAAAGGGGATGGTTAAAATGAAAAGAGCACATGTGAGTGGAGCTGTGAGTCTTTTCACATGAAAATATAAAGTATTCGCACTGGGTCAATCCCTGGTCTGTCAAGCCCAGGCTCCTAACAAGGTGAAGGACAAAGGGAAATACCGTTCTCCCCGTTTCCAGCCTCCTGGATGCTGAATGTTCACCTTCCTATAGCAATAACAACACTCCTCTGTAGCCGATATCTTTGTACTGAACACCTTCATATTCGTTGTCTCACTCCTGTGACTGCCCTCTGTGTATAGTTCTTGTGTGTTTCAGTTTGATAACTGAGGAAACTGAGGCCCAGAAAAGTCAAGGTCACACAGCAAGTAAATGACAAGACTAGAGAGGAGCTCAGCCTGACATCCTCAAATCTGTCTAAATAATAAAACTTATTTCCACATCTAGTCAGTGCCATTTCTAAATGAAGCAAGTTCAGCACAGTTATTATCCAGAGTGAGCACAAAATAATTCCACTTATTTGTAAAACTTAGCATCAAAGCAGTGCTATCCTCCTTAGATTACTGGCTTTGGTGACCAGAAGTTCCCTGCCCAACGTGGAATCAAGCCCATCCCCATGGTGGGCCCAGATACCAGTCTTGAGACTTCATGAGAAATCCCTGGCTTCCAGGCTTTAAAAATGGTTCCTTTTTTCCTTCCCAGGGAGTCTTCTCCCTGTCTTCAACATCAGAAAGCTGGATATTCTCCCTCCCTTTATAGAAATTATCCCCAATAAAGAATAGAGAGGTTGGTGAGCAGGGATAGGGTATGATAGGGAAGAGTCCAGCTGTGATTCGATCCTCAGGTCCCTGAGCTTTTCAAGGAGCCTATCCTGCTGTGGTTGGGCACAGTACCAATACTGGGTGTGCTAGGTGACTTAATGAACTTGACCCACACCCACAGAGATAGGTTATACTGTGAGGGTAAGGGAACGAAGTGAATTCTTGGAATCTGTCATCCAAGCAGGAGCATCTTAAGCAGACAAAAGGGGAAACCTTGTCTCCACTAGAACTTCACTCTCTTGAATATAGATCTTAAGAAGAAAAAGTTGGCATTGGCTTCATGGCAAAGGGTAATAAGATGTAACAGGTAGAATAATTATCTTCCAAAGTTGTTCACATCCTAATGCCCATGTTTGAATTATTTCCTTACACGGCAAAGAACTTTGATGATGTGATTAAGCTAATGATATTGGGATGGGGAGATCAACCTGGATTACCTGGGTGGGCCCCACATAATCACAACACTACTTACAAGTGGGAGGCAAGATGTCTAAGTCAGGAGTTATAAGCACAGAAGCAGAGGTCAGAGTGAAAGAACCACAGTCAAGTAACCTATAGAAACCAAAAGCAAAGAAGTACAGTCCCCCACATGCCCATGGATGTATAGCCTATTGTTGCCTCAATTTGGCCCACTGAGATTGATTCTGGACTTCAACCTCTAAGACTTTCAGGTATGTGTAAACCAAGGGGACTGGTTTAAGCCACTAAGATTGTAATAATTTGTTACAGCATCGGTAGACAACAAATGTAGATAGTGTCTATTGTAAAGAAGCGAGTCAAGAGACTGACTGGGTCCACACCACAGCTCATGCACCTGACTATCTGGGGACATGTTGCTCCACTCTGTTCTATTTGGGTCATCATGAGCCCATGCACTGGAGAATGACAGAAGGAGCCATTCTGGGACCACAGAGTTAGAGGCTTAAAGGTAGAAGCTCCCTTGTGGAGAGCAAAAAGTGAGGGCAGTAGCCACCACGCCAAGACCTTCCAAGAGAAAGCAGCCTGCCACCACAGAATACCACAGACTGGTGGCACAGACAAAGGTTCTGGGTGCTGGAAGCCAAGATAAAAGTGCTGGCAGGGTTTGTTTCTGGTAAGGCGTCTCTCCCTGGCTTGCAGATATTTACCTTCTTTTTTCATTTTCATTTTATTTTATATTTTCAAGACAGGGTCTCTCTATGTACTTCAGGCTGGCCTCAAACTCATCCGGTAGTCCAAACTGGCCTTGAATTAGTGTTGATTCTCCTGCCTCCATCTCCCTAGTGTTACAATTATAGACATGTGCCACCATGCTGACTGATAGTGACCTTCTTACACTATCTTCACATTGCCTTTCCTCTGTGCACACACTGGCCTGGTGTCTCTTTTTCTTGTACACCAGGCAAGAGCCCATCTTTATGACCCCATTTAACCTTAATAAGTTCATCAGAGGCTTTATCTCCAAATGCAGTTAAATTGGAGGTTAGAGTCTTAGCCTATGAGCGAGGGGAAACACAGTCCATAACCTCACCTTTCTACTGGTCCCCACCCCATCACAACTCTTTGGTGCCTATAGCTGCAGTTCTAGGTTCTCCAGGGACCCCAGGGAATAATAGAGGTCACAAATTATCATCTGGGGGCTTTTGTATGTTGCTCAGAGGCTGGTGAAGTCCAAGTGGCCCATTTGCAAAAGCAGATAGGAGAAGCCAGTCATAGGCCCCACTCTGACCAGGGAGGGACAGGCTTTCACAAACAGTTGAGTGCATGCTTGGTGAATCCAGAGCCAGGCAACATCTCCCTGCTCCCCCCACTCAAAGTCTTACTCTGCAGCCAAGCTCAGAAACCCTGGCTGAGTGATAACCACACCTTCTGACTAAGAACTCAGATGCAGGGACAAACAAAGATTTTTGTGATGTTTGTTGGCATAATAGTCTGGCAGATGGAGTTTGATTTCAGAATTGTTAGGTTTTCTAGGACACTGCAACCAACTGAGGGAACAATGGAGCAGAATATTTAAAATCTAAACCCAAAGCATGGTCCCTCCCAATAAACCACATGAGAATAAAATTCTCTATAACCCTCGCTCCCTTAAAGCTCTATGAGGAAGAAGACAGCATTTCACTCACTACTGTGGCTCAAGTACCCAGTGCCAGGAATGCCAGCAAATATCTGTTATGAGAGAGGCAGATTTCACCTTAACAGGAACCCCAGACTTCAGCCCAAGGCCACCAGCAATGCTGACAGAAAAACAACATTCTGCTGTGTTATCCTCTCTCGCCTTCTGAGCTCAAGTTCCTCCAGGAGATCAAGGGTCCGCCTCTGTTGGAAGAGACCATTGGCTCCCATGTGGTACCTGCACCCCTCTGAGTCTAACCAGTCCCGGAGCCACAGTTCCCAAGCCAGCCAGGGCAGCCTCAGCTCCAGAGGAGCCACTTTTACAATCTGGAGTGGGTAAGGACTGATGGGTGGCAGGGCAATATGGGGCTGAAAGGTATCGTAGAGAGGACAGAAGACCCATGCACAAAGACACACACACACACACACACACACACCCACATGCACGCACGCACACACACGCACACACACGGCCTTTGTCAGGAAACAATGCACAGGGTGCTTTCCCTCTTGGGACAAAATAAATCCCTGAAGCCTAATTCACATGTATGACTGAACTGCCACCCAAAAATGAGAGCATCCACACAGCACTTTGTACACAAATTCATTGTACTCTCTGGCCAGAGACAACAGTTTCCAAAAATTCTCAGATTTCTAATCCATTGTTTCTTCGAAGGGCCTGTCTGGAACTCCAGGAATTTTGCAGATTCAAGACAGTACCTGAGGATTCTCCACCCTTTGTGTATTGCGTGCGCTCTCAAGAGGTGTGCCCATATGCTAAATACAAGCAGGGAACTCCAGCTGAGGCCAGGTGCTTCACATCTCAGGACAAGAACCTGACCACCAAGAGCCTCAAGGAGCTCTAGGAGAACTGATTCAAGATAGCTGCCCACAATGCACTTGGTTGCACATGAATGATGCTCTCAACAAGAAAGGAGCTGACCTGAGGGCTGTGGTTGGGAACTCGGACTCCCAGCACAGAACTCATTTGTAAACTTCTCAAACATGAGTTGAAAGCTGCAAGAGGTATGTCTGGTGTCCACCCACCTAGACACCCCCTAAAACACGTAAACCTATCTCCAGAGGCTCCTTACTTCCTCTCAAGGCCCTAAAAATAAATCTCCAAGAACACAGTTATTCTGGTCTCAATGCTAAGTGAAGCCCTGGGAATGAAAAGTGCTCTCAAGTTTCATGGTGCAGGCCAGAGGAGACAGCAAGGACGAGAGGTAGAAGAGGCTGAGCACAGGCTTCAGTCTCAGTTTTGAGCAAACCTAGGCCACCTTCCAAGAAGAGGTTGCTAAGCTCACAAACAGTCCTCCAAAAGGAGATAGAATTTACCCAGCCCAAATGCCTGCACCTTACCTAGTCCCAGCACCAGCACTGAATCTCCATGGAAAATCTAATGGACCAGACGCTGGCTATTTTTCCAGATCCCATGAGCTGAAAGTGCTATGGAAGAATCAGCTGTCCTGCTGACCTGGGCAGCCAGTGCTGCTCCAAAACCCATGAGGCATGCACAGCAGGCACATCCTCACCTGGCCCACTCTGGTTTAACATGTAATTCCTGCATTACAGATGGCCCAGAAAGGTCCAAGACAGAGGCCACTGGAGAACAAGGACTGACCGAGTGAGGTGTCAGTCCTCCTGCAGAAGCTTCCACCTTGCCCACCATGTGGGAGACACTCAGGCAATTTTATTGTTGAGTTGGCCACAACCCCCAAGTTCACCAGGTGTAGGAAGAAAGCTGCATAGACGAGGAGTTTGGAGCCGGTATTTGATATTAATATCTGGTCACTAGAGGGCGCTCCAGGACCAGCGCAGACTCAAGTTTGGAGGTTTGGAGAGGGACAGTTTAGTTCATTCATTTAATATACATTTACTGAACAACTACTCTGTGCTAGAATAAGAGCAATAAAAGGCTAAAAAATGATTGAGGTATGGCTTTCATTCATTAGAAAGAGAAATAGTATTAAAAAAAGATAGTGTATTTTTATTTATCTACAGTCCTCTTCCCTTCATTGAGTGTCCATGCATTTAATCATACACTGTCCCTTCCCCATGTGTGCATGATTGACTTTTTTTCATAACTTTGCCTAAATGTCACCTCCTGGCTGAATTACCCTTCCCACCTCATTTAAAGCTCAGTATTCTCCATGCTGTTCCCAGGCTCCACTCTGCCCATGGTGCTTATAACCACAGGTCCACATATGATCTCCTCTCTGTCCTTCCAATGGATGCCCACTGCTGAACACAGTGCCTTCAGTGGGGCATCGCACAGTAGGCACTCAGGGCACACGTGTAGGGACAGGTGACAATTCTGAGCCCCAAGTAAACTGAAGTATAAGCATCAGTCTACAAACACAGAAGTCACAGGCTTCTTCTCAGAGCAGGTGCCATTTAAGCTGGCTTGAGTGATGAGACGTTCTCAGGTAGGAGGAGCTGGGAGGGGCAGAGCAGGCAAAGGGAACAGCTGGAAAAGCAGGTACTCGGCACAGCTGTCCCGACATTCCTCTTGGCCTCAGCCATTCCTGCTTCCTCCAGGTTCCCCTCCAGGGCTACTGGACAGCACCCAGGATCTGTTTCCCTGCCCTCCCTGGGCCTTCCCTCACCCACATTCCCGTGGCCTGCTTCCTGCTCTGGGTGTGGGTGTCACTGCATTTGTCGCCATCTGAGGCTTCTTGACATGGGGCAGCCTGTGCCACTCCTGTCTCAGTTACAGTCTCCCTTCTGCCACAAGGAGGAAACAAACTGCACAGCTCAGGAAAACAATTCATCATTTTGTCATAACATTTCCATTTCAAAGACTTCCCTTCCAAGCTGCTCCCTGGCCAAATGCTTCCTCTCATTAGCATGAGAACTGGCAGGCAGTGGAGTGACACTGGAGGGGCAAGGGCTGGAAATAAGTCTTGAGGCCTGAGGCCTTGGCCTGTCCATTCAAGGGTAAGGAGCCCATGAGTGTGCATGTGTGCGTGTGTGTGTGCGTGCATGTGCATGTATGTGTGTGCACGTGTGCGTGTGTGTGTGCGTGTGCATGCATGCGTGTGCGTGCATGTGAGCTCCTGTCCTTGAGAGCTTGTGCTCTTCAGAACTCATTATTTTTGCCACTCAGAGATGTGCCCATTCACATCACAAGGCATAAGCCGCCCTGAGGCAGGCTCGAGGACTCAGAGAAGGACAGATGCAAGCACTGCCCATGCCCACAATGAGCATGACTGCGGAAGTGCAGCTGTACAGAGCACTGCTGAGCAAGGAGGAAGCAGAGGAGTGAGGCTGTCGCCTCAAAGGAAGCAGTGGTTACGTGATCTGAAGGACAAGGAGCAGCTCCAGGTTCAAGGAGATCCATGGAGAGGCACAGGGCAGGCAAAGGGAACAGCCAAGGACGGTTCAGAGGGGGAAAAGCAGGGATTGAGGGCAACCATGGCAAAAGGACATACAACAATAATGGCCAGCAAGGCCTCCTCTCCCTGCCTGGCCTCACCAGCAGACCACCCTGGTCGGGACAGGGACAGGTAATGAGCTGGCCCAGCCCTACAGAGGGCTACTCCAGCCTCGGGGCTCCTCCCAGCCACAGATGAGCTGACAGCCTCCTTCCCCACCCTTCTCTGTTCATCCCTGGGAGAGCACCCAAGAGCTGAGCCCAGCTGCAGAGCCAAGTGGCCCCTTTACAGACCCTGGAGGAACATCACGGAGGCAGCTAGCCCTCTCCCTCTACCTTCAGTGTTCTCTCAACGTGCACAGAGGTCGTCCACAGGTCCAACTCGGGGGAGGCCACTGAGAGGTGGGAAAAGACATGGGAGTCATAAGGACCAAGAGAGCAGACTCACTGCCTGAGTCACTCATTCATTCCACAGTTCTTGACGGGGTACTTAAGATTTCAGAATGACGAACATCCAGTGTCTGCCCTGAGGAGCACACAGCCCATGAGGGATGCGGACAAAGACACAGATGTTACAAGACTGAGCACCAGCCTGGATGCGAGCATCCTGATGAATCGTGGACCAGTATGAGGCTGGATGACGATTAAAGACAGACAGAGAGGCTGGAGTTCCAGGTAGGACATTTGCTACTGCAGGAACACATTGAGGCCACAAGAAGCCACAGGAGGCAGAGGTCACACATGCCAGCCTTGCTGACCCTTATTGCCTGCTCATGGCAAGGACTGACATCAAGGCCAGGAAGACCAAGTGGAAGGAAAGCCATTTGCACTGAACCTAGAGTTATATTTAGACTTCCTCCATTATCTCTCATTGAGGTTAGGATGTTTAAAATACAATTGTTAAATGTAAACCACTGAAATATATATAACAATTTTTACAAACTTGTTCAGCATTTTTTTATTTTTTTATTTTTTTAATCTACAAGACTAAAAATAATGAAAGTGGCCCAATTCTGTCTCACTCTTGGCAAAAAGACAGCATTGGTCCTGGATAAGAAAAGTGAGGTTTAGAGAAGGCATCCAAAGCCGGAACACATTCCTTGGCAACATATCCACCTCCCTGGCCCAGTGAGGCTCAGACACCAGGACCTGCCCACTGCCCTTGAAGTTCTGAATGCTCTCCGATCACCTCTGCCTGAGCCATGCCAGGCTCCTCAGCTTGCATTACCCACCATGGGCCGGCTCTACCCCTTCCTGCCAGAGGCCAGGTGCTGTGCTGACACAGCCCCATGCTGCCCAGGGTCCCTCAGCTTTTTGTGCCTAGAAACAGGCAGTAAAGATCCCAAGAGTTGCCCCTAGATGGACATGCCAGCAGAACCCACCATTGGCTCCCACTGAGACAGAGTTAGACATACTCTACTCCTCTTCAATCTCCTCTGCGAAGTGTCCCCTGAAACTTGTAGCTTCTGACCCCTGGCATCTTCCTTACCATCTCACCCTGTGTACAGAGATGGTCAGGAACAAGTGGGGGCTGGGACTAGGTAGCAACATGGCCCCAAGGACTTTAGAGTGAGCCAACTCTAAAGTTGCAACTTCAAGTCCAAACACTGCAGTTGATTCATGTGGAGAAGGGTCAAAACAGCCTCTGATTTAGGAACAGAAGCCTAATCAGTTGTGCTGGTCCCCTACAGGGAAAAAGACATGAGAAGGAGGCCTCAAAGAGGAAGGAGGCCACAGAAGCAAGTCGTGCACACCTTCCCCAGTAGATCACGACTCAGGAAGTCTGCAAAGTAACCAAGCTCTGGGATCTCTCCCCAGATGCTTGTCTGTCTGACCCCCAAGTAACTGAGGACCTCGTCATAACACAGCACAGTACACCACAGCTGAACAAAATCTCATGAGTCTATCTGCTTCCCCTTGTTTGGCTCCCTCTTGTTGGCCTTATGATGTTTGGTTCCCTTGTACGGGTCTCCCAGGAAGACTATGTGCAGGGCCTCCTGGTAACCGCAGTCTTCCCTGGAAATGCAGACATTGGCACTGCCTTGACTATGCCCTAAGCAGTAGAGAGCACTGGCATTTGGGTTTCAAGGCCCAAGACTAAGGACTGGCATTCATGTACCCCAGAGTGAAGGCAGCCTCGAGACCCTCGGACTTGTGTCGACATTCCCCACCGTCACACCAGCTGTCTTGTTTCAGCAGCAGTGAAGCCCTTCTCATCATGGACTGGAGCCTTCTTCTGCCTGGGTCATGTATGCTGTACACAACCCCACTACCATGCCTTGCCTCCACCCTCAGGCACCCTTTATACAGAAAGATCTAGAGAGGGAGGACAGGCAGGCAACATGTGTCTGGCCTTCCCTGACCTGAGCTTAAAATAGCCATGACTATTGTGAAAGTCTCTACCCACGAACTGTGTCCTCAATGCCACCCCCCACCAAACTCCTTTGGCTCTATCTCCATCCACACACCATATAGCAGGCACAGCCCCATACCCATATTGTTGTAGGTCTTCAGCCCCAGTGCAGATAAGGAAGAGCAGGCTTTGCAGAAATGTGGCATTTATGGGAAACCATCTGCCTGAAAACCTGATCTCTGTGTGTGCACGTATGTGTGTATGCATATGACTTTGGGGAACACATGGCCCACAGTCAGTGGTGCAGTCAGACAGATTTGGCCAGCCCCAAGCAGTTGTTAGTCCTGTCAAACACACTGTAATACTCCTGGATAAAAACATTCCCCAGGATCCGCAGCTGGAAACTGTTATCCTGGAAGCCCCTGGAACAGAAGCCTCAGTCCCAGGAAAAAAGTGTCTGAGTTGAAGCAGGTCACACCCCCAGTTGCTTTGCCCAGAGATCGGAGTTTTCCTACCTCACTCTTAATTACTCTCTATTATTCCATTTTGTCCTTGAAATCACTTTCCCAAGTAAGCAAACAAGTATCAGATTCATCTCACTTAGTAGATGAAAAAATTGAGATTCCAAAATTGAAGTGACTTAATCAAAGATAACCCTGTGGGGTCCAAGAACTCTGAGCTCCCCATCCCCTGCACAGGACCCCACATCCTGGCACACTCATTCTTTCCAGCCCCCTCCCCTCTTGCTCTCAGAACCCACTGCCCTGATGACTGACCAGTAAAGACCTAGGGCCCTGAGACAGAGTAGCCAAGGACAACCTGAACAGAGACCTAGATCCCCAGTAAAACCTTAAGCGGTACACAGAGGCTTCCACAGGCAGTCATGGGCCCGCCGACTCTCCTCCCTCCACCGTCAGTGCTCTGTCCCACACATTCCCCAGCCTCCCAGGATGAGGCTATAGTGGCCACAAATAAGACCCAGGGATACCATAGCCTCAGTCAAAAGGGCCAGTCAGTCTAAATACATCCCCTGCATTCTTCATCTACCCAAGCCACTCCCTATCACCAGAACCAGGCCACCAGAAAAAGAGGAGAGGGGTTTGCTAGGAGGAGCCAGGACATCCTCTCCTGAGTCTCATACCTGGATGAGGTAGGCAAAGGAAGACAATGGATATTTTATGCCAAGGATCACAAAGACAACAGTGGACACACTGATCGGGTTCCTGAAGTCCAGATCAAAAACTAAGGAAGCAGGAAAGGGTGAGGGCCATCACCAACATGAGCAAGCCCCAGGTCAACAGCACAGAACCCCTTCTTCTGCACCATATGTCACAAGGTGAAGAGGGGCTGCCTTTCCTGAGGTCCTCAGGAAGGTCTCAGGAGGAGGCCTGCTCTCAAGACACGGCCCTCAATAAAGTCACATCAAGGGGACCAGCTGTCACCCCCCAAGGACAGATTCCAGCATAAAACAAAGAGGTGCTTGCCTCCATGAATCACCTCCAGGCCCAACCAGAGACCACAAGGACCCTGGGAGCTCTTGGTTGGCAGGGAAGGAGAGAGATAGACTGGTGAGTGGATTGAGAAATGGGATACAGTAGTGATCCAGGCCAGGAACAAAGCTGCAGCCACGCAATGAAGCAGGAGTTTCCCATAGCAAAGATGAGCTGAAGTGAATAGGTTACTATGAAGACCTCCTATGAGCTCCAACCCCTGGAGGGAAGTGGGCTTCCTCAGCATTCCCATTTGTCATTTCCTCCAAGAGCAAAGGGCCTTCACTTCAGGGGACTGATCCCTAAGACTGAAGGGAGGTCCTGGACTCACCTGGCCATCCTGGCCTTGTGTGGCCCCAATGGCATGCGGTGTTGGGGATGTCCTTGCTGGGTCCAAGTAGCAGGGAGCTGCCTGTGTTTAGGATGGCATGGCAGCCCCCACCACAGGCCACTACCACACCACTGACAGTGACACTGGAAGAGTAAATGGGAGAGCCTGGGGACACATCCTTTGATTCCACTGGGAGACACAGACAACACATTTTAAAAAGAAATATTATAGCACTCGTCAAATGGCAACGGGGCCTCTGAAGAAAAATACATCAGGATAAGATGTTAAAAGGAAGCCTACTTGATAAAGTGACACTGAGGGGAGATGGGAGGAAGAAAAGAAGGTGGCCTGAAGATTTGGGGAGATGGGTTACAGGCTAAGAGGAGCAGGTAGGGGAGGCGCAGCAGCCATGGCCAGGATGTATGAGGGTGTGTGAAACCTGTGGAGCAGACAAAGAGGATTCTAAGTAGGGTTCACATGGAACAGGGTGGGGCACATGGAAACCTGGGCCTGGGAAAGTTGTCAGGTAGGGTTCTGAGATCCCAAACAGGATGCAGAAAAGGGAGAGGGGACACCATACAGCTAACTGCTGGCAACAACCCCCAGCACCTACTGAGTCCTCCCTGGGGAGAGAAGGGCCAGCTAGGGAGTCTGAGGGAAAGGTGATGTGAAGCATGCCAGCCAGTTGCCCTACTTACAGTGACGGTGACAGTGTCATAGCCTAGGAAGCCCTGCACATTGCTGTGCCATCCAGTACAGATGGGATTGCTCAGGTTCTAGAAGTGGGGAATTTGGATAAATCAAAGCAACAGTGATTTTCTGGAACACCGACCAGGATTAGTGAGGGTCCTCAGAGTCTTCTCACCACTCAACAGCGCCAGCCAGGACTGAAACTCTTGCCGGCCTGGAAGCCTGTGATGTTAGGTACTAGACATTCTCTGTGGAAATAGCAGCCCAGTTTCTCCATAGCCTGTGAAACTCAGAAGTCTAATAAAGCTAGATGTGGTATTGCAAGCCTATAATCCCAGAACTCTAGAAGGCTGAGGCAGAAGGATCACAAGTTCAAACCAAGTCTAGGCAACTTAGTGATTTAGTGAAATCCTCTCTCCAAATAGAAAGAACGGGGATATACTTTGGTGGGAAGGCCCTGGCCTCAGCCCCAATACCACAAAAAGAAACATAAAAAACAAAATGTTCTTTGCTGCGCAACCCACCTTTCCAAACCTGTGAAATGGAGACAAAAAGAGCACTCACCCACATAGGTCTGTGGGGGAAACAAATAGTGAGCATGGTAAGTGTTTTCTCCTTGTTGGTCATAGATCTTCACTATTCTTCCAGCACTCACAGGCCTGACATAGTCCCATTTTATAGAAAGAAAAACAGAAGACCCAGCAAAGATAATAGCTTACCTTGACTCTGAGAAGAGACAACAACAAATTAAATTCCCTAATTTTCAGCTGCTGCTTTATAAATAGACCCATGACTTTTAAACCTTCCGTCTGTGGCCAGCTGGGAAGGTTGTGTGAAGTTGGGGTTCAAGTGGGAGGCTGGGAATGTTAAAGTATACTCTACTGCCCCCCAACTCACTCCACCCTGGGTGGATCTGAACATGGAGGTGGGCTGGGCAGGTTTCACTGTAGAAGTAGATGGAGGGTACCCAAGGTTCAAGGAGCCCATATTAAACAGCACAGTGAATATTTGGAGTGGGGTCCCAAAGTAAACCTCCCAAAGCACTCATGCTGGGGACAGAGGCAGAGCAGAGAGAAGAAAACATCGATGCTGGGAAGTTTTGTAAGCCTGCGCTTTCTGCTCAGGGACCTAGGAGGTTGAGCAGCAGGAAACAGAAAGAGGACACTCTGGAGAGGGCTCCTCGTGTCGGGCCCACACTCGTAGCCATGCATGACCTGATCCTCCCATCAATCCTGCAACCACCCTCTAGTTGCTGACATCAGCTCCAAAACAGACATTGAACCTCAGCTGAAATCCTGCCTGGCCGTGAGTGAGACTGGGCAACTCCTGCCAAGGCAAGAGCACGCTTGATGTGGAGATGGATGGTGGCTCGCCTGTACCTCCTGCTCCTTGCCATCTCTCTCCTCGTTTCAGAGCTGAGACTAGGGTGGGGGAAGGCAAAGATGACCGAGATGCAGCAAGGAGAGCATAGAAGAGGAAACAGGCTGGCTGTTTACTGCCAAGAGTGACTGAGAGAGAGACAGGCTCCAGAAAGGAAGAGGGCACAAGGGTGCTCCTGCCTGCGTCCTGGAAGATCCGGTATGCATTTAGCCCAAAGGCATGAGAATTGATTTTTGGAAAGGCCACAGAGCCACTCACACCCAGGTTGTTGGTCAACAGCTCTCTGGCCACCTTCCCAAAGTTGTAGCACTTCACACTGAATACATCTAAATCTATATTGGTTAGGATTTGCTAGAGGAATACATTTAACATACTATGTGTGTGTGTTCACGCGCGCACACGAGAGTGTGTGTTTATACAAAGGAACTATTTGATAGCTTTACAGAATCAGAAATGGAAGAGTCCCAATGACGGTCTGCATGAGAAAGAAGAAGATGGCCATGTCATGGGCAGCTGAAAAATGAGGACCATCTCTCTCCATCTCCCATCTTAGTCTGCTAAGCCCAGCCTAAGACACAGCTCCTCCGGCTGGGAAAGCAAGTGTAAGGTTGGATTGGGGACTGATTGTGGGGAGCCATTGAAGCTGGAAACTGATCACACAGGCAGAGCTGGGGCATGACTGTCCCCAAAACAAAAAGAACCCAGGGCAAGCCACACGAAGAAGCTGCTTCAGCCCAGAGAACACCTAGCCTCAAGACAATCCAGCAATTGTTGTTAGGCAGTAGGGTTAAAATTGACATCATCCTTTTGAGTGTGTAAATAAACATGCTACAGTGGTTAGGCATTTTTTTGCCCCATCAGGAGAGTGAGTGTCCCACCTGACCCCAGCTTTGTCTCTTCTTTATTTTTCTCATCCTTCCACTATTCTTCTCCCTAGAGAACCTGCGGAGCTGTACAGGTCACAGCAACTGATCTTATATCCCTTAGAGATATTCTGTGACCAGATCATCTGAGCTCAGGCCTTTCCAGCAGAGACACTGGATTCCTGAAGGCTAGAACATTGCTTTTGCTATCTCTGCTGGGCCACAGTAAAGCTATCAGGTCAGGGAGATGGCCCCCACTACCCACAGGTACCATGATTCCTGAAGGAGAGAAGCCTCAGGAAGCAGGAACCAAAGGCATGAGAATTGATTTCTAGAAAGGCCACAGAGATACTCACACCCAGATAGTTGGTCAGTGGCTCTCTGGCCACCTCCCCAAAGTTGCACTTCACACTGTATGTCTCCTGGTATTTTCTCAGAAAGTCCTCCAGCAGCCCTTACCCCCCCCCCAACTCCTGCAGGGTGTACCTCAGCAATTTCCCTCTGTGCAGAGGCATCTGAGGGAGTGGGACAATTCATAATGCGGGAAGGTCTGTATTCCATAAATCACCCCACCCTGCTGGGCCCACCCAGCCTGTGGTCAACATCCCATTGAACCACACCTTCATCCCCCCAGGCTGCCCATCTCACTCCCTGTCCCAAAAGATGTACTTAGAAGACGAGGTCCTAACATGCAAAAGTATGAGTGACAGAAAGAAAACATTCTGGAACCTGCAGCATCTTATCCCTAGACTTTCCTGAGGGACTGACAGCTGGAAGACCAGGGGCAAAGCCACTCAGAAATGATGCATCCAATACTCTCGTAGGGTCTGACATTACCTGATGGTCCCTCTGCCCTGGAAGAGAGCAAGAACTGCAAAGAGAACCAGCAGACACATCCTGACCACAACTACCTCTGTTGTAGCAGTGTTCATCCTTGAAGACTTTACATAGGTTTGAGGTTCCCTCTGGTTAACCCCCAGACTTTAGAGACAGCACCCACTCTACAAACATTGTGAGATAGCACATAGAATAATTAAGATGCACACTGATAAAGGCCACAAAGTCTACCACTCCAGGGACTTCAAATTTCAAGGCTAAGCTGCCTGATCATAAAGATGGAAAATGTCAACCCATGTCCCAGCCCTCTAAGTGGTTTCCCTCCAGGCTGGAGCTTTGACCAGCTTTGGTGGGGCTGCTGCTAGGAGTTGTTTTGTGCTCTGCATTCTACTCCACAAGAAACCTGTTACGAGTGGTCCCATTCCTATGCTGCTGCCTGCCTGCCTCCCTGGACCTGACTTTACTGGAAGCCAAAAACCTGCCTTGTTTGGGAATCTTCTTGTTCAGGCCTCAGCCTTGGCAGGAATCAGCCTAGTCCCAAAGTGACATCTGAAGGAGAGATGCTTGTTCAATTTGCCATCCTAGTGAGCAAGGATTAAGGTTTAGAGCACAGACAGGTCTTCTGCAAGGTCTCAGTGAACACATCTGAGATAAGATGCAGCAGCATACACCCCAGGGATCCCCTGGTTCCATATTCAAAGTGTGTTGAGAAGAGGAGGGACAAATTCCAGATCACATGGGCATGTGGGAGAACTAGAGAGAACTGATCCAGAAGGCAGATGTGCCCCATACAAAGAAGAGTAGGAGAATGTGATAGACATGGGAAGAGTTGGGGAACCCACTCAAAGGTACCAGGAAATGCATATCACCAGAAAGATGTGCTAAGTAGATAAAGTCCAGGCCAAAGAAACCAAAATGTTTCCTCCAGCTTGTGGGGAGAATGAGTTATAACAAAGAAGAAACCAAAACTTGAGGCATCAAACTTGTGGAGATCATAACCCAATGTAAAGAAGGACTATCAACTGGAAAATCAGGACAGGTGAACAAAAGTCAAGATAAGGTAGACAAGGCTTTCAGGACCCCAGGTGCGCATGGGATAGGCTGACAGCTGCCTACTAAGACTTCTGCATGGAAAGGGAGGCCTGGCGAGGTAGGAGAAGGGGCATCCTGGGGCAGGTAAAGGTGAGTGTGGATAACCTGGATAGCAACCTCTCCTGGACAACAACCCTGGGCATCAAATGCAACCACCTCTCCTTCTGGAAGGTGACCCTCAGAGCCAAGAAACAAAGATCCCTTAGTTCTGGCTTCTCTGTGTTTGCTCACACAATTCACATCATTCAAGCAGCATTAATGTGCATGCAGAGACCTCACCCCATAGAGCATAGAGTGCCGGGGGGGCTAATCCACTGAGACAGGCCAACAGCTTCAAAAGTTTTTTAGAAAACCATGATAAGATTTTGTTGTTGGTTACTTGGTACCAGTTGGAAACAACTCCTTCAGACTAGACTTCAGTCTGCACAGGGTGTGATTGCCTCAAATGGTAATCAGAAGTTGGGAGGAGTGAACTAGAAGCAGATCTGGGCTGCAATGCCATGAGCAGGTTAGCAAAATTCTCCGGACAGTTTCAAGCTGTGTCCTCTTACAAGCTAAATTATTTGAGGCTCCGTCTCTTTACCTGCAGAACATCATATAGATATTTCCTGCTACTTCTCAAGGGCATTAGCAAGGCCATCCATTCATTTCTGCTTGAAGAAACACTCCTTGAGTATATTTGTTGTACTTGAAGCCGGCAAGTGGGAGGGGACGCCACTCAGATGTAGAACCATTGATCAGTACTGATCCACAAAATTAGCCAAAACACCTCAAGACCCAGGGATACCTCCACCTTGACACAAGCTTGTGATTTCCACGTAGATATAAACACCATCAAAAACAGCTCAAATCAATTTCTAGGGCAACTTCAATGTGTTTGTACTGTACACCCAGCAAAAAAGCTGCTGTCATCTAAATCTATAGTAGAGGACAAAACCAAGCAAAATAAAATAGAATAAAGCCAATCAGAACAGAATAATGAAAGTGATACAGGACTTCAAAACAAGATAATATAAAATCAACAATGGCTTCACAATAGCTGCCAATACCACAATATATAAAAAAATCAAACAAAAAAGACAGAATAAAGCCATACCAAACAAAACAATGGAAACAATAGAGGAGTTCAAAACAAGATAATAGGAAATTAATGATGGTTACTACCTTCCTTTTTTAGACATTTCCTCCACTATCACTTTCACAATATCTATTCTATATTTTGGATCCCACTAACTCCTTCAGTTGTTTTTTGTTGTTGTTGTTGTTGTTGTTTTTTTTTAATGCTAGGAACGCGATGCTCACTCATATAAATCTAAATTGTTTCACCCATGAGTGTGGTCTCAAGTGGCATCCATTTACCCACAAGAGCCTCAGGATTATCCTTCTTTATAGCTGAGTAGCTTTATACTGTATAAAAATACAATATTTTTTTGTGTCCATTCTGCAGTTGATGGGCAAGTTTTCTGATTTCCTGTTACTTGGAATATTGTTTTCTCTCCTTGGACTTTCAGTCTAGGAATTTCCTTTCAAGTTAAATGTGCCCTTGTATACAGCATATTTATGGATCTTGATTCTTGATCCACAGTCCCTGTGTTTCTTTACATTGCTGAATTTAGATTATCTGCATTAATGGTTACAACTGCCATGCATTGGATCATCTCTGCCTTGCTATCATCTTGCTATTTCCCCTCCCATTTTTTCTTTCTGCTTAATTGCCTGACCTGCTCACTGGTCCCCCTCTGCCACTGTTTCTGAAACTATAGTCATCTTCATCTCTCTCTAGAATATCCTTCAGCATCTTTGTAGGGTTGGCTTGGTGATCATGAATTCCTATAGTTGTTCTTTATCATGGAACTATCTTATTTCTTCATTAATTTTGAAAGATAGTTTTTAAGGGTACATCAATCCAGATTAGAAATTGTTTTCTTTTAGGACTTGAAACACTTCACCCCAAGCTCTTTTTGACTTGATGGCTTGTGTTGAGAAGTCTGCCATGATTCTGATCGGTTTTCCTTTATAGGTTAGGTTATCTGTTTCTTTTCTCTAAACAGTCTTTAATATTCTGTTCTTGTGTGGAATTTCTGGAATCTAGGTTATTATATTTCTAGGTGTAGATTTAATTTGGTTATAGCTAATTGAGTACTATATGCCTCTCTTATCTGTATGTCAGGTCTTTTTTCCATGTTTGGGAAGTTTCCAGATATACTTCTGTAAATAGTCTTTTTATATCATTTGTGTTGATCCCCGCTTTTTTGCTGATACATATGATTCTTAAATTATGTTTGTGTTATCTTGAAGCAGTTGAATTGTTATTTCCTGGTTCCTTGTTATTTTTAAAAGATCTTTTCTTTCACAATTACTAGCTGCAATCCTGTTTCAAGGTCTGAAAGTCTTTCTTCAGTATCTCTCAAGCAGTTTTGCCAGCTTTCAATTCCATGGCTGTCCCTTTAAATCTGTTCCATGCATTGTAATTCCTTCCTATATTGTTCATTCAAGGTTTCCATCATTTGCCTATGCTCCTCTTTTTTGTATATGTCTTATTTAAATGTGCTTAGCAAGTCTTTCATTATGTTTGATCTGAGATATTATTTCTGAACTGATTACCTTACAGCCTTATGAATTTGTTTCTTTACTTCAGTTGCTATCCTTTCAGAAATTTCAGGTATATAACATCCATCTTTTCCATGACTATGTCTCCCAGATTTATTCTGTGTGGATTGGAGGTCTGAGATTTTGCTCCTTCATCTTGACCTTTTCATGAGTTCTTCCAGGTGAGCCAGTTGTGGGGTCCCAGACACTTCCTGCACTGGCCACCCCTCCACAGTGTAGGGAAATGGCCTAGGCACCTGGGTTTCCTGGAACCCAGGTTCCCAGGGAGGTGGTGGAGTGCAGAGTGAGCTTCTACAGACCCACACAGCTACACCAAGACTTCTGTGATGGCCATGGGTGTGCAGGGGTGGTGCTGCTTTTCCTCCGGGCCTGTGAGCTACACTGGAACTCCGCCAATGGTGGCAGGTACACAAGGGTGTGTCTGGCTATTTCTCCCAGCATGCACTGGTTGTCTAAAGGAGGAAAATTTCCCAGTGGTGGCAAGTGTGCACAGCATGTCTGGCTATTTCTCTTGACCCATTCTGGCTGCCCACAGGAAGCATTGTAGCTGGCATTTTTAACTACCTTCTTCTACTCCTCATTCTGTATTCCTTTAGCCTTCAGCAAGCACCTCAGGAGGTCTTGATTCTAGATCTGTCTTTGTCACTTGTCTCATTTTAGGTCAAAATATCCAACACCCCCAACTTAAAGGAGGACATTTATTTTGGCTCATGTTTTTATTTTATTCTTGATTTTTATTTTTATTAGTACATGTTTACAATGCATAATGAATAGATTCTGCTCACATTTTTAGTCCATAGTTGGCCAGCTCCAAGGCAGGAAGATGTGATACAAAGGCCTAGGTGAAGTAAAGTTGCTCACCTCATGGTGGTCAGAAAAGCAGAGAACAAAGATAGTTGAAGAGTGAGGGACTGAGACATTCCCTTCCAGATCATATCTCCAGTGACCCGCCTCTTCGGACCAGGCCCCCCTTCCTAACATCGCATTTAGCTATAATAGCCCTATAAGTCAATCACCTTTCAAAAGCCCTCCTTATGGTCACAGGAGTCTTTGAGGGGACATCTAGTTATAAACCATAACACTATTCTATGGAGCCCACAGTCAGGTACTAGACAGCTTTGAACTAATAGAAGGAAATCCGAAGGAACCCACAGTCCTTACCTCACCCCATCCCCACCCACTGCAAAGGACCTGGTGAAAAGGGAAAGGTGAGAAGGGAAGGACCTGGGAAGCACATGTATGAGCTTGATTCCTGGATCGCCTACATGGTGATGTGACCATGAGAAAATTAACTTATTTCTGTGTGCCCCATTTACTCTTCCGTAGGGCAGAGACAATGACACTGGTAGGGTTATGTGAGGTCCAAAGACAAGAATATCAAATGCTGACATATGTTGTGCCTTCTGCAAATATGAGTCATAAATGACTCCAGTTGTGTGAACTTCAATGAGTCACAACACTCCCCTGTCTGGTTTACTTATTTGTAAAATGTGGGATTTGCAAGTTCATGTCCCTGGTCTGAATCACCAGTGCGTACAAGCAGTAGTTCTTTTCCTGTTCTAAATATCATTTAAATTTCTTCAGGACACTGGAAACCCTAACAGCACATCTGAAAAATGGCCTGAACGTTTGTGAAAAGCCATCTTATCAAACATCCTTACCCCCTCTCTTTCCCACTCCCCAAATTAATCTCTGTATGGAAATCTGTCTGTATGCTGCATTCAGCAGAATATTTTAAGAACAGCTCTCAGCGTTTTGCACTTTAATTTGTTTGTATTAAGCAACATGGACCCTGGCAATGTCTTCTCAGTGCATCCTGGAATTGCCAGTCCTTTTGGGAGAAAGGATCACCTTGACTACAAGAGAAAATATGGGAAAGAAGAGTGGTGAAGTTTGTTTGGGTTCCTGAATAGATAAAGAGAAGTAGACAGGAGGAAGGATACAAGGCAACTGACTTATGGAGAGGGTGCTGGGGGCAAGCAGGATCCAGCACTCGACTCCAAGGAGGGTAGAGCACTCTGTCCAAAGATGAGCTGGTGTATTTACTAGATTTTCTTTATTCTTCCATTTTCTTGTGCTCTGGATCTTGGGCATTGCTTGTAGAGAGACTGCTCCTCCCAAGACTAGAGCTATCCAGTCTGGATTTGAAGTATTCCCTGAAGACCCGTGTTGAGGGATTGTTCCTCAGCTTGGTGCTATTGGGCGATAGTGGAACACAAAGGTGCAGCCTGGTTGGTGGTCTTAAGGTCACTAAAGCATGTTCTGAAAAGAACTGTGGAGGCTCATCTCTTTCTTTTCTCTTTTTTCCACGTCCCAATGAGGGGAGTAGTTTTGCTAAAGACTGAAATCTCCAAAACTATGAGACAAATAGACTTGTTCTCTTTAAATTAATTATCTCAGTTATTTTTAAAGAAACAGAAAGCTAACACAACTTGCTAATTCCCAGAAACAGCAAATAACTTTTCTACGAGCCAATCAATTCAGAACCTACAGCTCAGCCTTGCCCTTTGTCAAATTTTCACATACCAAGCCAATATTCCTCCTTCCCTGAATCAGACCAGACACTGGAAAACTAGGGATCCTCCTGTACCTCAAATACCAGTGAACTTATTTGTTCAATCCTACGCTTAAGCACAGATACCCTGTGTCACCAATTCTTCCCTGCAAAAACCCCAGGAAGGCTCTGGGTCATGCTCTCCCCTTCTGCCCCTGATCAAACCAGTAGTTCCCCATGCCATCCTACATGACTTTCTATGCTTTCTTGTTCTATAGATCTGTGACTTCTTTCTTCCTGACAATCATTTCAATGACTTTATGGTTTTTTTTTAAGGGAATAAAACAATACAATAAAATGAGACAAAACAAAACAATGAGAATGATGTAGGACTTCAAAAACAAGACAGTAGGGAATCCACAATGGCTACTATGTTTGCATACTGTTAACCTCTACATAGTTGCTCAGACTACCAGCTTTATGTCTGCAAATCAATCAAACAACACAAATACTAAGTTGTTTCTTTGCTTTAGTTGCTATGTCTTCGGCTGTGTTCCTCTGAATCAGCCAGTTGCTTATGTAGGAGAGGCTCTTCATCTCTTTCACCCCATGTACCAGCTGGCTTATAGCAGGGCATGGCATCCTGGTTTCCTGGTCCTCACCCAGCCTGCACAACTGCCTCTGGCTCGGGGAGGGGGTGACTTCTTGGTACTCCAACCAGTGTTACTGCTGCTGTCTTTTTAGAACATGTATAGCAATATGTGCTACTCCCAGGATTATCATCTCTGGACAAGCCTAGCCAAGATCCTCAGACAACAGGTACTCCACCAGTCAAGGTAACCATTGAGATAATGACTTTAATATAGAGGGAAAGACAACATGGAACAGGTGAGGTTCTCCTCCCCCAGGCTGAACCCTCTCCAATGCTCCCAACTCAAGAACTAGATGTTAGTTACATGGTGCTCCTGTTGCATGCATCACAGGATAATTTGGGAAGCAGTAAAGAGAGATCCTCCTCTCCCACAGCAGAGCATCAAACTTGGTTATGGAATAGTTAGTCTTGGTGAGTATCTACTACCAAACAGGCACCATCCTACATGCTTTGCATGTGTGCAGTCATTCATTCCCAACCATAACAGATGCAATTCTATGAATGAGATGCTATTTTGTCCCATTTTAAAGGCACCAAGATACTAGTTATTTAAGTAATCTACTAGGAAGTGACTGGCTGCATAAGATCACACAGCCAGTAGATGACAGACCCAGGATTTAAACTCAGGGAGAGTGATTCTAGAATACTTCTTCCAGAGCATGCATCTAAGAGAAACCTTGGTCACTGGGTCCTGATGTCCTTCTCAGAGAGGTCTGGGTAGGTATGATAATGCACCCCTCTCACCTTAGCACTTTGGGATCAAGTCCAGCCTGGGCAACTTAGCAAAATTCTGCTTCAAAACTTTTTTAAATTATTTTGAAGGTAGTAAGATACAACAGAACAAGACAGAACAAAGCCAATCAAGACAATGAAGTGAAACTGGTACAGAACTTCACAGCAGGTTACTGGGATAACAGTAATAGGTCCCATAGTATATCTTGCTAGGTTCACAATATTGTCCTTTCAATCAGGTATAGCAAAATCAAATTAAATACAGAACATCATAAAACCTATCAAAACAGAGTACTGAATAGAGCAATACAGAACAAAGCAAAACAGTGATAACAATATTTGCCTTCAAAGATATCGTAGAAGGAAGTCCCCCACATTTGCTGTATTGCATATGCAATCCTCTCAAGAGATGCTCAAGTCTCTGGCTCCCATTCGCTAACAGGGTCGGAGGGAGGATGTTTGATTCTCAGCCTGCACTCCTATAGGCTCATGGCTGCTTACCAGGGAGGCCAGCAGGTTGCTTTGTTGCCAGCACCCTACGTTCCAACATGGTGGGATCTCAGGAGATGCTGGCTACTTGGTTCTCTCCCTGGGTTGCTCGCCGCGTGCTCAAGCCATGGCTGCTTACCAGGGAGGCGAGCAGGTTGCTTTGTTGCCCAGCGCCTTAAGTTCCAAAATGGCAGGATCCCTGCCACAAAATTTTAAAAAGAGCTGAGATGTACCTCAATAAGAAGGCCCTGGGTTCATTACCCAACACCACAAAAAAGAAGTAGAAACAAATGTGGAATGGAAGGGAGAGGGTGAAGGCCTCTGGAGCAGTAGGTGGAGACCTCAGGCTTTGCTTTCATGACAAAGATGCAGTTGCAGATCCTCTACTGAGATGCCATCTGCAGGCCCCAGGCTCCTCAGCCTCAGCTTCTCTCTGCAGCTCTGTCCTACCCTTTCTTGCATGTCAATAAATAATCCTAAACTGGGCATAGCGACACACACTTGTAATCGCAGCACTTAGGAGGCTGAAGCAGGAGGATTATGGGAGGTGGGAGCCCAGCCTGGGCTACATAGTGAGTTCAAGTCCAGCCTCTACATAGTGAGTTCCTTTCTCAAAAACCCACACAAAAAAAGAGAAAACCCAAATAATTGTTCCTATTGCTTTAAGGAGCGTTATTAGGGACAACTGGTGAAAAAGAGTCTCTAGATAGGATTGTACTATATTGTATTATATTGTACTGGACTGGGTTGGGTTGGATTGGATTGGATTTTACTGCATTATATTACATTGTTGATATTAATTTCCTGGCTAATATGTGTAATGATTTTTGTTTTCTATTAATATGAAAATGTCCTTGATTTGGAGAGGAATATTCAAATAGGAGTACTGTATTCTAAATATAAAAATAAAAATAAATATGGGGAACATGTTGGGGCAACAGAGATCATGCAAATGTAGTAAGATGTCAATCTTTAGGGTGTTAGAGTGAGAGTATGTAGGGGCTCTTTGTAGTTTTTTTAGACGTTTAGAATTACTGCTAAATTTAAAAATCCTAAAGATTGAGATAATCCAAACACATTTTCAAATAAAAACCTGACACGTGCCACCAGCATATTCGGAAGGGAAAGGTGGAAACCAAATGCGGACAGAACAAATAACACAGAGCCCAGGCCGCTGCTCAGAGGGAAACAAGCAATTAAAGCAGCTCGAGTTGCAGGAAGTACAGCCCAAGCACAGGCCCTAAATCTCATTTCAGACTGTTATTCAAGTAGGGAGGTGAAGAGAGGAGAAAAATGGAGTAGGAGAGAGGAAAGATGGAGTGGAAAGCCCTTAATAGAAAACAGGCCCTTCCTAGCTGTGCCCCACCTCCCCACTCTGCACCTATATATTGTAGCTAGAATAGACAGTGCAAAAAGGGGGTAAGAAGGGTGAACAGGGAGGCTCAAGGCCTCTGCACGACACAAAGGCATTATCACTGCCTGTCCATATTCAGACTATGAGGATTGTTTTATACATAAAGTGGTGTATTACTCACTTTCCACTTGCTTGCAAAATATCTGATACCCGTGAATTAAAAAACCTTTGTAAATATCACATGATGCCACCTATATAAAGGATCTAGAGTAGTGAAACTCAGAGATAGAGACTAGATTGATGGTTTCCAGGAGCTGGGGGCAGGGGAGAATAGGGATACATTGTTTAGTAAGTACAAAGTTTCAGACTCAGAAGATGAATAAGTGTTGGAGGTGGACGACTGTGATCATTTGCACCAAGTACAATGTGAGTGTACTTGGTGTCTCTGGATTATACATTTACAATGGTTTAAAATAGTAACTTTTATATGTAACACAATAAATGTTAAAGTTTACTTATAAGTAAAAGGAAATGTATTCTTATAAACTAAATATTGTAGGTCATAATATAATAAATGAAATGTGTCCCTTAGAATGTAAAAGATGGACAGCCTCACGCATCATGTCTGTAGTTTGAACACATGAAAAACTGAGGCATCTCTGACATGGTCCCCGAGGGCCTATAGCATTATAACAGGGAAAGGCACAGGGTCTGATTTGTGGGGTTTTCTGAACTAGAGGAGATTTTAGCAACAATCCCTGAGAACCCAATGTGTACCTCACCCTCTAGCTTTGAGACAGTCAGTTCTCTCAGCTTCGCCCTCACCTTTGTAAACATCTTCACTTTATAGGGCTTTATGATAATTGGGGAAACCATGTACGACACCTGGAAGACGGCGGGCTCTCACTAGATTACTAGGTTCCTCTTTTCTAGCCATCACCAAAAGCACACAGCATACTTGTTATTATCCATATTTTACAACTGCGAAAAAAGAAATCAAGTCACTCACCCAGGTCCCAGATCACAAATTTCAGCCCAGCGCCAGTGCCACCTCAAAACCCATAATCCTTCTATTGCAGCCTTGTTGGGCCTCACTTAGGTGAGAATTCTGAGACTCAGTGACTCTGGCGGAGGAAAGGGCTCAAATGCCCATGGAAACCAGACAGGTAATAAAGGAGAATACAACGGCAGTGTGATGAAAATCACCAGGCAGAGTCTACAAATTATCTCTGTTTTTATTAAGCTATGGAGCAAATATGTAACTTTATATAAACCTTAAATGATTGTGTTCTGAAATCTAAACACAGGTGTGGTGGTGCATGCTGTAATCCCAGCACTTGGGAGGCTGAGGCAGGAGGATCACTATGAGCTCAAGGCCAACATGGGCTACATAGTGAGTTCAAGGCCAGGCTATACTAAAAAGTGAGACTCTGTCACAAGAAACAAACAAACAAATCCAATTGTAAAATAAGTATTAAAAAATAAAAATATACAAACTGTTTAATTTACTTGCAGTTCTTTTCTCCCCTCCCTTTCTTCCTTCTTTCATTACTTTATTCCTTCCTTTCCATTAGCATCATTAGTGCAAGCCTACAGCATCCGCAGGTCAGACTCTAACCCGAGCCCAGCCACCAGATGGCAGAATGGTGGAGACTCGAACAAATGATAAGTTCAGACATATCTAAGAGACAAGTCACCCCTTATTTCTACAGAGGGAACCCAGACCCAGGGTTGCAGGACTTGCCATCTATCAACGGACTCATGAAATGTAGATTTGTGAGAAAACACATAACTTTGAAGTAAGAGTAGTTGTTTACTTTTTATTCTGTGCAGGTAGGACAACCGTCCAGTCTCAGGGCAACTCCTCCCTACACCAGGAGCAAGCTCCCTTCAGTCACACTCGCTGCTGTGAGCCACTTGCCTCACCGGCAAAGCACAGACTAAGGAAAAGTCTCAGCCTCGCAGGACATGATGGCACCATCCATTGGGTCCTCCAGCCTGGACCAGAACAGATCTGGAGCAGGAGCGCCAGAGCAGAAAGGGCAAGCAAGGAGGTTCAGTGCGGGAGGCTCACCCCCAGCAGTCCCGGGCCTCCCAACCCAGAGACTCAGACTTCAGGTTCCGCTCATTTCCTCCTATCAGGCAGGAATCCTGCATCAGTGAAAGGAGAGTGCGCATCCCAGCCGCATTAATTAAAGAGGACTTTTCCCCCAGAGATGAGTGTGTATTAAAAATATCAAATATTAATCACTGGCAACATTAATTTATAATAATGCTTGTCTTCCTCTCAACTTTCAAGTCAACATCTGGTGTGACTGCTTTGAAACTAACACTCGGCTTTATCGAGGGAATTATAAATAGACTGAGTTAAAATCTTCTTCACCTTGAACTGAACAGACGAACTCCAAGTAGTGGCTTACAGAAGGAACAGGGCTACAGCATGCAAAAAAATCCTGAGTGGGTCTATGTGGGGAATGTTTTATTTTTCAGTTTTAAAAGGAAGAGGAAAGGGGTAGGGAGAAAGAAGAGGAAAAGAAGGAAGGGATACTGGAGTAGGGTGGGAGAGCACGGGGGCCTGAGCCAGCGGGCTCTGAGCATCCCCCTTGCAGGCTGGGCGGCAGGTCAGCCTCCCTCCCACCCGCTCTATTTCATGAGGGGTTGAGGTTGAGTGTTAACGCTGCCACTTGCCACCTAACTACTTTTCTAAAGTTGCCCTTTGGGTGTTGGTTGATACAGGTACTGTCTCTTACAGAAGGGCAACAGAAGCCGCTTTGTATACAAGGAAGGAAAAACTTTATCTGCCAGGCCCACAAAGCACTTTTGCCCCATGAGCTCACCTAGTAACCTCTGTTCACACTTCCTCGCTTCCCCTCGGCTTGCCCTGTCTCACTTGGCCCTCAAAAGGGCCCTGAGGTAGATGCTAGTGAAGAGGAGACTGAGATAGGAGAAGCTACCTCCCAAAGTCAGGTTGCTAGCAGATGATGGGCAGGGACAGGATTCACATCAAGAAGAGTGAGCGGCGGAGTGCAGTGTGGGGGGGGGGGGTCCTCCACACGTAATTTGGGTCCAACTTTTCTCAGGTTGCTAAGACTTCAACTTCCCAAGATCCTCTCCCCGGACATTTAGAACCAGTGTGGGTGTATAGAGTTCAGCGCTCTGTCAATAAGCACCCCAGTGAAGGCAGCCTGGGGTACCACTGTGGGCACCCTCAAGGCAGCCTCATGAGGCAAGGATTTGTCACATGTGTAAACAGACTTACAGCTGCCTGCTCCCTTGGGAAGCTAAGATGCCATCTGAACCTTTGGTCCTGGAGAACAGAAAAGCCAGGGTAGGAAGAGAGGGCACCTCGTGGAGGATACTGAGGAAGAGAGTGGGAGGCTGTGGAGTAGCACATGCCCAAATGAGCTCAGGGCACCTCTGGAACATCGCATTGATGGCTCTCCAAGGCCACAAGTTTTGTGATCAGGCTGTCCACACAGGTCTCCTATGTTCCTGGAAGGCCGGGGCTTTCTAAGGTATGGTGGCCACAGGCTGCATTTCTCAAGACCAGAGGCACCCACAGACCCCAAGGAGAGGGTGCAAAAGAGGTCCCGAGACATGTTGATGGAGAATCAGGCCTCTTTCATAGCTGCCCTTGCCAGCAAGGCCTTGGAGTTAACCCTGTCCAGCAGGGAGCTAAGCCAAGAAGCTCTCTCCCATATTTCTCTCACAGGCAAAGTCATCCCGCTGGCTCCAAAGGCTCCCAAGCGCTCAGTTCCCCTGAGGCCTTCAAGGGCTCCTACCTCTGACCCTGCCTCCCTGGGCCTGCCCCCAGCCTCTGCTCCAGTTCCTGTCTGTAAGCTAATGCGAGTAGCCTGGGCCAGCCTAACACAGTGTTTCAGGGATGTTTCCTTCCCTTGCCCTCACTCTGGGACTGTGGTGAGGGCCACCTGAGCCCGGGAGCTGATGCTCCTGTTGCATCTCAACAGGGTCCCAGAGCCAGGTAGACCCCGGGAAACAGGCGTGGACCTTGTTCTCTGCTGCCCTGACCCTTTAACACCCCTTCTACACACCAAGCAATCCTCATTACGGCTTGTGTCTAGATGTCCCCCAAAGCCTCATGCAGTCACAGGCGAGGCTTTTTCAGAGGTGGCTGAATCTAAAGTACGCTACACTGGAACTGATTTCGTGGTACAATGCTAGGTTTAAAGGCCCTGGATAAAGGATGTGAGTGTTACCCGCCCTGAGTAGCCTGGACAAGATAAAAGGGACAAAAAGATGCTGCTGAGGTCCCTTGCTTGCTTGCTTTACTGTCTTCTGCTTGCCATGAAGTGGTTCTACTCTGTGATGACCCTCTGCCAGGACATCCTGCCTTGGAGCCAGCAGATTACAGACTAGTCTGAAAACTGTGAGATAAACATTTTCCCTTTAACTTTAGGGGTTAGGTATTTCGTCTCAGCGATGAGAAAAGCCCCCATCTCACCTCTCCTCAGCTGGGTCCCAGAGGGACTGGGGAGTGTGTGCGGACATATGCGTTCCTCCAGGTGGAACAGCAAGCTTGCCCTCTGCCCCTGCAGTGCTTTCCAGCATCCAGGAGCTAGGAGGAGTTTTAGACCTCTGAGCAAACAGAAATGACTGCCCTGCAAGGGGTCTCCTCCTTCTCTTTTGCAACTGCCCTCCTCTTTGTGTTCTTTTTCCCTGTGTTATTGTAGCCACTGAGGTTTGCACAAGTAGCCTACGAAGCCTCGTTTAGATGGGCACATCTGGGCACACATACCCCATCCCTCCTGCTTCCCCTCTGACTTGTTGGCTCTTGTTTAATGTGAACAACACGCCCTGCCTGAAATGGAGCTTTTCCATAAGAGGATTAGTCTTCTGCTTGTTGGAAAGCAAAGTAGAATTTTCACCATTTGTTTAGCCAATTCCCTCCAATGGTTGGGATGACTGATTTGCTGGGGCCATGTTTCTGTGGGGGTGGAAAGGCAAGGGCCGTGGTGTCAGTCATAGCTCGTGAAACATTCCCGTGAATCAGTCCCCACCATCACCCAGCCGCTTCACTGTGACATCTCGTTCTCGTCCTCCTAAGCACATGAGAGCTGAGAACTGCCAGTCTATGGGCTGAATGACATTTCCCAGCACTGCCCACGCATGGGTTCAGCCACCAGCAATGATGACGTTTGTCTCAGGGAACACATGCCCTTTGGAAGGTTTGATTTGAACACAATCTGGGAAAATCCAGAACAGAAGTCAAAGCCCACTCTCCTTATGTTTTTTCTAGAGACAAAAATGAATAGCACAGTATTAAGATCAGAACCCATATTGAGTAAACATTCCATCTTACTTCGAAACAGTGACTCATATGTTTAAACAAGCTATTAAAAAGCACTTAGATAAGATTTGCGTATCTTTGTGCCCAGAAAAATTGTTATCAAACGCTGCCTACATAAACCTGTGCTTCTGCCCTTCACAATAATAGCAGAACGGTGACTTGACTTCTTCCCACCCCTGTTGCATTCTGGGGACTGAAGCACATTCAGAAGTCTGAATTCCTTCCTGTCCATTCGATCTGTTTACCCCGCTAAGGAAGGAGAGGCTTCCTGGTAACCCTAGCTGAGTGACTTGGCAACAGAAGGCCAAGACACTGGGCCAGTGACCCAGGACTGACTGAGATTTCCTCATGAAGAAGCCAAAAATGCTCCTTTCCCATAGTGTCTCTATATGACAGGCCTTGCCTTAAGGGTTTTGCATGCACTGACATTTAACCTTCACAACAACCCTAAGAGGTATTATTACTATTGGCATTTACAGGTGGAAAACTGAGGCACAGAGAGTTTAGTAACCTGACCAAAGTCCCTGAGAGGCAATTAGCTGAATCAGAGCAGGCAGTGTTGCCAATCATTGCATTCCTCCATCTCTCAGGGTACATACAAAAGGTAACTGCCACTAATTCAATGAGAAATACCAAGCATCGCAAAATAAACTGCCAAAAAAAAATGTCAGACTGCCCTTCAACATATTTGTTTGCTTAATCTTTGTTTGCTTAGTTTTGTGACAGAAATGTGAGAATTCCTCTCTGACTTGTCTCTGTCAGAAACAAGTCCCTGGTTTCTTGCTCATCACTGTTCTCTCTAGCAATACCCAGTTATCCCTGCTCACCAACCTCCAGCCCCCCAAGGAAAGGGCCCCCCTCCTCAGCCTGCAATCTTCTCCTGCTCACACAAATCAAAGCCTTACTGGAGGTCTGAGCCCTTCAGAGAACCACACCCCTGATTTTTTCCACATGGCAGGGAACTTATATTTCTGTGGCTTGTGGGAAACAGAGACAAACAGGCTGGGAGCAGAGGTATAAAGAAGCTTCTGGGTAGGAAAGCCATGAATTATGCTCCTTCTGCCACCTGGGCAAAGTGGTGTGCCCAAGAGTCAATCACTGTGTCCCCTAGGCAAGCAGGAAGGAAGACAGTCATGAGCAGGTGGCAGTTCCCAGGGCGCACTGTGGCCCTTTCTTTACAAGTGCTGAGCTGAAGACTGTTCTCGGAAGCAATTCTGTGGCTTTCAGCTTTGCAGCCAGGACGATCCCAAGCAGGGTGGAGCGAGCTTTATTCCCACCAAGGGTCAGCCCTCCGGGGAGCAGCTCTAAAAGGGGGGCACGTGTTCCTGGAATACAGAGAGGGCTGTTCCAAGTGCCTATGCCTGTTAATGCAACACTACATATGGGCATCTCTGTGCCCACAAAGGAGAGAAATGGAGGAAAGATAAATGTTCCTTCTGTTCATTTTAAGACACAGGTACACAGTGTTAGTACTTTCTAACTGCTAATGAGGGATTGTTTGTCACTTGGATTTTATCTAGATTGTAACTACCTTAGTATGTCATTGAAGGGTATAAAGGGTGGATTATATACAGTTTGACTTACATGACATTCATCTTCCTACTATCACAAAATAAATATTTAAAAGATCAGTTTAAAAATAGCTATTTGCCTATAATCCCAGAACTATTGGAGGCTGAGGCATGAGGATCACAAGTCAGAGCTGAGCCTGAACAACTTAGTGACTTAGCAAGATTCTTAAAATAAAATTTAATTTAATTTAATTTAAAGAGAGCAGGGAGCAGTACCACAAGAAAACAAAAATCACCCATTTGAAGGTACACCAAGTCATTTCCCAGCATGCAATGCCCACCCTCCCCAGTGCTGGAGGTTCCCAGATCCTGGGGGTTCCCCAGCTCCCTGGAAGCCCAGGCCCTGGAGGCCAAGCCTGGCCCTTCTGGTGTCAGCCTTTCCATCTCTGAACTGATGCAGGAAGGCTAATCCTTTTTACCTTGTAAAGATTTGTATATATTTAGTAGCTTTTCTGTGATACAATTCACATATCATAATACTTATCCTTTAGAATGTAGAATTTGGTTAGCTTTTAGAATATTCACAAAGCTATACAACCATCCTTCCAATCTAATTTTAGAACATTCTTGTTGCTCCCAAAATAAATTCAGAATGCAAGAACAGTGATTTCCCATTTTTCTGCCTCCACCCCACCCCCAATCTCAGCCAACCACTATCTGCTTTCTGTCTATGGATTTGTCTATTCTGGACATTTTACATAAATGGAATCATATGTGACATGGTCTTCTGTGGCTGGCTTCCTTTACTTAGCATAGGTAGTATGTATCAATATCTCATTCCTTCTCAAGGCTAAATAAAACTCATTGCTTGGACAACACATTTTTCTTGGCTTCAGGGATAGGGAGCAGCTCTTTACAGATAGTGCCTGATCAGAAAAAGTGGCCCCGAGGACATTCAAACAAGAGTGTACATCTTGCCACCACGGGCTTCCCCTTCTCTCTTGGCAGGATCTGAGTCGTTGGTGTATGCCAGGCAACTCCTCAAGGTTGACTTAGGCTGATCTGAGAGCTGAGAAATTTTCAAACAGCAATTTCTGGAGCCCTGAGATTGTCAGAGTATGAAAGAATAAGAACCCAACTGTTGCCCTATGGGCCCCTTCCTGAGCAAAGCCACCCCAGGAAAACACAGTCTGTACAACAGCAGTCATCTGCCAGCAAACTTGGCTCTGAGGCCGGTGTCCCAACCCTGCAACCCTTGCCAAGGTGACCTTCCTCTTTGGCTTTGGGACCCCCCTGCTCTTCCTGGGGCCTCACCACTGGTCCCTGCCTTCTGGACCCCAATGGTGAAGCAAATAGTAATCAACACAGAGTGTCCACCTTGTGCTTGCTCAGTCTTTGGGACTCTGAAGACGACAATGTCACAACATGCTCATTGATGAGCATTCAGGCACAGGAGGTTTAGCGGCCAGTTTTCACTAAATCTTCTCATAGTCTGCTCTTGCAGACTTCTTGGCACATTCTCTGCTCTGGCTTCTGCCCTCCTCGCAGTCTGTGTCTGGCATCTCATCGTCTCTGGGGAGGGCTCTAGGCACAGGGCCACCTTCCTTGGGATACCAGGGAAATAAATGGTGGAGGTGTTGACCTCAATGAATGGCAGAGAAAATGCAGACTTGAGGAGGGGTTGAATGATGAAGAAGCCTCAGGGAGGCAGCTTTATCCACTCAAGCAAACCTAGGAGTGCAGGACAATCGCTCCTGTTGTTCTGACCCTTACTCACATCCACTTTCCTGGAAAAACTGACAATGTGCTCAGCACCTGTCCTAAACTCACAGCAGGAAGACAACAAAAGCAGTCTTTAGGATGAGGCATGACCTCAAGTGGCAGTTAAGCGTATCTCCTGTAGTCCCTATGGTGACAGATCTCTCCCGAAGCTGGGAACACAGTCTAACTGTTTTGTCTGGGGAAAGGTTTCACATGCTTTCAGAAGATGGCCTCTTCCGCCTCAATTCTATCTGTTATCCCCATTTCTACCACTAGATGACGCCAAACACCACCATTTCTGATGAAAGATTTGCAGTCAAATTGGAGGTAAACATTTAAGTAGATCTAGAAGGAATATCAACCTCACCTAGTCTTATCTTCTAGAATACACTTGCTTTATAGATATATCATTCTTATAAGTAGATTCTTTACATGCATATATATATACAAAGGAGGTATTTCTAAATATGGAAGAATATTCATGGATACATTTGTCTTAGCCTCCCCATCAACCTCTGTCTGCCCTCCCGTCTTCAACAACAGCAGGAGGGAACTGAGGTACAAGTTGTACATTTCTCAAAACTCCATCATAAAACATGTGACTGGGTTCAATAAGCTAAAATGTGGTTCTGCCACTGATGTGTCTGCAGCTGGCCTGTTTGTAGGCCAAGAGAGCAGGGCAGAGTGGGGGTGAGGGGGGCTTTCCAGAACAACCAGGGGCATGCTAGTGCCTGCTTTCTGCAGCCCTGGGCACTGCCTGCTGCTCACTCAGGATGGATGTTCTCCCTGGAAAAGTGTGATTTGGAAAGGGCTCCAAGAAATCACGGCCTGGTAGCAATCAGCAGTCCCTGGAGACAGAAAGGACAAAGGTGGAAAAATTGGAATCCCAAACTCAAAAACATTACAACTGGAACATGAGCCAGAGAAGAAGAGGAAGAGTGATGTGTGGCCTGAAGGAAAGTCAGGACAAGTCAGGAGGGCGGATGACAATGCCTGCCAAAGGAGGCCACGGCAAGAAAGGTGCTGAGTGGACCCTAGCTGGCCCGTGTGGATCCTGGAGAAATGACTATCTGGCAAGAGAGATTCAGAAGGGATGGAGGATATGGGCAGATTAAGCTCTCAAGGAGAGCAAGAACATTGGGCTTAGAAACTCTAGTCCTTCTGAGGCTCCTGCGAAATCGAATGGGTTCCGATACACTTGTGTTATACATTTGTACAAAGACCAAGGTGTGGAAGAGTCCATAAGACTCACATGTAGGGAGAGTCCCAGCCCTGGGCTCGGACACAGGCTCAGGGCCTTACCAGCTCTCTCGCTGACATGGCCTGCCTGGCTCCAGGTTATTGGCAGCCTGGGGTTAAGTATATGACAAAGGCAAACAAAGACCAAATTGCAGAAATCAGAGTTACAACTATACCTTTTCATTGCTGGGACAAAATCCTTGACACGCACAGCTTAAATGAAGAAAAGTTTATTTATAGTTTCAGAGGTTTCAGTCCATGGTAGGCTGGCTCCAACACGGAACATCAATGGTAGAACATGGCAGAAGAAAGCTGCTGTTAACAAGCACGGGGCAGGAAAAGCCAGAGGAAAAAGAGTAGGGGCCAGGCATAATCCCCAAATTCATGCTACCCTGACCTATCAGACACACCAGGAAGTGTGCTTTACTAAGCTCCTCGGTGCCGCATTAACCATCACAGTCAGCTAAGCAGTTTCCCAGTCCACCAGCTCATAGCCCCCTTCCTGCCTTAAACTGCTCAAAGTCCCTTAGCAGAGTCCTTGAGCTGCCTTTCAACCCTCATTTTAAAAAGACCCTGAAATCCACCTATTCCAAAACTATTGCTGGCTGGGAGAAGGACACCAGCTTCATCCTTCCCCCACCTGGACACAGCGTGGCCCCACACAGGTGTGGACCCTGGCTGAAGCAGAGGCCGGAGAACCATGCTTACACACCTGGGTTTTGTCCTCCTTTTATCCCAAGATGAAGTACATAGGTGCTGCTCTTCTTCTCCCTCCCTTTCTTCCTGCTTCTGCTCACTTTTTCCTAGTCAGACAGGGAGGGCCCTGCTCAAGTTCTGCTTTCCAGGGGCTGCTTGAGATAACTGCCTAATTGCCTTCTAACCAATCAACATCAGATTAGATTGAACTCCAGCATTTGTGTTTTAATGGAGTCACTGAGGATGGGGGGCTTCTCTGGTAAATTGGCAAAGGGTGTCAGGGAGGTGCTTTAGGAGGTGCTTTAGGCCACAAGCTGGCTGCAACTGGAGCTGTCAGGAGGCTGCCTGATGGTTCCAGCTCCCCACACCAGTTCAGAGTGACTGCTCTCTGCCCTCTGGGAGCAGGTCCCTCAGGCCTGAGATACAAACATAAGGAGCTATCAGCTAAAGGAAGATGGGCAACTTTCAGTTTGGTCTTCCCAGACTCCATGTGATGAAGAAATGCAACCAAAAACCTGTGCTCAGGAATGCCTGGTTCAGGGGCAGGGCTCATGCAAGTGAGGGGCAGGGCCCAGGGAGGAGAGCGAGCTGCCTGCATAGGACCGTGATGACCTTTCCACATTCAGTTTCTCAGGCAGCCTGAGCAGTCAAGACAACCAGGCTGACCGCTCTTATGGCCAGAGGTTGCACACCTGGTGCAATGTGTGCAGGGCAGGAGGGATTGGATGTGCTGTAGGACTGAGGGAGTTAGAGAAAGCTGATCACATAGTCCAAAAGAAGCCACATTCAGGGCCTGTCTGGCAGTTCAGGGGTAGTCCGGTTCTGAGAGCAGACAAGCTCTTAAAAGTTGATGTTCTTCAAGTCCATGGAGCAGCGGTACCTGCCATCCAGAAACCGGGAGCACAGCAGGTTGGGCAAACAAGGACAGGTGTGGTACTGGCGTTTCCGGAAGAAAGGGACCTGGGAAAAGAAGAGAGTGAGAGCTTCCCATAGAAAGTAGCCTCCTGCATTAGCAAATGCAGCCTCCCCAGCCCTGGCAGATGACTCACCCCACCTCCCACCACCTAGCATAATTAGTGATTGTATATGGGGAGATGTAGGCACAAGTAACTGAGCAAAACACCACAGCTAGTTAGCAGAGGAGCCAGGCTTGGGACCCAGGCAGCATGGCTCCACAGACCAGAGCACAAGTGCCTGCACGCGCACACATCTGTTAGCTGAACACCACTGCTCATCTTTTATGGGCTGAACTCCATGCTGGGTGCCCGGGAGCAGCTGTGCAGGGACAGACTTGCCCTCTGACTCACATCCAAAAGGAGTCCTGAGCCTCGAGGTGGTTGAGTAGGAGTAGCTAAGAAAATAGGTTCAGTGTCAGCTACCCAGGTTCAAATCCAGGCCTGACACGTTCCAGCTATATGGGAACCAGCCATTTATTTAGCCTCTCTGTGCCTCAACTGTACTATGTTTAAAATGAGTTAATAGGGGCTGGGGATTTAGCTCAGCGGCATAAGCGCCTGCCTTGCAAGCAGGCAGTCGTGAGTTCGATCCCTGGTACCGATAAAAACGAAAAAGACCAAAAATAAAATAAAATGAGTTAATAGTTCTTCTGACATTAAATTACACATTTACAAAAAGTCTGGTATGAAGAATGGCAGGTCAAAATCACTTAGCATTAGTTTCTATTTCCCACTGAATACACATCCCCACTGATGTCCCAGAGGTTCTAAGAGGCCCACTTCTGGTCTAACTTCATGTTATTATAGGGAGGTTCCCAAGCAGCAAAGGGACTTGAGACACTTTCAAAAGCTGAATTTCTGAGATTCATAAGGGACTTTCGGGGTAATTAGTTCACTCTCTTCATGAGAGTGTACATGGGGCTCAGAGCAGTTAAGCTAACTGCCTCAGACCAGGCAGCAAATGAAGAGGTAAGAGCCCATGTGATTGGGACCACCACTGTACCCCAAAAGAGGAGACAGTGCCCAGCAGCTGTGAGATACAACTGGAAGCTTAAGTTCCAGTGCCTGTGTCTCTCTGGCCATGTGCCTTGAGCAAATCACTGGACCTTGCTGTCCCTCAGTTTCATCACTGTGGCTCAGAGTTTGCTGTGGGGAGCAATACATCCGTGATTCTCCAGCATGTCTAGGTGGTAGATGGTCCATGTCAGGCCCTGTACACTGCACAAACATCATCTGCGGGGCTCTAAGAAAGGTGAGGCAGAAGGACCGCCAGCAGTGCTTCCATAGCTACCTGCTTGCCCTCCTGCAGGCTGGGGCTCGAGCCACCTTGAAGGAGAAGGCTGCCCTTCCCTGCTTGTCCTCAGGAGCCCCAGGGGAGCCAGGCCCAGGACCTCTCTGTCAACTCAGTCCTTGCACAAGGGCCCCATGTCAGCGGGATACCTTGTGGCTGCTCGGGTGACACTCCTCTCCTTGACGTCCCCGCGGGGTGCACATCCGCAGCCCCCGAAGCCACAGGCTGATGGCACAGCAGGTACCTGCCCCACACTGGACATCCCACTCACAGGCCTGCAGGGTAGAGAAAGGGGCAACCCATTAGTGCCACCGAGAGAAACCAGATGCTCCATCAGAATCCAGAAGAAGGCCTAGGATTTAGCTCAGTGGCATAAGTACCTGCCTGGCAAGCGTGAGTTCAATCTCCAACACAAAAAGCAAAAAGTGCAGAAGAAGAGGCTGAGCATTGTCCCAGCCTCTGCCTAAAGGGACATCTGGGGCTGTGGTTACTGTCACTGCTCCCTGCACAGGCAGGATGCTTAGGGGTCCAAAGGCCATCAGACCTGGATCTGAGGAACCTCTCCAGTCCTCGGAGGCCATTGTCGGGAGGCAGTCCTCCTTCTCTGGCAAGTCTGGAAGTTAGGAGGCTTTGCAGGTAGAGCTTTTCTTGTACCGGCAGATGCAAGGTGGATGCTGATAAAATTGGGTAAATTAGAATTCCAGGAGTGGGTGGTGGGTCCCAGACCCCTGGTGATCAGTACTGAGCTGCCTCTGACCAGTATTCTCCCCTTCCCCAGCACCTGCAGCTGGTGCCTCCTCCACATGCTGGCGCTGGCTCTCAGGCTGTGAACACATACCTCTGCCCATACCTCTCTGCTGAGGTAGGCTCCCAGAAGAGGCTTCAAGGCCTTGCCATTGTAAAGAAGGCAACACAAGGCCACTTTATATAAAAGCCAGGTCAGCAGAACAGGATTCTGAAGTGCTCCAGGTTTCAGGCAGGACTTGACAGAGAGGACCCTGAACTGGCCACTTTAGAGAAGCTCTCTGTCATTGCTGAGTTGCAGTCTGAAGCTGGGTTTTGATGTGCTCTACCTTAGCAGAAGGCCTCAGAGACCAGCTAGTGCTTGTGTGAGACTGGTCCAAACTAGCAGCTTTCAACCCTCTCAGCTCTGGGAGGGAAAGGGGATATCAAGTCCCTTTTCACCCAGAAGAGGTGCTCATGGCATCACTGGCTGCCTGTCTCCAGCCAGTCTCCTGAAAGCTGACGGTAGAGAAGCAGATTTCACTCAACTTTTCTCCTGCGGTGCTGGGACCTTGCTGCCCTGCTGTGAGATAAAGGGCCATGCAACTTGGACTTAGGAGCAGTCACGGCCCAGGGATCACGGGAGCATGGAGAGTCAGATGTAGGACGCCAGTAGGACATGGAGAAATGATGGTGGCCGAGGGCTCTTGGCCTCCCTTCAACCTATCTTAATTCTTCAGCTTGCCATTCACACACTTCCCTGACCCTCATTTTCTCTTGTGCTTTTCACCTTCCCACATGTTTACCCCGCTGCTGCTCTGGCCCAGGCTCTGGTGCCAGCCCAGTGAAATGTAGCTGGGCTTCCAGGTCCCATGTGTTTCCTCCCTCGCTGTGGGGCACCCATGTTTTCTCACCTTCCTTCCTTTCCTCCCCCTTCCTTCCTTCCTTCCTTCCTTCCTTCCTTCTTACTCCCACCCAGACCCTAGCACACACCACAGGAGGCCAGGATGCTTTCTGCCTTACAATCTTGTTTCTGTTTGATGTCTCCAAGGCATTGGTTTGCCCTTAGCATTTGTTCTTCTTTTGAACTCAGATTTTGTCCTTTAAAGAGGAGAATGAAGTTATCCTTTCTCTGAACATTATTAACTACTCTGATTCCAGGAATTGTTTGGCATTACTCTGTATTTCCCTTCTCTGTGTAAAATGTTGAAATAAAATTAATTTCCCTTCTTTTTTCTGGTGACTTTTACCCAGAAAGCTCTCAGAGAAGCATTGCTTTTGGTTTTAATAAGAATGTTCCTTCCACCCTCACTCACCACATGCCCAGGCGAGAATGGTTCAAGGTGGACCAAACATCTGAGAGGACGCCATAGCTGGTGACATTTCAACTCTGAAATGCACAGCTCCCTTGGCTACTCTGCTGCCAGGCTCTATTTCTACTGGTTGAGGGTGTAATCAGCCCAATATTGGTGTCACCTTTATTTCACTGAGCGCTAAATGGGTGCAGAGCAGAAGAAGGGATTTTAAAACAACCTTTCTGAAAAGCAGACACAGAGGAGGCGACACGGACGAAAGAGCAGCTAATAAACTCTTTAATGAAGCCAATATGCTATGTTCCAATTGCCATGTGGGCCTCTCCCACAAAAGATAAATTACGGGGTGCTAACCCACTTTGTAAAGGGACTCCCTATTATACAATCTTCGCTTTAGAAAAAAACAAAATTTAAATTTCTCATGTTCTCTTAATGGATTTAAAACAAGATTTGGTTCACACACAGCTTCTCAAAAGCCAAACCTGATTACGAGAACAAAGTGTAACTATTTGAAAATTACATGCTGCCCCTCTCCAGGGACGCTGTTGATGGTTGCCTCCCCGCTCCCCTTTATTTCTGATGTGCCAGGCAGTTCAAGAGCTCATATACTGTGCAGAAGCTGACATGGTCTGAAAACCCAGGCACAGAGCACACTGGACTTACCCCCGTGATCACTGCAGAGTCGGACACAGTTACCAGGAGAAGCATGACTGAGACTTTCATGGCACCTCTCATGGTCACTTGGGGTGAAGGTGAAGGTTGTTCTCTCCGATGTCTCTCACTTGTGGCTCAGTCTTGTGCTCAACAAGCTTGGAAGGCAGGTGCCTCTCTCCTCCTCCCAGATTTATATGATCAGATGCAGGATGCCTGTGGATGCCTCATCTCTACTTTCCCTTCCCCATCACCAACGTTACTCAGATGATCTCAGAGGCAAAGATGAGACCTGAATCCCTAACAACATCAAATCACCATCAAGACTAATAAAAATGGATATGTCGAGGGCTTTGACAGGTGCTCTAACTCTTCCGGGAACACTGCGCTTCAGACAACTATGTATGCCCCACTCGATATTCATGTCTGCCTCTGAGCATCTTTCTACGATGCTCAGGGTAAAGGAGCGCTTTGGTAATGAATTAAAGGATCTGCATGCAACATTGCCGTTTATCCTTCCCTGCACCAAACAGTGTGATATAGAGGCTTACTGATTTTCTTGCACACAAGCTAACAGGATTATGTGGGCATTTACCAAGGGCTCAGCACAGAGGTAGCTTTTCAGCTATGCTTGGTTAAGGTGGTGTCCCTGGCCCCACAAAAGGCAAAAATTCTAGTTAAGGAGACATTAGACAGTGAGAAAATAAGTACAGGCTTGTGCCGTTGATGCTCACAAGAGTGGCACACATAAGGATCTTTGACAGACACGGGATGAATACCAGCAAGTATCACTTGGTATGAGCACCAAGGACCAATCAGCAATACAGGTATGTTCTCAGTATCCTATAGAGAAGCATGCTTGGATTGGGCTTCAGGTAAAAGACACTAGGAGCCACACTGCTGGCCTCCCAGTGCATGGAGTGAGCGTAAAAGTAGCCTTCTCTGCGATCAAACAAGCATGGGCACTCTGATGCCAATCTGGCAGGAAAGTGACTTTGGGCATAGCACCTCTTGCTAGGGAGGAAGCCTCTGGTCCTAGCCTTCTCTTCTCCAAAGGAGAGAGCCAGGAGAGAGCTCCTGTGTTTCAGGAAACTGAAAGAGAGTGCATTCTTCTGGAACCAGTCCAAATCACAAGCATCAGAGTAAGGGAGTGTTTTAGTCTGTTCAAGCTGCTAGAGCAAAGTGCCTTAGACCAAGCAATTTATAAACATCAGAAATGCGTTGCTTATAGTCATGGAGGCTAGGAAGTTTAGGATCAAGCTTCAGGTAGATTGGGTATCATGTGAGGGCTCATTCTGCTTGATAGATGACACTTCATTGTATCTACACCTGACTGAATGAGGCAAACACGCTTCTTTTGGCCTCTTTCATAAGGAGATTAAGACTCTGTCCTCCTAACAAAAACCAGTTCCATAAATACTCTTATACTAGGGATTAAGTTTCAACACATGAGTTTTGAGGGAACACAAATATTCAGACCACACTAGAGAGCAATACCCAGATTAAGTGATAACAGAAAAATTAACTCCCAACCTGGGGGAAGGTAAAGTAAACTCCATCCCAGGTCCCTGACCCAGGTACAGTTTACAACTTCGACTTCAGAACTCTGTGGATTTCAAGCTTGAGTCCCTACCCAAGTTATTTTGATCCCATCTGACTGGCTGGGTTTCAATGATTGAAAGAGTTTTTTACTCAGCGATTAGATGTAAAAGAGGAGATGCACCAGGGCAATGAGGAGTACCTGTAATTTCAGCTGCTCAGGAGGCTGAACAGGAGGATCAAGGCCAGCCTAGGTAGCTTGGCAAGACACTGTCTCAAAATAAAAAAAGCAAAGGTTGGGTTAGTAGCGTAGTGGTAGAGCTCTCGCCTAGCAGACACAAGGCAGGGACATGATTACAATAACATCGGCAAGTATCATTCACCTAGGACTAAACAACCTGACTACATGGGACTCTAGTTACCTAGTTCAGTCCACACCATGGTCTCAGATCGCCACAGCTCCTCCCCCGAGACTGTGAGCAAACTAGGCTTCTCTCCTCAGCTCACAGCTTTCCTTTCATTCCTTCCTCAGGTTCCAGGTTAGGCTACCCTTGCTCTGTTCTTCTCCCATTCTCTCCTCATTCCCACCAGACCCTCTCCAGTTCCCATCACATCAGCAGCTCAGCTTTATCGGTCAGCCTCAGCCTTCTGAATGCCAAAAGCAAAGCATTTTCCCTATTCTTCTTGCTTACTTCCTGGAACAGGTGACTACTCTTTTCGTTTCTCATTTAGAAAAACAAAGCTTTGCTGCTAGCATTCATTTAATTTTACATGAACACACTCTTGGAGGCTGAAGGAAGTCTGCTTTTCAATGTGAAAATAAAATACAAAAACTTTTCTTAGAATTATTTCAGAACAGAACTTGTCTGTAATCCTAATGTAACAGAAATGTATATGATGATCAGAATGTAATAATTTGGGGAGAGGATTTGGTAAATTTCAAAATACAGAATAACACAAGTACAATATCACATGCCTGCAAAAATACATGCCTTCCTCCAGATCTTCTTGCCATCCTTGTTATTGTGCAAGCAGAAAACTTTGCAGTGATCAGTTGGATTCAAAAATAATAATAAAAGAGATTTTTTGGCAGATTTGGAGGTAAAGTTCATGTTGGTTTGGTTTTGGTTTTTTGAGACAGAGTCTCATTATGTTTAGTTCAGTCTGAACTTGAACTCACAATGTAGACCAGGTTGGCCTCAAACTTGCAGCAATCCTCCTGCCACAGCCTCTAGAGAGCTTGGAATGACACACCCCTCCTGCATGCCCCTCACAGCCACCTAAGTGCCAGTAGTCTCCGATCTGCACCCCTGACCCACGTGGCCCTGAGTGTCACTACATTGACACCTCACATTCACCATGCCCTTGTCCCCTGACACTTTTTCACATTCAACCCCCAAACCCACTTATATAATTCAGGGCTCTTAGTTGTAAATAACAGGATCCAGTCTGTCTGGCTAAAGCAGAGGGAATTTAATGAAGCTATTAAGTAGCTCATTGAGTTGCTGGGTGTCCTGAGAAACAGGACGAAGCTCAGTGTCTACAGCAGTGCCCAGAACCACAGCACAGAATTGCCTAATGAGGAAAGCACCCCACAGAGCCAGAACTTCTGCCAACAGCCCCTGGAACCTCTTTCTTTAAGTCCTCCCCTTCTAAGAAAGGTTCATGTGGACTGTCTGATGGTGGAGGTCTCACATCTATCCTCCCCTGCAAGGATAGACTCTGCTGCTTTCATAGAAGTCTCCAGCAGCTACAGATCATGAATCCCCACTGCTATGTCCTCCCTACACAATTGACAGCCTCACAACACCCTCAATGGCCAAATCTGGAAATTCTCTAGATTCCTAATTTCCCTGCACTCATCGATCACCTGACCCATCGCTTGGCCTTCCTTTGGACTCCAGATTCTCCTTCCCTTTCTGTCTTTGCCTTGGCTGTGCATCCATCTCCCTGGATGACCCCCCTCCACCTCCATAATAAGACCCAGCCTGCCTAACACTCTTTTCAGCTTTATCTCCTGTCACACACACACACACACACACACACACACACACACACACACACACACACACAGATTTTTCTAGCAAGACGAAACTGCTCTCAGATCCTCCTCACTGGGCCAATCTTGCACCCTCCTTACCTTTTCACATGCTATTCCCCTTCCTCCATGTCTGATGATGTAGCTCTAAGTTTCCAATCTAGCCCAGCCACTTAGTGATGGTGTAAACCTGAACAAGTTATCTCTTCCCTCTAAACTTTAGCTTTCTCTTCTGGAAAATGAAAATAATACCTTCATCACTATATTAGGAGACATATACAACATCACTCTGCAAAGTTTTAAGACACTGTCGTAGAAAATTTATTTAGAAACTATAGTAGAAAAAGTGTTTAGACACCGTAGATTGAATGATGGCCCTAAAAAAGAATGTCTCTATCATTCCAACCTATAAGTATGATCATTTTTTTTTAAATGGTCTTTTTGGGTGTAATTAAATCAAGGATTTTGACATGAGCTCACCCAGGGTTACTGGTATGGATCCTAAATACAATGACAAGTGTGCTTATAAGCAGATAAAAGGAGAAAGCCATGTGGAGACAGAATCAGAGATTGGAGTCATGCTGCCACACACCAAAGAGCCCCAGCAGTCACCTGGAGCGGAAACAGGCAAAGAAAGATTTGTCCCTAGAGACCTTAGGGGGAATGTGTTCCTACTGCTACCTAGACCTCAGACTTTTAGTCTCTAAACCTGAGAGAAAGTAACTTTCTATTTCTTTAAGCCACTGTTTGCAGTGATTTATTATGGCAACCATAGGAAATCAGCACAGTTCCTCCGAGGCTGTCTGTCCTTCTCTTTCCTTACTTCTCTCTTGCATCAGGGGTGCTGATTCGGTGAAGCTCAAGGAAACCAGGCCCTAGCCAGCTACCACTACAGTAAAGCCCATTTTCTTTATAAAGAGTCATGACAAAGAAAGCCTCTCTGAAACACAAACTTCAATAAAGACAGTGTCCTCCCTCACCCGGGAAGGGAGCTGGCTTCTCCCGCGTTCCAGAGTGAGTAAACCCAAGAGACCATAATTGGCTGCTGGTTTCTGGCCCCCAGCTTCACTGCTCAGGGAAGCACAAAATATTAATTCTCATATTTCTTGGCTTCTTCTTGAAGACATGCTGTGTGTGAGTGTTGGTTGTCTGCCTGTCTCTCAATCTGTTTCCCATCACAATCCCTAAGTAGTCTACATAAGGACTTAGAGTTAAAGGCATCCTGAAGATAGACATTCACTGCTCAGAGCTGAGACCTGCCTGGGCCAGCCCAGGGATGCTGGAAGACAGCTGCCCCAGGAGGCCATGGCAGGAAAAGGCTTCCTTTCCACAGCTCTCTGACACCAGCTGATGCTAACATTTGCCTTTTACCCCAAGGTTTAGTCCCAAGGCAACCTGATGTGTCCCTACCCCATCATTACTCCCTTCCTGCTCAAAAAGGTGGAAGTCACCCAGCTAGACTGTGGCAGAGCCCAGACTCCACCCAACTAGAAAATGAGACAGGGAATGAAGAAGATTGATTTTGTTTTCGTTTGTTTGTTTTTTGAATCATACTCTTGCTGAGTTTCCCAGGCTGGTGTTGAACTTGTATCCTCCTTCCTCAGCCTTCAGTAGCTGGGATTACAGCATGTACCACTGTGCCCATCAAGAAGCCTGGCTTTGAATCTTGGCTCCTAGGATTCCCTTCTTCTTTAAGCCCATGTCTTCAGCATCTATCTCACCTCATGCATCTTTGAGAAAACCAAAAGAGAGAGGGCCAACTAACATATTTAATGAAATGCAACAGCTTTCCTAGAAATAAGACAGCTCCTGGCACCAAAACTGCCCTCATCCGCTAGCTGTAGAGTTGTAAAGGACTGACCACAAGACTGCACTGCTTTTTGCATGGAAAATGTTGAGAGGCTGCCTTTGCCTCTGGATCAGCTTTCTGGAGAACCCAAGCAGTTCCTCAGTGTTTTAGGACCCAACTTTTCTTCTCTGCAAAATAAGAACTTGTGCCTCGAAGTGGCACCAGGAGAAAAGGGGGATCTCTGTTGGCAAGTGAAGTTCTTCTACAAGCTCCCCACCTTGGTCTTGGGAGCAGCTCCTCTTCCAGTTATTTTCCACACTGGGGTTCATTTTCCGAGTGTGAGTTCACTTTCTCAGAGAACTTCTGTTCTAATATGTTGGAAAACCACTGGGTAAGCAGATCTTGAATGCTCCCTGCAGATTCTGATAGTAGTCTCCAAAGAAAGGACGAACCTCCCAACCCATTCCTGCTAAGGTACAGCCCTCATTTGAGACCCCGTGATTGTGGCCCGCTCTCCAAGGACATTCTCAGGGCTCTTTGCCTGTCTGGTCATGAGGCATCATGAAAATGAAGCAGTGTTAGTATGTGTCCTTGGCTGGATATTACCAATAAATTTCTGGACATTTCTATCTGGCAGATCTTCTTGTAAGAGGATCCTCCAGGAACTAGGAAAATGATTCATTATCTCTTTGGTCCCACTATAAATCTCCAAGCCATTCTCTCTGTGGACTTAGGAGTGTCTCTGAAGTGGCAGCAGCCATAAAGAGCCCAATATTACCTCATCAATAACAGGGAGATCTCAGACACCATCTGACGACTTCAACCTCCTAACACTAATGATTTCCAGCCTAACAGAAAGATGCCCAGTGTTGAGGCACAAGGAGGACAATTACTAAAGGTCAGAGACTCTGAAACAAGGAAAATTGTAGAGAGCAAGACTCCCTGTCCTGATACAGTGGGAAGACTTCTCCCTTTCTCTGCCGGCTGGAAAAGGAGAAGCCAGTAGTCAGTGCTCCCAGGCAGTTCCCATCCAGTTTCTTTCCAGGCACTGCTGGAGTTTAAGACAATGAATGTAGGGGTGGAAAGACGTCAAAGGCCTGAGACTCCCGAGGCTGCCCCTGGAGTCTGTGTGTGGTCTCCTCGGGCCCTTGGTTTTCCATCCACAGCACCCAGGGAACAGGCTTGGAATCTGTCAGCACACTCTTCTCAGCTTGACCCGAGGCCTGGAGTCTCTCCGCTTGGGGCTTTCTGAAGCAGTCTGCAGCGCTCTGACTTGACTAGCCAGCCTCTGCTCTCCTAATAGAGAGCTTCTTGACTCTAACCTGGCCTGCCCAGCTTTCTCGTGGCCAGGTTCCTGCTGGTCCTCCATCCAATATTTTCCTTGTATTCCCAGTCAGCCCACAACCCAAAAAAATGATTCCATGCCCTCTCTCAAGTGCATAGATCCCATTCAACCCAAGAGTCAGCACTATCACAAATAGGCCTCTGAAAGAACCTATCTCCTAGTCAGGCACTTGGGAGACTCTGGCAGAAGGGTTGCTGTTTGTTCTGGGCCAGCTTGAACTACATAGGAAGACCCTCTCTGAAAAACAAAAAGTCATTTCCAAGGCAAAAGTGAATGGTGCTCTAGAACAGTCGTGCAACTGTTTTGACCATGATCCATTGAGATCAGTAAATTATAACCAGCACCCACAAGTATGAATGTATGTCTATATAAAACTTCAAGAAAATGCAGTCTGGTCTTTTGTATTATAATCTAACTTTTTTCTTTCTTTTCTTCCTTTTTTCTTTCTTTGTTTTTTTCCCCTTTCTTTCTTTGTTTATTTCTTTCTTTAAGTACCAAGGATTGAACCCAGGACATTCGCACTGAGCTAAGAAAAATTACAGAGCCTAACTGTCACTGGCTTCATATGTGGCCAAATCAACCTTTTAAAATTTTTTGTTTTGTTTTGAGACAAGTTCTCAAAATTGCTACATTGCCCAGGCTGGGCTTGAACTTGTGATCCTCCTGCCTCAGCTTCCCAGAGTGCTGGGATTACAAGTGTACACCATCATATCCAAGTCTATTTCATCTTTTAATGCTGATTATAACCCTCTAAACCAAACATCGACAAATTTTTTTCTGTAAAGGGCCAGATAATAAACATTTTAGACTTTTGAAGTGCTAGAATATCCATTCCATCATAGCTTAACCAATTCTCCCTTTGCAGCCGGAAAATGGTAGAAAACAAACAGAAGTGGCTGTGTCCCAATAAAACCTTATTTACAAAAACAGGCAGTGGACTCAATTTGTCCATTGAGCCACAACTGAAACTGGTTTCATGGCCTCTGATGGATCTCAACCCATCATTTTAAAAACACTGCTATGGGAGACCACCCCTTTGCTCAATGCAGGACATTTCCCCAAGGAGCAACTGACTGAGACCCAAAGGAAGCTGACACCATATTCTCAGCTCCAGTGTTGGATCTGACTCAGAGTCAGTCTACCATGTCATTCACCTGGCAACTGCTATTAGTCGAAGGTGCTCATGTGAGCGAACTGCTCTGTTAGCCTGAAGAGAGGGCTGGAAAATTCATGCTCAGGACAGGGTAAAGGATGGAGCCCCTATTTGCCCCAGTACCATGTGGGGTTGGAGGGTCGGAACACCTGGGTGGCCTGTCATAAGAAAGAACAGTGCTGAGGCTGACAAAGCAGGAAATGAAAAGAATTACACCTTTGACTTGACCACATATTAAACCTGTGACAGTCGGGCTCTTTATTTATTGTGGCCAATGCCCACCAACGCAGTGGCATTGGGGCTGGGACCCTGCCCACAGATAGAACCCTGATTCTCTGTCAACCAACTTCTGAGGAAACAGCACATTATCTCCAACCTTCATCTGCTCACTGTCCCCCTGCCCACTCTGGAGTGCCAAGCCTCACAAGCCAGCAGCCTTCAAGGTGTTTTAGTCTTGAGTACAATTCTCCTGACACACATAAGAAAGCTAACAGAAAGCTGGCATTTCCTGAAATTAGGACGATACTTCAATTTTTTTATTTGCAAGCCTCCTATTAGACTTCAATTGAAGGAAGGCCGACTCAGTAGGAAATTCATATTTATCAAATGAGTGACTATTAAGATAGAAACTCTTCATCCCGGGGTCAGAGATATAGCTCAGTGGCATAAGCACCTTCCTGGCAAGTGTGAAGTCATGAGTTCAATCCTTGGTACAGAAAGAAAGAAAAAGAAAGAAAGAAAGAAAGAAAGAAAGAAAGAAAGAAAGAAAGAAAGAAAGAAAGAAAGGAGTCTTCATCCAGATGGGAAATCGACAAGCTGACCCTCCCCTGTGGCCTAAAAGGATCAAATACGAGTACTCTCCTTAAAGCTGCCAGGATCAAGAAAGAAGAAGGTGCAGCTTTCTCCAGCTCCCCAGCCTCCCCAGCCAGTTCTTCTCTAGACTGAGATTACAAGCCCTTTACTGGGCAATTACTCTACCAGATGCCATGATAGGTCTATAAAGGGGCAGAGAGGAAAAAGCTAATTGAGAAAAATCTCAAGTTCACCAAGGACCTTGAACTTTGATGGTTCCAAGGGTACCTTGTATGCCCCTGGCTAGAGCCAGGAGGAGGCACCTCAGGGACAAGGATAAGTCCCAGAGGCAGGGACAGCCTCGGTTTCACTCAGATGATGATTCTGTGAGGAATCTAAGGAAGGAGGATGGGAGGCCCTGTCTTCTCACATTTCTCCTAGCAGGGGCCAGCCAAGCCTGGGAGATGTTAGCACAAGACAGCCTGGTTCTGTAAGTAGATGGCTGTCTGGTGTGGGTCTGACCTCAAGAAGTAGCTTCTTTCTGTCCTTGGTATCTGAGTGCTATGAGAGAGGATGGAGTTCATAAATGTCACCCTCTTTATCAGTTATATCTCACTGGGTTCAGGGAAAGAACCCCATGATGGCAGATGCTTCCATATGAGAACCTCTGTCCTTTCCTTCTGCTTTGACAGACTGACTTGCAGAGTTAACCTAATAATGAAATCCTACCCTACCATAGTCCTTCAGGACCTTGTAGTACAGTGAAGCTTTTGTAAAAAGGAAATTTTGCAAAGTATATAGGAAATAAATAAATTTTTTTAAGTGGCTAAGATTTCTCAATGCACTTCCGGGAGAACATGGTGGACAGATAGCAGCAGCTATGGAGGCTCTCTGAAAGACCCAGCTTAGAATTCAGGAATGGTGCGGAGTAAGGAATCATAAGCAAGTGGAGATAAGCCCTGCTGACCCAAGAACGAACTGGGCTGAGAGAAACCAACTTGGAATGCAATCCTGGTGCTATAACAGGAACAGAAAAGCCTCAGTGTGGAAGCTGGAGCCCGCGGCATTGGAAGCCGCGATTTGGGTTTCCCGCTGCGTGGCAGCTGCATCTACATCGGCTCAGCAGGGAGAGAGATGCGCGGAAGCTCAGAGAACAGGAATCAGTGAACAGAGTTGAAAGCAGGACAGGCAGGGAGCTGTGCATTGACTTGTGGTGAGGTGAGTGAGAGAAACTGAGACTCTTCCACAGTTTAGGAGACTCCAACAGAGGACATTCTGGGACCGGGCAGACTTGCGGGAACAGGGCACTGCAGTGACTTCAGCCACGTATCCCCCTCTCAAGCGGGATTGGTGAGAAGTGCCTAGCCTATGTGACGCTGCTGGCTGAGACCCAGTAGGCTAGCACAACCCAGATCCCAGCGCCTGAGGGTGACCTGGAGGGGCAGGCCCCGCATAGGCTGCCTGGTCTGCAACTTCGTGGTGTGCTGCGGTGGGCGGGAACACCTAGCCGGCGCAATTCAATCAGACTGTAGCTGACAGGGAAGGAAGCTGGGCCTCCTATATACGCTTGCATATATAAGGAACAAAGAATATGGGAAGAGGGAGCAACAAGAAAGGCCCTTCGGCCCCCAATCCTGAGAAACAGGCAATAGCGAACACCACACCAATAGACATAAAGCACCATCTCCAGAGCCTCATAGATCAGTTCAGGAATGAAGTTATTAATGACCTGAAGCTAGAAATAAGCAGAATAGTTAGAGAAATGCTAAGCACCACCCAAGAAAAAACAGATGGTGTAATGGAAGAACAGAAAAAGAGGGGAGAATTGTTTGATGGAGAAAATAGAGAAAGCATAGAATACGTGAAGCAGGTTCAAAGAGACCACCAGGAAACTAAAAACTCTATTGAAAACTGGCATAACAGCCTGAAAGAAACTAAGGACAGACTATCTGAACTGGAGGGCAGATTTGTAATATGGGAGAATAAAATGAAAAACTTCTTAAAAGTAACAAAGAAATAAACAGCAATAATACAAAAGACTAGAAGATGATAAGAGGATCCATAACTTAAGAATTAAGAACATAAAAGAAGAAGTAGGGACACAAACAAATGAACTACAAAAGGTACTCACAGAAATAATCCAGGAGAATTTTCCTAATTTAGCAAAAGGTAAAGATGTATGAAGCAACAGGACCCCAGCCACCTACAACCCAAACAGAGCAACACCTAGGCATATAATAATTAAAATTCCAGAAATTCAATACAAGAACAGAATATTAAAAGCCGTCAGAGACAAGAAACAGATCACTTACAAGGGAACACCCATCAGAATTACAGCAGACTTCTCAGCACAAACCATCAAATCACAAACAGCATGGGGGGAAATAATTCAAGCTTTGAAAGATAATAACCTCCAGCCAAGATTGATATATCCTGCACAACTATCCCTGGAAATTGATGGAAAAACAAGGTGTTTCCAGGATAAAGAGGAACTAGGGGAATATGCAACCACCAATTCAACTCTACAGAGAATACTGCAGGATATTCTAAAAAAGTAAAATACAAAGAATCCAGAAATAGTGGCAGAGAGGCCACAATGAATGGAGCAGAAAACAAAATGAAGAAGACAAACTGACAACTAATGACAGAAAAAGAGTCAACAGAAATGAGGCAGAGAAGATTGGATGATAGGAACAGCTATTTTTGAGAAAATGACGTCTTAATGGGTAATACTGATTTAGTATCATCTTGTTTTGAAGTCTCATCAAGCTTTTGTTCTTCTGTCTCCATCGGTCTAAACAGGTTGTATCTTATTGGATTTTATTATGTATGATAGTATAAGCAAAAACTTTTAAAGACAAGGAGATTATACAGAAGCTATTGTTCATTTTCTGTTAGTTGATTCTAAATACCCTGTAATGCTGTCATTCTCTTAAATGGTTTTACATTGTTTTGATATATTTGATGCTACAGTATATGAAGTTATACTCAAAGATTCAAGGAAAGAGACAATATGGTAACTACTTTTATGTCAGGATTATCTTGTGGTGAAACACTATTCTGCTTAAATGGTTATGTTTTGATCTGCGCTGTTTTGCTGTTATGCCCTCTTTTATCTCAATCTCCACTTCATTATTTACTTTTTTATTTTTATCCTTTTAATTAAGGGAAAAATAAATAAAAAATAGCAGGATATATTATAGTAACCCACTTTGACTTTCCATTATCTTGATTTAAAGCCCTGTATTACTCTCACCATCTTGTTTTTGACTGATGTCCCCCTATTCTATTTTGCTTGTTAGTACCAGGTTCGAAAGTTTAGGCAACAGCTGTGAAGATAGTGAGATTCATTATAACGCCCATTCTCGTTGACGTTTATCTACTTTTGAAGACCTACAATATCTCCAATGTTTTGGTTTTGTCGGTTTTGTTCTTTACTATTTTGTTCAATTTTATTATAACTGATGATATAGACAATTCTATTAGAGATAGCGGGAGGCATTATGGTAACCATTGTTGATCACCTTGTATTATGCTTTTACATTATCTATTATGTCCACCCTTTTGATTTGATTGACTCTGTTCTGTTATGTCACATTTGGTTCTACTCCCTTCCAAAAAAGTAATAAGAACTGTGGGAGCAACAAAATCCAAAATGTGTAATTGTCATTGTACAAAAGAGAGGAAAAGAAAGTGCTCTAAATGATATAACTGCATGTATATTTAAGTGTATAAGATAGATAATGATATCACTGAGTTTTGTTGGATCATTGAACAGAACTGTTTGCAGTCTCACTGTTGGAATACCCACCTTACAAGCTTTAATTTTGTAACTTGAACAATTATTTCTAAGATGACAATATGTAATCCATTAACTAGTGATTTCCTACTGTTTATTTTTTTTCTGTAAATCTGTATAACTTGTACCCTCTCTCTGCTTTTTTTTCTCCTTAAATAAAATTTTAAAAAAAGATTTCTCAAGGCTAGTCAGGTAGTCATAGAGTTTAGATCCCTGTTTAAGAACCCCAAAAGCACTTTTTCTGGTCTGAGAAGGATATATGGGGGATTTCTGCCCATGGGTGTGGCGGTGTGGCTAAATGTGGCTGAGAAAAACTGCTGCAATGGCAAGAACAGCCTTCCTGTCCCTGATGGATGGTGCCTCCTCAGCATGGGGACAGAGTCACACACCCAAAAGAGGTGCTCTCATTGGTAACATTTTCATCTGCTGACATGACAAACTGGACTTCCTGACAGCTGGACGACTATCCTGACTTTGCAGAGAGAATTTCACCTCAGCTGGAGCCTCAAGGATAAATGACCTTAGAAACTTGCTCCAGGCTTGGGTACAGCCCAGAAGGATCAGGAGACACATGAGAAGCAGGAGATGAGGTCAGGATCCCAGTCTACTCGCTCATTCATTCTGTATTTCTTGAGCATTGCTGTATGCAAGTCACTGCCCAGGCATTGTTTTATGTGATCCTCCCAACAACCCTATGAAATGTGGAGAGCAGGTTCCAGGTAGCAGCAAGAACATCAGCTTTAAAATAAGTTCTTGATTCAGTTCTTGCTGTGCTATACATCAGTGGGAAAAGTGCATATGATTCCATTCAGTAAATACAGGCCATGTGTCACCCAGTAACCAGCTCCTGTGGTGATCAATAGAAAAGATTTCATGGGAAAGCTTGCTTGAACTGAAAGATGAGTGAAGTGCTGGTGGCCACATAGGGGCTGTCCCACCCCAAACCAACAGTGTTGATAATGGCAGAAAAAGAGGCAGACCTCAGGGTACAGGCGGAACAGCAGAAACATAGATTAGAAACAAGAACATCACAAGTGAGGGCAGAGCCTTGCGCACCATGCTGATCAGTTTAGACTGCATCTTGTGCATAATAAAGAACTATTTGAGGGGTTTGGGATTTAGCTCAGTGCATAAGTGCCTGCCTTGCAAGCACACAGTACTGATTCAAAAAAAAACTATTTGAAAGAATCATCTTGTTACATGAAGAGACCTTTGATAAGGATCCCTGGTTATCAGGAGAGGTATCAAATTTTTAGTGACCAAACTCCTGCTAGATGAAAAGAAATGATTCTTCCTATCTGCCCCCAAGTACTCCAAACTACCATTTTCCTTATTTGATTACAATGATGTAAACATAAGAATGCCAGGCCAGCTAGTAGTTGTTTTAACAGATGGGGTGAAAGTGAGGAGAGCCCAAAGACAGTGACGTTGTATGGGGCCAACATGATGTATGATAGCAGCATTCAGATGCTACAGGGCGAGGGGAACAGAATGGAAGATGATTAAAGTTTGGGAAAGGACAACTATGCAGTTATTATTTGCTGTTTCAAAAGCCAAGAGAAGGAAAATAGGTCACTAATTGTCTTAGCAGGAAGCCTGGTAAAACAAGGATCATGAGTGGAAGGATTTTCACAAAGATGTGAGTGTGGTATAGGCTAAATCCAAAGGTTAATGCAGGAACCTAAGTCTAGGAACAACTTGGTACATTCTACCATCTTCTAGCCCAAAGACAAGGGAGAGAACAGTTCTTAGACAATGTAATCTTGTAGAAAAACTGCCTTGAAAGGATATGTAACCCTTCAGCCTAAGGATCACCAACCCTGGGAACCTTATCCCTGTAAGGATACCAGAGGAAGAAAAGCCCAGTTTCATGTTCTCCCATTCTTCCACTCCTGCAAGAGTTCCACTGACCAAACACAACTGGAAGCCAGGTCAGCCTCCTAGAACACAGAGCAAGACCAAGAAGGACACCATCAGGAAGGTTCGCCACCACTGCTCTAGCTGTGGGAACCCTTAAAGGATTGTGAGGAATAGAACTGCATAATGATATGGGCTGTGTAGGTGAACTACTGCTAAGAGATAGTTGGAATGCAGCACCTGGATGGTTATTATAATAATAATTATTGTTACAAAGCCTCTTCAAGTACAACTTTTATACTCACCAGTGGGAACAAAGTCTCAGATAACCAAGTAAAGTCACTGATCTGGGTCTCTGATGAAGGTATGAATCACTCAGCATGCTAAACCTCTGAAGTGTAAGCTGAGCCCTAATCCACTCTACAGCACACAGCAGATGGGCCTTCTCCTTTGAGGACCTGTCCATCTGAAAAACTTAATGCATGCCAGAACCTCTTACAAACTTCTATGTTCTTCCTGAAGCTCATGATCTGACAGTTGCCATGAAGAAGCAAGTGGTCATTTGCCAAACCTTGGAAAAGAGCCACAGAGACACTGAGTTCCATAATTCCTCAAAGGCTGAGTCATGTGATCATTTGGGGGTAAAGCTCAGTATGTCTGATCATGACATGGATGAGTGTCAGAGTAGACAGCAGCCTGTCCACCCAGTGCCTTCAGACTTGGAACAAGGGTCTTATCCTGAAAGAGGATATTACCTCCACCCAGTATTGACTGAACACAGTAATAAATGGAAGCTGCTAAGGGAATTCTGAGAATTGAAGCTTTATGCTTGGTGATAAATCGGTGCTGGCCAATTTTCCACTACAGTAATCCGGCCACATACTCCTGGAGAGCCCCCAGAGTCCCTGGCCCAGTTAGAAGATATAACAGTCTCTTCTTCTCATTAAAGAATAATCCTTCAATTTCTTAGGCTGCACAGAGAGTACTGGGTTATTGTTTTAATATCATTCTCTAATCCAAACTTATATGCTCTTTTATGCACTTGAAATAATTCATTAAAATAAATAAAAACAATTAAATTAAAACAGTCCCTTTGGTGGCAATTTAAAGACCTTGGGCACAGGAACATTGTTACTTTCCTCGTTTGTTTCCCACATTAGACTTAATGTCTGAGCACATTTTCTTGAAAAGTGAGATCAGCGAGTTTCTCCACAAGGCCTGTGTTTATTGCGTGATCTGAGAGCATGAATCCACTGTGTGGAGCGAGAGACAGAACTTTGTCCCTAACCTTCCCTCAGAAATGAGGGTACTCCAGCCTTGCCTCAAGCTTCCCTGGCTAGAGGACAAAAGATTTGAGGGGTTGAACTCTGAGTGGGCAGGAGAGGAGACTGCTGGGGAAACACAGAGGCTCTTCTTATCTGCAGGTGGAAAATGGAGGCTCAGAGTGATAGACATGTGCTCAGAGAGCATGAGGCCCTCAGTTCAATTACTGACCACAACACAAAAAGAAAAAAAGCAAGGGAATTTTAAAAAAAGAAAGAAAATAGTGATATGAGAACTCCAAAGCTATGTACCAAAATTATGAAAAATGAAGAGATGGGGTGCAAGCAGATTTATTTAAAAGATATAAAGCAAGGAAGTAAAAAATATAAAGGCAAAGAAGTAGAACCTGGAGAGAGCCTAAGCAGGATACCTATGGAGGCTTTGTCTAGGGACTTTTAAAGTTTTATAAGGGAACTTGGGCCATTGTGAAAGCAATATGATCTCTGCTCTATAGGAGATTACATAATTTTCAGGGTTCAATCTATGCCATACTCAATCATGTGAGGCCTATGTGCCTGTTATGTGTCTAGATATCTCCCTCATACCTCATGCAGGTATACGGGTAGGATTTTCAGAGGTGGCTGATTCTAGAGTTTGTGATTGATTCATGGTCCAATACTGGGATTAAGGGTGTGAGTGCTGTACCTGCCCTAGGGTGGGTACAGTATACAATATAAAGAACAGAAAGAGGCTTACCCAGTCTCTCGCACCCTTGTTGATTTATTAAAGTCTGCCCACCATAAACTGTTCTCTGCTAAGCCACCCTGCCTTGAAACTAGCCTATTATGAAACCACTACAAAGTGCAAGCTAAGCAAACCTTTCTTCCTTTTTACTTTGAGCATTGGATATTTTATCTCAGCAATGACAGAAAAAGGAACTAAGACAGCCCTTGAGCCAGTGGCCTACCTGATCACACTCTGCAGAGGTCCCTGACAGACTCAGATATCTGGTAGGTGTTTTTGTAAGATCTTAGGAGGATAGTGACTCAGAAGACTCCATTTTGGACTTCCCAACTCCATTTTGGAGCCATAATCCTCATTGTCTAATAGAATCCTATTAGAACTCCTATCTCATTGGCAAGGCAAAAGAGTATTTGGCTTTCTTCAACACAAATTCCTCTATGCACCTCCATAGGATTTCTAACTATTCCCTATCCAATGAGAACCTACTGTACAATTTCTGCCTAAGATTAGAAACTAGTTCAGGAATGGCAAAGGGTTTCATTCCTTAATCTAATGCTGACTGATTTATTTGTCTCCTAGAGAAGTATAGTTCTTAAGTAGTTGGATTCCTTCCCTTAAGTTACATAAATAGTATATGCTTAGAATAAAGAAGGCAGACTGTAGCTTTAATGGTAGTAATTGTTTCAGATCAACAGTGCTCAGCATCCAGCAAAAGACGGTATGTGACCATTAATTGTGATATGTCAACTTCACTCTATTAAGAACTATTACTAAGGCACACCACTGGGTATGACCTTGGATGCTGCATATGGTCACTTATCAGTTCCTCTATGGTACTGTTCCCCTCTTGTGCTTCCTAGCCACCACAAACTAAGCATCTTTTCTTTGCCATGCCTTTCTGCCATGATGTTCTTGCCTTGGAGATGTACTGAATCCACCAAAACCATAAGCTAAATAAACCTTGTCAGCTGACTTGAGGAGCCCAAGGGAGATTTTCATGAGTGAGGTCTCAAGGTTAAAAAACCCATGTGTAGGCACCATGGAGCAGAGGAGAGTGCAAGAGTGCAAAATCACAAGAGCCATGTGTGCCTTTATTGTGTAATTCTTATGCAGATGTTTATCTCATATTACAGTCTTACATATTCTAATAACCAGGGCATGTATATTTACCTGGGCTAAGTCTTGGCTACATAACTGTATCCCACTGTGTGTCTATGTGAGATGAGCAGGGTCACGCCCTCAGGGTTCCTTAGACTCTGAGCTTTGAAGCAGATTGAGAGGTTCCCCACAAACCTTTCTCCCTGTAAACTGTCCCAGTGAGGGAAAAGCCAACTAATACACAGTTCAAGGAAAATAGTCTTCGTTTTTTCTGTGGAGACTGAGGGTCTGAAAAGTAAGTGAAGCAGCCTCAGGGAACCAAGGAAATTCTCCACTTGAGGAAAGAACCCCCTCGCCATCCTCCAACCCAGGTATGGGGAGTATAGAACAAATACAGAAACCCCTGGATCCAGTCAGCATGACCTCAGCCCCAACTGTGGCAACAGTTAATGTGAAATGAAGCACAGGAGACTGGGACTCACCTTCAAGGGCAGACAGTAGGTCTACTTTCTTCAAACACTGCAAGTGCTTACAAGTGAGGGCCAAGATGGTCTGGGAGGAGGCTAAGAGGTCAATTTGACTGCAGGCTGGTAAGACCCCTGGCCAAATGAAATAGCTGGACCTCCATGACAGCAGCACAAGGAACACAGGCAGGTGCCAGAATGGAGCAAGGCACAGTTCCAAAGGCCTTTGAGGACATTGCACATTCTGGGAAAAGAGGTGACAACATCCACAGTGGCCCAGCAGAGCCTGCCAAAAGGAGCAGCCCCAAACCAGCTCCACTCTATGTAAATGTTGCTCTAAAGCACTCAAATTAATTTCAGCAAGAGCTCCCCAGAGCTCCCAACTAACTCGCCCAGATGCCTCCTAACCTAAGGAAAACAAGAAAAGAGAGAGAGAGAATTTGTCAAGAAATTAATTGAAAACAGCAGTGGGAGTCTCATGAATTCATAACACAGTAATTGATTCCTTCTTCAGGGAAGGCTTGGACGTGCACCTTCTTCTGTTTTGGAGCCCGCTGAAAAGGGGCCTTGGCTTCTGGGAGGAAATGGTTCTGCCATCAGCAAACAGCTGTTCTCTCTAGCAAAGCTTCAAAACCACACGTTTTTGTCCACCTCGCAGCCAGAAGCCAGGGCCACAGACTTCATAAAACATCTAAGGTACCTATTCCAAAACTCCTTTAACAAACAAGAAAAAATGCCTCTCATGTTGCCTGTTCCCCCCTCAAAAAAAAAAAAGACGCTGTTTGTTTATTCACTGTCTGTTTGCATAGAATAATTCTGATCTTGTGGCGATGATGACATCAAACTAGAATACAAACCCTGTGGAGCTGGAAGGAAGCCCAGAGATTAGACAACACTCTAGGATGAGGTGCGACCTCACTGAGAACAGGTGAGAATATAACAGCTCTGGAAAATCCCAGGACCAGTCAAGGTCACAGCAACAATGACAACACAGTTTGCTGCTCCCAACCCACTCTGCCATGTTACTTATTCTCCAGTTTTAGTCAACAAAGCAGAGCACTTAGTGAGGAGGTGAAGATGAATAAGACATAGTCCCTATTATCAAGGCTAGTGGGAAAAATAAATACATAAATGACTGTGGTGTTAAAAAATAATACTAATAATCCAAACCTTGGAAACAAAGCTAAAAGAGTACGTGTGTTCTGCCAAACTCATTTCAGGCATGATTTCAGAGGCTTGCCCGACCACTGCTTAATTATCTCAGGAAATGTATCTCTCTGTGATTTGATTATTTACTATTAGGGGCTCAGATTCTTTTGAAGTTACATGTTAACATGTAGATCTTGTCTAGTGAAGACATAAAAAATGTCCATCCAATAGATAACACCAAAGATTATCATTTTTTAAATGCCATGGTTTTGTTTTCTTTTTAATTGTAGTAAGATACACATAACATAAAAGTTACCATCATTTTTCAGCCGGCAGTTCGATGATATTAAACACATTCACATTGTTGTGCAATCATCATCACCATCCATCTCCTAAATTTTTTTAACTTTTAAAACCAAAACACTATATTCATGGAACAATAAATCCCCATTCCTTTCCTCCCTCCCCTCCACCCATGGCAACCACATTCTGTGTTCTGTCTCTACGAATTTATTGGCTCTTCCATGTGCTTCCTTTTTTGTGTCTTACCCAGCAGCATTACCCAACACAGGCCTAATTCCATAAAAGCACGAAAAAGCCCAGCAAAAGCCTCTTGACTCCTCTCATATTGTTCTCTTCGTAGCCCTTTATGAGTGATCCCGGTTCCAGACCTGATCAGCCAGCCCCTTGCCTGCCCACAAGAGTTTGAACAGGGTCTGAGCTTTTCCATCAACACTCAGTGGGATTCTGCCTTAACCAGGGAATCACATTTCCTGACTGTCCACCCACCAGGGACATCTGTAAAATATCTCCCAAGAGACTCTAATCGCTACCAGCATCAATCAGGATAAACAAGCCAATCACATAGCAGCCATCTCTGTCAGATTTTAAGTGGTATTAAACCTGCTCCTTGCCACAATGTAAGAGACTTACAGACCTTAACCTTGGCCCTAGCCAGGGCTCTGTACTCTAGATGGTGCTTCTGGCTTTAGCTGTGCAGAAGATTAGATAGTAATCCTGAGATTTACGCATTCTAAGTATCTTACATGTGCATATTTTTCTTAGCTTTTTGCAGTTACACCATCATGTTCCCCAGGCCTTCCTAATCCATGGCCCAGTATTTTCTGAGATTCCCACTGGCAATAGCAGTCTGCACCATACTGGGTGCAGTGAATGTCCTAGTTTGTAACTTAGCAAGAGACTGTCTATGGTCTCACTGCCAGTTTATACACAGAAGCAATCAGAAGGCACCTCAACTTCAAGGAACCCTATATGCTGACGAGACCCTCGGCCTTTACCTTGCCGACCCTGCCAGCCTTTCATGAACCTCAGCTGTCCATACTGCCTGAGTACTGTCCAGGAGCCCCAGTCCTTCAGCCTCTTCAACTAATAAGGGGCACAGCAACAAGATTCCCTAAGGCCTCGTTGAGGACATGTGAGTAGGGTAGAGAGAACACAGTTGGTCTCTAAGGAGGGATTTCTGGGTCACTTTGGGGGCTATCATTTGCACGTGTCGTATTTGGTAAAGGGGAGGATGGGGTCAGCTGACTTGCACCTGATTTCTGGGTAACTTCTGGTATATGAACCGATATAGTCTTCAGTTTCTCAAATCTGTATAACACAGAATAACAACACCTTACTTAACCTTCCAGGCTTCTAAATTACAAATATGGCCATGTGCTGTATAACAACATTTCATCAATGACTGGCTTCATATAGGATGATGTTTCCATATGCTTATAATAGAGCTCAAAAATTCCTGTCACCTAGTGACATTGTAGCATCTTAATATCTTAGCGCAAAGCATTACTCACATGGTTGCGATGATTCTAGTTAAACAAATCTACTATGCTGTGAGTTGTATAAAAGCATAATACATCTGACTATGGTGGCAAACACCTGTAATTTCAGCATTCTGGGAAGCTGAAGCAAGAAGACCACAAGTTCAAGCCAAGCTTTGGCCACTTTGCAACTTCATGAGAGCAGTCTCAAAATAAAAAGCAAACAAACAAAACAGGACTAGGGATACAGCTCAGTGCAGAGGCCCTGGGTTCAACCCTAGGACTTCAAAGTAAGAGAAAGAAAGGTGAAAGAAAGAAAGAAAGAAAGAAAGAAAGAAAGAAAGAAAGAAAGAAGAAAGAAAAAAAGACCTAGCAATATACATGTATAATACATAAGATGTGATGTGATTATAAATGAGTGTTACTGGTTTACGATTTTCCTATACTATACTTTCTACCATTGTTTTAGAGTGTGTTCCTTCTATTTATAAAGAAAATGTTTATTGTAAAGCTGTGTGCTGAGTGACCGACCATAGCAGCAGTCACTGGTGTTTGTTTGACTCTTGATTGAATCACTTTTGCTTGCTCTTGATTTAATCTCACAATGCTTTGTTCAGCATGGCTCTAAACACACAAAATCTACTGCTAATGTGGCCAGAAATAGGCCTTGCCATGATTTACATGGAAATGAAGTTAAGAGTGATTAAGGACAAGGGTGAAAACTCAGTGATGATTATTTCTCTCCCATCAAGCTTGTCCCATTGCATCTTAGCTATAGTCCAAAAGAATGGGAGCAGAGCCATTAAAGGATATGCTGCACTGAAGGCAGTGGGACTAACACAAGTTTGTTAAAAGCCTGCATCTGATATGAAGAAACTTAATGACCTGAACCAAAGACCGGACATAGAGGCCTGCCCCTTTTGGTGCCATGATGGTCATACAGAAAACAAATCAGTGTTCTTGATGGTGAAAGAAAAGGCTAAACCTTACTATGATGCTGAATTTACTGTTTGTTCTGGGTGGCTTAAGTGATTCAGGATTATCATTCATTACAAAATATAAGAGCAAGGGATGAGTCTGTGATGTGAAGGCAGCTGCAGAATAGTGGGGAATTCTGGATAAACTGAGTGTACAGGAAAATTAGTTGCTCGGGTAAATTTTCAATATAAATGAAGCCTTCTTTTCCTGGAAATGGGTGCCTCAAAGACTCTCCATAAGGAGGTTAAGTCAGTGCTGGCTTCAAGACTTCTAAGGACAGAATCAGTCTTGCTTGGGGGCAATGTTGCAGGGCACAAATTGAAAACATTGTGTTCTGGCACAGTGAAAGCCCCAGGGTCTTCAGGCACTCAGTGTCAGTGTATGAGATGAGGAATAAGAAGTGAGGAATGACCCAGCTTCTCTTTCCACATGGCCATCTTGAATTATCATGTTGGAGAAATGAAGAAGTGCTGTTTGGAGAGTAACATATCTTGCACAATTTTGCTTCTCTGGGTGTACACACATCTACTCTATGATGTTTCTAAGACAAACTGTCTAATGATGGAGCTGTCAGTATCCCCTTCTCCTTGTTAAGTTCATCACTGTATAAAACAGTAAAGTCTCTGGCAAAAATCAATCCTTAACAGAAGATAAGTGTTTATCGAGGGGAAGGTTATGAATTTGGTCTGTTTGCATGGCATGTGTACATAAAAATATAATGTCTATCTTGGGAACAGGCAAGTGGAAATGGGGCTGGAGAACTTGCTGTTCATGTTCCTAGACATTGCTTCTGCTGCAAGATCCTTTTACCAATTCATAGAAGAAGCTGGTCCTCATTCCATATCATCTTGTCCAGAGAGCAGTAAACTACTTTCCTTAGTTATCTGTGCTGTTTTCAGATTAGCCCTTCTCTTCCTTGATGGAAGGATTATATGCTTCTCTTTCCCTCTGGCAATTTAAAATACCTGTGAGACATCAGTCTTGTTGCTTATGACTTTCACCTGGGGGAAAATGCAGATGGCCCAGGATTAATGTAGCAGTTGATTTACTGTGTGGTGTCCGAAGGCAAAACAAGTCCTCTGGTTGCTGAAAGGGGAATCAAGGAGAAGGTAGCCTTATAGGACTGACTCAGGGTTGCATGTTATCTACACTGGTTTAAAAAGAGTTGCCTAGGGACCAACTCATATGGGAACAACACTTTAAGAAGTAGTTGACCCAGTCCCAAGGCCTTGGGCACTTCCAACTTGTGTGACTGGGCAAGTCAGTTGATCTCTCCGCATCTCACTTTATCCACAACATGGAGATAGAGACCTCTTAGAAGGTAACTCTGGGATTAAAATGAAATAATGTGTGTCAAGGATGTGCTTTCAAAAGGTCCCAGCATACAGATTTAAGAACTGAGGTCTTTCAAGCTGAGATATGCAGTAGTCCAGAATTTTAGAAAGAGTATCTACCACCTTCACTGTTGGTGACATTTGTGGCTGCTGCCATTTCTACTGCTTGCTTAGTGGCTGGAATAAGATACAGATGATAGTTTGGAGAATGTCAAATCCCATGCAATTCCCAGAAAGGAGTCTTTCACTAACAGATCAGACAGCTATTGGACATCTGTGAGCTACACACTTGTCGAGGCACCAAGGAGTGTAAAGACAAAACATTTTCAAAAGGACTTGATTCTGAAAGTTTCGTATTTCCACTTTCTTCCTTGTATACTTTTCTCCCTCCCAAAAGTAGTTCTGTCTCTAAAAGGCATGGACAAAGGACAGATGTGTCACCCAAAACCTCTCCTTAGAACCTGGTACTGGAAGGCTGAGGATTTAGCTCAGTGGCATAAGCGCCTGCCTGCCAAGTGCGAGGTGAGTTCGATCCCAGGTACAAATTTTAAAAATCTGGTACTAGAAACAGGAAGCTTTTGGGTTGGGATTTTGTTTTTATTCTCTCTAGCTTATTCACTGTGTAGGACACAAGCTGCTTGAGTGAGGAAGCCCTACCTGCTTTACTGTTGCCTCTGGCACAGTATGTGGCAAACTAGAGGCAAAGGATCAATAAAAAAAATTGAACTTGGGATCTACAATGAGGCCATAGGCCAAGGTTGGCTGAAACACGGCACTGGAATACATTTTTATTACCCTTATCTTTGGATGCACCAAGCAAAATGGTCAACACCCTCGAATTTCCTGTAAGATAAGCTTAGCTCATGCAAAAGAAAGGGTAGAAAGCATCCCCTCCCCTTCACCAGGGCATGCAATGTTGACCAATAAACTTGTTTTCTGGCTTTGGGAGAGTTGTGTATTCTGAATTCTACCTACAGAAAAGCAAGAATCACTCAAAGACAGAATATTTTCTTGGTGCTCAGTTACATGTGAGTGGCATCCCTATGTTGGGGGCACTTTCAAGTCAGTTACCAAGAGTAGAACAGCCTCCTTGGTGATAAAAAACCAAGCATGTGATCCAGGCTCCACACTCAAGTTTACTTATACAAGACTTAAGTTCAGACATCTCTGGGAAAATTCTATTGTGCTGGCGACAAGGGCAGCGGTGAGTGTTGGTTATGCTCCTGCTGCGGAAGTGACCCTGGTGCTACCAACAGGTGTGGGAACAGCCACGCCAGGGCAGGGGTAGCAGGGGCATTCCCCATCATGTGTGGTTTGCAGCCTCCTCACCAGAAGCTTAGACTGAGCTCCCCAACCCTCCATACTAGCTTCCTAATGCCATTCTAATAACTTCCTTCTCTAGTCAGTAAGCCAAGTTCAGCTCCTATTGTCTGCAAATATGAACTGTGAGTAACAGCCCAACTCAAATTTATTTCAGCCATCATTTCTTGAGATCCTAGGAACAAACACAGCATTCATGTATCCAGCAGTTGCCATGATCCATTGGACTGTGTGAGGGGCTTCATGTATAGTGTTGTGGAAAATTTTACTCCCCTATAAAATGGTATTATTCTTGTCTTTGTTTACTGTGAGAAAACTGAGATATGGTTTCACAAGAAGCTAATCACCTGTTATGAGAGCAAAAAAGCTCTTGGGGCTAAACATGGATCCTGTGGTGGACTGTGGCAAAAGTTTTATGCCCATTGGAGAAAATGACATCTTAATAGGTAATACTGATTTAGTACCATCTTGTTTTGAAGTCTCATCTAGCTTTTGTTCTTCTGTCTCCAATGGTCTAAACAGGTTGTATCTTATTGGATTTTATTATGTACGATAGTATAAGCAAAAACCTTGTAAAGACAAGGAGACTATACAGAAACCATTGTTCATTTTCTGTTAGTCGATTCTAAATACTCTATAATGCTGTCATTCTCTTAAATGGTTTTACATTGTTTTGATATACTTAATGCTACAGTATACGAAGTTGTACTCAAGGACTTCAAGGAAAGAGTCAATATGGTAACTACTTTTGGGTCGGAAATATCTGGTGGTGAAACACTATTCTGCTTAAATGGTTATGTTTTGATCTGCCCTGTTTTGCTGTTATGCCCTCTTTTTTTTCTCAATCTCCACTCCATTATTTACTTTTTTATTTTTATCCGTTTAATTAAAGGGAAAAAATAGCAGGATATAATATAGTAACCCACTATGACTTTCTATTATCTCGATTTGAAGCCCTGTATTACTCTCACCATCTTGTTTTTGACTCAGGTTCCTCTATTCTGTTTTGCTGGATAGTATCAGGTTCGAAAGTTTAGGCATCAGCTGAGAAGATAATGAGATTCATTATAACGCCCATTCTCGTTGACGTTTATCTACTTTTGAAGACCTACAATATCTCCAATGTTTTGGTTTGTCGGTTTTATTCTATACTGTTTTGTTCAATTGTATTACAACTAATGATATAGGCAATTCTATTAGAAATAGCGGGAGGCATTATGGTAACCATTGTTGAACACCTTGTATTGTTTTTATGTTATCTATTATATCCACCCTTTTGACTTGACCGATTCGGTTCTGTTATATCACATTTGGTTTTACTCTCTTCCAAAAAAGCAATAAGAACTGTGGGAGCAATGAAACCCAAAATGTGTAATAGTCACAGTACAAAAGAGAGGAAAAGAAAGTGCTCTAAACTATATAACTGCATGTATATTTAAATGTATGAGATAGAAAATGATATCACAGAGTTTTATTGGATCAGTGAACAGAACTGTTTGCAGTATCATTGTTGGAATGTCCACTCTACAAGCTTTAATTTTATGACTTGAACAATTATTTCTAAGATGGCAATATGTAATCCATTAACTAGTGACCTCCTACTGCACATTTTTTTCTTCTGTAAATCTGTATAACTTGTACCCCTTCACTGTTTTTTTTTTCTTTTCTTTTCTCCTTAAATAAAAAAAAATAGCTGTTAAAAAAAAAAAGTTTTATGCCCAGCTTTCCAGTGAGCTGGGCAGAATTGAGTATATCATTTCATCAACAAATTGTCTTCTCTGAGGTAAGAGCCAGTTAGCACCTCAGTAAATGTATGGGTAGTAAAATAAAAACAAAGATATTTTACTCTCCAAGAAGAATTTTCTAGGTTAATAACAGGGATAGTTGACAGTGGAATCTATTATTACCTGGAATCGGGGTCTCTAAAACCCCCCTGGAGTTCAGGGAAGCATGCTGGGGAGAGTGATGTATAGCCAAGGCAGCTGCAAGCCTGCATCTGACAAGTGCCCCAGTGTGCAGGCTTAGAGTGCAAATACATTTTAATATAGGTAATTTCTTTTCCATTTATTTTCCAACACTTATTTCATTTACCCAACCTCAAAGTCAATAAATCCTGGCATTAAGGCTGATTTGATGTGTGATGCAGACAGTCTAATTAAGGGTAGGATATTTTATCAGTTCCTCTAAATTTCCTTTTCTCTGGTCTGTGATGTTTTTATACTGGGTTGATCTTTTTTTTTTTATTCATAAGGGCTTCATTCCCATTTATCATGGTTGCATTAACCAGGTATCTAATGAAGACTTGAATATAGAAGTCTGTATCTCATTTATCCTCAGTAGCAAAATTAATAAAGCAGCAAGAAAATAGCTTCCTGTACTGGAACTTTTGTAGTGCACTCTGAATCATCTAAAATACATTTTGCAGTGTCTTACACAATATGGGCTCAGCTCTAAACTTTATAGAGGCCTAGCTTCAGTCTCCATCCACTGACACTTGTGTCTTAATTCCTCTGTCCAATCTATTGCCTGGAGAGGATTGGAGTAGTGTGGCCAGGAGCCTACACATATGTATCGAGCATCTTCTATAGGTTAGGCTTGGAGATATAAAACTCAGAGAAGGTCAAATTCAGGTGGAAATGATGGCATTCATTTGATCAATGTCCATTGAAAGAAAAATAGCCAAATAATAAGGTTGGAGACAAGGTAGAAAGATCATCTTCTCTCTCCTTTTGCCTCTGGGAGGGTGATCTTCCCAATCAACCCTTTTACTAATGAAGGGCTACCATGCATCTATGGTATTTTTGACTTACAGACTTTATGGATATATGAACATAGTGGTTTTCTAAGGCTGCCATATTAAACTACCACAAACAGTGGTTTAACCAATAAAAATGTATTGTCCTACAGGTTCGGAGGGTAGAAATTCAAAATTAAGGTATTTGCAAGGTTGTTTCCTTTTAGAGCTATGGTAAGAGGAAATGTCCTAGGTCTTTTTCCTCGGCTTATAAGTAGATGTCTGCTCCCTAGATCTCTTTATATTATATTTGTCCTATACATGGCTTTGTGTCCAAATTTTCCCTCTGAAGTAGTATCAATCAACACAGCCTAGTTGGAACACACGAATCAGAAGTTATAGCTCTAAGTTAGCCATTTACCATTTCTGAACCTCAGATTCCTTCTCTGAAGAGTAAGACATCTGGAGTTGGCTTCTAATATCCCCCCCTAGTACCAGAGTTATAGGATTGTGTACTGGAGAAATGTCAGAGCAAGGCAGTACAATAGGGAGGTTACTGGTTTGGCTCCACCTCTTACAATCAGGGTGACCTTGAGCAAATGCTGACCCTCTGAGTCTTGGAGTTTTGATCATAAAATGGAGACTCTTCAGGAATGTTATGGGGACAAACAGTTGTCACTTTATGCATATGAGCTACTCTCAGTAGGAGTCAACTTTGGGATCTAGGATGCAAGTCTAGTGGTGTCCATCAAGATGGGACCCCACCTTACCTACTCCCCACCAGGATCCTGTGCTATAGCTCAAATGGAGTGAATGCTTTAGCTGGCAAGACTCTTGTGATCTGTGTGATGTGACTTTTCCCCTGTCTACCTTATCCAAATCCTACCCATTCTGCTTAGGTCCTGCACAGGCAGGTCATTTGAGTTAGGGCTAGAATTTCAGGTGATGTTTTTCTCAGTGGACTTGTATTTTATTATACTTATACTATAGAAAACTCTAAGGCCAGGTGTGATGGCACATGCTTGTAATCCTAGCACTTGGGAGGTTGAGGCAGGAGGATCACTGCAAATTTAAGGCAAGCCTGAGCTACAAAGTGAGTTTAAAGCCAGCCTGAACTTCAGAGTGAAATCCTGTCTCAAAAAGACAAAAAGAAAATCTAATAATATGTAATTATTTCATTTAATATCGTTTTGTAGAGAAACTAGGTAAACCTAGCCTCCTCCATAAACACTAGACTACTTGACATCTCTACAGCTATCATTTGGATCTTGCTGTCATTGAGTTGGTTTGTTTTGTTTTGTTTTCTTGAAGTGCTGCTGTCAAACCTAGAGCTTTTACACTGAGCTACATCCCAGGTCCTTTCAGTTTTTTATTTTGAGACAGTGTCTTGCTAAATTATTAAATTGCCTAGGGTGGGCTCAAACTTGTGATCCTCCTACCTCAGCCCCAAGAGTAGCTGAGATTACAGAGTGTGGCATCGTGCCCAGTTGAACTATTATTTTTCCATACCCACCCACACCTAAACAAGCAATGTAAGGAAACAAACAGATTTTCTTACTCAACTTTACATCCACAATGCACCAATCCTTCTTACATAGTGTCTCTTTATACCTGATTGTTGTAGCTTGGCATAACTAATGCCATCTTGTGCCCTGTATCTGATCCAGAAAAGTGAAAAATAGAAAAGCAGAATGAGCTGCTCCCACAAGAGAAAAATTAACCTGCTCAACAAAGAAGCAGGATACAGGTGTCAACTAAAAAGTAATGTAAGATTCTAGCTAAATTATTGCCAACAGGATGTCTTTTTGTGGTTTTCTGTTTTAAAAACTCTGTTTCTTCCAGTTCAGTGTCACTCGTTTGGACTCTGAAACAGAGTGATCACCGAGCTCAGCTAATAAAATTCCAAATTTATCACTTTGGCTGCTTGGATTCCTATATTGTTAACGAACCACTTTACAAATGCACCTCCTGAGGCTCAGAGATGACATAGGTCCAAACCTGTATCAGTGATAAGACCGGTCCCTAGGCATAATGATGTGCTCACCTTTCTCCACCTTCTGAGCCCCTGCACCTGAGCAGTGTTTTCTGAGGCCTTGGTGCCCTCTGGTGGCTCATAAGGGCTCATTCCACCTAAGACTTGTGGCCCTTGGTGTTTGAAAGACAGCCTCAGTGTGGATGGACCTGGAGTAGCAAACTCCTTGCACTCAAGAGAGTAGGTAGCACCCACTATCAGCACTGCACTTTTTAAATGGATGTCTCAGGAGGATACTGCAAAGATCAAAGAAATGGAGTTACATCCTATTCCAAAAAGATACCATCCAGATTCTTCACTGAGTATTTACTGAGTACTGAAATCCTGTTTGCCCTGTGCACTTGGAATACAGAGACAAAGTAGGCCTACTTTCTGTCTGAAAAGTGAACACATACAAATTTCAGTGCAATAAGGCAAACTCTAATGTGGGTGATGTAGACTTTTTCCTATCATCCCAGAAATGGTTACCAGAATTCAAAACTAAAAATGGCTAAGCATGGTGGCACGTGCTTGTAATTCTAGTACTTGGGAACTTGGGAGGCTGAGACAGGGGAATCAGTATGAGTTCAAGACCAGCTTGAACTATATAGCAAGACCCTGCTCAAAAAAATAAAGAATTTCAAGGGCTAGTGGTACAAATCTGTAATTGTGGCACCCTTGGAGGCTAAGGCAGGAGGATCAAATGTTTGAGTCTAACCTGAGAAATTTAGCAAGGTCCTGTCTCTTGCCTCCTCAAAAGAAAGAAAAGAAAAGAAAGAAGGAAAGGAAAGGAAGAAAGAGAAAGAGAGAGAGAGAGAGGGAGAGAGAGAGAGAGAAAGAAAGAAAGAAAGAAAGAAAGAAAGAAAGAAAGAAAGAAAGAAAGAAAGAAAGAAAGAAAGAAAGAAAAGACCGGCCCTGGGTTCAATATACTGTAAGCTAAAGAAAGCAGAAAACAATAGGAATCAGATTCCTCCTGCAACAAGCAACCCAGCCGCCAGCACAGCTCCTTCCTACCTATCTGCCCAAGGGCAAAGGACAGCCAACAAAGAAGGAGGTAGGATCAAATAGCCTGCCCTTTCACTTCACTTCTGATATGCCAAGAGTCTCTGGGTTAGTTGCAATCTTCTTCCTAAATTTTCCCTTCAAAGACCTTCCTTACAGTTTGGAAAGTAATCAGACTTTCTGAGAATCCTTTAATCACTGATTTTTCTTTGTGATAATCTCAGACACTCTGAAGCTAAACTGGATAATATGGTAGACACCAGCCACTATCATTGTTCAGCACTTAAACTGTGGCTAGTTTGAGCTGAAATGATGTAAGTGTAAAATATATATTGAGGACTCTGTCTGTCTGTCTGTCTGTCTGTCTGTCTTTTTCAGTACTGGTACTGAACCCAAGGCTTTTGCTTTGAGCTACATCTCCAGCTCTTAAATTTTTTTGGTACTGAGGATTGAACTCATAACCTTGTACTTACCAGCCACTGAGCTAAATCCCCAGTCCTTAAATGTTTTTTAAAAACTTTACTAATGCATATTTACCATACTTAGGGCTCACATTCATCATAGAGAATTTGTCCCTGTGGATAATATATCTTAATTCTTTTTTCCATTCCCCTTCCCTCCCTTTATATCCTCCTTCCTCTGCTTATAGCTTTATTTCCATTATTTTCCATCCATTCTCTCTTTTTTAAACCCTTTTCTAAATCACTAAATTACCCAGGCTGGCCTGGAGCTCACGATCCTCTTGAGTGCCTCCCATGGTGCCAATACCTTGGATTTTAGAGACTTAGTAAGGAAGAAAAAATGTAAAATGTCTTAAAATGTTTTATTGATTACATGTCAAAATTACATTTTTAAATTACGTTTATTGGTACATTTTAGATATACATAACAACAACATTCATCATATAGAATGTGTATGCTTTCACGATATAGCTTTGTTCTTTTATCCCTTTCCTGCCTCTCTCAACCCCTCTTGCCTTCCTTATTTACAAAAGCACTATTTCCATTTTCCTCTCTATTCTTTATTTTTCCTTTCTTTTCTCCTTCTCCTCTCCCTATTTCCCTTTCCCATTTGAACATTTCTTTCCTATTTTACAACATCTATTAAGTATTTTAGTCTTTGTTTACACTTTCAGTTTCTCACACCAGAGACAGATGGTATTTAAACGTGTATGTCCAATTTATTTCACTTAAGAGCATGACCTCAAAATGTATCCATTTACTTAGAAATGTCTCAAGTTTACTGTATTAAAAACACATCTTTTTATTTTTATTTTTTATTTAAAGAAAGACAAAACAAAAAACGGACAGAAATAGTACATACTTTCAAAGAAAAGAAATAAACAGTAATAAATCACTAGCTGATGTATACATATTGTCCCCCCATAAATAGTTGTTCAAGGTACACAAGTGGAACACATAAATGGGAATTCAACCAGGGAGACTGTAAACAGTTCTGTTAAACTATCCAACAAAAACTAACTATTATGGCTATCAATCCTATACACTTAGACATGTATGCATTTATCCATATCTTCATTTATGTTGAGACCTAACACAAGTTATCAGATTAAAATCCTTCTGAACAAAGATTAATAATATTGCTGGATTTCACATCATCCTATCACTCCGGAATCGGCACAGGGTACTGCAGTGCCCCTTTCTTTCCTTTAAGTTTTTGTTCATTTCATCATGTGTCATCAGATCAGTTCTCATAAACTGTTTATAAGTTTTACATAAGCATGAGTCCTAACATGTATTTGTATCCTTTCTATATTAGAGGGAGAAACAGAATAAAGCAGGACCGAACTAAACTTTTTCCTACAGACATATAAAACTAAAAAGACATATAAATCTGCTGTATAAGGAGATCTACCATGGTCACTGTGCTGTTTCTTGTTATCATCAACAGAATTGGCTATATCATCAAATAAAGTATAGTTGAACATATCAGTATATAACAGGATTAACAGAAATACAACTTTGTAGATAATGTAGAGCTACAAAAACAGGTAGTAATCAAATCAGAATGGGTATCATAGTGAATCATTGTCATTTTCAGTATAGTTGTCTATACTCAACTTGATACCATCAACATTACAGAAAAAACATATCTTTATCTGTTCATTGGTTCATGACCATTTGGGCTGTTTCCAAGATGTAGTTACTATAAACTTGGTCACTATAAACAAGGGTGTGCATACATCAATATAAGATGTTTTTAATTCTTTCAGGAAGGTACCAAGAAGGGAAATAACTGAGTCGAGTGGAGCTTCTAGTTTTAGTTTTTGAAGAATGTCCACAGTGGTTGCAACAGACTACACTCCCACCAACAGTGGGAAAGGGTTCCTTTTCCCCCACAATCCCATCAGCTGTTGTTACTGGTTGATTTCTTGATGATAACTATTCTTTCTAGAGTGAGAAGGAATCTCGGTTGTTTTAATTTGTGTCTCTTAAATGACCAGTGATGCTGAACACTTTTTCAAGTATTTCTTTGACGTTTCTGTTTCTTCATATGAGAATGTCTATTCATTGAAATATTTTACATATATCTTTATGAATAAAATTTTACTAAAATTTAATAATGTTTAAAATTACAAATGTGTCTCATATTGTATTTCTGTTTGGATAATGCTTGTGTATGTTTAAGAAAATCACAGCAGAAGAGTCCAGGCCCTGAAATGCTTACCCCATGGGACCACAAGGGGGCGGCATGACTTTGGCCGGAAGCAGGTCGAATCCAGACAACTGTCACAAACTTTGCCTTAAGTAGTCAGTACTTAAAGTTTGTTTGTTTTTGTTTTGGAGACACGGCCTCACTGTGCTGTCCAGGCTGGTCTTGCACTCGTGATCCTCCTGCCTCAGCCTCCCAGAGTTCTGGGGCATGATTTAACAAATTCAGCTCCTAATGCTATCTTTTAAGAGTAGTTTTAAACTGTTTTTCTAAAATCTGCATGGTTGGAGCTAGGGATTTAGCTCAGCGGCATAAGCACCTGCCTTGCAAGCAGGCAGTCATGAGTTTGATCCCTGGTACCGATAAAAAGGAAAAAGACAAAAAAAAAAAAAATCTGCATGGTCCATATGTATTTAACATAATTTCTCCAGAGCTGGAGTCCAAAATGCCTGAATTACAACTACAATTTTAAGGAAATGAAAATTCTGCAAGTTTCAGTATGACAGCTTGGTAATAAAGAGGGACTCTTGAATTCAATCTTCGAAAATCCTTGGAGCCAGATCCCTGATTAGAAATCTAAGTACACACAAAATGGAGTGCTGAAGGAGACCTAAAGCCAAAAGGACTGTATAGGGGTGGTTTGAAGTGCTGGGGGATGAGAGAGCCTATGGCTACATTCCTATTTTGAGCAAAATGCTCCAGATCTGAGTGAAAACTGGCCCGTCATCTTTCTGGGGACAATTTGTAAGTATATATCAAAAGTCTTTTAAATGACCACATAGAAGAAAGCATAAAAAAAAATTAAGAGATGTTATATACATGTACCAACTCCCCCTGATGAATGCATTCATTATGTGCTGCAAACATGTACTAATAAATTTTTTTTAAATATCACATATCCATTTCTAGTAACATCATAAAATTTAAACTGCACAAATATCTGCTATAAGTATATTCACTCAACATTGCAATAGACAAGACAAACATACAAAAAGAAGACAAAATACCACAAGGAACCTAAGCAGACATTAATGAAAAGTCAGTTAAATCAATTGAAGTATAGTTTTTACATAGCAAAGAGGGAGTGTTTACTGTCATGGAAAAGCATTTATTCTATATTCTGGGGAAAAAAAAACAGTAAAAGTGTACATTTGCAAAGACAGCCATTTGAAAAAGATAATGTCCAAGGGATTAACAATCATCTCCCGACAGTGAGGCTATATAGGTGGTTTCATTTCCTTATTTTAAAATATTTAACGTCATTTTTAAGAAGTCCTACCCAGTCTTTACGAGTTAGGTCTTAAGTGCCACATTCTTCCCACAAATTTTCTAAGCCTTTGCCGTATGTAGTACCAATGTCTTTGTTAAAATTCTGACACTTTCCAGCACCCAGCTTGGGGTTTTAACTTTATGCCATCTTGTCCCTCAGGACCTTTTGTGTATTGCTTCCCAGTGGTCTTGGGTCTTGTCTGTACCTGCTTTGCCTCTCGGATTAGATCCTGCCTGATTACTGTAAAACCTAAAATCCGGCCCTTCCCAGAGCTCTAAGTCGTCTGAATCGAAATCCAAAGGTTAAAACACGTCAAGCTAAAAGTACAGGGTCTGGAATTCTGGCTCCGAAGCTCCAGTGCGTAACGTGCTTCCCGGTGGGAATTAACCTGAGTGTCCTGATTCCGCGTAGGAGTCAGGCGCAAATAAACCCTCCAGTCAACATCAGGTACCAAAACCGTATGCTACTATGCTCCGCGCGTCCGCGGCACAGTAATGTTTACCGGGTTAGAGAAAGGGGAAAAAAAAAAAAAAAAGGCGGATGCTGCACCGCGATTAATTTAGTCCCTCTGGAGGCGCCGTCCGGACGCCTTGTTCATTCACGTCACGTGACCGAGGCCTGCGTAAAAACGCGACAGGCTGTGGGGGCCTGGTTAGGGTGGGCTGCCGGTAGGATGGAAGCGACTTTAGAGCAGCACTTGGAGGACACGTGAGTAGTATGAGTTGCTTGGACTTGTCGTGAGGTCGCAGCGTGAGAGACTTGAGCGGGACAAATAGTGCATGTTACGAGTATTTGTGATGAGGTGAGGGCGGGTAAACTCTGCTTGGGATTGTGAAGGCGGGGTCGGGGGGGGGGGGACCAGAATTAATGTCTTGCAGGGCTGCTCTCATTTCCTCAGGCCCAGAGCGTCTGTTGAAATCATCTGTACAGTCAGGGTAGTTCTTCCAAAAGTTTGGGAAACAGATTGACTTTTGGGAAGTATGTATCAAGTGTGCAAAGACAACTTCCGCAGTGTAAACAACACTTATCTCTTCCCGTGCGTCATCTTTTCAGCTACTTGTTTAAGAAGTAAATGTATCCCTTATATTTTCAAAGATCTATGAAAATTCAAAATTAGAAAAGCATAGTTTACAGGAAGACACCACCCTCCCACTGGTCCCTCAGCTTCTCACTCCCACTCTGGAAGAGTACTCTGTTTCTGTTCTGTTTTCACTCCGAGGTTGAACGAAGGGTCTTCACACTGAACTACATACAGCCCCAACCCTTTTGTTTTTCATTTTGAGACAGTGTAGCTCAGTTGCCCAGGCTGGGCTTGAACCTGCAATTCTACTGTTTCAGCCCCTAGAGTACTGCAATTACAGTTGTACACCACTAATCCAGCTCCGTTTTTCCAACAGTTGCTTTTAAACTTTGTATAGTAAAGCATGTGTCAAAAAAACAAGAGTGATAAAAACACTGCATCTTATGTTTGAAGCCCTCTAAAGTATTTTAAAATCTTTTCCTTCATCAGAGAGAAAACGATTGAATTATTTAGTTACAATTTTTTTCTTGGGAGTGATAATGAAAAAACAGTTGGACTGGGCGTGGTGGTGCAGGCTTGTAATCCCAGCACTCAGGAGGCTGAGATAGGAGGCTCACTGTCAGTTTGAGGCAAGCCTGGGCTGCATGTGCGAGTTCAAGGACAGCACTACATAGTGAGACTTTGCCTTTTTAAAAAAAAGTTGGAAAACACTGATTTTATAAAGCATTTAAACAATGCTTGGTACACAGAAAGCCTGTATGTGCTGTAGTTATTTACATATTCTTTATATCATGTTATACCTCTTTTTTTCTGTTCTCAAATTAGAATGAAGAATCCGTCCATTGTTGGGGTCCTGTGTACTGATTCACAAGGACTTAATCTGGGCTGTAAGTGTCTCACAACCTCCATCAGAAATCAACTCGGAGCCTGTTGCGCTACTGTTCTCTAACTTTTATTTTCTGTTTCCTTGCCACTTTCTGAGTACTTTTGTGAGTAGAAATTGTCTCCAAGAGTAGAAAATTGAAACTTTTTGTTGGCATTTAGAAGAAGTTTCTTGTAGGTCGAGTATAAAACAGCTGCCTCCACTAAAATGCTGAATCATTTTAAATTGGGTCTACAAAGGACTTAAGATAATGATACCAGTTACCATTTTATTGACTGAATTCCATATCTGGGACTGCTAGGTTCCATATACCTTGTCTTTAATTTGCTTAATAACTCTGCAAATTGAGTAGCGCTACTTGTTAGTTCTACACTTAACAGTAAAATAGGCAGTACAAATGGATTTTAGAGTTGGATACATCTGAATTTAGTCCCCTGTTCTTCATTTGCTAGTAAAGTGAACTCATACCCTAAAGAAACTCTAAGGGGCCTTAGTTTCTGCCTTGGCTTAATAATGGTAATAATTGGGGGCTGGGGATTTAGCTCAGCGGCATAAGCGCCTGCCTTGCAAGCAGGCGGTCGTGAGTTCAAGCCCGGTACCGATAAAAAGGAAAAAGACAAAAAAAAAAAAGAAAAACAAAAACAAAAAAATAACAGTAATAATTACAGAATTACATTTATCAAACTCTTATGCCAGTCATTAAAAGTGCTTTACATTATCCCTCAGAACAGCCCTGTACAGTAAAAAGAATTGAGACACAGTACTTAACTTGCCCAACCTCATATGCTAATAAATGATCAAGCCATAATTTGTATCTGAAAATGCAATGCATCTAAACCACCCTACTATAAAACACTCAGCAAAGAACCCAGATCATAATGTTCAATAAACAATGTGACTGCAGATGAGGAAGTAAGTCCAGAAAGGTAAGTAACTGAAGCATTCTGTTCAAGTCAGAACTAGTAAATCTAGAACTTCTTACTCCTGATGTAGGAATTTTTAAAGCTCTGAATTGCTGGAAAGGTAATCTGTAACTGAGCTGTTTTACATATAAGTCAGTCATTTACAGAAAAAAAGGCTTAATTTTTTGAGCCTTTGCTGGGCTCACTAGTAGACAGACTAAAATTCACATATGGAAATCTAAAACTGAGTAGGTTTCTTAAGAAAGTATGTCCAGGGGCTGGGGATTTAGCTCAGCGGCATAAGCACCTGCCTTGCAAGCAGGCGGTTGTGAGTTCGATCCCCGGTACTGATAAAAAAAACAAGAAACTATGTCTGGCCGGTGAATGTTTTATGTAACAAGGTGAATCCTTAGGCTTGGCTATAGTGAAATGTCTTATTTAACTTAGTTTTAGCCTCTTGTTGCCTCTATTTACAGACTCTGCTATAAACTTAGTGATTACTTTTTATACCTGGGGTGGCTCAAAATTTAGTTTAAGAATTTATAGATTAAAACAAATTTTAATAAAAATACATTTTGTTGACATTTGAAAATAGGCTACTTCTTGTAGTATAAATAATTGCTTACAGAATATTCACATATACTGTCAAGGACTTTTATAGTTGAACTCCTAAGTATAGTTTTTTGGGGAGTGAGGGGGGCTACCAGGAATCAAACTCAGGATCTCATGCTTGCCAGGCAGGCACTGTACCACTGATCTAAATCCATGGCCCCTAAATAAACTTTTATATCCTTTGATGTGGAGCTCAGTATAAGGAAATCAGATTTCCCATAAGTATTTAATTAGGGTCAATAAGTCTCTTGCCCTTATTGACTGCTGTTTCTGCCTCACCTCTAAATTTCTTAGCTTCAGTAAAAGTCCTATAAAGTGAATTTATGACTTTCCAATTGACTTGAATGATAGCTTCCTTATAATGTTTGAAAAGATGTTTAGGGATGATGATAGGAATGACTTTGAAAATTGAGTGTCATTTATGACTTTATTAATTGAGAACTGTTGCCTGACTTTCTTATTGATGTAACCAGCTCAGTGTCATGGAAAAATTGTTTCTTGTCAATGCCTAACCCAAGAGACTTTGAGCCAACTACCTTTTTGTGAATAATTCAGTGGGAGAGTATTTTATAGTTCTCTATTTATTCAGGGATAATCAAATGACTTCATCTCTTTTCCAGGCCGTGGGACTCTGTCAGATGAGCATGCTGGGGTGATATCTGTTCTGGCTCAGCAAGCAGCTAAACTGACCTCTGACCCCACTGATATTCCTGTGGTGTGTCTAGAATCAGATAATGGGTAAATAGATGTCAGATCCCTTCCTTTAACTTTTGTTCGGAGAAATCCCTGGGAACCTTGACTGGGGTCTGGGCTACATTCATAATTAATTCCTTTGTCAAAGTTGGCAGAGAGTTTCACCCTTTGGACCACAGAAGATAAGGTTACCTCTAAAGCTAAAATGTACTTTCAGACTACAGTGACATGTAATGAAGAATAATTACTGTCATGAATTCAGTATACTAAGAAAAAAACATTAATACATAGCATAAAAGCAGACTAATCAAAGAATAGAAACTTCTAAAATAATAGAAATGATATTCAAGTCTTCAGAACAATACTAAGTGAAAAACTCAAACTACAAAACTATGTACAATATGATCACAGTTTTATAAGAAGAGAAAATATATAAATGTAAAAAAAAAAAAGAACCGGGAAATAGCATGTGCAAGGCCCCAGGTTGGATCACCCACTGCAAAAGAAAAAATGAACCAGGAAAATAACAACAGTGTTTGTGAGTAGTAGGATTAAGGGTTAATTTCACTCTTGTGTTTTATAATTTGATTTACCAGTGTTTTCCAAATGTTTCATCATGCTCCTATATTGCTTCTACACATAGAAATATGTTAGTTTTAATTGTCTTAACCTGGGATCTTTTAATGTTATACTGAAAGCCCACTGGTTAACATTTTACTGAATATTTTTGTCTTTCAGGAACATTATGATCCAGAAACATGATAGCATCACAGTGGCGGTGCACAAAATGGCCTCTTAATGTCTCCTGTCAGTTCTTCAGCACCCCTTCATTGAGACTCAGTCCTGCCTGTTAGTGATCTTGTAAAACTATTACAGTTAAATTGGTTAGGCTCTTCCTCTGATGTGCACTGGGCATTTTTCTGTTTATTTTAGAGTAAGTGGCTTTTTAACCAACCTATCAGGATATTAGTAGAAAAAGATCATGTTTTGAGGCAGCAGGTCCAAGTTACTTTGTATATAGAATTTTACTTTCAATAAATCTGTGTAGAGGAAAGCTTACATCTTTTCTGGATTCTTTATAAACTTCAAATTTTTCTTCACAGTTATCACATAATTGTTTTCAAAGAGATGCCTGTTCCAAACTACTTGCTCTTTCAGAAGCTTCCTGAAATGCCTGTAGTGTCACAGAAGTGTCCATGGATATTTAAATCAAACATATTTTTCTACTTCTATAAAAGCTAGTATCACTGTATTATATAGGAGAAACTTGCCTCTCATAGTACAGTTGGTACTCTTATTTGCCATGTAATATGTATGTAAAACTAAGGTTAAGAGATTAAGATCATTATTTGGACTCAGGACCCCCATTCAGGGCCTGTACTCTTTTAATACTTAAACCATCAAAGAAATAAGCATGTTCAGCCAGAAAAAAGTCGTTTTACCATTTGCAAATACACATTAGTGTTGCCTCCTCTTTAGTGTTTTCAGGTTTCAACAAACGAATGGTACACAGGCAGGCACAAAGGACCTCAGTCTCTTAAATCTGAATACAGTACCTGTTGCTCATTAGTAATTTAACATTTTACATTAAAAAAAATTGCTTTAAGTTCAAGGCTAGCCTGGCCAACATAGCAAAACCCAGTCTCAAAACAAATAATAGGGGCTGGGGATTTAGCTCAGCGGCATAAGCACCTGCCTTGTAAGCAGGCAGTCGTGAGTTTGATCCCTGGTACCAATAAAAAAGAAAAAGACAAAAATAATAATAATTAAAAACAGAATTTTTGTTTAACTTCGAGTTGGCACAATGGTTAGACTCAACTGTCTTTGTTGATTGGGACTTTTTTAGTCTATAGAATGTGAGGCAATTCCTTATAGTAAATCAGTTTTAATATCCTCACCCCCACCACCACTAGTTAGTTCAGACTGACAAATACAGATCCAGAAAACTCAGACAAATAATAGTCCCTGAGGTTTGAAGAGTTACTAGGACTCAAAAGGACTAGTGTTTTCTTGTACTCATATAGGGCATCAACAGAAGGAAAAGGTGGATTGGGCAAAGTCGAGGAATCAGGCCCAATCTTCCAAGTTCTTCTCTCAGTGGAACTGTACGGTGTGTACTGTATCCCCTCAGCAGTGAACTGTAACAATACTTGTGAAATGCCAAGTATTGCCAAAGCGGGGCTAGTCACATAAGCACTTCCTGACTTTCACTTCAACTCTGGGGAAAAAGGCAGGGGTTCTGTACAAAGTAAAGGATTTGCACACATTTAGGCACAGTGACCCACTCATCATCTAGGGAAGGATGGGGGATCCTCCTGAGCTATGAACTGCCAACGAGAGGCCAATCTTGTAACCAGGGGTTTCAAAGGATAGGAGTCTTGATTAGCTATGTTAATTTCTGCGCAAGGACTGAATGAAAAAAAGCCAAAAAAAAAAAAAAAAAAAAAAAAGGTCTTTGGGTCAGGTGTTGAGCTCAGCAGCACAAGCACCTGCTTGGCAAGCATGAAGTCATGAGTTTGATCCCCGTTAAAAAAAATCTGAGACATTTGTAATTAAGTCTCAAAAATTATTCATTTGACTTTGCTGAGGCTAAATAGTGGTGACTTAGGAAATCATAACTATATTATCAAATAGCTTTAGGGCCCAGAGTTAGAAGGTGAGAGACTGAGGGAATTATGTGTAAAGGCCCAATAAGCTTATTAATTCAATTGGGTCCAGATGCTGAAATGTTAACTAGTATTCCCAAAATGGTTTAAAAATTTTTTGCTCTTGCTATTACGGCCCATCTCATTAACAATTTTTAATGAATGTACCAACAGAACTATAAATATGGAGTTATCTTACAATGTATTGTTATCCTTGAAACCTTGCAAAATAGAATTAGCCATATTTTAGTTTCAGAAACAGACTCAGACAAGGTAGTTTGACAAGGGTCTCCAAGCTTTAAAAATTGCACAATTCTAACCAGATCTGCATTTTTCCACTACACCTTGAGGTTCCCTGTTTAATTATTTGGAAGATAGTATTTGAAGAGACTCAGCTTTAAAGATTTTGCAGCCCTCTTAAACCTTGCATGCTTTTCTGTTCTACCACTTTGCAAATGTAGCCCCAGTTCTGGGCATCAAATCTATCAGTATATAAAACCTACCCTCATGTCATGTTTTTGTTTGTTCATTTATGTTTTTTGTTGTTTTGAGATAGGATCTTGCTATGTAGTTCAGGCTGGCCTTGAATTCACTTTGTAGCAACCAAGCCTGGACTTGTACTTAGCATGATACTCTCTCAGCCTCCTTAGATCTAGGGTTACAGGTATGCACACCACATCCAGCTTTACATTATGATTAGACAGCCCTACTTTTAGAAAGAGTAACAAGCCAGGGGCTAGGCCTAGGCCACATAGCAAGACCCTAACTCAAAAAACAACAGTAAGTGTGCCACCAAAAAGTTACAAAAATCCCATAGATGTTTAATTTTAAAATGTGTAATCAGAGCTGGGGATTTAGCTCAGCAGCATAAGTGTCTGCCTGGCAAGCACAAGGTCATGAGTGATCCTTGGTATCAAAAAAAAAAAAATGTAATTAACAAAGGGCTATCTGAGAAGGTATGACAGTGCACATCTGTAATCCCAGCACTCCAGAGGCACAGGCAGGCAGACCAGAGTTCAAGTCCTCCCTGGGCTACATGGTAAGTTTCAGGCCAACTCTAGCTGCGTAGCTAGACCCTGTCTCAAAAACTCAAAAGCCAAAAACTGCCAGTGTGGTGGCTCATGCCTGTAATCCCAGCACTCAGGAGGCTGAGGCAGGAGGATTGTTGCAAGTTTGAGGCTAGCCTGGACTACAAAGTGAGCTTAAAGGGGCTGGGGATTTAACTGAGTGGCATAAACACCTGCCTTGCAAGACTGAGGTTGTGAGTTTGATTCCCTGGTACTGATTGAAAAAAAAAGCCAAAAACCTCAAAAGAGCTGTCTAGAAAACATTTCTTTCTTCCTCTGAGTTTTGCCCTTCTGTTGAATGTTTGATTTCTAACACCAGCACTACTTCTCTTGCTTACCTTTACAGACCATCCTCCTAAATGATTAAACTGTCCTTCTGCAAGCACTTTAATAAAAAAAATTGATTAAAGATTACAGAATTTGGCTTTAAGAGGCTGAAACACCCCTTGATTTTAAAAGGGAACATTCATAAACGTGAAGATTTTCCAGATAAAATAAGAAAAACACTTTGACCTAAAATACACTTTGGTTTAAGATCTGGAATGTCGGTATGGGGAGATGAAAGACAATTTCATGTTGACTTTATGTTCATTTATTTTTTTGGTATGTGGAGGGTGAGGCAGAAGGAGGAAATGAGAATAGAAAAGTTGAATTATCCCGGTAATTGTCTGAGTCTCAAACTTAAGTCATTTCCAAAAACCATTAAGAAAAAGTTTTATCAAGAATTACTGATAAATATATACAACTCTTGTGGGAGGTGTTTGACATGAAGGTAAGCAGGTATGAATAAAGCAAAGAAGCTTCACATTAGTAAACACAATCTTCAATGAAAAAAGCACACAAGTTTAGAGAAAATTGCCGCCTGTGTGTGCCTATCATAGTGAATCAAACCTAGGGCGGAACACAGGCAAGCCACGTGTCTACCACTGAGCTATGCTCCATTACTTGTGGGGCTTCGGAAAAGTGCAACTGTTTTACAAATAAGCAAGCCTTAAGAGTATCCTGAGGAACTTGAGATACGTGTATTGGAATTCTGGTCCCATCCCCCCAGTCTTGATCACACACACAGAAAGGATTTTCCTCATGGCTTACTTAACAATTACTTTTGACCCTATGGTTTAAAAAAAAAAAAAAAAAAGTACCTTTTTAGGAAGAGTGGTGGGGGCGGGCCTGAAATGTTCTCGAGTTTCAGCCTTTCCTCTTTCCCTCGGGAAGTAAAGTCCGCAGCGGGAGGGCCTAACCTAACTAGCTCAGCCCGCGGCTCTACAGTGCTCACTTGTTTTCACAGGGCAGCAGAACGAAATGCCTTAGAAAAAGAATAACATTCTAACAAATAATATCACTTATTTTTGCTTTTAAATTGCCCTGACTGTACCTGAGGATCCTTTGCTGAAAACCACATCAAAGGTAAGGTAGAAAGGGATGATGTGTTGGGTTTGTTTTCTCTGAGGCCTGGAACGACCCGCATCTCTGCTTCCAGCCTGCTTTGAGGACAGCCATTGCACCTCACTTCTGGCTGATAACTCTCCTTTCCAGAAAGAAACTGCCTGCCTTCAAGCTGACAGTGGCAAACAGTGAATGCTGCACCCCTTTTTCAGAACATTTACAATTTCATATATATGTATATATATATATGAATATGTAGATAACTTTACTTAACAGTGAGAAGGTAGCAGATACTTCTGACACTTCACTGCTGAATACCTCAGCATTTCTAAACAAGAAGTTTCTTAATAACCATAAGACCACACCATTCTACTCAAGACACGTAATCTCAGTACAGCACACACTTATAGTTGATATTCGGGGTTTCCCCAACTGTCATTCCCATCTTTTCTAATCTGGAACCCACTTAAGGAACAGGTACTGCATGTTATCTATTCAGCTCTTTAGAATAGCTACAGTTTAGCAAGAACTTTGTAAAAGGCTAAACCCAAGGCTTTTCTCCTTTATTTCTCTACACTCTAGAGTTTGCTGAGACACATTTTCCCCTAGAACTGGCTTGAAGCTCTGGGGATTTGAGGACAGAATCCTAAATGTTAGTGTTGTGGCCATTTCACAAACATGCTCTGCAGTTCATTTTTTAGTTGCTTCAGGGAGACATCAATATAATTAGGGGTGTAGGGAAAAATTATAAGTGGGTTTACAACACAGAGAAAAAGGAAGTTTTAAAGTTTAGATCAATTCCTTGACAACAGATTCAGCTATGTCTTGAATCCACCACAGGGATCTTCTGTGTGATTAGAACACAAAACATCATGCCAAAGACAGCAGGGAAGACCCAACCTTATAATCAAGCTCCAGATGGAGGATGGGGATGGATGATTGTGTTTCACTTTTTCCTGGTAAGTACTTCCCCTTCCAACTGCCTGAGCTCTACAGAGAAAGAAAGGTTCAGCAGCCTAGCAACATCACTTGGGAAATCCTGATATTTGAGTGAGCAGGGGCCAGGAGAGGCCCATGTTGAGCCCAGGAGAAAGCTGAAATGTCCCCTTTGATTGTAAACAAAAAAGCTCCAATGCAGTACTTTACTTTTCTTCAAACTCTCTTAAACCTGGAAAATGCTCTTAGTCAGGATCAGTAGCTCTGTCCTGGCTGCATGGCAATTAGAATTTAGGAATAATCATACTTTTAACTAGTGCTAAAACGTGTCTAACTCAGTCATCTACATCTATCTAACCATGGTATGGGAAGTTCACTCTCTAGCTAGACTAAAGAGATCCTCCTCCTTCAGCCTCTGAGTACTGGGATTACAGGCATGTGTTTCCATGCCCATTTTCCCTGTTTTGTAACTTCCGTCATCCTTCTGGACTCTTGGGGATGACGTGTGAGATAGTGGTAATGTACATCATTCACAAGCCCATTCCAGAATACTGCTATCACTGCTGTGTCCCCAAACAACCATGTGCCAAGTGGTAGTAGCTCCAAAGTTTTTAAGTGGTTCCAATGTGTTCTTTTAACTTTGAGATGCACTTAGAAAAACAGCCTTTTCCCTCTGATGCTCTTTCCTTGCTCAGCCCTGAGGTAAGTAGCCCACAATGATAAGATATAGGTCCTGATCACCACTGACATTGTACAGCTCTAAATTCAAAGGTGGGAAAATAAGTTTCCTCCTCCCTAGAGACAGACAAGGAGAAGACAGGTGAAGAACTCAGCCAAGATTTATGTAATACAGCACTATTTGCTAAACATTAGCTTATTATCAGTAAATTCATAACCCTCCCCTTCCTTATCCACCACTCCCCTAAGAAATGTTACTCTTAGGGAAATAAGGATGCCTGAAGCCTGGGGGCCCTTCCTCCCTGGGCCACCTCCCATAAATGCTTTGCAGAGCTAAAGTTATCAGCAAGGGTCTCTTGTTCTCCTGTCTCCCTAGGAATCAGTCTTTTCCTATCTGTGAATAAGAACTTATTGATCACTTTAGTTGCTAAGAAAAACTCTCTAGTGATTAGATTAATAATGTCCATTTTTGGAGTGTGATGCCCCTTTATTAAACCATACAAAACAATTTCAAGATTTTAACACTGGGGGGCTGGGGATTTAGCTCAGCGGCATAAGCGCCTGCCTTGCAAGCAGGCGAGTTCAATCCCCAGTACCGATAAAAAGGAAAAAGACAAAAAAAAAAAATTTTAACACTGAATTTAGGGACAAATTCTTATAGTGGTAATGTTCCTCACAGAGAACTATGCTTCTATTTCTGTGTAAGTCATGAATATTTTTTCAATACCTCAGCTTCTGAAAAAGTAAATGAGAAATAACTAAAGGTGTTTTGGGGCTTCCTACTTAAGAAGGTGGGGTTACACTTCTAACTTATCCCACTTATTGCTATGTATTTACATAATTTTTCTGGGTTTAGTATGCCTCGTTGCACTGAACATTCCTTAAGGCAAGGACCACATGTGCATTGCTACCTGATCACTCCCAGCCCCAACGTTCAGCCTGGAACACAGGCACTCAGTAACTACTTGTTAGTGGATGGACAAAATGATAGGCATATTTATGAATAAATAAGACGGGGAAAATCAAGGGCCTTGTGTGACATGCTAAGAACATCTAAGACATCTTGAGATGATGTGTTGAGAATAAGTGACAGGACCTGATTTGCATTTCAGAGAGTGTTCTGGCTGATTGGTGGATAAGGAATTAGTGAGGGTTATGTCTTGAAGCAGGGAGATCCTTTGGAGGAATGCTGTAATAATCCATGTGAGACAACAGTAAGGCCCTTAATTAAGGCAGTAACAACAGACTTGTCTATTTTAAACTGACAGACAGGTCTAGGTCATTTGAGATTTGTGTATATTTTCTAGCTTCATTTCTTGATAGGTTTTAGAGGAAAGTTGGCCATAAATTACCTGAATGGGGGGGCTTGATAAAGTATCTTTTTCAGTTTTGACTATGTAAGTCCTGGTGCCCACAACAATGTTCTTTCTAAATAAGCAAAGTTTTGTACTTTTTAAAAATCAGATTAAAAAAATATATTTAAGAGATTTCCTTTCTCCCTGTTTCAACTTTTGCAACCTCTAAGCACCACCACTGATTCTTAGTCCCTCGCCTACACATAAGAAATAATATTAGTGTGGAATAAGTCTAGTGATGGTGATAAAAAAGGGGAAGACCTGGCTGATTATTTAGAAAACAGGAGCTGAGAGGAGGTATCTTAAGAGGAAATGTTTCTGACTGTGATGGATAACCAATTCTCCTACCCTACCTCACCCCCCTCACCCCCCAAAAAACCTGAAAAAAGAACATATAGAATAAGACAAAGATGAGTTCAAGTTTGGATAAGTTGGTCAGGGCTAGAAAGATAAGGTAGACAATTATGAGTTCAAGCTCTTGGAGAGGAACAAAACCACAATAAAATCATATTTAATTAGTTAAGTGGCAAGTATTACATACTTTCCCAGAAATTTCTATATTAATCTACAAGTACCTATTTGCTAGTTAACATTTTCATTAGCCTCACTTCACAAAAGAGAAAGATGAACTTCTATGAAGTAGTTTGCTCAAGGTATCCAAGTCACACAGTGGTAAGCTGAGCCAGGTTGCAAACCAAGCCAAGTCTGGCTGACAGTAGATCTATATTTGAAAGAATGCCATCAATGAGTATTTGGGGGATAATTAAAACCTTAGGAGTAAAACAGCTCTCCACAAAGCCTATACAGCATTAAGTGAAATGAGAACAGAACCACAGGGGAAAATACCATGTGGGAAGATCAGGGGCTATCAGTAAAAGGCAACACAGGGTCTTATGGTACTTAATGCCTAGCCATTCTCTGTTAAAAGTAGGGAAGGTGGCCTTGAAAAGCCAAGGCTAATAAAACAAGAAAAAGGGTGAACACCTGGAGACAGAGTGCACACAAGTTGGCTGCATATTGAGAGTGCCATGTTACCCTTTGAGTCCTGACTTCCCTTATCTTCCGCACTCCCAATCTTGTAGGGAAGTGTCTGTCAAATAAAAGAGGATTAGCCAGGCTTATTAGAATCCTGAGAAATAGAAGTTAAGATTACACAGAATGAAAACTGAACTGAAAAGGAACAATTCTTCAAATGGAAAGGAGTGCAAGAGGCAGGCAACAAGGGTTAAGTAGTACAAAGAGTGAAGAAAAGGATGAAACATAGGACCTACATTACCAAACATCTGGTTAACCCTGGCTGTTTTGGCAAAACTAAGCATTCTCTTATGTTCTCAAGAGCCTCCCAATTTGGATGACAAATTACATGGTCACTAATCTGCTTTCAAGAGCAGTTAAATTAAAGCTAGTCTAAGAACTTATAACAGGGGCTGGGGATTTAGCTCAGCGGCATAAGCGCCTGCCTTGCAAGCAGGCAGTCGTGAGTTCCATCCCCGGTACCGATAAAAAGGAAAAAGGAAAAAGGAAAAAAAAAAAAAAAAAAAAGAACTGATAACAATTTCTCCTTTTTAAGACAAAGGCTTTCTCCCATATAGGTAACTGGAAGGGCTGACCTTAACAAATGCTACAATAACAAGCCAGTGGAGCCATGGGCTATTTTAAGTCAATCCATGTGCATACAAGTCTCAGCCTATCTTAAACAATACTTTCTTTCCAAACTTCGTCTGTTCTCTCACACAATACTTAGTACTGACCCATCTATTCTAAACCATCGAAATGAGAATGAGTCACTTTCATGTAATATGCTTAGCAACTCCAAAAAGGATATCCTGCCACCACCACCAAATGAGGAACCATCAATAAAGCAAATTGGTATATAGTAGTGAGCTGGAGCAACACAACCTCTAGCAGCTGTAGCCTCTTGTGTACTAGACTTGCTCAGCATCTGATTGGACTCTTTGGTCTACTTTGATTTAGGTAAATGTGTTTGTGATGGGGATGACCAAGACTTTTGCCATTTTTTTTGTGGTATTTCAAGAAGAGTTTGGAGGTACCTCTGAGCAAATTGGTTGGATTGGATCCATCATGTCATCGCTTCGTTTTTCTGCAGGTAAAAGTTGGCAATAAACTTGCTGTCCATGGAGAAGGTCCACAAAGGACACTGTTAATAGGTTTATTTCTGAATATGCACTAACATATAATGACAAGAAAGTAAGGAATTACAATGCTCATCTTCTGTTTGACTTGGTATCTAAATTGGGAAAATAAGGATTCAAGGGAAGCTTAGGTACTTAGCTAATTTCATGATTCAAATTTTCTTTTTTTTAAAGCAGCATCTAAGTATTCAAGCTGACCTTGAATTTAAGGTGACCCACCTCAGCTTTGAACTCTTGAGTGTTGGGTTTACACGTGTGCACCATCCCCAGCTCATAGTTTACTTGTCTGGTAATGCCTTACTACAAGTCCAACAAGCCAGACCATCTACCTGGAAGTCAGACCACTGAAAGTTCTAATCATTGAATCACATTCAAAACAGAACAAAACCAATTTTCCTTCTACTAGTTTTAGTTGACACTATGGTATGGTAGTGATTAGTAATCTGACTTTGTACTAATCAAAAGCACTAGTACAATCTCATTTTTTAGTTTCTATATTTTCAGTATTTCCCTCCAAACCATCTTATGACCTTTTGATGTTTTTAACTCTCTAAAAAAGCAAAATATTGTGTCCAATAACAAGAAACCCAGTAAAAACACGTTTTTGAAAGATACACATACACAGTGAAGTCCTCTTATTTTCCTTTAGTCATTTATTTAAATCACACATCAGAGATTAAAGGATGCCAAAGGACACCTACCTTGCAGCTGCCTTTCTTTCTTCTCCCTCAGGTCCCCTGGCTGCTGTTATTTGTGAAATGCTTGGAGAGAAAGCTACCTCCATTCTTGGGACATTACTTGTTGCAGGGGGCTATCTGATCAGCAGCTGGGCCACAAGCATTCCCTTTCTTTGTGTGACTATGGGACTTTTACCTGGTAAGTACTTTATAAATAGAGTATGAAAGATGAAACAGAACTTTCAACTGCCTGTGGGTCCAAAAGGCCTAGTTATCTCAGATACAGAGTATCTCATCTGTTACCAAACCATTTAATGTAAAAATAATCCAAAACTATTGTTTTTCTTTTAGGTTTGGGTTCTGCGTTCTTATACCAAGTAGCTGCTGTGGTAACTACCAAATACTTCAAAAAACGATTGGCTCTTGCAACTGCTATTGCCCGTACTGGGATGGGACTGACATTTCTATTGGCCCCATTTACAAAATTCCTGATAGATGTTTATGACTGGACAGGTGAGTTCATCTAAATTTGTAAACTACCAGCTCTTCAAGACTTAACATGCAGCTCTCCCTTATTGACTAGAAATGAAGATTTTCAGAGCAATCAGTTTCAAAAGATATTGCAATGGCAAAATAAAAACTTAAAAGGTATTGTGTTAGGAAATGAGCATGCTATCTAAATATGTTCCTTTTCCTTGGAAATTACATCACAAGAGAAATCCTGAAGGACATACAGGATTTACCAGTTCACACTAGGAACTCAAGAGTTCATCAGAGTGAGATGGAGACCACTGTGTTTATATAAACATCCTTGCTGTGGTGTTAACCCCTGGAGAAAGAAGCCTCTCCTCCTTCTCACCGAGAAATTCACTTTTAATGTTTTCTGGTTTTTATTCAGACAGGGTCTCGCTATGTAGTTCAGAACTATGTAACTCAGGTTGGCCTCAAACTTGTAGGCATCTTCCTGCCTCATCCTGCCAAGAGCATGGATTACATTTCTGGCTCACTGTTCATGTTTTTTAAAAATTATCTGCATTTTAAAAAACCCTTCTCCCACCAAAAAAAAGATGAAATCACCAAAAAAACTTAGGTAGAAAGGGTTCTATTAATATCAATTATGAATTTTCACAAGTCACTCATGCCATAATCTTTGTATCTGAAAACAAGTTTACATAATCTTCAAATTAATGAAAACCACACATATGTAAATATATGTATGTGTAGTCATATGCATATTGTTTGTATTGAGACTCAAATTCAAGACCTTGCCCTTGCAAGGCAGGCGATATGCCACTGAGCTATATTCCCAGTCATATGCCTATTTCTATCCACAGCATTTTTTTTCTTTTTTGTATTGAGGATCAAACTCACAACTTCATGTTTGCCATGCAGGTGCTTGTGCCACTGAGCTAAACCCCTGGTCCTCCCAAATATTCTTTCCCAAGTAAATCTATCCAGTAGTCTCAAGCTGAATGGGACCAACAAACTACAATGGAACCTAACATTCATTTTTTTATAAGCACCATAAACAAGTAACAGCTTTGGTAAGCTTTGGTAAGATGTACTGAAATTAAGCAACTCAACAGCAAGACTAGCATCTATATTCCTTCAAAGAAAAAGTTTTAAATGTCATAGTATGAAACTGTTCCTTTTTCTAAGGTTGTTTCTAAATAATTCGAGTCATTAAACTATATATAAACCTAAACCGTCACTTTGGAATATTTAAAGTTCTTGTTTAAAAACTATCCACTCCTCAAGAAATATCTATTGTATTTGTTTCATTCAGCAAAAATAAACACCTCTCCTTCTCTCTCATCTATTGGCATAGCTTTGTGGTTTTCTGTCTTCAAAGGACATGAATATAGCAGTGACAAGACTTAAATGTTTTTACTTTAAATGGGAGGCAAAATAGTGTTTTCAAGAATTATTGCTACATGTAACGCGGTCTCTTCTAAGACTATGAGGGCAAGGTATTATGAATGGAAAGGTTCTTTATAATTTCCTAATTTCTCTCCTATTTAGGTGCCCTTATACTATTTGGAGCTATTGCATTGAATTTGGTGCCTTCCAGTATGCTCTTAAGACCTATCCATGTCAAAAATGAGAACAATTTTGATATTAAAGTTAGCAGTTTGTCTGCAAGTGGCCCAGAGGCACTGTGTGGGACAGAAACATCATCCTGTAATGAGACACAAGAGTTTTTCATCAAGGATGGTATTATGCAGAAAGCTGGACAACCTGATAAAACTTTTACAGTTTCACAAAATCAAAGTGAAGAGTTCAACAATGGGCCTCACAGGAACAGACTGTTATTGAGTAATGAAGAAAATTGTAAGCAAAAGGCTATTTCATGGAGCTGCAAACAAAAACTCTTTGACCTTTCTCTCTTAAGGAATCCTTTCTTCTGGATATTTACCTGGTCTTTTCTCCTAAGTCAGTTGGCGTATTTCATTCCTACTTTTCACCTCGTTGCCAGAGCCAAAACACTGCGTATTGACATCATGGATGCCTCCTACCTTGTTTCTGTGGCTGGTAAGAAACCTACAACATCCTACCTAGAAGGAAATGAATTTAATTTTATAAAAGTTTACTAAATGTTAAGTTGAAAAGCAGCAACAAGAATTGAGGGAGGGAGGGCTGGTGAGTCTGTGCTTGGTAAGTGTGAGGTTGTTAGATCCTTAATACCGAAGGGGGTTGGGGAGTGAGGTAAAGTTGTGGGAAGGGGAAAAAAAAGTTGTGGGAAGGCTAGGGAAAGCAACATTTTGGGACACTAGATGGAGCACCAGGGCTCTGCACAGATCTGCCATTATACTTTGCACACCAATTCCACTAGAGAAGGGATCCTCAACGAAGCACTCATTGTCATGCACTCAACACAGTAGACATCAGTATTGTTGATACTGAATTTTAAAAAGCTGGTACTCAGTGGCAGCAGCTACTCAAAAAATAAAAAGTCCCAGCTGGACAGTGTAGTACAAAAGTTGAAAGGATTAGTACTTGGAGCTTGTCTTCCCAGATTCAGGTTGCTATTTTTCCTAGCTATGTGAACTTGGGAAAGTCTTTTGCTTTCACTGTGCCTCAATGTCCTCATCTGTGATATACATATAACAGTACCTATCCTTGTAAGGGTCAGGATGAAAACTATAATACATGTAGTTTAGAGTAGTATTTGTAGTTAAGTATATTTCCCCTTGAAATAACAGTAAAACAAGTATGACTCAAGGCTAATCATATTAGCTAGTATTTAAAATAACTCAAAATGTGAATTAAAAATGAAAGCCATTTTAGTTGAATATATTCATAAAAATGCTTAAATACTTTATCAAGAAGTTCAAGATTCTTTCAGATGACAAAACAGGAATAAAAGAGCCTCAGAGGCTGAGGTAAGAGAACTGCTGTGAGTTCAAGACCAGCCCAAATTACACAGGGAGACTGTCCCCACCCCCAAAAGAATGAAAAAGAAACAAGATGAAACGGGCTTGTTCTAATTATCCAGAAATTCTCAAGAGTTCAACAGTAATTTTCCCCTTAATATTTCTTGGAGAAAAGTTAATTTACCAAGTCTTTACCAAATTGAATGCAACATTCCAATTAAGAAGATGCTCTATTGTGAGTAAATAAACCTTTCTCCCTTTAACAACAAAAAGATCCTCTAGTTCAGTCAAATAATGGTATGTATCTTAAGGGAAAAATACGTGCCCAAGTACTATTTTTTCAATGCATTATGTGAATCAATTTAGAACAGACTATATAATGGGGCCAAAAAATCCATACATTCCTAATATACTGTATATCCTAGAAAATAACTGTGAAAGTAAAAATGATAGTATCCTTTTTCCATTTCTTCTTTTAATGACACAGTTTATGTTTGAACTCCAGGAAGAATATGAAGTACAAAACTGGAGCTCATGCTATTCCTGGTGAAAATGTCTCCATGTTTAACTGCTATGTCAGGTTATAACAGGATAATGGGTTAACAAGGCTCTTATCGTGAAACCTAAAAAAAGGAAAAATAATAATGTGGTTCTTAACTTTCATTCATTGTACCATAGCTCCAATGTTTCAGTATGATCTCCTATGTCTAGACTTCCTGTTTTCAAATTAACCATAATGACCTTTGGAGGCCTTAATTCCCAGCGTCATAAGCAGTTAATAGTTCCACTTGGGCATGGTGGGGCATACCTCTGATCCCACTACTCTGCAGGCTGAAGCAGTAGGACTGCCAAGAGTTTCAGGCCAGCTTGGACTACACAGTGAGTTCATAGTCAGCCTGAACTATAGTGAGACCCTGTCTCAAACAGCAAAACAAAAAGAATTCCAATTCTTTTTTAAGATTTTTATTATTCTCCAATCTTCCAGCATTTGACTTCCTGAGAACAATGTCTCCAAGAGTCTACTAGTCCTTTAGAAATCTATCTGAAAGTATAAAGGTCAGCAAGGCCTCCTAAGCCTAGGGGACCCTGTAATCAGGAATTCTCTGTGGAGTGTTAGTTATTAGCTTTCCAAACACTCTCTCACTCTCTCTCTCTCTGAGTGGATTGTTTCTCACTTAATTCTGGAGAAGCCTTGCCTTTTTGGTTACTTTACTGAATGTACTACAGTAAGTAAATGCTGAGTGCTATTTTAGTACACAAATGAAAACATTTTTTTCCCCCTCTCATATCTTCACCTCAGAATGAAGTCATATTACTTGGGGAAAGATGTCTATGAAGTCTCACTTTTTAAAAGAGGTTAGGAAAATGGAATCAGGATTTCCTGAAATTTTTTCTATATTATTTCAGGTATCGTTGAGACAGTCAGTCAGCTTATTTCTGGATGGGTTGCTGATCAAAACTGGATCAGGAAGCATCAGTACCACAAGTCTTACCTCATCTTCTGTGGCATCACTAACTTGCTTGCTCCCTTAGCTACTACATTTTCACTACTTATGACCTATACCATCTTCTTTGCTGTTTTTGCTGGTGGTTACCTGGCATTGATACTTCCTGTACTGGTAAGTAGACATTCATTAATACTGTTAAACCATTTACTGTTAGTAACCATCTCCCCAAAAGAGAATACTTACTTTATATTACTTTTAAAATTTTACAAAAATATACCAAAGGTCTCAGAAATCCTATAGCTAGTTGTAATCTATCCAATTATTCATCTTACCTTAAGGAGAAGGATGAGAGAGCCAGCCACATGGCACAGAAAGGAATTAAATTCTAACAGGGATCAGCAGGATTCCATTTTGCCTATCAGTTCCCTAAAACATTAAGCTTATGCTCACTCTCTCCAGAACTCTTTGGCTCCAAGACCCAATTTTGAAAAAAACAGTAAACCAGTATAGCTTCTTTATTGTTGAGGTTATTAACAGTAGGCCTATGTACTTTAATAGGGACATTAGTGTTTGTTTTTAATCTCTTCATTTTTATCCTCAGTTAACCTAAAATAAATTGAAATATTTATGAAAACACTTCTGTGTTCTTGGACTCCCTTGGGCTTGCAGAACTAGGAACTCAATGTGTTAGAACAAAATCCCTTGGACATTTCTAGCCTGTTACTGACCAGGACACTACCGAACACTTAGGCAAAACCAGCTTCCTAAAGCCAAAATCAACTTTATGCTATATGAGTTCTTACAAACGCATGGTAGGTAATTGACCACAGGTAGATGCAGGAGAATCACTGTCCACTCAGATTGAGAATGTAAAATAATATTTCCTAATTGAGAAAATCAGTGAAATTCAGGGTGGGGGAACATTCCTAAACCACATAAAAAGGTTTTTTAAACTAAAACCAAAAACCAGTGTTCTTCTACCACTAATATACCTGAAAACACTGCCTTGCGCAGCCAAGTTATTGTTCCCTATTTGACCTCTGCTGTTTCATAACTCTGGGAGCAAAGGGGCATCCAAATTCTCTCTGAAGTCAGGTGGTCAGTTTGAGATGATGTAACAGTATTTGTTCCTTTATAGTCATAGACATTTATAGAACTTCAGTCTTAAAATGGCTAACATTGAATTTAAATCCCTACAGGTAGATCTGTCTAAGAATTGTGGAGTACACAGGTTTTTGGGACTTGCTGGTTTCTTTGCTGGGATGGCTGTGCTTTCTGGACCTCCTATAGCAGGTAACAACTGAGCCACACTCTGAGCAAATTTCAATAGTAATAAAACTGACCCAGGGTTAACAGTAACGTATTTCTAGCTTTCCTGTGTGCTCTTCTTTATCATCAATACAGGAAAATCTATAGTTTAATTCAAAAGATGTACCCTAAGAAGATTCCTACTTTCTCTAGGGAATCTGACAGGACCAAAAACATATCTACTTATTTGGGGAGATAATCCAGTTTCATCAGTCTCAAAGGACCATATGATGCTTAAAAAAAAGAACCACCACTAGTGTATTTTATCTAAATATGAGTCACTTTTACTGAGCTTCAAGGCCACCAGCCTGATACTTTTGTTCTCTGATGTGCCAGAGCCTGTCCAGGGCTATCCAGGATCTTTTCTTTTCAGAGTGAGGGGGAACCTTCATATTCTAACTATACCAAGCGTGGACCACTTGGCCTAAAGGGAGAATCTCTATGGAGAAGTTATGTATGTATGTATGTATGTACAGTAACTCTTCGTGGAATTCTGATTATTTAACCTGAAGACTGAAGTACAGTTTTAGATTTGTCTTTTACCTAACTGATTATTTTGTGCTTGCTATACATTGAGTCTTAAGACTACTAAAAACCTGACTACTCATCTAGATATTTCAGGCTTAGATGTTAGTTTCTTATGAACCAAAGGTTTTCAATATATTTGAATGTACAAATTATTACAACATTTGTAATCATTCACAAAAAGGACTTTAGCCTACAATTCACTTTTGCTGTTTTCAGCTCTGGCATGAGATACAAAAGGGATCTGATCTTGCCCCACTATCATTTTTTAAAAAGTAAATTTCATCATGATGTTAAATTTATACCTTTTAAGATTTAGAAAAGACAAATATTGAAAAGAATATAAACTTAGGATACAAAGATGTATTACCAGGAGAAAAATATTCACTAGGATTTGAGATTCAGTTAAAATATATTCTAGGGAGAAAATTACACAAATACACAACTGACTACCTTATGGGCATCTGTGTGAACACACCCTTCCCCATGTTGTCTCTCAGCTTACTCTTTGCACCTATACAACAGGCTAGCATTTTAAAAATCAAGTCCAAAATTGTTGTTTAGTGATTGGTAAAGGGAAGATACATACCAGAATTGCCTTTAAGCGTTGTCTGGGATCTCTCAGTCAGTAAGATACCAAAAACAACTCAAATAGTTATGCAATATGTACATATGTTTTTTTCAATCTTAATCTTTTTTTTTTTTTTTTTTTTTGGTTGATGCTACGGAAACTTAACTGGTTGTCCCAGTGGTGCCTTGGAACTGTGAATACCCATTAAGTCAAAAGTACAGTGACATAACAAATACTAAGGCACAAAACATCTTATTCAAAAGCAAGTAACAAAATTACAGAATGTCTAGTGTCATATATGCTGTTGCACACATGTAAAAATGTTAAAAGAGTTCATTATATCAGGCGATAAGTCAAGTTTTGGGAGGATGGCTAACTGAAAAGAAATAGCTAGAGGTGTATATGTGGATCTTAAAACCAATTTGTTGGGCCATAATCTTTTTTTATTTTTTTTTTAATGGATGGACTACAACAAAGATTAGAAAACACAACAGTATATATATTTAAAAAAGAAAGCCACAGTAGTATATCACTTTATTATGCAACTTTTATTTCATGCATATACATACCTATGTAATATAAAACATTTTCTGTCAGGAAAAATGTTTCTAAGTCTTTCATTATCTAAAGTCTAGAAAACAGTTCATGATTAATATTTATATCTACTCTTTCTGAAAATCACAAGTTCTAAAAGTTCTGAAGGTTTATCTATAGATTTCCTAGTCTGGGTGTTGCTCATAGTATCTCAAACAAGATTCAAATAATACATAATTCAGTTGCATTTCCCTCTTTATTCTGGAATCTCTCACTATAAAGTTAAGTCACTAAGCATCTTGTTGAAGAGAAAAATTTTAGAGTCCACCCTTACAAGTCATTTTACTGTGAAAAAAAGAGGACTTTGCAAATGATATATTTATAAATTTTTTTAGGTTTGTCTCCAAATTCTGACTCTAGCAACAACTATCAAAAAAACATTAAAAATGTTGATTTACATACATATTAACTCATTTCTCAAGAGATGTGGGCAGTTATATATTGTATTTACCTGTTAAATCAAAGGCCTACTGGTGATAAAACATTGAATTTCCAACTCAACTTAGTTCTTCAAAACTGTATGAGATTTTACTTACCTATTTGTTATTACCAATTTGCAAACGTTGAAATTCCTATAAAAGATTACAGCCATTTTAAATTAGAAATCTGATAAACAGTAAATCCTCATTCAAAACACTAGTTAAGAATGATAACACTGATTACATGAATAGTATTTTTCTCCTTCCTGTATGGGGAAAAAAAAAGAAATTAGTTCTATATAACATTGTTTTAAGAATTCAAGAAAAAAGCATAGAAATCACAGCTCCCCCAAACTGCAGCACAGACTGAGCTCAGAGTGCTCATACTTAGCTATATCCCCAGTCTTTTTTTTTTTTTTTGTAGTTTGAGACAGGGTGTCACTAAGTTGCTAAATTAGTGAATTTAGGCTGAATTTATGATCCCGCTGCCTCAGCCTCCAAGTCCTAGAATTGCAGGTAGGTAGCAACAGGAGTAACCTTTTTTGTTTCTTTTTTTTTTCAGTCCTCTTGTGATCCCCCTGCCTTAGCCGTCTGGGTACTTATTTTTATTTTTAAAAACTACAAAAACAGAATATATAAGCAAAAAAAAAAAAAAAATACACTTTTCTTAATTATGAATATGACAAAAAAACACAGTAAAACAAAATTTGTTAATCACATCTTTGATGAAACTGACAGGGATTAAACAGATGAAAGTAAGAATTCACCCTCCCTACGCATACTTCTCTATTACATATCACCCTTGCCCACTCCAACCCATACTCACTCTTAGACCTTTCTAGTGTTTAGTAACAAATTCAATTTTAGCTAGTGCTATGGCCAGATTTAGACTAGGTCAGTTTCAGGGCTATTCAGAATCTCTGACAAAACATGGTTGGTAGGTCTGTGTCTAGGAAAAATGCCATTGCCCATCCAAACTGAACTGCTGTTGTTTTCCTGTAGAAAACATTCAAAACTATACACTAATGTCAGGTGTGATGGATGGCACATGCCTATAATTACAGCACTCAAGAGGCTGAGGCAGGAGGATCACTGCAAGTTTGAGGCCAGCTGGACTACGAAATGAGTTCAAGGCCAACCTGAATTGCATTAAGACCCTGTCTCAAAAAGAAAAACAAAACAAAAAAGTCGATACACTAAGATGCAAGCCTTGCAAAACTGTGGGAGAATAAAGTAAACCTGTAGAAAGTTTATTAAGACTGTAGTGCCTTGAGATAGTTCAGCCAATAATTATTCATTAATCCTCTAATTGTACAAAGCAGCATGCCATGGTCTACAGTCAGAGCTTCAGTCTCTGGTCACAGCAGAAACAAAATGGTATCTACCAAAAAATATTATAGTGCCTTGAATAGAAAAGCAAGCATGTAATCATTTTTTTTATTGGTACCAGGGATCAAACTCACGACCGTGTGCTTGCAAGGCATGCACTTGTGCCACTGAGCTAAATCTCCAGTCCAGCAAGAATGTAACCATACTTTCTAACACACAAATGAGATGTAAGCTACTTCTATGAAATCCTCATCAGGTATCCAAGATAGCCAACATCTTACCTCAAATGTCAAGCCTCAGTTTCACTTAAAAATAAAACCAACGGCCATATTATCTGCCTATAAAATAAAGTTAAATGTATTTTCCCTTCCCTATTCAAAACTAACATGTATATATTACATATACACATACACACTGTCATACACGTATTTAAATCAATCACAAATCTTTGAAACCTTAAGTAATTATTTCCACAGTTCATTCAGTAATTACCAAAGCACTCTACAAGATGTTACATGAAACAGAAAAGAAAAAAAAGTTACTCTCTCGAAATTCATCCAGGGCTCTCTGAGTTGTGGCACTGTCAGTCTGACAAACACACTGACTGGGACAAAAGTCTAAAATTTCAAAACTAATAACTATTGGAATCAGCATTCTTTTATTAACTGAAAACTTCATTAAGCAATAACACAATAATGTGTTTATCCATTTCCTTACCTTTAATTGAAGACACTGGGAGCTGTAAGATGACAAAAACAACCTTAAAATATATACAAGTTTTAATCAAACAATTATTTCATAAAAGTGATTTTTCCCCCCACAACAAACTCTAGAAGAACTACTCCTAAACTTGAATATATTTCAGTGGCTGCACTCCAGAATAAAGTTAACTACCTCTTAACTAAGTATGTATCTTTCATGCTGTTACTTGCCAATCTCATATCTCATCAGGCATGACATGCAGTAAAACTGGTCATTTTGCACCATTTTTTCCTAGGAAAAAACAATGGATAAAAAAACTTCATCTATCTAAGCTTGTCTGAGTCCCTTTAACAGAGATAAGCTATCATTTCATGAAATAATGTTAGTCTGTATCTCTACTCCATCTCCATTTCAAATACAATCTGTTCCTTGCTCTACAATTTACCAAACATAACCACTACAATTTTATCATATTAGCTTATCAATTAAGAATTTCTGTATAGCCTAAAATTTTATTTGAAGAAACAAAACTCAACCTTAATACATATGTGCACGCGCACGCACACACACACATTTTGGAGTGGGGTGGGAATGGAAGACAGGTGAGAAGGCACAGAAAGTTCTTTGTCCTCCATAAATTCTGAACAGTATGATACATAGTGAAGAGACAAAAGAAAATATTTCAACCATTTAACATCTGGTGATTCTTCCCATAAACAAAGACACACAGAATTCCACTAACTATGGCTCACAATTCCTAGGATTGATGAAATCCACAAAAGCATCAAAAATAATTCAAAATATATCCCTGTTGTGGTTTAAAAGGGATGTGAGAGTTGGCCCTTCTTAAATATAACACGCTTCATAAATGCAGGAGTTTCCAAATGCTAATATAAAGACTATAGTCCTTTCAGTAAAACTTAGTCACAACCAATGCTTCAAGCACTCCCAGAAAATCTTGCTACACATATCTACTGTGGGCCTTTAGTGAGTACCTGTCTTAAAAGACCTTGAGGTTTAAATTTGCTCAACCATGTTTCCCAAGATTGTTCCTATCATGGTATATTTAGAAAATATTTGTACAACACATCCAAAGTAAAAGGACAAAGTTTTTAGCCAACAAGTGGTTTTAGTGACTCTGGGACAAAAGATCATTGTCCTAGCACATGCTGAAAGTTTGCCACTATGCTAGAGCCCAACAGCTAGAAGTTCTCACTTAAACTAGCCAGTCACAGAATTCTCAACCATTTACTTGAATTATCAAGGACCTTGGGAGTTTAAAGACCTTATAAATATATTTCAAATTTTAAAAAGATGACAGTAAACATACAATAGTAAACCTAATAAAAAGAATTCATAGTTCAGCTCATAACCACGTTCTTACTTGGTGGTAAAAATATTTATTAAACAAGATGTTAAATTCCTTTTTATATATGTATGGCTTAATTCAATAAGATAACGTAGAATGATTTTTAAATAATGACATTTTTAAAAATGAATTTATAATCTTATATTTCCTATCAAATTTATAAACTTTTTTGTTGGTTTTAAGAAATCTGGTTTGTGAAACTGTTTAAAGAAACTCAACCCAGCTGGGCATGGTAGCACATGCCTGTAAGGCTAGCATGTGGAAGGCGGAGGGAAGAGGATCACAAGTTCAAGCATATGTCTCAAAAACATCAAAAACAAAAAAGGAGCTCAACTTAATCCTGTTGTAAATGATCACATGAAACGCTGTTAGACATTCTTGCCCAAAACAAGGGTGACGACCATACATATGAAGAAATAATTTGGACTAATATGCATCTCAGACGAATCTGATGCTGTAATATCTAGAGACACTGGAAATGCTTAGAGGCCTTTACTTTAATCTGCACCTCTTCAAAATGCTGTCTTCATATAGTAATACTTAGCATGGAGTAAACACTCACGTGCATATTATCCTAAACTGTGGCTGGTATATTCTCTGACATTTGTGATACTTCTCCTGAACTACACAGGAATCCAGTCGGAATGTCCATATATGTGTATAATTCTATTTAAAACTGTAGGATAGAGTTTCTAATTTCTTTTTAAAATATTTCCTTAGAAACATTCAACTGCAAAGGGTTGAAAATCTACACATATGTAGCCTTTTTAGACTGATACAAAAAAGTAGTACAAAGATATAATCAAATCAGAATAAACACCATGTTTTACTTTTGGGGCCAATGAAGACTAGTCCAACTTAATACAGCAGATAATTAAAGACCAGTGAAGCTCAAATCATTTAAATCTAAGCTTGATTAGTACAGCTAATACAACTTTAGTAACTCATTCAAAATGGTTGAGATAAAAGTTTTCTATGGTATATATTGGGGTAGTCTCAAAATATTTGCATATATATGATATCTTGGGGATGGGAGAGACCTAAGTCTAAACATGAAGTTTATTTACATTTCATGCATACCTTCTATATAGCTTGAAGATAATTTTGTATAATATTTTAAATAATCTTGTGCATGAAATAGAAGTTTCATAGTGTGGAATTTTCCACTCATGTCATCATGTGAGTGCTCAAAAAATTTCAGATTTTGGGTTAAGGATGCTCAACCTATACTTCCATAAGATTATCTATAACAACATTCATTCTGCATTCTGCATTTCATCTCATATTTGTTATTGTAAAACTACCCAATAGCACATTATTTTCCTACCCAATAACAAATGGACCTTAATTAGAAGCTTAAAAATTCTAATGCCTCAGAGCTGGAGATTTAACTCAGTTGTGTAAGCACCTGCTTGGCAAATTTAAAATCATGAGTTTGATCCCTGGTACAAAAAAAAAAAAAAAGAAAAAAAAAGCCAAAAAAATTCCGTGATACAATTATCAAGTATGAATGGGAGAAACAAGATTTAAAACCAATTGTTTCAATTATATATGAAAAGTGAAAATAGCTATAAAATACACTGATTCCCCATCCTAAAAGAATATGCATTAAACATGTATTTTTGTTTTGAGACAAGTTCTCTAAATAGTCTAGTTCAAGTGTCCTTGAACTCTAAATCCTCCTACTCCAGCCTCCCAAGTGCTAGGATTACAGGCATGGGAGCATGAGACGCCCAGATAAGCTGGGAGCATGATGCCCAGCTTAAATTTAATGTTTCAAAATCTACATTCTCTTTTTAAGATTGTGTGTGAGACTGGTCATTCGAGAGATAGAAATTAAAACGACACTTGAGATTTCACCTCACCCTAGAAAGAATAGCTAGTATCAAGAAATCAACCAATAACAAATGCTGAGGGGATGTGGGGGAAAAGGAACCCTCCTCCACTGTTAGTAGGAATGCAGATTGGTGCAACTACTGTGGAAATCAGTGTGGAGATTCCTCAAAAAACTAGGATTGGAGGTCCCATTCAACCCAGCTATTCAGGTATTTTCCCAAAAGAATTAAAAACATTATAGCACTGTGCACCCATGTTTACAGCAACACAATTTATAATAGCTAGATCTTGGAAACAACCTAAATGCCCATCGACTGAGGAATGGATAAAAAAGATGTGGTATTTTTTATACAATGGAGTACTACCCAGCCATAAAGAATGATAAACTGGACACTTATAAGTAAATGGATGCACTTTGAGAACATATTCATTAGTGAATAAGTAAGACACACATGTAAACATATTGTTTCATTAGTGTGACAACCTGAAAGAAAAACATGTACCTTTGTACATATATGTATTTAAAAAATGAGTTAAGATAGTTATACTACTGATTTCTCTGAGTTGGCTAAAGAGAAAGATTTGTACTGGTATTGTTCAGGCAATTCAATGCAGATGTCTTATGCTCAGGTGAATGATTTATGGATAACAGTGCACAATGTATGTATTACTGTTGCCTCCTGATTGATGTGCTCTGAAATTTTTGTAGTTTTTTTCTTTTTCTTTCTTTTTATCTATGTATAAAATAGATTTGAAAAAAATAGGATTGTGTGTGTATGTCTGTGTGTGTGTGTGTCTGTGTGACGAAAGAATTATAAGAAGTTTCTCTTCAGCTATTTTCAGGTTTGTCTTCCTGACATTTCTCATATCCCTACCTTAAAATTCACAGTAAATCTATTGTGTTCATGGGACTTAGACAAAATTGCACCCTCTCTCACTCACCTTTCTTGAAATTGCTGGGAAAGTTCAGACTGATTCCATTTTTTAGAGAGTAACAGGTCAAACACAATCAACATAATAAAACCCTTATGCTAATTGGTTTCACTCCACTCTCTTGCTTCTTTCCAAAAAACATTTAATGCACAAACAGAAATCAATAAGCAAAAAGCAACTTAGTTCAGTTTAAGAGGCTATAAAGCATTCCATTCATTTATTACATTAAGAACAGGAAACATAAAGCAATTTAAGTGAAACAATAGAAAGAGGCTGGGAATGTAGCTCAGTGGTAGAAATATGTGCTTCATATGTGTCAGGCTTTGTATTCTATCCTCAACAAATACACATGTACAGCAACAACAACAAAACACCCCAAACCACAAACAAACATTTTTAAAAGTTCAATGTCTGCACCAGGACCAAGCAAGAGAACAAAGAAGCCACACCAAAAAGGGATGGCAGGAGGAAACAAGTTGTGTATCTAATGAGTCACTATGATCTAAGGAAAAAGAAAAGGAAAATAAAAAGGCATAAAGTAAGTACCACAAAGGCAGGTAATTCCTTCTGTTCATAGGTATATCCTCAGAAGCTAGAAATGTGCTGGCCTACAACACTAATTTCTCCCCCCCAGTACTGGGGGTTGAACCCAGGGCCTTATACTTAACAACATATAATATCCATGTAGCTCAGTGCAAAGGTCCTAGACGAAATCTCTACTATGTATGTATGGAGGGTTCACGTTAAGTTCTACTTGTACCATTAGCCAAAAGATTTTGAGGTTTCTTTAACTCCTCCTTTAAAAAGCACTTAGCTGGAAATGTAGCTCAGTGATACAATACTTGCTTATCATTGGAGAGACCCTATGTTCAATCTTCAGTACTGCCAAAAAAAGTGCTGAGATTTCAGGAAGAACTTATTTAACCCACTTCATCAAATCATCTCTTCTCATATGATCTCATGACCTCTAAGCATTCTCTTCAAGGCACTCCACATATATGTACTTTATATGGTTAATACCTACCTCCCTGTTAAACTAAGCTCCGTAAGGCAAGGATCATGCCTGTTTTGGCTCAATACTATCCTAACAAAGCACATTGCCAGGGACATAGTAAGTACTTGAATTTTGCTTAGTAAAGGAAAAAGGGTAATTTGACCTCTTATTTTTTTCCTTCAGGCAAGAGTAGTAAAATTCAGTGTTATTTTCTTTGTAAGAATTGTAGTTTTCTAGTAAGATTCATCATTAAATGAAAAAGTATGTGTCCCTAATTTCCTCTAACATCCATTACAAGATGAAATGAATTCTGAGTCCACAATAATTTTTACAACTGTTTTAGATGAAACTAATTTTGTCAAGACAAAGGCATGTAAAAAGTCTAAGTTTCTAATGAGTCATAATACACATTAATAAGTACAGGAGACCCCTTCCTTTAAGATAGAGCTAATGGTTGAAAATTACTAATGGGAAGATTTGCTTCACTAATAGAAATCCTTCCTCTCTTCCAGGTTGGTTATATGATTATACAGAGACATACACTGGTTCTTTCTACTTCTCTGGAACATGCTATCTCCTTTCTTCGCTTTCCTTTTTCTTTGTACCACTGGTTGAGAGATGGCAAAGAGAAGTTTCCAGAAGGAAAGAGGACTACAATCAAGTGAAAGTTTAACAAAAGAACATCTAAATTATTAAGTTTTCAGAAACAGAAGATTAGAAGATTCCTTGTTTATAAAATGAGAAGGTAAACCAGATAGTTTTTATGTTTTTCCTTGTTTTAGCATTCTGAGGAATATCCATCCTACAGTAATGGCAAATTAATTAAAACAACTACCTTCGATATTAAATAAAAAGCAAAGTATACTATAATAAATTAGTCCAAACTGAATTGTGCCTGGGTAATTCAATCACTAAATTGAAGAATTTTTTTTAACTTACAGAAATATTAAATAAAGCCATTGACTGATTTGAATTTTGGAATCTGAATGAATACTCTAACTTTGCTTAGTGACTGGAATGCTATACACCTCCCCAAAAGTTCATCTTTGTTTACTGATAAAAACTAATTTTTTATTGCCTTGTTTCTAAAGTTCTATGATAAACATGTATTGCTATGAAACAAAATATAAAAATTATTTCTTTAAAAAACCCACAAAACCTTTAACATCTTAATGGCACTCCTAAATAATTTTGCTATTGATCTATCTAAATAAGATTACCTTTTCACTACATTTGAGTATCAAAAATATTTATATTAAATATCTAGAAGTTTCTTAAGAACAATAAGTTTCATACATAAGTTGAATAAGTGGTTCTAATGGGAAATATATTTAAATTAAAAGATGTTTATATATAACTGTGATATTACTTAGAATATGCAAGTAAATGTGAATAAACAGCCCTTTATTATTTGGGTGATCCTTATGAAGAAAGAAAAAAAGTTTCTCCAACATCAACCTGTCTTAAAGCCTCCTTCAGAATGCTTCTTAAATTATTATCATATTATTCCATCCTTCCATTGCTTTCGGCCTTTTAAATCCACTGATTCCCTGTTAAGAAAAATCCTAAACTGAAAGCTTCAGTTTAGCTCAAAGTTTCCATACCTTTCCTTCTAGCAGTGTATACCTTTGTCTAAGCTTTGCCACCTGCTGCAATCCCACTAAACTGTCTTTTTCTATCAGAGACACTCTCACTTGATCATTTATAATTTGACTCAAAAAGTTCACTCCTTTGGCAAACCTTCCCCAGGATCTAGAATCCCATCTAACCCATCTAACTTTTAACCCATCTAACTTTTACAGAGGACTCTAATTGATCTCACATGTCGACCTTGTTCTTTACCTTGTCCTTGTCTATAATCTTGTTAGGTGACATTTTATTCATTTTTGTATTTCCCATGCTTTGAAACCAAACTAAGCTGGGTTGAAAATCTATTATCTCAAAACAGTAGGTAGTCTTATTTAAGTGTAAATGTCTAATATGTTTTTCATATTTTACTTGAAAGAAAATATGAATGAAAAACAAAAATACTATCCCTCATACAAACAGCAAAAGTAGCTGATTAGTGATAAATCTTAGCTCTGCCACTCATTATCATTTGACCTTATAAAAGCTACTCAGCTTCTTGGATTCCCAATTTCCTCCTCCTCTAGGATATTATTACCAAACAACTCCACAGATGTACTGTAAGGATTACACAAAAATATGTTTTTGGTTTGTTTGTTTTGTGGTACCAAGGATCGAACTCATGACCTCACACTTGCCAGACACGTGCTTATGCTGCTGAGCTAAATCCTCGGCCCCAACAAAAATATGTTTGTATCAAGCAAAATATCCTACATGCAGAGTAGAGCATCTACTGCTTTTTCTTTCTTCTGTTTTCTATGTCAAAAAGGAAAATAAAACAATGTTTTACTAATACTCTCCTCAATTTCTCCTTGCCTTAGATATAACATTAATCTTCAAAATAAACATCAGAAAGATACTATGATGTTCATTTTACAAGTAGATAAAGTCAAAAAAATACTCAGTAAATGGTGTCACAATTCAAATACAGATTAACATGTAACTCTGAACTTCCCCTCCATTACACTGGCTTCTTAGCAGTAACAATGAATTAAGAAACTAATTTAAAGCAATTATAATAAATTTGTAACTCAAATTTGCCTATAATTTTAATTTCTAGATTGCAATAAAAAGAATACTACAAAGTACCTAACTACCAACTCCTCTATAAAAACCACAGATCATATCTGCTATGGTACAACAATGTTCTTGCTAAATAATCAGTTTTCTTAGGTCTTCTAATACTCATTGAACCTGATCAAACACTTGTAATTTTTTAATAAATAGTTGGAATGTTTATAAATTATAAGCTTCAAAATTAAAAAAAATTATCTAATAAAGCTATGACAATTTGAACATAAATGTCAATCTATTTTCTTGTAAGATACTTTTGTGTGTGTGTGTGTGTGTGTGTGTGTGTGTGTGTGTTTACCCAGAATCAAACTTTCAGCTTCACACTTGCCAGACAGGTGCTGTGCTACTCAGGTATATCCCTGGCCAGTTACTTTTTGATTATATTTAAAATTGGTTACAATATCATTTCTTGCTGCTCTGAGAAAATGCCACACTATCATAAACTTTTCTATATATGGTGAAAATGAATTCTCATTAAAATTCTCCTTTATAATACTTTCAAATTTTTAAAGTTCTTTCCCATCTATAACCTCATTTACGATGTCAATTCTGTGAAGAAGTTTGGACAAGTATCATGATTACTATTTTATACATAAGGAACAAAAACAACTTAATATCAAGTTATTTGCCTATGGTTACAAAGCTCTTATCAAAGCCAATTCTAAAACCTAATTAATGAGTTGGGGGTATAGCTTAAGCTCTTTGTTCTAATCCCCAGCACACCAAAAAAAAAAAAAAAAACCCACAAAAAATTAAATCTAATTATTGATGCTGATTACATCATGCTCCCTGGCTTTTCTTCTATTATGATGCTCTTACTATAAATTTATTTAAAGCAACAATTAGACTTACATAGACTGAAATAATTTGTAACATTTTTCAAATGTTCTAGATACATAAATATATGTGATATGTAGCAAAAAATAAGCTGCTGAGTAAATAAAACTTACCTAAACTATAAAATCACCCTATTTATCATCTATAATCTTAACATATACATAAATGAAAACTAGAGTGCTTAGAATCAGCTTCTAAAATCAGTATAAAATTCTTTTATTTTATTTCAATGAGCAATAAATTGGCATTACCCAGGATCACTGGAACAAATTAGACAAGTCATTACTTTTTGTTTTGTTTTGTTTTGTTTTTGTCTTTTTCGTTTTTTTATCGGTACCACGGATCGAACTCACGACTGCCTGTTTGCAAGGCAGGCGCTTATGCCGCTGAGCTAAATCCCCAGCCCCTAATTTCTTAAAAAGGACCTAATCCCTAGTATTTTCCAACAGAATCTAATACATCGTGAAATCTCCTTTAATTTAAAATGATCAATAACAACCTTTTCAAGGATGCAGAAAATAACTAATAGGATGACCAACTACCTGGTTCTGGCCAGTAATAAAGAAATTCCTGAGATCCAGGACTTTGGGTTTTAAAACCAGAACAGGTTATTTACTCTTCACGAGCAGAGAACCTGTTTGGATACTTAATAGCAGAAAGCACAAAAGAAAAACAAACAAAAAGCCTCACGAATTTTGATTCTTTTACTTCATGAAAGCTCTGGCTAGCATAATAGAAACTAATGAGGAAGGCACAGGATACTTTTAATGAGAATCTATTTTATGAACTAAGGCTTATGAAATAAAATTTTAAAAAATGAGTTCACTTTTTCCACTGACAAACTTCCAACTTTTACTTCTTATGCTACTTTGCAAGTCAGATTGGAGAGGACACAAAGCCAAGATGTCCCACTGTTTGCTATGTGTCAATCAACTAATGTTCTTTTAGGAGGGAAAAGAGAATTTTAGCCTTTTAAGTCAGGACCAAGATAAAAGTGGCTTTTAAAGAGCAAGAACTAGAATGTCTGTCTTCTCACATCTCAAAGCCAGTAAGAGTTGCTGACATATACCACCTGTAAACCAGTTTGCTTACTACAAAATAATTTCAAGCCTAAATGCTACTACAGTACAGCTCTCTGAAGTCATAGCAAGAGGAAGACTCACCAATTGGCCAGTGTCTTAGGTTCTACAAATAATGATGTCTGGCTGGATAACAAAAAATGTAAGTACCCCAACAGCCGAACTCATCCTGATTGGCTAAGAAAAAGGCGAGCCTAAAAAACTGAGCAGTAGTACAGTACCTGTTTCATAATGGAAACAAGAATCACTGCTACAAAGGAACTTATAACCCACTCAGACTTTTAAAATGTCCTCTGCATACATTTTATATTCTAATTTTCACTTACCAAAAATGTACAGTAGAAAAGATCTAGATAAAAATCAATTTCATGACCCCCAAATTAAAAATAACTGAAAGTGAGAATTATATTGAGTTAATTTGAAGTCAGAGTCACAAGAAAAATAAATCCATATTTAAACCCTATTATATTTAATGACTTGATGTCAGTTTCCACTCGAGTGATAATCAGTTCATATTTGAGTTCTAGCTCACTGATGTATATCCATATGTGGAAACTAACACCATGCCACTGTTAATAAGATATGGGTTTAGAAATATGGAATTAAAAGAAACTTACCCTTTCCCTTTGTGCAGCTCTGACCTCCAACCCAGTTTCTATAGAAATAGGAGAACAAATGCCAGTAGACTGCCAATTAGAACTCATCTTTTAGTTGCTGCATAATAAAGCCAGATCCCAAAGTCGGCTATAGGTTTTTGATTGTCAGTAGTTCCTAAAAAGAAACCCAGGAGGAAAAAAGATATTTAACCAATTACTCTATTTAGAAATGCTCCCTTAACTTAGCTATTAAAAAATAGGGGAGAATCAATACCACATCTTTAAAGATTACTAGTGCTTAAATGCTCAAAAGATAGAAAAGGTATCTTTGAATAGTCAAAATACTTTTAAACTACAGTAAATGTATCACATAAAGTAATTCGAACCACCAAATCTTTAAAAAGTTCAAATCATTCCTGTTATGGAATGAATTTTCAGTAAGATTTTAACACCACAGAGAGTAAATTTCACAAATGCAATTTGTGAGCAGAAATAAATTTTACAATTAACTCTTCCTAAAATCTCTCATTGGAGAAGAAATCTATGAATTACAAATGAATCCATAAAACATTTTCCAGAGATGCTGAGACTGTTGTCCTTGAAAGAAAAGCCCTGTAAACCACATATACAAATTCAAAAATTTGGAGAGGTGAAAATAATCAGGTAGCAATTTTTTTACTAGATATCAACATGGTTGCTCAGCAAATGTATTTTAGAATCTTTTGTCACATAAATTTATACATTAAAAATATTACTGTATCTAAATTAACACATACAATTTAGACTATTCTCTAAACATTCATATTGATATCTTTATGTCACTGTGTATTTTAATAAATTAAATTCTTCATCCTGCTACATGAGGAAAGTTGACTTACAAAATTAGTATCATAGTACAATTGAAAAATAAAGGCTAGTAGAACCATACTTTGTTCCTCCCCCTACCCATCCCTCCGAAGAAAGTTTTAGGACCAGGGACATAGCTCAATGGTAGAGTGCCTGACCCTCAGGCATAAGGCCATGGGTTCCGTCCACAGAACCATAATAAAGGGAAAAAGTTCTAAACTTATCTCTACCAAAATTTCTAAGTCTTGTGGGTGCACCTATCAGCAAACACAGTATCTCCAATATGCCTATACTTACATTCTATCTCACAATGTGAAATAAAACAGAATGACAAGAAAAAATATGTACACATAATAAAATAATCAAGGACCACCAAAGCCAGACATGGTAGCACATGCCTTAATTTCAACCACTTTGGGAGGCTGAGGCAGGAGAATCACAAGTTCAAACCCTACCTGGGCAACTTAACAAGCCCCTGTCTCATAAAATAAAATAAAAAAAAAAATTTAAAAAGAGCTGGAGCTCTTTAAATACAGCTCGATGGGAAGGCCCTAGGTTCAGTTCTCAGCAACACACACAAAAGAGCCAATGACAGGAGCAGCAACAAGAGTATCCCCTCCCCATCTTGGTGACAGACACTACTAATTTTCTGGTCACTTAACGTTCACTACCTCAGAACTCTTCTTTTCATTGAAAAAAACATCTTTTTAAAATATGTCATATTAAAAATCACTAATGGACAAATCTGAGACTATTATATATATGGGAAAGATCCTAATTATCAATTTATCACATAGAACACTTGTGCTTACATATCTAAAGCAGTGTTTCTCAATCTTTTACCCGTGTTTGAGTAACCCAGGGCTCTGCCTCACTCAGCAAGTTAATGAGGAAGTGAAATTTCAAGTTCTAACATGCTTCCAGGGTTATTCTAATGTTGTTGGTCTGGGAACCAGGCTTCTGGTAGCAAGAATTCTAAAAGACTAATCAATATACATACTGTACTGAACCCAAATTATACACTGTAAAAGTCTTTGGTTTCATTTTCAAACAACCTTCAAAAGATTGAATGAATATAAGATGTGTTTCAAAGTCAGGAACCATGGTGTACACCTGTAGTTCCAGCACTTAGAAGGCTGAGGCAGAAGACTGCTTCGAGTTCAAGGCCAGCATGGGCTACATAGTGAGATCCTATCTCCAACAAACAAATGTGTCTCTAGACAGTCAACCCTGACTGTACGGTACACTCATTTGGGACACTTAAAAGAAAAAAATACATGAGGCTTTGTAGAGTCCCAGTCTTCCTAGATCAATTTAAATCAATCTCTGAGAAAGGTACTAATATTAAAGTTCCTCAAGTGGTTCTAATGTGTAGCCAGGGTGAGACCTCTGCCAAAGAATGCAAAAAATTCCAATACAGGAGTTTAGTTTACTGGAGTGTTTCTTTACATAAAAAATATACACAAGCTAGCATATAAAATACTCAGGAACTAAACAAATACATTTTATGGAAATAAATTTTCCCAATATGCCCTAAAATGCATAATAAAAAAACATATTTAACATCTCAAAATGTATTATAATTGCCTGAAATTAAAGTTCTACAGTGGACAAAGATATAACATATGCTTATAAATAAAAATTTTGAGGCCCAGGATTTAGCTCAGTGGCTTAAGCGCCTGCCTGGCAAGCACAAGGTCCTGAGTTCAATCCCTGGTATCAAATAAATAAATAAATAATTTTTATTAAGTCATTTTCCTGGATAAAAAGGAAATTCATTCATTACTTGAGAAAGGTCAGATAATAAATTCAATGTTTAAAAATCACATACACACATATCTGGTTTACACAGGATGACAGCTATTTCACAAAAAGGCCTGTAAACTTTTAGCAGGAAAAGTTTAGTTTGATACCACTAGAAAACCTACAAGTTATAAAATATAAAAAGCAGGGCCAGTGTCTTATCACAAACTATTTACTATAGTGAAAAACATCATGACAACTTATTAAAAGCAAAATATCACGCAGCATGCTAAAAAAAAAAAAAAAAAAACAACATACTACCTCTTAGAGATGAGTACCCAAACTGCAACTCCAAACCCATTTATTTATCACAAAGTGCCAACACTGCAATTAAACTCGAATATTGGGATTTTCACTTAGAAAAACACAACTCATGTATTAAATCTTTTGTCTAAAAAAAATACAAACACATGGGCCATAGGTTCACCACCACTGTACCTAGAAGGAAGACTGTTTTGAAAGCTCAGGGTACTCAACAACAGTAAGCCTAAAAAAAATTCTTATCATTTAAAGAACACTAAATCAGAACTCAGTGGCAGAGTTGTGTGCTTTGCATGCACAACGCCGAGTCCAATCCCCAGTACCCAATTCCCCAACAAAAAGATAAAAGAACACTACTGATCTCTGAAAAAGATATTTGAGGCCTTATAAAGTATTCTAAGAATTAATCTTCCTCAGTATTTGAAGTACATTTATATTAACTCCCTGAAACAAGTAGTCAAATCCTGGAGGGGGTAGGGGTTGCTATGGATTAAACCTCTTGCATGCTAATGATGTGCTGTACCACTGAGCTATATTTACCTAGTCTCAGGTAGTCAAATCTTGAGCAAATCCTCACATTCCCTTTTAAAATCTCCCATGGTTCCACTGTATCCAATATTTAGAATACAACCAAACCTTTTGTTCCAGGCCCCAAGGCTCTGACTTTATAGCTTACTACCTCACTTCTTCCATCAGAATATGAACTACAAAAGAAAAGAGAAGTTTATCTGTTTTCTTCAATATACTTCCAAGATACAGAATAATGCCTAGTATATAAGAGCTACCTAAATAATTGAAGAATTAACTGTACATATAGAATATAACAAAGCGTAGGTAATTAAAAATCAGAATTCTTTCAATGATTTACAAGACAAAGATATCTCTACTTATGCAGGTTGAGTATCTCTTATCTAAAATACTTGGGATCAGAAGTATTTCAGATTCTGGAGTTTTTTAGGTTTTGGAATATTTGCATAGACTTTACTGGTTCAGCATTCCTAAGTGGAAAATCTGAAGTATTCCTAAATCTGAAGCTTGAGTGTTAATATAATTGATAGATTTCAGATTTTGGAGCACTTTGGGTTTCAAATTAGGGATGCTCAACCTAGAACTTTTTCTGTCTCAGTCCTATTAGTGACCTAGTTTAGTAGTATAGATAATGCTTCATTAATAGAAACACCTTTCATGGGTACATATACATGCTCAATCCCAGAATGATTTTCATTTTAAGATAGATGACAGTCGCCTTATTTTTAGATTAACATCTGAAAATTCAAGGATATCTCAATCAGTTCCTACTTGTATATTCCTTATTCATGTCACAAAACTCTTCTGGTGTCCCTTTAGCATTTCACAAACAGTGTTTTTTCTTTGTGATATTGAGACATTAAATAATTACATGAATATAAAACTGTTACTTAAGCGACAATTTTAAGTGATAAATTCATGGCATTTTGTTTCCATTTCCCTGCTTGCTGTAAGAGTTTCATCTTCTGGAAGCTCTTCCTCTCAGTTTCTGAGACAGAACACTATTCTTGCTTTCTGAGCTAGACTTTTTTAGTGCCATAGTCTTTTATCATTTTCAAATACTTATTCCATACCTCATACTCCACACTATGGGCCCACTGACCACAGAAGGTGCTGAATTAATTGAGGAGCTTATAAAAGAGACTCTTGGTCCATGTTGATCCTAACAAATCTCAAAACAGCGAATAGCCTGCTTGTTTCCTGAGTTTCACAAATGTTGATTCACTGTAGTCTGAAATTCCCTGGCCATTTTCTCAAGTTTGTAGCTTTAATCCTATCCCTAGACTCCAAAATAAAGGTCATGAGGCACAACAGTATAATGACCAAAAGAGCTCTAGTTGAGATAAAGCCTGGTTAAAACCCTGGTTCTATCACTTAATAGTTGTCACATTACAGAATATGGTCAGACTTAAATGAAACAATGTGTATACAGTATTTGACAAGAGTATTTGGCCTGGAGTAGCAGTCAATAAATAATTGCTGTCAGACTATCTCAACTGATCATCTGTCCCCACTCCCATCTTCAACCTGGCTTCCCCTCCAAGATTTCCCATTTTTGCTGACCCAATCATCTTACTAGTTTTCCAGGCTTCAGTCTTCAGCTTATTTTCCCAAAACACCCACAATGAACAAGATGCTATATTCTTACTTGTGTTTGTCTGCCTGACATATAAACCCCAACCTCCTTCCACCATTTCATGTCCTTTTCTAACAAATTTTTTTATAAAACCTTTCTTGACCATCCCATCTTTAAGTAACCTAATATACCCGTATCTCTTGCAAAAATTCATTAGCAATTAATTTGATACTGACCTGTGATTTCCTCCCTATAATTATTTTAAACTGTATTTAGTATTCATTTATACCTACTTTCCCCAATTACAATGTTACTAATAGCTCTAGAGCTATCTGATCTTTCCTTTTATTTCCTACTTCCATCACTTCAGCTCCTATATATAGCCAGTATTCAAATGACCACAGAAACTTCAACTAGAAGCTGAATATTACATTCATTTCAGTTGCAGCAAGTTAAGTAATTTTTGTTAAGGTTTAAAGAAATTGTTATTCCGTAAGTTTGTCTGCTAAGAACTTAAAACTAGATCCAAGTTATCAAGTGAAAAGTATCTTTTAAACAGGAGAGCACCAAGAGAGTAAACTGGAGAGGCAGATGAAAGTGGTAAGCAAAGAGGCCATAATCAGATATGATATTGCTAAAAAGGAAAAAAAAAAGAATGCTGCATAAACCATAAGCACTAAACTTACTGCCTCAGATAAAGAAACTATAACCAATGATAGGACTTCAAAAAAAGTGGCACTTTATAAAATCTGGGTTGTTGACTATAGTCAGGGTAATTCTTATTTTCAATTTTAATACCACAGCCAAGATTTCAAAATGAGCCCAAGTCAATTCAACAGTGTTCCTAGAACTATTTCCTTTACATAAAGCTAAATTTATATCAGATAAAAGATACTGGAAAACCACACCAATACTTCAAAAGGGCAGTTTCCAATATATAAAATCAGAACTCTAGATCTAACACTTAAGCTAGTTTTTCCTTCATAGTGTAGCTTTCCCATTGCATGTCTATAGCCAAACAAATGCCCTGTTTGAAACACATTTGCATCATTTTTGAGAGATGAAGCCTGAGATCATAAGAAGATACCAAACACACAGAGTCATATAGAAAGTACAATGTGATTTGCTAAGCCTCAATGATGATTTAAAGTAACTGCTTACTAATTGGAAAAACTATCTGGACTAGCAAGAGAAAGAAAATGCATTCAAAATCTTGCAGATTAAATGTTTTAAAGAAACATAAGAAAAAATCATTTAGCAAAGCCTTTGATGGAACCACCTCAAAACTTTTTAAAAAATACACCTGAAAAGGACACACTGAGACCATTAAAATTCTTAATGTCTGTTTTACCCCTTTTACTCTCTGAAAGTCTGGCTATGTGAGATGTCCAGTTCAACAATTCAAAGGGTTCAACCAAACCTATGGAAAAAGTAGCTTGTACAGATCAGCTACTAGTTACCAGATTCTGTAAGTCTTCTGGAAGAGATGAAAAATACCCTATTAAAAAAATTTTACCCCATTTCATACAAACCAAGGAAATCTGAGCTATATTACATACCACAGAAATTATATTGTGATAAGCTATCAAAGTCTCATACTTGATTAATGTGGGAGGAGGCTCAGAAGGTTGGTAGGACTAACTAGAGAATAAAAATGCTAAGAGCAGACAAAAGTCAGACTTTTTTCAAACTGCCTTTTCATTCATTTAAAGTTGCAATTTACTGACATTATGATTGGTCTCTTTGTAAGAAAAAAGCATTGTGGCTAATATCTATCACTCTCAATCAGAAAAGAGTGGCACTCTTTCTTTGTGATTGCTATATACTGTAATATTCTTAACTTTCAAATTTAGAATGTTTACAAACGAACATGTTGATAGCAGTAAGCCCTCCTGCACCATTAAATCACAACAAAAGGCAAAGACTAAGATTAATGAAAAATATCAAACATTTTAAAGGGCATCAAAGCCCTAGTTCCCAAATTCTTAGTTAAAATTTTAAAATTTTGGCTTCCCATTAAATGATTTTTTTTTAAACACAAAAATAAAGAATGAAAATAAAATAAAGTAAAATAAAAGTTCTGGCCTAGAATTTTGCAAATATGATACCTCAGACAGAAGGAAACTAGTAATGGCAACAGAATGCCCAGACTTCCAACCAGAGAAACACATTTGAAACAATAAAAGCCCTCACCCTATTAATTATTATGCATTTTTGATCTCTAAAAACCCTCTTACCTGTTTACAAGTTTATACAGCTGTTTGCCACTGGAACACCACCTTGCAGAGTATAACCGTGGCATCCTTGGTTGATAATCACCTGTTGCCTAGCAATCATCATTCCCACATGGAGACAGACAGCACTAGGGTCTTCCATCCGAGGTTAAAATTCAAAACAAGCCCAACAAGCCTGCATTTCAAGGTGGTCTTCGTCTGCAACTAGTTTAGTTTAAAACTGGCAAACAACAACCATGGTGTCTGAAGCCACTGGTGCAGCACTGCTGGCTTCCTCTTGAACTCCAGCGTTGTCACTGTGCACCGAAGTCTGCTGCCAACAGGGGAGTTGTTCTCCTGTACTGGGAACAGGCTTCCAAAGCTCAAGAGCCCCTGTACAGGATAATGCAGGAACTAAAGGCAAACACTTTCTCCTCCTTAATGATGCCTCCATTTTTTTTTCCTCACAATCTGTACTACCAACCGAAGTGACTGGGCCTGGGTGTGCGTTCGTACCTATGAAACCGTCACGGTGCATGCACATCCAAGGCATGTGGAAACACAGGTCAAATAAGGTACAGATACCAAGTAACGGTTCTAATTACAAACGCTAGCTCTCAGGAACTCTTCATCCATTCAGAACTAAACCCATCACTGCATAACTCTGGTAAGAAGCCCCTGGAGACGGAAGAGCTCCTCAAATGTGTCAGGAAAGGCTTTATTAACATCATCATTAACATTTAAAAAGCAAACGGAGTATTTCTCCTTCTTTTGGCAATTTGGTGCAAATGTTAAAAGTGCAAGATAAAGCAATTTCAAACTTCTCTTCAAATTAAAAATGAAACTAAGGCCAAACGTGATGGGTGAACAAAATAAATCAAAACTTAAATTCAGCAACTCCAGCTCTTCAAACCAGCAAAGCCCCCGACTCGTGCACTGTGGTGAGGCTTAGGGTGCTTGCCCCCGGCTTCTTGTGTGCCAGCCAACAGCACCATTTCCTCATCACGTTGAGGACCGAGAAGCAAAGGATCCCCTTCACTGCAAACAAAGGGGGCCACGGTAACACTAGTGATCCTTCAGAATTGACACACCGTGATAGTCAACATGAAATTGATGGTCTCCCTGCTTCTTGCTCAAGACATACAAGATCTGAGCAGCAGCAAGTACCCCCTCGGCTGCAAACAAAGGGGTCAAGGTTTGCCGTCAATTCACTTCCAGGCAGAAAAACATTTTCCTCAAAAGAAACAATTTATTTAGAATAAAACAAAAGCAGCTCAACTGTGAGCGCATGTTTGAGTGACAGCTACTTTTAAGCTGTGTGAGCCATAAAAAGGGTTTTTCTTTACTTTTCCAGAAATCTTGTGTACACAGCACAAAGCAAAGAGGTCATTTTTTTTCCACTTAAAACACCGGCATTGGCATCACAATAGCAGATACACAACGTTAAGCTGCCATTTTAGTAAAATGCACAAATACTAAACAGATTAGCTTTCTTCCATCAGAGGCCCATGTAAACTCCACATAAGCTACAACTTCTCTTCAAAAAGGTCCATTAGAGCTCTGAATTCCGTATCTTCATCCGCTGTTCACCAGTTTTGCTTGCAGGGGGGGGAAAAAAAGGTTATTCAGTACAAATGTTTACAATATTAAAAATATATATATATATTTCCCCTATGCATTATAGATGAACATAATATTAACAAGACCTTTCTGGATAGTCCACCTTGACTTCAAAAAAGCACCAATAATACCCACTGGCACAAACCTTGAAATGAATTTACTGTATGGATAGACAGCTAACAAGTGAACTAACAGGGTGAGTTTTTCTTTTTAATGATTGCAATTGAGTATTTTAGGACTGAAAATATCCCTCATCCTCATACAACTGAGTAAAACATGGCAAAAATTTTCAGAAAAAAAAAAGTTTACAATCAACCAGTATCTCTTAAATATAACTTAAAAAATGAAAACATAAAAAGGTGGAATTTAAACTTTTACCCTCTCTACATTCATTCTGTAATGTATATGGAGTAATAGGCTACTACTCCATTATTGTAGGAAAGGGCCAAGATACAAAGTCATTTAAAAATCCACCTTCATCTATGTTACCAAAAACAGTAGATGTTATTTTCTGTTAAGAAAAGTTACACAGTTGCTGAGCAGTATAAAGAACACTTCAGGACTCTCATTTTTCAACTGTTTAAATTGCATACATAAACACTTCATTAAGTTTCACATACCATAGGTACCTGAAATCACTTTCCCTTGTAAAGGACATCACTATAACCAGAATATTAATAGCGTCAGTTGCACTTCTCTTCTTGCTTTCATACTTAACTCCCATCTCAAAATTAGACACTGTGATACAGACTGAAAAGTCCAGAAATTCACTCCAAAAACTGTTTTCTCATAAAAGGTCATTAAGGTCTTAAGAGGATATCCTCTTATGAGATTTTGGTGAATGGTTCCTATATGGGCCCAAACTAAACAGTTCAAGCTGTGACTGCAAAGTGAGCAATTTCATTATCTTAAGACTGAAAATGGGCTTAAATTTCCAGAAAAAAAAAGTATAATCAGTGAACATTTGCTCATAAAATAGTTTTTATGCCAGCCAGAGGATGGACATTTTCGAGATGTAATCCTAAAGGAAAAATCTACTCTAGTTCACAGTCATCCTAAACCCGAAATGTAAGTTTCCATATGAAAAAATTCTTTACAGGAATCTCAATTACAATTAACAAAATATTACCAAAACATTTAAGTAGAATTATTTGCTAGGAATTGCATGCTTAATCTTCCATAAACTTTGATGTTGTGGTCTTAAAGTCTTAATTACATTGTTTTTACCAGTAATACTTAATAATTTAATGAAACACTGAAGAAATTTTCTCTCTCTTCATTTTAACCGAGTTCCTAAAAAAATCAGTTACACTAAAGAAATTCAAGAAAAAACATTTGGATGCTACAAAATCATCCAGTGCTGAGTTATGAAATTCTGAGTATTAGGAACCACTTTTAGACTTTTGCTTTCAATTCAATTTCTGAAGGTTTAAGTAGATAATTTACAAATATTTTGAACCTGAACAAGATTAGGTAACACAAGAGATTCATCTGGACAATGGTACTCTGTAGGTTAAGTACCAAATTAAACATCATTAATTTTTTATAATACATACATTTAAAAATGGTATCAAGCCACTGTTTCAAAAACATTCAAGCGCAGAATTGCCCAGGTCTAACAAAATCAGCAATATCAGATAAGGATTCAAACAAACATGGAGTAAAAGCCACAGTGCTCTTTAATAAACTATCACACCAACTTAAGTTAAAAAAAAAAAAAAATTAAAAAGGGAAACCCCACACACATTTTGGTTTATAGTAAAATCAGATGCCATGGACTTCACTCTCTAAAAGAGTAAAATCATTTGTCTTATCAAAAGATATTCAAAAGTTAATGGTTAGTGAAATTATTTAAACTGGAAAAATGTATCTAGCTACAACTGTACTTTGACCCAATGGATACAGATTCCATACCTGCATTAGTTTCTAAATGGTTTCTGCTCTATATGAAGTACTGCTTTTGGGAAACAAAAGGCACCCAAAGTCTTAGCTGTAGGCATAGTAAGCAGCTTTGTGCTCATAGTCTAGTATTCTCTTTCTCTCAAAATGGCTAGTTTTTCCAGTTTAAAAATGAAAAAACAAATTTTTAAAAAATGTCCAAATGCAAAATCAAATTCTGAAAGGATGACACAGTAGTGATGAGATTTTCATGCAAACATGCATGAGACACCTGTCATAATGGAAATAAAAATTATATGACACTTCCCTGGGTTATTATTGGTGCTATTTCAAAACCACCAACTTTGATAACAGAAAGAAAACAGTTACTGAGTTCTGCCAGGCTTTGAATAAGTCACTTTCACAGAAAAACCTGACCATAATCCAGAAGGTTCCAAAATTCCTAATCATACCTAAATATCAAGGGCCTAAAGTCCTCACCACTTAAATCAACGGAGAAAAATATACTTACTAGTGACCTGAGGAATCAGGGGTGGTGGCAGAGAGTAGGTAAAAACAAAAACAAAAATAAAACAAAAACCATCCATTACTGTGAAACAGTATAAGCCCTTGCTAAGAACCAAAAGTTATATCATTCTCAGCACAGAGAACAAAAAACAAACACCCAAAAAACTAAAAACAACAACAAAACTCAAAAATTCAAAACTAAAACGAAACAATAAACTGTGGGTGGGCTAAATTATAATTATTACAGGTATCTGGGCAAACAATAAAAAAGAATTTTACTACACTGACATTTCAAATCTCAATGGCTGAATGACAGTGAAAATATTAAGCATGAAATTTCAAAACTATTCAAAACATTTCCAATAATGTAATGTCACCACTGTTGTTTAAATATGAAAATAAAAATACCAGCAAGTTTTTTAAAAAACTGTATTAAAGGCATTTTACACAGACTTTTTAAAAAAATTCTGCAATCCAGATATGGCTGATTAATGCCCACTGAAACAAAAGCCTGAAGCCAACTTTTCTATTACTGAAAGCAGAGATTTGAATGGATACAAAAAACAATCATTTTGATGCAGAATATTTGTTTCAAAATATGCACAATTAAATGTGAACTGTACCTGCTGTGCCTCTGAAAGTCAGTAAAACACCACCACACACCTATAACTGACTAAAAATTCTGATTTTATAAGCACCTACTCACTTTCTTGCATACTAGTCTAAGCATAAGACATAAATGGCTTGTAACACAGTCCTCAATTTTTACCGAACAGTTACAGCTACAAACCAAAAGTGCACATATGGGATACAAAACTCAAGAGCTAATGATAAAAATGCATGTAAAGCCAACTTTCCTGGAACAATCTGTATTTTAAGAGAAATAATCAAATGCCTGATTAAAATAATTAGGCTGCTAAACAATTTAACTGTGTATATTTCTGAGATCCCTGATCAAATTTCAAGCATTATTTACATATCAATGAATCCATATTGACATCTCTTTATATGGTTAGAAGCCTCTTTTGTTCAAATTCTGATTTTTTCAAACTTCTGGCTTTGTAACTTTGAGGCTTTTTTAAGCTCAAGATTAGAAGAAAAAAAAAAAAAGAAAGAAAACATTACTCAATATAGGAACTCTTAAAGCAAATCCATCTTCCTGCAACCTTAAAGACTTCCCTTTCACTTAACTGCTAAACTGTTCTAATTTGTTTTAACGAGGTTTATAAAAATATAAAAAGAAAAAAGCTACAACTAAACAATTAAAATTTCATCTGATGCTGTATCCCATTACACATCACAAAACAGAAACCATGTCAAAGTAGTAAATACAAATTACACATGGATTTTAGGACGCACCACGGACAATGATCATGACCAGGTAATCTTCTTCAGATTTGGCCAGTGCCTTGGCAGGGGAATCCAGGAATTGCTGGGAGAACTCACAAGGTGGGAAGGCATGAAGGACCCCGGTGTTTTCCTTGTCTTTGTTGCCTCCAACAGGGAGGCTAATCACCCCAGCTGCCTGCTTTTGCTTTAAATAGGACACAAGGTTCCTAAGTGGCCTCTGAGTAGAGGTGGCAGTGTCTGATGTGGCTGATGAAGAGGATCTGCTGTCAGAACTTCCAGGTACAGCCAGAAGAATGGCATAACCATTGGGCCCTGCCACTTTGATGCGCCGGGTTACTTCATCCAATTTGGGTTGGTCCAAACGAAGACGCTGTGTGATCTTGAGCTGGGCTACTTTGCCTCCAGTTGAACCTTCAACGAGAAGACTGCTAGCCACTTGGAGATCACCCTGCAACAGATGCATGTTGGAAGGAAAGTTGCTGTTCTTCAGTAGAAGCATGCCCTGCCAGGCCAAACATAGTTTGGGAGAAGCTGTTGCAGCAGGGGCTGACCCCCCATCCTGTTTCTGGGAAGGAGATTTCAGCTTCGAGGAAGCAGTACTGGCACTGGGTACACTACCATCAGAGCGGTCTTCTTTTTTCAGAGGGCTTTTTCCCTCAGTGGGAGCAGCTGTCCGGTGCTTCCTATCCCGTTCAACTGATGCGGAGTTTTTCCGGTCTCTCTTGTCACCCTGGCTCTTCTCCAAGCTACCTCGCCTGTCTCTGATTGGTGAGGGTCTTTCCAAGAGAAGAACACGGGAAGATCGATCATTGTCACTATTGTAACGATCCCTGCTACTGCTCAGTTCTGGACTACGGTCAGGAGAAGGTGCACAGTGACGTTTTCGTGGCCGCTCACTCTCAGGAGACCTATCCAAATGCCGTATGCCACTCTCCTCAGGCAACCGCCGCTTCCTAGGCTGGTCTCTGCTGCTGGGCAGATCTCGATCACCTCTATCACGGTCCAAGGACCAGCCATCCCGCCTTCTATCCAAGCTATCCAGTGACTCATAAGCAGTCACAGCAGTAGCAGCAGTCCGAGTGCTACGCTCTCGGACTGGGGGAGGGGGTGGCACCCAGTCAGAATCAGGATAAAGGTCCCTGTCACGATCTCTGTAAAGTAGAGGTGGTGTTCTATCCCGAGCACCCCTCAAAGGATCAGGTGCCCGATGTCCAAAAGCATCTGTCACCAGTTCATAATGAGTCAAGGGCAGAGGCTGCAGATACTGCTGCTGGTAACGATGCTCTGTGTCTGCAAAGTCTACTCTAAGACGACGATCTGGGCCACCAAGAGGGAATCCTCTCATATGGGTCCAGGCAGCATGAGCTGCATCCAAGCTTTCGTACTGGATATATGCCCAACTATCACCTTTCCGGTAGTCTATTGTGCGTATGGTGCCAAATCGGTCAAATTCACGTGCCAGGGCAGCAAGAGGAACCCAGGGTCCCAGGCCACCAACCCAAAGGCGGGTGGTGGGTGTAGCCTTACCATAACCGATTTTGATAGGATTCCGAATTATAATCTTGCCAGACATAGCTAGTTTGGCCCGGTGAGACATGTCTAGGTTCTCAAATTTGAGAAAGCCATAGGTACTGGTCTGTCCACGAGAAGGCCTCTTGATGTCTACTTCTGTAATGACTCCAAAGCGATCAAAAGCCCTTCTTAGATCATTCTCTGTCACAGTAATGTCTAGGTTGCCCAAGAAAAGCGTCCGATTAGCCCGCTGATCATCCTCGGGTGAAATCTCATCCACGTCTCGGAAAGGAGCAGCACTCGCTCCAGCTCCCACCCGTGGCTCAAGACTATATGCTGGGCGCACTCTCTCATAGAACGGGTAATCACGTTCTCGCTCCAGCTCTCGGGGCAATGGTGGCGGAGGTGGAGGGGGCAGGCGGCCAAGAGCCAGCTGCTGCAACCGGTAGTCTCTGTATCCCAACGCAGCACCGCCAGGGGAAAGTGATCTCTGGCCTCCACCGCCTCCTCCAGCGGGGTGCCGGTGACCACCTACTGAGGCCCCGACCACACTGGCTGAAGGAGGGTAAGTATCTTTGTCTAAAGGGGAGCGGCTGCGGCGCCGGCTCACATACACAGCTTCTATCTTCAAGGGCCGGTCATAGAGCACCAGGCGGCCTCTGGCATGCTTGGCCGCCCGCGCGTCCTCTGGCCGCCGGAAGTTCACAAAGGCTACCCGTTCATCCCCGCTGCCAGAACCTGAGAGATGACTGATTTTGACACTTACATCACCGAAGCGTTTGAACTCATGAAACAATCCGTCCTCCACCGCTTCGTCACTCAGCTGGGACCCCAACTCGCTTATTTTCAGAGTCTTGTATTCCCCGCCTTCCCCGCCAGGAGCAGAGGAGGCGGCCCCCGAAGACCGTGACTCCCCGCCTCCACCCCGGGAGCTGCTGCGCGACTCGCCCCCGCCCGAGGAATTTTTGGTGCTTGGAGAGCTGTAACTGTGCAAGCGGCTACTGGAGCTGCCCCCACCAGTGTCATACTCGCGGCTGCCACCTCGGCTGCTGGTCTTGTCCAGGTGAAGGCTCCGCCGCGACCCACCGCCGCTGTCCGTCTTCCCGCTACTGCTCCCATTGCTGCCGCCAGAGCCTCCTAACTTCTTGCTCCGCTCCCCGCGGGAAGTCGAGTCCTCACCACCACGGGAGCGTTTGGGTTTAACTGGCGAGCGCTCTTTTCCTTTCATTGTCGCGGGTCGTCGGAGATCCTCTCCGCGGAGCTGACTAACCCGCTGCCCCGCGCTCGTTTCACACAGCGGAACCGCACGCCGCCATCTTGGACTCCGCCGCGGTAAAGGATCCCGCCCAGCAGACCTCATTGGTCAATTGGCTCGCTCTTCCACAGTCTCATTGGGAAAAGTATTTGTCTGTCTTTACATCTCCCCGCGCTCGGGGCAGGCGCACGCCCCTCCACTTTTATTGGGTTCCCAACGCCCGAGTCAGAACACCTCATTGGTTATATTCGTTGTCTATCTTAACGGTTCCTCGCGCCAGGCTGTAGCTCCACCCCTCACAGTTTATGGCCACCTGACCCAAAGTCTGGAGGTGTTGATTGGACAAAAAGTCTGCCCTGTAACGGTACTTCTTGCACGGAGGAGGCAATGATCCCACCTCCTCATCCTTTTCATTGGTTTGCGACCCCGTCCTCTAACCCACTATTTGGGAAGTTGTATCATCCATCCGTTCTGGCGTTTTTTTTCTTGCGAGCTTAGCTCACACTGACTTGCGAGAGACAGACAGCCTTTGCACGCGCGCTTTCCCCCTCTTTTGACCCCTTTCTTCCAACTTCTTCGGCGGCTGAAAGAAGTTTAAATCTGATTGGAAGTTGACAATGAAGTGATAGGCTGAAATAACTGTCCATCACTTGCTTAAAGGGGTAGGCACAGACTTACCGAAGGTGAAAACCTAGAACGCACGCTTGTTGTGCGACGTCACTTCAAGTGTCGCGAGATAGATACTGAGGCGAACCCGCCTCCCCGCGCTTTCAGCGTTCTCTCAAATGTCTGTTCCGTCCTGTGGCGTGCTTAGTTGTGCTGGGGCCTTGGGATCTTGAAACTTCCGAGCTTCCCCCACCTTCCTGCCGGTGCCGGCGCAAGAGGGACAGGGTAGTCCCTCTGGCTGTCGCGGCCCTACATTCCCTTAGGAAGTTGTCTTCGGGCCGGAGGCCAACACCATTTTAGTCCCTCCAGCCGCCGTGCCAGCGGCCTGAAAAGCCCCACCCCCGCCCCCGCCCCGAAGGCACCGCCCCTGGCTTGAGATCCGGAGGACGGGGGCGGGAGCTCGGGGGTTCACGGCCCCAGGTCACGGGGACACCTGGAGTGCTACTGCGACGCGAGCCTCCAGAGCTAGGAAGCAGCTCCGCGCGGAGGGTTGCTGCTGGTTCCAGCTCAAGTCCCCAAAGTAACGGGGTGAGCGAAGCTTCTACCTGCGACCAACCGTGAAACCTGAACTGAAAAGCACTGCTGACGGGTCTGGCGTCCTGTTTTATGTTGCGAGTCTGTGGATTTTATATTCTATAAAATTACATCGAATGCAATCAGATAAATTCGCTTTTATTATGTGATGCTTCTCCCAAGCATTAATCCTAGTACTCTGGGAAGCTGAGTAACGAGGATTGCAGAGTTAAGCTCAGCCTGGGAAACAACGATTTAAAAACACCCTGTCTCAAAAAGTTTTTTTAAGGGCTGAGATTGGAGCTCGTTCGGATGGGTTCAATCCCCTGTGCCCCACCCCCACCCCGCGCCCAGACTACTAAAATAAAACTTGGTTTAAGTCTTAGCATAATGTGTTCAATATTATACAATTGTCTTTAAATATTGTATAGATCATATAAATATATATACACATTTGCTTTTTATATTTTCAGGGAAATTTTACTTAACCACATAGAAATGGTAGGTTACTAGAATTGCCTTCTGGAGGGAACCTAAGGATCTGGAGTAAGTGTACATACTGAAAGAACCCTTTTACCCTCCTCATGCTATTACTCTTTGAGGGGAAAAAAGCAATTGGTTTTTAGCCTTCGTAACTATTTTCATGGGAAAAAAGTTTTAAATACAGAAGTACAGTACTTTACCCACGTACCAAACACCCAGTTTCAACAATTATCAGATTATGTCAATGGTGTTTCAATCTGCATACCATTTACCACTCTCCCCTGCTCTGTTATTTTGTTTCAGGCTTATCTGATCTATTACTTGCCTCAGGCATGGAATCTGCCATTCTTCCAAAGAGTTCTGGTTTCTTGTTAGTGGGAAATGGTATTGAAAGATAAAAATCTGGACCTTAGGAGATAAAGCACAATTGTAAAACTATAAAATAAAAGAAAAAGCTTTACAGAAAGGTTCTAATCTTTTTCAAAGTTATATAAGTAGGGTTAATCCTTTATCTGATTATTTTATTCAGTCTATAGCCAATTTGGATAAAGACTGCAAAGTGACTATTTTGGGCATAAATTGACCTGTATAGATGACTCGTTGATCAAAAGAAAGATAAGGACCTGTGAGTATAGTTTCTCAAACCTCATGACAGTCGTTTGAGAGAACATAAAAGAGAATTCAGGGAGCTAAACAGGCAGGACTTGAGGTATGCTGGGCTTCCTGGCTGACACTTGGGAGTACCTGGAAGTGTCATAGGAATTACTGCTCACAACCAGAAGTCTTGCCTAAAGGCACTGGTAGCCTCCCTGGGGCCAAAAGAACTGGTAAATTTAACATGGTAGACAGAAAAGGTCATTACCCAGGAGCAAAATTGAATGTAGCCTGTGATGTGTGTTTGTATGTCAATGCTAGAACAGAGTAATGACATAAAGTGTTGGATCTATCTAGTTAAAATAAGTGATTTGCCTGTTTTCATTTCCTTTCTGTACTTTGTGCTTCTTGTGTCCATGATACTGCTTGAGCAACCTGTCTGTTTATGCACTCTGGAGAGTCCTGGGAGGGGGTAAAAGTGACCTGTGGGTTAGAGTAATGATGCCAACCTTTCAGAGCTTTTCAATGATGACAAACAGCCTGTTGTGGCATATGTGCCATACATTTGCCACTTATTTAGAGGATCAGGTGTATTTTCTTTTAAGGTGGTGATGAAGTCCCTGAGGTACAATGCAAGTTTTCTTTTGTCTCCTTGTGATCAACAGCCAGATTTGTGAGGACAGCTGACCTAGGTGAGGAGAATCTTTCAGTGGTTATGAAAACAGAGAGAAACCATCAAAAGATTCCCTGAACATCATACTGTATATTGCTTAGTCTCTCCTTTTTGTGCCCCACCGAAAAAAAAACAAGAAATAGTGTTGAGGAGAAGCTGCTATGGCCCATTTTGGCATCAGTATTGGTCCCTTGGAGCTGTACAACTTGCAGGCCAAAGGACACAGCCCAATTGTCATAAGTAACTTTGTCTATAAAGTACTTTTTCCATCTCATTTAAAATCAATTATATATTTAAAGCAAAGTTGTGTTCATAGATGAAAATTGCAGTTTTTAAATATCAGTGTGTTTTCAATCAAATGCTCTTTTTTCACCCTCATTTTTCCTAAATTTTATTGTTCGTGTATCCTCAATACACAGACAATTATGATTGCAATGTGAAATGTATCTTGGGACCTGGAAACCATTTCATTTCCTGGCAAATTCAGAAAGGCTAAAGCTGGGAATTGAACATTTTTCCCATTCATAATAGTAGATTAAAATTTTCTGTTTTATCTCCCTTCATAAAGTGAGCCATCTCTTGACAGTGAGGTTTGTTTCATTTGGCTTGCAGGAAAAGTGTATTTTACTGAAAAGCATATATTAAATTCCTAAAGTAGCACACGATCATTTAGGAGCCCAATTTGCAAAATAAATACATAAAATAGCTGGATGTGGTGGCACAGACTTGTAGTCCCAGCTGACTCAGGAGGCTCTTGGCCTGGGCTACATAGTGAGTTCAAGACTAGCCTGAACTATACCAAGATACTTTCTCAAATAAACAATTAACAATATTAATGGACCCAACTTACATTACAGAGTGACTTACTTGTAGTTTATAAAACACCTTTATTGGTGAATATGACTTATATACCACAAATTTCACTCATTTAAATTGTACAATTTAGTGTTGTATATGTGACTCCTCTGTTAACATTATAGTAAGCATTGTGTTATAATTTCTTCATGACTAAGACCTAATATAATTAACTTTCACTTATTTAGACATCTTATGATTAAAAACACAAGCTCAGACTCTAGAAGCATCTAGCCTGAATTAGATCCTGGCCCTGCTGTGGGCCTAAGAAGAGTTACTGTTAACCTCTCTGAGCGTTGTTTTTTTCAATCTATAAAATGAGAATAATAGTAGAATCCCCTCACTTAGAGGACTAAATGGGTTAAAATATCTTAAGACCTTAGAAACAGTGCCTGAAACATGGTAGGCACCATGGAAATATTTGCTAATACTAATGTGTTTTCTCCTTGAACCTAGACATCTAGAGTTGGATTAATCCTAGTCCTTAGTTCATAGCATAAAATCATTTATGGTTCATCCATAAACCTTTACTATGTCTCATTACCAAGAACATAACAATGTAGCACTCAAAGAAATAGAAAATTACCAACAATTTACATCTACCTAAGGGTCCCTTTTCATACTATCTGTTGCTTATGCTCATAGTCATCCTGAATCTAGTATTTAGAAGACTCTGCTTCTTTAAAAAAAAAATCTTTAAAGAGTTTTTGGGTTTTTTTTTTTTTTTTGTCTTTTTCGTTTTTATCGGTACTAGGGATCGAACTCATGACTGCCTGCTTACAAGGCAGGCGCTTATGCCGCTGAGCTAAATCCCCAGCCCCAGAGTTTTTACAGATACTTTAAAGAGTTAATGTGTATATTTGCACACATGTACATACCTGTGAATCTTAAAAGTATATGCTTTTAGGTTTGCTTATACTTTAAACAAACATATTTCAACATGCAATCTATGGTCCAAGAATTGTGTTTTTCATTCATTACATTACTACAATTTTCTGCATAGTACACAAGGCTATAGTCTATTTCCACTGCTGTAAAATTTTTTGTAATATTGAATATACCACCATGTATATATCCACTCTTTATTTGATGGGCATATAGACAATTTACAGGATTTATACTTTTATAAACAGCAATGCTGTGAAGATTCTTATTCTTATCTCCTAGCACAGGTGCAAAAAGCATTTGTGGGTAGGCTGGAGAAATAAGAGTGGTGAATACCTAGGAATAGAATCACTGGATTAAAGGGTTTACTGAATATCATTCCACATAACATAGAATCTTATTTATTTATTAACAGTACTGGGGATCTAATCTAGGTCATTACCTCTGAGCTACAACCGCACTCCTTTTTTTTATTTTTTATTTTGAAACAGGATTTCACTGTGTCTCTAAATTCCTTCTACTGGGTTTGAGCATTTTTACTCCTGCCTCAATCTCCTAGAGTCCTGGGGTTAGAGGTGGGTGCCACTATATCCAGCTGTCAAATTGTTTTTGAAAGTAATGTTTAGTAATTTATTGTCTCACCAACAATCAGTGAGATCTTATTGATCTATATCATTGGCATTTCTTTTTTTTAAACCAAAAACAATGTTTCCCTGTGGTTTCAGTTTTGTTTCCTTTACTGCTAGTAAAATTGCTTATCTCTTCATTTTTTACAGGCCATATACGTATTTCTTCATCTATGAAATATCTATTGTGTCTTTGGTTCCTTTATTGAGTTGTATATTATTCATATAGGGTCTTCATATACTCTTGTTTCTCATCTTTTGTGGGGCATATATGTGGCAGATATCTTCCATTTGTGGCTTACCTTTTCACTTAATTTAAGCTGATATTTGATAAATAGAAGCTTGTAATTTAAATCATTGATTTTATCAACCTTTTATAGTTAGTACATTTTACTATATCTTGTTTTTGTTTTTTGTTTTATGAGACAGTCTTACTATATAGTCTAGACTGGTCTTGAACTCATTATGTAGCCCAGGCTGGACTTGAACTTGTGGTAGTCCTTCTGTTTCAGCCTCTGGAGTTCAGGGTTTACAAGTATGTGCCACTACAACTGGCTTGGTACTTTTGATCTTGAAACTTACGATTTTCCTGTTGCACCCTTCCCTATAGTAGGGATTCTACCATCATGCTGAGTTTTCTGTGTAAGCAACCATATAATCTACAAATAATAAGAATATTTTTTCCTTTTTAATCCTCATTATTTGATTTTATGGTCTTAATAACTAGAATCTCTGATACAGTGTTAAATAGAGTGATAGTGAGTACACCTATATTTTCCCTCGTTTTAGAGAGACTGCTTCTAATGTTTTTCCATTTAAGATGATGTTCATTATACATGTTTTGTTTTTCATCATTTAAGGAAATTCAATTTGTTCCTTCTTTACTAGAAATGTCTTTTCTTTTTTGAAAATAGGATTTCTTTTTGTTTCCCAGGCAGGTCTCATATTCATTGATTTAAGTGATCGCCTGCCTCAACCTTCCTAGTAGAACTTCCTAGTGGAACTACTGGAAAATTTTTAATCATAAAAAGATATTTTGAATTTCTTTGCAAGTAAAGAAATAATAATGAAATCAAATTCAGCCTTTATTGAGGAGGTACTATCTGCTTGGCACTCAAATTTTCCCCACATTAGCTTGCTTCATCCTCACAACCGTCTCAGGAGACAGACAGACTTATATAATACCCTCTCTTGATTTCTATATGAAGAAACTGGGCTTAGAGATCCAATATATTTTACAAATATTTAAGGATAATTATATGTATCCTGGAGGCTTTCCCCCTCTCTATAAAGCATTTTTTCTCATTCTTACGTATTATGAGTAATACTGCTGGTCACCTAACCAATAGCCACTCTTTCCTTTGTTGTAAACAGGGAAAATTTGATAACAAATGATATGGACAACAACTCCATAGATTGTGATGGAGAAATACATAGTAACTATGTTAGTATTACCATTTTAAGGATGGTTCTTTGTTTTTGTTTTTGCTTTTGCTTTTGTAGAACTGGGGGTTGACCCCAGCCTGTCTGTCTGTCTTTTTTTTTTTTTAAATGAGGTCTCACTATGTAATTGAGGCTGACCTCAAACTCATAGTAATCCTTCTGCTTCAGCCTTCTGAGTGCTGGGATTACAAGCATGTGCCATCATGCCAGGCAAAAATGGCACTTTAATCTGGGTATTTCATTGAGTTGCTTTAATCAGTTGGTGAATTTAGCTTTATTAAAAGAAAATTTTATTTGATTATAGGGAGTTTAGAGGTAAAAATATGAGGTATCTTGGAAAAGAGATAGGATGGTCAGTTATTGAAAAAGGTTCTCAAGTCACAGGCAGTAAAAGCTTTTTGTGCAGCTCCCTTTTGAGTATTAGGCAAAATATTCCTGCTATGCCCAGTGTCTGGTGGAGATTCCAATTTAAAGAACTCCAGATAGTATATACTATATAATTTTCCTAATTTAGGAGGAAGGATATGGCAAACCTGGCTGGGGAAATAAGCAGTACACGTTCATTACAAAATCCCAGAACAGTAGCAAATGATTCCTGGGATTCCGTATGTAGAGCTTTTTTGGGCTCCCACAAGATGTGAATGACATAAAAGAGATGAAATGGCACAGTACTCTTCACTGTAGCCTGCTGTGTCCTCTAGACCATGGTGTACTTCTTTTTTTTGTTTTTGCTTCTGTCCTTTCTTTTATTTGGCCCAAGTTTACACTGCAAAGCTAGTTTTTCCTTTACCCTCCCACCCCTCACTTTTTAAATAAACTTTTGGCACTGTTTTTGGCTTATCTCATCCAATTTGCGGCAAGAATAATTTGGAATATGTTTAATTGGCAAGCCATTTCTAAAGGAATTACCCAAAAACATTCCTACCTGTCACATCTGAAATCCCTATCACGTGTGAAAGCTAGTATGGTTCTAAATTGTTAAAATATGAATGTGTCTATCACAACTATGTTTCAGTTGAACAAAGTGGTAGATTTAGATTTTTCTCGTGTTTACCTCATAAAGGTGGTATCACAAATTTGCATTTGTCTTCTTAAACCTTCTAGTGCTTTGATAGTCAGGAGACACCACTTTGAGGAAACCTAGTCTATCAAAATGACTGCAAATCATCTAAGGGAAAAAAAGTGGATTTCTGCAAATGCCTTTGTTTATATAACATGAGTATAAACAATATTTTGGTGACATTTTAAAATGGTGACTTTTTTTTTTTTTTGGTATCAGGATCTTACTATGTAGTTCACACTGGCCTCGAACTTACTATGTAGCACGGGCTGGTCTCAAATTTGTGGTGATACTCCTGTCTTCTTAGCCTTACAGGTGCTGGAATTATAAGCACACACCACCATACTCGGTGTAAAATGAAGTATTCTTTTAATTGATCAATGAATTTATTAAAGTATTTCTGTATTAAGTATTCTATAGTACAGCAAAAATGTAGAAAAAATCAAATTATTCAGTTTGCTTCGATGAGGGCAAAATCCAGGTATATTTAATCTTAGTAATTAAAATATAAAAATTAAATGTTATATCACATGTAAAAGTTTAGTGAAAGGAAACCAGCACACACAAGGCAATCAGGAATTATATGTGTTCTTTATAATACTTCAGTAAACATAGAGTGCACAGTATAGAATTCTGAATCAGTTCCAAGTAATATTTTGTAAAAGGGCTAGGCCTTAAATTTACTTACTGTAATAACCTTGATCCTGACGTATAACCTCTCTATAAACTGAAGCTTTTGTGAGAAAATAGGATTATATGTAGTCAGGAAGAACATGAGGGGTTGTGAGAGCTGAGTTGTGAGATGGTGTTAAAAATCCCCAGAGCAGTGTGGCAAACCTATGGCAAGTGTTCTGTTGAGGTGTAGAAAGCACTAAAAGATGCACCATCACTGCACCAAAGGCTCAAGGACAGGATGAAAGAGTAGTATCTTAGCTCTTAATAATTAGTGTATTTGGGGATTCAGTAAGTTGACTCTTATTTGATGTTTTCTTATACATAGAAGAATTTCTTTTCTTTTTTTTTTTTTTTTCTCTTTTTCCTTTTTATTGGTACCGGGAATCCAACTCACGACTGCCTGCTTGCAAGGCAGGCGCTTATGCCGCTGAGCTAAATCCCCAGCCCCACATAGAAGAATTTCTTGTATAGAATTGAAATTCCCAGATCCAGGAATCAAGAACAGTCATACAGAGTAAAAGACCAGCTCCATAGGTCATAGTTACTGGCGAGTGCGAGGCTGAAAAGTACTGAGGTTCTCTTTGGATCGCAGTGGAAGATGTGGACAGGAGTAACTGGAACAACAGTGCTTTGAATGAATTCAGATGAGAGCAGACCACCTCCTTCCCCAGCCCAATATTTCAGGTAGAGAGGGAGATCTCTGGTGAAGTCAGTGGGTATCAATGAGGTATTAAAAAGGCAGCTGTGTGTGGGATCTCCTGCTTTGTAGAGAGAGACTTGGTCTAGATACATGAGGATGAATTGTTCTCAGCCTGCATTCCACTAATAAGACCAGGAGATAGAGAAACAATAGACAGGATAGGGACTTGCATAAACCTAGATAAGCCCTGGGAAAGTTGGAACACAATGGGAAAGAAGTTCACTGAATTCTGCCCCAGAAAGCTAGAGGGCAGGGGAAGTCTGCTCCCCTAATGTCATAGGCTGAGCTAAAAGTGGCAGCCATACTGTTTCATTGCCTTGTTTCCATAACCCCACAAAACAGCCTAACAAAGTGCATATAAACTCTGAATCCTCCTTTGGAGTCTCTCTTGGCTAGTGATAGCACTTCTTTGTTCTAATAAACTTAAACTTGATTCATTCCCCACTGCTGTGTGCATGAATTTTATACTTCATTGTCGACAGGACAACAGCCCAAAGCGGGAGAGAGAATTTGTTACACTACCATTATCATGGGCCACCTGACCATCCTGAATTACTTCAGCAGACTTCTAAATGTATTACTCCCTGGCTCTCCCTCCATCAGTTCTCTGCTCAGCAGTTAGAGTGATCTTTTGAAAACACAAATCTAATGGCTTCCATTGCTCCTCAGGCAATGACAGAAATCCCAAGCATGGCATACAAGGCCAAGTGTGGCGTGGCCTACCCTACTGTAACTGGCACACCAAAGTGGAACTTTAAAAGTTAGAACCTTAACTCACCTGTACATGGTGACATGATAATTTGAGGCAAGCTTTGAATATAAATATTCCTAGTTTAACAACCTATCTGTTCAATCGATTTCCATACTTAGAATCAAGGTCTGCTGTTTGACTTAAAACCTGCTACTCAGACTTCAGGCCCATCTTTTTTTTTTTTTGTAAAGTTATGTACGTCTTGTTTATAGAGCCTCGGTGTCTTTTTTTGCACAGCATACCCTGTTTATACAGTACTGTAAATTTTTCTGATTGTACTGTATAATATAGGACTGTAGTTCTATGTTCTGTTACATATTACAGTACTGGATATAAGAGTTATGCAAACAAAAGCAAAGTCATCAAACTGGAGTTTCTTTGACCATTTCTTTGTTCTGAATATTGTAACATCCATACTGTACTACATACAACCCCTCATTTAGTGACCACTTCATTGTCCCAGGAACAGAAGCCAGTCGTTAAATAAGGACTATCTGTAAATCCTTTTTCCTTTGTGCCAGAATAAATTGCCTCCTGTGATTTGGTCAGCAGTGAGCAAAGGGAACCTGAATGTACAGGCCTCTGAACTGGAAATTAGATTAACCCAGGGCTTTTACTTGAGTCCTTTTTATTTTTATTTCGAGATGGTCTCACTAAGGGACTCAGGCTGGTTTGAATTTGGAATTCTCCTGTGTCAGCCACAAAGAGCACTGGAATTACAGGTGTGTGCCACTACATCTGGTTTTTTTACTTTGTTCAATAACCCCTTTTTGAAATTCTCTCTGCTTTTGTTTGTGTGATCTGTACTTTCAATTTAATTTCATTTCAACTAGTATTTATTGGTCATCTGTGATGTGCCAGACACTGGGCTATCATCGTTTGTTTAGTAACTCATTCATCAACATGAATTGAGTTCTTACTGGCTCTGGCACTGTGCCAGTAGCTGAGAAACAAAGATGAATAAACTCTAGCCCCTGACCTGGAAAGCTGCACAGCCCAGAGAAGGAGACAGCTAATCAAATCATGGAGTGATAAGGTGATGATGGAAGAGGAGCTCAGGCCTTGTGGCCCTCAGAGAAAGAAGCAGTTACTGTCACTGGCCAATGTAGGTCCTTGTTTTAGTAAAACTGGAAATTAAAGCTAAAGCAAAAATATGAGTTTACAAGCATAAACTTTAATTGGAAAGGAAGATAGGGAAAGTACTTCAGCTTAAATAGTGGCTGGAGGGGCCTGGGGATTTAGCTTAGCGGCATAAGCACCTGCCTTGCAAGCAGGCGGTCATGAGTTTGATCCCTGGTACTGATAAAAAATTTTTTAAAAGTCAGAAAAAAAAAATAGTGGCTGGAAGAGCCACACTGCTGAAGAGGACCAAGTGGCCATGAACCAGTTGAATAGGGTGCTGGGACAGGCCGGGTGATTTTTATCTCAGTCCTGATTTTGCAACTATGGAGAAATCCTTGTCTTGGGGGCAGTTCCTTTCCCATGAAATGATTGTTTTTGTGAAGAGTTTAGTTATGTGAAGCTCTGCTTCTGGGGACCCAGGTAACTACCAGTTCAGCACAATGGCTGGAGACTTTCACAGTTTTTTTTTTTTTTTTTTTTTTCTTTTTATTGGTACCGGGGATTGAACTCACGACCACCCGCTTGCAAGGAAGGTGCTTATGCTGCTGAGCTAAATCCCAGTCCCCTATGGCTGGAGACTTTTAGGCATCACTCTAAGGGGGAAGGGCCTGAAACTGGAGCTAATTAAACTAGTTATCCAGGGGCTGGGGATTTAGCTCAGTGGTATAAGCACCTGCCTAGCAAGCGTGAGATTGTGAGTTCAGTCCCCGGTACCAAAATAAAACAAAAACTAGTTATCCAATGTACCTGTGAATCTTGAAAATTAGTTACTCTTCACTTGGTGCATCTTCAAGGAGGATAAGATAGATGAGGTAAATTTAGGGCTAATACACTTTGTTTGGCCAACTTTTAGATAGACACTCCCTAAATGATAAACATGCCTTTATGCACAGGTGAGAAGAATTTAACCCAGAGTGTTTTAAAATGAAGGTCAAGCTTTTCTCTACTTTTAGTTTTTGTCTTAGTTTTCTCATTGCTCAGACAAAACAGCCAATACCTGAAATTCAAAGAGGAAAAGTTGATTCTAGATCACAGTTTGTAGAAGTTTCAGTCCATAGTCACCTGGCTCCAAGGCAGGGTGGCATGGCAAAGGGACATCACAGAGGAGATATGGTCTATGGCAATCGAAGAGGCAGGAGCACATTAGCCCTCTTTCTGTGCCTTACATTTTATGCAAGCTACGCATCCTAGGGTGAGTGTAGCACTCATCCTTAATCCTAGCCAGAATTAGGCCAAACCAGTCAGTAGACTGATTTAGTAACGATACATCCTTGATCCCAGCACCACACAATCTAGATCCAGCCACCTCTGAAAAGCACCCCCTGTGACTGCATGTAGCTTTGGGGACATTTAGACACAAGCCGTAACAGTTATTTTTGGGCATTCATGGGTCTGAGCAAAGAGTCATGGGTTTTAACAAAAACATGTTAAAGTCACTAATTGTCTTAGAAGGAAACACAAATCATACTTTTAATGAATTAAGGGTCCAGGAGTTTGTCCTTAAGTCTCTATGGTGGTCTCTATGTTATTACTCCTCTGCAAGGGGTAGGATATATTGGAAAGCACAGTACCTGGCATATGCTAAATCTTCAATAAACATTTATCAAAGGAACAAAAGACCTTCCAAACAGGTAGAATAGACAAATTGGATCTTCAGGGAGACCTTGCTGCCTAAAGTAATGTGATTCAACATAGTAGGGCAACTATGGAGAATATTAGAGTTTCCATGAGCATGGAAGAGGGTTGTGATATTTATCTCCTATTGTTACTGCTTAACTTACAAATTTTATATACGTGCATATTTAAAATCACATTATTTAAAATATTTATAGATCTAACTTCTGCATTAAATATTAAAATATTTATAGATCTAATTTCTACATTAATGTATTAAGAATGAGAATATAATTTTTTCCTAATACAGATCAAGCTAGGGAAATGCAGATAAATAAATGCTGCAGAAGTTCTGAAACAAAGCCATTGTCCTTTTGAGAGTGGTGGTGAGTTTTTTGTGTTTAACAAAAAGTGTTGTTAATGAATGAATCCTATAGGTCAGGGTTTGGCAATCAGCATCAGAATCAAAATGAGAATCACCTGAGTTATCTGGTTTTAAAGAGCAAGTTTCTGGGCCCAACCTGCATTAGGGTTTTTAAGAGAAAACAACCAATATGTCACATGTATGTGTGTGTGTGTGTGTGTGTGTGTTTTTGTTTGTTTGTTTGTTTGTTTGGGTTTTTTTTGTTGTTGTTGTTGTTCTGGGAATTGAACTCACAACCTTGTGCTTGCCAAGCAGATGCTTGTTGCTGCTGAGCTGTATCCCCACCCCTGTCACATATATATGTATATGATTTACTCTATCATATCATGCTGTCACAGAGGCTGAAAGATCCCTAGACCTGTAGTCTACAAACTTGAGACCTAGGAAAATCATTGTTGTTATTTTCACTTTGAAAACTTGCAGGCTTATGACCCAGGAAGCACTGGTATTTTAGGCTGAGTCGAAAGGCAAGAAAAGCCTTGTGTTCAGTACAAGCAGGTAAATAAGAGGATTTTCCTCTTACTCAACCTTTTTGTTTTCCTGGATCTTTAACTGATTGGAGGACCATAATCTGCTGTAGTCAATCTATAGATTCAAATATTTCTGTCATCCACAAATACCCTCACAGCACCCATCAGTCATCCCCTACCCCTGCCTCATATGGGGGACTGAACCCATGACCTTCACACTGAGCTACAGCCTGAGCCCTCTTTTTTTATTATTTACTGATGAGAAAGGGTCTTGAAAAGGTGCACAGGCTGAGTTTAAATGTGCCAGTTCTTCTGCTTCAGCCTCTCAGAGTGCTAGTATTACAAGTGTTCCTCTCTTTTCCCAGCTCAGAATAATGTTCAACCAAATGTCTGGTCACTGTATAACTTAATCAAGTTGACACATAAAATTAACCACCACATAATATGCCTGGCATTTACAGCTATGGAAGGTTTTCAAGAAAGGAATGATTCGATCATATTATCTAAAAACCACCTAACAAATCCTGGGGCTAGGAATGTAGTTCAGTGGTGAAGCATCCACCTACCATACATGAAGGACTGGTTTTTAATACCCAGCACCAAAACCAAACAAATTTATAAGGAATGATGCCTGGCAGCTAAGTGGTAGGCAGATGCAAGATAGTGATGGGATAAGGTAAAATGAAAGCGAGTAGGGTAGATGAGAACAAAACTGAAGGATAGAGATGATGATGCAGGTCACAATAATGATTTTCTATTCTTTTCTCTGCTAATGACCCTGTTCCCCTATTGCTGCTATAGAACAAGTTATTTCAGTGTTTATTGCTTAAAACTACTGTGGAACAGGAGTTTCAAAGGGCTCTGGTAGATAATTCACACTTGAATTCCCTATGCTCTTGCAATTAGATGTTGGCCAAGGCTACTGTAGATGTAGCTCAGTGATACAGTGTTTGTCAAGCATACCCAAAGCCCTGGATTTGATCTCTAGCACTGCACAAAAGAAAATGAACAGAAAAAAAATTAGAGCTGAACTGAAGCTTTAGTCATCTTGTCTAGGCTGAATGTCTAACATGGTGCACTCACATAGTTGTAAGCTGATCTCAGCTGTCACCTCCTACATATAGCCTCTCCAGTAGCTATTCCAAGGATAGTGCAATTTCTTACACAGCTTCTGGCTTCATTCCATGAGAACCAGGCTGAAGTCGCGTAGTCTCATATGAACTAGTCTCAGAAGTCACACATCATTTCTACTGCACTCTGGTGGAAAGAAGTCACAAGCTTGTCTAAATCCAACTAGATTTCACTGCTTGATGAAAGCGTAGTCATTTCACAATATAGAACAGCATGTGGGATGAGAGATATTGTTGGGCCATCTTTGGAAAATATGTGACAAAAATACCAAAACAATAGTTACCATCTTTTTTTTTCTTTTTTCTTTTTATCAGTACCGGGGATCGAACTCATGACCGCCTGCTTGCAAGGCAGGTGCTTATGCCACTGAGCTAAATTCCCAGCCCCTTACAGTTACCATCTTGATATAATTGCCTCCTAGACAGTTGTACTGCTTGGACATCTTTTTGCCAGCTTTCAAATCTAAAACAATTTATCACAACAATTCTCCCATCTCAGTAATTTTATTATTTTGTTAAACTGATAACTTGAAAAAATAGACAAAAACCTTATGTTTGACTTTTCTCTTCTTCAAAATAATCTGCTACAATCTCTATCTTACTTTTTTCTTTATTTTTGCTTACGGATTCTTTTCATCTGCTACCACTACCTTTGTCTTTCTCCCCACCTCTTCCCCTCCTCGCTGATCTGACCGCCTCCTCCTCCTCCTCTTTGCTCCTACCCATTTTACAGATCCCAATCTGACTAGTCTTTTCCAACTCCACACCCCACTCTCCTACTTCTGTGTCTCAGTCACTTTCTTGTTCTGGCTGCTGAAATACAATATCTGACACTTGAAACTTAAGGGAAGAGAGGTTTATTTTGACTAACATTTTAGTCATAGTTGGCTGGCTACAAGGCAGGATGCGTGGCAGAGAAAAGCTGCTCATGGCATGGGAGACAGGAAGCAGAGAGTGAAGGGAGGAAACAAGGAAAGAGATAAACCCAGGTGACTCCCCCAGTCATCTGGACTAGACCCCATCTGCTAACAGTAAGTCAGCTCTAAATCCCGCCAATCCAATCACATTTCAAAAGTCCCATCTATGATCACATGAGGCTTTAAGGGAACAACTAGATATATAAACCACAGCACCATGAAGTGGGCCCCAATGGAAGACCATTTCTCTAATTTTCTAATGTCAGGTTCCCTGGGAGGTGAACTCTGAGATAGAGGTTAGCACATAGGGGGTTTCTTAAGGAGTGATTCTGAGGTAAACACCTGTGGAAAGGAACTAGAATTGGGAACAGGAAATAGTATGGTTGCCTCAGCTGACACCATGGGAGCACTGGGGTTAGAAGCTTCGGAGCTGTCCCAGGAAGGGCTGAGACAGCTGTGTGTTTCTGCATTAATCAGTCCTGAGCTATGCTACTGTGAGAAAGAGCATGAGCTAGTACACTGCAGCTCTGAAGCTGAGAAAATCCATGAGCAACTGACAACAGGCATCCTGACCACTCACAGCCTTCCCAGGAGCTGGGGCCACAGGTCCTTTCTTTGCTCTGATGATTTAATGGACGTGATGTTGTCCCATTGCCACTAGCTAGAGTATATATCCGCAGAGGGAGAGAATGGAGCTCTTCTCCCTGATGGTCAGCATAGGAAGACATACATTCATATGTAATGTAGAGAATAATGTTTATTTCTGTTACCATAGCAACAAGTATGGTTTAGGAAAGCTCTACCTCATTTTCTAAGAGAGAAGAGAACCAAATTTCTTACTTCCTGCCCAGGGCTTCCTGCACTGGGGCCAGGGCTGGAACCAGATTTGGAAGCTGTGCCTGCTCACTTGAGCCACACTTGAGGCTGTAACCCTCTTCTCCCTCACAAAGCCTAGCTGGGATCTTAGTTTCATAAGGTGCTGTGTATATTTCACAAATTACTGGGTATAGAGTACTGCCCAAACATCAAGCGCGATTATGGTGAATACTTATTTTTGGAGAGGCAGGCTGCCAGCCATTGTGCAGGAAAGGAATGATAAATGATAGTGTGTTCTCTGGGAACTGCGGGGGCAGGCAGTCTTCTCCTGCCCTCTGAGGGTCAGGACTCTGGATATACTTCTCACACACCGGGGCACCCCTAGGCAGGATCCCCCACAGGCATATCTTTCTCTTTATAAATTCATTCCTGTTCTGGAGAGAAAAAAAAAAGGCATCCCCAAGTACACTGCCACAAGCTACCACAGGGCAGCTTTGGTGGGTGGCTTGGGCTCTGAAGACCAACCATGAGCACCTCTCCTTCCCTGGGCCTCAGGGTACTCACTTGTATTTCTGTGACCCTATAGTGTCTCAAATTTAACAGTACATTAGAAGTAAAGCACTTTGGGGCTCCCTAAGTGGAAAATTTTACGTGGTTTTTATATTTAGAGTTCTATTTCTCCCTCTGGGCAAATTTTATAAATAACAATTGGAAATGCTGAACAGAATTCAATTTTCATATTGATTCTGTTTCCCTTTTCATGTAAAAATATCAAGAAATTTTATATCATGTGACCTTCCTCTCTGAAGGTTTATAGAATTAGATAATGTAAATAGTATATAGGAAATGAAGGGAAAAAAGATATAGAAGAAAAAGAAACAACAAACAATGGTTTATAGAAAGAAATGAAAGTACATGACTCAGACGATGATGCTCATACCTAGGAACAATTACACACACAACACAAGTGCTAGGAATTGAGCCCAGGACCTCTCAAATGCTGGGCAAATTCTCTGCCACTGAGTCACGAGCCCAGTCCTCTACATTATATCTTGAGATAAATACAGATTCATCTCAGTATCCTAACCCTTTTGTTAGTAGCCTCTTGTAGTTAACATCAAGTGAACATTTGCTACATATTCAGAATGGTTCTCAGGTGCTTCATAAGCATTATCTCACTTATGTTTCACCTTAACCTTGGAAGTAGATACTATTTTTGGCCCATTTTATAGAGTAGAAATATGAAGGCTTCTGAGAGTTAAGAAACTTACTCCAAATGTCAGTCTAACTTTAGAACGTTACGGCTCCTAACGATGATGTCTCTTAAAAGTTTGAGTGTGCTGCAATATGCAGTAACTGCCATTTCTATAAAGAAGATCTGGGCACTGAAGGGTCCTGGGATCAATGAGGACACCCTCATACTAGTTCACTCTGGATGCTGAAGGAACATCATTCACTCCCTAAACCCAGGGACTACGCAGTTTCTGAAGTTTCTCAGTGAAGCTTCCCTTTCTAAACCTCTGAGCTTCTTCCAGGAAGTAAAAAATAAGTATTGAACCTGAGTGAAATTTGAGATCATGTCCGTTATTTACATCTACTTAGAAATAACCTTAGAGAAAGATGTTTTTTCAGGTGAAAAAATTTCATCTACAAACCTATGGGAAAAAATGTTCCTCACACACCTCCTACCTTCCTCACCGGTCTATCGTATACTCTCTGAGCATTCTGGACTTTTCCTTGCTGGCACTGATTGCACTGTGGGGATTATGTGTTTGTGTTACTATTTGCCCAGTGTTTCTCTGCCTCCTCAAGTTATAAAACTCCACTGAGGCAGCATGTGAGTCTGTGACACTCTATGCCTCATACAATGCATAGCATGGAACAAGCATCAGATACCTGCTAGAGTAATGAACGATGATATAGATGGTGCCATTGCAGCCTGAGAAAATGCTATGAGAGAAACCTGCTTTTAAAAGATCTAGTCAAATTTTCAGACAAATAAAGATTTTTCAGGTTGGAGATTTAGCTCAGGGGCGTAAGTGCCTGCCCAGCAGGTGCCAGGTCATGAGTTCGATCCCCAGTACCACAACTAAATAAATAAATACTAAAAAGAGGAGCTCAGTTACACAAACTCAGAGCATCCCAGGTTTTTTTGCAGCCTCCTAATGTCTCAAAAAAAAAAAAAAGATTTCCAGCATATTATTTCAATCATTTTTTAAATAAGGGCAGGGACTGGGTTTCCATTGTGGTTATGAATACTGTTCTTGGAGTTACAGGGCCTGGTTCTTAGCCTCTGGCTTGGATCATTCTCTGCATCCATTTAATCTTTAATCCTGTTGCATCCATTTCTTCCTGGGTAAAGAGGGCTAACACTGATGTAAAAACAATGATGAAAATTGAACAAGTTAACCTGAGTGTTCAGAACTATGTCTGGAGCATGAGACTCCTTCATACAGGTTGGCCACGATTATCAGCGTGCTCTTAGCAAAGACTCAGACGGTTCTGCAACAGATTTGTTTTGTTCCAAAGAATAGAATATTAAGCCAAATGGAGGCCAGGTGCAAAGGCTCCATCTGGGCCCCTAAATCCCCGCTGTCAAGTTTGCTCAAGAGAACAAAGAGAACTTCTCCCACCCTATCTTGAGAGTCATTCATTTTTATGGAGTGTATGTGACCCTGGTATTGAAAATCAGGGTCTTCTGAAGCCTCTGTGGTAGAGATGTCTGCTTGCTTAGCTGCCTGGTTGCATTAAATGCCTCAAGAAGATCCTTCTCATTCTAACTGTGACTCCACAAAAAATTCAGGTCTCACAGAAAATCATTCAAACCTTCCATCGGATTCCCTCCAGCCCGGTTCTATGTCCTTCTCTGTCTGGGCACCATAGCTGTTTCCTGACATGCCCCACAGCTGCCTTCTACCTTAACCCAACCTCTAGAGTTTGCGTGGCTCACCTCAAACAACCAGGGGTCTAGTTTAACAATGAATATTCACTTCTCTAAGTTCACAAGTGTCAGCTCATAACTCATGGCAATCCAATGAAATAGATGAAAGGGCCACTTCCATTTACGGTGATGAAACTGAGGAGGAAGATACAATGAATAATTTGTCCATGTTCACTCAGCTACAGAATGGCAGCATCAGGATTCATAGCAGCCTTGGGTCCTTGATGTTATGTCAGGCTGCCTTGAGGGAGATGGTCTACTCCCACTCCATTAGTTTCCTCTACAGTGTTATAGGTCAGATAAACGAGAGATAAGGAGAGAGACCAACAAACATTTATATAGCTCAGGCAGCATGGAGGAGCTGCGGTATGGTGTGTAGAGTTTTGATTTACTAACCCCAGAAAGTAAAATGGAAAGAATAACTATACAATATACCTTACCAGGTTGTTTTGAACACTTAAATTAAAACACAGTCATCCCCTAGAACAGTTCCTAGCTAATAGATAGAATTCAGTACTTTCTCTCTGAATGTTTTTGTTTCTATTTTTAAAAATATTCTTGTGGTACAGAAGCATCAGTTTCTTTACAGTAAGAATGGGAGGCTTGGAGTTAGAGGGTCAGGGGTCATGCCAACTTCATTTTGCCTTCTGTATAATTAAAAGTATTTTTCTTTCTGAGGCCTCCTTTTTCTCGTCTTTAAAATTAGGATGAAAATAATTTTACTCACCAAGATAATCCCTGTGAAAAAGCTTTATAAATTTTATAATAGTGATTAAAGAACTTTCCCACTGTTATTCAAGAATATGCACATGGTGGTCTTTGGAAAGGTGTTTGGACTAACAGACCTTGATCCTGTAGAATTTACCACTGAAGACTCATTCTCTGAGTCTTTCAGACATTTTGGTTTCTAAGACCTTACTGTGAAGATAAATCTCTCAGGAAGGAGAAAGCTCGGACTATCTGGGAGTAGAGAACTCTCAGGGATGTGACTGCTGTCTTCAGAGAGCTGAAAGGTCAGATATTTTTTTCTTTACCGGAGACTGGACCCAGGGGAGCTGCAACCATTGAGACACACCTTCAGCCCTTTAAAAAAAAAAATGTAGTTTTGAGACAGGGTCTCACTGAGTTGCCCAATTGAGATTCACACTTGCAGTCCTCTTGCCTCAGCCTGCTACAGTTCTAGTATTACAGGAAACGGAAACAACAGCCTGGTCTCCAGACACATGCCTGTTATCCCAGCACTGAAGGAAACTGAGGTAGGAGCATCACAAATTCAAGCCCACCCTGAATAACTAAGCAAGTCAGTGAGCTACTACCTCAAAATGAAATTTTAGAAGGGGTAGGGGCCAGGGATGTAGCTCAATGGGAAGGCCTTGAGTTCAATCCCTAGTACGGAGGCGGGGCGGGGGGAGCTATCTGAGTGTTAAGTGTCAAGGGACAGATTCAGTGTCAAGAAGAAAGGAAGAGCATACTTTTGAATATAGCTCTCAGAAAATGGAAAAGGCTACTCTGATGGAAAGTGAATACCCTGTCACTGAAGGCAATCAAGCACCAATCCATGGGAATGTGTTAGAAGAAACTGATAGTCCCTGGAGGTGCGCTGCAGGCTGAGGGGGCAGGAAAGGAAGGCTGCATGAAGAACTGCATGGGAGCAGGTGGCTGGACGCCCAGGCTTAGTTCTCTTGAATTCACAATTTCGGTGAGGACAGTCCCTGTATCTCTGGCCATTTCAGGCCCCAGAGCCTAGGACTGTACACAATTCCTCATCCAGTTACTTCAGCAAACATTTACAGGCCTCAGAGTCAATTCTCCCCACAGCCCCGCACGGGATTGTCTGCACCCGCGAGCCTCCTGCATGGCCACCGGCAGAGGGCAGGAGAGATGTGCAAATACCAAACCCGGAGCAGCCGGCTGGCAGAGCTTCCCCGCAGGGGAAACTGGGTCACTTAGACCTGCCAAGCAGCAAACATTACTAGGGGAGTGTGCACACTGGGCTTCTCCACCAAGGGCTGTGAGGCCCCATGTGGCACCTGAAGGGTTGCCGGAGCCTTAGGCCGCTTAGGTTGGCAGCAGTCATCCCTGCCTGCTAAATGAAGAATGAAATTGATAACATGGGATGGCTCAGCGCTGAGGGAACAGGCTGAATCTATTTACTGCAAGAATTTCAAGTGACTGGGCACCCCCTCCTCGCCTGTCTGGCCAGCTTTTAGAAAAGATGGGAGGCCAGATCCTTCGGGACAAGGATGGGTGGGGCGGCTTGCTTCAAAGACTCTGTGACTCACCAAGAAGAGTGGGGGCTCTCTGCAGGCTGGGATAAAACCTCATTCTGCAGGTGGGGGAGGAGTTGAATGCTAGATTTCATGGCTTAGTGGCAAAGAGGTAGGTCTGGAGTCATGCTTGCTTTTTAGCCTGGTTTTGCCGCCTTCGTTTCATAGGACCTTGGGCCAGTCATTTGCAGAACTTATTTTTCTTTCTATAAACTGATGAAGCTGTTTTGAAGGTGAAACAGAAGAGGGGTCAAGTATGCCAGCCTTGTTGTTTTCCTCCAGACCTTGCTGATCTGGCAGCTTGTGCAGGGACAACATCTGCAGAAGCATTTGTAAGGAGGGGACGTCCACTGTTCCATGTGTCTGTGCAGAGTGAATGCATTCTACTAGAATGCTGGTCTGGGTAAAGCGAATAAGGCCACCTCTCCAAACTTCTTCCTTCCTGATCCTACAGCACCCCACTTCTTCAGAGAGATGTGGGGGTTTGGTGCAAGCCTGCCTCTGCCCACTTCAACTAGTGGCCGCTTGAGGCCCTTCAGCGTTGAGAAATCAGGGACTCTGAACAGTCTGGAATGGGAGGGGACTTGGAGAAGGACGACTGCTGAAGCTCCAATTCTCCTCATGGTGATAAGGGCCACTTGAACCCACAGTCAAGGACCAGTTTATAATGGAGGCGTCTGGAGGACATTGTGTTAAGTGAACTATCAAGGTGCAGAAAGACAAATACTGTTCTCACTCATTTGTAGAAGCTGAAAAAGCTGATCTCATAGAAACTGAGAATAGAATAGTGGTTATTCATAGGGAATCATAGGGAATCATAGGGGGAAGAGGATAGGAAGGGTTGGTTAATGGGCACAAAAATTCTGTTATATAGTAGAAATAAATTCTAATGTTCTGTACCACAGTAGGATGACTATAATGTATCATAATTTATTGTATACTTCAATATAGCTAGAAAAAGGATTTTGAATGTTCCCAACCCAAAGAAATGATAAACATTTGAGGTGATGGATACGTTAATAACCCTGACTGGATCATTACACATTCAAATATGTATTACAGTATCAGTATCACACTATGTGCTCCATAAGTATGCACAATTGTTTTAAGTCAATTAAAATAAAAAATTCCCTCAAAGACCAGTGTATGCACTCTTCTAACACTGTGTTTTCTTCATGAAAACTATGAAGCAGGAACTGTGCTGCCCCTTCCTCAGCAACAAAAAGATGGCAAGCGCTGACGCTTCTATATAGAGGCACAGCACAGTGCTTAGTGCTTGTTGGTTGTAATGAGGAAGGAATCTTAAAGAACTAATTTGAGTTCCTAGGGTTACTGATTAAAGAATAAATAAAACTGGGGGCTGGAGATTTAGCTCGTGGCACAAGTGCCTGCCTGGCTAAATGTAAGGTTGTGAGTTTGATCCCCAGTACCTAAAAAAAAGAATAAATAAAACTGAAGCTCAGCAGACAGTGGGACCACGGAAAGAAAAGTTTCAATCCTCTTCCATTACTGCTAGAATCTCTATCTAGAGTGTTTGGACAAAGTACCTGGATCTCCATAGTGAGCTGCGCAAATCCAGGTATCTCCCTGGGGCTCTTTGTCCACATCCTCTACCGGCCTCTGGCCATTGTTTATGTCAACCACTCTCACAGGGCAGACAGACAAAACATTCCCAGCCTGATTCCTGGGGTGCAAGGAGAGCAAGTGCTCTGAGGTAGAGCAATACTACATTTAGGGATGTGGTATTGGGCAGCAAGTGTGGCCAACGACTGCCTGAGTAGAAATAGCAACACTACCATGTATTAGTTGTGAGAGCTAAGGCAAGATATTTAATATTTAAGATAATATTAATAATATTATCTTAAATATTAATAAAATAAAATATAATATTAATATTATGTCTCAATGTCCTCATATATAAAATGGTTACAAGAAGAGTATTTAGCTAATAGCACTATTCTTTCCTGTTCCTTTTAGTATGAACTTGAAAACAAGTATAAACCAAACAGTCTTCTTTTCTTAGGAAAGCCAAACAGCAGGACCCTAAAAGGAAAGTTGAAAACCAGACTATGGAATCTTCCAGTTCAAACACTGAGAGTTTTTCAGAGGTGGAAATAACCCAAGACTGGAAACAAGTCTGTGGCCTATTAAATCTCTGCTCCCAAATTGCCATATGACTTTATTCTAATTTCTGAGCCCCCTTGGATCTTAGTGTCCTCCTGGTCAACGTAGGGTTGAGCCTGCTGACCTCAGCAGCTAGCACCTGCTGAGACTCTCATGGCAGAGCTGAGCCTTCACTCTTTGGGATGCAACCCAGACCTCACACTACCACAGCAGTTGAAGAGACAGATCTCTAGGGCTCTGGCCCACTTCCCAGAGGAGGTCACTTAGTCCTAGGGAAGCCCCTGGTTTGCTGGTCTGGACACTGTGAAAGACCAGGCATCTGATTGTAGACAAAACTTTTCAAGGAAGGATGAGAGTGCCAGTATGAGTGGCAGAAAAAGCAAAAACAGCCCAGAATGGTTTGTATGGCCTTACTTTGAAATTTGCAACCTTAGGGCCAGGGATTTAGCTTAGCGACATAAGTGCTTGCTTTGCAAGTGTACAGTCATGAGTTCGATCCTCGGTACCAAAAAAAAAAGAAAAAGAAATTTGCAATCTCAACCACCTAGGATTGGAGACCAGAAAGAAAGCAATGGTCGGGGGCCAAGGGAGGTTTCTCATTTGAAAAGGCCCAGGTGAAAAAATGGATCCCATGTGTTGGGAGAAGTATTGGTAGAAAAAGGCTCTGAAAGGGAAAGCAAACAGGAACTGGAACAGGCACCCACCGCTGATTCAGTCAACAAGCCGTGAGTCAGCATCTGTGCTGGGTGTGGTCCCAGGTAAACAGCTGTGGGAATGTCATCAGAGGTCAATCAGTGCCAGCTTAGAAGGCTTGGCCATAAAGGTTAGATGTGGTGTAGATATAAACATGGAAGGGCAGCAGGTTGGAGAAAGATCTCAATTCCTGAAAGCTGCAAGGGACCCCAGGAGGTGTTCCGGAGCTAGCTGTTCTCTGCTGTCAGCCAGGAAATCGGTAGGCTTTCTTCTGACAACCTTCTAATGTTGTATTATTATTACCTCTGTGAAGCATACTACCATGCATTGACTCATTGAACCTAATGACCTCTGTCTGTGGTCAGGGAAAGCTGGTGTGATTGTGGTCATCCTTGTGTAGAAACAAAACCAGTGGCCACCCAGGGTCACTCAGGCTCCTGAGATTTGAATTCATGTCCAATTGTTATTTAATCTTGTATCCATTCCAACAAAATGCCAACTACTAGTGTCTTTCTATTGCCTCATAGCAAGGATGAACTCTGCCACACATATGCTACATACAGAATGGACAGATTTTTCACAAAAGTGCAGGCATTTTGAGAGAACATTAGATTTTCTGGTTGTCTGACTCCATTGGAAGCAGGAAAAATGATCAGTGTTTACAAGGTCGACAGGTAAATTACCCAGTGTCCTTATAGTAGTCTATAGGTTCACCCCTCCCAAAATACTTCAGTTTGGGACTTCATGAGCTCTAAGGTCCCCTCATCTTGATGCCTCCATTTCGACTTGGTGACTCCATTCCAGGACTTCTTGGTGATTCATGCAGAGACAAAAACCAGCAGGCAGATCTGCTGGAATCCTCGTGAAGGCCACTCTGTATAATTATATGACCTTGAGCAAATTTCTGAACTTTTAGAACTAGGCTCCCCCCTACCACTTTTTTAAAAAAACAGTAACAATCAATCAGGTCAAATAAAATTTACAGCTTTGCTTTGAGAGTTGAATGAGTTAACATATTCAAATCTACTGAACTATAAGAAAGTATTTGATAGATGTTTTCTTTTTCATATGAGGAACTTCATGGCTAGAAAAAAATTATGGGGTGGATGATAATACAGCATTTAAAATACACTAGTTTTAATCAGTCCTTTACTTGAAATGTATTATCTCAGTCCTAGTAACACTCCTATGAGGCAGTTAGTATGTATCCACTATTTTGAAAATAAACTAAAGCTCTGAAATGTCAGGTTACCAGTCAAGATCAAAGTGACAGAGCTCAAGTGCTAAACCTCTGAGATGCTCTGCGACAACCCTGAAATGAGTTCTTATTTCATTTTCAGATTTTTGTCCAAATAAGCAACAGCCTCCTTCAGGGAGTTTTGTATCCCTCATGCTAATAATTACTCCCTCTCTTAAGCTCTCAGAGTACTGTGATTTTTTTTTAATCCCTTGTGCTTTCCATGTGTTATACACATAAGTATGTCTGCTCCTATAGTAGACAGATACTTTTTTGAGACTATGGATGGAATTTTGTTCTATTTTTCTTTGTTTCCTTTCCATATAACTATTACCCCAAGGCTCTGCATGCAGTAGGCTTCTGATAATCCCTGTTGAACTAAGGTGTGTGTTAAATAGAGTTAGCAGAGCGTAAGACACTAAGTTGGAATCTCTGTCCCCACTCTGGTGCTGAGGCAAGTTACTCAACTCCTCTAGTTCACTCTTTTCATTTTAAAGTGGGATGATAGTCTCTACCATGATGGGGTTGTTGTAAGGAAATGATATGAGAAAATGCAGGAGCTGCATTTACACGGTTTCTGGCACACACTACACACTCATCCGTGGTGTATGTTCTAGCACTCGTAGGTGGAGACTGGACAAGGCAGATGGCCATGATGAGGAAAGAAAGAGGTAACCCTGGGAGACTTGGAGAAACAAGGACACTAAGGACCAGACTTGCTTATGTCTTAGGGAATGATGAAACAAAGATAGATAAAAGAGAAGGAGATATTTTAAGGAAAGTTTAGTAGCATGGAGAAGAGCCAACAAAATGAGCATAAGACTGCTGGGACAAGAGGGAAAGGGCTGACTAGAAGCAAAAGAAGCCTGGAGCAGCACACTGGGGATTTTGTGCAGGATGAAAAAAAGGGGCCAGAGAAGAGCCCTGCCGACCACGAAAAGAGAAAGGCCACGAATGGGAAGGGGGTGGCTGAGAGGGTGACATTACAAACCAAGGTGGCTGCAGAAGGAGCAGTATCTGTCTGGATGCAAAAAGAGGATCTGAAAGCCAAAAAGGATGAATAATCCAGGCATCAGGCTCAAGGCAGGAGGCAGCTGTTCATTTATGGCTTGATAAGCACTTGACTAAGCCTCTTTGTCAGACAGTCTAGAGAGGGCTTCTGTTGGTGGTAACCTGGGGTCTCTTTGAAAAATCAAGAAGGGTCTTTTCTGAGCTTCAAGTTTAATTTCTACAAGTTGAGTGAACATTTGCTGGCACAAGAATTTCTACCTGGAAGAGGTGGGAGTGAGATGGGCAAGATCAGTAACCCTTTTGATAATTTAGAAACAGGGGTCTGGTCTCATCTAGAGCCCTGGCTCCTTCTCTGACCATCACTCAGCTCCCTTTACCACAGCAAGAGAAGAAGAAGCTTGTCAAGCAGTAGGACCCAAGTCATTAGGCAGCCTGCAGGGCCAGAATGATCTTTTTGGCATGGAATTCAAGTGAAATTGTCCAGAGCAATTTGCAGACTAACCTGAAAGGTGACACAAGCAAGGAAGTAGCTAGAGAAACAAAAGTTCCTTTACCCACAGAGCATTGAGGCAGACGTGCCCTGCCTCAATAACTAGAAATAGTAACAGGAATTCAAAGGAGTACCTCTTTCCAGATGTAGTGAGAGCACACACAGATGTGTGCATGTGTGAACACATCCTGTCTCCTCACCTGCTCACTTCAGTGCAGGTCCAGGTTGGTGGGGAAGGATGCTGCTCTACTCAGTCATTCAGGGATGCAGAGACCCATGGTTTTGCCATCTCCAATCATGTCATGGAATTTGACATACAACTGGTAGGAAAAGAGCACGGAGGCTATACCTGGGAGTTTTTTACAGTTAGGTCTAGAAATGGTGTGTATTACCTCAGGTAATATTCGCCAGAACTCTTCTCAAGAACCCAGCGTAACTGCAAGGAAGGCTGAGAAGTGAATCCAGTGATGAGGTTTGGAAGAAGATGAAATAGACTCGATGGTCAGTAAGCAATCTGTGCCACATGCCTGAAAATACACAGGCCTTTTGGAGGTGGTGGGGGTTGGAAAGAGGAACTGGAGAACAGTCTTAGTTACTGATAGGATTATTTCCAAAAGATGAAAAATATTTCCAAAAGATGAGAAATATAAAACAAAAAGTGGCCTTTATTCTGAGAACACGGAGAGAGATGACCGGCACCCCCCACCACTGGTGGCCGGCAATCTCTCCAGTGGACACGTGGTGTGGCGGGTATGTAAGTAGCCTCGGTTTGGGGTGGAACCTAAGGGGGCATCAGGGATGCACGGGTAGCCCATTGGTCCTAGGTTTCGCTCCATAGGTAAATTCTCAGGGGCGGGAAGATGGCGTCACAGGTAAATTCCTAGGGGCAGGGAAGGTAGGAGCTTCCTGGTTCCGGTTGAGGCTTTCCTGGCTACAGAGTCCTGTCTGGGACAAAACCCTTTCAGTTACTTATTGCTGAAACAAAATACCTGAAACCTAAAGTTAAAGGAGGAATGATTTATTTGGCTCATAGTTTGCTGGCTCCAAGTCAGGGCAGTATGGTAGAGGGGCATCACAGAGGAGTGATAGTCCGCAGCAAGTATGCAGGTGAGAAGGCAGCAAGTCCAAATGACCTTAGCAGTTTCTTTCTGCCCTTTTTATGTTTTTTCTAGTCCTTTGGGCTCAGAGCAGATGCCAAATGAATCAGTAGACTGATTTAGTAATCACACACTCTTAATCCCAGCATCCCACACTCTAGATCCAACCACCTCTGAAAAAACCCCATGACTGTATGAGGCTTTGGGGGAACATTTAGACATAACAACAAGGACTAAACAGATTGAAAGACAAAGATGGCTTAGAACACCAGCCCACAATGGAGTGGTTTAGTGGCACTTACTTTCTTGTCTCCAAGAGTGCTGTGGAGGCCTGGAGAATACTCTAAAGAGAGAGTGAAGGCCCCATCACTCAGCTTGAGGGTCATCTGAGGCAGGCTCAGGGAAACTGAGGTATAGCACAGGTCACCAGGATAGTATAACAGCAGGAACACAGAACACACACTTCATACTGTAGTACCCATGTCTAGTTCCTCTATGATCCATCTTTGTAGGAGGGAGCTGGAGAGCTAGGGTTTAAGAGGAAGAGGCAAATGAGAGGCCAGCAGGCAAGGAACGTCACTCCTGGAAAATTCTGACCCAGTGTTAGAATGGGAAGCCCCACACATCTTAGGAGGATCCTCAAGAGGGGAGGAAGCCTCTAAGGAGAAAAGGGAAACAGAGCTAAGAAATCCCATTCTTTTTGTGCTGTAAGAGGTATGGCTTGATTTTAGTGTTGATGCTTCTCTGGAATGTCAGACCTATCCACTAACACTCTCTGTAATGATGGTAATGTTCTCTGTTACACTGTCTAATATGGAAACCTCTAGCCATCTGTGGTTTGAGCATTTCATGTGTGGCTAGTATGACCTTAGGAACTGACTTTTAACTTACATTCAGTTTTAATTAATGAAATAGAATTCACTGTCTGAGACTATTGGCTAAGTGTATTGGATGTCATAGGCAGTGTCAGCCCTGTGTAAGGAGGGTAGTGGGTTGTTAGAAGTTTCAGCTGAGTCTCCTCATCCTCTGGCTGTTAATACCTTGGCCCTCAGTTCCATTCTAGCCTTGTTCTTCAGGTAAGTCCTGGTAGATGGAAGTCTAGTTCTACTGGCAAGTTTTTATGTCTGAGATTCTTTTGTATCTTTGTGAATCTCTGAGGCTGATCAGCATGACATGAAGAGAGATTGGTTACAGTGCTGAACAGACAGGAAAGGTTACTGGAACTTCACTAGCCTAGTTCTAGAACTCCAAGGAGTTTTAGATCCTGAGTTGTCTGAGCTTGGTTTTAAGGCATTGTGCTTTGGTCGTTGCTCCTGTGTCAGGATGGTCTGACGCACTGAAGGCTGGATCACATGGTAGCATTCTGCAAGATGCTCAGAAAAAGTATTGCATCTCAAGGACAAGAAATGTAACTGCTCTTATTCACCTACTCTGTGCCCAGTCTAATGTGACTCATTTGCTTCATTCCTAGACTATCTAATGCCACTTGTCTGTTCCATGATCAGAGTGTAAATGGTAAGTGGTTTGATGGTTGCTAACTTCATATTCCGTTCCCCAGTTTCATCTTGAATCTAGAACACTGTATTACCTAGTTAGATCAGCTGAGTGAGCTCTACTTCAAAGTCCACTGAAGTCAACAGACATGGCTACCCATTCCTATGTCACAGAGAGGCCCCTAGGCCTGGGGCTGCCTTGCTACTGTTACAGAGCCAACACAAGAGTCCCTGGAATTTACCCTCAAGACTTCTCCTTACCTACCTCTTGGCCTGGACATCAAGCTGCAGGGACAGGAACATGTTGATTCCTTCCTGGCTTCTCTTGAGTCACTCGATTTTTTTTTTTCTTTGTTACCCTCCCCTCTGGGAAAAGCTGATTTTCAATTCTCAGCAGGAGACAGGGCATGATATTTCCAAATAGTATTTGTAGGAGATAAGAGGGATTTAACAGTAAAGACATGAATACAGTGTGATCAGCAGGCCCAGGGACCCTAGTTCAGAGGACATCTGGCCTGCTCATGGTATCTGTCCCCCAGGGATAGCCTTTCCCCAAGTCTAGGCTCAGCTTTCAGTCTTGAAAGCTACACTGTACCCTCTGGTTCCTGAACTGCAGCCTTCCTCAAGACCTAGCTCAAACTTTACCCAAGCCCCTGCCTCACCAGGCCTCCTAGACCTTCTTAGAATGGGTGCAGGAAGGCTCTTTCTAAGGGCACACAGCACTAATGGTATCCTGCTCTCTGCGTTGTCCTCCAAATGGACCCTCACCAACTCTTAAGTAGCAGCCAGATGCCTCAGCATGGCTTAGAAGTCTGTCACCATCCATTCCTCTTCCTCTTCCCATTCTCTAACCAAGCAGTGTGTTCACCTTTCCCCTTCTTCACATGTGAAGCATAATGGCCCTGGGCCTTTATTCTGTGTCACCTCTCTCATCTACTCAGGGATGCCACCTCTGTATTATATCCCTTGTCTCCCTAACGCCAGACAGAAGTATTTGACCAGATCTTTTTAGTTCTGTCAAAGCACCTGTACGAGGTTTTGTCATTTTAGTTTTCTCATCTGTTCCTGCATCTGTCCCACACACCCAGCACCCGATTGTGTTCTTTCTGACCAGGAAGTGGAATGCAATGGAGCCCGGGAGACTTCTCACCTCAAGCCAGAAGAGAGATGAGCACAGGATCTACCCAGTATAGTTTCATTCTTCACAAACTGTCTGCTATTGAAAGCTGTTGTTTCCCGCATCTGATCTCTACTCCTAGCGTCCTCCACCAGAAAAGCAGAGACTCAGGAGCAACTGGCACAGCCTCTTTCACTGACCAAGAACGCTATACCTAATTATTGGGTGGTAAACATACTTACGCTGAATTCCAGCGTAAGTTGTGTCATTATTATTCTATTCTTTGTTGTTTTTTTGTCTACAGAGCAGCACGAAGGATAGTGTCCAGGAAAACTGGTATAAGTAGCTTTTTCTCCCCTCCTGCTGCGCCTTACTGAATCTGGAGTTAGAGCTTCCAAAACTGGGACCAGCACACTCTCCCTCATCCCTGTACTACTCTCTTGGGACCCACTTCCCACAACCTCCCCGTCTTATTCATGAATAAGCCTTCTGTGCAGGGCGATAGCAGTGGCTGCTCCTCCACTCTGCTGCCACTGGCTGAGCCAGGCCCCTGCCGAGTTCCCTCCTCCACTCCTGATGGTGTGTACCTGGCTGGGTTCTCATTCTCACTGGGGAATGTTTCTGTGGTCCCAAGTTGGACTGTCTTTTCTTTTCCCTTCCACTTTGAAGGAATAGCAATTATACCAAGCCACCATTAATTTGCTACCCAACTTCTTTCCTCTCCCTTTGCCTCCTTCATGTACTTCCTAGAATCCTTGTTGGTGGCTTCCTTCTACCATCCTTCAGCACTGAACCACACTTCCAATCTCCATTGTGTGGGTGTATTTACCTCTCTCTATTGTGAGATGGATTTCTTAAGAGCAGACTCTGACTAAGTACAGTTTTGTAGCCTCCCATATTCTCCACATTCTCCCACAGGACCTCGAGGTGGTAAATGTCAGTGTCTCCCTATTGATCATTCTGAAGTGGAGGCTCATTAAGGGCTTTGTGAAAGTTGGGTCCTCTTTCATTAGGACAGTATTTCCCAATGTGTGTTCTATGGGTTGCATGATATTATAGGATAGAGATCAAATGAGACACATTTCTTATAATTGTTATATGTTAATATGCTTTGTGATTTTCCAAGAAGAAAGATATGGGAGCCCGAGACCCACATAGGTTGGGGACAGCAAACACAAAGCCCTGAGACAAGTACTCAGAATGATAGATAGCATGTACTTAGCTCAGGCAGAGCATAGAAGTTAACATATTAGGGTAAAGACTAAATTATGATCAATAAGTAAAGCCAATTGCACAAAAATGCTCCCTGGGCCACAGCAAACACCGAATGGGGGCCTCATTTGGCAAAGGTAATTCGTCATTCTTGCAATTCTCCCTCACTCTCGGGGTTTCATTTCCTCCCAATCAAAGCATACAGAGGCTTTCACCAATATTTCAGCCAACAGACCTTTACTCAAAACACTTGGACCCAAGAGTCAGACTTCAGATAGAAAATGTCAAAGTCAGCTGCAGATCTATCAATTTTCTAAGCCAGGACTTCAGGTCAAATAGGGAAAATTTCTTAGGCAGGACTAGCCATAGCCAAATAAGGTTGGCCTAGGAACTAGTTTTGTTTATTTGTTTCTTAAAAAGTTCATGAGATTGCTGGTTCTATAAATATACATGGGCAAATGTGTCATAGAGGCACTCTTATCTTCACCCTCAGGGGACAGTGTCATATGGTCACTACTAGTATTTTGCGATCTCTTTGTTCAGCAACCATCTCTGGGCATTTGTCCCATCCTGTAAATTCCCAAATATCTCATGATTCCCCCCTCCCCTTGCAGAAGAAAAGTAGCAAGTTCCCTGCAGTGAAGTTTCATGGGACATGTGTTTGGGATTCTGCGCTGCCACTTACTTTCTATGTGGTATCTATCTCTGAAATGAGAATACAAGGGCTGATAAAAAAAATATGTATTTAAATTCTTTTAAAAATTATTACAACAAAAAACATATTGCTATAATCTCCCTCAAAATACTTCTCCTCACTGGAATATGATACTGGGTACCATACTCAGTGCTTACTTAAGGTTATCTTTGCAATAACTTGGTGACTTGGTTATTACAATCCTCATTTTATAAATGAGGAAACAGATTCAGAGGTGATAGCAGTTTGTCTAAGTTGACAACACTTTTCCCATTGCTCTTGCTACTTTCTGGGGCAATTCTGGAAGTCTTTTTCATGATCAAGGTAAGGCATGATCAAAGATACAGTGAGTGCTGTGGCTGAGTACCATGAATGGAAATTCAAGTTCCTAAAAATGTTGTAGTGTGTCCTCACCCACTAGATCTGGCACCATGTGCCTGGGTTTCCCTAACATCAAAACAATAATAAAAGGTAAAGCTTTTGAATCGATTCATGATCCTGAGGCAACCATGAAAAGGAACTTTTAAGCCCCCTCCAAATGTAAAGACCCAATCCAAAAATAAGGAGAGGGTATTGGGGAAAATAGAGAAATCAAAATGTGTCATATGCAAATGCAATTTCCCTATGATGAATGTGATTGTTATGTATAACAATAAACTTAGTTATATTTTTAAAAAGAGAAGGGACTTCCAGAACTGCTCGAGAAAATGGCAAGAATGTGGTATGAATTTGTTTGAAGGGAGGGGGACTATTCTGAGGGAGATCAATGGCAACGTGTCTTTTACTGTGTAAGTCTTTTAAGAACCCATTCATCACATTTTTCAGTCATGCCTCATATCTATCTAATAAGGGACTCTGTCAGGATAAAATGGAAAAACGTGTTAGAGAATCTGTAAACCCCATCACTGCAATGCATTTGTTGCACCTATGCTACATGGATCTCCATAAAGAAGAGCTATCATTCACTGAGGGCCTATAGGATACCATACTAAGTGCTTACTGTTATCCTTGCAATAATCTGGTGGGGTGGTTATTCTAATCTCCTTCTTATAGATAAGGATGCTGAGATTCAGAGATGTGAGGAGTTTGCCTAAGTTTATGAATTAGCAGTGCCAGAAATTTTAAATTCATAGCTAAGTTCAAATCCCACATTCCATGCTCTTTAAAATTAATAGTTAAGATGCTCTAACAATAAAAATTAAAGCCTGCTTCACATGCAAAAACAGATGAATGAAAAAGATACTCTGTCAAGGCTATCCTGTATGATTCTATATAATAAAGATTAACAATAGCACTGTTACCTTTAAAATAAAAAAGAATAACTTGTTGTTACAAGAGCTACTTCCTAAGCTTGATTCTGTGAGTTGCTAGTGGAGCAAGCCTCTTTCATGTCTTTCTTTCTTTTCTTTTCATTTCTTCTTTTTTCTTCTCTAGAACACAGGAGAAATTGCCACCTATATCCCAAGACTTTGCAAGAAGTAAATTGGCCTAGAATATGCAAAAGTAGCTACAACAGTGTCTGGCTCTTGGCAGACACTCAATAATGTAGCTGAATGAAATTCTTTGTAGTTTAAATCTAACAATGACACACATGATCGTAGTGTAGATATACAGACTTTTAATAATGGAACAAAATCCCAGGAGAGACATTAGTGCTCATTTTTTCATAATGATGTTTTAATAATCAGAGTATAAGACATGAGGACACGAACTGGTGTACAACATAGGGGTTAAGTGCACAGACTCAGAGTCACACAGGCGGGTCACGTCCATCTGCCAGCCCCAGAGATCCTCTACCTAAGGCCTTGCAAAAGTAACTCATCCTCTCTGTGTCCATTTCCAGGGCTGTAATGTGAAAGGGTGGTTGGGAGGATTGCAGAAGTTTATATGGAAAATGCTCTTAGTACAGTAATGGGTGAGTGCTGTGTAAGGTCTCCCTACAACACGCACACCAGCTCTCTCTCCTTCCTCGGCACCCGTGATCCACTCATAAATCCTAAAGAGAGGTTTGGATGACCTTCCACATTTGGTATGTTTTTGTACATATGCCTTTTCTCCTCTGCTGTATCTATTTGAGGCTGTGCTGCTATCTGATTCAGTCCACTCCGGGTTCACACTAAAGTAAACTCTCCATAGCTGTTTGTGGAATCTGTGAAAAAATCATGGAACTGGAACTTGTCCTTTGGGTTCACTTCTGAGGGGTTCCCATGCTGTGTATACCTCCATCATGTAAACTCATGGCTGAAGCGCTTCATGGTGCTGAATTTCCTTGTTCTGGCTCCGGAGATCCAAACAAGAGCATCTGTACTCAGGAGAGGCCAACTGAAGCCATACACTACCCACAACAATTTGGCCAATCCGTTTACAACTGCAGTCACAGACCTGGCCTGACAGACTGGCAGATTAAGGGCTCAAAAGCACCTGGGAAGTGTGATGCAAGGACACCCCAACCTCATACCACCACCTCCCACACACACACACTGTCTGAAAGCCTACCATTGCTCTTCAGGTACCCATGGCCACATACTCGGGGAAGATGAGCACAGTGTGATTACCAGCTGTAAGGATCTCTGAAGGTCAGTGCAGGACAAGTGATGAGTGACTAAAACAGTACGGGAGGGAACAGGAAGGAAGGCAAATTTCAGAGCCTGGGAAAGGGGCTGCTCTTTCTTGTCTTCAGGACCTTGGCAGTGAGGGTTTGTCAGAGAAGAAACAGCCTCAGAAGCTCCTCACTATCTAGCCATCTTAGAGAAATGACCAGTAATGGCAGGCTGTTGTGGGCTCATTCCTCATGTACTTTCTCATTCTCTCTCTGGCCCCCTCCACTCATGTTCAACATGTAGGCCACCTTTCCAAGAGGCCCCTGGGCACCGCTGCCCAAGCTTAGGCTTTGGGAACAATCAGACCTTATTTCAAACGTTGACTCTGCAAATACTGAATGATGCTGGCCATGTACCCTCATTTCTCTGGACTTCAGCTTCCAGATTTACTAATGTCATTCTTCCAATCTGACTAAAAATTGTTGAAATTGATGCAAGCTAATTATATTAAGTCTCTAGTTGTGTACAGCATGTAGTAAATGTTCTGCAAATTATTATTGGGAGATACAGTGTTAGGTCTCATCATACTGTACTCTCCCCCTTTTCTTCTATATTTACCCAATTGAAAGCCAGTCAGTCATACCAAGGCAGCAGACTGCCTGGGTGTGGTGTTAAAGCTAGAGAACATTTCTTCCAGTTGTTTAGCCTACATTGGAAGAGAGTTATAAGTTCTCGTGTTCAACTGCACCCATGTCTATGTACCTGTTCTGGGTAAGGGTGTTTGTCATCTGTATGCTCAGAACTTGTTCCCTTTGGTCAACTGTCTTTCTCTTTTCTCCCAATTTCTTACTTGCTTTTCTCTCAAAAAGACACTGGATCTGAGTAGCAGGATTGGATTCTTAACTGAAGGGAAAAAACCCTCAAGAAACGCAACAAAATTGATAACAGACAATAACCACAGAAAACGTCTGAGGGCCGACTCTGTGCCTGGCATGTTTTGTACCCATTACTTTAATATTACAACCCTAGGATAGAGCAGCTGATTGTATTAGTCCCATTTTATAGATGAAATTGACACACAGAAATTTGAAAACTTGTCCAAGGTCAGATGGCTAACAAGTAAGGGGTGGAATTTTAAATTAACCTGACTCCAGGGCCAACTAGGATGAGCTCAATTCTTTATGAGGTACTGTTAAGCCATTTCTAATCCTCATAACAACTTTACGTGCTATAAGCCAGTAAGAAAACAAAGTTAGACTAGCAACTTGCCAAGGCCAGGCAGCTGGTAGCTGTGGAGTCAGAGACTGGATCCATAGCCTGTATATGTTCTTCCCCCTCCTTATAGCAGGGTCTCCAATTCAGTAGAACTTACAAGGGGGACTCTGAAGAGAAGGGAAACAAAGCCTTTGTTTTGCTTTGTTTTGTTTTTTGATGGCGGGGGGGTGGGGGGTGGCGGGGGGGGGGGGAATCAAGCACTTACCAAGGCAAGCACTTGAGCTGCAGAGCTAAATCCTGGGCCCCAGGAAACTAACCTTTGTAAGTATCTAGTACGTGGTCAGCACTTTCCCATAAGGGCATCTCATTTGATCCTTGTATACTCCATCAAGAGGCTATAAATAGCCATAAAAAGAAAACCAGACTGAGAGGTGGACTGACTTGCCAAAGATTACATGGCAGTATTCAGTAAATTCTGGGTTCACATTAATTACTCAGTCCTGAGAACTTGCTCCTTCTATTGAGATTTACAATCTAATACACCCCATCCTCTGATTTTTCAGAAAGCTTTGCTCCCAGCTTAAGATCTCTTTTTTTTTTTTTCTAATCTGTGTTCCAGGAGACTCATCCCCATGGATAGTATCAGAAGGCTCTCTTGTTCTGTACTTTTGAGCTTAGATCAGATTAACAGAAAGTTTCCATAGGAGACCACAGTTTGCAAAAGAGAGGTTAGTATTTGCTCCATGTCCTCCCTCTCTGCCTTGTTTTTGGTACTGGGGTTTGAACCCACGGTTTTCACATTCCCTAGGCCTTTTATTTTTTATTTTGAGACAAGGTCTCACTCAGTGGCTAAATTGTTCAAGTTGAGTTCAAATTTGTGATCCTCTTACCTCAGCCTCCCAAAATATTAGAATTACAGATGTGGGCCACCACATCCTGCCTGCATGTTTTGATTTTTGTGCAGTCCTCTTACCCCACTCTTTCTGGGCCCTGAGAGCACCATTTCTTCCACACATCAAAGGATGAAAATAGCTTCCTGCTATCTTCATTCCCAAACTGTTTCAACATATCTTGCCATACTGTACAAATTCACTTCACTGAATTGCTTTCATAAGCTCAGATGAGCATCCTGTTCCTTCTAGGATCTGACCAAGCTCCCAAGTGTTTGTCTGTGGTCAATTCTTTTGCAGCTGCTTAGCAGAAGGGTTGTGGCTTCTTGCTGGTCAGATAGCTCCAGGTCTTTCCGAGACTAATAAGGGTATAGAACAATAACCAAGGACTAGAGGCTGGCTCTCAGTGCTCTCTCTGCCTCTGTCCATCTGCAGTTGCAATTGGGAGCAGCTCAGCCTCTGTAAGTCCAGTGCCTCATCTTCATTGTGTGAGATTCCACTAGAAGTTGTCTTTGTTTCCTCCCTTCCTTGACATTCAAGCCTATGAGCTGCCACTGGGAGAGAGTAAGGAACTTGCTTCCTTCACATAGTAAAGCAATGAAGTGAAGACTTGATCAACTGCTTCTTAAGTCAGTTACTGCTTCTCTGATTTTCTCTGAGTGTTTTTTCCACAGCTCAATAAATATTTCACCATCACTAATAATATGATCACCACCATTCCCCTGCCACCCTAAACAGCTTAAATTCATCACCACTGTTTGACATAGTCTGCCACTTTGTCTACTCAGGTCTCCATAATCTCACCGACCTCTGGCTTTCCTCAACCAAGAGAGCTGCCTGAAATCTCTTGTTCCAAGATGTGCATGGAGAGAAACTGGGAAAGAAAGAGAAATTGTTTCAGACAGAGAAAGCAAAAGGAGCTTCCCTGGCCATCTGCATAAGCACCAAGAAGAGATGCATGCAAAGCTTGTGGAGATTAGCTGTCTGTTTGGAGAGAAACACCTTCACTGACTAACTATATAGTTTGTTCTGGAAAATATGGTCCTTGGAGTAACTCTTAGTTGATCCTCACACTGGAATATGAAGTTAAACTGCCTTCTGCTCTCAACCCATCCTCTTTGCTTGGCAGGTTTGGAGAAAGGGCCAGGGAAGAAAGAAAGAAGTAGAATCCCAGCTGAGGGAGGGAAGGGAGTGCACGCTGGGGGCAGAGCATGTGAATACACAATCAGGAATTTTGTGTGCTAAAAATGAAATTTCCTCATTGTCTATTTATTCTTTCTAGCATTTTCTTCTTTAAATATTAGGACACAGCCATCTTAAGAAGTTGAGGAGAAGAACCCTAGCCCCAGGGCTCCAGCTGCTCAGCTACGAAGTGGTAAGTGCTAGAGGAGAGGTGGCCTGTGGGGAAGAAGGTAGACAGCTGAGAAGTGTCTCCAAGCGGGTGGGGCAGGGCCTAGGGGATGAGTTGCTGGCAGAGGGTAAATAGGGTGAAATAAATAGGAGGTACAAAGTCTTGGGTCAAAGAAGGCACTGTTCTCCATTTTCCTTTGGATTTTGGCTGTTCAATTGAGTAATTCCTGACCCCAGGGCAACTCAGAGCTCCTCTGGCCTGCTCTGGAGATGTTATTTAATTGCCTTAAGATTCTACTTGGGATTTTCCTCCTGAATTTTTTCAAATGCCCCAGCCTTACTTGGCCATTTCAGTATTTGTTTTTTCTTTTATCTAATTCTCAGGGATGTCCAGAACAGCACGCTCTTCAGAAAGTCCCTAGGGCAGACAGGTCTCCCTCTGAGAACCTGGGCCAGGCCTTGGAAGACCTGCCCCCTCAGACTGAGACTAGAGCACCAAATCCCATACCCCAGCAAGCCCACCACTCCCAGAATACAAAGTCTCAGACAGTGTCAGCAGTATCTGAAATTCTCGGAAGAGAGCTGTTAGTAATTCCCCAGAAGAGTCAGGCTTTTCTTTAGTCCTTAGATTTGCAATGCAGATGCAAGGAAGGTGGGCTGCCTTGCCAGTTAGGGGTGAATTTGTTGGTAGCTTGTCTCCTCTAAGAGAGGGACCTGCACCTGAATCATATGGAGCTGCTCGACTTCTGAAATCTTAATTTTGAGCAAATCGTTTCATGGGTATAAATCTGTCATTTCAGCTTTTCCCCAAATCTGTCACTTTTACTCAAGATTCTTAGCTCCACATCCCTCTGAATCTATCATTCTGGGAGGGCTCCACTCCAAAGTTGACCATTTGACCTTCCCCCAACCAGCCTCTTATGTTCTGGTCTTATATTACATTCTTGGGCCAGTCATAGAAAACTACTAGAGAAGGAGGTATTTAACACAACAGAAGCACATTCGCTCACAGGTCTGGAGGCCACAAGTCCGAAATCAAGGTGGTGGAAAATCAAAATCTTTCTGAGGCTTCTAGAATAGGATCATTCCTTCTTTTCCAGCTACTGGTAACTCCTAGCATTCTTTGGCTGGCATCAGCATAAGACCAGGCTCTTCTTCAATTTTTCTGTAGCTTTTTTCAACTTTGTCTATGCGTCATTTTCTTTTTCTTATAATGACATCAATCATTAGATTTAGGGAACACTTTAATTCAGAATTTCACCTTGATTTTTACCTTGGTTATATCCACAAAATCCTATTTTCCAAATGAGGTTGCATTCCAAGGTTCTAGATGAACATGAATTTTGGAGAGACATGCTTCAACCCATTACAGACCCTCTTTTTCTTTCTGTTGTACCTGCCTTCCAAATTGCCAAGCTTCATTCAAGACCACAGTTGAGCATTTTCCTTTTCACCTGTTGAATGTAGGTTTTAGCTCCTGCTCTTTGCTACTCTCAAAGGCCCTTAACCAAAAGAGGGCCTCCTGTCATGCAGCATCAACTCCCATTTTCTGCAGAAGCCAGCTCCACAAAGATGATAAAATTTGGTGGCCAGACTTTTCTGAAATTTTAATCCTGAGGCCTCTACAAACATGTGTATATTTTTAACCTTCACCTTTTCAAGTAGGCTGAGTACCACTTTTATAACACGCAGCAGCCTAAACACCATTCATTTACATATTGAGTGCCTATTGTCCCCCAGGCATTATGCTGACACTGACCTCTTCTTCCCCAGCTAATGAGGTCATTACCTTCTCAGGGTTGACGGTGTAGGAAGAACTCTTTATGGCTGCTCTATAGCATTGTCTTCTAAGGTTTACATTCTTCGGGTTGTTAGATAATTCTCTTTACTTGGCCTTATTCTACTTTGATATCTTGTCTCCTGCAGCCCACATCAGGAGCTTAGCTGAACTCTCACTGAACCCAGGCTCTTGTGTATTTGAGCTGTGGTACTTTTCTCTGCCGTCTATCCTACTTCCAAACCAGGAACTGCCTGCCTTGTTCAGTTCCAATGCTATCTTATCCTAGGAACCGTCCTTGCCCGTCCTGGTTTTAATAGCTTTTGCATAAGTCTCTTGTGTGAATCCTGCTGCCTTGAAATTGGGTGTCTGTCTCTCTTTTCTCTTGAAGTCAAGGACAATATTTTATTTATATTTATTTCTTCCATCTCTAGCATAATGTAGGTATATAGTGAGCATTTAACTGTTTAACAGAAGAGGCAGTGGAAGATCTCCATTCAGCTGAGACTTCAGTCTGCAGAGTACGGACTTTCCCACCTTCCTCCATCCCCTGCACTGCATCTGTGTGTTCTCCTGGGTTATTCATGCCAAGATGCTTCACATGGCATAACAGAAGTGTTATGAACTGAATTGTGTTTTCTCTAACATACCTTTTGAAGTCCCAACCCTCAGTGACTCAGAGTGAGGCCTTATCTGGTAATAAGGTTGTTGCAGATATATTTAGTTAAGATGAGGTCTTATTGACGTAGGGAAGGCCCTTAGTCCAATATGACTGTTGTCTTATGAAGAGGGGAAGTTTGAACACAGATCCCACCCAGAGAAAAAACTATCAGAAGAGAATCTAGTAATATTCCACCCACCGCAAAACACCAACGATTACTAGCAACCGCCAGAAGCAGGGGAAAAGTGTGGAGCAGATTGTATAGTCCTTGGAAGGGATAGACTCTGCTGATAACTTGATCTTGGACTTCTGTCCCCTAGAGCTGTGAGATAACCAATGTCTGTTTATGTGAAAAATACAGAGATAAAGTGCTCATACAAACCAATGCCTTCCATTTTCCTATCCAAGCTTTCATTTTTTTTTAATTTTAAAGAGAATAAAACCTAACAAAATAAAACAGAATAAAGCCAATCAAAACAAAACCGTGAAAGTGGTATAGAACTTCAAAACAGGGTAATAGGAAATCTGCAATGGCTACCATAATATCTCTTGTAATCTTCACAGTAGTTGTCCATACTATCAGACATAGAAAAATCAAATAAAACAACAATAAACAAGTAAAACAAAACAATAGATCAGAACAAAACTAAACAGAACAATATTGGACTTCAAAAACAATACAGAAGGAAATCTCCCATATTTGCTATATTGCATATTGTTATCCTTACTAATAGATGCTCAGTCTACCAGCTTAGGCTGCAAAGTCAACTAAACAATACAAGAATTTAGTTGCTTTTATATCTCAGTTACTGCAAAGTCAACTAAACAATACAAGAATTTAGTTGCTTTTATATCTCAGTTACTAGCAGCTCAGCTTCAAACAAGCCAGTTGCTTAGGGAGAGAAGAGCTTCTTGATACTCACACTGTCCTGGAGCACTGTCGGCTCACAGCAGGGGCAAACTGGCTTCTCACTTCCTGGGTCTCTCACGGCTTGCGCAGCTTATAGGAAGGCCAATTTGGCTTCTTGTCCCAGACCCAGTGTGACTTCTGTTCATTCATGGGAGGCACAAACTGGCTTCTGTCTTCCTGGGCCCTGCATGGCCTGTCCTCATCTTTCATATGTGTGTGTCATTGATCCCTATCTAAACCAGCAAGGTAGGTTTCTCTGTTCTATTATCCCTGCTCTACAGATGACAAGAACAGAAGCCCACCAGAAGCAAAGAAATCGAACTTACTACTTTCCCTGGTTTTTTTCCTTTGTCAATCTCCTCTACAGCCCCATACCCACCCCGTGTGTGTGTGTGTGTGTGTGTGTGTGTGTGTGTGTGTGTGTGTGTGTTTCATGGGAAATTTTGATCTCTTTCCATTGTCCTTTCAGGATACCTAAAGGCAGCTTTGAAAAATGTGAGATATTGCAGGATTCTGAAGGTATTTTCATTACTCATTCTTCTCCCTTAGGGACCCTTCCCTCTATGGCTTCAGGCTGTTTTTGGCATAAAGCAGCTGTACAATGAGCCTTATAGGACCCTCCTTCCAAGGCTCTAAAGAGTATGTTGGACCATCTAATACCCTGAAAACATTTGCCCACCTGGGGACCTAGGGAAAAGCATTGCCCCAGGTACTCCTCTGTCCCTTGATGAAGCCCAGTGAGCTTCCCAAAAGGGATGGCTCCTCCTTCTCTTTGGAAAGGGGTCCTGGAGACTTATTAGTCTCAGGGCCACATTCTAACCACCCAGACACACCTACCATTCCCTCAAGCCCTGTGACCCCCTTCGCATCGCATGGGACCTCCTTACTTAAACTACCACCAGCCACTCATCTTGTAGGGAGGGCTCTTCCATGGACCCCATTGTCTGCAAAGCAACCCAACATCCCCAGTGGTTTCTTGTTTTCTGTCCCTACAGGCAGGCACACAGGCCATTTTCCTTTTTAAAGGTTTTAGTGTGTGGCTGACTGCAGGGAGATAAAGAGGAGTTGATAAAAGTCACAGCTTGGATATTTCAAAGCTTTAAAAAATATTAAGGTATTCTTTCATCCAGACTCTTGATTTTCTTTCTGAGATGACAACAGCAGTGCCACTGACTTAAAATCCATACAACCCACATTTTTTTATGATAAGGAAATGAAGATAGCATATAAGCAGAGCACTGCTCCAAAGGCCACTTGACTCTGAGGGCTTCTGAGTTCTGGAGCTTTCCCACCTATGGCTCCAAAGTTCTCCAAATATCATGCATATTTTCCTACAATTTTTAGAGCAGGATTCTTGCTTGTTGAAAGTAACGGACTCCCCAGCAACTTGGTGAAGCCAAGTGGCCCCTCTCAGATAGTTTCTAATGTAGAAAATAGAATGTGTAGGATTATAAATGAAATCAACTTCTTCAAAATAGTTATTAAAATATTTTTTAAATTTTGTGATATAATATGTAATGTTATTACTATATTAAATAGCAAAATCTAGTGTAGGCCTAATAATTATTATAATTTTGAAGTGGTGATCACAAATGACATTTCAAGATACTATATCTAAAACAACTGTAATATGTTATGAAAATACCTGTGACAAAACCATAAATATTGCTAATAGTTCTGTGATCTGTAGCCTATGTTCATACTGGAAGAAGATGCCAATTTTTGGTTGAAGTGTAGCAAAACTAAACATGTAATATTTTTTTCTTTATTTAAATTCATAGATATAAGTTAATAGCTCTAGCTGGGCATAGTGGCACGTGTCTATAATCTCAGCACTTGGGAGGCTGAGGCAAAAGGATTGCTGTGAGTTCAAGGCCAACCTAAACTGCATAGCAGAAACCCTGTTTCAAAAAGACCAAAAAAAAAATTAAGAGCCCTGCCTAGCAAGCTAAGGCTGCTGTACTCTGAGAAGAAAAGTATTAAATAGTGGTTCCCACCTTGAACCATTATGAAGATCGAACAGAAGGAGCATTTGCTGCCATGGACTTTAGGGTGGGAGAGTGGCTCAGGGACTCAGAGACATTCTCTGAACTTTATAAATATCACAGTAGTATTCTGGTAACAAGGCTGTCCCAGCATGTTTCCTGAAGAAGATGCAGATGACACTCTGACCTAGAACACTGTTCTCTTGGCAAAGCCGCAGGGAACCTGAAATCTCTTTAATGCTCCAGCTGGAACCTGGACATAAGACCTTTCCCTTTGGCTGGCAAACACCAGGCTGAGCCAGTCAGATAAGACTTGACTCAAGGCTTAGAAATAACAGAAAAATAAATGCTTTAGAATAAGGCCCACCGAGACGCAAGTAGTTATTGCCCGAGCACCAATGAAGTGAATGTGAATCCCTGAGAAAGATGTGGTAATGCCCAGATCCCGTCTGTGCTCATTCTGGAGTTCTGAGCTTCTATTAGATGACATGGCAGATCTGTTCACCACATCTGCCTCCTCTTCTGATTCCTGATTTCTTCCAAGTAGTACCTTTGCTTCCAGAAGGCTATATTTAGAGGAGAATTCCCTTTGCTTCAGAGTTCAGGTCTGAGAATCCTCTTTGTCCCCGTTATGGATTCTTTATCACTATTTAGTGTGTTGGGGGCTAGCTTTTCTTTATCTTCCCATCCATCCAAACATTGTAGCTGTAAGCTACCACAGCATTTAAATATAATACATTGTTTAATAAGCAACAAGGAAATCAAAACACAGAGCAAGGGAGCCTAACTTGTACCATTCTTGATTTTGTATTTGAAATCTATGCCCCCATAAGAGCTTCGTTAGGAGCCTATCTTAGTAGCCCCTCATATATGGATTTCCCCACTTACAAGCTATATGACCTTAAAGAACTTGATTAATTTCTGTAGCCTCAGTGTGTTTATTTGCAAAATTAGGGTAATAAAATATTCTACCTCACTGGCCTGTTGAATTAAGTGAGATAAAGCCTGCAATGAATATTATGTCTGATACACATAAGTTCCCAACATTAGTTGATATTATCCTTATATCCTATGGGAAAATAGTTAATTCAGCATTCAAGAAAATTATTTCTATCTGGGTGAATATCGTGTTTGACACATGGTAAGTGCTCAGTAAAATCTTCTTTAATTAAATAAATATTTTTCCAAGGATGTTCCTGCTTGGGAAAGATTCCTTGAGGTTCCTGACTGATGACAGTCACTATAAAGAAGTCAAAGTCCATTCTGATACATGACTGAGACATAAAAATTGACTGTCGCTGGCCCTGAATCAAGGCCGGCAGCTTCCTGATGCTGTTGATCTCAAGCAAGAGTCTAAAGAGATGTCTTTCTATGGTCTGTTGGCCATTTCAGAACTTGGGCAGTGAAATGGTCAAGTCATTAGAAACAAACAGCTTGAAGCAACCCCTCTCCTCCCTGGTGAGCGGCTGGGAGCCTGTTGGCACACAGGCTGAGAATCAAGCATCACATCTTCCCCCCGCTCCAGTTAGCAAGCAGTAGCCAGTGATCTGGACATCCCTTGAGAGGTTGACCATAGCCAATGTAGCAAATAGGGGGGATTTCCTTCCACCATCTCTTTGAAGGTAAATACTTTTATCCTTATTTTGCTTTGTTCTAATTGATGGTGTTATTTTAGACTGTTTTGTTTTGTTGAACTTCAATATACATGAATGTCTGGTTTTGAAAACCTAAAATGCCTTCCTCATTCTGTTCAGATCAGTTTTATACTATGGTTTTTTTTGTATGAATTCTCTGTATGTGAAGAACACAATTCTCTGTATTGGAAGAAAACAAGAGACAATATGATAGATAGTGAAGATTCTGGTCATCCTGCTTTGAAATTTATATCTCTTACCTTGCTTTCTTATGTCCTATTTTGTTGTGTTTAATTTTACTCCCTTTAAAATAAAAATAAGAATAATTGACTGTCAGCCTTGATCTTCACAGTCCTGTGAGGTAATCATTAATATATCCTCCATTTTATCTCAAAGAAATCAAGACTTGCAGAGGTTTGGGAATTCAACCAAACTGACACAGCTGGCAAAGTAGCTAAGCTAAGTTTCCAACAGAGGCCCAAGGGCATCCAGAAAAAGCATAAGAATCCTGTCTGAGATCAAGTGGCCTGACTTACTAAAAAACACTGAAAGTGAAAGGGTTTTGCCCTAGATAGAACATTGCAGTGGGAGGTAGGACCTTGAGGTCACTTTCCCCCGCCCCTATGCAATTTATCTGTGGGGTGAAAAGAGTCCCAATCAGCCACTCACACAACAGCAATGCTACCTTTAAGCACCACCCCAGTGGAAAACTATTTGTATGCCCCCACCACCATGTTTTCGGCAGAGAAAGACAGACTCCCAGTGGTCATGGGGTTTCTCATAGCATTCTTAGAATAAAGGCCATTTTTACTTTATATTCTTTCTTTTACTGTGCCAAAAATCCTATCAGAAAGAGTGCTATGGAGGGGACTACAAAAAGACATTTTCAGAACCTCAACTTTAAGTCATTTTCAGAAAGTAAAGTGGCTAAGAATTAATGAATGATGGCTACACTTAGCCATTTATAGGGAAGACCCACTCTAAACAATGCTTTGGAAATGCATAGTGAAGAGACTGAAAATTACCCAAGTCCCAAATAGGTGACAGGACTAACTGCAGCTGCAAAGGGACATGAGCCAATTGATAGCTCCTGACCTAACTGAAAGGAGCCATGGCAGCCAAGCATCTGTGGCCAGCTGGAGTCTAGAAGAGGAGTTGTCAAAGGACACAAGCCCCTAGCATGCCTCCAGTTACACCTGAGGGACACCTGGCTCTGGAAGAACTCTGGTATGATTTATGGTAGTTTGTTCCTGTTTTCTATCTGTAACTAAATCTCCCTTCATTCTGAACTTACCAAGCAACCTTCTGATTATTGGTTCTCTGCCAAAAGGAAACACCTGGTAGGAGTTGTCATGCATATAACTTTTGCCATGTGTTTTTCAGTCTTTTTAGGAGTTCAAGTGTAAGTCCGAGTCTCTTGAATGAGAGCAATTATGTGCATGTTTCTAAATCCAGAGTCTGGAACTGCAAAACTTACCAAAGGATATCTGGGTCCCCAGCAACTCTGAGAAAGACCTCCACCATTGGAGGTGGACAGCCTCTTACCTTCACTTCCTAGAAATGTCAGAAATGAGATCCCTCCATGCTTCAGACTCTGACTATGTGCCTGTAGAGCAAAGCAATGTTTGTAGAACACGTCAGTGGGAGCCCAGGGTGCCTCAGCAAATGAAGAGCTGAGGAAGACCCATCTAATATAGGCATGTTGGAAGAGAGCACTACCACAGCATTCAAGCACCCCAAGGCTGAAGGAAAACAAATAAATCTATTTTCCTGCCCATGGTACCCATGGATGAGCCTTGCTCCTCTCCCTAAAACAGAGAAGGAAGCAGTGAGGAAGCAGGTACATACAAGGATTTGTAAACACTGAGGGCTGTCTGACACCAAGGGAGAAGTCACTGTGGGTAGGACAAGATCCTCCAGATCCACTCAGGAGATGACAACTTCCTTTTATCTCCTTCTCCCCTCTGGGATTCAGAGAAAGTGTTTGAGATAATTTACCATTTAATGTGGGCAGATGGCTTAATTAAGCTAAATCGAAAGGCATTCACAGTGACTCTGAGTGTGTAAATGAATTGGGAGCAGAACCCTGATAGTCACCTGCCAGATGTGTCCTTGTGCTCTGGCCTGTCTCCTGGATGGGTCCTGAGGCATCAGGGTACAGGCTGCACATTGAGTGACCTGCCTTCTTGAGGTTTCAGTGTCCTTGTTTCTCCTATAGCCTCTGCCAGAGCAGACAGGATGGACCCCTGCTTACACATGGGAAAATGCCTCTGGTTTTGTGGCTAATCCCCAGATCTAAGGACAGCAGTAGCAGCAGAGGAAGGCATTACTGCATGTCCCCCAGGTCTATCTGGATTCTGTATGATCAGTCACTCTGAGAACTGAAACCAAAGAGCTGTCCCAAAGAGTGTGTGGTAGTGTAAATATGCCAGACTCCTGGACTGTTGCAGGGAAAACCTTCTTTCTTCTAAAATTTGCAAATGAGGGAACTGACACTGCTACAGGAAGTTACGAGCTCCACAAGACTGGCAGAACAGATGTGAGAATGCAGTTTCCTCTTTCCATACTGTGAATGTGTGTGTATATGTGTATGCATGAATATGTGTGTACATGTATGTATATCTCTTGCATGTGTGTTCATGTATGTGTATATTTGTGCATATATGGAGGGTATAGCAGGCATCACTCCTCTAATACTTCTTCCCTGCTCTTGGCCCTCCTTCATGTCTCCCTCAATTTATGAGTTCCTGCCCAAAGAACAAGTCCTTTCCTATCTCTCTATCTCTTTGTGTCCAAAGGGTGAGGTAGGAACCCCTAAATGAATTTCCAGACTCAAGTATTCCAATCTTGGAGTTTTACAGCCTTCTAGAACAGGCCTGGGAGTGGGGGTGGGGCAGCCCTATATCATTTCTTGGGTCAGTCCTACTTCTGCAGATCATTGACCTTTCCTGTCTGCAGTTGACAAATGTGGGGGCAGAAACCAAGGACAAACTGCCCTCTTCCCAACTCCTCCCATCATCTTAAAATTCTTTGGCCCAGAGCCAAGGAATGATGAAATTTTCTAAGCTGCAAGCAACATTTCTTGGCTCATTAGCTTCATTACTTTGCTGCTCCAGAAGCCCCCTTCACCACCACCACCACAGGAGCCTGAATTGAATGCCTAGAGCAGGGTCTGAATTTAATGACTGCAGCAGGAAAGATGCTCCTGAGCCGGCCCAGGGTTGAAGCGGTTTCCCTCATGGAAGTCTCCAGGAGGGCCTGAGCAGGGTAAAGATCACAACACAGTTTTGGACAGGGTACATGACACAGCAACTCAGGATGTGTGGGTCCAGGAATCTCCCTTAGGGAGAGTACAGAGATAAATGAGGGGGATGGTGCAGAGGGCATGGGCCAAAGACAATGAGTAAATTGGAGAATGGTTAACCCAGGAGATGGTGGAGTGGTGAGCCAGGAAAACTAGGAGAATGGGCAAAGGGTGGCGGGTTCTCTAGAGAGACAGAACCATAGGACATATATATGTATAGATACACGACAAAGGATTATTAAAAGATTGGCTCATATGACTGTAGAGATTGAAAAGACCCAAGACATGACATCTGTAACTGGAGGCCCCGAGATATTGGTACTGTGGTTCAGTCCAAGGACCATGGAAGTTGATGATGTAGCTCTAGCCTCAGGGCTGGAAGCCTCAGCACTTGAGGAGCTGCTGTTACAAACCTTGAAGTCCAACAGAGAGGAATCCTGGAGTTTTGATATCCAAGCACAGAGGAAGAAAGGTGTCTAGCCTCCAAAAAAGAGAGAGAAAGAAAATTTGTCTTTTTCTGCTTTTTTGGTTTATTGTGTGTGTTCTTTGCTCTTTTTTTTCCTTATAGGTCCCCAGCTGACTGGATATGCCTATCCTATTGAGAGGGAATTGTCCCCATCAGTCTTCCAACTCACACACCAATCTCCTCTGGAAGCATCCTTACAGACACACTCAGAAAGGATGCTTTATTACTTCTCAGGGTTTCTCTTAATCTACTCAGGTTGACTCCTGATAGTAACCATCACGGAAGAACAATGAGCAGGGGGTGGTAGACAGAATTACTACAAAAAGTACAGGACAACCAACTAAATATGAATGTCATATAAACAAAGAATTTTTTCCATGAAAAATTCAGAACACATTTATACTTAGAAATTATTTGTTCTTTGAATCTCAAAACTAAGTAGCCATTCTGTGTTCTTATTTACTAAGCGTGGCACCACTGATGTTCAGAGAGCTGGCCAGGAGATGTCGGGGCAGAATACCTTAGGATGGAGATCAGTGAAGGGGATAACGGGGTTAGGCTAGAACTATACCCTACCCTGGACCTCTACTTTAGAAAGTTGGAGGTTTTCCAGAGCTGAATGCCAAAACTTTAATTCCTACTTAGGAAACAACCTGCAGCTGGTTTCTGTCTTCCCTAAGCCCTTAGGTTTTCTTACTGCTAGTCCCTTTTTTGGAAATGCTATGCTCTTACACTTGGCAGAGATGTCCTGCTATCTCTTCCTGCCCTGAAGCCACCAAGCACAAGCACTCAGGTGTTTTCTACTGAAAAAGCTTATGAATACCAGTTTAGGAGATGCACTGGCCTAGGTGTGAGTCTGAGCTTAGTCACCCAATTGCTGTGACTTTGAGCATGTAATTAGCTATCTGTGTCTTAATCTGTGGGAAATGGGGACAAAATAGAATCAACCCACTGTGATCATTTAGTGGGTTAATGTTTACAAAGCTGTTAGAATATAGCACTCAATAATTGATAGCTTTAAAAATTCTAAGGTTCTTTAATCATCACAGGGGGACAGGAAAAGAATAATAAAAAATAACAAATGTGAAGAAATGACATGTACCTGGTTATTTCAAAGCTCTTACTCATAGCTATTACCTTTCTAAGAAATAATGGGAACCATCAGTCTTGCATTGCCTTTTATACTTAAGAGTGTAGCTTCCTAAATCATCTGCTCTCCTACAATCACTCCTTCTTCAAAGATTGCTCTATTGCACATTAGCCTAGATAGCAATTTATGAATTAGACTCCATCCACCCCCTGAAGCCTAGTAGGCATGTATCTCTCAGGAATATCTCAGATAGGAAGGCTCTTTATTAGCCAATAAAACTTGAACCTCTCCTGTGTATGTAGAAGATGGACTAGTGAATGAAACAGAACTTGCCATAACTCTCAAGAAATTCAGAGTCCTGGTAAGGATCTCATCTCACTGTTTTTCCTAAACCCTGCAGTGTTCAGCTGAATGCTTCAGAGACTGGGATAGCAAATTGGTTAAAACTACAATGACAACTCTGACCAACTGTAAATGGCTTAGTAGAGCACCAATGCTCAGCCATGCTCTACCTCAAATAGGGAAAGTGCTGTGGTTGATTAGTGATGCCGGCCAGGAAGGTAGGAAAGAAGTAATACTAGATGTTCTACTGATAGGAACATTCATCTCTCCTTGCACCCCAGATCCTGGAATCAAAGTTGACAGCTTGAATCCAGAAGTTCCTAGCACTGTGAATCAAAGCTTGTGTGTGTATGTGTGTGTGTGTGTGTGTGTGTGTGTGTGTGTGTGTGTTGGAGGAAGGGTAGTGGAAGAGCTGAGTGCCCAGCTCTGGAAAAGGTGAATCTTTAGAACTGGCAGATAAAAGTCTCAAAGGAGGAAAGAAATGGTCACAGGATAGTAGCATAGGATTATGGGTAGAACGCTTTTGATAGGTGTGACTGTCAGAGAAGAACAAATTTTACTAGCTGATAAGAGAAATCTAGCATGAGAAAAGCCCAGTGACAAGAGATAATCTAGTCCACTAATGCCATCATGGACTCTGTCCCCATACCCATCAAGTTGATCCAACTGGGAATACCTTCCTTGATGATGGATGTTGTGCTGAGCCTGGGAGTGACAAATGGGATGGCATCAGGTGGCCCTGAGTTTGTTTGGCCTGAAAGGTCAGCCCAAGAAAGAGGAACAGTTTCAGAATGTGTTCCTGATACCTGAAATAAATGCCTTGGGCCTCCCCATCAAATCTTAAGACGTTCCAATTACACAAACTCATGTGAGTTTGTGTCAATCCATGCAAAATGGAAGATCTGGCTTGAAGGGAACTTAAGGTTGATCTCTTCCTGGTCTTGTCAACCTTGGCACAATTGACATTTTAAGCCTGTGCACCTAAGCTACTTAGTGCTAGTATTGTATATTTTCTTATGTTGCTTAAAACAAAAACTATCTTCAGACACTGCCAAATATCCCCTAGGAATGAAAGTCACCCCTGGTTAAAAACTACTGACTAAAACCATCTCAACATGTAGACAAAGAACTTGAGATGACCTGCCCATGGAGCAGTTGACTTGTTCTTTGTTGTATCACACATTTATATAATTCCTCTATAAATGTCCTCAAGACAAAGTGTGTTATAATTATGGACTTATTGTCATTATATAGCTTATAATACAGCTACATAAAAACATTTAAAGTTAACCTACATTTAATTAAAAGGGGGCCCCTTTCCTATCACCTCTCCAGAGGGTTCTGGGTCTGGGACCTTTCTCCATGTTGCTTCCTACTCAAGTTTTCCCGGAATCTGGTGTAGAACAAAATGTATCAGGTCTTAGAGATAGATGCCCTGTCACTCTCAATCTCATGGCAGTGCTGCTGACTTAGAAGTCATACTTTGTAGGCTTTGGTATACAAGAGAATGAAGGAAGACTCATTTGGAATTTCAGAAAGCACTCCATGATGAGGAGGAGATGAACTATCTCAGAGGTGGATAAGGTGACTGAATGATAAATGTTGGGGCTTTCCATTTCATCATACACACTATTTTCTTCTTTTTCAAAGAAAAGAACATCCTCCTGTTAATCTGTGAGAGCTCAGAGTTGCCCACAGCATTAAAAGTGGTGCAAGGAATAGCATTACATTTCTATTATCTTTCTAATGCAGGCATCAAGACCTGTTCCCGCTAGGCTATTTCACATTTCTGACTAAAAAGCAAGCAATTTCAAAGGCATTTTGCTGGCCCTGGACATTTTTGATGCTGTGCATTTTTTCTTGACTTCACTTATAATATCACCCCTATCAAGTGAGCCTAAGTCCTAGTGATTACTAAAATGCCAAAAGGAAATGGCTAAATTTAGACCTTAGTGGGGTGTGGAGAGATAGGTGGCACTGAAAGTAGAGGCTACAAAGGCAAAGGACAGTTTACAGGCCCCTTGCAATTCAATAAAAATTTGAGTCGCTAATTAAAAATATGTGGGCTATCCTGGTAAACACAGATAGCTCAGGTCTCTGTACCATGGAAAGATGTTGGGGGAAACTGCCTATTTCCACTCATTTTCTCAGTGCTCCTCCTGCAGTTTTGTGTTTAGCAGTCTTTAGTTTGCTTTCTGGCATGGGTGAAGTGATGCACCATTCCTGCATGAGAGATTAAGCTGTTGGAGTTGTTAGGGCACTTGTTTCTATCATGTGCTGAATACAAAATGTCCTGCTCTCTCTGGGAAGTCGATGCTCTTGCATTAGATGTATGATAGGACTCACCTTAAGAGACTGATGGCATATCAGGGTTGTCATGACAAATAGAACTCCAGTAGTCTGGATCAGGAGATGATTGGATGATACTGAGGCAAAATATAGGCAGTAATATGCTTTTAATGATCAATATATCATACTATGGAGAACAAGTACCTACATCTCCACTTGAGAAAAATTTTACCAGGGAGTCCAGGTACTGGACTGTATTTATTCAGAGCTTGCCAGGCATCCCACTCCTTCTGACAAAGTCACACACACACACACAGACACACACACACACATGCACACACATGCACATGCACACACACATACACACAGTGATACTCAATGGCTTCTATTTGCCTGGACACCATAAAAAACATCTCTTCTTCACTAGCCCATTCTTCTTGCATAAAGATCACTGTGATGGTTAATCTTCTCAACCTGACTGTCATGAGAGATGTTTAGAAAATCAATGAAGAATACTTTTGGGTGTCTGGGTGGGTCATGGGAGTATGACCTTGGGGACTATATGTGGTTCCTGACCCCTTTCTCTGCAGTTCCTTCTCTGCTCTTTGTTTCCTGGCCACCATGCCATTTTACTGTGATATCTGTCTCTTCTCAGGCTTAAGGTAATGGAATCATTTAATCAGAGTAGAACCTCTGAAACAATGAGCCAGAATAAATCTCTTTTCTTTAAATTGTGTGTGTCAGGTATTTTGTCCCAACAAAGGAAAGTTTACTATACAGTCATAGGATCTGCAATAGTTCTTAATGACATTTAGTCCTAAGAAAACACCCTAGGTTCCAAGATGGGTCCTGGCAGTATCTCAGGTGCTCTGTACAATTTGTGAAGACTCTTAAATCTGATTGACTTTGTCAGAAAATGAGAGCATCCAGTGAGTTATGGGACTACTGATTTTGGTACTGGATGTACTCAGATGAGGGGCCTTATCTCTAAGGTCCAGGGTACCTCTTTAAAAATACCACTCACCCACACCCAGCAAGGATTTGCTTTTAATTTTTCCTCTAACCTGGATTAGGATGGTTTCTCCCACATTTTTCACCCCTTCTGGTCTCTTTCTGATATAGTTCCAAGATTTGGTGGCCAGGGTCAGAACCCCTATCAATGAACATGGAGGAGCAACAGAGTTCTGACCCACAGACCAACTCCAGTCAATCCTGAGAGTGGAGCTCCTGTGATTTCTGAATTCTTCATCTCAAAGAAGAGACTGACACAAAGATAGATAACTCACTCAAAGCAGAGTCTAATGAGGTCTCAACACAGTGCTAGTTTCATCTCTGTCAGAGAACAGCGAAAAAAGGCCACATCATGTTTGTTTCTGCAGGAACAAGTTCAGGGTCAAGCCCATATGGATGCACAATAAATGTTTATGGACTGAGGGAAGGTCCGATCGAGGGAGAATTGTCTCCAGGGACCTTCTCTCCAGGGACCACACTAAGTCAGTGAAAGACACTTCCAGCCCTAACTAGATGTTCTCTTTCAGCTCCCAGCTCATTTTCTCCAGGAAGCTTTAGATGTGGTCACAGGGGTACAGATTTCCTCCTTCCTCTCTGAGCTGAGCTCCTTAATGGTCTTCATTCCGCCAGGGCCAATTGTCATGGGAACTGTGGAGTCTCAGGCAGACATCATCATCAACTCTGGGGCCTTCTCTGGGAGGTTTGGCAGCAATCATTCTTATAATACATGAAATCAGATTACATGAAGATAAAGGGATTTTAGGATGGATTTATTGGATGCAAAGGACCGAAAAGCACTCATGCAAGCCAACATAAAGGATGTAGTTATTGTAAGGTTCCCAGGAAGTTCATGGAACTAAAATACAACTCAGTTTCTTAGAAATTGAATCTGTTAGAGTTTGAAACCCCCACTCTCACCTCAACATTTATTCCTACTTTTCCAGACCCCTAGTCATGGATTATCATGAATGAACTGTCCTGATTATGAGTGGTTGAGTCTTGTATCTCCTCAGGAAAACAGCACCATCGAGAGACTACGGCATTTATGGAGAAATTCAACCCTGCTCACAGTGTTAAAAGCTTCTGATTTCAGAGCCTCAAAAACCTTGTTGGAAATGACCTATAGATTTATTTCCTCTTGAGTCTCCATGTTGTCTCATATATTCCTACACTGACCGTTTTTTTTTCCCTCTCTGCAGCTTATTCAAGAAGTACATATGCTTCCTCATAATTTCAAGTCACTCTCAGCTACTTATTTATTATTTTGCAATATTGAGGTTGCACCCAAGACTTGCTTTTTAAGCTATATTTCCAGTCCTTTTAAATTTTTTTATTTTTGATAATGGGTATCTCTAAGTTACCAAGTTACCCAGACTGGGCTTGGACCTGTGATCCTCCTGCCTCAGCCTCCCAGAGTGCTACGATTACGAATGTGTGTCATCACATATTCTCAGAATTTTATATGTGAGGAAAGTGTCCTCTTCCACTGCAAATTGCCTCCCAGAGTCATTGTACAACAAGCCACAAGAGGGAAGACTGCTGAAGCACATGGTGGGGACAGTCCCCCCATCCCATATTCTAGTCTGCTCCTGCCATACACTCTGCTAGAAACAGGCTCACACAACTATCTGCTTCCTAGAAAAACTGGAACTAAATATTTCCAGCAGCATCCAGTCCACTTTTTGCTGGAATGATCTTCTTCTTTTTTTTTTTTTTTTTTAAATTGGTACCAAAGATCAAACTCATGGCCATGCACTTGCAAGGCAGGCACTTACGCCACTGAACTAAATCCCCAGCCCTGGAATGATCTTCTAAGGAAGGAAAAAGTTGTTCACTGGCAATATGCTTATAAGCTTAAGCCAGGAGCTACATAAGTGCAGGTTTTCTGAGTAGGAACAAACCAGTCCAAATAAATCTGGGCTTGAGCAATTCAATTTTAGACAGGATTTTCCTGATGACTTACCAGGATTCTGGATTTAAAGCTGTACTCGGGAGAATCCAGAGACCTGGCTTCTAGGTTTTATCTCTACTAATAACCACTGGTGAACCATGAGTAAATTTCTCTCCTACCCTAGTTTCAGATTTATTCTGAGAAAGAGGAAATTTAGAGAAGTTTGCTAAGAGTCTCTCCTTGATCATCCTTTCCCCCAGCCTTTGCTTGACCACTGTCAGTAACCTACTGTCTTCACCTGCGGGAATACATCTCCAACTGACATCAATTCCACCTCTGAAAGTTTAGTTTCTATTTTTGTGTGTTCAATTTCTCCAGGGTCTGAGTGATCTTGGGGCCGTGCCAGTCCAGATAAGCAGAGCTGATGCCCTTGGTTCTAGAGTTAGTCACTAATTTTTGGTTATTATTTGGGATTTTCCTGCCTATTTCTGCTTTCCTCCAACTTGTCTCCATGTCCTCTACAAAGATCCATCAGGAGAGTTCCATTTCATGTCCTGATGCCTAAGTCTACTGAGAGCTGGGTGTCCAAACCAATAGCTCCTTTGTGGTCCCAAAATGTGTAACTCTCCACTGAGACCACTGGAGAGCCAATCTGTAGGGGCTGAAAAGTGTGTTGTATTGAGAAGTTAGACCTGGCATACTGTGGTCAGGCCTTTTTAGCCATTGTTGATTACTGATCCATAATGCTGTGTCACTGGGTCAGAGGATCCAATCCAATCCTACATGCAATTCTTACACTGTAGGCCTGCTTTCCCTATCACATAGCACTCCTGCTGGTCTTCTTCATTCTGGGTTGCCTCTGTATACTTTGATCAAATGATCAAATCATTTTCCTTGGTTGTGTCCAAATTTTCCAGGGAGCAACTTATCTCTCTAAGAAAGCCAAGAGGGCATACTGTAGGGGCAAATTGCAAGACCTGAATGTGAATGTAAATGTGTAGACACAGGGTCATCAAGCCCTTGAGCTGTTTCTTTCTCTCAAAGTCCATTGTAAGGTTATCAATGCATCATCAATCAACTCCTTAACTTTGGTTTGAATCTTCCAGGTAGAGGTAGCTATTGTTCATAACAATTCCATCTCTTAATTCTGCAGGATTTGGATATCTCAGTGGGTAACACACCCTGGGAGATCCACTGGCCGTAACCCAACATTCGAATGGAGTCCTAGTCTGTACTCAATTTGCTGCTGAAGGGTTGAGACCAGTGCAGGAGGCTGCACTCCAAAAGAAAGCGCCCAGACAGTGGCATGACTTCAAAAAGGAGAGAGGACAAAGGTAGCCCAGGTATTGCTCCATGACTTGAGGGAATTGTTTGGGCCACAGTGCTTTTCCAGGCAAGAAGGATAGTATATCAATAGCTGTGTTCTCCAGAAAATGCCAAGCCATTTTAAACTTCATTCATATACATGACAGAAGTTTATTGAGATTCTTCCCTAATGTATTCTGTGTATGAGATGTAGAAATGAATCCTATTTCCTGCCTTCTAAAACTGTCCCTTGAGGGAAAGAAACAGAGCAATTGAAGTCCCTTGGCATACATCTTTAGAATGGAGAGAAGGTGAGATGAAGAAACTGGTAATTCCTAATACCAATAAAAGGAAGAGCAACTGCATTGGTCGTATATCACTGGTAGAAATGCAGAATGATACAGTCACTTTAGAAACAGTTTGGAATTTTCTTAACAGTTAAATAAACACTTATCTTACATTTCAGAAATACTGTTTCTAATTATTTATTTAGGGTGTTCAGGCTCAGGGCACATACAGCCACATAAAAACCTCTACACAAATGTTTATAGAAGCTTTAGTTATAGTTGTCCCAAACTAGAAACAAGTGTCCTTTAACTGGTGAATGGATTACAAAATTGATACATCCATAGTTTGAAAAGGAATAGGCCACTGGTCACACATAACAACATGGACAAATCTCCAAAGGATTATACTGAGTGAAAAAAGCCCGACTCATGTTCCACTTATGTGGCAACCTGGAAAAGGCAAAACTAGAAGCAAAAAGTAAAACCAGCCCAGACTAGTGGTTGTGAGAAGCTGGGGATGAGGGAAGGTGTTGACTTCAAAGACATAGAAGAGAAGCTTCTGGAGTAGTGAAAGTAGTTACATACCCATTTGTGTTCATCAAAATCTAAAAACTGTATTCCTCCAAAAAGGTGCGCGGGGGGGGGGGTGGCTTGTTCATTTGTTTGTTTGTTTTTCAGACAGGGTCTCCCTATGTAGTTCAGGCTGGCATTGAACTCACTGTGTAGGACTGGTCTTGAATTCAAGGCAATCCTGACTCAGCCTCCCAAGTGCTGGGATTATAGACATACATCACCCTGCCTGGTTAAAAAGCTGTATTTTACTCTGAGTAAATTGTATGTCCGTAAATCTCACTGAAAATCAAAGTATCATATTGGTTAGATACCATGCTCTAGGGTGGTCTTGGGAGAATTTGCTTTCTTAGAAGGTGACCAAGGAATGAGGTGTAAAGGAAGTGGAATGAGGAGGAGTAAAAACAGCAGCTGAACTTAGAGGGCTACATCCCATTAAAAACAGAATAAGATGGTGGCTCAAGGCATGTCCTAAATCTAAAAGAGTGTGAGACCTGATTGTACTGAACAGGGAAAGACCCAGGGGCCAGATTCTAAAAGTGCCTGGGAATGTGTCTATGTGGAACGGTGAGGGGTGAGGGGAATATGGGAGTGCTAGTATCTGGAATGCATAGGCTCGCAAAGGATGTGGAGACAATGGGGGAGGGGATAAAAATGGGGCTTTTAGCCAGGCTTGGTGGCACACACCTGTAATCCCAGCACTTGGGAGGCTGAAGCAGGAGGATTCTTGCAATTCTGAGACCAGTTTTGGCTACAAAGTGAACTCAGAGCCAGCCTGAATTGCATAGTGAAACCCTGTCTCATAAAGACCACCTACCCAAATAAAATGAGCATCCCAGAGATGGGGCTTCTATCAGCTGACTCTGTGTATATATTTGTATGTGAAAGATGGGATAGAAATATATTTACAACCCTGGGAGCTTAGCTTGTTTCAAAGAAAACCCATAGACAGTAACTGCAGTGTAAATAGCAAACAAGCAAATATAGCATTTATCTGTATCAGAATGGAGAGAACTGTGGGCTCAAGCATACTGGAAGCCTGATGTGGTGTCCAAATACACCCCTAGTGAGCTTCAATCCTTCCTTCCTGCCCGTTTAGTTCCCAGAAAACCAGTACACTTCTCTCAGCAAAGCTGAGCTGCCTGAGTCAACCTCAAGCAGTGAGGAACAGCAGCCCTTTCCCCAGAGGCTCTGCTCCCACAAGTGCAGCCACTTGCTAAATGGAAGCTGGGAGCTGAGGTTCATTATTGTTAGGCCTCTTGGCAGATGCTTTTTGTTCAGCTTGCCCAGAAATCCAAAGTAAGAAAGTAGGGTACCCAGGAGAACTAGTCAGGAGATATTAAGGGGCTGTCAAAAGGAGAAAATAACTCTAGGATAGTGGGACATAAAAGCTTCTTAGGTCCTCAGAGCTCAGGGTACCCATGACTTCAGACATCTCTTTGTATTGCAATCCCCTGAGGTGCAAATGCCAAGAACCTACAGAAAATGAATAGGCCTCATTTTCAGGAATGAATGTTAATGAAGGGGTCGATCTTGTCCAAGAGTGGTAGCAGAGCCTTGGTAGTCCCATCACCAGAAGTAGAAACTATCGTTAGACTACTGGGTTCAAATTCCCACCTTGATACTTACAGATTCTGTGTCCTTTAGCAAATTTAACCTTTCTTTATTTGGAAAATAAATAGTTATAGTACCTACTTCTGAGGATTGCTAGTGCATTACTCACATTGATAATAGCTCAGGAAGAGCTGCAAACAGCAAAGGACTTTGTTTCCAGAGAGTCTCCAAGGAGTTCCAAGAATCTTCTAGAAATTTCTGCTCCTCCTCACGAGGCAGGTGATGTTCTAGGTTTGGCTTTATTTGTGGGGTAGGTCAGTTATTCACCCCAGAACTTCTTTCCTCACAGCCAGTTTTCTCCTTGGTCCTACAAGATTCCGTTTCAGCACTGTGACCACAACTGTTTTACAATTTTGATTTCACTCAGCAGAGACCAACTGGCGGTGATCACAACACCTGTCTCTGTGCCCCCTGCGTCCTGAATTGGCCACTTGACTTGCTTTCCTACCTATTATGTTTACTTTCCTATCCACTCCTTTTCCATCTGCCAGGGCTGAAGAGGGGCAAGTGAATTGTACTTGACAATAAGCATGGCTGCTCTTAGCAAATGTTTAGAGTGCTGCCTCTGTCTTCAGACGGAGTCTCAGAAACCTGTTCTCACTTGGCCTTTAGCCAGTCTCTCTCCACCACTAACCTAGTCTCCCTCAGTTTTTGAAGGAAAGGGTCCAGTGCCAGACAGGACCTGACCTGACCTACTGTCACCAGCTAGCATGGGTTCTTGCTACACACAGGATAGAAACCAGACATGTGCTTGCTCTTGAGCCTGCTAACGATTATCACCATTGTCTGCTCTTTACTTCAGGGACCTCTAAAAGGAGAGTCCCTGTGTGTGTTCCCAAGATGTTACTAATCAGCAGCTCAATTTATGTAGAAATCACAGTTCGGCAGAATGTAGCACTTTTACTATTAACAGCTTTGAGCTTCAAATGCCAGTGGCTATCAGCTTTTTATTGTTAGTGGCCCTCCTTGCCCCTTAAAGGAAACAGCTACCAGCAGCCTTTAGGAACTCCTTTAGCCATCAGAGGTGGTGGCTTCTGGTTGCTTTTCATTATTCTATTTTGCTCTCTTCAGGGTTACCTGCCCCAGCTGCTGGCCACTCTTGGCACCAACAATCTTTGGTTTTAGCAGCTCTTAGGGTACCAGGCCATCATGCTCTACTCAAGATAAAAATCATGAATAGGCAAAAATATACTACCTAGGAGAGGTTTATTGATACTTTTGCTATACCTTATTGGGGAACAGTGCATAGATTGAACATGCTAATGCTAGTAGAAGTTGCCTGAAAAGGAAGTGTGGGATTGTGCATGCAGTGTCAGATTTTTTATTTGGTCATGGATGGGGAGGGGGCTTTTACAGACCTAACTGAAAAGAGCTACAGAAAGAATCATCCAGATGGCTGCAGGGTAGAGATAACTGTAACAGGTCTGAAACCTGCTCCAGACAAAGCAAGTGTGGTAGACTGATAACTGAAGGTCAACTTGTAATGCCAGCTGAACTGAATCAGTGTGGTGCTGAGTGTAGATGCCCCACCTGAGGATTGTTGCCAGGAGAACTGGAGAGGAAGAGTTAGTGTTCTTGGTGCTTTTGTTGCCATTGGTTCTCCTGGAGGAGCTTGTTAAACGTTTTTCCTGATATGAACTTTGTCTATACTCATCATTAGAGGAGCTCAGGACCTTGCTGTCACTGAGAATGGCTGCGATTCACTTTGGGGGAGCCCTGGTTCTTACTTTACTGCTTCCTGGCTCCAGAGGGGATCAATAATGTGCTGTTCGATCTCCAGTAGAAGCTTGGCACACTGGCTTCCTGATATGAACTGGGCGGCTCTCATCAGAGGAATGCAGGACCTTGTTGTCACGGAAGATGACTGTGTTGCTTTTCCTGGGAACCCTGGTCCTTACTTTGAATGTTGCTTCTTAGCTCCAGTACAGAAGCCACAACCTAACTGGCACAGACTTTCTGGCTTCCACCACTGACTTTTGGGCCTTCCCAGTGCAAATCTGTGAAACAGACTTTAAGGAGTGGGGAGATAACTGGGGATTGAACTCACAGCCTCACACTTGCTAGGCAGGCAGTATGATTATACAACTGAGCTAAATCCCAGGCCTTCCTTCCCCACTCTCAGTGAAAAGCCTTGCATGAGTCATTGTTGTGGGCTCTAGGCCTCCGGTTGGACTGATGGGGGTACATTTTCATGGGTTCTAAGTCTTTAACTAGACTCATGCAGGACATTGATGTGGGATCCAGGCCCTCAGCTGGATTTCTTGAGTCTTAGTGTGTGGATAGATTTCTTGCATTTCTTGTATTGAACTTTTTGAGAGAATATTATAAAATAATTCTGTGAATTATGTGTCTGTATGTGATTATTTTCTTTGCAACCCCCAACTATGACAACAAGTATCTCCCAGAGTGATTGTGGAATACCTAACAGAGCTAAGCCAGCTGCAAGGCATTTGGGATAGCTGTGAAAGAGAAACAAAAAGTACCTTTTGGGGAGCCTCAGGCCCTTCTCTATCTCATCGCCTTCTAAGATCTTCTTTCCTGGCTTTTAGCTCCTCTTCGGTATTGCAAGCTCTTTTGGGTAAAGTGGGAGATGATAATACTTGAAATCTGTCTTTAAACCAAAGATGATTAACATGTTGATATAAGTATTGCTGTATCTGAAGAAAATTAAGCAGCTTTGAGAAGAGCATGGGTGATTAACCTCAGTGTCGCCTAGTACAGAGGCCCAGATGGCTCACGGGCACTCCTGTTGGTATACTCTTTTGGGCTCAGACGCAACCGTCTTCTAGCAACCTGAGACTCAACTGCTCAGCCTATCCTCTGAGTAGGAAAGTTTTATTTTTGATTGAACAATTAATGAATTTCCTGCTACTAAATACCAAAAAAACCCTTAGAATTCTACTGTTGATTCATTGTCTACTTGAAAACCTGTTTTGTGAGGATTCTAACTTAGAGGAGCTTAAACATTACAAGGGAGATTTTTTTCCTGAGTTTTCTCAGATTCTAAGATATGGGATTATAAAAGAAGTTACTGCAAATTATATCTTGGGTTTGAGATGTGGCTTGGTGCTAGAACTCATGCCTAGCATGTGTGAGGCCCAGTCCATCTTCAATAGCACTGTGACCCAACATACACATATTTGATACTGCAAGTGACTTTGTACAGCTTTTCTTTCTGCCACTTCTCCTTTCTCCTTTTATGTGAAAGAGCTCAGGAGATACCACCTTAAATGTACCACTTTCCTATGCTGATTACTTGGGAGGGAATTTGGGTCAAAGGAAGTGCTGCAAGAGGCTTTCCCTGAGCTTCCTTTATCTGGCTAAAGACAGATTCCCCCCCCCCCCCCCCAGGAGCACAGTTGTCACAGATCCCTTCCCAGGAATTTCACCAGCCAGAGAAGATTAATTGCATCCCAGGACAGAAGACTGGAAGTCAGCACCATGCCCTGAGAGATGCTGTCCAGGCTAGCACCTATTCTTTTGAGGCCCATTCAGCTTTCTATAAAATCACTTACTCTCCCTTAAGTTGCCCACATCTCCTTCCTCTCCCCGCTGTAAATATCATAGGCTTTTAGATCTCACTGGGGTTCTGGGTACTCACTTTTCTTTCCTCTGTGCATATCTCTTCCTCTCTCCAGCTGTTTACTGTCAGTTCGTTTCAGAGACTCGGTTACAGAACACCCAGAAATCAGAGGGAAAAGTTTTCCTTTTCTTATATTTGTAAATTCCCTTTTAGAACTGTAATTTGCCTCAGCTATACTAAAGTCAATCTGGGAAAGAGAGTTTTTTTCTGGTCTACTTGACCAGAAGAATCAGGGCGTTTTATACCCAGAGAGGAGGCAAAGCCCAGAGGCAAAGAGGTGGCTCCAAAGGGCTCTTTTCAAATGCAGACCTCTATCCAAGGCATTAAGAGTTTGATTTGGTTCTTGGGAGGGAGTCTGAAATTTGTTCTCCAAAATAGTCTCTCTCACTACCAGACTATTTCTTATTCTATGTGTAAAGTTGGTTTTTGAACCTGTTAAGTTTCCCCATAAAATGTCCCCTCTTACATTTCTGTAAGGGTCACTTTGAACTGTGGATATATCTGTTGTACTGACGATGGTACTACTTGTAGTGACCCACGTAACTCTGGCATCTGTCTGTCTATGTTGCCCAGCCACACTCCTGTTTACTTCTGGTAACTCTTTTTGACCCAAGATGGCCAATATCAGTCATTCTATCTCTGGCAGTAATCTTAGACGGCCAAGAAATGTCAACTTTAGAAAATAAACAACCCTAATATTAGCCTAGACATGTAGACATGTTTTCTTGACAGGTGTGGGGGAAAAAAACCCTTAAATTCTTATGTATTTTTAAAGCATGTGTCATGCACCAAAACCTCCCGGGATGCCACTGACTGTCTCTTGGCTCAGAACAGCTGTTATTACCATAAACCTAATCTGAGGAAGGGAAGGAATCCAGTCCTCAGTTCCTTGGGCTCAGGGTGGCTGGTTTTCCCCAGAACAGTCTGAGTAGCCCCACCTTTCCTGATCCCACATGTCCCTTCTTGCTGCCAGGCAGACAGAAATTCTAGGGTTATAGCATGTGGCCACTCCCTCCACCATATAGAAATGCCCAAGTGACAGATCAAGCGGGCCTCAGACATCACATCACATGGTGACCATTTCCTAATGAGGCCTGTGCAGCACACTCTGCTGTTCAAGGGCACTATTCCAGGTGCTGAGCTACAGAGCACCTTCCGGTCTTGTTCCTAAAGGCTCGGATAGGTGTAATGGGCATCCTTATGTCCCCTCTAATTCTTATTATAGTGCCAGGCTGAGCAGGTAAACGCTGTGGGAAGGGACTCAGAAGGAGAGAGCCCAGAAAGGACTGAAGTCAGGGCCAAAGAGATGCAGGAAAGAAATGGGATCTCAGTGGGATCCAGTCCCAAATATAGACTTCAAAAAGGAAAAGGAAGGGCTTTTGGAGAAGAATTGGAACAGGGAACAGGATAATAGGGAGTAGATGAGGTGGACACATAGCTGTGTTGTAAAGAAGGTAGAGCCCTCAAAGAGCCAAAAGAGGAATCCGTGTAGGACAGAAAAAACAGGCTTCTCAATGGTATGACCGTACTCGGGAGCAAGTTTCTGTTGGCCAGGACTTGAGACCCACATTTACTAAAACAGCATCAGTCAAGCAAAGAGGAAAGCACTGGGGCAAATGAAGTGGGCAGGCAAGGAAGGAGAAAGACGTTGACCGAAGAATAGGAAACAGTTATAGGGTTTCTAGGTATGTCAAAATAGAAGTATATTCCCTTTGGAAAGAATCCAGCGGTCTGATATGGTATACAGTAAGTGTCAAATGATGTCAATAGCACTCAAACAGAAACATTTGTATAATTTTACACTTTATTATTATTTGTTATATATTTTAATGATTTTAATGTAATGAATTAAAAGTTTTACAACCCATTTAAAAAGATATTAAAACACAATAAACATTTTTGTTTCTAATTCTTCTTTAAGAATTAAGATACAAGACATTTAAAGGTAAATTTATCCCTAGATATCAGGTTCCCCTCCCTCAGGTACTAAATTCTGCAGATGATCATTTTTTATAGTGTATAAAATAGTGTGGTGTAACCTACTCACAACTTCTTATATACTTTAAATCATCTCTAAACTATTTATACTCAACATAATGTAAATGCTATAAAAATACATGTTTGTACCAAATTCTTTAAGGAAAATGACCCCAAAAAGTAGTCTGTGCACTTTCAGAACAGATGCAATGATCGAAGGCCAAATACATTTTAATCTGCGGTTGGGTGCTTCTGAAGATGTAGAACTGGTAAACACAGAGGACCAACTGTATTACAAACCATGCTTTGGGCAAGCCGTGTAACGATGAAAACATCAAAACACCTGTTTTCAAATGTTCTTTATTTACATAATTTTAATTTAAAAGATGATCAAGCATCACCCTTATCTCAAAGGAACAGCTTAAGAGTGCTTATTAAAAAGTATCTGACAGCCATTTGTCATCACAGATGACAACAAAAATTCATTGTCTTTTTATATAAGAAAATCACTTGACAGCTTTAATGTTGATAACTCTTTTAAGTACTTGACATGAGAAAACCAGTGAACCTCTAAGCAAATCAAAAGATCTTTTTGGTCATTTTACATTCCATTAAAATATCTTAAGAATGCTATTATAAAGACTTTATTTTCATAAAATGAACAATATCAATGACATCATCTCATTTTATGGGTGTCTGACTTTAATATCTTTGCTGCTTAGTAAATGAATATCAAATATGACTCCTCATCTTTGTAACCATACGAAGACCCTTTTTTTATTAGAATAATTTTCCCCTAAAGCATTTCTATTAAGGAAGTCATTTATTTCATTTATTCTTCTCCTATATAGCTTTTTGCTTTAGTGGCTCAAAAATAGCTTTTTCTCATGTATTTCAATAAAATGTAGCATATTCCATTAACTGAAGTGGTGTAAGTCTCTGTATTTCTAATCAAATACATGGCACACACTAAGACATACTCTGCCCTGATAATCATTTCTTAAAATTTTCAACAATGTTTTCTGTGCTTTTTTCCAATAATGCCTACGATAAAACATTGCATTTTTTAAATTGCCATATTTTTCTTTGTGAATCATTTGAGCCATTTTTTTTTCATGGTTGAAAAAGCAAATGTGTCCCTCAGGGCACGAGGCTTTTTGTGTTTTGCAATTACCAAGAAACAGCAAGAAATTCTTATATATGCTTATCACTACAGTTAATGAAATGCTTTTTAATGCTGGATTGAGAATTGCAATAATTTTAAGCATCAATGAAAAAACTGAGAAAGTTTATCCTCATGGTCTGGATGCCTAATTTTTAAGTATCTTACTAATTGGGAAGCTTCTTATCATTAACCTCTTAGCACAATAACCTTCATTAACAATAATAAATGTAATCATATTTTAAGTAATTATTTTGAAAATGTTAGACTTTTTTCATCAGCTTCTTTTCAGGTCCTATTAGATTGTCATTGCTAGTATCTTAGAGGGTAGCTAATAAAGTTATAAAGAAGGAAAATAATTCCAGATGTTTTCTTAATGTGTCTTATGCTTCCATTGTTGATATTATCTCTAATCCAGATTTTTTCTTGCGGATGCTTTTTAAAGACATCTGTTCACTTTGTGAGGTTACATAGATACACATAAACACACAGGAGGTCCTCAGAAAGACCTTGTTATGGTGGGGAGTGTAGCTCAATGGAAGAGTGCTTCCTTAGCATGCATGAAGCACTAAATTCCATCACCAGATCAAATCAGAGTAAGAGATGTTAGATGGATTGAAAAATATCTAATAGACGATGCATTCATCATTTTTCTTTACAAAGCCTTAAGATATTATAGATCCCAAAGGATCAAGATCCCGCAACATACACGGATGTCCATGAAGAGCAGCATTATGCCCTCGTGGTTTGATAGCTAGAAGGAAAAAGCTGTGGGTTTGGAAAGGTCAAGTTCTTAATTCTCAGGGACTTTGCAGCCAAGATGCGCTTTTATTCTGACTTTGGAGAAATCCATGATATTCTTTCTTTCGCATTGGTCCAGAGTGATGCAGAGAAACAGCTGAGCTCATGCTCAGGGCTGCTGAAAGTTCTGCTTGCAGACAGTGCCTTTCCTGATAAATGGGTGGGCTGACTCACAGTGAAAATGAGCCTGGGGACCGCAGGTTGGGTGGGAAGTCTGCAGTCATACAATCACCTACTCTGGCGAGTTTTAGGTGGCAGTGGGATTGCATCTGGCTCCTTGTACCAGAGCCAGATGGCTTATGCAAATTGAACTTTTGTTTTTGTCACAGACAGTGGTACTTTGGTTCACAAATTCTCCATTGGGTGATAAACATGACCATAGTCATTATTCCCACACAAACACAAACATGGCCATCTTTCCCCAAATTGTAGAACAAGTTAAGTTTGTGAATTGAGGTACCACTGTAATGAGAAATCAGAAGACAAGTGGTCAGGGACATGGTCAAGAAACTCACAAAGGACCTCCCATCAGGTAAATCTGATTCTTCTGGCATCCTGCCCAACCATCCTACCATGAGGCCTTCCTTACAGGGAGGGAAGAGGAGGCTTCATCCTGAGGGCTCCCTCCTCCAGAGTCCATGTGCTCTCTTCTTCCTTCTTTCCATTTTTGTTCAGGGAGGTACCTTTCCCAGAGACTTCCACCAATTCCCATGGTCTGGCACTGGGAATACCTGCTAACGAGTCTGAGAGGTGGGGGTGTTCACCTAAGCGTGTTGCCACCCCAGGTAACATTTGTGTCCATTTAGTAAAGATTCAGGGAAGAAAGGATTCTTAGATAAGCAGGAATGCTGGGCTCATCTCATGAAGGAAGCCTCTAGGGCTCAATTTCCAGTTTCATTTGAATAGACTGGATCTGGCTTCTTCATCATCCATTCTCAAATCCTTTCTAATGCCTCTCTAATGCCACACAAAATATGACTTTAAAATGCTGCCAGAAAACACCGCATGGGGTGGGGGACTCTCTGTGCTTTCCACTAAACACTCTTGAATGATTCTATGGTGGTGGAGGGGTGGGGAGCCTGGCTCTCAGACTCTAGTTTAGGGGTTCTCTGACCTCTGCAGGGGGGCACCCCTCTGTCCTTGACCTATCTTAGAGTTACTCCAGGATACCTCAGATTCATAATGAACCTGTGCTGCAGCTGAGCCTTCATGTGGCTCCACAGCTTGTCACTTGACTCCACGCAGTGCAGCCCCAGACCTGGGGCTTTGGGTGGCAGTCTGTGGGAGGAGGCATCCTTAGAGGAGGAGCTCCTCTAGCCAAGGGCTCTGGGATGGGCTTGAAGCTGATGAATCCCTCCAGCTTTGTAGTCAGTGTGGTACTTTATTTCACGCATCTTCCAATACTGATTTGGTCTATAGATCTCATTCTAGATGAAGTGAATTGATACTCATTTTGGCTCTGGCCAAGGCTAATAGTTGCCTATGTGGAAAATTTGAAGGAGGATAGCTATCACCTCATGTACACACACACACATCACCACCATTAATTGTTAAATAAATATATGCACACTGCAGAAAATTTACAAAGCACTGAAAAGAAGAAGGAAATAGATATATATGATATCCCCATACAAAAATTGTTGGTCTTGCCCAGCATCATTCTCCTATTCTTCATCCCTACTGCAACCCCAGTTTTATTTACAGTAGCAATGTGTTCAAGTAAAAGACAGTATTTCTTAACCTTCCTTGTAAATTGCAAGTGCTGAGAGTAAGTGAAACTTAGGTTACAGACTGCTCCTAAATGAAGGGAAGTGGAAGACAAAGCGGATGTGCATGCCCTTTTGTCCTTTTTTTTCCTTCCCTGGAATGTGGATGTGATAGCTGAAACTCCAGCAACCATCTTGGCATTTTAGTTTTAAAGCTATGTGCTAGGGACACTGATGCAGAACAGGTAATCCTGACGACTTGATATAGTTGCCACACCAGCTCATGAAAGAGCTGCCTCTATATTTCTTCTATGAGAGAGAACAAATTCCTAGGTTTTTTTTTAAGTTGTTGGGTGGTGTCTGCATTAATTACCCAATGCAGAATGAGTGTCCAGTGAATTGTTTAGGAGAGAGTGTTTTTCTGGAAAGAGGTTGGATAATGAGAAGAAAAGTAAGCAAAAGAATCCTGACTCAGCTCCGCCGCCAACTCCTGGAGTGAACAAACCACACATTCTTTCTGTGCCTCAGTTTATTTTCTGTGCAGAGTAGGAGCAGAATAAACATTCACTGAGAACTCCTTAAGACTTACATTCTTTGCATCTGTGGGCCAGGCAGACTGGGGCTGTCTGGGGCTGCCTCTTACTAGCCTTGTAACTGTAGAGGGGCCAGACCGGCAGCCTCTTGGCATCTTGGATTTTTCATCTCAAACTCTATGCTAGAAGAAACTAAAATGCTATAAACTTAACATATATGTTACACAGAAAAGAGAAAAAAATAAAATAATCTCCTGTAGAGCATCGCCAGAAGAGGGGTTTCTAACATTCTAATGGCTCCACACTGAGGGCAACGTGACCTCCCCAGCCTCACGCAGAGCTTGTGTTCTAGGTGTTTGGTAGGACAGGCCTCCACTACAAAGTGGCCCTGCCATCTTTCTCTCCGAGGAGCTGCCAGCTCCTTGATAATCTTTTGGGAAATAAAGGGATGAGAAGAAGCAAAGCAGAACCATGGCAAGTACGAGGGAGAAACCGTCAATCCCTCCTGGAATGAAGCTCCAGTGACAGCGTCCTGTATCCTCTGGCTGACCCCTTGCAAGGACACTAGGGAATTCTGCCATCATTTACCTTCAGGACAGAAGCTGTGGCCATCCAGGGAGCTCCTTGCTTCTCATTGGCCCAGAGCTCTACCTGTAAGATTGTTTCCTGACAGGAATTTCGGTTGTCCTGGCACTCAATCTCCATGGCAACCCTTGCTTTTGAGACACTGAATGGAAACTGCTGGTGTGGGAAGGCCAGTAGCAGAATACTGATTTACTTGGGTGTCTGTAACAACGGCTGCATCTCAATACCTTTCCAGATACCCAAAGAGCTAAAAATACATCTCACTCTCTCTAGGGCTCCCCAGTCAGGCTAAGAATCTTAAAGTAACTCTCTGCTGGCTCTGGCCTGCCAATATTAGTGTCTTCAGCTACGTGGGCTTGAGAGACATGATCAGGTCTAGAGGGGAGGAGGTGGAGAGGTTAAGACCGCCTAAAAGGAAACCACAGGGTGGAAGTAGGGGCAATCAGCAGGAAGCACACTGAATCCTCATTGCAGAGCTCCGGATCTTGTCGTCTAACCCAAATCATCTGTACATTTGTTCATTTGTTCATTCAACAAACATGTGTTCAGTGCCTACTCTGGCCAGGCTCTATAACAGGCACAGGTTTGAACAGAAGAGCATATGTATTCCCTGCTGTGGCCAGAACTTGCAGTGTATTTGAATCAATTGAGATTATCCCTGAAAGTCTAGAAATGTTTTGTATATACCTGGATGTTTTCTCTAGTGAGGTCTTTCAACTTGAAGGTCACATTACTTACAACCGTGGCAGCATTTCCAGCACCTAGCAGGGGGTGAGCTAATATGGGACTAAATGGAACAGGTTAGGATGGGATGGCATTGCAGCCACTGCTGTGGCCTGATCTATCCTAGTGCCACAGCTTCCCTGTGGGACTCCTAGAGGCTCTGGCTGGCTCTTCAAAGTGCGTGCTCAAAGTGTGAGGTACTGTGTTGAGGACAGATGAGGTGACCACTCCACTGACACCTGTTTAGGGAGCTCAATATAAAGTGACAGGCTGAATTAATTCCTAGTCTCCTTGGCAGGATCTCCAGACAGTCCTCCTCCTACCCATCTCCTTCTTCCCGTAATCGATGCACATGTCATTCAATTATTTCTGCATTTCCCAGAGAAGGAGACAGCACAGAGCATAGAGCAAGCAGCTCCTGCCAGGGCTGTTATGAAAAAGCAGGTGTCACACTCAGCTCCCATTGCAGGTCCAGCCCCAGCCTCTTCCCCAGGCGGAGAAGACTCAGATGGAAAATGAAACATGACCATGACTGTTCTTGGATAAGCAGCAGGTGCTGGGCAGGTACCTGAGGTGCAAATGATGCACAAGATGACGTGAGGATGTCATGATGAGCCTCAGCAGGCGAGATCCCAGGGCTGGCTGGGTGGCTCGGAGCAGACAAGGGCCAGCCTCCTGGATGCATTGCAAATCATTCTCACTCTGGCTCTGAATGAGAATAGTTCCATGCAAACCAATCTTCCTTTCTGATGAGACAGCTCCACAGATGCCTGCAGGGATATCCACAGCACAACTGCTTCTGGCTGCCTCCAGAATCCTGAGGCATAACAATGGCCCTGTTTCCTTCTGCCATATTTCCTCTATCATATGAGGCAGTAGCAGGTCCCTGGTGGTTTTCCTTTCTCCTACTTCTGCACATGCTATGCTGGCACTCTACCACTGACCTACATCTACAGATCCTTTCTTCTAAGAAAAGAATTTGGGACTACTTGGGTCTTGGTCTGTAACTGATCACCTGCCTCGACTGGTGGCTTCCTGCTTGGCCACAGGGCAGAGCAGGGACTCTTCTATATAGACCCCAGAAGTAGCATGACTCCTTTAGGGACTTTGGTATGGCCTTCACATGCTTTTAGCCTGGCCAGGTGACACACTGTTTCAGGGCTTCACCTGAGATGCTTCTTACCACCCTCCATGTGACCTGAGTTTCCCTCAAAGCCTGTCTGATGATGCCTTCTAGAGCCCAGCAGGATCCTCTTCATGTCTCCGTAGAAGAAGAAATAACAAAAAAAATTAGCCAAGTGGGCCTGTTCTGAGAGATGGTCATATATTTGTGGCTTGTGCAGAGAAAGAGCCTTGGGTTCAAGATCAGAAACTAGGATCCAGTCCTGTTCTTCCCCTAGGCAGCCAGCAACCTTAGCTAGGGCATTAGACCCTCAGAACTGTCCTGCATCACAAGGGTCTCAGGAGGATCAATCAGGATAATGCACATTCCAGGCTCTGAATGATAACGTGGAACTGTGTGGAATGTCCTGACCACCTACTTTGTGGTTGGCACTGTACGAGGTGTATGATATGAAAATGGTGGCTTCCAATCTCAAGAAGCTTATATCCATCCCCAGGCTGTAAGCAATGTGACATCTGGCACCATTCATTATCATTCTTTAGGGAGAACAAGATGGGACAGGAACAAGACGCATGCACGTGAATCCAGAGGACACGCGAACAAAATATGATGACATGCCTTCATGTGTAGTAAACATGACTGGAGATGGGAAAGGACAGGAAGGAAAAGGTCACAATGGCCCAATGTCAGAGTCTTCATGGAGGAAGCACATGTGAGCTGGACTGTGAAGATACAGTTATGTACCACATGGTGACTTTTCTGTCTATGAATGACACCATATATGTTGGTATTCCTATACTACTATATCACCTGTTGAAACTGTAGCGATCTTAGTTTTTGTAACTAACCTTCTGGTGTTTGCACAACCACAAAATCCCCAAAGGAGGTATTTCTCAGAACAGATGTGCCATTAAACAACATGTATCTAGGCTTCAAGGAGCTGGCTGAGAGGATGAACTGGAGTGGCTGGTGGATGGGATCTAGGGAGCAGAGATTGGCAGTCCATTCAATATTGTGTGACACTGACAGCCTGCCCAAGAGATAGCAGGGAGGTAAGATGGTAAACATCACCAGGCTTTGTGCTCCCCTTGCAGATCTGTCACTTAGTTAGCACTTCTTTGCTGCAGGCAATTGTAATTAGCCTGTCTTAATTTCTTCACCAATATAAAGTTGCTAATATCTGTAGGAAGCAAGGTCAAGGTTCTGTGACTCACTGGCTACCTGTACCAGCAAGTTCACTTCCCTGAGTCCCAGATTTCTCATCTTTAGAGTGCAGACAACACCTCTTCCAAAGGTGGGGCTGAAATTAAATACGATCTATCAGATATTTGGCATATGGTTGGTGCTCTGGGAATGTGATGAGGTACAGTTCTGTTCTAAGAAGAAGTTTTCTGAGCAGAGTGAAAGGGTTTGAGCTTGGCCAGTACCCTCTTCCTTGTAAACAAGGAGAACATTTCCAAGTGCAATAACAAGGCAAGTCTTGCCTGTGCTCAGAAGGGAGAGACCAGTGGCGAGCAAAGCCTCTCCCCACTCTTCTCCCAAGATGAAGTCAATGAATTAACCAGTTCCAAACACACCTTTGCTTAGCAGCCTTTCTTTTTCTGAAACTCAAGTGACCCACTTGTAACCAAGGTAGCAAGGGAATTCACAGAGGGCTCTTCCCTGGTAGTCAAGCATGCATTGTGAGCCTCATTTCTTTGATGTAAGGGGAAAGAAATAATTTCCGTGGATTTATGTTCTTGAGTCACAGAATCTAGATATCCTTCCCCAGCCAGGAAGCCTCTGAGCTTCCCAAGCTTTCCCTGCCTATGCCTGGTAAGGTAAATGCACTAAGTTTCAGGGGCACAGGGCTCTGAGCACCTTGATTAATAGCGGAGGTGGGATGTGGTGGGCTGCATGGTCAGGGCTGACTCTGAGCCTGCCCTGCCGCAGATCTTGCTCTTGGCCAGTCCTCAGAAAAACCACCTGGAGCAGCCAGACAGCTTGGACTTGCTCTGAGTCTACCTAACATTGAGCCCACTGGATCCAGGCAGCCAAGAGAAACAGCATGGACAGCAAGGATGCTGGGCCAAGGACAAAACATGGGAGTCAAATCCCATCTCCTTTACTGGTGACTCTGGCCAGCAAAGGCCTGCACTTTTTGGTTCCTCCTTTTCTTTGCCTACATGAAGGGATGAGCCCTGCTTATCTTGTAGGTCTGATGTGAGAATCACCTGAGTTAATAGTGGCAGCTTGATACCCTCCAAATAATCATGAACACCAGGTGTGGTGGCTCACACCTATAATTCCAGCACTCTGGAGGCTGAGGCAGGATGATTGTTACAAGTTTGAGACCAGCCTGAGTTACAAAGTGAGCTCAAGCCCAGGCTGAACTGCATAGTGGGACACTGTCTCAAAAAAAAAATCATAAATGAACAGCTCATTTAAGTGCTTCCTTCTCTTTTGGACAAATAACTCCTAATTCTGCCCTCTGAGCAAATTCCAATGTTGTCTCTATTCCATAGTTCATTTTCTTGACCCATCAAGCATGAAAACTTTGAAATGCTCTCTCGGCCAAGCCAGTCTAGTATGCAGTGGTGGGGAACCTCATGGCCCCTCACATGGAAGTTCTCAGGGCCTTTAGCCAATGTCCCCCTGCTTCAGGCACTCCCCTGCTGCCCTCTGGGTATGAGCAGTGCCACACAGGACATCAGGTCACTTCTCTCTGTATGCCTGCCTAGTGCCTCACCTCAATCAATTCTCTGCCTCCTCTCAGCCTCTAGTCCTGACGTCAAAGGCTGAGCATCAGCTGAGCCTGAAGGTGAGGCCAGGCTTTCCTGGCAAACCAGAGGCTTGGCTTCAGGAGCAGCCACCTGCTTCCCCCCTGGTGCCTTGGCCAAGTCTCCCCTTGGCCACTGCCTCTTCTCCCACCGAAGCCAGGACCTTTCCAGCAGGAGGCTGTGTCCCAGCACCAGCACCACAGCAGAGGGAGTTGCTTCCTCTTTCACTCAAATGCCTCACTCAAAGCAAGTACTGCTGCGGTTTTGTGGGATGACAGGTGATTGAAGGCAGGAAGAAATGACCGTGCTGAAGATCTCAGACACGCTGTGTTCTTATGATAAATCTGGTTTCCCTCTGGACAGGAATTAGTACCTACACTGAAATTATCCTTTGCCACCCTTGGGCCAACCACATGAGCATATTTTTGAGAGGATGATTTTGTCACTGTTCTTAAGAGTTTCCTTCCACAAATGGCTCAGGCTTGCGCATGGATGCTGAATTTGGCACACAAATTATTCTAAGCTACTCAACAGCCTGGTCTCACACAAATCGTGAGGTAGGGAAAAATAATTCCGAATTTATCTCTCTTTGTTCCACCTTCCCTACTGTTATTGGCTGAATGGTTCATTGACTCATTAATTTGAACTCTTACAGAACCTCAAGCATCGGTGGGTGTGAGCTGCACCAGGTAACTGATGTGCACTGTGCCCTAGGGGAGGCTGTGGCCAAGAGGGAGTTAGATGTAAAGTATCTTGGCAGAATGCAGAGTGTCCAGCCAGAAGGAGACCACGGGTCCAGGGAGACGCAGAGGGGGAAGCCCCCCTGGGAGTGCAGAGAGACAAGGCCTGAGTTGAGCAGTGGGGTACACTATGGGTGGCTGTCTGGCCATGTGGAGGAAGCAAGGGAGTTGTGTCTGGGAACCATCTGGAAGACAGTGGAGTTGCATTTGGCAGGAGAAAAGAAGTGAAGAGAGAGTGATGACCCCTTCTTGTCAGCAACTAATTCCTGCTAAGGTGTGAATTGTTAATTGAGGAGTTAGTTCCTAATAGCTTCAAGGCTCCCCTTGAGGACTATTGGTTTTCATTGCTTGCTGCCTTGGGAAGAGTGTGGCTTTGGAATCAAGCATGCTTCGGTTCAAAATCAGCTGTTAGTCACTACAGGTAATCTTGAACCATTCACTTCATTGGCAGAAACTTTGCTTTCTAGCCAGGCGTGGTGGTGCATGCCTGTAGTCTCAACACTCGAGGAGGCTGAGGCAAGAGGACTGCAAATTCAAGCCCAGCCTTGGCAATTTAGGTAGACCCTGTACTACATTCTATTAAAAATTTTTTTTTAAGCTGTGATGTAATTCATCACAAGTGAGTTCAAACCCTAGTACCAGATGCGGGTGGGTAGAATTCACTTTCTGTAAAATAGTGATGATAATCTCCACCCCTGGCATTGTTGTGTGAGTTAGAGGACATGTTAGGTAGGAAGAACCCAACTCTGAGTCTGCACATAACAAATACTCAAGACAAGTTGCTTTTACTTCAAAAAATTAAGCACAAGACTATTATATGACCCATGAATTCCATTTCTGGGTATATAACTCAAAAGAGTGAAAATAATTGCAGATATTTGCACACACATAGCTGCATTAATAGTTAACATGTGAAATCAACTTGAGTCCATCAACAGAGAAATAGATAGATAAAAAATGTCCTAAAATACAGCAGAATTTTTTTTGAAAACAAATTTCTCTCTCTCTTTTTTTTATTGGTACCAGGGATCAAAGTCACAACCACACACCTGCAAGGCAGGCACTTACGCCGCTGAGCTAAATGCCCAGCCCCAACAAATTTCACTTAAAGAAGAAAAATTCTGACGCATGCTAGATGGATGAAAGTTCAGGACATCATGTTAATTAAAACAAGCTGCTCACAAAAAGGTAAATATTGTGTGATTCTACTTATATGAAGTATATAAAACAGTCAAATCCAGAGAGACTGAAAGTAGAATGCAGGTTGCTAGGGCCGAGGGAGAAAAGGAAGAGTTAGTGTTTAATGGATTCAGAGTCTCACTTTGGAAAGAGGAAAAGAATTCTGGAGATGGGTGGGTGGTGACAGCCCCACAACAATGTAAGTATACTTTCGGTTACCGAGCGGGCACACTGAAACATGGCTAAAATGGTAATCCATGTCATGTATATTTCACTACAATTTTTAAAAAAGAAATGTTGCTTTTACTTTCCTATTCTAGAAGCAAAGCCTCTACCAATTTTTTTTTTAGGAATGTGGACAAGGGCAGAATCATTGTGACACTTGTCAAAGGTTACCAGCCCTAAGCTTGATGCTTAATCACCAGCTGCTTTTGCCAGACCAGAGTGAAGATTGATTAAGCAGTGTTTTGTCCAGACCAAGGAGTGTATCTACTAGGCTGTGGAGCTGGAGCTAGAGCTGGAGCTGGGCAGAAATGGGGAGGCAGATTAGCATTCTCTGGGTGTCCACTGGGCAGCAGGCTACGAGGTGCTGCACATACAGATATAAAGCCTCTGTCCTCAAGGAATTCAGAATCAACTTCTGCCCTCAGTTGCCAGCTAGCCGCTTTCACTGTGGACATGGCCAGGAAGGCAAAGGGCAGAGGCATATTTTTACAATTATCAGCCAGGTCTAATAACCTACAGTGATTTCTCCAGGGCCCTTAGAAGATGTGACTCTCAAGGCTGGCACTGCTACTGACCTGTGAAAATAAAAGTGCCTCTGCATCCAGCCCTTGAGGAGCAGTCAGGCTTCTTAGGCAAAAGATTCACAGTGCTAAGAGTTCAAAGCATGAGGCAAAAAGGGACAGAAAACATATATGGGCTCTCGCGATAATGGGGCTTGCTTTGGCCATCCTTCCCTTGAAACCACACCCCTTAAGAACTGGAAAAGAGGCTGGGTTCTGAAAAAAGGGTGTCATCTTTCCTGTATCTCCCTCCTTCAGGGCTTGCAGCTGTTAGGGGTCTCAATGTAAAATACAGTGAACAGCACAAACTTAACATTCCAATTCCAAACAAGTGCTTTGTGTTCACTCAGCATTTATAGAGACTTCCTACTTAATACTAGGAATGTTAATATTCAGTCTTTGCTCTCCGTTGAACAGGAGACAGAGATCTGTCAAAGTAAAATTTCCAAAAGTTAAAACCATAAATCTCATACAAATTTAGAATGAACATGGGTCAAATATTTTGTTGAACTCATTAACGAGGGAACCAAATTGGTTGAAAGAATATTTGAGGAACTGGGATTTGAAAGAAAGATACACCAAGCCAGGTGCGGTGGTGCAAAAATTCGTGATCCCCACACTCCAAAGGCTGAGGTAAGAGGATTTCTAAGAGTTTGAGGTCAGCCTTAGCTATACAGTGATTCAAGGCAAGCCTGAACTGCAAAGCAAAATCTTGTCTCAAAAAACCAAAAACAAAATAAATATATAACCAAAACAATTTTTTAAACTTAAAGACAAATTTGGTTAATGTCCCACAGGTCAATAAAACTAGGTTATCTTTCCTTCTGGACAGAATTCGTTGGAACCCTACCAGACCCCACCAAAAAGATGTCCAAGTTAACATATAAATTCACAATCTGAATGCTTAGTTAACTGTAAATGAAAAAGTCAATATTTTCTGCTAGCATGGCACTTTCCATTAGATACATAATTTCAGCCATGTGCATATTTAAATATTTCTAATAGTCACACTAAAAAGCAAAAACAGGTACAATTAATTTTAATATTTTATTTAACAGACTAAGTCAAAATACTGCCATTCTGACATGTGGCAGTAGCCACACTGCAAATGCTCAATAGCTAGCTGTGGATTGTACAATTCCAGAGAATTGATCTTTGTGTGGCTGTTAAGCAAAGCTTCTATATGACACTGAAGGAACATGCTGTTCTCCTTGTGGCCTTATTTATATTTTAGGTCATTCTTCCTGACATCTCTCTATAAATCCTTGTGACCCAGCTGGCCAACGCTACAGCAAAGACCCTTCAATGGTTTGTGAAAGGCAGCTGAGCAACCTTCTGGTGCAGCAAATGCTTTCACGGAGGTGTGTCCAGGGGTGAGTATGGGTAGATCAGTAAAGAATCCACAGGGCATGAGAATTTTTCGAGTGAAGGAAGAGGGAGCGGACACTGCAAGTAAAGGGAAAAGTAAGACCCAGAGCAGGAAAGTGCACAAACTTCAAGAGCACTGGGGCATGCCTGGGCTAGAGGACAGGATGTGTGGAAGGGTGGGGTAGGGACTGCCTAAGGGGGGTAGACGGGAACCAATGCTAAGGGTCTGAATAGTCATGGCGAGGTGCCTCATCTACGTCCAGAAAATTAGGGGTATAAGCAGAACTGTCTTTTAGCAAGCTTCAAGGTGTGGCTGGTAGAATTTCCTCCAACTCCATACCCTCTCATCACCTCAGTTGTGAAAGGGGATAGTTCGTGTCACAATTGGTAGCTAAAAGTATTTTCTAAGCATCAACTGCCCAAATCTAGGGAGAGGGAAGCATTGGTAGATGGAGCAAGGTGGCTTCTGAGGTCAGGACAGAGTAAGCCTCCTTCTGGGACCCAAGGAAGGCTGTAAGATGATTTATATGGATTGGTGACTTAGAAGCTGATACTCTGGCAGTCATGTGAGATAGGAGAATCCCAGCCTCATACTGACTCAGCCACTAGCCAAGTGAGGCAAGAGAGGGCATGGGCTGGACTGTTTTTATCCCCATCATCTGGAAGCAGATAAGAGCCGTCTTTGATTTCCCTTGCCCTTTACATCTGAGAAATCCAGTGTCCTTTACGGGCATTCCTTAAGATGTTGGCCCCTGACTCCTTGCAAGAGATGGGTCAAATGAGGGCAGGGCAGGCTGGAACAGGCCCACAGAATACAAAGAGCCAAGAATTCCTAAATTCTCAGAAATGTACCTCTAAATGCCCTACCATGTCAATGTGAGAAAGAGAAAACTGACTTTTTTTTAACTTGAAATTCTACCTGAAATGAACAGAATACATGCCTAGAGCAAGCTTATTTAGCAGAGAACTCATGGCTGCCAGAAAATGAGACAGTGTGGGGAGAGACGTTAGGAGGCTCTGCAGTCTAGCCGATTGGCTTGCTGGTGTGACCCCATACCAGCTGGGAGGACAGGGTTGGAGGTCTTAAATCAGCTTCTCTAGAGCTGATGTGTTTCTAAGTGGCCAGTGTAGGCAACAGCCTCTAGGGTCCTTGGCATGCAATCACCACATACAGGACTAACCATCCAGTCAAAATAGAAAAATTCTGATCTAATAATCCCCTTAGTGGTAAGACTTCCCTTGTTCCTGCTTCTATACTTTTTGCCATGAGTGCTTGACACGGGCTTCCTGTGAATGCTTTCTGATGACTGGGGGTGGAGGGAAAGCCACAGTCCAGAGTGGCAGACATCTGGATTGGGGTTGAGGGAATGGACCCAGGCCTGTCAGCTCCCGGCCTCATGTTTAGAAATGAACTCCACAAAATTCACATATATGCTTTTTTGTTAGTTTTTGGCAGTACTGGGAATTGAGCCCAAGGCCTTTACACCTAGACATTTTTAGTTTTTGAGACAGTATCTCACTAAATATTATGTTGTCCAGACTGGGCTTAACTTTCTTTATTTAATTTTTAAATTTTATTTTATTAGCAAATGTGTGCAATTCATACAATTTATAATCATCTTGGGGAGGAGTTACATGCATTACACCTTGGGTTTTTTAACCCTCTTCTTCATCCTTTCACCCCTCCTCGTCAGGGCCCCTTATCATCTTTTTCATACTTGTTAGTATTATACATGTTTACATTGATTGGAGGTAGTAGGGTCCTGAACATAGCACGTCTTTATTCCTCTCATTTCCCCTTTCCCCCAGTCCTCCCCTTTTTCCCTTGGATACTTACCTCCTGGAGATCTATCCCCTTGTCCCTTTCTAACCTTTATCATCTTCTTTGCTTGCACTTTGCCTCATTCAAATAAGAGATACCACAGGGTATTTAAGCTTGTGTGTCTGACTTATTTTACTCAATACTGTATTTTCCAAGTGCATGTATTTTCCTATAAATATCTCAAATTTATCATTCTCGGACTTTCCATCCTCCTGCCTAAGCCTCCTAGAGTGTATTACAATGCCTGACAATGTCAAATGTCTTCTTAAAGCCCAAACCCAGTGTAATTCCAGCCGTGTTCCAAACATCAGATACAGATTTGGTTGATTCCCTGCCATGTAAACTGCTAGTGCCTATATCAAGATCTTCTGGTTACTAGGCTTTCTCTCTTCCATCCTCTGCCAGATCTAACCCTCCAGGTGCAGCCCCCTTAAGGGTAGCTGAAGATGACTGTGCTCTTTCCCTGCCCTTTTTTTCTCAAATGTTCTCTAGTGGAGGTGACTGATAGCTGGCAGTGGCCTTAGAGTTTATCGAGGGAAGGAGGAAGGACAGAAGTTTTATGAAGTGTCACTTTTTGAGCTCAGTGTTAGGGACACAGGATCTCACTTGGAGCCTGTGAAAACCTAGTAAGGTGGGCAGTATTACCCCAAGACACTGTCGGGTTAAGCAAGTTGGCAATAATTGTACAGTGGGAACCAGGCTAGAGTTCGGGGTCTCAAATCTGTCCATATCCAGTCCCATGTAGAATCCAGATGAACTAGTGAAATCAGTGATAGAGCAAAATCCCGGAGTGAGGACTTATTGGGAGGGACTAAAAAGCAGCCAAGGGCCAACTGGTTCCATCTATCTTCTCCGCTGTGCAGGCCCAGAGGCTAGACTGATAGCCCTTCACAGCGCAGTGGGATGGGGAATGAAATGTGAATCTGATGTTAGATGAGAGAATCCAGTGGAAGGTCTGGGTCCTCTTTTCAGAAACATAAGTTCACTCATACATATAGACCATGGCAGTAATTTAGGAAGTGCATGGGCTTGGAGAGTCAGCTATTTCTCTGGAGTTTCCAAGCAGGCCTAGGTAGACAAAGAGAAAGGTGGAGGATGGACAAAGAAACGATCAGTGCACTGGCAGTGAGGGGAAAGAGCTGAGAAGGGGTGCCATGGGGACTGGCAAGGAGCCTGAACACCTCCACGGCAAAGCTTGCTGGTGTCATGTGAGGTCACCCAGAGATATAGAGTGACACTTGGGCCTGAGAAGCAGGGCTCAAACCCATCCCAGAAATTGCTCTAATAAAGCATGTGGTATTCCATTCCACAGCTCAACTTCCTAAGTCTCCATTTAGAAAATGAATTAAGATCTCTTCCATTGGAGCCAGTGGCACCCACAGTTAGAAGACGACCCAGAGTGACATTGGGCTTTCACTGTCAAGGACAGAGTGGCATCAGGCTAACCCAGCCACAAGTCAGTCTGTTAAAAATAGTGATTATATAAAGAAAACATCCCCAGAAAAAGAACCCCAGTGAATCTCTGCTGGTCTGTAACTGATGCCTGCTGTCTTGACCTACCTGAGGTGAAGTGATATATGTCTTCCTTGAATTTTCACCCTTGTTCCTTTTATTCACTAGCTTGTTCAGCAGACACCCAAATGGAGCATGTGGCATGTGTCCTTAAGAACCTAACTTCCTTCCGTTAAGTCCTGCCTCCTCCTAAAGTTTGCACCATTTCTCAGGGGCATCTTGGGCTGAGAACCAAGCCATCGGCATATGGGGTTTGGAGAGACAATTAAGACCCAAACTGTAACACCTGCTTCCCCTTTAGCCTCCTCCTGTGCTTCCTCTCACTTCATTGCCTTCTTGGGGTCCCATTTCCAGGGGCTCACAGGAACGTGGCACTCTTTGAGAATTGTTCAGCTACCTGGAGAGCTTTTTCACATATTCCACTTACATCTCCTCTCAACAGATTCTGCAGGAGATGTAGAATCCCCCACCCTACTCCATTCCACAGAGGAGCTTAGAGAACTTTAGTTCACTAGCAAAGCTAGTGGCAGCTAGAATTAGCTGTTCATGGACAGTGCATCATGGCAGGAGTGGTGCTTATGCTGAGGGGCTACCTGTGGCTGTATCTACCCATAAAGCAGATGCAGATGCACAGGGCCAGAGCTAGCCTGTTGCTCAGGTCAAAATCAGCCTGTGAAATGTACTTGCAATAAGGTAAAAGCCTTTGCCTCCTGGGCTTGTTCACAGGACTATTCTCCCTAGAGGGTTTAGAACAACATTTTGCCCTGTTGCAATGCTCAAATGCAGCTGCTGTGCCTTCCAGAGGTACCTGATCCCTGAGTCAGAGAACCCACCCATCCACTTTCTTATCTAACCTTTATATATACCCTTGAGTGAGGCCACTTCACAGATGTGGGACCTGAAGCCAAGTCACATCACAGGACTGGCTTAAACCCCCCTAGACACAACACCTTTGAGTCTCTCTGTCCATGGATGACTTCTGCAATAGGAATTTTGCCAAAGAGCACAACTGAGTACCTTATGAGTACCCTAGAGAGTTATGGAGGATGCGCGGCTTACAGAACATATGTCACAAAGGTTGAGAAGGAAAAGCCAGGGAAAGAGAACTCAGTCCACATGTACCTGAGCAATCCTGTAGCTACTAACAGCAGAAGGAAAAGGCTGTTTGAAGCCTAGAGAGCTGGGGGAGTGGAGAGTTAAGTTTGGGAACCCTGATTGGGGTGGGGACTTAGCTGGCCCTGGTATTGGGGTGGTAGGAGCTCCACATACCACAGAATTGTTCTAGACATAGCCTGAGACCCAGGCATGTGCTAGAATGACAGTAGACAGTCAACAGTGGACAGCTAACCCATTCACTATCCTACCTTTTTCACTCAAGATCTCTTGAGCAGGGGTTGGAGATAAAAAGGTTTGTAAGAAAAGCATCTATAGATAAGAGCACAAGTAACAAGCTACCACCGTGATAAGTACACAAGGTGCTGTGCTTACATATGGCAAGACAGAGGGCTTCTACCTTCTTAAAGGTGACAGTTATATGGGTATTGAGGGATGAATAAGAGTTTGACGGACAGAAGGCTGAGTTCTAGAATGTGGCAGGGGGTTAAAAAGGAGATTGATAGTCTTCTAAACACAAGCAACTCTTCCTATTAGACATCACTTCTGATTTTTTCTTCTTTATCGTTCTTCCTTTCTTTTTCTTCCTTCATCTTTCTCTTTCTTTTTTGGTTAATTACAACCAGGTCAGAATTCTTTGTAATGGCCTGACTTCTATTTTGATCAACAAAAACAAAGTCCTGTTATCTTTTCCTCTAGATTTAGAAAGAAAAAGAATTATCCTGTTTAGAGTGCCTTTGCATTGGATTTCCTGTAACAGGCTCTTACTCCATAATTTGAGAGGTCACATCCTCATCTCCTGGAAAATAAAATAGTTATGGACTCTAATTCATACTAGAATGTTGCTGACTGGTTAAGATACTTTCTTGTGCACAGATTAAAAGATGAAGAAAAGGTGAAAAAAGCAGAACCTTGGAAATGTGCATATGCACTTCAGGGGAGGGGGGCAGCAAGAGGGTGGTAATTAGCGACAGCCCCCTAACTGCAATGAGAAAGATCCAGAAAAAACAGTGAGTGCTAGAGACCCACATTCCAATTCTGTCCAGAAAAATCCAGCTTGTTGCAATCCAGCACTGAGGTCCAGAGGGAGAATGGTTGATAATACTGAAGCTTCCGCGCCTCCTCCTGTCTCCTCTCCATATTGCCCCAGGCTCTCTGGGAGATGGCTGCCACCTTTAGTGGGGTCCTAAGAGAAATGACGTCCCTAGGTGATTTGCCACAAGTCCAAACAGTGTGTCCCCTTGGGAGGAGAGGCTCTGCTGCGCGGTCTGGATGAGGCTGGGGTACGAGGAGAGCTTGGCCTGCCTTCTGTGCCCCATGCTGTGACTACTGTATGTCCTGCATGGCACAGACTGGCACCCAGGCTGACCAGCCAGCAGGCTCAAACAGATGAAGGGTCCCAGGAGCAGCTTCTCTGAGGCAGGCATAGGCATGGCGGCGGCGGCAGCGGCACTAGCACATCTCTGTTCTCCATGGTAACTGGGGGCCCTTCACCCAGGGAGGGCCACCATAGCAACAGCTACTCTAGAACAGCTCCTCTGGGAAAGGGCCTTGGTTCTCCCAAGGGCAGCTGGCTGGGCCTGGGGCATGAGGAGGCGGCATCCTTTTCAAGAGGGACGAAGGAGTAGAGGAAAGTCGTCCTTATTTGTTGGCCCTGAACACTTGATCACTGCTAGGGAACTGAAGTCCACTATGGCAAGGCCTAAGTATGAGGCATGGCAGGGGCTCCTAGGGGTCTCAGGAGTGAACTTGTGCCTCGGGTTAAGGATCCAGGCTATGGTCCCTGCGCAGGTTTCCTCCAGGGCAGGCATGCCTCACAGCCCTGGAAGTACCCCATGGTGTCAGTGGGTCTGAAAGAGTTCTCCATTCCACCCCAAGGCCTGCACAGTATGCGGGTACCTGCATCAGGCAAGGACAGAAGGGGCGATGGGGGGTACGGGGAGAGGCAGAGGCTGGATCAGGGGACTCTGCTTGAGGCCGCCTTTGCCTCTTTCCCACTCCCCAGCTGACTTTCTGCCAGCCTCTTTCCTCATCGCTTCCTTCATCCCTCCCTCCTCTTCTCTTCCTCCTTGTTGGCTTCTTCCTTTTTTTGGTCATTTCTTCATTCACTCGAACGTCTTATTGAACAGCTACAATGTATGGCACACATGGTCAGGCCTGATGAGCTGGCACCCTTGCAGTAAGAGAGGGGGATCTTGACAAGTACCAAAAAAGACCAGGCAGAAATGAGAAACAGAAGTTCTGAATAGAGGAAGAGTCTCTCTCTTTCTCTGCCCTCCTCATTATTCTGACAGCTTCTCAGACAGGAGATGCATAATGCAAAGAGAGGAGCTCTCACATGCTCCCCAAGGATTCCCTGGAATGCCCTAGAAGTGAGGTGCACAAGCCAGCTGGAGGCAGCCTGGAAAGGAGAGAAAAGATCCACTCAGAAGCTCTCTGCCAGGCCCACCTCCTGCTCAGTCACTCATTCACAAAATAAGTACCAAGTCCCTAGCACTGTGCTAGGCCCTAGCAACTCACAGGGAGGTAGCAGTAAACAAATATAAAGATAAACAAAGGGCTTAGGACAGTGAAGAAAACCAATCAGCTGCAGGAATACAAAAGAAGACAGAGGTAGCAGACTTGGAGGTGGTGAAGGGGACGGGACACAAGAAAGTGACACTTTCTTGAGCCAGACACAAAGGGCGAAAAGAAAAGAACACAGCCAAGGGAAGAACTTGGGCCACTGAGGAAACAGCATGTGCAAGACGCTCCAGGAGAGAGAGCAGCCTTTGTGCGAAGCTGAGGGAAGGGAACTGCTCCTTTCCAGGAGCAGAGTGCAGAGGGGGAATGAGTCTGCAGAGGCTAGAAAAGGGCTGAGCAACAGCTGGGCCATGAAGGCCCCTGAGGAGTTTGAATTTTATTCGAAATGCACTGGGAATCCAGCCATGGAGGGTTTTAAGCAGGGGTAACATGATCGGTTCCATTTTAGGAAGCTCTTGGCTGATGGAGATAGGGTGGGGAAGGGCACACGAGACCTGGGAGAGCAGCTAAGAACCTCATGCAGAAGCCCAGGCCGGAGGCAAGAAGCAAACCATACAGATGGAGAGAAGGGAGCTGGAAATGGAAACTGAAATGTATTTCAGAGTCAGGAATGTGGAACGTGATTGGGCTGGAACCAAGTGAAAAATAGGATTACATAATCTTACCTAGTGATCTGGCCTGTCTCCCTCATTAGAACCTAAGCCCCATGAAGGCAGGGATCCTGTCAGTCCTGTTCATTGCTGTTTGCCCAGAAGGAGTATAGGTGTGTAATAAAGATTTTATGCAAGATAACTGAGGGAATACAAAGGAATAAAAAGGTGGGATTAAGGACCCCGCCCCCCACCCACACACACACACACAGTCATTTCTGGCTCAGCCTCAGAGTGGATGGGAGGTAGGAATTTACAGAGAAGGGGAGAATCAAAGGGTCAGGAAAATGGTGAAGATGCTGTGGTGGGGCCAAGCAGGTGGAATCTAAGAGCTCAGAGAAATGAGGAGAACAGATAGGCCTCTGTGCTCTGCATCCAGCACAAAGATTAGCACCTGAGATGGAGGAAGGCCTCAGCATGCACCTGCGAATGCACAAACAAGTGGAATTGAGGGGATTTCTAAAATGGAACTAGAAATGTGGATGTCACCAGAACCTTGAAATGGTTAAGCCCATGAGAGGGACAAGGTCACCTAGAAAAGTATATTCAGAGAGTAAGGGCCTTCCAAGCCCCCTACCGCCTTCCCTCAGCAAACAGCAATCACTGATTTAGGAAGCAGGAACTGTCACTCAGTCAAAAGCAGGACCCTTCATTTCCAGGAGGTAAGTACTGAGTAGTTCCCATAGGCTCACTAACCGTCATGCTGCCAGGGATCCCTTAGGAAGCAACCAAATACCTGGGGTGGGATTGTAGCTCACCCGGGAGTGAGCCAGATCCCAAGAATGATACATACTGTCCTGGGCCTGTATGTGGTGACCCACAGGACTGAGTCAGCTCGTGTGCCACATGTTTGGTGGCACCACTGTGCACACATGAAGGCTTGGAGCTAAGTGGAAGGTGCACCCTGCAACAATGCCACAGGTCCTCCAGAGGGTGGACATGGGTCACATCACAGTCCAAATCTAGACTGTCCATTAAGTCATCACTGATACATCACAGATGTTCCTTTGGCTGGCCTGACACATCCTCATAGGTGGGAAGAGGCAGAATAAAACTAACAGAGTTTTCCTCTGGAGTTAAGGAATTTGGGGGGAAAATCACACTGGGAAAGGAACTCATGTAAGCCCTGATCAGAAGCCCTGGTTCTGGACCTGTCTCTGTTACTAACTGGCCATGCAGCTCAGGGCAGTCAGTCTTGTAAATGGGGAGAGTTTCCTAACCACCATCCATGTCCAGCAGAAATCCTTCCCACAAACCTAGCACAGAACACCAGCATACAGTGTCTCTCCAAACACTTCCAGCGACAAGTCTGCAGATGATCCATTCCTTTTGTTGGATTTTGTTAGAAAGCTCCTTTTTTCTAAAAGCCAAGAGGGCCTAAAACTAGGTGTTCACAGTGCCATAGTTGCAGGGAGGGTAGGTTGGAGGGAGAAGGACAGAGACCTCTCCATTGATTTGATATAGCATGTTTTGTAATACCTTAAACTTGTGCTAACAAAGACAGTGACAAAATTAATAACCTTTATTTAAAGATAATCTGTCGGGGCTGGGGATTTAGCTCAGCGGCATAAGCGCCTGCCTTGCAAGCAGGCAGTCGTGAGTTCGATCCCTGGTACCGATAAAAAGGAAAAAGACAAAAAAAAAAAAAAAAATAAAGATAATCTGTCTTCCTAACATTCCTACCTGACTTGGACACCACCTCCCCATAGGACCCTTGAAGTGCCTGAGGGTAGGGGTCAGGTTTCCAGTCTTCCCTAGATTGAGCTGCTCCTCATATAAATTTTTCCAGACCGCTCCATACCAGGCACCCCCTCTGGTGTGTCAGCTGATAAAACTCAGTGGCACCATGCAGCGAAGGGGACAGTCACTCCCCGAGCTGCATGTTAATATCTACTAAGGAAGTCTGAGAGGACATCCCTTTCCCATGAATGTGTGTCACAGGGTGCACACACACATAGAGGAGAGATTTAAATCACTCAGTTCCCAAATCCTAGTTTTCTTATCCAAAGAAAGAGGAAACAATACTTTTGCTTTAAGAATCAACTACGATTAGGGAAACAAAAAACATTAAAAGCACAAATCTCACCTGTAATCCCAGTACTCCAGAGGCGGAGGCAGGAGGATTGCTGCAAGTTCAAGGCCAGCCTAGGCAACAGAGTGAATTCAAGACCAGCCTGAACTGCACAGTGAAACCCTGTCTCAAGGAGGGGGGAAAAAAAAACCCACCAAGAACCCACAAATATCTAAAGGTCATATCCCTCCCCTAACCCCGTTCAATTTAGATAGTGGCCAGGCATCACGCCCATGGAGTTAATTAGGATGGGTCTGAATCCTAACTTTGTTATTTTATGGCTGTGTGTCTTTGGAGAAATAACCTGACATTGCTGTGCTGCAGCTTCCTCCCTTGCAGCACCAAGATAATGGTAACACCAATTTCTGAATGCGTTTTTATGAACATTAAATGTATTGCCTCACACTCCATAAATGTTGGCTGTTTGGAATTATCCCAACTTACTCCTTCACAAAGAGATACAGCCTTCACTGAAATGAGGCTAACACATTGCACGAATTTTGCAAAGTGAGGGCATCAAACCAAATTGGTCATGTTACTGAAATGTGTTGTCCACAGACCTCTTCCCACTATTTGTTAGCAACAATTATGCACTAAGCACTGTGCTGAGGGTTGGGGAAAACCACCAACTCTTTTAATTACCCCCGCCCCCCATGGAAGTAGACACTACTCTTCTTCCCATTTTAAAGACATGGAGTGAAGATGTAGGCAGGTTAAGTAACATTACAACTAGAAAATGACAGAGGCAGGCTTGAACCCAACTCCACCAAATTCAAAGTCCATCTGAATAACCAGTTTCCATCCTTTTAAGCAGTTCCCAGATTAGGCCCAGCTCCAGTTCCAGGCCCAACAGAAGCCTGAGCAGCTTCCTTGACAGCATCAGTGACTCTGCTTCTCACCCAAGTCTGGCCCTTCCTCCTCCTGGGCCCTAGAGAGTTATGCAGCCCAGCTGCATTTCCCTCAGGTTCCCCCAGTTCCTTGGCATCAAGTACCCCTAGGCTGTTTGGTGGGGTCTCATCCCCTCCTCATCAAGTAGTTCCACACTGATCTATGAAAAACAAAACAAAACAGAACACAGCTATCTGGATGCAGGCCTTGATGCGTAGTATCATTACGGAGCCAGCAGTGCATCCCATCCCGTTATCGCCTGGCCAAAAGCTTCTCCAGGCGAGCCTCACTGCAAATGACTTTCTCCTGTCTGAGGGGGCCACAGCCCTATCTGCCCTCCACTGCTGGAGGAGAGATTTTATCTTTAATTGACAACTGGCTGCCTGCCACTGCCAAGCCTCCACTGCAGGCTAGGCTCCGTGCCGATTTTCTCCATCACTTCAGGAACAGGCTTCCCCTGGTTTTTTCCTTCCCTAGGCCCTGTGATCCTCACCCTGCTGTTGCGCTCTGCCACAGACAGCTCAGGGTGTGCTCTTGTCCTTTCACAGTGTGACGGGATATGAAGATTCCAGAAATCTGCAGAGAAAAGCCCGAGAGTTTCAAGTCCAGGGAGAAGGGGACACTAACACTTAGTGCACATCTATTCTGTGTCATCTACAGACATGTGTCACGTGCCAGGCTTTGCCACTGCCTCTAAAACAGGTGCTGTCATCTTTACCATCTTAAAGATGGGGCAACTGAGGTTTAGAGAGTTTCCTCCAAGTTACCCAGCTAGTAAATAGCAGACTAAGACTGAATGGACATCCTTGTGTTTATGCCTAGAGAGTGAGGAGACAAGAAAGGAGAGACAAACATGCACCCAGATATGGCTGTAGAGTTTGAAGTTTGGTATAAAATGAAATTTCAGGGCCCCTTGTTCAACAGTTTCACAATGGCAACACCTCCTAAGCATCTCACCCTGGGCTGCGCACCAAAACCCAGCCTTGTGTTGAGCCAATGTGGGTGACAGGGATGACAACAGTGTTGGTTATGGAATATGTCTGACAGTTATATACTACTTTCTCATATTATCTGAGCCAGGTGTGTTCATTGCCCATCTCTTTAAGTGGCTCCTGATTGGCCTCAGTTCATCAACCACCCAGACATCACAGTGCCTGGCACCCCCAGGGTCTTGTCCCACTTAGAGCCGGTGGACCTGCAGGGAGGTGGAAGGCCCCCTGCACAAACCAGCAATACAGTGGAGTTCCCTCAACAGAAAAGATGTCCACTTTATGTGGGCTCAGGTGGCAGGAATGCTTGGGATTCAGAGACCCGAGGTTAGTCCCGTTGGTGTGGCCTTGGGCAGACCCCTTTCCTCTGAGCATTTACCTCTAACTGTAAAGTGCAAGGCCTTTTTGCACACAGGATTATGCTTAGATGTGCTGCCTTGCCCAGGTGTTGGGATTGAGAGCCAGGGAAGTACCCACAGACCCAGAGCCAGAAAGAAGAGACGGAGGCAGACACTCACATAGAGGAGCAACAGGACACTTCGATGTCTTTATTGGGGCTCGAGCACAGCATGACAGTTGAAGGCATGCGGACAGGGTGTCAGGGCCTGGCCTAGGCATGCCTCAGACACATACAAGAGGACAGCTTTAGAAAAGGACCAACCAACAGCAGGGAGGGGCCAGGAGGGAAGGGAGGGCTGGGGAGGGGCAGAGGCCAAGGCTGAAGGGGTCACCTGGCCTCTGCTATTGCACACATCCTCTGGCCACTGGCCAGGAAGTACAGTATTGCAACTGGTCTCCTCTCACCCAAGGCATCCCCTTCTCAGACCCCTGAGCCAGATGGGCAGACAGACCCCTTCCCTGCCCGTCTGCCCAGCAGCATCTTTGAAAAGAAACAGATGAAGGAGACAGAACAAAAAAATTAAAAATGAAAAAAATAAAATGCCCCCCTCCAGCAAGGACATAAGGGTGTTAGAAAGAGTGGAAGAGTCTGCAGAGGAGCCTCTGAAAGTTCCCCCACAACTAAGATGTGGGGTAGGAGGTAGAACCCCAATCTGGGGTAGGGTTGGGTTAGAGAAGCAGTGACCCTGGGGGGCAGTCTGGCCTTCAATAGACTTCAACAGGCCACTTCCTAAAAGAAGAAACACCCTAGGAGAGAGTAGCCAGGCAGTTCCCAGGTAGACTTTCCTGGGACATTGCACACATGATCAGAAGAAACAAGGAATCTGTAAGGGGGGAAGGAAACTTGAGGTGGATAGAGAGCTTGGGGAGACATAGCCTAACAAACATGACAGACCACCAATAGCACGTGCACTACACACAAGAATATAGTATGTATGAATATAGATACTATATGTGCATATATATCTCTTCAAAGTACAATAGAACAAAACATCAGACCCAGATGGCTCTGGGCCCCGAGGGTCATATGGTAGGTTTTCCACCAGTCCTGTACAAACAAGGATATCAGTGTCTTTCTCAGCGAAAGATTCGTGCTTGGGTTCCAGAGTTTCCCTAAGCCTCTGGCTTTGTCTGTTTGTCTGTCTCTCACGTTGGTGCCGCTTTAAGAGAGGGTGAGGACTTCAGCCTGGGCATAGTTGGACGAGAGGGCGTCTTGGCAGGTCTCTGTGTTTAAAGAGCACAGGTGTGAGACACTGGGACGCACGCTTTCGGCTCAACATTGCCTTCTGGGGGGGCAAGGAGTTCAGCAAAAGAAAGGGAGAAACAAAGAACAAGAGGTTAGAAGAAGGCCAGCCACTAACCCACAGGCTGTGGGTTGAGGAGCAGGGCAGGAACAGAGCTAGAAGGTACAGGGAACCCAAGGTTAAGAGGCTAGGAAGAGCAGGAATGGGTTAGGGAATGGGGTGAGCCCTTCATCATCCATCTGCCAACACAGCTTTGGGCTAATGGGATTTGGGTGACATTGTAGCTCATCTCCATGCCTGATCAGGTAACCACTAGCTGTAGGAACTACTCTCAAATCTTCAGTACTCCAACACAGTGAGAGAGGGTCCATACTCTACAGCCTGTTAGGGAGGTGGTGAGGAAAATACCTGATGTGGACTGTGGCTCATGGACCATCAACCCAGCTACTGCCTGCCCAACTTGAGTTTTCCCACCAAAACCTTCATCTGGACTACCCTGGACTACTTTACCACCCCGGACTACTCCACTGTCCAAAAGCACGGGTAAAGAAGGTAGAAGCTATAGAGCCATGTCCTACCCATCCCCATTCTCGATATGACAGAAAAAGTCCCAGCAGATGGAGGACAGGACATGTAGCTTCAGGTAAGAGAGGACGTTCAGGAGAAGAGGGCTGACAAGTGGCATTTTACCAAGAGATTCAACCACTCAGGGAGCCCTCACTGGTCCCCCATCTTCAACCTGGAACATCTGAGGCTTGATCTCTTCTTCCCCTGCTTCTGAGAAGCAGCAGGGCAGTCAGAAAGGCTGGGCCAACAGTGTAAGTAAGAGCTTAGCCTCTCCAGGAAGGTGCTGTGACAACCTCTGTAGCTATTAGATTTGGCCAACAGACCTCAGAGCTTTTGTCCTGGATGTCCTTCTCTGGGGGAAGAGTGTTCTCAGTTTAGAGTGACTATTTCCATCTCCTGAAGACTGTGGATCCCAGCTATCCTATAAATACTGCCCCCTGGTCCACAGTGTTCTTGGAGGAAGTCAGAGAAGCCAATTTTCAGGACAAGCACAGATCTTCTCAAGAACTACCAACACTGACCTTTCTGTGTAATTTGACCCAGCCACTGGTCCCCCTTTGCTAGGGGAAGGGGAGTGTCACTGGATTCCCTGTAGGCCATCAGATCCTAAGACCCACTGGTAGGAAGGCCTGAGATATCACAGGGTCTTGGCCAGGGTGATAGGGAACAGAAAAGAAGCTGACCTGTCAGAATGGCCTCTGGTGGATTTTTTTTTTCAATCCTGGAGATTGAACCAGGGCTTTCCACATGCTATATTCCCAGCTCTTTTTGTTTTAAGTCACCCAGGCTGGACTTGAACTTGTAATTCTCCTGTCTCAACTCCAAAGTAGGTAGGATTACAGGCATGTGCCACCATGCCTGGACTTTGGTGGTTTTTTCATTGGCTTTCATGGTCTCTGCATCCTTGGGGGCCTTTCAGAGTTGGGGTCTTCATGGAAATTTTGTTTTAGAACCCATTTATGTAACCCAGTGGGAGTGGGACATAGGTGATAGAGGGTGACACTGGTCAGGGTAGAGGAGGTCCTCCTCTCCCAAAGGCTCTGTGAAGGGCAGCCTTGGTCCAAAGGTGCCTCCTGGAACTTAGGGCTAGGCATTCCTCCTGCCCTCCAGTTCCTGTCAGACCGGAATAAACAGTCACTTTCCCTCTGGTGGCACCTCACAGACACTTCTCTTAGAAGCCAGGGGGCTGTGAAGCCCTCTCTAGCTAGTCTTGGTACAGACTGGAAAGTGAAGATAAGAGCTCCTGTATGGGTCGCTTCCATGCTTTGTGGGAAGGTGAGGCCAAACTGCAGAGAAAGGTTTCTAAAAACTGAAATGCTGGGTGCAAGTCCAAATCCAGTCCAAGGAAAAGCAAATTACACTCCCAGAGTGTGGGTGGGAGAAAGCCTTCCCTCAAGAAGGGATGCCCAAGTCCTGGGGGTGGGGTGGATGCACAGATTAGGCCTGGAGTACATGAGGGCTCTAGAATGCTGAGACTTACCCTTTCCCAGGGTCCTGGGAAGGCCCAGAGGTCTTTACAGGTAGCTGGGGGCAGCCCCCATGCACAGCACTCCCACCAGTTGGGCCTTGTCTCTCCTCTATGAAGATGGAGTTGGCAGGATTATGAGAGCCCCTCCCCCAGGCATGAGGGGCTCCAGCCTGGCACTTCTGCATCACATCGCCCAGGGACATCTGTGCCCCCCACAGGGGTGCCATGAGCATGCCCATCCTTGTAGGAGGAAAGAGGGAAGGAGGCGGTGGGTGCCGTGGAAACCTGGGCTCCTGACAATTTGAGGGGTGCCACAGAAATAGCCGCCTCAGCTCCCTGAACCACAGTGGTAAGTCAGCAGACAACGTAGCTGTGGTAGCCGTGCTAGTCGAACACCTAGTTTGTCATGTCCCATTGGACCCCATCTAGGAACCCCTGTGCTTGGAGCTCTGTGGAATGGGGCTGGACCTGTTGTGAGGAAGCTGGGCTCCGAGGCTCCACTGCAAGGACAGAGGGTGCCAGTGTCTTCGTCCTCCCTACAGATTGTCCCATCCCACCACTTAAAGGAGCCTGTCCTCTTTTGAAGGGCGGTCACACGATGTCCCTATGTCATTTTGATCAATTCTTATGCATCACTTCATTCTAAGAGGAAGTGACAAATAGGCCCCACAGACCACAGCCGGGCTAGGGGGGATCCAGTGATACCTACTGAGCATACCTTTCTGGCAGGGACATCCTGCCAGCTAAGAGCTGATGGAGGCACTAAAATGGTAATGTCCCTGGCACAGGCTTCCCACCTCACCTTAACTCCAGGACATAACCTGATCTTTTGGTCCAGGCTGTCTTTTGGTGTGGCACCCAGATGATAGATATAGCCTCCTGACAGGTCTCTAAAAGCTGTTTTGCCATGCCTGTCTTTGCCACCAGAGAGAGTAGATATGGACCTTCCTTAGTCACTCCTGCTATAAAGTTGCATAATAGGACTCTAAAAATTGCCAGGCATAGGGCTCTGCTGTCAGGTCTAATTCCCATCAGGTGAAACAGGAAATGTCTCAGCTGAGGCCTTGACTCCTGGGTCCAGGTGGAGGGGAGCCTGGGCGGGGGGGGGTGGTGGCAGATGTGGGCCTCCCTGGGAGCAGCAGAAGCAGGTGCAGGCAGGGTGGCTTCTGTCTCCTCACTTCCCCTCAGCTGTCCCTGCGCAAGGTGTACCCCTGTTCACCCAATGACTCACAAACCTGTTGTGCTCCCGGGCTTGTTAGGTAAATGAATACACTTAATTATAGAAATTAGATGAGTCTCCGGTTCTGGCAGGAATACAGAACGCAGAAGCTGGGTGGGAGTGGCAGGTGACTCAGAGGCAGGGCTGGAGCCTGAGGGAGCTTGAGAGAGAGGAACACTATCTCAAAAGCAGAGGAAGCAGTGTGGAGAAAGATGCTGCAGTGCAGGTCACAGATGGGAGACTAGGCACCACCCCTGGGTGTCACTTACTCAATTTGGGCACAGGTCCCCAGAGAGGAGGGCCTCCTGCACCTAGGCAGCCATCCATAGCCTACATCAAGCTTGAGGCTTCAGGTCTAGGAGCTCCCATCTGCACCCCAGATTAAAGGTGAAAAACATCAGGTTCCTTCTCCCAGGGCTGTGGGCACTGCTCTTTTGAAAAATCAAAGTCCCCTATGCCAGCAGAGATGTCCCACCTGACAGCCTTGTTCCTCACTTGTCTCATATGCAATGGAGAGACAGACAGACAGGCAAGCTTTCTGGTTGCTGGTTAAAAGCCACTAGGAATGGAAATGCATTTGCTGTGATATTAACATAGGCATGGCTCCCAGCAAGGCTGACTGGTCTCACGCACACAGTATACCACCTGGCCCACAGGATTCTGAAGAGAGGCAGGGCATGAGTGTGCCAGTACCTATGGCTCAGAAGATACTAAGGGTGAGGGGAGGGGTAGGAGCCCTGGGAGTAACCCCTCCTCTCTGCATTCAGGGTCCAAAGCTGAATCTCTTGAGGAGCACTCAGCTCAAGGACCTGAATTCTCCTCCAGCTTGGCCCTTATCTCCCTTCCTTTGATCCCTCAGGCCCTAGGAGGGAAGAGAGCTGGGAGGGCACCTAGTATACCAGCTTGAGTATTTCCTTGCCCAGAGGCAAGGAAAGCCAAAGGTGCAATTAAGGCGCTGAGGGGCCAGGTGGGGGACTGGTGAGGGGGTAGAAGGGATGGGACAGCAGGAGCTTTCTCTGAGGATAGGGTGAGCTGTACCGCGATGCCAGTGGAGACAGCCCCAGACTGGTTCCAGCCGCTCCAGCTATGTTGTTTAGACTCCGGGATTTTGCACAGCCTTGGTGAAGAAAAGGTACACGGGTCAGAGGGGCACAGCTCCTCACCAGGACGGCTCCATGGAATCCATGCTCCAACATGGCCCTGGGCTAGGGCAGGTGAGTCTGTTCTTCCTAAGATCTTTGATTCTCCCAAGCCTCTGTGTCTCCTGGGTTCCTAAGGACAGACTCCCGGGCCCCACAGCCAGGTGACCTTTATTTTGTCCTATCTCCAGATAAGTTCCCTTCAAACTCCTGATAACCCAGTTGCACAAAGACCCTGCAGCCTACAGCACCCACTTTCTCTACCCTAAGAAGCCCCACTGAGCACCTGCCACATTCCTCCAGGGAGCTGACACTGACACAAGGGCAGGTACAGGCAAGGGTGGGGTCTGTGTGGACGGCTGGAGGAGGCCCAGACTGACTCTCTCCTGGTCCTAAATGTAGCTCAGTCCAGAGAGGTGTGGCATGTACCGCGTGGGGAAAGTTAAGTGCGCACTGGGAGTTTGGCAATGTTAATTGCCAAGCTTGCTTAGCTGGGCCTGTTTCCCAGCAACCCACCTGTTCCCTCTCGAAGGTCACTCTAATTGGCTGAGCTACATGCTTGTTGCCAAGAAGCAATGTGGAGGCATCTTGAAAATAGAGCATCTGGGTCCCACAGGCACCCCACAGAAACAGGGTGGTGGGATACAGGTTTCCCAGTCAAGGGCACATGCACCCTTTTTGTAGGTGCAGCTGTCCCTAGTACCCTCCTTACTTTCCTCTCACAGCCTCTTTCTCACGTCTGCTTCCATTGATATCATAACACAAGGAGAGAAACAAGTGTGCTTGACACTCAGTTGTATGCTAAAGTCATCCTACATTCTAAGGCTGTCTGCTTATCAGGCTTCAGCTTGAGCAAGACTCTGGGTTTATGAATGAGGACACAGTGGAGCCCCTGCACATTTGGAGTAGGGCTCAAGAGAGAAGGACATGTTTTGGGCTTGGGACTGGGGCACTAGGGTGATAGATGAAGGTGTGTAAGCTCCAGGCATACTCTATCTGCAGCCACTTAGTTAAGACCTCTGGGCCATTTCCTTCTAGCGGGCAAACTGCTGCTGCTGCTTCTGTCACTCAAGACACATAACCAGCAAAGTTGGACACATAGGTCTCAGCGCCTGGCAGTCAAGGTATCCTGGGGAGTGTGTGAGAGCAGTGATGCCATCTGGGCAGAGATGGAAGGGCCTGGGAAGGTACTTCACAAGCCTGCCTGGTGGGGCAGCCAGGGTCCATGTTTAGGTGGCCAGAGACATCAAAGTCTATCTTCACAGTAGCCACTGCCCCTTCCTCACTCAACCCAGTATGGGTCTGCAGTTTGGGGGATAGTGGAAAGCAGGGAGTGGAAAATCTGACTAGCTAAGAAGTGGGGAGAGACCAGCAGAGAATTTGGGGAGAAATTTCGTCTGTGGGAGAGCCCCGGAACTAGATAAGGTTTTAGGGAGCCTAGTTCACGGGGACAGGAAAAACAAAGTGATTGGAAACCAGGCAGCAGTGTCTGGTCTTAGCCGCCCCTGGCCTCCACACACCTGCGATCACTTCTGCTTCGCTTTCCCAGGCCAGGAACCCCTAACACCATAGCCCCACTTCCGTCCTGCTCTGCCATAGGCTTACAGCCTGCTGAAGGAATTCCAGCCTTCCATGACAGCAGGGAATGAGCTGTTCCTGTTAACGCTCTAAATCTTTCAGAACACTCCCAGCTGGGATCTGCTGTCTCTGCACCCCGGCCCCTTGTCACCTCTGGGTCTCCCTTGAGAGGACTGTCACACCCAAAAGGTGCGTGCAGAGCTGGGTCAGCCCACCCTAGTTCTAGGCTCCCTGTGAAGGAAGGGAGGAATGGGACTCTCTGCAGACCTGGCATCTGACTCTTGATGGCTGTGGGAATATCTGGGACCTCCTCGGAAAAGCCTTAGCTAAGATCAAAGGAGAACTAGCTAGGCATGGTGGCGCATTCCTGTAATCCCAGTGCTCAGGAGGTTGAGGAAGGAGGACTGTCATATGTGAGACAGTGAGAACCTGTCTCAAAAAAACAAACAAATAAAAATGTTCACGGGATTCCTGAGGAAAGACTGGCAGTTACCTGTGACCTAGGCATGAAGGCAGTCCCAAGACCCAGAGGCAGAGAAGGTACTAAAAATGGGGAGGAGAGGCTGTGCCTGTGGCCCTATTCCTTCAACCCTCTAGCACTATGTTTTCTGTGGGGACCTTCTGGGGAGGAGTCTATGGACCCTTTGGGGATGCTAGAGGACTTTCTGATTCACAAAGAACCAGGGAACCTGTCCTAAAAGCGGGGACACATCCAAGGCAGAGGAGATGGTGGCCATGGGCTGGGGGGAGGAGCGGACTTCAAGTTTTGTGGGGAGGGCTGGAGAGACTCAGTTCTTAGGGGGCTCCCCACCTGCCCCGCCTGGGAAGCCATACCTTTCCGGACACTGCCATCAGCACAGGCATAGTCCCCAGCACTGAGCAGGAAACAGGCAGCCGCCTTCTTGTTTCTGTCTCTCGTGCCAGAGCGTCGCAAGGCCCGGCGCTCCTCAGGGGTGGGGGCAGAGGCCAGGGGCTGGGTGAGTCCAGCTCCCTCCTCGTCAGACAGCACCACATTGGCATCACCGTTCTGCTTAGAGTCTGAAGGGAGCAGACAGAAAGGAGGCTGTGAGGGGCTGCCTAGGCTTTCCTCTTGGGACCACCTGAGGTCTCCAAGATCCCAGACCCAGTAGGTCACTTCTACAACCCAAAGGTGGTCCTAGTATTATTGGAAAGAAGAGTGATACCAGGGGCCAGGGCCAAAGATTGGATGCTGTGCTGTTTGAAGGTGGCTTCCCCCAGTCGCAGCACAGTCTTCCCTGCATGCATGGAGCATAGCTCAGACACCCTGCAGCAGGATTCCCTAGCTCTGCCTTCTGAGGCTGCCCCATGACATCAGCCAGGCTGGCAGTAGACTGCTTCCTCCTTGGGTCTGGCTCAGGCTGGCCTTTCAATGAGTTTGCATTCCTATGGAGAATTTCCTGGCTTGCTGGGGGTGAGGGTGGCACCACAAGAGCTGAACTTATGCAGTGGTGTCCACTGCTCTCTTCTTCCACCACTTACATAAATTATTCTTACTCAAAGGCACCCAGGCCCAAGGCCAGTGCCCAAATGCCTTGGAGCTCTCTGCTTGCTGGGTTCTCCTGTATCTGGGGAGAATACTGTGCAGAAGAAGCTCTAATTCTTCTCACAGCTGTGACTCTGAGCCCAGCCCCTTGCCTTAGTCAGGCAGCACAGGAGACCTGGGGAAGAGAGGCTACTTGGTCTGAAGACAGTGGCTTGGGCCTTGCTAAGCAAGCCCTTACCATGGCCGAGCACTCAGAGCAGACAAAAGGTATGGCTGGCAAGAGCAGCTAAGGACCTCTACATTTAGATGGAGGAATCTGAATCCTGAATGAGCCTCAGAGAGCAGATGAAATCCCCTAGGAGACATGTTCAGGAATGGGAAGGGGCACCACTGTGGGGAGAAGAGTACAATTGGAGGGGTGCTCTTCTAGCAGGTCTTCTATCAAGGAAGACTAAGAGCTCAATGACCCCAGCGAGTATGAGGCCCAGGTATGTGTAATGGGCACATGATTAAGGCCACAGGTGAGTGGTCTGACTTGGGTCCCTCCCTGAAGAATGAGTCGAATTTTGTTCCTGATCTTAGATGGGAGCTGCTGCCTCAATTCCTGACCAGCCCACTCCCTGGGGACCTGGCATACAACAGCCCTCAATACCAGTCATCCCGCCCTCCCCTAGGGCCCATCCCATCCTAACAGCTAGTGACTTACCTGACCTCTGGCTTAGCTCTATGCTTTTGGGCACTGGATCAATCTCCCTTGCTGTCTTCTGACCCAGGCAGAGTATGCTGGCCTCTCCAGGTCTGAAGGACAGGACTCAATGCCCAAGCTTCCCTCCCAGGATGTGGTCACTGGTTGCTTCCATTTCCAGCCCCTCCCCACTCATTTCCCTTCCATCTCATGTCAAACCCTGAGCCCAGGACTCAATCTAGCTTGTGCTGAACAGAAGGCAGCCTCCCACTGCTGTTACGTTATCACATTTTTTAGGCCAAGAGACACCAGACTTGAATGTTAGGAAAGAAATGATTCATGTGTTGATGCACCTTGGAAGAACAGCTGCCCTGCTCTCTGGCTAATAATGACAGTGCCTGACATTAGCAAAGTGGTTGTAGCTTCTCAGTGTTTTCATATCCATCATTCATTTGCATTTCATCAGCATCTTGGGGATATGATAACAACATTTCCATTTCCCAGGTGAGAAATCCATGTCCAGAGCTGGTGAAAGGCTGGCCTTGGGGCACACAGCACATGACCAAGAGGGAACAGAAACTAAAGCTTCTATTACCTCTCCATGCACTGCCTATTGCTGCCTACACTGCACAGAAGACTCACTCCACAGACCACAAGAGTCAGAGAACAGAGAAAATCAACCTTTGACATTGTGCCCTCATAAAACCACATCTTATATTTCAGGAAAGCCAGTACATTAAAGCACAGCCCTAAATTCCAAGGACTGTTTACCTGTGACTCCCACGGCCACTGTGAGAATGGGACCCATCCTCCCCTTCCAAACTCTACTCACCTGCCCGCTTCCTCTCAACTGTACCCTCTTCCCGGGCAGGGGGGCTGGTATCACTGTAGGTGCTGTCCCGGGGAGACGTCTCCTCAGACTTGCAGTAAAGGGGTGACTCGAGCTGGGCTGGCCGAGGCACGTGCTTCTTTCGTTTCTTGGGTAGCTTCTGCTTGGCCATGGCCAGGGAGTAGTACATGCCGAAGTTGTTGACAATGACTGGCACAGGCATGGCGATGGTGAGCACGCCGGCCAAGGCACACAGTGCTCCCACTAGCATGCCTGACCATGTCTTGGGGCACATGTCCCCATACCCAAGCGTTGTCATGGTGACCACAGCCCACCAAAAGCCGATGGGGATATTCTTGAAGTCGGTGTGATCATTGCCCCGTGGGTCGGAAGGCCTGGCACCAATACGCTCAGCATAATAGATCATGGTGGCAAAGATGAGCACACCTAGGGCCAGGAAGATGATGAGCAGCAGAAACTCATTGGTGCTGGCACGCAGGGTGTGACCCAGGACCCGGAGCCCCACGAAGTGGCGCGTGAGCTTGAAGATTCGCAGGATACGCACAAAGCGCACCACGCGCAAGAAGCCTAGCACGTCACGGGCCGCCTTGGATGACAGGCCGCTCAACCCAACCTCCAGGTAGAAGGGTAGGATAGCCACGAAGTCAATGATGTTGAGCAGATTCTTGACAAAGTCCAAAGTGTCTGGGCAACACACAATGCGCACCAGGAATTCCAGCGTGAACCACAGCACACACACACCCTCAATGTAAGTCAAAATGGGCTCTGTCTCCACCTCCCGCCGGAAGCGCACGCTGGTGATGTTCCCCACTCGGTGAATCTCTGTCACATTTCGGTCAATGTTGAAAGCCTCATGGGTCTCCAGGCAGAAAGTGGTGATGGAAACCAGGATGAAGAAGAGAGAGGCAAAGGCTACTACCTGTAGGTGGGGAGACGGAAACAGCTGTCAAAACAAGGATGTTTGGGCTCTGCTGGGAACAGGTATGCTCATGCAGAGTGGGCATATAGGCTACCAGGCAGTCCATGAGATGAATGGTGGGCTTAAGAGAGACTTGGGCTGGAATTCTCTCCTCAGGGGCCCTTTATCCCCCTGTGTAGGTGTTCTAGGATAATACTTTTGTCATGGCACCCAGAAGAGAGATTGTACTTGGCTGGAAATGACAGGTCAGGGAACTGCAGCTGCCTGGCCCTATCTATGACAGCCCTCCCCAATCTGACCCATTGTGCTCTAAGGGCTCTCTAACTGTTGTGGGTCTACAAAGCAGCTGCAAATATTTCCCAATGTGATTCTCATTCAGGAGGTATAGAGCAGGGTCTGCAATCCTGCTGAGCTCACAAGTCTCAGGTTAGGCTTTGTCCACAGATCATTGCTGGAGTGATCAAGCAGTGGTCCTCAAAATCAAGTCCTGGCTCAAAAGCATCAGGTCCCTAGATCGGAAATACAAATTTCTGTCCCCACTCAAAGGTAAGGAGTACAAAATATTAGGGAGAGAGAGTCCTGCAATCTTAGTAAACTTTCCAGGTAATCCTGATACATGTTCAAATTTGTAGTCCACTGCTTTTTGGGATGCTCAAAGGTGGAGGTCTGCAAGGAATAACCTAGACTGCCACTGGCTGAGCCTATTGACCACAGCTGCAGTCATAAGCCAGCTCGAGCCATAAGTTTCAGTCCTTCTCTCCTGCCTCTCATCTCAGGGTCTCCTTTTGAATGACTAAAATACAACATGCACCATGGTAGGAGATAATGGTCTACGCAGAATAACCAGTCTTGCCCTTTTTTGCAAACTTGGAACACTGGGCTCCAAAGAAAAATGAGGCTTCGCATGGTGGCACACGCCTGTAATCCTAGCACTTGGGAGGCTAGGCAGGAGAACTGCCCTGACTTTGAGGCTCAACTGAACTACATAGTGAGTTCAGGCCCAGCTTGAACTACATGGTGAGATTCCAGAAAAAAGAAAGAAAGAAAGCAAGCAAACAAAGAAAAATGAACTGCACCCATTACAATCAGAGTGGCAGCAGCTGATTCTGATAGTTGCTGGGATCTCAGCTAGAATGGTGACAGCAGCACTTGGCAGAGGAATGGTGAGGCTGAAGTGTCCAATCATTATGAATGAAGAAATACATGTGTAGTAATGTCAGTTATTCATGCCATGCCATACAATGCCATCAGCCTGCCTGATGCTGAGATCTAGACTCTAGCTCCTGCTACCTGTCCAGCTTAGGGGTGAGATGGGCTCTCTTCTGGAACAGACTGTTGAGCTTAAATAGGCGGCAAAGGAGACCTGTGGTCACATGATCACCTGGCAACTCCCAGCTGTGCTGTCCCAATTTCCACCTGATCGTGGTCGTGTCCCTGTCCAATGAGGACTCAAAGAGGTTTTGCTCCAGGGGAGTCCGTACCAGCAGGGAATTAGGGAGCAGCCTGTTGTACGGACTGCAAAATATCCTGCAGAACACAGGGGATCCAGCAAAATAGACTAAGAGGTCCCCCCCCCCAGTTTAGGGAACAACCCCTCACTACTATCTTCCCTTCTGATTTTTTTTATTAATACAGAACTGTCCCCTTTGTGACCCCAAGGTTACAAGTTCCACTTCAAGGTCCAAATGACTGCTTTCTCTCTTGAACTATTGCCCAGGGCCTCTGGCACAGGAGCAAGTTTTAGAAAGGAACAGTGGCCATGGATACTCATTGGCTGCCTATTCTATGGCTGGCACCGTTAGGCCTATTCTCTGCCCTGGGGACTTGGGAGACAAGCTTCACCATCCCATTTTATGAAGGAGGAACTGACAATCAGAAAGGTGACTTATCTCAGGGCACACAATCTAGAAGAGTGAAAACCAGATTTGGACTGGTGTTTAACTTGAGAGTCTGTACTTTCCCTTCATACTCCCCTGTCTTTATGACCCCTGAGTACAATCAATTCTCAGGCAGGAATGCCAACTCTGAATTAAGCCTGTTTCCAGTCAGCTCCCTGATCCTATTTTACCTGAGGATGTGTTCCCTTAGGACTTAGGACAAATCTCCCATCTTACAGGACAATGTGCTTCAATTTATAGTTCAGCTTTGATGAATCAATTAGAAATAGAATGGAAAGAAAAGGCTGGAGAAGGGGATGGGCCACAGACACTATTTTACATCTTTGCCTGGGGCTTTTCCTGTCTGCTTCTCCTGGGAAAGGTAAGTTTCAAGTCAAGTGCCTTTGCTGGCCTCGTTTTCCCTCCCCTAAGAAATGGGATGCCAAAACAATGCAGTTTAATATAGGGTGACCATGGTCATCAGCAGGGAGCTGGTAAAATCACCTGCCTGGTAGCCATGGTGGTGTTGGGAATCCAGGGCCCCAGATCTACTCCTTAACCAGAGAAGCACAGGGGCCTGGAGTAAGAGGTAGGGACAACAGGTCTCAGCTCTACGAGGAAGCATGAGAAGCTGAGCTCTTTGTCTCTAAGGACAGTAAGCTAAGAGAGCTCGCCCACCTGGGAGCCCAAGCGTGAGATTAATTAGTGATTTGGAAAAACAAGTTCAGGAAGAGCTGCCAAGGGGCTAAGCAGAGGGAGCACAGAGGGAGGGAGAATGGCATGGCCTGGACTACTCTCTCCCCAGGGACAAGGCACCTGCTTCCGTCACCAGCTGCCCATCCTGGGTTCGTTCTCTAGCAGGCAAAGGCATCCTTAAAGTGCAGGATACAAAACACTCCCAGGTTAGGGAACAATCCCTTAATGATGCTATCTTCCCTTGCTCCTGCATTTTTTTAAAATCCCTAAACACAACTATCCTGTATGTAGCCCAAAGATTACAAATTCCACTTCGAGACCCAAATGATTCCTTTCTCTCCTAAAATATTCCCCAAACTGGATTATTTCCTAATTGGTTGACCTGCTAGAAATCAGGGCTTTTTATCAGGCAGGGATAGGATTGGTGGAGGGCATGGATGCTGTGTTCTTCCCCAACTCTCTTGATTAAGGGCTTCCCAAAACCAAAGGGAACCTGGCTGTAGCAACATCATACAGCAAGAAGCCAGAGCCTCAAGTTCCAGATTTCTGTCCAGTACTGCAGAGCTGGTGGTGTCCAAGCCCCCCACCCAGGCCCTGTGCCACCAGACCGAGCAGAGGAGAGCTAGGAGCCTTGGGCTGGAGACTTGCTAGGATAACTGGGTTCCTCAGCCTGGCCTTGCCACCTGACCATGTAAACAGTGCTGTAGGAGGACAGTACTGGTACACACCTTACACAGACCCTGTAGGATTAAATGAGCCAAATGCCCAATAAAATGGTGGCAGTGCTGAAGTGTGGAGGCCTCAGGGGACCCTTGCATACAGCTTTCGAAGGCAAAATATCACCGAATTCTGGATTTTCTGAAGTAGAAAGGAGTCTGAAAGTTAACTCCCTTTCTGCTTTTCCAGATGAAGAAATTGAAGCCTGGAAGAAGTGACTTGCCTTGAAGCTGTCAGCTCTTTCCACTGCATGAAGACACAAGGCCATGGGTTCTGCTGGCACTTAAAACTGCCCAAGCAGAGAACTGCTGGTGAGAACTGGTTCCACCTGCAGCAGCTGCTCCCCTGCTCCTGGGAGGAAACAAGGTCCCAGCACCTTGAACAGGAAGATACAGGTTTCTGCTGGTGCCGTGTTATATAGGGGACTGGCCCAGCTCCAAAGGTCCAGGTGTTTCAGCTAGTGGGTCAGACCCAACAGTAGGTGCCTCCACCAACCAACCCACCTTAAGACTGTCCTAATGGAAATGTCAGGTCACATACTTCTGGGTTCAACCTGGCCCTGCCTATATAAGCTTCTTAGCCTCTCCTAGCCTCCTTAGGATCTTCATTTATAAAATGGAAAACTAACAGCTTACTGTATCAGCCACTGTGCTGGGAATAGCAGGAAAAAAACCAAACACACTATCCTTTACATTCTAGTAGGGGGAACTTTACAAATAAGAAAATAAAACACATAGAATGTCATGTGACGTACGAGTTGTGAAGGAAAAAAAAAAGAAGACAAGAGTCACAAAGGTGAGGGAACTATTTCAAACAGGATGGTAAGGTTAGAACACAATGACAAGGTGATGTCTGAACAGACTTGACAGAATGAGGGAGAAAGTCATGGGAAGTCAGAATTCCAGAGGCAATAGGAAGAGGCAGTGCTAAGGCCCTGAGGCTATAATGCACATGGTATGTTAGAGAGGATGAGAGTGGAACCTACCTTCTATAGTTGTTTTGAGGATTAAAAGAAGTGATACTGTGAAACCCAGAGCTGGAGTGTCTCAGGCATCTGGCACAGGCTTGACAAGGGGAGAGGTGACAGACAACAATCACTGGGAACTGAACACAATCATCCAGGGCAGGGGAGAAGAGCCCAAGGCAGGAAGGCCAGGGAGACAGATGGACAGATAAACATAAGGAGATGTATGCCTAAAAACCTATATTAAGGATGAAGTGTAGGAGAAGGAAAAATTGAGAACACAGCCAAAGATGCTTGCAGAAGATCTGTGGGGTTGGGTGAGGGGCTGAGCTTCCAGGAAAGTGAGATCCTAGTGCCCGCCAGTGGAGCACCTGAAGGTAAGAAGCAGGAAAGGAGGGATTCTGCATGGAAAGTACCCTTGCGTTGTCTCTGGGGCCCTCAGGGGCCTGCACAAGGCCTGCAAGCCTCTCAGACCTCCCCCAGGAGCAAGTCCAGCCCTGGCCCCTGTTGGCCTGAACCTAGACTCTCTGGCTCAAGTGCCTACAGTTAGCATCTATGTCTGCCCTCTGCCAAGTTGCTCTGGGTTTTCTTAAGACCACTGAGCTGCCCAGGAGCCTCCTACTCAGTGGAAGGGAACTCCTGGTTACCGCCCATCAGGGTCCCTGATGGGTCAGGGTCCCAGAAGAGAAAAAAATAGTCCTACCTCTGCTAGAACTGGTCTCTTGCCTGGAAATTCCCCCTTTCCCTACCACTGCATTATTTTGTACTATGCACAGAGAAAATTTATTTCTTTATATATTTGTTATCTGCCTGCTTCTAAAAATTATTGAAGGGAGTGAAGTCATTACCCTGCAAGACCTACTCAGCTCAATTCCTACTTCCTGGCCAAATCTTCCCCATCCTATGTAAAACAGGACTTATCACTCACTGCCTCTTCTTGCTTCCTATTGAACATTTGTGTTTTTATGGCACCTCTCATGATGTAATATTACTGTCATTTCTCGTCACCTAATTTTCCTGTCCATCTGACCTGGCACTCTTCTCCCCAGGAGCAGAGACCACCTCTGACTCATTTTTATATGTCTAGAACCCAGCAGAGTGTCCATCATGTAGTGTTCAGTAAATGTTTTGTGAATGACTGGACCCAAGTGAATGCTATTCCCTCTTTGGGTTCTGGGTAGCCCAGCAGGAGGAGGGATCATTATATTAGCTCCTCTGACTGGGGTCAGGAGTGATAAAGGCATGCCTAGGAATACCTCAAAGCACTGGGGCCCTAGCACCTCTGCTGCTCTCTGGGGTGGGCTGAGCCTATCTCTTGGTGGAGCCTCCTTCCAGGGACTGGGTAAACACTTCTGGGTCTGAAGAACACCCTACTAGTGGTCTGGACCAGGGTCATGCACACTGGCTGTTTTCAAGAATAAGGATAGGAGCACTCTGGGGCTCAGCATCCAGAGCGACACTGTCCCTGTGGAGGTGAAGGACGCAGGGGGTTCCTTCCTGCCACAGCCCAGCTACCTGATTCTGCTCCTGCTTGCTCTTCCCTCCACTCTCCAAAATAGCCCACTCCACAGACCACTCCAAACAGTGACAAACAGAAACACCTCATCACCCAGAGACAAGATGTTCAGAGGCAAACATTGGTCTGTTCAGAAGAGAAAAAAATACACAAAACAAACCACAAGACTGGAACACTAGCTGAGGCAGGGTGTGTAGTGAGGCTGCAGCCTTTGGCCTGGGCCTCCTGTTCCACAGAAAAGAGGAAGGGCTGCATGGGGAAGGCTAGCACTGTCCTCCTGGGCTCAAGCACTTGTCATCTCAGCTCTGAGGGCACTGCTGGTCCTCATTCGAAACTCTGTTGTGATCACCAAGTAGGGGGTTCCTAGGCAATGCCAGAGAAGCTAAGGGATCTTCAGGAGATACGGGGAACAAAACCCTGAGGCTCTTTGCTAGAAGGCCTTAGTTTTAGTCCTCTGCCTGGTCCAGGAGAAACCTAGTAATTACTCCTAATAAAGCCTTGCTTCTTTCTCATGAAAATCCCACAGTGCAAAAAGACAGGATCAGAATCTAGCAATTCTAGGAATGAGGAAGAACAAAGGAAAGGCCAAGAGGACAATAAAGGAGGAAGACCTCCAGTAAAGGCCACCCTGAACCCTCCAGAAGCCAGAGGTCCTTTCTGAGTGGGAGTCAATGAGAGGCAGCAGTAGGAGTTATAATCAGCCTTGCCACCTGGACAAGCCTCACTGTGCCTCAGTCTCCTTATCTGTAAAATGAAATTAATTATCTCTGGGGCACCTAGGCCAGAGGAGACAGTGAAAGAAAGCACAGGCCAAGAACATGCCACACAGCCCAATGAAAGTGAAAACCCAGCTCCAGGTGCCTTCCTGAAGCAGCACAGAGCTTGTAGGTCACCCCCCCCCCACACACACACACACACTCAGAAGAGAAACCCTGCAGGAAAAATGCATGCAGAAGTTGTTTCAGTCCAGGGCTGACAGCTCCACTAAAGCCAGCTGGGCCCCTGAAACCTCTGGAAACTGGATTGGCTTAGGGTCATTATCAGCTCTTAGAAAAGTAGGAAGAGATGATTATTACACAGCTGATGCTTCCAAAGTTCCACTGATCCCTCTCAAGCTGTGAAACCACCTTGGGAAGCCCACACTCTGACCAGTGGAATGAGCAGGTCAGGATAGGACCAGCTTGTCTATCATACTTGTCCCTGGCACAGGCCACAGACACAGAACAACAGCAGCAGCCAGCCACAGGGAAAGGAGCAAGGTTGCACATACTCTGCTGGGGGCCTGATCAGGAACAGCTCTGATGGTCAGGTCAGTAGCTAGGCAACAGGCTTTCCACATCAGCTCAGTTCGCTTTCCGTTTGTGTCTGTTTTGCCCTTGTCATAACACTACTCAAATGGCTGGGCTGCTGTGTGGGAAGAGGCACCTTGGGGCAGAGCACTAATCCTCATGCACCCTCATGCACCCTTCTAGGTACCCTGAAGTGCTGCACACCCCTTCCAGGTGGTCATGTCTGTGAGGAAAAGCATGCAAACACTCTCAAGGGCAAAGGACTCTGGTAGCAGCGGGTAGCCCCAGAATCCCTTACCCGGCACAATGCCCTCAGGTTCCAAGAAGCAACAGAGCAGCTTCCTTCTGATGTCCTCATCTGCTCCTAGGTTTTCTGATGTCGTCCACAGGAGGCAGAGAACCTCAGAACATCCTCAAGGCCTACCTCTCCATGTTACAAACAGCCTCTCTCAGTGACTAGAGTCTGTTGTGATCACAGGAGCAAAGCTAGGGAGGCAGGGAGCTCTTGCTTCAGTTCAAGGCCCAGCCACTATTTCAACATGTGATCTCAGGTGAGCTGTTTGGCTGCCCACAGCCTCAGTCTGTTAAGTGGGGGTAACTGCCTTGTTTCAAGTTCACTGGGAGATTAGAGATTAAAGTATGCATAACAAAGTACTTGCACAGGGTAGTCAATGAATAGCAGTTATTAATTTTTAAGAACTGTGTATTCCCATCAGTGTGTCAGGAAGCAGCTGAGGGCTTGCGTTGTCTGTGTTACTTAGCTGTAGGCAGGTCATTTGGCACGTGTGCTGGCCAGAGCTGCAGAACGCTACTCCTATTGGTACTGACAACCTGAAGGCTGGATGCTAAGAGTGGTGTGCTGGCTCTGTTTTTTGTTAAGTGTCTCTGGCAAGACATGTAGTGGCTGACTCCTGGTCTGTTCATTGCTTAAATGAGAGAATTACCTTTTCCCAAAGACCTCAGCTGAAAAGGCCAGGCTGAAGGGATTCCCATCAAAAGAGCAAAGGATCTTGGATCCCTGGAGGATTCCAAGAGGCAAACCAGGGTCTAAGCCTGGGCTGGGCCATCTGATTGTGAATCAGTAGTAGTCCAGTGGTGGTGAACCAATGGCATTATTTGTTTTTCTTCTAAGACAAAAATGTAATTGTATGAGTTGCTTTCTTTAAACTGAAACCTCAGTCATCAGTTTTAATTGAGTGTTGGAACTTTACAATAAATAAGTAAGTTTTGGGTTGAAGTTTAGCTACGTGTCTCTAAAAGATTCACCAGCACTGGTACCATAGGCTGTTATAATCCCAGAGAGAAGACCCTGAGCAGGTGAAAAGTCCCTAGAAACCCCAGAATGCTCAAAAATAGGACTCATTTCCCTTAACCATTTCTTCTCATTCCTCGTCTGTGGTTTGTCCCCCTTTCCCTTCTCTATTAAGCTAAATCTGCCACCTTCCCACCCCGAACTATAGAAGAGTCTGTCTTCTTTATACAGACAGCTAAGAGCCAACATTAGCAGCTTAGTGAACTACATGAGAAGCCTGGAACTCACAGCAGACCCAGGCCATGGGTATTACTGTGTCTACCTTCTGAGCTGGTTTCAGGGTTGCAAAGACTGAAACCAAAGCAGGAAGGGACCTGAAAAACACCTCTGTCTTCTAGTGACTGCCTACAGCCCCAGCACAGCATGCCATGGCCCCAGACCTCTGCCCCTCTTTTCTTTTCCAGGCAGGAAATGGATCTTCCCAGGTCTGGCATTTATGCCAACCTAGCCCTTCCCTTCAGGCCCATTCCCCAGTCCTATGGCCCCCATGGGTGGGGAAATAGAACTCTTCCTTCCACAACTAGGATGACACCCAGCCCAAGGAAAGCTGGGGACAGGACAGGGCCCTGCGTCTCATCAACATGACAGTCTGGCATGCTAGAGATACTCACCAGTATCCACAGCAAGAAACAGTCCTCAGACCCAACGAATCACTCTGCTCTTGCCTCTCTCCCAGACAGACCCCTGCCAGGCTTTTGGCTCTGCTCATGAGATCAGACACCAACCCCTGGGATTTTCTTTTTTAAAGAATCTAAAGCCTTCCTTCCTGCAGGGTTTACCTGCCCAAGCATAAATGGGCAAGTATTTTCTTGACTATCTCTTCCTACCTATAGGGATTAAGAGAAACTGAAAGAAATTCAGAGAAGGGTAGTCTGGAGGGACTAGGTCTTGCTTAAATCACATCCCACCCCACCCCACCTCACCCTGCGATGTGGAGCAGTAACCTGAACCACAGCTTTCTGGGAAGCCACTTTGTGCTGCAGCATGAAAAAAAGTGGCAACAAATCTGGTTTCACCAGGAAGCCTGTGGCTGGCCACTGGCCATGGAAGCCTAAAGGGCCTAGAACAGCAGACCTTTTCTGTCTCATTGCCTCTCACCCCAGCTGACACCAGGCCATCCTAACTGTGTCAAAGCCTTAGTTCATGACCTGCACCCTAAAGAAAGCAAGCTCCTCCTCAGCTTGGACCGAAGGCCTGGGTCCAGCTCTGCCTTTCCTGAGCTGAGCATGTTTGAGCCCATCAAACCCTCTCTAAAACACAACAGTTGCTTGCTGAGCTGCAGGCAGGATTTAAATGGGATAGAATGCCACGGAAGTATTAACACAATGAACCCGGTTTGGTTTCCTGTCTCAGTCCAGCAGACCAAATCCTAGCTCTGCAGGACTGGCCCTGAAGATAGGGCATAAAAGAGCTGATTTGAGGGCACCCCATGGATGTGGCAAAGTAGGCAGCTGGGATTGGGTCCCAGTAGTAAGTCAAGTGTGTGCAACCTCCTGATGAGGTGTGGGCAGGGGACTGGGTAGGAGTGTGAGATTACCCTGAGGGCCCAAGAGAGATTGAGAAGGAGGCAGCATCAGCCCGCGGTGGTCACTCAGTCTCATAGGCTCCTCCCTGTCCCCTGCCCTTACCCATACTGCCACACACCTATAAACCCCCCCCCCCAGTCGGAGACCGGGCTCCAGCCACTCACCCTGGCAGCCCGGGAGGAGTAGGGGTCCTCGAAGAGCGCCCACATGCGTGGCTGCCAGCCGCGGCAGCCCCCAGAACCGGAGCCTGGGCCAGCGCCTCCCTCGTGGGGACCCAGGCGCTGCAGGGCTAGCTCCCGCTCATCGTCGCCGGCATCGTCGGTGGGCCCCGCGCCGCCGCTGCCCCCGTCAGGGCTCTCAAAGATGTCGAGGGCCTCCTCGGCGTCGCGGTGCTGCCGGTAGGTCATCCAGCAGCAAGGCTCCACGTCGGTCTCGTCGATGCCCCAGAAGGTGAGCTCCTCCTCGAAGAGCGGCCCGCACACGTCGGCGGGGCAGTGCAGCTTGCCGGTGCGGTAGTAGTTGAGCACGTAGGCAAAGACGCCCGGGTGCCGATCGAAAAAGAACTCGCAACCCCCGGCGCCGCCGCTACTGCCGCTACTGCCCGGGCCACCGCCATCGTACTCGGGCCGACCCCCACCGTCGGGATCGGCCAGCCAGGCGAGGCGGGTGCCAGGTAGGGTGCGCAGGGTGCTGCGGTAGGTCTCATGTCGCGTGCCGCCCACGTTGATAATGATCTTCTCCGACGCCTCGCCCTTGGCCATCTCCTCCTTCAGACATGTTTTGGACGGAGGCTTGTTCCCCGACTTGCGCCCGCGGTAGGAGGAGACACACACCGAGCTGATCATAAGAAGCGCTGCAGGGCTCCGGCTTGGGGCGGCCGCTGCCCTCCAAACACCCTTCCCGAGAAGGCAGCGTCAGACAGGGGAGGGGGAGGAGACGAGGAGGAGGCAGGAGGTGGCAGCGGCCCCCTCTGCGGCGCAGCCCTGCCCCTGCCTCCCCCCCACCCCGAGAGCGCGAAGCAGGAGGAGTTGGGTTTCGGGGGTGCACAGGTGGTTGGGTTTGGGCCGGCAGTGGCAGGGAGCGAGGTCGGAGGGAGACAGAAGAGCTGGAGACTCAAGCGAGGGGCCCGGGGATGTAAGAGCAAGCACACGCACTCTCTCCCCCAGGGCAGCACACAAGAACACTCTGGGATGGAGACACGCCCCCCCCCAAAAGGAGACGCGCTCAGTCCCGGCGCAGAGCGAGGGTCCCGCGCACGCGCTCACACTCACGCGGGCCACCCTCGGGCTCCCAGACCGCGCTGACTCGGGAGCGGCTGGTTCCCCGCGGTAGCAGCAGCAGCGCAGCAGCAACAAGTCCTCCGAGCGGCAGCCGGGACCAAGCTCAGGGCTGCCGGAGCACCAAAGGGTCGGGCTGCGTTCGGTCAACACGAGGCGGCGGCGGCATGTGGCCTCTTCTCCCCCATTCATAAATTCAGCACTGACCATGGAAGGTAGGAAGGGCTGGGCGGACCGGCGGCCGAGGCAACGGCAGAAAAACAGGCGCACCCGCAGGAGCGAGCCCCGGGTCCTGCGTCCGCGGGTGGGAGCTACGCTGGGCTGGGCGCCGCGCTGCGGGGGCCGTGCGGGGGGGTGAGGCCTCAGACGGGGCGTCCTGTTCGGCGACAAACGCGGGGGAGGGGCGGGGCCGCTTCAGGTAGCGGAGCTCTAGGTGCTGGCGAAGAAGTGCCCAGGCAGCGGCGGACCGGCCAAGGACACCTGCAGGCTTCCTGGGCCGCGCCGAGGGGGAGCCTCAGCGCAGCGCCCCGGCGCCGGGCTCCTGCGATCTGGCGGCGCCGGGAGCCGCGCCATCTGCGCGTCTGCCCATCTCCGGGCAGGGAGCCGGCCTTGGCTCGCGGTGGGGGGCGGGCGCACGGTGGCCTACGGGAGGGGGCCCTTGGGGGCCGGTGGACTGCGGCTCAGGAAGCTCTGGTCTCCCTCCAGCGATGGCAGTGGACACCAAGCTCCGGTGGCGCCTTTTTCTCCGAGCTCCGCCTGGCCTGGGCGCGCCTTCTGCTGGGCAAGGTGGGCGGGGCGTGGCGCGGAGAGGACCCAGAACGCCGCAGGACCCGGACAGACGAGCTCAGCCTTCCTCCGCTCAGCAGAGCTCAGCCGAGGCGCGTAACCCCCTCGCCGCCGGTGCCCGGCCCTGCGCGCCGCCCCTGCGCGCCTCCGCCAGCATCCCCTCCCAGCCCGCTCCCCGCCTCCCTCAGCTCGCTGCTCCTCCCACTGCAGCCCGGGTGACACCCTAGCGCTCTCGACCCCTGACCTCTAACCTCGCCAGTCTTTTCCTGCTGAGCCTTTCCCCCTTCTGTGTCAGACCAGTCGCGTTATTGCCGTTTCATTGCTGCCGACTGGAGATCACGGTGAAAGAGAGTGGAAAGGTGTCTCCAGGAGAAAACATCTCTCTCCTGGCTCAGGCATCGTGTTGGGGCCTCTTGACCACCCCATCCCCATCCTGCTTCCTGGAGGCCTGTGATCTTGATGCTATAGCTTCTGTCACAATTATCTCAGGCCCCATCTTGGAACAGGTATTGCCCAGGGCAGACCAATGGCTCCTTCTTGGTGGATCTGGATGGGAGGAAGCCATAGCCCTGGCATTGTGCGCAGAGGAAAGTGTTATAGCTGTCAGGTACTTCCCCCAAATGGTTATTAGGTTAAAGTCTGGCTTACAGTTGGCCTAGAGGACACACTGGAAGTGCCAAATCCTGGTCCTTTGATTGTAGACTGCTTGCAGTTTAGCTTTGCCTGTGGTTCTGGCTGCTCTTGCCTCCCTGACCCTGAGCTGCTTCCAGGCTGTGCTTTTTCATCTTGATGGCTCCCACAGTGCTTGCTTTTGAAAACCTGTTTGCTAAATGATTGAGGAGATATCCTGCCCAAAACATTAGCAGCAAGCAGACTTTGTTGGCCCTGTCCCAAGAGTAATTTCCAGATTTGTTTGTTTGTGTTTAAGCTCAGAACCTCCTCTCATCTTTAATTAACTCATTTTTCTTTCTCCTTTCTTTCTCTCTTTCCCCTATCTTTCTTTCTTTTTATAGCTCCAGGCAGCCTCCCTGCCTGGATGATGCAAGGTTTTGAGGGCAGAAATGCAAAGCGATTGACACACCTGCCCTAAACACGTGTGCAGTCGTCAATTTCCAGATGGGCCAGTACCCAGCAATAGTGAGAAAAACCAGACCTTGCACATCTCTCCGGAAAGTATTAAAACCCCATGCAAATGTAAAAGATTTTCAAAAGCAAGTCTTCTTAGGTCAGAAAACCCAAATAACAATCTTTATATTCAGGTACCACCCTGGGCTGTAATCAGAAACACACGTTTACTGGCAGTCACTTTGTTCCCGATCTCCCCAGTCCTTGGACTTGATGTCTACATTTCAGATTTTAACTGACTTTGCTCTTGCTGCAGTGGAAAGAAATATCCTATTGTGACAGAGAAGACTTAACAACTGACCAGAGCTGGAATGGAAGGATGAACCACGTTGGGATAGTAAATTGACTATATTGACCACCTTAAAAGTCCTCTCCAGATTGTGTCCTTGCGAGGCCTTTGGAGTCTCTCCCCTGCTTTCCAGGCTGACTGACCTCGATCATTCTGAGAAGAGGGACAAGTTGATGGAAGTGGAATGGGTAAGGAGAAAGAAAATCCATTACAGCCTCCCACACCTGCTTTGTTCATTCAGTAAATATTTATTGAACACCTCTTACCTGCCAGAAGTCGTTCCAGGGACCAGACATATCCATGAATAAATCAGCCCTCCTCTCCAGGAAAGCCTAGTCAGCGCATCCATTCTGTGGTGCTGGTGGCTGGTGATGAGTACCTGGGATAGATCGGAGGAAGAATGATGCCAGGGAAAAAGGAGGTGGAAAACTGCCTGGAGACAGGGAAACCCAGGAGAAGTCGAGGAAAACAGGCATCTAGGTAAAGGTTCTCCAGGAGGAGGCCTCTGCCCAGGGAGCTCAGCATCAGGCCAGAGGCCTCCAGAGGAGGCCTTACCACTTGCTGAACAGTTTTTATTTTAGAATTCTTAAATAATGTGGTCCCTAGGCCTTCCTGAACTCTTTTGGGAGAGTCAGTTCACTACAGTAGGCATCACAGGGCTTGGCCCTATCACCTCTGTGTGTGTGAAGCCTTGCTGTTGTTCCCCTAAAGCACATATCCTAGGTGGGAGAGGAGAGCCGCCTGCCTGCCTGAACGCCAGCCTACTGCCGGTAGGAGTGTGCTGCCCCCTCGTGGAGACAGAACAGCCTGGGCCTGCCCCTTCTCTCAGCTCCTGACTGTGACAGGGAGTAGAAAGTCCCACTGGCTGTGGTATTGTGGGGCAGGGAGAGCAGTTGTTCCTCTGGGCGTCCTGTGGATTCCGGAGTCCTACCTAATGCTCCCATCCAGGTCTCTGTGTCCCTCTCTATTTCTCCAAGAACTTTCAAACAGGTTTGAACAGGACCACAAGGTGCCACAAATGGAAAATCCTAATTCCCCAAATTCCTTCTCTCCATCCTCTCTTCATCTGTCTTCCCTGTATGCTGAGGTTGATATTGCCAGTGAGGAGCTAAGAGCCTAAAATCAAAGTTATTTACACTTTGGGTTTTTTTTTTCCACTGGGAGTTTCATGTGGGCTCTGCCTCTTTGGGGTGACAGGAACCATCCAAACTCCTCTCCAGCTTCGTTCTTTGGGCCTCACTCGTTTTGAGGAGCTCCAGGTCAAGGAGTCAACCCCATGACTGCCAAGTCAAGGTCCTATCCATTGATATTCACACTTCCTGTTTTGGTATTCCAGCTCTACTAGGACCCAACCACTCCTGCAGGTCTGGGCCAAGGAGTCAGCATCCTTTCCCAGCATTCCCTTCTCCAGCTCAGCCTAATTAATAGAATTACTCTATCAAACGTCATCCCTGCACAGGGAGGGAGGGGGAAGACTTTCCCTTCATAGAGGGAGAAGAGAAGGGTGGGTGAGAGAAGGCTGGGAACCTGTTTGTTCATCAGTTCATTTTACCCTCCACCCACCTCCAGGCAGCCTGCAGGGACTCCCAGACTCCAAATCAAATGTGAGCACCTTCCCAAGAGAGCTGCGGGAGAACCTAGCCTTAGAGGATAGTCCAGAGAGATCCAGGCCTTGTGGAGGTCAGCCAGAATGACTCTGGTGAGGGCTGAAGGCAAGTTAGATTGCTGTGGAAGTCCCATTGAAATTATGTTTGAAGCTCTGTGGAACTTGGGAGATAGCCTTTGCCAGCACAGCTCTTGAAGAGACCAGAGGCTTCAGACCACAAGCCAGGCCAGACCAGGACAGAGGGGCTTGTAAACCATGGCTTTGAAGACACAGGGCCAGAAAAGACCTGGGTGCCAGCTCGCAGGTACATTCCTGTTGAGTGATTTTGGGCCTAAGTATTAGTGAATCTAGATGATGGAATCACTTCTGGGGTTGTGTCAAGGACAGAGAATAGGCACTTGCATGCACGTGTGTGTGTGTATGTGTGAGATCACATATGTTCATGGACTCACAGAACTGAGGCTAACTGAGTGGACCCCTCCAAGCCTTCCTTGTTCAAGACTGCTGGGACAGAGGCCCAGCCTGGGTCAAGAGATCCTCTTCATCCCCCTACATACATTAGCACAGAGCCCAGCTGGCAAGATTCCTTGGCACTCAACATAACTACATCTAGAAAAAGTACAGAAGCATAGATTCCTCTCACCTAAGCTAAATTCCAGTAAAAGTAGTTCATTCCATTAGAGAAGCTAATTAGTCCTGGGGCTCAGTCCCCTGCAGTAGTGTTCTGGGAAAAGTGACCAAGCATCAGGTGAAGCAGACAAACTTGGGTCCCTTTTGGGTGCTCATGAAATCCAGGGAGCCCTCCCTACGTGGATCAGTGCTGGGCAGAAGAGAGAGACCCAGAATACTTACGATAGACCCTTGCAGAATCTTTGTGTTCCACAACTAGCACTGTTCCTGGCATGGAGTAATCTTCATGACGGTTTGTGTTGAATGAGAGATATCATCGTCTCCGCATCTCCCAAGCTCCTTCCCACCTAAGCCAGTGTGACTGACACCCATGGAGGTGCCTGGGGACACGCTACTCAGAGTCACATTGTGACTGGCTCCACAAGGCAAGGACTGCTGCCTGATCTGACCTTTCTTTGTCTATTCCCAGAAGTTAGCATAATCCTTGCTACTTAGAATATTTCATTCTTGCTTAATGCATAGGATTAGTGGAGAGAAAACAAGTGTGGAGAAAGTCAGGGCTATCACTGTTAGTACTATGCAGAGGTAGAAGATATGCTGGACCAGGAATCAGGAAACCCAGACTCTGGCCCCAGTTTTCTCTTGCTTCTTTGAAAGAATTCTTGTTAGATCTCTTATTCTTTTGGAACTTCAGTTTCTCCGATTATTATATGAGGAATTTGGACCAGATCCCTTAGTTTCGTATTCTGGTTACTATTGCTGATGTCTCAGGATTTTTTTTTTCTTTTACTCAGGATTTTATGGGTCAGGAAGCTAGGAAAGGGTTACTTGAGCAATTGAGTTGGTTTTATTTAGGGCTTCTCATGCAGCTGCAGTCAGCTCTCAGATGCAACTGCCAGCCTCTGAAGCTCAGCTAGGCTAAGCATTCACTGTGACATGTCCACAGGGCTAGCAGTGGACACTGGCCATTGATGGGATCTCAGCTGAAGCCATCAACATAAGCACCTACAAACACAGTCTTGCTACAATGGCAGTCTCTGGTGGTGCATTTCTCACTTGGCGGCTGATTCCCCCAGAATCAGGATCCGCAGAATGTGCATGGAAAGAGCATGGCTCCTGCTAATCTAGTTTTAGAAGTTATATTGTATGACTTTTGCTGCCTTTTGTTGGTCACAGGAGGCATTTACTCAACCAGATTGACTTCTTGATGACAAAAATCTATATAAAAAATTCATTCTTATCTTTAAAAACAAAATGCTACCTGTGATCTGTGGGCTCCTTCAGCCTTGTCCCAAGTCCTTACGCCTGGAGCTGAATGAGATTTTTGTCTTGTGGCTGTTGAAGGGAACAAGATAGTGTGCAGATCTATGAGACTTCCCCCCACCCCAAATACGTTCTTCTCTGGAACGGGGTTTTCTCACCCTTTTCCTGGCTTCTTTGGGTTCTAGGCTGAGACTGTGTTTTCTAAATAGGTTGGCTCATTTCATGGAAGATGGGTACCCCAGAGTAAAGTAGGCCCCATAGACTAACTAAGAGAGGAGGCTAATATTTAATGAGCATCTACTTGGTTTTTTCATGTGAAAAATTCCTATAGTAGAGCAGGTACTATAGGAAAGAATTTATTTCTAGAGCATTTCTTCAGGGAGATATTACTGTCATCCTCCTTTTATAGATTAGAAAATGTAGGTTCACAAGGTTCTCTGGCTTGCATGATGTTGGTGACAGACTCCTGATTCCATGTACTTTATATTTTCTGCCCCCAAGGACAAATAGGAAGCAGAAGCTCATGCGCCCTCCGGCATGTCACTCTCACCCCCCCCCCCACCTTCTCATCTATCCAGGGCCCACATTTGGCCATTCACCTCATCAGAACTGACCTATTGTGAGTTCCAGTTCTATGTTTCCAAGCCAGTATTCCCTAAAGAGAAAGTTTCCATGCAAGTACCAGTGATAAAGATCCCTAACACCTTACAACTGGCTCATTATGTAGGCAGCCACAACTCCCTCCTTCTACAAGTAAAGTCTCCCCTTATTCCGGGGCACATGCTGTGACCCATAGAATGCAGTAGAAATAGATACTATGCCATTTTCCAGGTCCGGCTCATGAGAAACTGATAGCTTTCACTTCTTGCCTCAAAATGTTCTCTCTGTGCATTCTAAAACATGAGAAAGGAATTTGTAGATGCTCAGTCTGGGTGATAGTTGCACCTGAACCCAAACTTCCAGCCATTCTCACTAGGTAATAGACATTTGAGTGACTGTGAGTAAGGCTGCCTTGGACTCCCCCAATGCCAGCTCATCTGCCATTTTTATATCACTAAGTGACCTCAGTTGCTACCAGAAGGATTACTCAGGCCAACCCTTGTCTGAATTCCTTACGCACAAAACAACTGTAATAAAATGGTTGTTTTAAGCCACCAATATTTGGGCTAACTTGGCACACAGAGAGATAACAATCAACATGTATTATTTCATTCAATCTGTGCATTCTCTCTGTTTTACAGACCAGGACATGTAAGATCTCCCAGGAAACACAAGTACTAGAACTTGAATTTGGGAGTCTGATTTCAGAGCTCTGTTACATTGAAACCCTTGTTGTATTACCTCTTAGTGAATCAGTGTGCCCCTCCTGGAGGAGAGCTGCATTTCAACCAAAAACATTACCTCCAGTCAAGGGACGACTTTTCCATCACCTGGATCTATGCTTGAAAGAGAGGTGGCCAGATTTGGAGTCATGAATTGGGCTCCTCTCTTGGCAAAATGTAGGATTTGATTTACGTTTCATTATGTACTTACGACGCACAGGGAGCCTGTTCATGTTGCGTGCTTAATAAATGTTATTCAATGAATAACCCACAAATAGTAAATGATAGAATGGGGAAGAGGGTCTGTGGGCTAAAATCTGGACAGAAAGGTTTCCCCGCCACCTAGCGGCTGTTTCTGGAACAACATTTCCCTCTGATGGGAAGAAAAGGAAGGCTGCTTTGGGGATCTTGGCTGAACGCGTGAGAGCACAAAATACCACATTAGTCCAGAGTGGAGTCGGGTAGAATAGGAGTGAGCCACCCTCCCCTTAGAACCAGACATCTTGTCTCTTTGGGTGCCTGTGCTCCTAAAGGAAAGCAGGAATAAGGGCTTCCCCTGTCACTGCTCATTCCCTTCTTTACAGTGTGGGACATTCAGAGCGTTCTTCTAAGTCAATAGTTGGGACAGAAATTTGAAAATAATGATGGTCACACCCTGTAGTTCATCTTTTCCCTCCACCAAAGTTTCCAAAGGCTCACCTGAAGTGAGGGAAGTGAGGATGGCTCTCAGAACCTAGAACACATCTTGTTGCCACCCAGTCCGCCTCTCCAGCACCAAGGGCCTGCCTCCCCTCTCTTTGGGGCCTGCAGACTCTGGCAGCTTCCCAGCCTCAGCCCCTCCTGAGGTGAGCACTCACTAACCCCTCTCCCAGCCTCTTGCTGAGCTGACATGTACAGCTTCTCCAGGCAGTCTAGCAGGACAAAAATGTCCCCTGCAAGAGGACACTAAATGCCATCTTACGTAAAATGGAGCCTCATTTTCCTCACCTGGAAAAATCTGGACCACAAGCCATTCCTGGGGGAACTGTGGTAAAAGTCACAGGCAGTTACATGGGTGGAGGAGTTGGAACCCAAAATGCCCAGCATAAGGCTGTGCATTGTTGATTCCTAGAGCAATTCTTGGGAAAATAAATGTCCCTCCGAAAACCCCTCAGCCAGCCACCAGAACCCACAAGAATCCTGTTCTCCCATCCAGCCCTAGGTTTTGCCCCAAACCTTCCCTCAAGATCCTTGTCTTCTCCTATTCCCTCCCTATTCCCCCAGAGCAGATAAGAAAGGCAAGAGGGATTTGGTAAGAATAGACACTTTATTGTACACCAGGGTTGGGGAGAGAGAAAGAAGGGGCCCTGGGGTGACAGTGCCTCATCTCCTCCTCTGAGCTGTGATCCTGACCCAGGGCTCTGACCAGTCATGGGATTCATGGACTTGAACAGTTCTGAACTTGTGTCAGGACACAAAGTGACTGCCTGATGTGTGTGTGCCTGGGTCTGTACAAAGCAGGCTTTCTGTGGAAAGGGCTTGGGGCCCTCCTTCCCCAGCCCATCACTGGGCTCAAGTGAAGCAGCCCCCACTTTTGGGGGCCTACCACTAGGGACCAGGAAATCAGTGCTTTACAACTTTTTCAGTCTCACTTCTCTTTTTCACAGTGGGGAGTATCTGGCAGGAAGGGTTCAGCTGTGAGGAAGGGCTGAAGAGCAGCCCCCCTCCCTGTAATACTGCTGCAAGGCCTGCATGGGTTCCAGGCTCCCCTCATGGCCTACACAGGAGGGTTTCTCCTGGCACTAAGAAAGCAAGAGTCCCTGCAGTTATTGCTGGAGGGCAGAAGCCAACCTGACCAGCATCGCTTCATGTGCCCTACCCTGTCCACCCCTGCCCAGGGCTTTGGCTTCATGTTGCCTCAGTGGACAGGGCAGAAGGTTCCCTGAGCTCCCTGAGCTGATGTTTGGGGCCTGGAGCAGGCAGAGCCAGGGGCCTCTAATAGGCAAGCCCCTGCTCTGCCCCATCTCAGTGACTACTGCCCTGAGCCTTGCTGTCTCCTGGTGGGCACTGCATGGACAGCACCAAAGCCAGTGGGGGTGGGGGCTTGGGCAGGAACATGGGGAGGGTGCCCCTCTCTGACCAACTCCTGCTTCCCCAGAGGAGCTGGAACTGTATTTTAGCTTGTCAGGGGCCATCTACTCTGGACTTCTCTGTAGAGCAAGCAGAGGTGTCAGAAGCAGTCAGGGCAGCTGTGTCAGAATTCTGAGTAACAACTCAAGGACCATCACAAGGACAAACACAGGACAGAAATGCTATGAGACACCTCCTTGAGATCTCACTATGCTAAGAAATCCAGGATTTTTCCTGCAGAGGAACTTGTGGCAACAGTGGGAATAGCAAGAAGTTGACTGGATAACAAATGTGGGGCTTCCCCGCCAAGGTCCTCCTTCCCACCAGAAACACGAAGGCAGCAAGTCACCATCAAGAAACACCTGCCCTTCGCACATCTGGGGCCCTCAGAATGTAACTCCTGAGGCCTCACCCACAGAGCTGGGAGGAGAGGCAGGGAGGCAACATGGTCTCCAGAAAGGTGGTGAACACTGGGAGTCACAGATCACACCCTACCTATACTCACACCCACAGATGTGCACAACACACACACACACACACGTACACACACACACATGCACTCATACACATATCAAGCTCTGGGCCCGTCTAACACAAAGACAGCCAGGACAGAGCTGGGCCAACAGTGAAAGATTACGACAAACACTACTGAGCCCACAACAAGCAAGCAGCCAGTCCCAGCTCAGCCTCTCCTGCAGGCTCATGGGCTGGGGCCCGGCCCAGCCATGCTACAAAATTAAAAATATATCAAATATACAATGAAAATAGATATGTACAGCACTGAGGATGAAAATAGTCCACCAGCCACAGTATAATATTGGGTTTGTCATTTCACAGCATTTACACCCACATGTACAGATTGAATGTACAATAGAAATAGCATATATAGAAGAGTATAGATAGTGGAGTGTCTCCTACGGCCTTGTTCTTCCTGTTGCTAATTCTGCTTGGGACTACGCATGGAACCAGGTAGGAGGTGTTGGCAGGTGAGGGGCCTCTCTTTGGGGAGATGTGGGTGGGGCGATCCCCCCTTCTCTCAAACACTTAGAAAGGACAGATAGGGCTGAAAAGGCTAGAAATGAGAAAAGATGTGGGGGAGGGATGAGTAATGGCGATGGCACATCAGGGACATGGGGACCAGAGGATCAGAAGTACGAGAGGACCTGGACCTGGTCTGCCCTTCCCAGGGCTGAGAGCTTTCAGGATCACAAGAGTAACTCAGAACCCATTGTAAAGATGCCCAAACCTAGCACATGGAATATTCTGCCTTACCATCTACCCTGAACTCTGAAAGATGGAGCCAATCTTCCTCCAGTCCTTACATTTACCAACCCATTTGTCAGTGTATCTAGCCATCCATTTGCCCATCCATCCATCCATCCATCCATCCATTCATCCATCCATTCACCCATCTCTCTAGACATTTATTCTTAATTCAAGATCTGAATCCTCATGAGCTACACTCCCAGAGCAACCCCTCTTCCAGGGGAGGCTCTGAAGTTAAGAGCTGGAAGGGATGCTGCAGCTTCCTTTGGGTGCTGGACCTGAGGACAGAAGCTCCCCCTTGTCCTTGGCAACCTCCGATTTCTGCAGCACTGTCTGTGGCACTATCTGCTATGGTCCAGAGAAGCTTGAGTAAAGTTTCCAAGGTGTCTGCGCACAGCATGCACACTGGTGGCTGTGCTTGTGTAACAGGAGACTGAGTGGTAGCCCAAAGGGCAGTGAAGTTACCTGTCTTTTCCTCAGGAATGAGGCTTCCCGGGGACAAGCCCCTGAATTCCAGGGATCCCATTCCAGGGGAGAAGCTGCCACTAGAAATAAAATTGGGCTCCAGGTAAGGGGAGACAGAGTGTGCTTCACAATTGTGCTCCAGGCCATATGAACTACTTCTGCTGAGAACTATCAAGTTATGTTTTGGAAACCTCACCTTGTACTGTCCTCTTCTCTGGGGGAAAGAGGCACAGTCACCATCCTGGGATCCATGTCAATTGGAGGGGGCTGGGAGATGGCTAAGCCCTTACTGAGGTGGGTAGCTTCTGGCAGGCTGCAAGAGCATACCCCACTCAACCCAGGTAGGGACGAGCACATACAATGCCCCCACTGAAACCTGGGGCCCTTGAACTCCCTTTGCTCCCAAAATCCATGCTCAAGCAGGGCAGGGCAGCACCTACCTCACAAAGCAGGATCTGGAAGCTCTCACATACTCCTGGCATATCTGTTCCCATCCCCAGCTTTAAGCAGGCTGCCAAAGTCCCCTGTGCACCCTTAAGCCTGATGCCTCTCACCACTGCCATATGGCAGCACAAGGAGACCCTCTCCAGACCTAAGAGAGAGGAGGGTAGAGTGACTCCTAAATGGCTACTTGGAGTCTCTGCTGTACTGGGAATCAGGGCTTCTGGATGGTTCTGGTTACATGGCTGCAATTTGGTGAGAGGTTCTGAGGGTCAGATGGATTGGGAGCCTGGATCAAGGGACAGAACTGTCCCTAGTCTCTTACTCAGGGATATGGATTACAGTCTGTTGGGACAGAGGTGGGGAACGAGGGAGGGTTGACCCTCTCTTCTTTGGCAGAGGGCTGGTCTGGGTCTGGTGGCTACCATGGTGGAAGAGGTCAGGCCCAGACAAGTGGGCAGGCTGGGCTTGGGGGAAAAGTGGGTAGGGTAGGGGCTATGGTCACAGCTCTGACTCCGGAGTGGTGGCCAGGAGGTATCCACTTCCATAGCGTCCATTGGGATTGCCACTGGTCTCCAGGGGTGACGTGCTGCCGGGTCCCAGATAGGAGCGGTGGGTGGGCATGGGGGAAGGCGCCTCACTGGGCACCTTGCTGAGGATGAAGCGAGTCTCATCATTCTCCTCCAGGTTGGAGATGTCCTTCATCATGCGGCCCTTCTTATAGGACACGGAGAGGGTGTTGGAACCATCAGAGAGCAGGTGGAAGTGTCGCAGGATGAAGACCACTGGCATGGGCAGGGTTGCCACGATGATGAGAGTGATCAGGAGTGCCATGGCCCAGTTGGGGAAATACAAGTAGCGCTCAGCAGCCTAAGGATGGGAAACAGTAAGGGTCACTGTCCCATGTGGCAGTCACCCTCCCAGGCCTCCAGGGCTGCCTCTCCTTGTCTTGGCCCACAGCCTATATCCCTCTCTTCCCATCCTGCTCAGGCTCCAGCAGAGATGGCAGTTATTAGGGGATGCTACTTGATTTCAGTTTATCACTTTGGTTAAGGGGTCTCACTCTGTAACTGTAAAGCAGATGGGTAGTTTCACTCCACAGTTGTGGAGAAAGAATGTCAAGATTAGACAAGTACGTTAATCCTTCTGAGCCTGTTTCCTCATTTGTGCTATAGGAATAATGCTGCTTATCTTTGGGTTGTTGTAGATTTCAGATTATGTATGCAAAGCATTTGGTGGCCCTGATGTGTAGTAGCTGTCCTCTAAAGGTTTATCCCAATGACTTGTTGCATTAAGGCACGCGGAGACACACAGGTTTCTGGGGTTCCTGGGACCCCAACCCTCACCTCCTCTTTGATCCAGGCGCTGTAGCCTGGAGGTGTCACTCCCAGTTGGATGATACTGGCTGTGGTCAGCACGGCCATGCACAGTGGAGACACGAACTTCCACATGTAGAAGTAGAAGCGATAGGGTTGGAAACCCAGCATCTCCGTCAGCTCCTGCATGAACCTGCGGGACAGAGAAGAGGGCCCAGGAGTTGGTGCCTTTTCTACTGCGCCTGCTCCTTCCTCACAGCCACCCGCTCCAGGAGCCTTCATCAATCCCTCCCAGTTTCCCCGGTCTTCCCTTCAGTGCTCACAGTGTGAGGCCTAGCTGACTACTCTACCCAGGGATAGGATGCAACCCATCAGGCCATCCCTGGCCTTGCACTAGAGGGCTGGTCCTGGACGAGAGCAGATTACTTTACAAACAGTGTCTAACTGTTGGCTCTGTGTGTAGAATTTCAGGAGGCAGGCAAAGTGTACTTGAATGGCATACAAATTTGCCTTTACCTCAATTATATCTAACTGAAACCTGGCAATTCTTTCTATTACAGACACAAGCAACCACAGTAGCATCAACAAATTACCTATGACTGTCTCCAGTGGATTCAGTCAGGTATTTTCATATCACATTACAGTTGCTAAAATACCTGGAGATATCATTTGTGTTCATCACTACTTTAAACTATGATTGTTATCAGATCCACAAATAGATCTTGTAAGTTAATGTAATATAAATAAAGTATATTTCACAGACTTAAATGGTATTTTGCTACTTTTCAATATAGTTTTCTACATAATCCTCTATATTTTATCTTACACATTAAAAAATATTCTGGAAGGGTACAAAGGCATCACCAATCTGCCAACAGAGTCCATGGCACAGAGTTCGAGCCCCTCTAACAGTGCCATCTAATCCTGGTGTCGAGGATTAGGTTAGAGGTGCCCTCCTTCCTCCCCTCTTTGTTTCCTCCTGTGCTGCCTTAAGATCCCTAGGAAAGAGCTTTAGCTCCAAAACCAGGTCCAGGTCCCTAGGATGGTCAGACGGAGTAGGCTAGTGGGGGCAGTGGGCCTTGCAAAGACAAGCACGATGAAGCCATGGCCAGCGCTGAGCAAGGAGCCAGGGCTGGCCTTGGAACTTCCTGGGGACACAGATTTGTCCCTAAATGAGGAAGGAAGCTGGGGACTGACAGAGTGGAGGTCTGCCCTAGTTCAGCCATGAGACTAGATACCTTTGTATTGTTGAATCTTCTTACCCTGCCTGATCCCAAACTTGTGCCAAATCACACTTAAAATCATGAAGTCTATAAGTGAAGGCTGATGAATTTGAGTTCTTTGAGAGCAGGGGCACTGGTGTCTCCACCAAGTGCTTAACAATCGTAGAATTCTGAAGAGGGTCAGGACCCAGGAGAGGGGCCACGGTAATTTAAGGCAGTTTAGGCTAGGAACAGACCTGAATCCAGGGCTCCTACATCCTTGGCTTCACTCTGTCTGCTACTAGCCAAGGGGTCTGGGGAAAACTGATTTCTCTCTAGCTTCAGTTTCCCAGTGCCAAAGGCCTCCCTGCTGCCAGACACTCTGATTCTATGATCTCCTGCCCGTTCATAAGCAGCCCTGAGCACACAGGACTCTCCAGGACTCTCTCATAAGGGACAGAGCCCTCCTCCTGTCCCCTCTCCCCCCACATCTCCCTTACTTCTTGGTTCCATAGATCCAGGCCACAGCGATGTTCTCAAGGATGACGATGACGGTGAGTGGCAGGGTGGCTGAGTAGTCATCGAACATGGTAACAAAGTAGTTTCCGGAGCGCTGGACGAACAACAGCCCCACGAAGAATGCAAAGACACAGCAGCCCACTACAGAGAGCCGGGAGGCCGGTGTGGGGGCAAAGGTGCAGGGTGGGTGTGGCCCAGGAGTCTCAGAGGCACCCAGGTCCCTCCCATCATGCCATTCCCCAGCAGGCCAGCAGGCTCAGCCCTGCAGGAGGGATCTGATGCTGAGGTGCTGGGCTTCCCCTCTACCAGATGGGGAACATCTGGAAAGGCACATCAATCTCCTGTCTTTCATAGCCCTCTTAAACAGCAGCTACTCCATTTAATTACACTGAATTTAAATGATTTATCTGGCTGCTCCTAGGTTCTTTATTTCCACTTCAGTTTCCCCATCTGAGAATAGGAAGACATTCCCCTGGGGATGCAGGTGAAAGGGAGCCATGTAAGTAGCCCAGCTCAACTCAGCAGGGCCAAAGAGAACTGTGGACACAGCCACTGACCCAAAGGATTGAGGGCCAGTCCTGGGAGAGGGGAACACTGCCCAAGACCAGTCAGCAGACTCTTGGGGAGAGAGCAAGAGGTCACATTTTTGGCTCAGGCTAGACCTAGATTTCCAGCTATCTCCTCTTGGTTCCTGAGTACTGGCAGCTCAGTGACATGGCTCCAGCTGTATCCCCATGAGGAGGGCTTTCAGACCTGAGATATTGAATGACACAGATGGAACTCAAATTTTTCTAAAATCAGAGCCAGAACAAGAGTGTCATCCTTGGGACAGGTGAGAGCCAGGTGGGGCTGTGGGGAGGAGTTACCTGTGAACATCTCCTTGGGCACCTTGAAAGTGTCGATGATGGGTGTGGTGATACCCGCCATGGTCCCAATCATGCTGCCCAGGCCCAGGTTGATGAGCATCAAGAAGAACATGACGGACCAGAATGGGGAGGCAGGGAAGTGTGTCATGGCCTCGGTGAAGGCAATGAAGGCCAGGCCTGTTCCCTGTACAGACTGAGGATGGGGCAGAGAGCAAGACCCTGTGAAGGACACCCTCACCCAGGAGCCCCCTGCTTCCTTACCTCTTCCCTTGAAGCTTTAGGAATCACTGTTCCTTTCTTCACAGGGATCCTCACCTCCACCTAATCCTGTTGGTTTGAGCCAATGGTTCTTACACTTTAGTGGGCATCAGAATCCCCTGAGGAGAGCATAAAGGTACCAGTTTGGGACCCTCCCCCCAAGAAACTTGGAATCTAGAGGTTGTACAAGTACCTGGCTGATTCTGATGAATTTGTTCACACCTAGAGACAGACCCAGGATGAGACAATGATATTTTCTCAAGTTGCACAGCCATTCTGGCTGCTCCTAGCTCTGAAATCATGAGCCTCAGATTTGATTGCAGCAGTCACAGGCTCAGCTGCCCAATGGAAGCTTATTGGAACCTTCACAACCCCTCATGCCTAGGTCTCCCCAGGGACAATGATTTGAGCATCTGGGGTACATCTGGTCTGGGGGTTTACAAAACTTATTAGTGACTCTAATATGCAGCCAAGGTCAGAAACCACTACATTAGTGCTTGGGCCCTGTTCACACAACATCTAAATACGCTGGAGGTGGGCATCACTTACATTCTGTCCCATAATGCCAGTAATTGTGAGGAAACATGTGCCCCCTACCTGTGTGATTCTGGTCATTTAGATACTGTTGAAGTTGTATTGCATGAAAAATATTGCTAAAATCCTAGTTTTACTCAGAGGCCCAGGCTGTACCCATAAGAATGGGCAGGATTTCATTGAACATGAAAGATGGATGTCCTATGTGCTGCTAGTTCCCAGGGGAAGAAATCAGGCAGGAGGTCCCCACATGGGCTCTGGCTTTGATCACCTATGGGGGAGTCAGGATGTGGGACACAGCTCCCTCAGTCCAATGGAACTGATTTCTAACCTACAGCTTGGGAATCAGCTAGGGGAAGCTCATGATCTTGTGAAGAAGGGAAGGATTAGCTTTGGCTATGGTCACTTGATCTGACTCGTGAGGGCCTTGATTCCAGCCAGGTTCCTAGGACTCTGTGGATGTCTCTGAACTTTGACCCCTTCTAGCAGACAGGGATTAGCTGTGAAAATGTAAAAAGAAGAAATCTCAACTTGGGCTTGAGTGTTAATGAAGAAGCAGCATCTTTCCAAGCCAGCCGGGGACTAAGGACCATCATGGCAGTGGGATTTAGATGGGGACAGCTGGGAGAAAGCACTGAAGTCCTGAGGGCTGAAACACATGGACTGAATGCTGGCTCACACACTTACTGTCTATGAGACTTTGATAAAGCTCCCCAATCCTACAGGCTATTGGTAGGTAACCACTAGTAAAATAGAGGACACTACTCAACTCATAGAGTTGTCACAAGGTCCAAAGGAGATGGAGAGCCAAGGGCAGACACCAGCATATTTCACTCACCGTATGTCACACACTGTTAAGTGCATTACATATGGCAGAATGGTATCCAGGATACAGGAAGTCCACTTAATCCATGGGAAAGTAGCCTTCCACCAACTGTGGGTTCTCAGATATAACATGTGTCTGCCTTGGCCCCTTGTCTAGATTTAAGCCAACTTTAGGGCAGGGACTTTGCCTAATAGCTTTCCTCTCTCTCCCATTGGACAAGTAAGTCCTTGCCTGTTACACAGACCAATGACTCTCTATGGGGTTTCCCAGGCTTTTGCTCAAGCTCCAGTCACCCATGGCCCATTTTGGGTCCCTCCGTGTACTAGGAAGGACAGCCTGTCCCCGAACCTTATCTAGCTCATCCTCTAAAAGGCAGGGATCCAGGCCCAGAGCTGAGAATTTGTCCTCCTTCACAGTCCTGATGACGTTGTACATCTCCGCATAGTCCTTGGTGGTCAGGTGGGAGAAGTTGACATGGGGTGGGATGAGGTCTCGGCTCAGGACATTGGAGTTGAGGTACCCCAGGATTTTCTCAGCATTCCTGCAGTATGAAATGGAGAGGCCCAGGTGGGAAGGTAGGATTGAGATCTTGGGAGCACCTCATGGATATCAAGGCAAGAACCCCCTCCCCTCCATGGGCCACTGACACAGACATCTCTGAATCTGTCCTTGTGGGCTAGGGCTGGGAACAGATTCCTCAGAGGAGTGGAAGGACTGCTCTCTCTACATGGCCCATTTGCTATTCCTGGGTGAAGCGGGCAGGGGAAGGGAGGATCGGAGGAGTGATGCTACCTACTCGACCACACACTTTTCATTCATGATGTTGGCCTTGAAGCCCAGCACAGCAAATACCACGAGGGTGGCCAACACTGAAGTGAAGAAGTTGATGAAGGACACCAGGGCAGCATCAAAGTGGCAGTTGTTGTCCTGTTTGTTGTAGCTAGAGAAGGCGATGACACCACCAAAGCCCAGCCCCAGAGCAAAGAAGACCTGTGTGGCTGCCTCCCGCCACACCTGGGGATCCAGCATCTTGTCCAGCTATGGGGAAGATGGTAGCAAATGGAGAAGAACAGAGATACAGAGAAGATGGTTTTACTCATAAGCACCAAGGTCACCTCCACACCCCTTCTCTTAGTCTCACAAAGTTCAAAGGTAACATGGCAGAGAAGTAAGAAGCCATGGCTGTATGATCTTGGGAAATTCACTTAACTCCTCTGAATCAAGAGCACCAACTACAGAGTATATTTTGGTGGTAAGTAAGATGAAATAAATGTTAAGTGCTTACATAATAAATTCTCAGCTAATTTTAGCTGCTATCATCATTTACCTTGGAGCTGTCATATTAAGAAACAGCCACTGGGGATAGTGGTAGAGTGTTGCCTAGCATTCATGAGGCCTAAGTTCAACTCCCAGCATAGAAAAAAAGAAAAGAAAGGAAAGGAAAGGAAACATATCCAAGATCATCACAATTCACGCATTTCTAATGCTTAGATTACAGTGTGAATGGTGCCCCCTGAAGTCAAGTAGTCAACAGCCTGCATAACAGTACAAGAGAACAAGAATACCTAACACCTTTCTCACCTCAAACTATGAGAAAAAACAAAAAACAAAAAACAAATCTTTCTTCTTCCCTGTGCCTACCTGATTTTCCCTTTCCAGCAAAAAAAAAAAAAAAAAAGGGCTCATTCAAATATATCCATACCCTCCAGGTCACTGCAGCTGCCTCCACTACAACTTAGAACACAAAACCAAAACACCTCCAGGAGACAGGCAGACCCTGCCTGGGACCTCCATCTGCTTTCAGCCCTCCGAGGGACCTCAACCACAACACCATTTGGGTGGCATGAACAATTTCCAAGGTCATTTTCCTATCAATTTTCCTTTTACTCTTTGTCCCTTCAGGCAGGGACCTGGGGAGCAAAGGTGGGCAGGGTCTCAGCTTTCTTAAATGTTTACCTTCTAGCTATAGAGGTGCACATTGATCAAATGATCCCAGGAACAGATGCTAAATTGCAACTGTGACAAAGTCTGTGAAAGCCAGGCATCTGTGCTCAGAGAGTCTCCAAGGGGTTCTGAATGGGTCGAGGTACCAGGGAGGCTTTTTATGAGAAGGGATCCTTGAGCTGACACCTCACAGATAACAGTGGAGATTAGAAGAGGATTCAGGCAGAAGGAGGTTTGTAGGCCAGGATTCAAATTGGCACAGAGGTTGATATACAAAAGGAGACAGAAGAAGCCAGGCTGGCTACAGCACAAAGAGTAGGCGGGGATGGACCAGCCAAGGCCAGACAGGAGGAGGCAAAGGCCTTAGGGATTCTTGTCTTTATCCTAAGAAATAATTCCATCTAGGAAACCACCAAGAGCTGCCCAATCAGGTGAGCGTTTCCAAAAGAAGCAGGTGGACACATCAAGGAAGCTGTGAGGAAGCACATTTAGCAGACCATGTGGCAGATAGAGGTAGCTTTGTCTACAAGACTTAAGCAGGAGAAACAAAGGCAATAGAGAGGGAGCAGTCAAGGTGACAGCCACATTTCAGGCCTACATGCTGAGTATATTAAAGTGGCAACAGGGGAAGAGGAGTAGGTTGATGGGATTGCATAGCAGAGGTCAAGATGATAGTTCTGCAGAGGATGGGTTGAATGTGTCTTCAAGGCATTTAGGAGATGTCACGTGGGAGAGTTAGAAGTGGGACACATGGGTTGGGAACAGTGGGTGTCCTGACAGGCAGTAAAGCTGTGGCTATAGATGCAGAATAAGAGGCTAGTGCCAAGTCATCTCTAGTGTTGTTCCATGCAGGGAAGCGGAGGAATCTCCCAAGGGAGCCAGGAGAGCAGGCAAAGCAGGGATGAAGGCTAGTCTTCCCAATGACAAGCACCAATGGAGGGAGTCAGTGGCCAGGTCATGGGTGGGCAGACAGCAGAGGGGCTGGAGCCAGGTCATGTGAGAAGAGGAGATAAGCAAAGCGGAGGCAGTGGACGCCATGCAGATGAACAAGCTTTTGGAGCAGCTATTCATGGGATGGGAAGAAAAAGGACATAATCAGGAAAAGGGAATGGAATCCACGAAGGCTATTTTTTTTGTATATTGTCTCGTTGTTTCAGATGGAGTGATTTGATGATAGGATATATAAAGGTGGAAGGAGCACAGGGATGTGGGTGAGGGTCAGAACTGTCTTCCGTAAGAGTACCTCAAGTTTCTCTAAGAGAAAGAACTTGGTACTTGTTTTTCTGTAAAGCAGGAGATGAAATAATCTAGTGGGATGAGTGTGCTGGGGAGGAGGAGAGAGGGGTCAGAGGAGCAGAAGTCATTTCAGTGATCCTCATGGAGCATTAGAGACTGAAATGGCCATAGAAATGTGGCAGTGAAATTTTGCACTGCTGGGTCCTCACGCTTGCACAAGTGGGAGTCTAGTTTTAAAGGTAAGATGGAACTACTATCTTCTTTTTAGAAGTAACCTTAGCCCACAATTCCTAATCTAAAAGCCCCAGGGTCAGACTGGTTTTGGACTTCATGTTTCGGTAACTTTATTTTGAGATGGTAATATAGTGCATATGCCACATAATTACATAATTCTCCCCAGCATGATCTGGGGAAGCACCCTGTAATCTAGCACAATTAGGATTTCTGCAGCAGAATATGGATTTTCACACCAAGTGACTCAATAGAGGCTATAAATAGCATCACATCTGCACAGGTGGTTTTGCCCCCAAAAGAGTTTGAATGAACAAAACAAAACCAGAGGAACTTTTGTTTTTTAAAGTGATTTGGATTTGGTATTGTGGGTAAGAAAATAGTGGCTTGTCTAGACATTAACAGAGATTTGGAGAAGAGAATAATTATAGTTCTCCAGAGAAAACATTTCTGTAACTCTTCTCTTTTGGGTGAAGATTTTAAATGATCCTCCCCTGATCCGGGTGTGGTGGTACACTCCTGTAATCCCAGCACTTGGGAGGCTGAGGCAGGTGGATTGTGGCAAGTTCAAGATCGGCCTGGACTACAAAGTCAGCCTGAACCACATAGCAAGATCCTGCTTCAAAAAAGACCAAAAAAAAAAAAAAAAAAAAATGATTCTCCCCAAAAGGCTCCAGAAGTGGATGCAAGCAAGTTAGCCTTCATGGTGTCCACAGGTGTCCACTGTGACAGTTCTTCCACTCTGCAGGAGCCTAGTACTTCCTTCAGTCTAGAAGCTGGGACCTAACAGGAAAGTCATAGGTGTTTTGGTTCTGGCTAGTATTAAGTGTGAGGTTTCAGAGTCCAGGTTGAGATAGACAAGCACTAGTCATGTTCTTCTCATGATGAAACTCGTCAAAGGCTTCGCATTGTCTTCTGGAAAATCTTTTTTTGACTTCTCTATATTCTGAATACTTTAAATGCAGTACAGAAGCCTTATGGTCTTTCATACATCTGGTTTTGGCCTTGGCTGTCCTTTCTTCCTGGAATTCCCTTCCTTCTATTTTTCTGATAAAATATTCATTTCTCAAAGTCAGCATAGATATCAATCCTCTTTGAAGCTTTTTATGACTTCCTATGGCAGAGCCAGCCATGGCCCCTGCGCTCTCCTAGTTCTTGTCAATGTCCACATCACAGAATTTGTGTCTTTCTTCCTTCCAGAAATTCGTGTCTAGGGCTGGAACTTAGCTCCTGTCTCTGTCTGAGCTATGGTTTTCATTTGTACGGAGTGAGGAGCAAGAAAGACAGACAAAGGCTGACCTCACTCGTGGGTTGTGAGCTGAGCAGGAGGACCAGAGAAGGAGTTGCAAAGCTCTACCAGCCTTTTGGGGCTGAGGTACATTTTTCTAGGACAAGAACTTTCTTAGGATTTGAAACTTCTACTTTGTAAAATAACTATTTTGTAATGCTGGCTTTCTGTCCCAAACCACCACCTTTTTTGGTAATTATTCTTGTTTGATCAACATAAAACATTACTATAGTTTTTATAAAAGTTCCAGGCCTCCAGTGAGACTCAAATTCCTGCCATCATTAGAGTTTTCAACACTCTTTAAACCTAACATAAGATGTGGACAAATATCTAGGCCCAGTTACTATCCAGGGCCAAATTTCCTAAGTGGAGTCTTCTCTCTAGGGGAAACACCACAGTCCCAGTGGCACTCTCAGAGCAGGTACAGCAGCTGGGGGTTTTCTCAGAGAAAAAGGCATGAAAGCTGTACATCTGACAATTTTGGATGGAAAGAAAATTGCTTTTTGTTAAGATTGTATTTATCATTTTTTCTATTTAAAAATTTTATGTGTAATACAAACAAAATAGAAGAGTGTAATGAACTCTCACTTTATCCATTACCCAATTTTAACAATGACCAATAGCTTGGCAATCTCGTTTCCTCTACATCCTACCCATTTCCCTACCTCAGCACTATTTTGAAGGAAACTGATGTACTCAAATCCAACACTGATAAGGCCCAAGGACAGCACCTGAGGGTACCAGATCTTGACCTGCAAGGGAGAAGTGCCCTTCCTAAGTGTTCACTTGGGATCCCCACTCCCAGTCTGTAGCCTGCAGGGAACTCTCATGGATGGAAATGAACACATATACAGGGCACTACTCTGGGTAAACTGAGTCAAATGCCTGTTCCTTGACTTTAAAGGGGGCTTTTGCCAGGATGAATCCAGGCCAGAATCAGGATGCCCCTGTGTCCTCTCCAGACATCAGGATGTGACTGCAAAAAAAGAGACAGGAAATGGGCTTTTCCCTCTGAAGTCAAGCTTGCACCCTCCTCAAGGTGCTTGCTCTGAAACCAAGAAACAGCTTCCTGCTGTTACTTTGGCACAATGGCTGAGTCATTTCCTCACACAGGGAACAAGGTGTTTCACGGCATTTGACTCACCAGCATGAAGACACTTTTTGAATCTGAAAGCAGCTGCTGAGCCCTAGCATGAGCAGGTGCGTGACAACAGCACATGGCCTTGCCTCTCAGCTGCTGCTGTGGCACCTATCTATGTAGAGATAGACTGGACTATATGACACCAGATGGCACTGGAGTGCTGGATTCTCACTGCCCAAATACAGTGTCACCTTCACAAGAGACAAGGACAATAATAGCTAGAGCGGTCCTAGGAGCTCTACTGACAACCTGTGCAGGGAGGCTGTTGCTTAGCCCATTTTGCAGCTGTGGAAACAAAGGCCCTGAGGGAAACAGAACACCTCCCAAATACTGGGAGATAACCTGGGATCTGAACCCACTCCTGCTCACCAGCTGGACTGACTTCATCTTCCTGCTGGGAGTCCCTGCTCTGATGGTAGGAGTCAAGCAGTTCCACCACTGATTTCTATCCATGAACCCTTGGAACATTCAGGGACTCCACTTACCTTCTCCAAGAGTTACATGCACGCTTGATCCTGCGGTCTTCTCTCCCTCACCCCTGAACCTCAGAAGCCCAGTTCTTCTTTCCCAGCTGTAACTGTGACATCAGCTTCCTGAGTACCCCCAGTAATGTTTATGCGTATACCAGCAGCATATATACACACAGACACACACACATATATTTATATTACAAAATATACACAAATGTACATGTGTGCATGTGTATCCTTCCTTTTTTTTTACTTTTCATACAAGAATTATTCATGGAACACTTCATGCTCATGGAACACTGCTTGCCCCCGCCTTGACAGTTCTTCAACATGCTGAACTGGGATGCCAGAGCCCCTGTACTCCAGGAAAGCTGGCCCCTCTGCCGCTGCCCATGCACAGCTTCACTCTACAGTTATCTAACCTCTCTGTAAGATGGCAATAATAATAGAAACCTCTCTGTGAGGTTTCTACCTCTAGAGTCAGGAGATTTGGATGAGTAAGGGGAGTATCATAGTGCCTGGCACTTAGAGAGAACCACCACTGGTGAAATTCACTGCCGTCTGAGCATCACCCTGGTGGTGGGAAGCAGCTTTCTGTGAGAGTAATCAGGTGTGAAAAGCTGTCTCCAGCTCACTGCAAATAAGCCACCAGTGGTCGTGAGTGCTGTGCCTGTCCACCTGTTCCTGACTCTTGACTCTCATGCAGCTACTTCCCATTCATACCTCCTCAGGACTCCAACCCCAGCTCCTGAATTCTGTCAGCCAATTACCCTGATTCCTAGCCCACTGAAAGGCATGGCGCATCAGCAGAAAACTTCCTTCCACTGCAGAACTCTTCCTCACAGCCAACGGGCTGGCCCTCCTCTCGCTTCTGTGGAGATGTGTGCCCTTCTCTTAGGCCCTGGGGCCCATCCCTGCTGCTGTTACTCTTTTTCCAGCACACTTCTCCCTCCTTTATGGATTTTTTAAAAAGAAATTTCAATGATTTGCCATATCACAGAGTTATACAAGCACTACCACAATCAATTAGAATCTCTTCATCACCCCAAAAAGCAAGTCTATACCCAATACAATCATTCTCCATCTCTGCTCACCCTTGTCTCAAGTTCAGCCTTATATAACCACTAACACTTTTTCTGTCCCCGAAGATGTGCCTGTTCCCGACATTTATATAATTGATATTATACGTGATGTGATCTCTTGTGCCTGGCTTCTTTTACTTGGTTTAGTATTTTCAAGGGTCCTCCATTTGTAGTGTGTGTTGATACTTCATTTTTTTTTTTTTTGCGGTTGGATAATATTCTATTGTATGGTTATATCACATTTTGTTTATCCACTGATCAGCTGATGGACATTTAGGGTGTTTCTACTTTTTTCTCATTATGAATCTCACTATGAACATTCATGTTCAGGTTTTTGAGTGAACATATGCTACCAGTTCTCTTGGATATGGGCCTAAGAGTGGAATTGCTGGAGCATGCGCTATTTCTAGTTAACCTTTGAAGGAACTGCTAGACTATGTTCCAGAGTGACTGCACCATTTTAAATTCCAACAAGCAGAGTGTGATGGATTATTTTTATCATCATATAAAATTCTGAAATAATACCCTTGAGCCCATAGCCCTCTCCTCTTGCTATCCTATTTCTCATTCATCTGTTTCCTTCTACTGCAAAACTCTTAAAATAAATGTCCTCAAATATTTGTCTCTAATTCTTCATCTACCATTCTCTTTCAACCTATTACTACTAGATTTTCTCTCCAGTACTCCACCAAAATAGCTTTTGTCAAGGTTACCAGCGATACCGCTGTTTCAGAGTAATGAGTCATTTCTGTCCTCATCACTTGACCTCTCAGCAGGTTTGGACACAACTGACCACACCCTTTCTCTTCAAGAATTTTCCCTACTCTGCCTCTAGGATGGATGTGCCTCGCTTGTCCTCTATCTCCTCCCTTACCAGCTATTCCTTCCACAACCTACAAATACTGGAGCTTCAAGTGCTCAATGCAGTTTTGCTCTCTGATATTCTCCAGGTGATTGTAAACCAATATGAGGCTTTCAATTCTATTACTCCAGACTCCTGAATCTGAACCTACAACCACGACCTCCAGATTCATATATATAGCTGCATATTCAACTTGAATATCTATTTGAATTTAAAAAAAACTGTCATATCCAAAATAATAATCTGAATGTCTCTCACCAGATCTGCTCCTGCCACCACCTTCCCCTTTTCTGTACATGCCAACTCCATCTTCCTGGTTGCTCACCAAAGACTCTGGTGTCAACCTGGACATTCCTGTCCTCCTCTCATATCACACCTCATCCTGAAACAAATCCTGTTGACTCTGATTCCTCAGTTCATCTTCATCCCAACCACTTCTCATTGCCCCATTGCTGCCTGGGCTCATACCAATCACCTGTCCCCTGGGTGATCCTTCCAGCAGTTTCTCTGTTCTCCCTTCGACCCCTCAGATTCTCTATTACAGCTCCTTAAAATGCTTAAAGTGGTCAGATCATGCTTCTCCTATGTCCAGAACTTTCTAGTGGCTTATAGAAGTGTCAAAATCCTTACTTGAGAGTCCTACCAGACTCTCATGATCTGCCACTGCACTGCCCTCCCACCTGTTTTTACCAGCCACACTGGCCTACTTGAATGTACAGGACACTCCAAACTCAAGCCCTTTGCACTCACTGCCCCACTGTTTGGAATGAAATGCCTGACTTCCAAGTTTCCACGTGGCCTGTTCCTCACCTCCTCTAAGTCTTCATTCAAATACCACGTTCTCAGAGAGGCTTTCCTGTGCTACACCTTCTAAAACTCATCTCTCTGCCCAAATGTCTTAGCCCTTCTTTCTCTGCTTTATTTTTCTTTCTAGCAACACCAGTCAATAATTCTTCATCTTGATCATCTATTTCCTCCCCACAGCACATAGATTCCATGAGGGCCAGAAAGTTTGTCTGTTTTATTCTCTGCTGAATTCCAAGAACCAGAACAGGGCCTGGCACATATTGGGAATTCAGTCAAGTTTCTTTGAATGAATGAAAAATCAGTGGTAGCACTGGAAGTGTTTTTAGTCTTTTGCTACTAAAACAGTGTAATGATCAATTCTATACACTGGTTATTTTGCTTATCTGTAAGTACATCTGCAAGATAAATTCCTAAAAGCAGAATCACTAGGCCAAAGGATATGATCAATTGAGATTTTTGGTAAACATTCCCTGAGAGTTTGGGCCAGAAAGTTTGTCTTCTTTGTTCTTTGCTGAATTCCAGGAACCAGAACAGGTCTGGAAAACTCACCAGAAAACCCACCAGAATCCACCACTGTGTGTTGAGAAAATTGTATGCATAGTCCCATATTGATCCGAGTTTCTAACTAGTAATCAGGAGAAAAAGCTGCCTAGGAAATTCAAGAAGTTCTTTAGACATGAACACCATTCATTTACTGTCCCACCAGAGGCACCAGTGAGTTATTCTGGCACCCTGGCCATACTGCAGTCATCATACCCAGTAGCTGCTCAAAGGCACAAATTGAAAGTTCAGCTCTTACAGCCTGCATTACTTCTGATGATGGAAGACTGCATAGGAGGAAAGACTTTCCAGTTCACTTAACAAAATCCATAGCAACCCTATACTTCTTCTACATGGGTTCTGAGATGTTCTGGTCGAAAAAGAATTTTTAAAAAAATTTTTTCCAAGCTGTCAAATGGTACAACCCCTACAGACATCATTTACATTGTAGTTTATATAATGGAACAGTACCCAGAGTGGGCAGCTGTGGGCAAGTGACCTGACACTCTATAGCACTAGGGCAAGAACTTGAAATGGCTTGCAGGGTCCCTCATGTCTCCCTCATCCTGAGGTGAAATAGTCACAGCTCTGTACTTGTCATTTGCCCCACATGAACTGTTGGTGCCTGTCTCTGAGAGAGAACCTACCTTTTTTGCAGATGTCATGGAAGAATTTATAAACAAAGAGCTTTACCTCAGTTGATCTCTTATCTCAAGCAGACAGTGGCACAAACTGTTCATGATCCTTGAAAAAGGAGTTTGGCCTTTGAGGCCCTTTAACCCTCACCTACCTGCTCAACTCAGCCTCTTAATGTTGTGGGCAGGAGCTGAATCACAGAACTTCCCAGAGGACAGGATGTCAAGATGGGCTACCAGCCTTTGCTCAGACATTGAAGTCAGAGTCATATGGGGTACGGGTTGCACCATGCTGGTTCTTAAGGACTTGGCTCCTTTAGAGTCTCCTGGATATGATTTTTAAAGTCTCAAGTCATGAACACTCTGATCTCTGCAAAACGCTAAGGTAGAATCACCCAATTTCCTAAACATTCAGGAAATGGAATAACACAGTCTTGTTCATAATTCATTCCTCTCATTTCCTATCCATCATATAGGCAAAAATTAAAGTCTGACAAATGTGGATTCTCTAATACAACTGGCAAGAATGTTAACAAATACAATCATTTTAGAGAGCATTTTGGCTGAAGATATCCATACCTTTGAAACAGTAATTCCACTCTTAAGCATATATACCGTAAAGAAACTTGTGCACATAGAGACCCCTGTAATGTTTACTGGAGCATTATTAGCAGTGATGAAAAATGGAGATAGTTTAAATGATCCTCAACTACACAGTGAATAGTATGGTGGGATACTATAAAGCAGTAAAACTGGGTGTAGTGCATACATGTATTCAAAAGAAATTTAAACAAAAAGAAAGTCACAGAAGGATTTTTTTTTTCTTTTTCTTTTTTATCAGTTCTGGGGATTGAACTCATGACCACCCACTTGCAAGGCAGGCGCTTATGCCACTGAGCTAAACCCCCAGCCCCCAAAAAGTCATTCTTGAAGCAAAGGGTGAGCTCTTACCAGATACCAAGCCTACTGATGTGCTGATTTTGACCTTCTCAGACTCTTGGACTGTAAGCAATAAATTTCTATTGCTAATCAACTACCTGGTCTAAAGTATTTTGTTATAACAGCAGGAGTGAACTAAGACAATGCTTATTGTCAGAAAGGGAAGGAATGGAATCAGGAGGGCTTATGAAGGCTCTTTAATGGCTTCTGTACTATTTTATTTCTTAAGAATTCTTGTTAGACATAGGTTTACAGCCTGAGACATTGAATAATTAAAGAGATGTTTTAGAGTATCTGAATCCAGCAGGGAGCAGCACTATATGTTGGAATCAGTGGCTGATTTCAATGAATCTGTTCCACTTGATCCCTTAACACCATCAAGAGACCTATTTGGAGATTTTTTTAATCTCCACATTGATGAACATCATCTGGGCATATAATTCCCCATGAAGCTTAGAAACTCAAATGAACACTTTTGATCATGATTCTAGACTGTAACTGAAGTAATTTTAAGAGCAGTTAGCTATCTTTTCGTGGCCACTTACCCAAAAGAAACCGGGTTGGCAATTTTTTCTTCTTTGTCAGTTATCTTGTGTTCACAATAACCCTACAGCTAGCAGCCTAGCTAGAGTTCACATTCATGCCTCCAGAGAATCACTAAGTGCCTCACAGAGGGAGGCTTTGTGGTACTCATATAGAAACCTCAGGTGGCTTGATCTAAGGATGCCTAGGGCCACTGCACGCTGTGTGGGCATTAGGGGTAGTGTGTATCAAGACCACTTTCCAAATTTTAGAAGCCTACTCACAGCAGCACAGCAAGGGAGTCAGAAGGGACTGGAATTTCAGACCCTGTTAGATCTGGGTTCTCATTTTGTTATCTTGCATAAACAGCCTGTGTAAAGGGGTGTGTGTGTGTGTGTGTGTGTGTGTGTGTGTGTGTGTGTGTGAACATGTGCTAGGTGGAACTACTGATCACTGTAGCTTCTAATTAGCTAGCCAAGTTCTGACTCTGAGCCCATGGGCTGCAGTCTCAGGGGATCTCTACTGTCACACATCCATGAAATGAAACCTCGTCATGAGTAAATGAATGAATGATACTTCCTGTACCCATCTCATGTCTCTGCCAAACCTGAACTCCATCATTTCCTCATGAATTAGTCATAGCTTTTCCATACCCTTTCTCCCATGATTCCTTTTGACTACAATGTCCTACTGGCACTCAATGAAATCCTACCTGCTCCCTAAGGCTTATTTCAGATGTCATGTCACCCCTGACATCTTTCTGGGTCCACTCAAATTGATGTGATATCCTTCTCCTCAGAACCTTGAAGGTAGAGCTTATCCCTTCTCTAATGCACCCCTCCAGGGCCTGGTGAGACACCTGACACACAGCAGGTGCTCAGTGTATATTGAACTGGACAAAGCTGACCGGGACATTTGGACCTGTCAATGTCCTCTAGAAAGTGAGAGATGCAGTTCTTACCTTGGGAGTGAACATGTGTAGGATACCATCAATCGCCCCTCTCAGCAGCAGCCCTCGAACCAGGAAGCAGGCCAGCACCACATAGGGGAAAAGGGAGCTGAAATACATCACCTGCAGAGAGGATAGGGGCTCAGCATCAACAGCGCCCTTCTTGCAGCTGGCATGCCTCTCATTGTTCACAGCAGGCCACGAGAACATCTTCTTGATACCAAGCAATGGAAAACAGAGCCCTAGAACCCCCAGGCACAGGTCCAAAACCCACCACCCATCTGGCTCTAAGCCCAGGCAGAAGGAGGAACGGGACAAGCTGGAGTCAGCATGGCTGTGCCTGAGGCTTTATTGCCTAAGGACTGGTAGGCTGGGCAAGTGGCTGCCAAAGGATAAGGGAACTCTGGAGCTGTCCCCCTCATTTTCCCAACGGATCCTTCAAAGAGTCTCCATGTCCTTAGAGTTATATGACATAAAAACACAGGGAAATCCCCAAGCAAAGACCATCAGAAAGAGGTCTAGGTCTTGTAAGCCTGGATTATAAACATCTGCTGCTCTGACACAAACCTCAGGGCCACATGTTGGATGGCACAGAGACTAAAAGGATGTGTATTCAGAGCTAACAAACTAAGATTTGACTCTGCCTCTACTACTTACCAGCTATGTAGCCTATTGTTTACTTAACTTCAGTGTGTCCCCATTTCCCTATTTCTACAATAGGTGCAATAATTCCTAATTCATGGGGTTGAGGACCACAAGTGTTCATATACATGACAGTCCTGACAAGTGCCATGAAGTGTCAGCTGTTGCTTTGGCCTCTGCAGGGGAGAGATCAGTGGCTAGGATGACACCACCTTTCCAGAGCTTATCTTGCTGCTTTATCAAGTTCACTGGAGAACATGGATCCTCAGTTGCAGCTCTGAGACTGACAGGCTGAAACACATTAGAGGAGGTACCTTCCCTTTCCTGGCTTAGCTACTTTACCTATAAAATGAGTGAATAGGACTTCAGAATCTTCCTTATTTCTAGAAGTCCATGAATACTGAAAGGTGACAAATAAAAAAGGGCCCTTCTTTAGAAGGGACTTGGCTGTGAGGGGAAGGCATGCAGGGGTTGGCTGGTGCACACCACCTCAGGGACTGAACCACTGGAGAGCTACCTCCAAGACTCAGAGCACCCACCTGTGCACCCAGCCCTTTAGCTATAGACATGGCAGCCTCAAGGTATTTATCCCAAATCACTCAGAGCAGCTGACTTTAGGGGTTTACTTGGGAATCTGAGGACTAGAATTTAGACAGATGTCCCTGGGTCAATATTTCTACTTTTTCTTCTATTTAATGTCTATGGTGCAGGCCTGAATCATCTGAGCACAGTGGCAGGCAGGGCCAGGGCACTGGTTTCCCATCGAGCTCACACATGGAGAGCTGCAGTCACCAACCCTGCAACAATACAGGCTCCCTCCTTATGGACCAGTGCCATTTCTGAGCCATCCAGAGGTCCAGTCCACCTGAAGAGCCCTAAATTGGTGAATCGGAAATTCAGCCCCTGCCTTTTACATTAGTTTTTGCTGCCCTCCTCCAACTCACCTTGCCAGAGGACTGGATGCCTTTGACGACAGCCATGCCCACAATGCTCCAGGCCACAAGGAGGCACAGTGTCATCTTCCAGTTGAGGCCTCCACTCTCAGAGATGGAGTTGGAGATGTCCAAAGCCTCTCGGTACCAGAAGTAAGTAGTGGCTGAGCTCTTCTCACACTCTGCCTCCACCACTGAAACCAGAGAACAGTCCCCAGGGCCTCAGTGTTAACAGTGGTGAGTGAGGGGTAGTGGAGGAGATGCTGGACTGGCCATAATCTAGCAGATCCTGGCCAATCTTGGGCCCTTTATGGGACCTGGGAGACTTCAAGTTACATGGCCTGGCTAAATTCTCACCCATACCACCTCCTGCCCATGTCTAGCTGTGGGAGATAGGAAGATCCAGGTTGAATTGGCCTACAGGTTCCCAGGTGAAGGTCCTGAGCTAGGAGTTGGAAACCTGGATTTTCATCCCAGATCATTGGTTGAATGGGTAGTGTGAACACGAGGAAGTAGCTTCCAGGCCTCAGTTTTCCTCTTTATGAAGTGGGTTATAATTACCCAGAACTTTGAGGGACTTAAGATTGGGAATTATCTGAGAATTGAGATTTTTTCCAGATAGTGTGATACTGGAATAACACAGAGTAGTTCAGAACAACTAAACAAGAGCCACAATTCCCCATTTTAGCTATACTCATTTTATCGAGTGGCCTATGAAACCCTGTGGGATAGGCCAGAAAGAGTTCAGTTGCACTGGGGAAAGGGAAGGAAGGGCCGGGGGGTTAACATGCCCAAGGCAACACAATGAGCCCACGAAATCCAAATCTGTGCACTAAACTTGTTAGACTCTTTCCTGGAGTATGGCTGACTGGAGTTCACAACTAGGGTACTTCAGGGCCCCACACTTGCCTGCCATAGTCCCATTCCTGATGACAGGACATTCACTCCAGGGCAGCGGATACTGAAAGGACTTAAAGAAGTAGAAGATGCTCCACCCGATAATCACATTATAATACAGCCCAACAAAAAGGCAGACCTGAAGACGAGGCACAGGGCAGTGTTACTGAGGCTGCAGGCAATGTCGCTCCTACCCACACTCCAACCAAGGCCCAGTAGCACAAGCCAACACTTTAGAACACAGAGGTGTGGTGGCAAAGGAACTGAGGCAGCCCACAAAAGAATTCTTTAGTTATTAAAGTTTTGTCTTTTAAGCAATAGACTCTAAAAAGGCTAGTCCTTTTCAGTTTGAAATTCCTCTAAGATACCTGAAGCCCTATCTTGTCATTTCCTGAGGACTCAGGATTCTGAGGGGAGCTGTTTCCAGGACCATCGAGGCATGAGCAGGAAAGGCATTTGCCCTTACAGAAAGTGGTCCCAGGCAGTCAAGCTTTTTCAGATACTGTGGACTACTGTTTTCCTATGTTCTCTTCTTTTTCAGGATGTTACACTCTCTTTGGTAGGATTAGTAGCCTGCCCCTAGAAAGAGATCACTTTTCATTTCTTGGAAACACAATGACTAAGCTTGGGAGAATTTTATTAAAAATAAGACTATGTTGGACTCTGAGGGAGGACCTAAGGAGTTTCTCTGAAAGCAACGTTTTATCAGCAGGGATTTGTTGTAGCCAATCTGGGTATGGAGAGGAGAGCTCCCTTATGGGGAGCCTCCCTTATGGAGGCCTTCTCAGTAGCAGCAGACCACTCTTGTGGGAATTGAGGGCTGGTAAGCAGAGATGGATATCTGGGATGGCCCACACATCCCAAGAGAACCCTGGCAGAGATGTCCTAGGGCTGCTCTGTGAACATGCCACGGCTTTTCTACCTTTGCATCAACTGCAAATAGCATGTTGCAAATAGATGTTGTTTAAGGCAATGTGGTCCTCTCAGTTTAGGAAATATAGTGACTGTGGCCTTGGAAAAGCAACTGTACCAGCTGATTCTGGTTCTCTTGCCATTCCTGTTCGGGCCCAGGACTCTGGCCTGTAAACCTGGTGACCTCCTCCCCAGTAGTTCTTCTGTTTCCTGCTTAGTGCCTGCCCCCAACCCTGGACTCACAATGCAGCTGGAAAAGCCAATGCCTCCCAGGCGGGGGCACACGTAGTGCCACACACCGATGCTGCCACGGCGGATCCTCTGGCCCACAGCCAGCTCCAGGAAAAAGAGAGGGATGCCAATGATGATCAGCAGCACCAGGTAGGGCACCAGGTAGGCACCTGTGGAGACAGGGGAAGAGGGGTCAGAGGATGACTTAGCACAACAGCAGAGTAAAAGAAGGGGCGGCAGTATGTCCTGCAGTCTCTGCCACATCTTGGATCACCTGCACATTGTCCCCAGGCCTGAGGCGCTGCTGTGAATGGCCTGGCTCTTTTTGCCTGTGACCCATCTCATAATAGCCCTTCCAGATTCTTCTTCTCTTTGACTCTCCAAAATGCTAAAGGAGGAATCATATGTGTATTAAAGGCCTCTTGCTCATCAGACTAGGTTCAGAGACAGATGATATCTCCATGCCTCTCAGAGATCCACTGTACAAGCAGACAGACATAGTCACCTCAGAAGACTGTGGACACCTGTCCACATTCTTCCCATTCACAGGGCAATGGCCCAGAGGACACAGACCCTGCTCACATGCCCTCATGGGTCTAGCCTGCCCACATCTGAACCGGATGCTGACACAGCAGACTGGACAATTCCAGGGAAGCAGGTTTGGAAACTCTCCAAGGAGAGGGGTTCTGACCAGCACTTTCATTAATTCACAGTTAACTAGGAGGAACAGAAGAAAATTAGCTGTTCAGCAAAGCACAGCCAGGAGGATCATAAAAGATAGAATGGATCTTGCTACAGATTCCAGATGATAAATTAATCTTGCTGCCTAAACCTCACTGTAGGCACAATCTCGATTCTAAGTGACAGGGCATTTAGCAAGAGAATTAAAGCCACATCCAGACACGGACGAATGCATCCCATAGAGAGCTGTGCCAGCAACCCAGTCCTATTAGCAGCACTGTCAGCCAGTGTCAAACAGTGTCAGGCCTGCCAGCCTCACCAGGGCCCTGATGGTCACCCAGCACTTCCAAACCAAGCCTCACAAGTCAGGGGTCTCCAGAGGCATGCCTAGACACATTGTTCTGCTTCTGTAACATGGCATGCCCCCTACATGTGCCCAATCTGCCAACAGATACTGGATTTGACACTTCCTGTGCATAAAACCTGGCACTTGGCAACATTCAGATACCTAGTGCAGATCTTCTCTATGCCAGGCTCGGGTAGTGGGCATACTGGAATAGGAAGACAGGACTCTAGGATACACATGAGCAGTATCAGTACTTGCATGTAACCACTCATCACAGACTTGTTTCTTGGGGCCAACTGACCACATAGATGTCTAAGGAGTAGCTGGGGTCCAACTGGAACTGCCAGAAAAGTCTTCCAGGGGAAGTGGCCTACTGAGTCCTATACAAGTATCTAATTTGCCACATACACATATTCAGTGTGTCATTAACAAGCAGTCCCATAGTGGTACTTAATGAAGATAGGGCCTAAGGACTTGTAGATCTTTTTTGGTCTCTCTTCAACTCAGTATTTGGTTTGGGTGGGCAGGATCTGCTGTGGGAAGGTAAATGGAAATAGCCTCATTGGTTTTGTGTTTTGTCCTAGGGAGCTTGGATGGGGTAAGATGGGCAGGCAGATGGGTAACAAGGTGTTGGCAAAGTAGGTTGGTACATTGTATCAATTTAAGTCTAGATGCTTAACTAAGTAACTCAGCAGTTCTACATCCTAAGTGTGCACATCACTCTAGGATGCTGTTCATCGTGTCAATTTAAGAAGTTTGGAAGTTTAAGTGACTCAGCAGGGGTGCCTCACTTTATAAACATCCTCATCCTGAGCAGGAGGAGGGCATGGAGATGTTGTGAGAGCTACATCTGCAGGTGGAAGAAGGCCTGGGGGGAGTAGCCTGCTTACAATATAAGGGAGGAAAAGAGGCTTGCTCTCCCCGTTTTTGCTTTTGCTATCTTCTGCTGCCTTGAAGTGTTGCCCCTGTACTATGCTACCTTGCCTTGGAGCCAGCTGATTATGGACTAAAACCTCCACAGTGAGCTAAATATACTTTTCCTTCCTTAATTTTGGTGTGCCTCAGCAGTGAAAGAAAGTAACTAACACAGCTGGCATCTTGTATGATGCTTCTATATACCCACCTCCATCAAAGAACTGGATAGAGAGTCCAGGTAAGAGCTGTATGAGAATGACCCTGTGACAAAGACTGAACCTTGGCCCCTAACCATTCAGGCTCTGTTCCACTTCAGCTAGTCTGCAGGATGCTGACTTTAACAGCAGGTCTTTGCCCACACCAAGGTTCAGATGACCAGAGTGCACAAGGGGCTGTATATAGTTTGTGTGTGCAGAATTTGTGGTTAATCCAAGTATTTTTTACATAAAATCTTTGCTAATATCACTTAGAAATGCAAGACCACACTCTTCTACTTTACAAAATGTAACTTGAAGACACAATTGGATCTCTTTTAATGTTCCAGTAGGCACTGGGGCCTCAGGTCTGGGCAGCTGGGAGCACCACACAGGGAATTGGGAAATTTAGCAGAATGTAGCCATAGGCAAGTAAAGCTTGGATTCTGTGATTCCCTGGATCTCTATGAAACAGTCTATGTTTCAATCTACACTCTACATCTTGCTTCTGAAAAACTCTGAGTTCATTCATGGGGTTTTAAAGACTGCTTGGCCCCAATCTGTTGGGATATGGGTTAAGAAGCAGCTCAGACCTAGATCCTAAAGCTAGACCTCTCAGACTTGAGTCCTGGCTCTGTGATATAAGTAGCTGCATGGCTTTGAGTAAATTACTTGCTTTCTCTGTGCCTTTATCACTTGTGTAAAAAAAAGGAGGATTAAAAATATTAGGATATAACTGTATGAAATTGCTGATAGTTGACCATTTTTGACTTACAGAAATACCATTTCATGTAAATCAACCCTATTCCTATCACTTAGGGTTACTGTAAAGGGGTAAATTAGTTACCTATCATAAGAACTTAAAGAACATTTCCTGTTTTCTAATAAAATAAACAGAAAAAAAAGAGGATACCAAATAAAGAAACTGCCAGTAACTGATAGAGCTAAACAGAGTTCAAAGTTTCCATCTAGAATTAAGCAAAGCATGGTCAGATCATGCATGGCTCAAAACCATGGTGTCAACTTTTAGGTCAAACAGCTGCTTCCTCCTGTGATAATTTGCCTCCTTCTAAACATTTAAAATGACCAGTAAAATATAGGACAGTTAACAGAATAGATAAAAAGGAGGTGCAGGAAGCAGAGGATAGAAGAATAATGAAGGCAGGAATGTGGAATGGTGAGTGCAGCATCCTGAGAATTGACTATGGTTTTCTTCTGGGACTGCTGCTGGCTGTCTGGTGCCATGGTGATTGTCTGGGGATGCTGTGAACAGAGTAGACCAGAACACTGCTGTGTGTGTGTGTGTGTGTGTGTGTGTGTGTGTGTGTGTGTGCACGCTCGGTGATGTGGTAAGAGAAACTCTGTGCTTCAGCACCAAGTGCCCAGACAACACTGATCCCCTCAGCCAGAATAAAACAGTTTCCTAAGTCTCCAAATGCCATGTGTCCTCCAAACCATTTTGAGTGCCTCAGACTCTTCTTAACATCCCACAAGCCATATGGACAGCATCCACTATGTTTATATCTTGCTTTGGACTTTTCAATACAGTGACCTTGCCATATAGAACCAAAAGCTCTGATTGGCAGTTACTTACAGAAAAATGTTACAAAGATCTTTCAAGCAAGGAGGCCATGTGGCAAATATGCTGTGTGTGGATAGAAAGATGACAGCATCTGGTATAACTGGGAAGGAAAAAAGCCTCAGCCAGACCTTGCCTTTTGAACACAGCAGAGAATGTGTCCAGGAGAGGAGGGGAAGGGCCCTAAATCAGGTTGTGTCTTTGGAACAGATTGCATGGAGACAATCTCTGGAGCAGGGAGAAGAGCTAGTTTAAAATCACAGCAAAGTTTTGGTCACCCATTAGGCTGAAGTGTGGTAGTCTGAGGGGCAGGGAACTCAGGAACTGGGAAGCTTCCTGCTGGTCGGCTTTCTCAGGAGCAGAGAACTGGGATTAGAAACATCATTGTTTCCAGCCTAGTGGCAGTTTCTTTGTTTCTCTTCAGTAAACTGTCACATGTTTGAAAGTAGGTTGCCTTTGGAAAATTCTAGGCTTTTCATCTAGGTGTTCAAAGATAGTGCCACAGGGCTTCTTCTTGCCCTGGGGGCCAAAGTGGTGGTCAAGGTTTGACACCTGACACAGGGAGATCCTTAAGAGGACCTTGTACTCAGGCACAGCATGAGGCCCCTGTGGGCAGGCAGTGGTATGAAATGCTCAGGTTCAAGCCAAGCTGTCCAAGAGAGCCCTAATTTTGTCATTTCCTGAAACCTTGGTCACACATGACCCTGAACAAGTCACCTGTCCATCCTGAGCCTCATTTTTGTGGTCTCTAAAGTGGAGATGGTGACAACTCCTTCTCTGCATAAGGTTGCTGAGGAGATTCAGTGGTTGAGTCATGTGAAATTGTTGCTTCAGTTGTTCCAAGATGCTCAAATATCAGCATTTCAGGTTTTGGGGTCTAATTTCCCTTAAGTGCTTAGAACAGTGCCAACATCCAGTAAAAATGTGATAATAATTGGCCAACAGCTGCTCTTCACTATAAGTTGGGTTCTGTGTAGAGCTCATTTAATCCTTCTGGTTATCCTGTAAGGAGGAACCATTATCATCACCATTTTACAGAGGAGGCACAGAGAGAGAGGTCAGGCACCTTGTACTAGGTCCCAAAGCTGAATGGCCAGGCTGGGATCTATACCCAGGTTTCTGGGTTCACATTCCACATTCTCATCATCATGGCCCACAGCCTCTAGATAGGCATTAGCCACCATGATGGCTATTCTGTGGGTCTTACTCTGGAACCTTAAGCTTCCACTTGTATAAGCTACCTCAGGGAATAAGTGCTCCTTTTTACCCCCAGACCCAGCCCATTTTCAGGACACCCAGTTGCAATCGAGGCTACCTCTTACCCCCTCCATTTTTCTGGCACAGGTAGGGAAACCTCCAGATGTTCCCAAGGCCCACAGAGAAGCCGATCTGGGCCAGGATGTACTGTAGTTTGCTATTCCAGGCTGGCCGGTCCTCTGCGTCCAGCTCCTCCTCCGCTGCCTTCTGCTTGCCACCTGACTCACCAGCTACATTCAGAACACTTTGCTTATAGTCCACAGGCTCCTCGAGGGCCAGCAGATCAGCCACCGACTCAGTGACATGCTCGTTACTGTGCTCACGCTGAGTCACCTTGCTGTTCTTCGGCATGGGTGCCACTGGGGCTGTGTAGCCCTGCTCCCCAGCACACAGAGAAGGCGCAACAAAGCTGCTGTCAAATTTTTCTCACCCAGGGACCTGTAAAACTAGGTAGGAAGGAGAGAATTAGCTAGTACGTCAGGGAACTTGGGAGCCCAGCACAGACACAAATCAACTCCCTGGTATACACACTGGGGCTGTCAGGGGCCTCGAATGCTCACCACTTCCTCCTTCCCCATCAAGGTGCCTGATGAGGAGCTCAGAACCTACACACACAGTTTTCCCAGTGTTCTTACCTGAGGATCATCAGAAAGGAAACCTAGTGGGGGCAAAACCACAATACACCACGCCCACCATGACGCTGCTCTATTCCATACTACAGAAACCAGAATACTGCAGACTCTCTAGAGATCTCCATAGCTTTCCCGTCGTTCCAGAGTAGCCATGGTTGTGGTCAAGGTTCCCTTCCCCTGCCTTGTGTTCTATTCAGCCAAAACTACCTGGTGAGATCCTTCTCAAGGTTCTTCCTATTCCAAATGCTCTCCAAGGGCCAGCAAAATCACCAGGAACTTGACAGAAATTCATAACCTTGGGCCTAACAGGCTTGCTGAATCATTTTTGACATTTTTAAGGATTTATAGATGATTCAATAGGTCATTAGCATTTGTATCCCTATTCCCCCAACTCTCCCCCAGCCCCATAACCTGTAAAGAAAAAAGCTCTAGAGCCCTCACTATGAGTTCCCTGGATACTAACTATTGAGGCCCCTTTATTTCCCTGGCAGGAGCTGTTGAGCAGGCTCAGCTAAGGCTTCTGGCACCAGAGCCTAGAAGTGTTCACTTGGTGCCAAAAATTCTGGGTCATTGCTCAGCACTGACATTATCTGAGGGCCACTGCAGCCAAAAGCTGGTTCTCCATCCTTCAGTGACAGCTTTACAGCAGATAATGTCTGCACAACACAGGCAGGGGAGGCAAAGCCTCATTTGTCTTTCATGCTTTCCCTGAAAGAAATAAAGCACCAAGAAAATTAATTCTTTGAAGAAGCCTTCTATGCTGTTATGTTTCAGAGCACCTCCTCATTAAGGGGAGGTTGGAGGATTTAAAATTAAACACATACACACACATACACACCCCAGACTGCAGTTGCCCTGCATCTTTCTAGGGATGTAAATTACTCAGCTCTGTAATTACTTTATTAAGGTAAAGAGCTGTCTCTGGAAGCTGGATTCACTGTGTGTTCTATTCATATGTCTGTGCCACCTAAACAGCACAGGGAAGGTCAGTGTGCAGCAGAAGGGCATGGGGCTGGCCTTGACCCAGACAAGCCTCCTTGCTGACTCCAGCAAAGACACAGCCGTCTAGGGGACCTAGTCACCCTGGTCCTATTACACATGAAGCTATGAAGCCTAGAAAGTGGGGATAACTGTCCATTGTGATCTGCAGAACTCCCTCCCCTGGTCAGGCCATGGATCACATTACCAGGGGACACTTTCTTGTCCTCCTCATCCAAGGGCAGCAGTGAGTTTTTTCCAGCTGCCCCCTGTCTCCTCAGGAAGAGTCGGGTTTTGTGCTTTGGAGGACAGAGTCTACCTTCCTAAAGATCTCAGAATTCCCTACAAGGAGCTGTTGGGAATACTGGATGTGTGTTGGGAATCCATGTTACAGTATGTCAACTGAATTCCACTCTCCTGGAGGGCCTCAGGGTGACACTTGCCTGTCTACAGACCTCTCAGTTTTCCTCTAGTCTTGCCATGTTCCTCATGTTATACAAGTGAAGCCCCAAGGTTTATGCCTGGGTTATCAGGATGAATGCTCCCTCCCACACACAGAGCAGGTCACTGACCTGGAGCACTCAAGTGGAGTAAACTTAAGCTATATGCAACAGCTACTTCTCTGGACACCCCATCTTTCCTACAGCTCACAATGAGAACTTTTTTAAAGGTCAGAACCAAGAAGCGTTGAGGTCCCTTTATAGACTGAAGTTGCCGAGATGCATAGGCTCAGAGCCTCTCTCCAGCTTTTCTATCTAAAACAAGATTTTACCAGAACAATCTGCAGTGCATTAGAACTGATTTACAGATCATAAAGCCGCAACTGGAGGGTAACAAGGGAAATTCCCGCCAATCTGTAGAAGTTAAAAGCATGTGTGTTTTGCTAGGGATGCCTCTACCACTGAGCCACACCTCCAGCACCAGAATTTATCCTGATGCCGACCCACTGAGGCACAATTTATCCTGATGCTGACCCACTGAGGCACATGTTTCTCCATAAATAGCCTGGTGAGTGGAAGCACTAGTCACCCACATCAGAAAGGGCTGGGGGAAAAAAGAGCACCATTGTAGATTAGGAAGACTCAAGGACAAAATTAGTGCACTCTGCAAAAGCAGAGAAGGACACCTATAGCAGCATCCTGGCAACCATAGGGCCATGCTCAGTACTATGTGAGTTTGTGGCTTCTCCTCATGACATTACTGATGCACACTAGCATCCTTCATTGTAGGGTGGGGTTTAGGGACCTCCACGCCAGCAGGTTCACTAGATGCAAAGTGCTGGCCTAACCCTGCAAGCCAAGGCACTGGGCTGCAACCATGATTGGGAAGTTCTGTGCCTAGTGACTATGTTCAGGCAGCAGTGAAGCCAGATTCTGAGCAATTAAAACTTTAGGGTCCCTAGGAATTAGCTGACTCAACAATCTCATTTTGTATATGTGGAAAGTGAGGCTCAGGGACAGAAAGTGAACTGTTCAAAACTACTTAGGTCCTTCTGACACTCTGACCACAGACTCATCTGGGGAGTACCTCCCACTGAGTCAGACTCAGCAGAGATGGGGGACACAGGAATAAGGCAGTTGGGTGTTGGGGTATAGGGAATGGGCTTCAAAGTCAGTCAGGGCTGTGTTTGAGAGTCCCATTTAATTAATTGATTCATTCACTCAGTGGCCTACCAACCTGACATATATTTCCTGAGTGCCTCCTGTACACCAGGACCTGTTCTAGGTGTGAAGGATATAGCAGCAAACTAAACAAGCCAAGTGTCTTCTCTCACAGTTGACATTTCTTTTGGGATGGTCAGATGCTTAAAAAAGGGAGTAAATGTTGAATATAATGTGCTATTAAGAGAAAAAAAAAACACAGAAAGAGCAGAGCAAGCTAGTAAGCTGCTCCTTCATGCTGAGGCAATGTGTTGGGGGAATCAGGAAAGGTTTCTTGATGACACTGGAGAGCAGGCCCAAATGATACAAGAGTATTGGCAGAAGGAAGAGTAGACACATGCTCCAGAAATGAATCAAGAACAGCAAGGTGGCTGGAATGGGGTGAGAGAGGGCAGAAGATCAGAGGTTGGTGGAAAGGGAGGCTACACACCAACTGCGTGTTCTTGGACAAAGCATGTTAATGACATGAGCATCAGTCCTCTCATGAGTACAACAGTTCTAATGACAGGTCCCCTCACCCAGGGAATTTGTTAGGAGGAGCCAGTGAATTGCCACAAAGAGATACCCAGCACAGACCATGATACACAAGAAGGCCCCAAAGAGCAACTACTGCAGCCAAGAGGCCTTGTTACCTTTTACATGTAAAATAGGCAAGTCCTCATATTTACATGTGGTTACATAACATGTGGTTATAGCAGCTATAAATATTCTTGTGCTTTTTTTTGCGGTACCAGGGATCAAACTCAGGACCATGTGCTTGCAAGGCAGGCACTTATGCCATTGAGCTAAATCCCCAGCCCAAATCTAAGCCCACTTCTGGGCACCTCTGAAGCTCCACAAAATCCTGTCACTTACAATCCTTGGTGGCCAAAGGAACAAAGTAAAGCTCACTCACAACACTATGTAGGTCCCAGGGCTATAAGTCCCATGAAATGTGCACAAGTGATGTCTTTTCTTTGGGATTTTTTGTTTTGAATTCACACTCACCAGAGAGAAATGAACTGGCTGAGCTAGCAGCTGCTGCCATTCCAGATTATGTGTGGGGGCATGAGACCAAGGCAGCACAGAGTCACCTTGGTCCTTTGCTTTTCAAGTTCCCTAGGGTGAGTCTTTTTTAATGGGAAGGTGCTTCCCTCTTCCTGACCCCCATCACCAGTTACTTGAAGCCTGGAGTTCACATGCTGGTGAAAGGCTAGCTTTCAGACTAGGGCATGGGAATCCAAAGTGTTCCCAGATAACTAACCCAGAGCACAGCCTGGAACAACTGCTAAGATCAGAGAAGGACCCAGAGGGCAATTCCTCTCTGACCTGCCTTGCATCCCATTGAGCCAGCCATCACTCAGGCATCAGCTGACGGTACAAACTGTCCTGGACCTCCTTTTCCCCACAAGTAAAATGGGCTGGGCCCCTTTCAGTACTAGCACATGTCCTGTGAGTGACCCTCCTGTATGAGACTGGGAGCAACACATGACCTGCCCCAGGCACTAGTCCTGCTACTCTGTCAGCCTGGAAGTTCTCTGGGGTGTTGTGGAGATATGCTGACAGCCAACTCAGCCATACTCTAATTATCCCCAGTAGTAGCTGGGGTGGGTTATAATGTTGCTTTCACGAGTGAAGCATCAGATGATGAAGCTCCGTGTACTTTCTGAAAGGAATGCCTCAATTACTTAAGGCACAACACAGAGGGGTACAAATGCCGAGCAAGCCCTCCATGCCAGCTTGTCACTTAGCAACCCATGTGCTTACAGCTCGGAATAGCTCCTGCGAGAGAAGCAGGACTGAGCAGTGAACTGTGAATCCTCTTAAAAGGAAAAAAAAATAGTGTGACTAGCAGGCAGACAGGTAAAAATATCTCTTCTGAGAGTGGTGACGGCTCCACAACAATTTTTCAAGCACAGCATCTGGCAATTAGCTACAAGGGTGAGGGATGTCTGTGTTCACGCTGCAACCAGGGCAATGCCTGGAGCCCTCCACCCTGCCGTTGCTGAAGAAGAGGAGAGGGGCCCTTCTGCAGTGCTGAGGTTGTCTCATCAGAGCACTTGCCTCTGCTTCTGGAGGTCTCTTGCTCACAGAGCTTGCAAAGGGCAAACCTCCCAGAGGAGAGGTGTGGAAAAGCCATCATCTTTAGGAAAGCAGACAGTCTGTGTAACACCAGCTGTGCCTAACTCTGCTACCCTCAGGTCTGTGGCTGTGGAAAGAGTGCTGTGACCAAGTACATCCTCAGAGAGAAGTCTAACACTGAGGCAGACTGGAAGAACCTTGCAGCATAGTAGGGGAATGCTGCCCCCAAACTGCAAACCCCATGTCCAGCTCAGGAATGCCTGGTGGTGAGGAGAAAGCACAGTCAGGTCCCCTTCCCTCAGAGAACACTGGAGCTTCCTGATTTCCCTGAGACAAGTGGCTGTGACCCAACAGTTCTCCTAATTACTTCAGAGCCTCTGGGCTTCCACTGAGCCTAAAGAGGTTGGACTGTTATCAGAGACACAAATGCCCTCCAAATTACTTTTAACTGTTTCATTGAAACCTCTGCTGCTGGAAGCCAACTTCTCCTAGCAGGACTGCCCTTGGCACAAAGCAGGAGCCCAGTACCATTTTTAATCTCTCCCTCCTTTACACCATCCAAGTTTCACAAGGTCCATCTGGCCTCTTCCAATCCTTCGTGCTCTGGTCAGCACTTCTCTCTGGCCACCTACCTGCAGCAGACTCCCAACTCATTTGTCCAAGCTACCCTACCTGTGGTTGTCAGTTGCATACCGGAAATGCCATGTTGCCCCACTCCCACTGCCTACCAGAGTGCCCAAGGCTCTTTCAAGGTATTGGGTTCCTCCATCTCTTTAGCTTCAGCTTCCACTTCCTTCCCAGACCACTCACTACTCCCTCTGCACGAACCTTCCCCATCGTCAGCCTCCTGAAACCTTTGAGTCCATGGCCTGTCCTCTGTGATGCCTTCTGTGGTTCTTTTAAAAAGTACTGTTTCTTCTCTGCCTTCTCAGCGTGCTTCTAAGACCATTTTATGCTTTCGCCATCTGGCTGTCTGGTATAACTAGCTGTTTACATGCCTGGTTCCTCTTCCAAACAGGAAGCTCTTTGAAGGCAGAAACCAAGAAATACTCAGCTTCATGTCCACTGTCACCACTCTCTGCCCAGTCAGGACCTGGCACACACAGGATATCCTACAGGTTTCTGTGGGTGGGACATAGTATTTATAGTTGTTCTGGGGTCCCCGCCTTCCCACTCTCTGAGAATAACCTGCTTCTCATGTTGAAATCCTAACTGCTGCCTTTACCTTTGAAACAAAGAGGCAGAGGTGAAAGGAGAACAGAGCTGACTAGAGAGATAATGAAAGCTACTAGAGGTCTGTCTGCCCCAGCTGGGGAGTTTAATCAAGTGCAGCTCTCAGCAGATGTGGGGAGGGCCCAGGATTTGGAAGCTAGCTTTCTGTTCCTTATTCATCTGCAAAATATGGAACATCGCTTACCTACCAACTGCATCTGCTTACCACATGGAATAAAGGAGAACAGCTCATTGAGAAGCCACATAAACACAGTGACAAATTTCTGACTCCATTTCACAGATTTGTCAGGTTTGTGTTTTGTTCTCCCATTTTATTCCAGAACTTGACAAGGCCAAATTTTGTTGTCTTTCTATCATATATGCTCAATAAATAAGATATAAATGAATGAATTCAATGAATACATGGGTAAAAAATATAGTTTGAACTCATTTTTATAATCTGGGTTACTTTTGCAGCTTCCAACTTATTTCCATTGTCTCATACAATATTCTGATCCCAAGAATCTGTCATGCCCCAAAAGTGCTCCAAGTGAATTTTTTTGTTTTGGTTTTTGGAGACAGGATCTTTCTATGCAGTTCAGCCTGGCTGGAACCCAGTAGTCCTGGGTCTATGCAACCCAGTAGTCCTCCTGCCTCAGCCTTCTGAGTGCTGGGATTACAGACATCCATCACTATGCCTGACAAAATGACATTTTAAAAACCAAAGTACACTTGAGAATCCTGAGCATCATTCAATTATTGTTACTATTACTACTACCTCTTTTAAAGGAACCACTATTTGTGCTCCACCTTTCCCACTTTGTACACAGGATCCACCCTCATCTCAGGAAACAACCTCTAAGAGTGTTCACAATCTGGCACATAGCATGTCACTGGACTGGTGGGACCATTCCCAACAAACCAGACCAAAGAGCCAAGGGGATCTTCTGCAGCAACCCTCACCCCCCATCTCCATATCTTTCTGCTACATTTTCTAAGTATGTTCTGTGGTTAATATTTTGTTTTTCTAGTGAAAAGGGATAAGAAGCAAGAAAAACAGAGCAGATGGTCCAGAGGAGGAGGAACTGGCACTGAAAAATGTGGGTATGGCTAGTGCAATCAAGGCCTTTTGGTTCTGTTTTGCCATTTCATGTGATGGGGAGGGAGTATGTTTAGTATTGAAGCGAGGGCCTCACAGTACTTTCCCCTGCCCACCATGCATTCCTTTTGTAACAGAATTCAGTACTGAGGGGTCTACTGGGGATCTTTTGATAGAGGGGGGTGTGGCAAGCATAATAATGACAACAGCAGCATACAGACTACACTACTTAAAAACCATCTCTGTGGCAATCAATGTGCTGAACCCCCTACAGCTGTTACAGCCTTAATTCCACCAGGATCGTAGCAGGTAATTACCGCTACCACTCCCACTTTACCAATGAAGGAGTAGCGGCTCCAAGGGATTAACTGCTTATGTTTCATTGAACTCCAGATTCTTTGTTGCTGGCAGTTCCTTGAACTTACCAGAAAAGGTCAATGGAAGGCTTTCAGCACACAGATTAACCTTTCATAGACCATCTTACTTGGTGGTGGTTGCTGAGGATGGAAAAAGGGCCCGATACATGCTAGCCAAGAGCTCTACCCCTGGGCTCTATTCTCAACCCCCCAAATGCTATTTTGAAATGGTTATTAATTGCACGTCATATCTTGATGTTAAAATGTGGCCAAGTGCAAAAATATGTCTTTTGGAACTGGTGACTAATATAACTTTTTTGTGGACAATGATTCAAAAGTGGAGGCCCTTGGCCTGACCCCCAACCTTAACACTATTGCTTTACAGCTAAAAACAAACAAACAAACAAACAAACACCACACAAAGCCAAAACAAAACAGTCTGAATTTGTGTCCTACTCTTCCATTTACCAGGAGAGTCTCTGGGAAAGTATCCAAGTTATCCCGGTTTTAGCTTCCAGATCTGAGAAGATGAAGATAATGCCATATATTGAGTATAAAAGAAGATAACCTGAGGGTTGTGCTCAACTAAGGCCACAGAGTACTCCATAAACCAGCACCAGCTGACCCTCCAGGTGAGGACATGGCAGAATTGGGCTCCACCATAAATCCAGGTATATCCATCCACTGTACCACACATGGTACCCTGGAACAGGCAACAGAACCTCAAGGACTCAGTGGGCTGGCAGGGATACAGACGCTCCAGACTTCAAATGACTTCCACTTCCCTCTTGGGCCAGAAGCTAAAACCAGGACAGCTTGTATACTTTCCCAGAGAACCACCTGGTAAATGACAAAGCAGCTCAGATGTCAGCAAATTAGAGGCACTGCTGAAATATGAGTTTTTAAATATTCTGTTCTCTATTTCCCCTTTTATCTGTCCCTCATTACTTTCTTCAATGAATATTTACTACATAATATATGCCAGGCCCTGTTCTAGTATAGCAGACAACAGAGCAAGCAATGTTCCTGTCCTGTGAAATTACTATCCTAGTACAGAAGGGGAAATAAAAATCAGATAGGTACATAATTTATCATGTATTTATAGACAGATACCATATCCACAGCACATTTAAATGTATCAAATATATATATATATATATACTTACTTAAATATAAATACATATATTTACTTAAATATATACTTGATATGTATTTGTTTTTATATGAGTATTTGATATATTTAAGTTTCTTATATATATGAATATATGTATATGAGTATGAAGACAGAGATGTTATAACATATAGGGATAAGGAAGCACACTTACAAGGACACAGTGATTGAGTAGAGTAAATGAATGAGCCATGTGGATAACCTGCGAAAGCTTTTAGGACAGAGGAAATGGAAAGTGCAAAGGTCCTCAGGCAGGGTCAGTCTATATGATAGGTGCAAGGGACAAAAAGAAGGACTACATTCCTACAGCACCCTGAGCAAGGAGGGCTGAGGCAGGAAGGCTCTGGTCATCTATGGAGTATCCAGGACTCCAGGCTACACAGAAGAGTTTGGATCTTCTTTTGAGGCTAATGGGAAGTTCTTGGAGGTTTTCAAACAGAGGTATGATGTGGCCCAGCTATTTTTAAAGGGATCACCAGTTACCTGTAACAGAACAAATGAGGAAATGATGGTGACCTGGGTCAGGCTATTAGATTAGGATTTGGTTGCAAAGAGAGAGGGAAAGGTACACATGGTTGTGAAAGGTGCACAGAGTCCCAGACAGATAGAGGACCAAATTTAAAAAAAGAAAAAACTTAAATCAATCATACAGAAAGCAAAAGTACAGGAGCAATGACTAAGAGCTTCAGTCCCTCATTTTCTCATCCACAGAGAGGAGGTTTCAAGATGATGACAGAGGGTCTTCATAGCACACACCCAAGTCTTCTGGTACAGATTTTCTTAAAGCTGCTATTTTCTCTTGTCTCTGAGACAGAAGGAACCAAGGGTGTCCAATTACCTGGGTTATCCAACAGACTGCTGAAGAGCACTTGAAGGAATAGTGATCAAAAACCTTTAATTACAGTCCCCAGATGATGTCTCTTTCCTGAGAACAAGGAGGGTTTTCATTTCCTCCCCAGCCTCCAGGGCAGCGTGGTGGAGGGCTGCACAGGAAAGCACTCTTATTGGGATCGAGTCACAGCAAAGACCTACCATGCTTATACATGTTGCTTTCCTGAGATAAACTGTAATCCTTATCTTGCAGATGAAGAATCTAACTATCATATACAAGATTATCCAGGGATGAATGCAAAACAAAGGATTTAAACTGTGATCCACCAAACTCTATAGCCCATGTCCTTTCTGATATACTGGTGCTTTCCAATCTTTTGCATGTTATGACATACAAAGCAAAGAATACTTGCATAGTGCACAGGGGTAAACTGCCAAATCTAAGAGGTTTCTCTACTGTAGGCCAGCCCATATACTCCCAGGGATGCAAGCTTCATAATTTTTGAGCCACATGCCACCCCTCCATGGGACATGCCACCCCTCCATGGTTACAATGTACCAGGTTGCCTTGCAAAATATACACTTGAATCTTATTTAGAAAGTCAGCATTGGAACATGCCCGGCTAACAACCATCCATTACTTCCTGAGGCCATGAGCTTCTTCACTCGGGTAGGTTCTTTCCCAAAACGAATGACAGTGCAACTTGGGGAGACTCCTTCAAGGAATCTAAAGGATTCCCCAAATTACTAGAAGGCAGGTGGCCTCAATATTGTGGCAGGACCGTGGACAGCGCCCACTGGCCATGGTTGACCAACACAGGGACATCTGCTCTTCTTTCCTCAGATCCTAGGAAGAGATCTACCTCAGCAGTAAATACTCACCTGGAGGCACACACTGGGCTCACACACCTTGCAAAGTAGCTTGAACAAACAACACTCTTGCCCTGTGTACAGCTTGCATGAGATTCAAAACTGTAGGAGTACAGAAGTCTTATAAATAAAGAAGAAAATGCAACCACGTGGATTTTGGGGTGTGGACCAAAGAGTTCTATTTGAAAATGAAAGGATAGGTGGTAAATTAGTGGTGCAGAATTCAGCTGAAATTCTAATTAAACCAGTAATTAGAAATGATGGTGTGGAACAAGAGGCAACTTGTTATCTTCAGATACTGCTGGGTAGGCTCTGGAAAGCAGCATGGCAGATCAGCACAACAAATGCTGCTGAAGAGATGACCCTAGGGGCTGGGGGCTGAGGTGTTTGTTCCTCTGGCCCTGACTATGCCTTACTCCCACCACAGTACAGCCACAGAACAAACAGGGGATTAACCGTCAACTCCCAAACTGAAAACTCAGGTGGCCTTAAACTCACCTGACTCAGAATTATTCCCTGGTTCTGGACGCAAGAATAATTTAGTACAGTAATTTACACTGCATCTGAGTTTATGTTCTCACATGTGAGTTTTCTGTACACAGTGAGCATTTAACTTATATATTTTCAAATAAGTAGATTTGGCCATAGATGAACATTTTTAAAAAATTAATCATGGGGCAAGGATACAGAAAGTTACCAAAAGCCTGCATCTACAAAATGGCTGCCTCTGAAGCATGAGTTTCTGGGAAGTCCTCTTTGTCTGCCAAGGGTTGAGAAACATTAATGCTTACATTCCAATTATCTACCCTCTTTTATGGGAACTTCTCCATTGAGATTTCAGGTGGTTTAGAGACAGCAGGCAGGCTAGGGCAGCATGGTCCTGTTCCTCTGGAGTAGGCAATTTCTGAGAGAGAGAGGAGGCAGGAAGGCAGAAGGAATCAGATGCCAGCTTTACCAAAACATCCAAGGACACAAGAAGCAGAGACTAGGGGTGAGGAGAATAAGTTCTCCATGGGACAAGACCAACAACATTTCCCTCTGAGCATCCCCTGCCAGCAGCTACTGTAAATATAATCTTGGAGTGTTAGCAGTTTTGTGCTGGGCTCTGAGACCTCACTAAATCACACACACACACACACACACACACACACATACACACACACACACACACACACACACACACACACACGCGCGCGCGATCAAGTAAGAAACCTAGAAATACCACGGTTTGTCAGACACTGGCTATCCTCTATTGTGCAGCTGCAGAAAGTCTCAGGGCAACATTCACTCTTTTCTGACTCTTTTCTCCCTGCTATTGGCACCAATCCTTAACTTGGACAAACTTCAAGGGACTGAAGTCAAATAACAGGAGTCAAGAAGAAAAAAAATAGGCACACAACAATTAAGTCTCTATATAGTTCCTGGGCTCTCTTTCTGAATTTGACCCCACTTGGAGCCAAATACCATATTCCCTCAACCCTTAGAACTTTGTATCTGTTCATTTTCTATCAATCGTCCATAGGCTGAGGCCCACTTCCTTCTTTCTTAGAGCTCTAACTTAAAGAAAGAAGCCTACATGTTTAGATGACCTCAGTTAGGTAGATGCCTAAGCTGTCAGGGAATATTTATTAAGAACTTATTATGCAAACATATCACACAGTGGTTAAGAGTATGACACTTGGAATCAACAGAACTGAGTACCAGTTTTCAGGTTGCCTCTCACTACCTGTGTGGCCTTGAACAAATTATTTAACCTCCCTAAACCTCAAATTTCACATCTGTAAACTGTAGATAGCAGTATCTGTCTCCTGAGATTGTAGTGAAGATTAAATAAAATGGTCTGTAAATAAAGCACTTAGCACAGCACAGAAGCCTAAAAATGACATTACCACCATATGCCAAATGTACTGTGAAGTGCTGGAATCCACAACATGCACTGCCTTCTCTTAAAAGCAGATAAAGGTGGCATTTCTCTACAGAGTACTGTCCTCCTCAGCTCTTAGAGGTTACTCCAGCAATCCAATACTGTGTTTGACCTCTGACAGCCTAGGACATTGGCTAGGGGACATTGACATAGGAACTAAGATGTCAGAGTTTGCTGCCATCCTGATGTTCCAGATGTTTGGCTATGAAGATTTCTTACAGCCCAGCACGGAGTGAATGATAACTCACATCTTGTCTAGAAAAAAAAGCTAAAATCCATCTTCGTTTAAACTCTTCTTATTTAGCAGTTTTAAAGGGATTAATGATGAATTGTCATGCTGCAGGAAAGAAGTATGAGAGGAAGGAAGGTGCACAAGCAGAAGAAAGCTGTTGCTCTGGAATCCTCTCATTCTGTCTCTACCGTCCTTGGAACATGTTTGCAGATCCAGTGGGCAAAGACATTGATTCAAGGGTAAATAGTGACTGCAAATCACATGTACAATTTCCAGTAACAGATTGTAATCCTATGGGTCAGCATGGCCTCTTTCTTGCAGCATTGGGGCTCCTCTTATTTCCTTCACTTTTGAGGTGCACACATCTTAGTCCAGCCCCATGTCTATACTGATTACAGAGGCAAGGAGCAAGGGGCCAGGATCCTTCAGGGAAATAAGAGATCCATTCTTGCCTTTTCTCTCTGGGAAAGGCTAACCTCACATCAACTGAACATTCTTTCGCAGCTTTCAAGTCAACTGTGGATAGGATGGGTGTGAAACTGGATGATGACAAGAGCTGTTCAAATAGAAGGGACTTGGTAGGTGCTGCAGTTTGGGACCAAGTCATGGTCAGGCATAATCCCGAGAAGTAAAGGTCACCATTGGAGTGTCACTCTGTAGTTACTGCCTCAGGCATGCAGCAAACCCAGCACATCCCAATGTTAGCCTTGTTCTTTTCAGGGTTCCCATCCAGGGTCTCACAAGGGAGACTTCAGGGTTGGAAGGAGGTGGAGCTATGGGTCCTTCTTAATCACGTGGGAGGCCTTGTCATTTTCACTGGCCTCCCTGCCCCCTCTCATGCTCAGAAGCAGGGGCAGGAAGAGAAAAGATTGGCTCTGGTTAAAACCCGTAAGGGAAGGGCTGGGGAACTAACATCTAAGGAGCACCTGCTGTGTCCAGTATTAGGCTGAAAATCATGCTGTAGAAAAAGGTACCACAGACATTCTTCTTTTAACTGAGGAAACAGAGGCTCCAGAGATGAAGTAACCTGCCCAAGGTCACCTGCTGACACATGGCAGAGCATTGGGCCCAGCTGTGACTACAATTGCAAGACCTCTCCCAGACTCCCCTTCAACACTACTTCACCTTCCAGTCCAGTTCACCTTCCCCAGAGGGTCAGCGCTCTGGAGCCCTAGCTCAGCAGCAGCCAGGAAGCCTATGCTCTACTCAGGGCTTGTCCACCTCTGAGCTGTGGTCCCAAACACTTGGGACTCAACCATTCCTGCTCACCAGTCTTGCTAAAGAACTCTCTTGAACTCATAATAGCTGACACACGACTCTGTGTGTGACTCAGGCCAAACAAACTCCAATCAGAGCTGGTGGGCACGACTTGCCTCCTGCACTGAGTCACACGCCAGGCTGAACTGCAGGGATTTGCTGAAACTCAGCCACCTACTTAGCCACAGCTGCTCCATGAGAGAAAAAGCCAGCAAAGGAACTAAAACCTCTGATGGCACCACAGACAGGCCATGGCCAAGGACAGCCAGGGGATGTCCTTCCTGACCAGGGGATGATGGACCCATCTCACCTGGTCATGGGGTAATGTAAGTTCAGTGTGAGGCAAAAATAGCCCATGCTGTTAACCTTCAGTCTGACCTTGTTCTTCAGACATTTATCAGCATGCCCAGCGAAGCCTAACAATAAGACATTAAAGTTTTGGTGAAATATGTTTGGAGCCATTACAGAATTTCTGCAGTTCCTGAAACTTCCTGTTATTAAGGTCAGTGTCTTCAAGGAAATCTTTCTACTCTATTCTACTCCCCCACATCCCCAACACAATCCTACCTGCCTCTTGTTCATAGTTGAACTGCACCCAAGGAGGAATAGGAACAAATTTTTAAAAGAAAAAGTCCACTTCACAGTGACTAGATCCTGCCAGGCAGGTGATCTCAGGGCGTCTGAACCTTGGGTTTTAAAAGGAAACACCAGGCTTCCTTCCAAGGCGGCCGCACCCTTGCGGGAGCAGGTCCCCCTAGTGTGCTGGGAGCATCCCTTCAGTGCACCACGCGCACAGGTATAAATGTTGCAGAGGCCTCTCTCCCGGGAAGTAGGCGTCCCCTCCAGATCTGCACCCCACGCACGTCCCCTGTCTCTGCTTTTCCGTTCTTAGGCGCGCTTCCTTCTAGGGAGGAAGGGCTCCTCTCTAGCTACGAATTCGGCGAAGACAGGCCTCAGGACTGAGAATTAAATATTCATCTCGGACGTGAGCGATCTGCTTCTCTTGCCAATGTTACTGTCAAGGTCACGGGCCTGAGGCCGAGAGGCTGGGGCTGGGATCCCCAGCCGCTCAGGAGCCTCCTCACGGAATTGCGCTCTGGGCGCGCGGCTCCAGGCCGGGCTACCAAGCGGCCTCCTACCCGGTCCTCCGTGGGCGCTTGCCCCTACAGCTCTGCCCAGTTACCTCCGGCGTTCCGGGTCCTCCTGAGCCCCAGAAGCTGAAGCCCAGAGTCCAACCGGTTGTGCGCCGCGGAACACCTTAGACGCGCGGGGCTGGCGCAGCCCGGGGCTCGTCGCCTGGCAACGGCGGCTGGAGAGGCTGGAGGCGGCGGGCGCCGGCGCAGGATAGCGGCCGAGGAGGGAGCGGCGCCTCGCACCTTAGGCCGCCCTGGCCGGGGCGGGGCCGGAACCGGCGAAGTTGTGGAGGCCGGCGGGGTGATCCCGGCGAGGCGCTGCCGTCGACTCACCTGTCGCGCGGCCTCGGCCCCGGGACTCCGGCCGAGAAGCTGAGTTTCCCAAAGGGGCGCGCGCGCAGTCCCTCCCACGGGCGGCCCGAGTCTGGCGGCGTCGGCCCCGGCCGAGGACGGGGCCGCCCCGGAGCCGCGCGCCGGCGCGCGGGCTCGGCTAGCTCCGTGTTTCTTCCCCCTGCCGCCAGGTACGAGCCGGCGCTGGCCCACCTCTCGCTTGGGCTCTGGGGAGCAGGCCGGGGACCCAGGAACCGCAGTGGAGCGAGCGTTCGAGGATGTGATGGCCTGGCCGAGTGCCGCCCTCCTGCGCCCTGCCCGCGCCAGCTCTGCGGAGCGGAACGGAGCTGGGCGGAGCGCGGCGCGCTGTTCCCTCGCTTTCCGAAAGGCCACCCTGGCGGCGGGGCGCCGTGACGCAGGCTTGACTCAAGCGCGGGCCCGCGTCAATGAGAGGCTCTCGGGCCGGAGCGAGGCTCTGATGGCCGATGCAGGCGGAGGAGGTGGGCAGGGAAAGGGGGAAGAGGTCACCAGGATGCCACTTCTTGAGGATCCTGGTCAAGATACCGAGACCTTGGTGCTGTCTACAGGGCTTCTGCTCTCGGAGGGAAATAGATCTCCAGTAGCCAAAGACCCCCCAGCCTGGGCTTGACTTATTTTTGGATTCTCCGCTTTCTCCTTCCTTGTGAAAATGCCTCCCCCATCCCTAGAGTGGTTCTTCCCCCCACCTACCTATTTTAACCTGTATACATGTGTTGCCCCTCTTCCCTTCCATGAAGATGCTTTTTCAGTTCCACTGACCTTCCATGCTACCGCTCTGCTACCCTGTATTGTTTACCTCTTCGGTACATCCTTCATCTACTGAGCTACTACATGCCAGGTGCTACAGAGGCTAGACGATCCCAGATGAGGGGAAAGCTCTTGGAGAGGCAGGTGGGGTTTGCAGTAGTAAACTAGTAATACTAGTCATAATACTAGGCAGGGCTGAAGAACCTTACCAGATTAGTACAGTGGGAGACAATGAGAGAGAACATTCTGACTGGCTTCTTGGCAGATGTCAGAGGGTATGGTGGAGGGAACAGCATGCCAAGGGCTGCTGGAGCGGGGAAGTTGTGCTTGCAGACAATTGCCTGACTGGAACAGGAGTTAGGGTAGTGGGCAGTGGAGTTAGAAAGGGAGGAGGCATCCTGTCAGAGACTTGGAGGGCTGTTTGGGGAGGCTTCAGGGGACAGTAAGGAGACCCTTAGCATCAGAGGCAGCTGTTGGGCGGGTGGAAGGTGGAGTTGTCTCAGACATCCTATTAAAAGGCAGTAACTGCCACAATCAAGAACCCTGAAGGCAAGAGTGGTGAACCCCAGAGGTAGAGGAAAGATAGGGATCTGAGAGTCCATCCTTGTGAGATCTGTTAGTCTGCCACTATTTTATAACTTCTTTCAGAAGAGAAGATAAATCATGGATTTAAGACATACTGAGAAAAATGTGTCCATGAGCTATAGAGGAGATAAGCAGATATCCTTGCCTTTCTTCCCTTGTAGCACATCTACTGGCTGAAAGCTCCATTTTGGATAAACTTAACTCCTGGTTTCTCTATGCAATGTCCACCAGAGGAAAACACACTGTAGATCTATTTCCCTCTGCTTCACAGTTTCCCTCTTACGCTTCCTAACAACCCCTCTGTGGCTCTCTGGCCAACTCACTTCTGCATTCTAATGAAGGCCACTCCGTCCTCTTCTACTGTCTCCAAACACCCTCCTTGCTACTTGCTGTCCTATACTACCCTGCTGCCTCAGGAGCTCCAACAGAGAGCTCTCTGCATTTTCTGCTGAGAATAATGAACCTTCCCTGCCTGCACCAGCCTGGATGCCTGCTCTCCCTTCTCCCTGGTAGACCACGGCAAGCTCTCCTGCTGCCCGAGTCCAGTTCCACACTGTGCCCTGGGTCCCCTGGCCCATGCCTTCTTCAGAACCTCAGTTACCATCATCTATTCCTGTCCCTCCTGGCCCATCAGCCTTTCCCTCCCCAATGGACTCTTTCAGCAGCTTTTAAAGCACTTTCAAGTTTTGTTTAAAGGTCACGAGGCTTTCGTTCATCTCACTTTCTTCTATACTCTTGTCTCCATTGTCTCACTGCCTTCTTGTCCTGGTCTACCCCATCACACTGCCAACATAGCTTTTGCTAAGGTCACCAATGACCATTATGGCACTAAATCCATACATTCTCCAGTCTTCGTATTACTGACTACTCTATAATGCCTATCACCTTCCAACACTCCCTTCTCTCCCCTCTGGAAGTCCACTCCCTGGCTGTCTTCCTACTCTCTGGCCACCCCTTTCTATTTCCTCTTGTTGACCTCTATATTCTGGACTGCTCAGAGCTCTACACCTTTCTCACTCTAGATTATTTTCCTAAGTCATTTCCTATATTGACAACTTCCATATTCATATCTCCATTCTAGATGATCTTCTGAGCTTCCTATGCCCAGCCTCCTATTCCCCCTTTCACTTGGCTCTCTGAGAATTAACCCCAGTGCATATGCACAAGATGAACTCCTGTATTCAAAGCTCTGTCTTTTATAAAATGTTCCAATTTTTTCTTCTTGTTCTTGCTCCTCCTTGGTGTTCCCTGATTCTGTGAATTGCTGCACCAGCCAGAAACCCAATAATCACTTTAAGATTTCCCTTTTTCACCCCTTCATGAAACTGGTCATTAAATTCTAGAGATTTTACCTACTAACTACTTCTTGAGCCCGGCCACTTCTGTTTAATTTTGCTGCCAACAGCCCTAGTCTGAACTTTAATCATCATTCACCCATACTCTCCCAGTTACCTCCTGATTCCAGATCCAACCTTCCCTCCTTTATTCCACGTAGAAGTAAGAATCATCTTTTAGGGGCTGGGGATTTAGCTCAATGGCATAAGCGCCTGCCTTACAGTGTGTGGTCGTGAGTTTGATCCCTGGTACCGATAAAAAAAAAAAAAAGAATTATCTTTTAGAAGTAAGGCTATGTAATTCCAGCTCCTCTGACTTGCATGATTTTATTTTTTTTAATTTTTTTTTAATTTTTATTTAAGGAGAAAAGAGAAAAAAAACAGTGAAAGGGTACAAGTTATACAGATTTACAGAAAAAAAAATGAACAGTAGGAAATCACTAGTTAATGGATTACATATTGCCATCTTAGGACTTGCATGATTTTACCCACATCTTTGGGGTGTCCCTCGGGGTCGTTGGTTGACTCTAGGTTCGCCTATCACTTCTCTCACTAGAGCTTTTCTGCAGCCCACTGCCCTTACCAACCTTTCCTCTCAGCTTTTCCTCCTCTGTCAGGCTTCCTGGCTCAGGTTCCAGTCCACATGCCCTCCCTTCCAGGAATTCAAGTCCCTTGGTCCTCTTTCCTCACTCCCTGTTCATCCACTCCACAGTGTTAGGACCCTAATCATTCACCTCTCTCCATCATGGAAAATTAGGTCAACCTCCCAGATAAACATTTCTTCCTTTTTGTATCCTTTATCTTCGTTGTGACTGCAGACAAATTGTGCGACTGGCTGCTTAGTGATGGTCGCTCTGGTTGATATGGAGGTTCCACAAGAGCAGAGACCATGAATACCTTCAACACATAGTGGATCCTCCCTAAATATTTACTGAAACAATAAAGTGTGGTTAGAAACATGGGTATAAAGCTCAGGAACAAGGGCTAAAAGCTTGATTTGAAAACTACAGTTATTTGCAACTAAAAAACTTAAGGTAATTCAGTCACATGGTTGGATGCAAACAATATATAATTTCATTATCAATTATATTAAGATATAATTGTTAATTGTACTGACATATAATGTTGAATAAGTTAGGTATGGAAGACTTTTCTATATGACACTCCTTTTGCCTCATTCTGTTTTATTATTCCCCAAACAACTTATCATCATCTGACATTTAACTCACTTTCCTGTTTACTTGCTTGTAGACAAAAGCAAATTAGATACAGGCTATAATCCCAGGACCTCAGAAAGTCCTGACACATTAGTGTTCATAAATATTCAGTGGGTAATTGTTAAAAAAGGTGATGGGAGAGATTTTTTTGTTACATAAAAAGTCCCTGAAAATCAGTAAGAATAACAACAAAGGCTGTGATCAGAAAGCTCATAGAAAGCATGTGGTTTTTACATGTGTAAAAAAATAAAACCAAAAAAACCTTTAAGTTCCATTTATAATAGGAGAAATGTAAATAAAAAATGAGAGTTTTTACCTATTATGTTAGTGAGTAATCAAAACAAATGAAAATAAGGTTAAGAATACACATGATGGGGGCTGGGGATTTAGCTCAGTGGCATAAGCGCCTACCTGGCAAGCAGGCAGTTGTGAGTTCGATCCCCGGTACCAATAAAAAAGGCAAAAGACAAAAAAAAAAAAAAAAAAAAAAAAAAAAAAAAAAAAGAATACACACGATGCTAAGGAGAGAAAAGTTAAGTAGTACAATGTATAGAAGATAATTAGGCCACATTTATCAGAATCACAAAGGCACACATCCACTGACCATTAGGCCACATCTATCAGAATTATGAAGAAACAAACTCTCTTTGCTCATGGTTTGTTTAAAGACATTCATTTAAAGATACTCCTTGAGCAGTGTTTGCAAAAGATAAAAGTGGAAACAATTTAGATTCTATCAACAAGGAACTGTTTAAATTATTTATGGTACCTCCACGCAATGAAATTCTCAGTTATTAAAATGAACAAGGCTGCTCTATGTGTTCTGATCTGGAAATGTCTCCAAGATGTGCTGTTAAATGAAAAAAAGATGCAGAATAGTGTGGAGAGGGTGTGACCATTTGTGTGTGCCTGTAGAGGCAAGGATATTTTTGGAGCAATACATAAAACATTGACAATCGTGCCTGCCCTCTAGGGTGCAGAACTGCATGGCTGGGGGAGGCACGGGAGAAAGATTTGTTTTCATTATATCCCTTTTGAATTGTGTACTGTTATCTATTCCATGAATATTCCATATTTTCTTCTTTGTCCCTATATGCATGTAAGATCTGCAGAGAGCAAACCCTGGAAATTGGCCACCTCCTCTGTAGAGGAGGACTGGGAGTATAAACGTAGATATTGGATTTACTTTAATTTTGTTTGAATTCTTCTTTGTGTATGTGTTACCTATTTAATAACATAGCCAAATCTATTTCCCCTTGCTCCTCTGGACTGGCTCTTGGTGCTGCTTCTTTTCAGCCCTTACCTTCCCTCCGTTTGGGTACCCTTTGCCACTCTGATAGGGTCCTGTGGGAAGAGCACAGACTTCAGAATCACATGGGCTGGTCTCAGAGTCTGAGTTTCATCCTCACCTGTACCATGAAGATAACAGCAATATTTGTGTTACAGGGTATGGTGAGGATTAAATGAGAGATTATATTAAGTAAGTGCCTAGTAAATAGCTACTTTACCTTGTTTTTTCAGAATAGTGTTATGACAACTAGAATGGCAGGAGCACTAAACCCTTTCAAATCTTGTGCAGTTGTGTGCTCCTTCCCTTTAGCAGCTACCCCTAAAAAAGTGTTAAGGAAAAGAAATGGCAAATATAACTCCTAATGTGTTTTGAGAGCAGCAAGGGCATTGTCGCTGTCTGCATTTGGGGAGGAAGGTGAAGGAGAGTGTCCCAAAGGCCCATGTGCCCAGCACCAGGGTCTCAAACTCCTGCCTAAGAGGAAGTATATCATTGTAAACAGAATCAGGTGGCTGATGTAAACAGATAGGGGGCAGCTGCTCTGTTAGGACCAGCACAGCAGGGAGTGGGGCGGAAACGTGCCAGGAGATGATGTGAAGGGGAGGGAAATATTTGTCTCACCCAGCATGGAGAGGGAGGGGGAATTGGATGCAAAGTCTGCCTCACCTCAGGGACAGCATGGAGGTTTCAGGACCAGAGTCAAATATAGACCCATTTCCATAAACGTACCAGCCGCTGCTTCTATAAATACCTCAGCCAGTTTTCCCGGGTTCTCATGTGACTTTGATGCCTACCTCAGCTGTGGGGATCCGTTGCCATGGTGACCGGACCCGTGATCAGCCACTCTTCATTCATGGCAGGTTGCGTTGCCCTGGATTGAGGATTGGAGGGGAGGGTGGAGGGAGGGCCAAGGAGAAGGAGACGGGGGTGAACAATGAGTAAGGATAAAGTTTCCAGGCCTAGGGGAGACTGCAGAGCTCTAGCTTTATTGCGAAGATGCTGCGGCAGTTATTGATCTCCCCAGGCTGCTGTCAGAGGAAGAACATTTTTATTCAAAAAGCAGTAAATGTCCTTACCTTTGAGTCAGAAAATGAAAAGTTCAGAGCTGGAAACACCTCAACCATTCTCTAGGTCACTCTCCCTGTTAGTATAGATAATGAACAAGTTCCCTAAAAGGTGAAGTGACTTGCCCAAGGCCACACAGAAAGTCAGTTGCAAAACTGGGGCAAAAATCAGTCACTGACTGACCCCTCTGCATCCACACAGGGCTAGCTGTGTTGGGCTACAGAGATGTGACTGCTGAGACTAGAGACTCCTTTGTTTATACATTTGGCACCTGGCTGGGGTCACAGATCCCCTCAAGAGGGAAAAACTGAGCTCAAGGTCAGTCCTGGTTTCTTGCCTAACAAATCTGGAGATAGTAGCTAAAAAATTGTGACAGGCCCTGCAGAGCTGAGCAAATCCAGATGTCATCCTTAGTCATCTATGGAGCTCTCTTTTTGATCAGAATGTCCTAGATCTGCCTCTATCCTGCTGAATTTGTCTAATGCCACTAAGTCGTGCTCCTTTGGTACTCAGTGCTAGGGGTGAGATGAGGGGGTAGGGAATGAACCTTTCCTGCTTATGCTGGGGTGCCCGGCTTAAATACATGTGGAGACAAAAATGGAAAAGACTCTTGTTAATGCTAGGCTTCAGGAAGTTCTTGGGTCTATAAGCAGGGCAGGCCATAAAAGTCGGAGAAGGCTTCTAGGAGGAGGTGGGGAAGAGGACATGCCTTGTAGGTGATGTGGCATGACCTGGATGCCTGAGAGAGGGAAAGTGGGTCTGACAGAATTGGCTAAATCTTTGAATCGGACGACTGTAGGCCACATAGCTGATTGACATAGGCTCAAGCAGCAATATAAGGGAGTCCATGAGGAGATAAATTCAGAGACCACAAAGAAACATTTGCATTGAAATATTCCTGAAAGAGACTGAGAACAAATACAAACATTATCATGGAGCTTGAAGACAATTGGCAGCAACTGTAGGCTCTGTCACCACCTGGTCTTGGACAAATGTTCAGCAGACTCCAGATACTAAAATCCCTAGTGCTGGAGGCCAGCAGCAGCCACAGAAGCATGGGCTGAACGTGTCTTTTTTCATTGATGGCATCTTGGTAGAGCTCAGGGGTAAGGATATGAAGCAGAGTGGCCCCATATTCTCCACCAAACCTCTGCTAGCCAGCCAGGGGACTGACCATAGTAGCCTCCAGCCTAGCTTGGAGGGGTGCAAGCTTTCACTTTGAGAGAAGTGGATCTTGCTTCTCACTGGCTGCATGTCACACTGTACATGTGTGTTTATTTTTTCAGGACCACATCTGCTGTCCACCTCTGTCTGTGGCTTGGAACAGAATACAGAATGTAAGGGTATGCCCACTCAGGATAGTCTGGCAAGGATTGGTGATAGGATTATTTCCAAAAGATGAAAAATATTTCCAAAAGATGAGAAGTATAAAACAAAAAGCAGTCTTTATTCTGAGAACACGGAGAGAGATGACCGGCACTTTTGGAAATAATCCTATCAATTGGTATTTTACATGGAGATGCAGCGGGTGCATAGCTTTGGAGGCAGACCTGAATTTGAGTACTGGTAATGTCACTTACTCAAGCAGCCCTGAAAAACTTATTAGTTTCTCTGAGTCTCAGTTTCTTCTCTAGTAGGAGATAATGTCATCTATCCTAATGAGCAGTTGTGACCTAAGACATAGTGGGTACAAAGTGGCATATAGAAGGAGACTTAAAGGACGATGGCTCCTCCTTCAGGGCGTGCGAGAAGGAAGTACACCTCCTTGGGATCCCAGCTTCTCTTCCCCTCACACCAAAGAGTCTCCTGAATCCTTCACGTAGTACCTCCCTGTGTCCCTCCCCTTCTGCTTAGAAAATCCTTTCACTTGGTTCCTCTCCTCCAAAGCCTTGAGTCACCCACCTTAAAAGCCCTATTTGAATGTCACTCCTTCCTGTGTAGCCTGATTACCTCCAACTTCCCGTGATGTTCCTGCCAGCACTTACCAGTGACCACTGTATCACTCTTCAGCCCACAGCATATCTTAACAATAAGAACTATCATATGAACACCATTTACTGAACTAAGTGCCTCACATAGAAGGGATCAGAGAGGGCTAGTGACTCAAGTATGGTCACTTAGCAAAAAGACGGCAAAGTGGGAGATAAGCGGGAGCCCACTTCATTCCACAGCCTGTGGCACATGGCATATCACCACATTGTAATCTCACTCCAACTGTGCTCTTACTTCACCACCTTGACTGTACCAGTGTGCACATGGCAGTGTGCACGTGGTACCAGTGTGCTGTACCAGTGTGCACGTGGCAGAGAAAACACGGACCTTGGAGTCAACTAGGAATGGGTTTAAAGCTTGCCTCCATCACTGATGTGTTGGGTGACCTTGTTTAAGTCATTCCCTCCCTGAATCTCAGTTCAACAACTGGAGTTGTCTGCATATGATGTGTAGTGGTGGGCCTGCCTGCACTGACATTCCTGCTCCTGCTTCCTGTCTCTCCAGGTGGCTGAGGCAGTACTTAGCTGTGTAGAGCACCAGCCTGACGGCTGATGCATTCTTTCATTCTGTTCCTTACAGCAACACTGCAGAGGACAAAGTGCTAGAATCTATATTTTACAAAACTAAAGCTTAGGGGCTGGGGATATACTTCAGTGGCATAAGAGCCTGCCTGATAAGCACAAGGTCATGAGTTCGATCCCTAGTACAAAAAACAAAAAACAAAACGAAAGCTTAAAGAGGTTAAGAAATTTGTCCAGGGTCCTTGGATATAGTTTAGTGGCAGAGCACTTGTAAGACCCTAGGTTCAATTCCCAGCACTGCAAAAGCAAAACAACACAAAACAAAATTTGTCCTGGGTGACATATTCAAGCAGTAGTGCTAGGATTTGACCCCAGATCCATCTGATCCCAAATCCCAGACTCCACGAAACATTGATTCCTCAGAGGCTTCTACAAATTAGGTGATGGGCGATTCCTCATCTATTTTTACTGTTTGAGTAGGATCACAGATTCCATCTATATATGGAGAAGGAAAATTCAAGAATGTGTTTGTCATTTTTCCATCATTGTAACAAAACATCTGAGATAATCAACTTACAGAGAGAAAAGGTTTAATTCAGCTCAGTTTTGGAAATTTCAGTCTGATTGATTGGACCTGTGGCAAGGTAACACACTGTGATGAGAGCATGAGGTGGAGCAAAACCACTTACCCCATGGGCAGGGAGTAGAAAAAAGAAGGGACTATATACCTTCAAGGGTGCATCCCTAGTGACCTGAATAATGTACCTCCCATTGGTCCTCATCTCTTAAAGTTTCTGCCACTTCCCCATAGTGTTCCCTGGGAACTAAACTTATAATCTATGGACCTTTGGAGGGTATTCAAGGTCAGACTATAACAGAGGGTGTTAAGTGACTTACTCAAGGTCACAAATCAGCTAGTGGCGGATAGTCCTAAAAGTCAGAGCTCCCAAACCCAGTGATCTACTTTCTCCCTTGCTCACTGATGCCTGTGGCTGAGATTCCTGCTATGGAAACTCTGAGACTGTGGGATTTGGGCCAGGAAGTTGGCCACAGGCCTCAACCTGGTCCCAGGAACCCTTCAACCATGGAGGAATTTGCTTTGAAGACAAAGGATGACTCCTGGCAAGGAGAGTCATTCCTATTTCTGCTCCAGACAAATGGGAAACTGCCACAGATTCCATGATAAATCTTTCTGCTAAAGATGATGCATCTCCTTGGGCCTGTTATAGGCACAGAATATTTGGACATTGTACAAGTCAATTACTGAGACCAAATTCTAAGCACTGAGCAGAGATATTTTCATTGAGTGGCTGTAGCGGTGCCAGGGCCTCTCAGGGATCCAGCTGAGAAACTGCTCTGCTTCATGTTTGATGCTAGGGGTGATGCAGAGTTATGAGACTTGCTCCATGAACCCCCTGGGAAAGGTGCCCCCAACTCACGCTCATCATGATGGCCTCTGCTCTGCGTTTGCCCCTGAGGCCACCAGAGGGCAGCTGGGCCAGCTAGGAATATTCCGCCCATTTCAGAGTCCCCAGTCTATCATGTCCTCACTCTCAGCTCCCTGGAGTTGAAGAAATAAGCTTCCTTTCCATAGCAAACCCCAAGCACAGCCCTCCAAACAGGGCCTTGCTGCCTCAGTCCCAGGTCTCCGAAAGTCTTCCCTTGCTCCCCAGCAGTATCCATACCTAAGCTCCACTTTCAGATATTCACTCTTGCCGCTCCAAAATCTCTTGGGATTGCAGCCTGCTGAGCCGGGATCCTGAAGACAGCTCTAGCCAGCAGCTCTGCCCTCCCCTCTACCTTCCAAACCGTAAATGAGAAGCACATGGCAGGTCTTCCTGAAATCAAGTATTTGGAACATAATGTCTGTGGCCCCTAAAGGGTCCTCCCCCAGCCTGAGTGTGGTATTCCACATTTCAGAATCAAGGCTTATGGTCCTGGAAGAACTCTACAGGCTTTTACCCACCAGCTTTGTGGTTTGGGGCAGTCCTTAACCTCTTTACACCCCAATTTCCTCATCTACAAGTATGGCAAATGGTGTGCCTGGCTCCAAAATGCTAGGCTTCATTCTTTGGAATTCCAAAAAGACATTTGGAGGTGGCTGGAACATAAGATGAGGAGGCCGGGTTTGGCAAGACATAGGGAGATGAGAGATTAAATGATGAGAGCAGAGGTTTAAATCACTTAGAGTGTTTGAATGTCACGCTAAACATCTTAGATTTTATTTTAAAAGTAATGGGGAAATTCTTTGAGCATTGACCGAGAAAATAAGACTGGCAATGTCCAGTTAAAATGAAACTGGAACTGGGCATTCTGCATTTTATCTGGCAGTCTCACATGGGAATGATGGAGAAGGTCCTCTGGGCACTGAGGGGAGAAATGTAGTGGAGCTGACGAAACTAGAAGCAGGGATACTATTTAGGAGGTTCCTATTGTATTCCAGGTAGTACTTAGAAAAGCTAATGCTTGTCCAACACCTGTTTTTTGCACTGTTCTAAGCAAGTTACATGTCTGTGTTTATTGAATTTTTGTAACAAGTCTATGAAATATAGTATCTGCTGTTATCCTCACCTTCCCAGTAAAGAGACTAAGGCACAGAGAGGTTAAACATCTTGCCTCTTAGTGGCACAATAGAGCTTAGTCCAAGGCCCATTGCTTACCACACATTGTCATGCTGCCATCCCTGGGGGCCACAAGCACTTGAACCTGTAGGAACGAGGTGACAGAAGCTATCTTAACGTTCCAGCCCATGGTTAGGGGCTGGATACCAAGACAGAGAGGTGAGAAGGGAGCTCAGGAAGCCTGCTGTGTCTTTTGCAGTGATGCGTTTTTAGGTCACTTGGTACTTTCAGAGCAGGAAGGGAGCTGAAAGAAGGCCCTTCATTATCAACCAAATACAAATACATTGTGTCTGCTCTCTCTTCTCATCCCGCCACTGCCTGGTGAGGTGGGTATTAGACTCCAATGAGTGGGAGACTTTTTACAGCCAAGAAAGGAGCAGAGGGGTGAAGAGAAGCCAGGTATCAGGTGACAACTACACCATGCACTGAGGGCAATGCCCATGGCAGTCAGACATGCAGGAGGAAAGCCATCCTGAAGTATTTAAGATGTGCCAGCAACAGGGCATGGTGGCTGACAGGACTGGGGTGAAGGAGGACTGATCAGTGACACAACTGGTTTAAAATGGCTAAAGGGACAACACTGATTAAGGAGAGCACTTAGGATGGTGAGTGCCATAGGGCTTGGGCCCCTAGTGCAGGGCCAGAGAGAAGACGTGCATAGCTCTGAACATGCTGCTCTATCCAGGTATAAAATTGAAACATTTGAAGCCTGGAGTCAAACAAAACAGGTATTAGGGTAGAAACTGGGACTGGATTCGCTTTATTGGATATGGGATTCCTCGCACAGATGGACCCCTGATTTAATTTCAGAGAGGGAGATGAGTGTCGATGTCGCTCCCGGCCGGCAGGAAGGACACACGACAAAGTCTGGCAGTGGACAACCTTTTCTTTTATTTTCTCTCCGTACAGCCTGCCCTGGGATCGCTCCCAGCCGAAGCCTCCTCTGGTCCGCTCCCCGAGGCTCCTTCCGTGCTTCGCTCCGAAGCCTCTACCGGTCCGCTCTCCGCGGCTCCTTCCGGGCTTCTACTTCCCCCCAGGGGTGGCACCAGTATATATATGGATACAGTGTCCAATCATGTTAAAGTAAGCAAGGCAAGCTGATTGGCTAACATATTATTGAGCGGGTTGTTTACGCGGTAAGCAGGAAACTAACGTGCTCGATGGGAGGGGTAATCTAACTCAGGCTTTACTCTTTACCACAGGCCGCATGATCGCTATATGCGGCGGCTCGGCAATGTGGTGGCTCCCAACATCTCCCCCTTTTTTATTTTAAATAAGTCTACGCATCGCAGCCCGTCCTGAATTGAGTGTAGAGGCCTATGCCCTGATAGGAGGCCCACCAAGGGCTCTCGGCGTCGGCCCGGGTCGGCCGTCCCCGAGTCTGCCGAGGCCCCGAGGCCCTCGTCCTTTTTCCAGGGCCAGGAAGGAACCGGACGGAACCTGGATGCACACAGGCATACACTCATGTCGCTCCGCATGATCCCCCCGGGGCGACATTTGGTTCGGGCGGAACCTAGTAATTCAGCGGCTTTCGTGCGGTATGGGGTAGGGCCTGTCTTAGGTTGAGTCATGCTGGGGAGGCATGCTCTTACCCGTCATTGACTCATCTACCCTGCTATATCATAATTTTTTAGAGGAGGAGTGTGGGAAGCTCACCGTCCCTAGACTCGGTCGTAGGCTAGGCGAGCGAGCCATGCATATGCCTGAGGATCTTCTTGTCCATTTCGGGCTACCGCTATTTCTATTCATCTTGTTGGTTGGTCTGTGATGGATCTCCGGTAGGGCAGGTCTGATCTTCAGTCGAGGGCTTTGTCGCCCGTGTCAGTCTCTCCGGTACCCACAGTGGTTCTCGTCCCGATTCCTGCAGAAAAACACAAACCGCGCCTCGGTTCCAGCTGATTACCGGATCCGGGCCCATCCATTGTCATGCCATAGATAACCGCGCCTTTGGAGGCAGGCCTTGGCTTACTCCCCCTTTTTGTTTTTTATTTTTTATTTTTTATTTTTATCTTTTTCGTTTTTTTTTTTTTTTTTTTTTTTTTTTTTTATTGGTACCAGGGATCGAACTGGCGATTGCCTGCTTACAAGGCAGGCGCTTATGCCGCTGAGCTAAATCCTCAGCCCCCATTTCCTCGACCGGCGTTTTTCTCAGCCTGCTCGGCAGAGAACTCTGTGTACCAGGCTCGCCAATCCAGGTAACTACCCGAGGGCAGACACGCCTTTGCCAGCTGAATCCAGTCCGCGGGGGTGAGGGGCCCAGAAGACAGGTTCTCCAGCATGGCAATGGTGTAAGGCGCAGTCGGCCCAAAGGTTGTAACTGCATTTTTAAGTTCTCTAATCTGCTTTATCTCAAAAGGCTCCCATGCATTACGTCCCTGGCCCATAGCTACTTGTACAGGAAATATCCCGTAGGGGCCACTATCTATCCCAGGTGGTGGATGTACCTCATGAGACAAACGTCCCCCCTGCCAAAGCCGCCTGTAAAAATACCGACCCGCCGGCGGCGGAGCATAAGACGGCGGCCGTGATTGGGCGGAAAATGGGGGCCCGTGCATCACTTCCTGTTCTGGCGAAAGGGGAGGGAGCTCCCACGCGGCCGCCTCGTGGCGAGGGATCGCTTCCGGGAACAGCCCCCAAGGTGGGGCGGAAGGCTTCGCCTCCCTCTCGCGCCAGGGGGCGCTCAGGAGCTCTCTACTCCTCCACAGACCAAGTTGAGCGGAGCGCAATTCGCGGCGCAACGCTGGGAAAGAACCCTGCGACTCCTTATCGAGCGGCCTATCCTCTTGGCATCTAGGCTCCTTGGTCTCATCGTTGTCTAAGCCTTCCTCGTTCTCGGAGTCAGACGACTCCGAGGCCTGAGCCCCGTCTTCCTCCTTTTTATCTTTGTCTCCTTTGACGGACCCCTCCCGGGAGCATCCTGACTGGGCCTGTTCGAATGCCCTACGCACTTTAATGAGCTCTTGAGAACCTTCCCTGCAACCACCCTCGCTCTTCAAGCATGCATATATCATTTCCCACAGTGGCCGAGCGAAGACCGAAGCCCCGCCCTCCTTTTCTGCTAGAGAAAGATCCCTGCCCAACTTCTCCCACGAGGGCAGGTTTAAGTGCCCTGTGGGCAAGAACCAGGGAGCGAAACTATCAATCTCCTCAAAAAAGCTCTCCAGCGTTTTGCGTCCCACCTTGAGGTCTCTGGACTTTAAGAGCTTCCGGAGGACCTGTACCAAGGGCTGGGTGTCGTTACTCGGTACGTTACCCATATTTAATATGTTACTCACCGCATGAGGCCCAAAAATCCGCCACTTACGCGTGAGCCTGAGGGGAGTCTAAAAACCCTGTAGGTGCGCGCCACCCAGGGCCCAGGTTTATCCCCTACTCACCTGTCTCGCAGTGCTGTATCAAGGAACGTTGTCCACTACCACGTCTCGGGGGTGATCAGTTGTTCCCCGTACGGGCCACCAAATGTCGATGTCACTCCCGGCCGGCAGGAAGGACACACGACAAAGTCTGGCAGTGGACAACCTTTTCTTTTATTTTCTCTCCGTACAGCCTGCCCTGGGATCGCTCCCAGCCGAAGCCTCCTCTGGTCCGCTCCCTGCGGCTCCTTCCGTGCTTCGCTCCGAAGCCTCTACCGGTCCGCTCTCCGCGGCTCCTTCCGGGCTTCTACTTCCCCCCAGGGGTGGCACCAGTATATATACGGATACAGTGTCCAATCATGTTAAAGTAAGCAAGGCAAGCTGATTGGCTAACATATTATTGAGCGGGTTGTTTACGCGGTAAGCAGGAAACTAACGTGCTCGATGGGAGGGGTAATCTAACTCAGGCTTTACTCTTTACCACAGGCCGCATGATCGCTATATGCGGCGGCTCGGCAATGTGGTGGCTCCCAACAGATGAGGATGAAGACCCCTCAAAACACATTTCAGGATCAGTATTTGAAAGTTACTGATTGTATAAAGTAAGGTATGCTTTGACACTCAGTTCTGAGAACAGATCTTGCACCCTCAAGACTGCATCAAAAACCAGGGGCAAAACTGGGCTCAGTCTCAGGCATTGTGAGCTAAGAGTGGTCTCTCTGACAGTTTCACTCCATCTATAAACAGAGGGCAATGTTCATAGCATCCACAGCTGAGGATTAGAGGAGGTAAGCAGGACGGCTGAGGTGCCACACGAGCCTGGTTCATAGCTATTATTCCATTCTGTCTCTGTGGCCACCCCCTTTCCTTGCCAGCCTCCTTCATCTTTCTGTATCCTCCTTCCCTGTCCTTTTGGGCCTTGCATTAGAGCTTGTTTCTGGAGTGTCTGTGGAGAAGCAGCCGTGAGACAAAAGTGACACCTCACATCTCAGCCAGCCTGGCTCGCTGCTCTGCCTCCCGCTCCCATCCCCATCTGTAGCCTCAATCACCTCCTGCCACTGCCTGCTCACAACCCACATGTGCATGTGCCACACATCCCAGCTCACCTGCACTTCTCTCCTGTTCATTCCTCTCCCCTGAGGAACCCCTGCTTCTACACCCAGCCTCCCTCCCAGGGAGCCCCTGCCTGCCACCCAGGGTGCTACCCTGTCTGACACTGGGGACAATGTGAGAGGCCCAAGGGGATAGGAAGCTCGGCTCACTAGCTTGGAAATGTACAAAGCCCACCCCTTGGGACTGAGCGGGAGTCTGACGTCAAACCGAGGCTGAAAATACTGTCTGGAAAGTCACGAGGTTCCTGTGAAAAATGAGCTGCTCTTCCCAGCCAGAGACGTGGGAGCAGGGAAGGGACATAAATCTCAGCTCTTTAGAATCTCCATCGGGCAGCCTCTCTGTGCCTCTAGAATTCCTGCTGAGAGATCTTGGGTCCTCAGTGCCCTTCTCAGGGACTGCCTTGGCCAGGACGCCAGCAAACCACCCTCCCAATCCCCATGTACACAACTCCTGAGAGCACCCAGTGCCCTGAGGACCAAAAAGCTACGCAGGGATACAAGCCCTATCTAGGACTTCTCTGATTAAGCCATTGTGTGGTCTGCACTAAGAGTTCAGGGGGTTTTTTTTTTGTTTGTTTGTTTTTATCGGTACCGGGGATTGAACTCACGACTGCGCACTTGCAAGGCAGGTGCTTATGCTGCTGAGCTAAATCCCCAGCCCAAGAGTTCAGGATTAATGCCTTCTTGTGAGACACTCAGACAATGTTAGGCTCTGACACCCTTTTTTTCCTGGGAAGCTTCCTTTCCCACACCACTTTCTCCATCCACTCACCCTAACAAGTTTGTATGAATCACCCTTTTACATCAGGAAAACTGAGGTCCAGAGACTTTAGATGGCCTGACACCACCCACAGGCAGTCTGTTGTTGGCACCCACCCAGATCTTCTATGGCAAGGAGTTCTCAGAGACTAGACTTCCTGTTGCCTCTGTGAGGCTCAGAGATCTCTGGTCTGGGGTGTAGGAGAGAAGAGCTCCAGGTTCCAAAGGTTACTATGGGATTAGAGCTCTCTGAGACAAGCTTCATGGGCCTTCAGGGCTAGATGATGTCAAAGGCAAATGTCCCCACTCCCCCCTGGACCCCCAGCTAGCTCTCAAGGATGGAAACAGTCCCAGAGAAAGTGAGGGAGTCCCCAGAGTGATAAAGTCAATAGTCACAGAAAATTTTAGAAAATAGCATTTGATAAACTTCATGAGTTTGTGTTATTTCTTTTCCTCTTCTGACTTTTCTTTTTAACACCCCAGTATAGTCCACTCTCTAAATCCCCACCTGACTCCCTAACCAAGTGCCATGACCACTCTCTCCTCTAACATGCCAGGCCCTCCTCAAACTGCATCGCAGGTGTCACAGATGTATGCCTCTTGCAGTGAGCCTCCAGTTCAGAGGCATTTTGGTCAACTTTAGCAACCCTCAGGACTCAGCTCAGTCTAGGAGGACAGTTTGGCTCTGTATGGAATCTAATCCAACAAAGTTCATTTGCCCATCAGTCTTTCAAAGACCCATTAGAAGGTCATCAAGAGCTGGAGACCTGGGCTGGGAGGTGGAGGCATCACCATACTCACAGGGCCCTGAACCTCTAGGTGTGGGTGGGAAGCTGGGAACAGCCAGTACCATGTGAGTATTTGTGGAACAGTCATCCTCATCTAGATGGTTAAGGGCAGGGTCAGGCAGCTGAATACCTAAGCCAGTAAATATGTCACTTCTGTCCTGACCACTCATTTCTATTGGAATAAAAAGTCAAAGTCTGCAGTGTGATCCTAAAAGTACTGTGAGATCTGTCTTTCAAAATCCCTCAAACCGTTTCATACTGTTCTCTACCTCTTTCTTCCCTTTTCAGCCATAACAGGAAAGGGCCTCAGGACCTTTGCACATGCTCTCTCCCATTGCTTGAATGTCTTCTCTAGACATGTCTTCCTTAACCGTTCTATGTGAAATTATCTTTTCATGAATATAACACATAAGATCGTGCACACACTTGTATTTGCACACATACAAATACATGAGCATACACATACTATGCATGCACACATGTTCCCAGTTCCTCTCCTCTGCTTTATGTCTTTTTTTATCATTTATCACTGATATCTATGTGTTTTATTTTCTTATTTTTTTCTTGACTAGAATGTAAACTCAATGAGATCAGGAATTTTTATGTTTGATGCTTTTCTTCTAATTAACACATGCTTCCCTTTTAATGTCTTTTAACTCAAAACTTGAAATATAGAGTTAACTTCTATTAAGACATCTTAATAGATGTTAGATGAAAAGAGAATGAGAAAAAGTAAATAAAAGTATTTGTTTAACAGAAATATATATATATGCTATGTGCCATACAGATGTTCACAACTATCTTCATCTTCTGGTTGGTATGTGCCTTTGTTGCCCTCAAAAAGCCCATCAGCTGGCCCTGGGTCTTTGCCTGGGTGTGTGGAGAGGCACATGATAGGCCTCACATAGTGTTTATTGGTCCAATACAGAAGAAACTGGTCTACATATATCAGAGGATGTAGGAAAGTACCAGGAGCCAGTTTGATTTACATACAGCTGAAATAGATAAACTGGATTTTAAACATTTTATTCCCAAATAACTATGAAAGACCAGGGACTATTCTGTTTTGCATTTCCCAAGGTGCTGTGGCACACGGAGAGTTTTCACACTAGCCTGCATGGAGCACCTACCTGCCATCTCTAGGGAGTCCTCTCAGGGCTGGATGAGTGAGATGCCACTAGATGCCACTGGAGGCAGCATTCAGGGAAAGGTGGAAGGTGGGCCCTTGTGTCCCACACAGCTCCTCCCTCAATGCCTCCATCTGCATAGCACTTTCCAGTGCTATTGTTATTGGGCCTCTAACAAGGCCCAGGAGACCCAAGGAGACTGCTGCCATGCTCCTGATGGTGCCCTGAAGGATCCACTCTTCTTGCAGGCCTAGAGCTCCTCCTTTGCAGAGGCTTCCCCTGAAGGTTGTAAGCCTATGTATCACTTGGGGCAACCGGATCAAGCTGAGAAGGCCAATTCTAAACTGTGGCTTTCTGCAGGCCAAGCCCCAATACTGACACAGTGACACAGGCCACACACAGTCCTCCTAGACTAAAAGCTTCAAGAGGACAGGTCCCTGGCACCAGCTCCCATTAAAATGTCCAGGACCAGGCAAGGGCCTGGCACAGGAGCAGCATCTGATGCATGGGTGCTAACAACGGTAGCTCATAAGGCTGGGCCCATGAAGGGCTCTGTCAGGGAGCCTTGCTTCTGACACCTACCAGCTGAGTGATCCTGAACCAGTCTCTCAGCTATCTAAGTTCCAATTCTTTATCTACAAGAAGAATATAAAGTTGCCTGTCTCACCTACCATTTAAATGCCACCTTACCCCTATGTTCACACCATGCCAACTGATGGCAGGGGTTCCACAAATGCTGCAGTTGCACAGCCAGAGGCAGGGAACAACATGCCATAGCTGTGTGCATTACCACAAAGCTTGTCTGCTACCAAGCACACCTGACAGCCTACCCATGCCTCCACTGCACAGTGCTCAAGAGAAGCAGCTGCAGCAGTCAGGGTTCAAGTAGAGAAGCAGAACCTGGAGGTCATGGGCATAGTTTTATCTCAGGAATTGGTTTCTTTAAGCTGTGCAGGCAACCTAGAAGGAAAATCATGGACAACTAAGTCCTAGCAGCATGAATCCCTCTCAGTGGAGACCCAAGACATCTCTTAAAGGCTCTGGGACTAATTGAATCAGGAAAATCTCACCCAAGTTAAGGACTATAACTACATGCCCAAAATCCCTTTACCTCATCACTAGATTCACATTTGTTTAACAACTGGATGAACTAAGTGTGTGACAAAATGGCCCTGCTACCTTTGTCTTTCAACTCTCTTGAGAGGCTGTCACTTGTTCAGCCTGTCTTAAAGTACACCAGGATCTGAATACTGGGGAATATAATTTACTCTACTTGAGTTAATGCACCATGAAGCTGTCACATACTCTTCTATCTTAAATCTTCATGAAGCCACCCTAGTCACATTTTATGCTAGTAGACCGTCACGGTTTACAAAGGTCATTTGAATTCCATTGGCTTCCACCATCTTCATAGCATCTTACTGAATTTAATTAATTCATTTACCTAATGATTTATCCAACCTCATATAGCTAATAAGCAATGGATCTGGGGTTTGCACCTCTGTTTATCTGACTCCTTCACATCCTTACCAAAGAGTGGATTTGACAAGGGGAGGCAGAGGAAAAGAGCTTTTGTCTCTGGCTGCATTTCAAAAAAGACCAAAGGAAGAAGGAAGACAGACCTCCCCTTGGTTTCCAAGGAAATTTTGGCCTAACTTTTCATTTGATGGATGATAAGATAAGGTATCATGAATAACAGACTTTACTCTCCAATATGTGGTTTAAAGAAAGGCTACATTACACTCTCTAAATGGAATGTAATCTGCCCTCGCCTCTATCTTACCAGTTTGGCAGGAACTCAGTTTGCTCAGTTGGAGCTTCCTGAACCTCCATCCTGGGAGAGTGAAGAGTCTGGAGTCTCCTGTATGACAGAACACTTGGGAAGGGGCCTGCTGGTCTCTGCAACCTGTCATACAGATGTGCTCAGTGATCAGTTCTCATGGTTCCTGAAGGTGATAGGCTTACTTTTTCTGGGACAATTTGGGACATGAGTCTTGATGTCTGTCAGCTTCCTCTGGACAACCTGGGCAATCGCCCCAGTTCCCCACCACCTCTTTCAAGCAACACAGTGAAGTCTGCCTCCAACTTCTATGGAACTTCCCTGCCCTTTCCCTTTATGTAATATACTTTCCTCCAAACCTTGCTCCCTTGGCCTCTTCCTATAAGGTGTTCCAGCAAAACACCCCCTACACACACACACACGCACACGCACACACACAGATACACACACATACACACACACACACACACACACACACACACAGTGAACCTGGAATTTTACAAAATAAAACCCAGGGAAGTATTAAAGGGATGACTAGGCACCTGAAATTGCTGCTTTTGGCCATACCTCCCCAAACAGTAGTAACAGTGATAAAACTCACTAAAGTTACTTTATCCTAAGTACTTCCTTGTGATAATTTAATCTCATCCACAAGTCACCAGGGTTAGTGCTGCCATTATTAGCCACTTTTATGTATGAGGAAACGGTTGGTTGGAGTAACAAGTGCAAGGGTAGCCCACCTCACAAGTAGCCCCCAGCATTCTGATTCCAGAGCCTATCTCTAACCATTTCTCAGTCCCATCTCTTACTTGCTACGTCTGGTGTAAGGCAAGCTGCACAACGATCTGGCTTCTGTCTTGAGATGGAAGAAGACTGACTGGCTACAAAAGCAAGATCAAGTCACAAACTACATTGCAGTGAATGATCCCATCCACATGAGTGAGGAATAAGGAAAGGGAAAAAAGGATTTGGACTTTGTGTCTGCTGTGTACTATTGCTACAACCTTAGGAATTTATTCTATTTCCTTGAGTTTCAGTCTCTCCAAATATAAAATAAGGGGATAATCCCAACTTTTTGAGCTTATTAAGAGGAATAAAAGAGAAAAGGTATGTGAGAGCCCTTTGTAAACTCTAAACTCCACTTGGATGTTATAGGTTAAGAGAATGAAGTAGAAGATCCACTTCATAATACATGGATTTAATAACCTCAACCTTGGCAGGCAACAATAAAGGAGTGCCCAGTGCCTGGTATAGGTCCCTGTGCTGAGACAACTGGAGAGGGAGAGGGAGAAGGAGAGAGGGGGGAAACTAAACAACCTAGAAAATATACATTTCTCAGATTCCTAATGCAGCTAGGGAAAGCAGGTGACCCAGCTCCATTAAGGAAATTCCTCCTACATAAGCCTTGGGAGGGGAAGGGGGACAAAAGGTGTGGAGGTAGAAGAAAGTGGGGGACAGCATAGGCTGAATGGGATTAGGTCTCCTGATCCAGCCTTGGGTAGTTTCTAGCATGCTGCCCTGAGGAAAGTGGGCAGCAGGGCAGTGTTTCCCTCAGATCCAGCTTGTGGGATATTCAGCTATTTCCCTAGGCCATATTGTTCCAGGCCTGTACTATCGTAGCCCTTTCTAAGGTTCTTTAAACTACCTAATACCTCTAATTCCTTTCTGTATAAATCAACCAGAATGTAACCTATTGTCTCCAACTTGGAATAATAATTCATGTCAGAAGAGATTCCGAGCAAGAAACCCCCAAGGAAATGAGAATCTGGGACTGGTTTTCTGAAGAGATTGCATTTCAAGGCCAGGCAGAACTGGTTAGCATCAGAGGCAGTGGGCAGCTCATCCTTGCGAAATAGTAACCAAGGCACCGAGGCCCCACAGCCTGTGTCCACTGGAGGAAGGTGTCTACAGATTCAGGGCCACTGAAATCCACCTCTTTTTGGTACCAGGAATCAAACTCACAAGTTCACACTTGACGGGCAGGTGCTTGTGCTGCTGAGCTACATACCTGGCTGAAATCCACTTCTTTTAGAAATCTTTACTATGAAACATTTTAAACACAAAAATAGAGTGATGTGTGTGTGTTTTAGTTACTTCTTGCTGAGACAAAATACCCAACACCCATGGTTAAAGGAAAAAGATTTATTTACCTCAGTTTGTAGAGGTTTCAGTCCATAATCAGCTGGCTCTAAGGCAGGGTGGTGTGGTAGAGGGGCAAACTTCATGGTGGGGAAAGACATAAAAAGCAAAGAGAGGAGGAGAAGAGAGGACAAGCCTCTTTCTGTACTTTCTATGGTATGTAGAATACCTGCCCTAGGGCAGGGGTAGCTCTTAAACCCTTAGTTCCAGCACTGAACCATGAATCAAACTTAAACTCTAGATTGAACCACCTCTGAAATGCACACACCCCCATGAATACATGAGGCTTTGAGGGGACATCTAGATGCAAACCATAAAAGTATGGTCCACCCCTATGCATCCATCATTTCCCAGGTTCTCAAGTTAGCACACTATTATTCCAGGGCAGCAGAAACTTCCTCTGTGCAATTTCCCTAGGTTCTTCTGAAGTAAGTCAAATGTGTCATCACCCAGAAATACTTCACTGTGATTTTCTAAAAGATAACTTTTTAAGGTATAACCACAGTACTATCATTTCATGTAAAATTAATACTAATTTCTCAATACCATCAAATATCTACTTAATGTTCGTTTCCCAATTGTCTTACTTTTTTTGTTTAAATCATGATGCAAATAAATCCATACATTGCAATAAATTGATGTCTCTTAAATTTACTTGAATCTATAGATCTCTTTCTTTCCCTCTCTTTCTCCTTCTCTCTCTCTCTTAATATGCGTATGCTAAAGAAACTGGGCTAACTGTTCTTTAGAAATTTCTACACAATTTCCTTTCTAGCTTGTAGAATGTTAAAAATCTGTATTTCTAAGATCCCTGTTCAGCTAAGGTTTCATGGTAACCTGGCTCCTCCCAAGCAGATGTGCCACATGTGATTTGTAAGTAGAAGTGAGGCAGGGGAAAAGGCGGTTCTACAGGGTGGTACTAGGAGTGTTGGCTTATGCTGGGGCACCTGGGGTCAGGGATCTGGGATCTCATTACTGGGACTCTAAGGGTCACACTGCAGGCAGGGTAACTGATATGTCTAGGTATTCCTCTCAGCTTAGCTACGTGCTCCAGCTGAGGATCCAAGTCAGATCCTTGGCCCTCCCAAGGGCCAACCAAAACCCGTCATAGCAATACCCTTTTATGTGTAAACCCAACCTAACCGTTCCCTCCCTCCCTTTTGAACGTAAACAGGACACAGCAGATTCTATTGACTGTAATAGAGATACATGTGTTGGGGCAAGTGTTCTTCAAATTTACAAAATCCTTTGACATACCTCATCTCATTGTATGCTCACTACCACACAGGAGGGCATGATTATCCCACTGTGTTGATAAACCACTTGAGGACCAAAGAGACCAAGTGATAAATGCAAATTTCACACTAGGGAAAATCTCAAGATGCAATCTGCAACCCCAAAGCTTCAGATTTCAAATCCAGCACTGCTCTCTCTCATTTTATTTTCCTCTCCTCCCTGCTGCAGGAAGGGAAGGGACTGGGCTAAGGCAGCCCCAAGAAATCTGGTAGCCAGTGAGATGTAGAGTTTGAAGAAGGACATGCTACTCAGCTTAAGAGAGCCTGTCCTCTTCTCAAACTTCCATGCCCAGAAAGGTCAGTTATATGGTTGCTGGGACAAAGACCTGGGTCTGAGGACTGTTGTGTCCTTCCTAGAAGGGAGGGGACAGAGTATGAGGGAAAGGTAGCAGCTAACCAGTTAGAGCTCCTGTCTAAGCTTTGTTACCTAAACCCTTGGGAATTCCTGACTGTGTCTGTGTGTGTGTTTGGGGGGAGGGGGTTTAGGGGGTTTTGTGCTTAAGTTGTTCAGGGAAATAATGTAGAAGGGGTTCAGGGAAACCCTGGGAATACTGAGGCTTTCTCCAGTACATCGCCACATTGCTGTTCAAATTTTAATAGCAGCAACGGTCTGAGGTTGTCTGGTGAGAGGAGGAAAAAGCAGGGGCACTTCCAAGGGCCTCCACACTGCCCTTTCTGAGGGATGGAGGCTTTGATCCCAAGGTCTGAGACTCATAAATAATGTCCCAGGCCCATGCACCCTGGGATCTATCTAAGGACAGCTGTCTGACGAGGCAGAGTCGGCTGGTCTCAGCGGGCAGACCTGGCCTTGCCACAGCAGGCTGTGTCGGGTTTACAGCCAGGAAGCCCACAGTAGTTACTGCAGATTTATCACCCTTCTATTAGGGCAGTGGGAGCCGCTAAAGGCTGCCTGGGAACCCTTAAATCACTATGATGGGAAATGCTGTTGCAGGAGTGGAAGGGCAAATAGGAGCTAACTTGGGGGTTGGGGCTTTCTGCTAGCTCCTCAGGTTACAGTCCTTTCTAGAGGGAATTTACAACCCTGTAGCTCAAGGAAAGCAAATAGCCCTTCAGAGAGGAGCCACAAGCTAAGAGGAGGGTGCCCAGTGCTCTAGGCTAGCCCTGGCCAAGCCATGGAAGAAAGAGCAGAAACCCAGTGCTCACATTTCTGGCTGCTGTGCTGTGACAGGTGGCTTGCTCAGGCTCCCTGTGTAGACCTGTGTGGGCCACTGTACCGCCTACCTTCACATACATCAATGAGCAAGGGTATTTGTGGCCACCCTGTGTGCACAGGTATCTGTGCCTTTTCTCTGGATCTGTCATGTCTGTTTGGGGGTATAGATCAGCCAACAGGTGCATGCATACAATGAGATCATTTTTCATTGTACTTTAGTATCAGGCTGGCGATATACAACCATGACTTAGTATTGCATATGTGAGAAGGAGTGGAGGGTCAGGGACATCAAAGATAGTAAGTTCCAGATCCCTGTCCATGCCTGCTCACTGGGCAAATCTAGGGCAATAAATGAGAAAGAGAACACACAAATCAAGGAGGAGTTGGTGGTGGCAGTGATATTTAATAGAAGGGCAACTACAGATGACTGAGAGAGATGAAAGAGAAGGTGGGCAGTGGTGGATAGAATGAGACAAGGAACCAAGAGAAAGAGCTAAAAGGAAGAATCCAGATGTCCATACAATGCAGTCAAATTGGCCCCCAAAGTGACCAGAGAAAATAGGAGGATATGTACGTGGAAGGTAAGAGACATAAGAAGAAAAGTGGAAAGGACAGGGAAGTGAAGAAGGTGACCCAAGAAGGGGAACATTAAGATAAGCAGCCAGTGGGAGGCACCATCTGCTTCAGAGGGCATGAGGATCTGGGTTTGGCAGTTGTTTGTGGCTTAGCCACCTCCATGAGTGACAGCTGGTTCAGCAGCAGGACCTAGGGCAGTCTGCCCTCTGCCATTCCCCTGCCACAGACTGGCAGCCACCCAATCCCAAGGCAGAGCACATGGAGAGGGAGCCAGGCTGGGGCAGGCATCAGAAAGGCAAACATGCCACTGTGGAGAGTGTGTACCGAGAAAGAGTCTCTATCCTCAGGTACGTGTGGGCTGATGCATGGGCAGGCACCATTGCAAAGCCCAGCCACAGTATCCATACATGAGTATGTCCAGCTCCACACATTCCTGTGAGTTCTCATGAACCCTTCTGTCCTGATGCATCACTTGAAGATAGAAAGATTGGTCCAGGCCAGCTTTTCCTGCAGTCCTAGAACTTCCTGAATTTGGCACTGCAAAATTTTCCTTCTGTCCTTAAATCTGCAATGTAGGAGATGCTGGACAAGCTTCCAGAGCTGGGCTTGGATCATTTTGGCTCCAGCAGCCTGAACCCAGGAAAGCAAGGTCTGCATGTGGTATTTGTCTGTAGCTGTAGCACCCCCCCCCCTTATGGTTCTGAAGTGTTAGGGGTGTCCCTGTGTTTGTGGCTATACACTTAGGATGTGTCTGTGCCACCATATGTCATGGGTATCATGAGGAAAGTCAGATGCTGGATATGCTTAGCCAAGTGAAAATTCACCATATGTGATATGTGAATCCCTGAGTGCCAGGAAAAGTCCACCAATTGTTCCCCTATCCCCCTCACCAGCTCAAAGACAATATTTTCCTCGAACCATTCTTGAAACTCATTTGGTAGTGATCACTTCTCTGTTCTAGCCTGAACAAAACACTTTTGCAGGCTTATTATCAATGACTCTGTACTCATACAAAAAACATAATGATATAATCAACTCTTCTTGTAGTAGACAAGCTGCGAACAGATCTCAATGATCTCCATCTCCTGGTGTCTGTGTCTCTGGATAATCCCCTCCCTCCCTTTGAATGTGGGTAGTGCCCATGCCTTGCTTCTGACAGTATCTGGCAGAGGTGACAGGATGTCACATCCAGGATTACATGACACTGAATAAGACTTGGTCTTGCTCTAGTCAGTCTTCTCACGAGCGCAGAAAAGCTTGTTTGGCAAGGAACAACAGGCAATTTCTAGGAACTCTGGGTAGTCTCCACCAATAGATATCAAGAACCTAAGGCTTTTGAGGTCCTACAACTGCATAAGTTCTGCCAACCTGATGAGTTCAAAAGTGATTCTTCTTGTCAAATCTCCAAGTGAGAACACAACCCAGTCAGTATCTTCATTGCAACTTCATGAGAGCACAAGCAGCAGGCAAGCCAAGTCACTAAACTGAGTTAACATCAGGCTACTAAATATATAGTTATCTGTTATACGACAATATAAAAACTAATACCTATATACCCACCATTTGATATGATAAACTTTATAACTGAAGCCCTATAAACCTTCCCTTTATTGTATTTCCCTTCCTAGCAAGCATTTCTTAATTTTCTTAGGCATATATTCAACATCTATAGCAGTTTTGTATGATTTTAACCTTCCTATTTATAAATGTATGCATAATATCCATGGTATTTGGCAGCAGTCTACCCTGAACATTTTACCACTGTCCATCCCTGACTCATTGCTCAAGGCAACACAGTGCTCCAAAGGGGACCAGCTCCTGCCACCTGGGTCATCAGCAGCTCATGTCCGTGACTTCACACCAATGGACCTTAGCACCAGAAAGCACCTTAGAGTTCAAATCCATCCCTTTATTTTGTAGTGAAGAAGTCTCTATGTCAGTGACATGAAGTGACCTGCCCAAGCCTCAAGGCAAATGGTAGACACAAGACTGGGTCACAGGCTTACACCCAGCTCTGGGCTTTCCACACTGAATCATCTGGTTATCAGGGTTTGGTGTGCCTGTCCAGGGTTTGGCCTGATTATTCTATGCACACCAGGATTCTATTAATTAGTAGTCAGTCACATTCAAATGGAGACTGTACAAAGGTTTGGACACCAGGAGCTGGAGATCATAAGGGGACCCCTCACAGTCTCTCCACTACTGTAGTTGTTGAATATGTCAGAACTTGTTTTAGGGGTGGGCTGTCACTGCTTTTGTCAAGTGATTCCTAATGTAAAGACCTAGACTGAGCCCTTCTGAGCTGTCAATTGTATTGATTCTCCCATAAATGGGGCCTCCCAAAGTAGGAGGAATTCAACAGTGTTAGAAATGCATCTAGGAGAACTTACCACATTTATTACAGCCTTTCCCACATTGGTATTTTTCATTTAGCAAAAACCATGTTGTGTTCAAGCTAACTAAGTCCCAGATGTAGAAATTTAAGCTGATTGTCTACTCTTACCCTCATCCCCGCAATGGAACCTCTTCCAGCACAGATGGGAGATGCCCCCAACCCCTGCCCATCCCATCTGGTGCTCATCTTAACACAGTGTTACCACGTCTTCCCTCAGGCTCCTCAACTGGAGCCTGTCTTTCTTCTGGGGAATCACAGCCTTTCCCTCCACTTCCTTCCATCTGTACCCATCTTTCCCCCATTTAAAATAGCTGAAAGCTTTATATGACAAGCAAAGTCTCACTTAATCCTGTGCAAATAGGCTGGGGGAGAGAAGCAAGCAAGGGTGGAAGGAGAACAGACTGGGGCTTGCTTCCAAAATCAAGTTCCCAGAGTCTCTGGAGCCCTGGAACATTAGAAGTTTCTTCCACATCTGCAAGACTGTTCATCCCAACCAACCACTCCCTGTTTCATCTGTCAGAATGAAGCAAAAGAGCAACACATCTCCATCAGAGACCAAGGCAGGATGCCAAGGATATCCCCCTCTGCTGCCCCGTGCTGCAGATGAGAGCAGGGGGTACATTACGGTCTGTCAGGGAACCCGGGGCTCCTCACCCATCAGCCCAAGTCCCTAGCACAAGCGCTGAGACATGGTGAGAATCTATTGTCTGGATGTTGGTGCCCACCCCTCCCCGAATTGATATGTTGGAATTTTATCTTCAGTATAACAACATTGAGATGAACCTTTGGTGAAGTAAGTCATAAGGGCTCTGCCCTGTCATGCTTGGGTTTAGTCTCCTTATAAGAGATGGAAAGTATGTTTGCCTGTCTGTGATGTGGAAACACATAGACTGTGCCATCCGTGAGAAAGATTTCCTCACCAGATACTGAATCCTCAGCACCTTGATTTTTTTTTTTTTTTTTTTTGTCTTTTTTTGAGACAAGGTCTTACTAAGCAGTTCATGCTGGCCTTGAGCTCACTTTGTAGCCCAGACTGGTCTTGAACTTGCAGTGATCTTCCTGCCTCAGCCTCCCCAATGCTGAGATTACAAGCGTGAGCCACTATATCCAGCTTCAGCACCTTGTTTTTAGCCTTCCCAACTTCTAAAATTGTAAGAAATACGTCTCTGTTCTCTGTAGATAGGAACACAAGTCTGTCATGAGATATCTCCTACTTGATAGGAGGTACATGTGTGTCCTTTCATGATAGCAGAGAGGTGTAAAGAATTAAGAGAAGACTTATCTGCCCCAGACTGCAGTTTAGAAAGTGCACGTCTCCCAGTCCTATATCATTCATGTAGTGTGACGGAGATGGGAACAGAGAGCCTTTGGCTGGTTTGCTGGCACAGACCCAAGTTCAAAATAACAGTGCAGGGTGCTCATGGCAGCTGACTCGAAAGTTAGGATCCCACTTTACCCCTACCTGTTTTTCCCTGATCACTACAAATGGGGACAAAGCTTGTCACCCTACAATGAGAACCATGCTGAGAGAAATTTCATGTGAGATACAACAAGCTGATGTAAGTTTGTGCAAAGCCCATCCTCTCTGTGCTTGGCTTTTGAGTTGAGGGTCAGAGGCAGGAGGGCCTTTGGGAAAGGTGAAGCCAGCGATAGGAGAAAAACATGCCACCAACAGCAGGCCAATCTTCTTTCTTCCCACCTTGGGACTGGAGCCAGCCTCCTTGGGCCACTGTGGTCAAGGCCAGTGGAATGACTGCCTGCCCTGGTCTGCTCTCAGCCATCCCTGATACACTCACCAGAGCAAAACAAAGGCTCCCCGTCCTGTGTGCCAGCTTCTCTCAGCAAAAGGAATAAAACGGCCCACTTATTTTTATCGCGAACTGATTTCCTGGGAAATGGACTGTTAGTTCCCCTAACATTAAGATAATAAGCTTGTCCCCCTTGGCAAATGGCACAGCCCCGGCACAAATACAAGCACAGAACTGTCAAGAATCCTTCCTCGCTGATGATGAAGAGCCTGGTAGCAGGAATAGGACCAAAACAGGAATTCAGGGGCAGGCCTGCACTTCCAACCCCAGCCTGCAGGAGCTGAGCCCTTGGTAGCCAGGGAGAGGCCATTTGTGCCCTCAGAGCCTCATCCTCTTCTCCTGGCTGGGGGCCTGGGACGTGCCCTGGTGAAGGAGATGAGCCACATGCTGAGTGAGGGTGTCCCTTGCTCCAGCAGAGGTGAAAAAACATGACTACCAAGCAGGCTCACAAAAGCAGAGGATTTCCAGGCTGGCCCTGCCACCACTAAAAAACACACAAAGTAAGTGGATATAGTGATAATGATCCCATGAAACCAGCGGGAAGCCTGTGTATCCTATAGGTGAAGCTATAGGGAGGAGGCAAGATAAGGTTGAGCTGGCTCTAAGAGAGGCCAGTGGTCCTAGACCAAAGAATGCTCCCCAGAAAAGTAGCCCTGCTGGTTCCTGTCTAGGCATTCTTTTGCCCCTGCCCTCTGTCTCCATCCCCCAGGACCGGACTTCTGCAGCAAGAGCTCTTGAGGACTTCAACAGTGAAGATCTGTCTGCATGGACTGTGAAATCTCCTCAGCCCTGGATAAGGGCAATAGTCTCACAGCCAAAATGGGCAAAGGGCTTGGCTCTGCGCAGATAAATGCAGAAGACAACACTTTCATGCTGAGTGAACTCTGTGAGGCATCAGGGTAGTCACACAATTGTCACATTGCCATGCTGTTCTTCACATGCTCCTTTCATCTAGGTTGTATGTTCTGTGAGTGCTAGGGTCTTGGCTGATACCTTTTTTTCTCTCCCAGGGAGCTTGGGCAGCACTGGATGGATAATGGGTGCTCAATGCTTCCCAATGATGAATCAGAATGGGGCAGCATGGCATGGCTCTGTTCACACTGGCACATGAGTATGTGATTTGCAGATCTATTTTTCTGCTTCCAGTTCCTTTGAGCTCTAGGCATGGACTGGATCATGTGGCATCTTCCTGTTCCCACCTCTGCTAACCTGTTCCTGATTCTGAGAAACACAAACAGTTGGACAGCAGACAGCCTCACTGAGAAAACAAGGGCAGCTCCCCACTGTCCTGACCTCTTGGCTTCTGAGGCCCTGGGAGTAGCCACTGTGGTCTGAGGATGAGGGAAACTGGACTCACACTATCTTTCTGTTCTGAAGGAGAAAAAGTCTGTCTAGAGACTCTGAGCATCCTTGGGAGGATTTCTCAATCTAGGAGAGGAATACCGCCTTTGACTGTCCCTTTAGGGCTCCCTGTGCTATCAGAACTCTTCTATACTGCTGGGCAAGTGGAATCATTCTGCATTTCAGAAGATACACAGGGGTACAAATACCACCCACACTACACTGAGGTTTCAGAAAAAGAGGAATGGATATATCTGCATCAGGAGGAAGTAATGGGACAAGTTGCCTGGGAACACTGAAGGATGAGGCAGAGAATTTTAGCAAGAGAATGAGTAGGACTAGCCAGTTTACTAATCAGCTGCCTTCTCTTCCTCCTTTTCCTCTTCCTTTGCCTTCTCCTCCTCCTTCTCTTCCTCCTCCCCTTTGCAGGAGCTCGGAAGCTCCTCCTCCCCAGCCAGCTCCATACACTGCTGCTCTGCCAGGAGGTGGCACGCCAGCTGTTCCAGGGCCTCCAGGCTCACCCTCTGCAGACGTTCCTCATGCTCCTGCCTCAGTAGCTGCAGCACTGCCTTGGCATCCTGGGGCCCAAAGTGTTTGGCTAGGACTCTATCCAGCTGGTGCCACAGGGGCTGGGCTTGATCCTGAGGCTGGAGGGCTTTGTCTGCTGCTGCTTTATCCAAGGGTCGCACAATGACATTAATGGAAGCATTGGGCCCAATGCAGTAGTCAGAGAGGCACTTGTTATCATCCAGGAGCTGGCCGCGGAACATCAGATGCTGCTGCTCCTCTGGCACCTGCAGCTGCTCAGACACCAGCTTCTTCAGCATGGCCACACTTTCTTGGCCTGACACCTTCAGGCTACATTTCCGTCCCAAGAGCAGCTTGACTGTGAGGAACATTGGGCCAGAGCAGAATTAGGAGGGATCCATGCTCTAGTTACTGCCCTGAAGACTACAGGACCCTGTAAGAGAAGGTAGCCCTATCACTGGAGGGCCAGTAATCCCAGGAGGCCAAGAGCCCAGCCCAGGTGTGCAACTACTGGCTAATGTGGAATGATGTCATAATGTTGTAGGAGGGATCATTTTTAGAGTGGAATTTAGGGACAGTAGAGGGACATTGTGGGCTCAGAGCTTTCTTCCTCCATGAGAGTAGAAAAGAGGGAAGAAGCGGAAAAAGGAATGGAAAGGGGAAAAATGGTAAGTCTAGGAGAATGGAGATTGGGGACAAAAAGGAAAGACTGGGAAGGACAAAGTGGCCCAAGGAATGTGTCCATTGATTTATTCAACACATATGTATTAGGTCCCTTCTCTGTTCCAGGACCTGCTCCCAAAGAGACAGTAACACCAAGACAGATACATTCTGCCTTCATGAAGCCATTGGACCAGTGAGCTGGCTCACCTTTATCAAGGGTCTTTTTCCTGTCAAGCACACAATAAGCTTTCTTGGAGGGGTTTCTCAGAAGCAAACCTTGGGCAGGAATATGAGTGCAGTCAGGAGGAGATCTCAGAAGGCATCAGTGGGGGGTGAGGAAGAGAGATCAAGGCAGGGGACTAAAACCTGCATCCTGAGCAGGCTGCCACAAATAAACATGAGCTATACCACCTGAGATCCAGAAAGCTGGATCTCTACACTCTGACTCCTAACTCCTGGTTGATAGAGTACCACCTGCTTGGTCCTCCAGGTCCTCAGATGTGCAGGGTATACTCTACCAACCGGAGAAAACCTTTAGACAAAGATTTAAAAGTGTCTGCAGTAAGCCGCCATCAGAACTTCAGGAAAATAACCCTCTGGGGACAGGGCAGGGCCATCAATTGTCTCTCTTTTACATCCATTACCTTAATCTTTACAACCTACAAGGCAGATACCTTCCTAATATTCATTGGCCAGGGGAAAAAGTAGTGGACACAGAAAATAGCATGCAACAGATACCCTGAAGACGCCCAGGATTCAAGGTAAATAAGGAAAAGGACATAGTCTTGGGGCTCTCCTGTGTTAGCACCTGTTGCATTTGGCAGATTTCAATGCAAACCCACTGTTGAAGGCTTCCTGGGTCACTGTCAAGGTCCTTCACTGTCATGGGTAAGACCTGAGGAAGACATTGTCTCAGTTTAGAAGAGAGCAATTGGAACAGACCTGGTTGCCACATTCTGTGCAGTTCTTGAAATTCCAGTGGGGAAGGACCATAGAGGATGAAGACATGAAGACAAAAGTCAGAAATTGGAAAGCTGAAGGCAGGTGAAACCCCTCTCCTGATGGGAGAAAAGGAACGCCCAAGGGCTGCCCAAGGCCTGGCTGGTTTATTTATACACTAGGGAAGTTGATGTCAGTTTCAACTTCCCTGCCTAGCAACTTGTTTGCCTGGATGTCTCCCTTTCTGGAAGCTGGAACAGCTTGTTTATATGGTTCCTCTGGGTTCCTTCCCATTCTTGGGTTGGCCTTGCTTTAGCCCCACATGTGTGACTGGTCTTCAGCTTCAGCCATTCCATACACCTGGCCAAAATCCCACAGTAGGTGGGCTGATTCTGTCAGGAACCCCAGGCACTCTGTGCTTACCTATTTTGTTTGCCAGCACCCATCCATTTATTTCACCCATCCCTGCCTTTCTTTCTGCCTAACCTTCTTTTCTTCCCCACCAACCTAGACTCTACAGGAACATGGCATTGTCGCCAACATCCTTAAGGTTGTCTTTTCTTTCTTTTTTTCTTTTCTTTTCTTTTGTTTCCTTTTTCTTTCTTTCTTTCTTTCTTTCTTTCTTTCTTTCTTCCTTTTTTTGAGATAGGGTTTAATTATGCAGTTCAGGCTGGACTTGAATTCACTTTGTAGCCCAGGCTGGTCTCAAACTCGCAGTGATCCTCCTGCCTCAGCCTCCCAAGTGTGCCACCTGTAAACTTTATCCTTGAGTTTTTCAAACTTGCTCTTCCACAACACTCAGCCCCTGATTCCTGCCCCAAGGTTGCTCCAGAGTTTACACTTATCTTTTGGCTCTGGTAATCAAGGTCAGCTAAAGAAGACACCCAGAGAGGCCATAAATTTAGCCTATCCTTATCCCTTCTTCTACCTTCCCTGCTTGGCAGAAGTGATCCCATATCCCTCTGTGCAAACATTACTTCCCTTAAACACACTTGTTTTGATGCATCTCGCACATCTGTCTTCCTCACTGGTTCTTAGAGGGAGGGACTGCTCTCATCCAAATTTGTGTCCCCTACCTCCAGCACACTAAGCCTGGCTCACAGATAGCCTTGAAAACATGTTTGTAAATATAGAAGGTGCACTTTAGATATGCTGAGCCACACACAAACATGCAAGATTCAGTACAGCAAGCCGTGAAATGACAGGAGCCTGCCTGTAATCTCTCCCTCACACTACTGCTTCCCCAAGAGAGATGAAAATCCAAAATTACATAAAAATAAATCAGAAAGTAACTCCAGTCTTTACCAAAGGATCTTCTACAGTATTTCTTTAAATAGTCACATCCCTGGGTGCATTTGAAATAAGGCCCTAATGTGAATGTACATACAGGGGGATGGGGGTGGAGACCATGATGGCAGGGCATTTGTGAAAAGGGAAAGGTAGAATGGATGAGGTTTCTCTGAGGCCATTTGGAGCCTCCCAGCCTCTGGAGAGGAGGACTTTGTGCTGGACAAACTATTGGATAGACAGGATTGGAATCAGCCTGTTGGGGATGTCCAAAATGAATAGAGCTAACCAAGGAAAGTATCCTGGAGCGTGAGGTTTGAGTCAATTTGTGAAAGGGACAGAAGAAGAGTGAGATGGGGAAGAGAGTGGCCTGTAATTTCTCTCCAACCTATGGGTCTTCTGAGGAATGGAACCAAAGCCAGCATTGTGGACACAGAAGAAATATCTCCAGCTTCCCCTTCTGAACTATCCACCCACTTGTGCACCGCCAAAAATAATGGCAGCCCCTGGTGAAATCATGTAGAACCTTGACTCATAGAAACATAACAGCCATAGCTCAGGCTGCATCTCTGTAAGGCCAGGGGCCACATGCACACGGGTGTCCTGTGATAGGGCCTTTACAAGTCACACTTTCCAAATCAAGGTACTTGGTCTAAGGAGCCCCAGTGTCCAAGGACTATGAGGGCAGAAGCTTCTGAATTAGTAGTGTCTAGAGATACTGAGAGAAATGGCCACTACTCAACTCCTGTATCTATGGCTAGAATTTTTGCTGCCCTCCAAGGGAGACAGTAAGGGCATCTTCCTGGGCCCTCAAAGTATATTTTAAGCCTGGAAATTTCTTAAGTTTGCTTCATGTAATTGTTTGTCTTAATTATGCAATGAACATGAAAAATTATAATTGTGTAATCAGACCATGCAATCAGGCAATTATTGTCATAATTAGCAGGGGATATCATCTGGAATGAGTGGGTTTTGTGATTGAGGAAAAGGAATAAATGCATGTTAGGTAGTAATGGGCTTGTATCCCTCTTGAAAACAACTGCAGATTCATCTAGTATCACCAGAAAACCAGCACAATATCTGTCCAAGAATATGTGAGGAGGTAGGGGAGAATTTTGGGATAGATCTGTGGGCATCCAAGCTCCTACTGCCCTTCACAGTGTTCTTGAACAGGTTATCTGAACCTGGGTTCACTGAGGATGTGAACTCCATAGCGTAAAAGCTAGGGGTTCACCTGCTGGCCTAGGGCCTGCCTTGAGCTAGGTCTCATTTTGCTCTGTCTAATGGGAATGTGATCATTGCCCAGCCTCCCTCTCAGGGTTGCTATGAGGGCCAAAAGTAGGTCATAGCTGCAGGACCTAGCACAGTGCCTGATATTAAAAGCAAATGGAAGTGGAAACCCTTACTTTCGGCCTTGCAGCCATGGGAAGGATTCCACTGGGCCTAGAATAATGCCCAAAGTATGTTTCCTCATAGGTTTTCTGCCTGCCCAAAGAGGCAGGCAAAGCAGTTTTCTGCAGGCAGGACTTGCCAGAGAGAGGAAAGTGAGTGGAAAATACCTGCTGATAGTTGAAGGGTCACCTGGGCAACAGGGAGTTCACTCAACTTCCTGGGGCTGCACAAAGGCTCATCAGGAAAATAAGTTATGACTTCTGCCCACCTCACTCCCTGGAAGTTACCCAGTTACTGTACTTTGGTAATCTCAGGCAGCCTTGCAGGGGGCTTCTGGGGCAATGACTGGGAGGCAAGAACAAGAGCAAGATGTAGGACCAGTGGGACAGGGAGACAATCAGGGCATAAGAAAGCCAGGGCAGGTAATGCTTATGCAGGAGCGACCACAGAGAGGAGAGAAGGAAAAGTGGGGCTAGAGAAAAGGTACAGGGTGAGGGTGTCCTTTGTCCTCAGTCTAGAAAAGTTCAATGGAATAGCTTGAACAGAGAAAGTGGAATACCACAGAAGCTCTTCATCACATAGGTTAGAGCCTCCTGTTATTCCTGACACTCACTGATGCTTCCACCACCCCACAAAACCCTGCTGGTGATGTACCTACTGCTTGCAAGTCTCTGCAGAAATATCGCTAACAGTGGTAAGATCTTAGACAGCCTGTGGCAACAGCTGCCCTGTGACTACCTTGTGCTACTCTAGAGGCACCAGGTACCTTACCCCTTTGAGGAAAGATGTCTTGAGGCTGCTTTGTGCTCCTCCAGGCCTAGCTCAAAACAAGCAACTCTTTAGGTGTCCCTTGGCTGGATGGGGGGCCACTGCAGCCCAGAGAATGCTCTGGTTCAGATCACCTTTTTATGCTTGGGCACCATAACATCTGTCCAAGCCTTGGTCCTTGTACCAGACAACCTAAGTCCTATCCAGTGTTGCTGTCCTGAATCCCTGGAGAAGTCGAACATTAGCAGGGGCAGCTGGGAACCAGAGCAGAACTCTTACCTCCTGGAAAACCACATGGGCCTGAAACCTGCTATGACCACTAGATGTCACTGGTGACCTCCTTGGCCAACTCTAGCAGCCAAATAATCAAGCTTTTGACTTGGACACGAGAAAATAGACTGCAGGTCCAGAGCCTCAAAAGGATTAAGTCCCCTCCTCTGGAAGACTTGCAGTCATTCCTGTGTGGCTTCACCAGCCACACTTGAGACACAAACATAAGAGCATTGTGCCAGGTGCCAAGACAGGGAGAAGACAGTAAGCATAGTCTCTGGGGCAGGAGGCACATATCCCTGTCACTTTAACATTACACCTAAACTTTAGCATGGAAGAGAAAGAACTCTAGCCTCTGACGGAAGTCAAAAGGCTTCAATAGGAATGGGCTGAAGAAACTGCAGGAGGTGCCCAGTGCAAAAGCAAGGAAGATTCCCTACCTTGTGCGTGTAAACCCCTTTAGAATGAGTGTGACTCCATATAACTAGAGCGCCATGAGGGAAGGAGAGAACAGACAGCAGTGGGCAGGCAGGGACCAGCTACCATCACAGAATATGCTTGCTTTCTTTACTGAAACCAAAACTTGAGTTAAACACATCATGCATTAAATTCTTATAGTGCATAAGCACAGGAATGTTCACAGAGAATCTTCATATTGCTCAATCTTACACACACACACACACACACACACACACACACACACACACACACACAGCCTTTCTCTCCACTGTCTCTGAGCTTCCGGGGAACTCCTGCAGGAGTGCCAGATCCCCACATAGCACCTCATTGTCTATATTGAGTTCCTCCCTCCCTTAGTGTGTTTCAACCTTAATGAATATAGGATGCCATCCTGGCCCATCTGCACTCTGAGTCAGGTGATTTTAGCTAACAAAATGTCTGTACCATGGTACTATAACCTATCTTTCAATTCTAGTCCCTCAGGGACTAGAATTCAGCAGGACATCATGGAGCAGAAGTCAACAGTGAGCACTGGGGATGAGAGGAAGGCTCAGATTTCTCAGGCTCAGGTCAGTTAATGCATCCATGCGTCCATGTTTGCATTCCATAGATAGCCTTTGCAAACCAAGTATGCACTCAGTATTTGCACTGGACATTGAGGAATTAGCTCTGCTCTGCGGATTTACTGTTATAGTTTATATCTAGATGTCCCCCCAAAGCCACATGCACTCATAAGTGGGGGTCTGGGGAGGTGATTGGGTCATAGGGGCATGATACTCAACAGTCCATTGGTGATTATCCCTTTGCTGAGTTTATAGCTATATGTGATTATCTTAATTACTTTTTCATTGCTGGGACAAACTACCCCACATCTACAAAGGAGGAAATGTTTGTTTTAGCTCACAGTTTATAGTGATTTCAGTCCATAATCATCTGGCTCCAAGGCAGGGTGGCATGGCAGAGAGGAATGGCAGAGAAGAGAAAATCCTCAGCAAGGAAGGCAGGAGAAAGAAAGCCTGCCTTCCTTCTTTCCTTTTATATTCCATCCAAACTACAAACCTATTGGTGTGTGACGACTGGGGTGGGGCTTCCCTCTTCAGTAATTCCACCACCCACAACTATGCTAAACTGACCAACTGGGGAATCTAGTTACCACACCCATAATCCAATATTTCACCTCCCAAAAGCCCGACCTATTAGCTCATGAGGCTTCTGGCTGGGGGTGGGGATGGGGTGGGAATCTGCATATAAGCCCTAACTGTGATGTTGGCACGTGAAGCCTGGTTGGAGGAGGTATGTCCCTGAGGGCATAACCAGGAAGGGCATATGTCCCTCCTTCCTCAATCACACTCTACTTCCTGCTGTCCTATCATGAGCTGGTTCTCTGCTTTGCTACGCCTTGGAGGCAGCAGACAATGGACTGAAATCTGTACAAACTGTGAGCCAAAATAAACTCTTCCTCCTTTAATTTGAGGATGTCAAGCATTTTGTTCCAGCAATGGGTAACTAAGATGTTTACAATGAACGCTATCAAGAACTTGGACTGGAGCTGGACATGGCAGGTGAGACAAAAAGAGAAGAAGTTTGTTTCACTCACAGAAAAAGAGACAGGTGCAAGAAGCTTTGGGAAGAGAGCTGAGGGGAGCCAACCTTAGCCACCAGGCTCATTGGTGTCCTTCAGGATTGGCTGGAGGAGCAAATCCTTCTTCCAGACTGGAGCAAGAAAGCCCTCAAGGAGGCAATGAGTGGCAGTAAGCAGTGAGTGTCAGAGGCCTGTGCTGTCTTTCTAATCTTTGGGCCAGGAAACAGGGAAAGCTGAAGGGCCTGTGGCAGAGGCCAGGGCCTGGTAGGCCAGGCCTGACAAAGCTTGCTGGGGAGATCTTGTCTCATGAGGGTTGGCACCTCTAACTCATCATGCATTTCTCTAGGTCCTGAATACTGTTTGCCCTTTAGTTCCTTTTTTACATCGCTTCCTGAAAATTCTTTGATCTTGTCTTAGATGCACAATAGGAAAGAAGGCTGATTCACATCTTGGCCAGGTTAAACTGAGAAACAAAGGACCTCTAGGGTTGACAGGCTGATGGCAGCTACCTGGCATTAGTGGGTCTCCCCCACTAAGGACTGGATTTGATAAATATCTCCATTTCTCCAAGGTGACCATTTCATCGAAGATCAGTGTCATCAGCATGAGTATCAGACACCCTCTATAATGTAGAAAAATCAGATGTGATGCAGTAAAAGTGAAGACAGAGGTGGTATCCATAGAGCCTTGCCCTGATCACCTTCTGCTCTTGCAAGTCCATAGCCAAGTCTGGATAGAGAAGCCTGAGGCCACCTCCAAAGATTCTGTCATTGATTCTGCTGGAATGAAGAGACCCCTTGGTCCTGGAGAGACACCGAGGTTTGGCCTTAAGTAGGGCACCACATATCATCCTTTTGGCCTCGCTCTTGGCCTAAAGGTGCTAAGGACAGACCTCAGATGAGATTCTGGGTCTCTGCCCACAGAATCTGTCTACTAAGGGAAGGCAGACTGCTTGCCACATAAACAAGCTGCATGTCCTTTGCTCCAATGGATGATGGGATCAAAGGAAAAGGGGAAAATACCAGAAAGAAAAAAGAGAAGCAAGATATAAAAGGAATGAGGCTAGCTTCAGGGGATTGAGCTACCTGTAAAACAGGGCTCTGTCGGGACAAAAAAGACTGCATTATAATTGAACAAGGGATCTAGTGACTTGAATTTGACATGGGCTTGGTTAATTCCAAGGAGATCCAAAAGGCAGGTGAAATGTTAGGCTGCTGGAATTGCTGCTAATTATTTTAATATTTGACTCTTACTTTTCTGGCTGATAGCAGTAACCAAATGTAGTGAGCCATTAAAAAATTGGATAAAAACTAAAGGGAAAAAATTCTAATCTAACCAACGTTTGATTGAAAGTGCCTGGGAGTGGTATGGACTATATATAGAGCCACAGGAAAACCTAACCCCACCACAGGCTGCCTCATCCTACACTATCAACTATCAGAAATCCAGCTGAATTATTACTCGTATTGAAACCCAAGTAACTAGCTGCTTATTAGCAGACTGAAATCTGGTTAATGGCTCTTGCAGGGATCACCACTATGAATTTACAGCTCAGTACATCCTTAGCTACAAGAATACCAACCTGGCCTCACTATCTTTTGCACATTGTCTACTCCCTGATAAAGATCCCAGGACTCTTGGACAAGTTTATCTTTCACTAATAAGGATCTCAATAAGGGTTAAGAAGAAAGGGACAGGATTCATGATAAAATGTAGAGTATAGAGCATCTTTATTTAATCACATGCCAGTCTGTTTTGTGAATGGTGCATCAGCAACAATGGTCCTGGGTCTACAGACAAGGTGTAGCAGACAGATGTGGTAACCATAAGGTCACACAGGCCAGCTGGTAACTTATTTGGGAAAGAAGAGGCTGGATGGATGTGGGGAAATGGAAATGAGCCCTAGTCTCTGGATTCTGTCTAAGTTTATCTGTTGGGAATTGGGTCATGTGCCCTGGGATCATCTCATCTCTTGGCTGAGCCAAGGCAAAAGTCACATCAAGGCTAGGTTCTTTGCCAGATAACAACCAGTGTCCCAAATCCAGGATCTGGTGAGAATCTCATGTATTGGCAGATAAGTCTTCTTCACAAGCTGCTTTAAGGTCACAGAGTGGTCAAGCAAGAATTTCCCAAGATGTCCAAAATCACAGGGTACCCTTCCCTACCTCCCTACAATGGCATGGAGAGTGGTAAGTGCAGAAAAAGTCAGGATTTAAATTAGGGGAAATTTTCTGGTATGAGGCCAAAGATGTTGTGAACCATTAACAATGAAGAAAATAAATTGACTGATGAAGTCAAATGTACCAAGTCAGATGCAAAATTTAGGTGGAAGCAGAGAGACAGATAAGATGACCTCAGCAAGCCTTCATAGTAAACATAAAAAGGATAGAGAAGCCACCTTGCTTTTTGTCCAACAGGGCTCACGCTGAAACAATGGGAAAAGGGCAACTGAGATGTAATCATCACACTCTGATCAGGTGGTGCTGCGGTCACTCAGACTGGAGACCACTGGCTTGGACAGCCAAGGCTTGTCAGAGGGAAAAGCAAAAGCCTAGGGCCCAGAGGTCTATCAGGCAGAGGTTCCCACACCCACGAACCCCTGGGGAGTGTGCCATCCAAGAGAGGAGCTGGCCCTAAGCCCAATTCTGTAAGGCAGGATGGCTGTGGGGAGCCATGTGTGGGGATTGGTCCCCCAGGCCCTGGCCAAGTTTCTGGGCCCCAGATGAAGAGTGAATCACCGGTTCCCCCGGGAGGAGAATAGTTAGTCGCCCTGTAAAAGTTTATTTATATACATGTCTGATCTATTTCACATCCGCTCAGATATTTTGACACATATAGAGGAAATGTAACTCTCCCCCATATGGCAGGGTTTGGTTGGCTGGACCTGGGGAAACTCAATAGGGTCACACAGGAGCAGAGGGGAGTAGACGCATCAGGGAAGAATGTCAGAGGCCTGAGGCTACACGGGCACTTTGGGCCAGCAGGCTAGGGACAGGGGTCACAGTGAGGTCAATGCAGAAATCTTCCTGTCTGAGTGTAGAGCCCTAGGACCCCAGACCTGGGATGCTGAGTATAGCTTCAGTTGCTGCTCTTTAGAATGGATGGGCTGAGGATGAAGTAAGCCCAGAAAAAGACAGAGCAAGTATCCAAGAGACAAGGCTATTTGATAGAGGCAAGACAGGCTTGCAGGGTAAAATTATACTGCTATATATCTGACACCAGCCAGCAAGCAGGGCTTTTCTCCATATGCCAGCCTCCTGGAACAAGGAGACCAGGAAACCTGTAAGAGACAAGAAAAGAACTCTGCACTGGGTACTAGCTACCCAGAGCTTCCCCCAGTTCGTAAACTCCCAAGGGCCTCAATTTCCTCATTTGTACTCTGGGGTTACTATCACCCAGGTGGAAAGCCAGGAAGTTTAAAGGACCCAATGATAGAGAAAGGGTTGATAAATCCTGGGTCATGTGCCCTGGGATCATCTCATCTCTTGGCTGAGCTATTATCTGGCAGGACAATGGAAGGGGACCAGGTGCACAGATCACCAGCAGAGTTTGGCTCCCAGGTATCCAGTGAGCAATGGCTTTCTCCCTCAGTTCTGCTCCACAGGCACAGAGCTCATAGAGAACCCATAGGAGCTGGAAATGATATGGTGACAGGCCCTTAAAGGGTGCTGTGGAAAAACAAGCTCAGCATACCTTCATATCAGCCAGGAAGGGACTTTCTCGGCTTTGACTTGCTAAGCCCACTACGCCATTTATTATTCCAAATGGGAATAACACGTAGATTTTGTGGGCCATTTTTTTAAAGTTTAATTTCTACAGGGTGTCACAGGGAGGAAGACTGATGGTCCCCTCCCCACGAGTGAAGAAGGGGCCGATACTCCCCAGCATCTCTTGGTGCTGGCACAGACACCAGGCATGGGCAAGGCTGGACTTAGAATAATCTCTCCCATGAAGCATCTGCATCATCCTAGACCTTCCTTCTTCAACCCACAGGGCCAGCCCGACCTGTTCCTCCTGCAGCCTCTTCCTCCGTCATGGAGCCAGCTAAAAAGCTGCCAGGACCACTCATCTTTCTTATCCTCTGGAACCCAGGTCAATAGATGGAGGTTACACTTGACTTCACTGTCCCCGCCCCCCCCCCACCTCCTAGCAAAGCCTGTAAACTGGCAAAACAACAGGAAGGCCCTTTTAACTGGTATATAAAAGTGCTTTAGACTTCCAAAGGGCTGAGCTCTGTGTTTACAGGGAGCCCAAGATTTTTATGGGCCATTTCCAGTCCCCCTTCCCCTGACCTACTGATGCAGCTCAGTTTCTAGCTGTGATGTGAGGATTTGGCACAGCCAAAGCCTTGTGATCACTGGACATGGGAGGATGAGCGACCCATATTGCCTAGAAGACAATAACCAAAACCAGACCAGATAGACAACTCCATCATCACCACCATGGCCCAGACAGTCTGCTAAGGTCATTTTGAATACCCTCTGTCCTTCAAGTGGGACACAAAATAGGCACTCACTGATGGCTGCTTATCAACAAAAGAGGTAACCATGCCACCCCCCAGCAGCTGGAGGTTAACCTAGGAAGGGCTCATTAAGCACACTGGAGGGGAAGTCAGGTATACAGAGGTACTTGTAGGCCTCCTGAGAGGTAGACTGGCCATTCTAGACATAGCAAGGCAGGAAAGCTGTCACTACTGGGATTAAGATGTAGATCTTGAGGATCTTTTTTAGTGCTCAAGACTACAACTATGACATACACAAACCTACATCCCAGTGGAGTTTTGCAACTGGTCAAAAGCCTCTTGCAGGGATCTTGGTTCTGCACACAGGGAAGATGAGGGGAGCTGGTCTCAGGGTCAGGAAAGGTCAGAATCCAGCCTAAGGCTACCAAGGCACATGCTAAGGCTCCCCAGCTGACTCCTGCTCACCTTCTTGACTAGCTCTTTTATCTAGCGATTTTCCTGCTTACACCTTAACTAGCAGGAGTGGCTTCTCTTCCTCCTCCCCCTCCTCCCCCTCCTCCCCCTCCCCTTCCTCCCCCTCCTCCTCCTCTTTTCCTTATTCCTTTTTTCCCTCCTTGTTTCCCTTGGGAGTTTCCCTTCTCTCCTTATTCTTTTTTCATACTCTTCAGTCTTGTTCCTGCTCTCCTTTTCTGAACTATTCCAAAGTCCATCCTGAAATATTTTACCTTTCTTTTCTCTTTCACTCTTTCTTTTTATTTAAGCTCTCTTACCTTCTGAAACTTTGTAAATGGTTTACTTAAAACTACAGTCATGGGCTGGGGATTTAGCTCAGCAGTTTAAGGTGGTAAATATGAGGTCGTAAGTTTGATCCCTGCTACTGAAAAAAAAAATCCACATAGTCATGATAGAGTGGATCTAGGATTTCCTCTGTGTGTCTCCAACAATCTCAGTGATAGTCAAGATTCCCTTTAGCAGCAGTATATAGTGCCAGAATATAGCATAGTTTTGCCATATGGAGATAGTATACTTAAAACAGTATACAGAATAGTGTCAAATATTGTTCTTAGTGTTTTTGTTCCAACATTACTTCACAGCAGTCCTATGAGGTAGGTACTATTCCTGGCCCCATTTTATAGATGATAAAACTGAGGCACAAATTTGCTCACAGTCACACAATGAGCAGTGACAGGATAAGATCCAGACCCAGTCACTGGCCTCCAGAGTATAGATTTTTTCCTGCCTTCACAGTATGTCGTGAGGTCTCTTTACAGGAAAGTTCGGGATAGTGGTTAGGACACAAGCTATGGTCTGTGGAGGCCTGGGAGCCTTGGCTATAGAATGAGTCTGGGTGTGTGTGACCTGAGGCATTCCAAGGCCAAGTGTTAAGGAAAGATGTCGCCAGAAGATCTCTGCTTAAATAAGAGATTCTTATTTGTGGACTAGAAAGAATAAAAGTTTCTATTGGGAGCCCTGCCCCAGTTGGCTGCTCCTGAAAGGGCCTATGGCCTCCCTTTCTGGGAGATGCTGGAGAATTCTTACCCACTCTCTCCTTACCCTACTGATTGCTGCTGCTGAGTTCTGCCCAGGGAGGAGCCCACCCCACCATCCTCTAGCATCATACTTGGACTGTGGCTTCTCTAGTCATGGAAGACTTCCTGGTAGGTACCTGGCTCTGGCTTCCCCCCTGGCATGTCAAGGAATGTGCTTCTGTCATCCTATCCTCCCTCCTCGACCCTAGCCCAGTGCAGAATTGGATTAAGAACAAAAATATGAGCTGTGTTTGTTTTAATCAGCTTCAAGACACGGAGGCTTTTAAAGGGAGGGAGAACAGGCCGGAGCTGGCCCCAGGGCAGGCAGGCTGGGCGGTGGTGCCATCCTGGGGTCAGGAGCATGCGGAGCAGTGAGTGCATCTGCAGGTCAGATCCTAGGGCAGATAAGGATGGGAGGAAGAGAACCTGGGGCCCAGGGCCAGGGCCAGGGAAGACCAAAGGGATGGGAAAGAGAGAGGCAACAGACACGTTTTCCTGAAAGTTAGGGGAGCCAGGCCTGCCCCTAATCCCCATCCTGGAGTGAGGAAAGAGGGGAACTGGTAGTGAAGGGAGGTAGCAGTGGGAAGCCAAGGGCCTCCGAAGTCTAAACGAGCCAACAGGGAGTAATTTTTCCAGCCAAGGAGGTTCCTTCTAACCTTTGGAGTGGAGGATGATAGGAAGGAGGGTCATTGTTGGTCCCTGTGCCAGGAGAACCCTTGTCAGGGCTATCTCAGAGCCTGAGCAATGGTGTCTGGACTCTGCTTCATGTCCAGACATGCCACCACCTGAAGAGACAAGTGTTGTCACTAAGTTAAACATGAAGAGTGCAATGGCCGGTGGGAAGTGTCAAGGTCAGATGGTGGGAACAAAGGCCAGAAAGGGCAAGAGACTGAGAGAAAAACACCATTCGTGGGCATATCTCAGGTTGGAAGCAGACTTGGAGACTGTGGGATATGGAACAAGAACTCTGCAGTGGAGCCAGGAGTATGGATCATGGTGACTTTGGCTCTTGGTCTGTAAAATGGAATTATGGGACATAAACTGCTGCTCTTGGATCCTGAAACATTTAGCAACTTCTTTAAAAGAAGCCCCTGTGACCACACAACTATATACTTGCTACATGAATGCTGATCCTCACATTGGCTCCGTGAGCCAAGGAAAGGGCACAGAGAGGTCCAAAGAGAGGTCCAAGATCACATGGCCTGTGACAGAAGAAGCTGATACAAGTCACTAAGGATCAGTTTATCTGGACAGTTCCCCCAACATCCAGAGCCCAAATATCCTCGGGCTAGCATACCAGTCAAAGCATTCAAATGGAAAGAAACAATGTCAGAAAACTGCCCTTCCCAGACCTAGTTTCTTCTCAGTTTTCCTTGCTAGGCACCAAAAGGGCCTCTACCTACCCCTGCTCCAACCTGACTCTAGCACTCTGGACCCACCTCTCCCTGGAAGGGAGACTTTAGTCAGGGTTCATGAGAGTAACAGATACATATACTTTTTCCTAGCTGTGTTCTGGTGACTAGACAATTGAATGAATTGGTCTCTAAATGAGGAATTGTATATAGTATCTACCTTATAATATTCAGAACAAAGAAATAGCCAAAGGAAACTAACTTAATGACTTTGCTTTTATTTATATAATTCTTACATCTATAATGTACAGTGGAACATAAAGCTACAATGCTGTACTGTATAGTACAATCAGCAAAAAGTACAGTACTGTATAAACAAGGTATACTGTACCCTCCCCCCCAAAAAAGACACTGAGGCTCTATAAACTTGATGTACAGAACTATACAAAAAAAAAAAAACAGTCATGGGCCAGGGGTTTAGCTCAGCAACACAAGTGCATGCTTGGCAAGCCTGAGAATCTGAGTTCATAAAAAAAGTTGTGGGTCTGAGCAGTGGATTGTAAGTCTGACACTCATTGAACAGACAGATCATTAAAAGAGGAATATCTCTCTACATATATGATTTACAAGGTAGGCTTACAGTGACTTCCTGCAGAGTCAGGTGTGGAAGAATGCAAAAGGGGCTATCTAAGAGTCAAACAATCCAGTTGCAAAGTTGAAAGACCGGGAACTTCCTGCAGAGTCCCACTGGAAGCCAAAGGGGTCTACTTTGGAAGGCTGAAGAGTCTGAGCTGGCAGCCTGGACCAGGCTGTCCCAAGGAAATAACTAAAACAAGCTCCTCCAAAGAAACTGAAGCAAGACTTCCCCTTTCTTTTCCCTTTTTTTTATGTTTAGTCTACAAACATATTAGGTGTTGACACTCAAGCTTTGGGTCATCTTCTGTCTTCAGTAAATCCATTCAGCCATATCCGGAACTATACTAATCCTATAGGTGGACATTTCTTACTTAAACTGATATAACTTGAGTATCATAGGGCTGCTTAGTGTCCTTGGGGATTCAGGTCTTCTCATTGAGGCCTAAGGAAATGTTCTGTTTCATGATGATGCTCTTACCAGTCTGAGATGAAGGAGAAAATAAGCACTGAATTCCTTATGTGGCTACATTTGAATTTTAAAATTTGGAATGCTATCCTCCCTTTTCAGATTTAACATGCTCTTCCTTATTATGTAACATGATGAAACAGTATGTTTATGAAATCTATTCTTGGCAAAATAAGAATAGTCCAACCTAGATCTATCCCTTCAATTAAAATGGTTAATTGGTCCATAAAAATCCACAGGTTTGGAAACAACTACATTATTTTTTAGAGACAATCCTATTTATCCCAAGGTTCAATCCAGGAATCTGCATGACACAAGTACTTAGTAAATGTACATTACAGGACTTACCAAAAATAGGGCAGCAAGAACTTAGACTGGGAGACCTGAGGTCCAGAATCTCAGATAACTGCTCAGGACCTGAGCAAACCACTGCATGTTCAGCTTTACCTTCTGCCAAAGGAGGAGGCTGGACTCAGAGGTGATCTCTGCGTGAATTCCCAAAACAGAAGTCTATAGATGGAGGATAATAAGGTAACTGAGGTCAGAGAAATTAACTGGGCCAGCCTCAAGCACCCAGCACATGGCTATGCCACAGACTGAAGACTTCTTAAGGAGGAGGCAGGGAATGCACTCACTCAGCCAGCCCATATGAGTGAAACTCTAATACCAGTAACTAAAGCAAAGGGTCTGAAGACCATCAGAAAAGAGCTAGAATCTCCCCAATGCCTGCCATTGGGTGGTGAAGATCACCCTGACCTTCCCTCCCTTCTATTTGCCCACTGTCCCAAGCTTCTGGAACCATCTGTAAGATGACTAAGACCTAGATTGGCTAAGACCAATCTCACCTCTTGGAGTATATCCTCCATCCATGAGTCATCTTACAGCACCGCCACCCCCGAGTCAATCCTATCCAATGCAACAAAATTTGACCAATTCCCTGCTCTAGGCAAGAATGAAGACTTACATATTATCCAGGGAAATGGTGAATACATCAGTGCTTCAGCTAGCTAGCTAGATAGATCTCCTGCACCCAGGATTTTCAAGAGACAATTCAACTACATAATATATTCCACTTTTCACACACCATGATATATGTCACTGAAAAATCTCCCAAGCTCTCGGCACATTTTTTGCAGGGTAAATGCATGGGTCCAAAGCCAGCATTTTCTGTCTGACAGTCTTTATTTTATTATATTACCTGTGGCTTCCAGTCTGTTTCCCCCAGTGCACAGTGGGTCCTCTGAGAGCACAGAAACTGCTCTATTGTTGTTGTTGTTACTGCTGCTGCTGCTGCTGCTGCTGAGGTTTGAACCCTAGACCTTTACACTAAGTTACATCATTAGTCTCTAATTTTTTTTTAAATTTTAAGACAAATTCTCATTAAGTCACTAAGTTGCTTGAGCTGGGCTTAAATATGTAATCCTCCTCCCTCTTATCCCAGAAAGCTGAGACTGTAAGTGTGCACTATCATACCTCATTAGAGACTGGCCAGTTTTTAGCATATCTCAGGCATAGAGGGCATGCTGGGATGCAGTGGGTAGAAGCAAGACATACCACATATGGGTGTGACCAGTCTCTGCCCACAAGGACGAGTTAGAAAAGTAGTCCTAGTGACTCTGGGAGACTTTCAGAGATGAGAGGAGACCCATTTTCCATCTCAGGGAGCATTATGGCCACAGAGAAAGTAGATCCTCTGCATAGAGCCAGAGACAGGGTAAACTGAGGCCAAATATGTAGCTCTCAGACACTAATGCAACCCAGGGTGAAGATGTTTGTCTGAATACTGGAGCTAGATTATAAGGGGAGAAAAGGAACTGAGGCCATTCTGCTCCTCCCCAAAGCAGCATCCTCACACCACACCTAGAGTAGGCATGGGTGACTTTCTCAGTCTGGTCTGTTTATAAAGTAGGGGAAAGGGGTCTTTGCCAAGGTCTTTGGGTACAAGAGCCTCCAGTGAGTGTGGAAGAGACAGGGGAGCCCAGGAGGAGGGGTGGTAGCAGTCTATCCACCCTCTGGGCTGCTCAGCTCTGCACAATCTCAGCCCCATTCTCAGGACACCAAGGGACCCCTGCTGCTGACTCCATGGCATTGGGTTTCCCCTGGGCCAGCACAGGCTCCTGTCACTAGGCCTGCAAGGAAATTACTGCTGACACCCAGGGAAGGGTCCTGGGAATGGGGAGGCTGGCGATTGTGAAGTTTGAGCTTATGAAGTTCTAAGTGGGTACTAGACAGGGCTGGAGCAGGGCAAATAGCTGCTGTTCTAGGGGCAGAGTGGGGTCCTAGAAATGTAGGGCTGGGCCCTCAGTCCTCTTCCTGGTCCTGTCCTTCTTGTGGGAGGCTGGGGAACCTTGTAGCTTATGGTTAGCTTGGCTGCATGGAGTGGGTAGAGGCAAAGGAGCAGCCCAAGGACCACAACATTCCTCCCATATCTCCACCCCAGAGCTGTACAGCTTTGCCTATCTATATTCTCCAGGTGCAAAGCCAGGGTTACCCATCCCTTGCCAGGCCATGGGCACATTTGACCCCTCGGGACTGTAACCTGGGCAGGGACTGTGTCTTCCCTGGCCACCTCTGTCCCAACATGTCCTGGTACTTTGCTGTGTCTATACTCTAGCTCCTTCTCTCTCACTCCCTTGATGATTCTTTTCTCTCTGCTGCATTTGTCAAAATATAAGCATACCTTTACTCTCAGGTACTTGAGAGCATTTCAAAGACTTGGAAACTGGGGCGGGGGAGGTGTTAGGAGTAAGTAAAAGACCTGGAATTAAGACCTTCTAGCTGTCACTGTCTTTGTCCAATTGTCCATGAGGAAAGAAGAGAGGAAGGGAGGGAAGGAAGGAAGGGGGGAGAGAGGCAGGGAGGGAAAATTGGGGAAAGGCAGAGGGAGTAGAGGGGGAGAGAGAGGAGGAGAGAAAGGGCACTAGAAATGGAATGAGCAGGGCCACAGAGAACTCTGGACTTTCAAGGGCAAAGAAATGTCTGTGGATTTCTCTCCCCTGTGAACTGTGTGCCTCCTCCGACGAAAGCCCTCATTGCTGGGTTGTGACATCCCCAGAGTTGTGATCCTGCACTGACCCATCCCAGACCCAGGCAGGAGAAGGAGGAAGGCAAAAGAAGACCTTGTGGCAGAGGCCAGGCCTTCTGGAAGAAAGCCATGGAGGGCAGCCAGGCCTGGGCCACAGTGTAGACATCGTGATGCAGATGGTTCACATCTGTGTGGGTATGAGTGGGGGTAGTGAGAGTCAACCAGAGGCCCTAGGTGGCGCTAGACAGTTCCAGGCATCAGGCTGGCAGACTGGGGCATCTGAGCGCGGCAGCTGGCAGCAGTGTCTCCTCCTCACACAGAGGAAAGCTAACGCCTGGGAACTCTTCAAGGGTGAGAATATCATCTTGCCCTTCAGCTGACAAATCCCTCCACTCATCCATCAACAAGTGTGTTAAATACCTGCCACAGGCCAGCACTTCCAAAGCATGCATGACTGTTCCCCCACAGCTCACCTTTCCCTCCTTCTAGGAGACTCAGGAGAAAGGCACCTCAGCGCCAAGCATGAGCCGAGGCAGGGATTTTAACTTGCTGCTTCCCAAATCTGGTATTCACCAACCATGAAATTGTCTTCTATTTTCCTTACTTGTCATTTGCCCACCAAGGGCATTAAAGAACAAGTGAAAGAAGGATACTTTCGCACCATTTTTTTTTTTTTTTAGGACTAGGGATGTAGTTCAATGGGGCGAGTACTTGCCTAGCACACATGAGGCCCTGAGTTCAAGTCCAGAACCACATAAAAATCAAAAGAAAAAAATAAAGAGGATCAAATGAAAGATGTTCCTTTAAAATATCAATCGGCAATGCTAGAGGTTAGATCAGCAGTTACTTTGTGGAAACTGACCGAGGGACACTGGAAGGCCTGGTCCACTGGGCTGGGGCTGGGAAATAACTACACAGGGGTCAGGAGGTGCACAGAAGCTTCTGGAAATATGGACTTTGGATTAGTGCACTTCGCTTATACCTCAGTGAAAGGGAAGTAGAGGCAGAAGTCATGGGTTAGGTTACTGGTCTCAGGGGTTACATTTAACTCTATCTTTTGGTGTCTGTATGACTCTAACCAACTTACCTTCTCTGTATCTCAGTTTCCTCATATCTAGAATGAGGAAAATACTTGCACTTACTTTAAAGAGTTCTGGTGAGGGGTAAATGAATTAGCCTATGTGAAAACCATCAGCGAGTGTGTGGCTGTTACTCGGCAGTAACTCAGCAGTCATTTCCATGAATACGGTTCCATCAGTTCCACCTGACAACTTTATACTGACACCTAAAATAAATAAAATAACTTCAAATAAAGAATGTAAACTATGAAATATCTTATAGCGTTAATTACACTGAGTGTCAGTGTTATACATGAACTTATAATTCAATATTTGATCTTCATCCTTTATTCAACAAATGTTCGTTGAATGACATTGGCTCCCAAGACTGTCCCCTGGGAACTAGAAAGGCAATCCCTTGTCCTCATGAATGTATATTATCACGTGGGAGGCAGTGAGAAAACAAATAAGCAAATAAATAAAAATATAACACGATGTCAACAAAAAGGATACCAACAAGGGTAAATACCAAATACTTAGATCATATTTGAGCTACAGAAAATCAAGACAAAGAGCAAATCGAGGAAAGTCAGAAAGGGGTAAAAACTTTACCTATAAAGGAATGAGGATAACTTCAGACTTCTCTTTAGAGGCCAAACAAGCAAGATGAGAGGGGATATTTGAAATACTGACAGCAGAAAACCCACCAAGTTAGAATTCTGTATCTAGTGAACTTATCCTTCAAAAGTGAGGAATAATTCTGGGCATGGTGGTGCATGCCTGTAATCCCAGCACTTAGGAGGCTGAGGCAGGAGGATCATTGCAAATTTGAGAGACCAGCCTGGGTTACAAGGTGAGCTCAGTGACAGCCTGAACTGCATAGTGAGAGCCTGTCTCAAAAAGACAAAAAAAAAAAGTGGAGAAAAAATACTGACTTCCTCAGACAAACATCAATAGCAATAACAGCTCTGAGAAAAAATAGAGCAGGGGAAGGCGTTAGAGCAGGGTGAAGGAGAGGCCATCTCAGGGTGACACGGAGACCTCACTAATGCACTGTCTAAACCAAGTAAAGGGGCAAAGTAGGACTAGTGTGAGGACAGGCAGAGAAAACAGCAGGACCAAAGGCCCTGAGGTAGGATAGAGTGTCCACACAACAGAAAGAGGCTCTCATGGTGGGAGTGTGTAAACTCTGGGTAGAGAGTGTGAGGAAAAGGAAAGGTGGGCAAGGCCTTGACTATGGAAGGAATTTAGGTTCTGAGTGTTATGAGAAGCCACAGAAGGATTCTGAGCCAAAGGGAGATAAGAGCTGATTTAAATATTAAGAAGACCATTCCGAGTTTGGTATATAGAAAATAAGGAGGGATAGAGACCAGCTAGAAGGTATTATGAGAGTCGGGGCGAGAGAAGGTGGGGTAGGTCCCAGGAAGTCACTCCATTCCAGACAGGTTTGGGAGGCGCAGCCACCAGGGCAGACCGATGGACTGGATCTGGACTGTGCAGAAAAGAAAGGGGCCACGTGGGCTTCTTGGCCTGACACTGACAGTGGCACCATCCGTACTGACACAGAGGACTGGCAGAGCAGCACCTTTGTGGGGAGTCAAGGCTTCTGCTTTGGCTGGACATGTGATGGCCAAGGTGCCATTAGCTCTGCAAGGGGACAGACAATACAACTGGACAGCTGGACACACAAGTCCAGAGGCAGACAGAACAAAGGCTATCACCCAGGAAGCAGCAGCAGGAAGCAGAGATACAACCTCCTGCAGTGTTCAAACGTGGGGTTGCCTCAGACTCTGCTGAAAAGTCCCTGTAACACCACAGAGGAAAGCAGATCCTTCCAGCCTTATCTCACTAAGGTTGGAACACTCTGGCAACCACAAAGACCCCCACCCTCATCTTCCAGCATCCGCATTAGTTTCTTCCTGGGCAGTGGGATTCTAGTGGTGGGGTGGGGACCAGCTGAGAGAGGACTTCCAGGCCAGTGGCCAGGACTCCAGACAGGCCCAGGGGACAACGCGGAATTCCTGAGCAGAACTACAGATAATCTTAGATGGTGCCCTGAATCCAGAATGAGGAAACCATTCCTCTCCAACTCTTTCCTATGTGATAACAGTGTGCCCTTCAAGTAAAGGCTGCATCTGGCTTCCAAGGATGTGGCAAATGGGAAAGGAGGGATACTACTAAGACTTGCCAACATTCCTGCTTACAAAACGAGAGCAAACCTGAGATGCAAAGCCTTCTGTAGGCAACCCTAGCTACGATGTAATAACTCTATCTTATCATTTATTTATTTTTATAGCTGGTTTCTGTTTTTGGCAACTGCTACTAGTGTTCCATTTATGGCAAGGATGTAAAATTTATTTTCAAAAGATATGTTTTGTGGGTGTGTTTGTATGTAGGAGGTTTAAAAATGTTAATAGTACAAGCTGCATTCAGATGGGACCAAAATCCTACAGGTTCTACTCAACTGATTAAATTCTGGGCAACGTGGCTGTTAAGATGCAGCAGGAACAAAATTATGAGCCCTAAGCTTCATCTTCATACACAAAACTCTCAAAGACCCAAACCACCCAAGGTTAAGGGGGGAAAACATACTCCTTCCCCTTCACTGCCCCCTGCAGGCCAGGAGAGGATAACAGCCCCTCTTTATGCTGTTTCTTTGGTAGGTGCTGTGATGGGATTTCCCAAAAGAGCAAATTCCCGGTTCAGTTTTTGTTACATCAAAGCTACAAAATTGAAGCTGTTACCAGTGATCTCCACACCTCTCCCAGTGCACCAATTCATAGCAGCAAAAATTACAGCAAAGTTAGCAAAGTCAGTAAAGATTACAACAAAATATCCTGAATACAAGTTAATATCACACTGGCAGTTCACAGGGAAGGAAGTTCTGTACAGCACTTGGCCTATATGCTGAAATGCTTCTGAGAATTAGGGGGTCCGCTGGTAGCACTGCTGCTGCCAGTATCGGATGAGAACACCAGTGTGGAGTCTGCAGACCCAAGCAGACAACAGAGGACAGAGGGCAGACAACAGACAATAATCATATGCAAGTCATGCTGGCCCTCTGGGGACCTCACAGAGGCCCCCATACCCCTTCTCTGGAGACCTTTTGGCCCAGTGATGTTATCCCAAAAGTAGGAAGCATGGGTTCTGGGTTCTCAGCATCTCCAGCTGCAGCTGGGCTGAGAAAGGCACAGCTGTCTTGCTCGAGGCCATGTCTCTTGTGAAGGAGAAACATCTGGCCAATTCCATCAAGAATGTCAGTCAAAATTCTGGGGAAGGATGGGTCAGCTCAGCCGTCCTGTTCTGCCTGCTCTTGGCCCACCAGGCACTTGGACTGTGCTCAGCTAAAATGAGGAGAGGCCCATCCCCCAAGGGCTATGGTCTTGCTGCCCCTTGTCCCCACACTTCTTTTCCATCTAAAGCCTTGGGCTGCTGCCCGCAACCTTGGCCACAGGGCCTCGCAGGATGTGACCCAGGATGTGGGGATCCACAGGCTTTGCAGAGAGATATGCAGAGGTGAAAGGGCAAACCTGTTTCTAGTCTCCTTATCAGAGTGGCCGAGTGAAAGGGAAGTGGGCAACCCCAGGGGTCAGGCTAAGGGGGTCATGGCTGGGGCAGGGCTAGGCCCAGGAGACCTGAGAGGAGACCCTGCTGGGCAGGGAAGGAGGAAAAAGGGAGGACATAGGCAGAGCCCAGGAGGGAAGGTCCTGGAAGTATTTTTGCAAGGGGAGGAGAAGCTAGAGTGGACCAAGCATCTAGGTCTGCTTAGACTCAGGGGCTTCACAGACCACACTCTCATTTGCAAATCTGGAATGGCTGGAGACCCTGCAAGCAACTCTGGCTAAGGAATTGTCAAAGCCCACAACGTGCCCACCCCTTGTTTAGATGCCTGCTTATTTCTCTCCTCCCTTTGTGTTTCACCAAATATTAGTGCAATGCTTATCATGTACCACATGTGCCCCCTGCTATCCCAGATCAGAGATTATGCCTCCTTCAAAACTTAGGTGGGATCTTACCTCCCCTGTCACCTGTCCAAGCGGCCTGCTCAGTAGGGCCTCTGGGCATGTTTCTGGAAATCCTTCCCCAAGGGAGGGGACTGTGTATAACGCACTTTCTTCCTCACATGGTGGGTACTCAGCACAGAACCCTGAGCAGACAGCAGCTTAAAGCATATCTCAGGTTGAAGGCTAAGGTACTGAGGCCAAGCTGGAGAAGGAAATGCCCTTGCAATCTCAATGGCCATCCCCACCCTTCACCCCCTCACACACACAGCAAGCACACACTATGCACTCTGGGCACGTGTAGTCTTTGAATGACGTTTTTCCTGCCCCAGGATGGTGAAGTGACCTGTCCTGTTGCAGGTACCCATCCTCCTCACCTGGAGAGCAGGAGGGGGACATAAGGCAGACCTGTAGGCAGACCGCAGCCTAGGTTGGGGAACAGTTGTCCTGGGATAGGAGGCTTGAGAGGAGATGAGCTGGCTTGGATTCTAGCATCTTCTTTCCTCAGATGTCTCACCTGCAAGGAGCCACAGTGGTCACTGTGTCCCAGCTGTGCCTGGGGGGATTTTAGAAAGTCAGAGCCAAACCTAGCGTCACAACTGGGAAGTCAGTGAGAAGTCTGGGCAGAGTTTAAGCTGGTGGATCACAGGAGAGATTGCTGGGGTTGGGGGAGAGGTGCTAGAAGACACAAGGGGCTCCAGTTCTAACTGTGACAGACCGCTCTGGCCACCTAAGGAAGGTTGGTTGCATCACCAAAGTCACCAGGAGACTTTAAGCATCCTGCAGGTAGGAGCTGTTCACACTCATCTTGATTCACCCCACTGGGGAGTGAAAGTGTTCTCTCAGCGTGTTCTGTGACTTAACAGCAATCAAGCCTGTCACTCCTGGAGCCAGCCCCATGTTTCTGTCCTGCCCCCTGGTGGCCCTTTATCATATTGCAATTCACAGGATATATCTGAGGCAGGAGTTATGGCGTTTCTTGGCTGTGGCTAAGGTTAGCCTGCAGGACAAAGCAATTTTTGGGGTCTGATCTAGGAATATCATTAGAATGTTCTAGGAACAGAGAGTTCTAAGGACAGTTTGGAACACTTCCAAGTATCTGGGGAATGGGAGTTGAGAGCAGGATGTAGGAAGACCATGCTAGAGAACATAGCAGCCTTAGGCCTGATGTATGCTTGATACATGTGCTGCTGACCAGGACAGCACTGAAGTGACTTTAGAGGTGTTTTAAATTGAAACTCAGGTGCCCAGAATTAGATTACAGCTTAATCATAGTCTTTGTTCCTGGATCACTTTCACACTTTCATTTAGCTAATTATTCACTTCACTATTTTTCATAACTCAAACTCCTAAGAGCAAGAGATTTTCTGTATTTTCAAGCAGCAGAGCCTCATTTTTCTTCCAAACGATACTTCACATGACATCTTTGAAGTTCCAAAGATTGCTAACTATTCTCCATTCATTGCCCCAGCTGCCCTGAGTAGGTCTTGGAATTCTGCAAAAAAATGCTCTACAGCAATAGTGCCCAGGCAGCAAAGACCTGTGTCTCCATTTCTGTGCCCCAGGACCCTGTTTAACAAATGTTGGGGAAAATGTATTAAATGAGAGAAACTTACTCCAAGCAACCAGTCAGTTCCCTGGTTTGTTTCGTGTATATGTGCATGTGTGTGTTTTATTATTGTTGATGTTGCCGTTGCTTGTTTTTGTTTTCAGTTCTGGGATTCAACTCAAGGCCTTGTGCATGCTAGGGAAATACTCAACCACTGAGTTATATCTCAGCCTCCTGTATTAAGAAATATTGGACGAAATATATTAAATGAGAGGAATTTATTCCAGTGATCACCTAGGTCTGCCTTGGGGATGGGGTGCTACAAAGTGCCCTGTGGCCCTGCCATAATGCCTAACGTTCTCCATTACTACCCAGTCTGACTTTGCATGACATGAAGAACCCAGAACAAACAGTTGTCCTTCATGAAGCTTTCCCAATGCTGCCTTTGCAAGTGGTGGCCACTTGATGATCCATACTTCTGTTCTGCATTCTTTACACTCTGCCTAAGTTGCTTGTATACTGGCTCCATTTCCCATGCAGGGTAGACACTATTCTTCTCAAGAGTAGGAGATCTTTGATTGACTTCAGCATGCATCTATGTGCCTTTCTATAACATTCAATAAGTGTTGGAGTAGGAAGGAAATGCCTCCTGATGCTTCTAAGGATATTGTGTCTCAAGAAGAGCCTGTTCACATTCTTCAGGAGAGGCACCTGGAACCAATTTGACCTCCTACAACACTAAGTTTGCCGACTCCACAAATTGCCACCAAGCAGGGATCATGAAAGGGGAACCAGGATACGGGAAAATTTTTGGTGGAAAATGGGCATCTAGGGTCTGGTTGTATCAGAGCTGCAGCCTGAGGGGGAGTTCCTGGCCATGTGGCTGGGGAAAACCTGGAGGTAGAAGGCAAGAGTAGAGAAACCCTGGAGAAGGGTATGGTGTCATGGCACATGGGTTGCCTGTTTCCAGCGCCTCACAGGCTGGGACAGAGGGGATTGGTCCTCTTTTTCTCCCCCCAGAACATCTGGGGCTACATCAGACATAGAGATCTGGTAAATAAAATGGTTATGGAAATATGTAATCGTGAGACACTATCAAAGGCGTCTTTAAAGTCCCCTTTCAACCCCCAGCCGAGTAGAGAAGACTGGAAATTGGAAAACTTGCAGTCGATTACAGGACCATCAAAGTGGCCGAAATTTAATCCAATCTGCAGGTTTAAGGATGGCTAGCAGACCCCTGCCACACTGCAAACCCAATGTTTAAAAACCAAATCAAGGATATCATCAGATCTGGGCATGGAGCAAACAAACAGTGCCCACAAAACTTTCCTGGGTTTCCCTTACATTGGGGAAACCTGAGAAGCGAGGTCCTGAGGAGGTGCCTGGCCCTGGGGAGACTCCCAGCTTGCAAGGCAGCTATCATCTCTGCACTCTATCTCTCATCCCCAGTTTGGGTTGGGCCCTTACTCTTCATTCTTCGTAATGCATTTCTTCTTCAGCAACCTTTGTGTCTACTCTCTCTTTCTGTGTATTCCTCTCTCTTCTCTTTCCAACTCTATTTCTCGTTCCAACAGTGTTCTATCTCCCCCTTTTTTCTCTTAGAACTGCCCTTCACCTACTTTTTGTGACTTCTGTCCTTTTTGTATCTTTCAGTGCTGTGGGTCTCTCTCTCTTTCCCCCTCCCTCCCTCCCTCTCTCATCTTTTTTCCTTTGACCTCTCTAATTTTTTGCCCTTTTTTTCTGCTTGTGAAGTCCCTAAAATTCTAGACTACGTACAAGGTGAAGGTCTTTTTTGGCTAGTTTATTTACCAGTGTGAGTCCAGGGTATTTCTTCCACGTGTCCAAACACAAATGACCTTGCATGCAGGCCCATCTAAGGACCCTGCTCACAGTGTCCATTACCAAGAGCTGTCTGTTGCCACAATAGAGCGCACAAAAGCACACAAAATACACATGTGGTTTTACATACAAGCAGCCTCCGCAGACATAGAAATTTATGTCAAGAGGGGTGGAATGCAGCGGTACATAAAACATACACACAGAGAATTCCAAAATTTATAATTCTTTTTTATGTGAAGTGAGAGTATAATTCTGATACTGATAAAATTCTCCATATTTATTCTCAAGATGGGAGGACTTATCTTCATTCACATTTCTCGCGGTCATAACCTTGTAGGCTCTGTTGGGTTGCAAGTTTATAGTTTTTTAAAACGCTCAGTTTGCCTGTGACCATCCAGCGTTAGAGAAAAATCTCCATTTTGTCCTTCACTTTAGGAAAGACAAAGGGAAACACGTGTATTTATCACAGAATGGAATTGAGATGGAAGAGAAAATGAAAGCACAGGTCCAGCGCGCTCCTCCAGAGCCCCGGGAAGGCAGCCGGCGAGGACAGCGGGGTCTGCCCGGCGGTCAACGCGGGGCGGGGACGAGCGCGGCGGCCAGCGCAACGCGACTGAAGCCGCCGCAGCCACCTTCCTGGTGTGCTGCCTTTAAAATGTCTGTCCGTATGTCCGTCCACCCTCCTCTACCACCCCCGGGAATTAACACCCTGCGCCTCCAGTTGAGTTCCCAGCTCGCTCCCCGCGGCCAGGCCTTGCGATGGCACCGGGCGGGATGCTGTCAGTCTGCCGGGCTCCAAGGTCCAACCGTCTCGCTCTTTCCGATTGCGCACCCAGGACGCACTCAGGCCCCACACTGCGACCCTTGAGTCATTCGCCCCCGGGTGGGGAGGAGAGCGTGCCCGGCGGCCGCAGGCTCCGCTCCCGGCGCCCCACGCCCCCCGGCGATGCAGGAAGAGCCTGAGCGCCCGCTCCCTTTGATCTGATTTTATAGAGACGTGAAGCTGACATTGAACTTCGAATGGTTTTTCCACCTCAATCTCTTACTCCCGGTTGAAAGAGTTCGCGGAGCGCAGCCCGGCGCCGGCTCAGCGGTTGGGAGAGCACGCAGCGGGGACCCGGGCGCCCGATCGCCCCGCAGCGCTGCCGGGGTGCGGAGCCTCGCCGGGAGCAGCCCCTAGTGCACAACCAGAGCGACTCCCGCTCGCCCCACGTACCTCTCCTTCCCCCACTCTGGCCCCGGGCTCTCCCCTCCACGCTGGCGGTGCGGGGTAAGAGAGGCTGCAGCTACGGAGACCAAGGTGCCGGCAGGCGCAGGACGCGGAGCCGAGGCGATGGATGCTGGGGCCGCCGCCGCCCAGCGCCCTCCCTCCGCGGCCCCCGCACCCACGCCGAGACTCAATTGCTTTCAGGTGTGGAGCACTTAATAAAATAAATCTTCCGGGGTAGGAGGCAAGTTTTTCGGGGCCAGAATTAAAACAGCAGACTTTGAATCTATTAAGAGGGCTTCCCTCAAATCCCCCGATGGTTTCGGTGGAGCAGGGAGCCGGCGGTTCACATACAGTCTCATCCTAAAAGTGATACTGCTGTCCCTGGGTGAGCAGACCCTCTCCAGAGAGACCTCGGCTCTGTCTCACCTCGGCTGTATTTTTTCCATTTCTGTTCTCTGTACATCAGAATGAAATCAACAATTGTTTGATCTCTATGAAACCAGCCAGAGCTCCGGAGCCCAGTCGGGGGCCCAGTGGAAACTGAAAGTTCCTTCCCGCATCACTTTCTTCTTCTGCTTTGTCTGTCATCAACTGGCCAACATTCTCTTCATCTGAAATTTTGAAACCTTTTTTGCAATGCTCCAGGGAGACTCCAATGATTCTGAGTGCTTTGTGAGATGCTCAGGAAAAAAAAAAAATGCTCAGAATGAAATAAACTTTAATCGACATTAGTTGCTTAATTATTTAACTACAAGTTATAGGCCCCTGACTGGGTAGAGAAAACAGAGGAAGAATGAAATCAGTGAACTGAAATCGCTGGGTGGGTGTAACAGCTCTCTGAGGTGAAGAAGGAATGCTTCTGGTATCTCAGAACTCAAGAGGGAAAAAATCATGTTCCCAGCAGAGCGGCAGCCTGGTTTACTAAAATTTGGGGCCAGAGAACCCTCATCCTGAAAAAAGGGCCCAGAAACTCCACTACCCTGGCTTCCTTCTCCCAGCCCCTTGCTATCCATCGCATTCTAGGCCTTTGGAGGAGGAAGACAACAGATTTCTGTCCTCTCACCCGAATTCAAAAAGATGTAGTTTATATTGGACAAAGCAAACTGGTTCCTCCTATGTTTGCTAGGAAATTCTGACCAAATGGATATTTTGTATGACTCTCCCAGCATTTTGGACAGATATAAACATGCTGTTTGTTGATTAAGGTCCTGTTCTTTAGAGGAGTTACTCACCCCCAAACCTCAGAAGGTCCCTCAGTCTGCCTCACAGCACCCGATCTAAGAAACTGCCCTTCTGAGATCATCAAGGGAAGCTCCAAAAGGTGACCAGATGGCCAAGGTGGAGGGCAACTTGCTTTCACAATAGCATCTGACAAGGGCCCACATGTTTCTATACAGAGAACAAATCACTCCCATTAAAGAGTTACTCTGTTGGGGAAAATACTGGTGCGCTATTGGAAACATGCTGAGCCCGCTGTGAGCAGTGCAGGTCTTCTCAAGACAGGCAGAGAAAGAAGGCCAGGAGACAAAACTAATTCCACCAGTTCACTCTTACTTGGCTTGGCAAGTTGACAGAGGGGTTATTAATTAAACATCCATAAGCAAGCCCATGAGACCGGTGCTGCAGTTAAAAGAAGAACACCCAGGACAGGCAAGGAAGATGGTTCTGGTGACTTAGGGTCACCTAGAAAATGAACTGTTGGCCTGGGTTTGTGGAACTGGAATAGACCTCCAAGTCTACTGTAAGAGTCTAAACTTTTTAGCAAAAAGTTCCACAGTTTGGGCCCTAGCAACACTACTGACCTAAATAGCTTATTAACAAATGAAAAACAAATACACAATAATTTCCTCCCTGAAAAAGTTACTTAACACCCCCCCCCGTGTAATTTAAAAATAAGTGGCCACCACCATATAGGTGAGAGGCAAAGTTACTGTCCTAATAACTGTATGCTCTTGGTAAATGTTCCATCTTAGACTCCAATCCTTCATTGCTAAGCAAGAATGACAGAATAGATTACTGGATTTTTAAAGCACATCAGAAAACTACCCCACACAAAAAAATCATGCGCTAAAACAAAGACCACTGGACTCCACCCCAAGGGGTTACTGGCTTAGTAATTCTAGGGTGGAGTGCAATCATTTGCCTTTCTAACAAGTTCCCAGATGTTGCTGCTGGCCTGAAGGCTCCACTTTGAGAACTTTTGACGAGATAATGTTTAAGTGCCCATCCAAATCTAACATTCTGTTCTATCCCCGTGATCCTCTGTTTCCCCAGCACTCTATGGAATGTTCAGAGCCAAATATGAGAGGACTGACGTTTTATACCCAAGCTTGAACCCCTATGCAGAATAAATCAGCTGGCCAGCAAAGGCTGGTCAGCCTGCCCACTATAGGATTCTGATTTCTGTCTACAGATGGTCTAAAGCTCCCCTCAGCTAGCTGATTAGGTGACCCATATCCTTCAGCAGTTGTAAATGCTAGTTTTCTTTTGTGCCAAGCAGGCCTGGGCCTAATCATAGCTAAGTCCCAGGCAGGCCTGGTGTGTGCACCACTGCCTTCAGAAGGGCTGGCAACAGCCCAGGGTACATCTCTGGGGCCCTCGATATAGTCTAGTATCTGCCAAACATTAGCCCCAACACACACACACACACACACACACACACACACACACACACGCACACACACACACATGTGCACACACATGCTCACATGCACACACACTTCACCACACACAGAGCCCCCAGTCAGGAAAACTAGTTTTACTTTGATGTACCTCTCACTGCACATTTGTTTCAGCTCCCTCCTGGGGCCACAGTCTTATTTATCTTCTTGGCATGGGTTCTTACGATACTTCCATTCAGGCAGCAGCAAAATCACTCAGCTCTGCTGTTTTATGAAGTTTATCGAACAGCAAAATATCCGGTCTCTTTGTCCAATGGATCTGGTGCGAATGTGCCTACAGATCTGTTTTCCCCTAGGCATCCTGGGGTCCATGTGTGGTTACAAATACCCAGTGGGAGGACCCGGCAGAATTCAGGCCAACTTTTAGCTGCAAGGGGCCCCCAAAGCAGACGCAGGACTCCAAGGCTTTGCCTGGCCAGGGAGACATAGATATATACTGCACACATATGTGCATTACGTTCACACCCCACCAAAGAGGCCTGTGCTTCATAGCAGGCTGGCCTTCTCTATCATTCCCATCCCTGTTGTCATCCCTCTCATACTGCCTGTCCCAAGCTGCACCTAGGTTATCACTGTCATTTCAATCTGAAACTTTTGTGAAACACATGGAGAAAGCTGCTTCCCCTGCAGGGAAACTCAACCCTCTGCATCCTTTTAAAGGAACAAGGTATTTCATAATCACTACAGGAAGACTTTCCCCTTCCCATTTCCCCAGAATTCTGCTTGCTTTGCAGGAATAAGTGGGTATCATACACTATCAGTTGCTGGAGTCTCCACTCTACCTCTACCTGGAACCTCTCAGCCTAGCCTACCTGTGATGGCCTATACTCTCTGAGATCAAGACAGGCCATACCCAGGCCAGCTCTCACTTAGGACCCAGTGCACCCAGTGCTGCTACCTGGATGGTGCTGTTCCCAGGCTTCTCCAGCCTGGAAAATCTTCTCTGAGTCTTCCTTTTTCTGCTTTTGTCCTTAAAGAGATCCCCTAAGTCCAGTGAGCAGTCAGGGGCTTGCTGCACTGACTTTGCAGTTTACAATGCATGCTGGAGGAAGGGGGCTTTTCCCAATGAAAATCTAGCATTAAAGTTTGAAATGTCCCCTGAAGATATGTTCCTGTGCCCTCTCAAGAGAGCCAGCTAGCCCTTCTTCTAGTCCCAGGTGTGGAGGGAGAGGGGAGAAGCTGTTCTGTGACCTCCCATTCTATGAGCTACTGATCACCCACATATCCCTGCACACCTCACCTGTCTGGCAGTAAGTCTAGTTGTAGTTTCCCATGAACACCCTTTTCCTGCAGTCGTCCCTTTCTATTCCCTCAGCCATAATCCAGGGCAGACCTTTTTCACCTCATGCTTGGACCAATGTCTTGCCTGCTGAATGTTTTCACTTCTCCTATCTCTCTCCCTTTGTTACCCTGTGAAAGTTATTTTTTGTTTGTGCCTTAGTTTTCTCATCTGTAAAATGGAGTTAAAGATACATGTCTCATAAGGAGGTTAGAAGTAAATAAAATAAGGGAACACTTTGTCCTTATCCTGGGATATTCCCAAATAAGGTATTTAAAGGAATCAACTCTATTTTTATTTTGACCAAGCATCCAAAGTTATCTTTGCAAAACATATCTCTCATCCTCATGCTAAATAATCACAACAGTGGTAACCATACCAACGCCTATCAATGGCCAGACCCAGCTCCCATTGCTGCTCAACACCTTTCACTGCCTATAAGAAAGTGGACTCCATTCTTCACACTGGCTGCCTCCTCATCTTGCTCAGGCTATCTGGCATCATCTTTGCAACTCCCTCACAGAATCCTCTACTGGAGGTGCCAGGCAGCTTCCTGTGCTCTAGCATGCCCAATTCATTCACCACTCTCATCCTCATCTGCCCACATTTTGATGATCCTCCAGGTTTCTCAGACTGCAGCTCAAAGACTTCAAGATTCTCTGGGAGGGGGCCATTGTTTTGGTCTCAATGGAAGTGCAGCTGGGAGCCCAGAGATTAGCGCTGAATATCTCATGATTTCCTCCTCCAGTCAGCACTGACTTGAGAGAATACAGTCCCTTCTAGCTCATGTCCAATCCTCAGCAAGGGCAGGCTGTTCAGCCTTACCAAACATCTTAGATTTCCAGAGAATTATTCATACATAGATCCATATTTTGTTTCCCCAGGAGAAAAACAAAAATCTGTGCAAGAAAGATTTGACAGGAAGTGTCCTGTGAGTCCCTTCATTCTGCTAAGTACAGTCCAGCCCACTGAATGCTCCGATCCCTTGAGTGTCTGGAGGGGAGGATAGCCGTGTTATATTCCAGATGACTAAGAGGACATAGCACACTACAAATGGCACAAGACTATTGTGCCACCCACCTAGGCATCTCTTTACCTAGATGACAGCAGTGCACATAGGAAATTCAAGCATGCTACTCATGCTTCTCCTTTGCAAAGCACAGAGGACGAATGAGCTGCTTCCTTCCTCCACTCATGTGGTTGAAGAGACCCATGCAGCCTTGAAATCAGCTCTCAGACTGAGGCAGATCTCTAAGAGTCTGGCCTCTGTGACAACAGGTTAAAAGGAAACCTTGTCCCTTTCCTGGAGTATTCCCATTCTCCCTTAGGACACAGTGAGACTGTCACTGCCTAGTGGGCTTTGACATTTGCTTGCCAGGTATTTCATTATACTCCTTCATGACTTCTTAACCATCAATACAGCCATTTCTCTGACTCAACATTTGGCACGACAGTCTTGCCCATAGAGTCAGCAAATTAGGTTTGAACTCTAGTGACATGCATCAGTGGTGGAATACACATGGTTTTCTAAACCTTTCTATAGTAGTCAGCCTCCAAAATAACCTCCAAGGAGCTTTACCTTGTGAAATCCTTGTTTACACTAAATAAAGACTGCTCATAGAAGCAATGAGGTGTGAATTCCCAGGCCAGCTCCTACCTTGGTCTCTTAGACCATTCATTTTGGTACCAGGGAATGAACTCATGACCTCATACTTCCCAGGCAGGTGCTTACACCATTGAGCTAAATCCCCAGCCAAGACCATGTGTTTTGAAGGATGCCAGTTACCTGGTTATGAAGGTACTTGGCCATGAGGAGAGGCTTACATGCAGAGTAACTGAGGCCTTTTGTCAACAGTCAACATAAACTTACCAACCACATGGGCAAACCATTTGGAAGCAAATCCCTAACTCCAGTCAAGCCTCCAGAATACTGTAGTCCTGAGTAATATCTGAGTTGGAGTCCTGAGAGACCCCAAACTAGAACCACTCCTAACCCACAAAAACTATTAAGTCACTAACTCTCAGGATGGTTTGTTATGCAGCCTTCGATAACTAAGACACAGTAGACTGTGAGATGGAAGTGTAACACCAACTTTATAACATTGTAAAGATTAAATGAGGGGCTGGGGATTTAGCTCAGCGGCATAAGCATCTGCCTTGCAAGCAGGCGGTCATGAGTTTGATCCCCAGTACCGACAAAAAAAAAAAAAAAAAGATTAAACAAGATGCCATTTGCCTGGCACGTGGCAGGTGTCCTATAAATAGTGGATGTTATTAGTTTTACCCATCTATTACCTTTCCTTCCCTGGAGATTCAGAGTGGGCTGGGCGGAGGCCCTTTTATCCCATTCCCAGCTTTTTCCCCAGTTCCTTAGAAAGTTAGGGCTAATCTACCCCTCTGTCTTCTTCCATTCATAGAAGACTATGGCCTGAATTGGTGTATCTGTGTCATGGTGACAAGCTCCATCCAGAACTCTAGGGTGGGTCCACTTACATTTCTCAGGATGTTCAGTGGCGTATGTTTGTATTTCTTTCCAAGGGCCCCAAATGTGATAATTACATACTTATTAGTTCTGTAAAATAACAATCTGGAACTGCACTCTGGAACCAATGGATTTCCTGCTGAAATAAGTTCAAGGGGTACCCTAGCCAGTACTCTCTGTAAGAGCCAAAACATTGCTACAAAAGGCTGCACAAACTGCCCTGCTCAATCTAAATCATACACACACTCTCACTTCCACTCAACTTCCCACTTCATGGTTCCCAACAAACTACTATGCTTTCTGTTCTTGCTATTGTTGTTACTTTTGTTTATCTTGATGTCTACCTGTTGTGTGGGTCCTGCTCTTCCCATCAGAGCAGGGGGACTTCCTTCCCAGGACCTGGGGTTTCCTCTTCCTTCCTCTATTTAATGAAAAACTGTGTCCAAAAGATGCTAGGGACTGGATCAATGCCTGTGGAGGACCTTCCCCGTCTCTGGAGTGTTTCTAAACTTCTGTGGACTCCTCTACTTTTGTGTCTGTCCCTCCCACTCCAACCTAAAGTCTTTTTCTTCAGGCTGGGGATATAGTTTAGGAATATAAGCAACTATCTGGCAATTACAATGTCCTGAGTTCAATTCTCAGTACCAAAATAAAATAAAAATAAAATATCTTGCTTACAATGGCTCTTGCATAGTCAGTATATCTGAGTTCCTCTAATCTGACTGCTTCTCTCTTACTTGTGGGCTATCCTTTCTGGGGTGCCTTCTCTCCCTGACTCCTCCCTACAGTTTGCCTCCAACTTTCAGGTTTCTACCTTAGAGCAACCCATAGCCACTTCTTTCCAACTGTCGCTGCAGCTGTGCAGCATCTTTCTCATGGCCCTCATGTGCTCGCCCACCTCAACAAAACCAGACTCTTGATGTAAATGCCTATTGCTATCTGTCCCTCTCTGGCTACTCTGGAAAATCCCTGAGGATACGTGGCACTCTCTCTCTGGTTCCATTCTTTGTGTGGATCCACTGTGGCACAAGGCAAGAATTCAACAAAAACTTGTGGGATGCATGAATGCATAAAACTAATTAATTGAAGAGTTAAAACTGTCCAGAACCTCACCCTTTTATGTTTTATACTAAGCAAGAATAAATTCAGTGAAATTTCCTCCACAGGGGCTGAGGATATAGTTCACAGATAGAGTGCTTGCCTAGCACACAAGGCCCTGGATTCAATCCTCCAAACTGGGAAATAAGAAAAGTATCCTCCACAAAATGATGCCATTGTCCATATGGACACTTGCCACAGAGTCCATTTCCCTTCACGCAAAGGCAATCAATTCAGGTAACAGGAAAATCTCAGGCCCTGTGTATACTGCCACACCACAGACTTATCTCCAACTCTTGGCTCATTTAGTGCATCTCATCCCAACCACTGTGAGGGGAACAGAAAGTATCAGCAGAAAAATATAGGTGCAGGGATAGATTTGGGACCAAGGAACATGATCTCATTCAGACCAGTAAAGCCAGACCTACAGAATCATTCCTTTCAATGTGCCAGTGTAGAAACTAAGGTACAGAGAGGTTAAAAAGGCTTTCCCAGTGAAACAAATCCAATCAACAGAAGAGGAAAAATGGCCCCCTAACTTCCCAGAAATTTTGCCCCAATGCACGACTTCAGTTTGAATCATTATAATCTCAACCAAAGATCCTGAGTATCCACAGCATAAACCTCTTTTAAAATACCACTTGTGAGGAAGAAACACCGGATCTGAAGGTTTATTTACCATTCCTAGCCTGACCTTCCAGGAAGAATGTCACTAATGAGAAACAATCTACTTGGGTTTCCAAACTCAGAATTTTCATAGGGATCAATTTTGAATTTTAGCTTCTAAATAGGACAAGGGTAATGCTGATGTCTTCCCTTCAGAGAAAAGGAAAAAAAAAAAAAAAAAAAAGAAGCAACTGAGTTTTTCCTGTCTGGAAGGAAGTTTTGTAAATGTCAAGCAAATCTCAGATCTGAGGTTACATTTTTCCCATTGTCCCTGCCCCTTCTAGATATCCACTGGGAAAAGAAGGAAAGCTTTGTCCTTTAAGCAGTGTGGGCTAAGGAAAGGACAAAATGAAAGGGAAAGCCGTAACTGGAACCCGTTTCCCTAATTAAACAACTGGCCTTCCTCTTGCGCCAAGAGCCAAAAACTCTGTTCTCAAGACCATATTCCATTCTGGTTCACATCCAATCAATGGGTTGCTTCAATGTGATTGAGACATTTCCTTGCTGGCAAAATATAAGCACCAGGCAGGCAGGGATCACATCTGTCTTGCTCTCTGCCTTAATCCTTGTACCAGCAAGTGTCTGTCACCAATAGGACTTCCCCAATTAAATGAATTTATTAAATAATCAGCCAGTGTAAGACAGCCAAAGTAGTTTTTCCTCGGCAGATGATGAGGGGATTTTTCAAGTTTTTATTATAAGACCTAGAATTATCTGGATCATCTATCAGCTCATCTTATTCTGTGGATATCAACAATAAATGCTATTGTAAGTCAAAAGTTACTAAATACCATGAACGGCGAACTCACAAATTCTCTTAAAAGTCAGTCCCATATTTGAGTTAGTTGTAAAACTTCTCAGGTGTTAGATACCCTGTTGTGTTGGTCTCAGTTTAGCAGAAACTGCCATCTCCCTACCATCCCTGCCTACCACGGCTGGCTGCCAATCGGTGCTCATGAAAACATCTCAGTGGACATCTCAGTGTAACTCTGTCCTCAGTCCATTCTGGCCTCAACTTCCCTTTTGGGAAGAAGTTCTAACTTTTCTGTTAGGAAAACAAAGGTGCATGACTTTAACTTAGTTGTGTGTTAACTAAAGAAGATCTACGAGAGCTGTGTTGGGTGGAGGACTACGGATACGAGTGTACATGGTGGTGGCACTAACAACAGGTTGTATCCACTCTCAGTAAATGAGTCCCTTTCTGGTCTCGGGTCTGTCTCTATAAAATAGGGCTAATCGTGTGTACTTTCTGGGGTCAACGTGAAGAGGAAATAAATCATTGTATGTAGAATGAATGTGATAATACCTGGCACACTGTTAAGTACTATGTAAGTGCTGTATATTTATCTGTAAAATAAGATTGGCCGTGGTATCCCATCATCTGCCCACCTGCCTAGCCAGGAATGCTTACTAACTCAGAGATTCTGTTTCTGTGGTTTCTAAGCACCTGCTCCATCAAACGCCTTCTAGATCGGATGTGGACAAAGATACAAATTTGCACCTGGTTGAAAAAGAGGAGCAGGACAGGATTCTGTCAGTGTCCTGTCTTCCATGGTCCCGAGAGAAAACCCTAGCAGGATGGATAACTCCATATACCTACACGTTCCAAAAGTAACCTGGACCTTCCTGTCTTCAATTGGTAACAGTATCACAGCATGGTAATTCTGTTCAGAGAGTGACAGCTTATATTACAAGGAACTTTTGGGCTTGGTAAAAATGTGTGGGCCCCTGGGACAGCAGAGCCCTATGTTGTGCTCAGCTCAAGGCACAGAACCCTTCAGTCTGGAGTCTGGAGCCCTCTGTCAATGCAGTGATGACACCCAGAAATTTAAACTCTCATTTCTGGAGAAATCATTATCACATCATCTCTTACATTAGCATAGTATATCAAAACATCAGTGCTTCTCAAATATCCCATGCCCATCTGTGTGGCCCATTTTTATGATAATGAAACAGCCTGAAAAAAGTTATTGCCTGAGGCAAAAGATTCAGCATTTAATACAGGCTGCTTTGCTTAACTTGTTGATAACATTTTTCCTGTGTCATGCATGCTTTCTCCCAAATAAGGTGCGTGGTAATTTTGTTGAATAAATGTTCTCAATTGATGCATCCACCTAGAAAGTCACCAATATCCAATCAACAATTACTGACAAACTTTATTAATGATCGATGCAAGTTAGTTGCCAGTGCTGGGATCAACTGGACTCTGGAGAATGGATCCTCCTGGTCTGAGTGAAAACTTAATTTTGAGCTGCACCTCCCTCTAGGCTAGAAATAGCAGCCCCAGGTGCTCCCATCTCTCTGCCCAAATCTGCAGTTTGTGATTAGAGGCCCTAATGGCCATAATGCCTCCAATGTGGTGTTTAAAGTCATAAGGCTTCAGAGAAGTTAAGGTATGTTTAATAATGGCTTAATGACTTCTTGTGAGATGCAAGGCTTCTGGTTCCTGTTTGGCCTTGATTTACAGCCCAACTCTGGCCGAGGACAGCCAAGAAACCCCTTCTAAGCCTCCAACGGAAGAGGGAGGTGTTCACACCAGGCCTCTAGGATTCCTTTAAAAATTGAGAATTCAAATGAAATACAAATTATGTGTGACTCTCCACCCCTTCTGCTATTCTTTGGGGCACTGAAAATATAAATGGTTTAATCTAGACCCAAGGGCTCTTTAATTCATTAGATGTAAGCCCAGCCAGGGGCCCTCTGGTATTTTTTTTCGAACTTTAAGAAGGGAGGGGTTGTTTTTCTTTTCAGAAATGCTAAATTATAGCTCTAACCTTAAGCTTCTTTTTAGCTGGGGAAACTCAACTCATGAGAGTTTATCCTCCCTTTACCCCCAACAATGGTCGCTCTGGGGCAGCTGAAACCCTGGAGCTTGAGTAACAGACAGGACCTGTATGGACACTCTGGAAAGCTTCACTCCACCTTTGCTGCTCACGGGTATGGCTCCTCCACCTGTTCAAAGGCTGCCTGTGCCAAGCCCTGTTCAATCCTGAGTCTCCTTGTCTACCCTGTCCTGTCTCTGCCTTGAAACCTCCTCATAGCACTCTGAGATTAATTCCACCCTCCAGTCAGAGCATGGCACCAAGTGACTGGTTAATTAATGATAACGTCCAGCCCCATTCACAGTTTATAGCTGTTTCCACACCATGTGCCTGCTGTCCCTGTGCAAAACAAGAGATCTCTAAGGGAGTTGTGCTTGCTGAGGTGACCTTTTTTCTAGTCCTTAGAAAGAGTTAGGAAAAGGGGCAGCCCAACTACTGCCCCAGCTTCTTCCCACGCCTGATGTCCAGAGACCAGGACTAGAAGTGTTTGTTGAAGGTTAAGGATCTAACGTCACACTGCCTAACCCACTGGAAAGGCAAAACCCACTAGACTGGCTAACGGGAGCAGTCGAGGGTGCAGCTCTGAGCCGGAATCGCACCCAGATAGGTAGACCAAAGGGATCCGGCCCTCAAAAGACAGCAAGCAATCTTCCTCCACCGCTCCTCAGAATGCCTGGGACACTAAACTCGGGGTGAAATAGGGGGCTCCCGGGCTCCGAGGGGTTAACGACGCGCGGGGCTGCACGTGACGTGGATAGTTCCAGCATTAAGTCAGAGACGCGGGTCCCCTCCTCTACTCCCCCACCCCCCGCGGCGCGCGCCGCTCCCGGGGGCTCCGCGCCCCTGAGCCCAGGTCCCTCCCCCTTGGCGGGCGCTCACAGGCCGCGCGGGGAGCGGAGCCCGGGAGCCCGGCGGCCTGACTGCCCGGAGCCGGCATGGACCCTGAGCGCTGTGCGCCCTTCGGCGTGGGGCCCACACCCGGCCCCTTCGCGGCGGCGGGGGACGAGCCTTCGGGCCCCCAGGGAGCGCCGGCCCCTGCGCCTCACCTGCACCCCACGCCGCCCCGAGGCCCACGGCTGACCCGCTTTCCGGCCTGCGGACCCCTGGAGCCCTACCTCCCGGAGCCCGCCAAGCCGCCCGCCAAGTACCTGCAGGACCCAGGGCCAGGCCCGGCGCTCAACGGCGGCCACTTCTACGAAGGCCCCGCGGAAGGTAACGCGCGACGCGGGGGTAGCGCGCAGCTCGACCCTCTCCTCTCCTTCCCTTCCCTGGCCCGCAGGGGCCTCGCGGCTTCGGTCTCCCGCTGGCCTATTAACTTTTTGTCCATCTCACTTTGCACTCCCGTTGCCGCGGAAGCCACACTGAGGGTGGCCCGGGCCAGGCAGAGGCCAGCGCAGTGCGGGAAGCATAGGCAGCCGTGTTCCCGGTGGCAGCGGGACTGGGAGGCGGGAGGTCGCGGGAGGGTGGAGCAGAGACAGCGGGGCGCCCATTCAGGGCGAAAGCGGCTGAAGCCAGGAAGAGAAAAGAGATCATGCTAGACTGGAGTTAAACTGGAGCGATCACCAACCGACCCAGAAGTCCGGATTGGGCCGAAGGCCTGGGAGCCACAACGAGCCCCGACGCTGCAGGAGACACGCACAGGTTTTGTCTGCAGCCATTGAGGGTGCAGAGGCTGGGACTTGACCCGGAGTGACCAAGGGCTGCGGCCGGCCCTGGCACCTCTCCTCCTCCCACCTAGTCGTCCCCGGAAGATCGCTTCCTGTGCATTGGGCGTTCCGCGGAGTGGCCACAGCTGGTTCCGCAGAGCTCAAGAACGAATAAATGTTTTTAGATCTCAGACTGACCTGACCTCCCCCGTCATGTACGATGATGGCCACTCTTCTCGCCATCTCAAGATCCCTGCACCGGATCCTCAGCACTGAGCTGTCCAAAACAGCCGTAGGCAGGCCTAAACCCTAGTCTTCTCGCACTCTTGAGCTGCGTGCAAAGCCCGGTTGGACCCTGCCAATCCCGGAATGCATGTGAACTGGGGACCTGGCAGGCTGGTCCGCGGCCTCGCCGCCACCCACTGCATCAACCTACCTGTAGGAGTCTCTACAGGCCATCTCCTCTATGCTGCTGCATCCTGCAGCTGAGGCCAAGAGCTGGACCTTCTGAGATCCGCCGTCCCTCCGCTGCCTGTGCTATGCTGGTGCCTCGTGGGCCTCCACAGAGTGGCTTGGCAGCTCTGGCCTTCGTCCAGTCGGGGTTGGTGAGCGTGTAGAGGAGGGTGGGAAGGTTTGTGTGGGTCAGCAGAGGAAATGAGTTAGCCCGCGGAGCTTCATGTCTGTGTCCTTTGAAAGAGGCTCTCCTGATAAAAACCACCGTTGGGACTTAATGAGAAGCAGTTGGCCTGGCTCCTCTGATCCCTGCCAGACGGGCAGGCGGCCGCGCAGCGCCCAGAGCACCTCCGGGGACAGGTACTCGGCTTGGCTCAGCGCTCCGCACGGGGCGGGACCCAGCCCAGGGGCCACCGTCCCGCCATTGGAGCGCGTTCTGCACAGAGCACCCAGGCGCCTGGACAGTCCTGGCAATGCGTGCTTCGTTGAGAGCTGGAGCGGAAGACCGAGATCTGAGATCCGACGGCCGGGTGAGGGAAGGAGGACAACGAAATACAGGGAAAAAAAGTGTAAACAGTAAACCAAAAAAGGAAGAAACTTGGTCATGTAACAGGGGAGGGCTACCAGATCAAGAGGTAAAAGACAGTCAGCAGCTGAGCATGAGTGACAAAGGAATAAATGAACGAGCAAACGACAAAGAAGCAGTGGAAGATCAAACGAAGCGAATAAGTGAGGAAAGGACGAAGGAGGAGAGAGCAGACAAAACGAAAGGGAAAAAGACATCTTAAAAGAATGGAACGCTCCAAATGAAAACAGGTGTGATACGAAAATCAATTTTCAAGCTGAAAGGAGAACAGGCCAAACGAAAAAGAGGCACGCAGTGGTTCGAGGAGAGCCTGGTGGAGATACTGGCCGCCGCTGGCCACCCCAGGTTCCCAGCCTGAGCTCTGCGGGCAGCTCAAGGCTCCGCAGCCAAGCAGACCTAGGTAAGGCTGCCGGAGAGGAGCAGTGTAAGAGGCTTGAGCCACAGAATCTAGGGAATTCTGAGCCACAGAATACAAGGGAAGCGGAGGGCAAGGAGAAGACAGCCTTATTCCCCTGCTTTTAAAATACTGGGCTCCGAGCGTTCCCAGTTCAGACCAGTGAGCTAGCAGCTGCGCCCCATCTGCGGCACGGTCTTTTCCAAGACCCCGCAGTTGCGCTCTTGGAAGCCTCGCGCTCGCTTCTCTCCCTCCGGAAGCCCGCGGGCCTCATTCCTCCCTTTGCAGAGCCCAGCCGTGCTCTGGACCAGATCATTGCCCTAGCAGTGCCAGCCACCTTCACGCTGTGGCGCTTGGCTACCCTGAGGATTTGGGGAGCTGCCCAGCGGTTTCTTCTTACTCCCCCGAGGCCACCAGTCTGTCCCTAAACTTGCTCCCTGACATGGTAACCCGCCCTCTGGAGGTGACTCCTGATGAAATTTTGTCCGCTGCACAGATCCCAAGACCGGTCCAACCGCGGACGAAGTTGAGATTCTTTCCGGAGAACACCTCGGCCCCAAAGGCTGTTGTGCACATTTGTATCCACAGTGGCTGCGGATCCTCGCCCAAAGCTGCCACTGTCCAGGCTTCAAGAAATTCTGCACTCCTTTAGAGTTTATGCCGAACAAATTTGCAATGCGTGGAGATTGCCCAGTGGTTGGTCTTGCTGCCACCACTGCAATGGAAGTTACCCATCTGGGTGTGCTGTGTAGGCAGCCTAGAAGTACAGCTCAATGCTGCACAATTGCCTGGAGGCAGCATCTAGTAGAGACTGGCAGATGTGAGGACTGGTTCAGGGTCAGAGTTCTTTGGCTCCTGGCTTTCACTGTGGACAGACTGCCTCTAGGGTCACTAGTCTTCACATCTGTGCGGGTAGAGGACTCAGGTAAGGGATCTGGGTGCTGAGCCTTAGGCTCCTGAAGTCCAAATGTGTACTCTTTGTCACCCACCTAGTATGAATCAGGTGCAGAGGATCCTACACAAACTTCACATGTGCCCTCCTTACCACAGCAGCCTTCCTCCATTCCTGGGCTGCCTTTCCCTGGTTGCAGACCTCCGTTTACTCCATTTCTATCTGGCTGTCTCCCAGGCCTTGTCAGGAGGCTGCTTGGTGTTCTTTGAGAAGCAATCCTATCGCTCAAAGAGGAATCATGCTATCCTCCCGTTGGAGACCTCCAGCTGATCAAGGAGGTTTCAAGGCAAGGGCAATAAGGATGGAAGCAGTTCTCAGGTCCTTTAAGAGATCTGTAGATTGGCTAGGCATGGAAAGTAAACAGAGGCCAGTGGGCTCGGCCTGTTTCAGGGAGTAGCTCTTCTGAAAAACCCTACCGTGCTTTCATCCCTTTACCCTGACAGCTGGGTGAAGAGAGCAAATTCAAAGACCCTTGATCTTATCATTTCCTCTGAGTAGGCTGTGTTGAGACAGACACTAAAGGTTCAAGAGCGAGATGAGCAAGTCGAAGGCTTTGGGGAGCTCCCTGCAGTATACCCTAAACCCTTGCCCTAAGTTACTCTCACCTCTTTTTTGCCTGGAATCCAAGACAGCCTCTTTTGAGAACCCAAACTCCATTTTGGGAGTCTGCCACGTGTGGGGTGCCCCCTACAGCCTCCTTGCTTTATTTTTAGTTCTTTCATTTAACTTCATGAGTCCACCTTCTACCAAATGAAACTATCGCCAAAACAAAATATGTTGGCCAAGAATGGAAGGCAGAGGCTATGTTTCTCCCCCTAGGTGTCACCTGAATTGTGAGGAAGACCTGCTGTCTGGGCTGTCACTGCTGGAGGGGTGTAGCTGGAGGCCAATCCTTTTTCTGGCTGTTCTAGGCCAATCCTTTTCTGGCTGTTCTAAGCTCCACGATGAGGAGCTTATTTCATAGTCTGGGTGGTCCTGGGAGGTCATAAATCACCTTCCAGCTGAGGAGGACCTTGTCAAACTGTCCTTCACAAGGCAGACCAGGGACTCATCTGACCCACATCCTGAGAAACCTATCTCTCAAGTCCCTTACCACCAGGGACCTGAAACCAAGTCCCTGCTCACTGGGCCTTCCAGGGGGTGAGGCCCCTACTGGAGATGGGCCTGAAGCCAGGAAAGAGGCTGTGAGGCAGTGGGCCATCTTTGTGGCATCGTGGCTGCCGTCTCAGAAGACTGTTGAAGAAGGATTTCATGGGGACAACACAGGGGTCTTTGCCAAAGAGAGGGTGAGGTGACTAGGGTCACTTATTTTTTTTTTTTTCTTTTTTACCAAGCTCTGTTAGTTGATCATAGAGCTCTGTCAAGCTTCCTGAGTGAGGGTTAGCATGTCAGTGTGGGGCTGCTGGGAACTGTTCCCAGTCTGCAATTGAGCCCTCCCTGTCTGTTAATCATGAGCAAAAGGAGAGCAATCAGAAACTCTGGAGGAGGGGATGTGCAAATAGTGGAGAAGGTGCCTCACCTTGGTACTGCCCTCTCAATTCTCCTTCATTGAGCATACCTACCTGGCCTCCACCTCTCTGTTGGTGGAGCTTAAGTCCTTGCCTAGACCTCCAACTTTGAGAGGAATAAGAGAAGCCATCCTTTTGGAAAAATCATATGTCCCATTTGTCCTATTCCAGAACTGGGAGATTTGATGTTGTTGACCTGACACTTAAGAGTTCAAAGCAACAAGGCACAGCCAGACCAGTCAGAGGTGGTCTGAGTATCTTCATGCATTGCCTGCCTGGTCCTGGGAACAGAGCTATGGGCATATAACATGGGAACCAAGGAAGAGTCTGGAATAAGGGAGGCTTCCTGGCAGGGGTGGGAGATGTCAGCTATCCTACCCTCATTCCCTGCCCCAATTCTTGGCCTGCCAAAGTGGCAGTCCTTGCCGTGGCGCCAATCCTGGCACCTCCACACCCTGTGGGATGCACTACCACAGAGCACTTCCCCGAAATGAATCCCTCTCTGGCCCCAGCAGATCTGCCCAGACCACAGAGCACATGGTTCCCCAGGGCCCCCTCCCCAGCTGGAGGCTCAGCAAGCAGCCCTCTGAATGCCAGGCTCCCATAGAAGGTGCCTGCTGGGAGGAAGGGAAGAGAAAGAAGAGGAAGGGGGAGGCGGAGACTGAAGCTTCAATGTTCTTCCCTCCCTCCATTCCACCCACAAACCCCCCTGGTTTGGTTTCCACCCTCCTTTTTGTTTTCCATTGCAGCTGAGGAGAAGGCCTCCAAAGCTGCCAGCTTCCCCCAGCTGCCCTTGGACTGCAGAGGGGGCCCCAGAGACCGGCCCTCTAACTTGCAAGATTCTCCAGGCCCCTGCCTGGCCAGTCTGCGTGTCCCTCTTTCCCCGGGACTGCCTGACTCCATGGAGTTGGCCAAGAACAAGAGCAAGAAGCGCCGTAATCGTACCACCTTCAGCACGTTCCAGCTAGAGGAGTTGGAGAAAGTCTTCCAGAAAACTCACTACCCTGACGTGTACGCCCGGGAACAGCTGGCTCTGCGCACGGATCTGACTGAGGCCAGGGTACAGGTGAGGGCACTCTGGGCACCAGGCTCTCTGGATATCTCAGCCACTCAGATTATGGGCCAGGTCGTGGAAGGGCTGAGAGCAATCCTTACCCCCCAGCCTGCCTAAGCCTGGGCTTGTGGGACTCATTCTGTGTGTCCAGTTCTGCTGCAGCACAGGCCCTTCCAGCCAGGCTGAGGTTTATGCATGCATGGACAGATAATGGCATCTTAAAGTCAAAAGACTATGTAGGTGTTCTAAATGTGCCCCACTTACCAGCTAGTCAAGTGATTTGAGTCATGTCATTGAATCTCAGCAATTTAGGTAGCACCTGATAAGCAGTGAATGTTGAACACATATGAGGGCTGCTCCTAAGGTAGCTACCCAGGATGGGAAGGTACCTGCTGGTAGCATCAGAGTCATTGAGAGCCAGTGACATTCAGCCTCTACCAACTCTCTATCTCTAGCTGGGAGAACCTGGTTTGGACCTCCTCCACCCCACTAACTCTCCCCACAGAGACCAGACATCAGGGATGGAGCTGTAGCTCTCTTCATGTTGCAGAGTGGAGGGTGGCAGACACTGGGAAAGGAGGAAAGAAAGTCTATCAAAGAGCATGAATGTGCCAAGCAGGGTTGGGGCTTGAGAAAGAGTAAGTCTGGCCCAAGACAAAGATGGTTTGTGGGCTCTTTTGAAGGGACTCACTCATTGCAGGCTCTCTGATACCAAGCGGAAGGCGCTGGGAGCCGTGGACTTGGGCTTCTAGGGAAAGGTGAGAAGGTGGCTGCTCTAACAGGTTCACCCAGCACTAAGACCTAACAGAAGCAAAACTCATACTTATTAAATCTTGCATGTAGCCCTTCCAGAGATTCTTTGAAGGTGCTGAGGCAGGGACCAGCTCTGGGGCACATGAAACTTGGTAGACTAGTCTGTAGAGGACAGCTGTCATGGAACAGAGAAGTCCTAACAGATGGATTCAACACATCTGTCATGAAAAGCTTTCCCAATTTTTGAGGCCCCTAGAGTAGGAAAGTTTTCTTTGGCAGGCAAATGATACCTACCCATAAGCCCACCCTGTGGAGAGGAATAATAAGACCACACAGGGGATAATGTATGGAGCAGGTCCCAGCGAGGCAGAGGTCTATAATAGGGATTCTAAGGGGAAGAGGGGTTGAAAGGGAAGTAACTCCCAGTAAAGTTATCAGATTGGCTGGCCTTGCTTCATCTGTGAGGGAGGGAGGGAGGGTAGAGACAGAAAATCCAGAAAACTGAGCAGACAGGGTGGCCTTCCCTCACCTTGACCAGATCTGCTGTGACATCTCTGGAACCTGGGAATGAGGGGCTAGGTGTATGTACATCCTCTTAATCGTCAGGACCTTAACCCACCTGATTGAGTAGGAATGACCATTGGGGAAGGCAGTCTGTGTGGGGATTCTCATCTCATTTCATCTCAGCCAGAATAGCTGGATTGTGCATTCACGTGTGTGCGTGCACGCACACATGCATACACACTCACATGCATGTAACTTCTTTTGTTGTGATTTCTAGCTAGATGCCTGCAAAGCAGTAGTTGTGTTTGCTTTTGTTTTGATATTACCAACATCTCTCCCAGACCTTGATCTACAAACATTAAATGATAGAAATAAAAAATATACACACCAATACACATAAATATAACAGTATAGGGCATATACCAAACAACATATCCATCCCAGTTAAGTATGCAATATGCACAACAAATAGACATGCCATCCTCACCTCATAAGAGCCTATATATGAACAGAAGCAATTCCCAAATGGATCCTGGTGACAGTATTGGTGAGAGAGGTCAGGGTATTATACATGTCCAGTGGAGGTGCACCACCTGCATATGTGTACTGGGGAGGTGGGAACCCCGGCAGCAAAAACCTAAACAAAGGTAGGAAGGAACAAAATTGAGGACAGTCTCAAAGGATCACAAGATTGGGAGCTTGGGAGGCAACTAAGAACAACTGAGTACTGTTGCTGGGTAGGACATGGGGCTATGGAGGGGGCAGAGACCAATTTCAAGGGGCCTTGTTAAGAAGCTGGGCTCTAGGCCAAGACTCCAGGGAGCTACTGAGGGTATAAAAGGGACCATGATTGGGGCTGGGGATTTAGCTCAGCGGCATAAGCGCCTGCCTTGCAAGCAGGCAGTCGTGAGTTGGATCCCTGGTACCGATGAAAAAGACAAAAAAAAAAAGGACCATGATCTGAGCAGAATGTCTTTATGATTTCTCCGATGATGCAAGGTGGATAGCCTGGAAAAGGAGACAAAGCAATGAGAGTAGAACCCCAATAATCTAGGCACCGGGCCTCCCAGGAAGTGCTCTGGGCATCTGATGTCCACAGACCCCTTACTACCCTAGCCAGGCACACCAGGCTGGAGAAACAGTGACTCTGACTCAGCTTGGAAAATGGTAGCCGGCACCCCTGGGACCAATAAACATGGTTCGGGCTTGAGCCTCTCCCAGTCTCCCACGGCCCAGAGAACAATGTAGATTTATAAGCAGCTCAGAATCTTCTAGTCAGGAGCCAGCCCCAAGCCCATGGGAGGACATAACAGTCAGCTCTCTCCCTAGAAGGTGCACTCTTCAGGTGCTCTAACATGCCCTCAAACCCCGCAACACTCCTCCTCAGGTCTGGTTTCAGAACCGCAGAGCCAAGTGGCGGAAGCGTGAGCGTTATGGGAAGATGCAGGAGGGTCGGAACCCCTTCACAGCTGCCTATGACATCTCTGTGCTGCCTCGCACTGACAGCCATCCCCAGGTAAGGCCCCAGACCACCCACTCTGAGTTAGAGTTTAGCCATGCTCCACAGAATCACCAGCAAGATTAGCTCTGGCTCAAGGGAAGCTGGAGCAGCATCAGGGCCTTGGGTGACCTGAGTAAATCACTTAACTTTTTCCTCTGCAAAATTGAGGCTTTTGCCTGCCTCATGAGTGATGCACTCAGAACACAAAGGAATCACAGAAGAAAGTTTAGCAGTGGCAAGGGCCTCCTACGTTCCAAGAGACAGCCCTAGGCCAAGTAGAAGTTTCCTGGAAACTTTTTGGGACCTCAAGGATAGTGAGAGAGAGAGAGAGACAGAGACAGAGACAGAGACAGAGAGAGACAGACAGACAGAGACAAGAGACAGAGACAGAGACACAGAGAGAGAGAGAGACACAGAGAGAAAGTCAGACAGAGAGACAGACAGAGAGACAGAGACAGAGAGAGCACTACGAGGTAAAACTGATAGTTCCCAGGGCCACTGGCTCATGGACTTTCTTTTTCCCTCTCTTTTCAGATGCAGAACTCCTTGTGGCCCAGCCCAGGACCTGGGAGCCCAGGGGGCCCCTGCCTTGTGTCTCCAGAGGGCATCCCTTCCCCATGCATGTCTCCATATTCCCATTCCCATGGGAATGTGGCTGGCTTCATGGGGGTGCCAGCATCCCCAACAGCCCACCCTGGCATCTATTCTATCCATGGCTTTCCCCCCAACTTGGGAGGCCACAGTGTTGAGCCCTCCCCAGATGGTGACTACAAGTCCCCAAGCCTTGTCTCACTCAGGATGAAGCCCAAGGAACCACCTGGCCTGCTGAACTGGACCACGTGATAAGTTGAATGGACACGCAGACTAAGCTGCCCATCTCCTTTTCTGTTCCCGGTTGCTCCTGGTCCACCCTTGCCTGGACACCAGAGAGTATACATTTCTGCCTCCAAGCCCAGACGGAACTGGAGGCCAGGGAGAGAGGCTGGGACCCTCAGCATCCAGCAGAAAACAGTCCACAGGGTCTTTTCTCTTAAAATAAAATGGAACTGCCTAGGAGGAAGAGGGTTTCAAAGTGGGCAGGATTTTTCCTGTCATAAACTGAGTGCTTCACTCAAAGTGGGATAAAGGGAGCGATACCCAGGTCTGCTTCCTCAAGACTTTGCCTAGATCTGTCTGTCATCTCTCCAACTGAAATAGCTTAACTAGTTTCTCATTTGGGGAGTCCAGAAACATAAGAGGAGGATGCAGGTTAAACGGGGAGAAGCTCTTTGGGACAGGAGAAATCAGTCTTCTTTGACCACCTAAAAGACCTTGCATCTGCTTCCCCTCCACCAGGGGGCGTGCACCCAGTCTCCGGCTGACTGGCTGGAAGGTCTGAAGGTCAGCATAAAGGATGCCTGTGTCCTGTGCCCCAGCCACCCAGTATGGTGGCCTGTACTAGATCTCCCAACATGCTCCTCCAAGTGGGCAAAAATTCCATCAGCAGCCACCAAATATTTGGAGTCACTTCAATAAGATCAGGCCAGGGCTATGCTGTGGAAACTATAGTGAATTTTGGGTCAGAATAAAACAGAATTCTTTAGTTTCTCAGTCCCTGAAATCCCAACCCGCATTTTTATAAAAATACTTTTGTTTAAAAAAATATGCTGCCCAGCATAGTAATAAAAGTGGTGGTGTTTTTTATACCAGAAAACTGTCTATTCCCAGTACTTTGGTACCTGGTTACCTTAAGAGTGCTCTGTGTCTGGGGTCCAGGCTGGGCAAAGCCCTCCTGAAGGGGCCAACAGTGATCCCAGAGTCTTGGTCAGTAGTAGTGAGCCTATGGCACACACGTTTGTATCACTTAAAGCTCTAAAAGCTTCACCATTACTGGTCTAGGGGAAGATGGGCTTGCTAAAAAGCCTTCAAGGCCAGTGCATGCCATCCCTGGTCCTGTCACCTGCCCAGGGTCTCTGGGGCTTCAGCTGGTGCTGAGAGGCAAGGAAGACAGCCCAGTTCTAGGGCCAGCTTCATTTGGTAGGGAAATTTGAGGGTGGGGATAGGAGTCAAAAGGTTGAAATAAGTTAATGTACGACAATGACAAGAACAGAAGTAGAGGATGCCCACCGAGGGCCCTGAGCTCCTGTAAGCTGGGACCCCAGTGGGCTGGGGGTGGGGCAGTCACTTCCCCCAGATGCCCTAGGAGCACGTCTGAGCTGTGGGGCAGAGACAAAAACCAGAACTCTTTCTTGTGGTTTCAGAGTATTACCCATTCTATCCTTCATCCCCACTTTCTGCCTTATCTCTGGAGCCTGGAAGGCAGGAAAAAAGCAGGCCTGGCCCTCCCACCCTCCCAGTAAACACAACCACATTGCTCAGAAGAATTCCGTCTCAGCTACAGCCGAGCCACCCCCACCCCACGCTTCATCTTTCAGGCACAGAGAAACCCAAGCACACAAAGACACATTAGTGTCGTGCTTATTCCCAATCAGGGAGCAAGTCCTCCTTTGGATCAGATTTCCCAATGAAGACAGTCACAGTGAGGAGGCTACACATCCCCCCAGAGGGGCCAGTGCCTGCTTCTCTTTCCTCCCCTCCCTAGCTTGTGGTGGTGACTTTCCTCTCTATCCTGACACTGACAGGGGGTGGGGGGCATCAAGAAGGGCAGAAGCAGGAAAGTCTCCCCTGGCTACCACTGATGGAGGAGCCTCCTGTACCTTCACTCTCTGGTCAGCCATGCAACTGGGGCTTAAACCCCCATTTGTAACTCTAGGGCTCACTGTACTCGAAGATTCTTCACCCACTGGGTAGACAGCAAAGTTCAGGGCCTTCTGTCCTGTGAAAGTCAGAGAGCAGCAGAGAAAGATTAGTTTATTCCACAAACGTGTGTTGAGATCCCGCTCTGTGCCAGGTACTGTTCTGTGCCAGAGATAGGGCAATGGTCAAGAAAAACAAGATTCTTCTTTTGGCATAGAATGAAGAAGATGGAGAGAAAATAGAGGAAAGGATATGGAAGTCCAAGCAAAAAAAGCCAAAGAGGTAAAAACAGAAGAAAATAAATTCGAGCCTGAGATCGAGGCAGCAAGAGTGTAGAGGCAGGCAGAGCCTATGGGCAGAGGCCAGGAGAGGGCCTGAGCTGGGAGAACTGCAAAGGGGGGGCACAGGGAGGCCAGTGACTGGCTACTGGCTCCCATCCAGGGTCATCCACCCACAGCTCATATTTTTCTGTCCAGTGACAGCTAAATGAAGAGAAAGCTAACTTTACAACCGCCCACTTCACACATAATGAATATGAATGGGTATCCAGAGCCCGTTCCATGGGACTATCATGAGCTGACAGGTCCTCCCACTGACTGGGCCATCCCAGTCAGCCTGTCCCCCAGCTGGGGTAGGCAGCCCTTCCACCTGCTTCCCATTAGCCATGTCCCCTCCTCCTCTACACCCATAGGACACAGCCCCCATTTCTAGATGTCCCTGACCCTGGCCTCACTCCAGAGGTGAACTGAGGCCTCAGCCTGGACCCTATAATTTCCCTAGGGCCTGTTTGGGCTCTATTTACTCCTGGGACACTGAAGGGAAGTGGCCTCACCTGGATTCCCACCTTTAGGGAAGGTTCTAGGATGTCTGCCCTTTGCTGGAGCTCTTCTCTGCCCCTAGGAGGCGGCCAAAAATTCAAGCCTTAAAATTTGGTTCTGGCAGGAGCCTGATCACTGTGTCAGGCAGGCTGGGAGGGCCTAGCCAGGGGGTCCAGGCCTCCTCCTTCAGCCAAACAGTAGAAATGCATCTCATTAGAGGCATTCAATCCCCCTTCCTCTCTTCCTCTAGTCACCTTAACATCAGCCTGAATTACAAACCCAAAGTGCAGGCCCTCTTCAGACTAGACAGGAACAGAGCCTAGCACACACAGGAGCCAGGCAGCCATTTACTCCCCTGACACAGCTGATGGAGAACCACTTTACCCCTGCCCAACCTCCTCCACCACTGGCTCAGCCTACCCATTTGTACCAGGAAGACAAGAGCATACGCATCTGTTCCTGGAGGCCTTGTTACTGAGGCCAGAGCCTCCCTCTTCCCACTCAAGAACTGTGGGCTCCCCTAGTCCAGTCTGTTCTCTGGGAAGGGGACATTATCTAGGATCACAGGAACCTAGAGGTGTTTGTTTCTGAACCCTCAAGGGAGGTGAGAAACTGGTGTCCCATTCGTCTAGACACTCAGGGCAGGAACCTGGCACAGGGCCTAGTTCTAGAGCAGGCTCTAGGTGTGATGCAGGGATGCATGGCTGAGTGGTCGTCTCTTCTCATAGGCCTCTGGATTCAGAGGAATGAGCTACGATAGGGGACTTAAAGGCCCAAGAGTTCCGGTCCCTTCTAGGAGACACAGAAAATGGGTAAATATTTATAGGTTAGAGTCAGAGGGAACCTAGCAATGCAAACAATTTCTACCGCTTATTATTGCGCCTTGTAGCGAAATATGCATTCATTAGACTTTATTCAGTCTTCAAAATAGGGCTATAACAAAGTTCATAGCTAACCCAACTGAGGCCTAGCACCTGATTACCTCTAGGTTCCTCAGAGACTAAATGTCAGTCTGAGTAAATCGGGGCTCTAGCTAAACTGTTGTATTATAAGAGTGGCCTGAGGCTGTGTCAAATGTCAAATGAAGGAAACAACTATTGTGTCTCTGAGCAGTCTGCTCACTGGAGGACAGACAGGAAAGTGGCCTCCAGGAGACACGCCCAATAGATAAGACAGGGACAGCTGATACAGGAGTTCTCTGGAACCAGAAGAGAAATTGAGGCTTGGGATAAATAGGGGAGGAATAGCAGGGACCTTGAGGGTATATATTCAGGGCCAGCCACGGACTAGGCCGAGGCCAAGCTTTGGTGGTCCAGCCAAGGCCTAATGCAAGGGACATTTGCCATGAATCTTCTGTGCCAGTGACCCTGCTAGAGCAAGTACCAAGGTGAACAAATAAGCATAAGGGTACATAGGTGATGCTGGGGAACAATGATTAATAGAGGTTCTAACAATGTATATTGCAAAGATCTGGACTTGACTCTGGCTTTAGTCCCTTTTTGTAATAACCTTGGCCAAGTTTTTTCTTTCTGTACTATAGTTTTCTCATCTGCAATATAGGAGTTGCAATGGTATTTGCTTTGGGCGTTACTATAAAAGTTATTTTACATAAAGTACTTAACAACAGTGGCTGGCACATAGTAAGTATTCAATACTGACTACTTTGTAGAAAATGTGCCTTCAAGAATCTCATATCATACCTAATACCAGGTTGGTGTCTAGCAGACTTTGCCCCATATTAACAAGGGGCAATTCCTATTTTCAAGGTGACGCAAACCTCAGGGTAAGCCTTTCCATCCCTCAATAGATAAAGCAGCAACAATCCTGAGCCAAGTTAGCAATAGTTAACATTCTATGTATTTCCGCCATTTAGAGAGCCTTCATGGATCCTACCCATCACAAGACATTTCTCCAAGATATTTCTGTATAAAACCCAGGTTTAAGTGGCTCACCTAATACACTTTGAGGCTGTAAAAAGCCTTCCATCCCTAAGCCACCACCTGGACTGATAGTTAAAGGATTCACTAACCCAGGTTTGATGGCCTGTGTTCTTTTCTACAGTTCAGAAGAGATAGGGGGGAAGTGAAAAGAAGGGAAATGAAAAGATAGAAGGAGACTGAAACCTCAGGCCAGGCCATTTTAGCAACCCAGATGCTTGCTGAAATAAGAAGGTAAAAAGATCTATCTTCCCTAAATGGAAATCTCAAGATACAACTTCTTGTTAGGCCTGGGAAAAAAATCATTATGCATACAAAACTGTATTGAACTGCCTTCCCTGTACAAATTACTTTGGGGAGAAAGAGCTGATCAGTCATAAGGGCTCCCTATTCCTTCCACTTGGCTGCTCCTAATCATGTTGGCATTCAAGTCTGTCCTGACACTGAGTGGTTCCCTGGCAAGCACTGAACCAATAAGTGGACTTTCCCCCAAGAATGTTTTATCAGACAAGACCCCTGTGAAGACTTAAGACCTTATATACATTGTCTATAAGGAATCTTACAGCAATTCTGAAAAGTGAATACCTCTTTACCAGCACCAAAATAGTAATATCCTCTGAAGTAGTTTGAAGGTGGTGGGAGGTAAAGACAGCGATGACCGGCATCTGAGAGTGAATGTAGTTTCTAGGTTTAAACTGACACCTATCAAAAGTTTTGCTTCTCCCTTAGCCATACAAGGTTCCTGGGCTCTCAACACTGCCCCAACATGAAGGTGACTCCTGATGGGCTATTTCCTTGGCTCTGAGCACAAGTCTTGCTTCAATCTCATCCACCTGCCTCACATTGAAACATGACTGGTTAAGGCCAGCTCCAGGGCATGATTCCAAAAAACCTGGGGCTACTAACAAAAGTACATCAACCGGGCGTGGTGGCTCACGCCTGTAATCCCAGCACTCAGGAGGCTGAGGCAGGAGGATTGTTGTGAGTTCGAGACCAGCCTGGGCTACAAAGTGAGCTCAAGGCCAGCCTGAACTGCATAGCGAGACCCCGTCTCAAAAAGACAAAAAAAAAAAGTACATCAAACCCAAGGGTACAGGAAGGACCACATATCACTCCAGCAACCCAGAGTACTGGAACCAGGTTGAAGCAATCCCAGATGGAAGTGGGGAGATGACATTGGGTATCACCTTTTCCACTTCTCCCCACAAGTCTGAAGACAGTGGGTAGAAGTGGGCAGAAGACAAGTGGGGAACATTATCAATGCAGGGGAGAAAAACAACTTTTAAGAACTGGAGATTTTCAGAATTCCTATTTCCTGAAGGCAAGAGAAACAGGGATTGTTTTTGCTTCCTTTTAATGTAAACAGAACCCACAAACACATACAAATCTCAATAAGACACAAGAGCACACACACAGATTTATATAGATATTTACAAGGCCTTGCAAACCCAGAGGAAACTGGCACCCCTGGTTAAGGGAAGCCTCTCTCCCTGTCTCAATCTCATCCAAAACTAAAGAGCTGCAGAGCTGTTGCTTCTGGATGACATTTAACAGGCTGGAATGATAGCAGAATAAAACCCCAAAGTACAACCAAGAGCCAGCTGGCTGGTCTTGGTCCTAATCCTAATCCTCTTTCTTGGCAAGATGACATGCCAGAGCTGTGTAACTCGGGAAAAGTCAGTGTGAACCTGAAATTCAAATGTATGAAAAGGGGTACCCAGCTCAGTCCAGCTTTTCCCAGCTTTGGGCTGACTGTGAAATGAGCTGCAACTAGCCATGTCCAACACAGGAGGATGGGAGCAGGGGAGGAGTGGACAAGAGTGGATCCCAAGCAGAGGGATGGCTGTTTCTATGTAGGACGCTGGAAATCAATCAGAGGCCAAAATGGGCTCACCCACAGGCCCAGGGCTGGCTGTGGAGGACAGGATGGGGTTGTGCTGCCACCTGGAGGGGTATGGGAGCACTGCAGCAATGACCAGGAAGTCCCTAGGTATGAGAGCATTTCTTTCTGCCTAAGTTTCCCGCCTGGAAGCCTCACTGCAGCAGCTCTTCCCAAGAAATGGGCTTAGAGAAGACCTCCCTTTCTAGCCAGAGGTCATAGTTCATCTGGAAATCCTCTGGAAGATCCACCCGTTGGCCCAGGACACTCTGTAAGCAGTTATCCACTGGCAGGAAGTCAGGGTTGCTGTGGGCCCGGTCATAGCGCCGGGCATTGAAGCGTTCAATGTTGGCACGGAGAGCACATTCCTCTGCTTGGAAGTCCCAAGGCCTGGCATCAAGATCTGCGACAAAGCAGAAAGGCCGGGCATCAAGATCTGCGACAAAGCAGAAAGACACAGTTGGGAACCCAGACTTACAACAGCTCCCCATGAGTTCATATCAACTCAGAGGTAGTTGGGATAGAGAAGAGAAGAGGGGTAAAGTCGTGACAATTTCTAAAAATGGAATGGCTTGGGAGGGAGGGACTGACAGTAACCTGGGATGCCCTCAGATGCTGAACCTGGGTAGCTTCCCTGAGTTTTTCCTAGAGCTCCCATCCCAACCATCCCAATGCCACAACAGCAGGAGCTGGGATCCTTCCTGTTCCCTAGTGGAATGCTCAGGGCAAACATGTTACCTTTCCCTATAGGCACTCTCTCCCATCCTGCTTTGTGGGTGGCCTCACCATTGCCATATGCCCAGTCATCATTCAGCCGATGCCGCACTTTCTGGTAGATGGCAGACATAGTCTTCATGTTGCTCTTGCGCCACTGCCGCCCCAAGTACTTGGTTTGCACCTTGAGTAGCTTTAACACATAGAGCTGCATCATGGCTTGTTTCACTTTGAGGGCCCGCTTCAAGATGGGTGCTGACTTGAACACTACCAGCATCTGGGAAAGGCAGGGAGCATCTCAGGATAAGGACAGGAATAAGGAATAAATACACATACCACCTGAGTTATGGGCAGGGCGATACGCTATGCCAGTTTCCAGGTTCCCTCAGTCTCAGGGGCTTGCTGGCACAATGGTCTTTACATGCTAATACAGGGAAAGTCTAGGCAAATCGGGGCGGTTGGTTATCCTTTGGATCACAGAATCTAAAGATTCTTGGGAATCTTAAAGAAAGCTACGCAGGGCCGGGGATTTGGCTCAGTGGCACAGTACCTGCCTGGCAAGTGCAAAACTAAGAGTTCGATCCCCAGCACCAAAAAAAAAAAAAAAAAAAAGAAAAGAAAAGAAAAGAAAGAAAAAAAGCTATGTATTCCTTCAATAGAACATTACCGTGTGTACACACAACACACAATTTCATAGAATTTATGGACCTTCCCACTTCAAAGGCATCCCCAGACCAAGGGTTAACAAAACTCCCAGGACCCTGATTGTGTTACCATCCAAGAGACTATAGAAAAAGCTTGTCTGTGAGTGTGGTTGTTCTAAAGTATAACTAAACCTTTTCTAGCTTTCCTTTAACTCATCAAGGAACTTTTAATCAGTTCTTAAAATGCAAGGATGTGGCTACAGCAAATCTTTGATAGGAAGGACACAGCTGCAGCAGCAATCCCTTGCTCCAGGGCTCCCTGTTCCTAGAACGAAGGGGAAGGTGCATGTATGGGGTGTCATACTCTCTGAGTGACCAATTTTAGGTCTGCTGATGATACTGACTTACCATTGTCCTTGAATGTTTCCATTTTGTCAACTTGTTCAAGATCCGAAGCAGATTGATACAAGAGAAGAGGTTCCTCCAGCAAAACTGATTGTTATCACCTGCTTCCTGCCAGGGAAAGTCAGAAATAATCATAACCTTCACAGGTGCAGGTTGCTCAACAGTTCCAAAAAACCCTCTGCACATATATCAGATAGCTGGGTTTCCAAGCCTCTACCAGGAACTCCCTCTTTCAGGGCTGCCCAGGAGAACTATATCCTAGAAGCTGGCAGGGGGATTGGAGGGAGCGTGGAGTTCACAAGATTTCCTGCAGGAAATATGGGTCATAAAACCTGGGCTGTGGCTCTAAGAGTCCCACGTGAGAAAAGGGAAGCAATCCTATTAGGCAAGCTGAGGGTCAGCAACCCCTTAGGACCATGCTTCCTGATTGTCCCCTATATTCAAATCTTCCTACTCTACAGGGTCCTCCCCCTGCCCCTCTGTGTACTTTTGGTAACTTCAAAAATGCTGTCCTCTGTAGAAGATACCTCTATCCCTACAGGAGGCAAACTTCATGCCAAAGAGACAGCTGGGAGAGCCCATCCACTCACCAGACTCTCCGCAGTCAGCTCTGGCAGCTCATTTACCACACAATGCGGATAATCCAGAACAGAGATGCTGAAGAGGCAAGAGAACCCAGGGGCCTACCATGAGCAAACGCCTGGGTCTGATGGAGCAGCCATAACTAAGTTGGCTCCTGACTTTCCTCCATCATGCATTGGAGCACAAGTAGAAACCTACCTTGTTTGCCCTGTCCCAGTTTCCCAGCTGTAAATATCTACTACATGAAAATTTATATGGTTCCTCTGTGGCTGGAAAACAGTCTACATAATTTTATACGGGGTTGAGACAAATCTGGGGCTGAGGTAAGAGACGGCTCATGGCAACTAATTTATGCTGACTCCGACTTGAGTTGGTACCTGGCTGGCAGCTCATCCTGTGGTGGGCACTAATGAGCAGGCACTGTCAAGTGCAGCTGCCAACAGGCAGGTGTGAGCATGAATGTGTATAAGAGAAGACAGAGCTATGCCATACACATGTCAAGTTCTTTAGACAGTCTCCTCAAAAACAGTGCAGCTGAGTACGGTGGTAGCACATGCCTGTGATGCCAGCACTTCAGCAGGCTGACGCAGCAAGTTCCTGATCACATTAAACAACTCACTGAGATACTCTTATCAAAATTAAAAAAAAATAACAGCTGGAGATGTAACTCAGCACTCCCCAATTTCAATCCCCAGTACCAAAAAATGAACCAAACCAAAAACTGGGGCCTCCAAACTGGATGAGAGTCTCTACCCTGGCACAGAATGAGTCACCTGCCACTAGACCTACCAGACTAAAAATCTGACACAATGGCTTTTCGACAGGCAAGAACCCTGTCTTAATCATCACTGAGTCCTAAATGCTGGCTCACGGGTGCTGAAACAATGTTAACTGAATGGACTCGGTGGAAGAGACAAGCGGGGAGCCTTGCCATCTGGCCAAACCACCCCTTCCTGTTCCCTATTCCCCATCACCTGTTCTTGGCGGTGATATAGGACATGATGTTTTGATTGAAGAACTTTAGGATCAAAGGGATGCAGTTGGCAAATACCAGGTGCTGAGCCATGTATTCAAACTAAAACCAACAGAAACAACAACACAAAAAGCATACTCATTGAGACCTTACCCTCTTTCTTCCAATGCCTTAGAACATTCATGTAGAGTTTAAGTGGGTTCAATAGCCAAGGCCTTGTTCTTATGGGCTGATAGAGAAGCAGCTGCTCAAGGGCTGGGTGCAGCAGACAGGAGGGAACAACCTGTAGGTACCTGGTAGACGTGGTTCAACTTAAAGTGCTTGAGTAGCAACAGCAGCACAGCAGAAATGGCCTTAACAATGACCTCTTTGTGGCGGTTCACATCCACTCCCAACTTCATGCTCTGCAACACTGTGGTGCTGGAAACAGGCACATGGATGAGCTGCTAGCTCATGTAGCACTCTAGGTGCTACACAGCAGACATGCATTCATGAACCCTCTGGATAAAGGTCCCAACACATTGGACATCTTAAGAGGTACATGCCAGGGTTTCACCCACCCACCCCCTAGGCCAACGGTGGCCAACCTATGGCATGAGTATTATTTGTTTTTCTTTTAAGACAAGGATGTTAATGTGTAAGTTTTGTTTTTGTTTACTAAACTAAAACCACAGTATTCAAGTTTAATTGCAGTGCTAGTACCTTGTGATAAGTGGGTAGGTTTTGTGTTGCAGCTTGGGCACTCACCTGTAAAAGGTTTGCCATCACTGTCCTAGGCAATGTAGCTTAGTACAAACTATTTCTTCTTTATAATGACCTCAAATACTCTCTTAACCTCTTTCTCTGCTTTTCCTACAAAAATGAATTTCTTCTTTGCAAGATCTCCCCTAAGCTTTGGTCACCATATTTAACCTGAGTTTCCCAGTGGAATACCAGTACTATACATTGAGAAGTTTTGTGTTACTGGATATATAAAATTACATTTGACACGGACATTTTTCCGTAGGATAATCAAGGCCTAGTATTCAGTGATCCTCTTATCGTCCCAGCCTCCTCCCTTACACTTGGCCATCACTGTCAGATCCAGGCCACAGCCAGAGCTAACCAGTACTTGCAGCCAGGCAGGAGATCAGGTGGTGGCCTGGGTTTTCACTCTCATATCAAAGAGACAAGGTCAGTATTGGGAGGAAGGACTCCCAAGGGCTTTAAGCTATCCCCTAAGATATTTGCCAAGGTTCTGCCTGCCAGTTCACTGGGCAACAGGGAAGTGCCATACTAGTACAGGTTCAACTGTGATTGAGAAGTTGCACACAAACTAACCTGACCATCTTGGGTGTCCCAATACCATGACTTCAGAAGATGGTCCTGGAAAATGTCTAATGCTGCTGCCGCATTTGTTTTACAAAGGAGAAATGAATTCTTCTATTCACTTAGGAATTCATTCAGTGGCCAACTGGACTAAAGCTATCATTTTAATCAGTGAAACAAACGAATTCAGTAGTTTTTTGTTTGTTTGTTTTCTTACCTTAAACTTAACCTGCAGAGAACTTGGCACATAAAAGAAACCAACCTGAGAAAACATTTGCCCTTTCTCTCTAACCTGACCTGCTACATTCATAGGAATGATACTCACGGCATCTCTTCAGGTAGAACATCTGCTAGGATATTGATTGAGTCTGTTTTGGCTTTCGAGGTGGGAGCTGCAGCCAGCAGGATCTTCAGGAGGGCAATCTGGAAAAAGCAGACCACACAGACACATACATGAGAGGGAACAGGACCAACAAAACCCTGAGAAACAGTGCTCCTATAGTTCCTAAGGTGGCAGAAGAATCATAGGTGGTGGAGACTGACTGGTGTCGTGGGGAGAGCTCCCTACTACAGGTTCCTACTGATGGCCATGAAGAGGGGTCTTGGACACAGAGCACTCACCATGTACTGAGGCAGGCTGGGAAGCAAGCCTTGGTAGAGGGTTTCTGCAGGGACCTGCTCAACTTCCTCTTCTCCCTTTAAACACAATGGGTATAAACACAGAAACCAGCCATCTATGTAAAGAATGATGTTGATGACAATGATGCATACTGAACACATACAATGTGCCAGATGTGTTACTTATAGTAACTAAGTTAATCCTTATTACAACCCAAAAGAAGTTTCTGTTATTATTCCTACCATACAGGCAGAGAAACACAGAAAGATCTAGTTAGATGCCCAAGCTGCTGCCACTGATTGGTGAGCTGGGATTCACAGGCAATGGGCTGAGAGGGTCTGAAGCAGAGTCTGGGAATAACAGGGTTTTCCATTGGGTAAAGGCCCCCAACTCACCCCCGAGAGAGGAGAGCGAAGGTATTCCTCCTCCATCTGTGCCTGGACCTCTGCAATTGACGTGTACTTGTGCTGGAGAGAGAGATGGGAAAGGAGGTGCTGGAAAAACATCTTTCATTCTCTGATACCTTCTGTACCCTAGCGAAGACCTACTCATTTTTCTTTATATATATATATATATATATATGTAGTGTTTTGAAAGAGGACCGAGTCACCACAAAAATCCCCAACTAAACTTCTAGGCCCCAGATATTTTTCTAAGTGGGAAACTGCCTTTGAAACAGGTTAAAAAGCTGGCCATGAGGGGCTGGGGATTTAGTTCAGTGGCATAAGCACCTGCCTTGCAAGCAGGCGGTCGTGAGTTCGACCCCCGGTACCGATTAAAAGAAAAACAAGCTGGCCATGCAATATTCATCTGCCTACTCCTCTACCCCAACTGTCTTAAAATGTGTGCGAAGTAAAGGTGAAGGCTATTTATTGGACCTCTTAATATTCCAATGCCTGGCCGGTTATATAACACACCTCAGTCAGTACTAAATGAAAACATCAGACAAGTCCTAAAAGGATTCTCCCTCAGATTCACTTTACTATTCACCTGGGACCAAATGAGGCCAAAAGTCATTTACCTGTTTTAGAGTCTTGATGCTTTCGTGGATTGGCCTGGGCAGTCCGACCACAGTATTTGTGTCACTAGAGAATAAAGAAAGCCTTGTTCTGAGCCTTGACATGGATTTCCCCAAGGCCTCACACACCAAAGGCCAGGACAGTGAACTCAAAGGAACTCAGATCACACTCACCTGCCTAAAGTGTAACCTATGAATTTGCTGCGACTGGACTCAAGGAACATCTCAATGTCTTTCTCTCTGCAAAAGGAAGCAAGGGGAAAGTTTTATAAAATGCTATTTCGAGGTGTCTCAGTTAATCAAAACATAGAACATCCAGAAATTGTGAAGCCAGGGAAAGGAAAAATCTCTCCCACAACTGTTTCTCTCTTTTTGACAAAAAGGAAAAAAAACCCCTCTGAAATTTTCAGATAATTTTGATGTTCTTCATTTTGTTAGATCAATAACTTGAAAACACCATGGGGCAGTGGGACATGCCTGTAATCTCAGTACTCAGGAGGCTAAGGCAGAAGGATCACAAATTTGAGGCCAGTGTGGACTACAGGAGACACTGTCTCAAAAAATAAATAAATAACACAACTTGAAATGTATTATGTGTAAGTAGTTTACCCAAAAAATTAAGGTGATATAACAAACTTAAAAGCATACCTTTTTCGGATTATGTCTGTCAATAGATTCTCTTAAATATTTAGCATTTTTAAACACTGAAAGCAATAAACTGATGGGTTTTCATGGACCACCTATTTCTGTCACAAATAAATGGCATCCCTTACATTTTTTGATGACATGTTCTGTATTCCTTTCACATAACACTGAGGACTAAGGATTACCTGGATCAAGAAAGTTATTTTATATCTTTTTGGTTTTTTTTGTTTTGGTACCAGGGATCAAACTCACGACCTTGTGCTTGCCAGGCAGGCACTGTGCCACAAAGCTAAATCCCTAGCCCTAGTTATTTTATATCTTTTCACATGCTCATCTTCTGTATTTCCTAGGTTGCTACTCATTAAAAAAGATATTCTCATCCATCAACTGACACATGTATCTTAAGCCTCTTAACTATGCTTCTAAAGAAATTCTTCATCTATTGCTTTTCCACTAAAATCCATTATGTAATAAGTAGTCTCTTGGTCAAGGGTCTGGGTTTGATCCCCACTACTGCAAACAAAACTACCATATCCCATTTACCCCCAAGCTGGGTGGAAATAGCTTTGCCTAAAATCTCTTTTCTATTTTTTTCTCTATCCTCCTTCACTAGCAAGTCTGACCAAACTCAGGTTACTAATTCAAAAGCCACATAAGGGACGAAAACACAAGCCCTCCCTGCAAACAAGCGCCATGCATGGGCCACCGCCAGGGAGGGGACAAGGCCTTGCCAAGAAGCAAGCCCTCCCTTCGAACCAGTACCACGTGCAGCCCACCACTGGCAGGGGGACAGCCAGACCCCAGCTCCTTATGACACGCGGGCTAGCAAACAAGAAGAGCCCATCACTCCCGCAACCCTGTTAAGCGCCCAGCTGATCTGGAGAAACACAGGCTGCAACAACAGCTATTGAGGTGCACTGCAATTTGATGCTTTGTGGTGTTTTGGTGTTTCACTGACCTTGCAGGTCTAGGGCCATTGGGCTGATCATCTGTTCAGAGGATAGCGGTAGTATGCAGTGTGGCATCTAGGGGGTGGGATCTCCTTCTGAGGGTGGTAGCCATTGTTAATTCCCTATTATCTTGTTTTGAAGTCCTGTATCATTTTCATTCTTTTGTTAGGTTGGGTTTTGTTCTGTTTTGTTTTGATTTTGTTATATCCGATGGCAAGAGCAGCTATTTCAAGGATGACAAGGCATATTATGGTAGCCATTTTGGATTTACTACTGTCTTCTTTTGAAGTCCTTTATTGCATTCATTGTTTTGTTTCTCTTGTTTCTATTCTGTTCTGTTCTGCTTGATTTTCACTATGTTTGAAGGTATCTGCAGCTATTTTGAAGACAAGAGGCATTATGCAACTATTGCTGATTTCATATTGTTTTGAACTGCTGTGTCATTTACACTGATTTGTTTTGATTGGTTTTATCTGTTTTATTTTGGCTTTATCTTTTTAAAATAAAAAAATTTTTTAAAAATAATAATAAATAAAAATAAAAAAGCTGTATAAGGACCACTTCATGTGAGATCACCAAAGCCAGTTTCCTGAATGACCCTGAGATAGCATAGGGTACTTTAAGAGAAACTTGTTCCAGAGCCAAGGTCAGCCTGACCCTAAATCAGTCCAGATGCTGTTGGGGGCAGGGGGGTATGAGGGCTCTGGCTTCAAATGCCAAGAGTTTCTGGAAGTCTGAGACTTACCTGACTTTGGGAGCCCACGGAAGACCTTTTGGGCAGGTGAGCCTGTCAGTTTGGGGATGCTGTAGAGGGGGAGGCATCACCTCATCACGCTCAAGGGGGAATGTTTCCCCCTCCAAACTGTTGTCATCATCACTCTCTTCTTCCTCTTCTCGAGAGTCATCAGCCTTGTAGGGATCTCGCTCATTGAAGGCATCTAAGTTATCCTGCTTTATCAGAGCCTAAATACAGAGGAAAAGTAAATTAGACTGTCAGAGCTGGTTGATAGACACAGAAGGGAAAGAGAACAAAAAGGTGCTGAACTGAGAGCCAATAACCATGGAGAACCCAGAGGGTCCAAGATTGGGACCAAATGGCAAAATATTTCTTATTCTAGCAGCTCAAAAATGCCAGGTGCCGAGAACACGCTAACCAGGACCCAGCTGGGACGAAGCAGCTGTGCTGTGGAGGCACTCATTCTGAGCAGCTCCTCAGAGCCATTTACAGCACTTTGCTCCTCCACACGCTGCTACGAGTTGCACTTTGTGGGCCCTCTGTCGTCTTACCTTGTGCTCTCGGCGGCCCCGTTTCTGCTGCTGCTCAATCAGGTCTGACGCTGACGCTGGTGGTGAGGCAGCCCTCATGTTGCGGATCACTTTGATGCTGTCCTCGGGCAGTGGAGGAAGGCCCAAGAGGGCGCGTTTCTCAGCCTTCATACTCTGCAGCTCCTCAAAGCCACCAAGTGTGCACTGCATCAGATGGGGGTGCAGAGCTAGGGTCACCTTGGCCATATTGGCTAGTCCCTGATCATGGCATCAGGTTCCAAAGCATCCTGACACATCAATACCCACACACCCTCTAAAAAAAGAACTAAATCCACCTAAAGCAGAATTCATTGATCTTGGCAAGGGAAAGGAAAGAAAAACAAAGACAGAATTAAATACCAATTGGTAGAACCCAGTACACAGATACCCTTAATTCTGTACATATGACACACTTTTTATTTATTTTTGCCTTTTTGAGATAAGGTCTCACTATGTAGTTCAGGCTGGCCCTGACCTTAGTATGTAGCCCAGGCTAGCCTTGAACTTGTGGTGATCCTCCTGCCTCAACTTTCTGTGTGCTGGGATCACAAATGTATACCACCACATCCAGTTACATACTCTTTAGGTTTTTTTTTTTTAAAGCAAACCAGATAATATGCCCCTCTAATTCTTAGATGTCAGCAGAATTGTGCTTCAAAAGTTTACACATGCCAGTCTTTCAGAGTCACATTACTTTAAAAAACAACAAAAACAAAACAAAACAAAAAAACAAGCCAGGCAGGGTGGCATACACCTTGTAATCTCAGCACTCAGAAGACTGAGGCAGGCGGATTGCTGTGAGTTGGAGGCCATCCTGAGCTAAAAAGTAAGTTCAAGGCCAGCCTAAAGTGCATAGTGAGTTCTTGTCTAAAAAGACCGTAACAAAAGGTTCATCTAAACACTTCCCTAAAAGCTCAAACTCCAGCACTGTGTGGTCATTTGAAGTTGCTTAATGTCACCGACCCTGAGCAACTCAGCTTTCATCTCTGGCTTCAGTGAGGCTTGTTGAGGAACTAGCAGGATATCTGGCGGGTACGACTCTTTAGTGGCCCTACACCCACTGAGTTCTGAATGCAGAGTTAGCCCTTTCTGAAAGAAAGGGGAGAGCTCCGTGAGAGCAGTGTCCTTGATGAAAGGACTCCTGGTTTGGCCTTGGCTGGGCTGCTAACAGTCCGTCAAGGCAAGTGTACTTAACAGTCACCCTAGTACTCATTTCCTCCCAGATGGAATCAGACTCAGTACCATACCATACCTTGAGGAAAATGGAGGCTAGCTCAGAGTCTACTTTTGCCTCTTCCTTCAAATGACACTTGGCCAAGGGGTCCCAATTACACCAGCTCTGACTCTGCCTCAGGTTATTTTACAAACGCTAAGCTTCTTCCTGAGAGACACTTTGTCTGTGGGTAAAGCTCTTCTATGACTGCGAAAACAGCCTGGAGAGGGCACAAGGCAAGGAACCAATCTATTGTGACTACGTGGCCAAGTCCTCTTTGGCTACCACGAACTAATATGACATTTCCTTTGTTACCTACTTTCAGGAGCTTTGTAATAATCTTTTTTAAAAATCAAAGCAATTATATATTCATATAGTTCAAGATTCAAATGACATTCACCTATCTCCTATTAGCCATAGGGAATTGGTTCCCGGGCCCTCCCTCACTCTTCCCTAGAGCAAATACCAAGTCCGTAATACAAAGTGGTACACTATTTGCATATAACTTTGTATATATCTTCTTATATACTTTAAATCACCTCTAGATTACTTATAATACCTATCGTGATGTAAAAGCTATATAAATTCTTATTAGATTGTATGTTTAGGGAATAATGATCAAAACATGTTCAGCATAGATGTAATTAATTTTCCCAAGTACTGCCAATCTGCAGTTGACGACACAAGGAAGTCTCCCACTTTCCCTGCCCCTACCACTTGAGTCCCTGCAAAGAGGAGCTCACCAATACTGTCTTCCAAAGTAGCAAGAGGACCTTCTTCATGGGGAAGTGGGGTGCATGGCCGCTGCAAAATTTGGTCACCATCCCAAACAGCATGATGGCAAATGGCTCGTTGTTGTACAGTGGAGAACCTGGAGATGACCCAAAGCATCATGACCATAAGCAGGGACAGAATTCTTCCAGAGTCCCCACATCAGGTCCCAGGCAGGGCCTCAAGAAAAGTTCCCCAGGGTTCCTACCCAGCTCAGCTCTGAAGGTCTGTCGCATCGTTCTCCACTCAGCTTTGTCGCCCTCACACTCCTGGTGAATAGTCTCCACAATCAGGTACATGATGTTGAGCAGAACCCTGAGCACAAGAGCCAGCTTACAATGACATAAGATGGGGGAATCCAGGGACAACCCTGGCTTCCTCATATTCCAAGTAACATGAAGAAAGCCTATACCAAAGAACAGCTTGGAAAGCTGGAAGAGGCTGTAACAGACAAACTGAGAAACAACAATCTGAAAGTTCCACAAAGCAAAGGAATGCTGAGACCTGACCCTAATATTTCCCTTCATTGCTTTAGGTCACTCTGTCTGGGACTAATACTGTTTTGCATTTGCAATGTCTAATAAAGTGCTTACTCAAAGTAAGTACTTAAAAAAATGGTTGGAAAATGAATAAATATGAACAAGGATGGCCAAAAGATGTCACTGTCCTAAGTTCCCTAGAGAAGAAAAAACAGAAAGAGGAGTGGGGGAGTCAAAACAAGACTGGATCATAATCAGAACAAGGGCAAAGTTACATCTAAATGGAGTAGAATCTGGGAGGCAACACCAGGGATCCTAACTGCAGTAGAAACCACCACAAATACCCAGTCTGAAAAACTTTCAAATTCACAAAAAGGAACACATTTCCACAAAAATGAAAGATATTCATATTGTTTAGCAGTTACTGTTACTTCTTACTCATGCATGAGACATGAAGTTGTCAGGCCTAACCTAATGAAGACAGGGATCAAGCTGTGCATGCGAGAAGGTGGGAACCCATGGAGCAAGACCCTTTGTTTTGTCCTAGTATAAAATATCCCACAATCAAGTTCTTAGCAGCAGTATGAGCCTCCCATCCACAGCTGGCCTTGACTCTGTATTTTCCTCCCAGATAGACCTCAGCAGGGCCCACTGATCATGATCACTCACTGAGCCCTGCAGATTAGTTTGCAGAAGCAAGGCACACACACCCAGGAAATCCAAAGATACCCTCCCATGCCCTTCCCTGAGCTCATTCTCTGGCATGACACTCGCCTCACCTCAGGTCTGTGCTGTCAGCCAGGGAGATGGCAGGCTTCCTCACTGCACTGCTGCATGCGGCACTGTTGCTGCAGGAGAGATTTCGGAGTCACCCAGCAAGGCACATAAGTGTTGCCCTGACAAGTACTCCCTAACGAGGAACACTGTGCTAGGACATATGCTGAGACTGCACAAGAGGCCAGAGGGCAATGTGGCTAGGAATTCAAGTCCTAGATGTGACTGCCAAGATTTGAATCCTGGCTCTAGCACTTATTAGCTAAGTGAACTTGGGCAAGGAACTCAATAACCGTAGGTTTCAGCTTCCTCATCTATAAAATTGAGATGATATATTCTGTTAACATGTATTAATCCATGGAATGGATTAACAATGCCTGGGATATGTAGCCCTCAATGAGTATTCTTAGCCATTATTATTGATAATTGTATCCTCAGATGGGCAGCAACTGACCTGTCCAACAGACAAGGGAACAGTGGTGACAAAGGCTACAGCAGGCTTTGGTTGAGCCCAAGTGTCAGATTTTGTCTGGTTTCCTGCTAAAGATGAAAGTAAAGGGCAAACACAAAGGATTTTTCAGGTTTCAAAAGGAGGTTAAAATGAGAAACCTTCTTCTAAGTATGCCTGGGTCTGAGCAGGACCAGCATCAGGGAGCTCCAGAGACTGTCCTTAATCCCTATTAGACTTTATGATGTACAGCAAGCACTTCCCTATGTGTATTCCCAGGTGACAGTAACAAAGCCTGGGACCAGACCTTCAGCCCAGGTGGTCTATTTTACCCCTCTCGAAGCCAGTTAGTTCTGTAAATTCTGATTCCCTTCTCATCCCCACCTTCCCTTCCCTCCTGAACCCCTCAGAAGTGCTCACTCTATTTCCATGTTCAGAAGATCCACCAAAGCATTGAACGTGCCCACCTCCAGCAGCAGAAAGACGTTGTAGCGCATCCAGAATTGCACCTCTGCCTCTGAGCTGCACTCCCCAAAGGTGCCTGCAAACATAGCACACAGCTTACCAAGCTTTGCACACATATGAAAGGATAAGGTCACTGGAAGAAGTGCCACAGGTCCCTGAGGAGGTCCACATGGTACCTTGGGCAACATAGAGAATTGCTCGGGCCACCTTGAGTCTCTTCTCCCTGGCAGTGACTTCCAAGCCATCCAGGAGCCTCATGGCATGGGTACGGTGTTGGTTGGTATCCAGTTCAGTCCACTTCTTGTCTATAACTATAGGGCAAGAGAGCACTGATAGGAGAGCCCACAAAATTCTCACAACAGAACGAACTCAGTGTTAATACTCCAAATTCAGGAAACCAGAAAAACAATTTCCTTCTGTCTTACAAATTTAAATTTCCTACAAAGTCACTACCAAAAAACTTACAATGCCCACTCTACTCATATCTAGCCTTGAGTAACCATGGTTCAGCAGATTTCTTGTGCTGTTCCAGGATGACTTTAGTCATTGAGATGACTAAACGAAACCTTGAAGCTTTCCTGATACAGGGTAAAGGGAACTATGAAATGGGAGCAATTATCTTACCATGTATCCGGAAGTCCTCCTCAAAACATTTTCTATTGATCAGGAATTCCGGTCCTTCTGTGTAACTGTAAAGCTCTGTCAAGAACAAAGTCGCATCACCATCAGCTCCCTATCCACATTTTACACCAAATATCACATATGGCAGAGAAAGTAAGACATTTACTTTCAGTCTCAATTCTATCCCTGAGTCACAGGGATGTCTGGACTATGTTCTCTAACTACTAAAGAGGTATCAGTGCTCTGATGTGCACAAGAGACATAGAGAGACTGCTGCCCTGCCTTGTATGTAATAACTAGAGTGCCAGTGGAGCATAAACCCAGGCACCTCCATTCTGATGTGCATGTATCCCACCAAGCCATGCCAGACACTGATCATGGCCCTGTGCCACCTTCTGAGTAGGACCTACATCATTGGGGCTAGAAAAGCAGATCATGGACCTCACGTTACACACAAATAGTGGCAACAAAAGATGTGCACAGATACAACTGCATTTGTTAACATCTCTCCTGACCCACTGTCCTAAGAGAGACCACTGTCAGGGTATGATATATGATCAAGGAGCCTCACTAACTGTGTCACATTGGGACTCGATCCTAATAAATTTAGGTGACAAGACACTTCATAGATGTAAAGAATGACCTGAAGTTATGAGAGATCCATGGCCTGAGTCAAACAACTAATGCGTCTTTTATATATATATGATAGGTCTAACAAAAAAAAAAAAAAAAAAAAGCAAAAAACTCACCAAAATTATACCCATTATTAATCTTAATAATTATTGAAAATAGAAAACTACCCTCAAAATACATTAAGGCCTATGGTTTACCTGAGAGCTCTGCAGCCCACTTGTCGGTGTCAGCATATTCAAACTCAAGGTCTGGAGATTCGGAATAGCCCTGATGATTAAAGTAGAAAGCTTTATACAAATGATCGTAAGTGGTTCTCAAAGAAAAAAACACATGCATTAAGAGACACTGTCATCTTAAAGGACATCACTGCCTATACTTTTTTATGTTTCATAATTCTATTATGTCTTTTGGACTAGCTCAGGTCTCCCTAGTAAGCCCTCTCAGAGCACCTTGTATTTTGCCTTCAAAGCACTTAAAATTATACTGGCATGTTTACAGTGCATACTGAGTGGTATTACTCAATAAAAGGTAAGCCATGAAAGACAGCAAGTCAAAAGACAATAAAAACCAACACTTTCTAGTTTGCATGTTGCATGCCAAACACTGAGCACCTGGTCAAAATTTTTGAGTTAAAATGAGAATTAAGCTATGACTATATTAGTTTAATGTCCATCTCTTTAGGTGACTGCAAGTTCCTTGAGAGTTGGAACTTTGTTTCACTCTACAATATTCAGCACAGTTCTTGGCATGAATGAATGAATAAAGTGTATGGTTTATATCTAAATATATACTTATTGTATAAATGAACACAAAGTTTCTCTTTTGTAGAGTGAATGATCATTCTGTACAGTACTAAAAATCCAGAAGCTTCACTTCTTCTGTCTAGTGAGCTATCAAAAGCTGAGGACAAAATGAGTACCAAAACCCTCCATCTTCCTGCAGCATCTCAATTTTCAAGAGAAGGCAGAGATAGAACAGACTGGCTTACCTCCCACATACAGGAGAGAATGAAACAAGGGGTATTTTTACTGCTGAGATTAGGTGATTAATGAGAATATGCCATCTTGAAAACTTTGTATTAGAAACACTAAAGAAACAAGAGTGAAGAGGCAAGACAAAACAGGCAAAAGCCTTAGGCTTAATAAAATGTACTTGGGGGAACAGGGGATTGCTCAGTGGTAGAGTACCTGGCTAGTATGCATAAGACCCTAGGTTCAATCTCCAGCACTGCAAAAATAATAATAATAAATATTAATATCTAATTAGGAAGACAACACCATACCTTTAAATAAGAATTCTGGTCTATTCATAGTTAACAGTGTATACTCTCACAAGTTACTAAGTATCAGTTTCTTTATGCCATGTAACTGAAAAAAAATCTAACTTGAGTGTTTTTAAGGACTACTCAAAATTATGTAGCACACAGTGGTTTCTTATTAGATGTTAGCCTCCTTGTCCTCCAGTTATTTGGCTTCCCAGACTACTGATTTTAGCTACAATTGGAGTGTAGCATCAGCATCTCTAAGTAATAGATTTAGATATGTTGCCAGATCTATTTGATTGGTTTCCATGTGCTAGATCTATGTTGGAATTAAAGAGCAGAAAAAAATTAAAATGTACAATAGGGCTGAGAGTGTAATAGCTAAAGGGGAGAGTGCCTGCCTAGAATGCATGAGGCTATTGTTTCTATGCCTAGTATAAAACACAAAATAATAATAAATGAATAAATATAGTTCATTAAATAGTTACTTAAAACTATTCTTTAAAACATGGGTTGGAGGCCCAGTGGTAGAGCAATCACGATCCTCTGGGTTCAATCTTCAATACCACCGAGACAGATCAGATGAGACAGATAGATAGATAGATGCTGGTGGGTTGACCTTCACCACTTTCACAGCCCTCTACACTTGAAAAAATTATTGAGTGGTCACCAATGATGTCTCATTATCTCATTACACAAGGAAACTTGAAAGATTGATTTTTAAAAACCTTTTCAAAAATCTGCTTCAAGCCACGGGAGGTGGTACACACCTGTAATCCCAACACTTGTGTGACTTGTGTGGTTGAGGTAGAATTGCTGGGAGTTGGAGGGCAGACTGAATTACACGACAAAACTCTGTCTCACCTGCCTGGCAAGTGTGAGGTGGTGAGTTCAATTCCTAGTATAAAAACAACAACAACAACAACAAAAAACAAAACAAAACAAAAAACCTCTATCTCAACAAAACAAAACAAAATATTTTCTTCAACCTCATTATTTCTATTATAGACTTGCCCATTTTTCACAAAGAATGGGTGCCCAAACATCAGATGTTTGAGAGGGTCTGATTTCACAGATCTAAAGATAGTATCACCATTCTTTGGTGTAAGCTCAGACATCATGCTTGGACAATGAGAAATTCCCTCATTACTAATAGCCTGACTGGGGATTCAGATGCCCCTGGGAGTTGTCTCAGGTGTAGACCATAGTAAGTGCTCTAGGAACGTGCTGATTAAGACGCCCGAAAATGTTGCGTCGTGTGTGTCTTCATTCATGAATTCTGCAAAGGGAAGCAGTGGGAGGAATTTTAATTCTGGGTGAGGTGAATAGTCAGCTCCCGACTATGGTGTCTCCGGAAGGAGAGGCACAGCTCACTCTTGAAAAGGAACCCCGCGCCCTCGAGCGTTTTTAAAATGTGTTATTTCTGATCTTTAACATCAGATCGGCATCAGTCACACTATGCACACCAACCACCAGGCACTGTCTGCCCCTAGTCTGAGCCTACACTGGCTAAGATCCCAGGAAGCCGGCATGTTACCCCTGCTATTATCTCAACCTCCGTCTGCTAAGCACTAGTAGTAGCAGCAGTAATTACAGATTAGCTGTCTGGCTACTGAACGCTGGGCTGTCCCTGCCCTGACTACAAGCTGTGTGTAGTCTGACGTACGCCAGGACCCACTGGCCGAGATGACCAGGAGCTGGGGGCGCACTCAGACCGAGGCCTCTTCACCCCAGAGCCGGGCCCGCGGCCACGCCCACAGCCGGGCCGGGGGAGTAAGCCGGGATCCCGAGCTCCTGCACCTTCTGGCGGGCGGCGTGCCTCCGCGCTTCACATTCCCGGCTCCCGCAGCTGCCAGCTACTCTTGCTGCTCCCTTCTTCGTAAAGTGACAGCTCCCTAGCCTGGCCCTGCAAGCCCTCCGAGAAACCCAGCTTGGCCCTGAAGAGGCCAGGGGCAAGGACCCCGCCACCGCCCGCTGGATGCCAGCCTCGCCCCCCGAAGCTCCTGACCTCCGAGTCTTTGCGCTGATTGCGGTTGAACTCTCGGGCTTTGCCCCCGGGTAGAAGGCCCCCGCCGGCCCGCGGTGCCCCTGCTGGCGGTTGCGCTGCTGCTGGCGGGGGAGGTGGCGGCGGCTGCGGTTGCTTGTTATTCACAATCAGCGGGCCCAAACCACCGGCTACCGGCTCCATCTTGGCTGCTCCACACCCCCAGCTCAATTCCCGGACAGTATCCGTCATACACTTCTCGCGAGATTTCCTTCAAATATTTTCTCTGGTCGCCATATTGAGTGTGGCGGCAAGTGCTGGAAGCCATCTTGGTTTGCCCACAGTTTCCTAAATTCTGTTGGCTAGAAATCTTTCTCGGCCTAGTAATTTTTGTTTCTCCTCTTTTCACCCACTTCTACTTAATTGCCATTTTTGGCTGTGAGATCTCCCTTAGTTCATTCAGTTTAATTAACTTTAACTGTTCCATTCTCTGAGGTTATTGCCATAGACCTTGTTTAAGGCTTGGAACATATACCAGCAAAAAAAAGATGTATAGATACATATAGTCTTCAGAGTTTAAATTCACTTGGGAAAATTAAAATAATAAAGTAAATAAAAAAAATAAAACTCAATTTTGACAAGTGCTACCATTCATTCAACAAACCTTTAATAAATGGGATAGAGTGGTGGTGCAAGTCAAATTTCTGTTCTGATGATACATAACAGTGCCTGGTAGGCAATAAACTTATTTATTTTCAATAAACTATTTTAAACATGCACATGTGCGCACACACAGGACCCCGGAGGGCAAGAAAGGACAGAGAGAAGGTAGTCAATAGATATGAGCTCTAGGTAGGCAGGTAGTAATAATTTGTAAAATTAGAGCATAGCAGGATGACTGGATGACAGTTGAATAGGATTTTGGATGTACCCAACACAAGGAAGTGATAGATATCTGAGGTGATAGACGTGCCATTTACTTTGATATGAGCATACATACATTGAAATGCCACCATATCCATAAATACGTACAGTTATTATGCATAAATTAAAATGTAGATACATGATTAATTAAAACATTATAAAAGTACTGAGAAGTATTAAAAGTTATTCAAGACACTTGTTAAAGAAGATAAAACAGGTTTCCTTCAAGGGGATTATGGCAATAGGTACAAGAAACACTGCATCTGCATTTTGATGTGGGAGAGAGCTTGAACCTAATTCCTATTTCAGCAAATAATGACTGAAAAGCAAGTGGTGGGGAAAGTGGATGGAAAATTACTAAGAGGCAAACATAGAGGATAAACATTTTCTGTTTAAATTGACTTAAAGGATTATTGCTGAAATCAAACTGGAGCACCAACATACAGTATCCTGGTGATCAAACACAAAGGGCAGTGGATTATTGCTGTCCTGAGTTGGCAGAATTTTTGCTTAAACAGGATTCAGTAAGAACAAAGGAAGTCCAAAAGATTGGGCCTGATGAAGTAGAGGACTCACAGGATCCTTATCAAGGTTATGTGTCTTTTCTTTTCTTTTTGTATATGTTTATAGTACATAATGATCACAGGCTTTGTTGAGAGCTGGTACCTGTACATGACATATCTTAATTCTTTTATCTCCTTCCTCTCCCCTCCTTCCCCCTTTCCATCTCTTGGTTCCCTTCCCATGTGCAAAAGATCCATCTCAATACCAAACAGTCTTTCCCATCAACTATCTTTTATTTTACTCTTTTTTTTTTCTATTTTGTTTTTTTTTATGTAAGACAAACCATTGAATAATTAAGCTTTTGTGTCATTAATTTTACTTAACATATTGGTCTTAAGATACATTCACTTTTCTACAAAGGACTCATTTATCGTTCTTTTTGGCACAGTAGTGATGTGGTGTATAAATTTCACATTTTCTTTATGCATTCATCTGTTGATGGCCATGTAGGCCACTTCTAAAATTTTAGCTGCTGTGAATTATGCTGCTATAAATATAGGCATGCATGTATTGCTGTAATACGATATCTCTAACTGTTTTAGGAAGCTACTTAGGAGAATAGCTAGGACAAATGGAATTTTAGTTATTTGGGGAATCTCCGTACTGATTTCCATAATAGTTGTATTAGTCTACAGTCCCACCAACAATGTAGAAAGATTCCTTTTTCTCCCTGCACCCTTGGTAGCATTTGTTCTTAGCTGATTTCTTAATGATAACATTTTCTGAAGTAAGTTAAAATCTCAGTGTTGTTTAAATTTGCATTTTTCTAATAACCAAAGATGTTGGACATTTTTTCATGTATTTATTAACCATTTGTACTTCTGAGATGTATTCATTTCTGTAGCCCATTGTTTGATTGTGTCTTTTGTTTGAGGGGGTCTCATTTTTTGAGCTCTTTATACATTCTAGATATTAGTCCTCAGTCCAAGCAATAGCTGGCAAAAATGTTTTCTTATTCTGTAAGTTGCTTCTTCACTGTGTTGGTTGTTTCCTTTGCTGTGCAGAAGCTTTTTAACTGGCTGTGATCCCATGCGTTGATCCTTGGTTTTATCTCTTGTGCAACTGAGGTTCAGAAAGTCCTGACCTCTGCCCATGCCTTCAAGAGTTTTACATACTTTACTTCCAGCATACTGTTTCTGTTTTAATAGATCTTTGATATATTTTGATTTTAGTTTAATGCATTGTGAAAACTAGCCAATATCTTTGGTCATTAGAGAAACGTAAATTAAACCAACACTGAGATTTTTATCTTACTCCACAAAGAATTACTCTTTCTAGATTCAATCTTCTGTGTATAGGTAGCCAGTTTTCCCAGCACCATTTGTTCAAGAAATTGTCTTTCCTCCAGTGTAAGTTTTTGGGTATGTGGTCAAAGAGCCGAAATGTGCTTGGTGTTGTCTGTGTCCTGTATTCAATTCCTTTGATCTGTATGTCTGTTTTTTTGTTATACCATGCCGTCTTTATCACCGTGGCTTTATAGTACTGTATAACTTGATTTATAGAATTGTGATGCCTCCTGCATTGCTCTTGTTGCCCGGGATTGTTTTTGCTATTCTAGGATTCTTCTGGTAACATATGAGTTTTAGGATTGTTTTCTCTATTTCATTAAGGATGCTATTGGTATTTTGATTGGAATTGCATTACAACTGTATATCAGTTTTGAAAGTATAGCCATTTTAAGGGGCTGGGGATTTAGCTCAGCGGTACCGATTAAAAAAAAAAAAGAGAGAGAGAAAGTATAGCCATTTTGACTATATGTTCTGCCTATCCAGGAGCAGGGGATATCTTTCCATGTTCTGATGTCCTTTTTAATCTCTTTTTTTTATAGTACTGTAGCTTTCTTCTTAGAAATCTTTCACTTCCTTGCTTAGGTTAATGCCTAGATATTTAACTTTTCTTGATGCTATTGTGAAAGGTATTATTTCCCTAATGTCTTTCTCAGTAAGTTTATTATTTGTGTACAGGAACACTATTGATTTTGATGTGCTGACTTTGTATACTGCTATGTTACTGAATTTGATTATTAATTGTAAGAATCTTTTGGTGGAAATTTTTGGATCATCTATAGTAAAGATCATGTCATCTGCAAATAATGATAATTTGGACTTCTTTCTTTCCTATATATCGCTCTTGTTTCTCTTATGTGATTGCTTTGTTGCTGATTTCAACAGAAAAACTCTTCAAGTTCTCCCCATTTAATGTAATGTTGACTGTTGGTTTGCTTTAAATGGCTTTTATCAGGCTGAGATAAAGTCCTTCTATACCTACTTTTTTCAGGGATTTTTAAAAATCATGAATGGATGTTGGATTTTGTCAAAGGCTTTTTTTACATCAATTGAAATGATCCTGTGGTTTTGGTCCTTGCTTCTGCTTATGTAATGTGTTACATTTATTGATTTGCATATGTTGAAACATCTTTGCGTGCCTGGGATAATACTACTTGGTCATGATAAATGATATTGTTGATGATTTGTTGCATCCTGTTTGCCAGTATCTTGTTGAGAATTTTTATGTCAACAATTGGCCCAGAAGTCTCTTTTTTGGTTGGATCCTTTCTGTTTTTAGAATCAAGGTATTACTAGGTTGAAGAACTGATTTTGGGAGTACTTTTTTCCTTTCAGTTTCATTTAAGAATTTGGCATTATGTCTTTCCCAAAATTCCTTTACAATTTGGGAATGAATCACTGGGACCTGTACTTTTTTTGATAGTTTCTAAAATTCCTTCTTCAATTTCATTGCCTGATACTATATAATTTAGGATTGGTGTTTCTTTGTTCAGGTTTGGTAGCTTATGTATTTCTAGAAATCTATCTATTTCTTCAGACTTCTACGGTTTATTAGAGTACGTTTTCAACAAAATTACAAATAATGTGGATTTTAGCACAGTCTGTTATGAGTTTTGCCTTTTAAGTTTTTGACTGGATTGATTCACATTTTTTCTTTCTTTTTTGGCTAAAGTTGGCTAGGGGACTTGTCTATTTTGTTTATTCTTTGAAAGCTCATTGACATCAATTCTTCGTATTGCTTTATTAGTCTCGATTTCATTAACTCCTGCTCTAATCTTTTAATTTTCTTCCTCTTGCTAGCTTCAGATTTGGCTACATCTGGTTTTTATAGCATTTTGAGGTGCATCACTGAGTTATTTATTTGGATTCATTCTTTTTCTGATGTGGCCATTCATAGCTATAAACTTCCCTCTTAAGACGGCTTTCTTTATGTTCCATAGGTTCTGGTATGTTGTACTGGCAATACCAATTGATTCTAGAAACTGTATAACTTCTTCCTTGATTTATTCTTTGATTACTAAATATTCCTTAATTTCCATGTTTTTGCCTATTTTTTGCCATTTATTTCTAGTTTTATTGCACTATGATCTGATAACATGCATAGGATGATTTTGGTTATTTTGCATTTACTTAAGCACGCTTTATGGGCTAGCATGTGGTCTGTGTTGGAAGAAGTCCCATATGCTCCTGAGAAGAATGTGTATTCTATTGCTGTTGAGTGCAACACTGTATATATTTAAATTCATCTGTTTAAAGATTTGATTCAACTATGATATTTCTTTGTTGATGTTTTATCTGGTTGATTTGCCTGTTTGTAACAGTGAGGCATTGAGATTTCCCACTATAATTGTATTGGCATTTATCTGATTTTTTTAAATGTCCATTAGTGTTTGCTTTATTGAGTTCAGTGCACTCATGTTTAGTGCATATACGTTTATAGCTGTTTTCTCTTCCTGTTGAATTGTTCCTTAAAACAATATGGAGTGCCCTTCTATGTTGGTTTGAAATATACTTTGTCTAAGTAAGAGTAGTTAATCCTGCTTTTTTGCTAGGTTCTGGTTGCATGGAATATTGTTTTCCATCTCTGGATTTTTAATCTGTGAATTTCTTTATGGATTAAATGTATTTCTTGTATACAGCACATCATTCAGTTTTGTTTCTTGATTCATTCTTTTGATTAGGGAATTAAGAGCACTCACATTAAGAGTAATTATTGGAACATACTGACTTATTCTTGTCACTGTGTTATTTTTCTGTTGCTGATTTCCTCCCCTCCCAACCTTTCTGATTAATGGCTCACCCTGCCTAGCCTATTCATTTTGGTAGGGGTGTGTGTGTGTGTGTGTGTGTGAGAGAGAGAGAGAGAGAGAGAGAGAGAGAGAGAGAGAGAGAGAGAAGAGAGAAAGAGGGAGAGAGAGAGTGAAATAAAGAGAGAGACAGAAATAAAGGGAGACATAGACAGAGAGACAGAGAGAAAATGGGCTTCATTGCCTCTTTCAAGAATATTCTTGAGAAATTTTTGGAGTGCTTGTGGTGGTATGAATTTCTTGAGGTACTCTTTGTAATAGAAATACCTGATTTCTCCACAAATTTTGAAAGACAGTCTTCCAGGTTATATAAATCTAATTGGAAACCATTATCTTTTAGGACTTGAAATGCTTCTCTACAAACTCTCCTGGCCTTCAGTGTTTGTGTTGATAAGTCTGCTGTGATTCTGATCTTTATAAGTGATTCATTGCTGTTATCGAGCAGCTTTTACGATTCCATTCCTGTGTTGGATTTCTGGGATTCTGATCCTGATATGATGTTGTGAGCTTCTCTTTGATCATGGGTATTTGGAGTTCTGTATGCATCACTTATCTGTATGTTTAATTCTTTCCCAATATTTAGAAAGTTTTCTGCTACGATTTCTGGAAACCTGTTTTTTTATACCCTTTATGCTGTCATGTGAGTCTTAATTTCTTGTGGTTAATTTCAGATTAGTCTTTGTATCATCCAGTAGCTGTCAAATCTATTTTTTATGGTCTCTTGTTGTTTTTGAGGTACATCTGAGGGCTGGTGATACAGCTTAGTGGTGCAGTGCTTGCCTATTAAGTGCAAGGTCCTGAGTTCAATTCTCAGTAATAAATAAATAAATAAATAAATACATAAATACATAAAAGGTATGCCTGAGTTACTGGTCTTTAAAAGCATCCCTGTCTTCCAGTTCTGATATATTGTCCTCACACTGATCACTTTTTTTTTTTTTTTGTAGTACTGGGGATTGAACTCATAACCTCACACTTGCCAGGCATGCACTTATGCCGCTGAGCTAAATCCCTGGCACATTGATCACTTCTGCTGCCTGTACTTTCAATATAGTTTTTGGTCTCTTGGATTTCTGTTGGAATCTTTTCATGAACTCTAGTTCTTTGCTAAACTGATCATTCACATTTTGTATCATTTTGCTTAGCTCAACTAACTTTTAAAAAATTATTATTATTATTATTTAATTTTAAAGAGAGTAAAACTAAACATAACAAAACAGAACAAAGCAGATCATAAGAAAACAATGTAAATGATACAGATTTCAAAACGAGACAACAGGAGATCTACAGTGGTTACCATAATATCTTTTGTTTTCTTCTAAATACTTGTCTATGTTTTCACACACAATGAATTTATACAAAAAAAGTATAAAACTGATCAGAACAGAGTAATGAAGGCATTATAGGCCTTCACAACCAGATAGTAGGAAAATCAACAATGGCTGCCATAATGTCTCTTGTTCTCTTCAAAATAGCTGTCCATACCTTCATGTATGTTGAAATTGAACAATACAAAACAGACTAAAACCATTCTGAACAAAAAATAAAAGCATTACTGGGTCTCACAGCATGATGATACAGAGTCAGCAATGGATACCATAGTGTCTCTTTTTCTTCAAAGTAGCTGTTCATTTCATCATGCATACTATAATTAATCCTCATAAACTGTTTAGATGTTCTATCTGTATAGAAGCCTCTGCATATACACCTATCCTTTCTGTATTAGAGGGAAAAACAACACAATGCAACGCAAAACAAAACAGATTACTAGAAAAACAAGAAACAGAAAGACAAATAAATAACAAAAGCCAAGAACCCCAAACAATGACTATGTAGGCCTTCAAAACAAGGTGGTAGGAATGTAACTAAGGTTGTCATTTTACATAGTGATCTTCAAAAGTTCCTCAGATCACCAGACACAAACATGCAAAATTGTTCCAGTCCTATGAATGTTGACTGTTTTGTTCCACAAACTTACAGTATATGCAACACAATCATCTTAGCTATCCTATGTTTATACAGATTTGGATATTTCTTTTCCCTTCCTTTTTCTTTTTCCTCCTTTCCCCTGAGATGTTATTTTTTTCCCTTTTGAGCAGATTCTTACCCTTTCACTATATTTATTGAGGATTTTGTATCTTATATATTGTTACCATTTCTTACACTGAGGAGACAATACAGTATTTAAATATTTGAGTTTGATTTATTTCACTTATGAGTATGGTCTCAAGTTGCATCCATTTACTTATAAATACCTCAATGTTATCATTCTTTATAGCTGAGTGGTACTTCATTGTATAAAAATATCACATCTCTTTTATCCATTCCTCAGTTGATGGACACTTAGGTTGTTTCCAAGATCTGGGTATTACAAATTGTGCTGCTATAAACATGGGTGCACATATATCACTGTGGTAGATGTTTTCAATTCTTCTGGGAGTATGCCCAGAAGTGGAATAGCTAGGTAAAATGGGACTTCCAATCCCAGCTTTTTGAGGAACCTCCAGACTGACCTTCACAGTGGTTGCACCAGTCTACACTCCCAACAACACTGCAGAAGAGTTCCTTTTCTCCACACCCTCTCCAGCATTTGTTGTTGGTAGTTTTCTTGATCCTGGCCATTCTTTTTGGAGTGGGATGGAATCTCAGTGTGGTTTTAATTTGCATTTCTCTAGTGACTAATGATGCTGAACATTTTTCATGTATTTATTTGCAACTTGCATTTCTTTATCTGAGAACTGTGTATTTATCTCAATGCCCATTTTTGGACTGAAACTTTGAATTTTGGGGGTCTGATTTTTAAAAATTCTTTAAATGTTCTGCATAGAAGTCCTTTGTCTGAGGGACAGTTGACTAAGATTTTTTCTTAATTGGTAAGATTCTTCTTTACTCTGTTGGAGATTTCTTTCAACATGCAAAAACTTTTTAATAAGACATGATCCCAGTTATTGATTCTGGGAAGTATTTCCCATGTAGTTTGATTTTTGTTCATAAATTGTCTACCTACCCGTATATCTTCAAGATACTTTTACCTACTTTGTCTTCCAGCAGATTTAGTGCTTCTGTTTTAATATTTAGATCTTTATCCATTTAGACTTTAGTTTAGTACATGGTGATAGGCATGGGTCTAGTTGTAGTTTTCGGCATATGGAAAGCAAATTTTTCCAGCATCATTTATTAAAGAGACTATCTTTCTTCCAGTAACGTGTTGGGCCTCTTAATTTCTTTTTTCAGGGTATTATAACTGTCACAGAATAGATCTTTTACTTCTTTTGTTAGATTGATTCCTAACTATTTCATTTTTTGGATGCTATTGTGAAGGGTGTAGCTTCTCTTATTTCTCTCTCAGTAAATTTGTTGTTTGTGTATAGGAATGCTATCGATTTTTGAGTGTTGACTATGTATCCAGCTATACTACTGAATTTAGTTGTTACTATATCTAGGAGTCTTTCAATGGAGTTTTGAAGGTCTTCCATGTAGAGTATTATGTCATCTGCAAATAATGATAATTTAACTTCTTTTTTCCCTGTCCTTATCCTGTTTATTTCTCTCTGTTATCTAATTGCTCTGGCTAGTATTTCTAGCACTATATTGAATAGAAGTGGTGATAATGGACATCTTTGTCTTGTTCCTGATTTTAAAGGCTTTCAATTTTTGGCTGTGTAACATGTGGCTCTTCATTTGTCACAGATGGCTTTTATCATATTAGGTAAAGGCCAACTATTCCAGTTTTCTGTACAATTCTTACCATGAATGAGTGTTGGACCTTATCAAAACATTTTTCTGCATCTACAGAAATGATCATGTGATTCTTATTTTTGGCTCTATTGATATGGTGGATTATATATATATTGATTTGTGTATGTTGAACCATCCCTGCATTGCCTGGGATGAATCCCACTTGGTTGTGGTGTATACTCTTTTGGATAACTTGCTGCATTCTGCTTGCCAATATTTTATTGAGAATTTTTGCATCTATATTCATTAGGGACATTGGCCTGTAGTCCTCTTTTTTGGTTGGGTCTTTTTCTGGCTTTGGTATTAGAGTAATACTTGCTTCCAGGAATGAGTTAGGGATAATTGCTTCCCTTTCAATATCATTGAAGAGTTTCAGGAGTGTCAGCATTATATCTTCTTTGAATTTCTTGTAGAATCCTGCAGTGAATCTGTCAGGACTTGGGCTTTTCTTTGCTGGTATGGTTTTAATTACTTTTTCACTTTCATTAATTGAAATTGGGTTATTCAGCAGTTTTATATCTCTTGACCCTGCTTTGGTAATTCATGTTCCTAGGAATCTGTCCATTTCTCCTGGGTTATCAACTCTATGAGAATAGAGGTTTTTGAAATAGGTATTGATAATCTTCTGCGTCTCCACAGGACACATAGTGATTTTACCCTTTTTATTCCTTATTGCAAGAATTTGAATTTTTTCTTTCTTTTTTAAAATAAGGCTGGCTAAGAGCTTATCAATTTTACTTATTCTTTCAAAGAACCAACTCTTTGATTAATTGATTCTTTGTATTTTTTCCTTAGTCTCTATCACATTGATTTTTGCTCTGATCTTTATAACTTCCTACCTTCTTTTGGGCTTGACTTGTTGTTCTTTTTCTAGATGTTTCAGATGTAGTATCAGGCTGTTTATTTGTGTTTGTTCTGTTTTCCTGATGTGGGAGTTCACTGCAATAAATTTTCCTTTGAGGACTGCTTTCATTGAATCCCACCAGTTCTGGGATGTTGTATTTGTATTTTCATTTGCTGGTAGATATTGTTTAACTTCTTATTTAATTTTCTCTGTGACCCACTGATTGCTCGGAAGTGTATTATTCAATGTCCATGTGTTTGTGGGGTTTTGCAGGTTCTTTTATCATTAATTTCTAGTTTCATGGCACAATGATCCTATAACATGCATGGGATAATTTCAATTCATTTGCATTTACTTAAGCATGTTCTGTAGGCTAGAATATGGTCTATTTTAAAGAATGTCCTATGTGCTGCTGTGAAGAATGTAGTTCTGATGTTGGGTGGAATACTCTGTATACATCCACCAAGTCCATTTGTTCACAGGTGTGATTCAGTTCTGTTATCTCTTTGCTGATTTTCTGTCTAGTTGATTTGTCTCTTTTTGTCAGTGGGGTATTGAGGTCTCCCTTTTTAACTGTAATAATTGTTATTGTTATAATTGTTATTGCTTATTTGATTTTTCATTTCTGTAAATATTTGTTTTGCATAGCTGGGTGCTCCCGAATTTGGTGCATATATATTTAAGATTGTTGTCTCTTCCTCTTGAAGTTTTCCTCTAACTAATATGTAATGACCTTTTAAAAAATCTCCTTTGATCATTATTGGTGAGGTTTACAGTGTCTGCAAGCAAAATAGCTACCCCTGCTTTAGGGGTGGAGTTCTTGTTGCATGAAGTATTGTTTTCCATCCTTTGACTTTCACTGTGAGTTTCTTTCTGGATTAGATGGGCTTCTTGTATACAGCGTATGGTTGGATGTTGCTTCTTGATCCATTCTGCCAGTCTGTTTCTTTTAATTGGTGAATTGAGGCAATTTACATTAATGGTTATAACTGATACACATTGGTTTATTTTTTACATGTTATCTTTCTGCTGTTGATTCTTTACCTTTCCCCTCTGTTTAATTGTTTGCCTTGCTTAGTGGTTTTTTCCTATGTCTATCTAGAATGTCTTTCAGTATTCTTTGCAGAGTTGGTTTGGTGGTCATGAAGTTCTTTAGCTGTTTGGTGTCACGGAAGTATCTTATTTTTCCATCAATGTTGAAGGAAAATTTTGCAGGGTACATCAATCCATGTTGGAAGTCATTTTCCTTTAGGATCTGAAATACTTTATTCCATGCTCTTCTTGACTTCATTGTTTCTGTTGAGAAGTGTGCCGTGATTCTGATAGGCTTTCCTTTGTGGGTGATCTGTCTCTTCTCTCCAACAGCTTTTAATATACTATTCTTATGCTGGATTTCTGGGATGTTGATTATTATATGTTTGGGTGAAGTTTTTTTTTTTTTATCAGTACCGGGGATCGAACTCATGACCACGTGCTTGCAAGGCAGGCACTTATCCCGCTGAGCTAAATCCCCAGTCCTGGGTGAAGTTTTATTTTGGTTATGGGTATTTGGAGTTCTACATGCTTCACTTATCTGTATCTGAATTTCCATTGCCATGTTTGGGAAATTTTCAGCTATTGCTTCTGTAAATAGCCTCTTGATATCATTTGTGTTGTCCCCTTCTTTTTCATTTATCCCTATCAATTTTATGTTGTTTTTCTTTGCATCATCTTGTACCTGTTGAGTTGTTATTTCCAGATTTTTTGTTATTTTTAAAAGATCTCTCCTTTCCAGTTCATTAGCTACAATCTTGTCTTTGAGGTCTGAAAGTCTATCTTTACTTTCATTGAGGTAGTTTTGCCAACTTTTGATGCAATTTTTGATTTTCTGTATATCTCTTTGAATGTTTCATGCATTGTTTGTTTCTTATATTGTTCATTCAAGGTTTCCATCTTTTTACATTGTTCCCCTAATTTTTTAACTATGTCTTCTTTAGATGTGTTCAGCATTTCTTTCATTACATTTATCATTTCTTCTTTTACTTGGGAGATTATTTCTGATCTGAGTTCTATTATAACTTCCCAGAGTTTTTCTTTACTTCCTTTGCTATCATTTCAAGAGTTTCAGGTATCTGGCTTACATTTTCTTTTATGTCCACATCTCCTGGTCTTCTTTGGGATGGCTGGCAGTTTGAGATTGCATTTTGCTCTTTTGTTTTGTCATTTTCCTATATTCCCTTAGGGAAGCCAAAGGCAAGATCTCAGTTGTTTCTTGAGTTTAGAATATCTATCCTGATTGCAGGGAGTTTCCCCAGTTGAGGGGAGGTCCTTAGACAGGTTTTATCACGTGGTTTCCAGCCACTTGAGGTCGCAAGGTGTGTCCTACCAGTCACTGAGCAATGCATGAAGGCTTCCCCTTGGGCTGGAATTGCTGTGGGCCCTTTTGGCTTGCAAGGTGGAACACAGGTGACCATGAGCCAGTTGGGGGTTTCTGGGTGGAGCCCCTTAACCAGCTTTTTATTACTGTCTTCTGTAAGCTAGCTGATTGTTTTTATTAACTTCATTATCTGATTAGTTTTATTTTCTGTGAGCCCATTGAACATTTCATTGATTTATTTTTTAGTCTTCTCTGTTTTTCTTTCAAATAATCTGGCTGTGTGGCTTTCACTTTCCTTCTCCTCTGTGCCCCATGGATCAGCTTTGAGGAAACTGGGAATTTTGAGACATATTTGTTACATTTTCTTAAGTTTCTTTTTTGTTGCTGTTGTTTGTTTGTTTTTTGTTCTTGTGCTTGTTTTGTGCTTAGGTAGTTTGTTGCTTATAGTAGAAAGATTTTGTTGCTTCTATGGAGGTCTTTTTAGTTAGTTGGATATTCAGTGATACACTCAGAGCATGGATACCCATAGTATCCTTTGCCTCTGTTTTATGATCAGATCACCTCTGTTAATATGGGAGGGAAATGCAGTGTAGTAGGCACAGCACACAGTTCTCCAGTAATGAACCATAGTGTCACTAATGCCGCAAAGGTAATCCAATATTGGCACATAGAAAAAAAACCTACAGCCTGGGTGTGGTGGCATACGCCTATAATCCCCATCACTCAGGGGGCTGAGACAGGAGGAGTGCTATAAATTTGAGGCCAGCTGGGGCTGCAAAGTGAGTTCAAAGCCAGCCTGAACCCCAGAGCAAAACCCTGTTTAAAAAAATAACAGAAAAAGACCTATTGATAACAAAACTATTTGACCATGGAAATTCTAAGTAAATCAGCACCAATAATATCATTTAAGGCAAGACATATATTGACATATTATAAGAATGAAAAATGTATCACTCTTAACCTTAGAAAAGAAATATACAATTATAGTATAACCTCCCTAGATGAATCAAATACTGACATACAGAAAATATCTACTAAATGCAATAACTATAACTCCACTAATGATTAAAGAAGAACTCAACAATAGTAATCTAAGGTTAACTAAAGATTAATAATTAATGATTATACTATCAAAGATATAGGAGGTCAAAATGGAACAATACAAAAAGAAAAATTAAGTAATGGGAGATGACAAAGAGGAGGGAAAAATGAGACAGAGGATCTTATTATGGAGTCGAAGAATATTTATGGAATTAGATACAGGCAACAGAAAAAAACAATGAGAAATAAAAGAAAAAAGGGAGAAAAAATAATATGAAGAATAAAATATAGAAAAAAATAAATGAAAAATGAGAAAAGGAGCAGAGAAAGTGAAGAAAAGTTAAAAAGATAAATCCAAAAAGAGTAAAAAAATTTTTCTTTTTGTTTTTTGAATGAGTGGTTTTCTTGAAGGATCTGAAGTTTTGAAGTCCAGCAAGTCTGAGTTTTCTCCATCTATCCTTAAGGCCTATGGGGCTCTCTGTTTACCAGAGCTTGTGGTAATGTCCACTCTGAGAGTCCACACTTGCTCGTATTGGTGGATAGGGTAGGTGACCAGAGCTCTATCTCTTCCAGATGCAGGCAACAGTGAAAGGGTGCAAGACATACCAGAAGACACTTTCAGACTCAGCTCTTTTCTTCTTTTCTTTTCTTTTCCCTCCACCCTCTGCCCTTCCTTTCCCTTCCTTCCTTTCCTTTCCCTTTCCTCCCCTCTCCTTCCCTCCCCTCCCCTTCCGTTCCCTTCCCTTCCCTTCCCTTCCCTTCCCTTCCCTTCCCTTCCCTTCCCTTCCCTTCCCTTCTCTTCCCTTCCTTTTTTTTTTTTTTAAATATGGAGCTATATAGCTAGCTATATAGTTCAAGCTGCCCTTGAACTCAGTGTATAGCAAAGGCTGGCCTTAAACTCACAGTGATCCTCCTGCCTCAGCCTCTTAAGTGTTGGGATTACAGGTGTGTACCACCAACCCTGGCAGATACAGCTATTTCTGAGCTCTACTCTGGCTTCTCATCACAGAGAGCAGGGCTCATGTCTTTCCTGGCCTGAGTTTAAACTTCTCGTGGTATCCCTTTCTAGCCTGCTCGTTGGCAGTGGCTGTCTCCCGTGGCTGTCTTTTACCCAGTGTGGGTAACACTGGGAGTTCCCAAGTGAAGTTATTTTTAAGTTATTTTTTAGTTGTTCTGAGTTCCAGGTTTAGACAATCAACTCCTTTCTAAAACAGCACCTGAGTAAGCATTCTCTGGTAATATGATGGGTGCACATACTTGAATCCCTCTCTGGCTATTGTCTGCTGTGGGGAAATTCTTTTGGAGCAAAACCTTGCACTGTCTTTTGTACTTTTGCCATGGGCTCTGTTGCATTTCTCACTGGATCTCCAGGCCCTGGGCACTTTCCTTGCTCCTGGAGAGGCAGGCTCCCCTCCCTGAATGCTTCAGGATCCAAAAAGAGAGTCCAAATTATTTCCTTATTTTCCATGATTTGTGGACTATCTTTGCAACTTTTCTGTAGCTCCTAATTTTTCCTGCCTCATTCCTTGTTTTTTAAGACAGGATTTTTTTTTTCTTCACTAAGTTGTTATTTTCCAGTGTCTGGCTTCTGGATGTTGGAGAGGTTGAGTTTTATTATGACTCAACACTCTGCTATTTTCTTTCCCTTATCAAACTTTTGGTCAAAGGAGGGTGTCTTAGTTACTTTTTACTGGTCGCTGAGACAAAATACTTGAAGCCCAAAGTTGGGAAAGGAAAGGTTTCTTACAGTTTTTGAAGGTTTCAGCCCATACTCCGTTGGCTCCAAGGCAGGATGGCACGGCAGGGCCACAGTTCATGGAGGCTGCAAACAGCAAGGCAGAAACCGGCAAGAGAGAGAGACACGCCTTCTTCCTGTCATTACTTGGCTCCACCCCTAGTTGAGTGTAGCACTCACCCCCCAATTGAAGCGCTAGACAATGAACCAATCACAAAAGCATAATGCAAATGCATGAGGCCTAGAAGCCACCAACATAAACCATGACAAACAGTCTTTGCTAATTTCCCCTCCTGTTCAAGGTAAGAAGAGATCTTTCTTTTCCAACAATGTAGGTCCATTTCTTAGCCCCCTTTGGTCATTAGGGATCCGCTGGGTCATTTGTTGAGATCTGTAGTAGAGGATATTTTCTGGATGGTGAAAGCAACGAGACATATAATAAGAGGATTTCTATGAAAATAGACCAAAAAAAAAAGATTAATTATTAGAACAAACTATAAACCCAGCCTCTAGGTCCAGGGGGCAATTAGTCAAGATGTTTATAGCATCCCTAGATATTGGAATAGAGATGATAGTTGTATTTCAACAATTTTCCTAGTGTGAAATTTTGTCTGTCTCAAAGGCAAAAATTAAAAATGGGTTTGGAATGTGGTTCAGTGCAAAGACCTTGGGTACCACAAAGGGAAAAACATTGGAAATGTTAGTTTGGAGAGTTATAGCCAGCTATTGGAGGAAACTAACAATTCAGTTACCGCACTAGGTTACAAATAGATTGTAAAACCTCAGAGATAGTGAACAAGTTTAGAAGATGGTAATGATACATTGTAGTTTTTTGCTAAAATATGGCTTTTACTAAAGTTATCCCCGTTTTTACTAAAGATAATCACAGAAAAACCAATTTGTTTGCAAAATCGGGCTTTTCTCATTAAACTTGGTCTAATTATTCATATTAATGCACAAGAATAGTTATTGAGCCTGGCGTGGTGGCATATTCCTGTAGTCCCTGCACTTGGGAGGCTGAGGCAGGTGGACTATGGTAAATTCGAGACCAGCCTGGGCTACAAAGCGAGGCCATGCCCAGCCTGAACCACAGAGCAAGACCCTGTCTCAAAAAAGACAAAAAAAAAAAAAAAAAAAAAAACCCACAAAGAATAGTTATTGACTATACAAGTGTTTGTTTTTACTTTTGTGTTTGTTTTTATTCAAGTCTATTTTGCTGTAACTTTTCACAAGAAATCTGATGGAACTTTTTGCAGGACTAGTGATTGAACCAAGAACTTCATGCACACTAAGCTAAATTCCCAGCTCTTTTTTTCCATTAATATACTTTATATATTGTTTAATTAAGTTTATTTGTACCTTTTAAGTATATATAATGATCACATTCATTATAGATAATTTGTACCTTGTATTATATAACTTGATTCATTTCCCTTTCCCCTACCTTCCTTTAAGCCCTCTTCCCCTCTTGGTTCCCATTTTTTTCTCCTTTTCTCATTTTTTCCTCTTCCTTCCTTTCCTCCTTTCCCTTTCCTGGTTTCCATTCCCATTTGAACATGTTCTTTGTATTTCACAATATCTACTATAAATTTTGATTCTTATATACAGTTTTGGCTTCTCACACCAGAGAAACAATGTAGTATTTACACATATGTGTCTGATTTATTTCATCCTAGACTTTTAAATTTATTTTTGAAGGCTGGGGATATGGCTCAGTGGCACACTGATAAGTGTGAGGTCCTGAGCTCAGTCCCCAGTATGAAAAATAATTTATTTTGAGGCAAAGTCTTGAGTAGTTACCCAGCCTATCCTCAAACCTGGAATTCTCCTGTCTCAGCCTTCCAGTTAGCTGGAATTGTAGGCATGCATCACCACACCTGGAACAGTCTGGACTTTGAAAAACCTCTTAGGCCTAGAAAGTCAATCGTGGGATGCCATGAAAATAAGAATATGTATTAAGAGTTTCTGAATTCCAAAGGACTTGAGTAGGGTCAAAAAGTAATTGTTTTAATTCTATTTTAAAAACTATACTTTATATGCTGTTATATAGCTTGAAATAAAAGAAAAATATAAATAATAACAACAGCAAAGTTTCAAACATCAAAGCCATTAAAATTTTTTAAATGTTATTCTTTTCCAATCAATTCAGGTCCATGTAATTCATTCTTACTCTTTTTGATCTTGAATTCATTACTTTACAAATCCATTAGTTTTTTCCTTAAGAGTTCTAGAAATTTTATCTTGTCCAATGGTATGATTTCTAGGACACCAGAGACCTCTATTCTAGAGATTTGTCAATGTGTTTCTCATTAATCTCATTAAAGAAAAAACAATACTGAACTACAGCTGATTGCAGATATTCAAAGAAGAATCATAGTAAAATAGTAACTGTCAAAGACTTAAAATGCCTGTGGATAAAAACTTCAGAATGTATTTGATGAGGAAATTTGTTATTTCTGTGACATAAAACATTTTATCATAAATAGCTGAAATAACAGTAACATTATCCCACAGGTATTATGAATAAGGAGACATTTGACAAATTTTTGTGAACTTTATACAATTTCTAAAACATTTATACTGGTGACATATACCCATACATATATAATATTTAAAAAGTTAAATAATCACTTTATTTGATAATGCTTCTCTTTTAATTTAAGGGGAAGCCTAGATATCTTCTCCTTTTTAAATAAGACTGCTTAACTTAATATCTGTATTTCATAAGGTAGTAGGTGAATCTTTTGAGATTTTCCAGGGGACCTTAAGAAAATATTAATATTAATTTGGGATTAAAAAAAAACCCCTTCATTTAAAATTTGGCTTTGGGAAGTTGTCCAAAATGTCAAAAGTGTTAAAAACGAATTTAAATAGTATATTGGTTATCTATTTAACCAAAATGACAATCAAAGATTTTAAAGGCAAGGCTGGGTTTGTGCCCCAGTGGTAGGGTGCTTCCCTAGCATTCACAAGACCCTGAGTTTAAACCCCAGCCCTGGAAAAAAAGACTGGCAAAGGCAAAGAAATATTGTAAAGACAAATACAGAAAGTTACGTAATTAGAAAAAAACCTTCCTTCCTCTAATAGTGAGATTGTTTTTTAAAGTAATCTTAAGTAATAAAGAGAAACATGAAGTACCAGAAATTATGTTAATAAAACACATAATTTTGCTTTCCTAGTCAGATTGCTCAAAGATAGTGAAAAGCCTTATATAAAGGAGCACAGTGGGCTGGGGATGCAGCTCAGGTGGCAGAGCGTTTGCCTAACACGTGCAAGGCCGTAGATACCATCACTAGTACAGCAAACGAGAAATGCAGACCAACACCCAAGAAAGCATTTCATTTTAATAGAGATAAGATCAAATTCTAGCTTTTGAACCAATGTATTTCTGATATTAAGGCTCATTTTCAAACAGATCAAATTCATTCAATTTTAAGTAGCTGGACCACATGAGATTCTATCTCTCCCTGTCTCTCCCAACTTCATCTATCATTTTAGTTTTTATTTTTCATTCTTCTTTTTCACTAAGAAATAATCTGCTGGACTGGGATTTTGCTCAGCAGCGTAAGTGCTAAACAAGGTCATGAATTTGATCCCCGGCTCCAAAAAAAACAAACAATCTGTTATTCTATGTTAGCATTGAGTTACTCTTTTTTCCATAACAGAAAAGCCTTATAGCTCTCCTTACAAGAATACAACTTATTTTCTTACATATTTTGAATACTTTGAATATAAGTTAGTCTCTTCCTAGTATTTCTAGCAGTTTTCATTACACATGTGAATCAGAATTTTTAAATATTAATTTTAATTTCTAGTAAAAGTAGGAAGTAAGCAATTGTGAACCGTTACACCAGCATTCTGTCACAAATTTATGAATAAACCATTTAATAACTTTTGAAAGTGTATGCTTCTTCACAATACAATTTTTTTCAAATAGGCACAGGATGCACAAATTTAAACTTATGCTCAGTAATTAATGTTTCAGTATTTTATTGTGTTTGGAAATTAGCTATTCAATAAATATTCATCATTTAATTTAGTATAACGTTAAGGTTTTAAGTTACCAAAGCGATCTGAAAAATTTAGTGATGGGAATTGAACCCAGTATGTCTTATGGGGTGTTTTATCATTGAGCTAAACCCCTGCAGGGAAACTATTTTTAGGAAGACATGTTATAAAACAGAATTATTGTTGAAAAGCTTACTCATCTCCTCTTATCTCACTTAGGTATGTTTAATTCATTTTTTTCTTAGCAATTGTGTTTGGGCATCTTGCTTTTCTTACAGATTCTCTAGCAGAGATAACATGAGCTTGTTTGATGTAGTACACCTAGATAGAATCAGAGCTGTATGTTGGCATTACATATAATCCTAAAACACTTTTGCCAAACCAACAATATTTTTATTCACTAAAGATTACCCAAGTCACATAAACTTAAAAGCATTGGATCAATTTCTATTTCTCTTAGGGTTTTAGATATGCCTGATTTTATAAGAGCATATAATTTTTTCTCTAAGTTAATTACATAGCAGCCTCTTATGAGTTACTTTTAGCAATACCATCTGGAGATAGGAGAATTTCACATGTGCACAACAACCTCAATTCAAGAATTTGATTCTTTCCACAATTCTGGTCACAAACTGAATTGGATGAGAACTGAATCAAATTTCCCCATAAGGTCAAGATTTTTGATTCAATTCTCATCCTGTTCAGTTTGTGACCAGAATTGTGGAAAGAACTGAGTTTGTAAACCAAGGGACCCCTGTTTATACACTGACATGTATAAACACGTACAGAGACAAAAGTTGAAGTTTTATAGTTTATTCTAAAACTATTGGCACTGGATAGGCATGATGGTCACTACTTTATAAAAGAACCGTTGGACCTGAATCATGTTTCAAACAGATGGAGTAAGTTAAGATTACCCACTCAGATAGCTAAAGCTTTCTACCAATATTTGTGGAAAAGACTTAAAATTTTTCATTTGCCTAATTTCCAAATGGCTATTTCCTATTCATTCTCTCAATGAGTCATATTCCTGAAATGACAGAACTTTATAAAGATGTTTTTCAAAAAGAGATAGTTCTCAGGTCCTACAGAAAATAAGGTAGAAAAATTTACACCCCAAAGTACAGAGAAAAAATATAATTTTTTTTTAAAAGGAAGGAGTTTGAGGCAGATTTGCTTATTAGTAGAGGTTAATTTTACTGAGGTTTTGAGATTTAATTTTAAATGAGTGACGGAGGCATTTAGGAGCTGTCTAAATGTCTCCAAAACCCATCTAAGTGCATAATATATTCACTGTGTTTTCAATTAGCCCTTCACTTTTTTTCAGACATTTGGGGATCCTTGAGTCCTGAAAGCGGGGGTCTCTAAAGTTCAAGTGGCTGGAGATTTGGAGTGGAAAGAAAAAGAGTCTGGCAGCAAAGAAAGACTGAAGAACTAAAGGTTTGACAAGGTTGCTAATTCAGCTGAAAAGTTCCCATGGGAGATGTCAGGTAAAGACAGAGAACAAAGAGAGTTTGCAGTGAGCAGTGAACAGGACATTTAGGGCAGGGAGTTGAGATAATCCCCACTTAGGAAAGAGGGAGAGCAAGGAAGCCTTCTAGCTAGGGAGAACCTCTCAAAAGCAGCCTGGCATTCTACCCCAGCTTCAGAAGGTATAGTCAGAATCTTAGGACTCAAAATCTCTCCTTCTTAGCTTCACTGGACATTTGTCCAGGGCTGTGGTTCACCAGTCTGACTCACTATTAGATCTTCCATCTATCAGTCAAGAAGGAAGACAGACTTCAAATGTATACACCTGGGGTCCTGGAGGAGAGGCCTGGGGGTCCAGTGATGGACCAGATCTGATATGATCTGAGCACCATAATACTGCAGCTGTTAAAGAAAAGTTATTTGTGACTCTTGTTAAAGATGGTAAAACAGATCGGGCATAGTGGCATGTGCCTATAATCCTAGCACTCAGGAGGCTGAGACAGAAGGACAATGAATTCAAGGCCAGCCTGGATTACATAAGGAGACCCAGTCTCAAAAAAACAAACAAAACAGACAAACATACACACACAAAGGTGGTTAGGCAGTTTTTAATCAAGGAGTTTCATGGTAATAGATACAGGAATCATTGCAACTGGTCTTGCAATAGAGCAGAGAGACTGGACCTAAGACTGACTCCAACAGAGACCATCGGGGGTTTATAATAAAGAAGCAGGGTAGAGATGAGTGGATGGAAAATTACTAAGAGCAAACATTAAGGATAGGGATTTGATGGGATTATTTTTGAAGGCAGGCTAAGGTGCTAATATATCCAAGGTGGTCAGATACCAAGGGGAGAGGATTTTCACAAAGCACTTAGCAGGTTGTTCAAACTGGATTCCACAAGGACAGAAAGGGAACCCAGTGTTGTACTGGCAAGCAGAGGACTCAGAGGATCCTGGCCAAAGTTTTGGTCAAAAGAGAAACAAGGGAAGTTTAAGGGATGAGAAGGTGGCAGTTAGTGTGTGCGTGTATGTGCGTGTGTGTGTGTGTGTGTGTGTGTGTGTGTGTGCGTAAATTAGGTAAGGTTGGCCAGAAAAAGCAGGCCTGAGGCTGAGATTTCAAATGAGCAGAGAGTGAGAGAGAGCCGTGCAAGGATCTAAGAAGGAGACATGGACAGAGAGGCTAAATGCAGAGACCCTCAGGTCAGAGTGGCTAGAGGTGAGCCTGGAATGACTAACAGTTGATAAAAACCAGGCAATCCAAGGACCATAAAAACACATGGCCTTGAAAGGCGTAGAAAAAAGTTTGAATTTTATTCTAAGTGAATGGAAAACTATCAGGGTATTAAACAAGGAAAGGTCATGATAAGGTCATGATCTCAGGTTTAAAGCTCAGTCTGGCTGCTTGAGGAAAAGGAATCTGAGCAGTGCAAGAATGAATGAGCTGGGTATAGTGGTGTCTGCCTGTAATCCCAGGATTCAGGAGGCTGAGGCAAGAGGATCATGGTAAGTTCCAGGCTAGCCTGGGCTACCTAGTAAGTTCAAGGCCAACCTAAACTACACAGCAAGACTCTGTCTCCAAAAAACAAAAACCAAAAAAACCAAACAGATGTGGTGGCACACACCTGTAAACCCAGCACTCAGGAGGCTGAGGCTGGAGGATCGTTGCAAGTTTAGACCAGCCTAGACTACAAGATGAGCTCAAGTTCAGCCTAAACTCCATGGTGAGACTCAGTCTTAAAAAGACAAAACAAGACAAATCTTTAAAAAGTAGATGGTGATAAATAGACGAAGAGACTATATAGATGGTGATGAGAGCACTTGTACCTATGTAGGTAGAGTCCACAGGATATGCTAATAGCCATAGGACAAAGAATAAAGGATGCCTCCTAGATTTTTGGTTTGAGGAACTGAGTGGATGGTTGTATCACTGTAATAAATAAGGAAGCCTGGAAGAAAGAAAGAAAAAAGAACAATATTCCTGTTTGGAACAGGACACTGTGGTGTGAGCTTATAGTCCAAGCTACACAGGATAAACACTTGAACCCAGGAACTTGAGAACAGCCTGCACAACATGGCAGAACCCCACAACAAAACAAAACAAAAACTAACATTTTTCTTCCTGTTTTGGACATGTCAAGCTGAGAGGCCCGTTGTGGGTAATAAATATCTGTTATTATTTCTTGTTGTTATGCTGTAAAATCCTGGAAAGGCATTTCATCCATCTTTGTTTCTTTAGCAGTGTATGTTGGCTGATTCATACCTCAAGCTCAATTCTCAGCACGTTCCTATGAGGCAACTCCCACATAATTTCCCTAGGGTCTCACCCATTACATGCTATCAAGGTCTTTTTTATAAATTAATGAATACACCCAAGGATAACATGGTTTGCTATTTCTTCCTATCTTCCTGTACTTTGCTACCACGTCTTCTCATATTCAGTAACAAGTTCCTTAAATTAGTATTTCATCCAAATTGGGCTGGGCCAAGTTAACAGGATAAACTAAGGCATTTTCAGGAAAAGGAATAATGTCAAGAGACTTCTCAGATAAAAGCAGAATATCCCAGAGAGTACAACACACAAGGGACATTTAGTTTTAGTGGCCACAACTTGGTCAAGTTCTAAGACTGAACTACAAACTAAGGAAAAACATTTTAAACCTTTAGGCACTCTACATGGTTTCAGCTACATTTGTAAGTTGAAAGGTTTGGCAAAGCCTTTTTGGTGTTTTTGAGCAAAAATTCCACTTCTAAAGAGAGTCTAAGGGAGCAGTCAGAGATTTAGATAAAGCTGTGTGTATGATTATGTTCTAGGCAGGGTATCCTCAATAATATAAAGTTAAGACCAACCTAATCTGAGAAGTAACCAACAAGAAAATGACCAGCTGAATGGCACTATCATAAGACAGAATATAGAGAAGCTATTATGATTTGTATTTAATATGAAGATATTTTAGTAATGTATAAAAATGCTTATAACATAGAGAGTGCCTGTAACTTACAATGGTTTGACATAGCAGTGTTTCAACTTTACAGTGATTGAAAGTGGTGTTCATTTAATAGTAACCGTACTTCAGGTACTTTTCCTGGGCTATCAGTGTGCAAAACAATGCTCTCTTAGATGCTGAGCAGCACCAACAAGTCGCAGCTCCAGTCAGCCTCACAGTCATGCAGAGAAACAGCTGATGCTCCACATATGGTGTGCCATGTCGCTAAGCTATGATGTTTGGTAGGGTAGGTGCATTAAGTGTTTTTTTTGCTTTTCTGCCAGTACTTTAGATCGCCGAGCTACAATTTTAGCCTTTTTATTTTATTTTATTTTTAGAAAGGTTCTGGCCTCAAAGTTATCATCTTTCTGCCTCAGCCCTCCAAGTGACTCGGGTATACATGTGTATCACCACATCCAGCCTTAAATTCATTTTTGACTTCCAATCTTTTCAACTTTTGATAGGCTTATCAGAACATGACTCTAAATGAGAAGCATCTATAATTGAATGTACAATTGGTTCTCTCCATGTGTATGAGCGTGTATGTGTATATATGTGTGTGTAGAAATGAGGCTGGAAGGAAATAAGTCAAATCTTGGCTTTACTTCTGGAGTGTGGAAAGTTCCTTCTGTGTTTTCAAAATATCCATAACAAGCCAGGTGTGGTGACACATGTCAGTAATCCCAGCACTCAGGAGGCTGAGGCAGAAGAATTGCTTGGAGTTTGAGGCCAGTCTGGACTGCACAGTTCAAGGCCAGCCCAGACTACATAACAAGACTGTCAAAAACAATCCAAAATGAGCGTGCTACTTTCATTGAAGTACATTTATATACAATAAACTGAACATGCTAAAAGTGCACAATGTAGTTTATTTTGACACTTGCCAACATCAGCATCATCACCACAGTCAAATAATGAACAACTCCACTGCCCTGGCAGTTCCTTTGGGCCCCTTGTCATCCTTCCTTTGACTCATCCTCGAGGTACAGTGCCCTTCTCAGCTAACCACTGACCAGCTTTCTGTCACCACACTTTAGGTTGCATTTTCTTCAAACACTAAATCATACAATGTGTGTTTTTGGTTTACTTCTTTTAATCAAGATAATTATTTTGAAATCGGTTCATTCTGTTCTATGATATCAATAGCTCATAAATCATATTTTGTTGTTTATTCAATTATCTGTTGGTGGCTATGTGGATTGTCTCCAGTTTTTCTTCTTTGTTCAAACTCAAGATAGAGAAATAACAGCTTTTTTTTTTAAAAAAGAATCATCTGAAGTATAAATAAATTGAAGAACAAAATAAAAGATAGATAATAAATAGACAGATCTTTTGCAAATGGGATGGGGGCCAACAGATGGAGGGTAAGAGGAAGGAGAGGAGGGGAAGGGGACATAAAAATAATTCAGATGTGTTATGTATATGTACAAAATTCCCATGATGAATGTAATCATTATGTACTGTGAATTTACTGATAAAACATTTATAAAAAAGAATAGCCTGAGTTTATGCAGACATTTCCCCTAAATGAAGTACAATGTTTCTAAGCTGTGACAAGCTCAAGAATTTTAAATAAGAGAGCTACTGTACTTATATTAGCACCATAATGAGTGTCAGAGAGCCCTGACTTTACCTTGGCTAAATCTCCTTTCACTGTGTTTTATTTGGAATCTTGTTATACTTGATTTGAATATGGTTTGTTCCCTCCAAAACACACATTGGACTTTAATCCCCATCATGAGATATTAAAGAGGGAGGAAATAATGGGCTATGATATTTAGAGGTGGGGCCTGTGGAAGATGACTGGAATTTACACAGGTCAGCAGGGTGGAGCCCCTAAGATTGAATAGTGCTGCTTTGGGAGCAGGATCCAGACACACTTGCTCCTTGTCTCTTCTCATGTGATGCCCTGGACCACCTCAGGGCTCTGCCAGCAATGTGGCCATCACCACATGCAGTGCCTTTTTCTTTTCTTTTTTTTTTTTAAGCTTATCTAGGGGTATGTTGCTATTAGCAACAGAAGGCAGACTAATATAAGTACAAATGTGAAGAAACTATAGTATAGCTGGAGAGGTCACTTCGCTGATTTGCAAAGAAACTTTTATACAGTGCAGTAGAATGGAAGTTGCAGAAGCTTCATCAAGCAATTCTTTCTTTTTTTGCTTCATGTCTCATCTGTAAAATGAGGATAATTCCACTTGCCTTTTGAAGTTATTAATCCCATGGAATAATTTAAATGAGATCATCTTGAAAAGTGTAAGGCATTGTTTTTATTTTATTGTTTATTTATTTTTGGTACTGGAAATTCATCTCAGGACTTCATGCTTGTAGGCAAGCACTGTACCACTGACCTACATCTCTGGTCCAGGCATAGTTTTTAAAAAGGAGAAAAATTATTATTACTAAGAGAAAAAAGTTAAAGTGAGAAGTCCTTCCTCCACTATAAGCAGTCATGTTTCAAAGGCTAGGAAAAGGAGAAATTTCATATTTGAGCCATTAGAGCATTGCAAGGGCTTTAAGAACAGGATGGTTGCTCCAAGGTAGGCTCTGCAGGAGGAAACTGGCATGAATTGTGTATCCAGAGGATGTCAAGTACTGCACAATGTGCTTCACAGCTGCTGATATCTAAGTGCATACTGCAATACAGAGTGAATTCTATGACAGAATTTATATTTTAGCCCTGGCTGAGATCTTGATAGTCATTGATATTCCTGGTCAAAATCATGACCCACAGAGCACCTATGGATCTGATCTTATGTTATACCTGTGACATAACATGGAATCTCTCCATTAATGGTTGTGAAATAAATAAAAGATTAATAATGTTTTCCTTAAACAAGCCATGTGTGGTGGCTCATGCCTGTAATCACAGAACTCAGGAGTCTGAGGCAGGAGGATTGTTGCAAGTTCAAGACCAGTTGGGGCTACAAAGTGAACTTAAGGCCAGACTGAAATGTACAGTGAGACTCTGCCTCAAAAAGACCAAACAAATAAATAAGTTTTATTTAGTTGGGTACAAGGGCAAATGAGTGGTAGTTAACCCTGTCTTCCAAAGAGATCAGCTTAGCTCTGCCCTGGATCACATTAATTTATAACTTCTCAGCTTGCTTGCCTTTTGCTTTTCTTTTCACTTTTTTTCTGTTTTGTGGGCAATAATCACCTCAGAAATCTTTCTCTTTGCAGGTGTCTGATCCCCTTGCAAAATTTTTGGTTTCCAAACTTGAATATGGACCTTTACTCTATCAATTATGTGGTTTTCATATTGCATTGTGTTCTTCAGCTCTTCTGAAGAAAACTAAATCCAACCCAAACCTCTATGATTGCCAGTTTCTTTGTCAAAAGGAACAGTGCAGTTTTGTACATGGTCAAACTAAGCAAAGTATTCTCTCAGCTCATTGGATGCTACAATCCAGGGAATTTTCCTGAAGAAAGCAACCAGCCTTCATATATGCTTCATAACCAGCATATAAATGGTTAACATTTACATGCAGTGCTGTAGCACCTCTTACTACGGAGGATGCCATGTTTATCCTGAAAGACCTTAGCAACTTCTTCCCAGCCTTGTTACATACAATGAAGAAGTCAAAAGAGGACATCAAGTTAGGTATGGTGGCACATGTCTATAATCCCAGCATCTGGGAAACTGAGGCAGGAAGATCTCTAGTTTAAGACTGGCCTGAGCTACAATAGAAACTTCAAGGCCAGACTGGACTGCATAGTGAGATGCTATTTCAAAAAGCTAAATTGGGACCAGTACCCACAAAAAATAAATAAATAGATAAATTAGATTGGCATGTTTAAAAAAAGCCAAATTAATTTAAAAAAAAATAGGGCTTAGAGGCATGGAGAGCTGCACTGGCCCTCGGTGAGTGCATGGAATTCAGTTTTCCCACAGGAGGAGGTGATTGGCTGGGCAACATTTTGCAGTTGGGCAGAACTGGCCTGAATCCGGAACTGTAGCAGCTTCAGTTGGCCACTCCTGATGCAGAGCAGATTGGTGGGAATTGCTTGGTCTGAGTCCCACCCCTGTGCAAGATCCAATAGCCAGGGGCGAAGTTTCCCCTGAAGCTGTCCCTACCAATCCGTCTGCACAGCACTTACTAATGTGGTGAAGACCCCCATAGTTGACTGACTCGGAGGGGAGATGCCAGTGTGCACTGCCCCTGCTTGTACCTCAGTGGTCAATAGCAGACTGGAGAGGGTAGCAATCCTTAGCCAGCATACTTCAGAGTAATCGTAACCAATATAGAAAGGGCCTGGAACCTCTACTGTACACTTGTCTGGATGAAACCAGAAACATGATAAGAGAAAAAAACAAAAGAAAGTCTCTGTTGTAACCCACCCAAAAAACTAGGCCCCATGATGAAAAATGGGGCAAGACCCCAGAGATGATAAACGGGGCAAGTTGATGTCTTTTTTAAAAGAAGTGTTTTTATTTTAGCTGGCCCAGCGACACAGTGCAGATGGAATTTGCAAATCTGTGCAACTGAGTTAGAATTTTGACTGATTTTTAGTTTATTTACGATTAGCTCATTGATCATTAAGTACATAGTGATGAGAAACAGAAACAAGGTGGGCCTTTGTTTCCCTTTGCTTGAGGTCAGAGACATTTCACAGTGGGTGGTTAGCCAATTCATAGTCCTTGGTCTGTCAACTCCAGGAACATTTGTCTCTCTTAAAGGGAACAATGGTTGACACAGCATCATTTGTCTCTTCCCAGGGGAACAAAAGTTGACACAGCAAACAGGTTACTGGGGTGGAGGTGGGGAGAGGGGAAATGACGCATTACAGAACAGCATGATGATGCAGTCAGTTAATTTATAACAATGTGGTTGGTGCTCCAGGTACATGGTTACTAGGGCGATAAGCATAGAGCATAACAGTCTCCAGTTTCCAACCCAAACAATATGGGTCCAGAGAGGTAAACACAGAAGAGATCGAGGGCAGCACATCTGCAATATTGGAAACAATGTCATCTGACATAAAGAAATATCTTTGTGACATTATAGAAGAACTCAAAACCAAAATACTAATATAAGTAAAGCAAGATATAAGAAGATTAATAAAAGAAATGCTAAGCACCTCTGAAGAAGACTCAGATGGAAGAATGGAAGAGCATAGAAAAATAAGAGAACCCTTCAATGAAGAATATTTTAAAAATCTAGAATACATGAAATAGAGTCAAAGAGATTACCAGGAAATTTAAAACTCCACAGAAAGCTGGCAAAACTGCTTGAAAGAAACTAAAGATAGACTATCAAAACTTGAAGACAGGTTTGCAACATGTGATCATGAAAGGAAAGATCTCTTAAAAATAACAGAGACCAGAAAGTAACAATAAAAAGGATAGAAGATGACGAGAGGATCTATAACTTAAGAATAAAAAATGAAGTGAAGAAGCAGGGATAATCACAAATGAAATACAAAGGGTATTCACAGAAATAATTACGGAAAACTTCCCAAGCATAGGAAAAGGAAATGATATTCAGATATATGAGGCATACAGAACTCCAGCTAGCTACAACCAAAATAGACCTACACCCAGACATATAATAAAGATCTAGAAATTCAATACAAGAACAGAATATTAAAGGTTGTCAGAGAAAAGAAACAGATCACCTATAAAGGAAAACCCATCAGAATCATGACAGACTTCTCGACACAAACCATCAAATCAAGAAGAGCTTGGAGTGAAGCATTCCAAGCCCTGAAAGAAAATAACCTCCAACCCAGATTGATGTACTCTGAAAAACTATCCCTCAAAATTAACAGAGAAACAAGATGCTTCCATAACAAAGAGGAACTGGGGAGAGTTCATGACCACAAATCCAACCCTATGAAAAATACTGAAGGACGTGCAAGAGAGAGAGAGAGAAAAAAAATCCATGGTTTCAGGAATAGCAGCAGAGAAGCCTCAATGAATGGGGAAGATAGTGGAATGAAGGGTAAAAGTAGACAACCATTGGCAGAAAAACAGCAAGCAGAGATGAGGTAGAGAAGGTTGGACATAATCTCTAACATAGATGGCCTTGATACACTAACAAAAAGAAACACAGGCAGAGTAGATCAGGAGGTAGAGTCCATCAAGATGCTCTGTATAGAAACTATAATTAACATGAAAGAGAGTTTATGGACAAGTCAAAGATGAGAAAATAATGCTCTATGTGACAGGGAACCAGAGAGAAATAGAAGTAGCTCACCCAGCAGCTGCATATAGGTTGGAAAGACATGACACTTTTGTGCAGTGGAGAACTACTCAGCTGTAAGGAAGGAAAACCTTGAGGCTTTTGTAGGTAAAGGAATACAACTGAAGATCAAGCTTAGGGGTAAAAAGGTTCAGAATCACTTGCAGTTGCCTCCCTAATCTAAAAACTAAAGGAGTTAGTGGGATACAAAACGTACTTTGCACCCTGTGAAAGTGAAAGGGGAGGAACTGTCTAAATAAGGAAGGCAGAGGACATTGTTAATATTGTACCATGATTTAAAACCCACATTGTTCTCATTGCTCTGTTTAGTTTGGTTATATTCTTTCCAGTCTGTCTACTTGTATTAGATTTGAGGGTACAGACAGCTATCCCAAAAATAGCAGGATATTCTACGGTAACCATCTTTAATTTCCTATTAACTTAATCTGAAGCCCTGTGTTACTTACACTGTCTTATTATGACAGATTTTATTTGAACCTGGTTTGTTAGATTGCTTTCTTGTCTTGACTGATTTTATTCGAAACTGTTATGTTTGATAGTATCAGGTCTGAGAGTATAAGCAACTACTCTGAAGACAATAAGATTCACTAGGATACCCATTCTGGTTTGACTATTACTTGCTTTTGAAATTCTATAATGTCTCCAATGTTTTCTTTTTATTGACATTGTTCTGTAGTGCTATGTTCAATCTTACTATGCCTGATGATATGGGCAATTCTATTGAATATAACAAAAGACATCATAGTAACCATTGTAGATCACCTTGTATTGTGGTTTTAAATCATGTATGTGTCCATCCTTTTGTTTCCAATGACCCCATTTTGTTTTCTTTCTCATTTTGGTTTTATTCTTTTCAAAATTAAAAAAAAAAAAAGAGGGCTCAGGCATTCATCCAATAACTGATTTGACTTCTCCCTTGTATGTCTAATGGGCATTCAGATTTAACATGTAATTCTGGATTTTATCTCTTGCCCCCAAATCTGCTTTTACTTATTTCAATAAAGTATATTATCAAGTATTTACCTTTTTCAAGTCAAAACCTAGGCAGCATCCTTAATTCCTTTCTTTTTCACCTGTTACATCTAATTTACCAATGACTGCCCCACCAAAACATCCCAGAGCTGACCTCTTCATGATAATTACCACTCTAATCTTCCTTGCTTCCCCTCCAATGGGTGTTTCAGCAGCCAGAGTTTTCAAGCCAGTTGTTAAATGTCACTGTGAAATTTTGAAATGTGCATTTGACTTTTATCCTGTTTCCTGACATAGAACTTCCAAAATCCTCTAACTCTCCAAAGGCATGATATCTTTTTATATGCTAATGAATACACTAATGGTTTCGAACCCTACTACCTTCCTAATAGGGACTGATCACCGAGATAATGAGCATTAGAGGAGTGGGGTTTCAGTCCCACTCCCCAACCTCCAGGTAAAGGACTAAATTAATGGTTGAATTCATCACAAACAAGTATGATTTCATCAGTCCTGTCTATATAATGAAAACACCACAAAAACGCTGTCTTTTGAGTATTTGGGGTCCTGGGGAGCCTTGCACTGTTCTGTGTACAGTTAGGAATAATAATGATAGAAAATATTAATTGTTTCCAGTATGGCAGGCACCATACCAAGGACACAAACTCATTTAACTTCATGATTATGCCATGAGGTTGGCACTGGCTTCTCTGTCATTTTGCAGATGAAACCAAGACACAGAGAGGTAAAGTATTTGCTCACAGTCACATAGTGGCATGGGCCAGGTTTCCTAGAAATGAGGTTCAGCGACTGAGATCTGTACACAGCAGTTGTAGGAAGGGTTGGCCCCGGCAATAACACCTACAAGAAGGTGAGGCAAATAAGACTGGATCTGGGAGAAGTGTGGACCTGCCACACAGTTGCAATGGGATTTGGAGCACAAATGATCCTTTAGAGTTGTCCACACTGCAGGTCAGGGCCAGGCTTTCATACTCTGGTGTAGACTAGTCTTTGGATGGGGAAAGGACTCTCTTTAGGTGAGATACATCCTTTCGCAGCAGTAGTAACTGGAGAAGGACTTAGTTGCAAACTACAGAGCATGGTAGCCCTGGAAAAGAAACACGGCTATGTTTTCAGAGTCCAGCACAAACTGTGCATTCATTTCTGTTTTGCAGGTAACAAATTACCTTAACATGTAGAGGTTTACAACAATATTCTTATTGGATTATTACCATGGGTAAAAATCCAAGAATGGTTTAACTAGATGCCACTAACTCAACGTTGTTAAAGAAAAAAAATATGCTGACATATAAAAACCAGAAGGAAGACTTTATTTAGGATAGTTGTAATAGGAGACAAGACTATTGCAACAGAGGACAAAGGTTTGGCTTGACTCTGAATCTAGCAATGGGAAACAGAGATTTACTGCCAAGGAACAGAGCCAAAGGTGGGGTGGGGCTGAATGGATTGAAATTTTTTATTAAGAGGATGCAGCAAAGGTACAGATGTGATTAAATGGAAACTAAGGAGGTCCCCGTCAAAGAGAAGATGGGAAACTTCCACCCTGGAGGAGCAGGTTCTTGACACAAAAGAGAGCTGCAGGACTCCTCAGTGAGAGGAATAGAAAGATTTATTAGGTGGAATCAAGTGCCTGATATGGCGATCTTGGAGGTGTCTTCAAGCCAATAATCAAGGATGTGTAATGCTAGTGTCTGTCACGTGCCTATTAGCAGGCTGGTTAGAATGCAAATCATTTGCATGTGGTTAGAAATAAGGTGCCACGTCAAAAGAAATCTCCAGCATAGTGAAAAGAAAACCACAACTGGAAAAAAATCTTAGTGAACTCTCCCTCAGACAAAGGACTTCTGTTTAAAACATATAAAGAATTTTTAAAAATCAGACCCCCGAAATTCAAGGACCCAATCCAAAAATGGGCATCTGAGATGAATACACAGTTGTCAGATGAAGAAATACAAATGGCAAATAAATACATGAAAAAATGTTCAGTATTATTAGTCATTAGAGAAATGCAAATTAAAACAACACTGAGATTCCATCTCACTCCAGAAAGAATGGTCAGGATCAAGAAAACTACCAACCACAAATGCTGGAGAGGCTGTGGGGAAAAAGGAACTCTCTACACTGTTGGTGGGAGTGTAGACTGGTGCAACCACCCCAGTCAGAAGATTCCTCAAAAAGCTGGGATTGGAAGTCCCATTTGTTCCAGCTATTCCACTTCTAGGCATATTCCTAGAAGAACTGAAAACATTATACCACAGTGATATATGTGCACCCATGTTTATAGCAGCACAATTTGTAATAGCCAGATCTTGGAAACAACCTAAGTGTCCATCAACTGAAGAATGGATAAAAAAGTTGTAGTATTTTTATACAATGGAGTTCTACTCAGCTATAAAGAATGATCGCACTGAGATGTTTATTAATATGGGCACAACTTGAGACCATACTCATAAGTGAAATAAATCAAACTCACATGTATAAAAACTGTATAGTCTCCCTAGTATAAGAAATGGTAAGAGTATATAAGAGTTTATGGTAATCATGATTCCCCATTGCATTGCTTTGAAGCCTTGTAATGATTGCATTCATTAGTTGGAATGGGTTTATCCTGGTTTGTTTGATTTTATTATCTGTGATGGTATGAACAGCTATTTTGAAGAAAACAAGTCATTATAATAGCCAGTGCTGATTTAATATTATCTTACTCTGAAGTCCTACCATGCTTTTGCTCTTCTCTTCCCATTGGTTTTATCATGTTGTATCTTATTGAATTGTGTTATGGGTGATAGTATAAATAAATTTTCTATGGAAAATGAGATAATATAGTAGCCATTGTTCATTTTATGTTATTTGGTTCTGAATTCCCTGTAATACTTTCATTCTCTTGAATGGTTTTATACTATTTTGTTATGTTTGATACTACTGCATATGAAGTTATGCTCAACTATTTCAAAGAAAGAAACATATGGTAGCTACTACTAATTATGGGTTGCCTTCTGGTGAAATATTGTGTTGCTTACATTGTTCTGTTCTGATCTGTTTTGTCTTAATCTCTTTAAAATAAAAAATTTATTTAAAAAAATAAGGTGCCCAATTAATAGTGCTGTTTCCTTGAAGGAAGAAGTTTATTGACTCACACTATCAGAAGAAAAGCACAGGCTCAATATATAAATTTATTTTATCTTTCAGACTTTAGGTATTTAGGAATGAGAAACCTGGAAGAAAAATAAGCCTAGAGGGAAAAAAAGTTGTAACCTTGGGTAACACTGTGTTTTGAAGCTACAGTTTTCTTGAAAGAACACTTTTTTGATAGTGCTGTCCTTGTCTCCTCTTTAATTTATCTTCGTTTCTTCTAGCCTATTTCATGGGGAATCTCACTAAGCTGATTTCCTGAGTTCTTACTGAGCCTGAGTAGGCAGGCCTGAGTCAGGAGGTGTGGGTGGCTAAGGGCAAGACCTCACCTGTTAGAGGGCTCAGAGTGTCACTGGATGGAATCTGAGGAGGTTCCGCCAACAGGATGTGGGAACTACAACGCACTCACCAGGAACAGGTTTGCTGACTCCCATCACAGAAAAAGGAATTCTCAGGACACATCAGTTAGAGGCATAGAAAGATTTCTTTGGTAGGGGAAAAAGCACACACTTGGGAGTGTGGATGCTCATAGATTGAAACGTACTGTGGACTGGAGTTCAGTCTGGGTCTGGGGAACTGGGAATTGTGGAACTGATGAATCTATAGAAAGCATGGGCTCAGTTCACAAGTGAAAGGTGCTGGCCCATCTACATCATCCACAGGTGAAAAGCCCATTTTACAGGAGGAAAGGACAGGTTTCCTTCATTTATTTGATATTTATTTTTGTCTTTTTGAGAGAGGGTTTCCCTATGCAGTTCAGGCTGGCCTTGAGCTCACTTTGTAGACCAAACTGGTCCCAAAATTGAAACAATCTTCGGGCCTTAGCCTCCTGAGTGTTGAGATTACAGGCATGCACTACCATGCCCAGATTTATTGTATTTTTTTAACTTAAGAATCTAGCAGTGAGTACCTGGAAGGAAAAATAATAATTATAATGTTAAAGATACAGTTTTTAAAAATGTAATTTAAAAATTATGGGTTTCCTTCTCCTCTTTCTAACTATCTTTGTTTCTTCTATTTTACCTCCTTTCCCCCCAAGACTTCAGTCCCTTATTCTCAAGGCTGGCAGAGAGGCCAACAAAAGTTCCATGGCTGCTTCAGGCTTAAAGAGGGCGTTGACGCTCCCCACCAGGATCAAAAGTCTTATCCTAGCTGACCCAAAGGAGACATAGGAGGGTGGCATTGAAGCGCCATAATAGCCTGGTATCTGGAAAAGAGGGAAAGAGTATACGAGCTTTTAGCCACAACAAAGAATTCCTATTCAGAGTGCCATAGTTTTTAAAATAAGGCTTCCCGAGCCAGGTGTGGTGGTACACTGGGGAGGCTGAGGCAAGAGGATCCTTGCAAGTTTGAGACCAGCTTGGGCTACAAAATGAGATCAAGGACAGCCTGAACTGCATGGCAAGACCCTGTCTCAAAAAGACAAAAATAAATAAAATAGAGTAAGATTTTCCTGGAGAACCAGGACATTAACAAATCATTGAGGATTAAGGCAGTGTCTGACATTGCACTAAGGTAAATCCATGTCTTGTAATGCAGGAGATACATTTGCAGAGTTGTCCTTAGAATTTTTTTTTAAAATTCTGTTTTTACAATAGGAATATTTTTTTTTAAAATTCTGTTTTTGCAACTTTACGATATAATAACTTCCACTTTTTGTACCAGTTAGAGTATCTAGGGCATTTGGCTTTTTGCTGGGGGAGGGGGTACCAGGAGTCAAACTCGGGAATTTCATGCTTCCCAAACAGGCATTGTGCCACTAAGCTATATCCCCAGCCTCCATTTGGCTTTTTAGAATGGCTTTTCTCCTCATTTTTACTTTGGAACTTAGTAGTGAAGCACCCTGAGTAGTGTGATCTAGAGCCTTTTTTGTAAATTAGGTAAAATATTCAACATGCCACGTGATGTTTCAGAGTCCTGTTTGGGAAATACAAATGAAGAATAAGTGATCACTCCACTGAAAAACTGATCTGGTCCATTGCTGCAATAAGGAAGTTAGCTCGTTAATCTATGATTTTAACACAGCATCTTTGTGCCTATGGGTATCCTAATATACACCTTCCTGTCCACGTTGGGAGTAACGATAGTCAAGTATTCATGCTTTGGAGCCATTGGATACTGTTTGGCCATTGTATTCTAGAACTTGTTTTCTAGTTAGTAGTAAACAAAATAATGTCTCTTAATAGTATGATTACAGCTTTGTGTAGGAATCCATCCCATAATTCTGGTGACATTGCTACATTTATCTTTTTATTCCTCAGAAAAGTGGTGCTAGCTGACTGAGTTGTTCCATAGTAGATATCAGTCAGATATGTTCATTTTAAACATGAAAATATCTATCTACAATCCTGTGGTTATCTTTTAACATAAGAGTTTTAGGAACCTGAGGTACAACAGGCCTCATATACAGTATACTCCCATGAAGTCACTGTTCAGAGTTTGAGGCTCAGTCAATCACCAATTTTCCCTTACACATAACAGATAACTGTTCTCAGAAACCCCGCAATTTTGCAAACTGCAAATATCTTGGGCACTTGTTTTTGGGAGGGAGGTTGCAAGTAATCAATCCAAGAGCACTGTCAGTTCTTACTGTTGATTGGCTGCTCACCTGTAATCATCTCCAGCAGATGTGGCAGCATCCTCACATCATGACAGGTTGCTGTACCACAGTAGGTATCCCCAGTGTTCTCAGTTTTGTTCTGCTTAAAGCCCTAAGATCACTGTGTTGCTGCCAAAACACCCTGTACCTTCTAAGGCTTTATTATTACAGTATTTTATAATTGAATTGCATAAGTGTTGGAGACATAACATATTTAGGGTTTAAACTATAAAAATAGACATTTTATAAGCATTTTTCTGACCATATCCAAAATTCGAGGTTTTTTGCAATTCTAGGGTACTCTGGGAAATGTAACTCCAGTGAATTTTGAGGTTCTCCTGTATGGTCATATTTGAATGTCATCTTTGGTAAGAGAAAAAATTTTTCTCATGGCCCTTTTGGTGAAAAGTTTCATTTACAGGCTAGCAAAAGACATTACATCTGGTAGCAAGCCTCAAAACAGTAGTTGTGCTTCACTGTTGTTATGTAAAATTTTTAAGATTATCAGATCATTTTCCTGTGGAGGAGATACCCACCACGGTAATCCAGATGTGCTAGAAGTCAGCATTCCACAAATCTGGAATGAATTTTTATTAATTTCTTTGGCATATTGTTGGGCCTAGTAAAGAGTTAGTCTCTCTATTGAAGAATACTATAAAAGTTAGGAGACAAATAAATGTACAGATTTTGATACAAGCAGGCATAGTATAGTTATGAGAGGAGATACATTTAAGGTGAAGAGAACTAATTTAATGGTAAACATGAAGCAGGAGATAGAGATATAAAATAAATTTATCTGCTTTATCTCAAATCAGCCTTTATTTAATTTATCTCCAATAGTATTTGCAAGGCCTCCAAAGATGCAACAGGATATTGATCATAGGTCTCTGTCTCCTTAAATTCTTAATGCTGTAAAGTTTCAAGATGAACAGATCTAAATCCTGATGAATGAATCCTACATGTGTGTCCTTGTAATTTAACAGCAGTAGGGTGCTTAGAACTCGGCAAAAGCCCTCCACCTTAAATCATGGTGGGTCAGATTTAATGATTCCTTTTTGCAAACCATAACACATAATTGCCGAATTGAATTTTAGGGGTATGAGTAGAAGGATCTGATGTTGGAGGGACTTTATGACTACTTTTTTCCCAGTACTGAGAATCAAACTCTGGACTTGCACTTGCTAGGCAGGAGAATGTGCCACTGAACTATACCCCTGGCTTGGAAGGACTTTATTACCATATTTTAGTAAAGCCCCTTTGACTTGACCCATATTAATTATTTATTTAATCATTTCCTGTGTTTTAGGACTTGAGGTCAGAAAAGGCTTCCCACAGGGAGCATTTCATATGGGCTTAGTGGGAGAGTTGGGGGGAGGGGATTCTGATTCTTAGTAAAGCAATACATTGTAGGCGTAGCCAAGGCTCAGAGATTTCTTGGCATAATTTTGCCAAGGTGGCTTTTCATATGTAAACTAGCTATTTTACCTTTCCTGGTACCTAAGGGTACCAAGTAGTGTGAGGAGTATAAATTATTCCCAAAGTTTGTGAAACATCCTGTATCACCTAGGAAACAAAGTAAAGTCCATTATCACTCTGAAGTGATCTGGAAATTTCAAACTAATACTTTAGCAGGACTTTAAGGACTTTCTCAGTCTTTTCAGTTCATATGAGGTATGCGTCTCTTCATCCAGAGAAAATGTCAGCAAAAACTAGTCTCATTTTCAGTGTTTTCCCTTTCTGAAGAGGGACGAAGGACCCCTCTTTCTGCAGGTTTTACTCCCGTGTCCAGGCTCTCCACAGTGGTCGCAGCCTTCTGGTCTGGTTGCCGCATCCCCAGCAGCTCTCGATGATGTCCCCCGGGGGAGGATGCTGAGAGATGGAGAAAAAGGACCAGTCGCAAAACAGAGAACTGAGGTCATGTGGGGCCCTCTTTCCTGATGGGAAGTACGAACAAGCAGAAGGAAGGGAAGAGGGGGGGACAGGAAGGAGCAAGAGTACTCCAATGGCTGCATTTACTTATATACCCTTAGAAGACTGAGTACCACATGAAACCTCTAGCCTAAGTTTATCCACACGGCTTGTCCTGGGCGCCCAGTGCCCTTGAGAGTGGAGCAGTTTATCCAAGTGACTTAGCGCAGCCTTCTCTGCTCTTGAGACTGGCCTTGCTCGGCCCCACATGTGATCCATCTTCAGCTTCAGCAGCTCCCCACATCAGTGTCACATTACTTTCCCTCTTTGAATGTGTAAATTTGGGGTTTCTTGGCGGAGGAGGGTTTTATTTTCTAATGCCACAGAAATTAATTGGACCTGTTCTCATGCCTATAGTAACCATCTCCCGTGCATTGGCGGTTTTCTTTACTTTGTTGCTGTTGCTGAAGACCAAAAAGCTAAGTTGAAAAGTTCATTAATAAAAATGTGAGGACACATAGTTTGTTTTTGAAACTTTCCCTGAACATTTGAGACAGATTGGCTACTGAAATACATTCCCAATAAAATTTATCACACCTGTGAGTTAGGATCAGTTTTAGTACATTTACAGAAATTTTCAGGTAAGTGTCCCAGAAAGAAGGCAGACTCTTCTTCCCTGTTTTGAAGATTTCTCTAACCTTTTCATAACTGAATAATGTATTTATCTATATCCCTGCAGTCAAACAACCATATGACTATGCTTTTAATAGCCTGTATCTCCAAACTGATATTGCAAATTAAGAGCTTGATAAGGGACGGCAACCACATCCACATCTTTAGTATTGTCTTGGACATGAATTTTATCACATAAGCTAGGATGGCTGCCCCCATGTACACTTTTCTTTAGAGATACAGCAGGTAGAAAAAAGCACTTCAGTGTTATATCAAATGTTATGATCAAAGTCTGGAATTCATCTATGAATTTGTTTAGGTCCTGTGAAAACTTCCCCAATTTTTGTTTCCATGGGTGAGGGATGTCTAGAGAAGGAAACATGTTCTCTCCTTACACCATGTTTCCTAGACACTTCTAGGAATGGACACATACTTGAAGGTTTTGAGATAGTTGAATGGCAAGAGGTGCTGCTTCTTGTTACCCTAGTAGGGCTGGATTCCTCTGGGGGACAGGGAGAGAGGAGTTAGTAAAGGGTGGTGTATTGGAAGAGGCCATAGGAGAAGATGGAGTAGAGGAGCTCACTGACCAGGTAAAGAGCTTTCCTCGGGGTCTCTGGAGCCACTATTTGCAGTACCACTGGGGTTATGGGGATTGGAGAACTGTGTTTGAGATAGTTAATAGCTCATGTTATACAGAGTCTCATTCTATCTTCATGAGTTCCAAAGTGCATACGGGCATAACAGATCGTACAAGATCCATGTAATTTTTTTTTAACATCTGTGTAATTTTGGATCTTGATATAAAGTCATAAAAAGCTAGACATTTGATTTCAGTCAATTTTTTTCTCCCTCTTAAAAATAAATCAGCCCATTCTCGTTGACTTTTATCTACTTTTGAAGACCTACAATGTCTCCAATGTTTTGGTTTTGTCGGTTTTGTTCTTTACTGTTTTGTTCAATTTTATTATAACTAATGATATAGGCAATTCTATTAGAGATAGCGGGAGGCATTATGGTAACCATTGTTGATCACCTTGTATTATGTTTTTACATTATCTATTATGTCCACCCTTTTGATTTGACCGACTCTGTTCTGTTATGTCACATTTGGTTTTACTCTCTTCCAAAAAAGTAACAAGAACCGTGGGAGCAATAAAACCCCAAATGTGTAATAGTCATTGTACAAAAGAGAGGAAAAGAAAGTGCTCTAAACTATATAACTGCATGTATATTTAAGTGTATAAGATAGAAAATGATATCACTGAGTTTTATTGGATCATTGAACAGAACTGTTTGCAGTATCATTGTTGGAATGTCCACTTTACAAGCTTTAATTTTGTGACTTGAACAATTATTTCTAAGATGACAATATGTAATCCATTAAAAAAAAAATAAATCAAGCTGCAGTATTCTATTAAAATTTGAATTCCCAGTTTTAGGTCATATCGCTCTAACTTATATTGAGGACAAGCTGAGTTACAAAGAAAAATCAACCTTCTTTTTTTAAATCTATTTTTAAATGATACTCTATTGTTTATTTCTTTATTTTTTTGGTACCAGGAGTTGAACTCATGACCACACTTGCCAGACAGTTGCTGTGCTGCTGAGCTATATTCCCGGTCAACATTCTTGCTTAAAAATGCTTTGTTTGAAAACAATCCAAAATCTGTCAAGTACAACCTAGCGATGATATTTGGGGGATGGACACTGAGTTATCAGTAATCCTCTAAGATGCATGTTGTCAAGATCTCCCTTGTGTACTTCAGAAGAGAGATAAAGAAAATAGGAGGAAGGGAAGGAGGTAGAAGAAAAAAAGAGGAAGAAGAAGAGAAAAAAGGAGGAAGAGAAGACAAGATCCTTTGAGGGCATTTAAAATTCAAGATCAGAAAATGTGTCAGCCCACTCATGAACACTGCCGGCCCACTTTCCCCAGAGTCTGACAACTTCCCCAGAGCCTCAGTTTCCCAGGGTCTGACAGTGCAGGCAGTCCTGTTTCTGCCCTTAGGAGAGGAATAGACATCTCTGGCATGAAGGTACGTCCAGGCATTCGCGGAGCATTTGAAAGTATGTAAGTCTGCTTCTGCCTTTCACAAAGTCAGAAAGACAAAGACATACACAAAGGTCTGAATTTTATTAAAAAAATTACCCACAAGATCTTTATATTTGGGGACTGGCAATTTATATAAAGATTTCATGGAGGATTAAAACAATCTGGAGATGCCTCTTTGTCCATCATAACTACAAAACACATGACAGTATAAATACAGGGAGAGAAACATGAAGCAGAGATTATTACAAGAAATAAGTAAGCAAATTGGCTCAAAAAAATAAATAAAACCACAGCCCAGCAAGAGCCCAGAAGAAAATGTAGTGGTGGAACAGGTGGTACCAGAACCCAGGAGAATGACAGCAAATGAAGTGTTTTCATAGCTGTTGGTACATGGTGGGCAAAATTTGTCCTGAACAAATTACACATTTATTATTATTTATTTGTTTATAAATTGCAACAGTGGCCGGCAAACCCTGTGGAATTCTGCTGCTCACCACTGGGGTACACATTTCTAGAGATTGGGTCTGTGTGCACCTTAAATCTCGGTGTGGGCCCTCTCGGGCGGGGTGACACGGAATGTTTGCTCTCTCTCTCCCCTTGATGTCCTGCTCTCTGGCAGGGTGGAGAGGGGGTGGCCAGCTGGACTCCAGGTGCTGTCATGGTTGGCAACCAGTAACATGGGCGTAACCCACCTTCCTTTCTGGCCAGTGTGCTGGTAGCGCTCCTCCTTTCCTCCACAGACGGACAGCGATTGTCCTCTAGGGACGTGGGAACCTTGGCATGAGCTTTTCCTCGGCCCTCACATTAGGTGTCCCTGCTTGCACCCTTGCTGTGTTCTCTTTCTGTTAGTTAACATCATAGAAGGACAGGATTTAGCTTTCCTGGTTAAACAGTCTCAGAGTTGGGGGAAGAAGGAAAAAGAAGTATGTAGAAAGGAAGGAAGGGGAAAGTTTGGATCTTTTTTGTTTGTTTGTTTGAAAGAGCTTTATGGAAGAAAAACAGTGAGAGCCTACTTGCTTTGGAGCAATAGAACTCTACCAGTTCCTGGGCCGTCTCTGCAGCCACTATCTTTTCACTTGAATTTGTATGGTGTGAGGGTTCCCCCAGCCATGCTTATAAAGGAGAGCTGTGGCATTAGGCAGATTGAATTTATGTCCTTTGGTTTTGGAAATGAACAAGTGAGAGAGGGAGGATTAAAAAGAGTAGCTTAGCTTTGATTTAAAGTGTTTAAGACCTGGAAGTGTGCATGACTGGGGAGATGGCACCTTGAGTGTCACCTTGAGGTCAGTCTCCAAGGTTAGCTCCCACACACGTGAGAGGTTTGCTCCAGAAATCGGATGGGTCAGTCCTTATTAATGTCTCCTGAAAGAGCAATTTCTTTTTCCTTCTGGCCCAGGATTTGGCTACGTTGACCTGAGGGGTTTCTAGAGCCTGCTGCACATCCTTGGATGCACTCCCAGCTTCTTTCCATTTCTGGTTAGAAGAAGCAAAAGCCTCATCCCTTAGGTACTTTTGGAGCCTCTGACCGCTGTAAAGGAAAATCAAATTTGGGGCTGGGGCAAGAAGAGAAGGCGGTGGGTGGGGCATGATCAAATGGCAAAGAGCTGAGAAGAAAGAAAAGCATTTGGCTGAAAGTTGGTGCCTGACTGGCTTGCCAAAGGATGCCAACCAGGGAGGTCGGAGGAAATTCCCCAGAGAGGAAGCGGGCCCTCAACTGACCTAATCATGACATAGGTTCACTGACCCCCATCACAGAAGGAGTTTTCAGGATGTGGCAGTAGGGAACAAGAAAAGATTTATTTGGCATGAAAAAAAGAGAGACTCAGAAGGGAGAGCAGGTACTTCACACAAAGATGCATTATCGTCTGGAACTAGGTATAATTATATGTTTTGAAGGTAGAAATCTATGGAATTTGTAAATTATAGAAAGTGCAGGCTTAATTTACAGATGAAAGGAAATGGCCCAGTCACAGGAGCAAGGCATGGGCCCAATCTATTATATCTCTATAGACGTAGGAATTTAGGGGTAGTCTGAAAGAGGGGAAAAACTGTAACTGGTCTGGAAGCTGAATCTTTTAAAAGTACAATTCTAAAACAATGATTTTCCTTGTCTCCTTCTTACCTACCTTTCCTTTTTTTTTTTTGGTCTTTTTCGTTTTTATTGGTACCAGGGATCGAACTCACAACTGCCTGCTTGCAAGGCAGGCGCTTATGCCGCTGAGCTAAATCCCCAGCCCCCACTTTACTTATTTTTTTTTTTTTTATTGGTACCAGGGATCAAACTCACAACCACGTTCTTGCAAGGCAGATTCTTATGCCACTGAGCTAAATCCTCAGCCCTTACCTACCTTTATTTCTTCTCTCCTACCTCAGTAAGCCTGACTTGGATTCAGGGTGGAGATTTCATGAACCCTCATGAAGTCCCAGTGAAGTGGTTTGACCAGGTCTGTGGTTTCATCTGAAGGCTGAACTTGGGGAGGGGAAGACAGTGGAACAGGTTCACATACTATTTAAGAGGTGAAGCGGTGGGGTTGCAGCAGCCTCATCTGCATATATTTAGAGATATTTTCATATAATTCATTTTTTTATTTTAAAGAAAATAAATAAAGCAAAATTTCAAAATACGATAATTAGAGGGTGACAATGGTTAATACACTGTGTCTTTAAATTATCTTTAAATTAGTTACTTAGAGTAAAAGGTATCTGCACTTACCCAGGTGTGGTGACACATGCCTGTAATTCCAGAGCTCAGGAGGCTGAAGCAGGAGGATTGCTGTAGGTTCAAGGCCAGCCTGGGCTACATAGTGAGTTCAGGGGCAGCCTGAACTATACAGTGAAACACTGTCCCAAAAAAAATAGATGTCTGCATTTTATTGCCCAAACAATATTAGCACATACCTTTTTTTTTCAGTGAACTCAGAGAAATTTGTAGTGTAACTATCTTAACTCTTTTATACTTTCTTTCAACTTCTCACACTAGGGAGACAATACAACATTTACATATGTGAATCTGATTTATTTCACTTATGAGTATGGTCTCTAGTTGCATCCATTTACCTATAAAAGTCTCAGGTTCATCCTTCTTTATGCTGAGTAGTACTTCATTGCATAAAGATACTACATCTTTTTTATCTGTTCAGCAGTTGATGGGCATTTGAGTTGTTTCCAAGATTTGGCTATTACAAATTGTGCTGTTATAAACATGGGTGCACATATATCACTGTGGTATGCTATTTTTAATTCTTCTGGGAAGATACTTAGAAGGAGGATAGCTGGGTCAAATGGGACCCCCAATTCTAGTTTTTTGAGGAATCTCCACACTGATTTCCAGAGTAGTTGTACCAGTCTATATTCCCACCAACAGTGGAGACGTTTCCCATTTCCTACAACCCCACCAGCATCTGTTATTGGTTGATTTTTTTGTTTTTTTGTTTTTTGTTTTGGTACCAGGGGTTTGAACTCACAACCTCGCACTTGCCAGGCAGGCGCTTATGCCACTGAGCTAAATCCCCAGCTCATTATTGGTTGATTTCTTGATAATAGACTTTCTTTTTTGGGCTGAGGTGGCATCTCAAGGTTGTTTTAATTTGTGTCTCTCGAATGACCAGTAACATTAAACATTTTTTCATGTATTTATTTGTCATTTATATTTCTTCATCTGAAAAGTGTGTATTCATCTCAGATGCCTATTTTTGGATTAGGTCTTTAAATTTAGAATATCTGATTTTTTTAAAAAAATCTTTATTCATTTAGTTTTGAAAGAAAAAATGAAAAGAGCAAAGAGCTTGCTTAATAGAAAAGAAGGAAACAAAAACATCACAGAGAAAGCTGGACATTAACAAACTACAGCACAGATAAAAGACAGCAGCTCGGGTTTGCTTCCCATTGTATGTGTGAGATAGACTATCATATCTTACCATTATACAAGATAAAAGTCTTCCTTTAAAGAAACAAGATCACAGGAATCTATTCTCTTTGTTGACAAACTTCCAAGAAAGAAAGCAGTAGGCTTAGTGCCTGAGAAGGCTGGCTCAGTTGAGGTGGCACAGTCTGCATCTAGGGGTTGGTCCTCAGTACCCTTCCCTTGACTAGAAAACACCTTTACGTAATCCTTCAGCAAGAATTTGCCTTGCTAGCTTTGAAGAGAATGGACCCTTTGTTTGGTTTGCATTCACTGGAAGTGATACCACAGGCCTGAGAACTTTTGTGAGTTAAGACAGCCAATCAAGAGCACCTGGGCCCGTCTGTTTCTCAGTAAGTCTTTAGGACCCCACGCGTGAGGATCTCGTTTTTCTTTTTGGCAGTAATGGGCATTGAACCCATTGCCTTATTCACGGTAGGCACATACTCTGTCACTGAGCTGCACCCAGCCCTGTGTATGGATGTCTTTGACCTATCTGGCTGTGGCTGGAGAAAGCAGAGCCTGATGCAGTGGAACACAAGCAGGTTTCAGGTAGGAGCTGAACTTAGGAGGCGCCACACCTGTAATTTGGGTCTTGGTACCCATATCAAGTTCAGCTTAGAGAATCTTTGCTGAGACATGAGAACCATGTTGTAGAAACCTGAAAGCCTACCACTGGGAAGCCTCAAGGCAACTCAGAAGCAAGGCCAGAGGGGATTAGAAAGATTGAGGTCAAACCTTAGCTTATCTAAGTCTGCTAATCTAGCACATTGCCACTCTGGAGAGAATTTGGACTCCTAGAGACTCTGTTTGATCAAGCCTCTGAGATTTGCTTTCAGTAGGTCTGGGATAGGCTCCTGGAATTTTATTTTATTTCTTTTGTGGTGTTAGGAGTTGAACCCAATATATCACATGTGCTATGCAAGCATTCTCCTATTGTGTTACACTCTAGTCTTCTGGCTTATTTTTTGAAATCTGTATTTTTAACAAGCCCCACATGGGACTCATGTAATTTTGGCATCACCAGAACCCTGGTTTGGGGCTGTTTTCTAGAAGACATATTATTGAGCATCAAGCATGCATGCTGAAGTTAGAGTCTTGGGTAAATTCTAATCCTACAATTTATTATTTGTAGCCTTCAAGTTGCTTTTTCTGTTTCAATTTCCCTTTTTTCAGTGGGGGTAATAGTGTACCTTGTTTTTCTGAAAATAACCCTAACTGGAAAATAAACTTCAGCTGTAATTAATAGCTGATCATTACCATGACAATGGTAAGTGTCATGATGAGACTATACTTCACTATTCTCTTGCTCTCTGGCTGATTATAATGGCTAGGAAGGCAAAGATAGGCTGATTGGAGCTGGCTTTTTTGGTCTCTAGTTAGTGTTATGTTCAGGGAAACACTCTAGTAGTACCTATCTCACAGGGTAGTGTGAGGAGTACTACATAGCAAACACTGAATATGTGTTACTGGTATTATTTCAGAGCTGCAATTCTTTATCTGTATCTCCAAAACTCAAAAAAAACTTTAAAAATAAATTTTTACCTGAAGCTTGGCACAAGTAAATTTGGCAGTGAATCGTGATGAGAATTTATGGAAGATATTGATAGTCTTTATCCTTCTCTGTGAATATTATACATTTAGTTGTAGAACTATCAACATGTTCAATTATGTGCAGATTGCCGCTCCATTCCTCATAGTAATACATAATATTCTGTGAATTCATATATTTCCTAAACATCTAGAAAATGCTCAAGACAAAATACAGGAGTTTCAGAGAAAAGCGTAATCTGTGTTAGAGTGTTCTGGCACAATAGAGAAGCAAAAGTACAAAGTGAACAGATTTATTGAGCTGAGGACATGGAAAGGCGGCTGAGCTGTCTCCTTTGACCAGATACAGAGAGGCAGAGTTATATGACCTCTGATTGAAGTGGCGCATGAGATGGATATTGATGACGTGTGTAAGGAACAATTGGAATTCTCTGTGTGTGCAAATGGGAAGGGGGGTTGCAGTTAGGGCTGAAGAAGAAGCAGGAGGTGGTAGGTGTTCTTGCTTTGGCCTTCCGCCACGTTAGACCAAGACCACCGCCGTAACTGTACAGTAGTTTATTCTAGGGCAAAACTCTTTCAATCTGTACTGTATTTTATTTTTATTTTAGAAAGAAAGAATAAAAATGATACAGTTTCAAAATAAGATAATAGGAGATTAATAATGGTTCGTACACTGCATATTATTATCTTCAATGTTAGACAAGATTTAGGCATGCAAAATGATCAAACAAGGTCAACGCAAACCATTCTTTTCAATGAACTAATAGAGATTAGTAGTATAATTATTTTATCTATCTATCCTTTTCTCTTTTTTCTTTTCTCCTTTCCCCATCCCAATTGTTCTTTCCTTTTAAACAATTTCTTTCCCTTTCAATTTCACAATATCTATTGTACATTTTGGATCTTATTGACTCTTTTAGTTTTTTTTTTTTTTTTTTTTTGTATCTGGGATTGAATTCATGACCTCATGCTTGCCAGTCAGGGGCTTACTCCACTGAGCTAAATTCCCAGCCGCTACTCTTAAGTATTTTGCACTAGGGAGGAAAACACAATGTTTACACAAGCAAGTCTGATTTATTTCATGTATTAGAATGGTCTCAAATTGTATCCATTTACCTATAAAAGACTTGAGTTTATCCTTCTTTATAGCTGATGATACCCCATTGTATAAAAATACCACATCTTTTTTATTCATTCACCAGTTGATGTACATTTGGGTTGTTTCCAAGATCAAGCTATTATAAATTGTGCTGCTATAAACATGAGTGCACATATATCATTGTGGTATGCTGTTTTCAGTTCTTCTGGGAAAATACCCAGAAGGCAAATAGCTGGGTCAAATGAGACCTCCAATTCTAGTTTTTTGAGGAATCTTTACACTAATTTCCACAGTGGTTGCACCAGTCTGCACTCATACCAACAGTAAAGTTCCTTTCCCCCCATAGCTCTACTGACATCTGTTATTGGTGGATTTCTTGATGACATTCCAGAAAGAATGGAGTGAGATGGGGATTGAACTCACGACCTTGTGTTTGCCAGGCACGCCCTTATGCCACTGAACTAAATCCCCAGACCCTCAAGGTTGTTTTATTCATTTCTTGAATGACCAGTGATGTTGAATGCTTTTTCATATATTTATTTACTGTTAGTATTTCTTCATCTGAGAAGTGTGTATTCATCTCAGATGCCCATTTCTGGCGTGGGTCTTTGAATTTTGGGGCCTGATTTTTTTCAATTCTTTGCATATTCTAGATAGAAGTCCTTTGTCTGAAGGAAAGTTGGCTAAAATTTTTTCCCATTCTGTAGGTTGCTTTTTTACTCCACTGGTGATTTCTTTTGATGTGCAAAAACTTTTTAATAAGAAGAAATCCCAGTTGTTGATTCTTTGAAGTTCTTCTCGTGCAATTTGTGTTTTGTTTATGAACTCTTTGCCTACCAATATGTCTTTAAGATTTCTAACTATCTTATCTTTCGGCAGATTTAGTGTTTCCATTTTAATATTTATATCTTTAATCCATTTTGACTTTAGTTCAGTGCATGGTGTTAAACATGGGCCTACTTTCAGTCTTCAGCATGTGGAAAGCCAGTTTTTCCAGCACCATTTGTTAAATAGGCTCTCTTTCTTCCAGTGCACGTTTGGCCCCTTGCTCCAAGATAAAGTGGCTGAGTGTGTTGTAGTTGTTGTGTCTGCATCTTCCAATCTGTTCCACTGTTACCCGTTCTCGGACAGCGGCTCTGATAACCAGACATGAGAAAACCCCCTCTTGTGGTAACAGTGGAACCACTCGGTAGATGAGGGAGAAGAGACTGCATCTGAGAGGAAGAGGCAAGAAGCTCCAGGCCACAATTCAGAGCAATTCCTTTTAGAGGACACTTAAATATGCACTCAAGGCTGCCTGTTTAAAAAATTAATGATCTGCTTGTTATGTCCTCTTTTGTCTTAATCTCTTTAAAATAAAAAAAATTTTAAAAAATGAATGATCACTGCTTAAGGTTTTTAGAGTTCTGCTTATACAGGTCTTACTGTACTTATAAATCTATGTATAAATTCCTTTAAATATTTTAAAATGTATATATATATATTCTATTTTCTTTTAAGAGTAATTCAATTGTCTGGTAAACAAAAAGAAACAAACAAAAATTCCACCTTGTGTATGTTTCCGATATATTATATAAATTTCCATTACCACTGTATATGTAAAACTGAGTGCAACTTAAAATTGCAAGTTGAGTTACTCTTTTAAATATTCTAAATTGGAGTAAAAGTTTACCTTCCCAAAGTGGTTTAGATCGAAAATGTTTCCTAAAAATTCCTATGTTTGGAATGCGATTGGATTATTTTTTAACTTTGTTGATGCCTTTTAGATATACATACTGATCATATCCATCAAAGAGAATTTATACCTGTACATGATATATCTTGCTCTTTTATTCCCATCCTCTCTCTTCTCTCCTACCCCTCTTTCTGTTTCTTCTTTCTTCATTTTTCTTTCTGCTTCCTCCCCCACCCCCTTTCCTTTTAACAATTTATTCCTATTTCACAATATCTATTATACAATTTGGTTCTTATTTACACTTTCAGTTTCTTACATCAGAGAGACAATGTGATATTTGCACATTTGTTCAATCTATTTCATGTAAGTATAGTGTCTCAAGGTATAACCATTTAGCTTTATATGTCTCAAGTTTATCCTTCTTTTTGGCCGAGTATTAAGTACTTCATTGTATAAAAAATATCTTTTATCTCTTCATCAGTTGATGGGCATTTGGATTGTTTCCAAGACTTATCTGTTATAAACTGTGCCACTATAAACATGGGCATGCATATATTGCTGTGGCATAATGCTTTTAGTTTTTTGAGAAGATACTAACGAGGAATAGCTGGATCAAATGGGACCACTAGTCTAAGTTTTTTGGGGAACTTCCACAGTGGTTGCACCAGTCTGTATTCTCAACAGTGATTCCTTTTCTCCCCAGCCCCATCAGCATTTATTATTGGTTGATTTCTTGATGGTAGCTATTCTTTCTGGAATGAGGTGAAATCTCAGTGCTGTTTTAATTTGCATCTCTTGAATAACCAGTGATGTTAAACCTTTTAAAATGTTTATTTTCCATTTGTATTTCTTCCTCTGAGAAGTGTGTATTCATCTCAGATGCCCATTTTTGGATTGTGTCTTTAAATTCAGAGGTCTGGCCCTGGGAATTTACTTCAGTGGTGCAGCACCTCCCTGGCAAGACTGAGATCCTGAGTTCAATTCCTAGTATCCCCCAATAAATAAATAAATAAATAAATAAATAAATAAATAAATAAATATGGAGTTCTGATTTTTTCAGTTTTTTGTATGTCCTAGATACTAGTCCATTGTATGAGGAACAACTGATTACATTTTTTCTCACTGTGTGGGTTATCTTTTTACTCTATTGGTGACTTCTTTTGCTGAGCAAAAGCTTTTTAATGAGATCCCAGTTGTGGGTTCTTTGCAGCATTTCTTGTGCAGTTGAGGTTTTGTTCATGAAATTTTGCCTACATCTATGTCTTCAAGAGTCAATCTATTTTATCTTCCAGCAGATTTATGCTTCTGTTTTAATATTTAGATTTTTTTTTGTCATTTTGAGATGGTTTCACTATGCAGTTCAGGTTGGCCTTGAACTCACTTTGTAGCCAAGACTGGCCTCAAACTCACAGCAATCCTCTTGCCTCAGCCTCCTGAGTGCTGGGATTACAGGCATGTGCCACCACACCCAGCTCAGTATTTAATTTTTGACCCATTTTGATTTTAGTTTAGTGCATGGTGATAGACATGGGTCTAGTTTTAGTCTTTGGCATGTGGAAAGTCAGTTTTTCCAACAGCATTTATTAAAGAGTTTGGCCCTTTTGTCAGATAAGGTGGCTGAGTGTGTTTGGATTTGTTTTTTGCATCTTCTAATCTGTCCCATTTATCCTTTTTTTTTTTTTTGCCAGTATCATGCTGTTTTTAATCACAGTAGCTCTGTAGAATAATTCAAGTCAGGGATTGTGATGCCCTCTGCTTTGCCTTTGTTGCCTAGAATTGTTTTTGCTATTCTAAATCTCTTCTGGTTCCAAATGGATTTTAGGATTTTATCTCTAGTTCTGTGAGGTATGCTAATGGTATTTTGATTGGGATTGCATTAAATCTGTATAATAATTTTGGAAATATGGCCATTTTCATTATGTTCATTCTCCCTAAGAGCAAGGGATAGCTTTCTATTTTTTTTTTTTTTTTTTTTTTTTTTTTTTTTTTTTTTGCACTGGGAGTCGAACTCACAACCCCATGCTTGCCGGGTGGGCACTGTGCCACTGATCTATATCCTTGGCCCCAATTTTCCATTTTCTGATATCCTTTTTGATCTCCTTTTCCAGCATACTGTAGTGTTCAGTGTATAAATCTTTTCCTTCATTAGATTGATTCCTATTTCACTTTTTTCAATGCTCTTGTGAAAGAGGTTATTTCCTTCATTTCTTTCTCAGGGAGTTTGTTATTTGTGTACAGGAAGGACAATGATTTTTGAGTGTTGAGTTTACATCCAGCTATTAACTGAATTTGGTTATTAAATCTAGAAGTCTTTTGGTGGAGTTTTTGGGATCTTCTATGTAGAGTATCATATCATCTACAAATAATGATAGTTTAACTTGTCCCTTTCCTATCTTTATTCCTTTTGTTTCTTTCTCTTGTCTAATTGCTCTGGCTAATGTTTCTGGAACTATATTGAATAGGAGTGGTGATAGGCTGGGCATTCTTGTCTTACTCTTGATTTTAGAGTGAAAGTTTTCATCTTTTGGCTGTTTAGTATGATGTGGGCTGTTGGTTGTCATAGATGGCTTTTATCAGGTTGAGATAAAGACCATCCATATAAGGGGCCAATTGGATTATGAGGGTGCCATAGCTGACTTGCTGTTACAAAATGAGGAGTGGTTGAAAAGGAGGCCAATGGAGATGTGACCTGGAAAGGGGCATCTCTCTCCCCTGCCCCTCGCTTCACTCTCTGCTTATTGGTCCCCACAATGTGAGTAGCTTCTCTCTGAAGCAGGTCCTTCCACCATGCTGTTTTTGCTTTGAAGCTGGCTGACACTGAAATGAACTTGAAGTTGTAACCCAAATAAACCTCTTCTAAGCCTGATATGTGGCATGTACCTGTAATCCCATACTTTGAGAGGCTGAGGCAGTGAGTTCAAGGCCAGCCTGGACTACCTAGTGAGAACCTGTCTTTAAAAAATCAAAATAAAATAAAAGTAACAAAAATCATCTCACTCCAAAAAAAGAGCAAAATAAACCTCTCCTTTATTAAGTTGTGAGTTGTGGGTGTTGGATATTTTGTCTCAGTGATGAGGAAAGTGACTAAGATACCCAATAATTTTTATGTTGCTTTCTGTTTGAGATCTCCTAATCCAAGAGGGAATCCTGGGCAAAATACAAATAAATTTAGCATCTGTTACCTATACTGGGATATTCTTTGTTCAGTATTGTTAGTCAGCTTTCTGTCATGGTGACAACATACCTGTAATAACTTAAAAGAAGAAAATGTCTATTTCAGCTCACGGTTTCAGCCCACAATTGTGTGGCCCTGTTGCTTTTGCATCTGCGGTGAGGCAGGAGTCTATTACGGGGGCTGAAGCATTTCGCAGAGAATGCTGCTCACCTCATGGTGCACAGGAAGCAAGAAAGGGCTGAGATCCAACAGTGTGCCCCGCAAGAACATGCTCCCAATGACCTGACTCCCTCCAGCCCGGCTCCACTTCCTAGAGTTCCCACCATCTCCCAGGAGAACCTCAGCCAGGGACCAAGCTTTCAATACATGAGCTGTTGGTGAACACTTGAGATCTAAACTCGCAATGTGCTTTCCTTCTTATTTCATTCTCTCAGTTTCTGTTCTTACCCAGAGACTCCCCCTTTCTATCCAATAGTATACAAATCAAATGCTTTCCTATAATCTTTTCTTTTATACGTAATACCACCTTTGTGCCTGGGTCAGCAAACTACTTTTGTAAAGTGACAGTATATATTTAGCATTTGGTGGGCTTTTGGTTTCAATTATTCAACTCTGCCATCATGGCCACAGTAGCTATAAGCAATGTACAAGCCAATAAACGTATTGTGTATAAAACTTCCATTTATAGATGCTGAAATTTGATCTAAATATTATTTTTCTTGTGTCACAAAATATTAGTCATGATTTCTCATAACCATTCTCAGCTTGTGAGCCATATAGAAACAGGCAGTGGGTTAGACTTGGCTCATGGAAGGGCTATCATTTGCAGACTAGTGCTCCTAAGATTTCACAACCAATTCGCAAGGAAGTACTCATGTCAACTCTTGCTTTACATTCTTTTGAAAATTTAGGAATTTAAGAATTTCCCAGATTTGTAAGTTATTTAACAGAAAGCTGGTTCAGTATCCCTGCCAGGGGGCACTGTGCTATGGCTCTACTAGGACTCACGTTGTTTCTCTTTTTTTGTGTGTCTCTCACTATGTAGTGCAGGCTGGCCTTGAACTCACAGCCATCTTTCTGTCTCAGCCTCCCAAGTGCTGGGTTATAAGCATGCACCACCATGCCTGGTCCCTTACTTTCTTATTGAATCATCCAGTCCATTATTTTAGTTGGGATTTATTGTCAGTGAAATACTGTTTTGAGTAGGCATGTAAAATATTGTTTTTATTTTCCTTTATTAACCCAGAAGGCTTTTACATTTATTATTATATGGTCCAAGATGTTAAGTAGAGTACAACTGCTTTTCAAATTTTAGGCCACAGTCTATGATTTTTTGTCTTTAGAATACTCAATAAAATTTTAACTTTCAAATAATTAAATGTACCAAAATTTACCAAATGCATTTTTTCTTGACCCACTTGAGTGAATTGTTAAATTGATAACCAATTTCTAGTACTTCCAGGTTTATTTCCAACAGACAAGCATCCCACATCACCACAGATCAGCCATTAACACCAAGAAATAAGCAGATGTTACTTCACCTTCAGACCTCTTCATAAAGCTTCAACAGTTGTATCACTAATGTCCTTTATATAGCAAAATGAACACATTCAAGATCAGTTTTCAGCTGCAGCTCTAGCTCCTTCTTCAGGCCCTGAATGGTAAATGTTGGTGGCTTTCGAAAGGTACTGATTAAGCCAGCATAGAGCACACGAAGTGTGGAGGCATGGCTACCTCCACCTAGACTTCAAACCATGCCTCAGAGCACCTCAGGGACCTAGGCAGAGAACTGCCACAGAATGAGGGGTCCTACAGTCACTAGCAATGGCTAGTACAGCCATGGGGTTGAGGACGACTGCAGCTTTACAACTCCAGAGAAACCAGCGTGCTTCTCCATCCTGGTGGAGCTGTGGGCTCGACTGCGAGATGACATGTGGGCTGCTCCCAGCAAACCTGTGAGGTCCCAACTCCCACTTTAGTGTGTGTCTGGAAAGCAAAACCACCACTACTCTGGAGCTAGTCTTAATGTCTATCTTACTGCATCTTGCCTGCTACTCTTTCTTCTACCCTACTTCTTTTTGAATGAAGCTCTATTCTATGCCTATCCCATCACTGTATTTTGGAAATATAGAAATTGCTTTATTCCACAGGCTCACAGCCGGAGCTATTTGTCTCAGGATGAACTATATATTGAATATTACCCATATCTAATTTAGTTGAGACTCTGGACTTTAGATTCCTAAATTGGTGCTGGAATGAGTTAAGACTTTGGGATTATCAGTATATGATGAATTTTACTTTTGTATGTACAGAGAACATGAAATGTGTAGGCAAGATGCTGTGGTCTGAATGTTCCTCCAAATACATCAGTTGAAACTTAATCACCAATGGGATAGTATTAAGAGGTAGAGCTCTTATGAGGTGATTAAATCACAAGGGCAGAACCTCCAAGAATGGAATAAATGCCCTGATAAAGACCTGGGAGAACTTCTAGTCCTTGTTTGACCTTCTTCCCTAGGGAAGATACCATGAAAGTTACCATTTTGGAAGCAGCAAGCAGCCTGCTTCAGACACGGAAGCTGCTGATACCCCAAGTCTTGGACATTCTCACCTCTAGCACAGTGAAAAAATAAACTTTCTTTATAGAATATGCAGTCTCATATGTTTTGTAACTGCAGGAACTAAAACAGATACTTTGTTATATCAGAATTCATGGATGCACCTTTAGAGATTGAAACATCTGGGCAGAGGGTGAAGCTTAAAACTTTGGGGCATTAAGGAAGGGATTTCAGTAAATGGTCTTACAAGGCAACTATTCAAATGAGAGTATCTCGGGCTTTTACACCAGCACGGTCTCTTTAAAGAGTGAAATGCTTAGGCCTAAGGCGTGGCACACAGCAGGCATACAAAACATATTCACCAGTTTTCTGTCATAAGGACAGACTTAGGAATTAATTTACAAGGAAAAGGTTTACACTGGGTATGGTGCCACAGGCTTATAATCCTAGCACTTGGGCAAGAAGGAAGGAGTTCGGTGAGCTTAAGGCCAGCTTGGGGTACACAGCAAGTCTATAGTAAATTCTAGGTCAACCTGGACTACTTAGCAAGGTCCTGTCTCAAAACCAAACCAAACCACCAACAAAACAAAATACAAAAACCTAAAACAAAATAAAACCCTCCACACAAACCAACCAAACAAGAATTACATGGGTCTTCTTTGGCTTATGGTTTTGGAGGGAGGGTTTAATCTATTGGTCCCACTGCTTTGGGCTTATGGTGAGGCAGCACATCACAACATGACGGGAACAAGTGTTAGAGAGCAAAATTGCTCAACAGCAAAGAAGCAAAAAAGAAGGGACCAAGGTTGCATAATCCCCTCAAGTCACACCTCCAGTGACCTAAGCTTTCCTGCTAGGTCCTACCTCCTAAAGGTTTCACCACACATCCCAATAGTGTCACCTTAGGGACCAAGCCTTTAACAAATGGACCACGAGGGGACATTTAGCATCCAATTTATAGCAATTTAAGATTCTGATAGCCAGGTCCAGTGGTGCATGCCTGCAGTCCCCACTACTGGGGAGGCTGAGGCAGGAGGACTGCTTTCACCCAGAAGTTCAATGACAGTTTGGACAACCGACCTAGATTGTTTCAAAAAAATATTAATGAACAGTACAACATCCAACCTATGTCTACATTTGGTACTCGACAAATCTATTAAACACTACTAAGCCAAGAATCACTTGTCCCATCCTAGAAAAGAGGTTCTAATGAAGTTTTACAACTTCATCAATGATGACACAGACTACAATATGGTCTTATCATTTTAATTGACTTTAATGATTATTGCTCATCTGCAAGGATTAATATTGCATTCATTAAAAATCATTTAATACAAAATGAACTTTTCCTCCCAAGTTGCTCTCCACACGCTCCCTCTGATGCCAGGTATTTTCCAGTGTCCTTTGTTACATGGCTTGACAGAGATGGAGCCCTTACCTATTATTCCTATGGACACATTAATAGATACAGGACCAGAGGGCAGACCAGAGGGCAGCAGGATGTGGGCCCCTTCTTCCAGCAGAGCTGCCCCATAGGTACACTATTGGCCAGGTTATCTCCCCTAACAGATAAGGTGTTCTGATTGGCTGGTTAAGTGCCTTAGGGATAAGGGCTTCAACTGTTAGCATCTACAGAGAAGAAAGCACGGTCACACTGGCAAGGAGATGAGACCGGGTGGGGAGAAATAGAGAAAAGGGCAAAAAAGTTTTGGCAAGATAGTTGTCCCTGCTAGAAAGCTGCAGGGTAAAAGCATTTCTTTCTTGTATTTCTGTTTCTAACATCTGTTTCTCTGATCAGTGGAAAGAGAAGTGAAAATTTCTAGAATCTAGCACTAATGTATGATCCAATTTTGAAGGACCACAAGCTAGAATAAGTTGAGGATTTGAAACCCTGGATAATTATATACTTAAAGCTCATGAGCATAAATCTCATTTGACCATGCAGAAGTTCTGTAAGCAGGGTGCATGGCATGGGGACTACATCTCTCTGATCTTTGAGAGCACCTTTCTGGGGACTCTTTCAGAGTATGAGTCAAGATGTACTGACTCCTTTCTCTACACGACAACTCTCCTTTAAGATCTTGGTTAATAAACTTCTTTTGGTGGTATGTATCAATCTAAAATGGTACCATTTCTGTAAAGATATTATGATACAGGGCCTACAGTCCAGGAAAATTATATGGAGTTAGATTGTTTCACCAGGCCCAGTTTATGGTTCTTCCTCCCAACCACACCTACCTCCCTCTAAATATTTTAGATTGCAGAAGCACAGCTGATCAGAACTTTGCTCTTAAAGGTTAAATCCTAGATAGAGCTCAGTGCTTTACACTGAGTAATGGCTCAAGAAAGTTGCCTTCAGCGTAAGCTGTATGGGGCAGAGCTGAAAGAATTTGCTTATGGCTCCAGTTTGTTGATGCTATAAACTAAGGACTAAAAACACACAGATTCAGAGTTTGAGACTGGCATTTCTCTAAACTCAGTCTGTGTTCTTAGCTCCAAAGGTTCAAAAGAGAAATTGGTAACAACTAGCCACTCAAGCCATTCCTCAGTGTTAACACTAAAAAATTTTCCTTAGTTTTTACAAAATACAACAGAAATAAATGCTAGGGTACAAAACTCAACTTGATAGAATGCAGTCTAGTTAAAAACTAGAAAACAGAGAGACTAGAGGGTGTGGAGGAAGCGTTGTACTATAAATTCAAGTGGGTCTACTGGATCTTAACAAGCAACACTCACTAGGTACACATCTCTGAACCAGACATACCACCTTTACACAGGAAACAGGGCTTGGAATTTCTAAGGGAAATTAACATGCACCACCTATATCTCACCTACCCGGCTGGTAGGTACCATCCCTGCTCCTCTAAAGAAGTGATTTTAGCAGCTAAGCAATGGGCTCCTTTAAGGCAATTTAGACACTGCAGATTGTTCACTTAGAAGGTACCTTAGCATATCCTGTTAATAAGGTATAAAATTAAGACTAAAATCCCCAGACATGGTAAAGAATGAATCACATTTCTGGGTCTGGACCGTGAAATCCTTCCTTAGTGATCAGGGTGAGGAACCTTAAACCTCAGTTTCATCTAAAGAGCCATGAAGCAAGTTCCTGTGTGGTCTGCAAAACTCAAATAATGTGATGAGAAAATGAGAATGAAATTATAGAAAAAAAATCAAGAGGAAAAGAATAAAAGGAAAATAAAAGTTGTTTTAAAAATATTTCTTTTAGAGTCATGTGGTTCACATGGACTGGTCGTTGGTAATATGGTCCATTAGTATCTGTAAAGAGAGAGATTAACTGGTTACCATTTATATTTTCCTTATGAGAGTTCTGAAAAGAATCAGAGACAATAGTATCTACTTGTCCAAGAATCTCTGCAGTCAACCCAAAGGGTATCGTTTGTTTCTGTTCTTCTGCATGGTCCTTGACAATGCCACTTTTGCTGTTCTCTGATAATATAAGCCAGTGGTTTTCAACTGTATTTGTAATAGTCTGGGGAGCTTTTACAAAGTTCCTGGTGCTCCTCCTAAATCAAGTACAGCAGAATCTCTGGGGTGAGGCCTAAGCTTCAAAACTCAAAATGCACTTACTTCTCTATATTTACTACTAAATGTATAATATGAAAATTTTTCTGTATACTTTTTCCCCCTTGTGATACCGGAGATTGAACCCAAAGCCTCATGCATGCTAGGCAAGCTCCATTATCACTAAGGTATACATCCAGCATTGTCCCTGTTAATTTGGAGTAAAGTTCTTACACTCTTCAGGCTTCCTACATGAAGAAAGCAAGCTGGGTAGAGTGGTTGGTTTAATATTGGGGACGAAAGCTTTTCACTGATTTGCTCTAAATTACCTGTAATAATTAGGTTTGAATGGCCCATTTTTGTTGAGTCCCAGATATTTTGCTTGGTCATCTGTTAGCTCTGTCAAGTGGGCATCAAATGATGGCAAGTGCAAGCTGGCAACATATTCATCTAGAAAAGTAGAGACGGGATTGTCAAATAGTTTCAGGGTAACCACTCTCTGGACTTCATTTGTAGCTTTTTGGGAAAGAGGGTAAGATTGCAATAACTTTTAAAGAATCCAAAACTTGAAATACTTATAAATTTAAAAAGTCTTGAAAGCTACATTTCTGGCAGGGTACCTGTCTCAGTATTACCCAAGTGCATTTACAAAGTCACTTAGTAGAGTGACAAAATGGTGTAGGCTTATACCTCCCTATTCTTCTCTGGTGAAAGTTTTGGCTTCTCCTCAGCAGCCACAATTTCATACTCTACTCCCACCTTCCTGCAGCAACCTCCATAATAGATTAAATTATGATCGAATTATGAATCCAAGCAGATGCCAGAAGAGAGAGCTTTGTGTCATAAGCATTTATTTAGGATAAGATCTATAAAGTAACTGAATCTCAAGATCATGGATTTCTATGGTAACTAGCACAAATTTACTACTTTCCCATAGTAAATTTCCTTTAAAAAAAAAAATTAACAGAGAATAAACCCAAGTAAAATGAAACAGAATAAAACTAATCTAAACAAAACAGTAAAAGTGATACTTCAAAACAACTTCAAAATAAGACAATAGGAAAATAAGACAAAATAAGATAATAGGAAATCAACAGTGGCTACCATAATTTCCTTTTATGAATATGAATAAAAAAAATTTGAGGTTGCAGGTGACCAAAGCAAGATACTTTTTAGCTTTAAGTCAGGCATTTGGACTGGCCAGTAAGAGATGAGAGATGGATATAGACACAGAAAGTATAAGAGATGCATTATATCACATGAACTAAACTGTCTTCTAGAATAAACACCTGTTGCATAGGAGGTGAGACAAAGGATGGACTAGAAAACTTGGTTCTGTTTCTCTTATTTGGCCCCAGGCTATACTCAACTACACTAGAAGTTTACTCATTTTGATAAAGCTATGTGACAATAAGAGCAACCACTTTAAACCACTGTAACTCATTAGTTGTCATTCCTACAACCTGCAATGTTTATTATTATTTTCACTTAATTGATAAAGAATAGGAGATTCATGGATATTAAGCTTATCCTGAGGTCAAATAACTAGTAAACACTAGAAGGAAAATCAGAACTCTGACTCTAAATCTGTGCTCTTCATAACAGTCATTTTATCAAACAATGTAGCCATCTAGGGATCAATGTAGGTTTCCTGTTTTTTACTCACCCATTTTCTGTCTTTGTTTTTTTTTTTTTTTGGTACCAGGGATCGAACTCATGACCTTGCAATTGCCAGGCAAGTGCTTGTGCTGCTACTCTAAATCCCTGGCCAACTCACCCATTTTCTTAGGAAGTAGGTATACATCCTGTTTGTATCGTCCTTCTGGTGCATTATAGAGTTCTATCAGTGCCAAGGCCTAACATGGGAAAAGAGGGCCAGAAAATAAAATCATTTCATAAGAATATAAAAATTAAAGAAAGTTTAACAATGACTTGGGACAAATACTACAGTAACCTGTCCTCATGACAACACTAGGACTCTGCTTATATTAAAGGACAGCACACACTGTAAGAGGGTTTACATATGCTTTTGTTTAGTTCCTGAAAAAAGAACAAGTTAAATATAATTAAGCTGGAACACTATACTTCACTGAACAGACAATTCAGAGAAACAGTGACTGAGAAAGTCTAAGTCTCAGCAACTTCTGAAGAAAAGAACAGGTTGGTAAGTATGTACCACAGCACACTCTCATGAGAAATCTCATCCATGCTCGCCTGAAGGTAAATGGGCCTTCTGCTGCATACCTGTGTCGTAGCTGTGATGGACAGAACAAAGGTGGGAACTGTGGAGCAGCTCAAATTGAGCAGACGACCCTAGAGAGGTAAGAGAGAATCCTGGGGTGAACTGTTGCTCCTCTCAGATTCCAGGGAAATACAAGTCAAGTAAATGCAGGAAAGGACTTCATACCCCTCTATACTCAGTTGGAAGAGGAGGAATTACACTTCCAGATTGGGACTCTGGCTTTTATCCTATTTTCTGCAAATCCGTCTGAGTGTGAAAGGCTGAAAATCAGCTATGGTCAGGAAATAATATGTTACTTAGTAAAAAGTAGATACTCTTTGGACTCTATTTTGTGGAAGAGACTATTTGAGAAATATCCTTTCATCCTAAGATAGATTTCAGGTGCACACAGGCCCAGTACTTTCCCGCTGCCTCCCCTCCCTCTGTGGGTCCAATACACTGCTTGCACCGCTCTGCCAAGAGTCTTCTGTGTACCTCCGCCAGGAGGACGACACGCTTGCCATCTGGCCAGATGACATGGTCCACCTGAGAACGTACTCGCTCCCACGTCAGTTCTGGAGTACGGAGACTGGTCTGAAAGGAAGAAGGCACAGCTGACTATGGCTCCAATGGAAGGCAGAGGAAAAAGAACTAGCAAAACTGACAGAAGCCTTACCACATCAATTTCTGTGTTGGAGTGGCCCATATTGCATACGATGCAACTGTTTTTCATGCGATCCAAGTGCTCCCGAGTCACTACATTTTTATTTCCTAAAAATAAAGATGGGTGGCTGAGGGAAGAGATACAAGATACTGGGGAACAAAGGCACTGACAGTTTTTGGTTAGAACACAGGAGGAAACATGCTGGTTTTAAAGAGCTTTTTTACACTAGGAGAAATGTACACAGCAGCTAGTGATCATCAATGACAATCTTGACGAGGCTGACGTGCAGTTGAAGTAGATACTATCTGAGGAAATAAAGAAAACCCAGGGGACAGGCCAAGCCTGAGGACCAGGTGACTATTCCCCAGCCTGAGGGCTCCAGGTGGGACCCAGCTGGGTGCAGGAGCTTCAAGAGGCAGGCAGAGCTGACCCCAACTGGACATGCGATGGCTCTGCACCTTCCTCACTCACCATGCTCTGAGGACCCTGTGGTGTCTCACCCACCTCCCTGTTCCTTCCCTGTCTCTACCTCCTGCTGAGGGGAAAAATGGCAGTATAAAAATTAACCAGGGAAAAAAGGAATTTCCCTCTGAAAAACATGCTAAGGTTCTGATAGGTTACTACAGATCTAAGGCTTTATACTGAGCCCCCGTTTATACAGTATCTGAAAGTCAGGTCCCTTCTGGAAGTTAGCTGTGAAGTTAACACCAACGCATGACACATACCTGTGCAAGTTATTACAACGTCAACTTGCCGGATGACTTCATTTAGTTTTACCACTCTGAACCCATCCATGCTGGAACAAAAGGAAGACACACTATGAGCAAAGCAGGGAGGCAGTGGGAGGGATGCTGGTCACAGAGTGAGACAACAAAACCTCCTCTAAAGTCAAAGCCAGCGCTATCTCCTCGGGATGCCAGTGATAGGCTTGCCAAACTATATACACACATGCTGGCTTCTTCAGAGCCCTAAGACTCCATCTAGGAAGAGATAACGTGAAGAGGCTAGGAGACCCCAGGATTAGAGTGAAAGGATGGAGCAATGCAAGTCCTCTCTATCCCTGGGCGTATTCTACAAAAAAGTGATGAATAGAAAGTATCTCAGAACACAAAGTATATGGAGTGAATCTAATAGTATTATCATCACTCTATTCTTACCAGGCCTGCAGAGCACATATGGGATCAATTTCTGTGATGTAGACGATTGCTCCAAGGGCCTTGAGAGCCGCACAGCAGCCCTTCCCTACCTGCCAATCATAAGAAAGGTCAGGTTACCAGGTTGATGCAAAGCACGTCTGCTGGGGAGTCAGGCTCTTTGGGAGACAGAAATTAACATTCCTGGTATCACCAATCATATAGTGAGCACTTGCAGGGAGGCTCCAACCCCAAGCAGAGCAGAAACAGACCCAGATCACATTCTGAACTTCACTGGGAGAGGTAATTAGCAGATGTGTCATAGCAAGCATGAGGTTTTGGATAACTGATATTATTAGGAAAATAAGGCCTGTAACCTCTAATTTCTTATTCCAGAAAAAACTGGTAATTCGTATTTGCATCTATTCAACAACAGCCTCCCAGTTCAAGAATTTCTGTGGGCCATTGCTAGATTAATAAAATACGTAACTTATTCTGGTTCAGAGACACTCAACCGTATGCTCCTTCCTACGACTGTATGTCATGTGTGAGGTTAAAACCCTGTATATTCACTTGTATTACATCCTACAGAAGGTTGCTGTTACAATTAAGAGAAAAATGATGCTGATATTTCATTTCACAGGACAAACTGGTGATACTGGAGAACTCAATTCATTTTGTATGTCTCTATTCATGAGTCTGAATAAGACTTTTGCTATTATTCTCATACTACCCAATATTTTTTTTTCATCCACCCAGTATTTCTAAGATGTCTACCAAGGGACAGAGATATTGAGGCTCAGCTGTTTACCTCACCATAGCCACACACCACCACTTGTTTCCCACCAAACATCACATCTGTGGTCCTCTTCAGGCTGTGGAAACATAAGGGTTCAACTCAAAGTTCAACTCACGCCCTCTGAAAAAAGTTAAAGTGTGGTTTTAAAGCAAAAAGAAGTCCAGGAGACAAGACTGCAATGATACCAGACTAACACTGAAACCCAATCTAACTCTAACCCCTTTAAAAAGTTTGAATATATGTACATTTCAACCTACCCATCCAAAATGGATTCTCGGCAGCAATACAAGTTATCAAACTTCTGTTTGGTAACAGAATCGTTGACATTCATTGCCGGAACACAGAGCTTCCCAGCTTTGGAGAGTTGATATAGCCTAAAAGGACAAGAGGCCACAAAAACAAACAAAAACCAAGTGAGCTGCAAAAACGTAATACATGGCGAAATCAGTGTCATTCTTTTCAAATTCTATGCTGCCCGTCCCAGTCTTTATTACTGCCCAAAGATACTAGTAAACATCATCATTTCCTTATCATCTCTCCTGACTTTCATCCTTTTCCCTCTACCTTTAAATTTTGGAAGGACCATAAGAAGCCTTTCAGTTGAAGAAGTTTAATTCTATTCCTTAAAGGGGATATCACATCCTTAGGCCGCATTTCTTCATTTTTACAACCATGCCTACTTCTGATAAATGAATCCTGATTTGGTGTGTGTGTGAACACGCAAGCACGTGCAATGCACTCTCTAATTGAGAAATACTTCTAGGTATATTTTAGGAATTTTCTTCAAGCTAAGATTATTTTACCCAGTTTCACTTTTTGTAATAATACGTAGTTTTACAGTTTTTCATATTCCAAACACAAAATTATAACACAATGTTGAGTTTTTCAAGATAGCATTCATTCCTTACTCCCTTGGCCCAGAACACTATTTAGAATTACTCAGGGAAGTAAATAAGAGAGAAAAATGTGTCAACTAGAACCTGAAAACTTTCTTCTAGCATCACCTTAATTTTTCAAGAGTAAAAACTCAGTTTTATCTACTGAAGATATTCCCATTTCGTTATTGCACATCTGAGACACAGCCCTAAAGCCTAACAGAGATCAGGAGAATTTGCTGAGGCAAGGACACAAGGGGCAGCTACTCCAGAATCTGTTACCTGTGCACACCAGTCACGCTCTCTTCCACAATGCCTCGGATCTTCTTAAACACGTTTGGATACTTCTTATAAACCCAGTGGGTTAAGTCTCCCCCATCATCCAGGATCTACAGAACAGCCAGAAGACTTCTATGGGCATTCAGGCTGCTAGAGCTGGGGGGAACTTTGAGCCCACTTTCTGTACTAGTGAGACAGCCCTGTGTTTTTGGAAGAGCAGTCCTTAGAGCTTCTTGAACAGGCTTGGGACAGTGGAAATATAGTTGGATTTGTTGTTGAAAGTGGTTTAAATGATTCCTATGTTTGCTCTAGGCTATCATGAAGAGTATCAGGCTAGTTGCAGACTCCTTTTTAGTCTAGAGTCTTGAAATATATCCCCTTTGCAAAAAAGTGAGAGCTGGGGCAGGCAGGAAGGAAAGAAATCAGATTCCTACTCCACACAGGGGCCACATCATTTCCTTCTATTTCGTTTGCTGTGTTTGAGCCACATGTTCAGCTAGTATTACCCTTCCCCCACCTTTCCATTTAGTACTAGACCTATCTTTTTCCTTTTCTTCTCTTTCTTTCTTTTTTCTTTTTTTTTGTTGCTGGGATAAAATCCAGGGCCTTGCACATCTCTGACCCATTCTGAGTAGATTTCAAACTAAATATTTAGCAACAAAGTCAGTGTATAAGACCAAACACTCAAAACATATTTAGGGAATCATGCTTTGGTGGAAAAAATGAAATAAATCTATAACCAAAAATGTAAGATGGACATGCATTATTACCATGTTGGCCTGCCACCCATCCATGTTCACACAGCGGTCAATACACCACCAGAAATCATCTTCTGACTCCCCCTTCCAAGCAAACACTGCAACTCCTATAGAGATAGAAATAAATTAGCTAATTCTTCTTCCCAGGAGGCATGTCATTTACCAGTAACAATTTCTGAGATCCATGTGGAGAGGAAAGGAAAACAGAGACTACTCTGGTGAGCAAAAAACTTAAATATTTACTCTCACTGGGCCAATTTTATACTCTGAACTCTATCATAAGGAGATGAAATAAAAGGGGGATCAAAACAAAGTTGTTCTCTGGATCATCATCATCATCATCATCATCATCATCTGGATTTTTCTGAGACAGAATCTCACATTATATAGTTTAGGCCGGGCTTAAACTCACTATGTAGCCAAGGACTATGTAGCCAAGGCTGGCCTCAAACACTTGCGGCGATCCTCCAGCCTCAGTCTCCCAAGTGCTGGGAATATAGATGTGTGGCACCACACCTGGCTGGAGTACTATGTGAACAAACATCTTGTAACAACCTAAATATTCAACATCAGGAAAATAAAGTCACATGACCATATTGAACAAACAGTACAAATGGTGCTGTCAGTTTTCAGTGATACAGAAAATGACTACTCAGTTATCCAGATATTCCTTGTTAATGATCTATTTGTGTTAATTAATGACTGTTCAGACAACTAATGCGCACTGTTTGGACTTATGACCTGCCTCATGAATTTATGACTCATCTTTTTTGGTACAATCTGTACATTTGGTTTACAAAGCCCTAATGTCTTGTTTTTTTCTTAATACAGTACTGTAGTTTTATGTTATTATACATTATAGTACTGAGTATAAGAGTTATGCAAATGAAAGCAAAGTTATCAAGTTGGAGTTCCCTTTGCCTATTTTCATGTTCTAAATATTACACAGTATACATTACATATAATTTCTTATTTAGTGACCAATTCATTTAATGACTTAGCCACAGAGACAGGACTTGGTCATTAACCAAGGAATATTTGTATATTGAAGAATGTCTACATACTAAAATTTAGTTCATCAATGTAAAACAGAAAAAAGGGACAAGTTCATCAGATAGCTCTATGTAACCGGATTATAAATGTTTTTCAATTTCCTAAATTTTCTACAATAAACACTTACCAGATGAGAACAAGCAAGAAAGACAAAAGTAATACTATATGTTACTTTCTGAAAGTCCTAGGAGATGGCAGGTTCTCAGAAAGACTCTATGTTGACTAACAGTTTTGCAATACAAATTATTTTGTATCTGATAAACGTACAGAAGAGCATATATTTTCAGTGGGATATTATCAATATAAAAGGTATTGCTCACTTATGTTCTCTCCAAATTGATGAGACTTGATGAAAATAAACCAGGTGAATTCATACAGTTTAATATTCTTCTTTGCTCATTTAATGTCAAAATTGGGCATTTCCACATGTTCCTGAACTTTTCAAAGATTATTTTTCATGACTACATAATACTCTATCGCAGAGACTTGCTTTTATTATCTATTTTCTTCCTGTTGATGTTTTTATTATCATTCAAATTTTACAGTCCTTAGATGTACATGATAATGTAATGACAATTTTGATACATAAAAAGTATGTCTAGATAATTCATTTCAGGCAAATGTAGTGAAAAAAACTGAGCTTACCAGCTTCAGCCAGTGCTGCAGCCACTTCATTCTGAGTTGAATAGATATTGCAAGCAGACCAGCGGCACTGAGCCCCCAGAGCACAGAGTGTTTCAATCAACACCTGTATGGATGTGTAGGACAAGAGGTTAAGAAAGGGGCCTGGGAAAGCTTCATTCAGCACTCTGTGGCAATCGCTGCTACACTGGGGCATTCATTATAAAAGGGTATAATCCAGTAGACACCTGTAGTCCCAGTGTACTGGGAAGCTGAGGCAGAAGGACTGAAAATTCAAGCTTAGCCTGGGCAATTTAGCAAGACCCTGTTACCAAAGAAAAAAATTAAAAAAGGGTTGGAGATGTAGCTTAGCATGAAGGCCCAGGTTAAATATTTAGTCCCATATTTACATACAAAGATAAATACAAGGTACAATCAAGCAGCGAGGCACACTGGTATTTATACTGAAAGTCTTAATAATATTTCCAAATTTTTTATATCAGGTTTGCTAAGGGTTCACTGATTCAAATAAAACAAAACAAACAATACTGTGGGAGATCTCACAGGGGTCCTATTTAATAGTTAGCATTCAGAAGGTAGCTAGATAGCAAGGGAGAAGCAAGTTGGGAGGGAAAACCCTGGTTTCTTTCTTCCTTTTATCAAAAATCCCTTTATTTTCTTTCAACAAACTCACCGCTGTCTGGGCTGTGATGTGTGTACAGCCCACTATTTTAGCACCAGCCAAGGGTTTCTCTCCCTGAGCACGTTTCCTGAGTGAAATCAGAGCAGACATGTCTGTGAAAGAACAGAGGATTTGAGCTAGGTCTGCACTAGCCACACACTCTATTCCTGCCCACCCCCAGGTAGGGCTGCCCTGGGTCTGTATGGTGAGAAGAGGCAGGAAAACTGAGCACACTTCTTTGATGACTGGCAGCTTCAGCAGCAGCAGAGTCATAAAAGAAAGCTGTCAGGCAACCAGTTGGCATTTTTCTTTTCCTCTTCTGTTCTGCTTTATGTGCAGAGGACTGAACAGGGAATGAAGTTCTCAATACTGACCCACATGGAGGGTTAAGTCTCATTAGTCATTTGGGAGGAGAGGGAAATAGTTAAGCATACTGGCTAACGAACTTTCACACATAATCATCAGAGCAGGGGAAGCCATGTACTTGTTTTCTTGTTGTTGTTGTCTTACCCTACTGCATCATTCCGTCTGACACAGTCAGAACACAGTATGCCTTCAATGTAAAAACAATAGGAGTAAAGAGCCCTTCCCGGCAGTAGGGTGGATAGAGAAATTAAGATTTAATTGATTGCCAGTAACTTTTACCCTGTCCTAGCAGAGGGTGCTCAGGACCGAACAAGACCCTGGGTCACCACATCCCTAGCTTAGAACCTTCCCACGTCAGCTGCCTCTGGGAATCCCAGCCTCTGGCGGTGGCATCTTCAATGAGATCCCACATAATTAGCCCCTAATAGTAATCCAGGACTTGCTGATTCTGTACTGTAGATCTGTGAATATGGTGTCAAGGGGGAGAAAAACAGAAACTACTCTGTTTAAATAGCACACGCTGAGAACAGGAAGACATGAAAACAAAGAGTGTGAGTGTTGAGGCTCAAGCTCCACACAGAGAGCGTTTATCCGAAAGCTCAGGGAACTGTCTTTTCCCAGGACACTTCCAAGCCAGTTCTCCAGCTGTAAACTGTCTATGGAGGCTGACGGTCCGCAGAGGGCTGCTGTGAGTCTTCTGCCCACCTCCTCTCTTTACCTTGCTCTGCAATCTCTATCTCCCGGCGTCCGAATTCTGCCTGCTTGATATTCTTCACACAGAAGTTGCTGCTGCCCTTGGAGTTGGTTTGCTGCTTCTCTCGGGGGGAAACCTCATCATCAGAGCTATCTGTGTAGGATGCAGCTAGAGCCAATACAGAAAGAAACACGGACAGACAAACCGACTTCAGTGGCCCCATCTCCACTCAGTACCACTGCCGAGGGGCTGTCACAATTTAAGCATAGTGAACACTTTTAATTGGAGCTCTCTTTGGTATCACTCTCATTCTATTCCTCCAGGGTCTAAAAGGTGATATAAACAAAAAACAGTTGTGTATTGCTCAGCATTGTGTTTTTACCCACTTTAACAAAACTGTGCTTAGCACCTGTGAAAAGGAGCCAAGGACCCTAATCCTCTAGCACCTGTAATAATCTCAGATAAAAGAAATACTTGGTTCCAATCTGGATTTGAACCAGACCTGACAAAAATGGAAGAGTAACTTTGGGGAAATAAGGAACGCTGTTTGTAAAGATCACTGGTTTTCACACTTAAGCATCTGTCAGAAGCCTATGGAAAGTTTTTAAAAAAGACTGCAAAGCCTCAGAGCCAAGGTTTCCCATTTGGTGCTCTCAAGATGTCTAAGAACTACCATTTCCAGCAAGTCCCCACGTGCTGCTGATGCTGCTGATCAGAAGACTGTACTCGGAGCAATACTGATACAGATCGAAGTAAGGAGTCTTACAAAGCACTGTGTTGTGCTTAAGGAACACAGAGAAGGAAAGAAATGGCACGGAAAGACAGCAGATCTGATTCTGTTGCTAGCCTTGGGAAAGCCTGTCAAGAGGGCTGACTTTAAATAAGAGTTGTACATAAAACCTTAATATATCCTTCAGATAAATTGTAGGAAGACACACAATTACTCTGTTACCTCTTACGTCACTTCTTTCCTCTCTGAAGTGAGTGCTCTTCACCACTACTTCTGCCAGTGCATCAAGATCCTCACTGACTTCTATATATATAGGTGCTCGAAAGGACAGAAGTTCAGGTAACACAACTACCACTAAAGGTTATTACCTGTACTGTGACAATTTAACTCTGCCAATAAGCTTTTTTAAAATGCTCTAACAGGTTTCTATAACATGATCATAAAGGTTCTGAAAACTTTTTCACTCATTCCACTTTCTTCTCACAACTCAAACCTTTCAAAATTAATTTTCCTTCTGTCTCAGCTATAGTTAGACTGCTGGTTACCTATCACCTTTTTATCTGTCACCTCAAGATACTTTTTAATTTATAGTCATCTTTATATTTAGAACTGCTTCTTGAATACATGCCATGAGTGAATCCATATATTCATTTATTTCAGTAGTTAGTCCTATATACCTCCATTTGTTTTTGTCTATGTAGGGTCAGCAGCAGCATAAGGCAGAGGTAAATTTTTAATGTTTATTTATTTTCTGTTTTTCATTCCTTACACTCTCAGCCCAGTTTTTAATTTAACAACACAAATATTGTAGTAATAAACAATAAATGGATTTTGGTACATACAAATCTCTCTGCTGACATTAATAGCAACCTGTGACCTTGAGCATGCTTCTTAATCTTCTAACAATGACTCTTCAGTTGAACAAAGGAGCAGTTGTGTTAGATGCTCCTAATGTTTCCTCTATTGCTCAGTTCTAAGGTTCAATGTCCATTTTCATATTCATTTTCTAACAACCTCTCTACACAATTCAAACAGAAAAAGATTACTTATTAGAGACAGCTAAGACTGAAAATAAACAGTGCTGGAGTCACAATGTAATAGTCTATATTTTTCGCACTCCAGAGGTTAAAAGAGAGAACACTTTAACATAAAGGGTAATCCAAGTAAATAAAAGGAATGAGAATACTAGTTTTTATTATTCTAATTCAAGCAGCTTTGGGGACAAGAAAGAAAGCTAGGTGGCAGGGTGTATTTTAAAAAAGCAATTATGCTTCAAAGTACACTTCTTTTTCAAGGCCATTTCTGTCAGCTAAATTATTACTGAGTCTCTCCCTTAGAAACATGGGCAGATAAATGTGGGAGTAGGAATTAGCCCAGCACTACCAACTGGGCACTGGCCACGGACCACACACAGAGACGGTCAATAGCACAAAGTCTCAAGATGACAAGAGCTTCCCTAGTTTCAAGGCCTGGCTGGACACATTCCCATTGCCCAATCATTAATTAATAGCTGACAGCCTGTTTTGATACGAGCTATTTTCAACTTCCAGTGAAGAGTACCAGGTAGCGAATGGGAGGAGATCAGCGAGGACATGAAACTCACAATACCTGAACTGTAGCTGTCAGTGGAAGACTGTGAGATGGAACGCGACAAAGATCTTCGGCCAGTCTTGGTAGGGAATTTTGTGAACTCTTGCATGTCATCAGCAAACTGGATTTGCTGTAAAAAAAAAGACAAGACGTTGAAAACTTCCAACAGGGGATTCTATGAAATATTCATTTTTAAGGCCATCATCTTCCTTAAAGACCAACATATGTGGCTTCTACTAAGCCACTTCAGTCTCCCACCAGAAACGAGGAGGCCAGAGGTTACTCTCAGACTTCTGAATGCCAACACTCTTTCTAACCACTGCAGCAGGAATTGAGGCTGGGAATAGGCAGAGCTTATGTTTTCTTCTCGCTTTAACCTTGATACACTGAAGTCTTTATCCTTTTCCCCAATGCTATCAGGAAACAGATATGGTCTCAAGTGCTTCTGGTCTGTCTTCCCTGAATATTTTCTTGTAGCACATTCTTATTCTGAAGTTTTCAGTGTTTCTGTTTTTTGAAGATTTATGAAGCAAGGCCTACAAATGGTGATGGGCACTAGGGTGCCAAAATTCAGAGCTCAATCATATGTCTATGCTTCAAAAAGCCAATGCAATATCCCCAGAACTTCCCATACCCAGTAAAAATTTAAAATGTCAGAATATACTGATGGAAGGGAACTTTTAAAACACACTATAGTAAATCCTAACTAATTAAGATGTATTTGAAGAAAATAGTGAGTTGGTAAATTTTAAACTAAAAATTTCCTTAAGTATTTATATCAGCATTATTTGATAAAAAAATTTTTTTTTCCTTAAGTGAAACAAATCAGAACTAGATGTTTGAGGATATTTGGAAGACTGCCTTTAATTAATAAATAGTAAACAGCTTTCAATTAATATTAGTTACAGACAAATTCATGGATGGTTCTAAAGTGTATGACACACTATATTTTATTACATGGTTTAAATCTTCCTCTTAAATGCCTGTTTAAACTCTAATAAGCTTTTCCTTCAAAATCTAAAATAAACTTCATTTTCCTGCAATAAACAGGATGGCTTGCAAATCTGAATTGAGATTCTTCCCCTATAATCTGACTAACTCTGAAGAAGTTCCCATGGAGAATCATTCCACTAAATCTTTAAGCAATTATCTTTGCAAATGCATACTATCACAGATTAAAATCTCTACATAATGGAAATCAACATGGTTATAGACACTTTCAAACCAGAACTGTAAACTACACATTGCATTTGCACAACTTCCCCTTCTTCTGTAACAAGCACTCTTCAGCAGGGGTAGTGCCAGTCTATAGAGTAAGAATCAAGGTTAAGTGCGCTACCCAGACTCAGGAAACTAACATAAACAAACCAAAAACTGAATTGGTAGGACTCCACAGGGCATAAAACAGTAAGCAGGGAACACTGGCTTTTGCTTTTAGCTCTAGCCTGCCTTGTTCACATCAAGAATGAAAACAGACAATGCAGTTGAACAGCAGGCTCAAAAGAAAAAACCTAGGTCTACTTCTATTTAAAACCCATCTGTCTTCATATCTAGCTAGGCAAGTTGTTTTTTCTTTTTCTTTTCTTTAGGTTACTCTGTAAAGTAAGGAAGGGGTAGAGTTCATAGCTCGTTTTACTATAGTAAATCTAAGAACAGAATCTAAAGGCATAAAAGGGAAACTGGTAATCCTGGCATCTAGTGCAGAATCTTAATACATATAAGACAACATTCAATAAATATTTGTAGGACAAGTGACATTTTCGAAATTCTTCCTTGTATAAGATCAATCAAGCTTCAAAGATAAACAGTAACGAAGATTCAAACCGAACCACATACATTGTACCAGAAGACTACGATAAGCAAGCATTTTTGTACATCCAAATTCACTTTTTAGCTTAGGTGCTACAATTTTAAGTATCTTAAGTGTCAAAGGGGAAAACAACAACGAGCCCACTTGTGGAGATGGTCACAGGTCAGCATTTGCTCTACATAGGACTTCTCACTGCACATTCACATGACTTCTGCAGTTAGCAAAGCTGGTTTCACTGAAGATTAATCCAGGACCAAGGTAATGACTTTGATCCAAAATGCAGTTATTTTGGTGGTAGAAAAAAGAATCAGTCAAGAGACCATCAGTGCCTCTTTAGTCTCCAGTGTAGCTCTTCCTCCCTCCGCCTCTCTGTTAACAGAATGGGCAGTTTGTTTAGGAGCTCTCCTCTCCTGGCTTTTATGATTCTTTTCCCTGTTAATCTTTTTTTTCAGAAGGTTCTGGGTACATTCCCAGAAACCACCTACATGGGGGTGTGGTATGGGAGGGAAGTTCAATAACATTTGCAGACTTTTAGATAAAAGTTATCCAGAGATGGCTTGGCAGGCTAGACATGTTTCTTGGCAACGGAAGAACTAGTTAATACTCATAATCTCCCCTCATATTAATAAAAAGTTCATCAGCAGCCTAAAGTTTAGTAAAATCTTTCCCATCTAAAAATATTAGACTGTACAGCAAGCAGCTTACAAAACAGGATAGTGCCCTTGCCACCCTCTCTCTCAAACAATAAATATGATTTAAGTTTGAAGTGGGCAGAATGCTAGCTCAAGCCACGACGCGGATGGGTGGCTGGCTATTCTTGCAGCTTTTTTATATTCTCACTGCTGTAACATGGCTCAGCTGCAGAGAACTTGTATCACAGCTGCTGTAGTGGAATATGTGTGCTCTGTGGGTGCCTTCTAGGCCCGCTAGCTCTGTTCTGTTTCCCATTTGGTGAACAAGCTCTTGAAGTGCTGTCCATTTTCACACTGTAAATAAGATAATGCTGCCAAAGGCAATGTGTAGAGATGTCGGTTCCCTCTCCAATGAGACTTCAATAACAGCCTCTGAGTTGTTTAGACTCGCTGCATACAAGCAAAATAGGACAATTTGGGAAAGGAAAATCAAAAGATAATTTCAAAGTTGTGCTACATATTTTTTGTGCTTATATATTTTTTAAGTCTTGTTAATTTTTTTCCAGTATTGGGATTGAACCTAGGGCCTTGTAGATGGTAGGCAAGCACTCTACCTCCTCAATCACTAAATCCTAATTGGTGTGCTTCAGTGTTTCTTCAAATGGGTAACAAGAAGGAAAAATAGATAAAGTGGCAAAAAGTATCTTTTTTGTTGTTGTTGTTTTTTTGAGACAGCATCTCACTACCTAGTTCAGGATGGACTGGAACTCACAATGATTCTCCTGCTTCAGCCTTCTGAGTGTTCACACCAAGCAAAAAAGCATTTTAAAGTAAAAACCTTCATGTTAACTATTTTGTTATGTACTCACCACCCAGCTTTATCCTAACTGAACAAGCACATTAATGTTTCACTCTTGAACTAATAAATAGCATAGCTGAGAAAGGCTAGAAGGTCAGATGGACCCATTCTTCAAATAGCATATCCAAATACAGAAGTCTACTTGCTGTGTCTTAAAAACCCAATTAAATATCAGGCCAATTTAATGTGCTATTTTAAAGCACTCTTCAAATAGCTTAGCAGGTATGATGGCTGACTTCTTCCTATGTAATACTAAGGACTGGTAAAGAAATGCTCTACCAAATAAATATTCTGAGGTATTTTACGTCTACTACCTAGTGATAAGTCTAGTGAAAGACTGATTTGAAAGTGTTGTTATACAGAACTTACCAAGAGAAAGGGATCATAGACCTACAAACCTCAGGAAAAAAACTGTTTTAAGTTACTTGTTTAGTTGATCCTAATAATAATTTTTACTATTGGAAGTTGCGCATCCTTCCTTCCACAAATACATAGATTACATACTCATATGTTAAAGTTTAGCTATACTCTTTCCCAGATCTATCCAATTTAAGCCTTCTATCTCTTAAACTATCAAAATTCTACCATGATCTATGATCATAAATGTTAATCAGGATAATACCAATTGTGCATTATAGTCTTTAGTCAACACAATTACTAGGCACTAGGTAAGTATCTAAAATACTCCAGGAAAGATCAATGGAAGGAAATAGATCCTTTAGAAATCCTGATGTGTTTTCACTTATGGTGTAAGGATAATGCAAATGTCTTTGCCATGGAACTCCACTGGTCTTTTCGGAAGATACCAGATAGTATAGTCTTCATTGTCTTATCTGGGTATTAGGCACCTGAAAATTAAAGGTTAAACTAGATATCTTTGTTATTTCACATGCCTATCTAATAGCTTTTAATTTCCCCAGAAATGTTTCTGCCTAAGGGTGAAGAAGCAGACTAAAAGGTAAACAGCAATTACTAGTAAAACAAATCATTAGGAAAGCATACCCTACAAGTGTGTGAAAGGATCAGTCTTTTTTACTGATTATTTGAAGGGTTAGTATCTTTCTTCTTGTACACTCTTGGCTTTCTGGGACATTTTCTAAATGTATATATGCTGTCCCACTGCATACGTACATGATGGTGTATGCAGAAATTTTTCTGTTTAGAAATTATAGGCAACATATTTCTTAGCTAACACTTAAGCACTGAGCAAAAAAGCGACCATCAGAAGCTAGAAATTTAACACAATTACTAAACAATATGCTAGAACACTTTCCAGGATTTCTATATCTTTTCTAATCCCCTTTTTAAGTATCCTTTAGATTATTTATTTATTCATTCATTTACTTATTTTTGATTTTTTGAGAGGTCTCAATATGCTGCCCAGGCTGCCTTCAAACAGCAATCCTCTCTCTCAGCCTCCCAAAAGCTAGGGTTACAGGCCTAGGCCACCAGGCAGACTAACTCTTTTAAAAACTGTATTCTCACCACTTCCTCATCAGGAAAGAGGCTGTGGCAGGCAGCCTGAATAAGCGCAACATCTTTTTCTTGATACTTACCAGTGATCAATCTGATTCCCATTTTGGATGAAACCAAAGAAACAGCAATAAACACCAACTTCTTGATACAAGAAATAGACCAAATTACTATCTTTCATCTGAACTAGGTAAAAATTTCCCAAAGAAGGGCAACTCTTTCTAAAAACACTGTCCTTGGTCACACCCACCAGAAAACAACTTATCTCAAGAGAATCAACCTCAGGCCACAGAGTCAAACCCACATCTCCCTTCAGCTACTTCTTCCACTCTCTGGTGCAGAAATCAGTCTTCTGAGACTCAGCAGGCTTTGGCTGCTCTCTGCCCTCCTTTCCTGTCTCAAGTTTCTGAAGTTCTCAGTATCCCCAGATGGGGCCTGAGTTTCTAGGGGGTGGGAATGGACAGGCTGACTAATCACAGTGTTGATCTCCCTCCCCCACTCTACCCTTCTCTGTGACTCAACAGTCACGGGATATAACACACACACACACACACACATACACATACACTGCTAGAATCCAATTCCACAGTTAGAAGCTCCATTCAAAATGGGACTTAACACTTGTCAATGGGAGGAAGAAATGAGGCAACACCAGGCCCTGCACCGCTAAGTCACTAACAGGGTGAGAATCAGCTTGGACATTCTCCCCAGGAACCAATGGCTTTCTTCTTCCCTCTCTTCATAGGAGACAAGACACTTCCCAGGCTTTCCACTGTTTCCTGAAGGCTCTAGACAACACAAGTGATCTAGGCTTCTGACTGCCAGCTAGAGGCAAAATTAAAAGGTTTTTAAAAATAGCAGTAAGTAGGACAGGGAAGAGTTTCCTAATCTTTTGAAAACCACGATTTAAACAGAATGCAATACACCTCCAGACTATGTTTCAGTCTATTTAGTTTGTATCTCCCCAGCTGCCTGACCTCTCCATACTTCTCTGTCTCCCTAAATCCCATTACCAATATTATTAGAAAACCATGCCACTCATTCTCTTTTTTCTCCTTACCCTGAATTATCATCAGTTTTAGACTTTTAAAATAAAAACCACAGCTGAGGCAAGAGAATCACTGAGTTCAAGGCCAGGCTGGGCTACACAGGGAGACTGTTTAAAAAAACAAAAACAAAACAAAAGCCAGATAAGGTAATGCATGTCTGTAATCCTAGCATTCTGAAAAACTGAGACAGGATCACAAGTTTGAGCCCAGCCTTAGTGATTTAGGAAGATCTTGTCTCAAACAGGGCCAGAGATATGGCTCAATATAAGGCCCTAGGTTCAGCCTCCGGTACCCTCACCTCTCAGTCAAAGAACAAAATAGTATAGGTGAATGAAGACATCTTGGTTCTCACAACATTCATCTTTCTAGTGATGCACTAAATCTCCTCCCAGCCTCTCCCCCAGCACACTGTTGTATTTTCTGTATTTATATTCATTTTCCCAACTTGTTACCTTATTTTCACCATAGAAAAAATTTCAAAGGATAGTATAATAGTAAAAATTTCAGAGAATAGTATAATGAACATCTCTATACTTTTCATCTAGAATAAATCTTCTCATTTTCCATACTAGATTTCTTTCCCTGTATATACACATATGTATACTTTTAAACGGTTTCCTCACCACCAAAAAAAAAAAAAAAAAAAAAAAAGTTGCAAACACAGGAGTTTAGCAATAAAATTTTCACAATGCATCTTTTAAAAATAAGGGCACTTTCCTACAGAACCTTGATGACATTACCACTTGAGAATAGTAACAGTAATTCTGTATCATTAAATATTTAGACTGAATGCAAACTTCCCCAGTTTTCTCAAAGGTATTTTTTCATAGTTATGGACCTAATAGATTCCCCAATCTTCAAACCTGAAAAGGAATCAAGATTCATGAAATTAGTAGGTTCCTTGAGACTATTAATCTAGGACAGTCTCTCTGCTCCCCCATACTCCACCTGCTCAATGATAACTGATTTCTCTTGGGGTCAAGTGCTCACTCTTGTTCTCTCTCTCCCTCCCTCTCTATTGGTGGTAAGGTGTATCCACAGTCCCCCCCAACTTTTAACTTTTGTTGTTGCTGTTTTGAGACAGGGTCTCACTATGCAGTTCAGGCTGGCCTTTAACTCACTTTGTAGCTAAGGGTGGCCTCAAACTCTGGGCCGATCTTCCTGCCTCAGCCTCCCAAGTACTGGCAGGTGCCATCACATCCCATTCTTTTAAATTTGAGACAGGTTCTTGTTAATGGCCAAATGGGGCCAAATCCCTCTGCTTCAGCCTCCCAGAATGCTAGGACTATAGAAATGAGCTACTATACCTGGGATGACTAGTTTTCTGTTAAAATATCCCATATTCTAAAATTTTTTGTTTCCTTCTTAAAAACTGAAAGAGGTTTAGTTTTGTCAAGAATTTTCCACAGATGATGTAGTATATTTCCCTTTGCAAAGGATATAATACTAGGGTGTTTTAGTATTAGTGATGCTAAGACCAGACCCATGGCTACCATCAGTGAGACCATCAGTTTCCTTTTGAAAGGAACATTTTCTCTTTACATGTACAAGACCAACTGTTAACTGCATGGTCATTGTTTAACATTAAGGTATAAAACTTGACTTGAATTACTATGCTCACCTTTTAAATTTTTAGTAAGTCATTAGCCTTAGTTTATAGTTCTCTCTAAAGCCAATCTTGATTTTAAATGAAGCTCAAAAAAAGTGAAACTGGCAAACTTTATTGCAAGGCATGCTGGGATATCCTTTTTTAAGAAGATGAAAACTTGTCAACTGCTATCAAACAGTTAGATCTACATGCTTTAAATAAATGTCTATGGAAAGAAAACTTAACACAGAACAGTCAGTGGACAGTTCTACAAGGAAGACAGGGTCTTTGGCCCTTTGAAAGGCAGCATGTAGATCGAGAAACTGCCATCTGTACACTTTCTTAGCTTCTCAAAAAGGAAGATTAGCAGTGTACAAGAACAATTCCTTGATCTACCTTAAGTGAAGTTAACATGCAATCTCATTTTAAGTCCATATACTGTGAATCAGCTCAGCATTAGGGAAGTCTAAATTATGTCTAACTGGAGGTGAAAGAAATGGAAAGTCCTTGCCAAAGAGCATATGGGTGGCGGAAAAACTCAAACCAGCTGCCAAGAGGTGGCAGCTGAGTCTATGGGAAAGTCAGTGTGCTGTACTTCAGGCTAACATCTAATGAGACAGAAACCACAGCATTTTGTTTTTTGGAATTACCATCCATGACTTCCTATAAAGTATATGCTCAGGGGAGGAAAAAACTGTCAAAAATTAAAAATAAATCTGACTGTAAGGATTTAATGTTAAATAGTGATTATGTAGTTAATAGGTATTGTTTCCAAAGTGGGTCAATAGGACTTTTCAGAATCCAACCTGTAGTTAGACTGCATATTTTCAAGTTCAAGAGACCAACTAAAACCCTTTAAAGATTAGCAGCAGCTCATTTTAGTTTCCATAGTTCTTGAAAACAAAAATTTAAGACACTAGAAGGATAGACTACAGGCACAATATATAGAGACTATACCAGTCACATCAAACCATTTTATGAACTATAGTTTCCATCTAGAGGGATAATATTAGCCATTCTTTTTGCCTTTTTTGTTTTTTGTTTTTTTGAGACAGGGTCTCGCTATGTAGTTCAGGCTGGCCTTGAGCTCACTTTGTAGCCCAGGCTGGTTTCGAACTCGCAACGATCCTCCTGCCTCAGCCTCCTGAGTGCTGGGATTACAGGCATGAGCCACCACGCCCGGCTCTCTTTTTGATTTTCTAACTTGTAATGTATATGGCTCAATTTCAGATAAAAGTTTTAGATGGCTTGTACAGAACAAGCTGGCTGAAAAGGATTAATTAGTTGCTGCTTGAGCTATCTAAAAATAAGTTACCTATTGCTTCACAATGAATACTGTACAATTCCTAGTGTTTTCCTGACCTCTGACTTTCTGAACAGCCATTTCCTAAGAAGTAGATTAAACCTAAGGATAAAGATCCATGTTACACTGTAAGGCACACACAAGTCAAAATTTGTATAAAGTTATTTGGCAAATTTTATCAATGAGTAAGTAAAATGTCACTGATCTAAACAGTTTTCTAATCACTTTAACTCTTGGCATTCAAAGAATAAGCCTCACAAGCAGAGAGCAATAGATCAGAATTTTTACTTACGGTTGGTTAAAAAAAAACAGCTTAAAATCTGTCTTACTAATATGGTAAGCAACAAGATCTCAAATGCCTAGACTTCCTTTACTTACTAGTTCAGGTGCACTGTCGCAATACCAGTGGCTTATACTGTACAGTTATTTGCATCTTCAAAATATACTGAAATCTTCTGAAGACTAAAGCTATATTTCACAAATGAGAAAACAGCAGAGCTGAGGACTAAGTAACTTGCTACCATGAGTGATACTAAAAGAGCAGAAAATGAAGAGATACACGGAGGTCCAGTTTTCGTCTTTTAGAACAGACTGGGGAAATAGCAGATTTCTCTGTCTTCAAAGCGTTAACTCTATTATCTCAATTAATTTTGGAATAATGGAAATGATCCAGACAAAGAAATACAATTTCTTTCTTCCTTTCTCTCTTTTTCTGGGGGTAGGAGAAGGGATCTCAATGTGTTGCTGAGAACAGCCTTGCATTTATGGGCTCAAGTGATCCTCCTGACTCAACCTCCCAAGTAGCTGGGAATATCGGTGTGTACCACTGTGACCAGCTAAGAAGTGTAATTTCTGAAAGATGCTAATGAATTGTAACTTTAGAAACTGAGAGGTACTGGTGCCTAGATTTGGAAAGGGGGAGGAGAAAATAGAGGAGAAAATAGAGCCTCTGGGACTTGGATGGGAACAAAAAGGCACACACTTCCATTGTCCTTTGTAGATGGAGTGGTGAGGAAGAAAATATGCAGGCAATCTAACCAGACAATAGAAATTCAGTCAGAATTTTCTATTTGTGCCAATTCCATCTGTATTTGTAAGAGATTTCAATTTTAGAGGGTTAAAATGTATGTATGAATGAATTTATATGGAATGTCACTAGGGAAATCCAGATTATTTTCATGAGAAAATAATCTAATGGATAACATTAGAGAAAACATCTAATGGATATTTTAAATGTGGTTTCTGATTTGGTTTTTGGTATGAGGGATTGAAGCCAAGTATACGCTACCACTGAGCTACATTCCCAGCCCTTTTTTTGGGACGGGGTCTCAATTAGTTGCACAGGCTGGCCTTGAATCTGTCATCTTAGCTTCCTAAGCACCTGGGACTATAGATGTGTATCGTCATATCCAGCTGTAATGTTTTTAAAAAGGGTTTATTTTGTGCTGAATAAAAATGGGGGAACCTTTCTTTCACACACTGTCAGCACAATCAGAATATGCCATAAAAACTGGAAAACATTCTACTAGGTTTCTTTCCCATCTATGGTATGTCACTCAAAAAGCAACCTCTTCAAACCACCTACAATCTTTTAATATGTCTGAAAGATCTAGCCAAGGTGAATTTTCTCAATACAAAGAGTTGTATTAAACATAGATAAGGTTAAAATATAACTACTGTTATGTCAGGTTATCTTGTGTTGCTTACATTATTCTGTTCTGACTTGTGTTGTTATGTTGTTGTGTTTTCTTTTATCTTAATCTTTTTTTTAATTAAAAAAATATATGAAAAATTTGTCACTGATCGCTTTCCATTTTCCTGTACCACCAAACTGACCCATGACTGGAAAAGATTCTTCTAAGGTTATTACTTTTTCTAAAAAAAATCTGGATTTAAGTAACATGGTACGTAACTACTGAATCTTGGTTTTATAGCTATGGTAGACATTTAAAGCATTCAGTTAAACGGTTTCACTTATACGTGAACCTGAAAAAGTCAATTCATCGAAATAGGGCGAAGGTGATTATCAGAAGTGGGGAAAATGAGATATTGGCTAAAGAGTGCTAGAGAGCTACTACAGTTAATTTATGTAGGCTTGGAACTTCCTGTAAGAGGTAACTGTGAAGGGATGCTATTTAATTAGGTTAACTATGATAATCACCCCACAATGTATACATATCAAAACATGACACTGCATGCTTTGAATACATACAATTTTTATCAATGCTATCTTTAAAAAGCTGGAAAATGAATAAAGAACCCTCACTAGATGAAGAAAAATTTCCAAGTTTCATTTTTAAGAATACAATTTTCCCAACACCAAATAGCTGGCATTTAACTATGTAATTCAAAGCTGAATACAACTTCGAAGCAGACTTATATAGTTCCAGAACACAAGGTTTGAAATTCTTTTGGTAATTTAAAATAGCTTCTTTGGAAACAGACAATATAGGTAATTGATGTGTGTGATTATATTTTCCTCAGCTTTAATGTATCACGGAGCAAATCATCAGATGTTCTTATATTAGCAGCAGAATGGAAGATTTCCTAGCAGAATAGTTTTCCACATGGTGGAAAGCAGTTAGAATAGAAACCATCTAAAGCCTCCTGACTACTTAGGGGAGGCTGGGTGTTCCATTTACTAATAGGATCTGACACAGCTCGTCTGGAACACCTTGAATATAGCCCGTACTCAGTAATATTTCAGTGTGAGTATGGAAAGTTTCCTGAGGACTTAGGCAGAGAAACAAATATCCCTGGAAGGACCACCTTGAAGAAGACAGATTTTAGCTTGAGGTTATCTGAAGATTAGCTTTCAGTCAGGAAAAAGCAGAACTGCCACAAGACTCTGGGTTATCATTGTCTCCAGCCTCATTTATAAACTGGCCATATTTTTCTCCATAATTCTTACTCTTAAAGATGCAAACTAAATTTCCTTCATCTGTCTGCAGTACATGTTATACACTGAACTAACCCTGAAGAAGGGTCTGGCCATTCTTTCAAGTTTTTCCAGTTAAACACCAACTTTTCCAGGGACAGAAACCTATTAATGTCTTGTTTTATAATAAAGCAACAGTGACAAACTCCTTTGGAACTAAAATGAAGTCTTTTTGTCTGAGTCTCAGATTTGTCAGTTTGGCTGGTTACTAGGCTTAATCAATTTAATCAACTGTCTGAGTTCTGCGCTCCATTTTCCCTTAAACTCTGCCTAATTCTGAAGCTCCTCAAAACTTCTCCTGTAATCTTTTTAGCTTTTTATGAAGACAGAATCTCACGGAAACATCCAATTAACATGTTAGAGTACTTCTCATATTCTGACCCAATTTTTAATCTACTGAGTTCAGGAAGTCTAGCCAACCAGAAACTAGAAACTACAAAAGTCAGAATCATTCTCAGCATTTCAAACAGAATTCAGGCTCAATAAATGCTATTGGCTTAAAGGTCTTGTTATTCCTTCTTTTTCCTAAAGACATCCTCCAGTTCTTTGCAAACTGCCATGGCTCTACTGAAAAACCCAGTTGGCCTAGTCAGCAATAGCCCAAAACATCCAATTCAGGGTCTAACTCTATCCCAATCATCACAGCTTCAATTCCGGACAAGAACTACATTTTTGGATTGGGTCTGTGGGTGGGCTTCAGGCTAACACCTCCCCATCATATGCAAATTATACACACACACACACACACACACACAAATATATCCTGAAATACGTACATGGCTCTGAAAACTCTAGCCCCAAATGATTAAAAAGAACGATACTACATTTAAAAGAACCAAATAATAACCTCCCAAGAATGTGAACTCTTGTTCTCTGATGCCAAGTGTCTAGCATAGGTCTCAAGACCCCATTGGGCTCCATGATTTCTCTTCATGACTTACTCTGAATCCCATGAAGTTTTTTTTTCTTTTTAAATTTGTTTGCTTGTTTTTTGAGACAGAGTCTCGCTATCTAGCTCAGAATGGTCTTGAACTTGAAGTGATCCTCCTGCCTCAGCCTCCCAAGTGCTGAAATCACAGGCATGTGCTTCCATACTCAGCTGTGACAAAGACTAAGGTACACTGTTTTCAGGCCCTCTCACACAGGAATAATCTTTTCCTCATTGTCTAAGTCATCTATCATACTTGGTAGCTACATTCCCATTGCATTATCAGGTTTTGCAGTAATTTTTTGCAAGTTTTGGTAGATAATCTACAAGTAGATGTAATCTACCTCTGGGATCTGGGGAAGCTGTTTCAAAATGCCAACCTGTACTCTGCCTGCTCCTCTACCCTTAGCCACCTTTGCCTCTTCTGATTTAAACAGGTCTAGTTTAGAGCCCAAGTAACAAATATTTTGAAATTGCTTCCTTCCATTCCTATTTTGTAAGAGGTAATGTCTTAAGAAACTAAGCAGGGTTTGAAAACCAAACACAAGCAGACATACTTTCACACACACTTGATCATGTGACTCAACACAGGAACAAACGGGATAGTTGTGTCTTGTACAGAGACAAACAATGCAAAGCAAGTGGAGAACCACTTTTAATATCAACTCCATCTGCCAGTACAAAATGATGAATCCACAAGATGTTAGAAAATGACATAGTTTTTTTTTTTTTTTTTTTTGGTACTGGTAATTGAACTCATGACCTTGTGCTTCTCAGGCAGGCTCTTACACCACTAAGCTAAATCCCTGGCCCCAAAAGAGCCTATCTGAAGACTGAGACTGTGTTTTTACCATGGCTTAGTCCAAAATCACTAAAAACTGGCAGCATGCTTCATTCCAAACATGCCAAGCTCTCAGCTAATCCCCTCCCTATGGAGTCAGAAAAGAATTTGCAGAATTATGAATTCTATATATTCCTTAAACAGGAGGGGTTCTGGTGCCTGAATGCAAAAGCTGAAACTAATCTCATCAACTATGCACTTTCACTTACGCACTAGGTGGTTTTTGACCTAGGTGCTCTTCTACACTTTATGATCTGTAAACATCCTTTATCCCACTCCCACTAAGAATCTTTGCCAATCTCAATTCACTCTCAATTGGCAAAAAAGAACAGAAAACACCTCCAGAATAATGTTTCCCTCCAGGAGATCTGGAGGAAAAGGTGCAGTAAGGTCAACCCCTCCAGGATGCATTTTCCCTGGACTTACAATTCAGCATATTACAGTGAGAACACCATGTCCCCAGCAACTTGGTCTTTTTTCTGTTACAAACCAGAAGTAAACAGATTCTACTGCAGCTACAAGTCTGTTACCAAGGCCACTGTATTGATCAGTATAATTAACATTCACAATTCATTTTAGTCCAGCATGACAAGCCAGCTGGGCTACTCTCTCCATAACAAATGAACACTGGAATCTTCATGTCCTGTTTGCTAAGAAGTCTGGTGCTCAGAAACTGGGCACTAAAATCTTCAAACTGGAAGTTGTTGGAACCACCTGGCCACCAACAGGAAACCGAATTAGTTACCAGGACAAGTGCACACATCAACCATTTTTGCAAAGCATTTATTTCATTTTCTAAAACAGCAAAATTCTGAAGGTCTCCTCCCTTGCACTGTGCCAAAGTCACATACCTTAAGGAAACAACACGCATAATTTAGTGCCAACTAAATTAGACAGAGCTCCTGGCTAGGAAAGCATTGGCCCAATGCCCAGAGGACTATAATTCTAAAGGTGTGTTTCAAAGAGGGCATAGAGGGCTTTGGGTTGTCAAGCTCAGCCTTCAGCTCAGAGAGGTCAGCTAGGTTGTAGAATGAAAAGATGCAGAATTTTGCTTAGCACAGCTAGGTAGATCTGTTAATTTACTTTCAGAGGCCCAACATTTCAAAACCTATGGTTCAGTTCATCTCTGAATCCCAAACCTAAAAATTCCCTACGTAAAAGCCTCCTGTTTCTTAAATTTATAGCATGTGTAAACCAGGATGCCAGTTTCAATTTTGGGCACTATGTCCCTAACTTAGAGTTAAAAATTTGTTTTGATGGTCAGAAATTCTAATCACCTGTCTCATTATGTCTAAGGCTGTCTCTAGCTTTTGTAAACTATCATGAATTTCTTTTAAAAAATTTTATTGGTACATTTTAGACATGTATAGTAGTAACATTCATCATAGAGAATTTGTGCCATTATAAATTCTAATCAACTTTTTACCTGCTTCTTTGTACTCTTAACACCCATCAGGGAGGGACATAAGGAAAATACTCCTGGCTAAATGAAAGGGACATTGAGCCAGAGTCCACTTGAGTTCACCTTATTTTCTCCTAGGTATGATCATCTCACAGTCTTTTATTCAGTAAGTATTTAGTAACAATGTTTTGTGCTAGGCACTACATACAAGGTATGTGTAAAACAGTGTCCTCTACCTCAGTGTGCTCCACCGAGAGAAGTCAAATGATGAGGCAGGTTCAGCTGTCCTCAGCTCACTCTTAGTTAGGAAACACTACACTGAAACCAAACCTTTTTTTTTGTTTGTTTGTTTGTTTTCATTTTTATCGGTACTGGGGATCGAACTCACGACCGCCTGCTTACAAGGCAGGTACTTATGCCGCTGAGCTAAATCCCCAGCCCCACCAAACCTATTTTTGAGAGACAAAGGAAAATACATTATTTTGTTTAATTTGACAGTAAAGAATGTGAGATTCCTATTCCAAATACCCCTAAGAAGCAGCTCTGGAGTTTTAAGAGCATCCACATCTCATGTGAAAAGCAACAGGGCTGAGATGCTACAAACCACCATCCCACTGCCTCAAGCTGGCAAATGCTGGCTTCAGTGTGCAAAAGTTACCAAGTCAAACTCCCAAGGAATGAGAATGAATCTCCTGGGAAAGCTGGAGAGCATCCCAAGGAAGAGGGTAGTAACTCCAACAGTTTCAGCTTTGCTCCAAACCATAAAGACAAGCCATAAGGAAAACAATCTTTCAGTAGTGAACCAGTGAAGGAAAGAAATACTGTGCCTTAGAAGCCTAACCATATATATCAGTGTTTTCAACCCAGAATTTATGAGTGAGTTTCAGAATCCCATAAACTTTCTTAAAGTACATGTAAATTTTTGTGTTCTCAAATTTTCAGTTCATGAAATTCTTTTCTTTTCTTTTTTTATTCTGAGACAAGGTCTCCTTCTGTAGTTCAGGATGGCCTTGAACTAGTAATGAGCCTTCTGCCTCAGCCTCCAGAGTGCTAGGATTACAGGCGTGCACCACTAGCCTTGTCGCCAGGCATGTGTTGCGCCATTGAGCTATATCCCCCGGCCCTGATCATGAAATTCTTAAAAGGAATAATGGGACTCAAGAACATGAAGAATCATTGGGAGTCTTCAATCCAGCAACTTCCAAGAGCATTAGCAAACAGGCAAGAGTGAGGCCTACTGCAATTCTCTATCTCCTACACAAATTAGACTATTCATCCCTCCTCGGAAGTTAGAAACAGAGATAGCAGTTTGCATTTTGAAAATTCAAGACAAATGTCTTGTCTACATTTCCAAAATAAAGTTAATAATCATGAGAGTCCAAAAGGAACTTTCCTCAAGCTGTTTTGAGGAAGACGACGAGATGGAGGTAGTCAAAGAAGGCAGATCAGAATTTCTGCCCTACTAACTTTCCTGGTAAGTCTCTTTTTTAAATTTTAGGCTCCCGGAACCACAATGGGAACAGATTATGGCCCAAAAGCTTGGATCTGACTCAAGTCAGTCCTGGGAGTAAATGGTAAAGTAATTCCCATTATGTCCATGGAAATGTGTACCCTAAAGGTTCACCTTAGTATGATTAATAGGTACTAGAAGAGTTGGAGCCATTTATTAAAAACCGAACTTCTGAAATTCTGCTAGTGCTCAAAATATAGTATGGAGATCTATATGAAGGAGATCTAAGTGAAAGAAACACAGTAACTCTCATCTCCTCCAGGCCTTCAACCCCTTCATTCTGCCGCTCACCAATTCACCATTCAGCTTACACAGAGACAATGCCGGTCAACACACTGCGTTTTCCTTGGCACTTTGAACACATAGGCTTCATCAGATTCCACTAATGTCACTGCACATGCCCGGGTTCAGGAGAAAAGAAAAGAACATATAAACAATAGCAAATCCTCTTGCTAGGCAGTTCTTCAAACTGTAAAAAATTAAGCTGGAGACAAGTCCAAGATGAACAGCATGGAAGAGCGAGCAGTTCCAAACCCTGTTTAGTAAGCCTCATTTCTATCACTTAACTGAGTACAGGATGTCCATTTTAAAAGAAGCAAAGTGACTGGGACTGGCAGAGCGAACATGTCAGTAAGTCCAGTAAACCCTACAGGTTACATCACAGGTGTGTTAACTGGAGCAGGCAAGTTTATGGTTCTGCCGAAAGTTCTTTCTTTAATCTCTACTCATAGATTGCAAGTCTACCTTACTATCAGTAGTTTATTAAAAATCTTAACTTGGTATTCAGTTTGGGTGGTAAGTGATTAAGCTCTACCATATACTGTTTGGCAGTACCAACAATTATATACATTCTAAGGTTAAAGCACTGGGGTGATTCCTTTTGAAAATTGAACAGATAAATACAAAAACGAAACCAGTCGGAGTCTCAACAAAGGCACGGACACTCCACCTAGTTCTGTAATTGCTGTGGAGCAAAGGGCACACATTTCTGCAGGAGCAGCTCAGATATAGATAACAAGGAACAGGCTGCTTAGTAGTGAGACAGTATCTTGGGGAGGGACAGTATATAGGGGTGGGATCTCAATGTGAACACATAAAATGAACTCACAGTTCTTTGAAATCGTTTCATGTAATTCAAAGACTGCAGTTTGGGAAAACTGTCAAATTACTGCAATCCAAAGAAGTAAACTGAACTCAGGCTGGCCCAGAATCTAATAATGACCCATATTCTATAGTGCATTATATGTTACTAGGAATGCGGTTGAGAACGGTGAGACAGAACCCATCTCATTTCCATCACAAGTCCTAAGCTCTCAGACTCTAAGCACCTCTGTAATCGAATACTTCAGTATTCAACAGGGCAAAGTTCTTCATATAACAACTTTATTGTCAGGGAAAATTTTTGTTGAAAAGGCCTTCTTATAGAAACATCTTGATTTTGGCTTTTAGAATGTTTCCAAATTAGGCTTTCACTTAAATGTACCAGCCATGTTTTACCAGCCACTATCTGCATGGAAATTATTATTTTACAGATAAAAAAAAAAGGGAAGCCCAGAGGTTAAGCCACTTGTCTAAGATCTTACTACTATTAGATGGAGAAGACTAAAAGTGAACTGGATTCCAACAATTAAGGGCTTAATTTACACTGTATTACTTTGTACTAATTTCAGAATAAAAAGGGGAAGCATAAGAAGCTTTATGCAATAGCCAAGCAATGAACAATAAAGAATTAGAAAAGGTGACGGAAGTTATACATAAATTTTTACTAACCATTTACCACATATAAGGTACGACAGTGGTCACAAGAAGTAGAGAGAAATGTGTGGTAAAAACTTATCTTCAGTTTTGGATTCTGAGACTTCAGGTTGGAAAAACTCTGGCCTATACAAATATGTCATCCAATCATTAACTAGTAGAGGTAGCAGAATAAACGTATTGAGTCAACAGTAATTAAAGAGCTGCATGATTCTCTGTATCAAAACATCCCTTATGGACACCTTTCAAGAGCATACTGAATTACACACTGAATCCAAATGACACTCTCCTGATAAGACAAAAGGTACTACCTATAATCCTGCCAGCACAGAATCTAGACAGTGAGATTTTTCTGTTAAAATCTAATGTCTAAATGAAATTGGAACAAACTAATTTTGAAGCTAGAGCGTAACTAAATCAAACTAAGAAAAAGGTGAGATTCTAAAGAGGAGCTTTTGGTCTGGAATGCAGCTCAGTGGGATGTCAAACATGTTTCAGGACCTAAGTCCGATGCACAGCACCACAAGAGATCTTCTTATACGGACCAAAACGGCTGCTGCCCTAAACAAATCAGGAGATAGTAATAACAGGCAATTTATCTAATCTCTTCTCAGTGACTTTGTTGCATACTGGTATAAGTTGGCAAAATGCCACCATGAATTCACCCTCAGATAACTCCAAGAAAAAAGAAGCATCCTATACTTGCACTATCAAATTAACAACTAGGTGTACGCATTGGGGTTCTAACAGCTGTGTTTCCAAATTCTTAAAATGAATTAGTGTTCATACCTAGTTAATGCCTTAACCAGGTAAGGTACATTCTATAAGCAAAAGTGGTTTCTTTCATATTATTATTCTTTCTGCAGTAAAGGTCTGATTCAGATTCTAAAACTAATGTCTGCAGGGCAAGTCCTCCCCCACATAGTCATAAGTTCAGAAAATAGACAAGGTTCTGAACTGGCATTCTGGAAAAACATGTCTATTGCAGGGGGCTTCATGAGAATCTAAAAGATTTGGTTTTATTTTATTAAAAAAGAATCAATTTGATACAATGTCAACTTCTAAACTTCCAAGGACAGTTACCACCTCTGTAACACAAAGTAGTGGAAAAGGAGGGGTAAACAGTGATTATGGGGATGACTTACTTGGTTCCACTAGTAATTGCCAACATCAAACAGGGATCTTCTTCAGTTTACAATGTGCACTTTGCCTTAGTATACAAGAACTCTTCTTTTTCACTTCAAGTGTTCCTAAAACTTGAAATGAAATCTAAATTCATTACTATCTAAAATCACTATTAAGTTGTGAACAAACCTTACCACATGAATCATTCTGTGTTTATTAATGTGTTCTCATGAAAACTTACATTTTCTCAGGAAATACTGTCTTCCTGAGGAACTGGCATGCATTATTTCCCATGCCTGCTAAGGAAACTTGTAAGTTTAACTGGTTGCTCAGATTAGGTGCCTGTGACAATTTCATCAATTATTTTAGACCTCAAAGCTAACACTATTTTATCTCCAATTTCTATAGTTTTAACTGTCTGTATACTGTACTTATGTCTGTCATAAACTATCTCAAATATTTATAAAAGAGAACAGGGCAACCCATTCAAGACCCTTCTTGTCTCTCAGGACTATTCCTATACCCAATTCCTTTTCCCAATAAATTTTCCTACCTTGACCTTTATTTGTTCCTCAGAATTCATTTTTTGACTTCAGGGAACATGAACTCAAAGTATCTGACATCTAGCTTTTCCCCAATATTATCTTGGAGGTCCCACAGAGATACTTCGAAGCAGGTAACATTTTTTTTTTTTCATGGCACCTGTAAAATATTTTGACAGGATTATAATTTTAACCCACCCTGTACCTGCCTCATGATTTTCTTTTGAGTGGTGGGCTCACTGGAAACCCATTTGGGACTTCTGTTGCTCAGAAGCTATTCCTAGTCTCCATTCCTTTCCCCAATAAATTTTCCTACTCTTAAAAAGAGAGAAAAAGACTTTTAAAAAATACTTTTGAATTTTTATTCTTTAGCTCCATCTGTTCCAAACAACAGTTACTTATTTGGTCAATGAGGAAACTGAGGCACAGAGGCTATTTGCTTAAGGGGTAGCAATTCAGTTGCCTTCTTCTTTTTTTTTTTTTTTTTTTTTTTTGGTCTTTTTGAGACAGAGTCACCACTATGCAGTTCAGGCTAGCCTTGAGCTCACTTTGTAACCCACACTGGTCTCAAACTCGTAACAATCCTCCTGCCTCAGCCTCCCAAGTGTTGGTTTATACGTATGTGCCACCACACCCAGTTCTCTGGCTGCCTTCTTGAAAGGCAAACATTTCAAGTCTTGAATCAAACCAGCAAGTTCTGTTATACACATCAACTGTGGTGGACCCCAAGGGCATATAAAATTGAACTGAGTCATGATTATAGTTGAAAAATTCAGTTATCTATGCTTTTTATTGATGAATATCTACTCTACCTCAAGGCAAACAAAGGGAATAAAGGTTGACTACGAATTTACAGTAAGATATGAACTGACAGAGGACCATTAAGGTTACCCTGAGATAACCTGTATCTTCTGGCACCAGGAATGTCAGTTTTTAAGAGGCCTCAGGGATTGGAATCATCTGAGGATTACGCGGTCCACAGCCAGGCTACTAGGTAAAGGACTGTACCATCTGAAGAGGCCTTTTTCTCACATCACTCTGTACCCTGCCAACCTAGTTTTTTTTCTCTTGCTTTTCCCATGTTCTCTCACATTATTAACCCAGGGCAGAGGTACAAAAGTGACTTAAGTCACAATGTCCGGTTCAGCTGAAATTCTGAAAAACAGATTATCTAGGAGTTGCAATGTGACCTTGACTAGTCCTCAAATGATCCATTAACTAAATAAATGCCTTTTATCATCACTAAGGGAGGATAATTAGTCATCATAAAACACTTCAGTACAACTGCTACATAAATGCTACACAATAAAGTTCAGAAAGTATGAAGATTAATAACATGGGGGCCAATCTACCAGCAAGTGGAAACTTACAACAGGGTCTTTTAACTCCTGGTAGAGACCTGCTTGTTTTAGCTAATGGAATATGAATCTCACAAGTCATTAGCACTTGGCCTCACAAAAATACACATTAGCAACAGTCCATCTGAGAAGGAAAAAGGGATATTTATTTCTGGTATTTAGCCAGTCAGATATCTCAGTTACTGGTTAGCCAGTTGCAATTAGTATTTGACTACCAACTACAATACATGTAAGATACAGAGCTAGACACAATAAATACAATAGTGAACAAGAGTTCCTGCCTTTCTGGGAGCTCACAGTCTGCCACAGACTTTGCCATATCAGTCCTTGCACTGTTAAGAATATAGGCTAACTAAAAGTCAAGTAACAACAAAGAAGCCTAACACTCGGATGCAACTAGACAAAAGATGGGTAACAATGGCAAGAGAGTTGGGAGAATTAAGCTATAAGGGTTTTCTCCTTATTTCCCCATCTCATCTGAGGTACTATCCTTAAACATTCTGCTTGTAAGGTCTATAACTGTTTCTCCAAAGGACAGTGGCGATCACAAAAGGTTACTACTCTAGCAAAGTAGTCAGATGAACTGACAGCACTAAAAATAAGGTCAACAGGACTCTTTACCAAGGGATCTTCCAGTCTTTAAAGGTGTTGTTGGCAGAAATCTTAATTTTGTGAGAAAATAGACAAAAAGTACACAGTGATGACCTGCCTTTTCAGTCTTGCATTTGACTTCTGTAGTGTTAGATCAGCTGCCTTAAAGAAAAACAGCCATCTCTCCCATTTAAAACAGCTTAACTAGCTCAGGTGTACGAGTCTCAAGGGCTTTAACTATTCCTGCAAACCTTGGTTTGTTCAGGAATTTACAATCTCTGAATCCCACTAAACAATGCAGGCAGAGATAGTTTTGAAACACTGTCTTTGTACGGGAGGAACATATTCTTTTGGGTTCTCACTGGTTTTTGAAAGGTCACTTCTTTGCAAATGTTCTTTGGCCCACTGTTAACTGGGTGCCAGGTATGTGCAAAGTCAAAAAGTAGGTGGTTGGCAGTAAATGATCAGAAAGCCAGAGGATCCCAACCCTACCACTCAGAGAGCTGCTTAGAAATCTCGAGCTTGCTATTTCCAAGTGAATTAGAAGGGTGTCCTTTGAGCTCAACCCACAGCACAATATAGGAAACTTTTTCTGTCTTAATAAGTACAGTGCAGAATGAGCAATCGTTCCTACCACCCACCCCTCCAACCCACCCAAGCTCCTTTCTGGAGGAATGTCTAAGTGATCTGTTCACATGACTCTAGGATCGACCTCCATCCATGACGGTGTCTGCAGTCACCAACCCCAATCTGTCCATTTCTTACACTGAAGCAACCGTAAAATCTTAGGTGAAAATCGGTTTGCTTTTCAATCCCGTGTTGCCCAACTGTATAAAAGAGCTGGTTTCACGCATTCTTTTTTTCTCTCTTCTCTAAGCTATCACGCAGTTGTGGGATAAAACGGTCACTGCTCCTAAAGAGCTACCAGATTTACCCAACCACCTACGGGAAGATTTTCTGTACATTCTCATCCCCTTGGCTCGTCATGTGGTTAGATGAATTAATTCGCCCCTTCCTACCCACGTCTTCAAGGCCGTTCGTCCAGGAAAAGTCAGTCACAAATTTAAGGCCTGGCCCTGTCGGGTTTTAAAAAGATCCCGGAGAACTCGGGCCGACGGACAAAGGAAAGCGAGGTCGGGGGTCCTCTTTAGCTCGGGATAGGCCAGGCGCTGCTCACCCACCACTTTAGTTGTCCTCAACTACCCCAAGCCCTAGCTCCTGAAGTCCCGAACTGCGCGGGCCCGGGCAAAGCTTGCTCGCGCCCCTTCCGCGAGGCTGGAGCCCAGTACCCCGCCGCCACCCAGAGTCCCCGCACCTTCTTGGGCGCCTTGGTGACGGTGGCCATGAAGGAATACTTCTCGGCGTCCTCGATCTCCTTGGCCTGTTTCAGCTCCTCCCCGACCCCGGGTAGCGGCATCGCGTCAGGTATCGACATCCCCCGGCCGGCCAGGCCAGCGGCTGACCCGCCGCCCCCGCCTCTTTCCCTCCCGGGCGTCCGCCCGCCCGCCCGCGCCGCGCTCTCTGACACACGCTTGCCCACTCCCCCGCCAGGCTCGGTGCAGAGCTGCGTGAGAATTTGAGGTGCTGGGGCCGGAGCCTTGTCTGCACCACAACCCGGGACCGCCGGACAGCGACCTGCGTCCACCTAGGCACCAGAAGCGGCAGCGCGCAGCTCCGACCTGCCCGCGCCACCACCTCCGCCGCACGCAAACACGCACGCAATGTATGGGTAGAGGGCGGCGACGCCACGTCAAGTACTGGCACATGCAAGGATGGGGGGAAGAGGCGGGGAGAAGCGGCGCTCTATCATGACGCCACCACGCTAGGCTGGGCCACAGGGGCCGCCTCCTCTTTTTACGCTTTCGGATAATGAAAGGTGAACCATACCCTTTGCGCCACTTGGTGGCGCCATCTCCCCTGTCAGCCGCGATGGTTTCTGCAAAGATGCCATGGAATTGAAGGTATTTATTTGGGCTACTAAGTTTTCAGCAAGGCCTCAGAGGGCCACTAGAAGGATTCTTGGGAGCGAAGATCAAAGGCCATACGACTCGTCCTATAACCATTCCCAGGAAAAGTCCCAGGTCTAAGATGGCCACTTACTGTTGCTGCCCCAGTGGGATGAGGAGGGCAGAACAGATGCAGAGCAATCTGGTCTCTGCATCATCCTTTGTAGCCTTCAACACTGTCTCCTGGGCCTTCCCTGTTTATACGACTTTCAGGCTGCAATGCCGCTGTTAGGAGTTCATTGGGAGAAAGCTGGTGGGTCAGAGGGTGAAGTGCCAGAGGTGGAGGGAAAAGACTGGCCAGATTGATGCTCCTGTTCCAGAATCCCTTTAGGCATTAGCTGCTAAGTTCCAGGAGCCATCCAGGGCATACCTGGGCTGCTCACACACTTCCTGCAACCTACTATGTGCAGTATCTGTGCTAAGACCCTGGACAGCAAAGGTACATGTGACATATTTTATATTTTGCAAGGCTTAGTTAAATTGAAGAGGCCAAGCCTGTTTGTAAGCTAATGTCAGCTGAGGTAGCTTGTCCTTGGAGTTAAATGACATTGGCTCCAATTCTCATGTCCTGTGGAAAGTCCAATGCCCTCCCTAGGATTTCTGTGAATTACCGGGGAGGCTTAGATTTTCACTTTCACCTCTGACTCTACTTTTCTGCTTCATCTGGAATTTTATTCACTATTCTGGTCTTCTGACTGTTTCTGCAGCTCCTGCTCTAAACTTGGCCCCTTCTCCATTCAACCCCCACATCTATTCCAGAGCAACCAAACATGAGGCAGTAACATGTAGCAGAACTTTTAATGAAGCTTTGTGGATCACAGGGGAGAGGTTACGTCACACAGCAAACAATTTAAAATCACATTTTTGGAATGTTCCAAAAAGTTATTTTGGCTGTCTCACCACTCTGGGATTTCTCAATGGCCACACCAGCCCACAAAACTCCCTAATCCATTGCCCATCTAGCTTCCTCCAGTTCCTTTCTTCCCTTCCCATCCTTCCTTCCCTACCTCACCCTCCCCTCCTAGTGGGCTTTGAGAAACAAGATTATTATCTACTGTGCAGAGCAAGTCAAGTCTTTCCCAGTGGCTTTTCCCTAAATTCCACTCTAAGCCGACCATTTTATAACCAGGAACCCACCAGCTTTGACTCAGTCTTGTCAAGAAAGAAGTTGTAGCTTGTACTGATATTTTACCCCAACTGACTTATGTGTGAAGTTTGGGAGGGTATGAGATAGTCACTTCTGGGACCCCAGATGTCTTTGTCAAAAAAAACCTGTGTCCTAACTACTTAGGCTCTGTGAAGCATTTTGTTTGAAGAGGGCCTGGAAGGGCACAAATTCTGTTGACTCTTGTTTTGAACTATTAGGATCTCTCCTCTGACTACTTTTTCGAGTAGACTTTCCTGTTAGGGGCATTCCCATGGCACAAGGGACTGCGAGATAGAGAGCAGAATACCAGATTCATTCATAGAGAGGGGCCCAGCTGGGGCCCAGAAACACACCTGGGCCTCTGATTTCTTCCTTGTGGGTCCACTGGAACTGTGATCAGAGCCCACAGATCATACCTACTTCCTCTATACTAGTGACAGAGCCTAGTTGGAATGGAGGAAAAAAGTCCAAGTCCCTTGAACAGAAAAACAAGTGAGATAATAAGTGTTACTATTATTTTTAGAAAACAGATGTGTCTATTTGCCTTTTGGATTTGAATTTTTAAATTCTTATTGTCTGTCAGTCCCCAATTTTCTGTGCATTTTAGTACCCAGGTGGTGAATATTCTTTCCTGTGTTTCTCCAGAATCAGAAAATGAAGGGTTGCCCTCAGGCCAGGCCTACAGTGCTCCTGTCACTGAGTAAGACTATAACAGAGGCAGATTGGAAGTAGATAGAATCTTATTTAGTGCTGTGGGCCAAGAAGATCAGCTGGCCAGACTTCACTTACCTGAGTGCCAGCCAGACTGGAGAGAGATGAACTGGCCCAAGGGAGCTGGGGACGCTCAGACTAAAGCAGGAAGGGCAGTACTTTCTCTCTTGGTGGAGAGGAAGGAGGCTTCTGTGATTCACTTTAGACCAGTGCCAGGCATTCCTGGAAACTTGCCACTGCAGAAGACACGGGTGGCTGCCATCCCCCACTGCAAATGGACTAGAGATCAAAGGGTTCACCCAGCCAGGGAGCGTGGCAACATAACATCCATGGGAAGCATTGCATGCCCATCTTGCCCAACCTGAAGATGGCTTCACGTTGCCCAACTAAGGAGACGGCTCTCTGCTCATGGATACATAAAATGATTTTTTTTAGCTATCCGCCCCCCCTGACAGTGTCTCTACTAGTAAGCTCACCTCTCTGGAAGAGCACAGTTCATGTACAAATGAGACAACTATTCCACGACCCAGTGTTTGAGAAGAGTAGGAAATAGAGACCAGGAATGCCCGCTGTGTGTGACAATGATATGTTCTCAAGGGGTCTGAAGACCAGAGGGAATCCTGCTGTAGAAAGAAATGGCCTGGGGATAGATATGATTGAGAGACACTCTCACCAGAAATGTTGTAGACCTGAGATTTCACTTGTGGACTTGATCTGGTTGATTTAATCTACTCTTCATCCACTCAAATATCTGTCCTAAACACCCATTCATTTATTCTTATGAAACACAGTCACATGCTATATGACAATGGTTCAGTCATCAGCAGATTAGTTATGTCCCATAATGGAAGTAAAATAGCTCAAATTGAATAGTGTGATATATGACTTGCACGTTTATGGGGGTGCTGATATAAACACATCTGTGTTACAAGGGGCTAGTGTGTCCAGCACAGGAAGGTGGTACACAGGTTTGTAGCCTCGAGGCAGTGGGCCATACCATGTAGTGTAGGTGTGTAGTAAATTGTACCCACTTGTGTTTACACAATGATGAACCACTCAGGGATGCAGTTCTCAGAATGTATTGCTTCCATGAAGTGATACATGGACTGTCCTGAATGCTGAAGTCACTGTCAGAGGTTGCATAAAACAGGTAAGATGAAGCACTGATCTTTATCTTGGGGACAGTTGATGGAGATTAGGGGTCCTGTGGGGCTGAGAGGATGGCTAGGAAAAACTTCATAGAGGGAGGTGAGTCAGACCCCAGGCTGAGGCAATAACCTTAAAAAAGGTAAGGGAACGAAACAGCTTAGTGCATCACCAGAGCCGTTAGTACTTCAGTGTGGGGAGCAGTGGGGAGCAGCACGCAGTGTGAAGGCCAGAGCCAGGCCCCGTGGCCCTTTGCGCACTTTGGTTAGTGGCAGTGGTGACCACTGTGCTGGGAAGCACAGGAGGAGCACAAGGTCTTCAGGGAGGGGCTGTTGAGAAGCGAGGTCAGCTTGAGTCCTGTGGGTTAGATGTGTCTGCACAGTACCGTCTCTCAGTCTCAGGGGAGACTAGTTTGTGCCTTTGACACTGTCTGCTCCCTGCCAAACTGACACTTGGCTATAGGAAAGCTGTGCTTGCCCTGGAGGCCATTCACCTCTTACCAGCAAAAAAACTGCAGTGATCATGGTTGACAAGAAGTGTAATGGGAATAGATGACCAAAAGAGTGGCTCTTCCTCCGTCTCTGCACAATGGACAAGCCCTCTCTGAAGAAGTGCAGACTTCTTCTTGTGACCACAAAGGGCTGTGTCATGCAGCTGTGGGAGGCACTACTGACATGGTAAATTGTACGAAGAATGTCTCCGGAGCTCCAAGTGGATAATCTGCCAGCTGCCTCTGGGGGACCTTTCCCCCTGACACCCTAGTCCCAGCCTCTAGTCTTCCCTTTCTGCAGTTCCAGCAGGAAGGCACTTACCATATTTATCATTTTCTATTTATTATTCTTTTGAACATTATAGCAAAGAAAACCCCAGGAAGAGAAAAAAATTCTCTTTTCCTCTCTCTGAGTTTGCTTATGGTTCTTACTGATTTCAGAAGCACATTTTTACATTTCTTTGATCAGTGCACACCTGTCATTTTGTTTTTCTTTGTTCAAATTGCAGTATTTCAAAAACACATTACCACATGCAGAGCTAGTTTATATACTTCTCACTGTCTGTGTCACCCAAGTGTTCCATCCATTCCTTTGGTAAGTTTACGTAGCAGTTTTCCGTTTGTTGGGCATTTGAGTTGTTTCCAACTCGGTGCAATAGAATTGAGTATGTGTGTTTGAGAGTGGGGGTGTGGGTGTGGTTGACTTTCAAGCAAAACAGGCAAAGTTGGGTCACAGCAGAAGGCCACGCCAGAGAAACGGAGAAGGAATAGGAGTAGCAGGGTCAGTTGTCCTGACTGTAAACAATGACTGGGTAAAATAGCTTCCACTCATAGGATATTTGAGGTATTATACGGGGGAACTCAAGAACCTACAATAACTAGATCGGGGGGGGGGGGCACTGGGTGTGGAGGAACCAGTGGATCAGGTGGATGGAGATGTGGGCTCAAATCTTAACTCTGCTACTAATTTGGCTACTGGGATTCTGTACCTTTTTGGACCTCTGTCTCCTCATGTTGCACAAAATGATAGCTCTTTACTGGGGCCTGTGATGACTGAATCCATTCAGATAATAAACATCAAAGAGCTTTGAGGAAGTTGCAAAGATTGTACATATGAGTATATAAGTTACTAAAATGTGAGTTCCCACCTAAAAATCTGGATGGTAAAGGACTTACTGTTCAGAATTTAGAGTTCTCTCTGTGCCCAGCCTTCCAGAATGACAGGAATAATTAGAAATCAGCTTGCTGCCAGAAAGGATGGTCTTTGCTGGAATTGAGTACTTGTTTGTACTTGGATCATGATTTCTTGAGAAAGAAGGCTGTAACTTCCCCACCCATGGCAACTGCCACTGCCTTGATCCAACCTGGCCCTAGGATCTGGCTGCTGTGTACTTTTCTGGAAACTTCCTCAAATGCTTTCTACTGGGTTGGACCAGAGATCCTGATATATCTTTCTTCAATTCCCAAAGCTGCAGGCTATTAATGTTAAGGCTGGTAAGACACAGTAATTGTAAACAACATTGAAAGAATCTGTTCTGATGACTCCTTGTACTTCTTTGTGTATTCTGTCCTATACCTATGTGTATGTGTGTGTGTGTGTTCATGCATGTGTGTGTAAGTGTTAGTTTACCATAAGAGCAGGAATTATGAAACTGCCTTGGACTTCAGCCTCTGGCTGCTCAGTTATTTTATTGAGCCTTGGCTGTGTGTCAGGAGTTGTGCTAGGTACCAGGGATCCAGCAGGAAACAAGATAGCTACAGTTCCTGTCCTCATGGGTCTTGGTGTCAAGAGCAGAATATTATCAGAAAATCTGCATCCCTCAATACCTTCTCAGAGATGACAGCTCCTCCTACTACATGCCACGTGCTGAGAGGTCCTTCTCCTGAGCACACTGCATATTTACTTTCCTTATTCCTGAGGCTCTGTCAGACTCCAGGGTGAAGCGAAGGCAGCTGTCTATGCTAGAGCTGAGGCCCTCAGGATAGACAGAACATGGCAGGCAGAAGCAGCAATTTCCCAAACCCCAGTCAGTCAGATTTTTCTCCCTTTACCCCAACATTCCCTCCTTGTGGCTGGTGTATTGGAGTCACAGGAGAGACAGTGGTCAACTGCTGATGGTGTGGAGGCTGCTGCTGGGTGGGAGCCTGCCTTCCTCACCCTCTCTGGTGTACAGGGCGGGACTCATTGCATCACCCTTGGAGCCTCTACCCTTGGCTTTGCAGCCAGCTGGGCCCCTAGAGGAGGAACTCTCCCTGTTTTTCAACAAACCATTAACCATTTCACCATCCCAACCCTCTATGCAGCCAACATGATTCCCAAGGCTCACCCTTGTTCCTGTCTGCCTTAATCTTGGAAATGTCCATTATACTCAAGGGCTCAGCCTGGGTAGCCTCTTAATAGCTGAAGTCTCCACCATCCCCAGTGTGAGCCTGGTGCATCCCCGGGAAAAGAGTTAAACTCCCTCATCCCCACCCTCAGCATTTGTCCCATTCTGCAGCAGTGAGGACAGAGCTCTCCAGCCTCCAGCATGAGCTCATGCCACCTCTACACTCCAAACAGAGTCCCAACAAAGGGTCAACAGACATTTAGGCTCAGAACTGGAGTGCAGCTTGAGCAGAGACCAGGAGTTTAGACATTGGCCTGTCCCCAGAGTCCCTCCAACCATTTCCAGCAGACCTGTTTGGGCCTTGTCCTCTTTATAGGAATGCAGGAGAGGAATGGGTGCAGTGAAGGCCCTAAAGGCCCAAGGGGCTTAGGAGAATTGCAAGAACACAGTGTTTTCCTGTTCCTAAAGGGGCTGGACAAGGAGGCATCAGGGGGTGTCGGCATAGAGTCTATTCCAGTCAGTGAAGCCCAGGCCACATTCCTACTCAGGACTTTTATCTTCCAGCCATAGCGTTTACCCCACCCATTCTAGGGCCTGAAATAGCCTGGGACTGCATCCAAGCCTAGGCCCCAGTCCCAAGTTTAGTCCCACAAACATTTGGCTGCATCGTAACTCTTTAAATCCTGAGCTAGGTCCTATGGGGATACATTAATGAAGAATGCCTTCAGGGAGCTTGTAAAATGTACCCAAATGACTGCTATAGGCATAAGATGCCTGTGGAAAAAGACAGAAAGATGGCTTCCCATGAAATGAATGGGCAACCTGGTGAGAGTCATTTTGTTTAGTCTTAAAGGATAATGTCTTGGTTACTTTTCTCTCATTGCTGGGACAAAACACTGACACCAAAAATGAAGGAAAGAAAGATTTATTTAGCTCCCTGTTTGTGGAGGTTTCAGTCCATAATCAGCTGGCTCCAAGGCAAGGTGGCATGGCACTGGGACAATACTTCAAGGCAGCAGCGAGAGCAAAAGGAGGGAGAGTAAGCCTCTTTTCTTCCCTTCTATGGTATACAGGCCACTCCTCCCCTCCAGGGCAGGTGTAGCATTCACAAAATCTCTGTGCCTTTCTCTTGCACAGGATAAGGACATCTACAAAGTAAGGATCCTGGCTCCCTGCTGAGTCTCTCAGTAAAACTTCTAAACTTCTCAGGTTGACACAATGTATCAACCATAAAAGATGAGTAGGATTCCACAGGCAAAAATGAGATACACTCATTCTAGAAGGATTAACAAGAGCAAAATCACAGAGGCATGAAGTTTAGGCTATCTTCTTGAACATGCCCAGCAATTTGATTTGGCTGGAGGATATGAGAGAATATGGACTGTTTACAGTTTCCATGGATGAGTGAGTTTGTCTAGATTTCCTGAATATCAAAGACTGTCAAGTGACAAAAAGACTCATTGGTTAAGAGTTTACAGATCAGTAAGTGGAGGCATAGAAACTCATTCATAGATATAAAGCAGTCATGATACAGCAAGGACCAGACTCAGGTTACACCACCCTTGCTGTCTTGGCCTCATTCAGGTCCCTTAATCCTGAGGCTTAACTCATGGCGCTGCCTGACCAACAGACCTTCTACTTTGTTGGTGTGCCAAGAAGACATTTGGCTTCAGAGGTGAGCAGCCAGTGGTCACAGATGAGCACAGAGATCCTGCCATGTGACTTCCCCATGGTTTTGTTTACAAACAAGGAGTGAACAGCTCTATGACACTTGACAGGACAGAAACATCCATTTTCTTTATTTTTCCAAATTTATTTAAATCTGGTCCCAAAGCTCATTTTCAGATGGTAAGAAGTCTAATATCATTACTAGGGCTTCTTCCTTGGCTAATTGGTTTTACCAAAAATAAAACAAAATTAAAAAGCTCCAGCCAAGTATACAAAGTCTTGGTCTGATAGGAATAGAGTGCTTGGTCCTGAATTAGGGAGCTGCTCTCTGGGCTACCTGTGGAATGCAGGTCGTTTGCTGTGTGCATTGCTTCTCCTGGCAGGCTGGTGAGCTGCCTGCTTATCACAATCTCTCAGCGGCTGGGTACTTGGTGGTCTTTCTTTCAGCTCCTCACAGCCATGTATATAGTAGGTTTTTCCAGCTCCAGGAAGGGAGTGCAGTCCAGTTGCATCTCAGCTTATGGATTTGTGGACCCTCTGGGACCCTCCGGCTGGAAGCTGTTGCTCACAGGTAAGCTGATTCCCACCTTCCCACTAGAAATCCACCTCTAAACCTCTTTGACCTTTCAGTCTTGAAAACTTGGCCACTCTCTTGGGAGGATGTGGGGAAAATTCTTCACATTCTTTTCTGAAGAGTCCACAGCCAAGAAAACCAGATATGGCTAGTTTCTCAATCAGGCTATTCTACCGCATTAAATATTTAATCATCCTGTTACACTTCCAAAAGCAAAAGAAAAATTCAGCAGTGAATGAGTAAAAGTTTGGTAAGCCATACAAAAGGCAATGCTGTATAACCAGGCGGAAGGATATTTAATGACATGGAATGATAATTTTGCTAGCTGAAAAAAAAGCAGCTTTTAAAACAGCATCACAGTGCAAGCCAATTTTTTGGTGAATGTGAAATCACATATTTATACAAATAAAAAAGAGAACTGAAGGGTAAATATCAAAATGCCTCTCACATCACTTATTTTCTCATTTTTGCTTATTTTCATTTTCTGAAAATTCTACAATGAATGTGTTATTGTTTGCTAAATAATTTGAAGAAAATTTTACTACAAAATAATCATACTCATTTTTAAAATTCAACAAACAGATATATGTGCAACAAAAATGAAAATCTTCTATGTCATTTCTCACTTTCACACTCCAAGCCTAGAGTAGGGAGTGTTATCTCCACATGGTATGTAGATTTTTTAAAAATGCACGTATGGTACTATCCATATTATACTGAAGCTCTGCTTATAATAATTTCCCAGTAAAATCAAGATAACAAGCGAACTCACTGTATTGTTCTTTTTGTCAGAATTAAATCAGCTGACATAATGTAAAGCTCTTGGAGCACTACCTGTCACATAGAAAGTACTACATTAGTTTTAATTATTTGAATGTATTTATTACTAATTTTCCACTTTATTTCATATCATACCTTTACATTAGGATGATACCCATTTAATTTTTAGGGAAAAATGTAAAAATAATTTTTAAAAGAAATATAACAATACAAATGAATGACTAACTTCTCCTCTGTTCTTCCCACCACTTGGAGCAGAGCTTTCCTCTGTCACGGCTGAACAACCTGGACGTGCCTTTGCCCGAGTGACCATAGGCCGCAGATGGGCAGTTTGTATAGCTGAATGCCATGTTTGCCTACAGCACTGGGTTACCTGCACTGTCTGTACTTTTCTGGAGAAAAAAGAAAGCAGATACTCTGGGCTCTCTATACAGTTGTGACCTGCAAAGAGGTCTTGGCTGAGCAGGTTGGTAAATTTTGCTTTTGGTGTGACTACAAAATAGAACAAAAAGTAACCAAATTGATAGTGCAGCTGTAGGAAAACATAAATATTTGTTGCATCAATCATTGAAAACATGTTATCTGGGAAACAAGTTTTTATAATTGGCAAAAAGAGAGTGAGATTGCAAAAGTCAGTTATCACTGAGAATAATGTAACTCCTATTTATATTTTGGATTCAGGAGCAAAACATGAGATCATATCCAATTTGTAGACCAGCAAACAGTACCAGCCCAAAAGCCAGAAAGTGTCATCTATGGGATTTTTCCATAATCCTTATTAATAATTGAACCCTTTTAAAACAAAGGATTGACATATTAACAGGATATTATACACACACTCCCCCAAAAAGACACAATGAAAAAAGTTAACTACAAACCAGTATCTCTCAGGATAATAAACATAAAAATCTTTTTAAAAAATACTAGAAAATCAAATCCAACAGCATATATAAAAAGGAATAATATTGATTTGATACAATAGTATCTCAGTTCGTGAACTTTGTTCTTTCTATGATTCTGGTCAAAAACCAAATTCAGTGGTTTAGGTAGGTTCAGTGTTGACCATATGGGGAAATCTGATTAGGTTCTTGCCCAATTTGGCTTGTGATCAGAATCATGGAAAGGAAAGTTTGTGAAGTGAGGTACCACTGTATTTGAAAGTCCATCAGTGTGATTCCCATATTTGTCATTTGAACAAACAAACCAACAAACAAAACATGAACCCATAGTGCACAAAATATATTTAACAAAACTTGACATCTATGATAAAAAACAAATAAGAGCAAAATGATTGCAAAGTAAGATATAAGACATCTTATTCACAGATGATATGATTGTTATTAAGTCCAAAAATTCACACATACACACACACACACACACACTCATACTCACCCTAACTACTAAGGAACAAATTTAGCAAGGTTGCAGGTGTGAAGTCAGAACATAAAAGTCAGCCACTTCTAGATGCTAGCAATAAAAGTTGGAAAACAAAATTTGAAAAATTTTATACCATTTAAAATAGCCAAAAATGATGCATTTAGATAAATATCTCACAAAACATTGTTCAGGGTCTGTACAATGAAAATTGTAAACACTGATGAAAGGAGTAAAAAAAAAGTTCTAAACAAAGTGATATACCAGATTAGAGAATTGAAAGACTCACTAGGATATAGATTTCTCTTCCCATTGATAAATAAATTTAGTTCGACTCTAATAAAAACCCTTAGTAGGCCTAGACAAGTGGATTCAGAGTTTATGCAGAAAGGCAAAGAAACTAGACTAGTAAAAACAATTTTGGAAAAGAACAAGTTGAATAAATCATACTATCTAATTTTAAGACTTATTACAAAGATACAATAATTAAAACAGTGTGATATAGACAAAAAGAGAGACACAGCTCAACTGGGAGTCTAGAAATAGGCACACAAATATAATCATTTGATATTTTACAAAGATGCAGAAACAGTCCACTGGGGAAAGGATAGTCTTCAACAAATTTCTCTGGAGCAGTTGGACCTCTATGCAGACAAGTAAACTACCTAAACTGTACTCTTTATACAAAAACTAGTTCAGAATGGTTAAAGATCTGAAGATTAAAACATAGAACTACAAAGAGAGAGTGAGAAAGAGAGGAACATCTTAATAACTGTAATTAGGCAAAGTGTTCTAAGACATAAGAAAAACATCCTCCATAAAAGAAAACTATGAATATATTAGACTTCATCAAAGGGAAAATATTGTTTTACAGTGCACAATGCAATGAAAGACAGGGTTGGAATGTAGATCAGTGGTAGAGTGCTTGCTTAGCATTGACAAAGCCCTGGGATTGATTCTCAACACCACAAATAAAAAAGAAAACACAAGCTATAAACTAAAAGAAAATACTTACAAATCATATATTCAACAAAAGATTTGAGCATATATAAAGAACTCCACAACTTGACAGTAAGAAAGCCAACAATCTAATCAGAAATGATTCAGATTTAAACATTTGACTAAAGATAATATGCAAAGCAAAAAAAAAAAAAGAAGATATTCAATATCAGTAGCATTAGAAAAATACCAGGTAAAAATTCAATGAACTATCATGATTTATTTATCAAAAAGACTAAGATAAAAATCTGACAATATCCAATGCTAATAAGGGCGTGCTCAAAACTCTTACACATTGCTGGTGAAAATGCAAAATTTTACAGCCACTAAAAAAGCTGGACAATTTCTTATAAAATGAAACATAAGGCCAGGTATGGTGGCGCATGCCTATAATCTGGGAGACTGGGGCGGGAGGACCATTGCAAGTTGAAAATCAGCCTAGGCTACAAACTGAGCTCAAGACCAGCCTGAACTTCATAGCAAGACCTTGTCTCAAAAAGACAAAAAGAAACAAACAAAAAAACCCCACATAATTTACCATATGACACAGCAATTGCACTTCTAGATAATTACTCTAGAGAAATGAAAATTTATGTCCACACAAGAAAATGCGGCCGGGGATTTAGCTCAGTGGCATAAGCGCCTGCCCGGCAAGCTCAAGGTCGTGAGTTTAATCCCTGGTACCGCAAAAAAAAAAAAAAAAAAAAAAAAAAAAAAAAAGCACAAGAATATTTATAGCTGCTATAACCATAATTGTCAAGCATTCAGATGTCTTTCAATAAGTAAATGGATGACTGTGGTTCATCCACACAATAGGGGAAGAGGAAAAATTATCAATACATGAAATAACTTTGGTGTATCACAAAAGCATCATGCAGAGTGAAAGAAGCCAGTCTTAAAAGTTATATATTGTCTGATACAGGACATTAACTAGTAAGGGAGACAAAGCAATTATCTAGTAAGGTTGGCAAGCGTCAGAAGTAGAGAGAAGGTGTAATTGCAAAGGGAGAGTTTGGGGAGTCATGGAATGTTCTGTATTCTGATTATAGTTTGGGTTACACAAATACCTACATATGCTATAATATATAAATTTGCACACACTTATACATATCAACTCAACTTAGTGTTACTTTTTTAAAAAAATGGATTAGTTTTTAGACCAGTTTTGGTTCAGAGAAAAACTGGACAGACCATAGGAGACTTTTCATACACACTCTGCTTTCTCATAGGAGCAGTATGTTTGTTCTAATCAACAAATGTACACTAACACATCACCTAAATTCTTTTTAAACTGGCAGTGTACATTCTATGGGTTTTCACCAATGTATATGACATTGTGAATGCCGTGTATCACAGTATCATATGAAATACTTTCACTCTTCTAAAAGTTGTTTGTGCTTTGTCATGACCCTTAGGTCTTTTGTCTTTCTAAATAAACTTTAGAATAAATTGATCAATATATAAAAAAATAATCTATTAGCATTTTAGTTTGGAGTTATGTTGATATATGTCAACTTGGGAGGAATGTATATGTTGATATTTTTAAAATTTTATTTAAAGAAAGACTAAACAAAACAGAAAATAGGTAGAAATAATACATACATTCAGAGAAAAAAATAAACAGTAAGAAATCACTAGTTGATGTTTACATATTGTCGTTTTACAAATAGTTGTTCAAGATACAAAAATAGAACATATAAAGTGGGAATTCAAACAGCGAGACTGCAACCAGTTCTGTTTAACTGTCCAACAAAAATTTAGTAACATGATTGTCAATCCTATACACTTAAACATACATGTAGTTATCCATATCTTCATTTGTGTTTAGATTAAACAAACTAAAGCAGGTTAAAATCATTCTGAACAAAGAATAATAGTATTGCTGGATTTCACGTCATGACACTCCGTGATCAGCACTGGGTATTGTAGTGTCTTTTTTTAAATTTAATTTAAAGAAAGACTGAACAAAACAGAAAATGGGTAGAAATAATACATAATTTCAAAGAAAAATAAACAGTAAGAAATCACTAGTTGATGATTACAGATTGTCTTCTTACAAATAGTTATTCAAGATACTAAAGTGGAGCATATAAAGTGGGGATTCAAACAGTGAGATTGCAACCAGTTCTGTTCAACTATCCAACAAAAACTTAGAAATATGGTTATTAATCCTATACACTTAAACATACATGCAGTATATGTTTATATTATTGAGTATTCCATAACCATGGAATAATCTTTCCATTTACAGTAAAACCTTGGATTGCAACTGACTTGTTTTGCAAGTGCTCTGCAAGATGAACAAACATCTTTAATAAATTTTAACCCGATAGATGAGAAATATTTTGCAATATGGGGTTGTACACGATACTGCCTGTCACATAATCACAACCAAGCCCCTCTACGTCTTTTCTTCCCCCTCCTCAACACACTTTTTCTTTCTCTGAAGGATTGTGGGTGATTGTCTCCCAAGAGCAAGAAGTTACAGAAATATGCTCTGCAGAGAAGAAAAAGGTGAAGGAATCCCTCACTTCAAGCAACTGTAAGGAGAGGTGTGAAATATGGAAAGCAGTGCAAAATTTTGTAGCAAAGCACCACCTGAGTAAGGGTGTAGCAGTCTAATTGATGAATATGTTTAATGACAATTTAGTGTCACATTTCTGAGAATCCTCAAAAGGAGGCAAAAGCAAGTGTCACTGAACAGTTTCCTTGTTAAGCAAAAACAAAAAGATTTCACTGAACCAATAGATAGCCGTGATTCTGTTAGGGGCAGTGAAAGTCTTCCTAGGGAATAACTCTCCTGTCTTGTTTCTCTCACACCAGCCACAAAAGTTTTTAAAGGCTAGTGCAGTTAATTTGTTTATTTTCTTTATATTTTGTATTTTCTTCACTCTTTTGTATTATTTTGCAGTATTGTAATCTTTTTTATGTGAATATTTTTTGGTTGTGGAACAGCCATCTGAATTTCCATGATTTCTTATGGGGAAATTTGCCTTGATGTACAAGTGCTTTGGATTACAAGCATGTTTCTATAATGAATTATGCTTACAAACCAAGTTTTTACTGTCTTTAGATTCTGAACAGTGACCCTCACAGCCCTTCTCCAGTCTCCTCCCGCACACACACCTAACTATCCTTAACAGGATAGTTAGAGCTAGAGTTGGCTATTCCCTTATTCAGGTTGGTTATATTAAGCTCTGGGAAAATAGACTCCCTTGAGGGCAGGCCTTATTAAGAACAAGATGCTGTGGAATTTGTGTTTAAATTGGTTGCTTTTCCCCCAGAAGGCTGAGAAGGTTTTTTTTACACAGTCTCTGTGTGAATTGCATAGAACTCCTGAGCTGAAAGTCCCCAAAACCGCTACCTTCCTGTCGCTACCCCACGTCCAATTTAGACCCTCTGGATTTTACATCTCACAAGTTAGTCTGCACTGAAAAAAAAATGTTTTTAAAAAAATATTGGTATACTAACAAAGAAGAGAAAATGGAATTACAGGAATCACAAGAATCACAGGAAATGGTCAATTAAAGCCACAAAAGGCAGAAAAAGGATGGAAAACAGAAACAAAAAAAATTTTTAAAAATAGTGACAACTGTGGTAGACATTAACCCAACTATATTAATAATCACTTTAAATATCAGTTAAGTACAGATTGCCAGAATGAATCAGAAGCAACCAATTATATACAAGAAACTCATTTTAAGTACAAAGATACATGTAGATTATAAATTATCTCGTACAGGTTCAGTTTTCCTTCCCAGGTTACTGGACAGTTTTCTGCTTTGGTCAGTTGTGATTCTATGTATGTGTTTTTCCAGTCTGGGAGGTGGCACTTTTATCCTGTGATTTCACTTATTTGTTAGATCCAAGCAGAATTGTTGATTTTTCTATTTGCTGAGATTTCTATTTGTTAAGATGAAGTGATATTCCCCAGTTTTTTACATATGAGAAGAGAAGCTAGATGTCAACGTCATGCTTTTTAAGATGTTTTTAAAAATCCTAAAAATGGCTAAGATGGTAAATTTTACATTATGTATATTTCACCACAATAAAGACTTAAAAATGAGAAATTATAAGAGAGTATAAGGTTTTCCAAATATTTACAATCTTTTCCTACTTAGGCCATTGAGGGATGAATCTAGTGTCCTCCACACCGTAGACAAGTTTTCTAAAACTGAGTTACATTTCAGCCTTTTAAATTTTGAAATAGGTTCTTGTTAAATTGTTTAGGTTGGCCTCAAATTTGTGATCCTCTTGCCTCAGCCTCCAGAGTAGCTGGAATTTTAGGTGTCACCTTCGTGCCTGGCTTGTTCAGAACAGTTTTTAATGTACCTTGCTTCCTGTTCTTGAGTTATGGTATGGTTCTTCTTTTCTGTTGGTTACTTATGCTCCAAAACTTGGATCTTTGACCACTTTTTCTATACAGAATTTTCATTTCATATCTACTTCCCATCCACAATTTAGTTGTATATCTATTTTTTCTTCCTCTTTTCTATCTCTTCCCAGATTCATTGACATTTGTCAAGACTTTATAATGACTTCCTAATATCTTCCTAACACTTCTCTGCCTTAAGAGTCAGCTTTGGAGTTAGACCAACCTAAAATAAAATCCTAGCTTTGCTGCTTGTGGCCCTTTGACCTTGAAAATAATGTATTTAACCTCTTTGAACTTCAGACATCATCTGCAAAATTGAGGTAATAATAACATTCAATCTACAGGATGGTTGCAAGAATTGTAAAATGCCATGGGCCAGGTGCTGTAACTTAAATGCATTATATATCACTTTTAATAAGGGAGACAAGTATGTAAACAGGCTTCATATTATTAGGTGCATAGTATCAAGCATTAGTGGCTGCTTTATATGATTAACTTCATTCTTATCTAATATAAGCACTATTGGCAAATTAATTTCCCTAGTGAGCTCTTTTGATTATGTTACCCCTTGCTCAAAATACTTTTTGAGTCTCTCTTGCCCATTGAATTAACTCAAACTCCTTTATCGGGCACCAAAAGCTCTTTTTGGTTATTTCTCTCCTACTTCTCAGACTTTATGTCCTAAACTTTACTATTCACTGTAATCCATATATGTGACTGGCTTTCTTTCCTTTTTAGCTGTATTCAAACTGTTCCTCTCCCTGGAATGCCCTTCCTCCTCCCATTTTGCTCCGTAAATATTTACTGAGTAAATAGATGGTGTCCTTTAGAAAAGCTCTTGCAGAGAAGCCAGTTTGTGTCCATGCCTTACGCCCCTCCTGCAGTGGAGACACACAGAGAAAGTTATGTTTATTTCCAGCAGGACCTTCTTGAGGGAGGCATATATAAACTGAGTTTTTCCTGCTCCACAATTCCTCAACCCTCCTGAATAGAGATGTCGTGCCATATTGAGGCCAAGAGGTGATGTTGCTGGACTCACTCAGATCACCTAGTGGTCCTGTATTAGCTTAATTATCTTCTCAACTGAGGGGATGCTCACTGGGTACCTATGAAGTGCTCTGCAACTTTCTTGGAACTGTGAAGGTCAGCACATACTTAAGACCATCTCTCTGGAGAGAAGATTCATGTGACATTGGTAAACAATGTGTAAGAAGAATCAGGTTCTAAATTTTGTGATGGTGAAGAGTTGAGTAAGATGAGCCTACGCACTGGGAAAGTTATTAAAAAGGCCGCAGGCAGATGAAACTTTACAATAGCCATGTCTGGGGTGTGCCTCCGTGCCCCACATGCTTTGAGAATGTATGGTATGCTAAGATAAACATCTAATATGGGCTGGGAAAAGGCAATCCAATGAAATTCTGTATTCATGTGATACAACACAGCAAGACCAAGAAAGTCCCCTCAAAGACAATTTTCCCTGAAGCCACTGGTAACTTCATGCTGCTGAAAAGATGAGTGTATGGGGAAGTCTTTTCTCCATAGAAACGTCTCCTACACATTCACTTTTTTCAGTTGGTTAAAATACTGAGACATATTTATGGCAATAGGAGAGATCAGTACAGGGAACTGACAAACAGGCTTATGTAGTTTTATAATTTTAATCAGTGTTTTAGCACAGGTTAATTCACTATCTAGGTTCTTGGAAGATCTTTAATCTATGGTTTTTTTTGTTTTTGTTTTTTTTTTTTTTTTTTTTTTTTTTTGTCTTTTTCCTTTTTGTCGGTACCAGGGATCGAACTCACGACTGCCTGCTTGAAAGGCAGGCGCTTATGTCGCTGAGCTAAATCCCCAGCCCCTTTAATCTATGTTTTAATCCCAGAATATCTCAGCTTCTAGGTTATTCAGAAAAAGAGTTAAACTTGAAATAAGCTCTGAAATCAACTGGATTTAGGTTTGAACTCAACAAATTACTAGCTCTATGACCTGGACACTCAGATAATCCTGAAAGATTTAGTTTCCTCATTTTGACAGAGTGATATCACTGATGTTAAATTTTCTTGTAAAGGTTTAAGAAAATGCTGTGTGCTAAGCGCCCAGCAGAGGAGAATTTCAGTACTTGGTGGCTCCTGTCAATTTCATAATTACTGAATATCTCTACCCTACTCCATTACATGCTGAAACCATCTATCTCCTCCAAAGCTACCTAAATTCCAAATGTAACAGTAGTTTATCCACTCTATTCTCCCTATACCTCTTAATAATAATAATAATGATAATAATTGTAAATAGTAACAATACAGTTGCACTCTATGTGTCCATATACTGTGGTGAAAGTTTCCAACTATTATCTACAATCCCATTTGTTTCAAGTTTACAACACAGAGAACTAAAGCTCAGAGAAAAGAAATGACTTGCTCAAAGTAAAGGACACAGCAGCGGTTGGAACTGAGGTGTTCTCTCTCTGAAGCACATGCTCTTTCTACTTAATCACATTTTCTTTTCTTAGAAGAGGAGTTGGTCTCTCTTTTTTGAACACAAAGACCAGATATATTAGTTATCCCTTAAAAATTTTCAGACCTCTTGACATGGTCTTCCTCCTCTTCCTCCTCCTTCTCTTCCTTCATTTTTTCCTTCTGTTTTTTTTTCTTTTGTTACCTGGGATCAAACTCATGACCTCATGCTTGCAGGCGCTGTGCCACTGAGCTATATTCCCAGTCCCAGCATGGTCTTCTTTAGTAATTGCACTTGATTAATTCTTTCATTTTGATAATTTTTACTAGATGTCATGCTAGTGATTTAAAAATGATTGAGTCTATATCTTCAAAGAATTCACATGTTCATGAAGAAGTCATATGCACACGAATAAGGGAGAAGTCTGAACCAGGGGACCCGAGAACTCAGGTGAGGTTGGAGGAAGAAATGACGGTGTGAGAAAAGGCTTTCAAGGAAGGTGTATGCATAAAGTGCATTATCTTGTACTTTATGTCATTAATTCCAGATATTTGTTCTAAGAAACTACTATTTCAAGTTCTAGGCCAAGTCTTGGGGTCGAACTTAGTTGTGGACTCCTCCAGATCATGCCCCTGAGGAGGGACGGCTTGTAATCATTAAAATTTTTTCAAAGTTATGTTAGAAAAAAGTAAAAACTACATTGGTGGTGGAGTGGGTAGTTGGTTGGATATACAACCATTAAGGAAATGATTAATTCTGTAAAGCAAAGGGGTTTTCTTTGAAGCCCAATTTCTTCTAAATATATACATTTTGTTTTCTTATTCATCCTGTCTTACTGGATTTTTTTTTACTTTAAATACTTTTGAAGAGATCCCATAGACCATGCCAAGTGAAAATAACACATCTAAAAATGAATTGTAGTTTACAACACTCTCCAGGGAAGCAGGCTATAATTCAAACTACAATATGTTAAGATGGGGCGATATCTCCATAACTAGCAACATCTTGGTGAGATTAAGGTGATGAAACTTTGGACACAGTGTTTCAAAGTGCATTATTAATCATGTTTTATCTGCTTGTTACTTGGCCACTATTACCCTTACGGAATGGACAATAGTGTGGGATAAAGCCCAGCTTCAACAGCGTGATTCATCTCATAAATCATTTCTTATACCTAGTAAACCTCTGACCCTGCGGTAAGAAGTCTTCAAAAATAAGTAAATTTAATATATGATAAAGGTGGCCTTTCAGGAAAAGCTTTGTAGTTGTTTGGAAAATAAAATAAAATTGGACCCATATCATATATCTTTGCATCAAAACAAAATCTAGATAGATCAGAGATATTTATAAACTTTGAAGAATGAAATCCCATAAGCATGAGAAGAAAACATAGGGATATTCATTTTATAGTCTCAGAGAAAAGGCTGAAGTCATAAAAGAAAGTGATATAAAAATCAAACATTTCTGAATAGCAAAAAGAAAAATCACAAAGATGATTCAACTCAAATAATCTGGGAAGTGGTATAACACAGCAAAAGGATACTTTATTATATATTAACATGCACTGTTGTATTTGTATCCATATCTGTTATTATTTCCAAAATTGCTTTTCTGTACCTGATCCTCCAGGACTTCAGTGACTGGCTCCCAGCCATACCCTAGGTGCTACCTCCATTGTCTTTTCCCTAACAACACTGCCTGTCTTGTCCTCCACCAGAATGCGGGCTGAGTGAAGGCCATGATTGCACTGGTGACCAGATCTGGAAGTCATGATACTCTCCTCTTCTAGACTCAGAAGAAACATCATGCCACTGGACATGCTTTTCCCTCTAGCTGTGCAGAGTGATACAGCCCAGAAGTATAGGGCAGTTGATGCCTTGTGGGCAAATTTTGATACAAGACTGCACATGACAGCCTTTCTTCCTCATTCCCACTGTAGGGAAGACCAACATCGTTTCTACCCATCTAAAATCTTAACTGGGACCTTCCACCTGCTTTAGGAACCACAGTCACAGTTCTAGGGTGATTAATAGAAGACAGAGAGGGAGGTGAAAAGTGAAAGGACAATTAGGATTGCTTCAGTGGACCTAAATAAATACATTGATAAACTAACCCGTTTCTGGTAATAAGAACTATGCTCTTGCCTGGGTTATAGGGAAAGGAGCTTTCTCAAGGGACTTTATGGCACAGAAATGCAGGTCGGTTAGCTCTTTCTACAGCTACAGTTTCTCCAGTGTTTTCAGTCTGAAATAATCAATATACCAATTCAGCATATTCAGGGATGAATTGTTCTCGATTCCTTCACATCATCCCTCATTCCCTGTGTTCATTTATTTAAGTTCTTCGCTCACAGAACTGTGGTCAGCTTGCAAACGTGCCACCTCATGTTTGTTTTCTCTCCTTTTTGGCCTCATTTTCATTTTCCCCTTTACTCTTGCTGTCCTGGGTTTGCAGTCCTTCAAGGAAGTACCAGGATGCAAAGTTAGCTTCAGGCTTGATTCCTAGAAAATCCAAGCCAAGATCATAAAAAAAAAAGAAAATAGCAGATATGGATAGTTCAAAATAGCAGATATGGATAGTTCATTTAAAAAGCTATTAAAACAACAAACAGATGATTTTAAAAATGTGGCAGGTTAGCGGGGCCTACTGTCACATACCTATAATCCCAGTCCTCTGGGAGGCTAAGGCAGGAGGATCATGAAGGATCATGAGTTTGAGCCCAGCCCAGATAACTTGGTGACTTAGCAAAATCCTTGTCTCAAAATAAAAAATAAAAATGGCCTAGGGGTGTAGCTCAGGGTGAAGACCTTGAGTTCAATCCCTACTACTGAAAAAAAAAGTGGAAAGTTGTTCAATCGCACTCATAATGAGAAACACAAAATAAAATTATAGCAATGTATACTTTTTGAGTAGTTTTATAATGTGCTGTAGAAAAATAGACACTATCATTGCTGGTGGAAATGCACATTGCAATAACTTCTGTAGAGGATAACTTAGTAGGATTTTAAAAGGTTAAAAAAAAACCCTGTAGTCCTTAGCTCAGCAATTTTGTGTTCATGTTGTTTGTAAAGAGATTGAAAATGTCTAGTTTCCTCAAGTAGAGATTAATTTAGTAGAGAAAGTTTCTTTTCAATATACTAATTACAGAGACTAGCAGTTTATATTAAGTAAGAATACCTCTAGAAACATATACAAGAGACTGGTAACAGTTGTCTCTGGTATTAGACAGATTTATTTTGCATAGTTTATGCCTTTTGAATTGTGTAGTATGTGGATGTATTATTATCTATTTTTAAAATTTTGTTAAGGAATACCATTTGTAGAGTTATACCACATCAATTTAAAATGCATACTGCTATGAGTTTAAAATATGTATATATTTGTATAACATCAAGATGCAGAATATTTACATGATCCCCCAAAGATTCCACTTGCCCTTTACCCTCCATTCTTTGTTCAGGCTCCTGGCAACCATTGACTTGCTTTCTGTCATGAGAGATTAGTTTGCATTTTGTATAAATGGATCACATAACATGTACTGTTTTGTATATGGTTTCTACACTTTACCTAATGATTTTGATATTTGTGTTACATATCAATAATTGATTCTCAAAGAGTGTCTTGTTATGAATGTTCTACATTTTGCTCATCCATTCAACTGTTGATACATTTGGGTTGTTTACAGATTTGGACAATGTAACTAAAGCCATTATTAACATTTATTTACAAGTCTATGAGTGGAAATAGACTTTAATTTCTTTAGGTAAATAGGAGTGCAACTCCTAGATAGGTGTAGGATAACTTTGAAAGAAATACTAGTTTTTCAAAATGATTGTACTATTTTCCATTCCCAAAGTGAGAATTCCAATTACTCTGTAATCTTACCAGTTCTTGGTATTGTTGATCTTTTATTTTTATAGTGGATGTGTAGTGGTGTACTAAATATTTTTAAATATATATTTAAATATACATACATAGATAATTACTTGCACCTTGCCCCCCGCCCCACATCTGTAAATAATAGTATGAAAAAGTTGAATGTTAAACTTTCTTTCTTTTTGACCTTGTTTTTTTTATCTAAAGAAAAAAAAACAGATAGAAACAATACAGAATTTCAGAAAAATAAACAGTAAGAAATCACCAGTCGATGTTACATACCGTCATCTTAGAAATAGTTGCTTCGAGTTACAAAATTAAAGCATACAAAGTGATAGTCAAACAATGACACTGCAAGCAGTTCTGCTCAATGATCCAACAAGAACTTAGTAATATGGTTATCAGTCCTACACACTTGTTTTTTTTATCTTAAAGAGGGTAAGATTAAACATAGCAAAATAAAACAAAACAATTTATAAGGAAACAATTTAAAAGAAACAAGATTTCAAAGCAAGTCCATGGGAGATCTTCAGTGTCAATCTTTTTTTTTTAAATTTTATTTAGGGGCTGGGGATTTAGCTCAGTGGCATACGCGCCTGCTTTGCAAGCAGGCAGTCATGAGTTCGATCCCTGGTACCGATAAAAACGAAAAAGACAAAAAAAATTTAAAAAAAATAAAAATAAAAATAAATAAAATTTTATTTAAAAGGAAAAAGAGAAAAAACAAAACAAAACAAAGCGGTGTAAGGGTACAAGTAATACAGAACTACAAAAAAAAAAAAACAGTAAGAAATCACCAGTTAATAGATTATACATTATCATCTTAGAGATAGTTGCTCAAGTCACAGTATCAAAGCATACAAAGTGGACATTCAAACAGTGAGACTGCAAACAGTTGTGTTCAATGATCCAACCAAAAACATTAATATGGTCATGTATTTAACACCCCTAAACACACTTGCAGTTTTATCTTTTAGAGCAATTTTTTTCCGTTCTTTTTTGCAACAAAATTTACACATTTTGGGTTTTATTACTCTTTAGTTCTTATTACTTTTTTTTTTTTGGAAGAGAATAAAGTCAAATACGGCAAAACAGAGCTGTCAGTCAAAACCAAGGATAGAATAGCACATGATGTAAAAACAGAGTACAAGGTTATCAACAATGGTTACCATAATGCCTCTTGCTTCCTTAAAAAGAATTGTCTATCTCATTAGGTATTATAAAGTTGAACAAAACAGTAGAGAACAAGACCAATAAAACTTAAGCATTGTAAACATTACAGGACTTCCAAAGAAGATAATAGTCAAACCAGAATGGGCATCATAGTGAATCTTATTGCCTTCAAAGTAGTTGCCTATACCCTCAAACTTGATACTATCCAACAGAACGGAACACAGTCTAATCAGTTAAAACAAGATGGAGTATTACAGGACTTCAAATCAAGTTAATAGGAAATCAAAAAAGTTACTATAATATATCCTGCTAATTCTTTTGATTTTTCCCCTTAATTAAAAAAATCATAAAAAATAACTAAATAATTTTTTTAATGAATAAGGGAGAGATTGAGATAGAAGAGGACATAACAACATAACAATACAGGTCAAAGCATGACAGTTTCAGCAACCTAGTGCTTCACCACCAAATAACCCGACTTAATAGTAGTTACCATAGTGTCTTTTTCCTTGAAATATTTGAATATAACTTCATATACTATAGTTTCAAACATATCAAGTCAGTGTAAAACCATTCAAGTGGATGAAAGCATTGTAGGGTATTTAGAACCAGCTAACAGAAAACGAACAATGGTTTCTATATTATCTCTTTGCCTATAACAATTTTTGTTTATATTATCACATATAATAAAATCCAGCAACATACATCATGATAAAACCAGTGGAGACAGAAGAGCCATAGTTTGGTGGGGCTTCAAAACAAGATGATAGTAAATCAGCACTAGCTATTATGATGACTTATTTTCTTCAAAATAGCTGTTCATTTTATCACAGGCAATAATATCAAGCAGCCAAGAATAAAACCATTCCAATTAATAAGTGAAAACTTTATAAGGCTTCAAGGCCACATAATGGGGAATCATGATTACCATATACTTTTATATATTTGAATCATTACTTACATTAGGGAAACTATTCGGTATTCACACATGTGAGATTGATTTATTTCACTTATGAGCATGGTCTCAAGCTGTGCCCATTTATTGATAAATATCTCAATGTGATCCTTATTTATAGCTGAGTAATACTCCATTATATAGAAATACCACAACTTTTTTATCCATTCCTCAGTTGATGGACACTTGGGTTGTTTCCAAGATCTGGCGATTACAAATTGTGCTGCTATAAACATAGGTGCACATATATCCCTGTGGTATGATGCTTTCATTTCTTCTGGGAATATGCCTAGAAGTGGAATAGCTGGAATAAATGGGACTTCCAATCCCAGCTTTTTGAGAAATCTCCAGACTGACCTCCACAAAGGTTGTACCAGTCTACACCCCCACCAACAGTGTAGGAGAGTTCCTTTTTCTCCACAGCCTCTCCAGCATTTGTTGTTGTTGGTTTTCTTGATCCTGGCCATTCTTTCAGGAGTGAGATGGTATCTCAGTGTGGTTTTAATTTGCATTTCTCTAATGACCAATGATGATGAACATTTTTTCATGTATTTATTTGCCATTTGTATTTCTTCATCTGAGAAGTGCATATTCATCTCAGATGCCCATTTTTGGATTGGATCTTTGAATTTTGGGGGTCTGAGTTTTTTTAAATTCTTTATATGTTTTAGACAAGAGTCCCTTGTCTGAGAGAGAGTTCACTAAAATCTTTTCCCAGTTTGTGGGTTTTCTTTTCACTATGCTGGAGATTTCCTTTGACATGCAGAAACTTTTTAATAAGAGGTGGTCCCAGTTATTGATTCTGGGAAATATTTCTCGTGCGGTTTGAGTCCTGTTCATGAATTCTCTACCTACCCCTATGTCTTCAAGGTTTCTACCCAATTTGTCTTCCAATAGATTTAGTGTTTCTGTTTTAATATTCAGATCTTTGATCCATTTAGATTTTAATTTAGTACATGGTGATAGGCTTGGGTCTAGCTTTAGTTTTCAGCAAATGGAGAGCCAGTTTTTCCAGCACCATTTATTAAAGAGACTGTCATTCTTCCAGTGAACCTGCTTGGCTCCTTTATCAAAGATAAGGAGCTGGAGTGTGTTTGTAATTGTGGCTGTATCTTCTAATCTATTCCATTGATCTTCGTCTCTGTTTTTATTCCAGTACCATGTTGATTTTACTACTGTTGCTTTGTAGTATAACTTCAAGTCAGGGATTGTGATGCCTCCTGCCTTGCCTTTGCTGCTTAGAATTGCCTTTGCTATTCTAGGTCTCTTCTGGTTCCAGATGAATTTTAGGAGTGATTTCTCTAGATTTATAAGTTATGTTGATGGTATTTTTATGGGGATTGCATTGAATCTGTATAACAGTTTTGGCAGAATGGCCATTTTCACAATGTTTATTCTTCCTATCCAAGAGCAAGGGATGTCTTTCCATTTTCTGAGATCATCTTCAATTTCTTTTTTCAGTGTATTATAATTTTCCCTGTATAGGTCTTTCACTTCTTTTGTAAGAGTAATACCAAAATATTTCATTTTTTTGCTTGCTAGTGTTAGGAGTGTGGTTTCTCTTATTTCCCTCTCTGTGATTTTGTTGTTAGTGTATAGGAATGCTATTGATTTCTGGGTATTGATTTTGTATCCAGCTACATTCCTGAATTTATTTATTATATCTAAGAGTCTTTCAATGGAGTTTAGGGGGTCTTCTATGTAGAGTATCATTTCATCTGCAAACAATGATAATTTAACTTCTTCTTTTCCTATCTTTACTCCTTTTATTTCTCTCTCTTGTCTAATTGTTCTGGCTAGTACTTCCAGTACTATATTAAATAGGAGTGGTGATAAAGGACATCCTTGTCTTGTGCCTGATTTTAAAGTAAAGGCTTTCAATTTTTGGCCATTTAATATGATGCTGGCTGTTGGTTTGTCATAAATGGCCTTTATTATATTGAGGTAAAGACCATCTATTCCAATTTTCTGTAAAGTTCTTATCATGAATGAATGTTGGACCTTATTGAAGGCTTTTTCTGCATCTATAGAAATGATCATGTGATTCTTACTTTTGGCTCTATTGATATGGTGGATTACATTTATTGATTTACGTATGTTGAACCATCCCTGCATTCCTGGGATGAATCCCACTTGGTCATGGTGTATAATCTTCTTGATGATTTGCTGCATCCTATTTGCCAAAATTTTATTGAGGATTTTTGCATCTGTGTTCATTAGGGAGATCAGTCTATAGTTCTCTTTTATAGTTGGGTCTTTCTCAGGTTTTGGTACTAGAATAATATTTGCTTCCAGGAATGACTTAGGAAGGATTGCTTCCCCTTCAATTTCATTGAATAGTTTAAGGAGTGTCGGCATTAGGTCTTCTTTATATTTCTTGTAGAATTCTGCAGTGAATCCATCTGGGCCTGGGCTCTTCTTTGTAGGTAGGGACTTAATTACATTTTCAATTTCATTAATAGAGTTTGGGTTATTCAGCAGTTTTACATCCTTTTGATGTAGCTTTGGTACTTCATATGTTTCTAAGAATCTGTCTATTTCTTCTGTGTTATCAAACCTTTGAGAGTAGAGGTTTTTGAAATAGGTGTTGATGATCTTCTGTATTTCTGTAGAGTCTGTAGTGATTTCACCTTTTTCATTTCTTATTGCATGAATTTGAGCTTTTTCTTCCCTTTTTAAAATAAGGTTGGCTAGGGGCTTATTGATTTTATTTATTCTTTCAAAGAACCAACTCTTTGATTCATTGATTGTTTGGATTGTTTTCTTAGTCTCTATTGCATTGATTTCTGCTCTGATTTTTATAATTTCCTCTCTTCTTTTGGCTTTGGGCTTGACTTGCTCTTCTTTTTCTAGCTGTTTGAGGTGTAGCATCAGGTTATTTATTTGTATTCGTTCTGTTTTCCTGATATGGGAACTCAGTGCAATAAATTTTCCTCTGAGGACGGCTTTCATTGCATCCCACAGATTTCAGTAAATTGTATCTGCATTTTCATTTTCTTGTAGGTATTGTTTAATTTCTTCTGTGACCCACTGATTAGTCAAGGGTGTGTTTTTCAGTTTCCATGTGTTTGCGGGATTTTTTGCAGTATCTTTTATCATTAATTTCTAATTTCAGAGCGCTATGATCCGATAACATGCAAGGGATGATTTCAACTCTTTTGCATTTGTTTAAACATGTTCTGTGAGCTAATATATGGTCTATTTTAGAGAATGACCCATGTACTGCTGAGAAGAATGTGTATTCTGATGTTGTTGGGTGGAACATTCTGTATGTCTATCAAGTCCATTTGTTTGCAGGTGTGATTCAGTTCTGTTATTTCTTTGCACATTTTCTGTCTGCTTGATCTGTCCCTTGGTGTCAATGACATATTAAGGTCTCCTGTTACAATTGTGTTACTGATAATTTGAGTTTTCATTTCTGTTAATAGTTGTTTTATATAACTGGGTGCTCTGGAGTTTGGTGCATATATATTTAAGATAGTTATCTCTTCCTCTTGGAGTTTTCCCCTAACAAGTATGTAGTGACCTTCTTTGTCCTTTATGGTCATTGTTGGTTTAAAGTTCACGTTGTCTGCAAACAGAATGGGTACTCCTGCTTTTTTTGGATTCCTGCTGCATGAAGTATTGTTTTCCATCCTTTGACTTTCAGTCTGCAAGTATCCTTCTGGGTTAGATGGGTTTCCTGTAAACAGTGTATGGTTGGATTTTGTTTCTTGATAGAATGTTAAACTTTCAAGGGGTTTGGGTTAATCAGCTTTCCATTACTATAACAATACCTGAAAAATTAATTTAAAAAGAGAAAGGGTTTATTTTGGCTCTTAGTTTTGGAGGTTTTAGTCTGTGGTTGGTTAGTCCCATTGCTTTTGACTCTGTGGTAAGGTGGTTTATCATGGTAGAAATGTGTGGTGGAGCAGGCTGCTTACCTCATGGGAGTTGGAAGCAAAAGAGAGAAAGGAAAAATACCAGCCTCCCTAAACCCCCATCAAAGTCATGCTCTCATCTCTGAAATGTCTTTCTGTGCCCCAGTGTTTCTGAGCTGATGTCTAAGCTTTTACCATCTTTAGGAAGCATTTCAGATCCAAACCATGGCAGGAAGAGTATTAATTTTCTGTGGCCATGTATCAGATTACAATAGATTTAATGGCTTAAGACCAAGTACAATTTTTATCTCGCTGTATCTGTAGATCAGGAGTCCAGGCATGGTTTGTTGGGTGCTCTGCTCTGTCACAAGGTGACAATCTTGGTTGCCACTGAGTCTATATTCTTCTCTGGGGCTTGGAATTTTCTTCGGTATACAGAATTTGGTTCTATCCCCACACTGAGACCCAAGGAATCCATCTGAGGGCCTGAATTCCACAGCAATGTCCTGCATGAGTCCAGCTGAAGACCTAGATCCCATGACAGTGCCTCCTATGAGTACAACTGGAAGCATAGAGCCCACAACAATGACTCATGCGAGTCTGTTTTACAGTACACTGAGAAGGCCCAAAGGTCAGTGGTGGAAGCTAGAAAGTCCATGCCAGCTGGGAGAAAGGATCTGTGCCAGTAGATTGAGGGTTCTACACTGGAGCCAGGAAGCAGTGCTCAAAAGCATAACAGCATCCTCAGTTACAATGAGGTCCCGAATTCCTCCTATGATGAGAATAGCTGAGTTCATACCAGGAAGCCAGCGTGACAAGCTTCTCCTGGAGATTAAACAGCACACATCTTGCCTTCCAGAACCAGAAAGTGATGCTCAAAGTAAGGACCAAAGCTCCACCAAAGTGAACCGCAGCCACCGTTAGCAACAAGGTCCTGAGCTCCTCTGATGGTAACAGCCTAGTGCTTATCAGGGAGGTCAGCATAAGAAACTTCTCCAGAAGTGCGGCTCCAAAGAACGGCTCCAGGAGGACAGCTCCAAACAATAACACTCTCTTCCTCTCCAAGTCTCCTTTTTATGCTGGCAACAGTCCTCAGGAGGGTCATCCATGCTCAGTGCCACGCTGATTCAATTCAGCTGATGTTAATTTGACCACCGTTTTTTTTTTTTTTAATCTGCAATGTAGTTGTTGCACAGATAGTCAGTAAAGCTTAATAGTTGTTCCTTATTAGATTTTCACAATTAGATGTGATTTTTTTTATTCTCCCATGAGAAAAGCCATGTAGTTAATCTGAAACTCTGATGTCATACTTACGGCAGGTGCAAGCAGATGCCTCTCCTCAAAGGTGAAACAGATTCTTCATTGCTATTCTTCTTAACGGGATAGTAGAAATGGTGGTAATAACTATTTGGGAAAGACATAAAAATATATGATGAAAAATAGTACTTCAGAGGAATGATTATACGCTTAAATGTTCCAAGAAAATCATCCCCTAAATGACTATAAATAATAAATGAGTTCAGCAAAGATGTGAGCCAAAAGAAACCCACATAGAACAATTATATTTCTGTCAGTGAAATATAGCTGCTTATTAATAAAAATACAAAAAAAGAAAGATTCCACTCATAACCACAAACCAAAAATAAATTGCTTGAAGATTTTCCTTGAGCCACAAGATTTAGTCCAAGAAAATTATTGAACCATAACAGGAAAAGTAAAGAGGACATGAATAGATGGAGAGGTATACCAGATTGTTATTGGGGAAAAAATCCAATGAATGTGTTTAGAGTAAATAGATTAATGGATTTAATGTACTATCAGTTAAGGCCTAAGCAACTGTGTATAAAAACCAAATAATTTATATCAATGTTACATATTAGGAAAACATAGGACTCTGCCACAGGACTTAAAATGGATTACCAAAAACCACATTTATCAAAACTTTAGTTTTCTAAGTAGAAAAAAAATCAGCATAACAAGTCCACTCATTAGAGTATAATGTTTTAAGCTTGCAAGGACCTACTCCAAATTCAAAACTATTCTTGAATGGCAAAACTCCTACTATGGTATGGATTTGGCTTGTTTCACAAGGTTTGATGTACTCGTCACTTGGCTCTCATGGAGCTGATGTTGAGCTAATGGCAGCTTTAAGAAGTGGGTCCTGGTCATTGAAGATGCTGCCTTTGAGCAGGAATAGAGGTCATGCGTGCATCTCTCTGACTTCTTGCTTGTCAGTGTAATCACTTCTTCACACACAGACTCCTGCCGCTGCAACCCATTATAATGTGATACACATGGGAGGGCCCCTGCTTGAAATGAGCTGATGCAAGAGCCATGCTCGAAGCCTCCCAAGCTGTGAGATAAATAAATCTTTACTTTATAAAGTTGCCTCACACATTTCTTTATAGTGACAAAAAAGCATAACTAGCCTTCCAATTACCTGGCCAAAGTTCAGACTCTACCACGACACTACCCCAGCTTAAGCAACCGTCACTTCTTGCCATATTACAACCAGGGTCCTCCTCACAGATGTGCCCCTCTGTTACTCTCCTGTGGTCCTTCTTAGCTTCAGAGCCACAGTGGCCCCTGGCAAGATTTTAAATCAAACCATGCTTTCCTTTCGTGCAAAATCATCCAAAGGCTTCCCATCTCCCTCTGAGTAACTGGCAAAGGCCTTGCCGTGTATGACTTGATCTACTCCTTCCCTCAGCTGTCCGACCTCCTCTCCCCTACCCCTGCTGTGGACGCCCTGAGCTCTTGCCCTGCCTCTGGTACACTGATAATGGAACTTGATGTGTTTGCACACTTCTGTTTTTTCTACCAGAGCCTTCTTTCCTCCAGACATTTGCATGCTTCTCCCCTTCCCTTCCTCAGTCTCAGTCAGACTTATCTCCTCAATGAGGGCCTGTTAAGCCCCCTCTAAAAACTTCAGCTTTCCACTTCTGTAAGCCTCCTTATCACGCCTTGCTATCTTGCTTTGTACTTACGTTTCCTATTTTTTTTATCACTTTTTTTTTTTGTCTTTTTTCATTTTTATCGGTACCAGGGATCGAACTCATGACTGCCTGCTTGTAAGGCAGGTGCTTATGCCGCTGAGCTAAATCCCCAGCCCCACGTTTCCTATTTTTAAAACTGTTTTCCCATTACCAGAATTTTACCTCCAAGAGAGTGTGTTTGTTTGTTTGTTTATAGCTTATCTTTAGTGGCTAGAACAGTGCCTGGAACACATTAGGTGCCAAGTTCATATTTTGTGGAATAAATTAATGAGTGAAATTGAACAGAAATTCTTGTAACACAGCTGTTTTATTTTATAAACTTAACTTATGAAAACAGTAATGCAGAATGATTTCACTGCTTGTTTGAGCATTAGCACAATAGTGAGGAAGTGAATAACTTAGAATAATACATGCCATCTTTAATAATATCTTAGTATTTTTTTAATTAAGGAAAAATAGCCTGGCCATCTCATATTTAAAGAGGACATAAATATCTTTAAAATATATTTTTAAAGAAATGAAAAATATTTTAAAGGTAAGATAGAAAATATGGATATATCTAGATTGCTATGATGTTTATAGTTGATACATATTACACAAAGCTGTAGAAATTAAAGATATGTGAAAAATATTAGAAGTTTATTTTAGAATAGGAAAGATCTGATAGAAATGTGTAGTGAGTGTCTTGGATTCCATTTTACAAATTGTCAAAAAGTGGTAGTTTATTCCCATATAAAAAGGAAGAACAATAATTTCATAGAAAAGTACATAGCTTGAAAACAAAGAGCCAGACATGGTGGCACATGCCTATCAGCCCAGCACTTGGGAGGTTGAGGCAGGAGGATCACTGTGAGTCTGGGGGGAACCTGAGCTACACAGTGACATAGTGAGTTCAGGGCCAGTCTGTACTACATAGTGAGAACTTATCTCAAAAAAAAAAAAAAAAAAAGCATATGCAAACATCTTAATGTTATCATTCTAGAACTATTAAAAGGCAAACAAAAATAATAAACTTCATGTTAACAGAACTGTGAGGAAACAGAAACTTACATGTTTCTGATGACAGGAAAGTCTGTGGAATCTCTTAAACAAACAATAAAATGATATGTATCAGAAACTGTTAAAATTTTTCATATCTTGTGGACAGTGTATTCCACATCAGGAAACTTATCTACAAGGAAGTAAATAAACCAAAGCAAACCAAAAATAATCTATTTTCTACTCTGTAGAAAAGTGAAAAACTGGAAAAAATGCAAATGCCAAGTAATAGAGGAATATCTAAGCAAGTTTTCTTCAAAAACATGTTGGAGCATTAAAAATGACAACGCAGGACTTAACACGAGAGAATATAAGTGTCAACATAGTTGATCTACCACCTGATACATTCAACTTGAAATGTTATTTTTCTGTAACAAATTCAAGAGGGGACACTCTCGGAATAAGAATTTGAATCTTTGGGAAAATATACAGTCTGGAACTAATTGTACAAGATGAAAAACCACCTTACACGACGTCATGACACTCATCAGACTGAAAAGTCTAAGAAATTCCCTGTGAAGCCTGAAGCTTACAGTTAGGATTTAATTCGGCCTCATGGATGCTGTCAATCCTGCCTCATGGACACCCTTGCCTTGCAGGAAGTAGAAAGAGGACAGCTGGGCAGGCAACAGAGAAATAGTCAGAGGCTGAGTCCAGCTTCACAGACCATGGGTGTCCATTGAGGAGTAGAAACAAACGATCTCAGAGGCCCCACGCTTCTGGAAACTAGATAACGAGGGAGCATTAGGCCAGGGAGGTGTCCTCAGGCCATAGGAGTGGCAGATATCAGAGACGGACACACACCAGAGTAAAGGTTCAGTATAGGGGAACTTGGTGTGACCCCCAAACCCTCTGCATATGATGCAGGATGCCTGAAACCCCTAATTAGAACACATGGCAAGCTGAAGGGCAGCTGTAATTTATTTGTTCAACTCATATTCCAGGTCAGCAGGAAGTGGTGAGGTTTTGCCTACCAGTGTACCAGCCTGCTTGGATTTGAATTCTGACTCTTAGCTTTTATTAGCTCTGTGACCTTAAGCAAGTCAGGTTTGGTTTAACTGTATTTCCCCAGGGAAAATGTAGAACCACAATACCACCTACTTCATGGTGTTGATGTGAGGATTAGATGTAGCAAAGCAGGGAAAGCTTCTACTCTGGAACTCCAATAGCTCTTAGCGCACGTTATTCTTATATATTCAGAGTGTCTTGCTCATGCAGGAAAATGCCTAAAACCATGCCTAAGAGACTTGGAAAGGACTGACTTGTGTCAGCATTAGGCCATGGAGGTGTCCTCAGGCCACAGGAGTGGTAGATATCAGAGACAGAACACACCAGAGTAAAGGTGTTATTAGGAGCATCAGGAGTATAAATTGGTATCTGGGACATCAGGACTTTGTAACCAAAGATTACTGAACCAGTTGAGATTTTAACCAGACTCTTAATTTGGAAGGAGGGAGATGGAAAACCTTCAACCTATTTCCTCTGGCGATTATGGGCTAGTGAGGAGGCTGGATATCCTGAGCCTTCACATCTCAGATATGCTGCCAGGCAGATTGTGCTTTATCAGAAGCCTCTTCACAGTCAGCTTGGGGTCCCTTGCTGGAAGCAGTTCCCCTTGAATTGCTTCTAGTGAGGCAAGGCTGGTCCCACTGCAGTCATGGAGCCACTGGGTACTAGACCATGGATACCTTGAAGATCCCCGCGGTGGGGGAGGCAGATCCAGTAACATGCTCAGGAATTTAGGCAGTGGCTGTGCTTTTTTTTTTTTTTTCTTTTTCATTCCTGGTGATAGCCTGACCATTGGCTGAGGGTGGTTGGTGTCAAAATTAAATCCTGATGTTCTTGCATTTTCCCTGGAAACAATTATGAATTTGGCTGTCTGGATGGAAGATGAGCAGGCAAGTGGAGAGAAAGCGTGAAGGGATATGGACTGGAGGGAGAAGTATCTCAAGGGCATTGTTTTGAAGCTTCAATGTGTCATGCGCTGGTGTCCTCCTATATGTTCCTGAGAAAACTTTCATTAAAGACTGACATTTAAAACCTTTTCTTGAAGTTAAATTTCTTTAAAATACTGTGCTTATTAAGAAGCTTTTGCACAGCAAGAGAAACCTCCAACAGAGTAAAGAGACAACCCACAGTGGTGGGAAAATTTTTGCCAGCTGTTCTTCAGACAAAGGAGTACTATCTAGAACATATAAAGAACTTAAAAAAAAAATCAAACCCCTCCAGTTTAAAGACCCAATACAAGACTGGCATCTGAAATGAATATATACTCCTCAGATGAAGAAGTGCAAGCAGCAAATAAACATATGAAAAAATGTTCAACATAGCTGGTCATTCAAGAGATATTTGTCTTTTTTGTTTTTATCGGTATCAGGGATCAAACTCATGACCACATACTTGTAAGGCAGGTGCTTATGCTGCCCCAGCCCCTAAGAGATGCGAATTAAAACAGCACTGAGATTCCATTTCACTCCAGAAAAAATGGCTATTATAAAAAAAAATCAATCAGGGGCTGGGGATTTAGCTCAGCGGCATAAGCACCTGCCTTGCTAGCAGGCAGTCGTGAGTTCGATCCCTGGTACAGATAAAAAAAGTTTAAAAAAAAAAAAAGAGCAAAAAAAATATCAATCAATAGCAAGTTCTGGCAAGCCTGTGGGGAAATGGGAATCCTTCTTCACTGTTGGTGGGAGTGTAGACTGGTACAACCACTGTGGAAATCAGTGTGGAGATTCCTCAAAAAACTAGGACTAGAGGTTCCATTTGATCCAGATATTCCTCTTCTTGGTATCTTCCTGAAAGAATTAAAAAGCATTATAGCTCTGCAATATATGCACATCCATGTTTATAGCATGACAATTTTAATAGCCAAATCTTGGAAATAGTCCAAATGCCCATCAACTGGTGAATAGATAAAGAAGATGTAGGTTTTTAAAATATACAATGAAGGAGTGGGGACAGCCTTTCCATGTGAGTCAGCACTATTTGTGGTCTGTCAGGGGAGAGAACAAGGCCTCAACCAAGAAGCAAGCCCCCTCTGTGAACCAGTGTTAGGCAGGGCTGCCTTGGGCAGGGGGACTGCCAGACCCCTTCTGACATGCTGGCTAGTAAACAAGAAGAGCCAGTTCTGCCCTCCTGCTCTGTAACTGACTGCTGATCCAGAGAAACACAGGCTGTGATGATAGCTATTGAGGTGAAATGCAATTTGATGCTTGTGGTGTTTTGGTGTTTCACGGACCTTGCAGGTCTTGGCCCAGTGGTCTGATCATCTGTTCAGAGGATAGCGGTATACAGTGTGACATCTAGGGGGGGATTTAAGGGTGACAGCCATGGTTGATTCCCTATTGTCTTGTTTTGAAGTCCTGTATCATTTTCATATTTTGTTGGATTGGGCTTATTTCTCTTTTGTTTTGTTTGATTTTGTTAAATCCAATGGCAAGAGCAGCTATTTCAAAGATAGCAAGATATATTATGGTAGTCATTTTGGATGACTACCATATCCAGTAGTAGTCATTCGGATGACTACTATTGTCTTGTTTTGAAGTCTTTATTGCATTCATTGTTTTGTTTTTTATTGTTTCTATTCTATGCTGTTCTATTTGATTTTTACTCTCTGAAGATATCTGCAACTATTTTGAAGACAATGAAAGGCATTATGGTAACTTGTTGATTTCACATCGAAGTCCTGTATCACTTACACTAGTTTGTTTTGATTGGTTTAATTCTGTTTTATTTTCCTTGGATTTATTCTCTTTAAAATAAAAAAAAAATAAAATATACAATGGAGTACTACTCTGTCACAAGGAAGGGTAAGTTCAAGACATTCTAGGTAAATAGATGCACCTTGAGACCATACTCTTAAGTGAAATAAATCAGACACACATGTAAATACCACATTGTTTCTCTGACGTGAGAAACCAAAAGTATAAATAAGGACCAAAATGTGTAGCAGGTATTTTAAAATAGGAAGAAAATGTTCAAATAGGGAGGGGAACAACAGAGTGGAAAGGAAAGAAGGGAAAAGTTAAAAAAATGAGAAAAGGAGGAAAAATGGAAACAAAACTTTTAATAGGCCAGGGAGGAGGAGTTGAAGGGAAGATAGGGGACTGGGATAAAGAAACAAATTATATCAGGTATGGGTACAAATTCTCTATGAGAACAATGATCATTGTGTATGTCTAAAAGGTATCAATAGCATTTAATTGAAAAAAAAAGATGTGCTGAGATAATCTTTAAGGCAGAAGCAAGAGATGTCCATAGATTCAGTTTTGTTTATTCAAACAATAATTATTTAAAAACTGCTCACTTATGTGAGGAGCTATGTTAGGAGATGCAAATATAAAGATAAATAAGGTGCAGTCTTGCCCTCCATTGCTCACAGGGTATCGGGGTTGCAGGCAAATGCACAAATAAAAGGGACATGGTGAGTGCAGTGATCACTGGGTTATACTGAATAAAGCCTCCCCAAATGCCTAACTCTGGAACCTCGGAATGCTATCATATCCAGATAGGCCCTAAATATAATTACAGAATCCTTAAAAAGAGAGATTTGACCGCAGAAAAAGAAGCTGATGTGATGAGAGAAGCAGCAATTGGAGCACCTTGAAGTGGAGGGAGTGGCTGCATGCTAAGGAACGCAGGAATCCCCTAGAACAGCCACAATGAACCTTTCAGAGCTTTCAGTGATAACAAACCGCCTTCGGTATCCCATGTACCCCTACTGCTCTAGGAGCCAAAAAGCCCAGGAAACAGATTCCCCGCTCAGAGACTCCAGAAGAGAGGTCAGTTCTATCTACACATTGGCTTTAGCTTAGAGGAACTGACCTTCAGAATTGTAAGAGAACAAATCGGTGTCATTCTAAGTTTCTAAATTTGTGGAGTTTGATACAGTAGCAAGAAGAAACAAATACACAAGTGCTTAGAGCATTGGAGGCCATAGAATAAAGTGGATGCAGCAGACACACAGTATATGCAGGCCTCAGAAGGGAATCCAGAGAGCAGGTGCCTTTAAATCCTTCGATGAGAGAAGTTAGGGAGCCCTGTCAAAGCCATCTGAGGTTAGGAGAGGTGAAGGTATTATCTGAGATCATATGTATTTACTCACTGAGCAAGCCTTTGAACACCTGCTCAGAACCAGGCCTAGTGTTGGGACTGACAGGGCTGTGAAGATTATTAAGTAGAGTTCCTCGTCCTCTGGGTACTGACAGTCCAACAGAGGAGACTTGGCATAAAAGTCCTGGCTTAGCATCTCACTGGACCAGTTATTTTAACTTTTGGGTTCAGATCCTTTCGTGTAAATAATTTAGAAAGCTACCAATACTGGCTATTGGGAGCACTTTCCCATAATTCTAGTGCTCAGAGAGGCTGAGGCAGGAGGATAACAAATTTGAGCCCTGGGCAATGTGGCAACTTTGCAAGATCTTGTCTCAAAATAAGAAATATAAACGGATAGGATTTAGCTCAGCAGCATAAGCGCCTGTCTGGGAAACACGAGGTTGTGAGTTCAATCTCTAGAATCCAAAAAAAAGAGGGGTGGGGGATGAATTTGTAGTTCAGTGCAAATATGCTGGCTCAGTCCTCAATACCACAGCAAAATAGCTACTTAACCGATGTGGGGTTTGAGTGATAAAATATATGCAAAATTGTTTTGCACTCTAAAAAGCATTATAGAAATAATGAATAATAATATTATATATGGGTACAAGAAAACTAAAACCAGCCCCTAAATAGCTTTGAGGCATGGGAGAAAGAAATAAATGGCATTTGAGAAATCTAGGTAGAGTGACAGAAGAGACCAACATGTAACCAGGAGGATAGAAAAAGCTTTCTGGAAAATAGTGACTCTGAAAGGTGACAACCTAAGTGGTGAGAGCTGGAGGAAAGGCATTGTAAGATGTAGACATGACTGCTGGGCGATGGAGGGTAGATTGGGCCTTGATTGGGAGGAGGTTACCTTCCTCCTTTGTAAATGACCTTGAGTCACTGGGGGCTTAGGACTAACAGTGTTGTGGGGGTTGACAGGTTCAAAGGATTGAACCCAGTCTTCTCATAATCCTTTTTTTGCAGGGGCATCTTTTTGAAAGAGTCTCACTATGCACTACAGGCTGGTCTTCAACTCATTTTGTAGCCCAGGTTGGCCTCAAACTTACAGCAATCATCCTGCCTCAGCTTGTCAAGTGATGGGATTAGTGTACCACCACATCTGGCTTCATAACCCTTCTTACTCTTAAATTATTCCTTGGCTTCTCTGCTTCCACCCCTTCCACCCTGAGAGCAGAGCAGCTTCCCCACTCCTCATTAAAGGGTTCTGAGGGGAACCCAGGACGACGGGATTCGAATATGTGCTCATTTCCCAGCAGCACTGTTTCAACATCAGGCCAGAGTTAAGGACTGGACTTTGTTAGTGTTTTTTTTTTCTTTAAAAAATGCTGCTCAAGTTAAAAAAAAATTATGAGAAAATTTCTCATTGTCAAACCATGCAAAGGATGAGGAGACTAGTCTCTGGGAGAGATATTCTGTCATTGTGAGCCAAAAAGCCAAATGCTGTTTAAAGTATGTTCTATTTGGACCTCTGCTGATATTACCATATCAAATTATACTGTGTTGAAAAGTTGGTGGAATATGTTTGCACTGAAGCACAAGGCTTGGCCAGGGACTTGTTCCTGGTTAAAAAATAAAGAGGGTAATAATTGGTCTGGAAGTTTATTGGTCTCCTTCAAGCCCACAGAGGTCAGCTGAGTGCTTCTCTATGCAGGTGGGTGCTGCATGCTGGGTCCTGGGCAGGCCTGATGGTGTGGGGGGTTGGGAGGTATTTGAACTATGAATGAAATCAAAGTGTTATAATTTTTAAGGAATATTCCAAAGTCCATTTCATGCCTCTGAGCCTCTCTGTATTCCTCTATAATCATTAGCTAGAAGAACTGTCTGTTTTTCTGGCTCTCTTCCTTCCTCATTTCTTTCCCCTGCATAAAAATCTTTTATTTTATATCTCTGAGGATAGTTCAAATTTCAAATATTTTTCACTCATGTTAGAATGTACTAGAAAAGCAAATATTTTGATAACCAAGCAACAACTCCTGAAATATTTCTGTGTTCCTCAAATAATAAAATAGCAAACACTTGCACAGTGACATTTACAGATAAGGAAACTGAGGCACAAAGAGTTTGAATAGCTTGAAGTCAGTTTGTTAAGAATTTGTGGCCTAAGTTTTAGCTGAGAAATATGATCGCCAGAATCGCCTGTCATCTTTCTCCTACTTCTCAGGTGCACATAGGTTCTTTCCTGCCTGGCTAGGTCTAAAATCTTTGTACATGCTTGTCTTTCATCCCCTCATGGGTGGAAACATTGTCATAGTCATGCTGCTGAATGCTCCACTGTGCCTGTCTTGGACCTGGTAGAATCTCAGTATATAATTTGGGGTTGATTAATTAGCTAAAAAAGAAAACAGAAAGTTAAAGAACAGAGGATATCCAGAAGAAACTGCAATGATATGCGAAAATGTCCGTAATTATGCTATTAAGTAAAAAGTCAACATGAAACTATCTACAGTATATTAACCATGTAAAAATTCTAAACACACTATTAAAATAGTATAAGGAAATACAACCGAATGTTGACAGTGGTTATCTCTGAATGGTAAGGTTAAGATTTTAATTTTCTAATTGAAAACATTCTGTGTTTTCCTGTTTACCCATAATCAGTTAGTGCTACCTATATAAAAAGAAAGTTTTAAAATAAATCACTCACATAAAGGAAAGCAAGAATACCAAGGCTGAGACTGGTTGATTGAAGAGTTGCCAAGCTGATTGGTGAGAAACTATTGAGTGAACTCAGTGAATGAAATTTGCATATGTGACATTGTTGCTGCAATCCAACGCTATATATGTGGAGACATATGTTTAAATGATTGCTTACAGTTGAAGAAACATAAAGATCTCTTTTTGTATAGTTCACATGGTCCTTGGACTTTGAAAGAAAACAGTCCCAGAAAAGATTAGACTGTTACAACTGCAAAGGAACCTCAAAGATTTTTAAATCTAATCTTTTCTTATGAATCAATCTGATTCATAAGAATCAGATATGAATCTTATGAATTATCTGATTTCTGTTGTGTTCAGGGCATCAACCTAAGTTAACCTAGACCAGGAAGAAGACAAAGATTGAAATCAGAAATGGAAATCTCATTTCTTTCTCTGTCCTGGTCAAATATGTAGTCTGGCACTGCTGCCCTGGCAGAGGGACCTTAAAGCATGCTGCTACAATAACCTGCTGTCTTGGGCTAACCCTGCTAGAAGTACTTGTCATTATCCCAGTGTCCATAGGATGCCATTTCTGTGGCTATGTGATTTGGAGGAGGGTCCAGGACAGTGAGATTGGACTTTCTCTGAAGCCTGGTCACTGAGCCAAGTGGTCTGCTCTCCTGGCCTTTCTGATGAACTGTTTCCATTCTTATTAATGCCTTGTGACTAGCAGGCTGTATTTTGCCACCAAAATGACCATTTAGAGACATTAAACACTGTGCCCAAATAGCAGTTGACTAGCAATTTGTTCTTTGGTCACGCTGCTTAGTTTGTTTAAATCTTGCCTCAAGGTGGCATTTTGTGGTTCTTTAGATGACTTGAGAAAAATAAACTACAACTTTACATACAGAAATAGAAATTTTACAAATATTTTTGTGTATTATAAAAATAATATAAATGCATTATTAAAAGTTGAAAAATATAAAAAGGGTAAGAAAAATCCTTCATAATTCCAACCCATAATAATAATGTCTACAAACACAATTGTAGAGATCCCTTCTAGTCTTTTTTCTATTTGTTAAGCTTATGGTATATATATTTTCAACTCTTATTTTTCCTTAATATTGTTCAATAAACATTTCTTTCGATGCTATTTAATATTCTTTGAAAACTCTGATCAGTAATGGCTGCATAAAATTCCATTGCGGTGGAGTGACATAACTCCTTCAGTATCAGACATTTAAGCTATTTCTAGCTAGAAAGAAAATGTCATGAAAGAAAAAGGAGGCAACCTGATCAGAGCATGTAACCGCACCTAGGAAACAGTCTTGTAAAAAGTTGAATCTGATGCAGTCTCTAGAGCTAATTTCTAATTATTAGGAAAAACAGATATTACAAGAACATATTAGTGACTCTGTGAATCTCTTTGAATTTATCTTACTGCTGCAGTTTCTAGATTCTGGGAAACTACAAGACTAATGAGCCACATGTTTTGTTTTGTTTCGTTTGGTTTGGTTGGGGAAAGCTTTATTTTAGCAGATAAACTGCCGAGGGGGAAGGAAATGGATTGAACCAGTAGATGAAAAGAGGCTTAAGAAACATCAACCAACAGCAATATATGAATAATATTTGGATTCACGCTAAAAAAACTCTAAAAAGATTTTTAAAGACAATTAGAGGAATTGAAATACTTGAATATATGATTATAAAACAGGTGAGGTAGTTCCCAAAGTTATCCCGGCACTTTGGGAGGCTGATGCAGGAGGATCACAGGTTCAAGCCTAGCCTGAGCAACTTAAGGACTTAAAAAAAAATTTTTTTTATAAAAGGGCTGGGGAGGTAGCTCAGTGTGAAGGCCTAGGTTCAATCCTCAGTACTGACCCCAAAAAAGTATTGTGGTTGTTTTAAAAAATGAATCTTTATAGTATTTTAAAGACATAATGCATTTTTTACAGTGAAAATGGTATTTTTAGGATTTGGCTCAGAATAATGGGTGGAGAAGTAAGAATCAATGTGTGTGGGGGGGGGTAGCATGGGTCAAGATTGGCCATAATCATTGAACTAGAGCGCTGGCTATGCAGGTGTTCATTTTACTGTCTCTTTCCTTTGATTTTTCCACAAGTAAGAGTCATAAAAGCTAACAAAGGAAAAGGAAGCCAGCATCTCACATAGCCAAATTCTGAACTGAGCCGCAGAGGAAGGACTCCCAAATAAGTCAGGCCTCATTCTAATCCCAGCTCTCACACTTACTGGCTGAATGTCCTTGGGCTGCTTACTTATCCTCTCTGAGCCTCAGATTTCTCACTCCTTACACCGACCAAGTTTGTTTCATGGAGTTATGGGGAAGAACCATGATTGTACATGGGAATGTCCCTGTGAAACTGGGGAGTGCTGGGTATCTTATTCTAAAGTATGAATAGAACATGGGATCAAAGGGCAAGGAGGATGCATAACTCTCCTCCTCAGGATTTAAGCCTCCACATTTTTCACTGACTGCCAGAGAGAGAGGCTTTCATAGAAAAAAAATACTCTGGTGAACCATTTTAATTTCTTAGTCATTTCTTTTGTTGTGTAACATTTTGTGTTGTTTTCCTAGTGGTTGCTATAGCGATTACCACTAACCTCTTAATTTACAAGGATCTAATTCAACTCCTCTTTCTTCTTTACACTGCTATTACAATCATGTATTTATGCATTTTTGCCCATTTAGATAGGTATATTTCTATGATTATTATTTTATCAATTTTCTTTTACATTAAATAGAAAAAACCTTTACAATACATTACCTTTAGTAACTTTATGTTTTCATACAGATTCAAATTATTATCTAGTGTATTTTCACTCCAGCCAAATCCCTTGGTGTTTTTTGAAGGTCACATTGGTTTAGTGACAAACTCTGCTTTTGTTTATGAAGGAATATCTTAATTCCTCATTTGTTTCTGAAGGCTAGTTTGCTGGTTATAGAATTCTTGACTGACAGCTTTTTTTTTCTCCTTTAGCACTTTGAATATGTTACACCCCTGTCTCCTACCTTCTCTGGTTTCTTATAAAAAATCAAGTCAGTCTCATTGAAGATTCTTTGTATTGGATGAATCACTTTTATTTTGGTGCTTTTTTTTTTTTTTTTTACCAAGAGGCAGGATAAATATTTTTTAAATTTTTAAAATTTTATTTTAAAGAGATTAAGACAAAAGAGGACAGAACAAAGCAGATCAAAACAGAACAATGTAAGCAACACAGTGCTTCACCACAAGACAACCCAATATTAACAGTAGCTACCATAATGTCTCTTTCTTCGAAATAATTGAGCATACCTTCACATACAATAGTATCAAACATAACAAAATAGTATAAAGCCATTCAAGAGAATGAAAGTATTACAGGGCATTCAGGACCAAATAACAGAATATGAACATTGGCTACTATATTATCTCATTTTCCATAAAAATTTGTTTATACTATCACACATATTAAAATCTAATAAGACACAACATGGTAGAACCAATGGAAACAGAAGAACCAAAGCATGGTAGGACTTCAAAGCCAGATGATATGAAATCAGCAATGGCTATATAATGTCTTATTTTCTTCAAAATAGCTGTTCATACCATCACACATAATAAAAAAATTGTTTGATTTTATTTTGTTGCTTTTAAGAGTCTACTGTTTGTCTTTTAAAAGTTTGATTATGGTATTTCTTGGTGTGGATCGCTTTGAGTTTATCCTGTTGATAGTTGTTGAGCTCCTTGGATTAACATTTTACATCAAGCTTAGAAAGTTTTCAAACTATTTCTTTTTTAAAAATTTTATTTAAAAAAAGACTAAAAACAAAATATGGGTAGAAATAATATATACTTTCAAAGAAAAAATAAACAGTAAGAAATCATTAGTTGATGATTATGTATTGTCCTCTTACAAATACTTGTTCAAGATACAAAAGTGGAACATATAAAGTGGGAATTCAAACAGCGAGACTGCAATCAGTTCTGTTCAACTGTCCAAATAAAACTTAGTAATATGGTTATCAATCCTATACACTTAAACATACATACGGTTATGCATATCTTCATTTATGTTGGGGCTGGCGATTTAGCTGAGCGGCATAAGCACCTGCTTTGCAAGAGCGCAGTCGTGAGTTCGATCCCTGGTACCGATTTTAAAAAAATCATCTTCACTTATGTTGAAATTAAACAAACCAAAGCAGGCTAAAACTGTAGATTCCAGAAGATGACTACAGGATTGGAATCATAGAGAAATATCTCATTTTAACTTTCTCTTTGCATTTGGTTTCTTTTTTAAAAAAACTTTTGCTTTTATTTCTTGATTGTTTTTTCATAAGTGTTAACATGATTTTAGCTTTTTTGTTATGCTTTATTCTTGTTTCTGTTTTTCCCTTCTTTCCCTCTTGCCTTCTTCATTAGTTTCCTAAAGCTTGAGTAATCTTCCTTTGTACTTCAACTTTGTTTCTAATCTTTTATGTTTCTTTTATTTCTCTGTTTTTCCTCTTTTTCCCTTTTAAATTTTCTCCTCTGAAGGTATAATTGCTGCATTGAGTGAATATTCGCTGTGTATAATTTTCTAATTTGTTTTAGGTTTTGTTGTATAATTGTAAGTCCTGTACCTATGATTAAAGGTGGAAAATTAACAGTTGTCACAGTTTGTCATTTTCTAGACTATACTTGATGCTGTCATTATTGCTAATTGTGTTACTTTAGCCAAAGTGACATAGTTGTCATGATTATTTTTTTTCCTGGTAGGTCAGTACTGAGATTGTCTGAGGTCACATAAACAATACCAAAGAATTGAGTACTAGGCCTAACAAGCAGCAATGTCTCTTCCTAATAAATTGTAGAGGCAGGATCTTGGGACAGACTCAAAATCCAAAAGCCAGCTATGCCTCGAAGACATCTCTAAAAAGTAGTCATTTCCGGGGCTGGAGATTTAGCTCAGCGGCATAAGCACCTGCCTTGCAAGCAGGCGGTCATGAGTTTGATCCCCGGTACCGATAAAAAAAGAAAAAGACAAAAAAAAAAAAAAAAAAGTAGCCATTTCCTAGAGAAGTCTTGATACTAGTGATAAAGCTATTTATGAAAAGCAATTTGTAAGCATCAATGCAGTAAACAAACTAAAAAGTAAAAAATGATAAAACACAGATACAAGTTGCAACTCCAGACCTCCAATACACCTAAGGTAAATCTAGGGAGCACTGAGGTGTAAGAAATGCAAAGCCGCCCAGCTGAAATTTCTGAAATGATAGCAGTGGAAGTAACAAAGGAGATGAATGAATCTCTAGAAAAAAGTCAGAAATAATTATACAGATAATCTAAAGAGATGAGGACCATAATGAAGGACATAGTTATTAAATGTAGTGTAGATACAGCTAATAATAATAGAAGAGCTTAGAAAAGTGATGGAAACCATAAATGGTCAACATAGAAAAAAGTTGGATTCCATAAAATGGATTCAAACAGATATCCAGGAAATTTTACTGAAAATACATGCAGCAGAATCAACCAATGTGAAGATAGAATATCAGATCTAGAAGACAGATTTGTGGTTATTGATCATCAAGTGTAAGAATTCTTCAAAACAGCAAAGCACCATGAAAAATCAAGCCAACAGCTGTTAAGTGATTCAAAGAAGAACAACAAAAGATTAATCAAAATCAATGAAAAATCAGAAGAAAACACAAAGAATACAGAAAACTTCTTCATAGAAGTAATAGCAGAAAACTTGCCAGCACATGAAAAGAATTTGATATAAAGGTAAGTGAGGTATATAAAACTTTGATTAGCCATGATCAGAAAAAATATATCAAAGCATATAATTGTCAAGATTCTCAAAATTAAACACAAGTACAGAATATTAAAAGCTGTCAGAGGAAAGAAACAAGTCATCTACAAAGGAAAACCCAACAGAATCACAGCAGACTTCTTAACCAAAACCATTAATTCAAGGAGAACTGGAAGTATTTTAAGCCCTAAAAGAAAACAATCTCCAATTCATATTGATGTGCCCTGTAAAATTATATTTCAAAATTGATGAAGAAATAAGATACTTCCATGATAAAGAACAGCTAAAGAAATTCATGACCACCAAACTAGAACTCCAAAATTTCTGAAGGATAGTCTAGAAAAAGACAACAAATACAATAATACCATGAATCCTAAAAGAATAAATATATCATGCAAGGCAAGCAGTTACACAGACCAATAAGAAAATAATATGACAAAGATAAATCAATACTTATCAGCTGTAATTTATCAGTGTCAGTGATCTCAAGTCACCAGTCAAAGGAAACAGATTGGCAGAATGGATCAAGAAATAAGATTGAACAATATGCTGCATCCAAGAAATACATTTAACTCTGAAACAGATTCATAGGCTGAAAGTCAAAGGATGGAAAACTATACTTGATGCAATAGAAATCCAGGAAAAAAAAAAAAAAGCAGGGGTAGCTATTCTAGTTGCAGACAAAATGGATTCCAAGCCAAGACTGATCAGAAGAGACAAAGGAGATCACTACACACTTGTTAAAGGAACAACCCAAGAGGCAGATATAACTATCAAAAATATATGTGCACCAAATACTGACATACCCAACCATATAAAACAAACACTAATGGATATGAGAAGTCAGATAAACACAAACACAGTTGTAATAAGGGCCCTCAATGCATCACTGTCACAAATAGATCAACTAGACAAAAAAAAATCAATAAAGAAATAATAGCGCTGAATCAAACCTTTGAACAAATGGACTTAGTAGATATCTACAGTGTTCCACCCAACAACAGAATACACATTTTTCTCAGCAGCACATGTGACTTTATCCAAAATAAGCCACATACTAGCTCATAGAATATGCTTAAGTAAGGGCAAAGGAATTGAATTTATCCCATGTATATTATCAGATCATAATGCAATGAAATTGAAAATAAATGGTAAAAACTATAAAAATTACATATACAGATGGGAACTAAAATAACACCCTCTTGAACAACCAATGGGTCACAGATGAAATTAAAGAAGAAATTATACAGTTTCTACAATTAAATGATAATGCCAGTACAACATATTAGAACTTATGGAATGTAATGAAAGCAGTCATATGAGGGAAATTTATAGTAGTGACTTCCCAAAACAGAAAAAGAGAGCAACCTCAAATAAATAACCTAATATTGAGCCTCAAACTTCTTAAAAGAGAAGAACAAGCTAAACCAAAAGCACATATGTGGGGGGTAATTATAAAGCTCAGAGCAAAAATTAATGCAACTGAGATTAAGAAAGTAATACAAAGAATCAAGGAATCAAAGTTTGTTCATTAAAAGAGTCAATAAAACAGACAAACCCTTAGCTAATCTTATCAAAAACAGAGAAGAAAAAGACCCATATCCATGCAATTAGAAATGAAAATGGTGAAATCACAATAGATCCTGCAGAAATCCAGAAAATCATCAATACCTACTTTGAGAAACTGTACTCCAATGAGAGGGAAAATGCAGAAGAAATGGACAGTGTAATGGTTAATACATTGTGTGAACTTGAGAAATCTAGAAGCTTAACTAAGTAACTCAGTTCTGCATCCTAGTATATAGAGGACATGCTCCTACTCCTCTAGGATGTTGTTCATTGCATCAATTTAAAAGTTTAGAAGTTTAAGTGATTCACCAGGGGACCATGGCCCTCACTTGTAAACATCCTGAGCCTGTGCAAGAGGAGGGCATGGAGATGATGTGAGTATTACACCTACCAGGGGAGGGTGGCCTGTATACAATATGAGGGAAGAAAAGAGGTTTGCTCTCTCCTTTTTACTGTTGTTGCTTTTGCTATCTTCTGCCACCTTGAACCCCTAGGCCATGCTACCCTACCTTGGATCCAGCTGATTATGGACTGAAGTATCCATAAACTGTGAGTTTCAAAAAACCCTTCCTTTCTTAATTTTGAGCATTGGATATTTTGTCTCAGCAATTAGAGAAAAGATACATATGAATTACCAAAGCTGAATCAAGAAGATATAAAAGTCCTATGTAATCTAGTATCAGACAATGAAATCAAAGAAATAATTTAAAAACTACCATCACCACTGCCACTGCCACTACCACTACCTACAACATGATGGATTCACTGCTAAACTCCACAAGAACTTTAGAGATGATTTAATACCACTACTCTTCAAACTCTTTAATGAAATTGAAAAGGAAGCAATACTTCTAAACTCATTTCTAGAAGAAAGCATTTTCCTGATACCAAAAACAGAGAAGGATCCAGCAAAAAAGAGAATTACAGGCTAATCCCCTTAATGAAAATAAATGCAAAAATCCTCAATAAGATATTGGCAAACAGAATGCAGCAAATCATCAAGATTATACATCATGAACAAGTAGGATTCATCCCAGGATGTAGGAATGATTCAACATATACAAATCAATAAATGTAATACACCACATTAACAGAACTAAAGACATTAACTACACGATCATCTCAACAGACACAGTAAAAGCATTTGACAAAGTCTGTGTCCATCCATAATAAAAAAAAAAAAATCCTTCAGACAGTTGACTGTAAGGTCTTTATCTCACGTGATAAGAGCTATTTATGACAAGCCAATAGCCTACAGCACACTGAATGGTCAAGAACTGAAAGCTTTCACTGTAAAATCAGGACAAGACATGGATGCCCAGTATCACCCCTCCTATTCCATATAATTCTGGAAACATTAGCCAGAGAATAGATAAGAAAAAGAAATAAAAGGGATATTAGCAGTGTTTTAGTTCCTTTTCTCATTGCTGGGACAAAATATCTGATGCCTCAAATCAAAGGAGGAAAGGTTTATTTAGTTCATAGCTTGTAGAGGTTTCAATCAATAATTGGCTGGCTCCAAGATAGATTGGATGGTAGACAGGCACTGCAGAGGAGAAATAGTTCATACCAGGCAGAAGGTAGGAAAGCAAGCAAGGGGCCTTAGCAGCTTCTTTCTGCCCCTTTTATATTCTAGCGAGGTTACCAGAATCAGGGTGATGCCTAACAAATTTAATTTAATTTAGTATTCACACACATTTAATTTAAGCATCACACACTCTAGATTGAGCCGTCTCTGAGAAAGCACCACCTATGACTATGTGAGGCTTTTGGAGGACATCTAAACACAAGTGATAACAAGGAAGAAGTCGAATTATCAGTATTTGTGGATGACATAAAAGACCTCAACAATTCCACCAAAGGATTCCTGGAATTAATAATCAAATTTGGCAGCATATAATATAGAAAGTCAACACTCAAAAATCAGTAGCATTCTTATATATGAAATATAACAAATTCACTGATAGAGAAATTAGGGAAACAATAGCATCAAGAAAAATGAAATACTTCGGAATCAATCTAACAAAGGAAGTGAAGGACCTATACATTGAAAGCTAAAGTATACTGAAAAAAGAGATAAACAAAAAAAAGGATGTCAGAAAATGGAAGGGTATACTCAGTCTTAGATACACAGAATCAACATACTTCCAAAACTATTATACAGATTTAATGTAATCCCAATCAAAATACCAATAGTATACCTCATGGAACTAGAGAAAATAATCGCATAATCATACTGAACCAGAAGAGACCTAGAATACCAAAAGCAATTCTGGGCAAGGGAGGAGGCATCACAATTCCTGAATTGAAGTTACAGTGCAAAGCTACTGTGGTACTGGCAAAAAAAAGAACAAAACACAAAAATAAACAGATCTGAAGATAAATGGAACTGAATAGAGACAACTCCAAGTACCCTCAGGTATCTTATCTATGTTGTACGCTAGAAAAATAGCTTCATTCTATTTGTATCATAGCAATACCTGTAACTGTATATGTGTTTTTCCTTCCCCCTCTGGATGACCTAATTGATATGTTAATCAACACTCTCTGTAAAGAATTGTAAAATCTTACCTAATTGATATGTTAACCATTGTTGCCCTCTACAAATAACAGATGTGGTGCTAAAGTAAGGTAACTAAGGTTGTTAATTGCTGTTAGACTTCTCTATTCTTTGTTACGGAAAACAAGATTTCTTCTTATCTAAATTTGCTTGTTTGCAGGGAAACTTGCTTGTTAGCACAACCCTTACCTGATCTTGCTCTTCCCAAGACATGTAATTGCCCGTGTGACCAGCAGCTGTTTGTGGATTTACAAATAAAAGCTCTGACTTTTAGCTGTCAGGGGCGCAGTCTCCAAATTGGCTCCTGGAGGCTGTGTCACCAGGCCTGGCCTAAAATAAAGCCTTTGCTCCCCAATTAATTTCTTGCTTCCTTGGATTTTATTCCAGGGTCCGAGTTATCACAGTCTATTCCAAAGGGGCCACTTCCCCTGGAGGAAAGATAACTTCTTTAATAAATGGTTTGTGAAAACTGGCTTCCCACATGCTTAAAACTGAACCTAGACCTATATCTCCATCTTGAACTAAATTTAAATTGAAGTGGACTGAAGATTGAAGAATGAAAACTTCATCTGCTGAAAGATAGACTAGGTAAGACTCTAGAAGATATGGAAGTAGGCACAGACTTTATGAACAAAACCCCCTAATTTCAAAAGAAATATTACAAAGAATCAAACCTGGAATTACATCAAATTAAAAAGCTTTTACACAACAAAATAAGTCACCAATGTAATGAAAAGGCACCTCACAGAATGGGAAAAAATTTTACCAGCTATTCCTCAGACAATGGAGCACTACATAGAAAATATGAAGAACTAAAAAGAAAAAAACCAAAAAATAACCACCCCAATTTTAAAGACCCAATTCAAAATCGGCATCTGAAATGAATTGCACATCTCAGATGAAATACAAACATCAAATAAATGTATGAGGAAATACTCAACATCACTGGTCATTTGAGAAGTGCAAATTAAAACAATACTGAGATTCCATGTTACTCCAGAAAAAAATGGCTATCACCAAGAAATCAACTAATAACAAATGCTGGTTAGGTTGTGGGGAAAAGGAATCTTTCTCCATTGTTGGTTGGAGTGGTGACTGATATGACCACTATGGAAATATATATGGAGATTTCTCAAAAAACAAAAACTAGAGATTTCATTTGACCATCTGTTTCCGTTCTAAATATTTTCTTGAAAATTGAAAACATCATGCCACGGCCACGTATACATACCCATGTGTTTAGCAGTACAATTTATAATATTTATATCTTGGAAACATTTGCCTATCAGAAGATGAAGGGATAAAGAAATTGTGGTATTTATATACAAAGGAGTACTACTCTTTCATAAAGAAGGATAAACTTGAGTAGTGTGTAGGTAAATGATTGCTCTTCAAGACCACAATCTTAAGTGAAATAAATCAGACACACAAGTTTCAAGTTTAAGTATCATCTTGTTTCTTTCGTGTGAGGAAATCAAAAGACAAATAAGGAACATAATGGAGGATAGATACTGGGAAGTAGGAAGAACATATGCAAATGGGAAGGACAATAAAGGAGGGAGAAGAGAGGGGAGGGAAAAGAGAATGCAAGGGAAAAATGGTAACAAATCCTTTTGTAAATGGGAAGAGGATAAGGGTTGAAGGGTTGAAGGAAGGGAATACGAATGGGAAAAAAAGAAGAATTAAGGTATATTATGCACTGGTACAAATTCTCTACAATGAATGTGATCAGTATGTATGACAAATATGTTCCGACTTTTTAAAAAGTTAGAAAAAAAGAAGAAAAATACTCAGAGCATAGCAGCATAAGTCTTGAGCCAAGTTAAGTGGAAGCTTACAGCTCTCCTTTGAGAGAATAGACGAGAGAGGAATCCCTGCATGTGGATGTGAAGCTCATTTCATGAAAAGCAACACTGAATGAACCCTCACAGTGCAGTCTGATAATGCTACCCTTTTGTGGCTCCCTCAAATATCATGGAAGAGGAAAGTCTCTTCCCTCGCCCCCAAGGCCCTCTGGTCCCCAACCTTAGACATGTCTACCCAGAATCACTAGAGAATGCTAAATCTGCAATATTATCTTCAATAATCTTGATCCACCTCACCCATGTATTGTTGCTGGCCCAAGCCTGGATAACCTCCCCTGAAGGTCTGGCTGGCTGTAGGAGAGCAAATTTTTAGTCTCTTTATCAAAGGTCATAATCAGGCAACATAAAGGTAGCAGCTGGAGGTGTCACTTGCACTAACCAAGGGCTTCAAGGTCACCCAAATGTATGGGGAGAAAAGGCATGGGTCACAAAGGATCCAAGCCAAAACAAGCCAAAATGGAGGGGCTGATTGTCAAACAAGACCTTCTCCAGAGGCCTAGATAGTGGGCACACTGCACAGGATGGATCCTCTTCTTTCTTGGTTGATTCAGTGTTAACAGAAGCACCAAGAAAGCAACATTCTGCCATAGTCATCTTTTGCCCATTTAGAATCTGCAATCCTTCTGAAGGGAAGGACAGTAGTAGGGTCTGACACTCTGTCTGAAGACTGTCAGATTGACCTGAGCTGTCCCTTTGTGCAAGAGGCATTAAGAGCCTACTGGAGTGCGATATTATGACAAGAGTTTGGGCTTGATTACAGCTGAAACTAGGTTCAAATACAGGCTTTGGCACTTACCTGCTACTGGGAACTTGGCTGAGTTATTAAGTTTCTCTAAGCCTGCTTTGAATCTGTCAAACAGGACATTAGCACTTAGCTTGCAGGGATGTAGCAGGATGGAATGAGATTGCATTTTTATAGAGTGCCTCACACGTACCAGGTAATCAGTAAACAGTTTTCTACTCTATCTTGTTGGCACTCTTGAAAATGAGAAAGAATGACCATTTCTCACTGCTTGTAACACTTCTATGTCTTCTTTTGCCTTCATCTTCTGCATTGATCTACATTTCTCAGGTCCCCTGTTATAAGCTCTCACAGAATCTGTATCTACATTCATGTTTTATGATAGATACTTATTTGTGTGATTGCTTAACTAATACCTGCTTCCTCCACTGTCTATTTTTCCTACATTTTTAAAGTCTAGAAATGGGAAAGATGAATGAGTGAATGTATGAGTGATAATGAAGCTCTTGCCTTTGTAATCCACATTAGGTGTGCAGGCATGAAGGGACTGCAGTGGAGTAGCAGGGGGCAGGTGTCCAGGACCTCAGGGCAGGGATGTGGCCTCTGGACCACAGTAGCTGGAATCTAACTTCGGATTCTTATCTAACCTCCCTTCAAGAATTTGCCTAACAACTATCCTGACACAGTCTCCTCCATCACCCCCACCTATGACTTTCTTTCTTTCTTTCTTCCTTCCTTTCTTTCTTTCGTTTTTGTTAAATTAAAAAATTTACTTAAAAGCATTCAGAACATCAATAAAAAGCTTCAGTATTTTTTTCAATTATAGAGTAATTTTCTGTTAACAGATTTATTTTGTATAAGCCACATCAGAGCCAAATTAAAAGGGAAAAATAAAAACCCTGCCAATCCCCAATATACAATTAATTTGTACTGTGTATCAACCCAACCTACTTTAAATGTCTATACCAACTTATGACTCTCATCCTGTAACAACCAGTGTAGAGGCCACTGAAAATACAGAGAAGATGGGGCTTTCTAAAGACTCATTTGGTAGTGTGCTATACACAAAAAGAGAACACTCTACCACTGAGAAACAAATCTTACACAGCCTTACATTTAATCTTTTTTTCTTTAAAAAGAGAAACTTGAGTGTGGGGAATAGTTTACATGCTTTATAGATGAGAAAAAATTGTGCTAGAACCCACTTAAATATTATATTTTTTCTTGAGACAGGGTCCTGCTATGTTGTCCAGGGGCCTTGAATTCTTGGGCTAAAGTGTTCCTTCTACTTTAGTCTCCCCAGTGGCCAGTGTGACCAGTGGAATCATCTTCTTTCTTGTCTTTTTCTTCCTCCGTCTCCTCTTCTTGCTTTTTGCAGCTCTCTTCCTTTGTTTGCCTGTATCAGGCTTTCCATTAGCTCAGCATACGGCAATATCTTTTCTGCATTTTTCCATCAGCTGAGCAGCCTTCTGAAGGCAGCCTGTCACCTGCAGCAGTATTATTCCACCACGTTTTACAATTTTGTTTGTGAGAACACCACCAACGGATAGGCAGGAATGCTCTCCTTTGATTAGGGGTGAACTGAGGACAGGACAAGAAGGGTGACAGAGGCCTCTTGCATACCTTAAGTTCCTTGAACTTCTTTTTGCTTTCTCTGAGGGAGTTTAAGCTTTTGTTTTTCTTTCCTCATGGGCCTTTGCTATGTCTTCAGGTTTTCTTTTCTCTTTTGCAGTCCTGGCATGACACCTTACTGAGAACTTCTTAGAAAACTTTGGAAAGTTGATGCATTGACTCTTTCTTCTTGTGCTCCTCATGGCAAGTTTGTAGAAAGAATATACACAATGACACTTTCTCCTCAGCTTTGTAGGCTGTCCTCTGCCCATGTTTCGTTGTTTTTCCTTTGTGAGGCACAGAGCTGCCCATTCAGCCCTTGCTTGCCCTGGAACTGTCCCTACAGAACTCGAGGTGTTGCAAGGGCTGCCATCCATTACCTCTCCTGACTCCCAACCGCCCACTTTTGGAGATGAGTCAGTGCGGATGCTAGACGGTACTATCAGCATAAGCCCACAAGCTTTCCTGTAGTCCCTAATTGAAGATCTGGCTACAGTCTCTGCAGGGGCAGAAAGCAGGTCTCTCTGTGTTCAGCCTCTTTGCTGCGGGGCTTTCCAGACTGGCATAGGTCACCCTGTTCGCTCAGCAGTCCCAGCATCCAAGCCAGGATGTTTCCTGCTCCCACTCCCTGAAAACACAAGAGGCAAACCAAGGGACAAAAGTGCTGCTCTGGCAGAAAGGACATCACTGGGGCAGGGGAGGAGTGCTGGCTGGGAAACTTAGCCTCTTTTCCCCACAGTGCCTAGTTACTCTCCACCTCCAAATAATTTTAGAGCCTTGCTCAGGGGCTCCTGGGATGCCCACCAGGCTCTGCCCAGACCCCAGAGCACTCATCAACCTCTTCTGTGCCATGGCCCACTGCCTGCACGAGGTTAACCTCAGGCTTCTTCCTGGTTGCTTCTGATTCACTTTCCTGCTTCTGGCCGGATAGGGGTTTAGAGGTTTGGCTGGGCCCTTCTGCTTATACACTCCGAACAGGAGTTCCTGATCCTGCACATCAATCTCCTCATCCATTCAGGCTTTGCCACCTTCCACAGAGATCAGCCAGACCCTGGAAGCATCCTCATTCCCCACTGTGTGCCCACAATGAAACTATTTGGCATGGGCACTGTTGAACCACCTGGCAAGGGCAGCATCAGAGCACATTTCATTTACTACAGCCCTTTGGAGTCCACTAAGAGCCTTTGGGTTTATCATTTTATTTGAATGTCAGTTTAAGTACATTTGGTGCATATTTTAAAAGTAGTTCTACAGAGGACAAGAAAACTGAGGCTCAGAGGCTAGCATCTTACTAAAGATCACACAGCCAGGCAATAAGACATCAAAGTCAAGGACTTAAATTCTCATTCTAAATCCCGTGAATAGTGCTTTAAAGGTCTGATGCTTCCTAAACAGCATCTGCAGCAGGTCAAGCCTGAGAAAAGGGCTGCCGAGAGTCTCTGGGACTTCTGGGATTTCTGGAAAGGGAGATAAGGGGTAGGATTCTGTTTTTGTTTGTTTTCCTGCAAGTGTTGCTTAAAGGCTTTAAAATATACCTCCTATGCATACATGTCTCTGATCGAGCAGAATTCTAACCTAGTTCTGTCAGAAGATAGAAAGATCTGTTTGCTTTTAATGCTTGCCCAGCTTGGTCATTGATTGTAGTTATTAGGTATTAATTCCATTGGTTAATACTTGTAGGAGCCCTAGGAGATGGCATTGATGAAATCTGGTGAGAATTTGCATTACCACTCTTTAATCATGTGTTCATGACCTACATTTACTTAGTACCTCTGTGTGCCAGGGTATGCTCAACCACTGGGATATGAAGAGGGGCAACACAGTCTCTGCCACATTCTATGGCCTGAAGGGACAGAGGACAGGAGGATAGGTGCTAGGTCTAGAAAAGCACAGGGGAGGAAGGACCAAAACTTGAGGCCTGGGGCCTTAGGGGCCTGAGTCAGGCTGGGGAGGCTTCTCAGAGGACGAGAACTTTTGAGTCAAAAGCTTGAAGGAAAAATGTTTCTTCAAAACTCTCTCTTTTGGGTAGAAGGAGAAATAGGGAGGGATGAGGTAGGAGAGCAAACACACAGGAAAAGTGGACTGAGACACCTGAAAACTTAATGCTGGTCCTATTTCTACATCCTTGGTCCTCTAAATGCAGGGACCCAGGCTTTCAGGTAGCACTGTCCGGTAGCACTTCTGCAGTGATGCAAATATCCTACCTTTGTGCTGTCCAGCATGGCAGCCATATGTGGCTAGTGAAGCTGAGCAGCTGGATACTTATTTTTATTTGATTTTAATGAATTTAAACTTGCAGAGAAGCTATATCCAACAGTGTGGTTAGGATGCTTCTCACCCTGGATCCCATTTGAGTCACTTGAAATGTCTTACAGAGTCTAATGCTTGGTCCCTGCCTGAGACCCTGGTGTTCTGATCTAGTTGTAGGGCTCAGATATCAGTATTTTTCAGGACAGATGATCCAGAACTTTGTCCACTGCATCTCAGAGATGGGGAGGTCCCTCTTGCCTCAGCTTTGCCTGAGGTGTGTATTTGGGGCACGTGGACTTTCAGTTGCTTTTCTCTCATAACATCCCTTTCCCCCATCAAAGGCCACATCTTTGGTCTCCTCTCCACTTCCAGGGGGAGGATCAGGCCTGGAAGTCCCTCACACAGAGGGCAGGCTCATCCCTCACTAGCCTTGTCCCTTTCCCAGGGTGGAATGAGCGCTCACCTCGGCACCCGGTGAGTACCTGGCCAGCTCCTTCTCCCATGGACCAGAAGGTTCAGTGGTCAAAGCCTCCTCCTTGCAGGCCCCTAGGGCCTTTGGATAGAGCCCAACCAGCCATTTTCCCAGGCTGGGCGAGGCAGGGCTGGAACAAGGGCCAGTGGCCAGGCCTGAGGTTTGGCTGCTTTTTGCCAGATTTCTTATTACACAGATACGTAGATGCATGTTTCGGACAGCAGCAATACATGAGGTTTTAGTAACAAGTCTAAAACTTGGGAGAGAGCTCTCCTTCCCCATGTACCCTGAAAAAAATTTTCTGAGCTGGGGCTCACCCAGCAGCTTATGCCTGCCCACCCCTAGATTTGCCACCCACATCCCAAAAACAACTTTTCCCAAGACTCACACGTGGCAGCTTGTGCACTTCTTTTATTATTAAATATATAAGCAGCTTCCTATTTTTTAAATAGATATTTAAATGACCTTATATAAAATAATTCACCACTTCCAAGTATAAAAACACACTCTCACAGTTCGTGAGCCAATGTTCCCTCTGGGCTTTCTCAGAGGGAAGTAAGGGATCCTGTGCAGGTAGCCAAAACGGGGGCACCCAGAGGAGCATCTTCCACTATGGTGTCACCAAGTGCCCACAGAGAGCTTCTGCAATGGGTTGAATTTGCTGTTTTGATTTTTTAAATAATATATGTTTGAAACTGATGGGTATGGGGGAATATCTTTTTATCTGTTTTCTATCCTTCCATTTTAAAATACATGTTTTCTAGCATGGAATATGGAGTCTGTGACTAGAAGGATGAGCCCCATAAGAAAGTTCTCAGCTGCCCTTCCCTCAGCTGTCATCATCAGGATGGGGCAGTGGGCCAGCAGACCCTCACTCTCTGGCAGGGAGAGAAGGTCACAACCAGGGAGGGCAGGATCTCTCAGTGGAGGGCCCAGGATGGCAGAAGAGGAGGGACACAGCAGCATAAAGGGACTGAGGGTCAAGTGACAGCCCTGTCATCTGCTGCCCAGGTCTCAGAGCCATGGCAAGGGCCAGTCCAGGAAGCAGAAGTCCTCAGAGTAGAGTTGGAGGCAGGTGCCTGGTCTAGTTCCTCTCCAGCTCTGGCTTGCTTGGCCCAGGACGGTGGGCATGGGGTTAGAGTTGGAGGGTGTCATTGCTGAAAGGGGTCAGGAAAAAGAAGGACCAAAAGAGAAGGAGAGCTGGGGCCATGCAGGTGGGGCTGGAGTGCAGCCCAGCTCCAGGGCTCCTGATGGGAAAAATCTGTTTAGCTGCAGGTGTCTGCTGGCAGCAGACAAAGTAGACTGGACTGAGGGGTTGGGGTGCAGATGTCTCCCCAGGCTCAGAGGCATATCCATACTTCCAAATCGCTCTCAGTCAGAGCTTTCCCTGTACCTGTCTGCCTCCATGGCCTCCCCTTTCTCTCCCTCCCACTAGTCACTTCCCACTTGGGAATGTCAAAGTGCAAGATGCAGAAATCTAGGTGAACACACAGCCTAAAGACCAGCTTTGGCTGGTGGCCTGGGTAGTTATTACACCTGCTCCACCCGAGGAGTCAAAGGCTGGGTCAAGAGAAAGTTAGGGCTTAGGGGCTCCCTCAGTTGACAGGTGAGGCCAGCTCAGTGCAGGAAGCTGGGGAGAGGCTGGAGAGGTCGGGGATGTTTGGACGGATGCTTACTCATGGGGATGGATGGGGCAGGCTGTTCAGCAGGCAAGTTCAATTTTCACAGTGCAATGGCTTCCTTCATGAGGGGAGCTTCTGCCCAGCCTCCAGGAGAAGCTCTGGCAGGGGCTGGAGGGAAGGAGGTGTACAGGCCAGAGCTAGGTCTTCCTCTTGGCATCATGAGTCAGGGTAGGCAGGTCCTGAGGGCAGAGCTGGCCTCCTCTTGCCACCTGGCCACCAGTGGAGGGCACTCAGGTGAGTAGAGGGTGTAGATCCTTTCAAGCTGTTAGTGCACACAGCCAGAGGCCTCATTTTTTCCTATCTTTGGGGCTGCTCGTCTTTATAGGAAATCAGGCTGATTCTGCCCCACCCTGATCAAAGACGCCTCTCTGGAGACAGGTCCCTCTGCGTCAAAGATGACATCTCTTGGCAACAGGTGGCTCCTCAGCACCCACTCTTGTCTCCCACGTGCCACAGGTGAGTGGACTCCTGACCCAAGTGCTGGCATGGAGAGGAAGAAGCAGAGGGTGCAGACCCTGAGAGAGAAGGTCCTGAGCCAGCTCGCTAGCCTTCCTCAAGCTCACGGAGCCTCCAGGGCCCACAATAAATAGTGGCAGTGTGCAGGGCGTCGTCTGGCCCTCTCTCAGTCGGTTGAAAGTCTGAGTGTCAAGTCGTAGGAACTCCAGCCTGGCTGCTCTGGTCCAGTCCTGGCAGGCAGGTGCTCAGGTGGTAGAAAGGCCACATTTCCAGAAGAGCTGGGGAGGGTAGTGGCGGACAGCCCCATCATCTTCTCCCATGGAGAGACAGTCCTGTGTGCTCAGCTGTAGGGGAGAAAAGGGGATGCTGGTCAGCCGAGTGGGAGTGTGGAGAGGGTCGCTGAGGACGTGGCTTGGAGAGGTATGGCATTCCTGTGGGCTTCTGGCGGTGCTGCAGGCAGGATTTCCTCCCATCTCTTCCCTTACCCTCCCAGCCACTCCAGACACCGCAGAGGGAAGAGGCAGCTTTGCCTGGCAGTCAGCCAAGCCTCTGGACAGACTGGCCTCACCTCCTACTTCCTCCTGGGAACCAGGGACCACAGGAGGAGGCAGTAGGGCCTGGGGGAGGTCAGGGTGAAGTAGGGGGACGAGTCATTGCCCAAGCAGAGACGCTTGGGGGGAGTGGTGCAAGAATGCGTTGGTGTTTGCAGACCCTTCCTCGGACAAGATGGGCTCAAATGTCAGATGAACCAATAGAGATGCCTGCTATTTCTAGCAAAGAATTGCATTTGCACCTTCACGCCCTTCATCAGAAAGTATCTTAGCAGATGATATCGAGGCAAAGGTAATGGAGGCCAGAGGTGCACAGTTTTGGGACAAGGAAATTTTTGCCTGTCTCATATATGCTACCCCTGAGCCACTCAGTCACCCAGATGGGCCGAGGTATTTGCCTCTCGCATCATGCGTGGGAGCCAGGGCCCTGCCCTCTCTCCACCCCCCCTCCCCCTTGTCCCCTTGCCTAGCATCCTTAGAACGCTTTGTTCCCAGAGCAGAAATCCCCTGGACTCCATCCAACAGTTTGACTTTGAACTCTATGTAGTGCCTCCCTCCCTCATGTCTATGGCCCCACTGGTCAAGTCTGTGATGGGTAAGGAGGGAAGATGGACCCACAGCTCTGGCTCTCAGCCCATTCCCATGATCTGGAGGGGAGAGAAGGGGAAACTATAGCTGAACATGAGCCATAATGGCATAGCCAGGTCACAGATTCCGCCAGGGCCCAAGAGGGAAAAAGGACCAAGAGGGCATGCTCCAGATTGCTCTCCGACCTCCAGTTCCCTGTCAGTGAGGTGCTGGTGTCTGAGTTCTCTATAGCCCTATGTCCTTCACAGATGCTTCTGAGTTTTCTGCTCTCAACTCCCTCATCAAAGCACTAGTCTGGACCGCTGGTGCCTGACAGAGGGCCACCATAGGTCACCTAGTGAGCCAAGTGGGCCTCACTGTGGCCCTTCCCTGTGGCCCTTCCCTGTCCCCTGTCCAAGTGAAATCTTGGCAGAGAAAAGAGAATGGAATGGAGAAGGTTCCGGGCAAGTATGGAGTGACCCTCTCTGTGCTAGAACCTGGAATGAAAAAAAGAAATGCAAAAGAAGTGGAAGAAAGTCCCATCAGGTGGCTTAGAAACTTCTTAGCAGTGCAGAGTGCACATATACACATAAAATAAGACTTTAAAAAAAAACAGCAACCAAATATATGCAAACAAATGTAGGATTAAGAAGATGCAAAATAGAAGAGGGGTGTGTGTTAAAGGAGCAACCAGAGGGTTGGAGAGACAGTCAAGAAGGGTTCCTGGTGGGCCATTTGTGGGATGGAGTTGAGAAGGAACAACACCCATCCCATCTTTATCAAAAACATGGGTAAGGCCAACAAAGGCACTCATCAACATGCAGGGGGTCACAAAAATGACAGAACTAGGAGTGGAAACATTCTCAGTTGCCTGGAGAATGGGCAGAAGGGTGCTTTGAGCAAGGGTGAGTATAAACTGTGCTTTAGTGAAAAAAAAAAGAAAAAAATTGTGCAGGTACAGAATGGAGATGGCTGGCTGGGTAGAGGTTCAGGGGAAATAGAATTAGGGTTCTTAGTAGACCACAACTCAGTATATGACAACAATGTGATGTAGTTATTAAAAGCTAATGCAATCAATCTGAGTGAGAAGAAAACTGTCCAGACCAAGGAAGATGTACTCTAAGCTGGACAGACAATATCTGGAGTACTGTCTCCAGCGCTAGGTACCGTATTTTCAGAGGGATATTGACAAACAAATGTGTCCCAGATGGCGAGGGGTCTGAAACCATATCATGTAAACAATATTTGAAGAACTTGGCTGTGCTTTAAATGTCTGAGGGCTTCGTGAGAACAGGAAGTAGGAGCCGTGAGGAAGGGGCAGGAAAGGCAGTTTTGCTCCCACGAGGAAGGCCTTTCTCTGAGTTAACTGAAGAAGACACAGGCTGTGGCTAGGTGAAGAACTTGACAGGGACTGGACAATGTGTCAGGAAGCTGGCTGACCCCATGTTGGAGGATGCGGGACCTGTTGTCCCTATCAGGGTGGTCAAAGGTCACAGGACCTCTGAAATCCCTCTTTAGACTCAGATTCTATGACACTATGATTCCAAAACCTGGAAGGTAGAAATAACCTTGCCAAATGTAGAACATCTAGTGTGAGGTACATGCGAAGGTGCCTGCTAGAGGGACTTGGAAACCAATGGAAGAGGGGCAAGTGTTTGGGCCTCAGGGGAGCTGGGGATTCCAGCAACAGATGAGGGGTAGAGAGAGATCAAAATTAGAATTTTACCTTAGGATTTCCTCTATACTGGCAGTTCCGCCTGTCTGTCCTCATCCGGGATCATGGAGCTGCAGGCAGAGCATAGGACCAGCATAAGACTTCAGCAGGAGCACAGGAGTCACCCCTATAGGCGTATCCTCAATCCTCAGACAGGATGTGCTCCTGCCCACTCAGATTTAGAAGACCTAGAACTGCCCACCTCTAAGAAGAAATCAGGAAAAAGCTCCAGCTACCTAGGAAAGAAAAGAGGCCCTTCCTCCCCACCTCCATTCTGATCTATAGCTCCATTTTCTCAGAGAAATTAAGGAAAGCCTCCCCTACTCAAGGATAAAAGGTAAAAAGATCTCAAGTCAGACCTCCAGTGCCTCCCTGAGCCCAACCCAACCTCTCACCTGCTGTCTGGGAGCCTTATGAGAGAATCCACTGTCAGAGGCTCTTGATGATTCTGGAAACAGAAAAGAACAGACTTGCTGAGAAGTGTGTATGGGGGGGGTGATAGTGGCCCCATTCCCAGCCATTAAAGTGTAAGTTACCAGAGTCCTCCAACTACTCAAAAGTTGGATCATGCAGAAGGCAGGGAAAATTCCTAAGGCCTCTTTTTGCTAAGGACACCCACACCCCTGTCCCTACCCCTGCAGCCACATCCAGTGAATCTTCATGCTATGGCTCTGCAGAGATCCCATGTACAGCACTGTTCTCCTCTTTCCTCCTCCTGCCCAGTTGTCATCCTGCTTTTAGCCCCCAATTTTTTTTCCTACTTCCTTATGCTTGGCCCTTCCCATTAACTTCCTGGCTGGAACCTTCCTGATTCTTGAAACAGATTTCCGTTTCTATTTTCCATACTTTGTGCTAGGTCAGACCCCACTGCTCAGCATCTGAAGAGCCCGGGTGGAACTCAGGTTATCCTCCAGCCTACAGTCACACCCAGTCTGAGCTCTGCCTCTGTGAGTGCCTTCCTGTCTTCCCCGGGGCCTCCTTACCCTCCGCCTCCGCCTGTAGAACAGCAGGCCACCAACGGCCAGCAAGACCAGGATGACGCTGGACACCAGCAGGTAGAAGACGAACCCAGGGAGCTGGGGGTTGAGGGTTCTCTCAGACTGCCTCTCATGGCCTGTGTCAGTCAAAGGAACGGAGTTAAAAGAGGCCAGGGGCCTGGCTACCCCCTTGCTCGCTTGTCCTCCTTCCAGCTCTGCAGGGCTCCTCCGGTTCCTGGTGATCCTCTTGCCCTCCAGCTCTCTAAGGGGCAGCACAATTCCCCAGGAGTGGCTTCCAGGAAGCTGTGGCTGAGCAGAAAGGGTGGCAGGATTGCTGAGGCCTTGGGGTCGAAGTGACGAGGTCTGGGTAGAGCCTGTCTCCTCACCCTCTGTGGGCAGGAGAGATGCATGGTCTGTCTTCTCAAGAACATCATGCTTGGCCTGGCCAGTGGATCTCACAGGGTCCACCTCAGGCAAGGGTGGCTGTTGGTCCTCGGTTGTTGGGAGCATAGAAGATGCCGAGAGGAGGTTGTTGGGTATGGCCTGTTGTACCTGGATGCTGCCCTCTTCTGGCCTGGAGAGGGAAAACTCTGCCCCTTGAGGTACGGGACCCTCACTAGCCTCACCAGAGGCCTCTTCCAAGGCCCAGGCAGTGTCCAGTCCAGAGTCAAGAATGCCTTTCACCCCAGAGCCGGGGGTCCTGGCAGAAGGATGAGGCTGTGGTGAACCTCCAGTAGGTCTGTCCTCGAGGCCTGGTGTCTCTGGTGACTCGAGGCTCTGGCAGGTGCTCCTGGGTGGTCGATGTTTTGCAGTGCCTGGGTCCACTGTGTGAAGGAGCTGCTTGTTGGGCAAGAGGGACCTGCCCTCTGTCCCCTCAGAATCAGCCCAAGTCAAGCCAGTCTTAGGGACCTTGGAGGGGATGAAGGGCTGGTGAGGGGAGACAGAGGCCAGGTCACTGCTAGGGGTGGCTTTGGGGTACAGGCAGTTGCAATCAGGCTTGGTCACCACATCTGAAAGAACCACAGAGAGGGGGAGAGAGAAAGACACGGAAGAAATAGAGTCACCAGCCTCCAGCACAGCTTCTCCAGGGGGCCAAGAGGGGGATGTGGGTATGGCCGTTTCTCATCTCCTAACTCAGCCTGAGGCTGAGGAGGAGGGGACAGATTGCAGCAAATGCTCATGACACAGGACTCAGACGAGGAAGGAACAGTGAACAGCGAATCACGGGCAGAGTGCAAAGAGTGGCACAGATGTACAGACTGGGATCCAGGGTGAAGAAAATCAAAGGACAACTTGTACTGGGGTTCCAGCTGGCAGAGGCCAAGCCAGATGTGAGCAGCAGCCAGGAGATTGAGCCATGACCTCCCAGACTAACACAAGACACAGAAGCACCCACGACTGATTTCATGCACAGACAGGAGCCACATAGCCCATAGGCACCAACAAGAGCAGGCTGATGTGGAGTATGACCAAAGCTTGAGGTTTTGGAATTGAAACAATGAGACTGGACTTGGCCATTGGCCAGTTGCAGGACCTCAGCTCGTGCCTCAGAGAGCAAGGTTGAATGAAGTACGGCACTGGCACAGGACGCTGAGACGAGGACACACAGAGTACAAAGTGTGAGCCAACGACAGAAGAGTTTGATGTTCAGACTTCAAATTCAGCCTTGTCCCTTGAGGGGACTCCCAAGGCATCCTGGGGAGTTGTGGAGCCAGGGTATCCTGGTGATTCACAGACACCAGATGGGATGTCTGCTCTTTCCACAGAACCTCCATAAGTTTGGCCAGTCTGCAGAGCTGGAGATGGGTATCCCTTCATGCCTATATTGCTTTACCCCTAACCTCACAGCCACCAGTTTCTACATGCAGATAGACATAGGCATGCATACACACATGCTAGAAAAGACCCCAAGGTACACGAAGCCACACATGTCCACGAAACAAGCACTTCTACACACACAGAAACACATGTAGCAGCCAAATCCTCCCAGCCCCACATGCCATCTTCCACTTGCTGGCCCATTGGTGCTTACCTGGGCTGGAGCACTTAGCAAAACTGTCACTGCAGTTCTTGGTGAAAATCTTCCAGTCCTCTTCAAGGAGATTTTTTGTTTCATTGAAGACATTCTTGATCTTTTCCATCAACTGGAGGGGAGTCTCATAAAAAGTTCGGACACAGGCCTGGAAGGAGAGCAGGGCCCCCTTTGGTGAGCATGACTATTGGCTTAATGTAACTATCATGTTTGTTAAATTCCCTTGGCCTTTCTTACGTCAATCTTCTTTTCCCCCTTTGTCTGCTTTCTCCCCTTCCTCTGGTTTGCAGCAGAATCAGCTCTGAGGTTATGGAGATATGGTATTTATTCATGAATCTACCCATACAAATTTATGTGCCAGGCATCTAGTTAATTACTGGGTACAGAACAATGAACAAGAGAGATATAGTTCCTGCCTGAGCTGGACACTGAGTCCAGCAAGTCATTGGCACTAAATAAACTGTTACATCTGCAGGGAGCTTTATGAGAAAGTGCTGAGCAATCTAAAGGTGTATAACAACAGAACTAGATGAGGGTTCAGGGAGAAATTCCCCAAGGAATCAACTAAAAGATGAAAGAAACATTAATCAGGAGAAAAGGTAGGGTTTGGAAGAACCACTCTGGTAGTGAGAATGGATTGTGCAAAAGTCCTGAGGCAGAAAAGTGTATGAAATGTCTCAAGTTGTCAGAAGACTGAAATAGCTGCAGTATTACAATCTAGAGGAAAGTGGCAATAACTGGAAGTCAGCCACATCCTTGGTCTGTAGCGGCTTTTTGAACATGGCAAAAATTTAATTTTATCTATAGAAAAAAGGGAAACTTCAAAGAATTTTTGGGGAGGTGAACAGTGTAACACAGAGACTTGAGTTTTAGAAAAATCATTTTGTTTTGGTATAGAGAATGGAATAAGGGAGCGAGAAGGGATGGGGTCCTTTGCTGGCATTGGTGCATTTTGGAGGATGGGCCGAGGTGCCCCACACCTGTCTGCTGAGTGGCTTTCTTCTTTTCTGCTCCTGGGACCAGTCCCCTCACTCAGAGGAGCTGTGTTTCCTTCACCTATCCAGCATCCGCTTCACTGTCCTTTGCAGGCTCCTGACTTCTAATGCTGAAATTCCTCAGGCAGGGCTCAGTTCTGGTCCTGCCTCCACTCTCACACCACGTCAACACATGCATGCTCACAACTTCATTATGACCTACTTGCCAGCAGCCCCCAGGCACCAACTTTTTCCTTAAACTGAGCTATACGGAGAAGAGCTATGGGGTTTCCTAGGCTGCAAAGTCTTTGAGGATATCACCACCTCCCTCTGGACTGCACAGAGTAGGCTTGTGATAACTGTTTACTAAATAAATGTATGTGTGAGATGCTTTGGTCTAGCTACAGCTCTCAGAAGCTAGGTGACAATAACCAAACACACTGTCCAGTTTGGGCTCATTTCCTCACGTGTGAAGTGAGGGAAGAACAGCTCCCTATCAAGCTTCTCCTCAGAGTGCTCTTGCTTTTCTCCTTGTTAACCAGGCTCCTGCACACTTCACCTCATGCTTCACAGGGGTGTAAGGATTTTCGGCCAGAAGCCCTGACACCTGACCTGTCTCAGCAGAGAGGTACACTGTCTGCCTGGGAGCGCTGAACCCCTACCTAGACACACACGGGACCAGCTCCTCTGGTTTGGATGGCTCCCTCCCTGCTGGGTCCATTCTCAGCATTCACTGGCTGTTCTGTGGACCAGTGGGTGTCTACCCAAATGAGCCCAAGAAGTTTTCTCTTAATCAGGGGCAGCACAGGTTCCTAAAATGTGGATTCCTGGACTCACTTTTGGACCTGTAAAACAGAATCTTTAGAAGTCTGTGCTTGGATTCTACATTTAATTTAATTTATTTTTTATTATTTTTTTCCGGTACTGGGAATTGAACTCAGGACCTTGCACTTTGGGACCCTACACTTTAAACCAGCTCCCCAGTGATTCTCAGATACCTTAATGTTGGCCCACCACAGATTTAATATCTCTTATTGAAGAATCTTTTTCTCCCTCAACCACACGTGCCCTCCAGCCACATCTCTTCTGCTATCTTTCAGACTCAAGTTTCTCCACAGTGTTGTCTCCGCTTCTTTCTGTTCACTCCAGTCTGCCTCTAAACAGGGACCTCTGTGTTGCCAAATCAAACAGATGCTTTTTAGCTCCTATCTTGCTTGATTTCTCCACACCATTTGAAAAGCTGGTGGTTCCTTCGTCCTGACACCCAGACACACAGCCCTCTTTTCTTGTTCGGCCCGTTGCCACTTTAACATCATTGAAATATGCAGGTGCTCAAGATAAAACTAATCTGCCTTTTCCCTTCTCTCCTCCCTTCAGCTCTTCTACATGAACTAAGTCAGGTCCACGCGCAGCCCACTGGGATGCGTCTGCTCACTTCTGCTTTCACTGAACCATCCTCACCCAAGCTGCCACCTGCTCTGCCTGGACCTGAGCCTCCAGCTGGTCTCCCAGCTTCCATTCCTGTTCCCTGGAGTCCATTCTCTGTATAGCAACCAGAACAGTCTTACAACGTGATATTAGGTTGCTTCCCAGTCCATGATGGCTTCTCTCAGAATGAAGACAAAAATCACACATTTTTGACAGCCCAGATGGTCTAGTTCCTTTCTTTTTTTCTCCCTCTTTTCACTTTCACTCTATTGCTCTCTAACTCTTACCTGTCTTTGGAATCCCAGTTACTATTTCTCATTTGGAAGTCTTTGTCTCTGTGCACTGTCACTTAATTTAGAGTTCCCTGTTGCTCTCTGAGTCTGGGGCTTACTCTCTCACCTCCCACAAGTCTCCCCTTGCCTGGTTTACTCTCTCTCTAATGCAGTTGTCACCAAGCTCTATCTACATATTTTACTTGTATGTTTCATTAACTTGTAATTTTATTGTACTTGTACAATTTTATTAACTTGTCATTTTACTGTCTATATATTTTATTGACCTATCCACTGCCAAATGTAATCTCCGTAATTGTGGGGATTTCTGTGTTTTGATCACAGCTGTTTCCTGATGTCTAGGACAGCACCTTGTACACAATGGGCACTCAAGAACGATTTGCTAGATGCATAAACAACCCTGCTGGTTTGTAGTTGCCATTGTTTAACAGCTGCCCACCCCCACTTGACCCTAAGTTCCGCAAAGGTGAGAACCTTGAATTTCTTGTTCTGAGGACATCTTCCCAGCCCAGCACTCTGTCTCCTGCCAACAAGTCCAAAGTAAAGGTTTGCAGAGTAAATGAATGAGTAAGTGATGGATGAAGAAAGGTGAGTGAATGCACTTTGAGCATGTGGGCTAGTTCCTCTCTAGCTATCTTTCACTCTATAGCGCTCCAGGTCCAGGACCCGCTTACCTTATCCTGCTTTTCATAATCCTTGGTGAAGCAGCTCTTCAGTCTCACAGACAGTGTCTGCAGCTGGATGATGGCCTTGGCATTAGGAGTTTCATCTCTGAAGCGCATGGTGTCCTCCATTATGTCGTCCACCAGGAGAAATGCCTTCTTAAGATAGCACACAGGGTCTTTCTGAAAATCAGGAACCAAGAGTTTATGGCCCGGCAGGTGGGACGTGGGACCAAAGCTTTTTGCTAGATTCCTGCAATCTGAGGTACATGGAGGACTGCAGCCTGGTCTCCTCTCACCCCTGGGGAAGACACGCATCACGTTAGAGATGAGGAGAATTCTGCCTTCAAGATGTCTTTCAGTCTCACGTGGGACCTAGCACTATGGCGACTGAACTAAAGTGAAGAAAACATCGATTTGTGATTAACGAGATCTTTGGAATTTTGGAATACAATGTTTTAATTAGGATAGATGTGCATATAGAGGGTAGGGTTCAGATCCCTAGTGCTACTTCTTCTCAGTGTGCTTTCACAGATATGGCACTTGCAAATCCACCAGAAAATAGGGGTGCTGAGGACTATTCCATGGTCCAAAGAATATCCTCAGTGTTTTGTCTCTGTGCCATGATGCTAGCTACTTTCTAGATACAAACTCTATTCTAGCTCTGTTTCTTGCACCTCACCCACTGGATTTCTAGTAAATATCTGAATGAGACAGAGAAAGTGAAGGAATGAAATACTGAGACTGTTCTTTGGACCATCAGCTGGTTTTCAGTTTTTTAATAGAAGGTTTGGTACGTGGAAACTCAGATGGAAGCCAATTTTGGGCAGCATGGCTGTTCTGTCCAAGGTGCCAAGATAAAGAGCCATGGCATAGTGGTGGACTCCCATCTACAGCGAGGAGACGGGTGTCAGCAACGGCTCAGAGGCATCGAGGAGCAGGGAAGAGGATAGGAAATGGATGTGTATGAGGCTGTGCAAGGAGACACCTGACTAGATAGCCTGTGCTTTCTCGTGGAGGGATGAGGAGGTGAAGAATCAACCTGGGGTTTCACAAAGCTCCTCTTATTTGACAGGTAGGAGTGGGGGGTGTTCCAGACTCAGGCCAGAGAAGCTCCTGAAATTGTGGTAGTGCCTGATTTGGGGAATCAGATTGTGGGGAGACAGAGCCTAGAGAGGCTGGGAGGCTGAATCAGCCACATCTGCTGTTTGGCTAGGTGTAGATTAGGAAGATGGGCTGGATCACTTCCAATATTGCTGACTTTCTGGAGAGTGGAGATGACATCGATTTCTAAAGTACATGATGTGAAAGGAGGTTGTCTGTATTTCTTAGGCCCTAGAGATAAAGTGCCTGAGCTCTCATGAGGCTCTGACCACTTACTAGCTATGCTCCTTTAACCTCTATGAGGATAATAAACAATGAACAGGGACTACCTAGTGCCACTGTTAGGCCTAAACTGGAAAAGTGGGTAACCAGAAAGCTCTGTTATGCACCATGCAGAAGGGAAGAGCAGAGAACTCGAGCCCTGAGTCCTGCTCAGCCCCACCTGTTGTCACCCCAGACTGGAGTACCCAGGGATCCTCTAGGGTTTCTGTGCCTTCATGTTCCTACATGCCCCCATCCCTGGGAAAAGCACATAGGTTGACACACAGACTGGCAAATAGCTGCCACTCACCAACTGCTCCTCATCTGCAAACTCAAAGGTAATGTGGCACGAAGTCTCCATCTGACTGTCAATCTGTAAAGACAGCAAGCCAGTAATTGCAGGGTATCTGCAGCTAATCTAGCCTCACAATTGTTAATGATTCTGTTGGTCTGATTAAACTGAGACATGGGCTTCTTTGGGGCCTAGCCACCATAGTTTCTGGATGGACCATGGTTTGAATTTCATCTAGCTCCTCTCTACACCCAACCACACCTGGAAAGACAGAGTCAAAGCTGGGGGGAAGGCCCATGCCTTCCATATGCCTAGAGGAGGCAGTGGAAGAGCAAAAAATCTTTTCCTTTTACTTCACTCTCCATGAAATTGCAGACGCCAGTGTTATAAGGAAGAATCTATGAGAAATATATAGGGCAGTATAGGATGCAATCTTTTTGGAGGTAGTGAGTATCCTGTTATGGCAGAAATTCAAGCAAGGGCTACCAAGTTCTGGAAATTCAACATCTATAGGGGCCAGAGATCGATGCCCTTAAAGCCCCTATTAGACTTTCAGAGCAGGAGTTTATGTTCTAAGCCTTAGAGAATGCTATGGCCTTTGGTCTGCCTTGCATATCTACAGCAGTTGTATGCAAGAGTGGTGGAGGGGAAAGAGAAATGTAAGGCCCAGCCCAAGGTCCTAAGTTCAGGGCCCTGGAGCTAGCCTTAGCCAGTAGTGTGCTCCCTGCCTGACTGGCCAGAGAGATGGTAAATTCTCTTGTGGGGAAGAACAGAAGCCATGACAATACCTTGATGCTGCCTGGGTGGACCATGTTTGGAACTGTTGACAATTCCAAAGACATGGGCTACTTCATGGCCCAGATTGTGAGGCCATCTCAGCCTCTGGGGCAAGAGCCAGGGAAGTAAGGGTAGAGGACTAGTAGTTAGGCAGAAGCCTCCCCTCCAAATTTGGGTGGGGGCCCTGATGCCAGGCTGATGGTATATCTGGGAATCTAGGAGCTAGATACATCTGAATCAGCAGGCAGATGGGGCTGTCTTCCAAAGGAGTTATTCATTCCCTGAGCCAAAACAGGCCTTAGGAGCCCTGTTAGGCATGGCCTAGGTAGCCCTCATTCCTGCAGGCCCTCTTCTTTGACCCTGTTCCTTGGCTCCTGCTTCAGTTTCCCCAAAGGAGAAGGCATGGCCACATACTCACTAGGTGCTGCAGGGCCTGCAGATGTCCATTCCCAATCATGTGGCTGCAGTGCTCTGATATCTCCTCGGCAATACTCCTGCTCACCAGGGGTAACACCAGCAGCAGCCAGGGGCACAGCCATGCCTGTGACAGAGAACATGTCATTTCTCCCCAGCTTGCACTTTCCCCAGCTACCTTTATACCCTACTGAGGACAGAAATCAAAGATCTCAGACCTATAACATTACAGGTTCTGATTCACACCCTAGGATACACATCCTCAAACTCAGATTTCCCATGATTTATTATCAGCCAAGGTACAAACTTGTGTCCCCTCCTTAACAATCAAACTACAATCTCTGAGGAGCCTTCCCCAATGAATCCAGGACAACCACAGATTGATGTGCATCAAACTTCTAGAGACGACACAGTTGGTGCATTTACTAGTCTAAATTCTAATGGCACAGAAACGCTTCAAAAACAGGATTTGCTTCTATTCATTATTCTACCCCTGCAGTCTTAACACTAAATTAAGCATCTGGTGAGCTCCCTCAAGTTCATGTATGTACCAGCTTCCAGACACAAGTCAGAGATTTTTCCTCCAGGGCTTAGTCCTTCTTTACACCTGCTTCTCCACAGCTCTGACTCTGCCACTGGAAGAGCCAGGGAGCCAAGTTCAGTTTCATAGGGAACACATCCCATGCCAGAGACCTTCTGGAACTCTGGGGATATGTATCAAAAAGAAGCCTAGTTGATTAATAAGAGCCAGCAGATCCAGCCTGGGACCATCCCTGGCTGGCCCTTACCTATCTGTCCCATCAGGCTGTGCATCCAGCTAGCCAGGCACTCCAGCTAGCAGAGAAGCCTCCTGTCTTTCAGCACTTACCTGCCTCAGCACCTGCCCTCAGGTGACAGCACTGGCTTCTGACACTGTTTTTGACCTTCTTTGCATCTCCATTAGTCCTCCGCACAAGGCCCCCTCACCCCTATTTCTAGTCTTAGGGTTTCCTTTCTCCAGCCGGAGGCAGAGGAACCCTTGGACATTTTCCCCTCCAGCTAGAAGTTGCCCCCCTGGGAGTGCCTAAGCCTCCTGGCAGCTGATGGCCCCAAATTCAGGGAAATGTTGGCATGGTGGGATGAGGGCTGGCACTTTCTGGGATCTGGGCTTTGTCCCAGTAATCCAGATGATGGGACACTATTACAAATCAGTAGTACATTGAAAAAAATAAGAGGGCCTAGAAGCAGCTCACAACAATATGCCGATTTATATCTAAAACCCAAAGCTTTGCTGTTCTTACAAAGCCAGCTCTTGCTGAGCTATCAGGGAAGCTACAGGGATAAGGGATATAATGAGGCCTCAAACTCAGACAGAAGTCGATAGCAGAAGAGGAAGACCCTAGTATTCTAAAGCTGCAGGACCTTTGGATTTTTCCCAGCCAGAAGTGCCCACCTGCACAGAAGGTGGCATTTGGTGGCCCAATGCACTTAGCACAAGACCTGTGAGGGCCCTGGCTTGACCTGGGAGGGAGACCGAAAGAGGGCAGGATAGTCATGGACTGCAGAGTACTTCGGGCTCTATAGTTAGAGAGGGAGCCCAGGATGGGAACAGCTGCTCGGGCCTTTAGACATCTCAGGATCAGGACCTATTACAGGCAGCTGCACCATGACTCTGCCCCTGGCGGGATGACACTGAGGATCTGAGCCCCAGGTGCAAGAGGTAAAAATGAAACTGCCGTTAGGGAAGAGGATGCCCAGGAAGACAACCCCACTGAGTGCTTTTCAACACACAGATGTTTAACAGCAAGGTACGGGCAGTGCTTAACCCATGAGATGCCTGGTTCTGGGCTGCATGTCAGGCATCAGTAGTGGGAGAGTGGTCATCATGTAGGAAGCTGACTTTGAAGATGGCCAAAGGGGGCCATCCTGAATATAGGTCTCAGAGATTCTGCAAGAGAACCTAGATGGGCACCCAAGGGTTAAGGCTCTGGCTTGCATCTGGCTGGACAGGCTCTTCCTGGTTTCCTTCTTCCTCCCACCCACCCTGTGGGAGCAGCCCTAGGAAGGAATCTCTGCAGAAGGCTTGGAGAGATACAGATACGGGCATCTTAGCACAGCTGTCCATCCTCACCTGTCATCCTCGTGGTCTACCTTCTTCAACAAAGTGTCACAGAGACAGCCCTTGTGTCACTGGGCTCTCCACTGCCCCCACCTAAACCTGGCCCTTTTTCTTTCCTCCTGCATGCTCCACCTCTTTGCTCCTGCTCTCACCTCCAGCCCTTAACTCTTTGCCTGACCTCCTTTCTCCCAAACTCATCTCTTGACTCGGTTGGGCATGTCCTCCCCTGTGAACCCCCTCTCTGGTTTTTCTTTTCATTCTCCTGCAGGGTTCCTCAAAAGTAAACACATTATGGGGTCACTTGCTGTTTATTTGTAACAGAATTTTCTAGGAGCCGCAGTAGCTACTGCCACTGTTGGGGCCAAGTATCCCCTCTACGGCTCTGAGCAGCCCCTGTCCACAACTCTACAATCTTCCTTACACTTTTCTATGTGAAGCTCAGATCTCACAACTTATTGAACAAGGTTTAGCACAAAAGAAAGAAGGAAAAAAAGAAGAAAAGAGATTCGGGGTTAGTCTTTGGCAGCTGTGGGACCAGATCTTCCTAAAACACACACAAGTGCCCAACAGCTAATGCCTCGAGGCTGGAACAAGTAGTTGCTTGCCCATCTCCTTTGCTCGGCCAGCAGGTTGCTCCCAGCAACCCAAAGCTGGATGACCCCTGAACTTTCCCCAACCAGAAGTGCCCACTTTGCACCCACCAGGGCCTAGAAGCACGTGCACTGTTGGAGAAGGCTGCCCATGGGAACCGTGGCGCCACACTCAGTGCTCATCTACTCTATCTAGAAACAGGCAGGGCATCCTGACTGACACAAGGCCTTCACCCGCGACTGCAAAACCCTCTCTCCTGCCTGTGGGTGGCTCAGTGTACCCCTCCGTACAATGGGGATTCGCCGCCTTCCCTTTCCCGGGGAAGCCTCACAGCCCCAGAAGCAGCCACACGGCTGCGATCCAGGCGGCCCGCGCCAGGAGCCAACGCGCAAAGGCATTTGAGAGAGCCGGGCCTGAGGCCGCGGCGGGAACTCTCGGGTAGTAGGGAGGTCGGCTCCAGGGGGCAGCGCCTGGCAGCCCGCCGCCGCGCCCCCATCCTCCCGCACCGGGCCCGCGCTGCGCCGCTGCTTACCATGGAAGGGCAGCGGCCGGTGGCGCCTCGCGCGGTCATATGGGCAGCTGGGTGCCGGCCGGGCGCTTCGGACACCCTAATCTCTTCCTCTCTCGCTGGCTGTTGCAAAGTCCGCGCCCAGGCCGAAAGCCGTGCTGCTGTCCCGGATTGCAGAGAGCTGGGCTGCAGCACAGAGAGGACCGGGCAAACTTTCACTTTCCCCGGGCCGAGCTTCGCTGGCCAGCGCTCGGCACAGCCTTTTAAGCGGGCGGCTCGTGGGGCATGTGGTTTATGGGAAATCACCCTGGCCAGGCGCCAGACGCGCGCGCGCACAAACACGCGCGCGCGCACACACACACACACATACACACGCGCGCGCGCACACACACACACACACACACACAGTGTCAGTTTCTCGCTCATACACCCTCTGGAGGCCCGCAGAGCCACCTCCCCACAGCATCCCCTCCCCCAGCGCCGGCTGGTTGTCCCCGCTCGCTGTCTTCCCAGTCGCGGTTTTCTGGGCTCCAGTCTGCAGCCTCAGGCAAAGTAACACCGGCATAACCGCCCTCTCCACCCTGCGTTTCTCCGCGCCCTTTCCTGACACTGCCTTTCTTCCGAGCTCTCCAGACCGCTGATCCCGCGGCGCAATTACCCTCTTTCTAAACTTGTCCCTATGTATTGCCCTCTGTGACTGAAAATCTTCAAACCTGAGCAGGAAATGCACAGAGAACTGAGCTAGAAACTGGAAAGAGTAGGCAAACTAGCAGAAGACGGGGTTTTGCCCTCGGGGACTTTGAACCTCTGATGGAGCCTGAGAGAGCCTGTGTACAGGCAGCCCCTTGCCTTGTTAGGCAGCTCCAAGGAGCCGGCCAAGCCCCTTAGCGGTCCTGTATTCTGGGGAGAGTGGAGAGACCTGGTCAGAATTGTGTCCTGTGGAACTGGAAAGTTCTGCCTGCTGTGCCAGGAGACATTTGAGGCACTTGACCGGTGGGCAAAGAAATGCTGGCTGGTGCCTCTGCTCCTTTATGGCTGTCAAACCAGTCGCAGATTGGAAAAACTGTACTTGGGCCCTAGATTTCCCTTGATGCGTTTGGAAATGCATTTACTGAGATGGTGGATCCCATTTTGTCTTTACTTGAGAATAATCTAAATCAATATATTAGGCTGAACCCGCTAGTTATAATGTTAACTGTCAGAAACCTTTTCTTTCTTGAACTCATTATGACTAAATGTGTTTCAATTCCTCTGTGAGATAGTCACTTGTATCCTCTGGGAAATACATGTGTTGTCTGATCTCCAAGTGTCATCTTTTGTCATTTACACGTGCTTTGCTCTATGTCCAAGCATTACTTTTACCTCTTTGTGCCTCTGCTCAGCCTGATCCCTCTATTTGAAAGGCTCCTTTCCTGAATATCCTTAGTGCAAATTCTACATCATGTAAGGTTGAAATCACGTCTCATCTTTTAGCAAAGTCTTCTGTAACTCCACAGGAAAATCAAATGGTTCTTTTTTCCTATGTTCCCAGCTAAACTTGGCTCATTCTTCCATAGTCACCTTGAGTTGACATCCATTTAAAGTATTTAAGGTTAAAAAAAGGTTTTAAGATGATACTGATGGCTATGCTGTTCATATCCCTGGGCTGAGACTTACATCAGGTGGCTCCCATTACATTTACCTCCGAATCAACTGTACCAGTGTACAACAGATACCCAGTTAATGGTGGCTGAAGGAGTGAAAAATTCATTTATTTGACCAGTGTGCACTAAATGCCTGCTAGGGGCCAGGCACTGCACTGGACTCCTGGGATGTGGTATGATCATGCTGACATGGACCTTGCTCCTCTGGGCTTGTGAGTGGTTAGAAGCTAAAGTACACGAGTCAGGGATGGTGCTCAGAGCCTTCAGGGAGGAAGATGGAAACAGAAGCTCACTCCACCAGAGGAAGGAAAGCAAAGGCTGGTTTCCGGCCTAGCCTGTGGAGTGCTCTTTCAAGTGATCTCCATACAACAACTTAACATGTTGACACCATAATTGTTAAGACTGATAAGAAGTCATATGAGAAAGATAAACCTGCAGACTTGATGAAAGCAAGGCCGAGAATATTTGTTCCCTCTGTCACCTGTTGTACACTAGAAAAAAGAGCTTTGTTATATTTGTATTATACCAAAATACCTGTAACTGTGTATGTGTTTTGTTTCCCCCTCTGGGTGACCTAATTGATATGTTAATCAATGCTCTACTCTGTAAAGAATTGTAAAATCTTACCTAATTGATATGTTAACCATTGTTGCCCTCTACAAATAACAGATGTGGTACTAAAATAAGCTAATAGGGGTTGTTAATTACTGCTAGACTGCTCTGTCCTCTCCTAAGGAAAACAAAGGTCTTCGTCATTAACAGTTTTCCCCGCTCCATGCCCGTGATCCCCTTACGTTGTAAACTGTGATATATACTTAAAGGTGGCAAGTACAGAGGAGCAACAGACACAGCTTTTGCAATCTCCAACTGCACTGTGTTGCTGGGCCCAGGATAAAATAAATCAGCGCTGCTTTTTAAAATATGTTTTTGCCTCATTTTTTAACCTCGAGCTTGGGGGCTCCTTTGTGGATTACAAGATCACCAGCCCAGTCCTGTCTCAGGCCCACTGAGCTGGAGGTAGACCCTAACTTTGCCTTGGAAGAGGGTAGCTGGCTTCTACTTCAGTGCTAGTTGTGGAGCCCTCCTTTTCCCTCTACTGAAATCTTTTACATATAAGGGTTTGAACCTCACTGTATCACTGACAAGCTATGTGTAACATTGGAAAACCTCTCCCAGCTTTAGTGTCTACAAAATGGAGACACTGATTTCTCTTTCTCACTAAGGTGTTACAAGTCCTGAATGAGATAATTCTAGTGAAGTATTTAACAGAGCACCAGTGTTACTATTATCTGTTTACTCACATGGGTCTTATTATGATTTCATAGTAGTGTGGTGAACTTAGAAGTTCCAGTGCCAAAGTTTACTCCCAGCTCTGCAACTCATTTGATGTGTGACCATTCATATCCTTCAATCTTTTTGAGCTTTTTTTCCCTCATTTGTCCAATGGCAATGATAAGATCTTTCCTCAGGAGTGACTGGGCTGTGAGGTCAAGTACATGACCTAGGGGAGACTGGCGCCATGAGCAACACAGACTAGGTGATTAATTAGGAAAAAATTCTTTGGAAGCCTGGGCACTCAGGGAATCCCTGACCGTGTGGACTACAGGAGACAAGCAAGGCCTTGGAGCAAGTGCTTCTCTAGTGGGCCTGTCAGTAGTCGGTCCCATCTTTGTTCCCTTAAAAGAAGAGAGTATGAGTCTGCTTGATCCTGGGTAAGCTTTACTTCTAAGCACAGGGAAATTGAGGCTGGAGGAATAATATCACATGCCCTAAGTGGCTGTCCCAGCATCATCCCTCTGCTCACTCCTGTGCTGGGGTTGACTCCCTTGTCACCTTCCCGGAACCCACCCCTTGTTCTGCACACGTCTTGGGTGGACCCCAGAGCCATGCCCGTAGGATGGTATCCATCTGTATGTGGCTTCATGCAAGCCCATTTGAGTGCATCCAAGGGCAGGGGGTGACAGAAACACAGCATTAAAACATTTTCACCCCATGTTGCCTCAGATGAGGAAATAGAGACTCAAAAAGGGTAAGCCGCCAGAGTCACACAAGAATTGGCAGAGTCTGGAGTAGGGACATGAGTAGTGAGACTGGAATAAGAGCACTTGGGCTCCATCTGCATCTTACCCTGGTCAGATCAGCCGTTGTTCTTCCTGCTGACTATTGGTGCTGACTATTGGTAGAGTCATGTCTGGGGCCAGGTCCCGCGGGAGCCATAGAAGAATTTGGAATCATCTGAGATTTGGAGTTTCTGTAATTTCCTGATGCAGTATCATCAAGGAAGCAGCTCTCAGCCGACCCTGGCGGAGAGCAGAGAGAGTATGGAAGAGACTTTGCATGCCAGGGAAATGAACCAAGGGAAGGAGGAGAAATTGAAGAGAAATGGAGATGGATGGCAGGAAGTGGGAGGAAAACTTCATTTTCTGGTTGTTTAAATGCCATTTTCTTGAAATTATTTGACAGGCAATTTCCTCCCAAGGTTTTTCCTGGGGAGTTGACTTCTGTCACACAGTTTTCTCTCTGCCTCTTTTCTCTCCTTTCTCCTTCCTTACTTTATCCCTTACCAATCTTTCATTCTTTCTCCTATTAAAGTGACTTTGGGGCTAGGGATTTACTCACCAGGCTAAGTACTTGTCTGGCAAGCTCCAGGTCGTAAGTTCATTCTCAGCACCAAGAAAGAGAGAGCGAAAGAAAGAAAGAAAGAAAGAAAGAAAGAAAGAAAGAAAGAAAGAAAGAAAGAAAGAGAGAAAGAAAGGAAGAAAGAAAGAAAGAAAGAAAGAAAGAAAGAAAGAAAGAAAGAAAGTGGCCTTGTGTCTCTTTTAAAGTGTACCTAGGTAGGCAGGAATGGCCTTGGAACTCAGGGCTGCTGAACTTGGAGCAAAATACTGGAGTCCCAGTGCTCCTGGTGAGGTACTATGGAGAGGGCCGAGTGTGATAAGGCCCCTGACTAACCAAGTTAGGGAATGGGTGTCTGATCCTGGATGTCCCAAACTGCCCTGTCAGGTCTTTGGACCCACACACTGCTGTAACCATGTCTTCTCCTTTTTCATAGTGTGAGATTAGCTTGAAGCACCAATGGTGAGACCCTTGGACTGGACTTCTCCACCAGCTAAATGAGAATCTACTGGCTCCTGGGGTCCTGGTGAAAATTTTGTTTTACACTACCAAGAGCCAATAATTGATATTTTTAAAAAATTACTGATATATTGAGCACACTCCTTTTCCTGCTTGAAGGAAAGTCAGCTGTCTCCTCCACCCTTCATCCCATCATCTCCTACCCCTTCCTTCCCCAACATTTTCCAGGGGCCACAGAAACACCTGCTGGCCTTGTGGGTGTCTACCTGCAAGGGTCTGTAGCTTCAGTAGTCTCATTGTGTGTCCCCCACCCCCATCTAGGGCAGGCTTTGCTGGAAGGTCTGTCTGCTTCAGCAGCCCAGCCACTAATCCCTGGCCCTCGCTGCCTGCCCTTGCCTAACTGGGCTCTGTCTTCTGAGCCAAGCAGGGCTGTGTCCTCATGTACTCAGAGCTGCTAATCTAAGACATTAAGAAATCATCCACAATAAATTCTGGCTTTCTGAGTGTTCTCTCTGTCTCCAAAAACCACAACTGAGGGCCCCTCTAGAATGAAAATTTCTTATCTTTTTTGGAAAAAGAGAATCACAAAGATGATTTATCTAGTTGGTGACTGTGTAGTAGTGACCATGGACACCAAGCCATTTCCTATCTTTGGCCTCATGTGGTTTTGGAGCAAATGAGACAGAGAATTACCTGGAAACAGGAAGTGAAAAACTTCATCTGTTAATGTAATAAACAGTTTTGAGTTCCTGATGCCTGCTGTGCTTACCCACAGTCGGTTGAATTATGTGTGCTCTCTGCTCATAGCCTACCAGGGGCAGACGTACTAAGTTAGGACTGAAAACTCAGGGACATGTTAGCAGAAGCAGCACTGGCTGTTTCAAGCTAACCTCACACTATAGAAGACATAATTACAGCAGTGTGGGGTCCAAAGACCTGACAGGGCAGTTTGGGACATCCAGGATCTGACAGCCATTCCCTAACTTGGTTAGTCAGGGGCCTTATCACACTTTGGCCCTCTCCATGGTACCTCACCAGGAGCACTGGGACGTCGGTATTTTGCTCCAAAATTTTGCTCCAAAATATGTCCGAGTATCTACAGTGGCTTGGCTTCCAAAGTCCCTGGAAGGAACTCAGAAGTGTGAAGCAAAGAAGAGACAGAGCTGGAAGAACTAGGTCTAGATCCAGCTGGGGGACAGACTCTTCAATTCTACCTCACGTGATTACAGGCTGGCCTTTGCCTTGACTCTTAATGCTTGCTTACTCAGTGCCACTTGGGAGGTCTAACAGGAGGCTTCTTATGTGGGGCCAGCTGAATGGGGATGGAGAAGCCCAGGATAAAAGTGTGCGTAGAAAAAGGACATCTTTCAAGATTGTTCCATGTGGGCTGAGGATTTAGCTCAGTGACATAAGCACCTGCCTGGCAAGCATGAGGTTGTGAGTTTGATCCCCAGTACCAAAAAAAAAAAAGATTGTTCCATGTGAAAGAGGAGACCTGGGGACTCTTACTCCTTCCTGCTCATCTCTGAGGCTGCCCAAGCCTCAGATCAGGATTCCTGATATTTCCAGGCCCTTTAGCCTGCCTTCAAATCTTCTCTCTATCTTCTACTTCTGCCCAGGCAGTAAGAAAAGCCACAACAACATCTCTTTTAGGTAGAATACGGCAAGTGAGAGCTCTAGCTCTGCTCCTAAACTACCTGGATGCAAATCTCTGTTCTGCCTCCTGTTAGCTCCGTGACCCTGAAGTACTTATCTTTTTTTATGTTTTACTTTCTTCAATGATGATGTCAGAATAACAGTGGTACCTTCTTTCCAATCTTGCTGTAGGGAACAGTTATTTATATAAAATGGTTACACCATTGCCTGGAATATGGTAGGTGCTATATAAGAAAACAGCTGTCATTATTTAAGGGCTTGTGAGGTCCAGAGGGCACTGGGCCAGGCAAGGAATAGCCTATAATTATGTTAGGGTACAGAACAGAGGAGTCTGTATGCTACCTGGATATGGAAGCCTGTCTCTTCTTTGCTTCACCCTTCTGGGTTCCTTCCAGAGACTTCGGAAGCCAAGGCATCATGAACAACCCAAACTCCACTAAAGGAGGGCCCAGAATGCTGTTCTAATACCAACTCAGCCTTGTCCTATCCAAGGACCATTGTAGGTGGGGGTGACACTGCCAACACTGAGTTAACTCAGGAAAGCACCCTCCTCTGGATCTTATAGTGGAGACAGTCTCCATTCCGGGGGCCAGAACATGTTGGGGAGGGTGTTTATTTCTGGATCCAAGAGAGGTGAACAGAGTCTCTGCTCTTCCTTCTTGGTTTGGAACTTTCAAAGTCGCTGAGAGGAGAAGGAATGCAGTGCTCCTGGGGACCTTGCTCCCTTTCACTAACCACAGTTGGCCCACAAAACCCACAGCCTCCAATCGATCCATTCATTAGAAAGTCTCCTGATTACTAGAGCCTAAGAACAACTCTCAGCTCTTCTCCGTCCCCTGCCAGTTCTCAGTGCAGAACTGCTGGCCCCAGAGCAGCTGTTTGTTGGTCCTGAAGCAATCTCCTTCTTTCTCCTTTCAGAACTGGAGACTGGGGCAGAGTCCAGGCAGGATCACCATGTGGCACAAGGGATTTTTAAGGTTGTTAGGTGAGAACTGTGTTCCTGAAATTACACTCCTATGATACATCAATGCTCTGCCTTGTGCTAGAAGCAGTTTACAGAGCTGAACTGGATTACTGAGTCCCTGCCATAATGTACCAGTTAGAATACAGAATTTGGGTACATCTTTTATTCACTGGAGCATTTGAAAAGTCATATGAACCTGCCAGCCTTGGTTTCCTCATCTGTAAAATGAAGATCATTATAATTTGAATTTCACATGACTAATGATAGGATCAAATTAAAAATTCAGTGAAAAATACTCTGCAGCTTGAAAAAACATATGCCAGTTGTATGGTGTAGATCTTAAATGTCCCTCTAAAGTCTCATATATTCAGACCTGTGGCTCATTTGAAAGAGATATACCCATCAGTGGATTAATCCATTGATGAGTTCATGGCTCAGTGTGCTGGCAGAAGGTGAGGCCTTGTTGAAGAAAGGTCACTGGGGGTGTGTCCTGGAAAGTTGTAATCTTTTTCTGGTCTGGCACTTCTTCTCTCTCTCTGATTCCTGGCTGCCATGCTATTTTTGCCCTGGAGCCAACCAATCATGGACTGAACCCTCTGAAATGTGAATCCAGATAAACTTTTCTTTCTTTAAATTGCAGATGATGAGTATTTTGTTCCAGCAATGAAAAAGCTAACTAATACACCAAGTTTGCTTATCATTAGTAAAAGATTTAGGATTTGAAACCAACGTGTCTCTATTTAGATTCTAGATCTTCGGCTTTCTAGCAGTGAGTCTTAGAACAATGCAGGAACTCCTTTTGAGCTCAGTTTTCCTCATAGGTTAAGTGGAAATTGCATTAACTGTCTCAGAGCATGGTAAAAAGCCTGGTTTATAACCAGGCACTACTTGCAAGTGGGTGCCAGTGAACGCCAGCTACAACTTTACACTGAAATTATCATAGCAGTAAGATGTGAAGAGACTCTCTACAGAAAGCAAACCAGACTTGTGCACACATCTTGTGTTCTATCTAGCGGTAACTCCCAGTACTATAATCACTTAATAAATATTTGCTGATTGATTGAGGATGATTGATCCTGGACCCCAGTGTCAACTCCCTTGAAATACTAGAATTCCTGCAGATCCCCAGGTCCTGCCTGATCCTAAGTCTTTTCTACAAAGATGGAACAACTTTGCAAGGAGTCCCCTGGGTTCCTTTCATATCCAGTTAGGTCAGATATTTGAAGCTCATAAAATGCTATTTCATTAAATTGTGTTTTCATTCTTACAAGAAGAATGTCATGTCAAAGGTATTTTATTATGTAAAGAGCAGAAAATGTATTTTTAGAACACAACAAGAAAAATCACATCCTAGTTCTTCCTTGAATTTGAAAAGAAAATAACAGACCACATGCCTAAGTTTTTCAGTCACTTTTTTTTTAAAGGAGATCTCATAGCTGATTTTGGGGGGTTCCTAGACTGTGGGCTCATGTTATCGTAGGCACACATTTTTGCAGAAAATTGAAAAACTTCTAGAATCATTATCAGTCTCCATGAAAATTACTTCCCTCATAATATAATGTATATTTATTAAGTGCCCACCCATTGCAAGGCTCTAGGCACTAAGGCTAAAGTCAATTAACCAGACCAGTCTAGCCCCTGGGGACACCTAGAGAAGTACTTGTGGAGGAGGCAGACTTGTAATACATCATGCTCACACAGTGCAGTGGTGCTGCATGAGAATCAGGAGGTGCTTAGGTGGGTAGAGAGCGAGGAAGGCTTCCTGGAAGAGGAACCCCTGTACCTGAGTTGGGAGAAATATCTTATCCCGTCTGGAGATGGGGAAGGAGCATTCCAGAGTGAGGTAGCAACGTACAGCAATTGGAGCTGGGAAAGAAGATCAGAGGGAGTGGAGAGGCCAGACTGACTTCATTTGTCACTTGCCTCTGGTCACTCATGTGACATTCAACTTTACCTTGAGGACCACTGAGGAAGCAGAAGTTGTGGATAGGACCCATTCATTTAGCAAATGTTTTCTAAGCACAAGGCACAGACTAGATTTTGCAGGACCATGAAGAGGTATCTCATGGACTCTTGTCCTCAAGATTTGCAGCATCTCCTTAGGAAAAGAGGGGTTTGGGGGAGTGTGAGACTTAAATACACTTGCTAGCTAAAGAAAAGATACCCACAGAGGGATAGTTCAAGCAGATGAAGAGACAGGGCCACTGCCAGGATGCAGGCAGCATCCTGGGAACAGGCAGGGTGAGATGCAAAGAGATTTGTGGGGTCAAGAGAGGGGAAATTTTGCCTCTGAGTAGAAGTAGGGTTGGCAGAAGGGGGGGGTCAGGAGTCTAAACCTGCTAAAAGTTCAGATGATTGGTGGGGATATCAGTGGTGATTCATGTGGGGATAAGAGATGTTTACTGACTCATTTGACAAATAAGGCAAATGACTAGTGAGCACTGAGAATGTGTCACGGTCTCTTTCTGCCTGGCCTGCTGTCCCTCTTTACCCTTCTTGTCATTTCATTGCGAGCATGCTTTTTTTTAGTGTCCCCCTTGGGAGACCTTTGCATGCTCTCCCATGCTTCCTCCTCCTCTGGCCCCAACATACTTTGGCTCTTTGTTCTTGTTTTTTGTGTTCCCCTTTTTGGTGTATATTTCTTATTCCTTTTCATACTAAACAAACTACAATGGTTGAGGCAGCATATGTCTCCCATAGAAATCATATATACTTGGTGTTCAATCAAGTATAATAGACAAGTAAATAAGTGAGTGAAGTAATGGATTTCAAGAGCCCAGGTCATTTCAGATGCTGGGAATGACTTTCCTCCAACCCTGCTTCTATGCCGAGCTCCACTCACCCACCCACTGTGGCCTGCCCCAGGATGCTGCTAGGTCACATGCTTGTCGCAGGCCCTTTGCACTTGAGTGTGGTCATGGGTTTTGACAGCATGCCAACACTGTAGGGACAGAACTCACTTGTCAGTGAATGCAAGAATAAGCAGAACCTGAGGCTTTGTCCAAGTCACCCAAAGACTCCTGTGACCTGTGTACTTCCTTTTCTTGGTTTCTTCTTGCTCTGTTGTAGCTTACGTGGTAGAGCAACCCTGACGATGGGCACTGCCAACCACACCATGGCCTTGCCTCTCACTGCTGACAGTTCTACATGACCAACAGTAATGCTACTACTTCGTCTGATTCCAGGGTTTCCTCAGTGTGGTCTCAGCCTCCTTCTGTGGTCCTGTCTTCCAGTGTACACTCTTAGTCTCCAATAATGGAGGTCTAAGTTTTACCCAGTGTTTAATTGCTGAGATTTTAAAAATAAAATGGCTTGCTATCAAGAAGTTTATAGTCCAATGTGACTGTAGGGGGGTAGGACAAGAAAACAGCTGATTGTGCATCCCAGTTAGTGTTACAGGAGAGGAAACCCAAGTCACTACAGGAGGCCACAAGATGAGGGTTTAGGGACAGCTTCCAGGGGATCTTCTAGCTCAGCCAAGATGAAAAGAGAGGGAAGGTGAAGGTCTAAGCCATCCCAGGTACAGGGAGCTTCAAGGGCAAGGAGATGACAGGAAGAGCGGCCTGATGCTCCTGAGTGTGGAACAGAGGGTTGGAGGCAAAGAGGTAGCAAGGCTGGTCACACTGGTGGCAGCATGACTCCGTCCTCCCTGGGAAGTAAACTTTCCTAAAGCCAGCTCAGCCACCACCTCCTCCAGGAAGAGTTCTGTCTTCCCAAACCATGTGACCCTGTTCTCACGCCTATCCCATCTGCACCCTTCTCATAACCCTCCTCATGGTCCAGCTCATTTTAGGTTTATGGCAACACCTGCTCCACCATCTTCAACGGGCTGAGAACACCACTGGAGCAGGGACATGGTACTTTAATGCCCCGCACAAGTATTTGATGAAGACCAACTATGGGCTAGATTTTTAGATACTTGTATACAACATAGAATGAGACAGACTGACTGAAATGAAACACCCAGATCACTCTGTCTCTTCACGAGGTGCCCCAGTGAGTCCTCACGAGGTTGCTTTAAAGGAGTGGGGAATATCAGCAAATGGAAGGCAGCTGTCTGTCAGGTACCACTTACTCTGTGACTTTTGGTAAACTGTGTAACCTGTTCGGTGGGGAAAGAACTTACTCCTCTCTCTAGGTATTGTTATGAGCAAATGTGCATCAAATGTGGAAGTGCTTGGTAAACCTTAATGTGGCTGCCAAAGACCACAAGCTTAGGCACAGGTGCTTTTCCACTGCTTCTTGCCATCAACATCTGCCTTCGCTGTCAGACTAGGCCTCTCTATGTGGGCAGCTGCCGGATTCTGTTCTGCTCAGCTCCTCTTCCAACTGGCCCCCATTCTCCTCCAACTTTTTGCATTTCTTACTAGCAAGCGATAACCTCCAGTGCTTCTAGGAGGCCTCATGTGTGGGGCTGTCATTTCCAAGACTGCAAATTATCCTCTGACTCTAGAGGAACTAATTCTTGGTTTCTTTAACCTCTGAGTTGAACTGTGTCCACATTTCAACTTAGAAGAATGAGCAATTCTCATACATGTTCGAACAGTGAACCTTTTAAAAATCAGGGCATTTTTTGGTTGGAACTACAAAAACAATTTTAAAAATAGAATGTCCAATTTCATATGAGCCTTACCAATACTAAGTCAGAGAACCTAAACCCTTGATTTTCATGTAGACAGGTCGTAGCAGGTGTCAAATGCTTAAGAGAAATTTTGAGACCCCAAGTCCTAAGTGAAGAATATTTGACACTTAGTCTTTAGGTTGAAATATGAGGGTGTCTTTATTTTCAAGGCTTCTGCTCCATGAAACAGGGATTGGGAGATCAGGGTCTCAGAGTTTAACCAAGCCTCAAAAACTACTCTGAGTTCTAAAGGGCTTTTGGCTTTCCAGTCACCTTAGATTTCTTTATTTTCCATTTTCCGAGTGTGTGTGTGTGTGTGTGTGTGTGTGTGTGTGTGTGTGTGTATTATGTGTTTTCTGCGGATTGAACCCAGGACCATTACCTGAGCTATGTCCCCAGCCTTCTTTTTACTTTTTATTTTGAGATAGGGTCTCACTAAATTGTCCAGGCTGGACTTTGACTTGTTCTCCTGCCTTAGCCTCCCAAAGTGCTGAGATTATAGGTATGTGCCACCACACTTGGCTTTCTGTCCTTTTTACAACTATTCTCATGGTATCTATGGCAGTCTCACCCCCAGCCCTTTCTGTTCATGCTTAGAAAAGCCGTGGAACATGTTAACTTGTTAGGAACACGAGACTTGAGTAGCACTGTCTGGTTTCATATCCAACCTTTGTACTTATTATCTATGTAACCCAAGAAAAATTTTCTGTGCCTCAGTGGACTTATTTGTAAAACATTGTAAATAATGGCACTGACCTCAAATGGCACTGGTAGAGATTAAAAGAGTTGACACAGGGGCTAGCAGGCCTTTTCGGTAAAGGGCCAGACAATAAACATTTTTAGTTTGCCAGCCATGCTGTCTGTCCTTGTCACAACTACTTAACTCTGTCATTATATCACAAAAGCAGCTGCAGACAGTACATACACGAATGGATGTGCATTCTAATAATATTTATTTATAAAAACTGGTAAGGAGCCAGATTTGCCTGGAAGCCCAGAGTTTGCTGATCCTAAAGTTAGTCCATGAATCAAAGTGCTTGGCATGTAGTGAACACTCAATAAATGCTAGCAGTTATTACTCATTCACAAATAGATGAAATACTGAACACCTACTCAGTACCAAGCACTGGTTTGTGTGCTGCGGTGCAGCCACAGCAACAAAGAACAAACTTTCTGTGTGGACAAGACCAAAATAAACAAAGAAATGAATAGAGAAAATACCAGGTAGTGGTGAGTATTACATGAAAATAAAAGCAGAGGCAATGATAGTGATGTCGTGGTAGGCTACCACAAAGGGCTGGCTAAGAAAGTCCTCTCGGGACACGTGACACTTAAACCAAGACCAGAATGGCAGCAAGAAAATTTTAGGCAGAAGACAGACCAATCCTAGCTTGCACATATGCCCTTAGCCCAGCTACTAGCCAGTGGCAGAGTCGGCAACGCCCATTCCAACTTGCACCTCAGGGTGCTGAGATGGCTGTGGGGAAGAAACCCCTCTCCTTTCCTTGATCCTTTGCTCCTCTCCTACAATATATCTCTTTTCTCAGTGTTCTTCTCCTCAGCCTTGCCCACCTCTCTCTACCCTCCCTGCCTGCTCAAGGTCCTCAGCCCAGGCACAGCAATGTTTCTGCTACTCACATTTGTCTCTAAGTTCCAAGTTTGCTACAGTGGCTACCCTCCACCTTAAATCAGAGAGAACTCCCTTGCCACTGTCCTGCAGATGACAAGGAAGCGCTAGGTTTGGCTTTCTTTCATACAGGGGAAGCAGAAGTCCACATATAGCTGTTAGACACAGAGCCCGGAATTATAAGTTTATGTCCAGTGTCCTTTGGTTCTATGGTTCCTAATCTCTTTGCTGAGTGCAAAGGCATGTAGATTCTGGATCCTGAGCATGATCCAAGCTCCATCTTTTCCTTCTCCCCACCCCTTTGATCTGCAGTCTTCTCTTATTCACTGAACATTCTAGCTCACAAAGAGTTCTGTGAGATGGCTTAGCCCAAGTAGACCACACACATGACTCTGCTTTCTATGGAGAACAAATTTTGAACTCAGTTTCTGGAGTTGGAACCAACTTGCTGAGATGATAAGCACAGTGAGTTAACTCTTGTTAGCTTCCTTGTCAGAGTGACAGTTTTCCTGATCTGGTTCTTGGTTCTAGTACACACTTTTCTTGGAGTCTATACTCCTCTGTTCCTTCCTTAAATTTCCACTTTCTATAATTTTTTTTGTGGTACTAGAGATCAAACTCATGGCCTTGTACATAGTAGGCAAGTGCCCTACCACTGAACTACGTCCCCAGCTCAATTTTCACTTTCTTAAGAAATCTCATCACACTTTGTCCCCAACTGTTCTGCTTTTACTGGCCCCAGAATCCCTCTAAAAATATGTGCCCCAGAACTAGCGCTGCTTCCTTTGGCCAGGAACAGAGGCTGAGACGGCACTGCCTCTCTTCTTTGTGTCCTTTGCTTCTCCTCATCTGGCCATGAAAGGGTTTTCAAGGCCGCCTGACTCACTGACAACTGGTGTTGCTATGGTGGCCGTCATGTGCCACACTGGTCCCCAGTGGGTAGGTGGTGCTGTGGGTTGGGTTATAAAAGTTCTCCAGTCCATCGAGGAGGTGTCCACTCCACTCATTGTTGTCTTGTGTTGCTGTCTTGGGGCCCAGGAAGCCGGCTGGGGAAAGGAAAGTCTGACCTTCTCTTCCTGTCAACAATGATGTTCTGCTGGGATATGGCCCTTCCAGGGATGAGTCACCAGGAAGGGCAATCTGCTTCTGCCAAGTGGAGGAGGAAGCACTGGCAGGCGTGGGGCGCTTGCCTTCCATAACCCAGGGCCACCAGGGCTTGTGACTGAGTAAGGATCTGCCAGACAAAGAGAGGATCAGAATAAGCTCTCCATTAACTCCCAGAGTGGGGTTAGTCCCCAGATCCCTCCTTTCTCCCCTAATTTACCGTTCAGTCTTCAATCTGCCCAAGACTGATGTCCCCAAACATGGTTTTGATGATTCACATTTTTATTATAGTCCTCTATAATGCTTGTAATAGAAAATCCAGATGCCTTCGTTTGACTGCAGCTACCTTTCTTACCTCAGCATCAGTCCCCTCGTGCCCTCTGCTCCTATCACACTGACTGCCTGCACTCTGAATGTGACATCATGCACATGACTCCCTCCACACTTTTGTTTTTACCATGCCCTTCCTTGTGCTGGGATGCCTTTTCCTTTCCAGATGCATGAAGACACTAAACCTTGTTTCCACTCTCACACTGTCCATAATAGTTACTGAGCATCGTTGATGTGTCAAACACTTGCCATGTACTGAAGCTCCTGCCTGCAGGCTAGAAAAGCCCTCAAGGACCTGCCAAGCATAAGGAGACCCAGACACACATGCTGGCAACTTGAAAGGAGCCATGTGACTCAGGGTACTATGGGAACACCTGTAACATCTCACTGTGCCTAGAGAAGATCAGAGAAGGGGGCTGGAGGATGGAACACCTCTGCAATTTTCACTGAGGCATTAATAGGAGTAGGGCTTAGGTAGGCCAAGAAACAGGTGGGAAGGAGGCAGAAGTATGTTTGGACTAGAGGAAACTGAAAGGAGGAAGACTGAGGCGATATACTGTGCATTCTAGGAACTGAAAGTTTGTCTATAGTAGAGGATGTTAGCAGGGCAGTAAAAAGGATTGATTTCTCCCAGGTTTCTGACTAAGTGGTCCATGTACCAAGAGGACCAGGTGTTGGGGTAGGAGGACTATCAGTACAAACCTGGATGTGTTCAATGGAGCTCCCTGATGGGTATTTGAAGACAAGTGACTAGGTGAGAAGACAAGGCTGGGTCTCCAGGGACAGATCTGTGTTGGAGGAGTGCATGGGGCCATTGCCGGGAAAGGATGAGACGCCCCTCTTCCATGAAGCCTCCCCTGATACCGCCAGCCTACTGCAGCTGTTCTTCTTTGATGGATCCCATGCTGCCTTGCATTCAATAGCTTTTCTCCACGAATGACCATCTTCCAACCGAAGAAGTCAGTTAAGGTATCCTTGTCATGGCACTCATGACAGAAGTGAGAGCCTTAGCCAGAAAGGGCAGAAATTTGAGAACTATGTTAAGAGGGTACTGGTAGAACTGTGATTGCCTGGGTGCAAGCAGTGACGGGCAGAGAGAGAAGAGATCTGGCCATTTGCAGCTTACTAGAATGGTTGACAGATCAGACTAACAGAAGAGGAGAGGAGAGGGTTTGGGGATGAAGAGAATAAACTTATTAAACTGTGGACACACTGAGTCCACAGTTGTGATGCCCAAAAGACCTCTGCTGGAGGAATCCAGTGGGCATGAAGTTAAGTGTAGGACCTGGAGTTATACTCTCCCCTCTCCAGTCAAACTGTCTTCTTGGTGAGTTTGTTTCTCATATCAATATCTTTGCACTTGCTCTCACCTTTGCCTGGGCTGCTCCTTCTCTAGACACTCACATGGCCCCTGCACTGAAATAACTCAGGTTGCTAGCTAGAGTTGGCCCTTTACTCGCATCACTCACCATTTACTTTCCAATATGATATCATAACATTGTTGATGTGTTTTATGTCTCTCCTCACTAGAATGTGACACACACCCCTGCCCCAAAGGGCAGGAGTTTAGTCTGTCATTCACTTTCACTAAAAAAGTCTTAGAACAACACTGAGTAGGTATTCAGTCAAGGCTGTTGATAGAAGATACTGGAGTAAATAGGGAGTGCGATACTGCCCTTGTGGCAGATGGGAAAGGCAGGGGGTGGGGGAGTGACAAACCAAGAGGCAAAATGGGAGGACAAGATTTCTAGTGTAGAACCTGAGCTGAAGTCCCTATGCCTAAAGCTGCGAAAGGAGCCCTGGGTAGGGGATTAGATAGGAAGAGCGTGACCCTTGAGCCTAGACCTTGTACAAATGCCTGCATTTTATACCTTGTTTAGAAGCCCCAGATAGTGGTACAGTGACAAGGTGTCCAGAGAGTGCAGATTCTAACAGAAACAGGGGATATGAGAGCAGCTGTAGACTGAAAATGTCCCTTGGGGCAGATTCCTGAAAGGCAGGGACAGACCCCAGACATAATGGACAGTAAATGCAGTGACTGAATGAGAAGAGAGATGATGCAAAGCTGGAGCTACATGGTAGGTTTGGGGAAGGTGGTTTGAGAGCAATCAGTTCAGATAAATAATGACCACAGCCTCCTAACTGCTCTCCCCACTCCACTTTGGCAGGGAACTCTCTGCAGAGTAATCTTTCAAAAGCATAAATCAGCTCATGTTACTGCCCTCTCAAAACCATTACTTAGAATAAAACCCAAACTCCCTGGAGAGTGATAAACAAGGCCCTAGGGAATCTGGCCCTGCATTCTCTGATCTCATTTCTCCCATGCTACTTGGTGCTCCCTCTGCTCCAGCCTCACAGAATTTATTGGCTCTTGAACCAAGCTCCTTTCTGCCTCAGAGCATCCTTCTGCCTCAGAGCCTCTTCCAGCTCATCACCTGGTCTTGTTCTTACTATATTCAGGTCGCTGTTCAAATGTCATCTCCTCTATGCGGGTTTTTCCAAGCATCCAAAGTCTGTCTTACCTCTACACTATCTTACCTTACACTATCTGGGTTTTGTTTTGTTTTGCACGGTAGAAAATTAGGCATGTTGTATATTATATGATTATTATTTGCTTGTTTGTTTTTGTTCATTTTCTCTATCCAGGTATAGGCTACAGAAGGCTAGGGTTTTTGTCTGTTTTATTCATGGTTACAAGCTTTGCATGTAGTACATCTAGCTCCCTGACCCCAAAATATGCTGAGTAGATGTTTGAATAGATGAATAACAATCACTAAAGCTAACTTGCAGAAAGCCCTTACAAGACACCAGCTATGCAGAGGGGCATCCCCACTGGGCAGAGAAGCAAGCCTGGGCTTGTCGTAGTTGAATCACTTGTCCCCAGCCAGAGCCAGAGCCCACGGCAGCTGCAGGCAGTGAACATGGTAAGGAGCAGAGGCTGTGCTGAAGCTCTTCACCAGGCACAGTGGGAATGAGTCTGGCCCTCCTCTACTTGCTCCTAAATCCAGGGGTGAATGAAGGAAGTGAAATACCAAGGAGGAGTTTAGAGGAGCCAGGTGGAAAGGGAGGTGAGAGAGCCTGCTGAGGCTCCCTGCTGAGGCTCCCTGCTGAGGCCTGAGGAGCCCTGGGCAAAGTGAGGGACAGGAGCACCCTAAATCCTAAGCCTCAAAGGGACACCTTGGGTCTCAACAGTTCACTTCTGTCTTCAGGGGATCAGTAGGGGCTTGCCACAGAAGAGAATGACCCTTACTAATGAGGCCCTGACCCTTTTGGAAATGTCTCTCCAAAACTGTCCTCCAAGCAGCTGGGAATTCCCCACTTCCTGCTAAGAATTGTGTAGGCCTCTGGGGATTTTCCTCAGCGCTGGAATTCAGGATGGTTTCCAGCTTTTACCATGTCTTTATCCTCTGCATACCAATGCTTCTAGCCCCCACCTCTCTTTGCAAGAAAAAGGTCCACTGGACGCACACACCTCCTGTAGCCTTCCTGGAGCAGATTTCCTATTCATATTTCCTCAGAAGCTGCCTGCTGAGCTGACTGGCAGACACACTTAGGAAACAGGCCCACTTTCTCTTCTCTTTGAGGTGGATAACTGTCTAATTACTTTCCTTATTGCTGAGACAAAATACCCAACAACCACAGATTAAGGGAGGAAACATTTATTTGTGTCACAGTTTGATAGAGGTTTTAGTTCATAGTTGGCTGACTCCATGGCAGGACTGCATGGCAGAGAGGCATCACAGAGGAGAAACAGCTCATAGAGGCAGAAGCAAAAGCAGCAAGCAGCAAGAAAGACAGAAGCCCTCTTTCTGTCCCTGATAGTCTATCCAGGTACGTGTCTTAGGGCAGGTAACACACACCGAGGGTGGGCCTTCCTATTATCCACACCCAGAGCTATGTCAAACCAATCAGAGGACTAATTTAGTAGGCACATACCCTTCGTCACAGCATCACATACTCTAGATCCAGCCACCTGTGAAAATACCCACCTATGGCTGCATGAGGCTTTGGAGGACATCTAGACACAAGGCATAACTCAATTGCTGCTCCCAAGGTAGGATGGAAGAAGTAAAGATGTGCAGAAAGGAAGTATAGTTGTAAGGCAAGGTTATGCATATCTATACTCCATATGTTTAATCTCTAGCCTTATGACCAGGTATTGCAGAAACCCAAGATTTAGCTTATCCTCTTCTCATATCCTAGTTTACTATCTGGCCAGAAAACTGGCAAAGACAGATTGGCCAATAGACTACATCCCTCAGGATTGAGGAATAGACTAAGAAAAGGTGAGATTTGTCACAGGGACTCAGGGGCTAGACTTGCAGATACCTAATGAGTAATTAAGAACAACATAAAGCTTGGCATTTCTGCATTCATTTTATATATCTTCCTTGTTAACTTAAAACTGTGGATCAGATCCCTGTTCTGCTCTGACGAGATATGTTAATCAGCTATGTTCAGCTATGTTAATCACTTAAGGAGTATCAGTGTGACAAGATTTATTAGCCCTAAATTTACCTGGTCTGTCTTGTCACTCTTCAAGACTGTGAACACCAAGATAAGAGTAAAGTAATTTTTAGGGTTTTCAGACACAGTCAATTACCAGTGTTTACAACATCCAGTTCCAGAGCCTCCTTGCTGTACCTAGAAGTCACCAACCACTGTTTTAAACCTATAACCACCTCAGATTCCATGAAAAACAGAGCTTCAGAGATCACTCTGTGATGAGATTGACTCTCCCAAGCAAACAATCATTGTATGGGACCAAATTATCCCTCAAGTTGTAAAGATTCCTCCAAAACCTACAAAACAAGAACTGAGATAATGATCCCCTAGATCCTGGGGATAATCTCAGATAATCTCTATTCATTTGTGGAGAGTCAGTACCAATGTCTGTCTCCGAAGGGGCCCCTTCCAGTTGCTCAAGTTGGAGTCTTTTCCTGGTGTCCCTTACTCTCTTCTCCTTTCCTCCTGCTTCTCCCTCTCTTCCTCTCCACTCCTTGTCCCCTGGCTCCTCTTCTTCTACTTCCCTCCTATTTCAGCACTGGAGTTTGAGTCTGGGGCCTTTGCACTGATTTACATCCCCAGTCCTTTCATATTTTGAGACAAGATCTCACAAAGTCACTAAGTTGCCTAGCTGGGCTTTAACTGTTGATTTTTCTGCCTCAGTTTTCTAGACTGCTGATATTGCGAGTGTATGCCTTCATGCCCAGCTCTCTCCCTCACTTTCTAACTCTGCCTAACAAATCTACCCATGTCTCTCACTGATGATGCTGAAATACTTTTGCTGTGATGAAAATCCAGAACCCATTCATCCTCCTTGGGAGACCTACTTGGACCCCATGTAGTGATATTGTTTGATGAACGAAAAGGAGGTAAAACGAGGTGTCAAACTATGGTAATTATTTGAGTGAAAGATTTTCTTTTAATTACTTTCCTTCCTCTCCCTCCCCACTCCCTCTTTTTCTCCTTTCTCCTCTCTTCTCTCTGCACACCTTTGAAGCTTAGGATTTCCTTTCTGTGGTCAGAGACTTAAAAGTTCCTAGAAAATCAGTGCTTATGGGGCTGGGGATTTAGCTCAGCGGCATGAGCACCTGCCTTGCAAGCAGGCGGTCTTGAGTTTGATCCCTGGTACCGAAAAAAAGAAAATTGATCTTACATATGAAAGTACTGAAGACATGAGACACTTGCTCCCTCTAACCAGAAATGGAACAAGATGACAGGGGGTACATCCAGGATATGCATCACCTTTATTATCAATTTTCCAGTGAAACCCAAACAAAGCTCATTTATCTAATGTCTTGAGTAAACCTCTCACCCACAAGTATGAGAATAGTTCCTGAGATACAGTGAGGGAGAATCGACCTCTGTGTGACCCCGAGGCAATGAAACGCAAGTCATGCACACTTGGTCCTAAACACTTTTAGATGAAAAGATACTTTGTGAACTGTCTTATATTTTATCTGTCTTTCTCTCTCTTTCTTGAGAGCTGCCCTATTTCTTTAGTCTGTAATCTGACAAATGTTTGCTTTCTGTGAGAAGGGGGCAGAAATGCAATGAGGGGAGGAGGAGGAGGGGAAAGGAGTTCCTGTGGATAATCCCGAAGCAGTTTTGACTGTGGGTCTGCAGTTCGGTCATTGTAGCTCCTGTGCAGGAATGAGCAGCAGTACAGAGGTTCCACATCAATTAGGAGGGAGGAAGTGATGCAGTTGGTTACTGAATGGACTCAGGGCGCTGCCTCTTCAGCCAGCTCCTGCTCTGTATCACATGCTTGCTGCAGTGCTCCTAGATCCTAGTGCCACTCACTTTGCCCCCACCAATTCTGGCAGCATTCTTCTGGGGACCTGCCAGGATGTGGCTCTGGATCGGTTTGTTTGTTTTTAATTTTAATTTAAGTAATCTCAGCCTATCTAATCCTCTGCTAATTCAACATGTGATTTGTAGTCACTATGTACAAATTGGCACCTACAGATTTTCACTTTGTGTAATCACCCAGACTCTTCATGAGGTCTCTGCATAAGGTGTAAGTCTCAGATGTGGCCAAAATATCTAAGATCTTGGAGGTGGCTTTTTGAGAAAAATCCACTGTTGTATATGTCCTTTTTCCTATTTTTCTGACTTTAGTATGAAAGATGCAAGCCATCTTGTATACTTTTGAAGGCTTCAGGATTGCCTGGAAAAAGATAAATTTCTCTTGCTAGAGCGGAGATGGCTATACTCTAGCAATGACAGAAGGGAAGACTGACTTCAGGAACAATAGACCAGCATCACCCATTAGGTAGAAGTGTTGGCAGCGCCTAATCTCAGTCTGAGGCCTTCCATGAATGGGCTAGGCCAGGGATGCCTAGTCCCAAAGCTAGGAAACGGGAGAATCTCAAGGAATCCTGTCTTGTTTTTCCTTTTTAAATCTCTTCTCAAAAGCACAAAAGACAGAAAGCTTACAGAATTGTGGTTAACACAGTGTTTACTGAAAAACTTCACCCCTGGGATGCATTTTACTAAACTGGACCATTTCAAAGCAGAGGATTTAAAGAGGGAAAAAAATGAGTTTTCTCTGCAATTCTCCTTGGCCTCAATTTAAGTTAAAGAGTGGAGAGAGATGGCCTCAAAATAAACTCTAAATTTTAACACAGTTTTCCAACTTGATTTGTTTGTAACAGGGAAATAAAATGGACAGAAATCTACCTGACAAGCTCAACCCTCTCTCTTTCTTTTGATCCCTGTTGGTTTCATTCTGAGTGTTAACTAGCATTAAAAAAAAGGAAAGTACTCACAGTAACATGGAGTACTAGGGAAAAATCTGCTATGATTTACATAAAAATAAAAAGCACTAATTGATACCCTTAGGGAAAGTTCTAATTGACCAGTCTATTTATAATTATAAATCTAGAGCTAAGGAAAAAAGGACGTTATAAGCCTGCCTGGCCCATATATTTAAAAGCTCTGGTTTAATGTAATTGCTTTTATGTCTAATGTGTTTTCTTGTCTGTTTACCTGTTAGTGTGAGTTTATGATAATTCATTTTTTAAAAATCAGATGACCAACAGCAACGGTTTAATTACCCTTTCTTAACATGAACTCTTGCCCCAGTCCTCAGATAAAATTCATCAAAAACAAACATTAAAAAACTTAATTCAAAACCAACAAGGCAGACTACCCTGAGATTCCTAAAGTACCAATAACTGTTCCATTTTTGGATTTTCCAACTCTCCTCCCCATCCCTCACTCTCTTTGTAGCCTCTGGCTCTGTGGACATTTACTAGAAAAACTTGTTATACAGATATTCAAGAGTTAGCAAACTTACTTGGGACTAAAGAAAAAAATTAAAGAAGGTGTGGTGGATTAACTAATAGTCAATTTGTAACACCCATCGGAACTGAGTCAGTGTGGTGCTGGGAGGTAAAATGGGCAGAGGTGGGTAGCCCATCTGAGGATTGTTGCCAAGGGCAACAAAAGAGAACTGGAGAGGAGGATGATGTGCCACTGATTCTCCTGGAGAAGCTTGTCATGCTGGTTTTCCTGATATGAACTAGGCTATTATCTGAGAAGCTCAGGGCCTCATTGAGACCAATGATGGATGCGGTTCTCTCTGGGGGAGCTCTACTCCTGACTTTAAGTGTTGCTTCCTGGCTCTCAGCCTGCTGGCACAGATCCTTCATTCTGCTGGTGTAGACTTTCTTGTTTCTGCCACTGACTTTTGGGCTTTCCCACCGCAGATCCCTGAAGTAGACTTGCCTGAAATATTGCCTTGGGCTCTAGGCCTCCAGCTAGACTCGTGGAAGACATTGCCATGGGTTCTAGGTCTTCAGTTGGACTCCTGTGGGACATTACACGGGATCCCAGGACCTCAGCTGGATTCTTTGACTCTCTAGTGTGTGGACAGACCTTCCACACTGTTTTGCATTTGACTGTTTGGGTGGATATTATAAAATAACCTTATAAATTATGTATTAAATCCATTCCCTTATAAGCCCTGACTACAATAGAACTCTTAAAACCTATCCATTACTGTGTAAACTACTGAACTCAACTTACATAAAAAATTGCAAATAAAAATCTTAAAACATGGTAATATTAAAGTTATGTATGATCTTATTTAAATTATGTACATGTTTCTGTATGTACTTTTTGGGTACATATCATATAATATATTTACATGATAAAATCCTCTAAAAGTTATTTATGTTAGCTTGTTGATAAGTGGACATTCATAATTAGCCTGCCTTTTGTTAACATTTCTTAGATAAATATTTAACAAATGAGTTAATTTAAATTTGTTGGTAAGATAAGAGTAAAACTGTCTTAAAGTTGTCAATGAGTGTTTTTTCTAGATTGTTACCCAATCTGGATGGGTCTTATAAATGTTTATAACAACATCTAAGTCATCAGTTGTAATATATTAGCTCAAGTACTCTTGATTTCTTAAAGTTTATAAAAAGATAATATATTTGGATCTATGAATGTGCTTCCATAAATTATTAAGATATAAAAAGGAAAGCTTAACATTGCTTTTCTTCACTAGATAGAAAATTACTAAGAGTTAAAATTGTATAAATCAATATGCACAAAGATGTAATTTTTCCCTGAGAAGCCTCTTGGGATCACAGGACTGCCAGAAATCTCACTCTGTGAGTGAAAAAGCAGCTGTCTCAAAATAATTTGCTTCAATTTTCTCCAGAATAAGTGACACCTTCAATAATTTTCCAGAATCCTATTGTGCCACACTCCAAAAAATGTTACTAAAAAATTATTTCATGTAGTTAAATTGGCTATAATTAAAAGCAATTATCTAAAAGATTTTCAGAGTCAGGGTTTATTTAAATGTTAAATTGTAAGACTATGTGTGTGTTTGATGCTAGGGACCAAATCTCGGGCCTTCACATTAAGCTACATTCATAGTTCTTTTCCTTTTTATTTTGTGTCCGTCTTGCTAAATTGATGAATTGCCCTGGCAGGGCTTGAACTTGGAATCTTCTTGCTTCAGGCTCCCAGAGTGTTGAGATTACAGGCATCCACCACCATACCCAGTTTGTACAGTATTTTTTAAAACTGGGAATTGAATCCAAGACTTTCACACTGAGCTGCATTCATAGCCCATTTTTTAATTTTTCTATTTTGAGACAAGATCTACTATGTTGCCCAGTCTAGGCTCCAACTTGTAATCTTCCTGCCTCAGCTCCCCAGAGTTCTAGGATTACAGGGCTATGCCACCAGGCTAAGTTTTATAAAGTCTTTAAATGACCAGTTTATAACTCTGGTTATATGAACAACCATTATTTTAGGATACAGCAGTAAACACTATGTATCAGAGACTACAGCTATGTATACATCTAAGGACTAAATTGGTCTAAATGTTCAAAAGTTTGTAAAATCAAAGGTATATGAATTTAACATAGTCAAAGTAACCGGTTAGTACTCTCTTTTATAATATATATATATACATTGTATTTGGATCTTAAATGTATAACATGATCAAATTTTTTTGGAATTTCTGCTCTTTGTACTTGGTACTATTCAGATAGAAAAAACCTGTCATTTGGACAATCTTGCCATTTAAAATCTGGTCTCCATCTATTGGTTTTGACTAGATAAATATTTGGTGATTGTATAAAAGAAATGCCCTATACATTAAGTAATAAGTGATGATGATAAATGATGAAAATGACTAACATATATTATGGTTTATATCTTGTGTCAACTTGAAAAGTCTAAAAGCTTAAATAAGTGATTTAGCAGCTCTACATCTGGGGTATTGAAAACAGTTACCCTTCTAGGATATTGTTCATGGTGCCAATTTGAGAAGGCTGAAACTTTAAGTGACTCAGCAGCTCTACAACCTGGGGTGTAGAAAGCAAGCAGTTACCCTTCTAGGGTATTATTCATTGTGTCAATTGGAGAAGGTTGGAACTTTAAGTGATTCAGCAGGGGGTCCCTAGTTTGTAACATCCTCATCCTGAGCATGAGGAGGGCAGGCAAGTGACATGAGTGCTACACCCACCCCAGGGGAGCAGCCTGCATACAGTAAAAGGCAGATGGGGAGGGACTGATGGCTGCTGCATCAGAGGAGCCCCAGTCTTCAGCTTTAGCTTGCACATCATCTCCTGGCTTCTGGCACATCATCTCCTGGCTTCTTGCACATCATCTCCTGGCTCCTGGCTTCTGACTGTTCAGCCTCTGCCTGGAGCTCTCCAGCCTTCATCGTAGGCTCTTCAACCTTCCGCTGTAGATTCTTCAGTGTTCTCTCAGACCCATCGGCTTCTTGATATGGACTTGCACCTGCACAGGATGCTGCAGGAGCTCTAGGGTTGGGCCCTTCAGCCTCTAGCTTGCATGCTCTGCACACTTCCTTATTCAACTTTGTGGCTGACCATTGTAAGCCAATCTTACAATTTCTTATACAGTTGTGTATCTTGTGTTATATCTGTTTCTTTAGTAAACCCTGACTGATACACATTTCTTAAATGGATAAGAATTCTAAAGCTGTCCTTTGATTCTTATCAGTGCTGTTATTCTGTGTAAACCTGAATATAGGTTTAAAGGACTCTAAATTTCACCTTAAATGTTAAAACTAAGTGAATATGTAAAGACTTCATGTACATACTGCTGACTTCTTTGTGTGTTAAATACATTTACGTTCCCCACATATACAAGCATTTTAAAAATGTAGTGCCCAAGGGAGCACCTTAACTTGCAGTTTCCTCCAAACTAAATTATTTTAGTGACAGATGTTTTCAGGTTTATGCTTATGTGTTCCTAATTGTATTATGATAATCAGACATGCCAAACACTAGTTACTTGAGGGAGTACTACTGTAATAATTAGAGATTGGGCATTAATCACCCAGCAAGTATATCTGAAAACAAGTACATTCTATTTGAAAAAGCTTTATTTAAAATATATGGCAAATTTAGATGAGGATTTATGTCACTTAATATTTTGGATTTGGCCAAACCTATTGAAGGTTACATATGTGATCATATGTATGATCATGTATACATCAGACACATGTGTTATTTTTCTACACTAAAATGGAAAATTAAATGTACTTTTGGGGCAATAATATGGAGAATCTAATGATCTTAGAATAATGCTGCCAGTCGCAATTATTACCCTAAAGTGTGATACATAATTTAAAAACTGGATTGTTTTGTCGATGGCTAAACTTTCCTCAAAGTTTTAACCAGAGCTGTTCTAGATCTTTTGTAACCACAGGTCATCATGTCCTGCTGCCCCCAGCCCCTGCCATCCCACCCCTAGGACTGGAGACTGAGCACAGGGCTCTCTACCACTGAACTACATCGCCAGACATTTTTATTTTTTAATTTTAGGATAGGATCTTGCTAAATTGTCTAAGTGAGTCTCAAATTTGTGATTCTCTTGCCTTCCTCAGGGCTGGGTTTGCCCAGTTTTGATTCTTTTTTAAAACTTGCGATTTTATGTATGGAAAAACTGTGCCAAATACTCTCAATACAGCTTTCTGGAAAAATTAGACTTATTAATTATGTTTCTTGGTTCAGGACTATTACTAACTGGATTTGTTTTTTTCTTTGTTAGTTTTGCTTTGTGTTATCTTTATAAAACTTTGTATCTGTTTCCTGTTAACATTCTGCGGCAGCATATCTTCTAACAAACAATTCGGGCAATATTTTGAAATGACAGTTCCCATCAAAGGACACTCCCAATATTAAATATTAAAGGAGCTGAGAGGCTTCTCACAAGGCCTCCAAAGTAAGCCCTGAAGAGCCTTTCCCAACCTTAATGGTAGGGGAAAAAAAACATCAATTAACAAAAATCTTATTTTGACTTGTTCTTAAACACCTGTGTGGAAAAATATATCCTAAAAATGAAGTAATTGATGGTAATAGAAACAGAGAGAGCTAGACTAGACCTAAAAAAGAGCTCTGAGAACATCAGCTACTATAGAATAGACAGGAAAGGCAACAGTGGTGAGCGTTGAGGGAAAAAAATTAAGGTCCAATAAACTCCAGCCACACCTCTGGCATTTTAACCTACAGTCATGTGAAGTCCAGAGTCTCAGTCCCACTAGATCTTCCAAAAATGTGCTCTTCAGTCTGTCTGAGCTTGTTACTGTTACTATGTTATTTTGAGGTACATTCAAGTATCTTCGGGGTAAAGATTTGACTTCTTAAGGAACCAAGGGTGAGGGATGGGGTAAGATGATGGGATAAATAACTAGTCTAAAGATAAACTGTGTACAGGATCCTAATAATCTCAATGAGTATAAACATTGTATGCCATACATGAGCTAAATTTAATAAAATCAACAAGAATGAAAAAGGGGAAAGGGCAACTGGGGGTTGAGGAAAGAGGTTAAAAAAAGGAGTCCAGTTATATTTTATACATGTACCACTCCCCAAAATGACTGTAAATTGCATGCATCCCAAATGTATATTAATAAAAAATTGGCTTCTTGTGTAGATCTGTCTATAAGGAAAAATACAAATATTTTATCTCCTAAGCTGTTACCTATGTAGTACAAATTGACTTTCTATTGTCTACCCCATATTTTGTTTATTTGGGTTATTTGGAGGCAGTCACTACAAAGACGTTTAGGCCTATAGAGTAGAAGCCAGATCCCAGCTCCTAAGTCCTGAAATGAGTTTAGTGGTCCAATGGTCACGTAAGAAATAGTTATCTTCATTTAATCTTCCTTTGTCGTTGTTGTAATTAAATAGTAGGGGATTTTATTTCTTATTGGGAAAACAAGGCGCAATCTGTGTGCTCCTAAACTTCCCCATTATACATAAGTAAACACCTTAGGATAAACACAGTTTAATAAGATTAAAAATGGTGGCATAGAGGCTGGCAGCAAAAATACAGCTTCTCTAGACCTGGAATCAAGACGCCTGGAAAATAACAATTACTCAGAGATACCTTAAAAACAAGAAAACGATGAAAAATGGTTCCAACAGCTGCTAGATGATGCAAAGAAGACTAATCTAAGATAAGCTGGAATTAATAACAGGAAGACTAGACAAATAGCATTAAAAATCATTTACAGAAATAATTGCAAAAAAACTTTCCAGTCATGGAGAAATATTTTAACATTCAGATAAGTGAGGCATACAGAAATTAAACACAATCAGAAAAGAATTTCTCCATGACACATCATAGCCAAAATCCCAGGAGTCCAATTTAAGGACAGAATCTTAAAAACTGTTAGGGAAAAGTAGCAAATCATTTTTAAAGGCAAACCCAATAAAATTAAAGCAGAATTCCTATCAAAAAAAATCTTAAAGTCCAAGACAGATTGGAGTGAGGTGTTTCAATCCCTAAAAGAAAACAGCTTCTAGTTTTGACTTTTGGTATTTATACACAATGGAGTACTACTCTGGTATAAAGATAAATTTGAGACATTTCTGGGGAAAATGGATGTACTGTAAGATTGTAACGTTAAATGAAGTAAATCAGACACACAAACTTAAATACTGCGTTTTCCTTTATATGATAAACCCAATGTATAAATAAATTAAAGAGCAAAATAAAAGATAGAGCATAGGAAACTGGGAAGTAGAGTGTTTGCAATTTGGAAAGGGATAAAGAAATGGAGGGGGAGAGAGAAAAGAGGAGAAAGGGATGCAAAAAGAAGGGCAGATTAAGATGTTTTATATACTTGTACCAACTCTCCACAATGAATGTAACTAAGATGTGTTATATATCTATACCAACTCCCCAATGGTGAACATTCTATACTTCCACATGTAATACAATTTTCAAAAGATATGTATATATATACAAATATGTATGTACTTTTAATGTATATGTTGTGCTTCACAATAAAAAAAGAGTAAGTAGAATAGTAAGAATATGTTACAAAAAAACCCTAAATAGCTGTAGAAATATAACCAAAAGGACTCTAGAAAAGGCTTATGTGAAATGCTGCCTAATAGCATTTGGCTTCTACTACTCTCCTTTATTCTCCCTTTGGCTTTTGGTCTCTCCTTAGTCAATATGCTTGTAACGTTTATCTCTTCCAGACTTCTCTAGTTCGAACTCAAGGTGATGGTCACTCATGGTTTTTAACTCATTTCAGACTGAGAACCTACACTATCGTCTCTACATGCATTAGACCTGGCAGAGTAATTAAATAGGGCCCACACCCATGTATGAGCTTGAAACAGTTGTAGAAGATAAGAGAACACTACTCGTTCTCCCCCAGGGAGATAAGAAATGTGTGTGTGTGTGTGTGTGTGTGTGTGTGTGTGTGTGTGTGTGAGTTTTCAGGCCTCAAATCATGACTTGACCTATAAAGGTGGAAGCATCTGTTTTTCCCCATCCTCTCTTGCTCATAATGCCTGGAATTTGCCCTCCCCTTATCTATTAATCTTCATTGCAAGGGTCAAATATGCTGTAATAACAGTGGAAGTGAGGGGGTGGGGGACTTCAAGGACAAGAATGTCTGCTGATCTTTACAATAGGGAAAAGAAGGAAAAAAGGAAAAGCATCAAGAGAAGGGATGGGGTCAGGGAAGGGAAGGGAAAGGGGATGAAAAAGGAATTAAAATGTGTTATGCATATGTATCAGCTTCCCACAAGGAATATAGATATTATATAGTACACTATGTACTAATACACTCAAAGAATTTAAAAACCAATTTTAAAATGAAGCAAAAGGAAGGGAAGGAAACAGGAATGAAAAAAGAATTAAGATGTGTGATGTACATGTACCAACTCCCACTGAGGAAAGCCATCAATATGTACTGCAATAATGCACTAATAAAATTAAAATAAAAATATCTTAAACATGAGAATGAAGTCCTGAAAATGTCATACTCATCATCCAATTACCAGCTTCCAGCCCATTCGGTGAAGCCATAAAAGCTAGTCCCACTCTTTTGTTAATGGTAGACTAAAAATCTTCGCTGTCAGGCCTGTGTCTCTTTCAACTGTTCTTCTCAAGCTGAGGGTCCTTTCCTATTTTCTCTTTCTTCTCAGTTAAAGTTTTCATGCTGTTGCTTCAATATGAATTTCCAGTATTACTGAAACAATTTCCCGTGAGTATTCTGTGTCACCGCAACTGCTGAACTCATGGCCTCCAAAGCTCTAGGGGCCCGGTCCAAGGCTGGGAAGGAGGAGCTCAGCTGGTGCATCTCAGAATCCTCCAAGCTGACTGTCACAATGAGTCACTCCAGCCCATTCCCCACACTTTCCAATCCTGCTTCCAATTGCTATAATTTCCTTCCCTGTTTCTGGCTGTGATGATAAGGACAGGTTGGGAAGTCTTGTTCAATCAGTACCACTGATCCTGGGAGAATGAGCATCAACCAGCTGGTGTCTGTGTTCTAGACAACAATCACATGACTCTTGAGCACTTGTCTAGTCTGAGACATGGCTCAGGCCAACTCTTTACCCATAGTTTTCCAGAACACCTGCTACTTCTGAAGAACTTTCTCAACTGATTTCAGCAAATGTTGTCTCTTCTAGGGAATAGGACAAGGCTTTGGAAGGGAGAAGAACAGAATAAAGAAGATAATAGAGTTCCTGCTTCCCAGGAGCCCACAGGTTTATCCTAAAAATAATGATACACCATGCAACTTCTCTGATATGCCAGGTGCTGAGCTGGGGCATGAGGATTCTACAAGTAATCGTGTCCCTGAACTGAATGAATTTGGGCTGTAGCTAGTGGGAGGTGCATAGAACATGAAAGCACATTAAAATAACATAATAGCAAAATTCTAATAATGGCTGACAGAATACCACTAAGGTAAAGATTTGACTTCTTGGGGCTGGGGATTTAGCTCAGCGACATAAGCACCTACCTTGCAAGCAGGCAGTTGTGAGTTTGATCCCTGGTACCGAAAAAGACAAAAAAAAAAAAAAACAAAGATTTGACTTCTTGTGTAGGTGTACCTATAGAATAAGAATGGCAATATAAACATTCTAGCTACTAAGCTTTGTTACTTTTGTGGTATCAGCTAACTTTTTATATTATTTGGATCTGGTTACTGCAGAGGATCTTCAGCTCCACAAAACAAGGGCTAGATCAAAGTTCTGAGTGTTACAGTTAAAAAAAAAATTAGTAGTCCAATGGCCATAAAACATAGATATCTTTATTTAGTGTATAATTTTGCCATTTTTATGATTGAAATAAGGAAACATTAGATTTCTTTGAAAAATAAAAAAGAATCCATGTGTTCTTAATCTTTAGCTGATGTACCTGGATTAACAACTTTGGATAAGTAGAGATGAATAGTAAAGATCAAAGGCTTATGTCAAAAGCTGTCTAATTTTGACTGCTTTCTACAACTTTCTGACGTACTATTAACCAGTATTCTTCTTTTAATTTCTGGGCCCTGCTTGTATAACATGATGATAAAATAAAGTTCATAAATTTAAATTATAAATTAAAAAGTTATAAATTAAAGTGTCAATGACTTGTTAATATTGTTCTCTCTTTCAGACTACTAAAAGATGATTGTTCATCAAAGAACAAAATTCATCTTCCTTTTCTCCTTTAGATCTGTCAGGATGACATTTTTGATCTTTGGCTAGGTATCATCAATGTCCCTCCTCATCCTGAAACAACTATTAGAAGCCAGACCCTCAACCCTTCTGTACCCTTAAGAATAGCGGATCAAAATCTGGGGGTGAGGATGTGGTAGGATAGAAGTAGCAAAAATAGATGGAAAAGAGACAAAATCATAAGAAAAAATGTACTTTTAAAAAGACTGCAACTCCAAGACACAGTCAAAATTACCCTAGGCTATCCATATCAGTATTCACTAGGTTTGTTTATGCTTTTTTTCATTTTAGGTCCATCACACCCAAAAATCCCTTAGTGAATACTTTAAGTCCTTAAATTAGCTTAGTTGACAAAGCAAAGAGCAGAAACCTGATTTTAAGATAAAGGAACAACAACAACAAAAAAGATAAAGGAACAGATTGAGAGTTGAAAGAAAGCTTTTAGGCAAAACATTTTAGATAACTCATCTTTAAAAAATTAGAGGAATCATACCTTTCACTTGTAAAATGGGCCGTTATCTTTTTTGTGAGTAGGCCATCTTTTCCTGTAACTCAAGACCAAGACAGAACTTTCTATAGATTCAAAAATTCCACAGTTTCACCACAAAAATCACATAAATATTCCGGTTCCAAACTTGTAGCACGGTTTTCTTTCTTGAGGGCTCATATTCCTTCTCTTTGAGTGTGTATTTTAAAATTATTTTCTATGAAATCCCTTTATGCCACTTAGAAAAAACAAAATGAGGTAACACTCTGCACAGTGGGATTCCATGAGAAACCAGTCCGCTCTTCCTTCCAGCTTGAGTGCACTTTCCACCTCTCCCAGGAGGTCTTTCCTGATCCCCGTCCTTCATGCAGCACAGAGCTGCAAACCGTCATTGCCTGTCAGGCTGCAAGGATCCCGTCCTCACTCCCCGATCATAACTTGAGCACCTTAGAGCAGCACCAGCCTTCTGTCAGTACCCTTAACATCTCACAATTGATTATATTTATAGAAGTGTTGTGTAATGATTTCAAACTACCCAAAGGTGATACACACCAAAGGGAGATGCTGGCAACATGTTGGCTTAGTTGTAGAGGACAGGATAATTATTCTGAGGGGGGAACACCAAAAAAGGCAGAAGGTGTGATTGCAGCTAAGCTGTATAGGATGTACAGGAAGGGAAACAGGAGAAAAGCATCCCAGCCTGAGGGGACACCACAGGCAAAGGCCCACAGACAGAAAAGCACATGGCTTATTAAAAGGACAGGCACACAGTGCGTGGATGGAGGAACAGAAAATGTTGGAGTCAAGAGGAATCTTAATACTGTACTAGGGAATCTGATCTTTTCTCTATAGATGCAGAGATTCTCCAAGAATTATAAGGATGGGTGTCAAGGAAGCTGACCAGCATGTTAGGCAGATTATACTGATGGTTATGGAAAGGATGTACGTGGGGAATGCATTGCTAGAAGTGCCCTTTCCTTGGTCTCTCCCTCTGGGAAAGAGAGGCTGGGGAAAGTAATGGAGAGGTCAGCAGAAAAATCAATTAGGAAGCAAGTGTCATCTTAGGAGACAGATGATAAAGGCATGAGTCAAAATAGGAGCAGTTGGAATAAAAAGAGGCAGAATGAGTGACCAATGAAACATGGGAAGTGAGATTCTGAGTTATCTAGTGGGGTGACTGAAGGAACACAGACAAAGTGAAGGCTCCAAGGAGGCGGAGAAAGAATAATAGGCTGGGAGGCAAACTGTTTTGGGTCATTACCAGTGTAATAGTTTCCTGGGCTTCTGAAGAAACTGTGAGGAAACAGAGACTTAGAAGATAAAAGATACAATGTTCTCAGGCCTGATGCATCTTGAAAACAAGTTATGGATGCCTCCAGCCTACAAAGACTCAAAGGAGTCCCTTTTGTTCCAAGTTTTATGTAAGTGACAAACTCTCTCCCATGGAAACATAGCATAACCTTCTGTGAACTTTCTTCACACCAGCCCAGCTCTCTCCACCTATTGCTGCAGGAATCCATATGGTGACCAAGAAGGTGTTGCTAGGAGAGGCAGGATGTGTGGAGGCCACAGCAAGGCTCTATTGTCATCTTGAGTGATTTCATTGTCTCTGAGAATGACCCAACCCACACCTTTTCCTCTGAAACACTCGATACCCTATCTCTGCCCACTGTGTCTTGGTCACCTGCTCCCAAGACTTAGTCACCACCCGGAACCATCCCACTTCTGAAATTACTAATTTTGACGTGCTTGTCGATCCTCTCAGCTTCTCACTCAATGTCATCACCTCTCCTTGTTCTCTGAGCCTTCTGCTTCCTACTTACCCAGCAGCCTTCTTGCTTTCCTCTCTGTTCTCAAGAGTAGATTGTGAATCTTATAATTCTCTCCTACAATATAGTCTCTCCAGTGTGGCTGCATCAGCATCCTTTTCCTCTGAACACTGCCTACGGGTGGATAGTTTTGGTTGGAGAAGGCCACAGTAGCAAGCTAAGGGCACCAGTCAGGGTGGCCACCAGTTTGACTGGGGCCTTAGCACTGCCTCTGGGCTTTCCCTAGTTCATGCTGATTCAACCCCTTTGTACAACTATCCCTTGTTTTCTAACCTTGAGTATATTTACTTCCATCAGAATTCCCAGCAGATGATAGTTCCTTCTTTCAAAAATAAAATAGGAGTCAGGAGGCAGAAAATCCTTCAACATCCTGCCACCCTTCCACTAGGCAGCCTGGACTCTTCCCTGGTTTAATAATGATGGATGTAGGTTCTATCTAATTTTGCCCCTTATCTTCAGGATCCCACCCTGATTTCTGGCTCAGGACTTCGCTTTCATTTCCTTCCTCTTCAAGGCATTCCTCTCTCCCGACATCTCCCCCTAACCTTTTAAGGAAGTTCATGTCTCTAACATTAGATCAAGCCTCCTTTGATCCTACCACTTCCACTACCATTCTCTTCTTCCTAAGAAATCATCTCAAATGCCCCACTATTGCTCCTCAATTTGCTGTAATCTGTTTTTCTTTTAAAGATATAAAAAAAACCTACCAGCACCCAGATCACTAATGACTCTCCAACATTTAGGGAATACTTTTAGTCCTCGCATGTGTGAGTTTTCTACTGCAAGACACTTCATTCTACTCCCCTTAGCGTCTGTGACACTTTCCCATCTTTCCACCTCTCAAACCCTAACATTAGATTTAATGGAATGCTGTCCTAGGCCTTGTCTCTCACTATATTGACCGTAGCTCTCTGCCTACACCTCTGATGCTCCAAGGGCTGCTCCATGGAGACAGGTGCCATGTATATGCCTCTTTCTTGAGCTTCAGACTGTGTTTAATTTCCTGTCACACCATTGATTGTGGCACATAAAAACACAAAATGCCTAGTCAAATTTGAATTTCAGCTAAACAATGAGTGACTTTTTAGAAGTAACAGTATGTTTTTGCAGCGTTTAAGACAGATTCATCCTTCAAAAATCATCATTGCTTATCTGAAATTCAAATTTATCTGGGCATCCTTATTTGGCCCAGCAAACTCACATGACACAACACCTGTATACACATATAACTGAATTTCTCATGAGCCAAACTCTACCATCCCCAGGGTTATATAACTTAACAAAGCAATAGTGTCCTTAACTCTTCTATTCTTCTTTAGGAGGGCTCTTGAGCCCTCCTAAATATCCTTAAAATCTGACTACTAAAATTTAGCAACAACCATTGACCTAGTTAAGCCATCCTCATTCTCCACCTGCCACAGCATCGGTGCTGCTCCTTAGTATGTGATTTTCACATAAGTAGTTAAATGCTTTTATTTAAATTCATACTTTAACATGGATCTTACTGCTTCAGATTCTAAAATCCAAAATCCTTGCAAGGGCTCTTGGAGCCCTGCATAGCACAGCCTCCACTTACTCCTCCACCTGTTTTAGAACCACTTTTCCATATCTAAACACTGCATAGCTGCCCCGAGCTTCTTTCTGCTCCTCGGAAGTATCTAACTTCCTCTTGCCTTGGGCTTTCCCACACTCCCTTCCCTTTGCCCACTATAAGCCTTTCTTCTGCCTCTTCTCCTCTCAGCTTGGGAAAATCCTCTAGGTCTCAGCTGCTGTGTTTTGCAACCAAACATCCAATCTTGTGCTTTCTTCCTGGAGCTTTTTGTCACCCTCTAATGAGGTCAGTGTCTGGTCCTCTATGAGATGTGAGCTCCATGAAAATATAACCTCAACTGTTCTCTCCATTGTATCCCAAGCCTCACATAGTTCCTAGTGACTAGGAGCTCAGTGCAATTTTCAGGGAGGAATGAGTGGTTTTTATTCCCATTTATCCATAGAGACCTACTCTTGTCTTCTTGTGAGCTTCAGTGAAGTATTCCTCTGAGGTGAAATGGTTTCTACCTCCCCTAAGTGGAGGGGGGTGGTATCTCAATCCTCCAGGTCCAACACCAAAAACTCAGCCCCTTACTGGGGTTGTCTGAATCTTACTTGCCCACAGGGAAGAACATAGGGCAGAATGGCCAGAGGTAGGGCAAGTCAGTAGCCTCTAGCAGGACAATGGTGGACCTGATGCTGTGAATGGGGGGTCAGGACTCAGCAGCCAGGAAAGCTTTGTCTTCAGATCTGATTGCTGAAGTGAGGCTAACAGCATGGCTCTCCTAAGCCTCATGAAGGCCTTGTAGATACATAAGGAGATGTGACTAATGAGAATTTGGGGGATACCTGGCTTAAGGGATACAGGAAGAAGAGTAAACCAAAGGAGAAGTTAAGAAGAGGAACTAAACCATAGAGGAAAGATACAAAGGTGCAAAGATTGGAAACCAAGGAAGTCACATTTAAAGACGCAAAGATTGAGCAACAGTCAGCTGCCCCAGAAAGGAGGGACTCTGAGAAATGGTCACTGGGGTTGGAAAACATGACGTCAGCAGTGGCTTCTGAAGAGGAACATTACCTCATCTCTCTGGTGCTAGCTCCTTCTACTACCCTGATGGACCCTCCATGAGCAAGAAGAAGGCTGTCTCCACCATGCCATGCCCTCTGTGTCATTTCCACAAACCAGGACTGTTTCTGACTTGGAGAATGGTCAGGAATTGGGAGAGAGTTAATTCCGTACAATCAGATCCATACAATTAGATCATATCTAATGTTCAGAATCTGGGCTATTTGCTGAGGAGGACAGGGGCATGTTTGTTGGTCCCTGCCTTGAGAGAGTTAGAGTTTAATAAGAGTGTCCAGCCATATCTACTGCTCAGTTCTGTCCTTTCTCAGATCATTACAGTTTAATAAGTGTGTCCAGACATGTCTACTGCTCAGTTTTGTCATTTCTCAGATCATGCAGCTTCTTGGATGACCCTTTCATCCCAAAAGGCTCCTGTAGGCTGAGTCCTTTTCTAAACTTTTCTTGCTACCACCTGTTTTTTTCTTAGAGATTGCCTCCCTTCTCCCCTGATTCTGATTCCCAGAACCTGCCTGTGGAGAGAGTCACAGTCTCCCCAGTTCTCTACTTTATCCTACTATTCAATAAAAACTTATTAAATGCTTTGCTTACAGCTCCTTCAAGTAACAAATAATAAAACAAGCAACAAGTCCATTTGAGTAGACCTTAGAAAACCTGAAAACCACCCAAAACTCTTGCAGCTGTTAATGGTAGTTGAATCTGTTTCTGATGTCTCTTGGAAACTTCATGGGCTTTGACCTCATGGGCTTGTTCCTGAAGATAAGGCCTTCTCCTCTCTACTGCTGCTCAGCTCAAAAGGTCACCTTTAGGGCTTCTCTCAGCTTCAGTGAGTAATCTGTCTCTTGGAGCCCTTGGGTCTTAGGGAAGCCCACTCTATCAAACTTTCAGACTCATTCAGGAATATCTCACTGTGGAATGTTTTCTCCTAAGAGGAAACAGGACACATTACTCTTTCATAATAATATTTTGTAGACATAACTTTTATCATAATTCTCTTATACTCAGACTCCTTTGGTGGCTCCCTAGACTGGGAAGCTGGAAGAAGAGGTGATCCTTTGTTGGTGCTTCATTCCCCCAAGGCCTGCTGTGAGAGAAAATGACTTCCTTTTGGAGGATAGAAGTGGAAAGGAGTCAATTAGCGTGTCTGTCCCAGAGTCCCTACACAAGTGTGCCTCCCTCCTTAACATCTTGCCTCCACCCCATGAGTTTCCAGCACTCAAGGAATGTAAGTCCGGACAAAGAAGAGAAAGAGTGCTCTGGAGTACAGGATGAATTCGGAGAGCTCAGAAGATCTTCTCATGCTGTTTTGGCTCCTGGGTAACCAACCTCAGTTCTCACAGGGTCAGGTATAAACTCAGCATTTCTGGCCCATATCTGCTGCTCATGGATTAGGAGGCCTGAATTCCAGAACTTCTGCTAATAGCTCCCATAGACGTAGGCAAGGACTTTTTTTTCTCTAGCCTTAGACTCCTTAGTGAAAATGAAGAAACTAGAGTTTATGGTCCATTCCAGCCCTGCCTTCTGACAACTTGATGAATTGGCCTTTCCTCTCATCTGTTCAGAGGTACAATTTTCTGCTCCAGCCTAATCCACTTTCGTATGTCTCCCAAGAACTCTGGACCAGAAAGGCTAACAGACATATTCCTATCTCTCAGCTTTAATTGATTGGCAATGGTTGCATTGAGGAGTCTGCACTCTGAGTCAGTGGGAAACAGTTAATAATGTCCGCTGTAGGGAAGAGACACAAGAGTGGTGTCTACTGTCCTACATCCATTTAGCCTTCCATTTCTGACTGAAGCAATTTCTTCCTTCTAGACTTCCTTCCCTTTTTCTCCACCTGCCCAAATTCTTCCAAGGTCCAGATTCTTCAAGCAGTTGGAGTTCTTTCCAGTCCTCAGAAGTTCTGATGAATAGTACATTGTGTTCAGAACTTTTGTTAAGTGAGTAGAGGACATGTGGCCTTTGCCATGGAGATAGCACAAGTAACTATTGAAATGATGAATATGTTAATTTCTTCCATCATAGTAACTATTTTACTAGATATATATTACATCATGTTGTATATCTTAAATATACATGAAAAAATTTAACAAAAAGAAAGAAGGGCAGTAGTAGGGTATTTGCCTACCAACTGCAAAGTTTGGGTTTATCCTCATCACTATGAAAAACAATGTTTCATGAAAACTGAAAATTTTATAGGTAGTGACTTTTGAGGGGCATTAGATTTGTTCCTAGTTGGGTTTTTTGTTTTGGTTTTTTGGGGGTTTTTTTTGTTTTGTTTTTGTTTTGTTTTTTTTTTTGGCTTTTTGAGACAGGTCTTACTATGCAGTTCAGATTGGCCTTGCATCCACTTTGTGGTCCAGACTGGTCTTGAACTTGCAATGCTCCTCCTGCCTCAACCTCCCAAGTGCTGGGATTACAGGAGTGCACCACCATGCCCGGCTTTTGTTCCTAGATTTTAGCGATTATGACTAGAGCTACCATAAACAAAAAGATTTAAAAAAAAAAAAAAAGGCAACAACTCTTCTGCTCATTGGACATTGACCTACAGCTGCCTGGTGAAGTTAATTCATCTTGGCTGTGCAAACGTTCTCTCCCTAAGGTGGCTGTGGATTCCAGCTACTAGGCCTGGTACACACACTTAGTTTCCCACTGATGTAGCCTCAAAATAGTCCTGGAACAGGTACTCAGAGAATTTGATAAGTGAAAACTTGCTTGTATCCAGGAAAGACCAGAGAGGCAGATGGTGGCCTGTGCTGACAGACCATGGAGCTGCCTGAGGTGACCACCCTGAGAGTGGCAGATCCAAGGGCTTAGTCAGGCAGAAAGAAATTTCCCTAGAATCTGGTTTCAAAATAGAGGTGGGACCAGGTTGGAGGAGGTGGGGAAGTTCCAGCTGTGGGAAAAGTGTGAAGATTTACAAGTGGGAACCAAGGAATCTTCCCTGTGAAACGTCACTGGACAGCAGCTCTGATCCTTTCCCTTCCCCCTGCAGGCAGCTGTTACACTTTGCCAAGTCATTGGCAGGTTTCTTCTGCTCGTGTGCCATCTTTCCTCATGCTATGTGTGCTGGCAGCTCCTCACACTGGCCTGTGCTCACAGACCATGACTCCTCAGTGTTGATGTTGATGGGGTTAGTGGCCAGCAGTACAAGTGCCCTGGGACCTGGAAAGCTAGAAGTAAAGTTAAGGTATGACTGAGGTTCCTCATAATTGCTGATTTACTAGGAGCTGAATCCCTAGCCTCTGCTGCTGGCTATGATCCCTGCTCTGCATGGGACTGTGTGAGGTGGGAGATGCGGGCAGGAAAGACAGGAAATAAAAACATTCATGTCTGATGTTTAGGCCCGGGGGATAAAGCTGTGCCCCCACCATTGTGCTTGTTTAACCACTGTCAGCTACAGGGCCTGTGAAGGCAACCTCTGGCCACACTTCCAGTGTCTGCCTCTCTTGCCCCACTGCAGGCTTCTCAGATCTCACAGGACATAAAGGAAGAGTGGACATGCAAGGAGTGACTGTGTGGATGCAGAAGGAGGAGGAGGAATTAATCCTAGAATGAGAGCCTCGTAGAAAAGTCCCAGACTCCTACTCTCAGAGAACTGCAGAGCTCTCTGGACATTCTCTGCCAGGTTAATGCTTCCTTGACCTGGTCCTGCCTGGCTGGGTCATCTCCCTGAAGCCTCCAAGGACACATTGCTGGCCTCCAGTTCTAAGTATTTCAGTTGGCTCTGTGAGCAGGGCCTGCTCCAAGACCAATCTGAATAAATTTGGCCACCTCCCTGGTTTATAAGTCCTGTTCCTAAGCTGGAGCCTAGAAACATCTCCCCGCCTTTCTCTCCTCAGAGGGAAAAGGTCTGAACCATCTGAACTTGTTTCTCCTTGAGGCCTTCATATATCTCGTCTCTCACAGAGCCAGGGCTTGTTGGGCCTGGATTCTAGGCATGGGTTGAGGGGTGACCTGAATGGCAGTTTGAGAAAACCAAGGGAAACCTTATGTCTTCCTGTAGCTCCAAGTCTATTTGGGCAACCAGAATACAAGCTCATTGCGAAACCCTAAGAGGCAATGTTTGCGTGATAAGCACCACATGTGTGGTGAGAGCTCGGCCCAGCCCAGCCTGCACTTGCCTGAGTGGGCTGGGGTCTGGGAGGGACCCATAAAGAAAGGAAAGAAGATTCTTCCAAGAATGTGGAGAGCTAGTCACAATAGTCAGCTATATGACTTTGGGCATAGTACCCACCCTCTCTGGACTCAGGAACTTTGTACATCAAGGCTTCTAGGATTCTGATGTGGCACAGATACAGCATAGTTACTACAGTGTTTTGAGCACTGGCTGGGCTATGTGCAGAGGCCTGGGGAAGCAGAGATGTGACTGTAAGCACAGGGGTTCTATGTTCTATGACCTCTGGATGGAAGGGGTCACACCTGATGGGCCAAGGGGCCAAAACTGCATTTCAAGTCTGGAGACCCAATGCTTCAGGGTTTCAGTTTACTCCTGTCTCCCCTTCCCTGGTCCCAGAGCTGACAGTAGGCAAAGGGAAAAGGACCCTAGCTGCACTGGGCAGGAGGGGGGAAGGCTGCAGCAGCCACATCAGCACCAACAAGACAAACAAAGATGCAGTGTTTGAGGTTGCAAACAACAGTGCTTTCCTTCCTCCAGGCCAACAGAGGCTGTCTGTGCACTCCCCTGCCCCTCTCCATTCCATCTCTGGCTGCCACCAGAGCCTGCAACATGTGCAAATTCCCTGGCTTTCTGCAGCAGTTACCATACAAAATTGGAGCAGACTCAGCATTCAGACAGGTAGAACAGGCTGTGGTAGTTTAGAAAGGAGTTTAGAAGGAGACATTCCAGTTTAGGGGAGACCCAGAAGGTTGTTAGGCAGGGAAGGTGGGTGTGTGCCTGTTACATGCCAGGCATCTACAGCTCAAGGGCCCTGCCCCCACCCCAAATCCGAGTACCAAGGCTCAAAGATGGCCCTGGTCAGCCTTCATTAGTGTGCTGAGAAATTAGGGCTCTAGTACCTCTGAATTGGCCTCTGGAAGTCCTGAATGCAGGAGCTCACCCATCCGTAAAGGTTTGGTAATGGTAGGACAGGCTCTGTGCAAAGCCCAGAAGTTGGACAGCCCCTTCTAGCAGCAATTTTTAAAATTTTGTTTGTACATGTTTGCAATTCATTTCATTGATAACTACCTTGGGGAATAATTACATGTTCATATTACAGCAAGTGGCCTCTTTTATTAAATTCCTTTACTTCCCCTCTCCTCTCTCCTCCTCCAGTTCTCCTATCCCATTTTTCATTCCTGTTAACATACTTTGTTTTCACTCATTTTATGGTCTACAATATTTATATGAATTGGGGTCATTCGGTTCCTGTATATGACATAATTCTATTCCCCTTACTTCCCCTTTTTCTTCCTCTCCCCCCTCATCCTTGTTCTCTTGGACCACTTCTCTATTGCAAAAGGACTATCTCTTGCATCTTTCTATCCACCCTTTTATCATTTTCTATGTTTATACTTTGCTGCACACAAATGAGAGATGCCATACAGTATTTAAGCTTGTGTGTCTGGTTTATTTCACTCAATGTCATATCTTCCAAGTATATCCACTTACATACAAATGCCTCAAATTTGTCATTCTTTGTAGCACAGTAGTATTCCATTATATAGAGATATCACATATTCTTTATCCAGTCTTCTTCTGATTGGTATACAAGCTGCTTCCAAGACTTAACTATTATGAATTGGGCTGCTATAGATATTGGTATGCATGTATCACTGTGCTCTGATTTAAGCTTTTTGGAGAAGATACCCAGGAGGAGTGTCTTTGGGTCACATGGAATTTGTAATTTCAGTTCTTTGAGAAATTCCCCATGCTGATTTCAATAATGGTTGCACTAGTTTGCATTCTCACCAATAATGAAGAAGCATTCCTTTTTCACCACAGCTTCACCAGCACTTGTTATTGTTTTGATTTCTTCATGATTGCCATTCTTTCTGGAGTAACATGGCATCTTAGTGTTGCTGTAACTTGCATTTCTCAAGTGATCAGATGTTGAATATTTTTTGCATATATTTGTTGATCATTTGTATTTTTCTTCTGTGAAGTATCTGTTAATTTCTCTTGCCTAGCTCTTGAATAGATACTTACTTTTAGGCAATTTAATTTTTTTGAGTTCTTTATATATTCTAGGTTTAATATTAGTCTTCTGTCTGAGGAGTAATTGGCAAAAATTTTTCCCCATTCTGGAGGTTGTTTCTTCACTTTACTGTTTGATTCATTTACTGTGCAGAAGCTTTTCAGTCTAACATAATCCTATTTTTTGTTCTTAAGATTTTATTGTTCTTAAGCAGTTATTATGCAGTGGAGTTTCTGTTTAGAACATCCTTTCCTACACCTATGTTTTTAAATGTTCTGCCTATTTTATCTTCCAGTAAGTTTAGTATTTCTGTTTTAATGTTTAGACCTTTGATCCATTTTGATTTTAATTCAGTATATGATGAGAGACAAGGATCCAGTTTCAATCTTCTGCAAGCAGTTAACCAGTTTTCCCAGCACCACTTGTTGAATAGGCCATCTTTCACTCAACAGATGCTTCTGAAATAAGCGCTGTCTAGACACTCTAAATCTCTCTGAACTTCAGTTTCTTCTCAACTTGACATTTAAGAGAATTAAAGCAGATAGCGTGTGAGCACACCAGGCACAGAGCAAGTGCTTTAAATGGTTAAAGCCTCTGTTTGACTCTGACAGGCGGTAGGGTTGTATCCCTAATCTTTTAGCACATCTTCACTTAGAACCCAGAAATCAATCCAAGAACTGGATTGATCTGGTTGAACTGGGCTGGTTGCTAGGTTAGCTCTCAACAGCCTGGTGCTCAAATTTTAGTGCAGGGCCGGGGCTTAGGGGCAGAGTGCTGCTCACAAAAGGTAGAAGTGTTTGTGAGCCACCTTGAAGTCATCCTAGAAAGGAGGTCTAGAGCATCCCTGAGCTGGAGTGATGGTGCTCAGACTCAGGCTGCTCAAGTAAGACTGGGCATATAGATGTTCACATTTCCACTTTTCCAAACTGTGTGATTTCTGTCTCTGTCCGTCTGTCTGGATGTATGTATGTCTCTCTCTGTAACACAAACAGACACACATGCACATGCACACACACACAGCACAGGTATCTGAATAAGGTGAATTTTGAATCCTCAATCCCTTGTGTTTTGTCTGAAAACTGGAACAGAGTGGTCTAGCATGGGCAAAAGAAACCATGAACATGGGCCACTGCCATGCAGCAGCTTGGGCCTGGATGCTGTGACTAGGGGAGCAGTTCAGAGCTGGCCACATTTAAAGAAGCCTTGATTCTTCCTGTGTCAGCTGCTGGGCTTGCTAAGTTATCTCCCACCTGTCACCCCTGACTCATGACCCATTCATCTGCCCAAGCCTCCGATGAAATCTCCAAACGCCCTTTATTTCATTTATTCAAATAAGGAATTTTAAATTGTATCTGAGAGAAGTCCTGGCACACACAAAACAGTCCTGGGGAACTCCATAGCACTGAGGTAGGTTAATACTGGACAAACAGAGTGAAGTACAAATCCATGCAAACTCAGACAAAAAGCAGAAACCACATCGAGACCTCTGGAGATAAGATGAGCATATCTGTCTCGTGGGGTTAAACCCACTGCAGCCTCTGAATGCTACACTTACAAGCCAGGTGACTATAGTCAATTAGCTGCCCTTTCTGGGCTGACGGGACCAATTCTCACTTCCTGGGACTGTGAAGATTGAGTGGGATCAGAGTGCAAAATGGTTGACCCAGTACTTGGTTCAGACAGTAGTCAGTAGCTCAGACAGTGGTCACTAACAAGCATGATCTAAATTAATGGTGATTCCATTTCTCCAGGAGCTCAGACTGAAAGCCACAGAGTCATCCTTGATTCTTCTTTCTCTCACATCCACACCAAAACTATCAGCAAACATTTTTTCTGTTCCTCCAGGTATCACCCTGCTTCTTCTCACCATCTCCTCTCACTCCTGCCAGCACCAAGTTACTTTTGCCCTGCACCTGAGTTACGGCAGCAGTTTCCCAGCATTTGTCCCACAGCCCCGTGGTCTTTTCTCAATATTAGATCCAACCCTCCACGGCTCCCAAGTGCACTCACTGACTGTTCTCCCACCACCTCCAAACCTGCCCAGGCTCTTCATCACACAGGGCTGATGTGGTGTATGTGTTTCCTGACAGCTATGTGATACCATTTCTCCTTCGATGTTCGCCCACCCTGACCATAGCAATTACTACTGCTCCTTGACCCCGGCCCGGAATCCCCTTGCTTCTTTTCCTGCTTTGCTAGTCTTCTCCCCATGGAAATTAGCATCTTCTAACATGCCATGGTGACTTAACTGATTTATCTCTCTTACAGGGTGTTGGGTGTTGCTCAGCACCCAAAACTCATCAAGGGTTTGTTTTATGAATGATATAGTCATGCAACCTTAGGAGGAGATTAAGGGAGTCTCCTCCTTCTTCCCCTCCTTCTCCTCCTTCTCCTCATTCTTCTTCCCCTCCTCTTCCTCCTGCTTCTCCTCCTCCTCCTTTTTCCTTTGAGTTTCAATGTGCTGTTTTTTTTTTCCCGGTGGGGGGGACCAGGATTGAACTCACAACATTGGGCTTGCCAGGCAGGTGCTGTGCCACTGAGCTATAAACTTGGCCCCCATCTACTTCTTTTAATGATAGAAATCCCCAGTTTTTCCATAGTAAATTCTGATCCTCTCCAGGTATTTGGGGGCCAGTGTTGGTAGTCAGTAAAACGATGGCCCTCCTGTCCCCTCCATTCACTCCTCTGAAGGATTCTCCCATCTGGGGCTCTTTCCCTTAAGCCCTCTGGTGTGAGTTCACAAGAAAACCATCCTTTGGCCCCTTGGCATAGCGGAGGCCAACTGGAACTTTCCTGAGGTTTTATGATTTCCTACAAAGGGAGAAAATGAGAGAAATTAACACAAACATCGCAAGAACCACAAAGCCGTCTTGCTCATGGAGTGAAAGTTTCTGATCCCATCCTCTTTCTAAGGTGGCTGTATTCTTGCAACAAAGGCCTGGCATCTAGCTAGATGCCTGGACTGCATTCTTTCCTTTCTCAGTCTCAATCTCCTGCCTGCTACCCGCCTCCTACCAACACCTTGCTGTCTCAGGAACTAGAAACCTTATTCAACTGTTTCCCAGAGAAACAGAGTAGTTTCCTCTTCCATAAAATGGACAGGGTAATGTCTTGGCCTTGAAGTGCTGCTGGAAAGTACAGACATAATAATGGGTATGACAAGTTTTGAGGATTTTCAAAGCTACAAAAACATCAGGTAAATAGGAGGTGTGCAAGTGGGTCAGGCCCTATCTCAGAGCCAGAGTGACAAAGGAACCTGAACCAGGGGGCCAAAAGGGCTGTTGACACTGTTGGTATGTATAAAGCTTACCATTCCTGGGTCAGGTCACTTTTGCAATATGATTGTAGACCAAGGAGCTTTGCTTTCAGTTAATCAGTGACCCTTTGGTTTCCCACCTATGTGGTTGTAGATGAAGTAGAGACTGAGAGAACTTCAGCATAGAGGGAAATTGAGGCCCAAAGTGGAGTCATGCTTGAAGGTATGACCAAGTCTGGCATAAGAACTGGAAGAACTCATGCTTGGGTACAACAACCCTTACATCCTCTTAGGAAGTCTTATCAGCATGGTGCAATCTATAAGGTACCTATGATGCATAGAACACTGTCATCAAGATTGGTGATCCAGTGATGAGCAAGATAGGTGAGGCTCCTCTTCTCTGGTGCATTGATCAAATATGCAAATACGCAAATATTCAGGCAGCTGTTGTTCATTACAGAAGTAAGGCTTAGAAGGAAAGAGACAGGATATATGTGTATGAGTCGGGATGAGGGGTCTTAAGCACGTATAACAAGAGAACTGGCTCTAGTGGAGAGGCTGTAGAGAAGGCTTCCTAGAGGTGCCATTTGAACTGATAACTAGTGGCAAGGCACTGCTGGATTATATCCAGCAAGTCAAAACTGGCTTCTGCACATGACCTTGCAGCTCCCAGGAGGTTGGAGAGACAGCAAGGGCAAGACCTGGCAGTGATAGGGCAAGGTGATATTAAAAGGTACAGCCTGCTCTGGGACTCTACCACTTTGAGGGTTGCTACCATCTGCCCTTTGACCTTAGCCATTCCCCAACACACCTTGAGCACACTGAGCCTATAAAACAGGACAGAAAGTCTCTGGCTGCCCTGTAACTGAATGCAGCGAGGCAGGGCCTCATGACCTCATTGAGACAGTCTCCTATAACCCTGCCAGCAGGAGGAGAAAACAAATACTGAAAACTCCCCCAGAGCTCCCTGACGCCTGTAGAAGCTGCAAGCCCAGGCTCTAGGCTGCAGGCAGTGTGCCCTGCTCAGGAGGCCGGAGTGGAATTTGAAAGTACTTGTTTCCGCAGAAAAAAATTCCAAAGATTGCTCAACATTCCTTTGACCCCAGGAGTTGGGGTTTGGCAGGAGACACTGAGAGGCTGAAGGAATGGGAGGCTGGGAGCTGCTGCAGGGTTCAGGACTGTCAAGGAATGGCCCCTCTGCCCTGCTCCCTTGGGGAAGAGGTAACAAGGCAGGGGTATCAAGACCTGACCCAACTCCCACACTGGGACACTGAGGGGTAGGGGTGGGTTTGGGCAGAGCTGCAGGGCAGTTGGGGAAACCTCCAAGGTTGGAGGAGGGGAGGTTAGGGGATGATGTTCCTGCCCACTAGTGACAGCTGCCATGTTCCCAAGGAGACTCCAGTCTAGGGACACAGCCTCTCTGGCTCTGCAACTCTCAGGAACCACAGAAATAGCTCACTGAGATCAGCTGTCTGTGGTTCCCAAGGAGACGAGCTCCCTCTTCTCAGCCCTAAGAAGCTAGATTCAAATGCCGCCTCTTCCAGGCAGGTTGCTTCCTGCCAGGATTGAAATCCATCTCTTCCTCTCCTCCAGTAGGGGACACTACCATGTCTCATATTGCCATTGTTTCTGTAAGGCGCTGTCCATTTGCTAAGCAGAGAAGGGCAAGGGAGGACCCTTTTAAGTTCATGTCTTTGTAACCCTGTAGGGCCCAGCTGGTGCAGAGATGTGGATACCAAGACATTCACCACAACATCGTTTATACCAGGGGAAAGGAAAAAGGTCTGATTAAATAAGAGTGCACCCATATGTCAGATGCCAAATTATTTGAAGATATGGGAGAATTTTTAAGTCATCAAGTTTCCATCACACAGATATAATTGTTGTTCACATTTCTTTCACTTATATTTTCAGGGTAGATATATAAATATAGTAAAAATCCTCCAATATGCAACATATGTGGACTGTCATTAATTAAAACTTGTTAAATGCAGGATTATATTGTTGTAAAAAGTGATGAAAAACAGTATGTGGGTGTGTTTGGGTCTATATTGTCCCAAAAAGCACACTTCTGAAAATATATTGAGAATAATGCCATATTTAGGGCGTTATACCCTGAATTGAGAAAAATACCCAGTCACCACAAGACAGTCACTTCCCAGCCTCATCAGATATTCAGAAGGGAAGAGCTGGGGCAAGTTTGAGAATGAAGGTGAGAGAGGATGACAATAACCAGTTTTGAATAATCACCAAATTTTACAACACTTTAAATCAAATTAGAACTCTGTTGAATATATGTTTCATATCCTTCTTATCTACATTATATTTTAATAAATTATCTATTCAATATTATTTTAAAACATTTCATTATCACAAACATCCTTGTTTTGTTTTGTCTGTTGGTTTTATATGGTGCTAGGAATGGAGCCCAAAATCTCCGACAATACCAGGCAAGTATTCTAGCACTGAGCCAAATCCCTTCCCTAGTTCTGTCCTTATTTGTTTGTTTTAGTCTTTGTTCTTCTCTTTTCCTTCTCCCTTACCCATAGGGTACAAATACTGTGTCCAACACTATAAATATTTTTTCAAGATGATTGAAATATATATTATTATTGAATATATATATTCAATATGTATATTGAAAAGTTATTTCAGTTTATATTCAGTAGCAAATGGCAGTGATGCCTGTACTCCTCAATGGGTGGTTTAACACTGTAAAAACAGACAGATTTGAGAGATTTCTATAGATAGAAATGATAGGATCTGGTGGTTTGGGTGTGGGAGTTTATATCAAGAGAAGAAGGAGTTGAAGGTATTGATGTCCTTGATTTGAATGTATATAAGATGAGGAAGCTTTTAGCTGAGGATAAAAAGGAGTTTTGGGGGTCAGAAAAATAGAAATTGGGTTTGGTAATATTACATATTTAAACAAATAAACATAAAACTGCACAAGATAAAAATAAGCAAAAAAACTTCACAAAAGAAAACAGGCAAATAATAGAGAAAAATAAAATATCAATCTCATTATTTTTCTATCAAGATTCAGTTGGTTGAAAAAATAGCATTTTAATTTTTATGATTTTAGGGAAGGGAGAGAATTCATGTAAGATTTGGAAGTGAGAAAGTATAGTTGAAAAGAGATCCTCAGACACTGACAACATTTACTCCCTCTCTTATCTGTGTTTATTTATTTTTTTACATGTCACTTTATTCTCTGATGTGGTTGTACATCAGGAAACATGACTTTTGAGAGAACTAATGATTTACTCTCATATCTTTGCATTCTAAGAGTTAAGAAAACCTACTGCCTGGTTTGAAGGTCAAAAGTCTCAGGAAAAGGCTCTGATCCAACATGGTCAACCAACTGATACCTGGAGCAAGCAATTGACCACCAGTTGGGTACAGGATTCAGAAGGGAGCACATATATGAATCATATATTTAGAACTGGGAAAGAATACTCTCCTGAAGAAGGCGCACTTCTGTGATATCAAAACAACAGACATTGGGGCTGGGGATTTAGCTCAGCGGCATAAGTGCCTGCCTTGCAAGCAGGCAGTTGTGAGTTCGATCCCTGGTACCGACAAAAATGAAAACGACACACACACACACACAAAACAGACATTTAGTAGAGTCCCATGATACTTACATGACATGTTTCCATACTAACTACTGCTACTACTAATATTAATAATAATAATAATTTCCCCCAAAATGCCCTTTATCTTTTTTATTGTGTGTTTCTTTGCTTTTTCCCAATAGCATCTTGCTATGTAGTTCAGGCCAGTGTGGAACTCACTATGAAATCCAAGCTGACTTCAAACTCACATCAATCCTCCTGCCCCAGCCTCCTTGAGTGCTGGGATTATAGTATGCAGTACCACAGTCTTCTCCCTTAGTATAAAGCAACTTCTCTTATTTCAGTGAGATATAACTCAAAGTCTTCTCCAGCTTCTCCTAAGTTCCATTTCCAGAATCTATTATATGAGAAATCTCTTTTTTCTTTTGATAGCTGTTAAGATTTTCTTATTTATTCTTGATGTTCTATATAGATTTATTATTTTATTCTGGGCATCATTCAGGGCATTCTGTCTACAGATTCTGGAGAATTCTTGACCATCAGGTCTTCAAATAGTTTTCTCTTACCATCTGCTCTAATTCTTTTGCACCTCCTCTTGGATGAAGCCTCTTAAAGTTTTCCATGTCTCATAATATTTTCCCTTCCATAATTATTTTCCACCTTCTGTGCTGTGTAATTCCCCTAGTTCATCTTCCAAATCACTAATTATTTATTCAACTATATTCAGCTCAAAGCTTCCTCATCTGTTCAAATACTGGATGTTTCATTTTCAGTATTTCTAATGGTTCCTCTTTCACATCCACTTATCTCTGTTCATTTCTTTCCTTATCTTCTGAGGTTCCTAATGTTGCTTATTTTATAGCCATTTCCATCCTCCTCTACTATTTTCTTTTCATCTGGAGGGAGCTCATCTCCTGCTCATTGCTTTTGTTGGCAGACTTTCTTCACATTGGTCTTCTTGTTTCTTATCCATGGAGATTTTGTTTTGAAATGTGGCAGTATGATTTATTTTTCCTCTTTCATTGGGAGTTAGCTTAGAGCGATGGTTAACAGCCCAGGTTTTAAAGACTTGCTGCCTGTGCTCAGATCTTGACTTTCATAATGTAATAGCTGCATTGCTCAGGGCATGTTTCTTTGTGTGTTTGAGTTCCAATTTCTTCATATGTAAATAAGAGAATAATAATAACACCTACTAGTATTGTGAAGAGTGTTTACTGAGCTAATGAATATATGTATGCAGTGCCTACAAATAGAGTTTAATAAATATACAGTATTATTTCTACATACTTGGAGAAAATGAGTGAGTTGGGATGTGAAAGGAAGTAGTATTTTAAGCATTAACTTACAGGACTATTTGACAGCAAGTCCAGGTTAAGGATTCCTGAGTGTGTTCATACCTCTTGGTCTTCTTGTGATTCCTCATTTATTACATGATTATTATAGCCACCTCCAGCGGGCCTTGTGTACAGTGCTGATAAGAAATAGGGTAACTGTTGTAGATGTCACAATCTACAAGAAATGAAAAGAGTAATATTCAGTGGATATTGAGCCAGCATTTAAACACATCCAGCTGGATGGATATGGTGAGATTAAGGCCATGGTCAGTGAATACCACTGTATCTTAGGCAAGGAGTGAGTTCTCTGGTCAATCAGAATGGCTCTCTAGATTTTTCTTGTTGGAATCATTTCCTTCACCCGTGTCCACAAGATTCCTGAGGAGCAGCACAGTCTAGAGAATTTCCCTGATCAGAGTTGCATGGCCTCACAAACCTCTGCCTGTTAGTGTAGGTAGTCAGGGCAGTTTTCCAAATTAACTGTATGATAGAAATCTCCTGGGGAATTTAGTAACAGTACAGATGCCCAATGATACATCAGATACACAAAGTATCTAGGGGAAGAGCTTTAGAATGTGTATTTTTAATATTACTACAAGCAATTCTTTTTATTTTAAAGAGAATAAAACAAAAGAAAACAGAACAAAGCAAATCAGAATAGAACAATGCAAGCAACACAGCACTTCACAATAAGACATCAACAGTGGCTACCATGTCTCCTGTTTCTTTTCAAAATAGTTGAGCACACCTTCACACACAATAATATCAAACACAACAAAATAATATAAAACTACTCAGAAGAATAAAAGCATTACAGATCCACAAACCAAATAACAGGAAATGAGCAATGGCCATCATAACATCTCATTTTCCTCAAAAAAGTTGTCTATACCATCATACATAATAAAATCAAATAAAACACAGCAAGATAGAACCAATCAAAACAGAAGAACAGAAGCACAATAGAACTTCGAAACAAGATGACAGTAAATCAGCAATGGCTGCTGTAATGTCTTCTTCAAAATAGCTATTCATAGCATCACACACAACGAAATCAAACAAAACAGAACAAAATCAAACAAATAAATGAAAGCATTATAAGACTTCAAAGCAATATAATAAGAAACCATGAGTCCTATAATATATCTCATTATAGTCAAAATAGCTGCCTCACCATCTGACAGCATAAAATCTAACAAAACAAGACAGAACAAATCCAAACCTAAAAAAATAAACAATGCAAGAGTTCAAGATAAGACTATGAGAAATCAACTGTAGTTTCCACTTTTCCCTCCCAGGTATTTCCTCCTCTTTGCTCTTACATTAACTATTTTGCTTTTGGATCCCACTAACTCCTTCTGTTTCTTATGTTAGGGTTCACACGTATGAGCTCAAACTGTTTCAGCCATGAACATGATCTCCAGTAATGTCCATTTACCTACAGGAGCCTTGAGATTATTCTACTTTATATCTGGGTGGCTTACCATTGCATGAAAATACCATATCTTCCTTATCTGTTCTGCAGTTGATGGGCAAGTTACTCTTGCTTTTTAATTTTTTCCTTTGGTCTCCTGTCACATGAAACTATTGTTTTCTCTCCTTTGATTTTCAGGCTATGAATTTGCCTTTCCAGTTAAATGTGTTTCTTGTATACAGTGTATCAATGGATTTTGTTTCTTGATACACTTTCCCTATGTTTCTTTTTGTTGCTGACTTGAGGCCATCTACATTAAAGGTTACAACTGGCATACATTGGTTTGTCTCTGCCCTACTATCCTCCTGTTATTGGCCCTCCATTCTTCCTCTTCATTCAACTGCCTGTCTTGTTTGTTGATCCTCCTCTGTTGCTGTTCCTGGACCCATGGTCATCTTTATCTCTCTCTAGAATATTCTTTAGCACTCTCTGTAGGGTTGGTTTGGTAGTCATGAATTCCTTCAGTTGTTCTTTATTATGGAAGTATCTCATTTTTTCCATCAATTTTGAAAGATAATTTTTCAGGGTAGATCAATCTAAGTTGGAAGTTGTTTTCTTTCAGAGTTTGAAACACTTCACTCCAAACTCTTCTTGACTTGATGGTTGTGCTGATAAGTCTACTGTGATTCTGATTGGTTTTCCTTTATAGGTGATCTGTCTCTTTTCTCTAACAGGTTTTAATATTCTGTTCTTGTGCTGAATTTCTGAGATCTTGATTATTATAAGCTGGTTGTAGATTTACTTTGGTTATGGCTAGTTGGAGTTCTATATGCCTCACTTATCTGCATGCCAGATCCATTTCCTATGTTTGGGAAGTTTTCTTCTACTACTTCTGTGAATATTCTTCTAATTTCATTTGTGCTGACTCCTGCTTCTTCACGACACCTATCATTCTTAAGTTATGCTTCTTTTTTTTACAGCTGTTGCATTATTTCCTAATTTTGTGTTATTTTTATGAGATTTTTCCTTTCTTTTTTAAAAATTTTATTTAAAGAAAGACTAAACAAAACAGAAAATGGGTAGAAATAATACATACACTCAGAGAAAAAATAAACAGTAAGAAATCACTAGTTGACTTTTACATACTGTCCTTTTACAAATAGTTGTTCAAGATACAAAAGTGGAACATATAAAGTAGGGATTCAAACAGTGAGACTGCAACCAGTTCTGTTCAACTATCCAACAAAAACTTAGAAATATGGTTATCAATACTATACACTTAAGCATACATGCAGTTATCCATATCTTCATTTATGTTGAGATTGAACAAACCCAAGCAGCCTAATATCACTCTGAACAAAGAATAATACTATTGCTGGGTGTCACATGATGACACTCCGGGATCAGTACTGGGTACTTTAGTGTCTCTTTTTCTTCAAAGTATCTGTTCATTTCATCATGTGTCATAAGATCAGTTCTCATCAACTGTTTATAGATTCTACACATGCATGAGTCTTAACATGTATTTCTATCCTTTATATATTAGAGGGAGAAACAAAACAAAGCAAGACAAAACAAAACAAATTCCTATAAACACATGAAATGAAAAAGACATATAAGATTGTTGTACAAGGAGTTCTAGCATAGTTCCTGTGTTGTCTCTTGTTATCTTCAATAGAATTGGCTATATCATCGGACATAGTATAATTGAATATATCAGTACATAACAGTATTAATAAAAACACAACTTTGTATATAGCATAAAACTTCAAAAGCAGGCAGTGATCAAACCAGAATGTGTATCATAGAGTCTTGTCATCTTCGGTATAGTTGCCTATATTCTCAGACTTGATACTATCAATCATATGAGTTTTGAACAAAATCTATTGATACCAAACAGCAATCAAACCAGATTTAACTAAGATCAGTCATGATAAAACAGTATAAGTTATAGAGGGCTCCAGATTAAGATAATAGGAAATTAAAGATGATTACTTTGCTATATCCTGATGTTTTTTGGATAGCTATCTATGCCCTCAAATCTAATGCAAGTAGACAAACTGGGACAGAATAAAATCTATCTAAGCAGAGTTGTGTGAGTAATGTGGGTTTTAAATTCTGATACACTATTAACAATATCTTCTGCTGTCTTTTTAAAGACTCCCCCGCCCCTTTCACTTCCCCAGGGTACACTGTGCAGGTTTGGGTCTGACCAAGACCCTTGATTTTAAATTGAGGGGGCAACCTGCTACTTACCTAAGTGGTTCTGAACCTTCTCTCTCCTGGACTTGATCTCTAATTGTATTCCTTTACGTGTTAAAGCCTGTCTTTCCAACCTATCCACAAATACTGGTCTAGTTGCCCCTATTACTCTCTGGTTCTCTGTTACATAGAGCATTGTTTTCTCATATTTGATTTTCAGTCTATGTACTCTTTTCATGTTATTTATATTACCTATAAATAGCGTCTTGGTGGACTCTACCTCCTGATCCACATGTGGTTCTTTTTTTTTTAATTTAGTGTATCAAGGCCATCTATATTAGAGATTATAACCAAGCTTCTCTGCCTTATTTCTGTTATGCTCTTTTTTTTGCCATCAGTTGTCTGTTTATCTTCTTCATTCTGTTTTCTGCTCCATTCATTGAGGCCTCTCTGCCACTGTTCCTTGAGTCCTAGTACTTTTCTCTCTCTAGAATGCTCTGCAGTATTATCTGTAGAGTTGGATTGGTGGTTGCGAATATCCCAAGTTCCTCTTTGTCTTGGAAGCATCTTGTTTCTCCATTAATTTCTAGAGACAGACAGGCTTGGATATTTCACTCCAGGCTCTTCTTGACTTGATGGTTTGTGTCGAGCAGTCTGCCATTATTCTAATGGGCCTTCCTTTATAAGTTATCTGTTTCTTGTCTCTAACAGCTTTTAATATTCTGTTCTTATATTGAATTTCCTGGATCTTGATTATTATATGCCTGGGTGTAGCTCTGTTTTGGTTGTAGATGGCTAGAGTTCTGTATGCCTCATACATCTGAATATCATTTCCTTTTCCTATGTTTGGGAAGTTTTCCTTAATTATTTCTGTGAATAGCCTTTATAGTTCCTTTGTTTGTATCCCTGCTTCTTCATTCACATTCTTTATTCTCAAGTTATAAATCCTGTTGTTGTCTTCCAGCCTTTGTATTGTTACTGCTTGTTTCCTTGTTATTTTTAAAAAGTTTTTCCTTTCATAATCCCACATTGCAAAACTGTCCTCCAGTTTGGATAATCTATCCTTAGTTTCTTTCCCACAGATTTGCCATCTTTCCATAGAGATTTTAATTTCCTGGTAATCTCTTTGAATCTGCTTCATGTATTCTATATTTTCTTTATATTCTTTTTTTAAATTTTATTTAAGGAGAAAAAAGAAAAAAACAGAAAAAGGGTACAAGTTATACAGAATTTCAGAAAAATAAACAGTAGGAAATCACTAGTTAATTACATATTGTCATCTTAGAAATAGTTGTTCAAGTTACAAAATTAAAGCATACAGAGGGGACTTTCAAACAGTGAGACTGCAAACTGTTTTGTTTAATGATCCAACAAAACTCAGTAATATGGTTATCTATCTTATACACTTAAATATATATGCAGTTATATCCTTTAGAGAACTTTCTTTTCCTTTCTTTTGTACAATGACAATTACACATTTTGGGTTTTATTACTCCCACAGTTCTTACTACTTTTTTTTTTTTGAAGAAAGTAAAACCAAATGTGACATAACAGGACAGAGTCAGTCAAATCAAAAGGATGGACATAATACATAATGTAAAAACAAAATACAAGGTGGTCAACAATGGTTACCATAATGCCTCTTACTAGCTTAAAAAGAATTGCCTGTATCATCAGTTATAATAAAATTGAACAAAAGGGTAAAGAACAAGACCAATAAAACCAAAACATTGGAGACATTACAGGACTTCAAAAGAAGATAATAGTCAACCAGAATGGGCATCATAATGAATCTTACTGTCTTCATAGTTGTTGCCTATACTTTCGAACTTGGTACTATCAAGCATAACAGAATAGAGGAAAATCAGTCAAAACAAGATGATGAGAGCAATACAGAGTTTCAAATCAAGTTAATAGGAAATCAATGTGGGTTACTATAATATATCCTGCTATTTTTTATTTTTCCCTTAATTAAAAGGATAAAAATGAAAAAGTAGATAATAAAAAGGAGACTGAGATTAAAAAAAAAAAGAGGGCATAACAATAAAACAGTACAGGTTAAAACATAGCCATTTAAGCAAAATAGTGTTTCATCACAAGATATCCCTACATAAAAGTAGTTACCATAGTGTCTCTTTCCTTAAAATCTTTGGGTATAACTTCATATACTGTAGCATCAAACATATCAAGACAATGTAAAACCGTTCAAGAGAATGATAGTGTTACAGGGTATTTAGTATCAACTAACAGAAAATGAACAATGGTTTCTGTATAACATCCTTGTCTATAAAAGTTTTTGTTTATATTATCACATATAATAAAATCCAATAAGATACAACATGTTAAAACCAATGGAGACAGAAGAACAAAAGCTTGATGGGACTTCAAAACAAGAGGATATTAAATCAGCACTAGCTATTATGATGTCTTGTTTTCTCCAAAATAGCTGTTCCTACCATCCAACCTTCTGTGCCTCATTTCTGTTGAGCTCTTTTTCTGTCATTTGTGGTCAGTTTGTCTTCTTCATTTCACTTTCTGCAACATTCATTGTGGCCTCTCTGCCACTGATTCTGGAATCTTGGTATTTTTCATTTTTAGAATATCCCACAGTAATCTCTGTAGAGTTGAATTAGTGGCTGCATATTCCCCTAGTTCCTCTTTATCCTGGAAGCACCTTGTTTTTCCATCAATTTCTAGGGACAGTTGTGCAGGATATATCAATCTTGGCTGGAGATTATTATCTTTCAAAGCTTGAATTATTTCCCCCGACACTCTTCATGATTTGATGGTTTGTGCCGAGAAGTCTGCTGTAATTCTGATGGATGTTCCCTGTAAGTGATCTGTTTCTTGTCTCTGACCACTTTTAATATTCTGTTCTTATATTGGATTTCTGGAATTTTGATTATTATATGCCTGGGTGTAGCTCTGTTTGGGTTGTAGGTGGCTGGGGTCCTGTATGCCTCATACATCTGAGTATCTTTACCTTTTGCTAAATTAGGGAAATTCTCTTGGATTATTTCTGTGAATAGATTTTGTAGTTCATTTGTTTGTGTCCCTACTTCTTCCTTTATGTCATTAATGCTTAAGTTATAGACCCTCTTATCATCTTCTAGCCTTTATATTATTGCTGTTTGTTTTCTTGTTATTTTTAAGAAGTTTTTCATTTCATGCTCCCACCTTACAAATCTGTCCTCCAGTTCTGATAATCTATCCTTAGTTTCTTTCAAGCTGTTATGCCAGCTTTCAATAGAGTTTTTAGTTTCCTGGTAATCTCTTTGAACCTGCTTCACGTATTCTACGTTTTCTCTATTTTCTCCATCAAACAATTCTCCCCTTTTTTTCTGTTCTTCCATTCCACCATGTTTTTTCTTGGGTGGTGCTTAGCATTTCTCTAACTATTCTACTTATTTCTTGCTTTATTTCATTAAATACTTCATTTTTTAACTCATCTATGAGGCTCCGGAGATACCGCTTTATGTCTATTGGTGCTGTGTCTGATATTGCATGTTTTCTGTCCTCATTCTCCTTTGCATTTACCTTTCCTGGATCAGTGTTCTCAGGATTGGGGACTGAGGACCCTTTCTTGTTGCTCCCTCTTCCCATACTTTTTGTTCCTTCTATACAAGCGTATGTAGGAGGCCCAGTTTTTTTTTTTTTTTTCTCTTTGTCTGTTACAGTTGGTTTGAATCTGCCAGCTAGGTGTTCCTGCCCACTGCAGTGTACTAGGGGGACACAAACCTGGGCAGCCTCTGCTGGGCCCGTCCCTCCAGATCAGCCTAGTGAAGACTTCACTGCTTGGGTGCACTGCCAGGCGCAGGGACCTGGTTTGGGCTAGCCTACTGGTTCTTTTCTTTTTTTTTTTTTTTTGGTCTTTTTCCTTTTTATCAGGTACCGGGGATGGAACTCACGACTGCCTGTTTGCAAAGGCAGGCACTTATGCCGCTGAGCTAAATCTCCAGCCCCTAGCCTACTGGTTCTTAGTCCGTGGTGTCACCAGGCCAGGTACTCCCCACCAATCCCCCTTGAGAGGGGACTATGTGACTAAAGCCACTGCAGGGCCCTGTTCTGGCTAGTCTGCCCGTTCCCAGAATGTCCTCTGTTGGAGCCTCCTAGTGTACGAAAGGGTCCCCATTTCTCTCACTCACCGCAGGTTGATGCAGGGCTCCCTGCCAGTCCTGCTCTCAATGCCATTTGGTTCACCGATTCCCGCTCTCAGAGCTTTTGTGCGTCTCTCTCCCTGCTGTGCTGATTTGGACACAGCAGCGGCAGCAGGAAATTCAAATTGTGGCTTCCAATGGCACAGGCTCCAGCTTCCATGCTGAGATTTTATCTATTCCTGTTATAGCATTAGGATTGCATTTCCAGTTGGTTTCTCTCAGCTTAGTTTGTTCCTGAGTCAGCAGGGTACATCTCCCCTCGCTTAGGACTCCTCACACGGCACCACTCCTGGATTCTAAGCTGGTAATCTCTATATTCTTCATCAAATGGTTCTCTCCTTTGTTTGAGTTTCTCCCTTCTTCCATTTGTGTCTTCTTGAGGGGTGCTTAGCATCTCTTTTATTAATCTGTTATATCTTGCTTTACTTGGCTAAATAGTTCACTTTTAAACTCATCTATGAGGTCCTAAAGATATCTCTTTATGTCCACTGGTGCTGTGTCTGATATTGCATGTTTGCTATCCTCATTCTTCTTTGTATTTACCTGTCCTGGGTCAATATTCTCAGGGTTGGGATTTGGGAAATTTTTGTTGTTGCTTCATCTTCCTATCTTTTTTGTTTCTTCCAAGAGGCCCCAGTTTCTTTCTTTGTTGGTTACAATTCTTCTGAAGCACGCTGGCTAGGTGACCCTTCCCACTGCCATGTGGTAGTGAATTGCAAAACAGAGGCAGTGTATGCTGGCCCCTCCCTCTGGATCAGTCAAGCTGCTGAGGCCTGCACTGTTTTAATGTGCCGCCTCCCCTCCAGGTCAGCCAAACTTCTGATGCCTTCACTGCGTTAATGTGTACCTCTGCTGTAGGGAATTGATTTCAGATAACCTATTGGGGCTCAGCCAGGTCACATGACCCAGGCCTAGCTCACTCCACCAATCCCATTTGGAAAGGGAACAACCGACTGAAGTCACTGCTGCCCCTTGTACTTGCCAGTCCTGCCCGGTCCCAGAATGTCGTCTGCCTTTCTATGGAATGGCTCCACTCCCGTCACTTACCACAGGCTCCCCACCAGCTCAGCTCTCCGTTTGGCTGGCCGACCCCCGACCTCAGTGTAACTGTGCCTCCAGTGAGTCAAAGCAGCAGGACCTCGGATGGCTTGGCAAGTCACCCACTGCAGCAGGAGCACTGAACCTTTAGTTGTTCCAATAATAGCACCAGGACTGTATGTTTGATTGGTTCTTTTCACTTTAGTTTCTCTTGGGATGAGAGAATTCATCTCCCTCTGTTTGGGGCTCCCCACTCTGTATTATGTTGAATTCTAAGTTGACTATCTCAGGGAGCCTCTGTAGCCAGCTGTTAACTATCCACCATCTTTGCTCGAATCCAAAATTTTTCTTTTCATGATCACTAGCTGCAATCCTGTCTTCAAGGTTTGAAAGTATATCTTCAGTCTCTTTCAAGTGGTTTTGCCAGCTTTCAATTGAATTTTTAATTTCCTGGATCTTTCTATGAATCTGTTTCATGCATTGTAATTCCTTTCTATATTCATTTAAGGTTTCCATAATTTTCCTATGCTCCTCTTTTTTGTCTACCTTCTTTAGACATGCTGAGCAATTCTTTCAGTATGTTTGTGATTTCTTCTTTTACCTGAGGCATTATTTCTGATTTGACTGCTTTTACAATCTCATGAAGTTGTTTCCTTACTTTAGTGCTATCCTCTCAGAGATTTCAGGTTGTGACTTCTGTTTTCTTCGATACTTGTCCTGTGTGGGCTAGAGGTCTGAGCCTGCCTTTTGCTCCTTCATCTTGACATTCTCCTGGGTTCCTCCCAACAAGCTGGTTGTGGGGCCCCAGGCAGTTCCCACATTGGCTGCCTCTATGCAGTGTAAGGGGATGAGACAGGTACCTGGGTTCCTCTAATTCCAGATTTACAAGGAGGTAACAGGGCATGGAGCAGGCCTCTCCAGACCTGTGCAGCTACACTGGGGCTTCCCTGATGATCAGGGGTGCATAGAGGCAGGGCTGCTTCTCTCAGTCTGTGTGTCTACACTGGGACTCCTGCAATAGTGGCAGACACACAGGGGTGTGTTTGTCTGATTCTGCTAGTGGGTGGTGGCTGCCTGAGGGAACCAAGGGCCTCCAATGGTGGCCTACAGATGCACAGGATTTACCTGGTTGTGTGTCCCTGCTCCTGCTGGCTGCCTTCCAATGGCAGCTCCCTGAAGGTGAAGGCAGATCTGCTGGTTCTCTCTGCCCACACTGGCCGCCTGTAGGACATGGCCTTCTGCTGATGGCACACAGCAGGCAGAGGCAGATCTGCTGGCTCTCTCTGCCTGCACTCCCAAATGATTCTTATCATTAGGAAAGTTTGGAAAATAACCACCTTAGTGATTGAGCAATCATATACTTCAATTTGGCAGATTTAGGATTTTTTAGATCCAAACTCCTCGACTCTTCATCATCTAACTATGGGTTTTATTCTAAGAGTCTCTATTTCCAAATAGTCAGCTGCAAAAATATTGTAAGACATAAGAATTGTCGGATCCTGCCCACATGGCAGCAGCTCTAGGCCCTGCCAATCTCCTTAGGACTCAACAGGGAAAAGTGAGGAAGGAAGGGAGGGCTACTGTGGTCTGCAACGCTGCCCCCATCATTGAGACTTTTGTATTACACGAGGGGTGGGAGTGGAGGGTGGGCTAGATATTCCTTATCTGGCAGGAGTGCAATGTGAAGTTCTTAGATGGCTATAGTCCTTCCCAGGTATCTCCCACCCCAGTTTCCAGGATTCTATGGCTTCTTAATTGGTGCAGAACCTTCAATGTAGGGGAGAGAATAAGGTTTTTGCTGTTGAACAAAAGGCATGATTATGAGCAAAAGGCATGATTTGGCCATTTGGGACTGCTGGCTACTAGCAGAAATACTGCAGTTAAAGGCTGCATTTATCTGTGCAGCTGCTCCTTGAGTGTTCTTTACTTCTGGATCTCGCTAGCTCCTTATGTGCTCCTTTCTTCTCTATCTCTGTCTCTCTGTCTCTGTCTCTGTCTGTCTCTCTGTCTCATTCTTGCTCTCACTGTCACCCCTGCACCCCTACTCCCAACCAAAGTTGCTGTACAAAGTCACAGGCACATTTCATCATCCTGGCGTTTTCATACCAAGTCTCCTATAGCACAAATCTGAATGGCACATAATCTCAATCCCATGAGACCCTCAAACATAGTCTTACCATTTGCCTTGATAACATAAAAGGAAGAAATGCATTTCTTCCAGTGTAAGATCTGGGAATGCTCATGACCAGCCCTTGATTCATACATTTGGAGTCCATAAGTTTCCCTATCCCAGGCTAAATTTCAATTTCAGTATTAAGCCTCGGTTACTGGAAAGTGCCAGAAACAAGTCTTCCTTGCTAATAAGAGACAAGAATCACAATATAAACACAACTTTTAGCAAATGAGACTTTCACTCAGAGGGTCACATAGTGAAGAGAGGAGTAGGGTACAGTACATTGAGCCCTTGAGCCCTACCCCATTGCGGGCTCTGTTCTGCATGCTGCCACCCTTCTCTCTGATTGGTTGGGCGCAGACACAGGAACATGCCTCTGCAGCTACCATGACTCACCCCCTCCCTCTGCACCAACAGAGTGAGAAGATTGGGGCTTGTTTTGTTCTAGTTTCAGAATTTTAAATAACAAAGAAAGATTCTGGCAGCTTAATTTGGCTCCTTATTCAGCTCTATTTTGGACCACGTGTTTAGAAGGAACATTTCCTAGAAGAAGGGTACTTTCTGGGTAAATGAAACAATAGATGTGCTCTATCCTGGCCCCCAAATCAAAGAAATATAAATTCTTTGAGGCCAGCCTGGGCCGCAAATTGAGTTTAAGGCTGGCTTGAACTGCGTAGTGAAACCTTGTCTTTTTTAAAAATTTTATTTAAAGACTAAACAAAACAGAAAATAGGTAGAAATAATACATACATTCAGAGAAAAAAATAAACAGTAAGAAATTACTAGTTGATGTTTACATATTGTCGTTTTACAAATAGTTGTTCAAGATACAAAAATGGAACATGTAAAGTGGGAATTCAACAACGAGACTGCAAACAGTTCTGTTCAACTGTCCAACAAAAACTTAGTAACATGGAAACCTTGTCTTAAAAAGACAAAATAAATAAATGAAAAATTTAAAAAGTAAATATAAATTAAAATGGCAATTAAACTCCACTGAAATGAAACAAAATGAAAACTCCCAGTGCTGGTATGTTACTCTCTATTGCAACAAATGGCCACAAATTTACTGGCTTAAAACAACAAAATTTATCCTCTCCCAGTTCGGCAGTCAAAAACCCAACAAGGGTCCCACTGGGCTAAGGTCAAAGTATTGGCAGATCAATGCTTTCTTCCAAAGACTTTCAAAGAGATTCTACTTTCTTCTACAATTTTTAGAAGTTTCCCATGGTATTTGCCTCATTGGTTCTTTTCTCCATCTTCAAAACCAACAACATATTTTGTTATGTTTGATACTATTATATATGAAGTTATGCTCAACTATTTCAAAGAAAGAGACATTATGGTAGCTACTGTTAATTATGGGTTATCTTGTAGTGAAATACTGTGTTGCTTACATTGTTCTGTTCTGATCCGCTTTGTTATGTCCTCTGTTGTCTTAATCTCTTTAAAATAAAAAAAAAATTTTTTAAAAACCAACAATATGGTTCCAAAGTAATTCTTGTATAGCTCTACTTCTGATTCTATTCTGACTCCCTCTATTACTTTTAAGGACTCTTGAGATTACACTGGGCTCATCTGCATAATCCAGGATAACATTTCTATTTTATGGCTAGTTGATTAGTACTCCTTTGACATGAAAGTTAACCTGTACATAGATTCTGCAGATTAGGACATGGAAATCTGCTATATTTGGATGTGGTTTAAATGAGTCCCTTAAGGACTGCTGCATTAGCAGGGTGGTCTCCAAAGTGACAGTACTGAGAGGGGGTGAGACTTGTAAGAATGAGACCTAGTGGAGGTTCTTAGGTCTGACGGGTGGGGGGAGTGTGCTCATAGTAGATTAATATAGGGGACCCTGCGCTTGCCCTGGTTTTCCTTTCACCTGTGATCTCCATCTGCTGCACACACTCCCACCATGATGTCATTTGCTGTGATATTACCCAGTCAATGGAAACCTCACTACAGGCTTATTGATGGAATCTTCAAATCTTGGATTTCTGGTCTTTCAAATTGTGAGCTTAATACGCTTCTTTTCTTTATAAACTATTCAGTTTCAGATATTTCATTATAGTAATGGAAAACTGTCTAACACAACATCTTTGGATGGTTGGGCACAGGGGACAATTATTCTCTATACTATAACCCATAAGAGTATAGTGGATAGATCCTGTCAAGTTTTTTAACAAAGGTGTAAAATTTTATTTCTCACAAGCAAGTTGGTATTTTGATAAAAATAATTCTCAAAATGTTCACATTTGTTCATCCAGTAATTCTGCTACAGTGGCACCTTGGTTCATGAACTTAATTCATTCCATGATTCTTGTTGCACACCAAACTGGTCTTGAACTGAATCAGATTTCCCCATAAAGACACATTGATCCTAATCCCTGAATTTGATTTGGTTCACAACCATTTCAATTTGGGACCAAAATCATGGAAAGAATTAAGTTCGTGAACCAAGGTGCTACTGTAATCTGTCCTGAAGAATGTTAAATGTGTGGGTTTATTGGGGGGGGGGCAGTGAGTTATGCACTGAAATACTCATTACCACTTTCCAAAAATGTGGAAGCAGAGCCTTGACGTCTGATTGTGGTAAGGCTACCATGTTATTGTCATATAAGGATATATTATGTTGACAGTAAAAAGTGTATATATGGAAAACATTTTAATTAAATGAAAATATGTGCATGTCCTTATGTTCAATCAAAAGAAGAGGACATCTATGTAGTTCTATAGTTTTGTTGTGAATATAAAGCAGATTGAAAAAATAAACTCAGAAATAAAGCAGGATATAAAATAATCATGGATGCTGTATAATCTCAACTATATAAAAAGATTTATAAAAATACCGGAAAGGAGATATAAAGAGTATTTCCCAAAAAGTGGTGGAGTTTTTGAAAGATTTTGTTCCTTGATATATATCTTTTTAGTTATTTCTAATTGGGCCTTAGTTGCACACAATAGTGTTAATCATAATCCTTGTTTCATGACATACCTTCATCATTAGTCTAGGCATGGCCACTTGTATTTATTTGGTTATTTTGCTAGTTATTTTGATCATGGACTACATACCCAGAAATCTGACTCTCAAAGCAAAAGCATCCCTAAGCATATAGTCACTCCTTTTCCACACACACACACTCTGTAACTCTCACTGTTCAGAATAGCCATGAGAGTGCTCCTGAGATCCAGCCATGGTGGAACTTAGGCAACTTATTCTTTTGCCCTCTTGGTAAGCACCCTCAGAGTGGGCCAGGAAGAGAACCAGGCGCTCCCGTGGCCCTACTGGTGCGTGGGCTGAGAATCAAACACCCCTTTCCCCACTATAGCAACTGGGGATAGATGTCTCAGCATCTCTTGGGTGGATGACAATATGCAGTATAGCAAATATGGGGGATTTCCTTCTATCTTCTGTTTGAAGGCAAAGGTTGATTTCACTGTTTTGTTTTGTTATGTTTCTTTTGTTCTATTCAGTACTTTCAATTGGTTTTGTAATGTTCTGTTTATGGTTTGATTTCACTATACCTAATTGACCAGACAACTATTGTGCAGATAATGAGATATACCATAGTACCTATTACTACCATCCCGGTATCCTACTGTGAAGTTCTGTACCGATTTCCCTGAGTTGTCTTAATTGGCTTTGTTTTGTCTTGTTCTGTTGTATTTTTACCACTTTCAAAATAAAATTTTTTAAAAATAGCCATGATCTTGAATCTCACGTTTACCTTTTCTTTGCTTACCTTTCTGTAGAGTTCTATTGCATGTATTGTGGGACTGAGAAGCCTTGCAAAAAAACTTGTGAGAAAAACAGGAAAGGACCAAGGTTTTTTGTTGTTAGGCAAAAATTCTTCTAACTTCAAACAAGGAAGGTTGACAGACTAGTAAGTTACAAAATGTCATTTTAATTGTATTCCTCCAGCTATCCAAGTTCATTCAAATAATATACACATTGGGTTCTGAAGGTACAATTCGGCCCCTGAATGCTTGAGGTCAAATCCCACTCTCCTGGTGAAAGGAAGTTTTGGGGATTCCTGGGTGTCACATGAGATCCAAACCCACGCCTTCTTTGAAGGAAAAGCCTTTTTCCAAGACCTCATTTGCCAATCTGTCTCAAGATGGTACCAGGCTACTTTGCCTTCACAGGGGACCTATCTGGCACTGCTTTCCCTCCAGGACTCCCAGGTTGACTTTTGTGCTGGGGAATTTCACTTTTTCCCATGTGCTAGATAAATAGTTGAGCACCAGACTTCTTACAAGCATCAGCTATATGACTTTGGATCATAGGTCTGCTAGTGACTCTTCTTGGGATCACCTGAGAAGCTTTTTAAAAAATACAGATGACTGTGATAAACCACACCTCCAAGAGATCCTGTAAATACAATGTCTGGAGCATTAACACTTTCGCCCAAGACCTAATAGCTCTGAGCCACAGCAGTCAACACATCCAGCTGAGTTCTACACCTACAATGACCTTCACCAAAGTCTTCCAGTTGCCTGGTTTTTAGGCCTATGTGTCAGGGGTTCAGTGCTTCAGTGCTTGTCTTCTATTTTCTCATGCTCTCAGCCCCAGCAAACTGACAGTCACATCCTAATTGTCAGAAAAATGGCCAGCTGTCTTCAGAGACACTGGCATTGGCTGGATTTCATGTTTTGGCCATTGAAGTCTCCTGCAGCCAGTTTAGATCTCTTTGTTTCTGTCCTTTTTTATCTCCCTTTCCCTCCCATCTCATATTTCAGTTGACCCTGAATATCATCTTTGTTTTTTCACATTTTTTCCCCATAACTATGCACCTACAGATTCCCATCCTCCATTTTCCATATCCAAGAAACACAAGGATTTTTCTCTCCAGGGCCATTTTAAAAAGTCCTGCAGAAAGACCACATTTAGGAGTCAATCAGAAAACAGCTAAGAACCTGGACTCCAGAACCAGCTTTCAAATCCTGGCTCTGCAAGCATGGATTAGTCTTCTAACCTCTGTGCCATCTGTAAGTGAGGATGACAATCATACTACTCTATTATGTTCTTGGGGTGATTCAATGAGCTAATGATGCACTTTGAACAGTACCTGAGATTTGCTAAACATTACAGCAGATCCCGCCATACTTCCAGGATTTGCATCTGTGGTGTCAGTCAAGTTCACATCATAGTTATCTGGAAAAAAACGTATCTGCATTGAACATAGATAGATTTTTTTTTCTTGTCATCATTCATTAAACCAGGATAACAGATATTTACATAGATTTACATTGCTTTGGGTGTTATAAATAATCTAGAAATGGGTATAAGTAAACAGAAGATTATATGATAGATTATTATATAGATAGATTATATGCAAATTCTGGTCCATTTCAAATAAAAGATGGTAGTAATCCTTTGATTTTAGTATGAGGTGGGCATGGGGCCTACTTCTAGGATTCTGAAAGAAAGATATCCATATATCTATATAGATATAGAAAGATATAGATATATAGGTATATCTCAACCACCTGTTCTGCAGATGACCCAAGATTTGATTTGATTTATGAGCTCTACTTCTAAAAGCATGTCAATATTGGCTTATGATGAGGAAGTGTTTGTACCTTGGGAGAATGTAACCAATTCATTATGGAGCCCTTGGTGGTATAGAAAAGACTTGCTGATTTTGCTCAAGGAGAGCAGATTTCAACAAGTTGGGAAATTTGCATGAGTCAAATACTTCAAAAGAGACTAGGACTAAAAAGAGTGAGAGAAATCTGCAAGAAATAAAATTCTTATACAAGGACAAATAACCAAGAAAACAGGCTTGGTCCTTCCATCTTCTTCCTTTCCTATATTCCATTCTCTTTCAAGTACTGTCCAGTTTAAATTCTAAATTTGTCTTATCTTTTCTTCTCATTGCCACATCACCCACTCATTTTGGTTACCTTTATTTTTTACCAGAGCTATCTCATTTGCTTCCTACCTTGCTTCCCTGTGTCAGCTCTGGCCCCTTTGCAAGTGTCTGTGTGTTCTCATTCTTTACATGGTAGCCAGAATACGTGTTTTGAATTCTCACCATATCTGTCCCATCTGCACATCCTTAAGACCCAGGACTTTCAGAATAGGAAAAACTGCTTTGCAGCCCAACAGACCCTGCAGAGTGTGGGCCACGTCTGTCTCTCCTGCCCTACCAAAAGCCATCATATTCTCCCTTCTGCTCACAATGGCTTGCATAATCACCAATCTTGACCATGCCACAGGGGATTTACATATTCTAGTCTCTTCCTGGAAGACTCCTTTCCCCTCATTTCCTTCCTTTTAAAAAAATTTACAGGCTTTATTTTTAGACCAAGTTTAAGTTCACAGCAAAACTGAGAAGAGGGAACAGAGACTGTCCACATACTTGTCTCCTTTACCCCAACTACACACAGCCTTCTTCATCATCAATATGCTATGCATGCTTGTCATCATTGAGAAACCAACACTGACACATTATTATCACCCAAAAACCATAGCTTAGGTGAGGGTTAATTCTGCATATTACATTTTTTTGGTTTTGGACAACAATAGGTATCCATACTTATAGTATCATATAAAATTGTCCTTCCCTTCCTTTTTCCTAAATTCTTGGCAACTACTGATCCTTTTTACAGCCTCCATAGTTTTGCTTTTTCTATGTTATGTTGTTGGAATCATATAGTAAATAGTTCTTTAAGTTTGGCCTCTTTCACTTTACCAATATACTTTTAAGATTCCTCCATATCATCATAGCTTTTCTTTTTCACTTGAAAATTACAGTATATGAATGTACCAGTTTATTTATCCTTTCTTCTGTTAAAGCACATCTGTTTGCCACCAAGGTTTGGCAATTATAAAAATGTTTTTATAAACACCTGCATGCATGCAGGTTTTTGTACAAATAACTTTTCAACCCATTTGGGTACATACCAAGAAATTGCTGAATCATATAGTAAAAATGTGTCTAGTTTTGTCAGAAACCACAAAATTATCTTCCAAAGGGTTTGTGAAGTTTTGTATTTCTACCAAACATAAATCAGAGTTCCTGTTTTCCACATAAGTCCTCATAAACATGTGATGTTGCCAGTATTTGGTGTTTGTTGTTGGGAATTGAACCCAGGGCCTTGGGCATGCTAGGCAAGAAGTCTTTCACTGAGCTACACCCCAGTTCTGTGATTACTCTTTTAATTTGCAATTTTCTGAGAAATACGACATTGAACACTTTTCCACATGCTTGTAATTGTGAGTTTTTTGGTGAGGAATCTATTCATATCTATTGCCTATCTTTTAATTGGATCATTTCTTTCTCCCTTTTTGACCTCAATAAATTCCTCCTGCCCATCTTTTAGATTTCAGTGACCCCTTCCTTGCATCTTTCACTAGATTTAAAGACCCCCCAAAAAATCTCTTTATAAACTCCTATAACACTATGTGCCTCTTGTTCACTATGTGCCTCTTGTTCACAGTTACTATAACTATATTTTCATATTTATTTGTGTAATTACTTGAATAATATATATGTCTCCTTTAAATTTGTAAGAGAAGGTACCATATCTGGTTTTATTACTGGTATATCAGTGGTGTCCAATGCTGTGCTTAATATGTAGTAGACATTTCACAAATATATGTGGAATAAAGGATTACTAATAACCTCATTATCAAAGAAGGCAGATTGGTGAAAAGGGGGTCATCTAAAGAAATCACCTTAATTTTTGAGTGAGTTGAGAATTCAAAGAGTATACCAAAGAGTGGGAGGGAACAGAAGGCCAAAAACAAATGCTCAAACACAGCACAAACCCTAAGACTGGTATTAAGAATACTAAATTGTAAACCAAGCTTAGCTTTAAACAAATGGCAGAAACCATAGAAACATTATTTTAGAAAACTATTTGGAGCAAGAAAAATAAAGCAGAGCCAGGCCCCACACTCAGTGGAGAAGGAAACATTTTTAATGCAGCATGTTGTTCTCCCTCAAGAAGAGTAATTCCCAGACCGGAAAGCATAAAGGCAAATTCCAGAAGGAGAACGTCAAGCTGGAGATCAGTACAGAGGTGGCTGAGGCATCTGGCTATGCTGAGTGAGCTCGGGTTTCAGATGAATCTCATCAGAACTCGGGAATATGATTGCAAAGCCACTGTCTGCAATTTCTGAGAAATTTGGGAAAGGAGCCAATAGTCAGGAAAGTGTGAAATGTTTGTCAGTTTCAAAAAGGAAGAATGTGAAAATGGGATAAATTTAATGACCTTTGACTTCCAAACTTGAAAATTAATTCATGGTACAAATCTGGACCAGATTTGTAATGGAGTGCCTAGAAAGTGGAATTTTTTTTTTTTTTTTTTTTTTAGAAAAAATTTCTGCTCAGTAAACTTCCATTTAGAAGTTTTTCATCTAATAAAAAGGAGACAACCAGTCTCCTTGTAGATTTCTTTGTCCCTACAACAAACATGTGAGTAGTCCCCTTCAGTTATGTAAATGTGGGTAACTAAGCACCAGACCCACTACCCTGGAAATAGGATGTAACTGGACATTTTCTCCTAATGTGTAGCTTGGTTATGAAGAGCAGGTTGCTGGAAGCAATTGAGGAAATTTACACAGGGGCAAGGAGTATTGGGGGGACAAGGGATCAGAATGATGCCTTCTCATTGGGGGCTAAATATGTGTAAATTTCTGGTGGGCTAAAGGGCCTGAATTCACAGATGGGCTCTAACTGAAATGCCTAAGACTTGGGGGGCAGTGACTAACCAGGTGTGGAAAGGAAGTGTGAAATGGTTACTTGATCATTCTCCCTCATTCAGCCTGGCTGCTCCAGCTAGGAAAGTTCGCATATAGTCCAAGCATGTGGCATTCTTGCCTGAGCATTACTCAGGTGAAGACTCTTTGTGGAAGACTCTTTGTGGATAATATTGCATCAGTACAGCAGAATGAAGCCTTTTGGTTTCAACAGGAGAGAGACAGAGAGAGAGACAGAGAGAGAGAGAGAGAGAGAGAGAGAGAGAGAGAGGGAGGCAGAGAGGGAGAGAGATTGGTAACATACTGCACAATATAGAGTGTATACAACCATACATAGATACCACAGACTGTAAATAGACTGTACAACCATATACAGGTAACCAGAGTCAAGAATTTTGGTTTATTTATTTAATGCACTGGGCTGGAGTGTCCTTCCAAAATACATGTCTACCTGGAACCTCAGAATGGATTTGGTTTGTAAATAAGGCCTTTGTAGATGTAATTAGTTAAAATAAGGTCCTATTGCATTAGAATTGGGCCTCAGCACAACACAAGTAGTATCTGTATAAGAAGAAGAGACATCCAGAGAGACTTGGAGGAGCAGGTGAACATAGAAACAGAGTGTCTACATACAAGTCGAGGAATTCCAAAGACTAGAGCACAGGCAACCCCAGGAGCTAAGCAGAGATTTAAACAGACTCTCCATGGAGCCTCCAGAAGGACCTAACCTATCAACACCTCAATTGCAGATTTCTGGTCTTCAAAACTGTGGGAGAATAACTTGCTATTATTTTAAGTCATTAAGTTTGTCATGCTCTGATACAGTAGCCCAAAGGACTAACTGATATGGGAACATGGAGAATCAAGAGTCATTTGAAGATAAGAAATTATGAATCTAATTTTAATAGTAAACTAGTAAGGCAAGTCATACTAGTTACTGGTAATTAATATGTGTTATCTGTCCTGATGAATTAAGAAAATGCTAAGTTGATGACATTTTATAATAATTTGTGGTGGAACCAGAAAATGTAGATTCAATGATAGAAGTGTTTCCAGGCAGCTTCACGTTCAATTGGGTTAGCAAACTGATGGTGACCCCCAGGAAGACTTTATGAATCTCTCCTTTACAAGACCTTGGGTAAGACTTTGCTTATATTTTTATCAAATGCAGAAGCAATACAAATTTGGCAAGGATAACTAATATGATAGATATCAACTTCCACATTCAGACTAATCACGACATCTTGAACAATGAACCACAAGTCCTAAGATGAAATTTTGGATCAAATGAAGAAAATTAACATTAATATCATTAACTAATGTATAGATCCTATTCAAATCAAGTAAATTGTCTCACACTTCCTGTCTTTCTGGTCTAGAATAAAATGTCTCTCCCTAGGATCTGGAACAGTTCATCTGTCTTCTAAACAAACAAACAAATCAGAAAAAATCCAGAACATTGAAGTCAAGGACCTTGACAATACATTGTTATCAGCTCGATGTGCTCCTTGTCTTCAACTATCTTCAACACTAGAGGACCCTGCAGGCAGGATTGCTTTGCATTGCCTCCATGGATGAAAGTAGAAGCAACAAGTGGAATTAACACTAGGAAAACTTCAGTTGTGTACTCTGCAGAACATTTTGCCAATTAGAACTGACTAACTGGGACCAGTTAGTGTCTCCCGAGATCCGGCCATGGTGGAACTTAGGCAGCTGACCAAGAAAGCAGTTCGCTTACCTTCCTGGAAAGCACCCTGGCACAAGCCAGGAGGAGAACCAACCATTGTCTCCCGCGAGCCTCCTGGCACGCGGGCTAAGAATCAAACATCCCACCCCCTCACCCCCTGTTAGCAACTGGAGGCAGAGGTCTGAGCATCTCTTGGGAGGATGACTGTAGGCCATATAGCAAATATGGGGGATTTCCTTCTACCTTCTGTTTGAAGGCTAAGGTTGTTTTCATTGTTTTGTTATAATTAATTGTTTTGCTCTATTCTATATTCTCTTTTGTTTGGTTTTATAATATTCTGGTTTTGGTTTTATTTTGCTATACCTAATTGAATGGACAACTATTGTGAAGATAACGAGATATACTATAGTGCCTATTACTGTTATCCTGGTATCCTGCTATGAAGTTCTGTACCAATTTCACTGCATTGTCTCGATTGGCTTTCAGATAAAAGATCTCTGATGTGAGAAGGAGAGTCAGGAATTGGTAAAGGGCTCTATATTAGAAACAAATGCACAATGACATTCTTAGATGCATACTGAGTCATGCTGAGGGCTGAGAAGGAGCTGAATACAATCCTTGGCATGACCTAAGTCTGGGCAGTTCTGGTTGCTAAAGGTTTAGCCAGCATCCTTCAAAGCAAAGTTAATCATATTTATCTGAAAGTCCTATCATCTTTGAAAAACAAAGCCAATTAAGTGACACCAAGGGAAAAAAAGTAAGTAAGTCTTAGTTATATTTATATTTTCAAAGTCAGTCCATAGTTGAGATTTACTACCACTTTAGTTCAACAGTTAGTCACCCAAATCTCTAAGAGTAAGTTGCTAACAATGTACGATGAAGCAGTGATGTCATTACTGTGGTTTTATCCATCTCTCTGCCCACAAACTCACACATCTGTGTGTCTCCCTTGCTGTTAATCCATCTATCATCTGCCCCTGCACCCATCATCCATTATACCTTACATTAAACAAACATTTAGTTATTTACTTTTTGTATGTACCCAGCTCTATGTTGGATACTAGGAAAATAATAATCAAGGTGCTTATGATTTAGTGAAGGGTAAGGGGATAGAGGTACCCACACAACGAAGCTATCACTTGGTGAAATCCAGAATTTAAGCTACAGTTTAGATTTCTATTTTCTTTCCCATTTATTTTTTGGGTGGTTACCGGGAATCGAACTCAGGACCCTATGCTTGCCAGGCATACATTTCTATTTTAAACTCATTCAACCAAGCAATTTCTATACATGATTAAAAGTCATCTGTAATGGTGTGGAGGAGTAACCAGTCCATGGAATTGCTGGAAGATGGTGGAGACTTCAAGAGGTAAAAAAGAAGTTAGGTCACTTGAAGCACACCTTTGGAGGGGACAGTGGAATCCTAGCCCTTGCTCTCATGCTTCTCAGCCGCCACAAGACGAGCAGCTTCTCTGCCACATGCTCCTGCCATGATATGCTGCCTTGCCATATACCCAAAAGCAGCAGGGCCAACTGAAAACACTGAAATCTCTGTTGAGCCCGAATAAATCTTTTTTTCAAACTGATTATTTCATGTATTTTCTTAAAGCAACATAAAACTAATCAATGTACCATCTACAAGGAATAAATAAAAGTTTTTTGTATTTTCACAAGTAAGTTCAGATTTTATATGATTTATATTCTAAAGATTAGAATCAAATTCAATGGGATCAATCTTAGTAAATATGTCCTGAGCACTGACTGGGAAGAAATGGACCAATATTACAATCTCTTCTTTTTTCAGATTCAAGATTGAGACCCTCTCTGATGAGCTGTCATGGTTTTACCTGAAGACCACTTGTAGGAAAGGTCAGCAAGAGCCAGCAGAACTTATCAAGGAGAAGGGGGCTCCTAAAACTGCCATGGCAGTGTGTGTAGGACCCCTATGTCAGTGGTCATGGCCATCTAAGGACTTGAGTTCCATGCACTGCCTTGTTGCTCACAGCCATCTGACTTGGCTCACATCCCTGGCCATTCATCTGGGACAATGTCTTTCTCAACAGACTTCCATAGAGGCTCAAAAGCCAGCATGAAGGGCTGGGAATACAGCTCAGCAGCACAAGTGCCTGCCTGGCAAATGCAAGATCCTGTGTTTAATTCCTGATATAAAAAAAAAATCCAGCATGAGCAGATGTTTAAGGTGGCTCTGTATAAGCTAGAGTGAGGAATGTTTCAGGACCTGCACAGCCAACACTTTAAGAGTCTCAGATGGACAGTTAAGCATCATCTTCTGACTTGTGGTTTGACTTCTTTGAGTGGGAGATGGTCTTGACCAAACCTTGTATCATCAGTTGTTTAATCCTATTTGGACAGTGGCTGTGCGTGTGTGTGTGTGTGTGTGTGTGTGTGTGTGTGTGTGTGTGTGTATGTGTGTGTGTGTCTGTGTGATACTGAGGATGGAACCCAAGAACTGTGCACTGAGCTACATTCCTAGTCCTTCCTTTGTTTTGTTTTCTTTTCTTTTCTCTTAGGAACAGTCTCGCTAAGTTGTTAAATTGCCAGGCTGAGCTCAAATTTACAGTTCTCCTGCCTCTCCCTCCCAGAGTGCTGAGACTATAGGCATGCCACCACCACATCCTGCTCTTTCATATTTTTTTACTTAATATTTCTGATCTCTGCTATAATGTAAGTCAGAAGAATGTACTTCCTAGGGTTACTGTACCTTCAGTGAGTTACCTAGTTTCTAGCAAAAGGCAAGGCCTAGCCCAGGCTTGGTATGAGAGATCAATTCCTGTCTCCTTTTTCTGGGATACTCACCCTTAGTGAGTACATGCAGAGTGGGCACTTAAAGCAGTTGAAACAGCAGCTAAAATTTATAGAGCACTTATTTTAAGTTAAGAACTATGTTGGGGCTCTTTTCATGTCAACTCATTAAATCTTTTTAACAGCTCTCAAGGGAGGTATACAACCACTATTTCTATTTTACAGAAAGGAAAAAGCACAGAGAAGTTAAGTAACCGCCCAGTATAACACAGCTGGTAAATAAGAGAACCAGGGTCCTGACTCACACATTACACTCTCAGAGACCTTGCCCCAAAGTGCTCTGTTACACTTCCTCATTCCCATGGTAGAAACATTAACTCATCCCAACTCAGCTTGAAAGTGACTAATAGTAATGAAAAGTAGGCTACCTTTATTTGGTGCAAAACTTTAGCTAGTGGGACTTAGTTTTATCTGCACTGACAGAAGTAATTTGACTTTTAATTATAATACTGCTAAACTGGCAATTGCTAGAAAGGAAAAGGGCAAGATTAACATAATACTATCATAAATGGATAATGGTAGTACAGGTCCATATGGATATAAAAAATTAGGCTAAATGAGGTTGGAAGAAAGAAAGAGCCTCTTTTGAGTAAATAATTGAAAGAAACATTTTATTCTTAGAAGGAACAGTATAAAATAAAAATTTCCCACCACAAAGAAGTCTGAAATGATAACCTATGGTCCTATATGCTCAGTATGAAACCAAAAGAGAGGTCAGTACCACAGTGGAAGATGCAAAAGATGAAGGACAAGAGCAGCCAGGAAACAGAAGTCACCGTGGAAACTGACCCTGCTGGGCAAAGTGGTCCAGGAACACAAGGGAAGGGGAAGATACAGGTGACATCAGAGGGCTGATATCTAGAGTATACAAACAACTGAAAAAAATTGAACCACCTAAAACTAAAGACTGAGTCAAGAAAGGGGCAAGAGAAATGAACAGACACTTCGCAGAGGAACAAATACAGTCAACAAATGTATGAAAAAATGCTCAACATCCTGGTCATTAGATAAGTGCAAAATGAAGCAACACTTAGATTCCATTTTACTGCAGAAGTAATGGCAACCATTAAGAAATCAAACAATAATAAATGCTGGTGGAGCTGTGATTTTAAAAAATGAACCCTTCTTCATTGTTGGTAAGAATGCAAACTAGTACAACCATTATAGAACTCAGGATAGAGATTTCTCAAAGAACTGAAATAAGAAATTACACTTGAGCCAGCAATACCCCTGCTGGCTCTCTTCCCCTAAATAACTTAAGTCATCATAGTACAGTGATACATGCATACCAAGGTTTATTAGTAGCATGACTTTTAATAGCTAAATCCTGGAAGCAACCTATATAATTCAACAGAAGACTGGTTTAAAAAACTGTGGTATCTATATATAATAGAATACTACTCTGCTATAAAGGATCACAGATTTGAGACACTTGTAGAGAAATGAATATATATAGAAGATATAATGTTGATGAAATAAACCAGATGCGCAAGCTTAGATACTGTATGGTATCTCTCATCTGAGTGTGACAAAGTACAAAAAAAAATAAGCACAGGTAGAGTGGGACAAAGGTGTGAATCTCCTGCAATAGAGAAAGGGTCCCAGGGGAAAAGTACAAGGGGTGATGAGGAGGAGTAGAAGGGGACATAAATAGAATAAAGATATGTCATTTGCAGGAACCTATTAACCTCAATAAAATATTATATGCCATAATATGAGCTAAGAGATTAATGCCAACAAGAATAAAAAATGGGACAGGGGAATGGAGGATAGGGAGAGGGGGAGAGAAGGGAATGGGGATTTTTTTTAAAGAAGAAACAAGCTGTGGTATATACATGTAACCACTCCCCAAGAAGATTGTAAACTGCATAAAATGAAACATATACTAATAAAATTAAAAATTTAAAAATTTAGAAGCAAAAATAAATTTAAAAACAGAAACAAAACAACAAAATTTAAAAAACAGAAACAAAATGTAAGGTGGGAAGGGTTTACTTAGAGAGCTCTGCCTCTTTTCTATTTTTAAATAAGAAGAAAGAAAAAAATATATTGTTTTTCAATAATTGAATGTACTCAAACATTGCTTTTCACATGTTCTCTAATGGAAGATCAGATTTTTTTTAAAGTTCCAGTATGTGAGGGACTGATATTTTTATAAAATACAGTAAGACACTTAAAATTAATTACCAAAGAAAGGTCATGCTCCTGGATGTCATGGTAGGTATCAGATGGCTCTAAGGTCCCAAGATACTTATCCTTTGATTTTTAGCAGCTTTATTGAGATATGATTCACATATACAATTCACCTAAAGTAGTCAATTCAATTCAGTGGTTTTTAGTACATTCACAGAGTCACACAACCATCATCAAAAATCAATTGTAGAACATTTTCCTCCCTCCTAATGCTAATTTTCTACCCATTCACAGTTAATCTCTATTTTCTTCTGAATCCCCACTCCCTCAGCTCTAGGAACCCACTAAGGTACTCTATGTTTCTACAGTTTTCCTTGTTCTAAATACTTTATATAAAGGGAATCATATAATACATGTCCTTCGTGGCTGACCTTTTTTTAGAATAATGTTTTCAAAGGTCATCAGTGTCATGTGACAATATTTCATCGCTTTTTCTGTTGATATTCCATTGTGCAGATATACTGCATTTTGTTTATGCACTCATCAGCTGATGGACTCTTGAGTTACTTCCCTTTTTGGATATTATGAACAATACTGCTGTGGACACTCATGTACACATCTTTGGGTGGACATACACTCTCATTTCTGTTAGGAGTGGAACTGTTTGGTCATATGATCGCTGAGTTTATCTTTTTGAGGAACTGCTAAACGGATTTCCACAGAAGCTGCTCCATTTTCCACTGTACCAGAAATGTGTGAAGTTTCCAGTTTCTTCATACCTTGTCAACACTTGTTATTATCTCTATTTCTTATTGTAGTTACCCTTTTTTTGGTTTTGCTTTCATTTCCTTAACTGTTAATGACGTCCTTATCTTTTCATTTGCTCAAGACTAGTGCTTAATTTCTACACTGATCTCTTCCCTGACCAATGATAAGCCATTCAGGGACCATACTTTAAGTAACACTGGACTGGAAAATATGAATACATAACACAGAGTAAGGCTAAGTATTATTTCATGGGACTTTTGCTTCAGCTAAAGTTAGTCAGCTGCAGCAAATACTTGAGATAATCAACTTGGAGAAAAGGGTTATTTCGTCCACAATTTGGGTGGAAGTTCCAGGTCATGGTCAGTTGACCTTGTTTCTTTTGGCCCTTGGCCATGCAACCCATAACGGCTGAAACACACGGCACAGTGAAACCACTTCCCTCAGGGTCAGGAAGAAAAAGAGAGAAGAGGAGCAAGGAGCTGGGGTCTCAGCACCCTCTTTGAAGGCAGGTCTTGAATGACATGGCACCTCCCACCAGACCCAGCAGTTAAAGGTTCTGCCATCTTCCAACAGTGCCAACCAAGAGACCAGATCTTAACACAAGGATCTTTGGAGGACATTCTAGATCCAAACCATAGCATCTAGATACATGTGTTTATGCTTGTGACATAAAATGTATTTCTATTTCTTACTGCTTGTAAAACTCTGACATCCATCTTTATCCAAATTGGAAAAAAATCTTTGAAGAGTGTTATTAGCCTACCAAACATACCTATGGCAAAGTCAGCCTCATAGCAAAGAAAAGCTGACTTGCAGTTGAAAGACAGGAAGCTAATAAAAAAGCATTTAAGATCTAAGCCAGTTAATTTATACAACAGACTTGCTACTTGGAATTTAGCAAAGCATTTCAAAATTTTAAAGTATTTTCATATTTTAGCATTCTGTTAACAAGACAGAAGTTTTTAAAACCTGAAAATATGATTGCTTATTTGCTCCAAAATATACCCAAAGGCAGGTTATGCCTAGGTACATCCTCATTGTGCACACTATACTTGAATATGGATCTGTAGTTCTGTCTGAATGTGCATACACATACAAATGTCTCTGCTTTGCAAGGCGCCACACTCATCGGAGTTCACTGCAGCATTATCCATAGGAGCCAAGAGGTGGAAAAACCCAAATGTGCATTGCAGGAAAAATGGATAAACAAAAGGTGATAAATGCATAGAGTGGAATATTATTCATCTGTTCAAAAGAAGAAAGCCTGTAATATTGAGGCAAGAGAATGCCAAGCTCAAGACTAGCCTGGACCACACAGCAAGTTCCTGTCTCAAGATAAAAAGATAAACAAAGGGGCTACTGATATAGCAGCATGAAGGCCACAGGCTCACTCTACAGTATAGCAAAAAAAAGAAAAAAAGAGGAAGACAAAGAGGGGAGAGGAAGAGGAGGAGGAAAATGAAGATGATGATGATAACAAGGAAATCACCATCATTATATTCACTTACAGGACATGCTAATAAGTAAAACAAGCCAATCAAATAGAAAACTACTAAGTAGTCTTACTCCATTTAAATGAGGGTCTAAAGTACCCACACTCATCAAAGCAAGGAAGGGAGAAATAGGAAGTTGTTACTCCAAAGGTATAGCATTTCAGTCTGGCAAAATGAAAAAGTTCTAGAGACGTATTATACATCAATGTGAATATACTTAATACTAACGAGCTGTACACATGAAAATAGCAAATTTTGTTACTTTCTCGTCAAAATTTAAAATAAAACTGTTGGGGTCAAAAGATGCTACTTTGGAGACATATGACTTAGTAGAATTGGGCGTTGGTTCTGATAGATCAGGATAAATCCCCACTCTCCCTTTTCAGAATGTACGACTCACACAGGCATTAACCCTTGCAGCTTGAAGGCCTCCATCTGCAAAGCAGCCTTTTCTCAATACCAGCAGGAGAGTTAACTGGGAGTACAGTGCCTGGTGAGATCAAGGAAACCTTCAAATCTGTCCATCCACCTGCAGTACAACCCCTTCCGTTGTACTCTATCTGTCTGCCCTCTAGTGTGGGGAAGCCAGTTTGCAGAGCTGTGATGGCACTGCCTAGATGTCAATTGCAAGGAGCCCCTCAAGGGGACAGCTTCCCAGCCACCTGAGACTTTACAACCTCTGAATACAGGATGTTCTGTTGCTGATGAATTCTCTGAGACTCCAAGGGATCCAGCTTGAAGTTCTTCCCCAGGGTCTTTACCAGCTCAGTGTGGCTTCTGGCCTCATAGGAGGCAGCCAGAGGCCAGTTGTGGGATTTAGGTATGTTTCTAGAGAACCAATGGGGACTTTCTGTGCCCAGGGAAACTCCCTAGCCAGTCAGTCCTTATTTTTTGGCTTAGGATTTTTGCTCTCTGGTGATCTCTGAGACACATGCTAATATTTTATAATTAAACAATTTTACAGTGTCCTAAAATCATCCACATATCTAACCTTACCACAGATTATGAGGTAGGATTATAATCCCTATTTTACAGATGAAAATTTAGTGAACACTGTCTTAACTTTCCACTGCTGTAACCTGAGATAATCAACTTACTGTTGATGAAAGGAAGAATTTATTTTGGCTCATGATTGCAGAGGTTTCAGTTCATGGTCACTCAGCTCTGCTGCCTTTGACCTGTAGTAAGGCAGAACAACATTACAGAAACATGTGGCAAAGGAAAGCTCTTACCTCATGGCAACTAAGAAGCAAAGTGAGAGAGGAAGGGACTGGAGTCCCACAATCTCCTTCAAAGGCATGGCCCTAACTACCTCGGCTCCTTCCACTAAACCCGACCTCCTAAATGTTGCACCACCTCACAGTAGCACCATCACCCCCGGGCAACAAGCCTCCAACACACAAGCCTTTAGGAGACACCTAAGATCAAAACCAAAGTAAGCAGTGACTATATCAGGAACTGTTCTAGGCTCTTTCTCCTGCATTATTTTCCACCACTTGCTAAGTGGCCCAGGGAGAACTAGGAGTTAGGTCTTCAAGTATGCTGATCCTCCCAGAGCACCTCAGGCATCATCCGAGCCATTTTTATCTGAACGTGAGCCATAAGACCCCAGTTAGAAGCATTTTGAATCAAGTCAGGACTCTGGTGAAGCAGATTTTACTTGGGAAAGGGGTATAGCAACAGGGTACCTAAAAGAAAGGCCCATCACATGAGTGAGTGTGCAACTGAGAGCATAAGGTGTCATAGGAAAGGGGACCCAAGAGTACACCAGTTTTGACCAAGCTTCCATGGTTTGTCTCCTTAGACTTTCTGTCTGATAGGTTGGGCAAGGTCACTGGGTTGGGATTCAGCTATGCTTCAAGTCTTTGCTAAGCTTCAACTTCCTCATCAGGACTCTGGGTCAGTAAGAGTACCTACACCCTTAAGTGATTTTGAGGATTCAGAAAGATGATGTACATGTCTTTAATAGTACTTTGGCACATTGTAAGAACTCAATAAATATGGCTTATGAGTACTGTTAGGGTTTATATCTAAATGTCCTTCTAAAGCCTTGTGGGCTTATACGAAGAGTTTTGGGGAGGTGATTGGATCATGGAATGTAATCCACTGAGGAGTCTACAGCTAAATGTGATCTGGGAAGTGAATTCTGATTGGAGGAGGTGAGTCACTGTGCACGTGGCGTGGAGGAGTACAACCTCCTCCCTTGATTTCTTTCTCCCCTGACTTTCTCTGCTTCTTGCCCCTATTCTGTGAGCTGTTTCTCCTCTGCCATGCTTTTCTACCTTGGAACCAGCCAACTATGGATTGAAACCACTCTGAACTATGAGTCAAAATACACTTATCTTTTCATAAGTTATAGGTGTCAGGTATTTTGTCCCAGCAACAAAGAAAGTCAGTAAGACACTGTCATGGTTTATGTCTGTGGCCCCCAGGCCTCATGAGTTTGCATTGTGTATTTGTGATTGGTTCATTGTCTAGTGCTTGGATTGATGGTATCAGTGCTCCACCCACATAGGGGTGGAGCCAGGATGTGATGTAATGGCAGGAAGAAGGTGTGTCTTGCTTTTGCTGGTTCCCGCTTGCTGTTTTGCAGCCACCATGAACTGCGGCCCAGCCATGCCTGCCTGCCTTGGAGCCAACTGAGTGTGGACTGAAACCTCAAAAAACTGTAAGAAATAAACCTTTCCTTTCCCAACTTGGGCTTCAGGTATTTTGTCTCAGCGACGAGTAAAAAGTAACCAAGACAGACAGCTATATAGGCATTCCCTCCATGACATGCATGACCTCATCTCCAGTCCCACAATATGAGCTGTGTTCCCAAAACACAACAAATGTTTAAATATTTAAAATTTATTACAGTAAAGGACACATTGCCATCAATCCCTCTCAAAATACTCCCCTCTCACTTCAAACACCCTTACCCATCATTTTGTCACTAGCAAACAGAAAAGCAGCCTTGTCAAAATGGTATAGTGTGTCCTCATCCACCTTCTTCACTGAATCTGGCACTGTGTGCCTTCTGATTCCTCTCCAAAGTCAAAATGACCCCAAAAGGCAAACATTTTTAGTTGTTTCAGGACTTTGGGGCACTAAAAGTCTAGTTTAGGGCAAAACTAAAATCACAAAAATGCACTTCCAGGATTGCTTAAGAGTGATGGAATAAGTGGGTTTGAAATGAGAGGGAGTATTTTGAGGAGGATTAATAGTGATATGTCTTTGACTGTAATAATTTTTACAATTTAAACATTTACTGTCTTTTCCAGTCACACCTTATACCATCCTCCTCCTTTCCCCTCTGTTTTCACCTAATCTTTCTCCAGCCAAACCTTAACCCTTGAAAAAGCTGCTGAGAATTGGATAGGGATCAGAGAGACAGGTGGGACAGGAGAGGAGAGAGGCAGCAACAGGGAGTCCCAAGCAGCTTCCTTTTCTCCAGGACAGGCCAAACTCTTAGGCCCGACTTCGGGCAATAAATACAAACTTCCCCCTTCCTGTTTACTCTGTTAACATACCTAACATTTAATTAGCCCAAGTAAGAAGAGCTGTGCTTCAGCTGCAGTCCTTAGAAGCTGCAAAAGGTGACTGGAGAAGATACCGATGAAGATCTCAGTGGAACCACCCATCCCATATATAGGTGCAGAGCAGAGGCTCCGAGCCAGCAGGCCAGGGCAGGCCTTGCTGTACTGACACCAACAACCGGGCATTCTACAGCAGCTGAGTCTTATAGGGTTTCCAGCACACTCCTAGTGTGCTTCTACTAACATCCCAGAGCACACCACCAGGCCTCAAAAGTTCTATCTCTCTCTCTCAGAGGTCCCCCCACACTTAGAATTTTCTTATCCCATGGGAGAGTATCTCTTACCATGGGCACTTACTCATTGTTAAGAAAATACTTAATGCATACAACCATCCAACTTTGTCTTTTGCAAGCCTGCAAAGATGATATCCTGCTTTGAAGGCAGCATGACACGAAGGAAAGGTCCCAGGCTTTGGGGCTAGCCAGTACACTTTTAAGCCCCAACCATCTGTCTGTCTGTTAAAACTTGACTATTTGTTGACTTCCTTACCCCATGGGACTCAGTTTCCTCTTATCTAAGTAAGTTTAGTAACACTCCATGAAGTTATGGTAGCGATTCCATGAGATGATTTATGAAAGTTTCTAATACTTGGAGCACATATAAAAGGTGCTGAATAAATATTACTTCCTCTTGCTTCTTCTAAATGGAAGATCACAGGCCTAAGCTTCTAGTTAATCAGCCAGTCAGAGCCGTTGTTTCATTCTGAGTGCCATTTGGCACCCTGCAGTTGACCTGAGGGAAAAGCAGATAGTGTCTGTCCTCTGGACAAGTTCCCAGATGATAAAGAAATGCCCACACTCTACTGCCAAACCAAGACGGTGCCAGTACCAACCATGACCCATTGAGAAGCCATAGCTGCTGTTCTCACCTGGCCCACCTGGCTACAGGAGTTTTTTCTGATAAAACAAAAACAAAAGCAAAAACATTCCAAAAGCTTCAATATCCAGAAGTTCATTGTTCAGAATTCTGCATATAGGCCTTTAATTACAAAAGTACAATCCAAGATCCTATCTTCAAGTGAAACTGTGACTTCAAGAAGATTCTGGCTGTGTCTGTTGAAGGCAGGATTGTGTCCCTGAAAACTAGGATGCGGTGAATAAAATGTTTTCTAGCCAGTAAGGAGGCAAAGCTCATGATGGGCTGTGGCAGTGCTCCTTTCCATTTGGTTCCTAGGGCAGGCACAGGACCTCTGTAGTCAGTGACATAAGGGCAGGAAGCTGGTGACTACTTTGTGAGAGGCTTGATGAGACAGTAGACTCAAGTTTTATGGGACACAGGTGACTAAGTGAGGTACCATGTAAGATGCCAGGCACTTTGATAATTATGATGACTGCATCTTTCTGTCCTGACATACTTTATAAGAGGGAATTGCTAGCCCATAGGACAACTGCAGATAGCAGAGCAGCTAAGCAAACAGATACAGCAGCCAAATTATCTGGGCCCTGGCCAAGCCACCGAACTGCCGCAGGCCTCAGTTTCTGTCTACAAGATGAGGGCTGGAAGAGTCAAGGGGAGCTGCCGAGTACACAGATGGCTCTGGGGACAGGGCCTGGCAGACTCGCATTCTACATAAGTGTCAGTTGTTGTTTTCTGGCCAACTAAAAAATTCTTATGAGTTATATTTGCCTTTCAGTGAATTCTCATGGGTTTCCTAGGTATTCAATTGGATCATCAGTGAATAATAAAAGATTTGCCAGTTCTTTTTCCCGTAATCCTATTTCCTATTTCTGTTTCCTGCCTTATCTCACTGGCTATAAGGTAAGGCCTTTGGGATCTGTTGGGATGGTGAAAAGTATGTTGAATTTTTGAGCAGCTATGAGAAGTCTGGATCTGAGACAAAAGTGCCTAGAAGCAGAGCTTTAGCTAGGAAGCTACTGTAACAGCTTTGGTGCAATGTGAGGATGGCTTGGACATGGCTTGACAACACCCTAGAAAACAGAAAGGCGGGGTTCTAGGGAAGAGACACATTACAGCAAGATGTGAGTAGATGTGATGATGATACTGATCATAGAAATAAATGACAAATAATGACCATCCAGACTATTCTAATTTATCCTTTCTAGCAAGAAGAGAAAGGAGGAAATTTCATAATTCCTGTTTGTGGTTAATTTTTGAAACAACATATTCAGAAGAAATTTGCAAATGCTTTAATTAACTACTGGTACAAATTTGGTTATGTTCAAAATACTTTATAAGTCAATTAATGTTTGCCAAAGGATTTCTAATTTACAAAGCAACCCTATGTAGTTGGCCTAAGGTAGTCTCCACAAAATCTCTGTGGTATTACCAAAGCCCTGGTATAACACTGTGGTTAAGAGCATGGTCCTGGAGCCAGACCTCTGGGCTTCAAAAGCTGCATCTGACACTTGCTGTGTGACTTTTAACAAAATCACATGGCCTCTCCATGCCTGAGTTTCTGTAGGACCCCATGATGAATTCTGCTTAGGGGTCTGTTTTCTTCAGCCAGCCACTAAGACACATACAAAAGGAGAAAACTAAAGACAGATGTCATAAAATATGGTACACACTGGACAGGACTGCCAGGATACCAGGCAGGCAAGGTCCCCTCATGGATGCCACTGCACTCAGGAGGCAATGAGAGCAATCTGAAAGGATAGCTGTGAGCAGGATGTGGAAGAGAAGGACTGGCGGACATACCTGTAGGGCTGACTCAGAAATAGGCATGCATGGCGGGGCTGGGAATAGCGGTTGGATGCAGTGGAAAATCCCAACCAGAATTCCATTTAACAAGTTTTTATGACACCTACTCAGTGCAAAAGAGAGAGCCAGGCTGAGTCACTGGGCACAGCCCTACCCTGACGCCATGGTGTTGCTGACAAAGAGACCTTAAAGGCCAGTGGGCAGCTAAGGGGCTTAGAGAGTGGGCAGGAGACAAGCTGGGTGCTGCAGGCTTCCTAGCCTCAGTGCAGCCTCAGCCCTGTAGGGACCAGAGCTCAGCAGCTGGCTGGAACCCACTCCTGGTAAAGAACCACTGAGTCACAGACCAGTGCCTGGGCAGAGCCAGGATGAGCCAGGGAGTCAAGGGGAGCAGAATTTGCTACCATACCATGCAGCAGAGCAGGCAGACCTGGTGAGAGCCCCCCTCAGGCATGCATAGCTAGTAGCCCCTCCTCGCCCTCCTTCACCCCTCCTGAGACAGCCCCGAGTCTGAAGATGCTAGGACCGCAGACACGGGATGTTGGGGGTGAAAGCAATGGATTTCCTTTCTGAGATCAGAGCCATCTTCCTCACTCTCATTTCTCACTCTGTCATATCCTCCACATCCCTATCATCTGACCTTGTCACCAACCATTTTCCAGCTTCACTCACCTGCTGCCTCATTGTTATCCTTGTGACTGGGCTCCTGTCCCACTCTGGGCTGGCCCTGCCTCTTGTGCCTCACAGCCCTTCCACTGGGTTTAGCTCAGACCTGGGCCTCCCTGCTGCCAAACTTTCTCAACAGTCCCAAGCCCTTAGGTGAGCAACAACAGTTGATCCCAAACAAAGTGAGCCTGAGGACTGAGTGGAAAAGGCCAAAACTGTCACCCCCTGCATGAAAACTAATGTGACTGAGACCAGCCTCCTGTGGCCCCTCTCCAGGAAATGTGTCCCAAAAGGTCAACACGTAAGTGGCTGCTGTTGAGGTGCAACCCCAGCAATGCCTGGAGTTTGCAGAGTGTTTACAAAACACTGGCACATTCATGCTTACAGTGTCACGGTGATCTCTATGACACAGAGGAGGAAACTGAAAAGGGTGAGGTGGCAGCCCCAGGTGTGCCTGACATTACACCAGGATTCTCTCCTTAACCTGACATCTAGACAGCTGGAAAGTCCTATGCACCACATTCTAAATTACTCTGTTCCTGGATTGTCACTGGGATGGCCCTGTCCCTAGAATCTCCTTTCCCATTCTTTTTTTATGGCTCTTTCTTCACCAAATGCCACCTCCTCTGTGAAGTCCTCCCTGTCACATATGCACAGCCTTCATATCACCCCCACATCTCCCTGTCTCTGGACCTCTACAAACTAAGCCATTGCTATGTATCAGCATTTATATATCAGCGCTGCCATCCCTTAGTGACCCAGGGCATTTCTCCTCTCTCTGCTTAGGAGCTGTTGAATGATTGAGTAAAGTCCAAAGAGTCAGAACTCTGGGTCATTAAAAAGGAACTTTCCTCAGGAAGACATCCTGTCTGAAAAGGACAGCAACTTAGGCCAGGAGAGTGACTTCACTGGCTCCTGAGTCCAGGGTCATACATCCTCGCATTTTGGCTGTCCCCCTGAGGACATTACTCAGCAAGTCCCAGCTCCACCCACCCCTCACTGCTTTACTCAAGGAAAGGACAGCTCAGGGAGTCATCATTCTGACTGCATTGGTCTTCTTTTCTTCTATCCATAGAACCTCCATAGAGCACCTGCAACACAGCCCTGTCCCTGTGTCCACATGCTGGGGAAGAAGTGCTGAGTTCTCAGGACCTCAGACCTCCCGCCACCCTTAGATGGGGCAGGGAGAAGCTAAGCCTGAACTAGCGATACACACTGACCTTTGAGGGCTTATGTTGAGTGAGGACAGTGGTGCTTCCTGCCATCCCTCCTGGCCTTAGGGTCAGCATCTAGCCTCCCTTCTGCAGAGCCAGCCCTCCCACCACACATAGGATACAGCTACAGGAACCCTCAGAGAAGGCTAACCCAGTCTGTCACCCAGACCTGCTAGATGTCATAGGTGTGGTCTGCGAAGCCTCAGACAGTCCCTGCCTTCAGGCCTAGGTCCTTGGTCACCCCTACTAGGCCCTCAGGATACATGACACTCTATTATCCTTCATTCCTTTGCAAAGAACAAGGCTCTGGTGAAAACCCAGCTGGTGTTGGTTGGAACCAGTAGCAAAGATAGTCTCCTTGAGAAGCAAGGCTGGAGGACCATGAGTGACCCCTCAATTCTCAGGCTAGGACATCTGGAAACCAGTGATATATTCACCATAGAGGGGAAGGAAGTTCAGGCTCAGCTGCCCCACCATCCTGCCATGCCTTGGGTCACCCCTCAGAGTCACAGGGCAGAGCAGCAGGCAGTACACAGTGTGGACGGCCTTGGAGCAGTCAGCTGGGCCACCTAGCCTGGTGTACAGAAATGGGGCTCACATTTGGTCCTCTGGGTAAGTCAAGACCTGAACCATGGCTCACCCAAAGCCTCTCTAGGCCACCTAGTCCCCCCACGCTGCCTCATCCCCCACCCTTCCCTGACGCTATGTCCTAATCCCAGGAAGCCAATAGTGCTGGCACGGGGCACAGGCACTGACTCATCAGCACAGCAACAGCCTCCTCAACCGCACTCACCCCAGCCACATGCTTCTTTGTGGTTGTTTATTCTCTAACCAGCAGGCCCCATCCAACTGCAGAGGGATGACTGGTATGGTGCCTGCCAGGACTGTTGCTCCACAGTTGCTCAGAGTGCCCATCATGAAATTCTCTGTGGTGTGGTGGATGCTGCACTGCACCTGGTGCCTCCTAACTGTTCTCCCCACACCACTCCAGAAACCAGGGTAAGCTTTTTCCAAAAGCAATCATGGTCCTGTCATTCTCCTACTCACAGCCTTCTGATGGTTCCCATGGTGCTGACATAGACCCTGATCAAATTGTCAGGGTGTGATCTGCCTCTCCCCTACTTTCCCTCTGCTCTGTCCACCCAGGACAATCACAAGTGCCTGGCTGGGCTCTGCTCTACCCACCTTTGTCTGTACCATGCTTATCCCCTTTGTGTGTACCATGCCTTGCCCTTCTTCTTGGCCTGTGGAGTGCCTGCAGTCTTATCTGCTCTCTAGGTGCTCTCAGAGGTTCTAGCAAGGACTGGATAATATTTCCCACTCCCTCCCCACAAGAGGCATGATCCACTCTTAGGCAGGCAGAAACCGTACACCCTGCACAGTTTTGGGGCTCAGCAGGCCTTGCTACAGACTACAGGATTCCAGAGGCTACTGGCTCTGCTACTGGTGGTTTGGATATGAGGTGACAAGGACAAGATCCCCTTAAGTTGACATGGGGCATGAAGGCTGAGTGATCACAGGGCTCAAATACCTAAGGATTTCATATCTTGCCTTCCAAAAATGCAGGAAGTATCTGGAATTCCTGGAGACCCTAGCCTGGATTGGAAGCCCATGCTCAAGACTTTCCCAAACCTCCCTTCACTCTTCCCCTGTCCCTCTTTCAAGAGCAGAAAGGAGACCCAGGCCAAAAGCAGAGGGCAAATTTCCTAGCTCCGGTTGGACTGAGCTTATACTCTGCTCCATGAAGAGTTCTGAGAATTAAGAGTGATAAAGGCAGCTCCATGGCCCAAGCGCCCAAAGGGAAAAAGGTTTCCCCCTAAAAAATGTCTGGGAATGAGAGAGAAGGTGGGAGGGGAAAGTGTGACAGTTATGCTAAGAACTGATTCTTTGGACTCAGGCTGCCCTGACTCAGCACCTGAATCTGGCTCCTTGGTGATATTTTCTCCCTGAGTCCTGGTCTCCTTGCCTGTAATGCAGGCTAACTGTGGAACTCGGCCTATATCAGAAGTGCTCAGGGGCTGGAGTTCTCCTTCCCAGGCAGCTCCCTCCCCCTCCTCAGACTTCAGGCATTCAAGCTGAGCAACAAGGAAGGGCTCACGGTCCTCACAGGGCTGTGGCACAAGTCAGTAGGTTCATGGAGGGGGCTGTGACCCACAGTCTCTGTGCCCAGGCAGCGAACCCAAAAAGCATGTGTCTGTCCCCAGTTCCTGGCCAGGAACAGAGCCACAGAGCCACAGAGAAGAAGAAAGATAGGCTGTGTGGCTGACCCACTGGTCACCTCCTTGGGAGCTGTCTCTGTTCTCCAGACACCTGGGGTCTTAGCCTTTACCTCTTGCTTCCTTTTGGTTCTCCCTAGCTCTCCTTTGTGTTCCCAGAAATTGATCCCTTTCCTCACTGAGGACACTTGGTTGCCTTATTTTCTTTTGGTTGATGAGGCTTGTGCCCAAGGGGTGAGTGTGCTGCCAAGACCATGATGACCTGATGTCCGCGTCTTCTGGTCTTACTGGCAAAGGTTAGAGTGTTCCATTACCATCTGAGCTCCCCAAAACTATGGCATAGCACTGGAGAGTAGGGGACTTTTTTTGCAGCTATTCTTAAGTCTGGGCTGCCTCTCTCTCACACACACACTCCATACTGATGACCATGGTCTTTGCAGAAGGAGTCATCCTGGGCTCAGGATGAGCAACAGCTCTTGCCTGAGGCTCAGTTCATCTGTGTATAATCAGGTGACCTCTGTAAGCTAGGATGTCCCTGTCCCAGGATAAATGCAACGCTGCTCTCCCAACTGTGCGCAGAACCAACTAGAACTGAGCTGTAGAGCATGCCTAAAGACACAGAGAAGAACCAAGCAGCAGGTTACACAGAGTCCAGACAGAGGTCACAGGATGAGGACAACACTGACAGCTTTTGCCCAAAAGGCAGAACCCGAGAAGATACAATCTTTTCACAACATGTTTGGCTTCCTTGGCTGCTGGCCAGGGTATATCCAGACCTCAGCCTCCTCCACGGGCCCAGCAATGACACTGTCTTCCCTTTGCCCTGATCCTTTCTAGGGGCAAAGGAATTGTAGCAAAAGACTCAGCCAAGACTGAACCTGGAGAAAATATGAGGAAGAGTATGTAGACCACTTCACAACTCCCCCCTCACTGGCTCATTGGCTTGACCTTACCTAAAACTGCAGGAAGAGTGGGCTCCCTGGATAAGTAGAGAACAGAGCCCATTGTTTCTTCCCCACAGTACTCAGGATGTTTCAAAAGTATGCTATTTTTGTCGGATCAGAAAAAAAAAAAAAAAGTGTGAGCATGTCCAGAGCTGCCAGTTTTCAACTTCTTTACTTGGTGCCATTTTCTGCTGAAGAATCCAATGTCCATGTTCCATTTGAATCCAGGCAAACAGAGGCCCCTCTCAGGTGGGTCTCACTATACAGTTCAGGCTGGCCTAGAACTCAAAGCGATCCTCCTGACTCATTCTCCTTTGTGGTGGAATTACAGATGTGACCCACCATACTTGGCTTCCAGGAATGTCTCTTAAAGTCTGACAACTCTAGAGTAAGTGTGTGTTTTTTTGTTTTTGTTTTTGTTTTCATTTTTATTTTAAAGAGGGTAAGATGAAACATAACGAAACAGAACAAAACAGATCATAAGGAAACAATTTTAAGAAACACGAATTTCAAAGTAAGTTCACTGAAGATCTTCACTGTCTATCATATTGTCTCTAGTTTTCTTCCAAATAGTTGTCCCCACCTTCACACACATTGAATGCATACTGAACATTATAGAACTAATCTAAACATAACAGGATGATGATGACTTTTTAAAAGGTCTTCAAGGCCTGACGTTGGGAAAGTCAACAATGACTGCCATAATGTCTCTCATTCTCTTCGAAGTAGCTGTCCATATCTTTACTTATGCTGAAATTAAATATAAGAGACTAGACTAATATCACTCTGAACAGTGAATAATAGTATTGCTAGATTTGATATAATAATGCTACAGAATTAGCACTGGGTATCTTAGTGTCTCTTCTTCTTCAGAGATCTGTTCATTACATTGTACATTATATAATCTGTTCCCGTAAACTGTTTAGAAATTCTCCCCATGTGTGAATCTCTACATGTGTATCTATCCCCTTTCTGTATTATAGGGAAAAACAGATCAAAAAAAGACAACAAAACAAATTCCTAGAAAAACATGAAATGAAAAAGACACATAAAACCACATTATTAGGTGATCTACAGTAGTTACTATGCTTTCTCTTGTTTTCAATAGAATTGTTTAAATCAGACATAATATAATTGAACATAGCATTACATAGCAATTTTAATAAAAACACAACATTAGAGACATTATAGGACTTCAAAAGCAGTTAATAATTAAACCAGAATGGGTATCTTATTATATCTCTCATCTTCAGAGTAATTGCCTCTACTCTTAGACTTGATACTACCAAGCATACCAAATTCAAATAAAATCAGTCAAGACACAACAACAGTCTAAAAAACCAGCTTCAAATAAGATCAGTCATAGTAAGACAATGTAAGTAATATAGGGCTTCAGTTTAAATTAATAGGAAATTAAAGATAGTTACCGTAATATAGCCTGCTATTTTTGGGATAGCTGTCTGTGCCCTCAAATCCAGTATGAGTAGAGACCAGAACAAAATAAAATCAAACTAAAAAGAGTGATAAGACTAATGTGGCTTTTAAATCCTGATACACTTTTAACAATGTCCTCTGCCTTCCTTTTTTAGGCAATTCCTCACCTTTCCCTTTCTCAGGATGCTTTGTATATTTTGGGTCCCACTAGCTCCTTTAGTTTTTTAGATTAGGGGGGCAACGCATTATCTATCTGAGTAGTGCTTAACTTTTACCCCTGAGCTTGATCTTGAGCTGTATTCCTTTACTTACTAAAGCCACAATGTTTTCCTTCTGTCTAGCTGTGTATTTCTCCACTGCACAAAACTGTCATGACTTTTCAACCTATCTGCAGCTGCTAGATGAGTTGTCCCTATTTCTCTCTGGTTCCCTGTCACATACAGCATCATTTTCTCATCTTTGACTTTCAGTTTATTAACCCTCTTTCAGGTTGAATATATTTCCTATAGAGCATCTTGATGGATCCTGCCTCCTAACCTACTCTGTCTGTGTTTCTTTTTGTTAGTGTATCAAGGCTATATATATTAGAGATCATAGCCCACCTTCTCTACCTCATCTCTGCTATTCTATTTTTCTGCTATTATTTGTCCACTTTACTCCTTCATTCCACTGTCTGCCCCATTCTTTGAGGCCTCTCTGCCACTGTTGCTGGAATCATGGTATTTTTTTGCTCTCTCACTCTAGAATGTCCTTCAGTATTTTTTGTAGGATTGGATTGGTGGCCATGAACTCCCACAGTTCCTCCTTGTCTTGGAAACATCTTGTTTCTCCATTAATCTTGAGAGAGAGTTTTTCAGGGTACATCAATCTGGGTTGGAGGTTATTTTCTTTCAGGGCTTAGACTACTTCCCCCCAGGCTCTTCTTGATTTGATAGTTTGTGTTGAGAAGTCTGTTATTATTGTGATGAATTTTCCTTTATATGTGATCTGCTTCTTTTCTCTGACTACTTTTAATATTCTGTTCCTGTGGTGGATTTTTGGGATTTTGATTATTATATGTCTGGGTGTAGATCTGTTTTGGTTGTAGTTGGTTGGAGTTCTGTGTGCCTCATTTATCTGGATATCATTTCTTTTTCCTATGCTTGAGAACTTTTCCTTAATTGTTTCTGTGAATAGCTTTTTTGTGGTTACTCCTGCTTCTTCGCTTATGTTTTTTATTCTTAAATTATAGATCCTCTTGTCATCTTCCAGCCTTTGAGTTGTTACTTCCTGGTTCCTTGCTATTTTTAAGGGGTCTTTTCTTTCACAATCATACATTGCAAATCTATCTTCAAGTTTTGAAAGACTAACTTTAGTTTCTGTCAAGGTATTTTGCCAGCTTTCAATAAAGTTTTTAATTTCCTGATAATCTCTTTGGATCTGTTTCATGTATTCTAGATTTTGTTTATATTCTTCACCAAAGGTTTCTCTTCCTTTCCTGGGTTCCTCCATTCTTCCATCTGTGTCTTCTTCAGAGGGGCTTAGCATTTCTTTTATTAAGCTTTTTATATCTTGCTGCCTCACTTGGATTAGTGTTCATCTATGAGATCATGAAGGTATTTCTTTATGTCCGCTGATGTTGTGGTCAATATTGCATGATTGCTGCACTGGTTCTCTCCTGTATTTACCTCTCCTGGACTTATTTTCCCAGGGTCAGTGGCTGGAGGTTTTTTCTTATTTTTTTCTCTTGTCATGTTTCTGGTTTCTTTCAGACAGGTGTGTGGTAGAGGTCTCAGGCCCTCTCTGTATTGCATATGGTTTTTCTGAAGCGTGCTGGCCAGGGGCTTGCTGGCCTCTCCAGTTTGCTGTTATCTGAGGTGCACACAGGGACTGTGGGCTGGCCCCTCCCCTCTGAGCCAGTCAACCAGCAAGTGCTTTCAGCAACTTAGCCTGTGCTTTGCAGATGTCACGGGGTCAGGACAGTTTTGTCCCTGGCTATTGGGTCCCGACCAGGGGCAGGACTCAGCCCAAGCTGATCCCACCAGTCCTCTCTGGGAAGGGGCCGCTGACTGAAGCCACCATGGTGTCAGGCTCTGCCCAACTCCAATAAGTCTTCCAGCTGGCCACACTCACTGCGGGACCCAATTTCCAGCACTCACTGAGAATTAATGCAGCTCTCCACCTTGGCTCCACTCCATGCCAAGTGCCCAGAACTCACCAACTCCCGTTATCATCAGCTGAGGCTTCAGTGCTACTGTGAATCATCCGCCCCCACGGTACACCCGGCACAGCACACAACCAGTCTCAGTGAGCGCGTCAGGCTCCAGCCCTCCACCTGCATTTTTCCTTCCTTGTCTTATTTTTCTTTTTCCTTCAGTTTCCTCCTAGGATCGCGGGAATTCCTCTCCCCTTGTCCGGCCCTCTCCATGTTGTCAAATTCCATCGTCTGAGCTATTTTTCCCAGAGAGGCTCTCCACTCAGCTACCTATCAAGCCACCATCTTCTTGTCTCTCCAAGTGTGTGTTTTTAACCCTTATTTTTCAGATGAGGGTGAGCAAGCTGAAAAGACACAGGAGTTATAGGATGTAAGGACTGTATTTTATTGCATAGTGCTTGCTGCCTATCAAAGAGGAAACTCCTCAAGTCACTTGGGTTTGTAAATCACATCCTCAAAAGATTTTCACATCTCAAAGTGCTTGTTTTATGGCAGGGAAGTCTTGCGTACAAAGAAAGTGGTATCTCACCTTGAACTTGGAAGAAGGCTCTCCAGAAGCCAGGTCTAATTGACACAAGTTCTATACTCATCTCAACAAGCTGGGCCAAGTGCACACAGGCATAGACATGGCAGATACCTATTTCTTTCCTCCAGGGATCCTGGCTTAGGTGCTATTCTTCCTCCTCCTGTCCCACCCCATCCTCCTCCCCAAGGAAGAGAGAGGAAGGGAAGTTATTTGGCCTCCCTGTCATCTCAGCACCCAGGAAACACCTGAAGCTGACATGGACTCTTGATGCACCCACCTGCCTAGGAAAAGTAAGCAGGATGAAGCTAGGTTTGCCTCTCCCAGGCCTGAAAAAACACCATATCCCCACCAGAGCTCTATGCCCAGAAGTTGAGACTCATTCCGTAGAGTACTCCATGTGCAGCCTCACAAAGACTCTGAAAGGAACTAAGATGACAGCATTGAGCTGGGACACAGCTAAGGTAATCCTGAAGCAAAGAGAGACTGAGGGCCTGCCTGCAGCTAAAGCACAGATCTCAGCCTGTTCCCTGTTCATGACAGTTCACTTTGGTCTTAGAAAGGCCCTCTGCCACATACACCCTTCCCTCCCCGACTTCAACCAGCCCACATAGTACCAGAGGTAAAAGCATAGACACAGATAATACAGGAGATAAAAGAGTCCTTCAGCCAAGGTTCAAACTCCATTCAGCCACTTGGCAGCTATGTGCCCTTGGGCAAGTTCTTAACCTCTCTGTGCTTCACTTTTCCTATCTATAAAATGAGGCAATAAAAGTATTTTCCACCCAGCCCTGTCTGAACAGTGTATAAGTTAGTATAGGTAAAGTGCTTATGAAAGTGTCTGACACATTATAGGAGACACATAAGTAATCGGTTTATTATCATTATTGTTTACTGATCCAAGAGAAACTATAGGTATTACAGCAGGGGAAAAAACTCACACTCTAAGGGAGGGTCATGGGAGAAAGGGGAAGCCTGTTGTACAAGGGACTGTCATTCTCCATGGGCATGTGGCTCACCAAGAAGGCTACATTAGGCAGAAATTTCCATTAATAGTAGTTCCTTCTCGGGGCAAACGAGAGTCTACAGAGCATGAGAGAGTGAGAAATTTCACTATTACAGTAGTGAGAAATGTACTACTGGGCAAAATTCCATTTTTAGAACCTGGGAAGTTGTTTCGAGTAAAGGGTGTCGTTTTCTGTTGTTTAATAGCTTCTGCATTCTAACAATCCCACTTGCACATACGTTCCCTGGGAAACCAGGGCACAGTGGGGAGCCTCGCCAGTCCTCTGGGGTTGCTAGGCAACCTCTGGGCCCAGCCGAGAGCTAAGGGTAGCTCCATCCCCCCACCCCATCCCAGGTGCCAGAGTTCATTAGACGGCTGGGCGCCCCTCTCAAGGGTATCTGGAGAAAGCAACTTTGTTTTCTTTCAGCCCGGGTTTGTGTGATGGGGAAGGAAATCAGCAGGGAGACCCATCTATGCTTTAGTAGGGATGTCTCACTTTCCGAAGTTGTATTAGCTTCCTGAGGGTGCTGTGACAAACTGGCATGAATTTGATGGCTTAGAATAATGAAAATCTATTCTTTCATAGTTCTGGAATGTAAAAGTCTAAAATCAGTATCACTAGGCCAAAATCAATGTATCAGCCAACTTGCTTCCAGTTGTTTGTGGCTGTCAGCATTCTTTGGTTGATGACTGTACCACTCCCGTCTCTGCATCTATGGTCACATGGCCTTTTCCTCTTCTTGTCAGATCTCCTTCTGCTCCTCTCTTGTAAGGACACAGATGGGTGTTCGTAGATCCTCCTGGGATAATCCAAAAGTATCCTTAATTTAATCCCATCTGCTATTGCCCTTTTTTTCCATATAAGGCAACTTTCACAGATATCAAGAGATTGGGAACTGTTATAAAATAACATCATAATTAATTATTCCCTCTTCATTCCATTCTAGCCCTAGAGGGTATGTAGGCCATGTACCTGTGTGGAAAAGTATCAGATGGCTCTTTTTCAACACATAAGGGTTAAATATCTTCCAGTGCTTAAGAATGCATTCCAAAGAAGTAAGAGACTTCAACATTGAGCCCCTCTATTTCTCTGTTCAGTTATCTCAGTGGAAGACCTCCCAGTGATATAGGGAATGCAACTCCAAATCTCCTAGATCTCCAAAATGCCAAGTTCATGTTCCCTGAAATCAAGGAGTGAATTCTACGAGCAGTGGAGTTTAAGAGTAGCAGAAATTTATTGAGAGAAAGAAAGCTTCTCTTTAAGAGGACAGAAGGGAGCCTGCAAAGTGTGTTGTCCCAGGATTGGGAGGTGATATCTTTGAGGGTCACTTTTCAGCCTACCACCCAACATGCTGTGTTCCTCTAACCAACTAGTGGATCATTACTCAGCCACTTGTTCTGCTGGCCCCTGTCTTAGTTATTTTTCTTCTCATTGTTGAGATAAAATACCTGATGCCCAAAATGAAGGAAGGAAAGGTTTATTTAGCTTACGGTTTTCTTTGTTTTTGTTTTTGTTTTTGTTTTTGATACTGGAAATCAAACTTGTGACCTTGTAGCTTACAGTTTGTGGAGGTTTCAGTCTATACCCCACTGGTTCCAAGGTAGGGTGGCATGGCTAGGGGGCAGCTGTTCATGGCAGGGGCAAGCAATAAGAGCAAAAAAGGCATAAAAAGGCAAAGCATGCCTCCTTCCTTCTCTTATATAGTATGCTGGCTACCTGCCCCTAAGCAGGTGCAGCATTCACACCACCAGTCCCAACACTAGACAACAAATCAATCACAAATGCTAGATTCAGCCACCTCCATGACAGCATGAAGCTTGGGAGGCCATCCAAACATAAACCATAACACCCACTCTTTACTGCTTGCCACTATAGACTATGTCTATAGTGGCATGCAGAGCACATTGCCCCACCCATCCTAGAGGTATCTTTCATGGCCCTAAAAGCAGGCCAAACCTGTATTTCTTGGAACAACTGGAATATTAATGCATATTCAACCAGCAACAGCTCCCTCAAGACCTTACCACGAGAGGAAGTTGAGACTTATAAACCAAGGACCAAGACAGTAAGAATTTTCCTTATGAAAATACTTTAATGAGAGGGAAAAAAAAATAAAAAGAGCTCTAACGGATATAACAGCAAGTGTGTTTAGGGGTGTTAAATAGCTGACTATATCAATGTTTTTGGATCATTGAACACAGCTGTTTGCAGTCTCTCTGTTTGAATGTCCACCTTGTATTCTTTGATACTGTGATTTGAGCAACTATTTTCAAGATGATAATATGTAATCTATTAACAGGTGATTTCTTACCGTTATTTTTTTGTAGTTCTGTATTACGTGTACCCTTACACCGCTTTGTTATGTTTTGTGTTTTTCTCTTTTTCCTCTTAAATAAAATAATAAAAAAATACTTTAATGATAATATAAAAATTCAATTAAGAAATGTATAAAATGAAAATCTTTTAGAACTCTAGCTCCCAGAAATAATAAAAAATGTGTTGTACAAAGCAACATTTCTTACAGATCTTTTCCTGTTGAGACAAAACCATAGACTCACAGTTTTACAAAACAAAACCAGAATGATACTATACATTCTGTCATTCAGTCTGGTGGCTTCATAGGGGAATTTTTCAAGGCAGTATCCATGTTTTTAAAGTCCACAGAGGATCTCCCAAGTGGATGGACTATGTGATTAGCCATTCTACTGATGGGCATCTAGATTTTGAGTTTTTCAGCTACAACAAATGTAGTAAAATGTTTTCATGAAAAATAATGTCTGACTTGTTCAGATTGCTAAGGCTCATAAAGGTAGGGAGGTATTGGTCTGCCTCCTCTCCACACCATCACAACCCCACACCAAAGCAATTGAGTCAGAGCTTCCCTAGCTCCCAAGAAAAACTAATAGAACTTTATGTTCTGGAATTTGAGCTTCACAGAGACAAGGAACCAGGTCGTCTGAAAAGGGAAAAGATTCTATATTTATGAAAGGCTTCCACTGCAAGGTGCACAAACATCTCTCTCAAACCTGCTTAGACAACAGAGAGAATGCATTGTCCCCTGCATCAGGAAAGCCTAGGGCCTGCATGAAATTCACATGTGGTTTGATCCAGAGGTTCATAATATCATCAGGTTTTTATTCTGTTTTTCTGTAATTCTCTTCACTTGGTCTTACTCTGTAGCTTAGCTTTACTCTCAGATTCACTTTAATTCTTGTAGAAAACAAGAGCTAGAGTACTATGGGTCACATATCTATCCATGCCGTGAATAAGAATAGAAGAATCTCTCTCTTAGGACTTGCAACAAAACTTCCTTAGATGTACCACTATTGAGCAGTGTAGGTCATATGACTATTACATGCAGCTGGAGGGCGGAATGTCCTGACAGACTTAGTATAGATCAAGTCTTCTCATCTGGGATCAAAGTGCATATGGCTTTCCCAAATTTAGTAGGATTTCCCAACAAAAAAAATTGGGCTGTTGGGAAAGGGAAGAAATTCATGACAGTCTAGAAGGGTAGATGGGCTCAGGGAAGACCAAGTGAGTTTTCTGAACCATATTAACCCAATACCCCGTGCTGTAGAATCTCAAGGAGCAGAGCCAAAACAGATCTATAGAGAAAATTCACACTGACTTCCCAGAAATGAGCTGTGGGATCTTGATGTGACTGTGCATATCCTTACTAGAGGATAAACTCCTAAAATAGAATTGCTGGGTCAGTGGTCTTACACATTTCAAACGTTAATAGATATAGCTGAATTGTCCTCAGAAAAAGTTTTTATAACTTTCTCTTCCCACCAGTAAACCTCTGAAAATGCCTACTAAGCACTAACATTTTGTTAATATTAAATATTCATCTTTTTAATGTATTCCTTCCTGATAGAGCAATTTAACCTTTTGGAATTATGGGGAAGATGAACATCTTTTCATACAATTACTAGTTAATTATAATTCTTCTATGAATTACTCACCGCCTTTGGTCAGTTTTCTATTGGATTGTTTAACTTTTCCTTGTTGATTTGTAAAAGCTCTTTGTAGCTTAGGGATACAAACCCTTTGTTTTATCTGTCCCAAATCTTTCTCCCAGCTTATCCTTTGTGTTTTGACTTTGTAAAATAAAGCTTTCATTGTCCAGAACTTTACAAATTCTATGTAGTTGAATGTATCAGGCTGTTGTGTGTTTCTGTTTAGAAAGATCTTTACCACTCTAAAGTAAAAAATAGCCACCCATGTTTCGTATCATGCTTTCTGTGGTTACTTGTGTTTAAATATTTTCCCTACCTGCCATTTATTCTATTGTTTTATGAGGCAGTCATGACTTGTCTGTTTTGTGGGAAGTGTTTGTTTATTTTTATTCATTTGTTTGTTTTTTAGTGGGAAATCCATTAGGATGTAAAACTTCGTGAAATTCCAAAACCTCTATGATTTTTCCACAGTCTGATATTTGTTAATGTCTTGTTTCCAAGGACTTATTAGAGGAAGTAGAAAGAAAACCAGTGCTTTCATGTTTCAGGACAGCCAAGGATGGTGGACCAAGCAAGAGGGGGACTTCACCTTTAGATAATTTTGGAGGATAGGTTAGATACCCTAAGAAAGAAGCAAAGCAAAAAGGAGAAACTGGGAATTTCTCCTTTAGGAGGAGTCAAGGGAGCAGGAGGGCCCAGGAAAGGTCCCACAGACCTGGTACCAGGGAGCGTCTGTACCTTTACCACCTGTATTCTCATTTTTCAGCCTAGATCAGTAGGCACATTAGTGTGCATTCCTCCACAAGGTTATTTTGAGCACCTACTTTGAAACAAAGAAAGACCATATCCCAGGATAGTGATAATGAAAGCCAATAATAATGACCCTGAGATGGCAGGAAGAATACTGTGGGGAAAATGCTTTGCTGCAGGAGACAGGAAAACAGCATTTTAGAAAGATTTCCTTCAGAGGGGCATTAACATTTTGTTCTTCAGATCTGAAAAAGTAATTCCTAGCTCTGAGAAATAAAAATGGCTTTATTAGCAGTCGTGTGCTCCTGGCACATACCTTCTCTGAGAAAGACTTTCCCTTTCTAGCTGGACTGCTGCCTCCTTCTGGAAGTTTGGAGCACCAAAAAGGTAGGGAATCAAATCAGCAGCTACCAAGTCAGCAGGGGCTGAACACAGAGGGCTCACAGAGCAGATGACCCCAGCTGCTTGCAAACTAATGTGTACATATCTCTGCCCTTTAGCCTATGATATTCTGGAATCATCTTGTCCGTGAACTTTCCTACTTGAAGGCATCCTGGTGTAGTAGTGCTCCGTGGGGTTAAATAAACTTACAAGTCAGGGTGTAGTCTGGATCTACAGGGGTGCACTGGGCCAAGCCTACCTGGGAACACAGTGCAGGCAAGGGAGGCATTGGATTCCCTGCATAGCCTATCACATTTGCTTCCTCGGGGATTGCCAAGAGCCGAGGCCTTGCACACAGAATTGGCTGAAAACGGCCCCTGATGTAGCCTTCTCTGGCCGGCATGGGTCTGCTCACAGTAGATGGCAGCCGTTCTACCCTCTACCCTCAGAAGCCCCAGCACTTGCAGGTCCTATGGTCACCCACAGCATTCCTTGAGTCCCTTCCTGCTGACTTGTCACTGCCCAACTAGGCCACAGTGGGCCGCAGTGGGAAAGTGGCCAAGCAGACTGTACCAGGACCCAGGATGCTCTGCAGTACAAGGGAGACAACTTCCTTAATTATTCTGCTCTGAAGGAAGAACCCAAAAGTGAACTGTTCAGTCGTCTTAGTAGATCCCTCTGTCCCTGGCATAGACAGGCTCTCTCTCATAGCAGAGAACAAGGTCCCTCCTGCCTCTTAATGGCCTGTTCATGATTGCTGTGACCACCATGACTGTAATGATTGTGTGGGATTGCCTGGGTCTGTGTGTTGTCATGTGTTGATGAGTGCGGTTGAATGTGATTATGGTTGCATGGAGTGGTACACAGCTGTGTGTGACCTGAGTGAGTCAGAATCATTGTGTGTAACTGTGCCTGGTTGTGTATGATTATGTGCAGATGAAGTGGGTAAATGCAGGGGTACACAGTTAAGTCACACATTGTGCTGTGTGATTGTATGCCATGTCTGTGAGTGCATGATTGCCTGTGTATTGGGAATGGCCAGTGTATTACATAATGGAGCATGATTATGGGTGAGTGTGTCATGGGTGGCTGTGTATGAGAGGATAGGTCTTCCTGGGATCCTCCCTAAACACGTGTGTGGTCTGTGGCCTGACCCAGGTGGGGACTGTGGCCTATGTGTCCCAATAGTGAAGGGGTAGTTGTGTGTGTATCCATTGTGTCCTTTGTCTTTCTAGGCTACATCCTTGATCAGCTCTCGTTTATGAAAGGAGGTGGAATGAACTGCAGGATGCTCTTCCCCTGGGTTACTGACCATTTTTAGCATTTTTCTTGGAAGCTGGGCTGGGCTTCAGGCTAATGCCAGACCATCTGAGCCTGCATGGCAGCTGCCTCCCAGGCTTGCAATGTTTCATTGCAGCCCTGGCTCAGGGTCAGGTTGCCTCCCACTCCTCCAGGGACACATCCTCCTGTGTCTCTCAGTCTTGGCTACCTGTACCCACCTTCCCCATACTTATCTGGTTGCAGAAGGGACCTAACTTTCCTTCTTTTCTGGTCTCATAGGCATGTATTTCAAGCATTTAGCTTGAAATTTGTTCGGGGAAAGCAGATGGGGTAACAAAAACATCCCACGCAAGGGATTTACAGCATGGCAGATGTTTGCAAGTTTCTATAGGCATGGCCCCTGGGCTACTGAATCTTGGGATCTGTCCTCCACTTTTCTACCTCAGAAGAATGGGTGAGCTTCCAGTCCAGCCTGCTCCCTCCCTGGGACAGGTGAGCCACCTAGGCAGAACCCTAGCCCCTCACTACTATACCCAGCCCCCTCCCTCAGTTGAGTGGGCCTTTTCCTCCTTGGAAGAAACTCCAACTCTCAGGTCATAGCCCTACCCCAAAATGACAGAAACGATCCCTCTTGTTTGTTTTCTTCAGATCAGAGTTGGGCAACATCTGCCCAAATGTGAAAGCCTCAAACTGCTTCTGCCCTTGCCAGGAAACAGACGCTGTGCTCAGTCTGGACTGTCTGCCCTGACTGGTAGTTGGCCGGAGTGAGGGTGAGGGATGTGGCATAGTGTTAGCAGGAAGCTGAATCACCCTAGAGGAAAAGGTACTGGAAGGAAGAAATCCAGGTTGAGTGGTCAGAGAATTGTGAATGAGGAGCTTGGCTAGGGTCAAGCCAGACTGCCCTATCAAGTCATGGGCCCACAGACATGAGCAGAGGGTTATCATAGCTCCTGGCCAGAGGCTTCTGGCCCTACTCTGATATGGTACAGCTATGCAGCCATCGCTCTCTCCTCCTCCAGGCCTAGTTTAGGCACCTCGAATTGGGGGTGGAGGTAGGGAGTAGAAACCAAAAGAAATAGTGCAGAGCCTGAGGGATACAGGGAAGTAATCTGTGGACATGACTCCACTCTTAATCCCGAAGACAACTGCTGATCCCAAATCTAAAGTCTTTCTCAGCCCTGAAAATCTGTCTCTGAAAGTCTATGTCTTATCCTCTCCCATTAGCAGAAGTAGATCCAAAAATACAAAAATCCTGCAGAGTCCCAGCTCAGAGAGACTGAGACAGGGGCACAGATGAGCAGTAAGAACAGAAGAAAGTCAGGGGCACAAGAAGATGGACAAATGCAGCAACAGGGCTTCTGGGCTTGCTGTCGCGGGGTCTAGGCACAGTAAGTACCTGCCAACACTCTGCCTGCTCCTCCCAGAGCTGACACCTAATTTATTCTCCCAACCCACTATTGCTCCTTTTCCCGACCAACCACCACCCTCCCCTGGGCTGCGGCTCTGCACTTAATTAAATCATTCTGGTAGGCGCTGTGACTCAGCACTCCTGGCCATCCAAGTCAAACTGAACATCCGAAGTACAACAAGCCAAGCACCAGAGGCCAGAAAAACTAGTAAAATGTGAGTCTTCTGCTCAAAAAAACTTTTAGTCTCAGTAATAAGAACATTTATTGATCATACTAGTCTCTACCACATGGCAAATTCACTCAAGATACAAGGAGATGGCAGTGACTGAAACAGCTTGGTGGTTGCAAAATCAGGAAAGGTGAGGCCTGCGATCCACTGAGGACCAACGTGCCAAAGACAAGACAGCTGCTTCTAGCTGCTTTCATGATGCTTTCCAAGCTGAGTGCCTCTCAAGTGTCAGTGTTTGCACACACACTTTCACTTTACCCTTTCAAGAACTCTATAAGCTAAATTTGTGCTATAGGAGATAGAGTCTATAGTAACTCCTGATGTCCATGTACCTTGTGCCATGTCTTTCTATGTCCCCTCCCCTTGCATGTGGGCAGGACTTGTGACTTGCTTCTGACCAACCTAATAAGATAAAGATGAAGGGTTGTCACTGCCATGATTATGTTCTGTTATCAAAGACCTGATAACACTAGAGGACTGCAGCAAGAGACTTTCTCTCTTATGGGCTTTGAAGAAGTCAGCAGCCATGACCTGAGAGTCTTACAGAATGGACTCGTGGCAAGAAACTCTGGACAGCATCTGGGAGCTGGCAGCCAGTGAAGAGGCTTCAGCTGTGTGGCCACAAAAAGAGGAATTCCACCAACATACTGTGTGAGCCTGGAAGGGCTCTGTCTTGCACTGTGCCTGCAGGTGAGAACCCATCCCTGGTGAACACCCTGACTGTAGCCTTGCAGAGCAACTAGTTAAGTTGTATGATCCCTGTCTTACAGATAAAGACTCAGAATCAGAGATACATGCTTCGTATGAGGCCATGCTAGGGCGAGAGTCTGTCCCCAGACTCCACAGGCTGATGTTCTATCACTCCAAGTGAATCACTGTCCTTCAGCTGGTCATCTAGACATAAGAGGAGTAGTATGCACAGTATTTATTGAAATATCATTTCTTCATTTCAACTCAACAAGTGTTTGTTGACCCTCTTCAGTGTGCCCAGCAATGTGTCAGGCACAAGCGGAACAGTGCAGAGCCACCGAGCCACACTCTTGCTTCTAGGTTGCAGAGGTTCAGCACAGGGTTTGGACAATGGACAGAGGATGACAGCATGATGAAAATTACAAGGAATGAGCATGAGCATGTGCTGAGGCAGGCAGCCCCCCTGAGTAAGCTAAGCACCGGCCCCTAGGGTAGACAGACCTGGTGGGGAGTCAGCCCTGCCACATTTCAAGTGAGTTAGTGACTGAGTAAACTGTATTGGCCAAGGGTCCCTAGAGAAGAAGCCCCTTCCAGCAATGTGAAGTCACCCTGCTTCTCAGTACTGGTTCCCAGGATACCTGTCCTGAGAAGTCAGGGCTTCTCTGGCTCCCTGTGATACCCAAGACCTCAGAGCCCCCACCAAATACCATTTCCTAAATGCATCATGGATGGCTTGAGTCAGGGAGAATTTGGTTAGCTGGGACTGTCATCCTTTAAACATCCCAAACATCTGACAGATGGAGAATCACAGGTGGAGTTAGTAGGCAGAGAAGGGAGATAGGGGGTGGCACGGGGTGGGCACAAACAGAGCCACAGACATGAGTAAGAATTAGAGGAGACCTCCCTCCCTTCGGTGTGACTGCAGCCTGTGATGACTCAGCAGCCCCAGGAGTGTTGATGAGCTAGATGGATGGTATGGATCAGGCAAGATCCTAGCAGGAAGCAGGCAGCCCACAAATTTGGTGATTGGAGAAGTTGTCCATAAAAACGCTAGTGTCAGAGATCTGCGAAGGGTTGAAAGGAAGCTGGACACAAGCAGGTTGTCCCACTACTAGGCTTAACAAGCCAGGAATGTTGCTAGAACTGCAGGAACTGAGCAGGGGGGGCTACCTGGTGGGACCAAGGTCCCAGCTGAGGGCAGCAGCAAGGCTGTGGCAACCAGTAGGAGGTGTCAGGTGACCTCACTCTCCTCTACTTGTTGGAGGGTAAGGGCAGCCACTGATGCTGTCCCCCAGAGCAGCTTCCTGGGGAAGAGAACAGGGTAGGCAGTTTGGAGACAGATTGGAAGCAAAGAAAGACCTGATCCTGACTCCGCCCTTCCCAGCTAGAGGCTCTAGATAACCTTTCTGGGCCTCAGTTTCATTCCCTGTGAGAGAGAATGGTGAGGGTGCTTATGTTTCAGTTGTTCCAATTTGAATTGTGATCACACATTTAGGAGTCTCAGTCTAGAAGAGTGATGGTGAATCTTTTAGAGTTTCCAATGGTAACAGATGGCCAGCTGCAGCAGGTGTGCCATAGGTTTGCCACCACTGGCCTAGAGCCTGGCATGCATAACCTGGCTGTCAGCATTTGGGTCTATTTCAGAGGACAAATGAGGTAGTGGGTGGACAGGCAGCTAAGCCAGGTTCTCAGCTCTTCCAAGCATCAAGGGCCCAGCTGAAAGGACCCTTGGCAGTGCTGAGTCTCCCCGGTAGTATGGGGAGAAGGTACTCACAACCTCCCAGGCCTCTGGCAGGGCTGGGCAACTGCCTGCCCTGAATGCCAAGGGCCTAGAGCCCAACAACACAAGCCCTCAGAGCCTCAAGCTCCCAGAAGCTGTCCCCTCCTCAGGTGTCCATAGCAAAGACCCCGGTGACACCCACAGGCCTCTGCCCTTTATTTCTTATCACCTGCATCACAAGTTCACAGGAAGAGGGTTTTCAAACCATCAGAGTCAAGACTGCACTGTGGTTAGTGTTTTTCAAAAGAAAGAAAACCAAAATGGATCAAAGAACTGCAGGTGCAGTAGATTAGGCCCTGCCTGTGGTGGGAAAGGGGCTGGGTGAGAAAAGGGGTGAATGCAGGGGAGGCAACCCCTGCCCTCAAGGCCTATCGCCTTTTCAGCTCTCTGGGGAAGAGCAAAGGCTGGGGAGGGGCAGAAAGGGCAAAGGATGAGGAGGAGGGGCCAGGTCCCCTGAGTGTCAGGAAAGACAGAGGGCCATGAATGTGGGCCCGTGAGGTCAGTAAGGGGCACGTGCCCTGTACAGTGGCCAGCTCCTGTCCTTGTCCAGCCTCCCTGCCCCAAGAGACTTGCAGTCAGTGAGCCCAGCCTCTCCACGCCGGTGTCAGCCAGCCCTGGCTACTGTCACCTGCACCCGGGCAGCCAGTTCCTGACCCCGCTTGGCTCACCACATCCTACCCAGCTGCCATGCTGGATTCTCGTGAGTCACACTTTTCTAAGGAACTTGTGTCCCTTGTTTCTTTTGTCTGAGGCACATGCTAGAGATAAAAATGCTTCCAAATTTCCTCTGAGACTAGAATTAAATTTTCTGAGCTACCTGTAAGATGTTTATCTACTGAAGCTGGTGTGAGAGATGTAAAGTTGTTTTATTGCCCGTTTTCCACTTGCTTCATTTTTCTGAAATATATATATATGTAAAATGAGCCCTTTAAAAAAAACTGGTTTTGAAGTTGTGAAATGGTTCAAATATCCAGAAAATCATATAGGACTAGATAATTATACCTACTAGCCAGCTTTATTAGTTCTTGACATTACCATGTTTGCTTCAATTTCTTTTTTCTTTTCTTTGTTTAAGTAAAAGAAGAATAAAATTTACTATTTTCTCCATCTCAATATATTTTTGAAGTGTAACATTACAAATTAAAGGGCCCTCTGATCTATTACTCCTTTACTAGAGATAATCACCATTCTAGATTTCATTTTTGTGTAAAAAAGATCACCTGTCCATTAAGGCAAGTCATATATGAGAGGATATAAAATGGAAACTAAAATGTATCCTGCTGCTCCTGTCTTAAACTCACTCTCTCTGAAGTAATCATTGTAAAAACTTTCCATAGAATTTTCTACAAAAAATTTTTTAAAAATTTTTTTTTTTGTCTTGAGACAGGGTCTCGCTATGTAGTTCAGGCTGGCCTTGAGCTCACTTTGTAGCCCAGGCTGGTCTCAAACTCGCAATGATCCTCCTGCATCAGCCTACCGAGTGCTGGGATTACAGGCGTGAGCCACCACGCCTGGCTAACTACAGAAAATTTTTACACAACTTTCTTCAAGTTGTTTTGTTTGTTTTGGTGCTAGAGAGTGAATCCACACCTGACTTATTCTAAGTAGCATCCTTCCATTAAGCCCCAGACTTCCAGGTATTTTTTTTAGACATATGAATTATATTAACTTGTTTTCTTTCTTAGTACAAATGAAATGACATTACACATATTTTTCTCCAATTCACTCTTTGTTTCCAATTATCAGTGTTCCTTGGAATCACTGTGAATACTAACAAATCTACCATATTCTTTTTAACAGCTGCCTGGGATTCTACTTTATTTAGTATTTCCCATGGACGGGCATTTAGGTGGTTTCCAGTTATTGGGTTATTCTAAAACAGCTTGTAGTGAATATTCTTTGCCACATAGTTTTGGTGACTTGTGAGAATACTGTCTATCTATAGGATAAATACCTAGAAATCGAGTTTCTGGAGTAAAGAGTGACTAAACATCAGGCATCTTGAAAGAATTGCCGGACCCTCCCTCTAAAACCATCGCTTAAACACTGACAAGAATGCACAAGAGCTCCTGTTTCCCCCACATTCTCAGAGGATGTCTGTACAGACCACTGTTGACCCATTGTTTATCTCCTGTGAACTGTCTATTTCTAGTTCTCTCCCCTGACATTTTATGAATTTATTACTACATTTGGATCTTTGATCTATCTGGAATCAGTTTGCGGGTAGAGTGTGATTTTTTTTCAGTTAACCTATACTGATGTTTCTTACTCTGGAAATAGACTGAATTAAGCACCAAGACAAAAAGGAAAGCAGATTTTTCTCAAGTCTAAAAGACCTAAGGCCACCTGAGTTTGCCACCACCTCTGAGGCAAATTATGTAGACATGGAAGGAAGGTCCTGTAAGGGAATACCTCTGATTCTTGTTTTGGAATCAAAGAGGTGAGTAAAAATTAAGCAGGAGAGGAGGGAGGGAAGAGGAAAAGAATGATGTTCTGGCACCTGAAAGCTCTGCTCTGAAGTTAACGATGGGGCATTGCGTCTGACTACCTTGTCTTCATAATGGCTCAGCTGGATACTCCACAAACATCCAGTCACTGGATGTGTGACTGCAGTGGACACCATCACTGGGACTTTGATTTTTTTTTCCTATGATAAAGAAAGCCATATATGGAGTAGCTATTCAATGGCTGTAGGCCAACCATTAATAGTCTGCCAAAATCCAACTTTCCTTCCTCCCACAGTGGAGTCAAAGGCAGGAACATGGCTGCCAACCAGAGACAACAATCCCGACCCTGTCCATTTAGCTGAAGCCAAATGACTACATTCTCACTAGTGGAGTAAGAGGAAAACTAGCTTGTGCCCTTCCAGGGTGCAGTGGTTTTAAAATATGAGCACAAATTCTAGCAAGATATGGAGATCTATGAGCTTCCACTGGAACCTGAGAAATCTCAGGTTGCTGTGAGAAGCAATGTGGCTCCTGTGGCTAGGGAGCAGAAGGCTGCCATGTCCACCTTGTTCTCCAGAAGGCTTACTCTTAAAGCCCTGTGCCACCACGAAAATCCAGCTCCCCTGAGGCCATCATGTTGGAGAGGCTACAGGTTGGGTACAGGCCAGCTGAACTCAGACTTTCAGTCAGGTGCTGGGTGAATGAAATTCTTCCTGACAGAATCTTCCCAGCTGAGATCCAGACATCAGAGAGCAGAGATGCAAGCCATCTTTCTCATGTTTTATCAAATCCCACAGAATTCTTTGCAGATCTAATACAGACAGTACAGTTGGGAGTTACAGGGCTGCTCTCCTCTGCTCACCCAAATCTGGGCAAAGCCTTGTCTTAACATTTACTACAGGATGGCAGAAATAAGTGAAACAAAGACCTCTGCCATCAAATACGCTCTGGAAAATTCCAAAATTCCAAATTGGGACCAGTGCTTGCCACACCTCCTTATGTGGATTACAGTAACATATTTGTTCACCTGGAGCCTATTGAAGAAAATTCACACATACTGAGGGCTTCTCTCTTACACACAATTATAACAAAGTGCATGATGGGAAAGGATGCAGCTGACGTGACCCAGCATCCTGTCAATCATGTTGTTAATCATGCTCTAGAAGGCCCCAATGAGAGGTGCCCTCTCAAACACCTAAAACCCCTACTCTTTATGCCAATGGCAATTGTGACATCTTTGACAGCCAGAGCTCACTCACTCTGAGTACCTTGACCTTGATAAACTTTGCTGCTGTATCTTTGCTGTTGTGCCGTGTCCAATTCTTTGTTCCTTTCTCCTAACAACATCAGAATCTGTCTCAGACCCCATCACCCACAGTAACAGCCCAAAGAATCTGTGAGGATAGTGAAATGGTTGATGTTTTACAGCACTAAATTTTGCACAGCTTGTTATTCAGCAATAGATAACAAGAAGCAAACCATAACTCAGAAAAGCTGTCCTTTTTCTTGCTGGCTCAACCCAGATGTCAAGAACCCAGTCTCAGCTATGCAAATAACCAGTAAAGATGACAAGGCATAGCACAGGAGGGACCTAGATACCCAAATAATCACACAGTGCTAATGTGATCAGTTATCTTCGAGCTTTACACATAAACATCTTTCTTCAACCACAAGCAAGACAAACGCGTTGCCTGCCGTTTGTGAGCTTAGGTGGGGAGGAAGGAGAGGGGCAGCAAAAACAGCTCAAACAAGACAGGCAAACAGCACCCAGTTAGTGTGAGCAACTCTAACCACAGCTATGTACAGAGCTGTAAAAACAATTCACCGAGGCTCTGACTCAGGCGAAGGAGCTGATGTGTGCTCTGACACCACAGGGTGAGTAAAAATCAAGTCGTTTGGGAGGGAGAGAGCGAGAGAGGAAAAGAATATTCTGGCACTAGAAGGTAGAGCATGTGCGAAACTTCTGAGTCAGGAAGGAGATGCTGTTTCAGAAGCTGGGGTGGAGAGTAAGGGCTGCTGTGGGGAAGATTTACTACGACCTCTGTGAAATGAGGACCCATGGGCTGATTTCAGCTGGAGACCGATGAAGCCGGGGCAGAGAGCCCTCTCAAGAGGCTCAGGAAGATCCTGTAGGGGATGGAGCCATGGAGGTGATTGAGTTTAGGAGACACTTGGGAAGTGGATGATGAGTTTTTGGAGTCAGGGAGTTTGTGGAGAGAAAGAAGAGTAAAAGATGAAGCACCAGCAAGATGATGTCTAGTCTATGAGCACATTATGGTGTCATGGCCAGGGGAAATCTGGACACGGCCAGGTTCAAAGGCAGCTCAGAGAAGAGAAAGGGAACTGGATTTGTTAATGAGTACTGCTGAGCATGTCACCTTTCACACTTTTAGTTGTCGATAATATGGAAATAATCACAGTTCCATCTACTACACAGGATTCTTAAGCATATGGTCTGTGTCTGCATACATTCATTTACCCAAAACATTTACCGAGGGGTGCCTGCAGTGTGTAATAAATGAGATTAATATATAAAAACTATGGTGTTAGTAAAAAGCCCTAAAAAGAAGAAAACAAGGTAGGAAAAGGGAAAGAAAAGAGGAGTAAATTTTTATGTAGGATAGATCATGAGCAGAGTAGATCCAAGTTCCCTGGGGAGCTTGAGGCTTATGTAATTTGGGGGAGTTTCCTTTAGAAAAGGAATGTTTGAAAATATTACTGTTGCAGGTTCAATGAAGATATGTGACTGAATAAATGTCCGGGGCCTGAGGAGAGGCCAGCTTTGACTCTGGCCTCAGAGTTTACCTCTGCTCACAAGCAATGGAGCAGGGGAGGGATGGCTGCAGAGTCACAGCAAGAACCTGTTTTCTGCCACTTAGGAGCCAGACAGTCACACCAATCCTCAACTTCCTGATCTGTAAATGAAGACAATATCACATCCTTACAAGGTTTGAAAGAATAAATAAAGATGCAGAAGTGTAACTCATTGTAATATGTGATAGCTATTTTAGGCATTTTTTATTCCTACCCCACACAGCTGAAAAACCATGGTCTCAACCTCTGGAAGGGACTATAAAGAGCTGCAGTCCAAAGAGAACTGCAAGCTCCCGTGACAGGCAGCGCCACACTGCTCTTGAGTGCTGGGCTCTGGCACCACCAGCATACACAGTTTGTGTGGCCTTTGACCTGTGGTAGCAAGCTGTGGCAGTGACCCTTAAGTGCTGTGCTCCAGAGAACTTTATGGAGACCAAAGGTCCTGTGAGGACTCAGCTGCTCTGCAGGGTGGACATTTGAATGTAATGATGCCCTAACACTGCCACAGTCGGGTGTTTTGAGGGTGAGATGGTGTTCCAGGCATCTGCAGAGCAGGAAGTAAAAGCTCTTTTTAGTTGGACACCAGTTCCCGGTCTGTGCCAAACAGAAAAGTGCTTGTGACAGCCTAGAGCACTTGAAGACTCTCAAAGTCCCCCAGGCCCTGGGCACGAGACCGCTTAGCAAATGCTCACAGGCTCCTAACAAAGCAAGTTTGACTCGTGGTGGGTGCTGAGGATGCTCAATGACCCGGAACAATTAAACTCATAATCAGAGGGAGCTTGGATGTGAGCACTGCGGGCTTGTTTGCCCACAAGTCACAACCCTTTGCTGGATAACACATCGGCCGTTAGCCCTCAAAGTCCTGTTGCTAAGAGATTATGAGCTAAATGATGTTTCCAAAAACTAACCACTACAGGATGTCCCAGAATAGAGCCATAATAACATCCTAAACAGAAGGACCTGCTAGTATTAATACACCCTTGAACAGAGTTGAGGAATGGGCGGCTGGGAAGTCCCTGCCATGCACACCACTGCTTTGCCAAGGTTTTGACTCTAATAAAATTAGCTCAGTGATAAAATTGGAGTAAGTACAATGTAATGTCTTCAAAAGATGTATTTGTTAGGAGACCTATTATTTCAGGCATGTGTAGGATCATCCCAATTACATTTTAGTTGCAAGAATGACTAAGTCTAACATAACTGTAAACACCCTTGCTTGGCACCGTGCCTGTTTGGATAATTAAGTGATTTTACATGTCTGTTTGCCACCACCAATATTGTTGCTTTGTTGCTGGGACAACAGGAACTGGTCAGCCAACAAGCCCAGTCAGAGCAGGACAAAAGTCAGTGAACAGGGAACTGCCCATCATCAGGTACCTGTCTAGGGCAGAGCTGCCCAAAGGAGTTTCCTGGGAAGAAGTAGGGTTTTTCTGATTTGGTTTCTCACCAAAGGCTCCTGGCTTACCCTTAGATGATCTCCATCAGGCAGATGGATTAAGAACAAAATAACTCTCCCCTAAGTTGCTATGAAAGGAAATCCTGGTCTCTGCTGGCCTCCTGGGATCCTCACAGTGTGATATCAGCTGCAAGCCCTCCCTTCCTGGCCCCTCCCTGGTTTCCTCTCTCTCCCCACCCCTGGGCCTCCCTGCTGCCTCATGCTACCCCAGCCCACCTTTTGCCACTGCCAGGCAATGGCCATCTTTCTCTCTGGCCAGGTCTGAGGCTGCAGTGGCCCTACATTTTACATTTCATCTTGCTAGGACAGGTAGTGGAGAGATGTATACTTTCTTCCCATTTTATAGGTATGAAAACCGAGGCACATTGAAATAGAATTAGTTGTCAAAGTTACACAGCCTACTAAGGCAGGAGACCGGCTTTTAGCGGTGCTCACAGCTCACCAGTTCCAAGCACCCTGTGATGTTGCACAGGAAATCACCGGATGTTGCAATGCTTCTTAGAAAGGGGTCAGTGTTTCCATGGGCTATCCCTGCTGACCTTCAGTCGCTGTGTGGCACCCAGGGGAGAGACAAAGTCACAGGAACTCTGCCCCCTTTCTTTCTCTACTGAGTAGGGGTCTAGGGTGAGGGAAAATGTATCAAGCAGAATGTTTACCACTCGTACTTACTCTAACCCCTCACTGCTTGGTGACCATGAGCAAGCTAATAGCCTTCTATGGCAGTTTTCTCTCTAGAAAATGATGGCAGGCCTAGTACCTTCTGACTGTCTAGGGTTGTCATGAGGAATGCTTGAGATCGGCAAGTAACAGCGGGGAGGAGGGTACTCGGGGCACCAGCTAACAGACAGGACAGGAGCAGCTGTCTGTCCTCACACCACACCATATCCTTCTGCTCAGGACCTGAGCTGCAAGTGCACTGGAGGCTTGTACCAACCATGGGGCCACTACAGTCCCTGGTGGCAACTGCGTCTGGTGACAAAGGATCCTCAAGATCCTCAAGATCCTCCAGATCTTCTTAGAGTTAGCCTGGAAGAACTTTGTGAGTGTCTGTGCCTGTTTAAACACATGTGCTTCCAGCTGGCTTGCCTGGCTGGAACTCCCATGCACAGCCCAGGCCAGCTCTGCACTATCCTTTCTAGCCCTCCGAGCAGGTTCTTGCCATTATGAAGGTCTTAAAACCGCAGGCAGAGGACAGCATCTAAAGAAGGACCCCAGTAAGCACAGCAGAGTCTAAAGGATGGGGCTGGGGATCATGAATTCGCCCGCCCTGCCACTTGGCACCAGCCCCTGGCATGGTGGCTCCAGTCACCCCCAGTCCGGGACACTGTTTCTGTTGAGTCATCTTTTCTTGCCCAGAGGCGTCCTGGCCCGGAGCCACATTCCTGGTGGGGTCTGAGTGCCACGGAGAACGGAAGCCTCCTTTCTCCCTAAGCCACAGCTCCCCAGCCCTACAGACAGCCTTGTCTCTCAGGAGCCTCTGCCAGCAGGGAGCCTGGGCTACAAGATTGTCTGTGTCCTCCCCCTCTCCCCTGTTGCACTGGCCCTGGGTGGAGCCTGAGCCCCTAAAAGCTAAAACACTCCTAGGGAGGGAGGGAGTCAGAGACACCAGGGTTCAGGAAGGAGAGGCCAGCCAAGGGCTGGGGCCCAGAGAGAGGTTAAAGAGCCATGAAATGCCTGCCTGTCCTCTTGGATGCCTCATGCCAGTGAAGGCCAGCAGACCCATTGGGATGGACCCACTGACGGGTAGTGGCCAGCCTTACAGGTCTAAGAGCTGGGCCCATACTGGCCCTGCCCACATCCTTTATTGTGTGAAAGGGCAGTGGCTCCAGAGCAGCGAAGGCTGCACCTTCTGCAAAGTACACATTTCAGGAACGTCTGCACCGTTCACTAAGGGCCAACACCACACAGCATTGCCTACAGCAATGGGCAAGGCGGATGCAGCCAGCCGTACCAACCTGTGCTCCACTCATGCTCTCATCCCAGCTGCCGAGGGTCAGCTCTTATGTCCTCCTTCTAGCTGTGTGACCTTGAGCATGTTACTTTACCTCTCTGAGCCTCTACTGCCTCATTTACAAAATTAGGGCAAACTAATACTACAATATAAGGATGATAAAAGAGATAAATGAGTTCATATATGTAAAAGTATAGGAGAGTTGCTGGCACAAAAAAAGTTTAAAGGATGTGTGTGTGTGTATGCATGTGTGTGTGTGTGTATGCGTGTGTGTGTGTGTGTGTGTGTGTGTGTGTGTGTGTGTGTGTGTTAAACCCTAACTCTGTGTCTTGCCTTAGGTTATCTTTTGCCCGTAAAGCCTTTTCCCTCTTCAGGAACCTGCTAAGTTCAACCTATAGACGTTTTTAGAAGATGGGATTGAGAATCTCCCACACCAGCAGAACACATTTCCAATTGGTGAGGGTTTTGTCTGGCTTGGCAGGTGGATGAGGGCAGGATTCAGGAGGAGACATCTTCCCAGGGTTACCCTGCCTGTTAGCATGGCTCTGTGTGGAGCCCAGGTCTTCTGGCTGGAAGCAGCATTGCCTCTGCCCACCTGGTGGTGCTGGCTCCCCTGAAACCATCAGCTCCCTGAGGCCATCACTGGAGCCTCAAAAGATCGCCTGGGCCTCAGCACCCTGAAAATGAGGCTTCACTGACTCAGAGTCAGATAAGAGTCAGGAAGGAGGCCTCAAGATTGGGGGAACTGGCCTGGCAGAGGCCTGAGAGGGCCCCACAGAAAGACAGCCCAGGAAACTCTGAGCAACACTGGCAGACCACAGGGCCCCGGGCTTCCTGCGCTCCACACACACTGCCCCGTCAACGTCAACGAGTTTATGAAACCCTGTGGGGTGGGCATTGGGAATCCAAGGGCCCCAGGGGTTCACGGGCTGTGGTCATCCTGTTCCCTCAAGACCCTGGCAAAAGTGGCTTTCTGAAGACTGCTGTCCCCACTATAATGGAACACAGCTGCTGTGGGAAGCTGGCACCTGATGGAGGCCCGCCGTCTCCACAGCCCTCTGCCTCCGGACCCCGGTGCTCCTCCTGCAGGAACAGAGGCTCCCCACAGACGTAGCGGACTCACAGACAGAGCAGGAGGTGGGATCTGTGGTTGGAGGACTTAGCGGGGAGGGATATGTGGGTTAAGAGCCCAGTTCATAGCTTTGCCAGCCCTGCAACTTTGGGGAGTGGTGGTTAACTTCTGTGTGTTCCAGTTTCTCAACTCTAAAATGGTGGCAAAACAGCTACCTTTGGGGGATTAAATACAATAATGTACATGAGAGGAACTGGCACACAGTAAATTCTTAATCAGTAAAAGTTGTTCTATCTCTTGGTCCCTTTCCCATTTGTAAGACATCTATCTCCGTTTTTTCCAATTTTATTTTTGTATCCCCTTTCCTTCATTGTGTCTCCTCTCCCTCCATCTCCTGCTTCCCTTTCTACTTGCAAAAGATCTCCATACTTCCTATTATCTTTTATTTTGCTGTTTATTTATATTTTAGGTTTCCCCATACAAGAGAAAGCATGTGCTACTTAAGCTTATGTCTTTGGCTTATTTCACTTAATATTATGGTCTCAAGCTGTATCCAATTTATCCTTTATATGGTAATGTAATATTCCATTGTGTGTAAATGTTTCTTTAGAGATGGAAGAAGAAGGGGGGAACAGGGTAGCAGACAAAAAAGAATTAAGATGTGTTGCATACATGTACCGAATCGCCACGATAAATGTTATCATTATGTACTACAAATAAATGCTAATAAAAACTAAATAAAGAATAAACTAATGATTAAAATATAGTATGTAAATTTTTTAAAAAAAACAACAGGAGCAGTTATTTAAGGAGTTAACACCATTGCATTTCTTTGGTTTTGTAATTTTAGTCAAACCTGGATCCAATCTGTTACAAATAGTCACCGATTTCAGACGACCCACCTTACAATTTTTAGACTCCACAACAGTGTGAAAGCAATCACAGTCAATTAGAAATCATACTTCCAATTGTGAATTTGGATCTTTCTCATGGACCAGCGGCGATATGCAGTGTGATCCTCTCTCACAAAGTCGGGTGTGGTAGTTCCCTGCTGGATCCCCCCAGCCACAGGATGAGGAGGAGACACAGCCTGTACTCTACAGTATACAAGTGTTCAGTTTCTACTTTGGGAAGTTGGGTATGTTAAATGCATTTTTGAATTATGATTGTTTCAATCTATGATAGCCATATTAGGACATGACCACACGGTACAGTAAGGAATATCTATATACTAACAGGGAAAATACACCTTTCTCTTGCAGCTTCCTTTCTCTTTGACTGACCAGGAATCTCTATACACTGAAAAAGAGGGAGGTGGAGGGCACAACCTTCACATGTCAGCCACGCTAGCTGAATGCTGGCTTCCCCCACTGAGAGGTGCCACGAAGTCAGGAGGAAGTGACCCTCTGACAACCAGCACGCAACACAAGCTGCAGGGGCCTTCCAGAGAGATGACTCCAAAGATGGCCAAGCGTGTAGCGGGCTGCCCCCTGCTCACTCCACTCTCAGAGCCTGCCCACACTCGTGGCTTCTTCACAGCCATCTGTGGCTATTCCTCCTGCGCTGGGCTCCCGGTCAGCTAAATCAGAATGCTATCCCGTTTCCTTCCTTGGGGTTGAGGCTGCCTCCCCTTTCCAGACCTGCAAAATGTAAATGGTCTCCTTTTTCCTCTTGGTCTGAAAGTCCCAGAAAGCTGCCCACACCTGCTCCCCCTAGGCCTCACGTAAGTCTCAGTGCCAACTCACCCACCCAAGGGCCACCAAGGTAACTCCGGCCCAGAACAGAGAAGGGGATCTCCAGTGGAGCATCCTGACTTGATTTTTGTTGTTGTTCATTTGTTTGTTTTTGTTTGTTTTGGTTTTCTCAAGTATTTGAACAACCAACAGAAGCCAAAGTAGAGTCCAGCAGTGGAGCCTCTGGCTTTATTTTTTATGGTCCACGGGCACCAGACGTAAGCACCAGAAACACAACACAAGAGGATAGAGGAAGTGGAGCAGACACCCCAGGCAAAGGAAAGGGGATAAATTTCTAGGCAGCCAAAGAGAAGGAACAGCAGTCAGGGAAACATCAGTGCAGCTGCTAAAGGACAGAGGAGGCATCTCTGGGAGAACCTTAGGGACCAGCAGAGCCTCCATGTGCCCAGTGGGGCTTAGGGACGTGACAAAGGGCTGGTAAAGACTCTGCTCCAGCACAGGGACTGGGATGTGGTCCCCGGGGGAACTTCAGAGACAAACACCAGAATTATAGCTTCTTCTGTGAAGAGACCCTTGAACACTGCCCAAATTAAGCCAACAGAAAGCACCCTAACCCTTTGACTTTGTTCAGAGTCCGCGTTTCCTCTCCCCAGAGGCTGCTCCAGCATTCTGTGTGCCTATTTCAGTGCCCTGTGCCAAGACACAAGCCTCCGGGGAAGCTCTGGAGCTGACCTGGCCTCCTTGGGAACAAAAAGCACAGGGAGTGTCTGAGGGTAAGAGTAATGGACAGGGCCTGGCTGCAGAGGGCCACTTGGGTCATGGTCTCTGGAGTCTGATAACCTGGGTCCAGATTCTGAGCCTACCAGCTGTATGCAGAGATAACCTATCCAAGCCTCAACCACAAAAGCTGCTAGCAAATGGACCTAAAGGAGTTGCCAGTCAGAATTAAGTGACAGGACACAGAGCCCCTACCACCGGGCCTAGCACATGGCAAGTAGGATCCTAGGAGCCTTGTTTGGCATTGTGCTGGTACAAGAGGGCTGAGGAATCATGTGCAGGTGACAGAGACCTCTGTCAGCCTATGCCTTTCCAAGAACCTAGTTGGCCTTGCTCCCTCCCCCAGCCAAGACTCCAGGCCCAGTTGGAGAAAGCTGGGTCTTGGCCGGGAATGCAGGAGGTTTCTCACCGTGGCAGGGAAATTGCTGGGTTGGGGGTGTGGGCAGCCACAGTGACCGTCTTTCTGCAGAACGGATGCGGCTTTGCTGACAGAGAGTCTGCGGCCTGGACATGTCAGTGGTGCAGGTCTGAGGTCAGCATGGGGGAGCCAGGTCCACCACGGCCCTACCACTCCCACCAGGACCCCACCAGGGTATGGCATCTGCTTCTAATCAGCTGTCCCTCAGCTCAGAGACGAGTGAGAACTAGATCTCCCCCGGCTCAACTTCATATCATGCAGAAAGAACAGAGAGGGCAAAAAAGGCAGAGAGTTGCTCCATTGACAGGCCAAAGAGCAAAGTACAGGAAAAAGAGGTTTGCTGTTGTGAGCTAGTTAACCAAACTCTTTAAGTAGCTCATATTTGCAAAGCCATGCTCAGTTGAGCCCCACTATAGTTTGGATACTGAATGTCCCTCCAAAAGCCTATGTGTTAAAGTCTTGGTGCCCAGGTGTACTAAGAAAAGGTGGTGAAATCTTCATGTGCATGTGCATTTGTGTGTGTTTCTATATAGTGAAGCCTTTATGAGGGAGCCTCAAGGAAAGCATGCCCTTGAAGGGGACTGTGGAGCCCTAATAATCTCTCTCTCTCTCTCTCTCTCTCTCTCTCTCTCTCTCTGTCTCTCTCTCTCTGTCCCTCTCTTGTCTCTTTCTTCACTTGTGATAAGGTGAATGATTTCTGCTCCATCACACACGCCCATCATGATATCCTGTGTCACTGTAGGCTCAAAGCAACTGGGCTAACTGATCATCAAATTTCCAAAGCAGAGAGGGAGTGAGAACTATAGCCAAAATAAACCTTTCTTCTTCACAAGATGATTTTTCTCAGGTACTTTGTTATACTGACAGAAAGCTGATTAACAGACCTAGTCAGGCCGTCAGCCTTTTGTAGTTTCTGCTGCCTTGTCATAAGCCTCTTGAGCCTCTGACTTTTTCCCCACTCCAGGGCTTTTCTCTCATCCTTGGGGTTCCCTTCTCTGTTCTGTGCCATTAACTCTAACCTTTTGGCTTAAATCCAGCTTCCTCAGGAAAGCCTCCTGGCATGTATTTATTCCCTATTAAACAATCTTACTGGACCCAATTTGGTTTGTACTCAGGTATATATACAGGGCTCTTTACTGCCCACCTCTCCCCTAATTTCCCAGCCCCAAATGGGGGAGAGCTGTGCCTGTTTCCCTCAGGATAGTGTCCCTGAAACCCAGGGCAGGGCCTGCCAGAGTCCATGATCAATAAATCTTGGTGGAATGAATGATTCATACCTCATAATTTTTCTGGATGTTTCCTTCTGTAATCTTCAATTGTTGATCTGCACTAGAGCCCTGAAGGCTGGCCAATGTTTACACTAATTTTACAGGCCTGGAGTCAAGATTACAGATGAGTTATTAGACTCTAGTACCTACTCTATGCTTATTCACAGCACTGAGAAAACTTTGTTTAGGAAAAAGAAAGATGAACCAGAGGAGGAGAGGGATGCACCACAGAATCAGAGGCCAGCAAAGGGACTGGGTGAGCGGCTGGAAGAGGGTAAGGAGAGACTACAGGAGCCTGCTCTGCGAAGCAGGTTGTATCACAGATTCTAACACTGCACATCCTGGAGAAAGCTCAGGAAAACACCCGTGGGCATGTGCCCCAGCAGCGCCCAATTCTATACCCCATCCATGAATAAACACACACCAAAAGGAGAAAGGACTCAAAGAAGGGGAATGTTTACCTTTACTACTCATTTAGGCTGGGCGCTCCCTGTCCCCAAGCCCAGGTGGAAAACTGCTCCTCCATTGATGGAAATGGGCTTTGCAGTCAACTATCTTGGGGTCAAACCCAAGTGCCACTGCTGACAGCCAGGCAATCCAGACAGGTTACTCAACTCTCTGAAACTCAGTCTTATCTGTAAAATGGGACAATAACATAGCTAAACAAATGAGCTGTGGTGAGGCTGTCACAAACCATGGAAGTTAATGTCTTGGGCTAAGAATTAGGAATCTATATTCCTGTGGCACTCATTAGCTGGTGGGAACCATCTTTTGGGCATTGAATGGGTTTGGGTGTTGGACAGAACCAGTTCCATTCTACCTGGAGCATTTTAAGGACAGGGACTCTTGTGTCCCCAGTGCTCCCTGACTAGCCCAGACCCAGGCAAGGTGCTCAACTAGATGCACAAATACAGTGTTTGCTCAGGTCCAGAGAAGAAGCTTTGCCAGTTTCCTGCTGGTGACCAGCTGGAACCCAGGAGCTGGAAGACGAGTGTACAGGGCTAGAGCTCAGTGGGAGCAGTAATTGGGAAAGGAAAAGAGGGAGGGACATGGCCAGGGTAAGGCCCAATCTAGACAAGTCGCTGTGCTGGAGTTCGAAGGTAGGTTTGTAAGGGGCAGATTGGACGTGGGACTTCGGAGTGTAGCATCAGGCCTTGGTAATGTGACTCAGGATGAGCATCACCAGTTTGTCTGTCCCATCGTTCTCCTCCCAGGGCTCTGGCTATTCCATACTATACCTAGGCCTACGCCCTCTCACACCTGAGTGCTGGCGCCTGGGCTGCACTGATACGCAGCTGGGCTTTGATGGAAGTTTAAGTCCTGCTTGGCAGTGGAGTCTCTTGTTGTGCATCCCAGACAGGGCAAGCAGCCCTTTCTGAGCCCTGCAGCAGCTGAGCCTCATCTCCCAGCCTCTGCACTCACACCCCTGGGTGTGGGCACAGTAGCCATGGGCCTCACACGCATCCTCCCTGTATCTCTGGTGCCCAGTATGAGGGAGCCTCTGGGCCCAGTCTCTGGGGCCGTGCCCAATGCATTTCTTGAAAGAATCTTTTAAATAGAAGCCCTCAATATAATGATAGTGGAGACACCAAAAGGACTCCAAATAGCACCAAAAAACTTCAGAAGCCTTTCCTTAATGGCCCTATCAAGGACTACACGTGGTCACACCTAGTCCCAAAAACAGACAAGGCAGATCTGCCTTCAGCAGGCCAGCTCTAGAAAAACGAGGAAATGGGACAATTTTTGTTGTTGTTGTTTGTTGAGACAGGGTCTTGCATGTTATTCAGGCTGTCCTTGAACTCACACTGTGTAGTCCAGACTGGCCTCAAACTTGTAGCAGTCTTCCTGCCTCAGCCTTCCTAGGTAGATGCCTAGGATTACAGGCATCCACCACCACACCCAGAAACAATGTTATACTAAGAGCCTCAACCCCTCATTTGCTCTCTCTTTCCCCCCCTTACCCCCCCCCCTTTCTCTCCTGACTTCTATCAAGCTCCTCCTCTCTCACCTAGCTGAGTCCATACCCCCTCTTAGGCCAGAATTTTCCAACCTGTCAGCTAAGTCCCAAGTTATGGGTGTAAGCCTCTTCTTTGAAAAACAACCTGACACTGACTGTGGAGCCAGATGACTGAGGTTGGAGCTGGTGTTAAAAATTGATCTTCAAACTTTAGGGCCAACCAGCTACTCCGGAGACAAAGACAGGAGCATCTTGAGTTTGAGGCCAGCTTGAACAACATAGCAAGATCCCATTTCAAAAACAAACACACGACTTCCGGGAGAACATGGCGGACAGATAACAGCAACTACCGGAGGCTCTCTGAAAGACTCGGCTCAGAAGCCAGGAATGGTGCGGAGTAAGGAGACATAAGTCGGTGGAGATATGCTCTGCTGACTCAGGAACGAACTGGGCTGAGAGAAACCAACTTGGAATGCAGTCCTGGTGCTAAAACAGGAACAGAAAAGACTTGGTGTGGAGGCTGGAACCGCGCCATTGTAAGCCGCGATTTGGGTTTCCCGCCGCGCGGCGGCTGGCTGCCTCTGCAGTGGCTCGGCAAGGGGAGAGACGCGCAGAAGCTCTGAGAACGGCAGGGAGGTGTGCACTGACTTGTGGTGAGGTGAGTGAGAGAAACTGACACTCTACCACAGTTTGACTCCAGCAGAGGACTTTCTGGGCCCGGGCAGTCCTGCGGGAGCAGGGCGCGGTGGGACTCCAGCCACACATCCCCCTCTCGGGCGGGATTGGTGAAAAGTGCCTGGCCTGCGTGACGCTGCCGGCAGACCTGGTAGACTGTCCCAACCCAGATCCCAGAGCCTGACGGTGGCCGGGAGGGGAGATGCGTAGGCTGCCTGGTCCGTAACTCCCTGGTGCACAGCGGTGAGTGGGAACAACTAACTGGCGCAATTCGATCAGGCTGTGGCTGACTGGGAGAGAAGCTGGGCCTCTTATATAAGCTTGCATATATAAGGAACAGAGAAGAAGAGGCAGCATGGGAAGAGGCAGCAACAAGAAAGGCTCCTCGGCCCCCAATTCTGAGAAACAGGCAATAGCAGACACCACACCAATACACATAAGGCACCATATAGAGAGCCTCATAGACCAATTCAGGAATGAAGTTATCAATGACCTGAAGCTAGAAGTATGCAGAATAGTTAGAGAAATGCTAAGTACCACCCAAGAAAAAACAGGTGGTGGAGTGGAAGAACAGAAAAAAAGGGGAGAATTGTTTGATGGAGAAAACAGAGAAAGCATAGAATACGTGAAGCAGGTTCAAAGGGACTACCAAGATACTAAGAAGTCTATAGAAGACTGGCATAACAGCTTGAAAGAAACTAAGGACAGACTATCTGAACTGGAGGGCAGACTTGTAATATGGGAGAATGAAATGAAAAACTTCTTAAAAATAACAAAGAAACAAACAGCAATAATACAAAGACAAGAAGATGATAAGAGGATCCATAACTTAAGGATTAAGAACATAAAAGAAGAAGTAGGGACACAAACAAGTGAACTACAAAAGCTACTCACAGAAATAATCCAGGAGAATTTTCCTAATTTAGCAAAAGGTAAAGATACTCGGATGTATGAGGCATACAGGACCCCAGCTACCTACAACCCAAACAGAGCAACACCCAGGCATATAATAATAAAAATTCCAGAAATTCAATACAAGAACAGAATATTAAAAGCTGTAAGAGACAAGAAACAGACCACCTACAAGGGAACACCCATCAGAATTACAGCAGATTTCTCTGCACAAACCATCAAATCATGAAGAGCGTGGGGGGAAATAATTCAAGCATTGAAAGATAATAATCTCCAGCCAAGATTGAGATATCCTGCACAACTGTCCCTGGAAATTGATGGAAAAACAAGGTGCTTCCAGGATAAAGAGGAACTGGGGGAATTTGCAACCACCAATTCAACTCTACAGAGAGTATTGCAGGATATTCTAAAAAAAGAAAAATACAAAGAATCCAGAAATAATGGCAGAGAGGCCACAACGAATGGAGCAGAGAACAAAATGAAGAAGACAAACTGACAGCTACGGACAGAAAAAGAGCTTAACAGAAATGAGGCAGAGAAGATTGGATGATAGGAACAGCTATTTTGGAGAAAATGACATCTTAATAGGTAATACAGATTTAGTATCATCTTGTTTTGAAGTCTCATCTAGCTTTTGTCCTTCTGTCTCCAATGGTCTAAATAGGCTGTATCTTATTGGATTTTATTATGTACGATAGTATAAGCAAAAACCTTTTAAAGACAAGGAGATTATACAGAAACCATTGTTCATTTTGTTAGTCGATTCTAAATACTCTGTAATGCTGTCATTCTCTTGAATGGTTTTACATTGTTTTGATATACTTAATGCTACAGTATACGAAGTTGTACTCAAGGATTTCAAAGAAAGAAACAATATGGTAACTACTTTTAGGTTAGGATTATCTGGTGGTGAAACACTATTCTGCTTAAATGGTTATGTTTTGATCTGCGCTGTTTCGTTGTTATGCCCTCTTTTATCTCAATCTCCACTCCATTATTTACTTTTTTATCTTTATCCTTTTAATTAAAGGGAAAAAAATAGCAGGATATATTATAGTAACCCACTTTGACTTTTCATTACCTTGATTTAAAGCCCTGTATTACTCTCACCATCTGGTTTTTAACTGATGTTCCCCTATTCTGTTTTGCTGGATAGTATCAAGTTCGAAAGTTTAGGCATCAGCTGTGAAGATAATGAGATTCATTATGACGCCCATTCTTGTTGACTTTTGTCTACTTTTGAAGACCTACAATGTCTCCAATGTTTTGGTTTTGTCGGTTTTGTTCTTTACTGTTTTGTTCAATTGTATTATAACTAATGATATAGGCAATTCTATTAGAGATAGCGGGAGGCATTATGGTAACCATTGTTGATCACCTTGTATTATGTTTTTACATTATCTATTATGTCCACCCTTTTGACTTGACCGATTCTGTTCTGTTATGTCACATTTGGTTTTACTCTCTTCCAAAAAAGTAATAAGAACCGTGGGAGCAATGAAACCCAAAATGTGTAATAGTCATGGTACAAAAGAGAAGAAAAGAAAGTGCTCCAAACTATATAACTGCATGTATATTTAAGTGTATAAGATAGAAAATGATATCACAGAGTTTTATTGGATCAATGAACAGAACTGTTTGCAGTATCATTGATGGAATGTCCACTTTACAAGCTCTAATTTTGTGACTTGAACAATTATTTCTAAGATGACAATATGTAATCCATTAACTAGTGATTTCCTACTGTTCATTTTTTTTCTGTAAATCTGTATAACTTGTACCCTTTCCCTGCTTTTTTTTTCTTTTCTCCTTAAATAAAATTTAAAAAAAAAAAAAAACACACACACACATACAAAAAAAAAAAAAAAAACAAAATGAACAAACAAAAACAACTCTGGGGCTGTAAAGATCTGAGCATTTAACAGGTAAAAGAAAATCAGCTGTGAACATACCTGCAGGACATGATGGGCAGGACCTGGCAGGGCAGGACCTGGCAGGGCAGTTCCCAGAGGAGCGGGGAGAAGGGTTATCAGAGAGCAGGAGCACGGCAACAGAGTCATATTCCACACCAGGCCCTTTGGGGAGCGCTCGTACCCTGCCGTGACTCAGAACTCACAACAGACAGACCAGGTGGGCACTTCCAGGTCCTCATTTATAGGTGTACTTAGCCTGTAAAGCCAGCTCCCATATGGCAGGGCTAGGTTTGTCCTCCTTCTGCCTGGATGCAAAGCCACATTCTTTACCACCAAATTCTAAATGTCGGACTAGGGTCCTGTTAGTCTGGCTGTGATGGGCTGATGGGGACCTGGGCAGAGGAAATGGAAAGTAATACATCTATGGAGCATCACTGTGCACAGGAATGTCACTCAGATTCATTGTCAGGAGACATATATAGAGAGAGGGAGAGAGAGAGACAGACAGACAGACAGACAGAGAGAGAGTTTTCTTGCAGAAAGAAGAGTCAATTCTTTTTCTCTTCCTCCTCAGAGACCCCTCAAGCCCATGGATTTGATGAGTAAACATTTAATGAAAGGAGTCAGGCATTGTCTTATGTTGTTTTTTTGGCGATGTTTTAAAGGGAAATCTCTGATGTATCACACCGATTGAGTCACTTGCAGCCCAGGCCCATTTCGAGAGGATTAGACTCAGGTCTGCCTACCTTAAGCTGCTACCCAGGCTGTGCCCTTCCTAGCCTTGGCTCCACCCAGGTGGGCAGTAGAGTTGTGCCACATGACTGAGAATAGAGCAAAACCCTAATGCCAACCAAGCCAGCCCTGGAAGGCTGGGGAGCATTGACAGGAAAAAGCAAGATAATTTCTGTCCCACAAGGGCTCCTTCCCCACCTTGCAGAGGTGGGCATTTTGAGGTCAGCAGAGGTACCAGTCCCTGAGACACTAGGCCATGGTACAAGGAATCTGGGCTCCAAGAGTGTCATACTGTAGCTCTTGCTAATTTCTTCAGACTCTGCCTTCTGTTGCCAACCCCATTAATCACCTTCTCTGCCAATCCCCAGGAATGCGGCAGTCTTTTAAAAGTCAGCCCTAGGTTAAACAAACAAAGCAACCTGGAAGCTTCTAAGTCAGCTGTAGAAGCTCAGGCAGGTCAGAAGTAAGAGATAGTTTCTGGCCTACCCTTCTCTGCTCTTCCCCCTGCCCTGCATCTGTGAATTCAGAGCTCTCCCGCCTCCTAAACACCCACAACTAGGAGGGAACAGTTACCCAAGAGAAACTGCCATCAGATTGGGGAGAGGGTGCCCAAAAGCCTGAAACTACCTCTCCTGCTCTGGGTAGACCCTCTTCCAACTTCCATACCAACACTCCACTGGGTCCCTGCTCTTCCTTAAGATAGTTGGGCCAGGGTGGGGATTTATCTCAGCAGCATGAGCGCCTGCCTGGCAAGCACGAGGTCACGAGTTCGATCCCCGGTACCGCAAAAAAAAAAAAAAAAAAAAGACACCTGGGCCTTTCTGCATTTGGTGCCCAGAAATCTAGAGCTCTACAAACCACTCTCTTCTTGCCCAGAGAACAAGAGAACAGGGCCTAACTGGGAAGAATCTCCCTTAAGGAGCTGGAGTCTGAGGATGGGCAGGAGGGAGTGAGGCAAGTTGGATCTTTCAGGGTGAGCCTCCTTCTGCAGCACCCCACGTGTACCTCGCCCTCAGCCCCCAGGCTCAGCAGTAGTAAAGTCCTATGGGATGCAGGCCTCAGAAACCTACTGAAGCCAAGAGGGGCCTGCACCCTTATGTGCCGTAAACAAAGGGAAAAATATGCAAACACTCGGCCCACTCACCAGAACAGAAGAATCCACAGCTGGACAGGGTACATGCAGGTGCAGATCACGCCACTGGTTCCAGTGAGCTGGGCTAGCTGAAGGAAGTGCTAGCCAAAGGCCCAAGGCCGAGGCTGTGGCTCCCACTCTAGGACCCCAGGCCTCTGGGGTTCCTCAAGCCACTTAGAATTCCTCAGAAAGCCAATACATGCACTACATTTAGGCCTGGGAGATATCTGGGATTAACAAAATTCCAGGGCCTTGCTTTTGGCTGGAATTACATCAACTCAATGCAGAAACACTGGCCATCTTGTACTGATAAACATCTTGAGAGTAAGTACACAGGGGTCAGATGGAGAAAATGGAGAATGGAGCAATAATTTAACAGTGGCTGTTAAACAAAACCCTTCCAAACATGAAATTTATAGTGAAGGAAATAATAAAATGAATCCTAGATGTTTATTTCTTTAATACACACAGCTCCTACAAATCAAAGAGAAAAAGATTAATCCCACAAATGGTCCGAGACTAGTAAAATGGGAAGGGGAGGGGGTCACAAAAAAAAGTAAAAAAAAAAGTTCAAATAGCCAGAAAATATGGTAGTCCTCTCTCTATCTGCGGTTTCACTTTCCAAGGTTTCAGTTACCTGCGGTTGACCACAGTTGAAAAGCATAAACGGAAAACTTCAGAAATAAACAATTTGTAAGATTTAAATTGTGTACAGTAGTATGATGAAATCCCATGGGGTCCGACCCATCCTGCCTGAGATGCGGATCATCCCCTCATCCACCCTATCCAGGCAGATGCTGCCTGCCCACGCATCCCTAGGCTGGCCTCTTGGTTGTCACATCAACTGCTGTGGTATCAAAGCATCTGTGTTCAAGTAACGCAAATTTTATTTCATGATGGTCCCACAAGGCAAGAGCAGTGATGCTGGCAGTTCAAGGATGGTGAAGCGTAGCGGCAAAGTGTTTCCTGTAGGTGAAAAGGTAAAAGGTAACTTTTCAAGTTAATGAGGAAAGAAACAATCATCACAGAGGATGATAAAATCTATGTTAAGAATGTATCTTCTATCTGTGAAAATGTGGCCAAAGGAAAAGAAATTTAGGGTAGTTTTTCTGTCACACCTCAAACTATAAAATTTTCAGCACAGTGCATGAGAAGTACTTAATTAAGATGGAAAAGGCATTTGATTTACATAGGGAAACAGTACGTAGGGTGTGGATCCTATCTTTGGCTTCAGGCATCCGCCAGGGGTCTTAGAACATATCTCCAAGGGGTGGGGGCGCTGGTATATACTATATACTGTACCTTACTCTATTTAATAAACATTTAATAGTTCATGCCATTTTAAAAGCTACAAAAGTAGCAAAGATTTACATCTGATGATGTTGATGTTGGGACTTAGGCGGCTGCACAAGAAAGCAATTTGCCTGCCCTCTTGGTAAGCACCCCTGGCGCTGGCAGCCCGTGGGCTGAGAATCAAACATCACCCCCCACCCCGGTCAGCAATTGGGGACAGAGTTCTGAGCATCTCTCGGGAGGATGACCGCATGCAATGTAGCAAATATGGGGGATTTCCTTCTATGTTCTGTTTCAAGGCAAAGGTTATTTTCACTGTTATGTTTTGTAATAATTGTTACACTCTATTCAATATTCTCCTTCCATTGGTTTTACGATGGTCTGTTACTGGTTCGATTTCACTATACCTAATTGACTGGACAACTATTGTAAAGATAACGAGATATACTATAGTACCTTACACTACTATCCCAGTATCCTGCTGTGAAGTTCTGTACCAATGTCACTACATTGTCTCGATTGGCTTTGTTCTGTCTTGTTCTGTTGTATTTTTACTACATTCAGCATAAAATTTTTTAAAAATCTGATGATGTCAGCATTGGTGTAACTATAAAGAAGCAGGCATTCTGGTGCACTATTGCTGGAACTATAAAGAGTTACAAAGTTTTGGAAGGCAATTTGGGAATATATATTCAAATTTCAAATGCCAACATTGTTAGTCAACTGGAAAATACTGGTCTACAAATATAGTTATTCATCTAAGCACTGTTTGCAATGGCAAAAAAACTATAGTCTGATGAAAGAAGGAAAGAAAGAAAGAAGACAGAGAAGAGGGAGGGACGGAGAGATGGAGGAAGAGAAAAGAAAGGAAATGGCAAAAACTAAAAACTGGTTATTCACAGTTTTATAAGTTTTGTAATCATTATAAAGAGTGTGTGCTTGATCTATTGATACAGGCTTGCAGCGTGTCCAGATTCTAAAATTAAGTTAAAAAGAAGTAACTCACAAAGCAGTATGTTTATGATATGGTCCCATTTGCATATATTTTTTAAGAACACAGTCTGTACTTAAATATGCTTGTCTGTATATAGATATATCTTATGGGTAAACAGGAAATTGTAGAGTGTGGTTCCCAGGGGAATAGGATGAGATAAAGGAAAAGAGTGGGTAAAATGGTTTTAATTCTTATTTACATATCTCTGCTAGAATATTATAATATTAACATTTTTGAATGGTCCCTGGTAAGGAAAAGATGAATATCTAAATCCTAATTTAGGAATCTACAATTTAGGGAGACTACATAATTATTTGAGAAGGGAGCTGCCTTGGTCTGAATATTTCTAATCCCCTGAAATATATGTGTTAAAATTCTAATCCCCAAGGCAATAATTTGAGGCAAAATAAGAGTCTTTGTGAACAATTGGCTGTCTTACAAACAGACCCTAAAGAGCTGTCTTCCCTTCCCTCACGTGAATCTGCTGGTGCCTTGATGGCAGACTTCCTGTCCTCCCTGACTGTGAGATCAATTTCTGTTGTTCATAAGCCACCCAGCTTACAGTATTTTGTTACAGCAGCCTAAAAGGACTAAAACAGAAAGCTAATTGTGAGAGTGGCGTGCTGCATAGCAAAATATCTAAAATATGGAAGCAACTCTGGAATTTAAGCATTTATAATAAAATGCAAAAAGAGAAATGATATAAAATGAAATTTTTAATCAAAAAGGAGCAAAATTTCAAAATTAGAAAGGGTCTTAGCCTATCTATAGTGAAAGGAATGAAAACGTGCATTTGCATGAGAAAACATCAAGGATACTGGCCAAAGACTTGATGTGGAAATTAGTGTGGCTGGACCACCTCAAAGGAAGCTAGGTGTTATTCACAGGTCAAGAAAAGCAAGTCTCTGCAAACATTTTTGAGATTATTTCACTATATTTTTTTTGTTTTTTTCATTTTTATCGGTACCAGGGATCGAACTCACGACTGCCTGCTTGCAAGGCAGGCGCTTATGCCGCTGAGCTAAATCCCCAGCCCCCATTTTTGAGATTATTATGGCTGCTTCTCTTCTATCATAGGCACTTGGCACAAGGTCCTGCAGTGGGGGCTGGAGGGCAGAGGCTGTGCTCCCTACACCCCAACTCTGTGCTCCTTGGCAATATGACTGCAGTGGCACTGGCACAGCATGGGCCATGGTCACGACCCCTCTGGAATGCCTGGATGATAAACCTATGAGGTGCCACCCCTATTTATCTTCGGAGAAAGCCAACTGTGAGAGTTGTGGCCAATTCCATCTAGATTTTGAGGACTGGAAACACGGGGAGCCTCAGCTGTGCCACCCAGACAAAGACCAACAGAGAGGGTGGAATCACTGCAGAGTCTCTAATACTACAATGTCCAGCCAGGGTGTAAGGCTACCCCAATCTCGGTGAGCAACCAACATGCACTTCCAGCCTGGGAGAGCCACAGTCGCCCAACTACAATCTGTGAGACACAAAATGAGCATAACCAGCAAAGCTGTGGAAGTAAGTCACCTGGAGTCTTGGGGTCCCAAATCCCTGGCAGAGCACCAAGCCAAAGAAGGTTATTCTTGAGTCTGAGGCACATTGCCCTCCAGCTGTGCCCATGTAAAATCCAACAAGTTTTGAGTTTCCAAACTATAAAAGTGGGCCAGGCACAGGACAGATCTGCACACTCCAAAGGGAGTTGTAAGCAAGAAGAAAGAGGTAACAGGTTCCAAGCCTGAAACTGAACAGAATAAACAACATTAAACCTTACGGCTCACACCTACATCTGATTAGAAAAGACTTTGGACTTGGACTTTAAAGTTGATGCTGGGAAAAGTTAAGATGTTTGTGTCTTATTTTGCATGTGAGTATGACATGAATTTGGAGGTTGCAGGAATAGAATGCTGTGACCCAAACTTTTGCATTCTCTCAAAATTAATATGCTAAAATTCTAGCCCCCAACGCAATAGCATCAGGAGGCAGGATCTTCATCAGGTGATTATATGCCCTGATGAGGGGGATTAGCTTTTTTGGGTTTTTTTTTTTTTTTTTTTTTTTTTTTTTGGTACCTGAGATCAAACTCACAACCATGGGCTTATAAGGTAGGTGCTTATGCCACTTAGCTAAATCCCCAGTCTGGAATTAGTGTCTTTAAAGAGATCGCAAAGAGCTAGATCATCCTTTCTGCCCTATGTGGACACAGTGAGAAGGCATCATCTATGAACCAAGAGCCATCTCCACCAGATGGTAACTCTGCAGCAAACTGTGAGAAAAAGATTCTTGTTGTTTACAAGCCACACAGTCAGTGGCATTCTGTTACAGCAACCTGACAAAGACAGGCCAAAGTATGGTGAGGGCTACCCTTCTCTGAGGCAGGAAGTCCCGTATAAGCAGGCCTGTCTTTCGTCTGGAAGACAAAACCCATGGAGAGAAGTCTGTCCTCCAAGTATTCCCTTCCCACCCAGATGGACAACTGGGGAGTAGGGCACAAAGTCAGTCATTAAAAACCAGCCCCAAAGCTCTGGCCTAGCCCCTCCCAACCTTACATCCCCTCCAGCCCCCTCCTCTGTCCTTCTGACCCAGGCTCAACAAAATCTCTGACCCACAAAAATGGAATCTGCACAGGAATTTTTCTAAAAGGAGGATAAAAGATTAAGAGATAGACTAATAGGTGACTGTTTAAGAACAGGATTCTAACTAGAAGATCTTACAGCCTTCCCAGAGATGCTGAGGTTGAGGGGGAGATCCCTGGGAAAAGAGCTTTTCTGGTTTTTATGTACCATCTTACATATTCCCCTTAACTCCATCCAATAGAGGCAAAGTGGGATCACATGGCCCAGGACTAAGAAGTCAGCTCCTGCATTCCTTCCCAGGGCTGTCACTTTACTGTGCCCTTCCACTCTTTATCTCTAAGGTGAGGGTTGATGTGAGAATGAGAACTCATATAAGTAAGAGTGACTGCATAATGTTAACCATACACAAAGTGGTCTCTGAAACATGCATGCAGCTATATCTATTCACTGGCATCCTCTAACCATAGTCTCCGAGCCTTTGCTCAGGCTAGTTCTTGTTGGGGACACCCCTCCTGCTCCATCTGATAAGGTCCTACACATGTTCCCAGGCCTTGCTCCAGTATCACCTCATTTGTAAAGATGAGGTGCCAAGCAGCAGTAGCCTCTTCTCCTGGGAGCTTCTACAACACTGAGTCCCTTATCCCTTTTCATCCACCTGAGTCGCCAAGCTGTTTACTTTGAGGCCTGGGGAGCTACGTGAGGTGATGCCTCAGCAAGCGCACTTTCTTCTTTATGTCTCTGTCACTAGCACAGGGCTGCTGCGTAGGAATCCACTGGACGCCCACATGAATGTCTGCCCATCAACTTGATAACCACCACATCTTCCTTAGGAAGGGAGAGGAGGGAATAGCAGAGGAACTGTGTCTCCCCAGCTCCACTCTGGATTTGGCTTGATTCCAAAGCAGCTGGAGCACCCCAGAAGCCTAATTCAGACACCTCACAAAGCTAAAGGTCCCCTTACTGAAAGGAGGGGCTGTAGATAGTAAAGGCTGGGAAGCTGGGCTGGTGTAGGAGACCATATGCCCAGGAAGATCACCTGACCTTGCCCCAGTGCCCGTAATCTAGATGGCCAGCCTCCCCTCTCCTCCAGCTGTACACAGCTGGCCTATTTCCTTTGTGCCTGGTGTGCCTCTGTACTCACAGAATGGCCACCCCACCCTAGTTCTCCCAGGATTTTGAATCCTGAGCTGGATGTGTCCTGAGCTAAGGGAATGTGAGTTAGTACTGCCCCCTGCTGGCCACCAGGTGGAATGGGCCCCTAACTGTAGAGGAGCAGGAGGAAGCCGTCAAGGGAGCCTGGCTGGCCAGCGAGTACTCCTAGGGCTTCAGTCTCACACACTGTCTTGTGGGTCTCAATCAGAACTACTGGCTCAGCAGAAGTGGTGGTGCACACCTGTAATCTCAGCACTTGAAAGGCTGAGGCTGGAGGCGGGCCCCGAGTTCAAAGCTAGCCTAAACTACAAAGCAAGACCTTATATTTAAAAACAAAACAAAAGATCAAAATCTAAACCCCTTGGTAGGACAAAGTCCACCAATGTCTTAACATCATGCAGAGAAAAGAAGAAAAGTGTTATCTCAGGCTACAAGCCGTGACCCAACGGAGGGATGTAGTAAGGTTCAGGATTGTCCAGAAAACCCGCTCAGAAGAGAATGTGTTCAGTGAGATGGAAAGAAGAAATATATGTTATCCAGGTAAACAAGGCGAGGAGACAGAAAGAACAGTGAAGTGTGAGATGAAGCAGGTACACTCACCTGAAGGGAGCTTCAGGAAGTGTCTGAGCCTGGGTTTGGAGTAAGAAATATGAACCTGCGTGGGACAGAGACAAAGTGAAGTTATTTGTTGTTATTGTTGTTGTTGTTGTTGTTGTTGTTGTTGTTGTTTTAGCAGTGGAATAAGCTAAAGGATTTATGAGCAGGACAGTGGCATGAGTAGATGTGAATTTTAGAAAGTCTGTTGGGCAAAGGTGGGGAAGGATCAGAAGAAAGGACGGCATGGGATATTGAGGAGACTGTATCGAGATGCCTGTACTAAGGCAGTGACGACAGGGAGGCAAAATTGTGAGCAGATTCTGGAGTCTCAAAGAAAAAAATGCAAAACTTGGTGACTGGATGCAGGTAGAGGGAGCCAGGAGTGGGGACTGTGGGGAACGCAGCTTCAGTTCAGAGCATGGTGAGCTTAAAATGTCTAGGAGGCAGTGGTTAAAGGTGACCAAGAAACAGGTCTCTGTTGATACCAGAGGTGCAGGCAGACAGGAGATAGAGCCATCAGCTGAGGTGCCTTCAGCTGAAGAACTGACCAGGGACAGAGAGTAAGGATGAGCAGAGAGGTCAAGAAAGAAAAGGACAAGAGGACAACAACAAAATGAGGCAGTGAGTCAGCAGGAAGGCATTCATGTCACACAGCATGGGGTGCTATCCTTCCTCCTCTGCACCCAGGATATATGATCTCCAAGTCTTAGTTTCCTGTCTCTGAAGTGGGCATAATAAATTTTGTAATATTATAGAAAACTAGAGAAATAATAACCATCAGGTATATCTCAGCTCCTGGAAAAGAGGTATTCAATAATTAAAGCTACTACCATGAATGGCAAACACAGAGAAATTACAAAATTTCCAGAGTCTTCGAAGTCTACTAGTGCTCCCCTCCAGAAGTCCCTTCAGGCCTCTACCCAACCAAGTAATTGCCATCCTGATGAGCAGGCCCAGACTGCTCCTCCCTGTTTCCCTAAAGGGCACAAGCTGGTGGTGTCCTCCCATGATGCATACGAATCCAGAGGAGTAAAAGGGACCAACAATGGGTTATGGGTCAGGAAAACTTTTATTACTGAAATGCCCAGCTCCTCTCTCCAATCTGGGATTCACAGAGGCAGATTTCAAAGAGGCTATCCAGGGAGGTGGCAGGCTTTGGCTTCATTCTCCTCAACTGTAAAATACCAGGCTGGATCAGATCACCTTTGAGGTTCCTCCACCCTGTTAGCAGCCCACAATCCACCTTGGTCTGATCTTTCCTTCCTGCATTTCACCTACTGTGCAGCAGAGGGACCCCGTACTTCTCTGAAGACAGCCAGGGTCCCGGCCTGGGGCCTGGGAAAGATCAGGAAACCTTCAAAAAACACTGCTGTGCCTGGCGTGTGGAGTGCTTAGAGCAGAGCCTGGCCAGGGCACACGTTCAACGTGTAGTGGTGGTGGTGACTGCATTTCACAGATGAGGAATCGGGCTTCATTCATTTGAACCTGGGGTTCTGGTTCTGCTGATGCTGTGGGAGACCACAAGAGCAATGTGGCCTAAATAACTGAGGGGCTTGCCTTCAAAGAGAAGGTAGACGTTCCAAGGATTCAAGAGCAGTGTGAGAATGGGCAGAGCTGGACAATTGTGAGGGCCTTGCCTCAGCTGTCCATGAGTACCGCGTCAGAAGGAGCAGTCAGGAATTAAGGGCAAAGGTTTCCCTAATGCCCCCTGTGACCCAGGGGTTACACTCTTTGAAGGGCCAGGCACATAGTGTGTCAAGATGCCTTGAGTCACAGAGGCCACAGCCTTTGTGAGGTCACAGCTCCACCCAGGGCCTTGCAGCTGCTTGTCATCTCCTTAGGACATAGTCAGCCTCAGCCCTGGAGCAGCCAGCCCTCTTCTCACACCCTAGGGAGCAGCCCCCACTAGCTGTTCAACAGCTGCCCACTCCCACCAAGGGCATGTTCTGGGACCCTGGCCAGGCCCCTTATTGCAGGGGCTGTGGTGGCCTCTGTTCTGACACTGCACCCGCCCCCATCTGGTGGGAGCACACAGAGCCACAAGCAGTGCTCATCAGGTTCGTTCTGGGAGCCCTGCAAGGCTGTCTGCCTAGGCCTTTATGTAGATAAACATTCTGGGCACAAAAGCTACTGAAGGTCACATACCAGGAGTGTGGGGCTCCTGGCCCCAGCTACCCAGCCGGGGCAGAGCAAGCTTCTCTGGAGTGATGCTACTGTCCACAGCACAGGCCCCTCCACCACAGGGTGCATGAGTGAGAAGGATGGCAAGACGTAGCCTGAGGGACGGCCCCACAGATCCATGCTGCTCAGCCTCCAGCCTGGCCCTGGCCACTTCCTCGGCCACACTTAAGGCAGGACAGTAACAGAGCATTTTCTCCTATCACAATCACTGGAGAGATGGTGAAAAATTGGATTCTGAGGCTCCTGCCTGAATCACCTGAGGCAGACTCTCCATTAGTGGAGTCTAGGCTTTAGCATTTCACCCAGGCTTCCCAAGGATCCTGGTGGCACCAGAAAGTTGAGAAGCCACTCTAGAGAGACCATAATGGGAACCTGCTGAGCATTGCAGGGTGGCTGAAGCAGCTCTGGGGCCTTCACATAGAGGGCTGGCAGCACAGAAAGGAGTCATAGGGAAGATAATTTTGGAGACCTATTTATACACACACACACACACACACACACACACACACACACACACGTGCGCGCGCGCACACACACACACACCTACCAGACATGTGACCTATGCACCCATGTGGGTAAACTTTGCCATCACTATCGGCCATTTTTCCCCCTACCCAGGACTGGGAATTGAGCCCAAGGAATGCTGAGCTACATCTCCAGACTTGTTTTTATTTTATTTTGAAACAAGATCTCACTGAGTTGCCCAGGAACACCTCACACTTGGGGTCCTCCTGCCCACAGCTCCTTGCAGCATCAGTCATTTTAACAAATGATGAATAGGACTCAAACTGACTGTGACACAGGGCCCCTTTCTCCATGTCATGTAGAGCCTTATAGTCTCCTTGCTGGGTGAGTAACAGCAGGCTCTGGGTCACTAAGCAGGTTTCAGCTGCAACCAGGGATGAGAGAGCCACTCTTGCTTTGTGTGGAGGTGGGAATCCATGTGGAGGTGTAGGCCCAAGAGACAGAGAAGGTGCCAGATCCCTCTGTCCTGGCTGTGCACACACCCACACCTATACATGTGTACACACACACACCCTCCCCAAATTCAAAGAAGCCAGCCCCACTCAGGGCCAATCAGGCACAGGCTCAGCCCAGGCCTTAGGTGCTTCAGTAGGGAAGAGCCTGATTCCTCACAGGCCTGGCCCTGGGCCTCTGGGGCCACAGCAAGGAGGGGGCACACACAGAGTCCTTCCCATTCCTAGACCACTGATCCTGCCCTTCAACAGCCAACCCTGGGCAAGGCAGAGTCCTCGTGGTGCCGGAAGGGTACCTTCCTGGGACACTTTTTGTCTTATTTGTTATTTGGTAATAACTATATATTAATTACAAAAATAACATGTTCTTTGGAGAAAAGTAAGAAAAATTTTAAAAATATAAAGTAAAACCTCAGAGAAGCCCATGCATCTTGAAATAGAATTTTTTCTTCAGTGTCTCCACTGCAAGCTCAGCAACTTAAACACAAACTGTACTCCTGCCAATTACTGGTTATGTGACCTGGGACATATAATTAACTTCTCTGTGCCTCTTTGTGCCTCAATTATAGGTAAATTGGAGATGAAAACCCTGGTACCCGTTTCAAAGGATTGTTGTGAACACTTGCTATTAAGCACTTAAAAGGATGCCTGTCACAGAACAAGGGCCGAATAAAAACTTAGATTCACATGATTATAATTTTCTCATTTAGATTTTAATCATTATAACTTTTTTTTTACAAAATTGAGTATTACCATCTTATAACAAGCATTTTTCTCTTCAGACTTCATGTTTTCTACATTTAGATTTATATAATAGCAATATTTCTTCTGTTTACACTCTTGTAGGTTTTATTTAGATATTTCCTATGACTCAGTTTACTTATTTGTTTGTGTGTATTTGTTTCACAAAACCAGGGTTTTATGTTTTACAACCTGCATTTTATATTCAGTACTACTCAGTGAACTTTGCCCTGCATCATTGATGATCCTTCTACTACATGGATTTGAATGGCCACATTGTGCCAGGCTTGGCCAATGGTTTGAGCAGGGGCAGGAGCAGGATCGTGTGAGTGAGTGCATAGCCCTGGTCCAGGCCTGGGCCACTCCATGCCCCTGGTAGGTTAGGCCAGGTCCAGGGAGAGGGCAGGAGCTGCCCAGCTGACTGCCAAGAGCTCTTAGGTAGGCAGACAGGACACTGGCTCTCCATCTCTCCTCGCCTGTCCTGTGTGGTGGGCCAGGGCCCACCTTGAGATCCTGAGAAGATTTCCTTCCAGGAGGCACCCTTTCCCAGCCTTGTCTCTGGTTCTTCTCCAGCTGGGCTTTCCTAAGAGCCTGCTGAGGATATTGCAAACACCCCAGCGGACTTCCGTCTGGAGCTGTCAGGGCAAGGAATCCAGTCCCCAGAATCATCTACCTGAATGAAAGAGGGGATGCATAGCAGAGGAAAGGTAACATCCAACTTCCAGGATAATGAGCCAAAGGGAGAAAAAATAGTCCTCAGAGCTGACTTCAGGTCCGAGGGTTTGAGAGACTGAGGAACCCAGGAGGACTTAATACAAAGAGGTGGCTCTCAGGTTCCAATCTCCAACTCCCACCCCAGACGGTAGATTTCAGGAGCACTGGAGGCCCCTTACTGACCTCAACCCTATTTATTCATTACATCAAAAGGACCCATTGAGTCAAGGGCAAACTTGATTTGGGAGCCAGGGAAAATATTTATTTGGTAAGCCAGCAAAATCAAGAAGATGGAGCCCTAGCACCCTGAATGTCTATTTTAGTTTAGTCTAAGTTCCAAGCTCCTCCTATCCTGGAAAGGGGTCAGGACAGGAAGATGAGTTTTAAAAAGGTCTGTAATTGGATACTTATGGGTGCTGCTTTGCTGATTTGGAATAGGATGCTATGAAAACTGACGTTTAGTAATCTGCTGATCGTCAGTGATTCTGAAATATGTTAGTTACTCTTATGTTGGTGTCTTTACCTTTGAAGGGGAAAGAGAATTAAGAAATTTCAGGAAAATCAGACCTATACTACTATTTTGCACCAATATCCCTAAATAAAAAATATGTCTGTGTGCAGAAACAACCTTTATACAGTATGAAAGCAGAAGTGCCACAGATTGTCACCTTGTTTTATTCACGCATCAGGCATCTGCAGGCCCAAGTGAGGAGTCAGAGCTTCTGACAACAATGGTCTTCAAGTCTCTGCAAGTAACCTAGGCAGCCATTATTGTCACAACCCACGCATCACAGATCACATCCACAGCAAAGCTAGTAGGAAACTAATAACATACTGTTCAGCTGGGTGGCCCCCAAATTAGTGATTTTTCAAATTCAACTAAAAACAAGTAGAGCCAGAAGGTTTATTTTGGGTTCCCCTCAATTATGGGCTTGGATTTCTCTTCTGAAAATTCAAGCCTCTCATGCTACCCTGTTCCAGAAAATTGCCCATCTGCCCTCCAAATCTCCCTCTCTTCTTTTCTGTCTTAACGGGGAAGGGCAGGCATGTGTAACTCAGCAGAGTCTGTTTGACCCACAGATGGAGCTGGAGAATTTCACTGCCCTACTCTCTCACTGAAGCTAGCTCCTGCATTTACACTCAGCTCCATTATTTGTCCACTTTTGCTGGTTCATCAGCCTCTCCGCTGGCAAATATGAGACATACTTTCCCAACCAAACACGTTTGAAAATATCCCCATGTCTCACTCCTGACCTCACTGTCTCCAGGGGACAGACAGGAGGCAAAGCGAACAACACTCCCCAAGAGGTACTTTTTACCTATGTTTTCTACTACTGTCCTAAAGCCAATCACAACTACATCACACACTACACAGCTGCTCTGGAAGAACCTTGCTTTGGCTGTAGCAAGCTGCAGTCAGGAGCTCATGCCAGATAACTCTACTCTGAAGACTCTGGATGGTCCTGTCCCCCTGCTGCCTTCCTCAATTAAGCCCACGAGGAATTCCTTCCCTAGCCATGACCAAATAAAAAAAATCTGGCCCTTCACATGTATAAGCCTACATTTTTATTCCCCTTCAAGCAGTTTTTCCCATATCTTTAATGAGTCATCCCCTGTATTGTTCTCTGTTATGCTGCAGCTTCTTTTGGATGACTTCATTAGGAATAGGTGTATTTGTGCCTATTTGTGATTTCCATCTGACCTTGTATACTAAGAATGTGTGCACCACAGCCACTGGCACCACAAGTGGCCAGCAGATCTGGCTTGTAACACTGAGGGAACTAGCAGCCTACGAATGATGACAGAAAATAACGGGGAACCTCCTTTGACAACTGGAAGTTTCCAGAGGCCTGTTGGTACCTGTTGGCTCTGGCTGCCAGCAAAGTAATAAAGAGCTGCTAAAAATAAGCTCATCTCCTTTGCACTATAAGCTCAGGGTTGTTAACACTAAAAATAGCTACACTTTGCCTATTCATGATTTCTATCCAAATTGAGCAAAAGAAGCCTTATCTTATTGGTGACAGGACCACCCATGACTTCCATAGGGACATATACACAGGTACTGCCCTCTTGGTAGTTCCATTATTTGTCCCAGATGTCTCCTCCTTCCTTCTTAACATACTCTGCCCTCCTGGACTCCTGGAGTTCACCGGCACCCCACTCAATCTTTCAGGCATTTCCTCCTGACTTTGTGGCCCTAGACTCAGGCCCAGGTTCACTGTGCTTCGTCTACACACACTCCCCAGGTGATCTCATTCAGCTTTTGGCCTCTGAATATAATTTGTGTATTTAACAACTCCCAAGCCTCTATCATTGTCTCCACTGTGAACTTCTTCCCACATCCCTGAAGAGTCTTTTCCCTCATGGCTTGGGAAGATTGTGCTGCAAGCACTCTGCTCCCAATTCAAGTTTGCTTCTTCTCTCCCAACATAACAAAGCCATCTATGTGCACTGAAATTCTCCATTCTTCCTCATCTTCTCAACTTCTTCTCACTAAATGTCATCATAACCCACTTAGCTGTCCAAGCCAAAAACCTGAGCTGTGCAGAAGTCCCCTTTCCTCCTCACAACCTTCCAGTCTATCCACAGTGCATGTGTTCATTCCCCTGCAGCGTGTCTCCATCTTCACTCTCTAGGCCCTGATGTACTCTGCCATCTCTGCAGCAACCCTTTATGGGTCCCCCAGCCCACCCCACTCCGCCTTCCCTTCAACACACTGTCCCCAGCACAGTCAGAGAGACTAAACTATAGGTTGCACTATGCCACTGTTCCGCTTAAACCTCAGTGCTGTCCACCTGCCCATGGATACAACTCCTGGTGGGACCATGCACCCTGCTCAGTGTCCACTCATCTCAAGGCAGCTCTCCTGTTAGTCATTCTATGTTGGCACCCTGGATTCCTGCCCAGCCGTGAGACCTCTGCCTGCTGCTCCCCTCTCCTGGCACCCTTCCCATCCCTCTGTCTCAGTTCTGACTCCCCTCCCATAGCAGTCTTCTCCAAATTCATGCATCCATCCCTACGCTGTCATCCACATCCCCTTTTAACGTCACTTAGCAGGGCTCTGACATTTTTTTCTCCCCAGTCCTCCTGCCACAGTGCCATCCCCCTCAGCCCCACAGGCCAGGATCCTCTGCATGCCAGGCCCCAACAGGACCTGTCTCTGGGACCCAGCCCAGCTGAGACCACCTGGCATCTGGGTGGGGAAGCTCCTCATTCCACCTCGCCTCACCCCACCCTACTCCTATGCTCTCCTCCCGGGCCTTGATGCCTCCAGCCCCCTGGGCCCTGTGGACGGGAGCCCCTGCTCTGCCCCTTCCTGCTCCTGGTCTTCCTCTCCCCTGCTTCTTCCTTTACCTCCTCTTCTTTCCCTCCTTCCCCTCCGTCCTTTGCTCCTTGTTTGCCCTCCTCCTCTTTTCTCTCCTCCTTCCTCCTCTTATCCTATCCCTCCCTTTCCTACCTCCTCTCCCTCCCCACCTCCCCCCCCTTCTCCTCCTTATTCTCTCTGATTTTCTTTATATGAGTTTGTTTCTTCTACCTCTGGAGCATGAACTTCACCAGTTAGGGAAGATTTCACCATCAAGAGGGAAGGAAGAACAGAGGCAGGGGGACAAGTGAGAGACTGGTGTACAAACAGAGGCAGAGAATTTAGTAGGAGCCTGAAGAAAGTAGAAGATGAGAGGAGGTTGAGTCTGTAAACTATCTTGCTGAGGAAGTAGAACTTTCAGGAGGATGAAAAGTCAGGTATGAGGACTTTGGAATGGCACATGCTCCCACAGTACACACAGCTGGTACTGGTGCCTTCACTAAAACGGGAATGTTGGAGAAGAGGATGAGTTGTTTTGAGGTTCTAAGGTACCTGTGATCTACTAGATGTGTTGCAGCACCCAGCACAGTGCCTGGCATTCAGGAGAGCTTAAAATGTACAAGAAGCTCTGGAATGAATGAGATCTCCCAAACTTTGTAACCTCAAATTTCAGGGAGCTACTCTCTGAGTCTCATTTCTTTCTCCTTCCACTGGAGTCTCATCTCCTCATGCTTCACCAGGATTGTTGGGGCAGATGGAACTTTCTTTGGGCAGAAGCATCCATTACAAAATCATCAGGAGTAAGTGATCAAGCCTTTCTATCTTTCCTAACATTCGTCTTCCCTGGGTAGACTTCATTTTAGCAGACCTCCCCAAGGCCTGGCACCAAAGAAGTTACAAAGGGTTTTGGTCTAAGGAGACCCACCTGCTCCTAGGTATCCTTAATGGGCACTGCAGTGTACAAGATGCTGAGGATGCCATGTGGCACTCATTGTTTCTCTGCCCAAAGTTGTCACATGGATCCCTGCAGTGGGTTGAGTCCTTGTCCCTGCCATGAAAATCTCTGTTATACTCACATTAACCTGGGGAGAGCCTGTGCAAAAGATAGGGCCTGGCCTGATCTTGGTGGAAATAAAGTGCTGGCTAGGAACCCAAGCCGACAGTGGGAGTAGAATGTGGACTATGCCTTCAGTGGGGGTGGGCCTGACTTGTGGGCAAGGGCAATAAGGAGGAAAAAAAAGGAAAGGCAAAAGGCTCACTGATCAGGATTAGCCAGGAGGTGAGGAGGGCTGATTCCCACAGGGTCATAAATAGGTGTTGGCCAACAGATATCTGGCCTTTGGAGTAGAGAATTTGGCTGTGCAATGGACTTTTCCAGGGGCCCACACCAATCAAGCTTGTAGAAGCCCCTCACTAGGCTCCAAGCCCTGGACTCCAAGCCACCAGGGCAATGCTGGCAGGGGGAAGAGAGGTAGATCTGGAATGGTTCCAGGGAAGCCAAAGACGGCAGTACAGGTTGCAGTCAGTAGTCCCAGACTCTCTGGAGCTCTCCATCACAGATCCAAACCCCAGCAGGTCCTGATCTTCTGTCTTACAAGGATCAGTTCCTATACTGGTGTTTCCCCTTCTGCATTTCTTCTCTGATTTTTGTTTATACCTAGTCTCCCTCGTTGTCCTGTGTGTTCCCAGAAGGCAAGGAGCCTGGCCTGCTCAGGTTGCCAAAGGATATATTTAAATAAAACAACACAGTGGCAGTATGTTCTTGAATATCAACAGAAGGAGGCCTCGATTTCCCATCTTTGCTGAAGCAAATCAGGTATCCACTAGAAGACTGGGAGGCAAGGAGTGGGGTGGAGGAGGAAAGAGATTGAAAAAGCACCAACAGGAACAAGTGGGTGGGAAGGCTGTTTACTGGATAAAAAAGGACAGAAGAAATGACAGAACAAGGTGAACCCAGCTGTAAAGAAACCTCAGTCCTCAGTGGATGGCCATGGTGATCTTATGTGCCCATTCCCCTCTTCTCTGACAGATCCATTTCCAATTCACATACACCACCTGGGTACACATGAGCACATGCCCACGGGTGCAGCACACATGTACACACAGCACATGTTCCAACCCACAGCTTCCCCCATGCCTGGAGTCTGCTTCCAGTTGATTTGTACCCTGATCACAGAACCCAGACTCTCCTGACTGGATGGCCCTTCTTTCTGCTCCCAACTTCAGTGCCTGATAATAACCAGGGGCCCCAGAGTACCTAGGAGGGACAGTGCTGAGAACGATCATACCTAAGGTCAGCGGCCAGCAAGGAGGAATCTGGAAAGCAAGGGTCTCTGGTTAAGCTCAAGGAACCAGCAGAACTGGCACTTCATGTCCAGTTCAGTGTGGGGTGGGTGGAGGCCTGGGAAACCTCTCCACCTACCAGAGTCCAAAGAGCACAGGTGTGGCTGGCTCTGGAGCCTCATCACCACAGGGCCTGTCTGCTCACCTAGAGCTGCCTGCTTGCCAGCAGGGCTCTCCCTGAGGCAGCAAGCAGAGAAGCCGTTGCCTTTCCGCAACCAGCACCTGACCACCGGCTCAAACGCAAGCCCCTTTGGGGAATCAGCTATCAGATCACATTATCATCCAGGTAAGGACCCATCTCCAGGTAAGATCAGGGCCTGGGCCTGCTTCCGGGGACCCCAAGGCAAGTGGTGGCAACTCAGTGTCTTCCCAGCCCAGGGCCTCTCCAGGGTAAGCCTGGGGAACGATTTAGAATTCAGTGGGTGGCTTATGGGCTCAGAAGCAGAGCAAAGAGTTTGGGAAGTGGCTTCGGGATAGTCACCCCAGTGTCTATGATACAGATTTCACTTCCCTGCTTCAAGATCCTACATTTGGGGGACAAATGGGAAAAATGGGGCTGGCACAGCTTCCCACATTCCAAGGGGTATAGATGGGCCAAAACTGGCCTCCTTCCCTTTCCTAAGGTTCAGGTCTTTGGCAGCAACTGTTGCTCCACAGACTCACAAGGACCCACAGGACTACCGTGGTGAGGGGATTCAAGGGGACAACGCTGCTTTCTCCTCCATGTCTAGAATCAGGAAGTGTGTCATACTTGCTCACTGGGGTGAGGAACAGGCTTCCAGGACTCCTCTTTGCAGAGGAAAGGGGTCCCTTCAAACGAGGAAAAAGAGGTTTGGCCTCCTCCTCTATAAAGTCCTATAATTGTTCACTGGAGATTCATTTCCCCAATCACTGAGTCTTATCAGATCCTCTGTAACTATTTTCATAACAGTTCTAATAAATGGGTGTGGGTGCTTCCTTACACTTTGCCCAGGATATTCTAGGATTCCATACATACATCAGGTGCACCATGGGAAAGTATGGAGACCCACAAACCAACACCATTTCATGATTCCCCATTCAGCTAACATATACCACTGACTCACACACAAGACTAACACCCAATTCACCCCACACATACACACACACCGCATTCAACTGCATTCCATTTCAATAGACAAATGCTCCAGACCCACTCAACTGCCAGCCCACTCCCCTTATTGGAGATAGATATAGATGATATAGATATAGATGTCAAACATGACATGTGCAGCCAATGGGTTTGGGTTCATTTTCTGTGAAATAATCATAGTGACTTCAGGTGTATTGCTCTCTTTGAGTGTCGGAGTCCTAGGACATGTTATAGCTAAGGATAATAACAGTATTCACCTCATGAATTTGTTTTGAGGATTAAAAGAATTGAAGAAAGTATAAGCCATAGAATAGTGCAAATGGAAGATGGTGAACACTGGACAGAGTATGTTCTTGAGGGGCTTAGAAGTGTCTTATGGCACTGGCCATGGGGGCTGCTTGACTGTTTTTGTCAGAGGGCAATGTACAAGGCTGTGAGGCACTCACAGGGCCATATGGGCAGAGTGGTGGCCAAAGAGAACTGTGTCAGGAAGGAGCTCCATGAGCTGGATTTCAAAGGCTGGGGAAGAGAGTACCCGGGAAGGAATATGGAATCAGGGAAGGCAAAAAAGCACAGGTATTTGTCAGGTACTTGGGGGAATGCAGATTAGCAAGTCCTACAAAGCGCCCTCACAGACATGTGAAGGCACAGCCTCCCCCTGAGAATGTTCCAGTTTAGGGGCTAACATCAGCTTCCTTCCTGCTTGCAAAATTGAAATGGGACTGAGAAGGCCTGCTCAGGCAGGAAAGGCTGTTGAGCCTCGTCTTCCCTACAGAAGTGGGCATGGCTCATCCATTTGGCTTTGGGTCCCAGATGGGAGCAATAGAAGCCTTCAGCTCAGAGGTACCTGGGGCTCATCTTCCTACCTCTGATGGTGGTCTCTGGTTCTCTTGGGGTTTTAGGGAGCTGTACTCAGCAGCATCAACATGTCCCGGCCCAGCAGCAGAGCCATTTACTGTAAGCTTCTTCCACCGCCTCTTTTCCTCTGTTCACTCAGATCCTGGCTAAACTGCTTCCTTCCCTAATCTCCAGCCTCTCTCCCAGCACTGACCACTCCTGCAATCATCTAAGCTTCATCTCATCCCTCTGGCACTTGCTGTCCCTGGTTTTTTCTCCCACAGTGCACCGGAAAGAATATTCCCAGAGGCTCACCACAGAGCCCACCCTTCAGCAGCACAGGGTGGAGGTGAGTATCTCTGGGGTCTCCGGGTGGTTTCTGAGTAAACTTAAGAGTTCTTGTATGCCCACAACCCTCCCAAAACACAGGATGCATGGCCCTGCTGTGGAAGCCAGTAATCTGCCCTGGCCAAATTCTGTGAACTTGGTTCAAAAAAATCTGAAGCTTAACAGCACCTGCCATATGCAGGGAGGAAGAATGGTTGGACGTTGGCACAACAGGTTCAGGGGAGGGCGAGAGGGTAGATATCTGGGGTCAAGAAGCCACTAGAATCATCCCAACCAACCACACTTGTATCTTACCCACTGTTCACTACACTCACCTCCATAGAGTTGCTCTTTGCTCAGGACCAGGTATGACTCAAGGAAGAAAGATATGAAGGCAGCAGGGTTTGAGAGGGCCATGTGGAGGAGGGGTTGTGCCTGGGCCTGCGATGTCCAGCAGTCTGTGTTGCTGGAATGGAGTTTCTGGCCCCACCTAAAATGATGACACTTCCTGATTACCTACCAGATTACTTCCAGTTACCTGAAGGGCTGTCAACACCATGCTGAAAGCAAAGCACAGGCCACAGGGGTATGGCCAGAAGAGTACACGTCACTGAGATGCGGTCAGGGCCACAGCACAGGGTGTGGGATAGAAACTGCCCTCGCCTTAACAGTCTCAGGTATTAAGGCTATAGCACAGACACAGTAGGGAGTGACACTGACATGGGATCTGGTTACCCCACAAGGCAATGGAGATATGGTTCCTCAGCCAGCTGGGGAGAAGCCAGGGGTATTTGGCTTGTTTTTGAAGTCGTGTTGATGAACTGGCTTCATTGAGGCCTAATAGAAAAGAGGAGACATCTTCAGGATAACAAGAGTATCAGGATCCCCTGAACCAATGGCAGTGTTAAAATAGGGAGAGGAGTTGGCCCCAAGCTGGAATGGAGGATCCAGGGGGAGAACACGGACTGCATCTCCCTGGAAGAGGAAAACAGACTGGAAAGAGGGCAACTCATTATGGCAACATATGGCTGGATTGATTCCTAGAGAGGATTCCTAGGAAGGATTCCTAGAGAGCTGTAGATAGGGGCAAAAACCCACCAAACCATAGGCTAGCAATAGACAAGACCTTGAGTGAAGACAGATCACTGTGATCTCTGAGTTAGAATCAGGAGATGGGCTTGATCTGGAAAGACCCAAGGTGGTAGATTGCCAGAGGTGGAAAAGACTTTTGACCATAGGGAGCAGTATGAGAAAGGCAGGGAAACAAGAATGCCGGGTAATTGAGGAGGAAGATCTGCCTAAGGGGATCAGTTCCTACATGCAGCAAAGGAAGCCAGGGACAGATCTGATGGTCCCCTACCCCTCAGGAGTTCAGACATCATTTGCTGGGTGATTGTAGTCCAGCCACCTCACCACTATCCATTCTTTGGAGTCCTAAAACTTCATGTGCAGCACCTCAGATGCAGGCCTGGATACCCCATCCCTAGCCCAGCTGCTTCTATACTGACCCTCACGTTGACCTTAAAGGGGGCTCCACTAAGAGCCTGGGACCTCCAAATAAGGGGAAGAAGGACTTGCATTCCTCCTTTTCTGTTTTTACTCCTGACTTCCCACATTTGATACTCTTTCTCCAAGCTTCCTCCCCGTCTGGTCCCCTCTCCCTTTAGCACCTGATGACATGTAAGCTGGGGACACAGAGAATCCAAGAGCCCAAGGATGTCCTGCAGAAGCTGCAGGAGATGGATGCGCAGGGCCGGGTATGGAGCCAAGACCTAATCCTGCAGGTCAAAGATGGCTGGCTCCAGCTGCTGGACATTGAGACCAAGGTCAGTCCTCCCACAAAACCCAGAGATGGGCCCTACACACCTCATGCTCCTCCACTCCACTGCTTCATGGCCAAAACAGCAGCCACTCCTCCCCATACACAACACACACCAGGCCCAGGAAGTAACAGGGGACAGGAGGTGGGACAGAGGCACAAGAGTCAGGTAGATGGCACCCCATCCCAGAGGGAAACCACATAAAGAGCTCCCAGGAGCCAAACCTGGCTTTCAATGGCTTCACAATTAATCTCTCTGCTTGACCCAGGAGGAGCTGGACTCTTACCGCCTAGACAACATCAAGGCCATGGATGTGGCTCTCAACACCTGCTCCTACAACTCGATCTTGTCCATCACTGTACAGGAGTCTGGCCTGCCAGGCACCAGTACTTTGCTCTTCCAGTGTGAGGAAGTAGGGGTGAGTGGCCAGGAGTGGGTTTATCACACACACACACACACACACACACACACACACACACACACCCCTGGCTGACTACAGTTTCCTCTAGGCACAGAGACTGAGGACCAGCCTACAGAAGGCACTGGAGGAGGAGCTAGAGCAAAGGTAGGCAGCCTTTGCCCAGTCACATGTGAAACCTCATAGCCTAGGCCTTGGGGAGCCAGACCCTAGCACCATACCTTGGGGAACTCAAGAGCCTCCAGTACAGTCAATCAGACCTAAAACTGAGATAAAACCAGGACAGAGATTGGGGGTAAGGAAAGGAGTGGACCCACAAGGCACTGAGGACTGTCCCTGGAGACTTCTATGGGACCCAAGAAGGCCTGCAGTTTAAGCAGATGAGGCAGAATGGGGTTAGGGAAGGTCAGATGCAGAGCAGGAAGCAGGGGCAGAGTTTCTGGGGAAAGGTTTCTCTGTACCAAGAATCTCTTCAAAGACACATCCTTCACAATGTCTTCCACAGACCTCAATTTGGAAGCCTTTATTCAGGTCAGGAGAAATGGAACGGACCTCTGGAAAAGCCACACCCTGTGGAACAGGCCTCCCTTCCAGAGCGAGGGTCCCCTCCAGAACAGCCCCATCGAATGGCCCCAGAGCACAGTAAGTTTGGGATTTGTGATTGGGTGGAGAAGGTTTGAATCGAAAGTCAAAGCAGCTCTAGGACCATGATCCCCTTCTATTGCAGACATCCCACCACCCCCGAAGTTCCCGCCACACTACCCTACTGCCCAAGAACCAAGTGCCTTTGCTTCTCCAAGGCAGTCACCGTCCCCCGAGCACACAACAAGGGAAGAGGTAACTACAGATAACCTTGGGTTTTCTGAGGCTTTCTGAACTGGAGTAAAGGAAAACAAGAATCTTTTCATTCTTCCAAGATTAGAACCCCAGAGTGGCCAGGGAAACTTGGGCTAAGGAGAGACAGATGAGCTTGGTCAGACCCAAGTCTGGGTCCAAGGTGGGGGGTTTGTGGCAGACAGAAGACAGAGGCAAGGTTTGGACTTCCAGGGTGACCCTAACTGCCCACTCAAGGCCCTGGGTTTTGGGGGTCTAGGAGATACTGAACCGTGTCCTAAGGGACATCGAGCTATTCACAGAAAAGCTGAAGGAGACTGAGGCAAAGGCCAGCCATAAGAAGAAGAAGAAACTTGGAAAAAAGAAGAGCAAGACTCAGGGAGGTAAGTGTTAGGGACCATGGGAGAGGAATGGGCTGTCTTAGGATGTTCTGCGACACTGCCTTTACCTCTTCTCCCACAGGGATAACACAGGAAGAGTACATTGACTGCTTTCAGAAGATCAAGTACAGCTTCAATCTCCTGGTCAGTGTCTTCCTGCAAGTCCCCAAACCCCTTCCCCTACTCTCTAACCATCCCAAGTCTTTCCCTTCTCTAGCTTCTCCTCCTCCTCCCAGCCAAGGCATAAAACAATTGTTTTATGTGGGGTACTGGGGGTCCTGGTAAAGATGTCATAGGGTAAAAGGTAAGACAAACATTGTCCTATATCCTCAGGGGAACCTGGCCGTCAGGCTTCAGGAGACAAGTGCCCCTGAGTTTGTGCACATTCTCTTCCAAACGCTGAGCTTCGTGAGTAAAGGGAGGAAAGGGTATCAAGAGGGATAGGTTGAAGTCAAGAAAAAATAAGGGAAGGATCAGAGTCTGGAGAAGGGCCTGGGGGGCAGAGGGCGGCTATGAGGTCTGCCCCTTGATTAACCCAGCACACCTTCCTGCTTCACCTCCAAAATTCCATCTCTGTGGTACATAATACCCTCTGACAGGTTTGATGGGCTAGGGTCAGAGCCAAGGACACCAGTACTCCAACAGAGACAAGCTGGGGACTCTGGACCTTTTTCCATTTCATCTGGCCTAGGCTTCCTGACACCGTCTATCCGTTCCCCAGATCCTGAGCCAGTGTCCTGAGGATGGCCTTACAGCTCAAGTGATCTCACCGCTCCTCACCCCCAAAGCCATTGACCTGCTGCAGTCTTGTCTAAGCCTACCTGAGAGCAGTCTCTGGAAGAGCCTGGGAATGGCCTGGACCACCAGTCCGTAAGTGAAAACAAGGCCTGAAGTGAACCGAGAGTGACAGGGACTAGAGCAAGACATGAGGGGTGTCTGGGTATTATGTTATGACCAATCAGAAGTATTTTAAAACCACTTGGGGGATGTTATTCAACTGATCACCTGTAATCAGTTTAAAACAAATCAGCCCAGGGATTTAGTTCAGTGGCACAGTGCCCTGCCTGGCAAGCATGAGGTCATGAGTTTGATTCCTAATACTAAAAAAAAAAAAAAAAAAAAACACCAATTCTATCCACAACTGAAAGAATGAAATATCTTCTGCCCAGGAAAGTAGAGACCCAAACCTTCTGCTAAACTATTTTCTCATGTTAGCAAGGACACAGTGAAAACTTTGTTTCAATCCAGTCCAGAATTTAAGCTCTACTGATTTAAGAGGTTCTGTAAATGTAACATCAAAGCCCATGGCAGCCAGCTGATTATAAATTAGAAAAAGCGATCTCAGCCCCCCAAGCTGATGTAACTGAGATGGATCCTGGACCGGAAACCGAACTGTTGAGAGCCACGGGAAGTGGGGACAAGACTGACTTGGATTTGCTGAGCTATGGGATCAGTAGAACTATTACAGAGGCCAGGAAGCAAGTCCCTGGACAAGAGGACTGCCTGGCTGTGTGGCAGAACGATGAGAATGGAAGTGACAGCTGGAAGTGACAGGGTGAGCTGAGCAGCATGCCAGGAGCCGGCCCCGAACTTTCTTAAGCAAACATATCTGTTCTTTCCATGAGGAAAAGGGCAGGGCATCTGGAAACTGTCGCCTAGAAGTGACAAATGGCAAAAGGGTCAAGAAAGTAAGAAGTACCTGGTATGTTAGTACATGCCTATAATCTGAGCACTCTGAGAGGCCGAGGCAGGAAGCCTGCAAGTTTGAGCTCAGTCTTGGCAATTTAGTGACTCAATGAGACCCTATTTTTTAAAAAAGCATAGGACAAAGGGCAGAGGAAGAAAACCAAGAGTCCACAGAGAAATAAGCCAGCTTTTCTAGCTAGCCTTTTGCCTACCGATCAGTTCTTTGCAATTGAGTCCATTTAAAGGAGTTTTGCCTACTTTGTTTAAATACATGAGTTAGTTCAATATAATCTATTTTGTTGTGAATAGAATAAAATTTACCACTTTAGTGACTTTAGGTATATAATTCAGTAAACTACATGTTACATAGCCACACCAGATCTATTTCTAGAACTTTTTCATCATCCCAAACAAAACTTGTATAGCCATTAAACAATGATCCTCATTACCCCCTCTCCTCAGCCCCTATTCTACTTTCTATCTCTATAGACTTGGCTATTCTAGATACTTCTTATCAGTGCGCTCAGACTTGGTTTCTCCCTTTCTGACTGACTTATTCACTCAGCACGTCCTCAGGTCCGTCCATGTTCCAGCGTGTGTCGGAATTTCCTTCCTCCTCGTGTCTGAATGAGATTCCATTGTATGCTTACCCCTTCATTTGTTAATGGACACTTGAATTGTTTATAACCAATTTTTAATGTGCTGTCTTGATTTATCACTAAATGAAATAACTGATGGATCTAGGGGAGACTGCCCATCTCACAGCAGTGTTCAGTTGCCCAGGACACTGGATCAGCGGGTCTCCCAGCCCAGTGACTTCTACAGCTCTGCTTGGCTCACTGTGTCTGTGGGGACAGCCTTGGCATCTGCCTTGCACAAGAAAAGCAGGGAAACAGAGGCTGTACAGTGGATTCCAACAAAAGAACCTCATATATTTTACTCAGCCACTTTAAAATTGAGTAATCATGTTTAACACATCATTTTGTGTTCTAAAATTCATCCTTCCTTCAAGAATTGGAGACCTTAGGAAAACTATACATGAGGCAAGATTTCACTAAGTTGCTAAATTGCCCAGTCTGGGCCCAAACTTGCAATTCTGACCCAAAGGTATAAGTATCACTAGGTTCCGTGGTGATTGAGGAGCACAGAGACCACACAAGGCCACTGGACTTGATAATCAGGACATTATCATGGGTTCATTTAATAAAATAATGGCAGAGGTATAAATCAGGCTGCAGGAATAATGACAGAAGAAAAGGCAAATAAGTGTATGCAGGGCATGCAAGCGCACTCCCAGGCATTTGGTAAGGAGAAGGTTGTAGAGTAACAGATTAAAGGGTCACAACTGAGTCAAGGGAAGATCTGTGTATGTTTCTAAGGCAAAGAGAAGGCATCAGTGAGGAAGGTTCAGAAGAAGAAATATTTTCTCCATTCCCTCTGAACAAACATTTATTATCTGTCACCTCTGTACCTACCACACAGTACTCAGGGAACAGTCCTCCAGACGTCCAATAGGGTAAGAAAAACAGACAAGTGGGAAACATGTGCAGCAAAGCCTGGGAGGAGCAATAAGCCAATGATTTACTAAGTTCAAAGGAATACTGACCTCTTCACAAGTGAGGCAGGGAGCAGGACTTCCTCAAGGAGATGAGCGGACACCTAGCTGGCAAGTAGAACTATCCAAGCATTGCAAGAACTATCCAAGCCCTGCTGGTGGGCAAGAGGAAGGCTGAGAGGCAAGTGCCAGCCCCATTCTAGTGCCAACTAGAACAACCCTGCCATGGTGCGTCTCATATAGAACATTCCAGCGCATTGTAATTAGAAAAAAAGAGATCAGATGCTGGGACACTGCCAACAGGTTAGGAAAAAAATACTGCACCAGACCCCGAGGGTTATTCTAGCCCTAACACTTTGGGTTTTACTACCTTAATTCTAACCCTTGATCTGGGTGATGAGTGTCTACTGTTTATCAGGGGGATGCTATATCAGGACTTTGTGGACAGAGAAACCTCAGACACCTGCACCACAGGATTTGTTCTTACTAAACTGCTCCTATGTAGGTGTTCTGCAGCCTCTTCTCTGTGCACATGGACCACATTCCCATTGGCTAGAAGATCCCTGAAGCACAGAGTGATAGGAATTCAGTTTTGTTCTCCCCCCAGGGCTGACTGGACAGGCAATGAGCCTCCTCCCTACCAACCTACATTCTCTAATGGCTGGCAGCCTCTGGAGTCCTCTTTCCAGGTAAGACATGTTAGGCACAGAGCCTCACCCAAAACCATGGTCTCTGACAAGTTTTTGCCTTCCCAGTCCAAATCATCGGTACATGACAATTAAATGATGGGTGAGCAGGTGGGTGTGAGTACCTACATCTACTGCTGTAGGGTCAGTAGGAAAGGGACAGGAGGCAGCTGTGTGGGAGTAAGGCTGTGTGTCTGATAGCCCGTTCCCTATCACCCAGGCTGGCTGCCTCCTGCTCTCACTCATTCTCTGTTCTGTCCCTTACAGGCACCCATAAGACATCAGGACTCTCTTACCCTCCGGTATGCCTTTCAACCTCGGGATCTCTACATCTCAGAAACTCTGTGGGCTCCAATGTACCCCTCTCCCACACTGTGTTATCAGTTTTGTATCTTCCTTAGGCTCCAAACCCTTCTTCTCATGATACTGCTCACACATGCCTCTGATTTCCCAGAGCTCTAGTAGAAAATATTCAAAGCGGAGGTCAGACATAGAAAATCCCACTGCTGGAAATGTCTGCAGAGTCCTCCTATCTGCAGAAACACCCACCCAAAGCCCCATCTAGCACTGCTGCCACCACCTTGTAAGGGAACCAAAAAGTCAACACTAGTCAGCAGTCAAGGGACATCCGGGGCTTCTGGGACTGGGACTGGGATTAATTTCTAAGACATGTTCTCCAGCCTTCCTGTCTCCATTTTTTATGGCAGAGATTCTAGATTACATAGAACCCCATACTTTGCTGAGGATGAAATATATAAACATGGCTTTCAGCCTGAGGACGCCAACCACCGGTCCTCCAGCCCCAGACCAGTCAAGCCAACTCTGAAAATGCAAGTCCTATATGAGTTTGAAGCAAGGAACCCACAGGAACTGACTGTGGTCCAGGGAGAGGTACTGGAGGTAAGGTCTGGGCTTGAGGCTAGTAAAGGAGGCAATGGTTGGGTGTAGGAGCTCCCTGGAGTGGGTAGCATGAACATGGGACTGCCTGGATAGGTGACCAAGAAAAGGAGGAGGAAAGTGAGAAAAGCCTGAGGTGGTGGTGGGGAGGCTTTCTGGGGAGTGGCGGAGGCTGGCAAGACAGAAGCTGAAGTGACAGGTGGTGACTCTTGGCAGATTCTGGACCAGAGCAAGCGGTGGTGGCTGGTGAAGAATGAGGCAGGACAGAGTGGCTACATTCCCAGCAACATCCTGGAGCCTCTGCAATCAGGAGCCTCTGGGCCCCAGGCCCCGTCATCCCTTCGGGTACTACCCAGCCAGGGCTATCCAAAAGCCATAAGTCCTGGATCAGAGGTGGGGTTAAGGAGGACTTAATGACAAAGTGGAGGATACAGTCTTAAGCTTGATTTATTAGTTTATTGTATATTTATGGGGTGCCAAGTTTGTCTTGGATCAGACCAGAGAACAAGAGGTCACTGCTAGACCAGAGAATGAGAGAGTAAGATAAGTGGTTTGAGGGGACCTCAGAGAGGGGACCTGAATATTAGGAGCTGTGTGGGCCTGTGAGATGAGATGCCCTCTGATTCCTGCTTCAACCCCCTTCTAGGCACCAATGCTTCGACTTAGCTCAAGGCCTGAGGAGGTTAAAGCCTGGCTGCAGGCAGAGAACTTCTCCACTGTGTGAGTGCCCAGGCCCATAGGGTAATGGGGAAGAGTCTTATGAAGGACTCAGATGATATCCATGGAAACGCAGAGATCCAGAGCGTACAACCTGGCCTCCACTGTTCCTGACAACTCCATTGCAGGCTGTCCCTGCTGATTGAAAGGACAGCAAAGTGGGGTGTCTAAACCTAGGTTAGGTCATCAATTGGGGAACCCATGCATTGTTGAAGGCAGCAAGGATGGGGTAGTGAACTTGGGAAAAATCTTGGCTGCCGGTTCAATCACCCCTCCCTACCAGAACATTCTCTTCCAGAGCACTTCCTCCAGAGTCCTGGGATTGGTTGAAGCCAAACCAGTTCCTCCATTCAGATACCCCATTCCATGAACCTTTCCATAACCCCTAACTTCTAAGCCCTCAAATACCCCTTCTCTACCCAAGTACTCAGGCCCAGCATTTTCCCACTCACCGCTGATTTCTGATGTTTTTGTTGACAGCACGGTGAAGACCCTTGGGTCCATGACAGGAAACCAGCTACTTCACATGAGAACTGGAGAGCTTCAGATGCTGTGTCCCCAGGAGGCCCCACGGATTGTGGCCCGGCTAGAGGCTGTCAGAAGGACACTAGGGGTGAGAACACTGTGGGGTCCTGATTCCTACTGGGAGGGTCTGAGTGGGAGTATCAGTGCTAGGTGGCAAGCTAAGCAGCCCCAACCCTGGGTGGGATTGAGTGCAGCACGTGCTGAGCAGATGGTACTCCTCCAGGGTTTGTCTTCCTGCACTCAGGTGTGCCTTGACACTCCAAGCTTATTGGTGGCATGAGCTCTGGGACTCCCTCAACTGACTTTAACCCCATCTAAATTCTTTTCCTCCATCAGATAAGCCATTAGACACTTGCTCAGAAACCTCCAAGATCAAGGACTTTGCATTACAAGATGGAGTATTTGATACACTTTAGAATCCTGAGAATTGCAACCCCTCGGTCTTCAGCAAACCACACAGCTCAGCTCACTCAGCAAGAGGGTGAACAGGCCCAGGTGCTGCAGCAAATGGTACCCTTCCTGCTGTGCTGGGAACACGTCCCAATTACTACCTATTTATTTTCTCTGTTTCCTACACCTGGCACGCTTCTGTCTAGGTTTGTGGGGAGTCTATTCAGTCCCTTTCCTTCCCAGTAAAAGTATCTTCAAGTCTTTCATGTGCCTCCCTTGCAGCTTCTTCTGGGCCTGATCAGAGCTAAAGGCAGGGAGGCAGGAAGGGCTGGGACACTGGACATTAAAAAGCAGCAATACTACATCTACTGGCGGGCAGATTGACTGAAGAGGGGACAGAATTCACTTTGTGACCTGGAGCTGGAAATCAGCACTGGAAAACTATGGCCCAAACTCTCTTTACTATCAATAAATTCCAAGACTGTTCAGCATCTCTAAGCTTCCAAGTCCATATCTCTTGGTATCCCAACCACCAGCCCAGCTGAGCACACTGCATTTCACAGTATCGAAGAGTGCTGGACTGACAGCTGTAGGCTGTGATCATCATGCTGGTTGATGACCTAGAGGAGCACTAATAACCGAGTCAGGTATTCATGGCTCCACTTAATAACTTCTTTTGCAATGTGATTTTTGTTCCCTACTATACAATGTAAGCCAACCTTCAATTTCCTCTGTAGTTTCCCCATCAGTGGCAGAGCATAAGGAACTCTAGATAGGAAGGTAAAATTCCTCCAGTCAGCTGTGTGAACTCAACAAGCTGTTCCATTCTTTGGATCACCGTTCTCTCTAATGTTAAAAAGTTTGGGTTGTCTGCGGCCTCTAGTAGCTTTTAGTGTAAGTAGCCTACTTTAATCTCAAAACTGTCATAGAATGAGCTTCTACCTGCTCCTAATATGAGCCATACTTCTATTGATTTAATCTACAAATTAGGTATTATGGATTCAGGAGTCCCTTGGTAATTCTTAAAATAAATCTTCCTTAGCTGAATTTGTTCTGTGATCCCACCTTCATCTGAGGCCCAGTTAACTCTATTTTCTTAGACTGCCTATGTTCTTTCTTCAACTTCCTAGCCTCAGAAAATCATCTCTCATAGCTAGTAATACAAAAATAGGAAAGCAAAAAAAAAAAAAAAGAAAAAACCTCCTCCACAATATGTAATAAAAAGGTAAAACTCTTAGGCTCTGACTTAAGAGTAAATTTAATCAGAAAACCTATTCTTAGAGTGGAGTGCCTTGTGAGACAGACAGCCTTACAGGGACTGGTGATGTGGGCAATAAAAGAATTTACCAAGATCAAAGTAGAGATAAAGGCAAGAATTTATTTAGATCAGAGTATACTGTCAAGAAGGGCATCTGGGAGACACAAAGGAAAGTCTGCACAGGGGAGCAGGATTGGCCTTGTTCTTGAAGAAGTGTGGGCTGGAAGGATGGAATAGTTTGGAACCAAGGACATGGGAAGGAATTTAGGGAGGATAAAGCAAGTTGCAGGTTTCTAAAACAGTTTCTTTTTGAGAACAGTATGTGACTCTGATTTGGGGCCTAGACCACCTTCTGGTGACTTAGCACTCCAAAGGGAGGAGATTTTAACCTATTGTTCTTGGGGATTCTCAAAGCTAAGGGATCCCTAAAACCAGGGAAATTATCCAGTACTAGGAAAATAAAAAGTTGTTTAGCTCAATTTTCCTGTGTTTCAGAGAAAGGCTTAGATGAGGTAAGGAATTATCCAGATAGCTAAGTGCAATGGAACTCTTATAAGTACTGGACAGAACTTGGTCTGAACCCTGGATCACCCAGGGGAACTACAGATCATCCAGGCCTCTTTCCTATAACACCTACTTCACAATATTGTGTAAAGCTTAACTGGAATTAATTACTGAACAGTATAAAACACTTAGGCTATTTCTTAGCACATTTTGGTGCCCAATAAAAGCTAGACTTCTACCTGAGCTCACTTCGGCAGCACATATACTAAAATTGGAACGATACAGAGAAGATTAGCATGGCCCCTACACAAGGATGAAATGCAAATTCATGAAGGGTTCCACATTTTTTCTCACTGTTTGAATGTCCACTTTGTATGCTTTACTTTTGTAACTTGAACAACTATTTCTAAGAGGACAATGTGTAATTTATCAACTAGTGGTTTCTTACTGTTTATTTTTTTAATTACGTATTATTTCTCCCCTTTTTGTTTTGTTTTGTTTTTCTCTTTAAATAAAGTTTTAAAAAAAAATAAAAGCTAGACTTCTATCTCAAGGTAAATTTTGACCAACTTTGTGATTATCTTGAGAGAAACCCAGGAATTAAACATTTTTGTATCTGTATGATTGTACTTTTCCCCTTTCTTATTCCAGCAAAATGTCCATTTAAAAAGTCTCAATTTTCCCAGGCGTGGTGGTGTACTCTTGTAATCTTAGCACTCAGGAGCTGAGACAGGAGGATCATTGCAAGTTCAAGATTAGCCCAGGCTACAAAATGAGCCCAAGGCCAGCCTGAACTGCACAGCAAGACCCTGTCTCAAAAACAAAAACAAATAAAAAATTCAATTTTGCTTCCACTGAAGTAATGGATGAACATGATTTCCCACACCTCAGCTAGAGGAGTAAAAGCTCAGAACCCTAAGTGACCATGCTGTGGAGGCCAGGCAGGGACCCTCAAAGCAGCTCGGGACTCCTCCTCTCTCTCAGCTCATAGACTCTCCCTCCCCTCTCCTGTGGGGAGCAACTGAACCTGGAGATCAATCACACATCAGGATTGAAGCAAGGATGGTCCCAAGAACAAAGACCCCTTGAGATGAGCCCATGAACAGATTGCTAGGCAAAGGAGTGTCATGTGACATCAACCTGCTTAATGCATAAGTAAACACACTGTGGTGGTTGAGCAGTTTCTTTTCTCCCATCTGGAGAGAAAGCTCCACTTGACCTTATTTTTCTGTATTTTAACTCTTTATTTCTGCATCCTCCGTTGTTCCACCTAAAGAGCTGTGCTGGATGTAGCACCTTCCCATTATTAATATTATCATAATTCAGGGCCTCTTTCTCATTCATCTGGTCTCTGCATCAACTCAGAAGTTGAATTCTAACAAGGAATGTAGAGGCTTTGTGGCACTGAGGGTTGAGTGTCAAGCTGATTGGCCAGGGGATTAGTGGAACACAGTTCTGCAGGTGTCTGAGTGTTTGGTGGAAGCAAGGTCTTGGGGCTGTGACTGGTCTCTAGCTCCTTCCTCTCTGGCACTCTTCCCCTGCTCTGCTTCCCAGATACCATGGAGAAAGAATCTTTGATCCACTACGCCCTTCTGCCGTGATATTTCTACTTCAAAGTCTGCTGCTCTTAAAACACAAATCAAATTAAGCCCCTCCTCCTTTAAATTGTAGGTGTCAAGTATTGTATCCAGCAATGGGGAAACTAATATAGGCTTCCTATAGACCAAACCTCTTGCTCTACCAAAGTCACCATAACCTGCACATTGCCAAACCCAAGAGTTAACTATCTTCATCTTATTTGTCCTACCAGCCACACTGATGGAGTTGCTCACTAACTTCTTCAAAAATCTTCATTTGGTTTCCAGTGCACTTGATTTTCCTTCCACCTCACTGATCACTCCTTTTCAGACTCCTTTGCTAATTCTCAAGTTAAACTCACAAACCTCTCTTCACTGTTGTTCTCACTCTCATAGTGGTATCAATCTGCTCTCAATATTAAATGCTGTCTAGGCAGTGATGACTTTCTCCATTTGCACCCCTTCTGCCTAGCCTCCTGTACCCACACCCCTGCAACGCAATGGTTCGATCCTGCACCTATTTCAGATTGTTGCTAAGGTTAATAGCTCAGTGAGGCCTATTATGCATACTCTCTTTAAAAAACAAATACCTTTCTTGCTGAGGCTCCCTCAGAAGCACTCCTAACTTCCTATTTCTCTGCTCTGCTTTACTTCTCTCCAAAGGTATATCATCCTCTTACTACACGTTTGATATGTATTCATTTATTTATACCTCTCCCTATAAGAAGGAACGCTTCCTGGGAATAGAGATTTTTCTTTTGATTTCACTTCTGTATTCCCAGAACCCAAAACAATGCCTGTCATTAATATACATATTAATAAATACTACTATACAGATGAATGGATGGATGAACCAGTACATAAAAAAAGACAGTATCTTCCCTCTTCACATCAACTCTACAAAAAGAAACTAATTTTCCTAAAAGAGACTGTGACAATATCATTCACCTCAGCAATGAATCTGAATCTGCACTGTGCTGTAAAGAAGCGGTCCCCCAGGCCTCCTACTGGTACTGTTCTATATGCTGTTAGGAATGTAACTGCACAGCAGGTGGTGAGCCAGGGAAGCTTCCTCTGTACTTACAGCTGTTCTCAATCGTTAGCATTACTGCCTCGGCTCCTGTCAAATCAGTGCTGGCATTAGAGTCTCATAGAAGCATGAACCCTACTGTAAACCGCACATGCCAGCAATTTAGGTTGCACTCCTATGAATCATCCCCAAACCATCCCCAACTTCATGTCTGTGGAAAAACTGTCTTCCACAAAGCTGGTCCCTGATGCCAAAAAGACTGGGGACTACGGCAATAGAGCGGTCATGAGTACATGTGCCACTGAACAGGTGAAATGTAGTTAACTTGAATTGAGATGTTTACTAGGTGCAATACAGTTTGTATTTTGAAGACAATACAAAGAATAGAAAATATCTCAATAATTTTAACATTAATTACATGTTAAAATTATAGCAGTTTTGGATATAACGGACTAAGTAAAATAATCTATCGATTTACCTGTTTCTTTTTTTAACTCACAAGTATGGCTTGCATTACATTTCTGTTGGATAGCATGATCTAGACTACACACCCCACAGACCAGAGGAGGAAAACCATGACTTTTGGCAGTTAAAAGCCATCTATCAGCCAAATCTATCCCTAGATCCCATCACAGCCTCATGAACTGGCCTAACAGGACCTGCTGTCCTTTCTACACACACTTGCATTTCTCACCTTCTGGTGTCTGCTTTACCCTCCTTCTGTCTAGAATGCCCTCTGCAGCATTCCCAATTTCACCAGCCTATTCTTCCTCATCAGCTTTGCTAAAATGCTCACCTCCTCCTTAAACCCTTCTCAGAACCAACACTGTGCTGACCAGAAGACATTATCTCTCCAAAGTACTTCAGGTAAGAGTTTTATGAGTTTGAGTAATCTGGTGGCTTCCTATCATTTATGCCTCCCTTTCTTAGCACTTGCTCCTCCAAAACAGAAGTCAAAAATGGAGATTTCCTGCTAGTCAGAGTAAAGCCTCTGCTCAGTGACAGTAACAATCCCCACTCTACCCCAGTTTGGCAAATGCATCGATAAAATCTCTACTGCTTGGATGTGAGTGAATTTCCCGCCCAGCCTAGCATTATCAAAGGAATGTGGCAAGACGCCAGCCCAGTCTCCTAGCAGTCCCCACCACCCGCTGTAACCCGCTCTAGACCGACTCAATCAGAGACTGCGCATGCGGGTGACCCCGCAGAAAGGAATGGGCGGGGCCTAGTGGGTGTGGCCAACAATTCTCGCTGGCCCCGCCCACCTCTGTGAGGTATAAAGCCCCCTCCAACTCCTGCCTGGCTCAACCGCCTATCCTGGAAGACAAGCAAACGAACTTATCATCATGTCTTCCAAGTCGTCTATGGTTCTGGGTTACTGGGATATTCGCGGGGTGAGTGAATCACCCTACATAGCCCCAAGCCTCTCTTGTCAGAGATGGTCGCAGAGGTGTCCCGGGCCGCGGTTCAGCGGTTTCCCTAGAAGCAGCTCCAGGTGGTATCCGCGGCTACCCATGCGGACCAAGCCACCCAGCCTCGCAGGCCGCCCCTCGCCCAGCCTATGGGATCTCTTGGCCCTGCCGAGCACAGCTTGCCACTAGAATCGGGCTGGGAGCTCTGCTTAACGAACGCCCTAGCAGGACGAAGGGCTGCCTGAGGGGCCAGGGGTTGGGGGAGCGGGCTGAGGGACGTTGGCGGGTGGGGGTTGGTTTCTGGCGGATGGGTCTCGCGCAGGCGCTGACCATCCCGAGCTGTCTCCCCTAGCTGGCGCACGCCATCCGCCTGCTCCTGGAGTTCACCGATACAGCGTATGAGGAGAAGCACTACATTTGCGGGGAAGGTAAGGTTGCTCTTGGCGCCCTAGGCCAACTTGGCTTTCCGTTTTGGAGTTCTCTGCAGGATCCGGTGTGAGGAGAGACTCGTCTTTAATGTCCACCTGGGTAGTTTCACTTTGCCCAGACCAACCCTCATCTTGATAGTTAGCAAATAGGCTGCCGAGACTAAAAAGTTAAGCTTTGCAGGCCTGGGAATTTGATGTATTGAGACTGTTTTTTAGATATTTTCACTCTCATCAGATGAATTATACAAGAGATTGGTTCCCACTTCTCTCTCTCTCACAGCTCCTGACTATGATCGAAGCCAGTGGCTGGATGTGAAATTCAAGCTAGACCTGGACTTTCCTAATGTAGGTGGATTTAAAAACTGACAAGAAAGAAGGGAAGACCTTCAAATATATTCATCTTTGCTTTTTCCCCTTCTCTGATCTCAGAGAATCTAGAACAGAGAACCTTAACATGGATAGAATAGATTGTATTCAAGAGTCCTTTAACTGGAAAAAAAACTACATTTTCATTTCCACTAACCATTAACAAAAGATTTCCTCTGATTGTGAGGATAGGCAAAAAAAGACATTAGTTACTAGCTATCTCTGTGACATTTTACAAATCAGTTATTTTGATATACTACTAAATGTATTGCAGATATTTTAAATATTCTTTATAGTCATCATTATTCTGGAATTATGGTAGTTACATCTGCTTGCTACTTAACACACTAATAAGTACATATTACTGTATTACAGTTTTTCTTTAAAATGCTTTACAATTATGTGAAAATATATAATTTGCATTTAAATCCCTATTCTGAGAAAGGCTGTATGGTATGTGCATACATGCACACATACAGATTTAAGAGTCCTTCTATGGAATCTAGGGGGGCCCACTGCTACCTTCTACTTACTTTCTTCTTAACACGAGATCTCTCTCCCTCTTGTTCCCACTTGCAAGTCTTCTCTTCCACAGGATAGAGAAATTGTTCATTGAGTCTGTCTTTCATTCCCAGCTTCCTTACCTGATGGATGGCAAGAACAGAATCACCCAGAGCAATGCCATCTTGCGCTACATCGCTCGCAAGCACAACATGTGTGAGTAGGGTAGAGTTGGCCTAAATTATTCAATGGCTGGACAGCTCTGGGCTTTCCTTCTGGAAGAGGTGTCTGGACTTTCCTTCTGGAAGAGGTGTCTGGACTGTTTGCCACTCACCTGGAGTGGATGATCCCAAGGGTGATTTGTTGTCATTTGACCCACAGGTGGTGATACTGAGGAAGAAAAGATTAGAGTGGACATAATGGAAAATCAAATAATGGATTTCCGCATGCAACTGGCACGACTTTGCTACAACTCTGAACATGTAAGTTTTCATAGCAGGCATCGGCTAAATGGGATATCAGGAAAAGAAGCATTTAGGAATCTAAGGGTTATTTCTGCCCTCTTCTGCTGTTGCCTTCTTCCCACCTACTCAACCTCTAAAGAATAACAAACGGAACTCTTTATTTTGTTTGTGGTGATATGTAATTCAGCTGTTGGCTGCTCCCTCATCCTTTCCAAATCTCCTCTTATTTTGCCACCGCCAGCTGAAGGCAATGAGAAGAAAGCAGCTGGAGAGGTGCTACTAAGTGATCACTAGTCTGTGTCTTGATTAGCTATGTAGATGATGACAACAGCTATTCTTGCTTTTGCCCCCATTTCCCAGGATAAAATGAAACCTCAGTACTTGGAACAGCTGCCTGGACAACTAAAACAATTTTCCTTGTTCCTGGGGAAGTACTCATGGTTTGCAGGAGAAAAGGTAGGCGAAGAGAAAGGGAGATTATACTTGTCTATTTCCACAGGTATTATTTATGAACACCTGAGACCTGACCATCATATTGTCCTCTTTCTAGCTCACCTTTGTGGATTTCCTCACCTATGATGTCTTAGACCAGAACCGTCTATTTGAACCCAAGTGCCTGGATGAATTCCCAAATCTGAAGGATTTCATGTGCCGCTTTGAGGTGATGATGCTCCCTGTACCTTTCTCTTAGAGAAGTATTCACAGGCTCTTCTAGGCCCCGAGGGACCTTCTTGTGGTAAATGTTTCCCTAGTACCAGCTTTGGCCTAAATTATTCAATGGCTGGATACTTCTGGGCCTGTAATCTTGGGCAAGCCACTTTCTACTCTCCAAAGAAATGGAGGAAACGTAGAGGCAAGCAACATATAAATGTTACTGTTTTGCTGTAGCCCTCTAGACTAGAGTTTTGTGTGCTTATAAGGTTTGGTGTGCTTTTCCTTCAGGCTTTGGAGAAAATAGCAACCTATCTGCAGTCCGATCGCTGCTTCAAGATGCCCATCAATAACAAGATGGCCAAGTGGGGCAACAAGTGTATATGCTGAGCAAGAAACAGAAGTGCACTGCTTTTGTTTCCTGGCCTATCCCTAGGGGCCTGTACTCTCTGCTCTTTTCAATAAACAACACTTGGGTTACTGGTGTCCAGCTAGATTTCTCTTGGGTGTAAAAGACAAAACAATAGGAATACGGAGAGAACGATCAAGGTAGGAATTAAGTCACTACGACATTAACATCCCTTTATTTCACAACTGAGTTCAAGAGGTACAAGTCCCGAGCTTTAAGAGTAGACCCTAAACATAAAGATATTGCACAGTTGGAGAGCGCAGTATTTTAAATGGACATGGGACCCCCATAGAAGATCTGGTGAAGATATCAAGGAAAATTACTTAATACTAATGAATTTTACAGAACTGAAGTTCAGAAACAGACCTGTGTATGAATGGAAATTCAGTGTAATAAAGATGGTGTTTCAAACTGACAAGCTAGCCAGTAGAGTTGGGACAATGGCTTACTAATTAAAAATCACAGAACCAAAACACACCACTCACTAAAGCTAATTATCAGATTTAAGGCCCAACATAAAACACAAAGCTGTTGAAATACAAATATAAGGATGTTTGTGATCATGGGGTAAGAAAAATTTTTGCAACACAAAAAGAAACCATGAAAGATTTATCCATTTAACAGTATTATAAAACTTCCATGATAAGACACAAGGAAACTTAAGTGAACAAAAAATAAGGGACTAATATAAAGACTACATTGTTAGGAGTTTAAAAGAATGGACAGAATTTATGAACAGTTGCAAAATAGAAATGCCACACTGATGTCCCAAAAAATGTTTTTAAAATGTTTATAATCTAAGGACCTGCACATTACAATTGTAATGAGTCATTTTTCTCTTTCAGACAGAAGTTTCCACAATGTTGACAAAGTTTGGGAAATGATAGTATTTTCCTGCTGGTAAACTTATAAATTGATATGGCTTCTTTGGAGAACAATTTGTCTTAGTATTTTCAAATTCAAATGAAATCCTCTGATCCAACAATTCCATCTCATAGCTCACCCATGTACCCCAAGATTAACGTTGTATGCTAGGGTGTTCATTATACCATTGTGTGGATATATTAATGCCTAATTCTGCCATAATGCCATATGACAAGATTGAGCTGTGTGAATTAACATGGACGGATCTTCAAGATGCATTTACTGAATATCAAAATTAATAGATTAGTAGGCACAGCATGACAACTTTTATGTTTTAAAAAGATTTCTACAGATAGATTTATATAAACATACACAGAAGAGGACCTGGAGGGACACAACCAAATGATAATGACTTGTTTCAGTCAAAGAGGAAGCCCAAAATCCATGAATAACTTAAAGAGGGCTTGTAAGATACAACTAAGATTTTCTTTTCTTAACTAGGGAATTTATATTCACAGTACTTACCCTTATTCTTATCATAAAAACTAGCTTTGAAAAAGCAGATGAATCATGATCGTGAGTTCAATTCCCAGTACCAAAAAAAGCAAATGAGAAACTGACTCCTGTGGAGATTGATTTGGGACCACTCTTTATTATAAAGTCAAAAGTGTTCAGCCGCAGAAAGTGATCTTCAGATCAGATTGGTGTCCCCTGGGGAACAAGTCAAGGATCTGTGTCATGAGAGACAGAAGGCCTAAATGGCCATGAGAGCTGCCTCAAGAAATGCTAAGCAAATGGTTCAACTTCCTCCTCTATCACCACTCCTACTAGCACTAGTTAGTACCCAGGCCAGTATCTTGGATATGGAGAACCTTTGATCAGCCGTGTAAAGGTGAGATGTTTCTCTTTGTTATGATAACCATTGAAATGAATTTCCAGGTTGTGAGGGAGAGGGGTGTCTTGTGGATTTAAGGGAGGCAGAGAAGTTAAGGATGTCTCTAGAACCAAATAGGTGTTACAACCAGAAATCAAAGGAAATGTATTATATATTGCTATGTAACTGTTACTACAAATTTAACAGCCTTAAACAACAAATCATCTTACAGTTTCTATGGGCCATGAGTCAGCACAGCTTTGCTGGGTGCTCAGTTCAGTTCTTATTTGAAAGGTGTATTCAAGCGAGTCAGCCAAGGCTGTGATCTTAACTCAAAATTCAACTGGAGGCAAATCTTCTTCCAAATTCAAGAGGTAGTTGATATAAGTACCCAGTTTTTTGTGCCTTGGTTGACAGAGAGCCTCTTTTTCTTACTGGCTGGTAGCTAAAGGCCACCTTTGGTTTCTTGTAAAAAGACAACTCCAACATGGCCTCTTGTATTATTAAAGCCAGCAAAGTAGTCTCCTTGGAAAGAGAAACACTGCAGTTGTGTGTCACATAATCATAGTGGTGACATTTTCAAAACTTGTTCTATCAGAGGCAAGTTACAGGTCCTGTTCACACTCAAGGGGAGAGGATTGCACAAGGATGTGTGAGTACAGAAGATGGAATTATGGGAACTAGCTCAATCTATTCATCACAGAGCAGAAAGCAAACAAATAGGAAGTTGGTCCTGTTGTCTTCTGCATAAAAAACCTAGAAAGGCCACAGGAGAGAGCAACATGGTAGAGGGGTAATTAATTGCAAGGGAAAAATGTAAAATGCACAAGTCTAAAGATGTAACATTTCATGTGAATTCCAGGTAAGCAGACTACAAATGAGTCACATATTCTAACTTACATTTATTATTGTAATTCATGTAATGTTTATTAGTCACGTAACAGTTATCCAAAGCCAAGTTCACTGGCCCAGAAAGCAAGGGAAGCCACTGACAGAAACAGGGGAAATAGTTCTCCAGGCCCCAGTCAGCCCCCAACTCTAATTCTAACACAGACCATAAAAAATATGGCTATTACAATAATTGTCCTCAAGCAAGGGGCAGGTTCTGGTTGGGCTGCGATAGGGGACAACCTGTCATCCCTTAGGCTCAGAGACCCACAAATACTGAAGGTAGGTTTATCAGTAGCATGGGGTAGGGGACTTGTGATAGAGGCATTAAACTTGGTGCAGCATATATCTGAAAATATTAGAGAAACTCATTTCATTGTTAAAGATTAACTAGAATAAAGTCTTTTCCAGGCAGAAGGAAACAGCTTATGCGATTAGAAAAAATCATTGTTGGGGCTGGGGATTTAGCTCAGCCGCATAAGCGCCTGCCTTGCAAGCACGCAGTTGTGAGTTTGATCCCTGGTACCGATTGAAAAAAAGAAAAGAAAAGAAAAAAAAATCATTGTTTCACTGACACAATGAGTGGAACAGAAGACACTGATACGTATAGATATTGGCTTGCCTCTAAAGCCAGTTTAAGAAGGGCTTATGAGAACAGCTGCCTTTGTATAGAAATTACACATTCCTACCCTTCAGCTGAAGGGCAGGTGGCTCAAATTAACCAAGCTAATAAAGGCCTTGGATTCAGATGAATAGTGAGGGAGAGAAAAGGAATTGAAATTTAGCCAGTGGTTTTCCTAACATGCAAATTGGTACTAGTTGTTCCCCTGCTTTAATATTTTTAATGAGTTTTGAGGCCTCAGGAAAACAACTGTGTCCTCCTGTTTAATCATCTGATCTCTGCTTTCTTTTATGCCACATTTTTTAGCATGTGCCCCCTCTCCCAGTTCTGGAGCCCTGGGTTCAACCTTTCTGAACAACCTAGTGACATTGGCTGTGTTAGGCCTGTGTTTGGCCTGAATCTGCCCCCCTCCTAATATGGGTTCCTTCACTCACTCATTTGGTACATGAAGGATCCATTAAGAAGGAGGAGGAGGAGAGGAAGAAGAAGGAGAAGGAGAAAGGGAAGAAGAAGGAGAAGAAAAAAAGGATAAAGAAGAGGAAGAGGAAAATGGGGAAAAAGAAAGAGGAAGAAAATTAGTTTATTTCTTTGTTCAAAATGAGAAGAACCTGAAAACTTAGCTCCAGAGGAAGAGGCAAGCAGTCCAGAACCCGGTAACATTTAGGTGGCAAGCCACTTTTAGAAGCATGCACATAGACATATCCTAATGAACACCAGGAAATATCTACATATAGATTTAGTCAAGCTTTGACTCAACAGAGGGGTGGAAATGTTGAATTTTTCTTTGCACCATGATTGGGGAACTGGAACATTTCACTACCAGCATAAGAAAGCTTGGAGAAACAGTTGTCTTTTTTTTTAAAAAAATCTCAGTTTTTATAGATCTATTTGAATCTCTCAGTTATACTAGGAAGCAGTGCAGTGTGGACTTGGGAAAAAGAATTCAAGTCAAGTCTCCTGGGTTCCAATACTGGCTTTCTTTGCTGCCAGTTGACGGTGGCCTTGTGTATACAGTGTCTCCTCTAATTAAAAGTAAATTTCCCCCACTCTCCACAAAGTGATATGAACATTAGGTCAGTATATCTATAAGAGAACAGATCAATGTCACATATATTTATAAATGTAAACTATCCCAAAACACCACTTTATGTCCAGCCTAATGCCATATTTCCCCAAAAATAAGATCTAGCCAGAAAGTAATCAGCCTTGAAACCTAGAGATAACAAATGCCAGTCCCAATCATTCTATCCTTGTCTTACTTGCCTTATAGAGTAGACACCAAGCAAAAGAGTAACAGTGGCATGTAACATAAGGGGATGCTGATTGGGGCCGGCATTTTTCATTTCTAGGTTTCGAGGCTGATTGTTTTCTAGTTAGATCTCATTTTAGGGGAAACAGAGTGTCTATTAGTTTCCCATTCCCAGCATAGAAATAGTATCTGATAAGTCCTTGGTGGAGGTCATGTAAGATTTCTGATGGTTACCCATGGGCAGGAGATAGAGCTCAGCAGCAGAGTGCCTGCCTGCTAGGTGTGAGTTAGTGAGTTCAATTCCCAGCATGAGAGAGAGAGAGAGTTTCATAATCTTTTTGAACTTAAGTATAGCCTTATGATTCACTTTGGCCAATTAAACATGAATAGAAGTTACACACATATTACAAGTAAAAGCTTTAAAAATCAGTATGTAAACTGCCGTATCTGCCTCCTACCACATGCAATCATGATGCAAGGATTGTTCACCAAGTTGAAGCCTCCATTAGTCTAGGTCTCTGATAAGTTGAAAATAGCAAGTCCTCCTCTTGACTACATCCAGACTTGAAGCATACGTAAGAAATATTTATACACTATGCCATTGAGATTTGGTTTATTGAAATCAATGCTCATCCACCTCCCTCAGGATATCTGAATGCAGTTATTTCAAAACTCTCTTCCAATAGGTTTTGACATTTTCCTGGATCAGCACATAACACACTGAACTCTAATTACTCATTTATACCAATAAACTGTTAATTTATGTAGGGAGTGGTGGTGCATGCTTGTAACCCCAGCTCTCAGGAGGCTGAGGCAAGAGAATCCCTGTGAGTTTGAGGCCAGTTTGAGCTACATAGTGAGTTCAAGGCCAGCCTGAACTACATAGTGAGATCTTAAGTCAGAAACCAAAACAAAGCAAAGTAGAATGAAATACTTTTGAAAACTGGCAGAGACAAGATCTTAATGTTCTTGAGGGGTTTTCAATGGAAGTAATTACAAGTGACTCATCTGGGATTTAAATCTGAAAGAAGAAATTAGGCAAACGTGTACATACACGATGTGTAAGTAAATAGGTGCTTCTAGAGGCATTTTCAGTGGAATGGGAATAAACAGGATAATGTTGTATCAGAAATTCAAAGGAAAATTAGGTCTGTATTTTATTTTCAGTGGCATAATGTATTAAGGGACTGTTATGGTTTGTGTTGAGATGGCCCCCTAAAGCTCATGCAATCCTGAACACAGCTGAATCCAGTGTGCGTGATTGGCTCATTGCCTAGCAGAGGGATGGGTGGGTGTGAGTGCTACACCCAGCTAGGGATGGATCTGACATACAAGGCCAGAAAGAAGGAGTGTGTTTTTCTCTTTTGAGTGGTTTGCTCTTGCTGTTTTGCAGGGGCATGAACGGTGGCTCCCCCACCGTGCCACTTGGCCTTAGAGGCAGGTGAATAGGGACTGAAACCTCCAAAATTGTAAGAAATAAACTTTCCCTTCCCTAATTTTGGGTGTCAGGTATTTTGTCTTAACAATGAGAAAAAAATAACCAAGACAGAGACATTCTTTTGAATGGTAACCCTCTCTGTCCTCCCAAAATTATATTTCTGATGGAAGAGAACTACATAAGCGTAGGAAATATAGAGTGCTATTAGATCTTTTAGGCAGGACTTGCTTGCTTTAGTGGGCAACTATTGGGGCTACAATGTGGACTTGTTGAAGCTCCTCGATTCATTGATCTTTTGTATTTTTAATCTCTATTGTATTTATTTCTCCTGTGGCCTTTCTTTCCTTGTGCTAATTTGAGGTTTTATTTTGTTTTGGTTTTTTCTGTTTCCTTGGGATGAGGCAACAGGATTCGTTGAGATCTTTCTGCTTTTTTGCTGTGGGAGTGATTGCTATAAATTTCCCTGTTATTTGGTAAATTTGCTATGTTTTGATATATCCTGTATATTTTAGTATGTTGTATTTTCCTTTTCACTTAATTAAAAACTTTTAGGGCCAGAAATATAGCTCAGTGGCACAGTGCCTTCCCAGCAAGTGCAATATCCTGAGTTTTATTCCTGGTATTAAAAAAAGAAAGAAAAGAAAAGAAAGTTTTGATTTCTTTCTTGATTTCTCCCTTAATCCATTGGTTGTCCAAAGATAAATTATTTAATTTCCATATATTGTATATTACTAAAGTTTTTTCCTGTCGTTTATTTCTGTTCTTTTGCATCGTAGTTAGAAAAAATACTCAATGTGATTTCATGCTTCAAAACTTATTTATTTTATGTATTGAGGAGCTCTATTACTGGAAATATATAGTATTTTCTCTCACTGAATTGCTTGTGGAACTTGAGGATGTTCTCTTTAACTTTTGAGAAATGAATTTTAATATGTCTTGTGGTAGGTTTTGTTGCATTAAATCTTACTAGTCTCTTTGACCTCTCTGTACCTGGATATTTGTTTCTCTAGGTTGAGTAAATTTTTTACTGTTATCTCTGTTGTATGCTTTCTTATGCCTCTGGCATTGTCAGGCCTTCCTCCAAGACCCCCCAAAAACTGAGCATTTGCTCCTTCAATGCTGTTCCATACTTTATTTTTCTTCATACTCTTTTTCTCCTCTATGTATATTCAGATAGCCTGTCTTTGAGCTCACTAATACTTGTTTGAGCTATTCTATTGTTTATGTCTTCTATTGTATTTTTAATTTTGCTTAGAGCATTTTCTAGCTCAAAGATTGCTGTTTTTGTTTTCATCTGTTAATTTCTCTACTATGGTTTCTCTATATGTCTTGAAACTCCTTTAGTTTCCTAAAAAACATCTATTTTTGTTGCTGTCTTTTATTTGTTTTTGTTTTCTGAGACTGGCTGTTACTCAAATCCAGATGGACTGAAAATTTTTATACAGCCCAGCCTGGTCTCTGCCTTCTGAGTACTGAGATTACATGGGCACACCACCACACAAAGGCAAAAAAGGCACTTTAAATTTTCCACGCAGCACCTTATTTATACTGGTGCTATGTGGTCCATTTTCAGTGCCTTTCTGTGATTATTAAAATGAAGTCATTGTTCCCGGATAGTACTTGATGCTTGTTGATATGTGCCATCTTACAAACACTAAAAGCTTAGGTATTTATTCAGTCTTGGTAGCTGACTTTGTTCATGGCTCCTCTTTCCAGAAATTCTAGGTGAGATGCTTTTCTCTGAGCCTGTAGTTACTTCCACTATTTCAGCACTAGATGGTGACCTAAGCAGAGGTTTGCCATAAGTACAGTGCAGGTGTGTAGCCTCCCAGAGTGCTGGATATATAGGTGTGCGCTGCCAGTTCTCTTATCCTTAATTAATATGAAGTGACTAGAAAGGGAATAGTTGGTTGAATGGGGGGGGGGACAATTGTTAGAGGATTTTACTCAGCTGCCATCTTGCTCCATCTTTATTCTTAAGTTTTTTGAGGAACTGCCATACTGATTTGCACAGTGCTGTACCGTTATGCATTCCTAGCAACAGTGAACAAATGTGCAAATTTCTCCACAGCCTCACCAAACTATTTTTTACTCATTTATAATAACTATCCTAATGTATATGAGGTCAAACTTGAGTGTAGTTTTGATTTACCTTCCTCTAATTATCAGTGATGTTCGGCACTTTTTCAAATGCTTACTGCCATCTGTATAGCTTTTTTCAAGAAAAATCCTTTCAAGTGCTTTGCTTGTTTTTATACTGGAGTTGATTGGGCTTTTATGGTGGCTACAGCCATCCATGTTTGTAAATGAAGTTATGTTTCAAATGAAGTTTTACCCCACTGACTCTGTGTGGTCTAAACCAAGTGGTGGCACCTGCCTGTAATCCCAGCACTCAGGAGACTGCTTCTACATAACCACAGAATTGAGGAAATGTTACAGAGCGACGTGGCCTCTAAGCCTAAAATACTGGGCTTGTGGTTCCTGACCTTTTCAAGATCCTTATCTGTTTTTTCCAGTTCAGCCTTTTGTTTCTTAACTTTTGTCACACTGTCACACCTAACTTCTATTACATTTTTCCCTTTTGACTCATCTATCTTTCAAGTTTAATAAATATTTGAATTAAATAGTTTTTACTCTAATCGTTCATAAACTTTGAGTGTCACTGAACCTTCATGTCAGTTTTAGCTTTTTAATTAATCCCTTATTTCACAATGCTCTTTAAGGCTCCCTGGTTTTTTTAACTACAGGAGGCAGCAGAAGGCATTGATCATGGATAAATGCCCAGCAATCTGTCTTCTGTTATCTCAGTAGAAGTCTCAGCAGGCCCTGACTAAGGCCTGAATCTATGATCCAGATGCTGTCCCAGGAAGCTGCTAACTTGGTGCTCCTTGGCAATCACCAGATCCAAAATGCCTGCAGCCCTCTGACTTTAAACATTGCTGCCCCATGGCCCAGCAAATTAGGCCCGTGCATCTCGAGTTGCCTTGCCCCAGGGACAGCTGGAGCCTCTTAAAGCTTATGTGAGAGAAAGCTAGTGGCTCAGTGACCCAATACCTATTCATGTAAAATCATCTTCACCTTATACCTCCTTGGGCTAAGGCAGCTAGCTATTCCCTGAGCTCTAGTCCCAATATTAGCTCTACAGAGTCTCACCAAGGCTTCCTTGGGAACAATTCTTTCAAGTTTCCAAATTCCCAGAATTTGGATGCCAGCGACTGCCATATATGCATGAGATAAAATGTGCAACACTTATGATGGAACTGGGGGAAAAATCACACAACATCAATTGTAATGTAGCAGATATGTTTATGGAGAAGTGTCCTGAGAACACAGAAGAGGGATTAAGATCAGGGAACACTTCTATGAAAAGGTGACAGTAGAAGGGGTTCACTTGTGGACCATCAGCCTCTTCCTACAACCCACAGCCCTCTGAAGCGTGACACACAACTGTCCATTGTCTTGTTGCACATTGCCATATGAATGCAGACACCTGGCTTGGAAGGTGTACCCCTCTGTAGGATCCCACGGTAAGGAATAGAAGGACATGGATAGGGACAGCAATGACTTTAAATGACCTCTTGCTCTTCCTGACCACACAGAGCCCCACACATATCCATCTACCCAAGCTTTGCTGTTGACAAGGGAACAAAGAACACTCCAACACCTCAACATAGAAACCCTGAGTCTGGAGAGCTGGGAGGAATAAGACAAGACACAGAGCCAGTGTGGTTCAGACTTTACTGGGATCAGGCAAGGCTGGGGCAGCTGCCCCACTGGAGAACAGAAGCCATCACCAGGCAGTACTGGTCATTCAAGTCAGGATCCATCAAGTACCTGGAGGCAAGGTGGCTCTGTAGCGCAATGGATAGCGCATTGGACCTCTAAGTACCTTGAGGCAGAGCTGAGAACTGTTTGGTTAGATTTAGGGCAAGAACAAAGACAAAGAAGGGGAGGAGGAAACTTTACCAAAAAAAAAAAAGGCACTAAAACTTGACTGGGAGAGAGGTTAGGTAGAAAAAAAAGGAGCTTCCTTGCAGGAAGTGGGTGAGATGAGGGAGAAAAGAATGAGAAGGATGAGGCTGGGGTACATAGTTCCAGTGCGCCCCGCAGCCCAGCACCGACCAGGGTAGCCATGCATCCCCTCTCTGTGTCCTGGCTTGTTACCTTTGGGTTTGTTTTTAAACACACAGGATCTGTAAGGAAGCAAATGGACTTCATAGGCTGAGATCTTCTTTAGGCCCTAGGAGCAGGAAAGAGAAAGCAGAAGCTCAGCCCTGCTGCCCCCTTGGCATTCACACATCCCACACCGAAAAAAGTCTTTTAAGGGGACTCAGGTACTATATAGCTCAAAACAGTCTACCTGGGTCCCAGATCTGGGTAATGTATTTATTTTAATTAATATCATAGCTTGCTAAGGCCCACTACTTAGGAAACGCTACGCTATGCAAGGTGCTTTATACCATCTAGAGGTTACAGTATAGGTTGAAAAAATCCACTCAACAATCCTGCAAGCTCAGTGCTACCATCATCATTTATCTAGAAGGAACCTGAGGTAGAGAGGTTAAGCGTCTTTCTCACGCTAACATATCTAGTAAGTGGGAAACCGTAGCTGCAGCCTGGCTGACTCACAAGCTCTGTGTTCTCTTCGCTTTACCCCTTCCTGTCCTCCCCACAAGAGGCCCAGCTACTCCCACTCTGTACAAACCCTCTCCTTTTCTACTGGCAAGCTCCCTCTTGTCTGGATTTGCACAGAGGAGGGCCTAGCAGGAAATAAAAGCTGAAAGCATTCCAGTGCTAGCTGAAAGAAAGCCCTGATCTCACCCAGTGACTCAGCAAATCCCGGCCACATACAGAGCAAAATATCAGGGACCCAAGTGAAAATAAGTGAATGACCCCAACTCACAAATGAAACACCAGAGTACTACAAGAATTCAAAAGAGAAATTAAGAAAAAGAAGGAAAGTACCTTACCATAGACCTATTAAAGATAAAATTCCATGTGTGCACTCAGTTCAGCACAGCTACAGCCCTGAGATCTCAGTGCTCCCTCAGTTGGAGATCTGATTAATGAAAGCACTCTGCAGTGTCATGTTGTCTTCGCCCTTTTTATTTTTTTAGACAAGGTCTCACTATGCAACTCAAGCTGGCCTTGAACTCACTATACTACCCAGGCTGGCCTCAAACTTGTGATGATCCTCATGTCTCTGCCTCTCGAGTGCTGGGATTACAGGTGTGTGACACTACACACAACCTCATTGTCTGCATGTTGATACTTCACATCATCCCGCCTTGTTCCGATCTTCTCAATGCCAGCTGTACACACATACTGCCCATGTACTACAGGGTACTAGGATGGAAACCCAGGCTACACAAGAGCCTTGAGCTTTTCCTTTGAGCACAAAACAAAGAGTCACTTCCTGCTGCCCTTAGAAGCCTGAAGCCCACAGGGAACTCATGCAACTTGCATTGGTGCTGGAACCTTGCGCAAATGACTTACTCTTTCTATTCTCAGTTCCCTTACCTGTGCAGTGGGGCCTGCGATGACACATTTGACATAATGGGTATAAAGTTCTGAGCAGAGGTTCTGGCATACATTGCCAGTAATCAATACATATTATTTACTCTTCAGTTCAAGTCAAGTGCTAGGAAATCAGCATGGAAATAGAGAAGGGAACAGGGACATCCAAGTGGAAAAAGGTTGAGGAATATCACCTCAGAAGTGAGTGAAGTCCTTTAGGATTGGAAATGCATCTAGGCACTTAGGTTCAAATATATGGTTCTGGTCAAGAGCCTCATAAACAAGGAAATCCACATATAGGTGATCTGCAAAAGGCCATCAATGAGTAGACTGAAAGCTCATAACTGAGGAAGAATGACAACTTCTCTTCCCCATCTCTTTTCCCCTGCAAACCATGGCCACTTCCCCCAGAAACTGTGAGAAGAGTTTCATCTTGTTGAGGAGTCTCCCTAAGTATTCTGGCTTCCTTTCTCCTGAAGCAGAAATCAGCTGTCACTATCCTCAGACACAAGTGACCTGGCAGAGGGGATCAAACTAGCTGGCTGTGTATGGTCCTACCTAGCCAGGAGTATGCAACCATCTTCTGGCAAATGGGCCCAAGTGAGATTATGGATGTCCATCTAATGTTTCAACACTTATTGGGTTCTTAACTGGTAGCAACTTCCCATTGGTCAGAGGTGATGGAGTTATACGCGGCTTAGACAATATTATAGACAGTCAGACAGGGCTAGGCCCTCAAAGGAGCCTGTGCAGAAGACCAAATATCTTACAACTATGGGGGAGACAGACACTTCTGCTGTGGGCCAGACCTCAAAAGATAAAACAAATGTACCCTAAGGATAAATATTTTGAGAAAGCCAAAAGTGGAGCCACTAACCCAACCCCTACAGGCAAAGACCCTGTTGTATGTATATTCATGCCCCCTGCCACCTGACTTGCTTCCCCATCTGATCTTTATTTAATCCATTTCCTGGGCAATTACTTTCATAATCTTATTGGCTCACCATAGTTCTGTCCACTCATGCCCACCTTGTGATTTCCCATTTTCCCTACTTTGGACCTGCCTTACCTTGTAGTTTTGCTCTATAAAAATCCCTAGAAAAGGCAAGGTCCTTGGCAACCCACTTGGGACCCCTTCTGTCTCTCTCTCAGACAGAAGCTTTCTTTCTCTCAATAAATATTCTGCTCTTAACCTCCATTGTTTCTAAAATTTATTCTTCGATTTCAGAGAACATGAACTCATACCAGACATCTAGTAGATTGAGAGTTTCATTCCCCTGTACCAATGGGAAGTCAGACAGAAAAGAAGCTCTGCCCCTGAATCCGTCACTGTTGATGCGCAGATCATGTGCTATGAGTCAGACCCAGGAGTGCCTGAGCACCTGGCAGACTTGGACTGGATGTCTGGTGACATCAAAGAAGCAAAGTAAGAAAAAATCCAGGAGAGAACATAAAGCCCTAACTAGTGGGGTGGCAGAAGCATACAATGGATATTTGAGTAGTGTTCTAAGCTTGAGGGCATATTCATTGTTGAAAGGAAAGAGAGAAAGGATAGAGGCCCTCTAACTGGTCCTGAGCTGCCTATTAGGAAAAGTTTTCAACTTGCTGGTGACAAGGACCCAACACTGAAAACCAGGGTACATTACATTCCCGTCTTGTACTTTTTTGGTTTGTGTCTCTACATGCCAGGAGCAGACAGATAAGGAGCAGCTAGGAGATAAGGCCCATAGAGGAGATAAAGACCTGAACAAACTCTATGGTCTAAGAACTGAGTTTCCTCCCTGAACTGTCTCAAGTTGTCACCAATGTTTGGTGTCAATTGATTCACATAATGTTTATTTGTTTGACCCAGTTTTGAAGTTAAGATAGTCAATCTGTTGCTTAGGTAAGTAATTCTTTGGAGAATCAGTACTGTTAAGGAGTTCAGACTCAAAACAAGATAAGTGCAGATATGAACGTAAGAATTTAACTCCTGCTCCAAACCCTGTCTGGCCCAGACCCATTGAGGGGGACTCACAGAATTTGAGTTGTAGCGAACTGTGACAAGCTGCATGTGGGTGTCCATGACATGGTTTTCCAAAGTGTCCACAGAAATCTTTTCCTCTTTTGTCTCTCCACCTGAAGCCCACAAAACAAAGATTTGTCCTCAGCATCACACCCCTCCAAGACCAGAAGGATGACCACTGTCCATTCCCATACCCCAAAACCTGGTCTACTCACACAGGTTGTACTTGTAGGCAATAATGTAGCACAGAACAGCATTTCTCTGGGTGAGCTTATGAATTCCTTTAATTAAACACAGCAGCAGCATGGACAACCAGGAAATATTAGCTTGGATACCAGATCCCAGCATCCTTTCTTTGATTTAGGGCAGACCTAAATCAAAGGCAGGGTTTGTGCCTGTCCATGGCAAACCCTGTTCAAAGATACTGTAGAATGAATGGCTGAGCAGAGAGAAAGACCCATCAGAGACAGTATAGATGGCAGGAATGAAAGAGGCTGAGCAGGAACACCGATCTTAGAAACTCTTAGCAGGGAAAGGAGATAAGGTAGGGCTACCTTTCACTTCCTTGACCCAATCCAACCCTACAATTAACATTTTAACTCTTAAAGCAAATGACTGAAATTCTAGATAAAGTGGCCTCAGAATTGTGTCCTAAATTACAACTTACTAAATATAAGACCTAGAGACAACTCAAAATTGTTCTACCTCAAAGGAATGTCTTAAAGTTATCTGAAATATTATCAAACTGAACTTAGGAAACTTGGAATATAAAGAAATCTTAACTCCGAAAAAAAGAAAAGAAAAATCTTCTCTTATAGGATATTGTTTAATCAGTCATTAAGTAAAATAAATTCCCTACATACCTTAGATGTAGGGAAATAAATTCCCTACATACTTAAGAGTAAATCAAGCCTAACTGGTTTCCAAAAAATTGAAGAAGAAGAAGAAAAAATTCAAGGTGTACAATTGCAGAAAACAAAAAACAGTACTTGATAGAACTGTGGGGCACCAGCGGCGTCTGAAAAAACAAAAACTACAAAATATAAATGACCTTTATTTTGAGAATGTGGAGAGTGCAACATCTCCACCCCAGGGTCAGCGATCTCTCCGTGGAACACGTGGAGTGGGGGCCTATATGTAGCTTAGGTTAGGGGTGGTGCCTGAGGGGGCATTAGGGATGCACAGGTAGTCCATTGGCACTAGTTTGGCGCCAGAGGTAGTTTCCTAGGGGTGGGGGAGATAGAGCTCCTTGGTTCCGGCTGAGGCTTTTCCAGCTACAGTTTCCGGCCTGGGCCAAAACTCTTTCATATCCCGTCTTATGATTATTATTATGAAAAGGGACGAAGATTTCTCTCTTTAACTGCTTCCTGCTGGCAGAGGGTGCTGTACTGGAGTCTGGGGAAGTCGACAGGATGACAGTTGATGCCCAGGTAGAAGCTGATGTCAAGTGTTTTTCCTTTTTTTTTTTTTTTTTTGTCTTTTTCCTTTTTATCGGTACCGGGGATCGAACTCACAACTGCCTGCTTGCAAGGCAGGCGCTTATGCCGCTGAGCTAAATCCCCAGCCCCTGATGTCAAGTGTTTTATCCAGAACAACTTAACTGGTGAATGCACGTATGTTAGACTGGAAAAACAAAGAGACAAGATGTTATAAGGAGGCATGGCACTGTCATATTTAAGGGCCCAGATGAGGTAGAAGGAAAAGTGCTTTTGATTTAGACATGTCATTATATTAGGACAATGTTGAGGTAGAAACATTGCCACGGTGAGGTAGAATTCTGAAAATTAAACATGGGGTTAGGAGAAGTGAAGTTATGAGAGGTGATTACTCCCCCATCTGAAAGTGTAAAAGTTAAGACGGTAGGTAGGGAAGGCTTATCTCTGGTTTGAATGATGTTGGAGTCTTTAGGAAATACTATTAAGAGTCCTGCTGTAAAAAAAAGAAGAAGAAATCAGAAACCAAATTGAATAACAAAACATAACAGCCTGAGAGTCATGGCTATGAGGCCTTGGTAAGGCAGAGATGAGTAGGCGACAGGATGGTTAGATCTAGGGCCGGAAGGGCACCACTTAGCCTGAGTGATGTGAAACCAGGATGGCAGTCTAGCAACTTTGATTACTGTTGAGGTTGCCAAGAATATCAGGAATGGGTCACTGTAACCTGGTTGTAGTCCTTGGAATGATTTGCTGTAACAGGACTTTAGCAAGTATATCAGCAGTCTCTCTGTGGGACAGGCTTTTATGTATCCTGAAAAAGTATAAACAAAGTGAGAAGACAAAATGTATCTGTTGGCCTTGACCAGGGTTGACCAGAAATTGGTGAATAAGAAAGGAAGGGGGTGGTCTTATATCACTGAGGAGAGGTTTACTAGCAATAACAGGTAGAAGCTGTTGAGGCCTCAGTGTGTCTAAGTTAGCCTGTATAAACTCAAGGGAATAAAAGGCATTTTAAGATTTAGGACTGGGACCTGCATGAAATAGGCCCTGTTTATAAATGGCATAGGTTGACCCTCAGTGTCTCCTAGAGATTGAGACTTACTATAGCGGCCTGAAAACTCAGGAAGAACTCTGTACATATGGCCTCTATGTCCACAAATATAGAGAATGTCTTACCTGAGACTTTTAGTGGGACTTGGACTCTGAGACAGACACCCACAAAGGGGTCTGTTGGCCCTGAGCCCTGTCAGTCTTCGGCAGCAAGTTTAAATCTAGCAGTGTTGACATTTTTCCTGTGAGGGCTAGAAGTTAGGATGACTTACCCACTCTCTGGTGGCTAGGACAGTCCAGTAGCCCTGGAGTAAGGTCTCAAAGAACACCAGGATGGGGCACTCTCTTGCCCAATGTCTTCTGCTGCGTTTCAGCGTGGTCCATGGGGGGGGGGCAGGGAACTCCATCTTGTGTCAGTTTACCTGTCTCAGAACTCCAAGTGTCACAAGTGTTATTTCTGTTGTTAAAAATATGAAAAGCCATATTAAGAAGGTCTCTGTGGAGTTTGAAGGCCAAGTTTTGCTTTTTTGTTTGGGATCTGGACTACAGTAGAAGGTATCTATAGAATTAAGTAAGTATGCAGGAGTCAAATATATTTATATATTTGATTTATATATATTTATAACTTTAGTAATGACTTCCCATAAGGAGGACAAGGTCCAGAGAACTTTAGGAACTGACATGTTATTTATGTCATATATATAAGTATCTCTTTATGGTATTAAAATGTTATGCCATCTGATTTTTAGAGGATGGCCTGTTTATTAATTTTTTTTACCTTTTTATTTAGGAGAGAGATCAGCTACGGTGTTATTTAAATATGGTTTTGGCATTCTGGATCAGAGAGCAGGCTTCATCTGGATGGCACACTGCTTTTTTTCCAGGGTGCCATGTGGCAGGCCATCATTTTACTGAAATTACATACTTAACAAAAAAGGCTTCAGTCTGCCCTCCCCCTTTTGGAGTATAATCTTTTTAATGGAAACATTTTGCAGTAAAGTTCATCAATCTTATGAATAAATCTACCAAAACTAATCTAGTACTGTCAAATTCTGAACATTTACCTCTTTTTAAACCTGTTATTTGCACTACTATAAACCAAGACAAATAAAATTCACATCCTCTTGAGCTTTCTGCAACTTACTATATACCCTCAAGCTGAGCTTTTCCTATCTTCTTTCACATTCTGGCACAGCCAGACATTACCAGTCAATTACTTTTCCTCTCACTTCTCAGACAACATTAAAACTTTTAACAAAACCCTCGTCTTGGAACAGATCTAGTGGTTCCCAGCAAAAGGAATGTATAATTATTTTTAATTTTAGTTGTTAAACATCTCTAAGCATATATCTGGATCTAAAAGAACACGTTTGTCATGGCTGGAACACACACAAAAAAAAGGCAGCAGAAACAATCTGAACTTTATATCTGAAAACGCGAATACAGCATCAGATCAGTGATATAATGAGTTGTCTGCTGCGCCTGTCTGCACAGGCAGACAGAGCATGCCTGCAGAGAGAGCTGTACCTGCGCTTGGGGGTGGGGGCTGGGATCTCTGGCACGTAGCACGTAGGTGGAACACTCAAAGTGGGCAGGGTGAGTGTTGGGACACAGGGCGGGCTGGGACTGCCCCGGGAAGTGCACAAGGTAGAGGCAAAGAGCACAGGGGAGGGAGGGGCTGGGATGGTGCACGGGGGAGGGGCAGCAGTGGCACAGCGGCGCTGGGAGGCGGAGTTGGGACACAGCGTGAAGCTAGGACCTTACACGCTGGGACCCTGTCCACCGGGCACCGCACAAAGCTGGAACTGCTCACGGGATGCGCAGATTAGGGCGCAGAATTAAAGCCCAACCCGAACGTGGACCTGGAGCACGACATGAGAGCTGGGATACCATGCGCGGAGTTGGGGGTGGCATGAAAGCCCAAAGCAGCTTAAAGCAGTCCCCGTGTGTATCTCTCAACACGGTTTGGGCTCATTTACCATCTTGGCGGGGAATGGGTCGACGTGCACGGTGGGCACAGCGCGGGGAGGGGAAGCGGCAAGGGGACAAAGGGACGCTGAGAAATCTCTGAAAGGCTGCAAAGAAAGACGCTGTTATCTCTTTAAGTGTGGGGAGGGGGAAGGATCCTGGAGGAATGGGAAAGGACACACATTCCCAAAACAAAGGCTTAAAGATAGAGATTTTTGTAAACTTGTTGGCAGTGTGATAAGCCATAGATAAGTATGGTTTTGGGGGGGGACAGGAAGTGGTCCCCAAGATAGAATCTGGTGTGGGGTCTAAACCCACGGAGTTACAGCTCGATGAGGCAAAGTACCATGGTCTGTCAAGTTTAAAGTCGTCACCTTCTACTCCAGACCGATCACTTATATTATGTGGTTCCAAAACTAATAATTGGCCATCACCAATATTATGAGTGGATTTCATGTGGATCTAGTAACAACTCTGCCCATGAGAACTTAAAAAGCTCTGAAGGACATGAGAGCCTTTCAGTGTGGGCTGGTCCAGGAAAACTCTGCCTTGGGCTATCCAAACCCAAAGGATGTGAGAGTCTCCGAGTGTGGACCAGGTTGCCCAGAAAGACCCTGCCTTGGGCTGTGTAAGGACGTGAGAGCTTTATGCGAACCCACGGAAAGGGGGAAAAAACCCACTTGGGGCCTGGCCCAGTGGCAATCTCCGTGGGGTTGCTCACCTGTGATAAATTGGGTCGGTGTTGTTTGCGAACCAGCAGCGACAAGTTTACAGCTCCTGAGTGTAGAAGTGAGGAATTAATGCAAGATGCAGTCCGGTCCTGGTCCTGGTCCCTGGCATGGGACTCAAACTGGAAAGCCCCAGGAGTCTTTCATCTGCTGTTCCCAGTCAGGGAACCATATGATAGAACTGTGGGGGACCAGCGGTGGCTGAAAAGATAAGAAGTATGAAATATAAATGACCTTTATTTTGAGAATGCAGGGAGAAACACTCCCAATCTCCTGGGGCACGGCATCTTCCCCCAGGGTGGGTGATCTCTCTGTGGAACACATGGAGTGGGGGCCTATATGTCGCTTAGGTTAGAGGTGGTGCCTGAGGGGGCATTAGAGATGCATAGGTAGCCCATTGGCACTAGTTTGGCGCCAGTGGTAGATTCCTAGGGGTGGGGGAGATAGAGCTCCTTGGTTCCAGCTGAGGCTTTTCCAGCTACAGTTTCTGGCCTGGACCAAAACTCTTTTAGTGCTAAGAAGAAAAATACTGAAATTTTTCACTAACATGCCTGTTAAATCAATAGTTGATTTTCTAAAAAAACATTAACTGAGTTAATAGTACATTAGTTCAACAACCTCAACAACCAGGAAGTCAGGAACACACCATCCCAAAATGGGCTGAATTGATACACTGTTTCAAACTGGAATCAATCAAGGAACTCTTAACTTCAGAAACACATTTATTGGTGGCACATGCTTGTACTGCCTGCTGTCTGGAAGGCTGAAGCAAAATTGAGGGGTGGTTTATCTGTTTCTACATCCAGAAAGTCTTAAAAATTCTTTGGGAATGGGTATATCTTTCACACACCAAGGCCGGAAAATAGCCTTGTTCGCCTTGTTCGCCCAGTAACTACTGCAATGAACCTAAATAAATTCCAAAGCGGACTTCCAGGAGAACATGGTGGACAGATAACAGCAACTACCAGAGATTCTCTGAAAAACTAGGCTCAGAAGCCAGGAATGGTGCAGACTAAAGAGAATAAGCAGGTGGAGATATGCTCTGCTGACTCAGGAACGAACTGGGCTGAGAGAAACCAACTTGGAATGCAGTCCTGGTGCTAAAACAGGAACAGAAAAGCCTCGGCTGAACCCCGCGCCATTGGAAGCCGCGATTTGGGTTTCCCGCCACGGCGGCTGGCTGCCTCTACATCAGCTCGGCAAGGAGAGAGACGCGCGGAAGCTCTGAGAACGGCAATCTGCGAACGGAGTCAAAAACAGGACGGGCAGGGAGGTGTGCACCAACTAGTGGTGAGGTGAGTGAGAGAAACTGACACTCCACCACAGTTTGACTCCAGCAGACTTTCTGGGCCCGAGCAGTCCTACGGGAGCAGGGCGCGGTGGCGACTCCAGCCACACAACCCCCTCTCGGGCGGGATTGGTGAAAAGTGCCTGGCCTGCGTGACGCTGCCTGCGGACCCAGTAGGCTAGCCCAACCCAGATCCCAGAGCCTGACGGTGGCCGGGAGGGGCGGGCCCCACATAGGCTGCCTGGTGTGCAGTGGTGAGCGGGAACACCTAACCAGCGCAATTCGATCAGGCTGTGGCTGACAGGGAGAGAAGCTAGGCCTCTCATATAAGCTTGCATATATAAGAAACAGAGAATATGGGAAGAGGAAGCAACAAGAAAGGCTCCTCGGCCCCCAATTCTGAGAAACAGGCAATAACGGACACCGCACCAATAGACATTAAGCGCCATATAGAGAGCCTCATAGACCAATTCAGGAATGAAGTTATCAACGACCTGAAGCTAGAAGTATGCAGAATAGTTAGAGAAATGCTAAGCACCACCCAGGAAAAAACAGATGGTGGAATGGAAGAACAGAAAAAGAGGGGAGAATCGTTTGATGGAGAAAACAGAGAAAGCATAGAGTACGTGAAGCAGGTTCAAAGGGACTATCAAGAAACCAAGAAGTCTATCCAAGACTGGCATAACAGCTTGAAAGAAACTAAGGACAGACTATCTGATCTGGAGGGCAGACTTGTAATATGGGAGAATGAAATGAAAAACTTCTTAAAAATAACAAAGAAACAAACAGCAATAATACAAAGACAAGAAGATGATAAGAGGAGCCATAATTTAAGGATTAAGAACATAAAAGAAGAAGTAGGGACACAAACAAGTGAACTACAAAAGCTACTCACAGAAATAATCCAGGAGAATTTTCCTAATTTAGCAAAAGGTAAAGATACTCAGATGTATGAGGCATATAGGACCCCAGCTACCTACAACCCAAACAGAGAAACACCCAGGCATATAATAATAAAAATTTCAAAAATTCAATGCAAGAACAGAATATTAAAAGCTGCCAGAGACAAGAAACAGACCACTTACAAGGGAACACCCATCAGAATTACAGCAGATTTCTCTGCGCAAACCATCAAATCACGAAGAGTGTGGGGGGAAATAATTCAAGCTTTGAAAGATAATAATCTCCAGCCAAGATTGAGATATCCTGCACAACTGTCTCTGGAAATTGATGGAAAAACAAGGTGCTTCCAGGATAAAGAGGAACTGGGAGAATTTGCAACCACCAATTCAACTCTACAGAAAGTATTGCAGGATATTCTAAAAAAAAGAAAAATACAAAGAACCCAGAAATAGTGGCGGGGAGGCCACAATGAATGGAGCAGAGAACAAAATGAAGAAGACAAACTGACAGCTACTGACAGAAAAAGAGCTCAACAGAAATGAGACAGAGAAGATTGGATGATAGGAACAGCTATTTTGGAGAAAATGACATCTTAATAGGTAATACTGATTTAGTATCATCTTGTTTTGAAGTCTCATCTAGCTTTTGTTCTTCTGTCTCCAATGGTCTAAATAGGTTGTATCTTATTGGATTTTATTATGTACAATAGTATAAGCAAAAACCTTTTAAAGACAAGGAGATTATACAGAAACCATTGTTCATTTTCTGTTAGTCGATTCTAAATACTCTGTAATGCTGTCATTCTCTTAAATGGTTTTACATTGTTTTGATATACTTAATGCTACAGTATACGAAGTTGTACTCAAGGACTTCAAGGAAAGAGTCAATATGGTAACCACTTTTAGGTCGGAATTATCTGGTGGTGAAACACTATTCTGCTTAAATAGTTATGTTTTGATCTGTGCTGTTTCGCTGTTATGCCCTCTTTTATCTCAATCTCCACTCCATTATTTACTTTTTTATTTTTTTTATCCTTTTAATTAAAGGGAAAAAAATAGCAGGATATATTATAGTAACCCACTTTGACCTTCTATTATTTTGATTTGAAGCCCTGTATTACTATCACCATCTTGTTTTTGACTGATGTTCCCCTATTCTGTTTTGCTGGATAGTATCAGGTTCGAAAGTTTAGGCATCAGCTGTGAAGATAATGAGATTCATTATAACGCCCATTCTCGTTGACTTTTATCTACTTTTGAAGACCTACAATGTCTTCAATGTTTTGGTTTTGTCGGTTTTGTTCTTTACTGTTTTGTTCAATTGTATTATAACTAATGATATAGGCAATTCGATTAGAGATAGCAGGAGGCATTATGGTAACCATTGTTGATCACCTTGTATTATGTTTTTACATTATCTATTATGTCCACCCTTTTGACTTGACCGATTCTGTTCTGTCACATTTGGTTTTACTCTCTTCCAAAAAAGCAATAAGAACCGTGGGAGCAATGAAACCCAAAATGTGTAATAGTCATTGTACAAAAGAGAGGAAAAGAAAGTGCTCTAAACTATATAACTGCATATATATTTAAGTGTATAAGATAGAAAATGATATCACAGAGTTTTATTGGATCATTGAACAGAACTGTTTGCAGTATCATTGTTGGAATGTCCACTCTACAAGCTTTAATTTTGTGACTTGAACAATTAATTCTAAGATGGCAATATGTAATCCATTAACTAGTGATTTCCTACTGTTCATTTTTTTTCCTCTGTAAATCTGTATAACTTGTACCCTTTCACTGTTTTTTTTTCTTCTTTCCTCCTTAAATAAAATAAAATTAAAAAAAATAAATTCCAAAGCAACCCTTATCTTCCATTAGCTTCTACATTCTTCCTCTATATATCTCTTAGTAACATCCCTCAAGTTTTCGAATCTAGTCCAGAAGTCCATTTTTCCTCTCACTCCTCAAAAGTGTAAAAGCATCTTGGTTTGGTCATTTCTTTAGACTGCTGCTTTGAAAATTCCCATGTATGTGTAAATAAAACTTCAGTGCTTTTCTCTCGTGGATCAGCTCTTATACTAATTGGATTGCTAGATCCAGCCAAAGCACACATAACAATTAGGGGGTGGCAGGGACTTCTCTCCCCTGCCAACTCTCAACCGAAGGCAGCTCTCCCTACTGGCTGGCATGAGGCTTGCTCAGGCCCACTGGAGCCAGGACCTTGAACTCTCACAAAAGGCAGCAAACAATCAGATTCTTTGCCAGTGAGCTTCTTCAATGTGGGGATCTGTCAAGGAGAGAATTATAAGACTCTTTGTCTCTTTCTCTCTCTAAAAATTTAGATTGACGGAAGAAAATATTTTGTGAGCTAGTTCTTTGCAGAAAAGCAAGTTTGAGTGTTTTGCAAGTACTCTGAATTTCTATTTGATACTTTTCCTGACAGAGACAGTCTTTGGTTTCATTGTCCTGTCTTTCTGTGTTGTGTATCATAAGAAGCAAAAGCTTACAGAAAGATCCCAAGGGTAGGTGTTCATAAGCTTGTTGGTCACACTGGCCCTGCAGACTGATGGGCTTGTGGTTCCCACTAGACCAGTATGTATTTAGACAAAACTTTGTGAGTCCCCAAATCAATGAAAGTAGATGAAATCCCTCTCTTGTCTCATGTCCTGAGAGTTTGTTTTTGTAAGCAAAAAGGACGCTCTGTGCCACCTTAATGACACAAGTGTGGCCCTGGGTCTTAGAAGCCATCTGAAATATGGGTATTCGGTATGTGTAAGATACTAAATTGTAGTCTCTGTGTCTAACCCTGCCAAGATCTCAAGAGTGTGTCTTAATAAGAGACTCCAGGGCCAGGCACACAGTGCACAACTGTAATTCCAGCACTCGGGAGGCCAAGGCAGGAGGATAGAGAGTAGCCTGGGCTCCATAGGAGTTCAAAGCCAGCCTGAACTACATAGCGAGACCATGTCTCAAAAAGTCAAAAAGTCGAGAGGAGAGAGAGAGACAGAGAGACAGAGAGAGACAGAGACAGGAAAGAAAGAAGCTCAAGCCCACAGAGTTTTTGTTATCCCACCCCGGCATAACATTTCCCATTTGGTGCTGGAAAACTTTCCAGCGTCTCCTTCCTAGTATAACAGATGGAAGGTCTGAAGTTAGAAGCATCTCACATTTGTGCAGGCGGCTGGAGGGTCATGTACACATAATCACCATCTGTCATTGTCTGTGTTAGTAAGGGTCACTTGTTTTCCCAATCTGTCTCTGAGAGCAAACTTTGGATCACACATAGGGCAACTTCTGTGCCTGTTTTAGAAAGTTTCTTTCTTCCTCATCCAGCTACCATTTTTCAAGCCCTGCTGACATTGTGTGTCATTGTATCAGTTGTCTCTGCTCAGCTTTGCTTAAAAACAACTTTACTGAGATATAATTTGTCTGTCATAAAATTTATTTTAAGATACAATGTTATAGAGATCCCTTTCCTGTCCTTGACGAGGTCCAAGAAGGTTGGTATTTGTAATCCCATGAAGAAGTTATGGAATTCTAGTGAGTTAATATCAATCTTCCACTTCCAGTGTTACCCAAGGCAAGAATAAACACACCAAGATGTATATATAGTTATGGGAAATAAAGGGGATCCTAAGTCCAGCCAAGATGGTGGTTCCCCAGAAAAAGACCACAACCCAGAGCCCAAGCCAGGTTCTATTAATTCTTCATGAGAGGACTGGTTCAGGGATGAGTGCTTGTGAGTGTCGGGAATATGTGACTGCTATGAGCTGGGCTAGGTAGGAGGTCTGAGATCACCTCTGCAATGTGCAAGAAATGAAAAGAGAGTAATCGGCATAACACAACTGAGGTAGTATTAATAATTTGGGATTGGTGCTTCAGTTCTGTCGTACAATCCTTTTTGCCCTAAGAAATCATAGCATCTTTCTTTAAGCTCAGTCCCACCTGACATTGTGGAACACGGTCCTCCATCCTTCCTGGCTCAGTCACCTTTTTCCGGGAGTTACTGGCCAGGGAAACAGTGTCATCTTGCCTCAAGGACCTCACATTATTACCCCCACTAGCCCAATTTGCATTGTTTAAAGCCAATTAAAGGACGAGGAAATAGCCTAGCCAGCTCTGTACGTATCAATACATAGCGACAGGGCCAAGTTTATCCAAAATGGAGATAATTGCTCTTTCAAGAAGAGTCAAGGAGGGTCTGTGTGGCTCCCCACACAATGTTTTTTAGCATATTTCATTATTAAATTTTTGTATATGTGCTGCCAAAGTAAGCTCTATTGCATTATTAAATTTTAAAACTATTGTAAAATAAATATAAAGCTTGCCATTTGAACTATTTAAGTGTACAATTCTGCAACATTGATTACGTTCACAACTCTGTACAACTATCACCACTATTTCCAAACCAGGTTTGTTTTTAATGCCTCTGAATCCTGACTGGCTATTGATTGTAACTAACCTGTAGCAGAAATTTTAAAAGATACTGAAAAGTTATGTGAAACTTTGACTGCTCTGATATCTCAAGTATGCACAGCTCTGTTCTCACATTTCTTTTGCATTAAAAAAAAAGAAAGAGGAAAAGGAAGAGAAGGCAAAGAAAAAGAAAAGGAAGGGGAGGGGAGAAGAAGGTAGGGAATGGGAATGGAAAGGAAAAGGAAGGGAAGGCCAAGAAGGGAAGGCAAGGCCAGGCACCGAGCTTTCCTCAGGCAAATCTTACCATGTCTTTAAAATGAACATTTAAAACTAACAAATTCCTCTGTTAATTCCCTTCAGCTCAGGAGGGTAAAAATACTTCCAATGTTAGTTTTAATCACTTGTCTTCAGGATACCCACTTATCCTTTACTCTTCTGTGGATGGGTCTTGATTTCCTGTCTTGTCTTGCTGTTTTTGACTTTCCATTTCTAGGGAGAAATAGGTTATTGGGCCTTTGTGTATAGATGGTCCCAAAATATGGCTAGATTTTTTAAAGTATTCATCACAATCCCATTTATGACTAAGAAATCTTTCTTCTTCTTACCTCATATTTGCCAAGCGGTCACTTACACCACTGAGCTAAACCCCTGGCCCTAAGAAATCATTTAAACTGGTATTAAGAGTGCCTTGGCTTTTGATAGGATGGTATTTCTGCTTCTTGTTTAGAGTTTGATTCTTATTTATTCTGGTTTCACATGTAAATATCTGTTACAGTTTGTATTGTTCACTTAGGATTGCATTTAATTTAAAGCTTTATGTTTAAAGCATAATAGCAATTTTGTATGTTGTACTTTCTCTCCGGAGCTGAAGTAGAACTATACTGAATACTCAATAAAATAGTTTAAAGGATAAGTATAGCTCAGTGTTAGAGCATATGCCTGGGGTGAGTGAGGTCCTGAGTCTAATCCCTAGTACAACAGAAAGAGAGACAGGAAAGAAAGAAAGAGAGAGAGAGAGAGAAAGAAAGAAAGAAAGAAGACAGAGACAAAGAGAAAGGAGAGGGAGGGTAAACAAAACAAATAAATACAAATTTCAAAGACAAAACCACTTGTATTAATCAGCTTTTCATTACTTTAACAAAATAACTGAGATAATCAATTTCAGAACAGTAAAGGTTCATTTTTACTTAATTTTGGAAATTTCAGTCCATGGGCCATTGATTCCACGGCTTTTGGATCTGTAGAGAACAGTGAGGCAAGAGATAGCATGGCAGCACCCTACGCTCACAACAGGCAGAAAGCCTTCTGGTTCTTAGAGACCATAAAAGAATCCTACTTTCACCACACTTCCTTAACATTGTGACATGAACCTGAGAAATATGGCATTGGCCTCACCATATTTCCTTTATATCCTGACCGCCTAAAAAGTACGCTCCTACCCTTACTTACTTCTTTAATCTCTCACATGAGTCCACTATTTCAGCACAACCAAGAGTAACCCCAGGATCATTATGATGCGGTATTAGCATTTTAGTTTTGACTTCTGTGATGCACTCTGGCAGTCATGCTGGCTCCATTCAAACCATATAAGTTTACAAACTCCTTTTCTAGCATGGGAGTAGAGAGGCACAGTTGATTAGACAGAAGTCCATTTAGTTGCCACTCCTGGCCACTCTCAAATTCTAGGAAAACAAAAGAGCAGCTAACTGTGGGACTCTGCCATTGTCATCCTGGCTTTGCTCATCCATGCTCCGTCAAGATGTGCTTCCCTTACTGGCAGTTACCATCTATAGACACTGCCCATTTGGAAGTCTCCCAAGTGTACTTTAACATGTTAACAACGGTGCTGTAATTAGTGTGTTCCACTGCCAGGCAACTTGAATCACCAGTGATACATATGTATTGCTGTTTCATCAGGTGGCTTTTTATTAATTTTATTAATAAAAAGACCCATAAAGTGATTAGATCCACTTGCGTCACCAGTGAGTAGTACAAGGCCACTCAATGGGAGAGTCATGCATGTACCACCATTGGTTTAAGTCAGTGGGAATGTGTTAACCTAAAATATACAGGGATCACTCTGAGTCAAGCTTATTCTTGAACTTCCTCGTCAGTCCATTCTGATGGAGTCTCATCACTCCATTCTGTGGAGTGTACTTTCCCTTTAATGAATATCTCCCTTTCTTTCTCTTTTTGTGTTCTTTTCATTTCTTTATTTAGGGTATAAAGAGCCTGGCTATCAGGTGAGGCAGGGACACCTGGCCAGTAACAGTAATACTATCTTAGTGGGAGCACAGGGCAGAGGAAGCTCCTCCACTTCATGGCTGAGAACAGAGGAGAAAGAGAGGAAGAAACCAAGATCCCACAGTCTCCTTGAAGGGCACATTCCCAGTGCCTACAGCTCTAGATCCATAACAGAGAAATCTGATTTCCATCTACTCCAGTTTGGATGTTGAATGTCCCACAGAGTCCTCATATAATAAAGTTTTGATCCCTGCATGATACAATTGGGAGGTGGTGGAACCTTTAGGTGCTTGAGGCCCAGTGGGTGATCCTTAGGTCTTTGAGGTGTGCCTTGAAAGAAGATTATGGAATCCTGCTGCTTACTCCTTCTCTTTGGCCATGAAGTGAGTTGATTTGCTCTGCCACATGTTTCTGCCATGATGTGCTTTCCCACAATAGGCCCCAAACAATAAAATCAATCAGTCATGGACTGCAATCTTGAAATACGTGAGCCAAAACAAACCTTTTCTCTTTATGTATTATTTTAAGTACAATAAAACCTTAGTTTGTGAGCATAATTTATTCTGGAAACATGTTCATAATCCAAAGCACTTATATAACAAAGCAAATTTCATAAGAAATAATGGAAACTCAGGTAATACATTACACAGTCCCAAAGTATTTATATAAAAATGATTACAATAATGTAATATAATAAAAAGTAATAAGTAAAATACAAATTAACCTGTACTTACCTTTGAAAATCTTCATGACTGATGTGAGGGAGACAAGAGGAAGATTATAGGATGATTTTCTCTATCATTAACAGAATCATTGCTATCTATTAGCTCAATAAATCTTTTTCTTTTCATGCAACTTTAAAGAAAAACCTATCCAATAACACTCGCTTTCGCATAGTTTTGAAAATTTCATGAAAATATAATATTGCATTGTTATTAAACAGATTCATTGCTTGCACTACTGCAGCCTTATTCAGGTGTGCTTTTACACAAAATTTTGCACTGTTACCCACATTTTACACATCTCCCTAATCTCATTTGAGGTGAAGGATTCCTCTATCTTTTTCTCCTCTTTCTCTTCTTCCTCATCTTCCTCCTCTTCCTCATTTTCCTCCTCCTCCACCTCCACAGATGAGGTCTCCTTCATAACCTTTTGCTGTTGGGAAATTAACAAGCAACTCCAGGAAGCTTTAAAGAAATTCAAACTTGAAATAATCTCCCAGGGAAAAGAAGAAATGATAAAAGAAATGAAAGAGATTCTGAATATATCTAAAGAAAACACAGTTAAAAAATTGGAGGAGCTAAACAAAAAGATAGAATCCCTAGATGAGCAATATAAGAAACAAACAGAATACATAATGCCGATGCACAGAGACATACAGGAAATAAAAAATTCCACTGAAAGTTGTAAAAACCGCCTGAATGAAAGTGAAGATAGAATTTAAGACCTTGAAGACAGGATTGCAGCTAGTGAACAGGAAAGGAAAGATCTTTTAAAAATAACAAGGAATCAGGAAACAACAATTCAACAACTGCAAGATGATGCAAAGAAAAATAACATAAGAATGATAGGGATTAATGAAAAAGAAGGAGACAACATAAAGGATGTCAAGAGGATATTTAGAGAAGTAATGGGTGAAAATTTCCCAAGCATGAGATCAGAAACCGACATCTGTATCAGTGAAGCATATAGAACTCCAAATAGTCATAACCAAAATAAAACTACACCCAGACATATAATAATCACCATCCCAGAAATCCAACACAAGTATAGATTATTAAAAGCTGTCAGAGAGAAAAGACAGATCACTTATAAAGGAAAACTTATCAGAATCACAGCAGACATCTCAGCACAAACAATAAAGTCAAGAAGATAATGGAATGAAGTATTCCAGATCCTAAAGCAAAATGATTTCCAACCTAGACTGATGTATCCTGAAAAACTATCATTCAAAATTGATGGTGAAATACGATACTTCCATGACAAAGAACAGCTGAAGAACTTCATGAACACCAAACCAACTCTGCAAAAAATATTGAAAGACAGTTTAGATACACAAAGGAAAAAACCACGAAGCAAAGTGGATAATTAAACAGAACAGAAAGATAAAGATGCAACAGCAGAGAGATAACATGTCAACAATAAACCAGCATTTAACAGTAATAACCATTAATGTAAATGGTCTCAATGCACCAATCAAAAGAAACAGACTAGCAGAAAGGATCAAGAAACCAAATGCAACCATATGCTGTTTACAGGAAGCCCATCTAACCCAGAAGGATACTCACAGACTGAAAGTCAAAGGATGGAAAACAATACTTCATGCAGCAGGAACCCAAAAAAAACCAGGAGTAGCCATTCTGTTTGCAGACAACGTGAACTTTAAACCAACAATGACCATAAAGGACAAAGAAGGTCACTACATACTCGTTAGGGGAAAACTCCAAGAGGAAGAGATAACTATCTTAAATAGATATGCACCAAACTCCAGAGCACCCAGTTATATAAAACAACTATTAACAGAAAAGAAAACTCAAATTATCAGTAACACAATTGTAACAGGAGACCTTAATATGCCATTGACACCAAGGGACAGATCAACCAGACAGAAAATGAGCAAAGAAATAACAGAACTGAATCACACCTGCAAACAAATGGATTTGACAGACATATACAGAATGTTCCACCCAACAACAACAGAATACACATTCTTCTCAGCAGTACATGGATCATTCTCTAAAATAGACCATATATTAGCTCACAGAACATATTTAAACAAATGCAAAAGAGTTGAAATCATCCCTTGCATGTTATCGGATCATAGCGCTCTGAAATTAGAAATTAATGATAAAAGATACTGCAAAAGTCCACAAACACATGGAAACTGAATAACACACTCTTGAGTAATCAGTGGGCCACAGAAGAAATTAAAGAAGAAATTAAACAATACCTACAAGAAAATGAAAATGCAGATACAACTTACCGGAATTTGTGGGATGCAATGAAAGCCGTCCTCAGAGGAAAATTTATTGCACTGAGTTCCCACATCAGGAAATCAGAACGAATACAAATAAATAACTTGATGCTACACCTCAAACAGCTAGAAAAAGAAGAGCAAGTCAAGCCCAAAGCCAAAAGAAGAGAGGAAATTATAAAAATCAGAGCAGAAATCAGTGCAATAGAGACTAAGAAAACAATCCAAAGAATCAATGAATCAAAGAGTTGGTTCTTTGAAAGAATAAATAAAATCGATAAGCCCCTAGCCAACCTTATTTAAAAAGGGGAAGAAAAAGCTCAAATTCATGCAATAAGAAATGAAAAAGGTGAAATCACTACAGACCCAACAGAAATACAGAAGATCATCAACACCTATTTCAAAAACCTCTACTCTCAAAGGTTTGATAACACAGAAGAAATAGACAGATTCTTAGAAACATATGAAGTACCAAAGTTATATCAAGAGGATGTAAAACTGTTGAATAACCCAATCTCTGTTAATGAAATTGAAAATGTAATTAAGTCCTTACCTACAAAGAAGAGCCCAGGCCCAGATGGATTAACTGCAGAATTCTACAAGAAATACAAAGAAGACCTAATGCCAGCACTCCTCAAACTATTCAATGAAATTGAAAGGGAAGCAATCCTTCCTAAGTCATTCCTGGAAGCAAATATCACTCTAGTACCAAAACCTGAGAAAGACCCAACTAAAAAAGAGAACTATAGACCCATCTCCCTAATGAACACAGATGCAAAAATCCTCAATAAAATATTGGCAAATAGGATGCAGCAAATCATCAAGAAGATTATACACCATGACCAAGTGGGATTCATCCCAGGAATGCAAGGATGGTTCAACATATGTAAATCAATAAATGTAATCCACCATATCAATAAAGCCAAAAGTAAGAATCACATGATCATTTCTATAGATGCAGAAAAAGCCTTCGATAAGATCCAACATTCATTCATGATAAGAACTTTACAGAAAATTGGAATGGATGGTCTTTACCTCAATATAATTAAGGCCATTTATAACAAACCAACAGCCAGCATCATACTAAATGGCCAAAAATTGAAAGCCTTTACTTTAAAATCAGGCACAAGACAAGGATGTCCTTTATCACCACTCCTATTTAATATAGTACTGGAAGTACTAGCCACAGCAATTAGGCAAGAGAGAGAAATACAAAGGGTAAAGATAGGAAAAGAAGAAGTTAAATTATCATTGTTTGCAGATGACATGATACTCTACATAGAAGACCCCCTAAACTCCATTGAAAGACTCTTTACAATAAATAAATTCAGTAATGTAGCTGGATACAAAATCAATACTCAAAAATCAATAGCATTCCTATACACTAACAACAAAATCACAGAGAGGGAAATAAGAGAAACCACACTCTTCACATTAGCAAGCAAAAAAATGAAATATTTAGGAATTACTCTTATGAAAGAAGTGAAAGACCTATACAAGGAAAATTATAATACACTGAAAAAAGAAATTGAAGATGATCTCAGAAAATGGAAAAACATCCCTTGCTCATGGATAGGAAGAACAAACATTGTGAAAATGGCCATTCTCCCAAAACTGTTATACAGATTCAATGCAATCCCAATAGAAATACCATCAACATACCTTATAGATCTAGAGAAATCACTCCTAAATTTCATCTGGAACCAGAAGAGACCTAGAATCGCAAAGGCAATTCTAAGCAGCAAAGACAAAGCAGGAGGCATCACAATCCCTGACTTGAAGTTATACTACAAAGCAACAGTAGTAAAGTCAACATGGTACTGGAATCAAAGCAGAGACGAAGATCAATGGAATAGATTAGAAGATACAACCACAACTACAAACACATTCAACCACCTTATCTTTGATAAAGGAGCCAAGCAGGTTCACTGGAAGAACGACAGTCTCTTTAATAAATGATGCTGGAAAAACTGGCGCTCCATTTGCCGAAAACTAAAGCTAGACCCATGTCTATCACCATGTACTAAATTAAAATCTAAATGGGTCAAAGATCTGAAACAGAAACACTAAATCTATTGGAAGACAAACTGGGTAGAAGCCTTGAAGACATAGGGGTAGGTAGAGAATTCATGAACAGGACTCAAACCGCACGGGAAATAATTCCCAGAATCAATAACTGGGACCACTTCTTATTAAAAAGTTTCTGCATATCAAAAGAAATCTCCAGTATAGTGAAAAGAAAACCCACAAACTGGGAAAAGATTTTAGTGAACTCTCTCTCAGACAAAGGACTCTTGTCTAAAACATATAAAGAATTTTAAAAAACTCAGACCCCCAAAATTCAAAGATCCAATCCAAAAATGGGCATCTGAGATGAATACGCACCTCTCAGATGAAGAAATACAAATGGCAAATAAATACATGAAAAAATGTTCACCATCATTGGTCATTAGAGAAATGTAAATTAAAACCACACTGAGATACCATCTCACTCCTGAAAGAATGGCCAGGATCAAGAAAACCAACAACAACAAATGCTGGAGAGGCTGTGGGGAAAAAGGAACTCTGCTGCACTGTTGGTGGGAGTGTAGACTGGTACAACCTTTGTGGAGGTCTGGAGATTTTTCAAAAGCTGGGATTGGAAGTCCCATTTGTTCCAGCTATTCCACTTCTAGGCATATTCCCAGAAGAAATGAAAGCATCATACCACAGGGATATATGTGCACCTATGTTTATAGCAGCACAATTTGTAATCGCCAGATCTTGGAAACAACCCAAGCGTCCATCAACTGAGGAATGGATAAAAAAGTTGTAATATTTCTATACAATGGAGTATTATTCAGCTATAAAGAAGGATCACATTGAGATATTTATCAATAAATGGGTGCAGCTTGAGACCATACTCATAAGTGAAATAAATCAATCTCACATGTGTGAATACCAAATAGTTTCCCTAATGTAAGTAATGATTCAAATATATTAAAATATGTGGTAATCATGATTCCCCATTATGTGGCCTTGAAGCCTTATAAAGTTTTCACTTATTAATTGGAAAGGCTTTATTCTGAGCTTCTTGATATGGAAATATTTGAAGCTATAGTATATGAAGTTTTATTCAAATATTTCAAGGAATAAGACACTATGGTAACTACTATTAAGTCGGGTTATTTGGTGGTGAAGCACTAGGTTGCTGAAATAGTCATGCTTTGACCTGTATTGTTATATTGTTATGTCCTCTTTTATCTCAATCTCTCCCTTACTCATTAAAAAAATTATTTAGTTGTTTTTTATGGTTTTAAATTTAATTAAGGGGAAAAATTTTTAAATTAGCAGGATATATAATAGTAACTTTTTTACTCTAAGTTCCTATTAACTTGTTTTGAAGTCCTGTAATACTCCCACTATCTTATTTTGACTGATTAGACTCTGTTCCATTCTGTATGATAGTATCAAGTTTGAGGGTATAGGCAACTACTTTGAAGGCAATAAGATTCACCAAGATGCCCATTCTGGTTTGACTATTATCTCCTTTGGAAGTCCTGTAATGTTTACAACGCTTAAGTTTTATTGGTCTTGTTCTCTACTGTTTTGTTCAACTTTATAATACCTAATGAGATAGACAATTCTTTTTAAGGAAACAAGAGGCATTATGGTAACCACTGTTGATAACCTTATACTCTGTTTTTACATCATGTGCTATGTCTATCCTTGGTTTTGACTGACAGCTTTGTTTTGCCATATTTGACTTTATTCTCTCCCCCCCAAAAAAAGTAATAAGAACTAAGGAGTAATAAAACCCAAAATGTGTAAGTTTTGTTGTGAAAAAGAGAAGGAAAAAAAAGTGCTCTAAAAGATACAACAGCAAGTGTGTTTAGGGGTGTTAAATAGCTGACCATATTAATGTTTTTGGTTGGATCACTGAACACAACTGTTCGAAAAAAGTAATAAGAACTAAGGAGTAATAAAACCCAAAATGTGTAAGTTTTGTTGTAAAAAAGAGAAGGAAAAAAAGTGCTCTAAAAGATACAACAGCAAGTGTGTTTAGGGGTGTTAAATAGCTGACCATATTAATGTTTTTGGTTGGATCACTGAACACAACTGTTCGAAAAAAGTAATAAGAACTAAGGAGTAATAAAACCCAAAATGTGTAAGTTTTGTTGTAAAAAAGAGAAGGAAAAAAAGTGCTCTAAAAGATACAACAGCAAGTGTGTTTAGGGGTGTTAAATAGCTGACCATATTAATGTTTTTGGTTGGATCACTGAACACAACTGTTCGCAGTCTCACTGTTTGAATGTCCACTTTGTATGCTTTGATACTGTGACTTGAGCAACTATCTCTAAGATGATAATATGTAATCTATTAACTGGTGATTTCTTATTGTTTTTTTTTTTTTTGTAGTTCTGTATTACTTGTACCCTTACACCGCTTTGTTTTGTTTTGTTTTTTCTCTTTTTCCTTTTAAATAAAATTAAAAAAAAAAAAAGAAAATCGAGTAGATTTAAGATCCTGAGATCTAATAGATATGAACCAGCCACATCATTGGGGAGCCAAAAAGGATCCTAACTTTCTCTGCTGGGAACTCACACTCACTATGGGTACCTAGTCAGTATGACACACAGCCCTGTGTCACATGCATGCTTCAGTGATGCTGCAGGAGGTACAGGCCCAAAACAAGGGCCCTTTATTCTCTCTAGAGGCTGGGGCTGCCTGCACAGAGGGTGTCAGAAATGGGACCAAGAAGTGTCAACCTCCTTCCTACCCACCCAGAATCCCTATGGGCTTGACCAATCAGTTCCTTGGAAGTCGCAGTTCCAGCTCTCAAATGCATAGAGCCAGACACATTAAGACCAAACAGCAAGTGTGGTTCAGATTTTACTGGAATCACATAGGCAGTGTAGGGCTGTACACCAGGCTACACTGGTCTCTTCAGCAGTGCTGGGGAGCACAGAGCTGAGCTCCAGGAGGGTCCGGGCTAACCTCCTTGAAGCAGACACAATGATGGGTAGGATGGTCAGGCTGGTTTTAGTGCAAGACACCATAGTGGTAGCATTAGGAGAGGGTTTTGCCAAAGGAAAATGAAGAGCTAGCACTTTAAAGGGCTTGGCTGGACCAGGGATGACACAAGAGAAAAGAGAGTTTACAGGGCTTTTTCAATTGGGGGAAATAACTGTAAAGTAGTATGAGGGCTGCAGGGGTCTGGCTGACCCTCAGAGCACTGGGCAGCAGAAGAAAACTGGCTTCTCACTGCCATCTTCCGGCTGTCAAGGTCCTATTTGTTTCCCCACTTTGCAGTCTTCATAAACACGGGTCTTGGAAAGAAGCGGCTGGACTTCATGTAAGCAGAAATCTTCTCTAGACCCTAGGAGCAAGAAAGAGAAAAAAGGAACTTAGGATCTAGGCCCCAGTGGGTCTAGGGAAAGCCTATCCATGGGGCTCAGCTGCCATAGAAACATAGAACTGCTTCGTTCCAACTCTGGTGAAGAACGCTTCAATTTCCTGTAACTGAGGGACAACACTGGGGAGGGCTGTTTAAAGTGTCTCATACCCACCACCTACTGAAACACAAGATTATAAAATCCACTCAACATCCCACAAGATAGGTTCTCCCACTCCCAGTTATCAGATGTACAGAGAGGGTGGCACGCTCACACAGCCAGTGTGTGAGACAAGCCTGGGTGCAGCCTGGCTCTGCCTCTGCAACTCTGCACTGTCTTTGCTGCCCTCATCACAGGAGACGCTGTGATTCCCAGGCTCACAGACACTGGCTTTTTTCAATGGGGCAATTTCTGCTTGCCTGGCTTTAAAGCAAGAGGATGGATCTAGTAAGACAAAGAGACTCAAAATGTGCCTGGGCTCCCTTTGAAAAAGCCCAGACTTCATCCAGTCACTCAGTACATCCAGGAAGAACTTGGAATCAGGCAGTAAAATGACTGCACTCACTTCCCATAAATCAGAAAGTCCAAACTATTCTACTTGGTATCTGAATCCAATCTCACTGCATCCCAAACTACTTTATCTGCAGCCCTGCTAGAGCGGGCCTGGAAGAATGCCACTCAGGGGCTTTCCATCAACTTTCCAGGAGTGAGTACAGGATGCTTTCTGAAGAGCTCAAAATCCAGAGCTGCCTGATTCCATCACACCAGGCCCAGCTGGCCACAGCCTACAGCTCTCACCCCTGCAACCCAGCCCTCCCTCCTCATAGTCCTATCAGCTCTTACACAATCTTCAAGGCCACACTGCCTGGACCAGAACCAGAGCTGATGAGAACTAGCTGAGAAAGCAAATCACTTCATGTGGGGTGGGAAAGGAGCAAATTCCAGGCTGTAAAACTAGTTAGATAAATGCTTCAAAATTCCCAAACCTCTTATAAAATAGGCTCTGCTGGGCTCAAACAGGTGGACTCTGGATGATCCATGGTTAGCTATGAGGTGAGGTCCAGGTTCTCTCCCTAGCACACGGGTGGTGGCACATGACCCCACAATCTGGTATGCCTGCTCTCCTCAGCTACACTGAGTCCTAGCATAGGGTGAGGGGTCTCTGCATCTCCCTCTGAGACTGACACAGAGACTCATAGTGAAGAAGTGGAAAATGTCAGTATTTAGGAGTAAAAACTCGTGTACTCCCCATTTCACAAATGGAAAAATGGGATATTAGAAAAAAAAACAGGAGAAGGAGAAGACTGAGAAGGACTGTCCCCAACCATAGAACAGGTCAAGATAAAATCCTCCAACAGGCCACCCACAGGTGTACTCAGTCCAGCACGAACTATAACCGCAGGCTCTCAGTGCTTCCCCAGCTGGAGATCTGATTGAGCGAAGCACCCACAGATCAGATGTCACTATTGTCTGCATCTTGGTGTATCACATCCTTGTAGCCTTGTCCTAGCCCTCCTACTGCCAGCTGCACACACTCCTCATATGCTGTTCCATCCTGCAAAGGGTGCTGGGCTGGAAACGCAGATGCACAAGGGCCTAAAGTTCTTTCTTGGAGCACAAAACAGAACCACCTCTTGTTGCCCATAGAAGCCACAGTTGAAAAGGAGCCCAGCACAACCTCCACTGGCACTGGGACATTCAGCAAATGGCTTATCCTCTACAATCTTGGTTCCCTTATCTGTGCAATGGGACTGGCAATTCTGTTAACCTTGTAGGAATGCTGAAATGATACATTTGATGCAATGGATATAAAATGCTGAGCACGGGCCCTGGCATAAAGTCCAGTGTTCTAATAAATGCTAGTTATTCTTCATTTTAGCTCCAGGACAAGGAAAGCATTTGGAAAATGGGGAAGGGAAAGTACATCAAAAGGGGAATAGGATATCCAAGAGGAAAATGAATCAGAGGCATCACCTCAAAGCGGGATATGAAGTTCTTCAGGTTTGGGAACGCATCTAGGCATGTAGGCTCAAATACTTGGTTCCTCTCAATGGTGTCATAAGCGAGGAAGTCCACAAAGGTGATCTGTAGAAAGCCAAGGGAGAGTGGGTTGGAAGCTCACAACCAGGGAAGAATGACAACTTCTCCTCCCATCACTTTCCCCTCTACCTTGTCCCCTGCAAACCATGGCTGCTTTCCCAGGAACTGTGAGAACAGCTTCATCATTTCAGGGAGTCGGTTCAAGTATTCTGGCTTCAGTTTCTCCTGAGGCAGAAAATAGTTGTCACCACTCTCAGACACAAGCTCGCTGGCAGAAAAGCCAGGCTCTTCCATGCTGTACATGGTCCTGGCTGGCCAAGTACGAGCAGCCACCTTCCTGAGATTGCAAATGGGTCAATACCTAAGTTTCAACTTAATATTTCAACATTTATTATATTGCAAGAGGCACTAAACATGATCTGTCAGAGGTAATGGTAAACTGGTAGGAATAAATCACGGCCCCTGAATTTGTTACCACTGATGTCCAAATCAGGTTGTGTGGGTCAGACCCAAAAGTGCTGTGACACCTGGTAGACTTTGATCTCAGACATTAGGCAGAATCAAAGAAGCCAACAATTAATCGTGCCCATGGGAGAAAAAAGTTGAAAGTTCTGCTTCATAGGGAGGCAGAAAAGGGCTTGGAGTTTTGCATGATTTCCAAACAGATGAAGCAAATTTGCCATGGCAAAAGGAAAATGAGAGAGGTACAAAGGCCTTTAGGTCAACTTTGAGCTGCCTACTGGGAAAACTGTCTATCCCTATGGATGTCAAAGAGACACCACTGGGAAACAAGTTGGAAAGGGGTCTGACCATAAGGGTGTCCTTTTAGGTCCAGCTTGTTCTTTGCATAGTTCAAGCCTGTTTATTCCAGGGCTATGATGCTTTAAAGTAACTGGAAGATAAGGTCTAGGGTAGAAACCAGCAGTCATATGTGGAGGAATATGCCCAAAAATTTACTGTCAGATACTGAATTTCCTACTTGCCCAATTTCTAAGATGTACTAAAGTCTACTGAGAGTTTTCATTTAACCTGACATTGAAGTTTGAGGGTCAGTCTGTTGAAAGTTTAGAGTACTAATAGAATGAGTAGTGTTACAGAATTCGATGGCCAACTGGACTAGAGTACATGGAAATGCAAGGATCTGAGCCTCTGATCAAACGCTGAGGGATGGAAGGGGGCTCACAAAGTCAGAGTCGTAGCAAAGCCTGGCCAGCTCCATGCGGGTATCCATAAGCTGGTTCTCCAAAATGTCCACACGAATCTTCTCCTCTTCTGTCTCACCACCTGAAGTCCACACAAGAGACTCACTCTCAGCATCTGACTCCAGTGAAGCTTAGGGGAATGGCCACTGTTCCCCCCACACCAAGAAGCCAGCCATACTCACACAGGTTGTGCTTGCGGGCAATGTAGCGCATGATGGCATTGCTCTGGGTGAGCTTGTGGGTCCCATCAATTAGGTAGGGCAGCTGTACTGACAGCCAGGATAGGTCAGTTGGGATGCCAGGTCCCAGTATCCCTTCCCTGACTTAGAGCAGACATAAGACTTGGCACTCAGTGTGTCTGCCCAGGGCAAGACCTGAACACCTCTACTGTACAATCAATGAATGAGCTGGAACACCCACTATTGCAGAAAGACAGGATAGACAGCCAGGAATGAGACTAAGTGAGCAGAAGTACTAATCCTAGAAACTACATTAAGATGAGTTAGGGACATATTTACTTCCCCCAAACCACCCCTATCCCTTGTACCTACATTGGGAAAGTCAAGTCCCAGCTTGAACTTCTCGTTCAGCCATTGGCTTTGATCATAATCAGGAGCTGTGATGGAGAAGATGAAGTGAAAACAAATCTGACTTTCTCATTAATCTAGTACCACTTTCATGGAATCAGGGGCAAGACTTTCTGATAGTGCATCTGGAATATGAACCTCTGGATTCCACATTGCAAGGTCATAGGGTAAAGTGTGTTTGCAAGGCTTGTGGACCAACAGGATTAAGGCTTGCAAAAGATTTAGAAAAGTACTAAGGGAGACCAAACCCAATTATAGATATAGAGGGTCCCAAATCCCTTGAATTTTTATTTGATACAAGTTTAAAATTTGAGAATCACTCTCTCCGTCAAACTGCATGCTCATCAGGGTTTATGGAAGGGACAGACTCCAACAAGAGCTGCCAACATGAGCAACATGCACCCAAGGCATGGGCTGCTGGGCACCAGTCATCAGGACTGGGCAGGGGTCTCAGCAGGGAGGTGCTATTACCGTCCCCCATGGTGTATCTCTTCTCCACATAGCTGGTGTCTGTATATTCCAGGAGCAGGCGGATGCCGTGAGCCAGCTGGCAGAAGTGACCCATGAAAGAAGTCAAAGATGAAGATACTTGGACTGTGACCTTCACACCCTCCATGGAAACCACTCACCTTCCCCCAACACACACACACACACCCCTCTCAAAGTTTCAAGGGGCCTTCTGACTGGAACAGAGGGCTCCAGAAAATCCTGAAGAGGATTTGTATTTCAGAATCTGGCCCCAGCCTCTCAGCTGGTCCCGCCAACCCTCTCCCCACTATTTAACCCTAGCTCACCCCGCGGATGTCCCAGTAACCTAGAGTCACAGACATGCTGCTGTTGTAGACCGTGCAGGTCTCCCTCTGCCAGCTTGCTCTCCAGGTTCTGAGAGCGCCGGACAAACGGAGGGGCGGGTCCTGGCTGCAGAGGGGACTTGGGTCCTTCCTGCTCCGCCCCCAATCCCAACCAACCCCGAACGCCAGAGCTCCAGCCGGGGCTGCTGGGGAAGGAGTGAGTTCCGTGCAAAGCTGCTTTAGGTCTCGACGTCGGAGTCGCGGGAGCCGGGACTGGGCGCCCAGAAGCCAAAGCAGGACTAGCTGGGTTCTTCTGCTCCCCGGCCCAGCCAGCGACTCCTCGCGCCCATCCTGCTGGGTCCTCTGGGAGCTGCCAAGTGGACTTGGCTGCGGCTGAATGTTGAAAGCAGTGTGGCTGTCCCTTCTTTCCCTTCCTGGAGCCCCTAGAGTTCCTTGGTGAGGCCAATAAGGACTGACTCCAGAGACTTGTGCACCACTTTGTCCACAATAATTAATAGAAATCAGATTGTCGTCAGGTCTTTGCTAACGAGGGTATTGCGGAGGCCACGCCCCTCAGCTGGCACAGCTTAGTCCCGGTTACATGTGCTGCCCACTCTTCAGCTGGAACCAACCTCCAGGCCTGGGTCTCCAGACTCTGTGTCCAGACTCGGGAAGCAGCCATTGGCCTTGAGTCAATTCCCTTACAGATGTGTCCACAGGGCCTGGTCCTCTGAACTGGTATGCTTTTAACCCCTAAGTGTTGTAATTTCGAATTATATGCATCTTGAATTTCAAAAGAAATGTAGATCTACTGGGGGAAAGATTTTTTTAAACTAGCACAAATTAAAATAATAATTTTGAAAGTACGTGACTATTCACCCATCTGGTTCCTCCTTTATTGGAAAAGAAACAGTTGTAGAGATCATGCTACAGCTATGTCCTGTGGAAAAAATCTTTCAAGTTCAGCGTAGTTGGCCATTAAAGGTGAGAAGTCACGTGGGAACTTGAGGGGAAATTTTGGAAATATGATTCACATTCCAGTGTATTGTACCCTAAAAGGAGTGGAGAAGGAGGGAGTCAAGTGCAGGACAAGGAGACCTTCTGGGCCAGGGCAAGAACACTGAGGAGTCAGGCAGACCAGGGCCAGAGGTCAGGAGCCTTCAGAGGAGAGGACCCTCTCAAAAATAGGGCCTCAGAGGCCAGGGAATCATCCAAAGGGGTGATGGGGGTCTCTGGAAGAAAAGAGCAATGGTTGGAATTACAGAGACTAGGCAGTGGTCTGAAGCAAGGAATTACAGCCATTGGTGACCTTACAGAAATCCATCCCAATGCTGTCTGAGACACTGAACATCTGGGTGCTCAGTTTCAACCATACAGTGTGGGAGATTTTCAGTGTTTTAAAGGGGCACTATGCAGAATAATCAACATATCAAGATACAGCTTATAGAATGAGAATCTCCAGACTGGATTCCATAATCCCTTTAAGTTTTGCAACTAATATCTATCACCTTCAAGGAAAATTCACCAAAATTCTATGTAAAATTAAGTCAGAATTTTTCTTTTAAAAAATATAACTTATTAGAAACAAATAACAACAGACAAATTAAAACATGCCCTCCGTCATGGAAATCTTTTTTAAATCTCTTGAGTACTATCTGAGTAAACTTTTCTTATATACATGTTAATTTTACTGCCAAGCGGAATAAATACAAAAAATAATTGAAAGAAATTAAGATCAGAATGAGGTCATATTGCATCACAACGAGCAATAATAAGACAAAAAGACTCTTTTTCTTCAGGAATTTGAAGCGTGACATTTTAAAGCTTCCAAAAAGGAGAGTGTTACATAAACTGTCACTGTCAAGAACTACACATAAGCATGGCATAAAAGACCTAATCCAGGGAGCCAACACAGAGAGGATGATAGTAAGTTGCTGTCTTTTATGGGGCAGAATCCAGAACCAGGCCTGGCTCTTCAGAGAAAGAACGTGAAATTTTGGTTATAACTGCATTTGTGCTTGCACTCAGCAGCTAGAGCTAGAGTTTCACAGAGAGAAAGTTGGAGGAACAGAGAGAAGGTGAAGGAAGAGAAGGGGATGTGGACTTAGCGAGTAGTTGGAAGGTATAAGGGTTCTTTACACTCCTTTTTCAAATTTTCCCAAAACCTGTTATTATTCAAATTAAAAACTACACATACCCTGTGATCCACAATTCATGTACATATTAGTTTGAATTTCATCATCTAAGTCTTGTATTAACTACATAAAATGCAGCCTGAAATTGCTTAATTTTATTTTTGTTTTGTTTTTTACATTTTAACTTTATTATTTTTTACATTTTTAAAAGTTTTATTTGCAATTGATATGCAATAATTGTACATATTTATGGGGTACCATGTGATGTTTGATACATTGTGCAATAAGCAAATCAGGGAATTTAACATATCTAGCACCTCAAATATCCATCATTTCTCTCATGATTGATAAAATGATTGATACATCATTTTTCTAATTATTTTCAAATACACAATACAATAGAGTTAACTAATATCACCCTATTATACAATAAAACACTAGAGCCTATTTGTCCTATCTAGCTGCAATTTTGTACCCATTCCATTGCTGGTCAGTCCATACCCAACCTTCTCCTAGGCTTTGCTAATCATTATTCTACTCCATGTTTCTATGAGATCAGCTACTTTAGATTCCACAAACAAATGAAATCATACAGTACTTGTCTTTCTGTGCCTGGCTTATTTCACTTAGCGTAATAACATCCAAGTTCATCCACACTGCCACAAATGACAAGATTTCATCTTTTTGTGACTGACTAGCATTCCGTTGTGTACGCATACTATGTTTTCTTTACCCAGTCATCTGCTGAAGGGCATTTTGATGATTTCTATACCTTGGATATTATAAATAATGCTGGCTAGATCATATCTCTTCATTCAAAATTATTTTAATATTCAAAAATAGTCACTCAAATATTCAAAAATTTTTGTATTATTATATTGTATTATATTGTATTAATATACAAAAATTTTTGTACTATTCTTCCTTTAGAAGAATAGTCTGTGGTGGAATTTCTAAGGTATATAATCATTTTGATTTCTTGAGGAATCTCCATATTGTTTCCTAAAATAGCTATTACAGTTTACATTCCCGTCAAAAGTGTAAGCATTCCCATCTCACCACATCTATGCCAGCACCTTTTTATTGGTCTTTTTTTATGATGGCCACTGTAGATAGGATGAGGTGATATTCTCTTTAGGTTTTGTTTTACATTTTCCTGGTAACTAGATTACCAGAGCACTACAGGTATATGAAAGCTATTGAGCATCTTGCATACCCCATAGTTCATTTGTATGTTTTCTGAGAAATCTCTATTCTTGTTTTTGCCTATTTTTAAATTAAGAATGTTTGGGTTTGTTTTGGTTTCATAGTTTACAGATATTTCTTTCATATCTCTTGGGTTGTCTCTCCACTCTATTGATTATTTGCTTTATACAGAGGCACAAATTTCCCATAATGAATGTGATCACTACATATGAGAAGAATGCATAAACAAAAAATTCTTCATCCATTAGAAAAAAAAGGGTGGATTTATTATCTTTCCTCCCATTGTGTGTTCTTGTCAGCTGTGTTGACAATTAGTTAGTTGTAAATACACAGATCTATTTCTTTGTTCACTATTCTTTTTTATTGATCGGTGTGTCTGTTTTTATGCCAATACCATGCTGTTTGTTTTTATGCTAATACCATGCTGGTCGTCATGGCTTTGTAGTGTGGTATTTTACCATAAAGCAGAGTGATGCCTCCAGCCTTGTTCTTATTTTTCAAGTCTTTAATGGCTCCATATCACTTTTTGGATTGACTATTTCCTTTCCGGTGAAGAATGTCACTGGCATTTTCTCAGAGATTTTAATGAATCTGTAGACTGGTTTAGATAGTGTAGGCATCTTAATAATACTAGTGCTTTCATTTTATGAATATGGAGTGTCTTTCCACTTTTGTGTGTGTTCTCTTCAGTTTCTATGGTAACTGTTTTGTTGTTTTCATTACAGTAATATTTCACCTCTTTGTTAAACTTATTCCTAGATATTTTACTTAATTTTTTGTAGCTATTATAAATTGGAGTGCTTTTAAATTTCTTTTACAGATGGTTCGATCTCAGTGCATAGAGATACTTTTCGCATCCTTGTCACAGTCCAGGAAGTTTATATTTGTAATACCGTAGAGATGTGTTTGGAATTCTAGTGAGTTCATTTCAATCTACTGCTTCTAGTGCAACCCAAGGTGAGAATGAAGACATTGAGACATATATGCAGTTATGGGGAGCCAAGGGGTACTAAGTCCAACTAAGACGCTGGTTCACTGGAACAAAAGCCATAACCCAGGTCCCAACTTGGGTTTTATTAATTCTCCATGAGGGGAATGGTCCAGGGATGAATGACTGAGAGTGTCAGGAATATGTGGCTGCAATGAGCTGGGCTAGGTAGATCTGAGATCACCTCTGCAATATGCAGAGGGCAAGAAATGCAGACAGAGTAATCTGCATAGCACAACTGAGGTAGTATTAATAATTTGGAGTCTGTGCTTCAGTTCTGTGGAAAATCCTTTTTGCCCTGGAAGTCAGCCTCTTTCTTGAGCCTCGGATCCCAGCTGACAGTGTGGAAATGACTCTCTATCCCAGCCACACCCAGAACTATGTTAATCCATTTAGCCAGATCTTTCATGCTCAAGTTGTCACGGTTAACTGTCACACTCGGTCAGTAGAAACACTACCAGTTTTCGTATGCTGATTTTATATCTTGCAACTTCATTGCATTTGTGTATTTGTTAGCATTTTTTATTGAAGTTTTCAGGTTTTCTATATAAGATTGTGATACCTGCAAATGAGGACAGTTTTACTTTCTCCTTTCTAATATGGAAGTACTTTACTTCTTTCTCTTACCTAATTGTTGCTAGTACTATGCCAAATAAAAATAGTAAAAGTGGGCAACCTCTCCTTGTTCTAGACTTACAGGAATACCTTCAGAATTTTCCCGTTCTATATGATGTCCACTGTGAGTTTGTCACATATGGTATTTACCGTGTTTAGGTATATTCTACAATTGACTTGTTTTATCATGAAGAGGATTGAATTTTATCAAATGCTTTTTATGTATCTATGGAAAAGACCATAAGGTTTTTATCCTTGATTTTGTTAATATGAGATATCATAGTTTTTTTTTCATTTTCCCTTTAACTCTAATCGTAATGGTATCTCATTAATTGATCTGAATGTTTGGAACTATCCTTGCATCTGTCTGGTTTTGATGGTGTGATCAACTTTGGAACAATTTCCTCCTCTGTGATTTTTTTGTAGTAATTTCAGAAGAATTGATACTGGTTCTTCCTTAAATGTTTGGCAGAATACAGCAATGAGCTACTCTACAAGAGAACTTTCATTATTTTTTCAATCTCATTTATCATCTGTTTAACTTTTTATTTATGATTTAATTTAGGGAGGTTTTTTGTATTCATGAATTTATCCATTTCTTCTGGGTTTTCCAGTTTCTTGAGTACTACAGTTTAGATCTGAAATGTTCCCCAAAGGCCCTTGTGTTAAAGTCTTGATCCTTGGAATGGTAGTATTGAGACATGGTGGTAACTTGAGAAGCGAAGAATTACAGGGAAGACTTCAGTCATTGGGGCCATGCCCTTGAAGGGACTAAGGAGACCCCAGCCCTTTCTTTTTTCACTTTTTTTCAGTTTCTGATGGGGAGGTAAGCAGTTTTGCTCCACCATGTCTTTCTGCCATGATTTCCTGCTCCCTACCAGAGGCCTACAAACAACAGATCCGGATGGATCAAACACTCTAAAATGTGAGTCCAAACAAACTTTATATTAAGTGTTCATTACAGTAACAGAAAACTGACAAATACATTAGCATATGGTTATTTCTAAGGGTCTCTTGCTATCTCTATTGTTAATCTGTGACATAAATTTAAAAGTCTCCATTATGACCTCTGACTTTATTTGAATCTTGCTTTTTAATCTATCTAAAAGCCTTTAAAAAAAAACTCTTCCTTACATATCTTTGTCACTTTTTCACTCATTTCTGCTCTGATATTTATTATTCCTTTCATTCCACTAATTCTGGACTTAGTTTGATATTGTTTTTCTGGTTTCTTGAGGTGCAATGGTAAACTATTTGAGATATTTGTAAATTTTTTGATGCAGGCATTTATTGCTATAAACCTCTCTTAGAAATACCTGTGATGTCACACATAGGATGTGGTATGTTGTGCTTCCCTTTTCACTTGTTTTAAGAGATTTATTAACCTCCTTTTAAATTCTTTCCTTGACCCATTCATTGTTCAATAATATGTTGTTCAATATCCAGGTGCTTACATAGTTTCGAAAACTTCTCATACTGTGAATATTAGCTTTATTCCAATGAGGTAAAAAAAATACTTAATGTCTCATTTTGAATTATTTTTATTTGTTGAGACTTGTTTCAAATACTAACATGTAACCTATCATGGAAAAAGTTCTACGTGCTGATGAGAAGAAGGTGTACCCTATACTTTTGGGTGACACATTCTATAAATGTTTCTGAGGCCTGATCTGGACAGCAGTTTAGGTCTGATATTTTCCTTTGATTTCTATCTGGATAATATGCCCATTTCTGAAACTGGAGTCAAATCTCCTACTATTATTGAATTACTCTCTCTCTCTCCACGTAGATCTAATAGTATTTTCTCTATCTAGTATATGCTCCAAGGTTTATTGCGTATATTTAGAATTGGTATAATTTAAATTGTGCCCTTTATGTTATAGTGACTTTTTTTGTCTTTTGTTACATTTTGTGACTTGAAGTCCATCGTGTCTAATGTAAGCATAGCTATTCTTGCCCTCTTGCTCATTTTCACAGAATATGATTTTCCATCTCTTCACCATCAGTCTACTTGTGTCCTTACATGTGAAATGATTTTCTTATAGGCAATATATAATTGGTCTTGTTACTTTAGATATTCAGCAGTCTACATCCTTTAACTAGGGAGCTTAGTCCAATTACATTCAAAGTCATTACTGGTAGGTAAAGACAGTTTATTACTTTTATCACTATTGTTGTTGTTAGTTTGTACATTCTTTGTTACTTTGTCTCTGTCTTATTGTTCACATTTTTTGATTTATTTTTATTCTTTGACTCCTGTCTTCTTCGCTGGTGAATCTACTCTAAATGTTTCCTTTGTTATTACATTTAAAAATCTTATAATTCTCTACACTTTCATCCTTTCCCAACAATTTATATTTTTTTGCTTTTATATTTTGTGTTCCTTAATATTTTATTGTACTGATAGTTATCATTAACCATTGTGTCTTTTAACCATAATAATAGTGGTAAGAAATATTATTTAAAGTTTGAAATTACTGGAGTACTATGAATTTAATAATTAATACAGTCTACCAGTAAGAGTTATATATGTTTTCATGATAATTATTTGCATTCTTATGCATCCATATGAAGCAATCCCTTTATAATTCCTTATAGGATCCATGTAGTGGTGATCAATTCCCTCAACTTTTGCTTGACTGGGAGAAACTATCTTTCTTTCTTTTTCCTTTGTTTCTTTCTTATCTATCTTTCTTTCTTTCCTTTTACCTTCCTTCAGTGCTGGAGATTGAACCCATGCACATGCTAGGCAAGAATTCTACCAGTGAGCTACATCACCAGCCTTTTTTCATTTCTGAAGAATACTTTTGTTGTATTCTAGGTTAGCAACTGTTACCCTAACCTCAGGATTTTGAATTTATCATCCCATTCTCTTCTGGCCAACAAAGTTTCTGCTCAGAATCTGCTGATAGTCTAATGAGTACTCCCTTTCTATAACTTGGCAAGTTTCTTTTGTTGCATTTAGAATGTTTTCATAGTCTTTGACATTTGACATAGTGTGCTTTGGGAAGAATTTCTTTGCATTGACTATACTTGAGCTCCTTTGAGCTTCAGGAATGTAAATGTCCATTTCTCTCCCAAGATTTACAAGATTTCAGGCATTATTTTGTTAAGTACCATTTCTAGACATTTCTTCATGTTTTTCCCCTCCCAAGTTACCATAATGCAAATATTTATACACTTCACGATGTCTTATAAATCCTATAGATTTAGCCTTTCTTCATTCTGTCTCATTCTTTTCCTTTCTGATTGGATTATTTCAAAAGACTTGTCTCCAAGATCAGAATTTAATTCTGCTTGACCTAACTACTACTGAAGTGCTCAGTTGATTTTCGTTTTGTTTCTTTCATCATTAAATTCTTTTGTTCAAGATTTCTGTTTCATCCTTTTTTATAATTGCCTAACCATTGGTTTTCTCATTCATACAATGAATTGTTTTAATTTTCTTTTTTCTATTTTTTTCTGGTTGTTTTTGTTTTTTGAATTTTGTTTAAAGACAGGGTCTCACTATGCAGTTCAGCCTAGCCTTAAACTCACTGTGTAGTCCAGGATGGCCTCAAACTTATGGCAGTCCCTCTGCCTCAGCCTCCTGAATGCTGGCATTATAGGTGTGTGCCACAACGCCTGGCTTAAATTTTCTGCCTGTATTCCCTTATATTAAGCTAAGTATTCTCATCATTATTTAGAATTCCTTTTCAGGAAATGTGTACGTTTTCAACTCTTTGGGGTCATGGAGTGGAGTATTATTTTGTTCCTTTGCTGGTGTTATGTTTACTTACTTTTTCAGGTGTGCATTGATATCTGCATGTCTATCAGAACAGTCACTCTTCCTATTTTATAGGGTGGTTTTTATTCTGAAAGAGTTACAGCTGTAGATGTATTCCTGGGCATCAGATATATAGGATGCATTAGCTTTGGTCCTCATTGGATACATAGTGTAGAATGTGTGCAGTTTCTTCAACTGAAATCAGTTGCAGGGACACCCACAAGTGCTTTCATGACCTTGGTTGCATGTCCAGGATTTACAGACTTCTGTGGGTACGGGTCAGGTCTGATAGATTCAGACATGGTTGTCTAACAGTGCTCAGACTGACAGGCTGGAACACACTTGCTGGAGTCAAGATTATTTCACAAAGCTTTGAATACAGGGCCAAGTGCTGTAGCTACTGATAGGAGAAAAATGAAACACTACCCAGTCAGTTTGTGCTCAGGAGAAGGGGCCCTGTAGCAGCTGCACTTGAGAATGGTATATTATCATTTGTGAGTGAGTGGTAATGATGGTGAAACCTCAGGAATGGAGCCATTCCAAGGTTTAGGGTGCAAATATGTATAATGTGTCTGCATCCTATATAACTAATGCTTTAAAAAAAAGTTTAGGGACGCTCTAAGGAAACACCCCACCCGATCACTGCCAGGGAGTTGGGCAGGTATCCCCTCCTAGCATCCTGGAAGCAAACTATACTTTCAGAGAGATTTAGAAGAAAATTAGCCTTCAGCTCCAACTGGAAGAGGCCTGTAGAGCTGAGCAACAGGAGTTCAGGACAATCAGCAGGATTAGGCAGGGGTCTGAGCAAGAGAATGCTATTATCTCCTCCATCATATATCTCTTCTTTTCATAACTCCAACCGGTGTATTCCAGGTACAGGTGGACAGCATGAGCCAACTGAGAGAGATGGCCTGTACAGCCTTCACAGAGGTAGGGATCCTAACTGTATGACTTCATTTCCTCCAGGTAAGCCAATAAGCTTACATCTAATACCATTACTACCACACACACACTTGCACACAAAAGCTCTCCAGGGAGGAACAGTAGGTCCTAACGAGGAACCATTTTCAGGTGTCAGTGCTGTGCTGCAGGCACTAGCCACTTCCTCAGACTTTTGCCTAGCTGAACCCCTCCTTCACACTCAGATGTCCCAGTAACCCAATGTCATACTGCTTCCGGATGTGGACTCAGAAATCAGCCACCATCATAAATGGGCTCTGACTTTATGAAGGTAGCTGGACAGACAAAGCAGGGCCTGGTTGTTCTGCAGCATTGGCCCATTCAACCTTGCTTTCCTGAGCCACCAACAGAGGAGAGGTAGAGCACATCGTTCATTCCCAACAGGCTGAAAAGTAAGACTCAATTTAGTGTAGGGTTTTACAAAGTGATTGGGTCATGGGGCATTGTACCTATTACTGGATTAATCCCTAGATGAATTCAGAGCTAAGTGTGCTGTGGAAGATGGAATCTTGTTCAGGAGCCAGGTCACTGTGTTTAAACCTGCCAAAAATGGACTGGAATTTTTGAAACTGAGCCAAAATAAACCTCTCCTGCATTATATTGTGAGTGTGAGGTAATGTGTCTCAGAATGAGAAAGTGGCTAAGACAAGGTCAAATACTGCAATTGGAAAAACATTGTCCTAGAAATATTGGCCAGCAAGAGGGAGGGCAGAGAAGCCATTGAGTCCTTAGGATGATAGGAACAAGAGACTGCTGCTGCAGAAGGGCCTAGAAGCAATCATACTCTTGTGTCAGCCCCTATGTCATCAGGGTACAGATCAGGAAAACACGAAAGACACTTGGGCAGAGAATTTGGTGATCAGGTGGACAGGCTGGGAAGCCAGTCTTCCAGGGTCCAGAAGAGGGAGGATGTGACTCTGGTGATCACACAGCTGACCTCTCATGCAATCTTTCTCCAGGGCCAAGCAGCCTGAACCTAACCCTGGTGTAGTAATTCTTTGAAAATTGCTGGGCTAAAGCCAGGAAGAAAATAAACTGAATTTATGTTTTTAAAAGTATGAGTTGACTGAAAAGGGTATGCAGATAGCTCCCACCAATCTCTGCCAATTTACAGTAGCTTGACTGAGACCCTTAAATACATTAAGTAGCCGCCACCCTTGCACTGGCCACAAGTTGAATACATTCATTAAGCACCTAAATTTTTCCATGGCCATGGACAGCAATGATGGAGATCAGCAAGACACAGCTCCTTTCCCTCTGTTCACCCACTCTCCACAGCTTGCCCAACAGCCTCATGCACACTGAGTAGGCAAATTTTCAGTAAGAGAGATGATATGTTTTAGGGGAGCCTTAAAATATGATAGCAGGGAGATTCACCATAAGGAAAGATGACATTTTCACTCCACATCTCCCTGGAATTTTATCAAAAGGCATTTCAGTTAATGCCTCCCAAATAGGCAAAGTCTCCAAATAAATGGGTATCCTCTATCATGTTCTGTTTTGTTTGGCTTTTAGCAATTCATTTATCATTATTATGGTCAATTAGTGTATGTGTTTACTACATACCCTAGGCACAGTTCTACATGGAAAAAATAATAGTTTAGGTACATTATTTTGCACATAAGTACCTAGATTATATAAGTACTATACATACACATCCCTATAGTAGCAATTGTACTTATACACATGTATCTATATTAGCAATTGGCTCATGTGATTGCAAAGATGGAGAAATTCCATGATGTGCCATCTGTAAGCTAGTGCAGCAAAAAAAGCCTGTGATGTATTCTAACTGGAATACAAAGGCTCCTAGAATGAAGATGGGAATTCAGGGTGGTGGTGGAAGTCCCAAATTAAACCTCCAGGCCATAAAACCAGGTGTACAGATATACCAGGAGAAGATAGATGCCTCAGCCAAAGAGAGACCAAGTTCATACACCCCTTCTCTACTTTTGGTTCTGTAAGGGCTCTGGATGATTGGTAAGATGGTGTCCACACTGGTGATAGCTATCCTTTTTACTAATTCAGATGCTAAGCTCATCTGGAAAAACTTCAGTGAAGAAAGATCCACAAGTGAATTAGTGGAACCAACCTCTGCGTCAGAAATGCTCAATTCCAGAAAGGAATGGTTTATATTTTTCTAGCTGGTGGTGACACTGAGCAATTTCACCTGCTTATTAGCATTTGTATATCTTGTACAGAGAAAAGTCTGTTCACATTGTTCGCCCATTTTTTTTTTTTACACTTTTTTTTTCTTTTTTCTTTTTATCGGTACCGGGGATCAAACTCACGACCGCCTGCTTGCAAGGCAGGCGCTTATGCCGCTGAGCTAAATCCCCAGCCCTGTTTGCCCATTTTTGAATCAGTTATTTGGTTTATAAATAAATCTCTGTTGGAGCACAGCCCCAATATTGTACTAGATGTGGTCTGTCACAATCCATAGAGGAATTAGGAGGTACCATGAAGTATTGGCCCTCTGTGGAAAATATTTCTGACCTCTGCTATAAATCTGAATCTGTTTTACTCTGGTGTAATATTTGTATCTATTTACTTAACTTTTATCACGGTTTCATGTTAACTTGTATTTTTCCTATATATTTTCATCATGTCTGTCTTTAAGTTAAAATTTAACAACTATAGACTTAAATAATTTTTATCTTACCAGATTCATAAACTTTTAGCTTAAGTGGCATTCTGTTTTATATTTTTAGTAATCATTTATTTTCTAGTGACCTTGAGCCTACATCTATTGCTCTCTTATTTCATAACTACAGGAGTTGATCCTGTGGACAGATGCTTGTCAGGACTCTCCTCAGATCTGCTTCCTGTGACTTAGTCTGACCAAGGCCAGAATCCATGGTACAACTGCTGTTTCAGAAAGCTGCTCATCGGGTGCTTCTCCAATTAGTCCTCTTACTTTATGATTTATCTCATGTAAAATGCTTCAGCCCCAAACTGCATACATTACTGCACAGCAGCCCAGCAAGCTAGGCCTGCACAACTGAGGTCACTTTGCTCCAAGGGCAGCTGGAGCCTCCTAATGCTTATGTAAGAGAGAGCTAGTGACTCAGACTCCACTATCTGACCAAGTAAAATCTTTAACACCTTATTCTGTACCTTTTGGACTATGTAATAGCTATGCCAGGAGCTCTAAGTTCCAATACCAGTTGTTTAGGCCCACCAAAGCTTTCCTAAGCTTGAAACTTTTCAAGTTTCCAAATTATCTGAACATTACTTATGTCAGGCAATGTCATACATGTCAGAAAATATTCAACATGGTTTCAATCTTTTCCTCAAAACACTTTGAATTCAACACATACACCGATTGTTATATAGTGGGAGATGTTAATGGAAAAAAATCCTGAGAATACAAATGAGGAATAACAGATTAAGGAGATTAGGGCTTGGGTAGTCACTATATGGAGAACTTGTTCTGCACACCAGGTGGTTCTGATCTTTCAGGCACTGCTGCGAAGCTCAGGGTCAGCGGGGCTCCTCAAACCAGAGTAAGGACAGTATGGCTGGATTTAAGGAAGGGAAAGGGGGCAAGGGAGCTTTGCAGAAGTACAGTAGGGAATAGCCTTGTCTATGGAGGGACTCAAGACAGAAAAGGAGTCCATAAGCCCTTTAGAATAGAAGGGACTAGAAAGGAGAAAAACATACTGAGAAGACTGAACAGGGATTGAGGGAACCAGCTGTGTCTGGGGCCCTTGGCCAGCAGGTGTGGCGATATTCGCCTTCCGTGTGGAGTTATTACATGGTCCTACTTGTTGCCCCACTTGGCTACTTTTAGATACATCGGACCTGGAAGGAAGCGGCTGGACTTCATGTAGGCAGAGATCTTCTTCAGGCCCTGAAGTGGGAGAGAGAAAGCAAGAGCTCAGGTCTGAAGCCCCACTGAGTTCAAGCAACACCATACCAGGGACATCCACTAAAGATTAAAATATGAATATAGAAAATTCAACCAAATACCTCACAGGATACTTCCTGCCACCACTGTATGTCAGAGGAAAACTGAGGAACACATCTTCCTCATTCTCCCAGGGCGATTACGAGACAAAAAGCTGGATGAAGCTAGCAGGGTTCTGAATCTACAGTTCTGTGCTGTTTGCTATTCTCTCCGCTTACCCACCCAAGAGGCTCTGTTGTTTCCCATCTGCTGAAACTTTTTTGTTTTTCACATCAAGGTTAGGACTTGCCTATAATAACACAGAGAAATGATCCAGCAAAACAAAGGGGCTGAGAATGCCTATGTGGTTTGGAGAAGTGCCCAAGTGACCCAGTGACTCAGCAGATCTTCCATGTAAGTGGAGAAGGGGAAGAGAACCCGCAAATAAAGCACTATTTATCTAAATTAAAAGGCTGAAACTGCTGTACTTGATGCTGATCCAAACTATACTAGGCTCCAAAAATACATCCTCTTTGGCTCAGGTACAGCAGAATACACTGAATAACATTCAGACGTGCTGTGTGGCATCTTACTAGGAAAGGTAGCCCGGCTAACGCTTGAAGTATTCAGAGAGCCTGGGTTTCAAGGCTCAGCTGGCTTCAGGCTCCAGCACTCTGCTTTCCCCCACCCTTCTCACAGTCCTGCCAGCTCTTGCACAATCTTCAAGGCCACACTGCCTGGATCAGAACCAGAGCTAATGAAAACTAGCTGAGATAACATATCACTTCATGTGGGGTGGGAAAGGAAAGTAGATTTCAGGCTGAAAAGCCAGTTAGGCTAATGCCTCAAAATTCCCAAACCTAATAAAATAGGCTTCACGCGACTCAAACAGGTGAAGTTGGGTTGTAATTAGCTATGAAGCGATGTCTCAGTTGTGTTCTCCAGCACGCAGGAGATGGCACACATACCCCACAATCTGGTATGCCCACTGTCTTCAGCTACACTGAGCCCCAGGATGGACAAGGGACCTCTGCATCTCCCTCTGAGACTGACTCAGCCTCATACTGAAGAGATGAAAAATGTCAGTGAATAGGAGTAAACACTCATGTGCTTCCCATTTCACAAATGAAAAATTGGGGTATTACAAGAAAGCAGAAGGAAAGGGGGAAAAAGAATGTCCCCAACCGCAGAACGGGTCAAGATAAAATCCTCCAACTGGGCACCCAGATGTGTACTCAGTGTAGTACAAACTACAACCACAGGCCCTCAGTACCCTCCTAATGCCAGCTGCCCACACTCTTTACCTGCCCTCTCTCCTAAGGTTGCTGGCTGGAAACCCCAGCTGCACAAAGGCCTAAAACTACCTTTGAGTACAAAATAGAGAGAACCACTTCTTGTTGCCCTCAGAAGCCAGAGTTGACAGGAAGCCCAGCGCAATCGCCACTGGCACTGGGATGTTCAGCAGATGACTCTTTCTCTCCAATCCTTGTGCAGTGGGGCTTGTAATTCTATTAACCTTCTAGCACTGTTGTTATGATAAATTTGACACACAAAAAATGAAAGATGTAAACACACTTCCTGGCATATAAAGTTAGTGCTCAGTCAATACCTATTATTCTTTATGTCGGTTCCAACATCAAAAAGCATAAGGAAAGAGCATGGAAAAAGGATACACAAGAATGAGATCAGAGGCATCACCTCAAAGCGTGATATAAATTCCTTCAGGTTAGGGAATGCCTCCAGGCACTTGGGTTCAAATATACGGTGCTGGTCGAGGACGTCATAAGCCAGGAAATCCACGAAGGTGATCTGTAGAGAGCTGATGATGAGTGGGCTGGAAGCTCATAACTTGGAAGAATGACAAATTCTCCTCCCCATTTCCCTCCCTTTACCTTGTTTCCTGCAAACCAAGGCTGCTCCCCCAGGAACTGTGAGAAGAGCTTCATCTTGTCAGGGAGGCCCTCCAAGAACTCTGGCTTCTTTTTCTCCTGGTACAAACATCAGGTGTCACCACCATCAGACACAAGTTTCCCCACAAAGGAACTTGCATGGCCCCAGCTGTCCAGAGCTGAGCAACCATCTTCCCTAAGATTGAGACTGAGTCAGGGTACAGGGTTCAGTTGAATTCTTCAGCATTTAGTAGATTCCAACAGATACAAGACTCTCCCTTTTAGAAATGATGGAAAGACAAAGAGGAATGTAGCTCTATATCTAAGTCTATCACTATTAATGTCCAAATCAGATCTTGTAGGTCAGACCCAGGATTACCATGAGGACATGGTAGGCTCTGGACTCAAACGTCTGGTGGATTCAGAGAGGCAAAATACGAAAGGAACTCAAGAGAGAAGAAACCTAGTGGATGGCTGAAGAATGGAATGGATATTGAGTAATGTGGACTAAGTTAGATGTTTTTGGTGTTGAAAGGAAGAGGACCTCTGGCTGACCCTAAGGTACCTACTAGGAAAAGGTCCTGATTAATGCTGGTATCAAGGACACAACACTGGAGAAAGTATTGTGCAGATATCTGAAGAACAGGGTGCACTGCATTCCCACATATTGGCTTTTTCTGTCTCAAGGTTTGAATCACTGAATTAAGGAGCAAGCAGATGGTATGAATATCTCAAAGAAAGGGCCAATAGCAGATATCAGAGTCAAAGGCAGAGAGAATCTTGGAAACATGAATTTATTATTGAAACAAATCATCTAAAGGAGGAGTCTGGACTGTACCCTAGGATTTGTGGAGATTAATTCACAATGATTATTTGACATGATTTTGGGGTTTTTTAAGTGTAGGGTAGAAAATCTAGAATCAGTAACACCAGAGTTCAGATGCTGAAGAGAATGGGTATGGATATGAATACAAAAGTTAAACTCCTATTCCAAAGCATATCTGGTCCAGGGCCAATGGGTAACTCACAAAATCAGGGCTGTAGCAGACCATGCCAAGTTGTATACGAAAGTCCATAACCTGGTTCTCCAAAATGTCCATGCGAATCCTTTCTTCTTCTGTCTCCCCACCTGAAGCCCACAAAACAGAGACTCACCCTCAGAAACCCACCCCAGCAAAGCTTAGGGAGATGACCACTGTCCATCCCCATACCTAAAGCCAGGTCTACTCACACAGGTTGTGCTTGCGGGCAATGTAGCGCAGGATGGCATTGCTCTGGGTGAGCTTGTGAGTTCCATCAATTAGGTAGGGCAGCTGCATGGACAGCCAGGAAAAGTCAATTGGGATTCTAGGTCCCAACATCCCTTCCCTGAGCTAGTGCAGACATGAGACCTGGCCCTCAATGTGCTTGTCAGAACAAGTTTCCACAAATATACTGCACAAAAAGGGAATTAGGTAGGTAATAAGACAGGGTACACAACCAGGAGTGAGAATAGTTGCCAGGAGTTCTGATCCTAGACATTCTATGGTCAGATGAGGTATGGAAGACTTTACTTTTCCCACACCACCCCCCAACCCCTTACCTACATTGGGAAAGTCCAGGCCCAGCTTGAATTTCTCATTCAGCCACTGGCTTGTGTCAAAGTCTGGAGCTGTGGTAAAATAAAAACAAACCCCTCTTGAGTCCATTCTTGCTTCCCAAAGTCAGGGACAAGAACCTTAAGACAGGACAACTACAATGTGAACCACTAAGCCCCACATTCCAAGGATGCAAGGTAAAATGTGCTTATAAGGGCTATGGACCCAATAGGACTACGGCTTACAAAAGTTTTAGGCAACTTTTAAAAGGAATTGGACCCATCTGCAGACAAAGTGAAACCTGGCACTCGATTCCCACATACATTCCTTGGGTAAACTACACGGTCTAGGCCATCTGCAACAAGTGGCCAGAACAGGGGTAGCTGAGCATCAGTCAGCAAGATTGGGCAGGGGTCTGAACAGAAGGGTGCTATTACCGTCCCCCATGGTGTATCTCTTCTCCTCATAGCTGGTGTCTGTGTATTCCAGGAGCAGGCGGATGGCATGGGTTAGCTGGAAGAGACAGCCAGTGGCAGAAGTCAGGAATGCAGGGCCATAACTCTGCCTGTGTGATTTCATCTCCTCCAAGTGAGCCCCCACCAGCCTAGTAATACACAGTTATACGCACTTTTCAATGCACACATACACAAATACCAAAGTAGAGGCCTCCTGTGTGGGATAAGCAAAAGTTTCCAGCATCTCCTGAAGAGGATCCATGTCTTAGAACTGTCTGCCGGAAGCACCCAATCCTCCTCCCACCCATCAGGAAGACCCCTAGCTCACCCCGCGGATGTCCCAGTAACCCAATGTCATCGGCATGGTGCTGGTGCTGTTGATCCACGGACAGATCTGTGCCAGGCAGACCTACTTCAGACAGCAGGCAGAGTACAGAGGGGCAGGGCCGGATTGCTGAGTCCATTTATGAGAGCTCCGCCCCGCCCACCCCGAACTCCTGCCAATCCTGTAGGCCCAAGCGCCAGTGAGCCAGAATTTTTTTAAGGACAGACTTCAGTACGATCTAAAGCAGGCTCAGACCAGAGGTCCCTGGAGTCAGGGCTACGTGCTCACAATCCAAAGGCAGGGCTGAGCTGTTGGGCCTCTCAGCCCCGCTGCCCACCCCACCCCTCGCTGTCCGTCGCCCCCTCCCCTTTCCCCCTCCCCTGTCCCTCTCCCCGCCCCCATCCTGCTGGGTAAGCTGGGAGCTGCCCTTGCACTTGGAGACCGGCCCAGACAGTGAAAGAACAAAGCTCTTCAACTTCCTTTTCTTCCTTGCATCTCTCACGTTTCACCTCTTAGCTGACGAAGGCCTGCAGATTCTGGGAGGCCAGGGTCAAACTAGAAAGAGGGACCCCGCAATCTGAGAGTTTTAATTTCGTGCCTATTACTGGAAAAAGAGGATACTTTAATGTGATAACTATGATCTATGGCAGCCTCATGTCTACAGAAACAAAGTGTCAGTGAAAAGGGAACTCCTGGGACTCCCACCACCACAAGGAGCATACGTGTTCTCCATGTTTTCCTTAAGGAATTTAGGAGACTGAGCGGTTCAGGTAGCTAAATAATGACTAGGCAGATTAGCCAGATTATCCAGTTAGTCTTTTGTTCTTTTTTGTGTGTGAATCTGTAACTGAGACTTAAATGTTGTGTGATAACTCGGACCAAGAAAGCAAGAAATTAAAATTTGGGAAGCAAAGGCTTTATTAGGTAAAATCCAGGCCTGGTGACGAGTCTCCGGGAGCCAATTTGGAGACTGCGCACCTCACAGCTAAAAGTCAGTACTTTTTATCTTGGTCCACAAACAGCTGCTGGTCACACAATGTAAGGAGGGGGATGGGGGTGTGACGCACTACAAAGCAGAAATGGCAATTGCAAGTCTCCCTGCATACTAGCAAGTTTAGATAAGAAGAAATCTTGTTTTTCTTAGCAAACAATACAGAAGTCTAACAGCAGTTAACAACCTTAGTTACCATACTTTAGCACTACAACTGTTATTTGTAGAGGGCAACAATGGTTAACATATCAATTAGGTAAGATTTTACAATTCTTTACAGAGGAGAGCATTGATTAACATATCAATCCTTTGCCCAGAGGGAAAGGAAAACACACATTTACAGTAAGGCCAAGTTACAGGTATTACTATGATACAAACGAAGCTATTTTTGTGAAGAATGTACAATCTAATACAATCTAATGCAATTAACACAATGTGTGACGGGATACCGGGTCTTTTTGGGTAGGGAAGACCCGGGTTGTCAGGAGCTATTACCTCAGGCCTTTGTTTTATGGCCTTTAGGAAGTTAAAACTTAACCTAGTTAGATTTGAAGGGAGAAGGGGAGGGGAAGCAGCAGGTGGGCTTATACCTTAGAACAGAACTTAGGATAGCTAGGGGGGCTTAGGTTATAACAGGTTGGACTTGCAGTGGGTAACTGAAAGCCACATAAGGCTTGGCATCTCTGCCTTCATTTTACATCTGGCTTTGTTACTATTTTTAAAATTTTTGTGTCAGTTTCTTGCTCAATCCTCCCTAGAGTCAGGTTAATTACTTAAGGGGTATTTGTCTGAAAACTGTTAATATAGAGTTTATTAGCCTTAAGTTTACCTAACCTATTTTGCCCCTCCTTCATGACTGAGGATACCAAGATAAGAGAGATTTATAGTGTCTTTGGAGGAACATTCAGTTTCCAGGTTTTTGGAGATGCCTTGGGGCAGCACTAAGAAGTCTCCAGTCATTACTGTAATCTCCCAGTCACCCTGGATTCCAGCAAAAGCAGACCTCCCAGACCAAACACTCCATGATAAGATCACTGTTCACCATGAGCAAGCAGTGATTCCACCACTGAATGGAGGCTGACCTGCCAACCCTGACCTAAAGAGGAACAGCCATCTCATGGGAACCAGATTGTCCCCTTGGGTCATAGGGAATTGATCTAAACTACCTGCAGAACCAGTCCTGAAGTAATGATCAACCAGACCACCTGCTTGGCCAGGATGACTACTCTGCTAGCTATGCAAACCCCCAGCCCTGCAAATTTCAGCTCTTGCCTTTGTTCTCCTTTTCTATAACACTTCAAAGTTTCTGTCAGTCTTTACAAAGGCAGAACTTGAATCCCTCTGCATGTCCTTCCCTGTGGCAAAGCCATATTGACTAAAGTTCTTTACTGTCCTCCATCATGGCTCTTCTTTTTGATTGAGTGTTTTGGGACCAGTGTTGGAATGTGCAAACCAGGGGTTTTCTCCTAGAACTCTAGTAACAAATCCAAATCCAACAACCAAACACAGTGGGGATGGAGTATCTGCATTGTTCCCACCACAGTGTGCTGCTACCGCAGCAAGAGAATCCTGCTGACCAGCCCAGGGACTGTGAGTACAGTGAGCATAGCTAGAGTGTGAGGTCAGGTGGAAGATTAGAGGTTCAAAGGGCCAAACACATCTCCTGCTTCTAAAGCAAGGTAGGAGGTGTCCAGAGTAGATCTTAGAGGATTCTAACTGTGATAACTCAGACCCCGGTATAAAATCCAAGAAAGCAAGAAGTTAAAATTTGGGAAGCAAAGGCTTTATTAGGTAAAATCCAGGCCTGGTGACGAGTCTCCGGGAGCCAATTTGGAGACTGCGCACCTCACAGCTAAAGTCAGGACTTTTTATCTTGTAAATCCACAAACAGCTGCTGGTCACACAATGTAAGGAGGGGGATGGGGTTGTGACGCACTACAAAGCAGAAATGGCAATTGCAAGTCTCCCTGAATACCAGCAAGTTTAGATAAGAAGAAATCTTGTTTTTCTTAGCAAAGAATAGAGAGGTCTAACAGCAATTAACAACCTTAGTTACCTTACTTTAGCACCACAACTGTTCTATTTGTAGAGGGCAACAATGGTTAACATATCAATTAGGTAAGATTTTACAATTCTTTACAGAGGAGAGCATTGATTAACATATCAATCCTTTGCCCAGAGGGAAAGGAAAACACACATTTACAGTAAGGCCAAGTTACAGGTATTACTGTGATACAAACGAAGCTATTTTTGTGAAGAATGTACAATCTAATACAATCTAATGCAATTAACACAACTTGTGACGGGCTACCGGGTCTTTTTGGGTAGGGAAGACCCGGGTTGTCAGGAGCTATTACCTCAGGCCTTTGTTTTATGGCCTTTAGGAAGTTAAAACTTAACCTAGTTAGATTTGAAGGGAGAAGGGGAGGGGAAGCAGCAGGTGGGCTTATACCTTAGAACAGACCTTAGGATAGTTAGGGGGGCTTAGGTTATAACATTCCCCTCTGATGTTGTGACTGAGGTCAAATCTTTGACCTAAAGATCTCAGGGGACAAGTTTATACACTTGTTTAACCATCATTAATTTTATGTTCTGCATCTAACGCCTGATATATGCAGTTAGCCCATTTACTATTTAGGGACCTAAAGTACTAACAGTAAAATCATAACAAGAGGACTGGCTACAGTCATTATTATGTTTGTCATCCATGATGGGAAGGAGAACATTTGTTCTGCCCATCCCAGAGTCTTTTTGGAGTTCGGCTAAATTTTGTTTTACCACCCCAGACTTATTAGCATACAGGCAGCATTGCTCTCTTAAAGCCAAGCACAGTCCTTTTTCGGCTAACAGGAGGTCTAGCCCTCTGTTATTTTGGAGAGCTACTTTAGCTAAGGAGTCAATTAATAGCAGCATCATTCCTGCAATGCCACACAGATCTCTACTTGTTCTGCTGTTAGGAGATCTAGTCCCCTTCTGTTTTGGAGAAACTACTTTAGCCAAGTCTATTTGGTCTTGAATGACCTGAATGGTACTAGATAATGCCTAACAATCTGGTTGGAAGGTTGGACAGAAACCCCTACTCCTGTTGCCCCCATACCTAAGGCTCCTGATATCTCTAGGCCTACCAATAGGGAATAAATTGAATTGCCCTCTTTGAGTGGCCTGTGATGTAATCTAAACTAGGAATGGGGACAGGCTCATCCCCAGGTAGGACCTCTATATCAGGCAACAGGACAGCTGTTACACATATCCCTGTCCAGTTAGTTGGGAAGAAAGTATAGGCCATATTTCCTCCACAAATAAATACTTGTCCTTCGGCGGGATAAAGTAGGTAGTCTGGTTAACTATGGAACTACAATTAGTAAATGTAACTAACTCCACGTCAATGTTGGAGGTATCGTTATAAAAACCTCCTTGGAGACAGAGAGAGTCCTTGAAGCCTACTGGTTGTACTCTAAAGGGGGGACCAGCCCTACAATTTAAGTAATCTTGTTTCTCCAGTGTAGCCAGAGAAACACTGCGGGGGGGGTGGGGATGGCAAGGGGCATGAGGGAGCCCTGTGCCATGCATAACCAGGGATTCTTCAGCCAAAGTTGGGTTGGAAGCATTTAAGGCTTTATGAGTGGCCTCTAGAATATCAGAAGTTTGAGCATCCAGACCAACTCCCTACAATTTAGGCACCTTATTTTTATTTGCAGCTTGACTCATTCCTCAACCATCAGAGTTTTCTGATCTTATCTTGTGGGCCGCTCCTATCAGACACATGTATAGGGGCCACCCTGCTCCAGCACACTGATTTATCAACCATGCTGAGACATGAGGCTTGGGCATACTTTGAACTTCCTATCACTGTCAGATTTGTCAACCAATCACCTTTAACTCTTTTAGCCCTTGTCCTCATAAGCTCAACAATGAAGTTTTGCTATCTATGCCTATACATTCTTGTACAGAGTCATAGCAGGAGGAATGCATCTCTGAATACTAAGAACAATTCTGAGGGCATGGCCCTCGCTGGCTGCCTTTGTTAGGTATCACATGGGGCTTTATCATTTACATCCACCTTTTAGTCAAACCCCCTGTAACTGAGGGTATAGCAACAAGGAATATTAACTTGTCCCCACAATCTGTCCCAAGACTGTATGTATACAATTTATCATTTGTGCGGGAAGGCTCTTGATCTTTGTTTCTTATTATATGTATAATTCCCCCAGTTAGTGTCTTTACTTTTAGTAATATAGCCCCTACCTTTAGTAATATAGCCCCCTCCATAATCACAGGGGCTCCCATACAAAAATCTTTAACAATTGTTCTTTGCTTACAGGGGGACTAAAGTCGCCGTGCAAGGTGGGCATCAATGTTATTAAAATCAAAGCAAGCAAGCTAAAACAGTTTATGACCAGCATAATCTGACTATGCTTTAGTCAATTTTTAACTTTAAGGGTTACCAGTCTGCTATGTAGTCCACTGAGTATGTCCCTCGTTGTCTGCTGTTTTCAGTGGCTTTACATAAGTGTAGTGAATCCACGCAGTTTTTCCCTGCTACCTTGATGGCAGTGGGGGTATTGAGCACCACAGTGAAAGGTCCTTCCCAGCGGGGTTCAAGGGAGTCACGCGAACCAAGATTGGAGTCCTTGGGGCCTTGAGAGGCATCTCTGAAGGCGGGTCCAAGTGTTTTTGTCTAAACAGCTGGTGGATCCAGGTCAACACAGGTTGGAGTGTCTGCAGGGACTTAAGATCTCGATTAGTAATTTCAGCTAATTTGTCTTCTGACAATCTTGGAACCAATGGCAGGGGCCTCCCAACATGGCTTTAATGGGGGAAATTCCAGAAACATATGGGGTATATCTATCTCTTAACAGTGCAAAGGGAAGAAGGCTCACCCATTATCGCCAGTTTTTGAAGACAGCTTAGCTAAAATGTCCTTGACACTTTGGGTTCATACATTTTACTTGCCCTAAGCTTTGTGGCCGATAGGCACAGTGGAGTTTTAATTAATCTTTAATGCCTGGGCTAACTTTTGGGTGACTTGGGCTATGAAAGCCAGGTTATTATCGGACCCCATTGATAGTGGGAGGCCAAATCAAGGTATGATCTCATACAATAGCCTTTTAACTACCACTAAGGCTGACTTAGACTTAGTAGGGAAAGCCTCTACCCAGCCAGTAAAAGTGTCTATTAATACCAGTTTTACCATGTCCGTGAAGTCTACTTCCCAATGTTCTCCTGGAACAATTCCTTGATGTCGGGTGGTCTCCAGCGCAGAGCTCTTGGCTGAGTTGACTGACAAGCACTGTGGGCATCTGGAGCTCGAAGAGGTGGTCAGTTTGCAGAGTTTTGGAATAAAATACTGAGTTCTGAACAATTCTGCAAGGTGTAACAGCTCCCGCCCTAGTGCTTCCAGTAACAGTACTTGTTTATCAGGTAACTGGTACCAGCTCCCTGGGGTGGGGGACTTTACTCTAAGTTGAGATGCTAACTGTAGGTCTTTCTTTGTGTAGACTGGTTCTGACAAGGTCGGAGGGACTAGCATCAGAGCAGTTACTTTCTTGGGCGGCCCCTCTGATGTGGTTGCTATTTTTTCAGCGGCTTGGTCTGCCAAACTGTTTCCTAAGGTGACAGTGTCATCTCCTGTCTGGTGAGCCTTGTAATGAATAGCAACCCATTGAGGCAGCCAGACAGCTGTTAGAATCTGTGGAGCATTTTTAATCTTAGTCCCAGCTGAGGTTAAGAGATCTCGCTCTTGATAGATGGCTCCATGTATATGTACAGTAGCAAAGGCATATCTACTGTCAGTAAAAAAAAAATGATTACTCTCTTTCCCGTGGCTAGTTTTAGCCTCTCAGTCAAAGCAACAAGCTCTGCGTTTTGGGCAGAGGTGCCAGGCTCTACCCGCTTAACCCAGAGTACCTCCTTTTCGGTGGTCACTGCTGCCCCAGCCACTCGTTTGCCATTCTGGATGAAGCTGCATTTCCCAAAAGCTGGTCGGTAAGATCAACCCGTAGGTTTTGCTGCAGTTCAAGGATGTCCGCACACTCAAGGAAAGGTGTCCTTTGTTCCTCCAGGTCATCAGGCATAAGGGTGGCTGGGTTTAAAGCTGAAGAAGTCTTGAATATCACTGACTCTGGGTCTAGAAGCAGGGCTTGACAGTAGAATTCTGGCATTCAGAGAGCCTTTTTTTCAGGAGGGGTTTTGATAAGAATCTCTAAACTGTAAGAGGTTACCACAGAAATCACTTGCCCAAAGTGAGTTTTTTTTTACCTCCTTAAGTAACATTGTCACAGCAGCTAGCATTCTTAGGCAGGGGGGCCATACTCCTGTCACTGGAACAAGTCTTTTGGAGAGGCAGGCTATGGCCCTCTTCCAAGGGCCAATGTCCTTTGGCAATGCCCCAGAGTTTATCTATGAACAAGGTGAATGGCTTGGTAACATCAGGGAGTCCCAGGGCTGGGGCCTCTGTCAAGGCCCGCTTGAGCTGCTGGAAGGCCTGTTCACATTCATCAGTCCAGTTCAGTGAGTTTTGAGTTTTTCCCTTATGGGAGTCATATAGAGGCAAGCTTTTCAGTAAAATTTAGCGTACAGTATCCAACTATCCCCAGAAACTCTCGTCTGTTTTTTTAAAAATTTTTTCTCATAGAGCAATTCTAACACCTTGGTTATCTTTTTGTACATTTTCTAGTTCTCAAAGACCTTTTGTGCTATCTCTATTAACTGGCTGAGGGGCATTTTTTAAAACCTCTCAAACCTTTGCATTTTTTTGTCTAAAATGTGGGGCCGACTGAGTTGCAAAGAGAACAACTGGCGATACTGGGAAACCTCCTTACCTCTGGATGTCCAATCGGGGTGGGACAAAAGGAGAACATGGTTGTGGCATTCCGGATCAGAGAGCCGGCTTCATTTGGATGGCACACCGCTTTTTGTCCAAGGGTGTCACGTGGCAGGCCATCATTTTACTGAAATTATATTCTTAACAAAAAAAGGCTTTTTCATAGGTAACAAAATTGTGCTGCATAATCTCCCAGATGTTTACAGCACATGCAAGAACTTGTATCTTATCTCTAGTATCACCTATAATCTCATTTTAATGGAAACATTTTGCAGCAAAGTACAATCTTATGAATACTTTTACCAAAACTGATCTAATACTGTCAAATTCTGAACACATTTACTTCTTGTCAAACCTGTTATTTGCAGTACTATAAATCAAGACAAATAAAATTTACATCTTCTTGAGCCTTTTATAACTTATACCTCTTAAGTTAAGCTTTTATCTTTTTTTACATTCTGGCACAGCCAGACATTTTTACTTGAAGACCACTCTCTTTGTCCCTCTTTTTACTATTACCAATCAATTACCTTTTTCTCACTTCTCAGACAACATCAAAACTCTTAACAAAACCCTTGAAGTCACCTTTTAGTAGTCTAAAACACACTTATTTTATGTCCATTTACCACATAAAAATGCTGTATTTTAAAAACAAAACTGTAACCTTTTAACTGGCTCAAATATAGCACGACTTGGTTTTTACTTGGTAAAGTTGATATGATTATTAATAACCATAAATATACATATATATGTGCACATGTTTACATTTTAACCAGAAAAGAAAAATACTCTTTTTAAAAGGCATGCCAAGGTTGCAAGCAATCAATTGAAGACTTACATATTAAACAAGGCGCCACAACATTAAAGACACAAACAAAGGGTGCTTCTTGCACAGTTTGGTGAGCTAAAGGAAATAATTTTTCTTATTATGAACCTTGAATCTAATAAGCCATATGGATCCTGCAACAGAAATGGGCAACAAGCCCCTAAGTTAGTAACAACTTTAAACAGGCAACCAATTCTAAAGTACAAAAACTCTGAACATAAGTATCTCAATCCCTTTGTCCATTTTGGGCTCGTAGAAGGGGTTCCTAGGAGAGAATGTTCTGTTAGATTTGGGGTAACCAAAAGGAGAACAATTAGAACAGATGGACACACAAACAGACACACAAGACAAGCTGCAGCAAAAGTAGCCTTTGCTCAAAAATTAGTCAAATTTTGGGATCTGGAGGAATTAACAAATTTAACTAAGGGAGCACTTCCCCACCCAGGGCAGAGTCACAAATGGGAAAAACCAATTGACTCTGTCCTCGGGAGGTTTTACTCCCCAAATTAAGGGCGTCCCCTTCCTAACGGAGTGGTTCCCCACGAGGGGCAGAGTTACAGACAAACTGACTCTGTCCTTGAGAGGTTCCCACTGCCAAATTGAGGGCGTCCCCTCCAAATTACAAATTGACCATGGCCCAAACAAACCCTCCAGAGTACTTACTTTCAGATGTTCAGAAATGGGTCTGGAGTCTTGCTTCCATCCCGGACGAGCCCCCAGATGTGATAACTCGGACCCCGGTATAAAATCCAAGAAAGCAAGAAGTTAAAATTTGGGAAGCAAAGGCTTTATTAGGTAAAATCCAGGCCTGGTGACGAGTCTCCGGGAGCCAATCTGGAGACTGCGCACCTCACAGCTAAAGTCAGGACTTTTTATCTTGTAAATCCACAAACAGCTGCTGGTCACACAATGTAAGGAGGGGGATGGGGTTGTGACGCACTACAAAGCAGAAATGGCAATTGCAAGTCTCCCTGAATACCAGCAAGTTTAGATAAGAAGAAATCTTGTTTTTCTTAGCAAAGAATAGAGAGGTCTAACAGCAATTAACAACCTTAGTTACCTTACTTTAGCACCACAACTGTTCTATTTGTAGAGGGCAACAATGGTTAACATATCAATTAGGTAAGATTTTACAATTCTTTACAGAGGAGAGCATTGATTAACATATCAATCCTTTGCCCAGAGGGAAAGGAAAACACATATTTACAGTAAGGCCAAGTTACAGGTATTACTGTGATACAAACGAAGCTATTTTTGTGAAGAATGTACAATCTAATACAATCTAATGCAATTAACACAACTTGTGACGGGCTACCGGGTCTTTTTGGGTAGGGAAGACCCGGGTTGTCAGGAGCTATTACCTCAGGCCTTTGTTTTATGGCCTTTAGGAAGTTAAAACTTAACCTAGTTAGATTTGAAGGGAGAAGGGGAGGGGAAGCAGCAGGTGGGCTTATACCTTAGAACAGACCTTAGGATAGTTAGGGGGGCTTAGGTTATAACACTAACAGGACCACAACCTGGCCTGGCTGGGACCAGGATAAAGCCCTGCGATGTCCGGGTCTCTGGATTCTGGCCTGGTTCTACCTTGACTCTGTTGTGTTCTTGGTAAGAGAAGGTGGCTCAAACAGCCTTTGAAGTCATCCTGTTCCCTGGGTCTTATGGTATAACCTTTAGAACACTGTCCTTTATGGCAGACCAACTTGTTTAAAGGATTTTATGAAGCACAGTGGATATACAAAAACAGGTGGGTAGAACTTAGAAGTTAAGTGGGTTTAAAAGTTAAAGGGCAAAAACAGAATTAAAGGACACGTTGATATGCAGTAAAGGAAGAAAATTTGGGGAACTGTAGATTTAAGATTATGCTGTGTGAACTCATCTTTATCAAACATTCATAAAGGTGAATATTCACAAACTCACAGGGTGAAAAAATGGAGTAGTAGGGGCTGGGGATTTAGCTCAGCGGCATAAGCACCTGCCTTGCAAAGCCTGTGGTCCTGAGTTCAATCCCTGGTACCGGTAAAAATACAAAAAAAAAAAAAAAGGAATAGGGGCTGGAGGATAGGCAATGCTATCTCATCTGAGTTACAGTCAGAAAACTGTCGCAGGCGGCCACATTAGTTAGAAATATTATACGCAGTGAAACAGGGCTAGATCCTCAAAGGAGCCAGTGCAGACACAACTGTGGGGGAGATAAGATATCTCCTACTGTGGGCCAGGCCTCAAGGCAAAGGATCAAACAAATTCATCCATATCCTAAAGACTGATATTCTAATTAGTTCCCTGTCACATTGAGAAAGCCTGGAGTCACTATCCCACCACCCTAGGGCAAAAGTCACAGCTCTAAGAATGCCCTCTTTCTATGTGATTTGCTTCCCCATTTGTCCCCAGTGTAATCAAATTTTACCTGAACTATTGATCTTATTGGCTAACTACAGTTATGTCCCACCTTATGCCCATCTGCCTTGTGAGTTCCCTGGCCGCTGCTCCCCACAACTTGAACCGATGGTTTTACTCTAAAAAGTCTCTGGAAAAGACAGAGTCCCGGACAACCCAGTTGGGACCCCTTCTGTCTCTCAAGTGGAAGCTTTCTTTCTCTCAATAAATATATTCTACTCTTAATCTCCATTGTTCCTAAAATTCATTCTTTGATTTTAGAGAATAAGAACATAGTAGGTCAGGAGTTTCACTCCCCTATATCATTTGGAGGACTTCCACCGAGATCACTGGACAGAGGTGAGAATTTGCTTTTGCTTCATAGATTCTGGACTGGGACTGATTTTGGTAACAAATTTTATGCTTCAGATTTTGCTTTGTCTTTGCCAGTTATTTATAACTACTTGTGATAATTGCTTGCCATTTGCTCATTGTTTTTAATTGCTTTGTCTCATACAGTTTTATTAAAAATGTAAATCTAAGTTAAAACATGTGAAAGTTATAAAGTTATGATATTTCTTTAATGGTTTATTATTATTTTGTTCTTGTACAAGTTAACTTTAAATTGGTTGCTGAAGTTATTGATACTCCTTGCTTGACTATATTTAGACAATAGCATTAGAAAAAATATTAAAACACCTCTGACAGGCTCTCATGTAAACTTCTGCAAAATGGTTCTCTTAAATGGAAATCTAGCTCAGGCTTCAAATTATACATACCTACATAAAACACCAAGATTCCTTCCACCATTTAAGCAGCACTAGGCTAGTGGCCAGTCCTCAAGACCTGGGGGACAGGTTTCACTGAGACAGACTGGCTCTGATCTTCCTCTAATCTAGAGGAAGTGTCAAGCCTGTTCTGCTTCAGTTTCCTTCCTTTGACTTTACCTCTACTCATTTCCCATCTTGTACTTTCCTTATAGAGGTATGTACAGTCAGAAAGAACCCCAGACTATTCAAACCTTTTCCTTCTTGGTTAAGCCCATAGAATATGAGTGTTTGCTAATGCTAAAGACAGGAAAGTCATCTTAGATAAAGCACACATACCCTGTCTCTGGGTCAGATGACACATTGATTGAAATTGTGCCCATCCAGGAGAACACACACAAGAGCCATTATCCGGCTCAGTGTCCAGGGAAAATCTCCTTTGGAGATTAAACCTGAGACACAGTGAGGAGAACCAGCTTCCTGTGACAGTGGAAAAAGCTATCCCCAGAAGCAGCACACATGGGGACCTAAACCAATTAAAATAAGGAGGCGCTCCAATCTCTCAAGTTGTGGAGTTTAAAACCTTTATTGCAAATTCATAGAGCAGTAGGTAATGATCTTGCTCAGGCTTTTAATTATCCCTTATAGAATTTTGACAAACAGTGGTTACTCTGCCAGCTAATTAATTGCTTTTATAGCAGCTGCCACCCTCAAACGCAAAGGACAGGTTCCCCAGCCTCTGTTTGGTGAATTCCCATTGAAGCCAGTGGCCAATAGAGTCAATGGAGTGTTGACCAGACAGACAGCTGGATTCCTTTCTGTAGACTGATCTCTGGTTATCTGAGCCAATAGAAACTGAGAACTGAGGGTTCCTGGCCAGGGCAACTCTCTGGTGGACACCCAAAAGATCCTCGGTGAACATTTGCTCATGACCACTGTAAATCTCCACTTTTCTATCCTTATTTCTAAACTTTTCAGTGTGGATTTTCAGATCACTTAAGACTACCCCTTCTTCGGAGATTAGACTGAGATAGCTTATAACAATTGTTTACATTTCACAGCAGGTAGTAGGAAAAGATTTACATTTGTGTCTTAATTAAGAGTAAATAGGCTTTTCTTTTCTGTGTACCTAGAAGACTGTGCCTTTTTCTAATTTAAAATGTGATTGCTAGATGATAATTTGTACATTTAACCTGTAGCTCCAAAGATATAAAAATGTAAATAAAGTATAGCCTTATCCTGTTACTAGGAAAGGTTACCTAGGTAATTAAGTGGGAGACTAATGCCTGGAGATTCCTTTGCCCAGTGCACAGGGCAAAGCTCCTTGTCAATTGTACTACCTATCTCTAGAGGAGAAGAGAAAAAGATCCTACTTCCAGTTCACCTTTTAACATATGCTTTCTTCCAATAAACAAAGTAGTAGTTTATTACAAAGTTATGCTTCCTTCTTTATGCATTCCTTATGGAAACAAAGTTCATGAGCTATCTGGGAGGATCGGGTTGCCCATCAGGCTCAGGGTAGATAGGCTGACCAAATCTATCTTCCACTCTCTCCAGATGCATCCACCTGCTCGAGCACTGTCAACCCAGGGATGCCTAGGAAATATTTAGCAAATAGGAACAAAAAGGGACACCTTGTTTTATCTCCTTTATTTGCATAATTAGATAGCTCAATATCATTCATAGCTTAGTGAAAAGTCCTGAGTTCAATGCCCACCTACAAACAGGTTTCATACTTATGCCTTGCTTCTTCTATATTACAGACATGGGCAACACAATGAATGCATTCTTAAGCACTGGAAGATGTTGGACCCTTCCATGTTGAAAAAGAGACAACTGGTATTTCTCTGCAGGAGTGTGTGGCCTACTTATCCCCTAGAGCCAAAGTGGAGTACAGAGCGAAGTATTAATTATGGTGTTCTTTTACAACTAAAATCATATTGCAAGAATGAGGGCAAATAGAACTACAGTATATTAAAATTTTCTTTGCATTAAAAGATAATTCTTCTCTATGCTCCAGGTAAAACTATAATCCTTATGAGACCACTCCCATTCATAGATCTCTTTCTCTCAGTGACTTAAAGCAAATTAAGTTAGACTTGGGAAAATTTTCAGATCACCCTGATAAGTACATTGATGTCTTTAGAGGATTTACTCAGAGCTATGAGTTAGGCTGGAAAGATAATAATGTTACTCTTAAATCAGACATTGACTTCCAATGAAAGACAGGCAGCATTACAGGCTGCTATTGCCTTTGGAGATGAATACAATATTGTTACTTTTAGACAGCCAAAAGATAAGACAGCCAGGGGAACCACCAGTTCCCACTGGGGCACAAACAGTTCCTACGCAAGACCCCAAGTGGCCTGCCAAAAATACAGGAGATTGGAACAGGAGACTTTTTCAAGTGTGTATCCATGAAGGTCTAAAAAGGACAAAAACCAAGCCTTCTAATTATTTTAAAGTGTCAGCTATTTCTCAGGAAAAAGGTAAAAACCCTTCTGACTTCTTAGATCATTTATCAGAGGTAATAATAAAACATAGGTCCATAGATCCTGATTCAATAGAGGGACAGATTTTGCTTAAAGACATGTTTATTACTCAATTAACTCCAGATATTAGAAAAAGCTACGAAAGATATCCTTTGCTCCGGATAGTTCACTTGATACTTTAGTAAAAGGTGCCTCCTCAGTATTTTATAACTGTGATGAGGAGACCAAGGAGAAAAAACAAAAGACCAAGATAAAGCAGCTGCCTTTTGCTGTAGCCTTAAGAGAAACAGACCTTAAGTCTGATTCTCAGGGCTTCAAGAATTTGAAGACAAGCCAGATCACCTTAAGAGAGACTACCTCAGAATCCTTCTGGGCCATGCCCTAGCTGCAAAGGTGACCACTGGAGGTCAGACTGCCCTCTGAGGCCATGGCCCCAGGGTTCAGACTCATCCTATCAGTTGGTCCAAAAGGACTGAAGGGCCTCAGGGCACTCGCTGCCCTCTCCCTCTGGCCGGACAGTCCTCTCCACAGAGGAATCATTACTATAGAGGGAAAAGAAACCAGCCTTATTGCTAGATACTGGCACAAGCCTCTGGGTCCTTCTTTTCAGTCCTGGCCTTCCTTCTAGTCACCACACCTCAGTAAAAGGAGTCACTGGTGAGGAGGTACTTTTTTTATTTTTCACAACCCTTAGGCTATAGCTGGTATGGTTTTCTTTTTACACATTCATTTTTGATTATGCCTGAAAGCCCAGTTCCCCTCTTAGGAAGAGATATTTTATCATGGTTAAATACTGTGATATATATGCACCCAAATCAGGCACGCTGCCTTCCCTCATGGAGACAGAAATCCTGAAGTATGGGCAACTAAAGGCAGAATAAGTAGGGCAATAAGAGCTGCCCCAATACAGACACATCTCAGAGACTCTATTTTTCCTCATCAGAGACAATATCCTTTAGGACCCGAAGTTAAGACCCGAAGGAGTAATACTGTTGTACCCTAAGAAAATAGCTTTGTTATATGTGTATTATAGCAAACCTGTATAGGGGCTTACTAAATGTGTTTGTTTTATCCTTTTTCCCTAACTGATATGTTAAGGGACCTAATTGATCTGTTGAGCAACACTCTCCTCTGTAAAGAATTGCAAGAATCTCACCTAATTGATATGTTAACCATTGTTGCTCTCTACAAACTACAGAAGCTGTGCTAAAACAAGCTAACAAGGGTTGTTAATCACTGCTAGGAGCCTCTATTCTCCGCTAAAGAGCTAAGGAAAACTAGAATGGCAATTAATTTACATTTGTTTAAAGTAACCTGCTTGTGTGCAGAGAGATTTGCGTGTGAGTTTAACCCTTTACCCTGACCTTGACACATTACCGCCGTTTTCTGTTCTGTATGGCGCCTTATTGCCTCCCTCTCCCCTCACCTATCTATCTAGGCCATAAAGAATTTGGGTTTCTGGTGACCTCCCCCCCGACCCGGTGATGATCTGTTGTAAAATGAGCCTGCCCCAATTTTAAGAACTGCTTAGCTTAAACAAATTACCGGGTAATACTATGGCCCAAACCCCAATCGGTGCTTTCCTTTTGTTCTGTATGTATCAAATGAGTTAGATATCAGGTCTTTGTAAAACTTAAGTTCCAGCCTCTCATAACTTGTGACCCCTTCGCACTCACTAGTAAAGACAAGCTGTCCTGAGATAATTAACTCTCCACTTTCTTCTCCAAATATTGCTGCAGACGTGCCACTCTGAGATAATGTCAGTCTGCAGGATGGGAGTAATTTAAAAAACACCAGGAACTCCCTAGACTGTCAGAGCTAAATAGACAGCAATACAGTTTCCAGACTCGGGTCAACAAGTCTGATGGCTCTACAGGTTTCTTTGTTTCTCTCCCCCCGCCCTTTCCTCCAGCCCCTTTTTAAAGTCCTCCCTTCAGCTTCTAGGGGACGGTCTCCAAATTGGCTCCCGGAGACTGGTCGCCAGGCCTGGAAATAAAGCCTTTGCCACTAAATTTTCGGTCTCTTGCCTCCTTGGATTTTATACCGGGGCTCAAGTTATAACATTTGGGGGCTCGCCCTGGATGGAAGCAAGACCCCAGACTCATTTCTGAACATTTGAAAGTAAGTGCTCTGGAGGATTTGTTTGGGCCGCGGTCAACTTGTAATTTTGAGGGGACGCCCTCAATTTGGGAGCGGGAACCACCCAAGGACAGAGTCAGTTGGTTTGTAGGACAAATTCTGTCCATTTGTGACTCTGCCCCGGGTGGGGAACAGCTCCGTTTGGAAGGGGACGCCCTTAATTTGGGAAGTGAAACCTCCTGAGGACAGAGTCAATTGGTTTTTGCCATTTGTGACTCTGCCCCGGGTGAGGAACCACTCTGTTGGTTAATTTGTTAATTCCTCCAGATCCCAAAATTTGACTAATTTTTGGGCAAAGGCCATTTTTGCTGCAGCTTGTCTCGCCTTGTATGTCTGTTTGTTTGTCCATTTGTTCTAATTGTTCTCCTTTTGGTTACCCTAAATCTAACAGAACATTCTCTCCTAGGAACCCCTTCTATGAGCCCAGAATGGACAAAGGGATTTAGATATTGATGTGCAGTGTTTTTGTTCTTTAAAATTGTTTGCCTGTTTGGATTTGTTACTAACTTAGGGGCTTGTTGCCCATTTCTGTTGCAGGATCCATATGGCTTATTAGATTCAAGCTTCATAATAAGAAAAATTATTTCCTTTAGCCCACCAAACTGTGCAAAAAGCACCCTTTGTTTGTGTCTTTAATGTTGTGGCGCCTTGTTTAATATGTAAGTCTTCAACTGATTGCTTGCAACCTTGGCATGCCTTTTAAAAGGAATATTTTTCTTTCTGGTTAAAAAGTAAATATATGTGCACATATATGTGTATATTTATGGTTTTTAAAAATCATATCAACTTTACCAAGTAAAAACCAGGTCATACTGTAATTGAGCCAGTTAAAAGGTTATAGCTTTAAAAAACCCAACATTTTAATGTGGTAAAAAGACATAAAATTAATTAAATATGTTTTAGACTACTAAAAGGTAACTTCAAGGGTTTTGTTGAGAGTTTTAATGTTGTCTGAGAAGCGAAAAAAAAAAAAGATAATTGACTGGTGATAGTAAAAAGGAGGGACAAAGAAAGTGGTTTGTCTTCAAGTAAAATGTCTGCTGTGCCAAAATGTAAAAAAAAGATAAAACTTAGAGGTATATTGTAAGTTATAAAAAGCTCGAGATGATATAAATTTTGTCTTGGTTTATAGTACTGAAGACAACAGGTTTGACAAGAAGTAAATGTGTTCAAAGTTTGACAGTATTGGATCAGTTTTGATAGATTTATTTATAAGATTCTAAACCTTTGCTGCAAAGTGTTTCCATTAATATGAGATTATAGATGATAATAGAGATAAGATATAAGTTTTCACATGTGCTGTGGACCTCTGGGAGATTATATGGCACAATTTTGTTACCTATGAAAAAGCTTCTTTTTATTAAGTATGTAATTTTAGTAAAATGATGGCCTGCCAGGTGGCACCCTGGGACAAAAGGTGGTGTGCCATCCAGATAAAGCCTGCTCTCTGATATGGAATGCCAAAACCATGTTGTCCTTTTGTCCCAAGCCGATTGGACATCCAGAGGTAAGGAGGTTTCCCTAGTATCGCCAGTTGGTCTCTTTGCAACTCAGTCGGCCCCACATGTTAGAAAAAAGATTACAAAGGTTTGAGAGTTTAAAAAAAAAAAAAATGCCCCTCAGCCAGTTGATAGAGATAGCACAAAAGGTCTTTTAAAACTAAAAAAATTACCGTCTACTGGGAAATTTGTCCAGCGTACCTGAGTCCTCACAACTGACTTAGAGTTAAAACTGTTGGGCAAATGGAATCAGGAGATTCCAGAAGTCTGGGCAGAAGACAATCCTCCAGGGCTAGCAGTCAGCCAAGTCCCCCTTCTGATGGAGCTCTTACCCCAAGCATGCCCCTTCTGCTTGTGACAATACCCGATAAGCCTGCAGGCCCGGAAAGGGATTTAAAGTCCACATGCAGAGGCTAAGAGACAATGATATTCTCATTCCTTGTGTCTCTCCCTGGAACATGCCCTTGCTTCTAGTCACTGAAGCCAGGGACAAACAACTATCGCTCTGTACAGGATCTCGGAGAGGTTAATGCATGAGTTCTGAGTCTATACCCAACAGTGCCAAATCCTGAGAACACCTGGTACTCTGTTCTGGACCTGAAAGTTGCTTTCTTCACTTTGCCTCTTACTCTGGTGAGTCAATTTTTTTTTGCCTTTAAATGGACTGACCCAGATACAGGGGTAAAAGAACAGCTGACCCGGACACATTTACCTCAGGGTTACAAGAACTCTCCCACTCTTTTTGATGAGACATTAACAAGAGACCTTTTAAAATTTAAGAAAAAAACACCCTGAGATAGTGCTCCTCCAGCACATAGATGACTTGTTAATAGCCTCGACCCCCACAGAAGCTTGTAAGCTTGTCAAGAGACAACTGAGAAACTGTTAAGGACTTTGGGGCAATTAGGCTATAAAGTCTCGACTAAAAGGGCACAATTGTGCTGTCAGGCTGTGACTCATCTGGACTACAAATTGCAAAAAAAAAAAAAAAAAAAAAAAAAAAGGAGGATTTTGTCTAAAAAAGTGTCCAGGCTATATTGCAGATCCCATTCCCAGAAACTAAGAAACAGGTGCGCGAATTTCTGGGAGCTGTCGGATACTCCAGGCTGTGGATTCTAAATTTTACTGAAACAGCTCACCCCCTGTAGGGCTCCCTTAAGGGAAAAACTCACTAAACTGGACTGATAAATGTAAACTGGACCTTGCGGCAGCTCAAGTGGGCCTTGACAGAGGCCCCAGCCCTGGGACTCCCTGATGTTGCCAAGCCATTCACCTTGTTCGTAGATGAACTCAGGGGCATTGCCAAAGGAGTCCTAACCCAGGACATTGGCTCTTAAAAGAGGCCTATAGCCCTATCTTTCCAAAAGGCTCAATCCAGTAACAAGAGGGTGGCCTCCATGCCTAAAATTCTGGCCGCTGTGGCAATGCTACTTAAAAGAGGCCAAAAAAAAAAAACCCCTCACTTTTGGACAGAAGATTTCTGTAGTGACCTCCCACAGTTTAGAGACTCTTATCAAAACCCCTCCCGAAAATGTGAGTGCTAGAATCTCACACTATTAGGCCCTGCTCCTAGACCCAGAATTGGTAGTTTTCAAGACTTCTTCAACTTTAAACCCCGCCACCCTTATGCCTGACAACGACCTGAGGAATTTCACAGATGGAAGCAGCTTCATCCAGAACGGCAGAGGCAGATGAGTGGCCGGGGCAGCAGTGACCACCAAAAGGAGGTACTCTGGGTTAAGCGGTTAGAGCCTGGCATCTCTGCCAAAAGGTGGAGCTCATTGCTTTGACTGAGGTACTAAAACTAGCCATGGGAAAGAGGGTAAACATCTATACTGATAGTAGATATGCTTTTGCTACTATACATGTACATAGAGCCATCTATTAGGAGTGAGGTCTCTTAACCTCCGCCAGAGCTAAGATTTAAAAAAAAAAAAAAAAAAAAAAAAAAAGGGCTCCAAAGATCCTAGATTTGCTGGCAGCAGTCTGGCTGTCAGCAGATTGCTGCTATTCACCTGAGAAAACAATTTGGCAGATCAGGCCACTCAAAGAGTAGCAGTCACATCAGAGGGGCCAGCCGAGAAAGTAACTGCTCTGGATGTGAGTCCCCCTGAACTTGTCAGAACCAGTCTACACAAAGAAAGACTACACTGGTTGTTGTGAGCCATCTAACAAATTCCAGTCCCTGTGACTAAAAGACAAGTGCAAAATTTCTAGGAGCCACAGGACTGATCCAGAGTTTGGGACCCTGACAGAGGTCTGTTGTCTACCTTTCCAAGACACTTGATTCTGTAACAACCAGATGACCACCCTGTCTGTGGTGATTTCCTCAGTGGCCCCCTCATAAAGGAGGCTTAAAAATTGACTTTTGGACACAAACTCTTGTTTCTTCCTGTTCCCTGGAGACTCTCATCAAGGCCCCATCAGACTGACGGATTTCTAATTCCTGAGCCATACATTATCAGGCACTATTTCTGGAAACAGCGGCTTCAAACTCTGGCTACTTTGCTGCCTGAGGATGACCCCTCGTTGCCTCACTACAATTGTACTGAGGTCATTGATCACCTCACGGGACTTCGACCTTATCTAGTGGATAAGCCATTATCTAGAGTTCCATCCTACTTCTCTGATGGAAGCAGCTACGTCTATCAAGGTAAGCGGGTCTTGGGAGCTGCCGTTACACAAAATCTCAGGTTCTATGGGAACAAATCTTAGAGCCAGAGACATCAACATAGTGGGCTAAACCCATTGCCCACACTGAGGCCTCAAGTTGTCTTTATCAAAAATGGGGTTTATTGTCTTCTGGAGTCAAAAGATTAAAATTGCTCCCCGAATTTGGACTTGTTGGCTGCCATCTAGATGCCAAAGAGAGTGGCTACTATCTGCTGTATAAGCTATTGGGCAGGAGATGATCTTGTTATAGGAGAAAATAATTTGACAAATGCCACCTTCCAAAAGATAGCCAGAGAGCCCCAAAATCAGTGGGGATTGAGATAAGCTTGACATTACTGCTGATCCCACCTATTTTCTTTGTCAGAGCCCATTTACACTTAAAAAGACCAGCATCTGGCAGCTCAACTTCCGAGAGATTCCCGGGGGCTAATATCAAGCTAGCCCAGTCTGTGAGCTTCAGATGCCCTCAGTGCCAATTGGTAAATCTAAAAGTACTGCAACAAATAGAAACCACTGGCTATCATGGGACTATGCCTAAAAAATACTAAAAAATAGATTTTACAAAAATAAAAAGCCTAAAACTTCAAGGATATAAATGTTATAATGGTTGATACTTTCATTAGATGAGTAAAAGCGTTTTCTACTTAGTCTGAGTCAGCTCTGATAGCAGTTTCCCTGATTTGGTCTCCCTTTTTATCCATGGGGTCCGACAATGGCCTGGCTTTTATAGCCTAATAACTCAAAATTAACCTAAGCTTTGCAGATCAATTAGAAAACTCGATTGGGCTTACCAGCCTCAGAGTTCAGGAGAAATAAAAAGATAAGTTATATTTTAAAGACTATAATTACTAATGGCCTTAAAAACTGGCGAAAACTGGGTGAGTCTCTTTTCCTTCTGCCCCTTTGTGTGCGTGATGCATCCCCTATGTTGCAGATATTTCCTCTTTTGAGGTTTTATGTAAGAGATCTTCCTCTTATCATTAAAGGTTTCTAAAAATTAGCTGATTTAACTAATCAAGATCTTATTAAGTCTCCCCCAGACTCTTTAGCCAGCTCTGACTTCCATCCACTGGTTATTTTGCTGCTGCCCACTGCGAGCTAAAGAGCCTAGGCACCCAGACAAGCGACCTCACCATAAATCACTTGAGCTGCAATGGACCGTCAAAGTAGCTGAAAGCCTGCCTGGATTCAACGTTCCCACTGCAGACAGGTCCCAGCTTCAAAAGACCATTAGCCTGCGGATAAATAAACTGTCATTTCTTCCAAGGACACTTTAAAGCTTAAGATTGTCTAATATAACTGATAATTTTGTGTTCTCCTCCTTTGTAGAGACCCCAAAGAGGCCTCTGTCTAACTTAAAAATTGTTACTTGTATGATAAAACAGAGTAAATTTAAATGTTGGTTTTCTTTCTCCTTTTGGTTAACAGCTTTAATGACAGCTACAAGACCTTTGTTAATCCTCCTACTGGGCCTTGTGTTGTAAACAAGTTGATAAACTATGTCAAAGTTCTTAAAAGCTTATAATTTTAAAGACACATACAAGGTTATAAAAAGATGCTAAAGAGTCAATGATTTGACACACTGACTAAAATCAGTGGGGAATGTTGTACCCTAAGAAAATAGCTTTGTTATATGTGTATTATAGCAAACCTGTATAGGGGCTTACTAAATGTGTTTGTTTTATCCTTTTTCCCTAACTGATATGTTAAGGGACCTAATTGATCTGTTGAGCAACACTCTCCTCTGTAAAGAATTGCAAGAATCTCACCTAATTGATATGTTAACCATTGTTGCTCTCTACAAACTACAGAAGCTGTGCTAAAACAAGCTAACAAGGGTTGTTAATCACTGCTAGGAGCCTCTATTCTCCGCTAAAGAGCTAAGGAAAACTAGAATGGCAATTAATTTACATTTGTTTAAAGTAACCTGCTTGTGTGCAGAGAGATTTGCGTGTGAGTTTAACCCTTTACCCTGACCTTGACACATTACCGCCGTTTTCTGTTCTGTATGGCGCCTTATTGCCTCCCTCTCCCCTCACCTATCTATCTAGGCCATAAAGAATTTGGGTTTCTGGTGACCTCCCCCCCGACCCGGTGATGATCTGTTGTAAAATGAGCCTGCCCCAATTTTAAGAACTGCTTAGCTTAAACAAATTACCGGGTAATACTATGGCCCAAACCCCAATCGGTGCTTTCCTTTTGTTCTGTATGTATCAAATGAGTTAGATATCAGGTCTTTGTAAAACTTAAGTTCCAGCCTCTCATAACTTGTGACCCCTTCGCACTCACTAGTAAAGACAAGCTGTCCTGAGATAATTAACTCTCCACTTTCTTCTCCAAATATTGCTGCAGACGTGCCACTCTGAGATAATGTCAGTCTGCAGGATGGGAGTAATTTAAAAAACACCAGGAACTCCCTAGACTGTCAGAGCTAAATAGACAGCAATACAGTTTCCAGACTCGGGTCAACAAGTCTGATGGCTCTACAGGTTTCTTTGTTTCTCTCCCCCCGCCCTTTCCTCCAGCCCCTTTTTAAAGTCCTCCCTTCAGCTTCTAGGGGACGGTCTCCAAATTGGCTCCCGGAGACTGGTCGCCAGGCCTGGAAATAAAGCCTTTGCCACTAAATTTTCGGTCTCTTGCCTCCTTGGATTTTATACCGGGGCTCAAGTTATAACAATACCTATAACTGATAATCTAAAGACACAAGGTTTACTTGAGCCCTGTAATAGTCCATGCAACACTCCAATCTTGGGAATTCAGAAACCCAATGAGGAATGGAGGTTGGTACAGGACCTTAGATTGATAAACGAGGCAGTAGTGCCCATTCACCCAGTGGCACCCAATCTATATACTCTGCTTTCTCAGATCCCAGAAGATGCCAGTTGGTTTTCAGTGTTGGATTTAAAGGATACCTTCTTATGTATCCCTTTAGATACAGATTCTGTTTCTTTTCTGCTTTTAAAAATCCACAGTGTCTCAATTAACACAACTGTGCTCCCCCTGTTAGTCTGCATCTTTTTAGACAACTTTCTCATGACTTGACAAGTTTTGAGTTTTCCCAGGTACAATCTTGCAACATGTAGATCACGTACTGTTATGTGTCCCCTCAGAAGAGCTCTGTAGCCAAGGCACTTGTGCTCTGCTAAATTTTCTAGCAGATAGAGGTTATAAAATTTCTAAATATAAGACACCACATTGCTGTCTTGAGGTAAAATATTTAGGCCTCATCATATCCAAAGGGACCCGAAGGCTAAGAAAGGAAAGAAGTAAACCCATTCTCTCCTTCCCACAGCCCAAAACTCTAAAGCACCTAAGGAGATTCCTAGGAGTTACAGGTTTTTGCCACCTTTGGATACTCAGATATTGGGAGATTATACAACCCCTCTATAAATTTATAAAAGAGACCCAAAAGGCAGATACTCATAATTTATGCTGGGAACCTGATTCCCAAGCTGCATCCCAAAAGTTTAAACAAACACTTCTAAATGCTCCACCAACCCCAGCTTACTCACAGGATACCTTTTCAATTTATATGTAGATGAGAGGTAAGGCATGGCTTTGAGAGTGCTTATGCAAAATCTAGGATCTGCTCAACAGCCTATAGGGTATCTAAGTGACTTAGACATTGCAGCAAAGGGATAGCCTGCTGGCCTTAGAGCTGTAGCTCTCTTATTGCCAGGGGCAATCAAGCTAACTTTAGGCAAAAATCTCACTGTTATACACCTTACCATGTGGCAGGGCTCCTTTTTTCCCAGGGGAGTCTATGGCTGTCTGACAACCGACTTCTTAAATACCAGACTCTATTTCTAGAAGGACCAGCCATTCAAATAAAGACATGTTCTTCCTTAAGTCCCGCCACCTTCTTGCCAGAATGGGAGGAAGAAATTGAGATTGATAAACATGACTGTGAACAGGTAATTCTTCATACATATGCAGCCAGAAGACTTATTAGACACCCCGCTTAGCTGACCCAGATTTAACCTTCTTTTGTGATGGCAGCTCCTTCATGGAAAATTTTTTAAAAGGCAGGATATGCAGTGGTAACCTTATACCATCCTCTTGAAAGTTCCTCACTTACACCTGGAGCTAGTGGTCAGCTAGCAGAGCTCATAGCTCTGACCAGAGCCTTACAACTCAGCAAGGGACAAAGGTTAATATTTATACTGATTCTAAGTATACTTTCCTACTATTACATGCTCACACAGCCAAATGAAAAAATATTACCTAACAGCCAATGGATCTCCAATAAAATATAAGGAGATAAATGATCTCTTATTACAGGCTGTCCTTCAAAATCAGATGGCATTAAACGTTCTAACAGCAGCACAAGGGAGTACTTACATAATTGTAAAAACTGAATGCTGTGTATACATTCCTGATTCTTCTGCTAATATCTCAGTAGCTATTCAAGGTATTAGATAACAAATCAATGACATGTTAGATTCTAAAATTCCCTGAACTTTATTCTTATAGGAATTAATTATAGTTTCTCTTGGTAGAAATCTTTAAGTATACTCGTAATTTCCTTATTGATTTTACTCTTTGGCCCATACATACTTGTTTCTTTGGCTTTGTCCCCTCCAGACTTAAAAGTTGTGTGCATACCCAAGATGAAAATGAATGGTGTCTATCTAGACAGGATCTCCGCAGAAATACCTCTGACTGCCATTCAACCACTGTGACTCTGTTCAGCCTGAAGAAGTTAGATGAGTCGTTGGCCTGTTACTCCCTAATGGCAATTTGGGTTACTTCTTCAGAGATGGGATTGTTGCAGGGATTATTGCATGCAGCCACATTAGTTAGAAATATTATAGGCAATGAGACAGGGCTAGGTCCTCAAAGGAGCCAGTGCAGATACCTTACAACTGTGGGGGAAATAAGACACCTCCTGCTGTGGGCCAGGCCTCACAAGACAAAGGATCAAACAAATTCATCCACATCCTTAAGACTGATATTCTAATTAGTTCCCTGTCACACTAAGAAAGCCTGGAGTCACTATCCCACCACCCTAGGGCAAAAGTCACAGCTCTAAGAATGCCCTCTTTCTATGTGATTTGCTTCCCATTTGTCCCCAGTGTAATCAAATTCTACCTGAACTATTGATCTTATTGGCTAACTATAGTTATGTCCCACCTTATGCCCATCTGCCTTGTGAGTTTCCTGCCCTCCCCACCGTGAACCGATGGTTTTACTCTATAAAAGTCCCTGGAAAAGACAAAGTCGTGGACAACCCAGTTGGGACCCCTTCTGTCCCTCAGGTGGAAGCTTTCTTTCTCTCAATAAATATATTCTACTCTTAATCTCCATTGTTCCTAAAATTCATTCTTTGATTTTAGAGAACACAAACTCATGGACATGGTAGGTCAGGAGTTTCATTCCCCTATATCAGAACAATATGCTCTGCAGGTGAGCTGAGAGCTCAGAGGCTGCATCACTACACTCTGTGACTGATGGGAACTCTCCTCACCCTTAGTCCTTAGTGACAAAAGACATGCAGCCCTGCTTCCCCAATGAAGCCTCAGTAATGCTGCAGAAGTAAATGAGAGGTGCAGGTCCAGAATAGGGTCCCTTTACTCTATACAGGCCTCCTGGGGTTTTCTGCTCTGCTGGTATCAGAATTGGAACCGAAGAGTCTCAAAATCCTGCTTACCCTGAGAACCCACTACTGCCAAAATCAGAGGACAATTCCTTGAAAGTAGCAGTGATAGCTGGTGAGTCCAGGGAGCCAATTGAGAATACAAAAAAATTCAGAGCAATTGTTTTTCAGGATTTATTGAAGATCACACAGCTGGGGCACCCAAAACAATAGGGCCTGTACATCAGATTCCACATGAGGGAGGTGGAACACAGAGGCAGGACGCCTCCTCAAATCAGAATTAAGGACTGTCTGGTTAGTGTAGGTCAAGCACAGGGAAGGGGAGGGGCTTCCATAAAGAAAAGTGGGGAGGTGACACACAAGACACTTGACTGGGAGAGGAGATCATCAGAAAAAAGGGAGCTGAGAAGGCCTTTCAGAGGAGAAGAGAGTAGAAAGAACAGAGGAATGAGAAAACTGAGGCATGGATGTAGCATGCACCAGGGGTAGCGACGAGGGCACAGTAGATCCTCCTTTCATCTTGGCATTCAGTCCTACTTGTTGTTCCAAAAGGCAAACTTTGAAAACAGAGGTTTTGGAAGGAAACGGCTGGACTTCATGTAGCTAGAGATCTTCTCCAGGCCCTGATGGGAAAGAGAAAGCAAGAGCTCAGGTCTGCTGCCCCATTGAACTCCAGCAGCCCCACACCAGGAACAGCTTTTCCGCATGGGTTCAAGTGCTGGAGCACAAGACAGACTGCTGAGGTCCCCGGCTCTGGTCAGTGAACTCTTCAATTTCTGTCACTACAGGGAGGCTGAATACTGTGCAAGGTACTTTATATCCACTAGAAGTTACAACATAGTTTGAGAAAATCCACTCAGCAGCCCTAAAACATCAGCCCTACGATCACCTTGTATCAGGAGGGAACCTGAGGTACGGACAGGTTAAGCAACTTCGTCATGCTTATATAGCTATTAAGGGGGACAGAGCTGGAAGCAACCTGGTTCTGTCTCCAGCTCTGTGCGCTCTCTGCAGCACTCACTCTCCTCCTGCCCTGTCCAGAGGGTGCCCTATTTTTCCCTCTCTGCACAAACATTCTCCTTTTACACAACAAAGTTCCTTGCTGCCTGTATTTGCAAACAGAGGAGGAATCTAGCATGATTAAGGCCAAGACAGTTGAGTGCCAATGGGAAGAGAGCCCAGTCTCACCCAATGAATCAGCAAATTCTGGATGAAAAGGAAGAAAGGGGGAAGGATTAAAAGAAAACAAGTTAAGCAAAGTTCCAGTCAATCCTCTGAAAGCAAAAATTCTGGATTTCTTCTTTCCTCAGTAATATAGTATTAACTTGCCCAACCTACCCTATCTCCAGCCTGCTACTGGTATATGAGCAAAGTGCTTGGCTAATCAGGTATGAATTGTCTGCATCTTGGTACTTCTCATCCATCCAGCCTTATCTCAGCCCTCCCAATGCAAGCTGCTCATATGTTCTTTACATGCTCTCCCTCCTACACAGGGTGCTAGACTAGACACCCAGACTATACAGCTATGTTAGCTACTTTTCAAGTCAATTGCTGCTCTAGAGAGGAACCAGGAAAAGCGGAAAGGAGAAAAGGACACACAAGAATATTAAGAGTCAAGAGTGTCACCTCAAAGCGGGATATGAAGTCTTTCAGGTTAGGGAATGCCTCCAGGCACTTGGGCTCCAACATGCGGTACTGGTCGAGGACATCATAAGCCAGGAAATCCACGTAGGTGAGCTGCAGAGAGCTGATGATGAATGGGCTGGAAGCTCATAACCTGGAAGACTGGCAAGTCCTCCTCCCCATCTCCCTCCCCTTTACCTTGTTCCCTGCAAACCAAGGCAGCTTCCCCAGGAACTGTGAGAAGAGCTTCATCTTGTCAGGGATGCCCTCCAAGAACTCTGCCTTCTTTTGCTCCTGGAGCAGAAATCATGGATCACCACCCTCATATACAAATTCCTGCACTGAGAGGCCAGACTGGCCAGTGCTGTACAAAGCCCTCGCTGGCCAGGGGTGAGCAGCCATCATCTCTGAGGCTGTGCCTGGGGCAGTGTCATGGCCTTCATTTAACGTATCACTGCTTATTAGACCCCCACTTGGCAGGAGACCCTATCTGTCAGAAGTGGTGGGAAATCACACAAGAATACAACTCTGTCCCTGACTCTGTCACCATTGATGCCTAGACCAGGTTCTATGAGATGTGTCTAAGCTCCTGACAAGCTTCAGACTCATGTCAGTGGAGCCAAAGATGCAAATAATAAAAGACCCAAAGAGATAAGAAGAAATCCTACCTAGTAAAAGGGAACAAGAATAAAATGAATATTTGAGCTGTATATACAAAGCTGAGGAGTACTTGATGTTGAAAGGAGGGAGGCTGGGCCTGGTAGCATATGTTTATAATCCAAACTATGTGAGAAGTGAAGGAAGACTGCAAGTTCAAGAACAGCCTAGGCTGTGTGGGGCTCGCTCAGCTACTTAGCAAGATCCTGGTCAAAATTTAAAAAAAAAAAAGTGCTAGGATGTAGTTCAGTAGTATTTGTCTAGCGAATATAGTAATATCTTGGTTTACAAAATTGTTTTACAATTTAATGGAAGGTGGCTGAAGTTGTATTTACCACTTTTACAGAATACTTTTGTTTGCACACTGAGTTGTTTGCAAACAGAAGCATTTGTGAATCAAGGCATTGCTGTACAAGGCTCTGGTTTCAATACACAATAAGGAAAAGGGAAAAAAGAGGCAGAAGAGGAACAGATGTCTTCTGGATGAGTCTAAGCTGCCTATTAGGAAAGTGTTCTGATCATGCAGGTGTCAAGTACCCAGCACTGGGGAAACAGTTTAGCAGAAATCTGAAGATCAAGCTGCTTTCCATTCCCTCACACTGCACCTCTTTCTCTCAGAGTTACAGTCCCTGTATTCCAGAAGCAGCCTTATAGTGTGTAAATCTAGGACAGACTGTGCACGGAGATGTTCCAGAACAGAGAGCTGAAAGAGATTTTAAAGTACGAGTTCATATCAAGGACAGAATACCCACTGGGGGGGAACTGAATCTATCACAAAACTTGTGAGGAGTACCTGAAACACCGTTTCTAAGATGATAGCAAGTAATCTATTAACTGGTGATAGCTTACTGTTTTTTTTGTTTTGTTTTGTTTTGTTTTTTTGTAGTTCTGAATTACTTGTACCCTTACACTATTTTGTTTTGTTCTGCTTTTTTTTTCTCTTTTTCCTTTTAAATAAAATTTTTAAAAAAGAGTATAAAAAAAAAAACTTGTGAGGAGTGACAGTTTACAGAACCACAGACTGGGGTTACAATAGAATTAGGAAACCCTGGCACATCAGCATACAATTGCAGAGTTCAAATGTTGCATAAATCCAGGGTAGTGAGCACAAGAGTTTAACTCCTCTTCCAAACCATCTCCTCCAGACCCATGGGGGACTCACAAAATCAGGGCTGTAACACAGCATGATGAGCTGCATGCGAATGTCCATAACCTGGTTCTCCAAAATGTCCATGCGAATCGTTTCCTCTTCGGTCACCCCACCTGAAACCCACAAAACAGAGACTCACCCTCAGAAACCCACCCCAGCAAAGCTTAGGGAGATGACCACTGTCCATCCCCATCCCTAAAGCCAGGTCTACTCACACAAGTTGTGCTTGCGGGCAATGTAGCGCAGGATGGCATTGCTCTGGGTGAGCTTGTGAGTTCCATCAATTAGGTAGGGCAGCTGCATGGACAGCCAGGAAAAGTCAGTTGGGATTCTAGGTCCCAACATCCCTTCCCTGAGCTAGTGCAGACATGAGACCTGGCCCTCAATGTGCTTGTCAGGACAAGTTTCCACAAATATACTGCACAAAAAGGGAATGAGGTGGGTAATAAGACAGGGTACACAACCAGGAATGAGAATAGTTGAACAGGAATTCTGATCCTAGACATTCTATGGTCAGATGAGGTATGGAAGACTTTACTTTTCCCAAACCACCCCCAACCCTTTACCTACATTGGGAAAGTCCAGGCCCAGCTTGAATTTCTCATTCAGCCACTGGCTTCTGTCATAGTCGGGAGCTGTGGTTGAAAAGATAAAGTGGATAAACTGTCCTGGAGTCCAACCCCCTCTTCCCTGGGGCCTGTCCCCACCCCCGTGAGGAATCAGGGGCAAGACCTCCTGGCAGTGAACTTGGACTCTGAGCCAGTAGTCTTGTATTTCATGGTTTGGAGCTTGGAGTGGAGATCAGTACAAACTCTAATGAGAAGTCCAACCCACACTGAGACCCAGAACTGCACTCCAGCAACCTGAGTCTTAAGACCAAACTTCACCCGCATTAAGTTTTCTGGAAGGGACTGGCTCCTGGTGCAGCTGTAGGAAAGTTGCCGAATTGAGCAACAGGTGGCCAGGGCATGGATTGCTAAGTGTCAATCAGCAGCACTGTGCAGGGCTCTGGACCGGAGGGTGCCATTACCATCCCCCATGTTGTATCTCTTCTCTTCATAGCCCGAGTTTGTGTATTCCAGGATCAGGCGGATGGGATGAGTTAACTGGGAGAGATGGAGAGGCAGACATCAGAAACAGGACCTTGACCATGGGACTTCACTTGCTCCAGCTAAGTCCCTCACACTCCAAGAACACCCACCGTTCAGGCATATGCTCGCGCGCGCGCGCACACACACACACACACACACACACACACACACACACACACACACTTAGGCTCACAGAATAGTAGTCGCGTGAGTGCTGAAAGGGACAGGCAGAGGACTCCAGCAAACCCTCAAGCCCTGCATATGTAGTCCCTACAATCCGCCCCAGCTGTTCCTCACGCCCCGGTCCCAAGCGCCCTCTCCCGCGCCCGGGTGCATCAGGCGGACACCCCACTCACTCCGCGGATATTCCAGTAACCCAGTGTCATGGGCATGATGCTGGTTCTCTGGACCAAGCAGACAGGCGTCTCTGCAGCTCAGAACTGCGATTCTTATCAGGCGGACCGGGGAAGGCAGGGCAGGCCTTGTGGTTCCGGCCCGCCCCTCTGGCCTGCCTTCCTCCCCGCCCACCCCGAGAGCCTCTCACCGCCCGCGGTGCTGCTCCCAGAAACCTCCGGGAGTCAGAGGCGGTGCTGGGAGCGGTGGGGAGGCAGGGGCAGGCACGGTCTAGACGCCCAGAAGCGGGCAGCAGAGCTCGGCCCGCTGCTTCCTCACACCTGCCCGCGGGTCCTTGAACCTACCCGCCTCTGCTTGGTCCACAGGGAGTTAAGGGTGCCCTGGGACAGCCGCCAGATTGAAAAAACAAAGCTAACCTCTGACTTTCCTTCCTCACAAGCTCAGCAAATGTGGGGTCCTGGAAGGCGTAGGCTGCCCGAGTCAGGCAAAAAAGGGGTGTTCCCACCTGAGATTTTAATTTAGCAGCTATCACCAGAAGAAGACACTTGCAAATGAGAATGTTCTTTGGTGCCTTACAAGGAATGAGGATTTCAAGTACCAGTTGAAATGGGAAGAGCCCCAGGACAAGGGACCGACACAGACTATGTGGTCTCCGTGTTTTTCCTTAGGGAATTTGGGGGAACTGGGCATTTCAGTTATCTGACAAAAGATTATACAAATTATCCGATTAGCATTTTAGCCTTATTTGTGAATCTAAATGCAAGAACTAGAGAGAGTGGGAGACGGGGATCAAGGGTACCCTCTACAATATACCCTCACTGCAATGTACTACCAGTCAGCTAGAGACTGTCCTGCTGACCAGCACAAGAGCTGTGTGTGCAGTGGACACAACTGGAGCGTGAGGTGGAAATTCAGGATTCCAAGGGACCAGATACCTCTCCTGCTTCCAGGGCCAGGCAGAAGAGTGTCCAGAGTGTGCGCTTTAGGCAAGCAGAGCTTAAATTTGTAAGAACAGGAAGCACAAATTTTACTCATGCGTTGCTATGGGTTTGTCATGGCTATGAGAGAAACTGCGTTGTGTGTTGAATGCTGATTCAGAGTATACAGACTTCTGAAAAACCCTTCAAGGTATTGTCAGTTAACTACGTCATCAAAAGCCCATTCCAACATCCTTCAAGTCAGCTGCTTCCAGATGGTGGGGGACATAGTAAGACCAGTGCTGTACTTTGGCTATAAAGTAACTTTGTTGGTTAAAAGCAATGCTGTGTGAAATAATATATTAATCCCTAAAGCATTCTGTGAGTCAAAAGATAGTAGTTTTGGCAGAAATATTACGTGGATGAAAGGCAAATCCATACCTAGAATAAATGTCTATCCCAGTAGGGACAAAGTGCTACCCTTCATCGATGAAAGTGGTCCAGTGTAATCAACCTGCCACTGGATCACTGGTTAATAACTCTAATGAACAAAGAGTGAGAGAACTAATGAGGCAGAAACCATTTGACAGGCTTTTGTGGAAGCGACAGGCATATGGTTTAATACATGAGTAAAGGCACAGAGTGATAAGGTGTTTTTGTTTTTGTACCAGGCATCAAACTCATGACCTTGGACTTGTCAAGCAAGTGCTTGTGCCACTGAGCTAAATCCCTAGTCCAGAGTGATAAGTTCTTAAAGTGTCCAGTAAAAAATGTTGAGTATCTCCAAATGTTTCCATTTATCTGTGGACCAGCAAAATTCCTTGTCCTGTTTTATCTCTGTTAGGACATCCTGTGCTTGCCTGACCACTATGGTGCTGAGGTGAGTTCCTTGCTGACAATAGCGCCTCTGCTGGCAAGCAGGTTGCAGCTGGGAGAATCAGATCCTATGTGAACCTCATAATAGCTCTTGAGAAGGGTGTCATTTCAGATATTTCAGATGCTTCAGTGTTGGTCTCTGTATTGCCAGACTGAAGACTCAGCAGTGACTGCAGCTGATAATCTGGCTGGATAGTCAGGAAGTGGAAAGGCATATATTGTTGAGAAGGGCACTTGGAGAAGTGAGGTGAGGTGGCACACATCTGTAATCCCAGCTCGTAGAAGGCTAAGGCAGAAAGATCCCAAATTCAAGCCTAGCACAGGCAACTTACCCTGATGATATCTTGAAATAAAAAATAAAAAGACCTGGGAACATAGCTCAGTGATAGGTTCAGGGCCCAGTACTACAACAACAAAAAATGACCTTTGAAGAGATATTGAATACACTTCTTCAAGTGAGTGAAAGATGTAAAGATGCATGTGTTCCATGCAAATGCTTACCAAAAGGTGACCTCAGCAAAAGATTGCTTTAATAATCAAGTGGAAACCAGATGCACACTTGTAAGCTCAGCACTCTGGGAGGCTGAGACAAAAGAATTGTGACTTGGAGCCCATACTTGTTACTTAACAAATTAGGAAGACTGTGTCTCAAAACTTAATTAATTTCTTAAGAGCTGGAGATGTAACTCTATGGGTAGGTCCTGACTCCACTGCCCAGTACTGCAAAATAATCATTATCACTGTATAATGAGTACAATGATGTGGTCTGTGAATAGCAGTCAACTTATGTGCTCAGCCACCCTTGTCATTTCCCAGTGACTGATAAACAAAGTCACCATAGACCCGACTTATGCATCAGCTCAGTAACATGAACTTCCATTGACAAAGTTTGGCCTAGCTTCTAGCCAGACATGGTGGCACACACCTGTAATCCCAGCACTTGGGAGGCTGAGGCAGAAGAATCATTGTGAGTTCTAGACCTGCCTGGGTTATAAAGTGAGCTCAAGCCCAGCCTGAACTTCATAGTAAGACTGTGTCTCAAAAAAGACAAAAAAATAAAAGAATGTCGACCTGGCTAAAGCCACTGCTTACTGCTAATAACAGGTAAATCACAAAGACAGCAGAACATGTGTTCAAAGAAACTGAGATCTGAATGAACTAATAATAATGCACAATCTAGGCAAAAAGTAACAGGAAAAGACACAGCTCAGGAACTGGATGAATGAAATAGTGATAAAAACCCATAGCACAACCTCAACTCATTACATAATCCCTATAGCAACCCTGTCATGGCTCATCTTGGAAGAGTTCTCCAGGAATTGACTAAGTCACAGACTGAGAATGTTTAAAGAGAGAGCTGAAGACAAGGAGATTCCTAGACAGGGAGACTCACAGCCAGTGATTTATTAACTGAGAAGAGGCACAAGTAGTAACGATTAACAAGCATAAAAGCAGAAATTTAACTCACAGTTTTACAGAAGAGAGGGTTAAACTGAGAAAGATGGTCCCAATACTAAGCATGCACCAAATCAGAAGAGGATGCCTCAAAGGTATCTGGGAAACTGAGTAGAACAGGATCCTGAAAACTCAATACATGTCATACAGCTATACATGTGGAAAACAAAAGGCATCCTGGATCACTCACTGGACCAGACATTCCCACCATATAGGGTCCCTAGTCAGTGAGACACACCATCCTGCCCCACCATGGAGTCCTCAATGATGCTGCAGGAATGAATGAGCGGTATAGGCCCAGATAAGAGGTCCTTTATTCTCCAGAGAGCCTCCTGGTGCTGCCTGCTCTGAGTGTATCAGAAATAGAACCAGGATGACTAAAACCCATTTCCAATCCTCCAGAATCCCTATAAACACAGCCACCTTTAGTAGTCCTTTAGTAGTATCAGTGAAGGTTGACAAATTGAGCAAATCAGAGAGAATATGACAGACAATGTGTGCTTTGGTCTTTTGCTGCTATCAGACAGGGTTGAAACAGAGCCCTCACTGGGGATCAGGACTGCGCACAAGGCAACACTAGTGCTAGGGACCACGAAACTGGGCTGCACAGTGAGGGATTCAGTAGTGCTCTACAAGCAGACACAAGTACTGATGGTCAGGATGGTCAGCTTGGCTTTAATGAACGACTCAGAAATTTTAGGGAGGGGACTTTGCTGATTTTAGGAGAAGGCTAAGACTTTTTTTTTAAATATGGAACGCTTCACGAATTTGCGTGTCATCCTTGCGCAGGGGCCATGCTAATCTTCTCTGAATCGTTCTAATTTTAGTATATGTGCTGCCAAAGCGAGCACAAGGCTAAGACTTTTTAATAGTATGATTGAGAAATGCCTTATGCAGAAAACAATAAGAGTTATTAAGACCTTAGGTATGCAAAGAAGGAAATGCAAAAACATACAAATTTCACTACAACACTGCAAAAATCTGAGCAGTCCCCAGGTCCCTGAGCAATGGACAGAGTCCTGGCTCCTCACTGCCATCTCTTACCCCATCAAGGCCCTACTGGGCGCCACGTATGGCTAGTAGAGTGAACATGAATACTGAGAGAAAACAGCAGGACTTCAGGGAGTTCTAGATCATCAGCCTGCCAGTGGGCAATGGAAAGCTGGAGGGTTGCGTATGCATCTCCTTTGGAGTTCAAAAAGCTATTCTCCAGGTGCATATCAGGATCCTGCTAAGAATCTTTTCACTCAAGTGCTCAAGTGTTACAGTCTGCTTAGGTCCCAGCTCTGCTGGAAACTGTTTAGTCTCCTTTAATTAATGTGAAACTTGCATGGATGACTGCTTAGGAGACTCTTGGCATTATACCATACCCTCCAGAAAGTATAAGAGAGGATTAGAAAATTCATGCAAAAGCCCTGGAATACTGATTCTGTGTTTACCTGTGATTAAAAGAGAAGTTAAAGTACAGAGAGGTAAAGTGACTTACTTCCTCATGCTCACAAAGCTAGTGAATGGGACAAAGGAGGGTGTAGCCTGGCTCTGTCTCCCCAGCTCTGCATACTCTGTGCTGTCCTTTTCCACTTTTTTCACAGGCCTCACACTCCCTCTCTGCACAGCTATTTCCCTGCACAGGGAGGTTTCTTCATAACTGTATTGCAAACAGAGGAGGGATCTAACTCCAAGGTTCAGGACATGCCAAGTGCAGGTTGAAAGAGAGCCCAGTGACACCCAATGTGTCAGCAAATCCTGGATGAGAGGGACAGGGCATGGGTGGGCCCACAAAGAAAGGCTAAGCAGTGTTCTAATCAGAATCCTGAAAGTCAATAGTCTAGATTTCATTAAGGGATACTGTAGGGAAAGTTGGGGGACAGGCAGGGAAAGGTAAGGCCCTTAGTGAGATTCCTGGAAAATCCTAATCAGAAAGAGTGCAAAGCTTTGCTAGAGAGTGTTATTAAAAGAATCAGGGAGACTGATAAGCAACCTTGCCCCATTTGGTGCCAGGGCCCCAATTTGCTTCTCCTCACCTCTAGTTAAGTACAAAGGAGACAAGTAGGGAGGGGGGCATGGTATAGAAAACTTGTTTAGTGTATAAAATATATACCCATATCTGCACATGTGCAAATATCATCTTTGATCCTGCTACTGCACTACAGTGTCCATGTATCCCTTTACTAATTGTTCATTTAGCCTTGTACATAAGGCTTATCATAAGTTTTAGAGACAGCACCTTCCCAGGACAAGGAGAGCTTGCCCAAGAATTTGCACATAGATAATGGACAGGGTCAGTGGTCAGGTCAGGGATCTCAGAGCCTGAAACAGCTTATCAAGGTATAATAAATTTCAAAAGGGAGAGTCATTTCTTACCATACAGTGAAAGGGGCTAAGAACAAAAACTCTCAAGCACTGACTCTGGGGTTCCTACCTTGTTCCAACAAGGTAGCTATCTCCTTATTTTCCTCTGTTTTCTGATAAAGTGGTTTTGTTCCTCCTTTTAAACTTATTTGTCTAATTTTTTATTTATACAAGTTTATAATTCCCAGGTAAATAAAATTTACCCTTATGAGACATGACAGTACCTGAGTACAATATCACTGTGCCTCAAACTGCTTCATCTGTAGCCATGGAGCATATGACCCTCAGTTGTACCCACACCAGGACAGTGAATACACAGAGATAATTTCAAAGGTTCAAAGAGATCTGCCACTGCCTGTACCCCACAAGCCAGGCCCAGGTGGCCTTAGACCACAGCTTTCATCTCTTTTCCTCTAACTGTCTTGCCAGCTCTGGCACAATCCCCATGGTCATTCTGCCTGGGTCAGAAACAGAGCTGATAAGAAGGAGCTGAGACAGCACATAACTGGATAGATAGTGACTAAGCAAAGCATATTCCAAGCTGGAAACTCTGTTGCACTAAAGGCTCAAATTCCCAAACTTCGAATAAAGTAGTCTTTGTTGAAGTCAAACAAATAGATACTGATTGACCCAGGAGTAGCTGTCAAGGTTGTCCTCCCCAGTATGCAGATGGTACCACTGTGAGCATCTGAGGTGCTCATGGGTCCACATGTGTCAAAGGAGAAGTGGTTTCCAGCATCAAATGCAGCCATACCTGGAACAAAGCACCCTGTTCCCCAGAGTGATGCTGAATTTTCTAGAGACATTTCAACAGGGTTTGGAGGAGGTGGGATAACAGTGGAGGGCGACTCAGTCCGACTTTATTCTGTTAGACCCCATCCTAAGATGTCTCTCAGGGAGGAAGGAGCAGCACCCCACTAGCCAGGTAAAGGGCCAGGACAGACTCTGTGGCCATCAGCCAAGCCTGCTCCTGTCAGGGACATGGACAGGTGTAAGCCTACACAACAGATGCTAGGATAACCCCAGAGGCTGCAGAAAGGCTCCAGAGCCAATCTTTACCCTCCCAGGTCACCCTTGGGGCAGCTTAGTGATCAGGCAAGGAGGAGGGGTGCAGTAGCTGTCACATGGGTAAGACCACCCTGTCTTTCCACTGTCAAAGAAATAATGTTTCTCAGAAAGGGCTGGGCCTCCCTGTTCTGTCTCAACAGAAGTCACACTAATGGAAGTAACATGCAATCTCTTTGTAGTTTTTTGGGTTTCAGTTTCTTTATTTGCAGTACTTGCTTGGGACAGAACCTTAGGTATCCTACACACTGAGCTACATCTCCAATGTTTCTATTGTTCATTTTGAAACAAGAATCTCACTAAGTTTCCAGGTGGGATTCTAACTTGTAATCCTCCTGCCTCAGCCTCCCTTAGTGCTGAGGGTACAGGCATGCTCCACAGCGCCCAGCTCCCTTGCAGTTTTGATTTACCTATCTCTGAGGACTGGGGATGGAGAGCAGCTTTTCATGTGCTTATCAGCCCCTTGGGTATCTTCTCTAGAGAAATGCTTGCTCGCGTCCTTCACCCATTTTCAAACAGTTAGTTAGTTTCCTCTTTGTTGCAGTCATTTCTGTTTGGAAATTAAGTTTTCCCAGAGCACTACCCCCTCGTGGTCATTACATGTCGTCTATTGTTGCTTCTATACCACTAAGTCAGAGTTGAGGAATCACAAGAGAACATTCATCCCACAAACCCGATGGAAAATGTTTGCAGACTTCTGTTCAAGATCCATACTTTAAAAAAGAGAAAGATCCATATCTCTTTTAGTCTGATTTAATAATTTTATTCTCTCTACAGAACTTTCATCTGTATTACTACAAACTACTATTACTGTTTTTCCTTTGTCTTTTTATCTCATCTCTCTTCAAGTTAAAGTTTAACAAATTTGATCTTTAAAATGTTTTATCTTACATGTCAGTTTCATAAACTTTGAGCTTCCCTGAACTTTCATCTTACCGGTTTTGGCTTTTGAATTAATCATTTATTTCACAGTGACCTTGAATATCTTACCTGTTTCTCTCTTGTTTTTTTTTTAACTACCAGAGGTTTCTGCAGGCCATGACCAGAGGGATGCATTCATTCCCAATAAACTGTGCTCAAATCTGCCCTGTATTGTCACGCAGATCTCAGCAGAGCCTGATCAAGGCCACAATCCATAGTCTTGCTGCTGTCTCAGAAATTGCTGCCTTGTAGCCAAGCAAACTAGGCCTGTGCATCTCAGCTGATATTTTTCTCAGGGCAACTGCAACCTCTTTACTGATTACAGAGAGCCATTTGCTCAGACTTCACTCTAATACACGTTTATATAATCTGTTCTGTACCATATTCTGGACCTCCTTGGGCTGACATACCTATTCCCAGAGTGCTGTCCCAATTTTGAATGTAGAGACTCAATCCAAAGTATCCCTGGGAACAGTTCTTTCAAGTTTCCAAATTTCTTGAACATTGACCTATGCCATGCACAGTAATACATGTCAGAGATAAATGTCCACCATTCAGTGAACTTGTAATTACCTTGTGTAAAAAAATACAGTACCAGTTACAATGTAGTAGGTAGATCTATGGGAGAAGTATCCTCATGACTCCCCATGTGGTCATAGGCCTTTCAGAGGTGGTTGGCTATAGAGTATGTGATGCTGAGACTTAGTGCATGTTGTGTGATTACTAAATTAGTTCACTGATTGGGTTGGCATTGTTCTGGGTAGATTAAGGGTACCCACCATGGATGTGACTGCCAGTTGACCTTGGGGCCGGTAGCCTGGATGAAATACAAGGGAGAGAAAGAAGGTTGTCATTTGTCGACTGCTGCTTGTTAACTTTTGCTGCTTTCTGTCTGCCATGAACTGCTTCTCCTCTGTGATGTCCCTGTGTCATGCCAACCTGCCTCGGAGCCAATCAACTGTGGTTTGAAACCTCTACAAACTGTGAGCCAAAATAAACCTTTATTCCTTTAACTTTGAGTGTCAGGTATTTTGTTTCAGCAGCAAGAAAAGTAGTAAGCCAGTGACAGAAAGGGTCTATCTATGGACAGTCAGTCCCTTCTCATTGGCCTATACCTCTTTGAAGCATGACACACAGCTGCACATGGTCTGTGGCAGCTATAAACACTGCCACATGAATGGAGACACCTAGTTTGGAAGAAGCATTCTTCTGTAAAATCCCAAGATGAGGAACAGAGAGACACAGATAGTGACAGCAATGACCTTAAATGACCTCATGCCCTGCCTGAATATTCAGAGGCCTCTACACATCCACATACCCCCTTCCCTTGCTTTGGACAAGTGGACAAAGAACATCCAAACACCTCCACACAGTAACTCTGAGCCTAGAGAGCTGGGAGAATAAGACAGGACACAAAGCCAGTGTAGTTTACTGGAGAACAGGAGCCATGCACCAAGCAGTACTAGGGAATCAGGGTCCATCAGAATTCTCAAAGAAGAGCCAAAAAATATTGTGTTAAATTTAAAGCAGGGGCAAGAAAAAGGAGTGGTGAACTTTGCTGAAAAAAATTAGGGATCTGAAGCTGAAAGACACCTACCTGGGAAAGAATTTCTTTTTTGGGGGAGAGGGAGGATTTCTTAGCAGAAATGGAGACAACCAAAGGTGCTACAGAGGAGAAGGAAGTGAAAAGAAAGAAAAAACAGGGAGAATATTGATTCAGATGTTCAAGGAGCAACCTATGTCCCAAGGCCCAGAGATAGGAGGGATAACCACAGCCCTCTCTCTGTAATCGGATAACAGGGCCCTATTTTTCTGTTGCAATGAGCTACCTTTGTAAACACAGGTCTTGGGAGGAAGTGGCTAGACTTCAATAGGCTGAGATCTTCTCCAGGCCCAAAGCACCAGAAACAAAGAGGAGGAGCTCAGGCCTTAAGAACAGCCTTTCCACACAGACACAACACAGCCTCTGAGGTCCCCAGCTCTAGCGAGGGAACTAACTATTCAATTCCCTGTAACTAAAGGAAGCTACACACTTGCTGCTAGCTTTATGCCCATTTGTGGTCAAAGTACATTTATAGAAAATGCACACAACACACCTGCAAGATCATCTTCATGTTTAGAAATTATCAGTAGAGAACCCGAGGCACTTAGCAATCAAACAACTTCCTAACGCTCACAGCTGAGAAATGGGATAAGACTGACGCAGCCTGTCTCTGTCTCTCCAAGTCTGGGTTCTCCCTGCTGTATCCCTCTTACCATCCCCACAGGAGGCCCTGTCACCCTCTTTCCACACAAACATTCTCCTTTCCATAGATTGGCCCTTTTTTCCTGTAACGATTTAGCGGGACAGAGGGCCTGAGAACAAGCCAGTTGGCTCGGGACTCTCAGTTCCCTTATCTGCACAACGGGGTTGGCAATTCTATCAGCCTTGTGGATTGCTGCAATGATAAATTCAATACAATAGATGTAAGATGTGAGGACAGGTTCCGACATATTAAATGCATGCTCACAAATACTATTCTTCATTTTTACTCTGGAGCTAGGGAAAAATGGAAAAACAAAGTACATCCCACAGAAGGAAGAGTAGGCTGCCACCTCCAAACAGGGAATAACATCATTCAGTTTGAAAATGTGTCCATTTTGAAAATGTGGGGCTCAAACATGTGGTGCTAATCAAGAATATTGTAAGCAAGGAAATTCACAGAGGTGATCTACAAAAGCAGAGAGTGGGTGGGAGGAAAGCTTATAATACTAGGACAATGACAACTTCCTTTCTTCATCTCCCTCTCCTTTACCTTGTCCCCTGCAAACCATGGCTCTCAGGAACTATGAGAAAAATTTCTTCACTTCAGGGAGTTGGTCCAAGTATTCTGGAGTCAGTTTCTTCTGAAGGTCAAAGTCATCACCCTCAGACATAAGCTCCCTGGCAAAGAGGCCAGGTTCCTCAGTGCCGTGCCTCTTGTAAATCAGACCTAGAAATGCTGTGGGCACCCACTAGGCTGTGAACTCAGAAGTCACACAGAATTGAAAAAGCAAAATGAAAAGTGCTCAAAAAAAGAGACCAATAGTCTACTTCATGGGAAGGCAGACCAGGACTTAGACTTTTGCAGTGTCCAGAACAATGAAGCAAGTTTGTGAGGTAAAAGGAATCTCCAGCATAGTGAAAAGAAAACCTACACATTGGGAAAAAATCTTAGTGAACTGCCTCTCAGACAAAGGACTTCTGTTTAAAACATATAAAGAATTAAAAAATCAGACTCCCAAAATTCAAAGACCCAATCCAAAAATGGGCATCTGAGATGAATACACAATTCTCAGATGAAGAAATACAAACGGCAAATAAATACATGAAAAAATGTTCATCATCATCGGTCATTAGAGAAATGCAGATTAAAACCACATTGAGATTCCATCTCACTCCTGAAAGAATGGCCAGGATCAGGACCAACAACAAATGTGGAGAGGCTGTGGGGAAAAAGGAACTCTCCCGCACTGTTGGTGGGAGTATAGACTGGTGCAACCATTGTGAAGGTCAGTCTGGAGATTTCTCAGAAAGCTGGGATTGGAAGCCCCATTTGACCCAGCTATTCCACTTCTAGGCATATTCCCTGAAGAACTGAAAGCATCATACCACAGTGATATATGTGTACCCATGTTTATAGCAGCACAATTTGTAATAGCCAGATCTTGGAAACAACCTAAGTGTCCATCAACTGAGGAATGGATAAAAAAAAGTTGTGGTATTTTTATACAATAGAGTACTACTCAGCTATAAAGAATGATCACATTGAGATATTTATAAATAAATGGACGCAGCTTGAGACCATACTCATAAGTGAAATAAATCAAACTCAGATGTATAAATACCGAATAGTTTCCCTAGTGTAAGAAATGATAAGAATACATAAAAGTATGTGATAATCATGATTCCCAATCATGTTGGTTTGAAGCCATATAATGTTTTCACTCACTAATTGCAATGGTTTTAATCTGGGTTGTTCGATTTTATTGTCTGTAATAGTACGAATAGCTATTTTGAAGAAAACAAGACATCATAATAGCTAGTGCTGATTTAATATCATCTTGTTTTGAAGTCTCATCAAGCTGTTGTTCATCTGTTTCCATTGGTTTTAACATGTTGTGTTTTATTATATTTTAATATATGTGATAGTATAAACAAAATTTTTTAAAATTTTTTTAACTTTTTATCGGTACCAGAGATCGATCTCACAACCACCTGCTTGCAAGGCAGGTGCTTATGCGCTGAGCTAAATCCCCAGCCCCAAACAAAATTTTTTATAGGCAAAGAGATAATATAGAAACTGTTGTTCGTTTTCTGTTAGCTGGTTCTAAATACCCTGTATTACTTTCATTCTCTTGAATGGCTTCACACTGTCTTGATATGCTTGATGCTATAGTATACGAAGTTATACTCAAATATTACAAGGAAAGAGACACTATGGTAACTACTATTATGTCAGGTTATCTGGTGATGAAACACAATGATGCTTAAATTGTTTGGTTATGACCTGTGTTGTTCTGTTGCTATGTCCTTTTTAATCTCAATCTCCCCCTTTTTTTCCTTTTTTTAAAAAATTAATTTATTTTTTATATTTTTAATTAAAGGAAAACTAAATTAAAAAATAGCGGGATATATTATAGTAACTTTTTTATTTTCCTATTAACCTGATTTGAACCCCTGTATTGCTCTACCCATCTTGTTCTGATTTTACTATATTCTGTTTTGTTTGATAGTATCAAGTTTGAGGGTATAGGCAACCACTTTGAAGGCAATAAATTTACTATGATGCCCATTATGGTTTGATTATTATCTTCTTTTGAAGTCCTGTAAGGTCTCCAATGTAGGTTTTATTGGTCTTGTTCTGTACTGTTTTGTTCAATTCTATTATACCTGATGATATAAGCAACTCTTTTTAAGCTAGCAAGAGGCATAATGGTAATCATTGTTGATCACCTGGTATTCTGTTTTCGCTTCATGTACTATGTCCATCTTTCTGTTCCAACTGACTCTGTTTTGCTTTGTCACATTTGGTTTTTTTTTTTTTTCTCTCTTCAAAAAAAAAAGTAGTAAGAACTGTGAGTATAATAAAACCCAAAATGTGTCATTGTTACTGTAAAAAAAGAGGAAAAGAAAGTGATCTAAAGGATATAACTGCAAGTATATTTAAGTGTGTAGGATAGAAAACCATATTACTGAGTTTTTGTTGGATCACTGAACAGAACTGTCTGCAATCTCACTGTATGAATGTCTACTTTGTATGCTTTAATTTTGTAATTTAGACAACTGTTTCTAAGATGACAATATGTAATCTATTAACTAGTGATTTCTTACTGTATATTTTTTTTCTTGAAATCCTGTATTACTTGTACCCCTTTACTGTTTTGTTTTGTTTTCTCTTTAAATAAAAAAAAGGAAACAGGGAGAGAAATAAAAACCTATCAGTAGAGTATGAACTGCCTACTGAGTAAATCTATTTATGCCTGTGAGTGTCAACAGGACTGGGAAACGAGTTGAGAAGAAATCTGAAGATGAAGGTTCCCTTTCAAGCCGTTTGACCTTCTCACACAGTTTGAGTCTGTGTTTTCTAGAACCATGACTCTTTAAACCAACCGGGCCCAAGAGAAGACCCAGGGCAGAAGCTGGTGGTCAAAGACAAGGGAATCTGACCCCAAAAGTTATTGCTTGGGTTTCTATCATGAGGAACAAAGTTTATATCCTAAGAAGGATGAGAATTGACTCATTTGATCTGATTTTGGGATATGAGGGTCACTCTGTGGGCAAATTAGGAATCTGCTCATACAATGAGTAGCACTAAGCAGTTCACACAGCCAACAGGACCACAGTAGAGGAGTCTGGGCCCCTGAGTCTCACTACTTCTCTAGCCCAGCATGGAGGCAAACTCACAAACTTGGGCTGCAGCAGAGCCTGGCCAGCTGCATGTAGGTGTCCATAACCTGTTTCTCCAAAACGTCCACACAAATCTTCTCTTCTTCTCTTTCCCCACCTATACACCACACAACAGAAACTCACCCTCAGCCTCTGACCCTAGCCATGCCCAGAGAGATGACCATGTGCCCCACAACCAGCAGCTAAACCTTACATATGTTATTCTTGTGTGCAGTATAATGCAGGGTGGCACTGCTCTGGGTGAGCTTGTGAGTCCCATTAATTAAGTAGGGTTGCTACAGGAGAAGCAGGAAAGGTCAGTTGAGCTTGATGTCTCAGCATCCCTCCCTGAGTTAGGGCAAATGTGACACACTCAATGTCTGTCCAGAGCAAGCCCTGCACACATGTACTGTAGAATGTCTGAAGGGATTTTTTTAAACAATCAGGCTTGTGGTGCAGCTGGAAGAGAGTTGCCAGGGTGAGCAACAGGTATCCAAGGCAGGGGTTGCTAGACACCAATCACCAGCATTTGGCAAGGATCTGAGCAGGAGGGTGCCATTACTATCTTTTATGATGTACCTTTTCTACAGCTAGCTGGTTTCTGGGTATTCTAGGAGTAGAAGGTGACATGACCCAGCTGGGACAGATGACCCATGACAGAAGTCAGAGATAAAGGGAGCCTGGTGGCACAATATCTATTCCAGTTTATTGGGGACCACAAATTCATAATGCAAATTTTGCATACTTCCATAAGAGATAAATCAAGGTTTGGGTTTATGGTATTAACCTTTTGAGACTTCCCATTAACTCTTTTGGGATGGGCCATTTTCTCCCACACACTAAGACTAACTAAAACTAAGACTAATTAAAACTACTAAAATTAAAAAGAACAATCCAGAGTAAGATCTTTCTAAGCATATCATCTCTACCCTCTTGTCATCCCAGGATTATCTGTTACCTGCAGCGTCATCAATCTCTGAATCTTCTGCCTACCTTGAATCTTCTACTAGCCCTCCTATATTATGTACACCCAATAAATAATGACTAGTTTGGAGTATCTTGGTCTCTGCCCATCCTGAAGCATTGACCTCCCAGCCCCCCATCATGCATTACCAGTTGACCTCCCTAATTTATGCCTATAACACCCTACGCATACTATATGTGTATGAGCTCCAATGTGCTTGAACTCCTGAAGGGACAGGCAGAGGATTCCAGTAAATTCTGAAGAGGCTTTATCTTTTAGAACTGGCCAGCACTATTCAGCAGATATAGGACCCTTTCCCTCTCCCACCTTCCAGGTGGACCCTTAGTTTACCCACAGATGTCCCAGTAAACCAGGATCACAGCATGCAGACAGTGCTGTGGATGCACAAACAGGTCTTTGCATTCCTGACCTCCTAGTTCTGGGAGCCGCAGAGCAGAGAGGGGCAGAGCCTGGATGCAATGGGGACTTTGGCCCACCCCAACCCATCCTGGATTCTTACCAACCCTGAGCATATAAACCAATACTCAGTATACATTTTCAGTAATGTAAGTATTGAAGAAATTTATCTCACAGGTACTCATGAAAGTGAGGGATTAACTAAGCAAGACGGTCCCACACCAAGTATTTGGCAAGCAGAGAGGTCCCATGAAAGCTGAGAAAAGGAGCAGAGACAAGATCCTAGAGCGCCCCTGATGTGCTACAGTCAGACGCCCCAAAATTTTCAGCACCCAAAGGGTGAGGGTAAAGGTAATTCTGGGTTGATTCAAGTGCACAGCTGAAAATACACTTGAAGATTTATCTGCCACTCACTCCCAGTTGTGCCACCCAGTTCCACAGACCTAGGAGTTTGGAGACCCCAAAAGGCAAGCCTGAGCTTCAATGATGCTGCAAGATGAGATGCCATGTACAGAAAGCCTTTTATTGTCTTCAGAATCTCTCCCAGGCTCTAAAATCTAACACTCAAACCCAGGAATTCTCAAAACCCTTTCTTCCCTCTGTGAACCCAGCCAGAGTTAGCACTCAGTCCCTTTGAAGTAGCAGTGCCAGCTGTTAAGTGCAGAAAGCCAGACACAGAAAGACAAATACCGAGCAGGTGCAGCTCAGACTTTATTCAGATCACACAGGACCAGGGTAGGGATCTCAATGGGGCACAAGTTGCCCACGAGGCAAAATTGGTCTTCCAGGCAGCCCTGCGATTTGAAATGGGGCATGCCTGAGCTTCAGGGAGAGGGTTCCGACCGGCTCCTCAAAGCAGACACAGCCACCAAGGGGCAGGTGAGTCAGGCTGGGCCCTGGGCAGCAAGAAGAGAATGAGCTCCTCACGCTAATCTCCTGTGCTTTCGACCCTCTACTTGTTGCCCCATGTGGCCGTCTTTGTATATAAAGGTGCTGCGAGGAAGCGGCTAGACTTCATGTAGGCAGAGATCTTCTTCAAGCCCTGCAAGTAGGGAAAACAAAGAACAAGCTCACGTTCTGCAGCAGAATAGAGATGTGAGGTTACTTTCTCATTTTCAAATGGGACAGGTCTACATACAGGCTGGTCTTTCTCTCCACTTCTGTGTTCTCTCTGCTGTACCCCCTCCTGCTGTCTCCACAGAAGGACCTGTCATTCCCTCTCTATGCAAACTATTTCACAGGCAGGCTTATTCTTACCTAAGTCTGCACACAGAGAAGGGGCCTAACAGGACAGAGGGACAGTATGGAACAGATCACAGATCTTACCCAGGGATTCAGCAAAACCTGCAGTAAAGTGTACAGACAGCAAAACCAGCCCGGAAAGCACATGCAGCTCTTACTCAATTCCTGAAGCACAAACCTCACATTTCCCTATCTGCTATATGAGACCAATCTCACTACGTCCCAAACTACCACATCTCTAGCACTGACATAGGCTAGGTGGCATGAAATTCGGGTGTGCTGTGGACCTTCTTTAGAGGAGAATGAGTCCCCGATCATTTCTAAAGGGTTCAGCGTCCCCCTGAACACAAGGGGTCAGCCCCATAGCAGCCTACCCTGCAGCCCTCAGTTCTGCCCCTGCCCTTCCCTCCTCTCCATAGGCAGGCCAGGTCTTGCCTAATCCCTAAACCACGTGGCCTGGATCAGAGCCAGAATGGATAGAAATGAGCTGAGAAAACACTTCACTGGATACGGAAGGGAAAGGAAATAAGATTCCGAGCTAAAAAAAAACCTACTGCACTAATACCTCAAATTCTTGAATCTCTAATAAAGGTATTGTTGGTTACAAAGAAGTAGACTCAGGACAACGCACTATTCCAGGATGCCTTCTGTCCCTCTTACACAGAAGCTTTCTTTCTCTCAATAAATTCTTCCTACTCTTTAAAAACAAAGAAGTGGACCCCGCAGGACTCATGATGAGCTATGACGTGATGAGGCTACGCTCCTCAGAGCCTGACAGCAGGGCACACCTCAGTCTGGGAGGCCTGAATCCCAGGATTGCAGGGGAGTCGGGGAGTCACTGCATGTGTCCCCTGGGCCTACACTGAGGCTCATAGAGAGATCAGTGGCAATGGGAGTAGGACCCCATTACACAAAGGGAACACTTGTTGGGTTTTTTTGGTTTTTTTGAACCAGGGATCGAGCTCATGACTTTGCACCTGCCAGGCAGGCACTTGTGCCACGGAGCTAAATCCTTAGCCCAAACACTTGAGATTTTAAAGAGAAGAAGGAAAAAGTTGAAAGGGTGAAAACAGGACATCTGATACCCAAAACTCAAGATAAAATCCTCCCACAGGAGTACTCCAATGAGTACTTAATCCAGCAAAAACTATAACCTGTGGTTTCAGGGCTTCTTCAGTCTGAGATATGACTCAGCAGAAAACTCTGAAAGTTAGGTGTCATGTTGTCTGTGTCTTGATTTTTCACACCACCGGCCTTGTTGTAGCCCTCCTGATACCAGCTGTATACACCCTCCTCACATATTCTCTCACTTCCAAGGGTGCTAAGCTTGAAATCCAAGCTGGACAAGAGCCTCAGGCTTTTCTTTTGGGTACAAAGCAGAGAGTCACTGCCTGCTACCCTTAGAAACCAAAAGCCAACAGAGAGGCCGCACAGTCTACAATGGTGTTAGAACATTCACCAAGTAACTTACCCTCTACAGTCTCAGTTCCCTCATCTGTACAATGGGACTAATAATTCTGTCAACTTTAAAGCAATGTTATAAGGATAAATTTCATATAACAGATGTAAGACATGAATGTAGATCCTGGCAGAAATCTGGAACTCAATAAACACTGGTTTCTTCATTTTGGCTCAAGCACTAAGAAAGGATTGTGAAAGAGAAAGGGGAAGAAAAGCTTACAGCCTTACAGCCAAGGGTTAGGAGGATGATAGACATTACCTCAAAGCGAGAAATAAAATCCTTCAGATTCGGAAACGCCTCCAGACAGCTGGGGTCAAATGTACGGTGCAGGCAAAGTACATCATAAGTGAGGAAATCCACATAGGTGATCTGCAGAAAGCCAAGAATGAATGTGCTAGAAATTTTGTAACCTGAAAAGGATGACAATTGCGAATTCTTTCCATTTTACCTTGTCACCAACAAACCATTGCTTTTTCCCCAGGAAATCAGAAAAGAGCTTCATCTTTTCAGGGATTTGTTCCAAGTACTCGGGCCTCAGCTTCTCCTGATGTAGAAAACAGTTGTCATCACCCTCAGATACAAGCTCTTTGGCAGAGAGACCAGGCCTTGCTGGATCTGTGTGTGGCTCTAGGTGGCCAGGGATGAGGAGCCATCTTCCCTGAGACAGGAACTGGGTTCCAGTCAATGGCCAAGTTCCAGTTTCATGCGTCAGAGTTTATGAGACTACTACTTGATACTTAATCCCATCCTTCTGTGGGAACGGGAAATCAGAAAGACATAGTGCATATCACACTCAGGTCCCCAGTTACCTTCTATGGGTGTAAGCTATGAACGCCCTGAACTCTTGGCTGGCTTTGACTTGAATGTTGAGTAGAATAAAAACAAACAAACAAAAAAAGCAAGAACAGAAAGCCCCAGGGAATAAGATGCTAGTTCTTCCTGGTAGGCTCTAGAAGAATGAAATGCATATTTTAGGGTTTTTTTCTAGCAAGTTGAGGAGTATTTGAGATGGAGAGGAACAAAGTTTTCTCTGAAAGACCCTGAGCTGCCCATTAAGATAATTTACTAATTCATGCTGCTGGGAAGGGAAACAAGTGGCAGAGGTTAGAATCCAAAGGTTCCATGACAGTCCTTCGCCTTGTGCTTCTGCTCCTCATAGGCTCGATATGTGCACTTATGAGGAGGCAGATGGTGTGGAACAGGTGGGAAAGGGCCCAATCCAGGAGTAAAACTTGGAGTGAACACAGACTATACTCACTGGAAACTGAATGTCCATCACAGAAAGTCTGAACTATATCCTAAGATTGGTGGAAATTGAGTAAGATTCACTTAACATAGCTTGGCATAATGAGAGACACTAGTGGCAGCATAGGGAATGATTTGATATGTACAGAGCTTGAAGGAAATCAAAATAGAAACAAAGAACTACATAGAGGGGACCCAAGAATCCTAATTCATAATCTCAATACTGCTGGATCCAGCCCCGAAGGGGCAAAAGATGACTCACAAAGTCTGGGCTATAGCAGACTGTGGCCAGTTGATTGGAGAGGTCCATAACCTGATTCTCCAAAATGTCCACATGAATCTTCTCCTCTTCTGTCTCTCCACCTATACACCGCACAACAGAGACTCACCCTCAGCTTCTGACCCCAGCCAAGAGATGACCATGTGCCCTCACACCCAGCAGCTAGCTCTACTCACACATATTGTGCTTGCGGGCAATGTAGCGCAGGATGGCATTGCTCTGGGTGAGCTTGTGAGTCCCATCAATTAGGTAAGGCAGCTGCATAGACAGTCAAGAAAGGTCAGGTGAGACACCAGGTCCCAGCATCCCTTCCCTGAGTTAGGGCAGACATGACACACTCAGTGTGTCTGCCCATGGCAAGCCCTGCACACATTCTACAGAATGACCACCACCACAGAAACACAAGGCAGACACCAGGAAAGACAGTAGTTGAGCACTAATTCTGAAGCCTTTAATCTAGGAAAGGAGATGAGGTAGGAATGACTTTAATTTCTCCAAATCACCCCCACCCTTCACGTACATTGGGAAAGTCCAGGCCCAGCTTGAACTTCTCATTGAGCCACTGGCTTCTGTCATAGTCAGGAGCTGTGGTAGAGAACAGAAAGTGAAGTCAAACCTCTCTGGAGTCCCTCTCTCCTTCCCATGGTACTGGCACTTCTAAGGAGTCTGGCAAGAACCCTGAGACAATGGATCTGGAATCGTAGCCAGTCTGCTTCAAGGTAAAGTGTGAGGGCTTGTAAGGGCTGTGGATCCTTACAAAAGGGTTAGAAATGTCCTAATTACAGATAGAGAGGGATGGACGCTCTGCTCTTAGTGTGACCAAACTGCAACTTCAGAGAGGTTTCTGAAAGGGGCATGCTGTAGAGCCAGCTGGAGGCTGCTAAAGTAAGCAACAGGTGGGCAGGGCATGGGCTGCTGGGCACCAATCATCAGGATTGGGGAGGGGTCGGCACAGGAAAGTGCCATTACCGTCCCCCATGGTGTATCTCTTCTCCTCATAGCTGGTGTCTGTGTATTCCAGGAGCAGGCGGATGGCATGGGCTAGCTGAAAGGGACGGCCAGGGGCAGAAGTCAGAGTCCGAGGGATCCTGACTGTGGGCCTCCACCTCCTCCTAACAATCTCACAGGCGATCGTGCACACACACAAAAAGGTCTGCACACCAGTGAGCTCCTGAGCACTGAGGGACAAGCAGAGGCCTCCAGCAAGCCTGAGAAGGTTTTGCGTGCTTTTATTCTGCCTCCAGCTCCCCAGCTCTTAGCTCTGCGTGTTCCTCTCACCCCTCAGACAGACCTCGCGCTTACCCCGCGGATGTCCCAGTAACCCAGCGTCACGGGCATGGCACTCGCGCTGTGGACTGAGCCAGCCCCCCTCAGCAGCGCTGGCTGTAACACAGCTGGGCAAGCACTCGGAGAGCCTCACACCCGCAGGCCACAACTACTTTGCAGAGACCAAAGAAACCGGAAACAGGAAGGTCCGCCCCGCCCACTTCCGGATTCCTCTGCGCGCTGCGCCCCGCGGGGGACCCCTTCGCATCGCCCCACCTCTAGAGCTCAGCCCCGCTGGTCAAGTTTTTGTGGGTGGCAGGAGGTCCAAGCTGCCGGGTTAAGGCCAGAAGGGGTGCCCCGGTCCGAGAATTTTAACCCTTCCTTAGTCCTATTTAAAATCTATGAGTGAGGGGTCGGGGACTTAACTCAGCAGCAAGCGCCTGCCTGGCAAGCCCGAGTTTGTGAGCTCCATTCCCAGTACCAGAAAACCCAAAAAGACCCAAGGAGAAGACGCATACACACAAAAAGTGCGTTTGGCCCTGTGCACAGGGCCAGTCCCGTAAGGGAGTGAGTTTCTTCACTATGTGAACATCAGCGCCTGTTGATGTCAAGAGATGAGATAACTAGGAGATGTGTGCGGCTGTTCCAGTATAATGTGGTATAGGATTTTACAATAAATTTTTTATATAAGTAGAATGAGAATAATCTAAAATAACAATAGAAATGTAAATACATAAACCAATACTCGTGCATTGTACATAATTGTGCTCTTTTTTTTTTTTTTTTTTTTTTTTTCTGGTTTTGTTGTTTTTGAAATTGGTCTCATTTTGTTGCCCACACTTGAACTGCCTGCTTGGCTCACGTGATACTCCAGCCTCAGCCTCCCAAATAACTGGGACTACAGGCATGCACCCGGGTTGATTAGTACAGCATAGTAGGTTTGTCCACATTGCCAGCACCACAATCACGAGTGATGTGTCACCTATGACATTAGGAGAGCTACAGCACCGCTAAATGATACAAATTCTCTAACTCTGTTATTCATCGAACCACTTCTGTGTATACTTCTGTATATTTGGTCTTTGACCAAAATGTGGTTAAGTGGCATGGGACCAGACTTAACAGTTCTCGTCATATATTCAGACTTTGTCACTCTGAGTTTTATATTCCTGACCTCAGAAAATTTCTAGATCCAACTAATTTTTAATGTTAACATTTGAAAGGATTTTGTGCCCTGGATGAGAAGCTGCAGCGGTGGGAGTCTGGGAGGCAGAACCAACAGGCTCTATCTTGAGGTCACCTTCCTACCCCTAGGCAATTTATCTGTGGCATGAAATGAATTCCAATGGGCTACCTGTGCATCAGTAATGCCCCTTAGGCTCCACCCCAAACCTAAGCTACATGTATGCCCCCACACCACGTGTGGGGCAGAGAGAATGCCAGACCCCAGAGATCATGGAGTCTCCACATTCTTAAAGGCCACTTTTATTTCATACTTATCTTTTTAGCCGCGCCAAAAATTCTATCAACATTAATTAGAAGAACTTTGAAAGACATAACAGATTTGATAGGATTATTTCCAGAAGATGAAAAATATTCCCAAAAGATGAGGAGTATAAATCAAAAGAGGGAAGGACCCAGGTGAGGTGGAGAGGAAGGTGCCTTTGATTTAGACATGTTATGGGAACACGGAGAGAGAGGACTGGCATGCCAGCCACTGAAGTCTGGCGATCTCTCTCACGCGGACACGTGGCATGGGGAAATATAAGTAGCGTAAGTTTAGGGCAATGCCCTAAGGCCATTAGAGATGCACAGGTATTTCATTGGCACACTTTTGGCACCAGGGGCAGATTCCGAAGGGTGGGGGGATATAGGGTTACAGGTAAATCTCTAGGGGTGGGGAGAAAGGAGCTCCCTAATTCTGGATGAGGCTTTTTCTGGCTACAGTGTCCGGTCTGGGTCAACAACCCTTTCATATCCCATCTTATGATTATTATGAAAAGGGGCGAAGATTTCTCTCTTTAACTGTTTCCTGCTGACAGGGGGCACTGTACTGGAGCCTAGGGGAGTTGACGGTATGATGGTTGATGCCCAGGTAGACTCTGACACCAGGTGTTTTAGCCAGGACAACTTCACTGGTGAATGTACGTATGTTAGACTGAAAAAACAAAGAGACAAGGTGTTATGAGGAGACATGGCACTGTCATATTTAAGGACCCAGGTGAGGTAGAGAGGAAGGTGCCTTTGATTTAGACATGTTATTCTATCAGGATGACGTTGAGGTAGGATCATTATCATGGTGAGGTAGAATTTTAAAAAATAAGTGTGAGGTTAGAAGGAGTGAAATTATGAGAGGTGATTACTCCCCCATCTGAAAGCATAAAAGTTAGGAGGGTAGGCGTGTAAAACTTGTCTCCGGTCTAGGAGTTGAGCTGGAAAAAATAGGGGGAGTAGGGGAGACGGTGGCTGTACCAGTATAGGGAAGGTAAGGGCTTAGGCTTTCAGGGATGTCACGTTTAACCAGACAGCTGAGGATAAAAAGAACCACAACAGTTATCACATAGAACATTATGAAGATGATCTTACGCATGATGTGGGAGTCTCTAGGAAAGACTGTCAAGAGTCCTGCTGTAAAAATGATCATTAATAGAACATAAGAGATTAGGAACCAGATTGGATAACAAAACATGACTTAGCCTGTTAACTGTGGCTGTGAGGCCTTCGTGAAACAGAGACGGGTGGGTGACAGAAGATGAGATGACCACTCAGAATGATCAGATTTAGGGCTGAGAGGGCACCTCTTAGCCTGAATGATGTGAAACCAGGATGGGAGTCCAGCAACTTTGACTACTGTAGGGGTAGCCAAGTAGACCAGCTAAGGGCCACTCCACCTTGATTGTAGTCCTGTGGATTTAGAACATTTGAGATAAATTAGATCTCCTGGGGATATGGGAGGATCTGGTTTGGCCTCTCCAGAGGGTTGTGGAAGGCAGAGATCAGCATGTTGTTGCAACAGGTGTCGGAGGAAGGAGAGGACTGGGACATAGTCAGCCAGGGGAAGGAGATTTTGGGGATCAGGAAGATTGTGGAGCAAGAATGGCCGGCCATACATAAGTTCAAAAGGACTTAAAAAAGTAGGAGCCCAGGGAAGTGCCCTGAGCTTGGCTAAGGCTAAGGACAAAAGTTGAGGCCAAGGTTGGTGTAGTTCTAAAGTGAGTTTTGTAAGGTGTGTCTTTATGAGGCCATTTGCCTTTTCTACTTTCCCTGAGGATTGTGGATGGTATGGGATGTGTAGGTGCCAGGTGATATGTAAGCTCGAGGATACCTGTTGAGTGATCTGAGAAATAAAGGCGGGACCATTATCTGACTGAATATTCTGAGGTAGACCAAACCTTGAAATGATTTCTTGGTAATATGATTTTGGTAACTACATCAGCAGTTTCCCTGGTTGGGGGAAAGGCTTCTATCCAGCCTGAAAAGGTACAAACAAAGGTGAGAAGATATTTGAGGGTCTTGTGGCAGGGCCTGTGTGTAAAATCTATCTGCCAGTCCTGACCAGGGGTGTGTCCCCAAAACTGATGGGTAAGAAAGGAAGGGGTGCCATGTGCCCCTGAGGAGAGGTCCTGGCACAGAGATCACAGGTGTGAGTAATCTTAAGAATGATAGCTTTTAGAGAAGGGTGTGTGACTATTGGGGCTAAGAGTTTGTATAGGGCCTGTGATCTTATATGAAAACAGTTGTGTAGGTCAGCGATGATGTCTGAGGCCTGTTGATGTGGGAGAACAAGTTTAGATCCCTGAAAAATCCATCCCTGAGTGTTTTGCATGTAACATGGTTTATGAAGTAGCTGTAACTGCTCTGGTGAATAATTGGGCTAAGGTAGACTGTTTGGGACTAATGAGAGAAGATGAGAAGGGCAGGGCCCTTGTGCAGTTAACTTGGCTTGTGAATCTGCAAAGGCATTGCCTTGAGCAATAGGATCTGTAGAGTTTTGGTGTCCTCTGCAATGAATAACTGCTGTCTGCTTTGGAAGTTGGGCTGCCTCTAGAAGTTTAAGGATAAGGGGAGCATTAATGATGGGGGTTCCCTGAGTGGAAATAAAACCCCGTTCTTGCCAGATAGAGGTATGAGAGTGTAAAATGCTAAATGTATACTTTGAGTCAGTGTATATATTTATAATCTTGTCTTTTGCTAGTGTAAGGGCCCTTGTAAGGGCAATAAGTTCTGCCCTCTGGGAAGAGGTTCCAGGTGGCAGTGGATTTGCCTCTATAACTTTTGACTGGTTAACTATTGCGTATCCTGCCTTTTTTTGGTTGTCTGTGTTTGTTGAACTGCCACCTATGAACCATGTGTCAAAGGCCAAGGAGAGAGGTGTGCTACTGATGTGAGGGAAAGGAGTGGGAGTCATCTGTAAAAACTCTATACAGTCATGGTGAGGATGGCCCTCTGAGGTGGGAAGTAAGGTGGCTATATTAAGAGGACCACTAGTTGCAATAGAGATGCCAGGGTCTTGAGAGAGAGTTAAGTGTACCTGTTGAAGGCGAGAAGGGGTCATTAGGGCGGGGAGCACCTTATGTGAGATAAGCTCACGTAGGTGATGAGGTGAGTGTACTGTAATAGATTGTCCTAATGTAAACTTTTTAGCTTCCTGTGTCAGGAGGGCTGCAGCTGCAAGAGCTCAGAGACAAGGAGCCCATCCTTTTACTGTATGATCTGTTTTGACAAGTAGGCTACTGCTTGAAAAGAAGGTCCCTTTTTGTGTCCTAGTACACCTATAGTGTTGTGGCCCTGACAAGTAGTGTATAGGATGAAAGGTTGGGTGGGGTCAGGAAGGGTAAGAGCTGGCACTTTTAGGAGAGCCTCTTTTAATTTTTGAAAGGAAGGCATGTATGGGCTTAGTAGGGTCCAGGGGTTCTGATAAGGGACCCTTAGCGGCCTTGTAGAGGGGTTGAGCTAGGGCTGCAAAGTTAGGAATCCAGAGATGAAAGAAATTAGCTAAACCTAGGAAAGATGTAACCTGCCGTTTAGTTGTGGGCACCTGGAGATCACGAAGAATTGCCTTACGATCTGAGGTGATGGAGTGAGTGGTGGGGGTGAGAGCGAGACCTAGGTATTTGGCTTTTGTGGAGGCTATCTGGGCTTTGGCAGGAGACACCCTGTATCCACGACTAGCAAGGAAATTAAGAAGACTGGCTGAGTGGCATATGGCTAACATATGGGATGGAGAACATAATAGGAGGTCGTCTATGTATTGAAGAAGAACACCAGGTTTGAGATCGAGTTCTGAGTTCTGTGAGGTCAGTAGCAAGAGCCTGATTAAAGAAGTGGGGACTATCCCTGAACCCCTGAGGGAGCACTGTCCAAGTAAGTTGTTGAGACCTGAGAGTGTTTGGGTCAGTCCATGTAAACGCAAAGAGGTTCTGGCAATCAGGGTGTAGGAGGATAGTGAAGAAGGCATTTTTAAGATCTATAACTGTAAAGTGAGTAGTGGAGGGAGGGATATAAGACAGCATGGTATAAGGATTTGGCACCACTGGGTAAGTTGGGTAACAGCACTGTTGATTACCCTAAGGTCCTGTACCAGGTGATAGGACCCATCAGGCTTGAGTACCGGGAGAATGGGAGTATTGTGGGGTGAATGGGTAGGTTTAAGAAAACCATTGTCTAAAAGCCGCTTAATTATAGGTTTAAGTCCCCTTAAATGTTGGGGAGCTATGGGGTATTGGTGAATGTAGGAAAAAATTGAAGGATCCTTGAGACAGATTAAAACAGGTGTGACATGTGTAGCCAGAGTGGGATTAGATGTGTCCCAAACCATGGGGTCAACCAGAGAAGGAGGAAGAGGGGGGGATGGCTTTGTGACGCATTGTGAGGCTGTTTGGAGGATTAGGGCTGTGGGAAGAGAGAAAGTGAAGGAAAAATTAAGCTTTTGAAGAAGGTCTCTACCTAAAAGGGGTGTGGGTCATGTTGGGATTACTAGGAAGCTATGAGTAACGAAAAGAGTCTGGAATCTACATGGGATTGGCCCAGTCTGCAAAGGTTGATTTGGCTGGCCGTCAATGCCCACAACAGAAATCAGAGACTTAGTACAGGGTCCTGAAAATTCAAGAAGTATACTATAGGTCGCCCCCATATCCACAAGCAGAGACATTATTTTGCCTGAGACTTCCAGTGAGACTCGGTGCTCTGACAAGGTGACCGGAGTGGGGGCTGTGAGCCCCGAGCCCCATCAATCTTCCGCAGCAAGTCCGAGCAGGTCAGTCAGTGACGAATCTGGCATTGACGAAGTCTCTTGTGAGGGCGAGGGATTAGAGGATGGCCTAGTTGCTCGCTGGCATTTAGGACAACCACTCTTCCAATGCCCTTTATCGTTGCAGTATGGGCAGGGCCCAGGAGGAATGCCAGGGTTAGGGTAGTCTCTTGCCCAATGTCCTTGTTTGCTGCATTTGAAGCATGGTCCGGGCAGGACTCGGGCAGCCACACCTTGTTGTAGATTTTTTGTCTTGGGAGCTCCGAGTGCCACTGCCAAGAGGTCAGACTGATATTTAGCAAACCTTAATTTTTGAGCTTGCTTTTCCTCTTTTTGAAGCTTATCTCTATTATTGAAGACACGGGAGGCTAATTTAAGTAGATCTCCTTGTGGAGTTTGAGGGCCATGTTCAACCTTTTATAACTTTGCACAAATATCAGGAGCAGACTGTGAAATAAAATAAGAGTTAACAACAATCATCCCTTCATGAGAGTCTGGGTTTACATTGGTATATTTCATTAAGGTTTCCCGAAGCTGATTTAGAAACACAGCCAGGTTTTCATTAGCCTCCTGGACCTGTTCTAAAAGCTTGTTATAATTAGTGTGTTTGTGAGCGATCTTATTAAGGCCCACAATCAGACAATCATCTTATGTAATTTTGTTGAACCTTGTCCATTTTGATAGTTCCAGTTAGGGTCTTGGTCTGGCACAGCTACAGGCCCAGGGTTTTTGTCAGTAGTATTTGCCCTGTGCCTGTGATCAGCTTCTTCTCGAGCTGCTTGCCACAGCTGATTTCGCTCTTGCGAGCTAAGGGTGGAATTTAAAATCACATAAACATCTTTAAAATGTAAATCATAACAATTGGTGATAAATTCAAATTGCCTGATATAATTCTGTGGGTCAACAGAGAAGCTGCCTAATTTATGGGTGATCTGAGACAGATCAGAAAGAGAAAATGGCACATGTATATTAACAAGTCCTTCAGGGCCAGCTTGCTCCCAAAGTGGCAGCAGAGCCTGAGGAGAAGAATGTGGAGGAGAGTGCCATTGGGCAGCTATCCGCCTGGTAGACACGTGTGAGTAATTATCTGAAGAGCAGCTATAGAGTGGCTGCCGCTCACTCTGGGACAAAGAAACACAGGCAGATGGCATTGCACTGCGTGCTTTGACACGAGAGGATTGTTGTGGGCCGTCACCATGCGGACCGCGACAAGGTGGCTGTTGCTATTCACAAGAGGAGCCACAAGGGGGCGCCCATTGACCACGAGACCGGAATGAACATGGTGGCACTCTGCCGCCATGGTAATCAACCAAACATGGTGGTGCACCACATGACCCCTCTGAGCATGGTGGCGCCCTGTCGCCATAGTAACCATCCAAACATGGGGGTGCTCCGTTGCCGTGTGACCCACCAGAACTATCAGAACTTGGTGGCACCCCGTCACCATGGCAACTACCGGAACAAGGCGGCACTTTGTGGCCGTCACAGTTGCCCAAACATGGTGAGCATGGCAGCTGTGTACCTACCGCGCAAGCTGGAAAAATCACGCTGCTTGCCGGAAGGGCACAATGAACATGACCTAGTGTGGTAGGCAGGTGGTGAGAAGGTATCAGAGGGCAGAGCAGAGCTGCTGGGAGAGGCCTGTATCGCGGAAGGCAGAGGGAGAGAGGATCACACGGTGAGAGGTAATTTCAGTGCAGAGGGACCAGGAGCGGGGGGAGGGGGCCATGGTGGCAAGCGAGATAAGGGTGAAGAATTAATTTGGGGGTATGGTGGAGCCCGAGGGTAAATCGGTGGAACTTCCTCAAGCATATCTTGGGGACAGGATGAAACAGGTTGGGTCACAGGAGAGCTAGCTGGGAGTATTTGAGTGGGATTACAGGACTTAATGAGAGATGGATGCGTTCTCAGAACCAAAAACACCTCTATGTATGGTAGATCTATCACTCTGTCACTAGCTCGACAGAAATCATGTAATGTTTGTAGAATGGAAACATCAAATGATCCTTCCCTAGGCCAGTGCTTGCCAAGGAGTGGGTACATGGGCCAAACTTCCTGGCAGTAAAACGTTAATAATTTAGTTTTTATGGTACTTTTAATTTTTAATGTACGTAAATTGGAAATTAAGCATTGTAACGGCGTTTTTTGGGAGTGAGGAAGTAAATTTCCTATTGTTGATTTAGGCAAGTAAAGACCTGTGGCCCAAAGAATAAGCCGTCACTGATTCTGTGGCGCCACATGGTGGGGCTAAGGTTCCAAAACTCATATATTCTAGTCGTCACTGAGAAATGTACGAGTGGAGTTTGCGCAAGGTCAGTAGCAGCTTTGCCGGAGAAAGCGCGAGGCTATTAAGGAAAGCGAGGTATTTTTTCAGTGTGGGCGGACCAAAAATTTCTGCTTTGGACTATCAGAACCCAAAGAACATGAGAAATTTTAGTGTGGACACAGGCTAGCCCAGAAAAAAACCTGCTCAGGGCTGTCCTAGGGACGTGAAAATGCTAGAGACCCACGCAAACGGGGGAGACCAGTCCACTGGGGCCCGGCCCAGTGCCACGAGTCTTCCGGAGTGTGCTCACCTTAAATCAATCTGGTTGGTGGTGCGTGGAGGCAGCTGGCGAGAGGTGAAATGTGTCTCGGCAGGAGGAAAAGCACAGAATCAAGCCACGATGTTACTGGTTCGTGAATCGGCTGGGGACCCAACTGGGCGTGTGTGTCCCAAGAGTCAATCGCCTGCCAATTGAGTCACGGCACCAAATGATAGGATTATTTCCAGAAGATGAAAAATATTCCCAAAAGATGAGGAGTATAAATCAAAAGAGGCCTTTATTCTGGGAACACGGAGAGAGAGGACTGGCACACCGGCCACTGAAATCTGGCAATCTCTCTCACACGGACACGTGGCATGGGGAAATATAAGTACCCTAAGCTTAGGGCAGTGTCCTAAGGCCATTAGAGATGCACAGGTATTTCATTGGCACACGTTTGAGGCAGATTCCGAAGGGTGGGGAGATATAGGGTTACAGGTAAATCTCTAGGGGTGGGGGAGACTCTAGGGGGAGCTCCCTAATTCCGGCTGAGGCTTTTTCTGGCTACAGTGTCTGGTCTGGGTCAACAACCCTTTCAAGATTATTGTTACATTAGTATTTATTTGGTTATTCCTTAAGATTATTCCTAAGGCACCCTGTGATTGAATCTAGGCTACTGAGATTCAGCTGTTTATTACAAGAATATACAGTAGTCTCTGTTAGGTTGCTATTTGTTTACAAACTAACTTAAGCTGTAGGTTGCTATCTGTGGATGTACATTTAGGACAAATTTTTTTTCTTTCAATGTATTTGTAAATATACCTGCTTTCTCCCCTAAAAATATTAAGATAATAACTCAAAAATAGCTAGAATATGCTGGGTACAACACTGCTACTACTTTAAAAAACACATTTTTACCTTTCTATAGAGTGTTGCTAACATGGAATTTTTAAAAAATTTCCCTTTATTAGTACATGTTTGCAGTACATAATGATTTCATTCACTGGGAGGAGCTGGTACAGGTATATAACACATCTTTGTTGTCTTATTTTCCTTCCTCTCCCTCCCTCCCCTCTCCTCCCTCCTCCCTCCTCAGCACAATAAGAATACAATAAGCAGAGTAAGAGCTCTAAGAAGCTGGGCTGGTGGGCCCCAGAGCACAGGGGCCTCTTCAGGAGAGCAGTTCTGCAGGAAGGTACACCAGACCAGGAGGCTTTCAAAGGCAAGGTACCCAGGGCCAGAAGGCTCATCCCAGGGATGATATGCATTTCTGAAAGACAGCAGAAGAGCTGTTACTTGTATACTATAGGGTTTATGCTTATTAAAAGCACAGTATATTAATATTGTATTGTATGAGGGAGAAAGTAGCCTGTAAAGTGTTCTGTCATGTCATGTTTCTCAAATAAATTCCTTTTGGAAAATGTGTATAAATGTCTTGTAATTTTTTTCACGAATTTTATTTTTGGATTCTGATTATTTGGAATTTTAAACTTTAAGAATTTTGATTTTCTGGCCCTGAATCAAGGCCAGCAGCTTCCTGACACTGTTGGTTTCAAGCAGGAACCTAAAGAGATGTCTTTCTATGGTCTGTTGGCCACTTTGGAACTTGGGCAGTGAAATGGTCAATTCATTAGAAAGAAACAGCTTGAAGCAACTCCTTCCCCCCGGTAAGCAGCTGTGAGCATGGCAGACTCTGGTGGCCCAGGATGGGAGCCACCAGTGTTTACTGGGATACACGCCCCGCCATGCAGGGACCTGGAACTCCAGGAAACCAAGCAACCCCTTCCCCCTGCCTGTTTTGTTTTGTTGAACTTTAATATACATGAAAGTATGGACAGCTGTTTTGAAGAGAACAAGAGACTCTGCGACAGTCATTAGTGAGTTCCCTATCGTTTGGTTCTAAAGATCTAAAATATCTTCCTCATTCTGTTTGGATCAGTTTTATACTATGTTGTTTTGTATGAATTCTCTGTATGCGAAGACATGGACAACTATTTGGAGGAAAACAAGAGACAATATGATAGATAGTAAAGATCTCAGGTCATCTAGCTTTGAAATTTATATCTCTTACATTGCTTTCTTATGTCCTATTTTGTTCTGTTTAATTTTACCCCTTTAAAATAAAAATATATTAAAAAAATTTTTGATCTTTCAAGATCTCAGGATTTTAGATTGTGTCAGGGTAATAGCCTAAATTCAGGAAGTAACTGGGTCATAAGACAAGAGCCTTCCTAAAGGACATTAGGTCCTTGTAAGAGAACCCCAGAGAACTAACGCCCTCGCGCCTTCTGCCACGTGTGTAAAGGTGCAAGACTCAGCAGTGGCAATGTCTGAACATGGCTTCTTCCAGGCAGCTGGTGAGGGAAGAGACTTGGTAAGAATTAGGGACAAACCAGGAAATGAGCAGCCACCATGGAGGCCGAGCCCTGCCTTGTCATGTCTCTTGCCTCGGGAGCTCTCTGGCCTTCTGCATCTCTCACTTTCCTTACTTTCTCCAGCTATCAAATGGGGGAAGGAAGAATAACTAAAAGAGATGGATGCATTGAGAATGTGAGAAAACACAGCAGACATGTAACAGGCACTCAAATAATTGGCTGAGATTGTTAGTAGAAGCAAATAGGCCCCTCTTTATTTTACTTATTTATTAATTTAATTTTTTTTTTGTCTTTTTGAGACAGCGTCTGGCTATGCAGTTCAGCCTGGCCTTGGGCTCACTTTGTGGCCCAGGTTGGTCTCAAACTTGTCACAATCTGCCTGCCTCAGCCTCCCAAGTGCTGGAATTTCAGGAGTGTGCCACCATGCTTAGCTTTATTTTATTTATTTAGTTAGTTCTTCCATCTTTTCTTGAGACAGGGTCTTGCTATGCTGTTCAGGCTGTCCTTGGGCTCACTTTGAGCTCAGGGTGGTCTTGAACTTGCACCAATCCTCTTGCCTCAGCCTCCCAGGGGCTGGGATTACAGGCATGTGCCACCAGGCCTGGTTAGGCCCCTCTTTAAAGAGGAACAAAGCGCTTTCCTAAAATCCATTGTTATACTTAAATTGGTGGTCATGAAGTTTTTGTTCTCCAAGACAACCAAATGCAGAGGACAGGGAGAAGACTGCACTAGGTGCCCGGAGGCCTGTACCCTCAGGCGAAAAGCAGGGAAAGAACTGTTTTCCACTTCTGCTGGCTCCAGGGGAGAAGGCTGGCGAGAGAGCAGAAGGCCCACATCTGTGGCTGGGTCAGGTGGCAAAGGTGGGATAGCTCTCAAATGAAAAAGACAAAAAAAAAAAAAAAAGAAATGGGTAAAATGGGCTGGGTTTCGCTCAGCAGTGTAAGTGCCTGCCTGGCCAGCATGAGGTCCTGAGTTTGATTCTCAGTTAAAAAAATATCTAAACCAAACCGAACCAAACCAAATAAACTCCAGTGTGAAGGACCTTAGAAGAGACAGGACGCTCTCCCTCACCTCCTTCCTGTTTCCCTCCTCAGCTCACCTTGGAGCTTTGCTGAACAAATGGGAAAGGCAGTGCTCTTGCTGCACGCAGAGCCACATGCACAGCCCTGGAAATGTCATTCTGTTCTCAAAGTCTCAAAAAATTTGAGCTTGAAAACTTAAAAATCAGATATATGATTTATTCAAATAAAACTTGCTGTGAAATAAATGGAGAATTCAAGTGTAGGTAGAGCTAAGTGCCCAAAGGTATTTCATGTAAATTATACAAATATCTACAGATAACCATGAGAGGAAAAGTTCCAAGTAAGCAGATTACAAATGAAGAAGAAGGAGGAGGAAGAGGAGGGGAAGAGGAAGAGGAAGAGGAAGAGGAAGAAGAAGAAGAAGAAGAAGAAGAAGAAGAAGAAGAAGAAGAAGAAGAAGAAGAAGAAGAAGAAGCAGCAGCAGCAGCAGCAGCAGCAGCAGCAGCAGCAGAAGAAGAAGAAGAAGAAGAAGAAGAAGAAGAAGAAGAAGAAGAAGAAGAAGAAGAAGAAGAAGAAGAAGAGGAAGAAGAGAAACTTTTAGGCATAATATGAAAATAGGCATCAGGGGGACGGAATCTGGGGCTCACTGGACCCTCTCACTGTGACCTCAGTTTGAATCATCAAATGACTTTGGTAGTTGAGGGGACCTTGGAAAAATTGCCCTTTGCCCTTAAATTTTTTCTCCTGATACAGTAATGCATACCATACAGAATTCGTTCGCTCACCACATATTTAGCAGATATCTAATAGTGCCAGTCACTCTGAAATTCAGCAGCGAGCAAAACAAAGTTCAGACTTCACAACAATTTAATTCAATAGGGATTGTTTTGCAGATTTAACCTATTCACACAAGAAAGGCTCTTGACCAGCACCATGTATACTACATAGTGTCTGATAAATGTACACTGTCTTCAGGCTATGTTGGGCTCTGCCTCCTCACCATGAGACCTCTGGCAGTTCCCATGATGTTTAAGCCTGTGACTTCTCCAGTAAATTCTCTTCTAAGGTCCTTCACACTGGAGTTTATTTGGTTTGGTTTGGTTTGGTTTGGTTTGGTTTGGTTTGGTTTGGTTTAGATACTTTTTTAACTGAGAATCAAACTCAGGACCTCATGCTGGCCAGGCAAGCACTTACACTGCTGAGCGAAACCCAGCCCATTTTACCCATTTCTTTTTTTTTTTTTTTTGTCTTTTTCATTTGAGAGCTATCCCACCTTTGCCACCTGACCCAGCCACAGATGTGGGCCTTCTGCTCTCTCGCCAGCCTTCTCCCCTTGAGCCAGCAGAAGTGGAAAACAGTTCTTTCCCTGCTTTTCGCCTGAGGGTACAGGCCTCCGGGCACCTAGTGCAGTCTTCTCCCTGTCCTCTGCATTTGGTTGTCTTGGAGAACAAAAACTTCATGACCACCAATTTAAGTATAACAATGGATTTTAGGAAAGCGCTTTGTTCCTCTTTAAAGAGGGGCCTAACCAGGCCTGGTGGCACATGCCTGTAATCCCAGCCCCTGGGAGGCTGAGGCAAGAGGATTGGTGCAAGTTCAAGACCACCCTGAGCTCAAAGTGAGCCCAAGGACAGCCTGAATAGCATAGCAAGACCCTGTCTCAAGAAAAGATGGAAGAACTAACTAACTAAATAAAATAAAGCTAAGCATGGTGGCACACTCCTGAAATTCCAGCACTTGGGAGGCTGAGGCAGGCAGATTGTGACAAGTTTGAGACCAACCTGGGCCACAAAGTGAGCCCAAGGCCAGGCTGAACTGCATAGCCAGACCCTGTCTCAAAAAGACAAAAAAAAATTAAATTAATAAATAAGTAAAATAAAGAGGGGCCTATTTGCTTCTACTAACAATCTCAGCCAATATTTGAGTGCCTGTTACATGTCTGCTGTGTTTTCTCACATTCTCAATGCATCCATCTCTTTTAGTTACTTCTTCCTTCCCCCATTTGATAGCTGGAGAAAGTAACTTGCCCAAGGACACACAGCTGACAAATCACCAAGTTACATTTGTTCCAGTCCAGTCAACACCAAATCAAACCTGGCTCCACACTTCCTACAAGAGGCTGTAAGGTGAAATCAAAGGACCCCAAGGTCCAGACACAATCCAAGACTCTTTCCAAACACCAGGGAAGCTAGTAATAGGTTAAACCAGGCACCAAAAAGGAGGTCCCCCTGGGTCATACACAGTGGGTGTTTCTGAGACTACTTTGGGTCCTGGTATTCATTATCAACAAAAAAAGCAATTTCACAAGGCCATGATTTTCTGTGGATCCTATAAATGCATGTTGACTGAGGAAAATGAGGCAATTGGGATGCCAGAAAGAGACCGTAAACCAGAAAGAACATGCCGCTGGGGCCACAAAAGCATCATCAGTGCAAGAGATTGAACTCACAAACTTGTGCTGGCCAGGCAGGCGCTTACACCACTGAGCTAAATCCCTGGCCCCTGACAAGGCTGAGAGGAAAGGAAAGGCCATGGCTTCAGGGCACAGAAGGGCCTAGACATGCCTCAGATCCCCAGCTTCCCAGACCTTCAGCCAGGAGCAGAGTCAACCCGCAGGCTGTTGTGTCAGCACCTTTTCCCACCTGCCCTACCTCTGTGGCACTGACCCGGCTCTAAAAGCAGAGGCCTGGACACTGACCCAGCTCTAAAGACAGAGACCTGGCTGCCAGGACATAATTCCAAGAGTGGCCGGATCCATTTCCTCAACTCTAGAGGAGATGCAGACAGAAAAATTGCAGACTCCCACTGCACTGTGGGACGATTGGTGAATACCCAACACACACCACATAGTCGACGATAGGTCGAGCTACAATATTTTTTTAGGGAGGGGGTTACCGAGAATCAAACTCAGGAACTCCTGCTTGCTGGGCAAGGGCTGAGTCGCTGAGCTATGTGTCCTACGTTGAGATGCAAATTTAACCAACTGGTACTCTGTAGAGGCGTCCGGGTTTCTGACAACTCCCGCAGCGCCCCCTGGCGCCCGAACGTGCACCTCCCACCTGGAGCGGCCGTGCGGGTTTCAGGCCGGCTGCAGGGCGTGAACTGCTGGGGTCAGCGCTACTGCGCTGCTCCATTGCGCCTGCAGAGGACGCGCCTCTGTCAGCATGACAGGCGCTTTCAGCTCCTTCCTTTGCCTAGAGACTTAAACCACTTCTCCAGGGCCAGGAGGAAGGGCATGAAGCCCTCCGTGCAGCCCTCCAAGCAGCAGTCAGAAAACAAATGCCGTCGTTTATTGAATAAGTTGCTGGCTGACCACTTTGCACCTATCATTTTATTCCTAACCATCTCCCGTGAGATAAGTAGTGTTACTAATATCTTTCTTACCTGTAAGGGAACTAGGCTGATTGGTTTTACTCACATCTTCATTTATATAGCAGTGATATTCATATAACATAAAAATGAGCCATTTTAAAGTGAGAATTCAGCGGCAACTTGTACATTTAACATGCTGAGCAACTACCACTTGTCTGATTCTGAAACATTTTTATCATTCCCAAAAGAAAGCTCATACATATCAGAAAATTGTTCACCATTACTTCTCTTTGCCGGTCTCTTGAAACCACCAGTTAGTAATCTGTCTTTATAGGTTTACCTACCCTGAATAGTTCATATAAATGGAATTACACATTATTTGTCCGTCCTGTTTCACTTAGCATATTTACACACTTGAGTCATGTCATAACTCGCATTAGACTTTCATTCCTTTTTGTGGCTGGATAATACTTTTTGAAGGGTACTCTACATTTTGTTTATCCACTTATTTGTCAATAAAATAATAATACCTTGGAGTATCTTGAATAGTACTACAGTATACATGTGTGCACATGAATATGTTTGAGTACCAGTTTTCAGTTATCTTGGGAAAATACCTCAAAAAGGAATTTCTGGCTCATAATTCTACGTTTTAACTTTTTGAGGACCACTAAGCTGTTCTCCGCAGCAGCTGCACCATTCTACATGCCCATCAACAGTTACAAGGGTTTTGATTTCTCCACATACCCATCAACAGTCATTATTTTCTATTTTCTTATTACAGCCATGTTAATAGGTATGAAGTGACTTTATTTGAAATAAATTTAAAGAAAACTGTTTAAAAAATTATAGCATGGCAGTATAGGAATAGAGTATGCCTGGGAAATCCAAAGTCTATAAATGGAGCAGAAAAGTAGATTTATACAGGTTGTTCACTACCTCATACTGCTTCCCCTCGGGCAAACCAAGCCAATCCAAGCCTGACGCATCTTTTCTAGCCCTATCTCCAGGTCTTCCTGTAAATCAGATTTTTGCCTGAGGGTAAAATTTAGGCCTGTTTTAGCTCAGATGCAATCTCCTCAGTGAAGGGCCATCATATGGCCCTCACCGCAGTGCCATACAACTACTACAGAGCCCTGAGCATCTTTCATGGGCTTTACCATGTCCTGTGCCATGAACTCACTTATGCTGGGTGTCAGCTTTTTGTCACTGTAACCAAATATTTGAGAAGACAAATTTAAAGAAGGAAAGAGTTAGTTTGGCCCATGATTTCAGTCCATGGGTGGCTAGCTTCAAGGCAGAAGGGCATGATGGAGAACTGTTCACCTCAGAGCCCCTGGGAACGAGAAAAAGATGAAGGAGCCAGAGAGGAATGGACCAAGGACAGGACATAGTCCCCAGGGTGGTGCACCCTACTGGTCAATTTCCTTTAAGCACTACTCCCAAATTCCCATTCCCTCCCAATAATGCCATCAAATTATGATCTCCTTAATACATTGATGTCGCCCTTACCATCTAATCACCTTCTGAAAGTTCCATTGCTGAGCGTAACACTTTTGAGGGGAATTTTAGACCAAAACTAGAACAGCCAAGATCACCAAGATTCCTAGGGAGGTTTATGGATGAGGCCCTACCATGACCCTTTTCCATGATTCTGATTTTTATCTTTTTACTGGAATATAAAACACATGCAGAAAAACTGTACAAGCTACAAGTGTACAGCTTGATATATTTTTAGAAATTTAAAACTTGGATAATCAGCATCCAGATAAAAGTAGAACATTCAGCACCTCCAGGCACCCCCCAAAGCTCTGTGCTAACCAAGAATAATCATTAGTGTAACTTTTAATACTATGAATTAGTTTTGCTTGTTTGAGGTTTACCTAAGCAGAGTATGTGGCATATCTTCTTTTTTTTCCCTTAAGACAAGATCTCACAGGGGCTGGGGATTTAGCTCAGTGGCATAAGCGCCTGCCTTGCAAGCAGGTGGTCGTGAGTTCGATCCCTGGTACCAATAAAAAGAAAAAAGACCAAAAAAAAATCTCACAATGTAGCCCAGGCTGGCCTCAAACTCATGAACCTCCTGCTTTCAGCCTCCCAAATACAGGATTATAAGTATGCACTACTATACCTGGGACATATGTTCTTTTGTGTAACCTCCTTCCAGTCAGCACTCAGTATCATTCATTCATGTTGTATCAATTTCATTTCCATCCACTATTCCATTGTGTGATTGTATCACATGTATTTATTCCTTCTAGTTGCCTGTGAGATAATGCTGAGCCATATAGAGCTGCTGTGACGCGTCAACTAGGAGTCAACACAAGTCACTAATAGAATACTAAACTGTGTTCTACTTTGCAGTATGAAACAGCCTTCCCCAGCTGAACCAATTTACACTCCCACCAGTATTTCCTGTGAATTCCATGGGACCTTTGTCCTTTCTGCCATCTTGGTGGAGCTATAATTTGAGATTTTGGGTCTTTTTCTTTCTCCGTTTCTCTCTCTCTTCGTGTGTTATGTCACTTGGAACTGAACCTAGGGTCTTTGTGCTGCGCTATATCCCTATTTCTTGTGTATTTTTTAAAACTATAGACAGAATCTCATTAAGTCAGTTAGCTGTCCAAACTGGACTCGAACTTGTGATCTTCTTGCCTCAACCTCCCAGAGTACCTAGATTACAGGCATGTACTACCCTGCTCAGCTTTTGAGATCTTATTGAACCCTTCTCACATTTATCAATCATTTAGGTATTTTCTTCTGTGAAATGCCTAATCAAAGCCTCTACTTATTTTCTAGTTTTAGAAATAATAGATCTGGGTGTGGTGATGCCCACTTGTAATTTTAGGATCACAGAGAGTTCAAGGTCACCTTGACTACACAGTGAGATCCTGTCTCAAAAAAAAAAAACAGAAATAGCATAAAATTTCTTATTTTTATTTTGATCAATAGCACTTCTTTATTCTGGATACAATCCCTTTTTAAAAATCTAATCCTACTTTGTGAAATACTTTGCAAAAAGTATTTTTCATAATGTAACACCAAATTTCTCTTCACAATTCTTTTGTATACTGTATAAAAGAATATTTGCATTCCAGGATTATCAAAATATTCTTCTATATTTTTATCTAACAGCAGACTCTTTCTTTTCTTTCTTTCGGTTTTTTTTTTTTTTTTTTTTTTGGATATTGGGGTTCAAACTCACAAGCTCACACTTGCTAGGCAGGCACTTATGCCAGTGAGTTAACCTCTAGCCCCTAGAGCAGAATCTTTCTGTAAGTGGGTCCCCACCACATCTGTAGTTGACTTTCCTCTTGGCATGTGTTTCAGTGGACAGAACACAGCCCTGGGGCTGTGACAAAGAAATAGCAAGGGAATTCCCACATAGGCCTGGCCCTAAACCATGCGGAAGTGGGACCCATTAAGATTGGAAAGGCAGTAGCACTAGACACCAGGGTAACTGATTGATCCAAAGCATTTATTAGAATCACATACAGAATGATGCACTTACCCTACAGGTGATCAGCAAGAAAATAAATCATCTACCTAGGTATGTCCACAAGGAGGAGAATGGGAACAGAGTTTTTATGGGGGTATCAGGAATTTGGGATGGGGATAATTTCTTTTTTTTTTTTTTTTTTTGTTTTGTTTTGTTTTTTCCGTTTTTATCGGTACCAGGGATCGAACTCACGACTGCCTGCTTGCAAGGCAGGCGCTTATGCCGCTGAGCTAAATCCCCAGCCCCAGGGATGGGGATAATTTCTACGTGCTTGATCTTTTGGGGCAGGACTAATTTCTTTTTTTGTATTTTTTAAATTTTATTTTAAAGATATTACAATACAACAGACAGAATAAAGATATTACAATACAATAAGACAGAATAAAGCCAACCAAGATAATGCTGTGAAACTGTACAGAACTTCAGAGCAGGATACTGGGATAACAATAATGACTACGTAGTATATCTCGTCGTCTTCACAATAGTTGTCCATTCAATAAGGTATAGCAAAATCAAACCAAAATACAGAACACTATTAACCAATCAAAACAGAATATTGAATAGAGCAAAACAATCAGAACAAAGTAAAAAAGTGAAAGTAATATTGGCCTTCAAAGATAAGATAAAAGGAAATTTCCCATATTTGCTATATTGCATACTGTCATCCTCCCAAGAGATGTTCAGACTTCTGGCCCCAGGTCAGCATAATCAACCCAACATACAAGCATTTAGTTGCTCTGGGTATCTTAGTTGCTATCAACTCGGCTGAACTTGAAACCATCCAGTTGCTAATGGGGGAGGGGGACAGGATGTTTGATTCTCACCTTGTGCTGCAGTAGGCTCACAGGAGACATTGGCTTATTCTCTCCCTGGTGTGCCTGCAGCTTGTGCCACTTACCAGGAAGGCTGGCTCATTGCTTTCTTGGTTGGTCCCCCAAGTTCCAGCATGGCTTTTAATTTCTACATGCTTAATATTTCAGAGTTTCCAGCCACAGCCCAAGCAAGTTTATCAGTACCACCATTTAGATTTAGTCAGCTCAGCTGCTGCCTCCAAGAAAAGCTAGGAGACCCTCCAGATCCTATCCCAGAGAGAAGCTGGTTCAAAAGTGAAGAACCATCCTCCTCTGCTGTGGCCTTTGGATACTGACCAGTGGACAGGGGAAGATGCCCCACAGAATCCTGGAATGCCTTCCTCCCAGCCCTCTAGCCTTGTTCCCTGTCCTGCAGAGCTGGTCAAAACTCCTGCCTGAAGACTTCCCCAAGTATCCCAAGCCATAGCGTCCTCTTTACCCTGTCTCAACATGCTCCTCACCCCGCAAAAAAAGCCATCTGACGCCCAAGAGAACACAGATGGAAGAACTGAGGAAATCAGAAAAGAAAGAGAAGCATCTGAAGAAGAATTTAAGCATAACTTAGAATACATGAAACAGATCCAAAGAGAATATCAGGAAACTAAAAACTCCATTGAATATTGGCAAAATGCCTTGACAGAAACTAAAGACAACCTTCTGAAACTTGAAGAGAGATTTAGGGCTTATGAACGTGAAAGAAAAAGCCTCTTAAAAATAACAAGGAACCAGAAAGAAGCAATTCTAAAACTTGAAGATGACAAAAAGATACATAACCTAAGAATAAAGAATGTGAGTGAGGAAGCAGGAACATCCAAAAATGAAATACAAAAAATATTCACAGATATATTAAAGCAAAATTTCCCACGTATAGCAAAAAGAAATGATATCCAGATAAAAGAAGCATACAGAACGCCAGCTACCTACAACCAAAACAGATCTACGCCTAGACATATAATAATCGAGATCCCAGAAATCCACCAAAAAAACAGAATATTAAAAACAGCCAGAGAAAAGATGCAGGTTACCTATAACGGGAAATCTATCAAAATAACAGCAGACTTATCAACACAAACTCTTAAGTCAAGAAGGGGGTGGGGAGAAATATTCCAAGTCCTGAAGGAAAAAAATATGCAACCGAAGTTCATATATCCATCAAAACTCTCTCTAAAAATTAATGAAGAAATAAGATACTTTCAAGACAAGGAGGAACTGTGGGAGTTCGTGGCCACCAATCCAACCCTACAGAGAGCGCTGAAGGACATTACAGAGAAAGAGAGGAAGAGATATCAGGATTCCAGCTACAGTGGCAGAGAGGCCTCAGTGAACGGGGCAGACAATGGAATGAGGGAATAAGGTGGACAAATTATAGCAGAAAAGTGGAGTAGCAAACATAAGGCAGAGACGGTAAGCTAGTCTTTAGTAGAGACAGCTCTGAAACTATATTTAAAAAAAAAAGCAGAGGTCATTGCTAATGGTGTATAACGATTTAAAAGACACAGTAGTCCTAGTGCCATATTTAGATTGAATTAAATTTGTTCTGATCTGTCCACTCATGTCAGATTTGAGGACACAGACCTCTAGAACCAAAAATAGCAGGTTATACCATGGTAACTATCCTTACTTTCCTATTGACTTAGGCTGAAATCCTGTATTACTTACATGGTCTTACTATGACTGATCTTAATTGTATCTGAATCATAAGACTATTGGTTGGCCTTGACTGATCCTATTTGAAATTAATATGCGTGTTAGAATCAACCCTAAAAGTAGAGGAAACTACTCTGAGCATGACAAGATGTAAAGGATATCCATACTGGTATGAATCAGTAACAGCTCTCAAATACTACAATGCAGTCAAAGTTAAGTTTTTATAAAAATAGGTGATAGTATGTTTAACTATAATAAGCCAGTGTTGTGGACAAATCTATTGAAAATAACAAGAGAAAACATAGTAGCTACAGAAGATCATTTATATTATAGTTTTATACGTCTTATCCATTGCATGTTTTTCTAGGAAATTGTTTTGCTGTCTTGTTATGACTTGGTTTTCCCTATAATACAGAGAGGATAGGAACAAATACTCTGAGGAAGAGACCTGAAAAACCCGAGGCTTATTTTGTAGCATTATAATATAAATTCTAGCAATCTATTGTTTGCTGATTAGAATGACATTGGACTGGTTTCTTCAGTTCAACTTCAGCATATGCAGAGATGGGGATGGCTATCACAAAGAGAATGAGAGATGCGAAGGTAGTTGCTATTGTCCTCCCTAATTTGGAACTTGAGGACCTAAAAAGACTTCATCATCCTGTAATGATTTGATTAGTTCTATAATATGCAATAAGTATATAAAGTGGGTGAAGTTAGGGACAACTATTTGTAAGAAGCTAGAGACAGTTAGATAAGGAAGATCTCCAGTGGACTTGCTATGAAATCTGTATTTCTTTAAATTGTTTTTTATCTTTTTTAAATGTTCTGTTCTGTTTTCATATGGTTAACCTTACTCTCTTTGAGATGTAAAACAAATAGGTGGGACTGATAATCATATTACGGAGCTTTTGTTCGATCATAGAGCAGAATGGTTTGTAGGGTCACTTTTTTGAATATCATTCTAAATACTCTAATTCTATAACCTGAACAGCTAGTTCGAAGATAACAATTTGTAACTTATCAACCGGCAATTTCTTACCTTTTGTTTGTCTGTAATTTTGTATTATTTCTACCCTTTTTTTTTTATCTCCATGTATTTTTTTTTTCTCGTTTCCTTTTCTTTAAATAAAAAAAAAAGAAAGAAAAGAAAAAAAAAAGCCATCTGAAAATTAGGTAGACCCTCCAGATGAAAAGCAAGGGGAACCTGAGACCCATTTTGGATTTTCTGGAACGAAGATGTAGCCAAACTATATGTTCTTCATAAATCTTGTTATGGTTCAGATCTAGATGTCCGCCCCCAAAATCTCATGCGGGTCATAGATAGGGCTTTTTCAGAGGTAGCTGGATCTAGAGTGTGTGGATTAAGGGTGCCTGATTACTGAATAACACAGTGATTGGTCCATTGATTGATTTGGCACAGTTCTGGGTGTGGGTGCTACCGCACTAGGGTTAAGTAGCCTAAACAGAATATAAAGGGACAGAAAGAAGCTGATATTGCCACTTGTCACTTCCTGATTGCTGCTTTTGTTAGCTTCTTCCTGCCATGAGCTGTTTCTCCTCTGTGATGCCATACCACCCTGCCTTGGAGCCAGTAGATTATGGACTAAAATCTCTACAAATTGTGTATTTTGTTTCAGCAGCAAAAGTAACTAAAACAAAACTGAAGGAAGAAAGAGGTAACAAGATAATGCAGGTAGAGCAGGGTCCAGAACTGCATGATCTTTTCCAAGACAAGGGGTAGTCCATGTCAGTGGATCCCTGGGCAGCTCTCCTAGTGGGGGTCCTGGCATGAGTATAAGCCTTAGCTCCCACTGGAAGGTTTATATGTTAGCCACCCTGTCACCTGGGATTGTGAGGTGGGTCCTCACAGTTGCCCACTGAATGTGTCAGTGAACACAGGAGCCAGGTGAGGGTGCCCCAGCCACTTTCATGTCAGAACTAGGTATGTGGGAAAAATCAGGGTCTCAATGCTGTCACCCTGTGGAAAACCTGGGAATTGCACAAAGACTACCAGCCAACAGAAGGTGAAAGGGGAATCTTGCCTATACTTGGCAGCTCACAGGTGATCTTGTCAGGTGACTACAACACAGCTGTAGTCACTTAAAGAGAGGGCTACTTTTCTTTATCTGATGATGCTATCCATCTCATGAGCCATCAGGGCTTTGTACACACCGAGACCCCACCTTTTTCTAACTCCACAAAGGTGGCATGGAAGTAAGAAACAGCCCTGGGTCTATGTATTACTGAGACTACGCTACCTAGCAAGGTACCAGGTGCACAGGGACAGGATGGCAGAAGGGAGGGAGACACCATGCACCTGGTTCTTCATGGTAGGGCTCCCACACCCAAGGTGAACTACCCTGGGCATAGCTTGGCATGAAGGTTCACACTCCCACACTGTATCACTGGTGTAGCTCTGCAAGCATTGGGCCTTGTTTAGCAACAAGACAGAATTCGAGTGGGGTGAGGGTGGCAGATCATCAGTTGATTTACAAGCTCACATAAAGTGCTGTGTGAAAATCTCAGGCCCAGTTGGGTAAGATCCTCACAGAATAGGCACAAAAACTAGCGGCATCGGAGACAGTGCAGCTGCAATTCCACAACATACTGAGCAGGTTATATGCTCACAGGAGTCCTGGGTGATCATGCACTTTATGAGCTAACATGGCTTTGCCCTGGGGGGGCACATGTGCAACAGAAAAGAAGTCTGCTCTCTCCTCTTTTTCCTGTGATGGCTACAGGGGATGTGGTTTGCCCTATAGCTGACAACACCCCTCCCTTTCACTCCCCCTTTACTCCCCTATAGGCCCTTGATAGACTGGGATGGCTTGCCTCAGTGTCCTCCTACTCCCTAAGGTTACTTTATAGCTGCTCTCCAGGCCACTCTCATAGGAGGTGCAGCTCAGCTGCTAGCTGGGGTTCTTTTCCCTACCTCCTACTACTGCCTCCTCTTTGAAGAAGTGGTGGGCAAACCATCTCTAACATGCCAGAGATCAAGGAGGTATCCTAGACCATTATTAATATCCCCAACCTCCTCAAATCTCAGTAAGCTGTGATTAACATGGCTAGCCCTGCCATTTTTTGCAGGGAGGGCATAGCTATCTCCCCATGTTCTTGTGAGTAGACCCCATCAGGGATAGAGTTCTTTTGGACATTAAACTCACTCTGGAAAATATCTGTTCTGACAGAAGCAAGCTTAATTTTAAATAAAGCAGAATTGAATTAGGACAAATGGGTAGGCTTGGGTCAGAAGGCTTGAGTTTAGGCTAATCAGCAAGCCAAAATTTGGGCTAATCACAAGCCTGCCATGGTTCTCTTCTGTGCAACTTGGGTTGGTGTAGGAGGACTCCCGCTGGTGTACTGGTCCTTCTGTAATCCACAGCAGTCCTGTTCAATTAAAGCTTCTGTCAGGTGGTCCTGTAAATTTCCTTGTGATTTATTTCTCAGAGAGTATGGGTTTGGAAGGTTCTTTACACCTGCTTGGGATTCTCATTCTGAGTATGCAGACAGAACAGTCACCTCAAAAGTTTAAAAGACCTGTGAACACAAGGGACTTCTAGCCCCAAAGACCTCCAAAGACCAGAAGCCAACGAAGATCAGTGACAGAAAGCAGCAACCAGCAGAACTGACCAATGATATCCAGAACAAGTCAGCGTCCACAGGTAGTGGCCAGCAACAGCAAAGTGTCAACCAACAGTGTCTAGTATTAACTGGTGTCAGTCGGTGTCATCAGGACCCACAGCCATAATGCTAAAGGCTAAGGGCCATTGGCACTCAAAGCCCAAGCCCACAGATAGCCACATTTCGCCAATTAATGATTTATATGAGTTGAGCAAAAGAACCTTTCACTGGCAACACGTGTATGGAGGAAAAGGAGGTCCTGGGTCTACACAAGCTGTTCAAAATCCTGGTGTCACTTCCAGCTGACCTTTTCACAAATCCTATGCTTGGTTTTTGAGTGTTTAAGCTGATAAGGCGCTAAGTCTGCTCTGCCTCTCCTGTGAATTAGGGAGCCAGTTCTCAGAGGCCAATCATTGCTGGATGCTGTGACAAGGATCTCATCTGCAAGGCCAGTCCCCTAGTGGCTTCCTGGACACCCTTTCATTGCCAGTTGTGGCCTATGCTAATATACCCACCCAGCCAGTGCCCTTCACTAGAAACACACACTTCTCTTTTTTTCCCTTCTCCTCACCTCTCCTCCCTCACACGCTTCATTCCCAGCAAACATCTTTCCTGAAACTAGCATCTGAGGGAAGAACAGCCATATCCCAGGCCTTGGAACTGTCTTCCTGGCCTGCTGGCAAGACAGGAGCAACAGGTGGAGAGAGGGGGTCAGTGGGAAGGTAGAGGCACCAGCAGAGGGCGGGATCTCACAGATCAGGAGTCAATAAATGTTCTCCAGAAGGGACAACTGATGGCACACTGTGTCTCAGAAAAGTCAAGGTCACCTAGAAGGGAAGTTCAGGAGGGCAGTCTGGAAGCAGTGGCAGCCAAGTGGCAGAAGTCCACAGGTGGTGGGGTCAGGACAGTTCATAGCAGAAGCTAGCAGTGCAAGTAACCCAGTTGGGTGGGTAATGCTGTGATCAGGCTGCTGCTCTCCTAACAGAAAAGAAAATGCAGACCATGTGGCAAGACAGATCATGTGTCTGGCCAGAGAACAGACAGTGCTGCAGAGCTGCCATGATTGTTATTCCAGGTTTCCTTGCTATTCTTTGACATAAGCTGAAGTCCTCTCATCTCACTAGCTGGATGTCATTGTCTCAGATGATGGCCATTCTGATGCTCTTAGGTAATTTTTTATTTCAAAATTCTGGGGTTTATACACAGTATACCCTTAAGGCCCAGCCTGGAATCAGGAGTCAGATAGACCTGAGTTTGAATCCTGGGTCTACACAGTGTCAGTTGAGTGATCAGGACATTAAACTTCTTTGTATGTTAGACACCCACCTGCACAATGTGGATACTAATAGGTGCTGCACAGTGTGTTGTAAGAATTTTAAGAAGAAAGTTATTCAGGGAAAGGAGCATGATAAGAAGTTAACTGATGAAGGCTGGGAGCGGATGAGAAGGAATTGTTGGTGAGGGCACTCAGGAGGGCAGTGGGCCACCCTCTGCTGCCACACAAAGAACCCTACAACCTAGAACCTTCTGGAAGACACTTGGGCCTGAGGCAGGGTGTGATGCAGGAATTCAGAAGTAGAAGGTGCTAGGGAGATAAAAAAGATGCCCTCACTTAAATTGCTAAGTTGCCCAGGCTGGGCTTGAATTAGAGTCCTCCTGCCTCAACCTCACAGGATTACAGATGTGCACCACCACACTCAGCTGGCACTTACCTTCCAAAGTCCCCATGTGCTTGTCCAGGCCCAGACCTCATCCTTCTCCCTTCCCTTCCCTTCTGTCCCAGCTTCACTCTCACCTTGAGCCATTCACTCTGCCACCTGTTTGATGCCTAATCGCCAGCAGGTTCCCAAAAGAGCTCAAAGACAAAAGCACTGGGCCAGGAGTCCAACACAGAGCTCAGGTTCACCTCTTGAACCTGTGATGGCCACGCTGGTTATCTAGCTATTATCCCGTCTGTATAGCATTGATCGATCCCACCTTACTCTAAAAGGTTTTCAGGCTGCTGGTAGGATTAATTGCACTCCTATCCAGCCCATAAGGCTTTAGTAAAAACTAAATGTGGAAAATCAGCAAGCATAAAACTAACATGATTATTTTCCTCAAAAGGAATTAATGTACCATCCTCTAGTTTTGTGATGATGTTTCTGATAGAAGTCCAAAAGTCTCAAGTCTCCTACCCTGAGCTCAGCTTTACATATGGTATTCAATTTCCACCACAAACCACTGCAGTAGACACTCTGCTGTAATATGGACCTGGCATGTCCTTGAAAGGCACGCGTTAACGGCTTACTCCCCAGTGCACAGCACTATTGGGAGGTCATGGGACCTTTAGGAGATGGGCCCTAGTGCAAGGCAGACCACTGGGCGTGCTTTTGAGGGGACATTAGGACCCAGAGCCTCTCTACTCCTTCAGTGCCCTTGGTCTTCCTCTGCCCTGTGATCTTACCATGACGTACTGTGCACAGGCCCAAAGCAATAGTGTCAAACAACCATGCACTGAAACTGTGAACCAAGATAAAACTTTTCCTCTTCTGAAATACCTTATCGCTTGTATTTTGTTCCAGTGGCAGATGCCAACTAACCTACCTTGATATTAAAACTAAAGCTCAGGGTTCATACAATTTGCCCAAGAGTTCATGTTAATAAGTGACAGCTACACCATAGAATAGGGATTTTTAACTCATAGGGGTGTCATAAACTCATACCTTCTTTCCTGTGTAAGGCAGCAAAGAGGGGTACGGCTTGCAGGCAATTCATGGCATTCACTCTCTTAACCTTTATCAAGGCTCTGCCAACCATGATAGGGTGGCCACTTTTGCCACTCCTCTCTTAACAATGGGTTTTAGCTTCCTCCTCTAGAAAGCTCCTGTCTAACCCCAAAGCCTCCAGCCAAGTTCTCATCACTCATACTGGATGTGACAGGATGGACCTCCAACCTCACCTCCCAGTCTGTCCCCTGAGCACTCCCTCCTACACACAATAATATACTTCTGCTCTGTCACTTCCTAGTCACCCTGGGTAAGTCACTTAATTGCCCTCACTGCAGGTTTTCTCTAAGGACAGCCTGATGATAGCTATTATACACCGTCCCTAGGTACATTAAATACATGCACACCGTAAAGACCTCAGCCCAATGCCAAGGATATCTTGTCCTTTAGAAAAATACCCTGATCCTTTGCATCCTGAGACCCATGCTGAGACGGCTGGTCTTTCCTGTCCTTGCTTATCTCCCCAAGCCCACAAAGCAGGAAGTGGGCTGACTTGCCCAACCAGGGTCAGTTTCTGACCTGCAATGTGGAGAAATTCCAGCAGGTCATGGCAGCTGCACAGATCTACTGGAGTAGCTATAGCTGCTCCAAATCTACTCAGCCTGCTTAACGGGGTAGGAGGGCTAAAGAGGACAGCTGGACCAAAAGCTGAGCCAGTTTCTGGCTTAGAGCATGATCAATGAGCTGGGCCATAAGCCCTCTGCAAACTTGTAGCATAGCCTTAGTCTTGGAGGCCTCACCATCACAGTAACTAACATTAAAATGCACCCACATTCTTCATTCGGTGTAACTTGTTTAAATTTAAAAGGGCTTTTATAAATTTGCTTTTGAAATTTCTTGACAATGAGTAACTTGTTTAATTTACTACTGGCTATGATTTCTCTTCAATCATTCTGCATAGTTTGTAGCTTTTGCCAAAACTCCAATTTACAAACTGTTTTCAAATATGACATTTGCGTGGATACTAGACTTTATAAATAGTCAAGCTACTTTCTGAAGGATTCTGTGAAACATTTGTCAATTTTGACTTTGCTTTTTAAAAATATTTTCCAGCCTTGAAGGTCCCCCCCCCCCCCCCAGGTCTTCTATACTTCCTGGGCCTCAAATATGTTTCCCCTACTTCTGTGAGGAACAGATTTGCCGGCGGCTGGGGTGGGGGAGCACTTGAATCATCCAGACTCCAGACATGCAAGTTGTGGAGACTACCCACCACAGACTGGCCTGGGCATCTAAGTGGGTAACTTTACTCTCATTTTGAAAACAAAGTGACTTGTGGAACACTGGATTAAACATGATCTATGTTTAAACCCTTAATGGATTTTGATGGGTCGAAATTCACAAATGAAGCAATACTGTGACAGGCAGATGTCTAGAGGGTTTGGGCTATTATACTAACCTGCTCTTCACCCTCTCCCCTCAAGTCTACCAGGAAGGGTAATGAAGGATATGAGCTAGTGTGGGCCAGGTGGGGTGTGGACTGGCTTATGACCCTAGGGACTTCCCAGGCTGCATGGTTTGGTGACTGACAGGAGGTTAAGTTCTTTTGCCTGTTTTGTCTGGGGCCTTTTAAAATAGAGCAATTCTTAAAGTGGGGCACAGTGGCTCACACTTGTAATCCCAGCTACTTAGGAGGCTGAGGCAGGGGGATTGAAAGTTTAAGGTCAGCCTGGGTGACTTAATGAGACTCTGTCTCATAAAGAAAAGAGAGAAAAGAAAGAAAAGGAAGGGAGGGGCTGGGGATGATGTACTTCATTGTCCCTGGGTTCAATTTCCAGTACTGCACACACACACAAAAGCTAAGATACAGGTCATTTGCATTATTAAATATATTTATCTCCTTGAAAAGTTCAGTTCCTGTCACCTCTGACAAGCATCACTGCATGGGAGACAATGCTCAGGTGGGGAAGAGAAGAGCCTCAGATGCTGAGCTATACTCTAGGGTTAGCCACTGGCCATCCCTCCTGAGCCAGTTTGGCTTCAACTCACTCCCCAGCTTCACGGTTCAGTTCTGGTATGTAAATGTCTGAGAGGATGTGACAAGAGAAGCCTTCATGTCAAAGGACCCTGAGAAGCAGGAGAATAAGGTGGGCTCTGTCTAGGGTACCCAGGGCACCTACTGAGGACACCTAGAGCCAGGTGAAGACTGGATCTCCTAGTTGCAGAAGTAGGGCAGGGTGGAGCCTTTGACCAGTGTAAGAGGAAGCCACCACGAACTCCCTTGCTGGGCCCCCAATTACACAGGCTCACCTGCTAAAGGACTAATTATCTCTAGGACACCCAGGCCCTGAGCTTAGGATCCAGAAAGGGCATTTTAAACAAGTTCTGCATGGTAAGTGCATTTATTTACATCTATCAGGCTGTCCTAAGAGGCTGGAAGTACACAGGTGGGAAAGGAGCCACCCTCCAAGCTGGTGTGACAGGACTGTATCACCAACCTGATGCCCGGGGGTCCCCCTCAGAGCTGGCAACCTGGATGAGTCTGATAGGTAACTCCTCTCCTCTAGCTCCCTCTGTGAATCCAAGTGCACACAATACATCACCTGAGCCCAGCTGCTCCCCCTGGAACGTGCTATACCTCCATCCAGGATACCCAACCTTGCCCAACCTCCGGAACCCCCACAGCTCTCCCTGTCCCAACAGAGACCCCTATTCATTACTTAAATAATCTTTATTTCTCATGCACTAGGAAAATGGGTCATATGAAATGCTACTTTTCATAGTAAAGGCCTCAGTCTAGAATACAACACAGGGGGTCAGCTGGGATATAGGTCTGGACAAAGATCTGGGGACCTCAAAGGTGTTATCACCCCCAGTGCTACTGGCAGATCCAGCACCCTCCAGCTGAGTAGCCCCAGACACAGCAAAAAAGTACTGCTCCCTCCCACAGAAGCACAGGGACCTGATCCAGAGGAGAAGCATAAGGACCTGGACAAGGACAGATAAGTCTGCTAGGACATGACTAGGCAGAGGCAGTGGTCCAGCACCTTGGAGGCCCGAATCCATGCCCGCAGGCTAGGTAGCCCAGGGCCATGAGCAAACTCTACAACAGAGTCGCTCCACAGAGCCTCGGAGCCTGGTGCCCACAGCACAGGTGCACAAGACTCCCCTCAGCCACATAAATGAGACAGGGGATCAAACTTCAGCTTCAGCCAGAGCTCGATTTGCCCAGGCAGGACCCAAGAGGCTAAAGGGGCCAGCCCCTCACAACCTCCCAAGCCTCTGTGGATACTGGCGACACTCACAGGACAAGCAAGCTTCTGAGGATCCTGGGACAGGGCCATCAGCAAGCCCTTAAATCTTGGCCATCAGGGGCAACCTGAACCAGGACATAATAAAGCAGATTCCCTGGGCATTGCTTTCACTAAGGTGGCCCAGGGACAGGACATAGTCAAAGACATGCAGGACTCAAACAAAAGTATAGAGACATGCAGAGAACACAAAAGGATGGGAGGAGCGGGAGCGAACAAAACATCAAGGTTGTCTCGGTGTTGAGATGGGGTGGGCACTGCACAGGCCAGGCTCACTGAGGCCCAGGGCTTGTGGCTGTGCCTGCCTCCTCTGGAATGGTTTCCAGCATCTCACTCTGGACGGCTTGCGTGATGAGTGCTAGCTCCTGGCACAAGGTCTCATGACGGTAGCCCACACGGATGTCTGGCACATTGGTGCGGCGAATGTCATTGCCCTCAGGCCCCTCCTTAGTATAGTTGGGTCCCAGCCAATGGCTCTTTACCTGCAAGGGTGTGGATAACAGGCACAGCTACAGTCAGCTTTTAACTATACACAGGAATAAGGCTATGACCCCAAATACAAAGGAAGGAAGTAGGCGATGCCAAGGCCCACACAGGCAGGCACAGTACCTTGTGGGAAAAGCCGCTCATGAGCACACTGTTGCGGGCCAGTTCACACATGTCACAGGAGCTGAGTTTCCACACTTGGGTGGCAATGCTGTACTCCTCCATCAGTGGCTCCTGTAGGTGCCAGCCAGGTTCTCTCAGACAGGTGTGCCTGGCCCTGAAGGCCCTCCCTCTCTGCCTCCCTGGGAGGTTTGCCACTTAGTCACTACAGTCCACCAACTGGGGGCAGCACCAGCCCAGAGAGATCACAATGTCACAGGACAAGGCACACTGGCTGTCTGTCAGCCTCTGACCTTGGTGAAGTGAAACTGCAGAGGATCATCAGTGGACAGTGAGACCATGAGACCACGGGACAAGTACTCAGGTAGCGGATTTCGGTGGTAGCTGAGGAAGAGGCTATTGTTGCTGAGCGGTGACATGGCGATGCCAATCTGCGCCAGGTAATACAGGTACTGCAGGACTGGGGCCTAGGTAGGCAGGAGGGAAGAAGGGCCTGTCAGGTGGCCTCAAGGCTGAGGAAGACATGCTGGTCCTGGGGTGTCTAAACCACATTAATAGCCAGGGGACATGAAAGTGCCTGTGAGGATGGTGACCTATAGACTAGAACCAAGCTAGGGGCCCAGTCCCAAGCTAGGGGCCCAGTCCCGAGCTAGGGAGGGAGCATTAGTTATACTGTGAAGGAGGAATGCCATTTGGGGATGGGTGAGGAAAAGGATAAGCCGTTGAGGGGCCTGGATGGTTTAAAGGAAAATGAACAACTGAGGGAGAAGGCTAGCGTGCAGACCCTGACCTTACGCAGAAGCAGCCCGTGGGAGATGTTTTCGGCCAGCATGAAGGCTGACACCAGGTGGTGGATGGGCCCAGCCTCCCCGCAGTGTGGCCTCAGCACAAACGTGTGGAAGCCCCTCTGCCTGGGGGGGAGGGGGCATGAAGATAGGGTCAGCTCCAGAGCCTGAGCTCACCTGGGCTCATAAGCCCCCACCCCAACATACATGTACCCTCTAGCCAGAGTCCATGTGGGCCTAGGATAAGAGGGCAGTGGTAGATTTCTAGCTGGGAGGGGTAAAGGATAGAGTCTGAGAGCAGGGAAAGTGCCTACCCAGTCAGGGACAAGGCTCTGGCAACCCCAGCCCTGGGCCCCCAGTATGAGATGTGCTAGGTGAAAGACCTAACAGCAAGTCTAGGTTCAGCACCAGGTAGGGCAGGCACCTGCGCAGGTGGTTCAATGTGGCCATGTTGGCAAAGGTATAGTACAGGTAGTAGGCGTATGGTGGGTTGTCCTCCTCCACCCAAGCCTCCGGGAGGGGGCTCTCCAGGTTGAAGACATGATTTTCTGGCTTCGACTCATCATCCACGCTGTCAAAACCATCCACCTAGCACAGGAGCCCATGGTCAGCCCTACAGCTATGGCTGAGCACGAGCCTGGCAATCCTACCCACACCCAGCCCATGCTGCTGCTCACATGCTCCAGGAAAAGGTGTAGCTCTGGGTGGCTGGCGGGGTGCACAGTAGCCTCAAACAGTGGTAGGAAGATATTCTCCAGCATCTCTTGGAAGTTGGCCAGCTGGCCCTTGGTGCGATACACATCACTACAGGCAAGACAGCACATAGGCACATGCAGGTCAGAGTCACTGGGGAAAGGCTCTGCAGGCCAAAAAGGGTTAGCACTGGCCTCAGAGCTCAGAAGCATGATTGAACCACACAGGGAAAGAAGAGACACCAGAGTGCACCAGCTGGACAAGTTGTGGGTGAGCCTGGGAGGCTCACTTAGAGCTAGGTTGCACTTAGAGCTGGGTTAGGCCAGGGGAAGTTCAGCCATCCCTTAAATCTGGCCCTCATGTCTCCACCCACTCCAAGGGGCACTCACAAGAGGCGGGGCACCTGCACGAGCCAGCGCACGTTGGGAGAGTGCACTCGGTGCATCACAGCCCAGCGTGCCAGTTTGTCCCATTCATCCCTCGAGCGCCCGTAGATAGAGAGCCGCAGCTCTGCATTCTGGTATTTGCTTTCCTCTAGGTCCGACATCACCTCCTAAAAGCATGTGTGGAGTAGCTGATACGCAGGCTCCTCACCTGGCCTTCTGTGCACCCATGCATGCTCAGGCAGACCTCCTGAGGTTTCTCCCTCCCTGCACCTGAGCAGTCCCCCTTTCAGGCTCCCTGCTCAGCAGGGAAGGGTTTCCTCCATACCTTGATGATATGAGCAAAGTACTTCCCAGAAACCCTGTTGTCAGTCTTGATGAAGATCTCTCGGAGGACAGACTCCCCAATAGGGTTGTATTTGGCATTGAACTTGTCAAAGCGGTGGAAGGTGTTCCTGTCCTGGGAAGATGGGCAGCCCAGGTCACCCCTGAACGCTGAAATGACCCACCCACTAGCCCATGACATGGGGACAGACCGCATGCACGTCAAGTGTGTCCACACTCAAGTCATAGGCAGTGAGATTCATGCTCTCGAAGACCTCCCGCAGGGTCTGCTCTCGGCCCTGCTCCACATGCACGATCTCCTCTAGGTGCCGTTTCATTGCTCGCTTGATGAAGCGCAGCAGATGCTTCTGGTTCATGCAAGATGAGGCATGGATATGTGTGTCCACCTGAGACAGAACAGAGTGCTGCTGGATCCACTGACGGTCATAAAATCCAGGCTCAGTACAGGAGGATAAGAGCCGGCTCTCCACATTGGATGCTGGGTTGGGGGCTCAGATACTTAAGAGAGAAGAGGTGTGAAGCAGAAGTGCAAGGCTAGCACACAGAGCTACAGGGTAAAGGCCTACCTTACGAATGTTGTAGAAGTCTCGGTGTGGCACTTTTTTCTGGGCAGCCAGCTCTTTCATCTCATTGAGCAGAACATGCATCTGGAACTTTGAGCTCAAATACTGTAGCCGGCGGTAGCAGAATGACTTTCTGGGCAGAAGGAAGGAAGTGAACAAGGCAGAGACTCAGGCCCTGAAGGAAGCATCTAGGGAGGGCCCAGGAGCCAGACCCAAGACAGGAGATAGAAGGGTGCAGGATGGAGGCTGCCAAGAGGGCAGAAGACTGAGGAAAAGTTTAGGGCTCAGTAACCAAGGAGGGGCAAGAGAACAGATACAGGTATCTGGTGCTGGGCAGGGCAGGGCAGGGCAGGGCTGGGCAGGGCAGGGCTGGGCAGGGCAGGGCTGGGCAGGGCAGGGCTGGGAATAGGGCTGGGGCTGAAGAATCTCACTGGGAAGTGAGCTGTGTGGGTAAACTCACATGGGGCCATTGATAATCAGAGCCATCAGCACATTGACGTCAGCCACAAATTCCTGTAGGTCAGGATATGGCAGCTCCACCTCTGAGCAACTGTCATGAAGAGGAGGATGGGTGAGGCAAACAACCTGCAACTACAGCCCCTCCTACACGGCATCCCCTCAGCACACAAAACACTCCCTTACTGCTCATCAGGCTCTCTACGGGTATAGACGTGCACCACACCGCGCACCATACGCAGACCCAAACCCAGGTCCCCAGGCATGGTGCTTGGCTCACAATGCTCATATGGGTGCTGCTCCAAGGCAGGGGGGTGCACTGGGGCATCTGTAAGGTAGAGAAGGTAGAATCAGGACCAGGTCTCTTTCAGGCCAGCTGGTGCCCAGTGCAGAGGCCCAAACAGAGCAAGAGATATTAAAGGTCCCAAGAGGTTGCAGCTCTGGCCCCAAACCCAACCCAACTCCTCCCATAGAGAGGCAGGCAGAGCAGCAAAACCTGTGTTCCAAGCTCAGGAGCCCAGAACACATGAGTGGGAGAGGGATGGGGGGCCCCACCGGCAGACACGGGAGTGTCAGGGCTCTGCTCATAGGTCCGTGTCTCCAGGGGCTTCTCAGCCAGCTGCTGCAGGTAGCGGCGGGTAGTGGGGCAAAAACTCTGTAGCGACAGGGCCATGTACTTCTCCCGAATGAAAAGTGCCCGCACCACACTCTTGGCTGCATCCAAGAGATCTGTGAATGGCACCTGGAGATGGAGATACCTGGTCACTCTCCTCAGTCTCTGAGCCAAACTCACATTCATGCTTACCTCCCTGTGGCCCTCCCTAAACCTCATGCTCTCCCTACATTCTACAGGTTTTGACTCCAAGAACACAGCCCACTCTGGTCTCAGTGTACTAAGTAGCTCCCAGCCAGACCTTCTCCCCAGGCACTGGAAAAAGAAAATACTGCTCCAGGCTCCAGCCTGGGTGCCCCACACTACAGGAGCCCACTAAGAAACCAGGAGATGGAAGCCCAGTGCCCCACATCACACTTACCCCACACTTCTCTTCTCCAGAGATGGTAACCCGCTGAAATTCTCGTTCCAGCATATCACGTTCCCGTAAGCCTCGGTCACCCTGCCCTTCACCCTGCTCCTTGTAGAGCCTACAGGGGGTAGCACAGAGTGGTTGGAGCCTGTCTCGAGACAGGCCCTGCTCCACATCTCATGTGCACCCCTCTGCCCTCCTCACTGTAGGTCAGAGTCACTGTCCGTCTTCAGGAAATCGTGCTTGGCCCGAAGCAGAATGTCTGGCTCCAGCCTAGAGGCAAGAGAGGCAAGAGGTCAGCCAAGGCACAAGAGATGGCCCAGCACTCAGGTCGTGGCACTGTGCTAGTTGGTGTGATCAGTTTTTCACTTGTGGTCCTCACAGGCAGGGTTGGAGGGCCCTGTGCTGTTCTCACCTCACTTTAGAGATGAAGTTATGTAGCAAATTCTACCTCAGTGACCAGAAGACAGAACCAAACCCTGCAGCCTGGCTCCAAGCCTGCACTCTGTGCTACCTCCTGGGTGGAACACAAACAGGAAGATAGATGCGAAAGGGACCAGAAGGACACTGGGAAGGCTACATAGTCCCCTCAGCTGCCCTCCCTGCAGGATCTATGCAGAGCTCACTTGACATCCTGGCTGATCTGCCGCTCTAGCCTCTGCCTCCGCTCTTCCAGCTGCTCAATAGGGCTCTCCTCCGGGAACTCATAAGGAGCACTGCGGAGCTCACTCTCTGCCAGTGAGCGAGTGAACAGCTCCTAATGGGAGAGAAGGAGGAAGGATGAGGTGCCTAAGGCTTGCCCATCCCTGCAGAGCCTGAGCATGGGTTTGGACAGCAGGAACCAGGGTTCCTGGGAGAGGCTGAGAATCTAGGGAAGCCAAGCATGAGGTGAGAGAGGGCTGAGGTGGAGGGGATGGGGATGGAGCAGGGTGTGGGATGGGGTGTAGGATACCAGGTGATACCTCGGCAATCTCCTTGCACTTGCCATCCATAGACGTGCGCAGGTCCAGCGGGAAGTGCTTCAGGCAAGGGGCGGGGCCTGGCAGGGATCGGGCAGGCTGCAGCGGAGGGGCCCCCAGACCAACCCGAGCCTCTGCAGAGACAGTGATACCAGGATAAGAGGTGAAGGGTCAGAGCTCAGAAGCCCCTGGAAGCCATGGGCCCCTCTCTGCCCTAGGCCAGCCCCCAAAGGAGGGCAGGGGCTGGACTGTGGGTGGTCCCTGCACAGTGCCCAACAAATTCCTGAAGGACCTCATCCTCATATCTAGCACAGGGACCCTGCTCCACCCTGGGCTCCTGGTGGTGCTGTGTCTGTTCCTAGAACAAGCAGATGTATTCACACCATAATAAGAACCTGATGCCCGGATGAAGGCCCACTCTCTCAGGTCCTGAGAGCCTGCATCTGACTACCTCCTAGTAGCAGATACACATACATGCATATGTGCACACACATGCAGACACACATCAAGAATTCAGTGAGGATCAGGTGGCCATACCCCAGTCCCAGCTTCCAGAGCAGCTAATTCAGGATCAGACCTGTCTCTGAGTAGCCTGCTATCCCAAACCTGCTAGGCACAGAGGAAGCTACTCAGCTCTGATTTGGGAAAATAGTCCTTAAGGAAAGGGAGGCCCTGATTGGTGAGAAACCTGGCCTCCTCCCTGGAGGCCTGCCCTCTCCCCAGGACCTAGGGCTGCCAAGTTGTGTCCTGGCCCCAGGCTTCTCCTCCCACTGCTGGCTGCCCCTCCAAAGGGAGCTGCTACAAACAGTCTGTGCTACTTAGAGGCCCCAGGATCTGGGCCAGAGGCCCCATGAAGGTCCCTGAGGAAGACTGAATCAGAAGCCAGAGGTCTTTCTCTTTCAAGGGCAGAACTCTTCATATGCACAACCAGGAGGCCAACACTAAAGGCCTCCATACTGATAGCCTATTATTGCCTGAGCTCCCAACCTTCCCAGGAGGATTCTCTGTAGGCAGGCTCAGCAGCCTCAGCCTCCCTAGCAGAAAGCTCTCCACAATCTGGCCATCTCAGTCAGCATTGAGAGATGTTCCCCACCAGCACCCTCTTTTCCCTCTCTACTCCATAGCTTAAGCTAAGAATTACAGGCTCTGCCCAGGAAGCATACCTTCCCGTCTCTCTGCTCATTTCCCAGTACCCTAGGTCTGAACAAAGGGCAGGGGAGCTGCCTGCCTCAGACCCAGGACCCATGCTCCAGCTCCCCTTGGTCCCTGGTTCACAGTATAGTACCCACCTACACAGTACAGTCCACTCAGTCAGCAGCCCTGTGCCCCTTGCCCGCCTGTTTACCTAGTGAAGCTGCAGCCAGTCCCCCAGGACAGCTTAGGGGCTGGCATGGGCTGTACCAAGTGCAAATGCAAGCAGGGGGAACCCTAAAATGGCCATAAACAGGGGGCTGGGAGAGTTCAAGGGAATCCAGAAATCCAGGGAAGGAGCAGCCAACTTGTGAGACAGAGGAACTCCAGAACTGAAGAAGGCCTTAACATTTACAGTGCTAGGCCAAGACACCTGGCTCCCAACTGGAAGATGCAAAGCAGGCTGATATGGCCAGGGCAAGCTACAGGGAGAGCCCAACCGTCCTTAAAACCACTACCCTAGGGGATAGGAAGTGGGCAGGGCCAGCTGGTCAAAGGGTAGAAAGGAAGAAAGGGAGGAGAAGCCCTCTTATCAGAACCCATAGTCCCAGGACAGCTTTTCTACCCACTGCTGTCCTCTGGGCCCTAATTATGGGATGGGGGACAGGACCCTTGCTGAGTGGAGGAGCTGACTGGCAACTGGGTAAATGGGCCAGTATGGGTAGGGGACAGTTACTAAGACTTCATGCCCCTAAACCCCCAACCCCTGTTCCAAACCCATCATCTGGCAGGGACAAACTGTCTAGGAGGAGAACTTTGAGAGATGGCACTAGCATTTGGAGGACTGGAGTCTGAGCCCACATACCAGCACTCTCTACCTTTGGGTATAGGCCATAAACAGATTAAGAAATGGCCCCTGTCATGCCTAGGAGCATCCCAGAGAACTCTCAGAAAAAAATGCTGCACACATGTTCTGCAAAGCCCCAGGCACTGCACCCACATGTTTGTGATTACCAGCCTGTGGGACCCACAAAATACTTCCCACAGAGAACCCCACTCATTGAGAAGGCAGGAGGCTCTTGGGCTCAGCACAGGGCAAAGGCAGCTAAGCAAGGAAGGTCATTGAGAAAACAGAACTTGGCACAGTCAAAGATGAGAGATACCATTTCTTGGTAGAGTAAGGGCAGATTCAAAGGAAGAGAAGTGATGGGCTCCTGCCCTCACCTTCAGGGCACAAGGTCTTTTCAAGCCCAAGAACCCTGAGCCTATACATCTTCACAGAGATGGCCCTAGACTACCTCTAACATCCTCCAGGAGAGGCAGACTATAAGTGGTATGTGCCAGCTCATCAGGAAAAACCTAACCTGAAACCACCTCCTACCAGGGTGTCCTGGGGCCTCCACAGCAATACTAGTATGAACAAAGCAGGTTCCAAGGACCCAGAGCCATTACAGAGTATCAGGAGACTGCAGAGGATTGCTGGGGGTTCACTGGACATGACAAACAGGCAGTAACCTCCATGATTTCTGAACCCAGGCCTAGAAGACTCAGTGCTGATAGTCCCTTCTCCCAGGACCTGTGCTGAATGCTCACAGTCACAGCACTACACATGCACACCCACACTCACTGGGAGCCAACCAAAAGCCAAAAGGGGCAAGTCTGTAGCCACTCCACCAATTCTGCAAGATTCTGGCTACCTCATTCCTGTCTTGACCCCCTCATTCACTGCCAGGAGCCCCCTCATTCACTGCCAGGATTGCCTCAGTACGTAGAGTGGTACGCAAAGCTTTGACCCACAAGTATCAAATGCTCTCACCATATGACCACCCAGGAGTCTCTGGTTCAGCAATAGAGGAACGGGCTCAAAGCTACCCTTGAACATACCTCTGCCAGATGGTGCAGATTTGGGCACAGAGAACACAGACCTTAAAGACAGTATAAAGCTCAGAGCAGGCAACTTAATGATACTAGAAAATACTGGAGAGGAACACTAAGGTTATATACAGAAAGTTATGAGGAGGGGGATAAACATGACTCAGCCATCAAAGGCTAGGTCTTTCCTTCGCCACAAGGCATGGGGGCTGCACACACTGGAAAACACCTCTCAGCAAATAGAGATCCAGGCAGTTGACCTTCACCAGAAAGAGCACAGCCACACCATGCCACCAGCAGAGATGCCCATGGAATGGGAACAGAACCAATGGGTACATGACACATAGCACACAGGTCTGCCCCAAGGATACTCCCAACGGACTAAAAGAGAGCAAAGAGTGGACAATTAAAACAGAGCCCCCAGCTCTGAGATGTGGACTACCAATGGGTGTAACCAGATGTCAGTCCCACAGAGAGAGGATTTAGATCTCAGGTCTTGCAAAGAGGACTAGCCACAAAAGAACAGTCTGAGCCTGGCTAAGAAAGGCACAGGCACCAATCACGGTGGCCAGCCTGCAGGTCAGTCTGTCACACACATCCCCAGTCCATTCACACACAGCCTCAGCATATGTACACGCAGACACGTGTGCATACATACTCCCTGATGCACCCACACCCACGCCCACTGCTTGTTACACAGGACAGCATCCCTGCCATAGAAACCTCAGTAACTCCACCCCTTCTCCTTCCTCACATCGCCTCCCAGGCCAGCCATTCCCGGTGAAGGGCTGCACTGCTGCGGAAAGGGTGTTGGCGAAGGGGGTCTTTCTCTGAGAGGTCTATTAGCCTGAATGGGGCAGGGGGACAGCAAACTGGGGCCTCAAGCCAGTAAGCACACTCACCTGCAACTGCAGTGGAGGCCTGCAGGCTGGCCCGTTTCTTAAAGGGATATTTGGCTTTGGGCTTGCTGGGGCCAGATGGATATGATGCCATGGCTGAGGCCAAGGCGACAGTGGAGGAGTCGAGCGGCACCCGTTGGGGCCTGGCTCTGCCACATCCAACCCCTTCCTCCGCCCCGCCCCCAGCGGGAGTGACTGATGCAGGAAGCAGCGCCCCGCAGGCGGAAGAGGCCCTGGCCACGATTTCAGATGTTGTCTAGGCAACCTCAGGGCCTGGGGCCTCCATCCCTGCCCCTTACCCCTCCCCTACTTCCTCTGCTCCTGAAATGACTTGACTGGTCGTGGCTGAGGCTGCGGGTATAGGGCTGAAGGAAGAGAAAACAAGATGAGAGCCATCAGCTCTGCACTGATCCCCCCACTCGACCCCTTTCAGGAGCTCTCACCCCTTGCCAGGACGCCAAGGCAAAGGAGCCAAAGTCCAGGGTAGCTGGTCCAGTCAGGAAAAAAAAAAAACAGAATCCAGTATAACTCCTTCAAGCTCAGAACCTATTCCGCTCCCAGCAGGGCATGTGTACTGATGAAGACACAGCACCTCTGTGGCAGAGCCCCCTTTTTTCTTCTCCATCACCCCCGCCCCCCATATCCCGGTTCCAGGGGTAACCCAGCTGTGGAGAGTAGACAGAACTGAGAATCCCAGGCCAGGAGGGAGGCGCCTATCTTGGTAAAATTCCACTGTCCAGCAGAAGCTGCCTCCAGGGAAAGCAAAGAGGCCAGGACGCAGGGGCATGTCTCAGAAAAAACCCCAGCCTCTCCTGTCTTTCTGTCTTTGCACTTTGGCTTTGCCAGGAGCTGCTGCCTTTCCTTAAATCCCACAGACTATGCCGAGAACCCTGCCCTTTTGTCAGCGGGCCACAACACTTCTCCGGCAGAGTGCCACCCCGCAGCCCACGCGTACACGCTTACCTGAAGCCATGCCTGCGTCCTGAGGCGTACGAAAGCCGCGCACAAGGCTCTGCACTGCCGGGAAGCCCAGGTGGGGAGGGAAGGGAGAGAGTATGGGCCCTAAACGCGGCCAAGGGGCTCCAAGCGCCGCTGCCCAGGCACGGAGCCGAGGGAAGTTAGGCAGTTTTCAAAACTGCCGGCTGGGCGGCAGTGGAGCCTCGCCGACAGCAGCCGATTGACTGGCTGGGAAGACCGGAGTCCCGAACCCCCGCCCCGCACTCAAAAAGACGGAGAGGCCACGTGCTCCTCAGAGAACGGACCCTTGTCTAAGCTTCTTGGAACACTCGCTGGATATTCGCGATCCGACTCCCACGGCTGGGCTGCGGGGGAGTTGCGCAACAGGTGTGACCCCAGCGAAGCCTAGCCGGCACTGCGCCGGCCTCCGCGCCCGCAGTCAGGCCCGTGGCCCCGCCCCCCGCCGGCCGGCCGCCCCCGCCATTTTTCTCTTTCCGGGCGCCACGTGGGCAGTCCCCACGCCAAGGTTGGCCTGGGCCAGCTCTGGGTCTTGAACCAGTTACGTGTGTCAGCTCCTTCATCATGGCATGGGGTAATGACAATTCCCCATCAGAAGGGTTATATGAGGTTTAAACGTAAAGCCTCTTCGCACAATTTCTGGCACAAAGGCAGGAAGCAGTTGAGTGTAGCTGTTAGCATGGTCCCAGGACTCACCGTGAGCAGAAGTCCTGCCCCCGCAATTCTTCATACTCTCACCTGTCATCGTTTTCTTCTGCGGGTCTTGGTAGGCAGGATGTGGTCGCTAAGCTCACCTTTTCACTTTGTTATATTCGGTGGTATGAGCATAAATGTTAGCCAAACTGATCAAATGCAGATAGATGCCTCTCTGGTTACTGACTGGCACTGAACAAGGGTCTTCTCTTTATTTTACCCATAAGATGAGTGTAAGAGGACCTGCTTTATATGGGCAGTGGTTAAATAAATAAATGTAAATGCCTAGAGCGGTTTCTGGCCTGTAGTTAGTACCTACTCACTGTTTATGTACTAGCATTGCTTTAGCCTCAGCTTTAGATTATTATTGACAGCCTTTGATCCACCTTGCAGCCTATGAAGACAATTGTTTGGACTGTAGATCCAATATCCAACCAATATCTCCACTCCCAAGGAGCACAGAATCCTACTTAAAGGGATGTTGTGGAGGGAAGTTCCTTCATTAAATATAATTAAGTGTATGAGAAGGAACGGGTCTTTTTTCTGTTCTCTCCCTTGCCCTTTGTCCCCACACCTAGTTGTTCTAATGTTCCATCTCCTCCCAGTTCTTACCTCACCCACACCAAGTTTTTCCCCAAACTTTTGTCTTCCTCTTCCCTCCTCACTCTGGATTCTATTCTGGACTCTGAAACCTATTGACTACCTGTATTTGATGTCACCTCCACTGATGCCATCTATTGCTCTCATTCCAAACCAACCAAAACCAGGACCTCTGGGGCTGGAGAAGTAGTTCAGTGATACAGTGCTTGCTTGTGTAACACATGCAAGGACCTGGGTTCAATCCCCATCACTGCAAAAACCCAAACTGCATCTTACATAAATGTGTGCATGGGCAAGGAGGTCCATCTCAATCAATAAAAGCAGAATAAGAACAAAGAGGTACCATACTTACATATCCAAATAGCAGACTAAGAAATGCATCTTAATGTAGAAGGGTGTGTGAAATGGGAAATCCACAGTCCTGGTGACCATAAAACATTTATATAATCTTTCAGAAAACCATTTAGTAACATATGATCAGGATTCTCAATAAAGTTTCAACTTAACACAGTAATCCATGTCCAGGAAACTACTTTTAAAAAAAGAGCTGCCAGGAAAAGTTATGCCCAAATTGTTCATCATTGCAATGTTCACCACACAGAAAGTTTGGAAACTTAACGATCAGAAAATGTTTAAATTATATCATATTCATACAACGAAAGACAAGTCATTAAAAATTGTTCTTGGAGAATTTTTTAATGATGTAAAATTGTTTACAATATAAAATTAGGTGAAAGAGTGGATGAAAAAATTGTATACGTAGTGTGGTCCTAATTATATGATATATATGCATAGAAAAAACATACCAAAGAGCTTACAAATGGTTAAGTGGTATAAATATGGGTTGTATTTACTTACACCTATCTGGATTTTTAAATTACCTACAGTATATATCCATTTCTTTTATAAGGGGATAGAAATGAAAAATCTGTAAAACTCTGTCTACAGCTGTCCCCTCCACCCACTGCAGATGTAAATTATTATTATTTTTTAATCATACTAGGGATTGAACCCAGGACCTCACATTTGCTCAGTGAATGTTCTACCAATGAGCTAGATCCCTACCCCTTTTCCCCTAATTTTACTTTGAAACAAGTCTTGCTAAAAGTCCAAACTGACCTTGAATTTGAGATTCTCCTATTCAAGCCTCTCAAATAGTTGGGATTACAGGCATATGCAATCACATTTAAAGTAAAACCCTCCCCTTTTTTTTTCAGTCCTGAATATTATTAAACCCACTAAGCTATATACCCAGCCCTTTTGTTCTTGAGATAGTGTTCATAAATTGCTAAATTGCCTTGAAATCACTGTGTACCTTAATCTGGCCTCAAATTTGTGATACTCCTGTCTCAGTTTCCAAAATGCTGGGATTACAGGTGTGTGCTACCATGCCCAAATTCTTTTTTGTTTGTTGAGACAGGGTCTCACCAGGTAATTTAGGTTGGCCTTGAAATTACTATGTAGTCCAGGCTGGCCTTGAGTTATGATGATCCTCCTGTCTCAGCCTTCTGAGTGCTGGGATTACACATGTGTGCTAACACATTTGGCCCATTTTATTCACTTTTGAATGCTAACATCTTCAAAATTAATGACAGCCCCATGACCAGTTAGGGGATCATATTATGACTAGTTTACTTTTCACTAAACATGGCTGTATACATGAGTAATAAAATACTAGCTTCTTTGGAGGCTGACATAGGAGAACTTAAGTTTGAAGCCAGTCTAGGGTACACAATGAGTTCAAGGCCAGCCTGGACTATAATAGTGTGCTCTTATCACAAGAAAAAAAAGAAAAGAAAAGAAAAGAAGAGAAGAGAAGAGGAGAGAAGAGAAGAGACGAAAAGAGAAAAGAAAGAAGGAAAGAAAGAAAAAGAAAGAAAGAAAGAAAGAAAGAAAAAGAAAGAAAAGAAAGAAAGAAAAGAAAATGCTTGCTTATAATCCCAGCATTTGGGAGGCTGAAGCAGGAGGATCACAGTTCAAGGTCATTTGGGCTACACAACAAGGCTGAGGACAGCCTGAACTACAGTCAGAACCTGCCTCAAAAAATAAAATAAACCCAATTTAAAAATTCAAGCACTGTGTAACCACATACCATCACCTATATTCTGATAAAATGCCAATTTTATAATCTTGCATTGGGTCAGGCTTCCTTGATGTCCCTCTAATCCCTCTTAGCCAGCCAGTAAGTGGGTTCTCTCCTCTACTTAACCCAGGCAAACCAGTTCATTAGTCTGTTTGTGAACCTCCCCAGGTCCAGGTCACCTGGACATAGATCCTGCTAGGTAGCCCTGGTTGCAGCTAAGCATCAGCTTCCTATCTACTCAACATCAACAGGAACCTCAGTGGGGTTCCATTGTCTATGAAACAGAACTTGGAAAATGAAGGAATGAGTCACCCTGTGGCCAGTTTTTTTCCACAATGAGGCCTTATTTTATTTAAGTCTCTGAGGTGTTCCCCAGCTCTAAACACAGCCTCCTCCCTTTCCAACCTATTTCCATCATGATTCCTTAATTGGCCCTTCAGGAACCCAGGTCCCCAATCTTAGCACACCCTACCGCTCTAAAGAATTGCTTCCTTCCCTTTTGGCCTTCAGGTTACTGGCGATGTCTGCTTCCTTAGGTCAGAGTACTACTCTTAAACACCTATGGCTCCAAAAAGACCCTTGGCCAACGCAGCTTCCCAAGTCTACCCTACATCCACACATTTCCAGAATTGAGTTCCGTTTCTCCCAGCAGCCAGCTCTCCTACCCATCCTGCCTTAGATACCCAGCACTCTGATAGCATTATGCAGCCTGTATCCATATGTATTTCTTTGTAAGTCTCCAGTGGATTTGGTTAAACCCCTTAACCTGTCACTCAAGGCCTGGCTTTGGCTAACTCGTTTCCCTCTCCTGTCCTCATCTCCAGGCTCTGTTCTCCATAAATCTTTCATTCTAGTCTGATCACATCAAAATTCCCAGTCTTCTCTAAGTGTATTTTATACCCTGTGTTTCTGCATTTTCCTATGATCTTTTGACTCTCCTAATGCAAAGCCCGCATTTCTACTGCTATTCAGCTTCTCTGCATGAAGTCTTTTCATTTTACAACTCCCCCTTTTCGACCTCAGAAGCTGTAAGTCTAGCAGTGAGATGTGTGTACATTTGTCTCTCAGGTAGAGGTGAGATGTTGTTACAGTACTCGGGGCTGAACCCAGAGCCTTGCAGGCACTGGGCAACACTCTACCATTAAGGTACACCCCTAGTCCAAAGCTACGTTTTAACCAGTGTTTAATGCCCCAGCATGGTGCAGTGTCCCTTTAATTAAACTGTTTCCTCAGTAAATCTCCCCTTCCTCTCCCTTTGGACTGGAAATTCCTAAAAGCCAGTCTCCATGTTCCCGCATTGTATCTGCACAAAGGCTCACCACTGGACATGACAGATTCCAAGAACTGCCCCTAACTCGTGAAACATCTCCAAATTCATTGGGAAACTGATTCGTCTAAAAATGATATATATACATCAAACACTTGAGCTCTAGCTCTGATCTTGATATAGATGTGTTTATTCAGATGAAGATGACTTTTCTGGGCTTCACTTTATATTCATCTCTACATGAGAATCACATTACCTGTCTTATCAGGGTACTGTTCCTAAAAGTGGTAATAAAGTAGAACAGCCACAGAGAAAGGCTTAGAAAGGGGAGAGGCAGGCAGTTCCTGGCATAGGATGGTGTACACCGCGATGACTCTGCTCTCAGAAGCCAGGTGGTGGTGAAAATGGGAAGCACCCCTTTGGACAGCTAGCAAACAAAGCACAAGGACCACAAAAGTCTGCAGCAGTGAAGGCTGAAAAGGGAACATGCGCAAGCAATTTCCCCATGTGTGAAACAAGATCATGGTTCCTTTTACAACACAATGCTGTTGCTTCTAGGTTCACACAATTGCCTAAAAATTCTTTCTCTCACTGCTGAAGGGTATTGGCAAGGAAGATCACTATATGACCTCAAACAAGTTAGGAAATCCTCAGGTCTCAGTTATCTGGTCTGGAAATTGGCAACAGCAGCACTTGAATTTATTTTGAGAAGTAAGGGGTACGAGCCACATAAATAAATGGTCTAGTACAGTTCCTGGCATTTTCTTCTTTAAAGAGTGCAGCATTCAGCACAGTCCTAGCCTGGCTGTAAGTTGCTAATAAGGAAGAAAGGAGAGGGAAGGATGGGGGGGGGGTGTATAATTACTGAAACCTTAGGGCTAAGATTCCAAGACAATTTTAAAGAGACTCTTGGTTTTCCTTAAGTCAATTAAGCACTTGCCAATTTTTGACTGGGAACACGTGATTGCCAGGCTGGGTGTAGTAATGTAGGCCTGCAATTACAACTGTGTGGAAGGCTAATGCCGCAGGATCACAAGTTCAGGGCCAGGCTGTATAACTGTGCAAAACTCCAGTTCCCACCCCATTCCCCTAAAAAAAAAAAAAAAAAAAAAAAAAAAAATTGCTGGGAATACTATTTGGTAGCAGAGTGCCCCCGTGTTCAATCCCCAGTATCTGAAAACAAGCAAGCAAGCAAGCAAGCAAAGAAAAACTCATCATGATTGCCATGGTGGACACTCAGTAGCTGCCTATTTCCCCAGGTTCCAGAGCCTGACCTTTCCAGTATTCAGCATAAAGGTCAGGGAAAATAATCAGCAAAGGCTCAGGGTGTCTACTATCTCCCATTTTCTTGTCCCACTGACCACTGCCACACAACTCCAGCTCTGAAAGGGAAGAACAGATTAAATTCTTTTAGCTTAATGGTTCTCCACCTTAGCTATATACATGGGAATCACTTGAAGAAAATTTTAAATCCTTATGCCTGGACTGCATTCCAGGCCAATTAAATCAGTGCTTTCTAAAACAAAACAAAACAAAACAAAACACTTCAGTAAATGCCAATGTGTACCAAAAATTGAGAAATGTTCTAGGCCAGGGCCTTTCAAATTTGCTGCTGCTGATAATCACCTATACTAGTTTAAGATTACAAGCATGCCAAGTGATCCTTACACCATGCTAACTGGGAGTGGGTGTGTCCTGATGTCTGAGATGCTGCTGAAAGGCAAATTTTGAACTGGAAAGTTTGGCTTGAGGTCCACAGTACATTTCTAACAAGCCTCCAGGTCATTTGAAGTCACTCTTCTTTGTACTATATTTTGGGTAGGGAAGTTCTAAATATCCTCCTCTGTGGAGGTTCCATCAGCAAAATCCATTTAAGTGAAATAACTGGCATGAAGAAATATGGACCGTAGAGAATCATTATGTGAAGGCTGCAGCCTCATTTCTTACTGGGGATGAGAATCAGAGGAGCACTGCCCCAACCTTTGACAGGCAGAGGCTACAGTCTAATTGCCCAAGGAAACTGTTCTGTGAGGTGACACAAACTCTACTAGCAAAATAACACTAGCAAAATCCATACTGAGTGAAGATGGGCCTGAGCATTACTGGGTCCAGTGGAAGCAGCCCCCTACTCAACCAAGTACTTTTTTTCCTTCACTTATTCACCAAATGTTTAGTGAAGACATGCTTACGAACTGTTAAGTTCTAAGAGGTTCAAAGGTAAATCAATACAAAATGAAGTTATAGCTGGGCATGGAGGTACCCACCTGTAATCCCAGGACTTGGGAGGCTGAGGCAGGATTACTGGCATTCCAAGCTAGCCTGGGCTACACAGTTCAAGAACAGCCTGACCCTGCCTCACTTCTCTTACCCCCCAAAAGTAATACTTGCCAAGGATAAAAGTATGTACAAAAAGCCAGCTGCAGTGTTGCACACCTGTAATCCCAGCACTCTTAGAGACTGAGGTACCACAACTGAAAGTTTGAGCTTAGCAAAGGCAATTTAAGGAGATCTTATCTCAAAATTTAAAAAAAATTTTTTTTAATTTTTTTTTTTTATCGGTACCAGGGATCCAACTCGCGACTGCCTGCTTGCAAGGCAGGCGCTTATGCCGCTGAGCTAAATCCCCAGCCCCCCCCCAAAAATTTTTTTTAAAGGGCTGGGGACATAGCTCAGGTTACAGGCCAGTACCACAAAAAGGGAAGGGTTGCAAGTACAGAGATAAAGCACTACAAAGAAACAATGCTGACAGTTTCCGGGGTAGTGGCTCTGGGGGGGCTGAAACAGTCCTAATCTTTCCCAGGAAGAACACCACCCCAAACAAAACTTCTTTGCCAGGACTGGTCTCATGAATGAGCTTCCTATGTTGGAGTGAAACCAGGACCCTATAATCTGGAGGCTCAGTATGGGAAATGATTCCTATGTTTGTCCCCCTAAATCTCCACCTCTACAATGCAAGTATATCCAAAGGAGTAAGCTCTTTCAAGAGATGGTCCCCCTCAAAAGGATGCAGGTGGCCATCATTTCATTCCAAAAAGCTCTGGTATCCACACCCTTCCTTCCTTGTCAAAACATGGGTTGTTTCTTGGATCATTTCCCTTGCTACAGAACATTTTGAATCTTGGCCCTCCGTCTTATTGGTAAAGCTCTTAATTGGCTAGACTCATCACACTGCTAGACATAAAGGTTATAATCCCTAGACTAAGAAGGCCTCCAGTTGGAGTAGGGAGTCTCAGCCAAGGTAGGCAGGGCACAAGAATCTATCACCTGCTCTCAGCCCCTACAAGCTAGCTTTGTAGAGTAAGAAAATGATACTCACTCTCAAGTACTTTTTCCCTTTTCACACATAGAAATTTACAGACGTGTAAGAGCCTGAGGAAGTAGCTGAGAAGACAACAGAGATGGGGAGTGGAATCAGTGCAGAGGACAAAGAGCTGGCCAAGAGATCCAAGGAGCTAGAAAAGAAGTTGCAGGAGGATGCAGACAAGGAAGCCAAGACTGTCAAGCTGCTGTTGCTGGGTAAGTGAGAGAGAAAGATGAGCTGGCAAAGGTCATGCATGCTCTTCTGTTCGCTGGAGGGGCAATGGGCTCCAGCCTAGTACCAGGGGAGGAGACAAGGCAGCTCCATTTTCCTTTTCCCATACCAGGTGAAGCCAGATCCAAGTTCTAGGGCCAAGTCAATATGATACCTACACAGCTAGCCCAAAGGGACCCAGAACGCAAAAAGCTACTGGAATTTCCCCACTGTTTCTTGAACCAGGAATAACACAAGGTCCAAGATGGACCTATTTTCAACTCTAACTAAAGCAATACCTCCCTTTTGGTTTGGCAAATACCAAGAACCTTGGCTATCTAGATACCCAGTCTACAGTAAGAGGACTCTGGGTCAAGGAATTAGAAGAGAATAGGACCTTCCCTAACCAATGGATTCAAACAAAAGTCCCATCATACAGTTCCAACACAGAGACGCAGCAATAGGCCCACTGGTTCTTGTGCATTACATGGTTCCTTCCTGATTTTTGTAAAAATTTTGGAAGTAGGGAACCCTGAATGTGGAGAAATGGGATTTTTAACATTAGTCCCTTCCTGGTTTTCAATTAGTAATTGTCTATAAAGCCTCTGCCAGATGGGCAATTCATCAACCTGATGAGCTTTTAAGCAGATCACTGGTCTGTGCTGAGAAAACAGAAGTACCTCAGTGGGTCAACCAGGGAAACTGATCATAGCAATAAATAGAACCAAGACAAGCAACTTTGTGATGCCTGACTTAGGGGAGAAAAACAGAAACAAAACCTACCAACATTACCACAGAACTAGGCTATCTGTAACAGGTGGGTCCCATTTAACGTAAGAATATGGGTGTGGGTTTCTGAGGCTAGAGTCCCAGGCTAGGGCATCCTTTCTCCTACAGCCCAAGGATACATCAAGGAGTTCAAGAGTTACACAGAGAGAAATGGAGATGACAGGGTCCCTGAGGAATCCTTCAAGCCTAAGCAGACACTTCTAGCTTCAGAATAAGCAGCTTAAGAGGGCGAAAAGCACAGGCTGAGTGGAGAGTTAAGGGATTAGGGTAGCGGAGACAGAGGGAGCGGGCTGAGGGAAATATGGGTTTTGATGGGGGAAGAGTATACATGAGTATTTAGTCAAATAACGGAATCATTAAAATAATGCAAAAATATTTCAAGGAAGTAAGTAAGGTCTCTTTGGTCCTCCCAAGATTATTCACCTGAGTCAAAAATGGGTAGCAAGGAACTGTTAAAGGAATTTCCCTGATTCTATCACTGGTTCTTAATGGAGAGATTTTTGACCCCCAAAGGACAACTGGAAATGTCAGGAGACACTTCTGATTGTCACAACTAGGAGAGTGGGATGCTACTGGCCTCTAGTGGATAGAGACCAGGAATGCTGCTTAATAAACATCCTAGTACCAGGGGAGGAGACAAGGCAGCCTAGTACCAGGGGAGGAGACAAGGCAGTTCCATTTCTATCACTGGTTCTTAATGGAGAGGAAAAAATCCAAACTGAAATGTAAATAGTGCCAAAGTTAAAGAAACTTTACTCTAAAACCAGGTCACTGCCAGGCACAGTGCCTCATACCTGTAATCCAAGCTACTCAGGAGACTAAGGGAAAAGGATCAAAAATTTAAAGTCAGTCTGAGCAACTTAGTGAAACTGCATCTCAAAACAAAAAGGGTTGGGGATGTAGCTCAGTGTTACGAGTGTTTGCTTAACATGTGAGGATCTAGGTTTGATCCCTAGCATTTTAAAAACAAATGCTAAAAACACTGGCTGGGGTTGTAGCTCGATGGTAGACTACCTGCCTAGCATAAAAGCAGCCCTGGGTTCAATTCCCCAGTACACTACCACCAAAAGAAAAAAAAAAAAAATCAATCAACCAACCCATCAATCCAGGTCAAATGACATGAGCTAGAGATGCCAGAAATTGAGAGCAGCAACCATTGTGTGTGTGTGTGTGTTTTTTTTAAATGCTGGGGGGGAAACTGGTGGAAACTGGAAGCATAAGCATTTCTCCTTCCAGGTGCTGGGGAGTCAGGAAAAAGCACTATCGTCAAGCAGATGAAGTGAGTAGAAATAAAGCTCCAAAGGGCTGGGGGGCCCTAAGAGAGGAGTCATTAATGTGGAGAGAAGGTACTTAAGACCAACAGGCTATTTAGCCTTAAGCGTCCCAGGTATTTTAAAGGAACTGCTTCCCAGCGCCTCAACCCCTTTAATCCTCCATTTTGTGATGGGTTTTTACAATCCTTTAAATCCCCTTAGATGCTCTTAGATTTGGTTATTTAGGTCCAGCTAAAAGTCAGGTGTCTGCCCCTTAAGGATCATTCACCAGGATGGCTATTCACCAGAAGAATGTCTAGAGTTCAAGTCTGTCATCTACGGGAACGTGTTACAGTCCATCTTGGCTATCATCCGCGCCATGTCCACACTGGGCATTGACTATGCTGATCCAGGCTGTGCGGTATGTGATGTTATATGGTTAAAGCAAGACTAATGAGAAGAAATTGAACTGGAGGCCAATAAACTATGAATAAAGTTAGGTAAGAGTAAGTTCTGTGTAACTAAAATTTGATCTGCTGAGCTTCAAAACTCAGTTCTGGAAAAGTAAGCAACTTGTACCTTTGAAATGAATGTTTACGAAGTCTGCTCTCTGCTTTCTCTACAGTTTTATCTTCTTTTATTACTTAAATTGTTTCCTGTGGGCTTTTTGCTCTGGCCATCAAACTTTTATAAGCTAACTCCCTAGTTCTAGTATTTGGCCTTGTCTTAAATTTGAATCACTGAAAAAAACAAAAGTGATGGGTTCCTATCTTCCATCTTGTCAATTTCATGGTCAATCTAGTCTTTAAACTTTGACCCTTTCTGCAGCAAAGGACCCACGTTTTGTAGCAGTCTACTTTCAAATTAAATTTGAAAGCTGGAAACACCAGAAAAGGAAGATCTGGGACCCAGAGAATACCCTAGGAATTTCCAAGCTGATACATTACCACCCTCTACACCTGGGGAGCATACTCAAAATTTAATTAGCATGTTCCCTTAATTGAATCTTCACCAAAGGTTGCCTTTACACCTATGTCATTCTCACACAGGTTTCTGCATTTCAGGATTATGGGCGACAGCTCAACAACCTGGCTGACTCAACTGAAGAGGGTACCATGCCTCCTGAGCTGGTGGAAGTCATCAGGAAACTGTGGAAGGATGGCGGTGTGCAAGCCTGCTTCGACAGAGCTGCAGAGTATCAGCTCAATGACTCAGCGTCTTAGTAAGACTGACTGGGGAGGAGATGATACTTAAGCAATCTTGCAGGAGAAATCCCATAGTCTTAAATTTCATGCCTGAAAGCTGGAGATATACACACTAAATTTAACGCTTGCAGATATCTGCTAGCTCCCACCACTCTGCATTACTTTACACTAACTTACTGTGTAGTCTACAAAGCTAAAGGCATGAAATTCAAAACAGAATTATTCTAACACCTCTTAACCTTTAAGAGGGTAACAATGGTTAATACATTGCATATTGTTATCTTTAAATTAGTTCTTCAGAATACTAACCCTGTTTTCTTAAGCTTTCTCATTCAGAATCATAAAACAGCCCTGCAGTTCTGCTGGCCCACTCCTAGGAGGTGTATGAGTCATGACCCTCTTTTAAGGTTGAGTTTTCCAGCTGTAACCCAGGCTTCATCTGTGCTACTAGACAGAAATGAAAGTCTCCTTCACCCATAGCATTTTATGTCAGAACATTAGGGTGAGGACTCAGGAATCACCAAGGCAAACCAAAGGAAGGTGGGCAGGACTTAAAACCAACTGTGTGCAGATGCTTCCAAAAAGATAAGGGAAACAGTTTATCAATCCTACAACAGTATAGTATCATACATGGGCATAAGCTTTAGAGTCAGATGTTTTTAACGCCCATTCATTACCTAATCTTGTAATAATGCTGTCTTTCACTGTCTCTGGAATGCTCCTTTATGAAGGCCCAGTCATTGCCAGTTGTGCTATACATACTGACTCAAGACCCTTTATCCATTTGGACAATAAGCCAAGATAGTGCTTTTTATTAGCCCCATTTTATAGATGAAAAATGATCATCTTTTCTACAACTTCAACAGTCATTTAATTTGCCCAAGATCACACACATAAATAGCAGGGGCTGGATTTGCACCCAAGTCTTCTTGACCCACAATGCTGATTACTTTTTATAGTGTATCATGTCTTTTAACACTGGAAAATTTATGAAACTCTTCTGAATTATTCCTTAATGTCTAAAACGGGCACATGAGTTGGCTCTGGTGTAGCACTCCTGCAATTCCACCACTCTGGGACACTGAAACAAAGACGCCAAGTTCAAACCCAGCCTGGGGAACTTAGCAAGATCCTGTTTCAAAACTTTATAAAGCAGAGGTGGGGTGGGATATAGCTCAGTACAAAGGCACTGGGTTCAATCTTCCAATGCTCCAAAATAAAGAAATACATAAATACATACATACAAAATGGGGATATGAATCTTAAACATTTATGAGGTTCATCAGAACTTACATGTGAAATTTTCTGGCATATATTAGGCACTTGTGTTAATTTTCCTTCTTTTCTGGGTCATTTCTCTTCAAATATCCCTTCCTTCTTCCCTTCCTTTATTTTTTAAACTTTCTCACTTTCAAAGGTACCCTGGTACCTTTGAAAGCTAACTTTCAAACATATACAAAAGTGAAATAATACAATCAGTCACTTAGACTCAGTAATTAATTCAAAACCACTCGTTAGCCTCCACAGTTCAGATGATTTTAAAGCAAACCTCAGATATCACTTCATCCTAAAAATTTCATTACATATTTCTAAAAAAGAGCTTTTTAAAAAAATACTATCATCACACCTAAATATTTAACAATTCCCTAACAGCATCAAACACTCAATTTCTTCAATTCCAATTTTACTCATAACATAACAAAACTTATGCATTGCCTCCTGTCTCGAAAGTAGTTTTCAATCTATCCCCCTCCAACGTGCTGGAGATTAAACCCAGGGCCTTGTGCATGCTAGACAACCACTCTACCTCTGAGATAAATTCCCAGCTCTACTTCTGCTCTTGATGGAACTTGTGGCATTCAATTAAAACAGTAATTCTCATTCAAGGATCTAGATAGGATTTCCAGTTGGCAAAATTCAAAGAAATTACATAAAGTCCCTTCATCAAATTGACTTACCCTTCAGCCCACTTACTCACATCCTTTTTTAAGATATGAAGGAAAGAATCCTAAATTTAGTTATACGGATGCCAGTCCCAATTCATCACATTAGTTGTGTGATTTTGGGTAACTCTCAACTTTCGCTGTTGAAAATATAATGTTGTCAATGTCAATAATTTTTGTCTAGCTACCTGAACCAACTGGACCGGATTACAGATCCTAACTACCTCCCTAATGAGCAAGATGTGCTACGATCTAGAGTCAAAACCACAGGCATCATTGAAACAAAGTTTTCTGTCAAAGATCTGAATTTCAGGTGAGTACATGGTGGCCGAGTACATCTCAGATACACATGTGCAATCCTACACAAGAGACATGAACATTATTTTTGGCCTTTGCTGAAGCCAAATCTGAATTACTATCCTATTACCCCCTGCTCCTTTTCTCCCCATTTCCCATTTTGCTAATTGGCCCCAAAGTGTTCACGGCTCAAGGGGAAGAGCAAAGACATGTGGGTCATATGCCATGCACATCTATGAGAACTGTTGCTTCTTCCCTTAGGATGTTTGATGTAGGAGGGCAAAGATCAGAAAGGAAGAAGTGGATCCACTGCTTTGAGGGTGTCACCTGCATCATTTTCTGTGCAGCCCTCAGTGCCTATGACATGGTGCTGGTAGAAGATGACGAGGTGGTAAGCAGCTTTTGCATGAAGAGGTTTTGTAGATTGTTTCCCTTAGGACCCATTCTTACAAGCTTGTGTCATTCCAGTGTCTCCACTAGGATGTCAATGAACACTGACAGTTTAGTTGTACTCTAGCAGACCAGTGTTTTATGCAAACAATTCTAGAAAAACACTTGTTTTGCACAGTAAAACTCCAGATTTACTATGAATAAGGTTAGTCTCAGATCAGACACACAAGTATCACTCGGCCACCAAAGTTCCTAAGAGGAACTGAGTATTAAAAGGTAAAAGACCCTATCAAGTAGGCAAAGCAATTACATTGATACAGGCTGCCTATGGAAAAACAGAATATGGAAAAATAGAACAGGTAATGTATGATAATGTGCCTTTACACAACTTAACAGAGAGGCGGAGCTACTAACTTCACTTAGAAACCTAAAAATGTACTATGAACAGGAGAGAGTAGCAGTCCAATTTTGTTAAATGTCAACTGGCAGCTAAGGAACCACTTAAGATGGGAGCACTATATAAGATACATATGACAGGAGCACTACAGGACACAACCAGTTACTTCTTACTGCGTTTGTGACAAAGGATGTAAAAGATGTGGGAAACACTAATATCTGCTCTACAAATGGAGGTCAGCAACCTACTAATGGAAGACAAACCTTTTATCTTTCTATCCCTCGCTCCACCTTCATTTCCCTTCCTTTCCCACTTAGTAGTTCAATTGCACATTTGAGCACTCTTGCCTATCTTTTAGGCAAAAAGTCTCAGTGCACTTCATTTTCCAAGTTCTCTTTCATCTTTAATATCTAAAGTCTGTGAAGTCTTAAAAGGTTTTGTAGGAATAGCAAATACTGAGGAAACACTATAAATCAGGTTTTTCTTGTGCTGAGCTCAAGTCGGCATACTGCAAGTCTCTAAAGGCCTGTTTGCTGGAAGCTGGCGAGCCTGGGGCACTGGGCAACCTCCAGACTCTGCAGAAGAGAGATACCACTTCTCATCTCTCAAAGTAGCAGTCAGAGAAGGGAATAAGACAGCACAAATGCTGGTAGTACAGCATTGGGAAATTCTCTAGTACTCACTAGGACCCAAATCATCACTGTCAGGTTCCTGTTCAAATAGATCAGTCCATATGTATGATAAGCCTAACAAAATCACAAATAAGCACATGCTACATGTGGTCTGGTCTCAACCCTGTATCAGCAGTACTTAAAGATACAGAAGTCCTGACTTGTACCTGGCTGCCAAAGACTTACGTAACATTTATTATGCCAGTCACTACCATAGACATTATACACACATGTGCTCACTTAACTTTCACAATAACTCTAAGGACACTAAGGCTCAGAGAAGCTCAATACTTTTCCTGAAATGACACAACATGATAGGAATATTAACAGGAACCAGATCTCTGGCTCTACTCTATCACATTAAAAAGAAGTCATTTGCTTTTACATTTGGAAACCTGATCTCTCCAAGGGGAACAAGCAAGGAAGCAGGCAACAATCTCATAATTCCAATCTGATGTTTCCAATGGTGTTTCTTCTTACTAGAATCGTATGCATGAGTCTTTGCATCTGTTCAACAGCATATGTAACCACAAGTTCTTTGCTGCTACTTCCATTGTCCTCTTTCTCAACAAGAAGGACCTTTTTGAGGAAAAAATCAAGAAAGTCCATCTCAGTATCTGTTTCCCAGAGTATGACGGTAAGTGTCAAAGGCTGAAGCAAACAGTAGTTTTTTTTTTAAGTAATAACTGATGACTGCCTCTTTTCTTCTTTTTTTTTTTGTTGGTACTGGGGATTGAACTCATGACCATGTGCTTGCAAGGCAGGTGCTTATGCAGCTGAGCCAAATCCCCAGCCCCGACTGCCTCATTCTTTATGCCAAGAAGAAATAAACGTCTTCAGGGAGAAACTCGGGGATTCAGTTACAGGGTTTAAACTCAGATATATCTGGCATAGAGCAGATATTAGATGCAGGACAGCCACTGACTATTCAAAGAATACTTGCCAGAAACCAAAGGTGTAGACATAAAGACACCTTTCTTCTTCAGTTTCCTTGGTCCACTCAAGTGAGAAGCACTGGCTGCAAGAGAGAAACCTCCCAAAAGCTGGTCCCAACTGTACTTGTCCAACACATTTCAAGGATCAAGTTCATTTAAAAAGTAAATAAGCAACTAAGAAGGGTTAACTTTTGTACTTTTTCCACTATTTTTTCTGGAAAACCAGGGAACAACTCCTATGAGGATGCAGGGAATTATATCAAGAGCCAGTTCCTTGATCTCAATATGCGAAAAGATGTCAAAGAAATCTACAGTCACATGACATGTGCTACAGACACACAGAATGTCAAATTTGTATTTGATGCAGTTACAGATATTATCATCAAAGAAAATCTCAAGGACTGTGGGCTCTTCTAATCTACATAACTCCTCAGGTATATATTTTTTAAATTTTATTTGTTATTTCATTTCATTTTATTTTTTGAGACTGGGATTCCCCATGTGGTTCACAGTGGTTTTGAACTCACTATGTAGAGCCCAGAGTGGCTTCTAAATCATGGCCTCTCAAGTGCCCTGAGATATATATTTTATAAACAAGCTTAGAACATAGGTAATTTCAAGCAGATAATCATAGGTCAGTATACCCTAATATGAAGGATGAATCCACTGTCCACTGGGGATGGAGAATGCACAACTGAAACTATGTCTCATGTTCTTTTAAGTAGTTTCAAGACCACGAGGCCAAGAATCATAAGATCCAAGTTCCAGAACTAGTTCTGCTTAACAAAAGAATATAAGTACTTCATCTCTCTGTGCCTCAAGTTCTTTATCTATGAAATGAAGACTGCTTTCCTACCTACTTCACACTTATTCTGAAGCCCACAAATATACCCAAAGGAAAGGCACATGAAAGCCCTGTGGTTAGTCACAGCAAGAAAGTCCCTAAAAGCCAGGCATGGTAGTACTGGAGTCTGAGGCAGAAGGATAGCCATAAGTTTGAGGCCAGCCTGGGTTTTGTGAGTTTAAAGGCAGCCTGAGCTACATAGTGAGACCCTGTCTTAAAACTCGGAAACAAAAACTCCCTACAAGTGCTACACTTTATGAAATCAACATCTGGTTTTTAGACAAACTACCTCCACAAACCTCTAAAATCTGTGATCAACTATTAAAATGTCAATTTATTTAGCACTTTCTTCTTACAGGTACATGCCTGTATCTGGATCACTGGATAGATGTGACTTTTGTTACTAAGGCACATATCCAATCATCTTTATTAAGTACAGATTATTCCTCTGTCCCTCAGGCTGCCAAACAGTTTCCTTTATCTCTGTAAATATGAACTGCTCAGCTTATATAACATACTTTCTGACCAAACTTGGAAGACATCAACACACTCTCCACTTAAGATATTTTATTGCTGCCACTTCTGTATCACAGAATTTAGAACAAGTGAGCAATTCTAAAATTCTCATTTGAACTGGTATGTTTTAGAAGAACAAAAAAGACAGTTGAGCTTGCTTTAGGTACAGAAATCTTCACAGCTTGGTCCATGTGATGCTGACTCTCCCCAAATAGAGCAAGGAGTAAATTATTCCTTTAAACTCCTTTGAAGTAAAGCTGGTATTTATCTTGACAGGTGGTGGTGAAGTCAAGTGTAGATTTAGCATTTACAACTACTAGTGAGGAAAGCTCCTGGCACCCAAGATTAAGTATATAAAAGAAAGTGTCAATTAAAATGAAAAGCTGCTCCCTGCTAGAAACACCCATTCCACTTAGGCTGGCACTAGCAACATTAATACTATAGAGACATATGAACTTGAAACACTGAAGAATAATTTTACAGTTGTTAAAATTGTTTTGTAAAATAAATACATAAAATAGTATTCATTTAGCCAGACATGGTGGCACACACCTGTAACTCTACCACTTAGAGGAGGCTGAGGCAGGAGGATTGCCATAAATTCAAGGCCAGCCTGAACCGTACAGTGAAACCCTGTCGTAAAAAGACAAAAAAAAAATTTTTTTTTTAACTGGGTTCATTTAAAGTCAGAAGGAAGTTAAAAAATATTATAGGACCATCACTAGTGACCTATAGGTAGAAACTGGGGCCCATGGAGTAGAGTGCTCACTGGTATCACACTGCTAATAACAGAACAAATATTCCAAAAAGCTCTTCTGAATCTAAAGAAAATGATCCTTCTACAGACCTTACTGCTGCCATACACAAGAAAGTCAAATTCAATTTTTCATTCTTCCAAGCAATTCCTAAACTCTTGGTATTTTTTAGTTATGCTATCACTATATTATGAATATTTAACGAAACTATTTTCAACTAATATATGTAGGTTCCAAAACAGCATGAAATTAGCGGGCACAGAAATGTAAGTATTTTTACATTTGTTGGTTAAAGAAATAATTTCTCATTCAAAGACCTTAAGGTACCTCCCTAGCACAGCATGATTTAAGAAACCCAGATGATAATAAATCAAATGTAAATTAGGCTGTTTCACATAAATTTGATGAGTTTTCTTTTACAAAATATAGTACAACTGACACAAAAGGGAAAATACTGTAGTGATTCTACATACACATGATACAGTACTTAAAATACTCAAATTCATAGAGAAGAAAGTAGAATGATTATTACCAGGAGCTGGGAGAAAGACGGAAATAAGGAGTTAGTGTTTATTACACACAGATTAGGAAGATCAAATTAGGAAGATAAAAAAGTTCTGCAGATGGATGGTGGTGACAACTGTGGAGCAGTGTGAATGTACTTTATTCCACTGAACTATATACTTAAATGACTTAAATGGTAAGTTTTATGTTATATATATTTTACAATTTTATAAAAAGGAAAAAATGTAATTGGAAGTGTGCTTTTATGTTTGTTATAAAAGGAACAATGAATAAAATAAGTACAGTAATTCTATCTTAAAAGCAATATAAAAGACACATATACTTGTAACCATGCCTACTCTGATACCCTCCCTCATGGCCCCAAACAGTCCAAATCAGAATGTTACATTGCAACCCCAAGATGAGACAACAGCATTCAAGCCCGACTCTACTTGGAGATATGCCGTAGACCAAAGTGTGCTGGCCATGCTGGGTGGAGAAGGTGGTGAAGGGTGAAGAGCTCTTACCTCCCACTGCCCTCTCTACCCGGCACAGCCCCCGGAGCACAGATTCCAGCAGGACTTCGGTGTTGGGCCAGAGACTGCAAGTGTGCCAGAACCTCTGGTGGTCCTGCTCTGTTAAGTCGAGAACGTTTCTGTGAGGTCAAACATATTGGAGACTGCAGAAGGGAACTTTTCTGCCATTTGGCTATGAAAAAGCAAGCACCAATATGAATAGAAAATAAAGCAATTTGTAAAATATAAAACAAGCAAATGACTTTTTCACCCTGGCAACAAAAAGAGTAATTTATAATTCAACTTCATTTCAGGTCTTCAAATAACTGTGGGGGAAAGTAACTGTGAAAAGACCACCAGCTACAATGAATACACTTGTTGGTGCTGCCACAGGATATTTACCTTTTTGCAATGCAATATAATCTTGTGAATCAATCATAAGAGCATCACAAAGCATCTTCATACATATTCCTACTTAATCAGAACCACAGACTATCACAATTGAAAGGAACATCTTAGTACATCTTCAGACAAACACACAAGGGATAGAAAATTGAAAGTGACCTGTGCAACATTTCATGGCTAGGCTGAAGCCAGGAAAGACCAGCACTCCAAACAATTCTCAATGAAGGTTTGCAGGGTTTCAAGTCCTTTATCCTACATAAGCAAGGATAAGAGAAAACTGGTAATTTTTTTATGTTGTATCTATTGGGAATCACTCTTACACATAAATAAGTCTCTTAGTTAAAATATATGAAGACAGGGCTGGGGATTTAGCTCAGTGGCATAAGTGCCTGCCTGGCAAGTACAAGATCATGAGTTTGATTCCCAGCACCAAAAAATAAAATAAAAAATAAAACAAAATATATGAAGAGTACTAGGGTAGAAGGCGGTAGACAGACTATAGGAGAGGATAAACCAAGATGTATGTAAATTATTACAGCTTAGTGAACGCTAACACACTGAGATACTATATCCCAGCAATATATTAGTATTCATTGTTATTTTACTTTTTGATACCTTGTGATTACCACTAGATCTCAGGGACAGAAAACAATGCTCTTGAGCATAGACTTAAATTCTCTGTTACAGGATCTTTGCCTATCTTTAATTTGGTATGCAAATCTTTTAATTTTCATTGCATAAATAAAGGCCATGAAATAAAAACATTTGGCGATTCCAAGTTTCTCGTTTTGCTTTAATTTTGTATAAAAATTATTCTGTATTTAAGATGTAGTACTGTATTTTCTAACTACTAATTTTTCCAGTGGAAGGCACTTTAGTCATATATACAAAAAGAATTTCTTGCTGGACATGACTGCACATGTATAATCCTAGCTACTTGGGAGGCTGAAGTTAGAAGATCAAAGTTCAAGATTAGGCTGAACAACTTAGTGAGACCCAGTCTCAAAAAAAGATCTAGAGATGTAGCTCAGGAGGAACAACCCATCTTCTATCCCGATATCCATTTAGCCTGCGCACATACACAAACATGCATTTATTTATTCACAAATTTTAAAACTCTGTTATTCATTAGTGATTTTGAGGTTATGTATGTGCTGTAGTCATTTATCATCTGTGTTGATCTTTAACATTAGGTCCTACTCAGTGCCCAAATGTTGACCCAGATTGCCTACAGAAAAATTGCCTCACAAGTTTATTTAAAAATATATCATCAGGATCTGGCTCAGGTATTACTACAGTTTAGCAAGGAAATCTATATAGATTAATCATGTACTCTAAAACACTTGTTGCTGTGTAACATTGTTAATTACCCCCCCTTTTTTTGGGTTTTTTTGAGACAGGGTCATATTATGTAATTCAGATTGGCTTTGAGCTAACTGTAGTTCAGGTTGATCTCAAACTTGCTACAATCTTCCCGCCTCAGCCTCCTGAGACTACAGACGGGTACACCACCACGCTCAGCTCACTACTCATTATTTCTAAGCAGACCTGGGTTTGACATAGTATTAGAAAAAAAATGTCTTACACTTATTTGTCCTAAAATATATTGTCCTTGACAGAAGTGATTCACAAAATTTAGTAAGAAAACTAGGGTGTGTGTGTGTGTGTGTGTGTGTGTGTGTGTGTTTAAAACCTAAACAAAGGAAAAGAAACACACTGAAAATTTTCAGCTGCCTCTAAAAACCTTGTACACTCTGACAGTTGGCAGCAAATTAACTTTTAATTTCAGGCCTGTTTTTGTTTTTCTTGTGCTACTGGAAGCAAGACAATAGAATATGATGGTTATAAAACAATGCAGAGATCTGTGCTTGTCCAGGTCAGATCTTCTATAAAGCCTGAAGTAGTTAGTATAACCATAGCTGATGATACTGCCAAACTAAGATAACTTTTTTTTTTGAAAAAGGGTCTTGCTGTGTAGCTCAGGCTGGTTCTGAACTCACTATGTAACCCAGGCTGACCTTGAACTCATGGCAATTCTCGTGCCTCAGCCTCAAGTTCAAGGATTATAGGCATGTACCATCGGGTCTGGCAATACCTGTTCTTGAAGTCACTATTACATATGAAAGGTAAAAGATTCCACAAGTAACAACACTGAAAAAAGTAGGGCTACTTTAGTCTGATTAGAGAATTTTTTTAAACATCTGAATAGGAAAAGTCAAAAGCATATCTTTAATTGGGAGCCTGACTTAATTTTACATTTAACTGTAGTACAATAAGGACTTCTGCAACAGGAAGTTCCAGAATTGTATTACAGATATTAAGCAAACAGATAAATATATTAAGTAACTGGTCAGGCCAAGCAACCAATTTCAAAATAAAGTCACAGCTACAAACTGGAGTAGTGGCCAGGGCATATGAATATAGGATGAGTGAATGAAATAGAAAACCAGTAGTTATTTTTTGTTTAGAAATTGTCTAAAAGGCATATATTATATGAATGTATATGAGAATTAAAAAATAAAACAAAAAAATTGTTTTGTTTTGTTTTGTTGAGACAGGGTATTACTGTGTAGCCAGGTTGGCCTTGAATTCACTATGTAGCCTAGATTGGCCTGAACCCATAGCAATCCTTCTGACCCTGTCTCTGAAGTGCTGGGATTAGAGGTATGCATCCCTGCACTTGGGCAAGAAAACAAGTTTTTAAAAATGTGACCCAGGGCTGGGGATTTAGCTCAGTGGCATAAGCGCCTGCCTTGCAAGCAGATAGTCCTGAGTTCGATCCCTGGTACCGATAAAAAGGAAACAGACAAAAAAAAAAAAATGTGACCCAACTATTCTGTATTACAGTGTTTTATAAAAAAAAAGTCAGAGAAAATAATAAAATGATACACCAAACTGGAGATTTAGAATTCAAACTGTTCAAGATGAAGAGGTTACCTCAATATCCACTTGTGAGTAATTATAGTGGTTTTTAGGATTTTCATTTCAGAACATGAAATCTGTTACAGATCTGAATTTGTAAGGTTAGGGAAGACCATCCATAGAAAGACTACTTCCTCTTTGCCCAGGGTTTTAATTAAGAGATGTGGCTATCAATAAAATAAAAAGCTACTACTGTAATCCTTCCTGCTAGGTTCTATCTACCATTCTTTGAAGTCATTAAACTTTTCATTTTCATAGCTGTGCTGATTTCTTAAATGATCAGAGGTATGGTCATTGAAATTCAAAAACATTATTCATCAAATATTCTCCAGAAAGCATGCAATATGGCTTTTAGCATCCTTAACTGCAAATACCAATCTTTTTTTCTCCAGGCTAATAAGTTTGATGTTTCATTCCCACACTCTGGCTCTGCCACAAGAAAACATCTTTTGCTTCAAAACACTCTGCTAATTTGAAAACCTGATTGTCAAACTCACCTTTTAAGATTACAAGTCTTCCAGCCAAGAATCAACATTTTCAGTTAAGTCTAGGTGATTTTAACTTAAGCCGTATTTGAAAAACATTGACTTAAAACCGCCTCCCCTGTCCTCAAGGAATGTGCATTGAAGATAAATTACATGGGATGATAGGGTAAGAATGATCTTCATGTAAACAGAGAACAAGTACAAATGGTACAAACAAAAAAGTATAAAACTATGCTTTCATTACCAGAAGAAGGTTTAAAAAAAAAAAAAAAAAGGAACATATCTGTACTTCCAACTAAAATTATCTAATACTTTAGATTACCAAAAATATTAAACCCAGAATATAGCAGTACTATGAAAACATTCTCATTCCCAGATGATCCTGTATTACAGAATACAAGTAAAGAAAAATATGTTCAAAATTACTAAGATCTATTAAACCCTACTTACATTGTGGGCATTAAATCAACCAACAGCTGAAACTGATAATTTCCTTTTTTCTAGATCAAGTTTTACTACCCACAAAGAGAATTTTGTTAGATACTGCAATTATACTCTCTGCATAGCTATGATTTTACCAAAGAAAAAAAGAGTGAAAGTTAAAATAACTACCAACAAAAGCATGAAACTGCTGTGGCTTTCTGAAGCCACTCTGATAAGCACCAATCTTTTTTTTCCCCCTAATAAGTACACAGTCACATCAAAAAGTGAGATAAAACCCAACCCCCAAAAATCGGACCCCAAAAGGCAGAGATTAAACTACTGATTTAAAATGCTCAAAATGCATTCTCATTTGCCTTTTCCTAGTATTTAATGACAATATGACATTTGCCGTACATTGCTCAAAAGGCCCGGCAGGTAGAAGTAAATATAGCACTCCACACAAGCAAAATGTAAACCCAGAAGATGAATTATGACTGCATTTCACTTGTACACAGACAGGACATAAAGCCCTCCACCATGATCCAGATTCAATAATACTATTATACTAAGAGACCTCTTCTACCTAAACAAACCCATTCTCAGACAATGGCCAAGCACACTCAGCAGAGGCAAAAAGAAACAAAAGACAGTATTTCCAGAAATTACTGGTTACAAACAGGAGCAAACCTGAACTCTTTACTCACCATTTTAATACTGCTGCCAACTATAACAGATTAAAATCTGTATACACAATAAAGTGGAAAAAGTCCCAAAATGCATTATTTTTGGTAAAAGAATGTACTGACTAAGGATTACTACAGTTAACATTACTACAGTAAAAACAATGGCAAACAGGAATTTGGCACCACATTTACAAAATAAAAGCATGCACTATTAATATATTTTAGATGTCTCCCAACAAAAAAGGCCATGAAGATGGAAAACAAGAGGCATCCTGTACAAAACTCCTATGACTGAGACAAACAAGCAATAATCAAAGCGGTCAATTTAGTAGTAATATAGCAGCAAAGTCACTGGTTCTGTCTGGAATTTAGCAATTTGCAATTCTAATTGATGACTCCCCTGGTGCATCTTTATCCAAGAAACTGACTTTATCATACTACACTGGCATTTATCTAGTAATTCGGTAACTAGCATAAACAAGGTTAACCTCAGCCATAAGCTTAAGAGAGCCAGAATCTTACTGCAGAACTCTTCAATGTAATTACCATTCAGAAACCATCATGGTATTTCGAACAGGATAGCAAAATAATTTCATTCAAAAAGTTGTATTTTTTAGCCCTAATAACTCAACAGAATTCTAAGTGTGGAAATATTATATTTTGGACCATACCAAGAGTTAAAAACAAAGAGTTCCTACTAAGTGGAATATTTTCCAAATGACCTAGTCACATCATGTGCATAGTTAAAGACTGTTTGTGTTTTAATAAAGATTCTTTTGCAAATAAAGAAATAAAATTTAGTAGTTATTCTTCTCTTGATGAAAAAAAACAACTTTAGAAATGAACTGGTGATTTGTTAAGAAGGAAAAAAAGTAAGCTATGTATTGAAGTTCTGGAATGCAGCACCTCAACTTCGTATCTGCCCTAAACATTTGAGATTAAAAAATCCAAGTGACGTCTTGATGATCAAATCACATTTTACAGTTGTTCAAATTCCAATGTCTGACTTTAGCATCTTATGTCAATTAAAGTTCCCTAATGCAGAAGATTGTACTAAAGAGTGCTAAGATTCTGCATGCTGCTGTCATTCCCTGGTCCCGTCATGCTTGCAGCTGCCCCACACGGCAGCAAAAGATGTCTGGTCTCAACACTCCATACTGTAGTAACTAGAAAAGAAGAATATTCTTAATCAGAATAAGTCTACCAAACCACAAGACAACACTGTACAGCACTATAAACACATTTTTTTGAAGTTTTACCTTTTCCTAACATTCCCCTTCTTCAATAAAGTCCACATTCCTTTAAATTGTTTTTAATGATGACATCTGTAACAGCATCAAAAACAAACTGCACATTCTTGGTGTCTGTAGCACAGGTGAAGTGAGTATAGATCTCCTTGGTATCTTTCCTTCTGTTCAGATCTTCAAACTGGCACTGAATGTAAGCAGCTGCCTCTTCATATGTGTTAGAACCTAAAACAAACACCCAACACTATCAGTTCAAATTGTGGTAATGGCGGCCTCAACTCAACTAAGAAAAGTCATCACCATTTACTTATGAAAAAAAGAGAACATGACACAATTGAATATAAATGGAATTTTATATTCCTGTAATCATTAAGCTTTTCTATAATTACTAGATTCAGCATGAAAGCACAATCCCACCACAAGTAAAATCAAATCACAACATACAACTCAGGAAAATAACAAATTTCTCTTTTCCCTTTCATTTGTATTTTTTCAGCTGAAAAAAAATCTAGTAAGTTTATTATATGGCCAGGGAATTAACTCAGCAGCATAAGTGCCTGCCTGGCAAGCAGGAGGTCCTGAGTTCGCTTCCTAGTACAAAAAAAAAAGTTTATTATAAAGAAAACTAGCAAAGTAGGAGGTTGCATTTCTATACAATGTGATTGTTTAGAAGGTCAGATCCTGTACTCCTTGAAATGATCCTGAAAAGAGTATTTAACATGGGTAAGTTGGCTGGCACAAGCCATGCTGGGCCTGGGAGTAGTAAAGAGAAGCCAATTCACCCTTCTTGTGAGTCAGTGGAAGCCATGCTGGGCATGAGGGGAGTAACAAGAAAACAATTCACTCTTCCAAAGCTAACAGGTATGTGGGCTGGGAGACAAAAACACTACCTCTGTGGTCACCACCACCACCACCACCACCACCACCCCATAAGTAACCTCCTGATTTGGAGAACAGGCTGAGTTGGTAGCAACTGAGGTACCAAAACAACTTAATGCTTGTATTACATGACTGACTTTGTAGGCCTAACGCCAGTAGTCTGAGCATCTAGTAAGAGGATAACAATATGCAGTAACAGAGATGGGGGATTTCCTTCTGTATTGTTTTCTCACTGCTTTGCTTTGTTCTGATTTATTGTTTTGCTTTAATCAATGTTCTGTTCTGATTAGTTTTATTCTGTTCTGTTTTGTTTGATTTTATTATGTCTGATGGTATGGGTAGCAATTTTGAAGGTAACAAGAGGTATTATGGTAGTCACTGTTGATTTCCTATTATCTTGCTTTGAAATCTTGTATTACTTTCACTGTTCTGTTTTCATTGGCTTTATTCTCTTTAAAAATATGCTTTATTTTTTGTTTTGATAGGTTTTATTGTTTTGTTTTGATTTTATTATGACTGGTTGTATGAACAGCTATTTTGAAGAAAACAAGACACATTATAGTAGCTACTGTTGATTTTCTTTTACCTTGAAGTTCTGTATCGCTTTAATTGTTCTAATCAGCTTTATTCTGTTTTGATTTTATTCTATTTAAAATAAAATAAATAAAAAGGGTAAACTATTCTTGAAATTATTCCTCAGTTTTAAGGGTGCTTTGTTAGAATTAAGAGCCTTAAGGCAATCATTTAAATAACTAAAGGCAAATTAATAGATGCAAAACGGGGGGGGGCACCTCCGAGTATATAAGCAGTGATCAAAAAATATGAATGTTTAAATCTTTAAAATTTATTATAGTAAAAAGACATATAACCATTAATCCCAAAAAAGTACTCTCCCTTGCTTCCTGTAAAGGCACTCATGAAAGGACTTTCAGAACTGCTTCAGAAAAAAAATGGCAAGAATGTTAAGTATGTTTGAAGCAAGGAGAATATTTTGAAGGGATTAATGGCAATCTGGTCCTTTCTTATAGTAATTTGTCTTTTTCAATCACACATTCTCTACCTTGAAAGGGTGAATTATATGGTTTGTGAATAGTATCTAAATGAAGCTTTCTATTTAAAAGGGCAGAGACAGACACCAAAGTAAATTGTTTACAACAACATTTGTAATTAACACTTAATCATCTGCCTTTTTGAGGAGGTGCAGAGATTTTAGTTACAGTAACTTCAGAAACTGGCTGCAAAGCCAGAGAAATCCAACAAAGCCTCCACACACAAGTATTCTAGTAAACCAGAGACAATATTCAGTGATGTCAAATGTGACAGAAAATAACAATCCTTAAGTTTATAAAGAAAACTAGATAAGAAAGAAGAGCTTATGAAGTAAAGGAATATTAAACAAAATATTTAAAGAACTGAAGAAAAACAGCCTAGTGGTACTCAAAAGTAGGTTTCTTAAAATCTGTAGGAAAACCTCTGTAAATTAAAAGATGGAGATGAGTGAATTTTACTCAGTAAAAATCAGATTTACTTGGTAAGTCTGGTTAGTGAGAATCCTTAAGTGTAAGAACAAAGTCAATGGGAAAACAGGATTGAAAGTTCACAACACCTACCACAAGGACATACGTAGTGTCTTTTATGTTAAGACTCCTTGCTGGCCTTTCAACATTAATGTCAGCACCTTTAATTAAGATTTCTCTCTTCATTTAAAACTTGGATACTTGCTATAAACTCAACCAATTCTAACCTCTTTCAGTTCCTCACTCTGAATAGATAACATTTCCAACTTTCCTAAGAAAACAGAGGTCATGGATTTAAACTGCATCTCAACTTTTTAATCTACCACCTAGTTTTAAGTCACCAATACTGACACTCTAGTCTTAAGAGGTATCTTTCTTCCTCTTCAAAAATGATCCTCTATAGACTTTTTAAGTTATTAGGAGAATAACCCTAACATATACTTAACCATTAAAGTATATAATTTGGTAGCATTTGGTGTATTCATAAAGTTATATAAACACTAACTGTATGGTTTTAACTTTTTTCACCATTCCAGAAAAACAAACCCTTAAATAACTACCCTCATTCTGTCCCTACTCTTTCTCCTAGTAACCATCAACACACTTCCTATCTGCATGTATTTGGCTACTTTGGACATACTATATAAAAGAAATATGTAACCTTCTATGTTTGGCTTTTTTACTTACCAAATTTTTGAGGTTTGTCCAATAATATTCATTGCATGCATATATATATATATATATATATCACAATGTGTTTATCCCTTCATCTTACCTACTTTTAATTCCATCTTTTCCCATACACTTACAAATTTTGCTCCACCTATTACACACGCTTCTTACAAATTTTCTTGTGTTATAGGATCTTTCCTGTTAAACCTATAAACATTTTAAAAATCTCTCCTTCCCTTTTAATCCACTCTACTTAAAGGTCATCTCCATCTGTCTTCAGTTCTTCACTTTCCACTCAGGAATTCACTGTATCTAGCTCTACTCTCATCATTCCTCTGATCTGCTCTTAAGGTCAGTGACCTACTCACTGCCAACTTCAAAGGCCACCATCCAGTGTGAGTCGAATTTTATCTGCTAATAACATTGCTGACTACTCACTTTTTAAACTCTACTCCTTTTTTGCAGGTCTTTTGTTGGTGCTTCTCTTTGTATCATTTTCAAAACATTTTTCCCTCTGCCAATACAGACTGCTATTCTCTCATTCTACCTGTGGTTCTTTTCTTTCCTCGTTTTACAGTGCATCTTCCTAGGTCATTTCATTCATTTTCATGTTTTAATTACTGATGATCTCAAATCTGTGTATCTAACCTAATCTGTCTCCCCAAGTTCCAAAGTCATATACAGAATGGCCTAATAAACATTTCCATCTGAATGTTCCACAGATACTTCAAAGTCAGTATTTCTAAATAGTAAATCAGATCAACTGCCAACATACAATCAAGACAGAAATATGGCAACTCCTTTAACCTTGCCATATCTTTTTGTTTTATTATGGAAAGCACTTACAGTGTCTAAACTAACAAGAATTCGCCTTCCTTGGAAATACATGGCTAAAATACATGAAATAGAAGTTTCATAGAGCTTGTATGTGTGACCAGCTTTCAGTTGACTCACTGGCTTATCCGTGGCTAGAAACTTTCTTCCACAAAATGAAGCTGAAGCCAAACAATCCTAGTTCAGTCTTTCTAATGGAGGACATGGACTGACACTACCAAGGGAGTAGCAAAGAAGTTTGTAAATGGAGAAGAATAAAAGAAACAGGAGAAAAAAGGACACAACAAAGAATACTCCCAGAGTTCCTAACAGATTTCTATTTCATAGTTTTAAGTCTTGTCTTCCATTCTAAGACTTGTCTATTGTCAGACCCTTGGCTTTTACAATATACTTCCTGGTCCTCACCAAGAAGTCCTTTTAGGATACCTTTCATTAACATCCTAAGTCCTTACAAATTCAATTCCCCTCACCTTTATTACCATTCTAAAGTATGATTTTTATTACATTATATACCTCAATTAAACTCTCTCAATAGTTCTTCTGTCTCAGCATGAGATACGTAAGGGCCTCCATGAATTGATCCATCTGTCCAACTACTCCCTTCCTATCACTTTACATTAAAAACATTAAGTTCCTCCCAATGTCCAGAAACATCCTGCCATTTTTTAACATGCATATTGTTATACGCAATAATTCCACTTTTCAAAAGTATTTTTATTCCTGTCTGCCTAATAATTTCCAACTCATCCTCCTAACAGCTCAAACACATGTCATTTCCTCTAGAATTAAATGACACTGATTTCAAAGGTAGCCATTTCTTCTAGTCTATTATTGTACATTTTATACTACAATAAAATCATTTGTCTCTAAAACTAGATGTCAATTTCTTGAACAATAACAGCATATTATCATATTTTCTTGAACCAAATTTTAATCTGATCTTTAACCTTCCTCAAAAAACAAGGACAGAAATTTAAAATAAGCACAGAAAACTCCAACATGTTCTGAAACAGCATTTAAGAGATCTTAATCATATGCTTAATTGCTTATCATTTCTAGCCAATATAAAAGTATTGAATCATGTGTATCAATCATTCAAAACCAAAGGTGGATGGATGAATATCATTGAAGCATTGACCTTAGATATATACACCAATAAAACTTTTCATGACCCATTACCTGTATATTCGGGATAACAGATAGTTAATGGACTCCTTTTTATTTTTTCTTCAAAAAGGTCTTTCTTGTTAAGAAAGAGAATGATTGAAGTGTCTGTAAACCATTTGTTGTTACAAATGCTGTCAAAGAGTTTCATGCTTTCATGCATTCGATTCTGAAAAAAAAAGATAACAGATCAGTAGCAAAAGTAAAAGTGAATTAGTTTAATGAAAATAAGACAGGTTTGAAAGCAGTGAATGGCATTCATGCAAATAAGTTAGTTACTGATAACATGAAGCAGAATTGATCCTGATTTTTGTAATTGTGTGGGGTTAAAAAGCAAGAAGGGCTGGCTAGCAAAAGGACTTAATGTTGCCCACATATTCAATATGGTTATCATATCTCCAAGAGCAAAAGGACCTTGAACAATCAATTTTGAAAATCTAATCTAAATGACATAAAAACAACTAAGGATGTTAAGTTTTCATTTAATGAACAAATTGATGCACTCAAGCTTTCCTAGGAGTTATTTTCCATTTTCTGGCTACATAACAAGGTTTTTACCCAGAAGCTTCAACATACCATCTCCTCATCCTCAGCTAAAACAAGGTCATAATCACTGAGGGCCACACAGAAGATAATGGCTGTCACTCCCTCAAAACAGTGAATCCATTTTTTTCGTTCTGATCTTTGGCCACCTACATCAAACATCCTAAGTAAAGAGAAAGAAAACACAAAATTCGGCAAGGTTATATTTACACCTCTCCCTAACTGTAATGATTAGGAAATTTCCCATTATTACTTATTTAAAACCTCACTTGTAATAGAAAAGACAAACAAGTAGATAAATAATTGTAACTATCTATGACTAAAAGTCAAAGAAAACATGAAAAAATAAAACTTAGGAATGATTCAGTTTCCCATTTGCCATTTTAGCCTCCTCTCTAACAAAACTTATATTGGATATGCCAAAAGTCAGCACCAAAAGCACTGAAATTGATTCAAGGGAGGAGAAATGAAATGAAAAAATAAACTATATAATACAGCTTAAGAGCAATCATAATAACTAATAATTATTATTTATCATGGTGCCAGACACTATTCTAGACATCTCAGAAACATTAATTCACTCTCCTAATGCTCTCATGAGTACTGTTGTTATTATTCCCATTTTACAGATGAAGAAATGAGTCCTGAGTATGTTAAATAATTTGGCCAGACACACAACCACAAATGAGGACCAGGGATTGAGATCAAGGCACTCTAACTCCAGTACCCATACTCTTCGTATCCACAGCACAACTTTGCCTCTCAGAATGCCTCCAAATCCCCAGTTTGCATGCTGCTTTGTGATTTCTTACTGGCTCCCAGGTTTTTCTCATATTTTAAGGAAAAATCTTTTACAGAAAAATTAGGAAAATGTATGTATGATATACTTGACAGAAAAACTCAGAGAACACATTATCTCTAAAATTCTTAACAAGTAATCAACTTCAAGGCTTACCTGAATCTAATTACTTATGAGCCTTAATAACACTTAACACTTTAGATTAGTTTCATTCAACTACTTTCTTGTAATATCCTGCAACATCTGTCAGTAATATCCTCACTCACTTCTTTTAATGAAAAGATCACCTGTACAGCTTTGTCTTTTAGCTTGGCAATACTTGGGAATCTGGTGAGGCATGCATGCTAATGGTTAATCTTAAGATGTGTATTTAATACAAATGATAAAATTTCAAAAGCTAAACTCTGCTATACTGGTTTAGTGTGTCAGATCCACAGTAATTAGGAGCTTAAATTTTCAGAGATGATTTCTTCCAGAGATTGAGAGAAATACGATATAGTTGGTGATTTCTCAATGTACACCTAAAAGGAAATATTCATCTTATCTCTTCATGACTCAACTCTTCCTTTTAGTTGATCCTGCACAGTTCTTTTCAACTTTTGGTCATATGGGACATTTGAAATGATGCAATCACATGCTGGCTGACACAGGGTCATATTACAGATTTTTGCTAAGACTTCGCCTGGACATCTTTCTTTTCTTTTCTTTTTTGGTACCGGCGATTGAACTCAGGACCTCGTGCTTGCCAGACAGGTGCTTATGCCACTGAGCTAAATCCCTGGCCCATCTTCTAGAAATCTTTCAAGGGAAGACACACCAGTGCACCAGTAACTCCAGTTTACTCCATTTTCTTTTATAAAGTCCATAAAACTGTTAGGATATTATGAAGTTCCAAGGTAGGTCTTCAGTACATATTTACATTTATAGTATCAATCACTGGCAGATCAACATTTTATAAACATTACCTCATAAATGAGAGGCAAGTAAGCAATTACACAATGACTTGCATATGGTAGAGGCTCAATAAATGTTTGAATAAATGGATAGTGGTTTTGCCTAGAGAGAAGAGGAAAAGGAAGAAATGATAGTACTTCATTATAAGATATCTACATGCCAATAATAAAGTGGATGTGGCACTCTGATTTAGCTAATGATCTCAGCATAGAAAGACAAGATTTACCAGATTAAAGACCAACTACAACATCAACAAAAATGTTTTCCCATACTAAATAATCACAAAATTCAATTATAAATGAATCACTAATTTTACAGCGTACAAGGAGACATCCTCTTCACAAAATAATTGACATGATCATGCTTGCAACTTGTTAAATTCATCAGTACCAAAGATAAGCAGGCAGTCTACCTAAAAACATTCAGCTGAACTGCTATTATCCTATACTAGGTTTCAAACCTAATATGGTGAGTGAATTAAGATTTCAAGACTTCAACAGTAACTGGGGGATTGACTGTTTTCAGAGAAAAAAAATCTGAGAGAGCAGTGAGCTTTGTATGCAATAATGCTAACTATCAAATTCTCTGCATAATGAAGTAACTTTAAAAAGTACATCATGTATTAAAGGGAAAAGAGTTAATCCTAATCTCAAATGTCACAAAAACAGAAATGAGAACCAAAAAACACAAATTTAGTTGTACTTTATGCTATGCACAAAGAACCTAACAGCCATGCTAACACCAGCTTTATGCCATTAAACTTGAACCCATAAGAAATGACAGTTAAGAAATGTGTTTGTATCTTAATATCAAAAAAGTAGAATAAGGGCACATAACTAAGCAAAACACCAATTTTCTACCTATTTGGAATTGTTGCTATCCTTCTAAATAAATACTTAATATCCCTTCCCAACAAAAAAGCTGAAAAGCGTAAAATTAAAACCATAAAATACTAATGATTCATTCTATTAGTGGGTAAACTACAATTTAACTTTTAATTTCCTCCAAATACACACAAATATTTGTGCTATTTTGTAAAAAAAAAAAAGAAATGTTTGCGCTCCCAATCAGTAAGAACATTCAGATAATGAATATGGTAAGTTCCTGTGGCAAAGAATATTGGTTAGAGAAATTTTACTCTGCTTAAGAGAATGTTAACCAAAGAAAAGATATCTGTGTTATTCGTATCTAGCAAAAAGGCTCATTCACGACTTACTTGAAGTATAGGTCTTTGAAGGTAAAATGTGTTTCCACAATGCCTGTGGTCTTCACTCTTGTCCGAAGAACATCTTGCTGAGTTGGAATGTAGTTGGTTTGTGATATTCTATCCAAATCATTTAGGTAACTAAATAAAATATAATTTGTTTTTAACCTAGTAAAGCCAGTTATGTGCACAGCAAGTCAACAAACTAATTCCTTGTCAAAAGTAGATTCTGAACTTGTCACTAAAGTGGACGAACAACACCATATCTTCAATATTACAGAATAATTATGAAGAAAAGTGAGAATTCCACACAGAGCAATTAAAGTAGTTGCTACACATACTAATAGTAGTCTTTTGATTCTGTAAAATTACATTGTGAAAGTCAACTTAAAAAACAACACAACAATGTTATTATTAGCCCTCAGACACTTAAGCCTAATAGCTTATTTGCTGTTTAACAACTTGACAGAACATTCAGAATGGTATCTGAATTACCTAATTAAAAAGAGAATTATACCAAAATGAAATGAATACTTTCTCTTTTCATTCAGGAAACAGTACTAGAAATTATACTCTTAGGCTTTGTGGTTTTTGCAGTGTTAGGAATCAAAACCAGGGTCTTGCACTTGCTAGGCAAAAGCTCAAACACTGAGCTATAACTCCAGTTGATTTTGAAACCTACCTATAAACAAATTGTAAGCAATGTTTAATTTTTCAGTGGAATAATTAAAAGACTGCTTCAAAGCTAAATTCTTCACTGATTATAGGCTATAATATGGAAAAACAAGTGACACCAATATAAGTGAATCATCAAAGATCTATAAAACCAAATACTATTAAAAATATTAAAAAATATTAAAAAATAAAGCTTAGAGGACAAACTATTGGGGAGGGAGGGGCACACAATTCCATGAGTCACATGTAGTTCATCAATTTGGCTTACCAAATGTATGTTTTTAAAATGTTATAAAAATAAATGTCTATGTTACCAATATCTGTGACTAAAAAATATCACTTAAGGTCAGTAAAAATTCTGAAATGTTTTTAGAGTCATTTCCACTGAAAAAATAGGTAATGTTATCAACTATTCCTTTTTTTTATAACAAGTAATGACAGAATGAAGATGAGAAAAGTAGGAAAATAATACTAGAGAAAATACCTTAATTTTAAAAGTAGCTTTCATCTAGTATACAAGTAACAGATACTCACCAGTCCCCCACCCCCATCACTACTCTGGAAAAAATAGTTTCATAAACAAATACACATAAAGGATCAATATGAAAACACATGTAATAGCTGAAGTTATTAATTACCAATTCTCTAAAACTAACATACAAGAGAATTTACTTGACAAACATGCTTTAGTTTTCTTCTATGACTCAACATTCTCTTTCTATACAGTCTACTACTATAAACTGGCAAAAGATTTGTACAGTGGTCACTAGAACCATAGAAGTCCATGATGTAGCCCACACATAGAGACTTGGCTACATAAAAAGGGATGTCACAATTTTAATTTCCCTCTTTAGATGGCTATCAGTGCCAAGTCATTAAGCAGATGGAGTTTACTGAGTTGGAAGAAATCCAGGACCTAGTTATACTAGATATTTCTCCTCATTTTCTTATTATAGTATATGTGCTGCCGAAGCAAGCATATCCTCACTTACTATAAATGTATTACGAAATTAATTTTTTGGTGCCAATTTACATTCCAAGAGGGAACTTTTTTCTCCAAGTCACATAAACAACCAATGCCGCTATCATTCCAGGCTGAGACAGTCTTAATAAAGGATGCTCTAGAGTATCTATTACTTAAACATTTCCTAAAGGATGGGCACTGAACTTCCCCTAGGGTCATCAAGTTATTTTCTGTTAGTTTCAAAGAAAAAATACTTACTATGAAGCAGAATCATTGAGCTGATACTCCCTGGATCTGCTGAAGCATGCCTGCACCCCACCATCTCGCCATAACCGTCTAATAACTCCTGCTAATTCTGAAGTCATAAGTCCTTCTTCCGCACTGCCCGCTAAAACAAATAACTGCCGAGCATCATCCTGAAGATAGCAGTTAAGAGAAAAAGACACATACATGATTCTCCATTTCTTTAAGGCCTAAAGAAGGCTCTATTTACACATGCATACTTCAAAAAGGCGTTACAAAAACCTTTCCATACAGGGTACTATGAAAGAATTTATGATTCTTTCTCTTTTCACTCCCTGCAGTTGTAAGTTTAGAACTTAACTAAAAAGTGATTTGCTGCCCTCTACTTCTTCATACAACACCACCATTCTTAGTAAAGATCTTTTTAGACTGGCTCATAAATCTCTAAGCTGGTTACTCATAATCGACAGGGAAAAAAAAATGATCTGAGAAAAACATAAAAATATGTTCCCATTCTGGTTTTTTTTTTTTTTTTTTTGTCTTTTTCGTTTTTATCGGTACCAGGGATCGAACTCACAACTGCCTACTTGCAAGCAGGCGCTTATGCCGCTGAGCTAAACCCCCAGCCCCAGTTCCCATTCTGTTAACAGATGTGTACAGTAAGAATAGAAATAAAAGGACTAGCACGTAAGAGGTAAGATCTGATCGTGTCAAACGTAGGTTAAAACACCAATCAAGTTAAAGGAAAAGTTACTTTTTTCTTCCCCTTTAGCCAGACAGCAAAACAGGAAAAGGAGACTAAGGCACTTAAGAAGCCTTTGGAAGCCTAGTGGAAAAAGCAAGTCCCTCAAAGAAAATGTCAGTCTGTATATTTCCCCCAAAGGAATAATGTTTTAAGAAAGTGGGAAAAGGCAACAAGAAGAAAAAAAAGAACTGTGATTAAAACATCCTCAGCCACAAATATCCAGTTATTTAAGTGGTATCAAAAGCCTAAAATATGTGAGAGGTACAGAGATCAGGGAATTAGAATTTTTATTGTTTTGCTTCACTCTATACATTCTTGTTTGTCAGTTTAAAGGATAAACATAGTTCTCAAGGAATGGTTTCCCTAACCTAATCTAGTATTTACTCCAAGTAATTTTAATTAACTATAAAAACAAAAGATATTTTAAAAAGCACATGCACCTATATACTATGCAAAAAAAAAGTAAAGGGGAAAAGAATAATCATCTGTACTTTATGCAGTCATCCAGACAAAATAAACAAGCAAAAGGCACTTCATGTCACAGATGAAATCACTATCGAAATCTCCTAAAACTTGTGTGTAACAAGAACTTGTGTTTCTAACCAAGACAAAACTTCCACCATACACGCAAAAGTAATTTTCCCATGGGGCTGGAGGTTTAGCTCAGCGGCATAAGTGCCTGACTTGCAAGCAGGCAGTCATGAGTTTGATCCCCGGTACTGATAAAAAGGAAAAAGACCAAAAAAAGTAATTTTCCCAACCTTTAGATCTTCAGTCTTAAGTTTTGTCTTAGTAATATTCTCTCTTTAAGATCCTGTCCTGTATTCTCACTAGTAGTACTTTAGGCTGAATCTTCCCTAAAAATCTTCATCTAAATTCTATATTCCCTTCCTTTTTCTCTTTTCAAAATTAATCCACCCCTTTCCCCCACTCCCCCCTTTTTGGTGGTGCTAGGGATCAAACCAAGGCCATGTGTATGCTAGACAAGCTTACCACTGAACTATCAGTGGTAAATATCTTTAAAAAGATATTTTTATCTTTTTAAAGATAAAAAATTTTTAACAAAGGAATGAATGATTGCAAAGAGTTTAAGCAATATACAAATCACCAAACTGTAGGTGAGCCAAGTTCTTCAAAATACATGGCACTACATACTTACCTAACATTTGAAGAATTTTATAATCCCTTGGTTCTGAAATCTGATCTATACTCATATAGATATTGAAATAACCTCATTAAAATATTTTCTTAATAGCATGATATTTTAATTTTAGAAATTTAACACAGTGGGAGCTATTAGTACATATTTTGCTGCATTGATGCTGTAAGCATTCTTTAGGAGGAAACACTTTCCTTAGCACTTAATCTCTTTCACCAACAAGTCTTTGCTTCCCCACAATAAATGCTTTTTATAGATCTATTAGGAGGCCCCTTTTACAATGAATCTCATCCTTAAACAGGTATGAAGAAGGAACCTATCCCACACCCAGCTCTACTCTTTTCTATTCACTTTGTAACCAACCCTAAAAAAACTAGAGGAACAGAGGGACTATAAATATAAATCCTTACCTATAAAAGGAAAAATAAAATTTAAAAATTACACAGGAATAGAGTTTAGAATAGATAGATACTGGAAAGCTAAATAGGTAGACATTGGAAAGCCTGAGAAGGATTAATGAACTCGATTGCATCTAGTAAGAAAGAGCATTAAGTCACAACTACTACTGACAACACATCTCATAAAGGAACTAAATGAAAGGGAAAAATAAAGGAGAGACACCAAGAAAAAAAGTACAAAAGGAAAAAACAGAAACTAAGAGAAGTAAACAACTAATATGTATAAAAAGCCAACAAAAAGAGAACAGAAAATAAATAGAATACTACTGAGCAAATATCAAGTACAAATAAAACGGAAGTTAGGTGACAGGAAGCACACCAGGCCCCAACTTCAAGTCCTCCCCCAAAAAAGCCTAAGTTATATAATTTGGTAAACCTCTTAACAAAAATTCAAAAGTCACACTGATATACTTCCTATTTTATTTTTTGCCCCTATTTTCTCCCTTTATTTTACAACCCTTAGTCTAGATCCTCTTTCCTTACCACTTCTAAGATATTTCCTAGCCTAATACCATCCAACAGTGATTACCCTTTTAGAAACTTTTTCCTTCAACTATTTCCTGCTTATTTATTGATAAGTTATATAGCTTAATAGAATTAATAAGCCAACTGCCCAAGTCACTCCTTTTTATTTCCCCATGGTACCTAAGTATGACATACTGAATACAATTAATGACTCTCTAAGTTCTAGAAAATAATTCTACAACTTTTCTAGGTTTTTTTTTTTTTAATTTAACTGATGATAATACAAAGATCTTCTGCCTGCATTTTGGCACTCTCTCCAATGCTATCAAGCATCCTAATTTACAAACTAGATCTTCAAGGTCCACTAATTGATACTATAATCCATCAATGCAACTTTTAAATATCTGGTATGTACAAGGCACTAAAAAATTATAGCAGGATAAAGTATAATCTAATTCTAGAGCACTTGGTCTAACATAATACAGGAATATAGTATTCTTGAAAACCTAAATATCTCCTTTATAATTTGGTCTTAATGCTCATGTTTTTACAGTTTCTAGCTGGAGACTGGTTTTTGCTCTAATTGCTACATCTTGGAAAGCAGAGATACATACTATGGAAATATTTCTTTTAGATTATTCTGATTTACTATTATTATAAGTCAGTAGTGCTATAAAAGAAGCAAATAAATAGAACACTCATTTCATCACAGAAACCTACACTATCTCCACAGAATCCCATTTGCTAGACTCTTCTCCTAACAGTACTTTAATGCTGTGTCTTCTAAAGCACACTACCAACACACTTCTCAAATGAAAACACAGTACTGTGCAATATCTTTTTTTTTGTCTTTTTCCTTTTTATCGGTACTGGGGATCAAACTCACGACTGCCTGCTTGCAAGGCAGGCGCTTATGCTACTGAGCTAAATCCCTAGCCCCTACTCTGCAATATCTTATGTTGCTGTTTAAATTCATTTCCCTAAAACATGACACAAACTTTGCTTAAAAGTATCTAGTGAATAAAATCAAAGTTGACAGGAAATGAAAAATACTTACTGCTCTGGCAGGTTCCCCAAAATCAATCTTAAGTCGTCCCATGGCTCTTATGATTGCAATGATGGACTGTATAGTATTGCTATAGACAACTACTTTATATTGTTTACATTCTTCCTCTGAATAGCCATCTTCATGAATGATTCTGCAAAAAAGAAGACCAGAAGTCAATACCATGGACCTAAAATGAAAATATACTATAGACTTTTCACACATTAGGAGGAAATCTAGGCTTATAAAAGGCCAGGTTCCAACTTACTTCATCTGTTTCACAATGGTACTTTTACCCGACTCTCCAGCACCTAAAAGAAAACAAAACCAGTATATGAATTTCTCTGTAATCAAAAACAAAAGTATGAAATCAACGTAAGTGATAATTCTATATTAATAGAAAACATTTTTTTGGTGAGGCTTTCATGTTGATCAGGAAAGACTTACAGTTATTTTATTTATTTATTTTTTTTTTTTGGTGCTAGGGATTGAACTCGCGACCTCACACTTGCCAGGCAGGCGCTTAAGCCACTGAGCTAAATCCCAGACCCTACAATGTTATTTCTTATGGATAATATTGCTTTTTACATAACTCATCAACAAATTATAATCTATTGAAACCAACCCAGAGTTTGTTTGATAATGTGCGCAAAACAGGCATATTCAAGGAGATAGCAACATAGATATTTCTAGTAACTAGTAATAAAACATCAAGACACATCCATGAACATAGGCAAAAATGAAACGATTACTTCTTAGCTTCCAATCTTTTTTTTTTTAAATTAATTCCTCTGACTGCCTCCTCATGGACTTAGAATGTTCCAGAGGCAATTCTCTTAAGCCATAGAATTTAAAGAGGTTCAAAGCAGAAGCAGAAAAGGCATTGAGTTCGCAACTTTTTTACTCTATATATTCTCTTAAGCTATCCTTTTAGCTAACTTGAATTGCTAAGCTAATGATCAGGAATGAATGTTAGAGAAGCCTTCTAAACTCTTTGAAAATCTGCTTAGCAGATCTTCCTAGTCAATTCATCCTTCCACCTTTCAAAATAACTTTCAACTTCACTCTCCCATCTTCAACATTACAAACCCCTCCCTCGTTCTGACTCAAATGATCCACCCCAACAATCTGAAAAAATTACTTCACATTTTCAGGGTCAAAATCTACCAAATTATTTATACCTCCATTAATTTTCTCCGTCTTCAGCAATGGGTGAAGTGTCTCTGCCAAAGTCTTAGATATTCTTTATATATTTACCTACTTTATTTTACCTATTCAATGTCATGGCTGCTATAATTTATACATCGCTCAAATGTCACTAATTTTTCTCTTCTCAGTGGGTCATTCCTAACAGCATAAAAACTTGCTGTACTTTTTATCTTTAAATCAACAACAAATGTCCCTACCTGTGTCTTTCCTGATCCTGCTTATTTTCCTTAAACTACTACTCCCTACTCCTCTTTTGCGTAAAACTCCTCTAATATGTCACCTATATGCACTGTCTCCAATTATATAACATCTCCAATTATCCCCTTTACTATTTTAATCAGACTTACATCTTTACCACTCAACTGAAACCACTTTTCAAGATCTCCAACAATTTCCATCTTAACGACTCAATGGTCATTTCTCCATCCTCATCTCAAGCAGAATTGGGTCAAGCTGATAAACTTACCCATACTGAAACATTTTCTTTTCTAGGCAAGCTTCTAACCACTACACCTCCCATCTGGTTTTCACTCCTTCTCAGTCTCTACTCTCCAGTTTTTAAACTCTAAATGCTCTATCATTTCAGAGCTGTTTCTTGATCTTTTTCTCTACCTACACTATTCTCTAAGTTATCACATATAATTTCACAGATTTAAATACTATTCATAAACCGGTAATAGCTAAAATTTACTAAGTACTACATGCAGACTATTTTGAGCAGTTCACTTATAATAACTCATTTAATCCTTACAACAACCGTGTGAAGTAGGTATTATCCTCATTTTATAGATGAGGTAAATGAAATACAAAAATGACAAGTATTCTTTCCAGTTATACAGGAAGTAGCAGACTCAAAATTTACATTAACACAGTTTGGCTCCAAAATGGTATATACTACTTCTGGAAAGATGGCAGATTTGCTAAACAGCATAGAGCCCTCCACACACTGGAATATAGCTACATGAGGAAGAGAAGAAGGAGGGAAGTGGGTTCTCTGGGCCCAGAAATATTTGAAGGAAGAAATAAAATTCACAGGGAAAACAAAGAAATAAGCTTCAATGAAGAAGAAGGAGGCAGTCTGCAGAGACTTTTCCATGAGTTGGGACTCACTGAGTGGGAGTGGTTCAAATCCACAGACACACTGTGACTGCTGGCAACACCAGAGGCCTCCACAGCAAGATGCAGTAGTGGAAGGGGCAGCAGTGGAAAGGAAACGTGAATGTGAGGGACTGCAATGTGAGGGATGAGTGCTATGGAACTGGATGTTTTGCAGGACAGGGCAATTAGCCAGATCCATCTCAGAGAGGAGCCAACTAGGCTAAGAACTCAAAACAACTTCTGAGTCCTTCTAGATGAGTTCAAGTCCACAGAAAGTATGCTGATGACTGCAGATTGAACAGGTCTGGACCCAGCCTCACGGCCAGAAATCGCCTAAACTTAAAGGGAAATAAAGATGTAGGCTCGCTGAGATTATCCACTACCCTTCATAAAGCTACTGACGGCTTGCTGGGATAAACGAACACAGATCTGGACTCTGTCTCCACACATTGTCTAACAGTAACAGCAGAGACATACCTAGAGTGGACACTTTTTTTCCCTCTCCTTCATGGTTTGACCTTGTTTTTATATGAGTAAAGTGAATTTCAAGTTAAGACTGATTAAGGGTCAAAGAAGGTCACTACATCCTTATAATAGGAACAGTTCAAGAGAAAGAACACTTTTAAATATATATAACAAATACAAATGCACCCAACTATATAACACAAATTTTAACAGACAAAACAAACAGTACATACTACTTTTATGTTAAATATTCCAAAATTTAAACCTATAATCCTGGCTCCAGATTCATGTATCTAAGCTACCTAATTGGTAAAGTATCTAGTAGACATCTCAAACTTAAAATGCCCAAAGCTAAATTAATGATTCCTCATAGAACCTTAAAACAAATCAGTTCCTCCTTCAGTCTCCTCATTCCAGTAAAGGTCATTAGCATTCAGCTAGCTGCTCAGACCAAAAATGGCAAATAACTTGTGACTAACATGTACATGAAATGGGGGCTCCACTGTGTGTGTGTGAATTTAGTAGTTTAATTTAAAAAATAGTATCAAAAATATAGTTTTAAATGGTTTGCTCCTCACACACTCGAAACCATAGGCCTAGACCACCACAAAACCTACTTACATGTGCCAGTACTTTATAAGTTGCCTTTCATATAGTCATTTTTCCACTTAGTAGGTGGAATACACTATAAAAAGTAAATCAAATCATGTCACAATTCTGGCTGGAGTTGACACATGGCCTCTGATATTCTCAAAATGCAAGTGCAATAAAGTCCAGTGTGCCAGGTGTGGTGGTACATGCCTGTAGTCCTAGCATTTAGGAGGCTGAGGCAGGAGGATCGCTTTGAACTCGAAGCCAGCCTGGGCTACAAAGTGAGTTCAAGCTGAGTCTGAACTACATAGTGAAACCCTGTCTCAAAAACACAAAACATAAATAAAGCCCAATATTCTATAGTTCCTGCCTACGTTCTTATATTCATTTCCTATTAATCTCTATTTTGTTCTCAGTGCTCTTGTCACACCACCTTTCTCGCTTTTTCTTCAACATATAAAACTAGTTCTGAGCTAGATCCTGACTCAGTCCTTGCATTTACTGTTTCTTCTGTCTGCAATTATTTTTTGTAAAATTTTCTTCTTCATTCACATTTCTGCTTTCCTCAAAACAGCCTTCCCTGACTAATCCATCTAAATAGCTACCAATTCATCACACTCTTCCCTTACCCTTTATGACACTTTTTCTCATAGTATGTATCACTTCTTTGAATGATAGATTGATTTCCTATCTTTCTTATTAATATATAAACTCCCCAAGAGCTTATTTATCCCTATATTTCCCCAGGCCTCAAAGTGAGCCTAATATAAATTACTACTCAAATTAATATTGTTGAAAAAATGAGTGACTAAAAAGTATGATCCTTTATTAAATATTTTACAGATTTTATCAACCAAAAAATAAGTTAAAATACAATTCAAATAATATAAAAATTCTAGACAACTAGATTCTTATAGAATCCAATATTATATTTACATATGCTTTTACTGCTGTTCTTATATAGTTGGGAATCAGGGGTAGCACAACACAGTTAACATTTGAATAGCATACAGTGACATTCTTCCAGTTCTTTTGGTAAATACCTGAAATACAGCTTTTTTTGTTTTTGTTTTTTTGGTACTGGGGATTGAACTCACAATCTCACGCTTGCCAGGCAGGCGCTTATGCCGCTGAGCTAAATCCATGGACTACAGTGACATTCTTATAACACTGTTAAGAAAGAAGTAAATTCTCTTAAGTTTATCTAGGAAAAGTAAGGTTTCAACTGTGAGGAAAAGATACAAATATATACTAGTTATAGAATAAACTACTTAAAACACAGAATTTCCAGATTATTCTATATTAGTAAGAACTAATACATTAAGTGCCGATTATTAAGTGGTGCGCACTATTATTTTATATATAGAAAACAAAGTTTCTATCATCAGATATTGTGAATGACATGATGAATCTATTAATCTCAGTATAATGTCTACCTATCTTGCTACAATTTCCTTAGAAAATGTCAGTTTGGAACTTGGGCTACAGTTCAGTGACAGAGCACTTTACCCAGCCTGTGTGAAGCCCTGAGTTCCAGTCTCAGAACAGGGGTGGGAGTGGGGGTTGGGTGGATGTCAGTTTGCCCTCTTTATCATCACACCATATACAGAGTCCACCAAAAAAATGTATGCTATATAGATAACTGTACTACTAATCTTTGTTAGTCCATCACAGTTTGTGCTGTCACTGTTTGATCATTTTTGTGCCTAGATTTTGTAACCTGAACAACTTCTAAAACAACAATACCCAATATATTAACTAGTGTGAGTTTCCTACTTCTTTTTGAAATTCTGTATCACTTCTATCCTTTGTTTCTGTTTTGCTTTTTAAAAAATAAAATAAAATAAATAAAAATGTATACCCACTTTACGAAAAAAAAAATAGTATGATTTGTTTTCAACAGATAGTATTACCATGTGGGACCCTACAGGATGTCCTATATTGCAGAAAACCCACTACACTGCTGGTCCTTATTGAAAATGCACGTGTAGCAATCCCAGTGACCAAAGTTACCCAAGCAGCAGTTTGCCATACTAATTAAATGTCTGGAAGTTAACAGCCACAACTTTGAGCACCTCTTGTAGTTGTAGAGGCCAAAGGTAACTTGTATTAACAAATAATAAATAAAGCATTAAAATATTTAAAAGTTTTTCTTCTTTTGAAGTGTGAATATATATATTTGAATGGGGGCCTGGGGATTTAGCTCAGCAGCATAAGTGCCTGCCTTGCAAGCAGGCAGTCCTGAGTTCAATCCCTGGTACCAATAAAAAAGAAAAAGACAAAATATGTATATATTTGAATGGACTCTAAATATTTTCTCCCAAGTTTAACTGCCCAAAGAACTAAACTCAGCGGGTGTTGCTAGACATTTTATCCTCATAAATAGTGAATCACTTTATATCAAAAATCTTTGACACATCTGGCTTCTAGATGACTATGGCTGCTAGTCTTCAAAATACTAACATTCATCTGGAACATACTCTTCTCTCCTTATCACACTATAACAAAAATCTTCTTACATATTTCTCAAATTCATCCTTTCTATTCATGTGTCTAAGCCTGACATTACAGCTATTATAGTTTATACTGTAATTCACAGTTGTAATTTTCTCTTTCAGTTCTAAGCCCTTCTTCCTTCTCATCATTTCCAAAAGGTACGAGACAGCACTATTTTTAAAAATCATCTATTTATCTAGTAATTTTCCAAATTCTTCAAACACATTCTATAAAGCATTCTTACTAAAGATAATGCATATTAGATTTAGTTCAATATTCTGCATTTCAATCTTCTAGTAAGTCCTCTCTTTGGTAATATCTAGCTCTTTAGGTTTTCTCTAATCTAGTTCCCATGTCCCACCTTCCTTCTCCCACCACATACATGGTGTTTGAAATGTCCCAATTTATCTACATCTTTTTGTCTATATTCTTTCAAACATGCATCACAAATTTAAGGGGAGAAGAATCATTTATCCAACTTCAATCCACCTTAGAAGTTACCAGATACAAAAAACAGCAACTTACAAATTAAAACCTACAAACTTATCAAAGCATGAATTACATTTTCCACCCTACCCTGAGAAACAAAAACATTCTCTTCCTTAAGTATGTTTTTAGCTCTGCCTACTTCTCTTGTATACTTTCATCCACATTTGCCTCTACATTACTGCCTGTGACAGTACGTGCAAGAGGCACCAAAATCTCTCCTTTTCCTTTTAAAATTTGTGTCTGTTGAGAGATTTTTAAAACTTCTAGTAACTCAGGATTATAATGGAGCACAGCTAAGCTCTAGAATGAAATTATTTTTGTATAATAGCCAAGGCTGCTAGATCAAGATTTCTCTTGCACAAGCCCACTACCATACATATGGCAACATAAAACAAATTCAACTTCCTCCAAAGTAAGTTGAATGCTCAGTCAGCAAATACATTTGATTTTCTTTTTCTATCTTGTTCTCATCTTTCATATACGACACAGGGAGCTTAGAAATTTTTTTAAGCTAGTGATATCCTGTAGTAATAAATTCTAGCAAAAGAATTATTTTACTATCATAGCTCTGCCATGTCTAGCTGTGTGACTAGGGCAAGTTTCTAACTTCACAGTGTCTGTATCCATAAATATAAAAACCAAAGGGCTCTGATATACCTGTTCTCTAAGTAACTACTGTACCACTTAAAGGCTGACTCTCTTATTCTGACACACAGAAGTAGCAAATGAAACCATGGATTCACATCTACTTGTGACCTCAAGAATTCACAATAGTTACCATACTGCAGTTTTTAGCAAGTTCTCCAATATACACTCCTACTCCAAGAGGGACAAAGTATACAAAGAATTAGAGTGCTCAACAGGAAGGAAAAGTAGTGTGGCATGCCAATTTCTATATTAACGCCTCAAATTAGTCTATAATTATGCAATCTCAGCCTATCAGGGCATTCAAGTTAGATTACTAGTCTAAAAATAGAAAAGGAAAAAAAAAAAAAAACCTACCTACAAGTAAAGATCACAAGGATCCAGGGGTACAGCTCACATGATTTTCTATTCTTCTCTGTACCTGGGATCAAACTCATGATGTCACATTTGCCAGTCTTGTGCCAATGAGCTATATCCCCAGTCCCACAATATTTCAATAGTGGTGTCTATCACTTGTATTTTTTTTTATTAACAGGTATTAAAGTAGCTAACAGGAAAATTCAGATTAAAGTTAAAAACACACCAAGAAAAATGCTTATCAAGATAATATACCTTGCAAAAAACAGTTGCTTATTAACTCATTAAAAGAAAATGTTGGGCCGAGCATGGTGGCACATGCCTGTAATCCCAGAACTCCAGAGGCAAGGCAGGAGATCACCAGAAGTTCAAGGCCAGCCTAGGTTGAGTGAGTTTAAGGCCACTCTGAACTATACAGTGAGATCCTGACTTAAAAAAACAAAATAAAAATTTTTAAAAACAAAAGGTTTAGGAAGAATTAAAGAAGAGAAAAATATCATTGAGCAAATAGAAATTGTTACTCATTTTCTTCCAACAAATATGTCTCTTACAGGCCCAGAACAGATATGACTTCAAATAAGTAAGTTTAGGAATTTATGTCTAATGGGAGACCTCAGAGGTATGTTTTTCTTGTGAAATTATCAAGTTTCAGTAGTCTAAAATATCAGAATAATTTTCCACCCAGCCCACTAGCCCATCAAATATGCCAGGCCTCTGTAATATATAAAAATTTGGGAAACCCTTATTCAAGTTCCACTTCAACTTCTTGTTGAAGCCTTTCCACTTCCTCCTAAACAAAGCTGCCACTGCCATCCTGGTTGTTGATGAAGATTATTCACTGAAAGTGAATCTTTGAGATTAATTTCTAATATTAACTCCCAAGCTCTCCTTTCCAGTCACCTCATTTTATCTCTAGCCACCTATGGTTAATCTAAAAAAAAAAAAAAAAAAAAAATTATTTGACTATTTTCCTAGTTCCTAAACTTCTAGCTTTTCATAAACTACTCATTAGTTTGCTTAAAATGCTCCTGTGCCTGTGTACTTCTCCCTTAGGTGCACTCTGACCAAGCTTAACTTGGCCTTATCCAGTATCAAACAGTATAATCGTGGTACAAATTTTTGTAATTATCTGGTGCGTTCCTGTCTAGAACTTCACTAGTCCTATACTCAAAAGCATAATCCTTGGAGGCACAAAATAGTGCCTTCTTTCTGTAGTCCTCTTTTCTAAATCCAGTGCAAAATTTAAGGCAGAGTAGTCACTTAATTTATGGGATGAGTGACTTGGGACTCTATGATATTCAGCAGTTACCCAATCATATTTTAAAAGTACCAGCTGCAATGGATGGAATTTTCAGTGTGGGCAGTTAAAAGAAACAGATGCCCACTCCTCTGCTATCTTTACTTAGCCATACACCCACCCCTGACTGTGTCTTCAACTCCCACCTCACAACTATGACAATAATAACCATACTAATCGTTTTTAACCCTCAAATCCTGTCCTACCTTCCCTTTTGGTGTCTTTAAAAAAATTATTCTATGAAGTAATCACATATCAATCACCAAAAAGAATTAAGGAACATATAAAAGTTTTAAAGTAAAATTAATATGCTCAAATTTCAGAATATTTGCCTGCCCATAACTCCCCTTTCAGAAAAAAATCCATACTTTCTTTCGTTAAAGCCACACAAAATAAGCCACATTCTTTCTCATGATTGGATCAGGAGAAATACCTGACACAGGAATCACCTAGTCACAAGTTTTCAAAAGCTTATAAAACCTTTTGAGACTTAGCTCCAAAAGATGAGCAGGACAAATCAGACCATCTAAGAAACATGCACTGAAAGATTCAGAAAAAGTCCTAAGCTAAAAGCTCACAACATGTAAAAGAAAACCTAGGCCACAGATCTAGGACTTCAAAAACAGCAAGGTTACAAGAAAGAGTCAGTAGGGCTGGGGATCTAGCTCAGTGATACAGTGCCTGCCTGGCAAGCTTGAGGTCCTGTGTTTGATTCCTGGTAACCACCTCCCGCCTCAAAAAAGGAACAGACAAACGTGCTACAAGTAAAAAAAAAAGAGCAGTCTGAAAGGAAGTGAGTGAAGAAAGAACAGATAGGATCAGGAGAAAAAGAGAGATGAACAAAACAAGTAAGCAAAGAGGCAGAAATAGTGAAGACAATAAGAAAGTGACAAAACAGGAAATGTTAGAGACAATAGTCTGACCAGTTAAGAGCTACTTCAGTTTCTACAGCAGGATCTTCAATACTCCCCCCTCAAAACTCCCTCTTCTAATAACTGCCTTCCCCAACTTTGATAGTTTGAATGAGTTTTCTGGTGGGAGAGAGGATTAAAAACTGAACAAAACTGATTTTAAGGATATTAGAAGTTTTTTTCATCTTTAAATTTTAGGTTGTTTTTATTAAATACTGAGTACATAAAAGAGAATATTTATATGATATGGTGTAATGAAACAAACATCTGTATACCTGATACCCAGTATAAAAAAATTAAGCATTATCCTTTATCTTTTAGCCACCTATATAGATCCTTCCCAATATCAACTATTAAGTATTTCCAAGAGATAAGTATGTAATGAGGGAAAGTTAAGAAAAAAAAATTTTTTAATTTTTAATCAAAATACACTCGTGACTTATAATGTATGAACTGTTCAGTTTCATGGCTTTCACCAATTGCATAGAAATTATCCTAATACCAGTCTTATAAACCATAAAACTTAGAAAGCTAATCAAGCACTCTATATTCACAAATCACTTAAGACAGACATTGGTTTACTGAAACAAAAACAAAAAACCATCCTGTTCAGCTCCCAATACGATCAAATGTTATCACTTGAGAATATGCACAATATAACTTGAGTGACAGCAACTGGTCCATAAATAGAATGGGGGAGTAGGAAGGAGCAGGTAAGAATGCTTAGGGGTGCAGTCATTTGTGACAAGAAATGGGGTTATCCTCTGTCCTCAATGTTGCAATTTTGCCCTATGATAAATTTCCTTTTACTTCTGTGAAAGTAGACAACAAAAACTCATTTTGGGGCCAGTGATATAGCTCAGCAGCACAAGTACCTGCGTGGCAAGTACGAAGTCATGAATTCAATCCTTGGTACCAAAAAGAAAAAGAACTCATTTTGGTGCTAACATTAAATTATATGGTATTTTAAAATAACATAAATGAGAAACTATTTTTATTTTGACTAAAAAGGAATGGAAAGGCCATGAACACTGTAAAGCACAAATAATCCAAAGATTTCATTTTAATTCATACAAATAATTTGAATAAGTCATTATAGTAGCATCCGAAGTTAATGGCAATGCTAAATTTATTCATCCAAATCTATGCTTTCCTAAATTTTACATTTAATAATGTTAGCATCATATCCTAACCTAGGATCTCCAAACATTTGATTAAGTATTTTTCACATGCCTATAAAAACCGAATTACCACACTTATATAATTCACCAAGAGTGAAACATTACCAAATGGAAAGCTACGTGCTAAGGACATACACTTTCAATTTCTTTTACCATATATATGCTCACCAGTGCTGTCAAGCCAAATTTTTAAAAAATTTTGGGTTTCACACATGTATTTACTTCTATTTAACCTTTTGTTACAAAATGAATTAGTAGCAGAATGGCATAAATAAATAAACAAATCTAAACAATAAAAAAGAACTATGCTATTTTCTAGACTTGGAGATACATAAATTTGTGTGTAATAAAATCTGGCTTTAAAGATATCTACTAAAAATTCAAACGAATACTCTCTAAATCCTCTAACGGCCTCTTCAGACTCTTCTCTAACACTCTCCTTATACCAACCCTTTTCTGTTCTAGTAAATCTACTTGCTCACTCATGTTCTGAGCCTTTGTGCACACTATCATCTCTGGATACAGTTGTCTCCAGTGTCTCCTTTAAAAGGTCCTATTTGCTGGGGCTACAGCTCAGTAGCACACCTGCCTGACAGGCACAAGGTCATGTTTGATCCCTAGTGCCAAAAAAAAAGGTCATTCTAAAGTTAAAAAAAAAAAAAAAAAGGTCTCTCTCTTTCAAGGTCCATCTCAAATGTCACCTCTTCTTGGGGGACTGCTCTGATATAAATTTTCTCCTTCCACAACTGACTCCTGTAATCATATTACATATATACTATCATTCTTTACTTGTATATCTACTTAAGAATTTTATCTATTTCCAAGCTGCAAATGTACCTTTACACATATAAGACAATCATAAATAATAAATGAGTCTCACTCTGGATAATGCAATATTAAAAATCAAAAGTTCAATAAAAAGCCATTACTAAATGTAATGTAATATCCTACATTGGATCCTGGAGCAGCAAAAGAACATTAGTGGGAAAACTACTGAAATCTAAATAAAAGTTTAACCAACATTAATACCAATGTTAATCTCTTGGTAACAACAAATACACCATGATTAAGTAGGATGTCAAAATTAAGGGAAACCAGGTGAAGTGCATACAGATACTCCCCACTACCTTTGCAACATTCCATTAAATTCTAGGAACTTGCTGTGGGACTATAATTGCATTTGAATTTTGTTTTAGGCATGTATTGATATGCCTAATTTTTATATGTTTATTAAATAGGTAATGGTGTTATAGTATAATTTTAAAATCCAACTTGAAAAGATAAAGGAAGTTTTTAGTATTGACCCGATGCAAATAGGTCACACAACATTCATTATAGGAAAATAAGATGATTTTGCTAATTTGTTTGGGGTTTTTTGTTGTTTTTTGAGACAGGATCTCACTGTGCAGTTCAGGCTTGCCTTAAACTCACTATGAAGCCCAGGCTAGTCTTCAATTTAAAGCAATCTTCCTACCTCAGCCTCTGGAGTGCTGGGATTACACATATGCACCATCATACCTGGCTACCTTGCTAATTTTAAATGTGTGGTTTAAAAGAACCCTAGATGGCTGGTATAGTAAGTTTTAATAGGCCAGATGAATAAAAGCAGATGTAAACACAATTTAAATATGCAAGTAAACTATGTTTTGATCGTGGCAAAACATGCCTGATTCAACAACTGCAGACTACATGAACAGCTAGAAAAAACAATGAGTACATTATCGACTTTCAAAGGAGTTTAGGTCTAAAGACTAGCTTCTCCTAAAACTTGTTTCTAAGATCTCTCAACCACTATTCAGGTACAATCAAATATGGTGTTCCAAGCGTCCTCCTTTTTATCTTAGTTCACATCAAATACACTAAATTCTTTTACAACTTAAGAGCAAAAAAAGGATATTTCTTTTATATAGGGCACTGAATCAAAAAGCACAACTGTGATCCTAACACAACTGTTATTCAGTTCAAGCAGCTTGTATTACAGAAATGATAACACTGATCACTAAGCAGGTACTGCAACAGGATAGCCTGAATAGATAAAGCTTACGGATAACTCCAACTCCAACTCCAACTCAAACACTGCAGAAGAACTTACTAAGACAAAGACAACTAAAATTGAGGGAAAATCAAATGACAGAATTTGTTTCCTTTGTACTCTTGAACATTTACATTGTAAGTACTCATTTATTTAAATGTCTTCTGGGTTTCTAATGTCAGTTTTTAACTATCTTCCCAAGCAGTTTTGTGATGCTGAAACTAATTTCAAATTCAAGAATAAGAGAAGTAACACAAAAAATAGCCCCTTTTATAATATGCTAAACATTCCATCTGGTTAATGTATTAACTATATAATCAAAAGACTCCTGAGAAAAATTTAAATCCTTCACCAACTCAAAGAAAAATACTCAAAATCTGAACAATCTCCCAACTTCCAGGCCCTTTGCATTATATCACAAGGTACAATGGTATCTCAGTTCACAAATGCTTTTGTTTGCAATGTTTGCAAGCACTGTATTGGGTGACAACCACGACCACCACTATCTTACCCACACAAACACAAACATGGCCATCCTTTCCAAAATTGTAGAACAAATTAAGTTCATGAGCTCAGATACTACTGTATCTCCTATTTCTGAATCAAGTTACCAATTCAAATGTTTTGTTGTTGTTGATACTGGGGATTAAACCTGGGGCACTCTACCACTGAGCTATACCTCCCGGTCTGGTTTGTTTGTTTGTTCTTTTTTTTTTTTTTTTTTTTTCTTTTTATCTGGAGACAAAGTCTCATAAATTTGCCCAGACTGGTTTTGGGTTTTCAATCTTCCTGCCTCAGCCTCCCAAGTACCTTGGATTACTAGTGTATACCATCATGCTCAACAAGAAATACATTTTATTTTGTCAGAAAACAAATCCTAAAATGAACTTCAGCATCCTGAACACATTTTATAGATATTCCTTTAGCTATTTCTCATTATGAGATCTACAATGTTCTTATTTTTTGGTGTTTATTGCCAATATTCCAATTCCTTAGTATTTAAAGCAGCTCTTCCTGCTTCCCCTATAGCCCCACTCTACAATTAAAAAAACAAAAAACTAAAACTAACTAAACAAGAGGGGAAAGGGCCCAGATAGCTAAAATCTTATCTATGCCCAAAATCTACTTTGCTGAATAATTTCACCATCTTCTTAAGAAAACAATCTATTAACAAGATTAAAATAAGGAACAAAATACTGTTTTATTCCTTTCTTAAATTTTGGATAATTTTTTGGTGGTTATAAAAGTAGCAGAGGAGAAATTAGCAAGAAAAAACAGGGTGATGTTCCTGGAAAATACATATTATTATGTTTTTAAAATTTCTAAATGAAAATCAAAGGTAAATTAAATTCAGTTGACAAACTATTCTCTGAGCTGAGTATGTTGATAATAGGTGCTGAGAATCCTACACCTGTACCTAAAGGATGAATTTAATTATATTTCCCAACTATATAAAACAATATTGAGAATGAACAGATATGTTCTGATGAATTAATGAAAAATAAAACCAGTGATATATTTAGTTCTTCCATATTTCCAACTCATCCATATTCAACCTACATTTAATGAGTATTTACTAGGTGGCACACATTGTCATCTATTTATTAATCATTAATTCTCTAGCCCTGTGTTTTATTTGCTTGTTTTTTGGTACCGGGACTGAACTCACAACCTTGAGCTTGCCAGGCAGGCACTTATGCCACTGAACTAAATCCCTAGTCCTAGGCATGTGTTTTTAACAAAGAATTTCACCCACCTCAGTCCTTGAAAAGGTCAACCTTACAAAAGTCATGATACTTCATGAAACCTCCCACACTCACAAGCACAGATGACTGAATGAGGATGGGTATCTGACAAAGCTGGACCAATCTGACACTCTTTCCCAGGTATCTGGAATGAGGAACCCAGACAACACAAAGCACTTAACCACCAAGTCTGGCAGTATGTGAGTCACAAAAGTGTATCAGTACCCCGAAGTTGAAAACCAGTGTAGGGGGAGAGGAAAAGTATCATATATGAGCAGAGAAAGCTGATATGAAAAGATGACTTAACCAGTAAACAGAGCAAGTAGCTATTCTACTCTAGAAGGAATGGAAAGGGAGGATATGCATCATGAGCCATGAATATATGACCTGTTGTATTTCATTTCTTATCTATCCATGGATGTCTAATACCTATAAAATCACCTACAGTACCATGTCCTGTCAATAAACTTCTCCTTTATGTGTACTTGTATGAATGGTCCTACCCCTTACAGCCCCTTATATTATATTAGAACCTGTAACAGATGCAAAGATGAGAACTACCTAATCCTCCTTGCCTAAAGAACCAAGGAGTTAAGAGGGAGCTACACTGTAGATCTATAAACATACTAAAAGGTAATAAGCAGCACAAAAAGTACCGTGAGTTTTCAAAGGGATAGGAACAGATAATAGTTTAAAACACCAGAAAAAGTTTTATGAGTTTTATGAGAAAAACAACCAAATAGTAATCATAATGGACCACAGTGAGATATTTTTTACATGTTTGCTAAAAACTATAAAATTCTGTATTCTGGGTCTATCAAAAAACTATTTTAAACTTTGCTGGTCTCTAAAATAATCAAGAATCTGATAATGAATTAGGCATAAGACTTAGCAAGTCTGGTTATAAGACATGAGAAGAAAAAGGGAGTTTAAAATGACTGCAGTTTTCAACCTAAATACCAGAAAAGTTCAACACAGCTGGGCAGGAAAAGTTCAAAACAGAAGAGAAGAGGAAAAACAAGTTTGTACTGTACATTTTTAAATTAGAGTAAGTGGCAGCAAAAACTACATAAATGTACTAAGGAAAAAAGAATGACCTGGGCCATCTTAAGCATAGAAAACATTTCTCAAAAATTCCAAGTAAAGCCAAGCTCGGTGGCACACACTTGTAATTTCAGCTACTCAAGGTGACTGAAGCCAAAGGATCACAAGTTCAAGACCAGCCTAGGCAATTTAGCAAGATTATGTCTCAAAAGCAAAAAACAAACGAACAAAAATCTCTAGAGAGCTTGCCTAGCACGACTGAGATCCTAGGTTCAATCTCCAGTATTGGGAAAAAATTCCAGATTAACGCTGTCCTTTAAGGAACTGGGGTTTTAACTCAGCCGCCTAAGAGCCTACGTGGTGAAAAGGTCGTGAGTTCAATCCCTGGTTACCCCCCCCCCCGCCAAAAAAAAAAACTGTCCTCTAAAACAGCAAATATGAAACTCTCCATCTATACCCTTCACAATGTCTACGTTTTTTCTTTTACATATTAAACATTCCATTTTTGCTGGGATGCTGATAATCTGCCTGTATCTGCTTATGGCGCTTTTTATCTGTTCACAAATGAGGGATTTAAAGCCAGGCATAGTGTTGAATACCTACAATCCCTGGTTAAGGCAAAAGGAACACAAGTTTGAGCCCAGCACCAAGCAACTTAGCGGGACACTGACTAAAAACTAAACAAAAAGATGTAAAAGGGGGTTGGAGCTCAATGCAAAAGCACTGGGTTAAACTCCCAGTGTGTGTGCATGTGTGTGTGTGTGGGGGGGGGGTTATTGTTGAAGGACTTAATGGGGGAAAAATGGTTCCCTTTCCCCAGAAAAATACATATAACCACAAACCTTGTTAACAGGTTTAGAAAATCCATGGGTCATCTGAAGTCCTGATTGATGCAGGCATTCCAGGTTAAAGAAAAAACGCACGCTATGGAAAAATTAGAGAAAGAAAAGAAGAGAGAGAAAGTGGGATAAAAAGGAAGTATTTCGGAGACTCACCAACTAACTTTTCCCAAGAAATCAGACAAAGCAGCAGCTTAACAACGCATGAGAGGGACAGAGTAAAGAGTTCAGCACTTCTTCAACTTTCACTAAACCCTGAAAGGTCTCCAGACCAGGAATCACTTTTATCACAGACAACTGTCCAAAAACTAAGACTTTTTGTAATAATCAAGTAAGTGCAACAAACTGAAAAATTTTAAAGAAACAGCTGCAGCCGTGATTATAAAATTACATGCCCTGTCAAATCTAGTATTAAGTAAGTATGCAATTCTATGATTATCATTATTTATAGGAATAGTATGGCTAGTAAAGATCGCATTTTGATACATGGTCCTAAAAAGACCGTATTTTCAGAATGCAAAAATGATAAAGGCACTTAAATAAGGGACACAAAATTGCTGGTCATGGTGGTACACACCTGTAATCCCAGCACTCTGGAGGCTGAGGCAGGAGGATTCCTGCAAATTCAAGGTCAGCCTGGGCTACACAGTGAGTCCAAGGTCAGCCTGAACTACACAGCAAGACCCTGTCTCAAAAAACCTAAAAAGCGGGGCTGGGGATTTAGCTCAGCCGTGTAAGCGCCTGCCTTGCAAGTGCGTGGTCTTGAGTTCGATCCCCGGTACCGATTAAAAAAAAAAGAAGAAGAAGAAGAAGAAAGACACAAAGAATAAACAAGGGTTTATCAAAAAGAATTTTTTGCAATGCTTATTTCTATTTTTTATGCCATTCCCCCACCCAGATACGTAATAAATCCTCACAAAAAATTTTAACTTCTAGACCCTTATCCCAAATAAATGCCTAACATTCTCATAATGAATGTCATCTCATGAGTATATAATAGCATATTTATCAAGTCTTATTTTTATAAGTATATCCAGTCAGTTATATGCAAGCCTAAGTATAGTCAATTGTATAATATAGAATTTAGAGTAGTATTCCAATTCTGACTGCAGCTTAATTTTAGCAATACGATCTTATTCCTCTCACCACAAAAGGGGGATTTGGTAAAATATTTTTCTTCATACTATGACACTATTACATGAAAAATAAAAATACAAAGTATCACAGATATTAAATATTTAATTGGTATAAACCTTCAGGTTTTTTTTGAATTACAAATCTGGTAAGTTTACAGAGGGAATCACACCAAAAATATTCAAGTATTATCTCGATTGTTGTAAAACTCTAAAGTTATAAAAGTGATTCAAAATTTGAACACAGTAAAAAATATGCAAACAACATACCTGTATGCAATCTTATTTACTACACATTGGTTAGGGAACTTTCCATAATACAACTTTATTTGATAGAAACTGTGATTTAGCATATCAAGATCATCAATAACATATAAGGATAATTCAACCCAAAGATAATGTAGGAAGAATTAAAACACTGAAAATTTCCTCAGTTTAGCTTACACTAGCCTCTTGATTTGAATTGCTATAGCATCTGGAATCTATAACATTCACCTAGACTTATTAACAGTAAAAGCTAAATGTTCATCAAGATTGTACTAGGTGCCTGGCTGTCTTCTGTTTTACAATTAGTATCATATTTAAATCTCATAGCAACTCTGTGAAGTATCTCCATTTTCTCCATTTTAATGACTAAGAAATTAAGGCAGAGAGAAGCAAATAATTTTCCCAAGGTTATGGGTAGAAGAATTAAAATTTGAAGCAGTCTGACTTCAGAGTCCATGCTTTTTTTTTGTTTTGTTTTGAAATAGGGTCTCACTATTAGTTCAAGTGATCCTCCTGCCTCAGCCTCCCTAGAGGTCAGACCTCAGGCATGCACCACCAAGCCCATCTCAAGAGTCCATGAAATTAATCACTATATGAAACTACATCCCTGTAAGGAAAACAATATATTATGTGCCAAGACAGATAAGAGTAAGGATAGATCTCAGCTTAAACTAAATTGGATAGTCTTACAGAGATAAAGTAGAAACCCCATGTGTATATATTGAAGATTTTCTAGGGGAAAAATAAATTATTTCTATACTATGTTAGATGTATTTTACTTATAGAAATAGCATAACATAATTTTAATTTCATACATCCATTATGTTATGGTCCAAGAAAAAACAGCTATTTTGGCACTGTGTTTGAATTTACTGATTTACTTGCTTAAAAATACTATATTTAAAAAATTTTCTCAGAAAACAATGAAGTTAAGGGGTGGGAATTTAGCTCACATGCATAAGTGCCTGCATGTGAATTCAAACCTCAATACTAAAAAAACCCAAAAAAACAATAAAGGGCCGAGGATTTAACTCAGTGGCATAAGGGCCTGCCTGGCAAGCCTGAGATTGTGAGTTTGACCCTGTACCAAAAAAACAAAAACAAAAACAAAAAAAGTTGGTAAATGTTTTAGTATTTTTATTTAAATGCTTTTTAAGTTCTGTAAGTTACCACGTGCTTAACTGCTAATTAAATGCACTATTTATAAATTCTGAATAAAGATTTTTCTAGACATTTGAACAAGTTCTGCTTGCCCAAGTTCTGTACATCCACGTTCTGTCAAATCTTACCATCTAAAAGAAAGCCTCACAGTATACAACTGTATTACAAGAGACTAATGTACTCTGATGGCAAGTGTAAAACAAATCATTCACAAATATGGCAATACATCTTTAATCTCAAAAGATGAGGCTATATCTTCAATTTCATAACCAATAGGTAAATATAAAAATGCTAATGCGTTAAGTGTTTTGGGATTTTGTTTCATTTTGGCTTGAGGACTGAACAAGGACCTTATGCATGGTGTGCAAGTATTCTACCTTTGAGCTGCACTCTAGACCTTTTGATATTTAAGACAGGATCTTGTTAAACTGCCAATCTGGATTTGTTCTTCAGATCTTTTTGCCTCAGCCTCTGAGCATCTGAAATTGCAGGCATATGCCCGCACACCAGCAAAGACTATGGCATTTTTTGTTTGTTTGTTTCTTCTGTTAGGTTTGGTTTTGTTGTTTTAGGCAATGAGCCACATTCCTTCCCCATTCCCATTTTTGGAAAACAGTCTAAAACAGTCTCCCTAAATCAGTGTTGGTAAACCCATGACAACTACGGCACACATCTGTTATCATTAAAAGCTCTAAAGGATTTCCCATCACTGCCCTAAATCATTAAATGAGCTTGCAACTCTCTGCCTTAGTCTCTTAGAGTGCTGGAATTGCAGGTATCAAGTGTTGTATTTTATATTAAACTTCTTTTCAAGGGCCCAAGAACTAGCATCCAACATTAACTGACTCATGCTGTTTAAGGAGCACCTACTATGTGCTCAGGACAGTGTTCATCCATAGAAGTCATATGTAATACCGATAGTGGCTATCTAGAACCATGATTGAACTCATGCCTTCTGGGAGTTCAGGTATTCAAAACTCCAATGCACAACACTCTGTATCCAAAAAAATATGTCACTAGAACTTCTATAATCTATGTTAACACAAAGAGACTCTAGCATATCCTGGGTTACAGTGACAAGTGTATTTGGTCCACTTTACACCATGAAAATCTGGCATTTCCATCAAAATGACACCTTTTTCTCAAAAATCGATTGTTTTAAGACCTAAAATTCTATTGCTTTTAGAAACCATGACTCCCCTGACAAATCTCCTGAAAATAAAAATAATGAAGAAATGTGGCACGATTTTATTGGTAAATTAATAGAGTACTTTACACAATTTACTAAGACTGTCAAAAGCTGTAAACTGAATCATGCTAAGTAAAATGCATCTAACTGCACATAAATACCACTTAAAACAATTATCAGGTAAACTACAGTAGTCCTGAAGGCAGTTTTGGCTTTAAAGTGACCAAAACGGATAAAAGAGCTCTCTACGAGTTTATAATAAATACACAATCCCTTTAGTCTTACAATAAGTATGTCCAATTCCACAATTTATCCTAAAATAACTCCATTCTCACTGTACATGACTCCCACCAATTTCTGTCCACTAGCTTTTCAATCACATACCTCAAACAAGCCATCTGAATTTCTTCAGCGCACTCTATCCCCTCTCCCTTTCAAAAAACATAGGAATTATAAAATATTAAGAGAATTAAACTAGGAAAGGTGAAAAAGTATAAACGTCTCTGCCTCCTAGGACTTCCCTTTATACCTAAGAATTTACCACGTACCTCAACCACCTACGTTTCATGTTCCTGGATAATGCCTCCACCTTACTAACAGTTCAAACTGTTCACTCTCTAACAAATGACGGAGTCTTTATGTGACCACCCCATCCCAGCTTCTCGTATTTAATCATTCAAGCCGTCCAGCTTTATCTTGTCCTATAAAATTACGCTGAAACTCACAAACCATTATTCAACGCCACCATATATTCTTGCGTCCTCCTTTTAACCAGCAAGTTCGAACCCACTGTAAAACCTTCCCTGGTAATTACCACCTCTTCCTTGCATTCTCAAATTCTCTTTCCTAAACGCCATCCCAGCCCGGAGTTACACACACCGCCTAGGCTAATTCCCGAAACCTCAAAGCCCCACCCCACCATCACGCCCTCCGCGGCGCCGGCCACCAACCCCAACACCCAGCCGCGTAGCCGGCACGCCCTCCCGACCCCTGTGGGGTTCTTCTCACCGCCCCGGTCAGACCCTGCCGACGCTTTAAAAATGCCAGGCTCCTCTACCACCACCCCAGCCCCGCCCCCAGCCCCTCACCGAGTAACAGCAGCTTCACTTCTTTGGCCGCTTTCTCCCCGTCCTCCCGCAAGTTGCGGTCGATCATCTTACTCCGCTCCACCGCCGCCTTGTCTTCGGCGCTCAGAGTGCAGCCCATGACGGCGGCGAGAGAGGGAACTGGGCCGGAGCTCACTCACACACCGCGGAAACTGCGGCTTCGCTGGCCTAGACAGCGTCTACTGCGGGGCGGCGGCCCTCTCCGTCAGCAGCCCCAGAGCCCGAGGAACCGGACATCCGGCGCTTACGACACTTCCGGCGACGCCTGGCGGCCGGTGCCGCGCGAACCTTTTTTGCTCTAGGAGACTAGTCTGGACCAAAAGCGGAAGTCGGCAGGAGGGGCGCTGGTCCTGCGGAACCGCGAGGTTCTCTCTGGCTCTTTGTGCACCAGCCAGTCTTAGTACCCTTTATCTTTTCGGCTACTTGATTTGGATAAATGTAAAAAAACTGGGGCCTCTAGTACACAGTATGCTCCTGAGGTCATACAGCGGGTTGTGGGATAGGACATCGGATTCCCAAATAAGAGCCCCCTGTTCCCAGGATAATTTCTACTAGGGCATTCTCTCTGGCTGGAAAACTTCTTGGGTCTCTGCTTGTGGAGATTCAGAGCACTTCCCCAATTACTTAAACTGTCTCACTGATCTATGGGATGAGAACAAACTGGCCAGGTTGGGCACTATCCACTTCTTACATCTGAGGTCTGTTAACACCGGTCATACCTAAGACTAGCTCTGTCCTCTGCCCCTCTGCCTTCTCTTCCTCTTAAGATATGGTTTGGTCTTTATATGCTACTACTTATGCGTTTCTGTGGACTTAAGATTTGCCCAGTGCCTTTGTTTGCAAAAGGCTGCTTTGAAATCACTAGTAGATCTCTTTAACCTGAAAGGTGTGTAGTTCATCCATAAAATGTTTATGATGCCCATCTCTGTAATATAAACCAAATTATCCTACATTAGGAATTTAGGACCTCAACAAGGTAAGTCAACTTAACACCCTACTCTCAAAAAATAAAACTACATCCTTTAAATCTCTTATGAAAATGTCCTATTGTGATAACCACACAAAAAGTTGTAATAAAAATTGCCTCTCACTCTAATCACCTAAAAATTAATGCCCATGAAAGGCCTATACTGGTATCATTAACTGATAATCCTAAACTACGGCAAAAGTGGCCCTAAATTACCTTTTCTGTCAAATAGCTCCACAGTTACTATACATTGTAGGGAGAAGGATGATTTTGCTTTCCCTAAAGCCTTTCCCTACAATGAAAAAATACTTTATTTCCCTAACAGAATCTAGACTCAGGATCTAAGGACCCAACAGAAAGATCTATATAGTGATGTTTTGAGACAAGATCTCGCTGTGTAATTCAGGCTAGCCTTGAACTTCCTTATGTAGCCCTGGCCAGCCTCAAACTCACAGTGATCCTCCTGCCTCAGCCTCCCAACTGCTGGGATTACAGGCATGTGCTACCATGCCCAGCTGATTTCATTGATTACAACCATTTAATTAGATATTAGAGCTACTTTAAGCACTTTCCACCATAACATCAATAAATGCCAATTCTTCAAAGTTTGAAAAGTCTCCCACTCATTTCCAAATGATTAACATAAAAGGAACTGCATTACCATTATCAGTACTTCTAGGGGGAAAAAGGGCAAGAGGAAAGGGAAGAAAAAAACCAGTATTTATTGAGTACCTATTTGCCAGGTATGGCTAGGTGCTTCCAACTCTCATTTCAATCCTCACAACAACCCTGTGAGGTAGGTAATAATGATCCCCATTTTTACAGATGAGGAAATAGGCTCAGAGAGTTAAGCAGCTTTCCCAATTTCACACAGTGAGTAGGCAGACCCAAGTTTTGACTACAATTTCACTCCACACATACATTTTTTTAAAACCATGCCTTCTAAAGGATGTTGTCTAGGGCACCTAAAAACAGAAAATCTATGGTTTTCATCAAGGCTGGAAAATCACTCCAGTACCAGCAGAATGTAGGAAAACGTATCTGACATGATTGTTTCCTCCACCTGTTGATTCTTCAGTATGTTAAGGAGGTTGGACTTTGCTCAGGTATGTTTTTCAGAGCTAAGGATTATGTACTGAACTTTATCAAGTTGGCCTGATTACTTGAAAATTCTGGAAAGTGCTCATAGCAAAAATTTTTGGGAAAATTCTCAGCATAAAAAAGATAAACTTTTATTTTCTTCATGATCCATTCTTACAGGGAAAAATAAATGTCAAATAAAACACCATATATGTCAAACTCTGTGGTAAATGCCAGTGAGATCACAGTGACAGGTAAGCTCAGCCTGAATTAGAGATATCCTTGCACTTAAAAAACTTTCTTCTTTGATGTATGTAAAGGAAGAGTTGAAAGACAATGTCAAACAACAAAAGCAAAATAAATTAACAAAATGGCTGCCAAGCAATGTTTGATGCCCTCCTTTTTTCTCCCTCCCACATACACACACCTTTCTATTTCCAATGGAGTTACACTGCCATCTGCTGGTAATCCCTTAGATCTAGAAGTGTTTGAAAGTTTCTCCCCTAATGAAATTCCTAGGTATGCATTTATGGTGAAAGGCAGTTTTTGTTTTGTTTTATTTGCAAAGGACACTCCTTGCTATATATACTTTCTTTCTAAGGGATGTCTTCACTATGATAGGCACTAAGCTAGAACAGTTTAGGGGTAGGAAGACAAAAACCTGGAAATGTTCCTAGTTCAAAAGGGAAAAGGCTGTTTGCCCAGTTTCATTTGATGTTTCACTTACAATCCTCATACTTGCCACAATCTTCAGGAAGCCTTTAATACTAAGATGAACTCTCAGAAACTAGAACGATGGATATATATTCTCCAATATGTTTCTTAAGTGCTTTATCAGGTCTAAATGCTCTATAAAAAAATACTAAGTATCTACCAAATTAGGCTATGGACTCCTTGAAGGCAGTAAATACACATCCTCCTTGTAGATGCCAGGGAATAGTGGATATTCAATTATTATGCACTGAATTGAATTGAATTGAATTGAAGGAGTCAATGTTGATATCAGTGTACCTTTATCATAAAAATTATTTATTGGCTGTTCAAAGGGGAAACTATCCCACTCCCACTGACACCATTTTCCCCCTTTGATGCTCAGCATATCAATAATTTGTTCAAATATAGGCCACACCACCCTCTAGCCTTGCCTTGGCTCTCTTTGGTCCTTTTGTGTTACTGAATTCAGTGAAGGGGGATGAGATGGACAGGTGGCCCCAGATGGGGGTGTTGTCCAGCTTGAATTTTTCCCTCTCCATTGAATATACCACTACCAGCCAGGCTTGCCTGTAATCCCAGCACTTGGAAGGCTGAGGCAGGAGGATCACCACAAGTTCAAGGCCAGCCTGAACTACATAACAAATTCAAGGCCAGCCTGAACTATATAGTGAGATCTGTCTTTAAAAAAAAAAAAGAACTACTACCAATACCAGTCAACATAGTTCCTATACTCTTAACCAATAAAAGGCTTCTGTGCTCTCTTTCCAACCCAGGGATACAGATAAGAGAGATTTAAGTCTTTGCCATTGAAGCTAATTTTGAGAGTGATGAATGGGAACAGGGAGGAATTTAATGGACCATGGATACCCAACCCTTCCCATGCCCAACCTTGGTCTTTTGTACCCGATTGTCCAGGGGGCTGGAGATGGGTCACTGCCATGAGGAGAGAGATCAGGGAGGCCAGTCCTAGAAAAAAAAGATTTTTAGGATTATTGATCAGGGTGATTTATGTGTTCTCTTTGTATCAAGCCACTGTACCAATTCAAATGCTAACCCTCACCCTCAGTTATCCAACCCCCAATTTTTCTAGTTATTCATTCTAAAAGACAGGGAGAAAGGGCCATCCTGTCTTCTCTCTGCTGAGATCAAGTTCCACACTTGATCTCCTATATGCAGAAACGAAATAGAACAGAAAACTTTTCCTGAAGATTGTGTGTGACAGAGAATTGCAGTCACCTTTCCTGTCTTCTATTACACGTACCCTAACTATTAGTTCCCCTTGATTCTGACCAAACCTAGGAAGAGTATACCCTGCTGGTCCTCTCCATTTAGGGAAATTTTCAGGTATAAAACTAGAAAAAGATCTGCTAACTCATAGGGAAACACCTGGCTGCAATTGCATTCTTTTTAAACCTAGTAAGGAAATCCGAAGACATAGGTCATTTTCTTGCCTTGCTTGGGTGCAATTATTGCCCTATAAAACAAAATGTCCTCAGTGGTCCCCAGAATAACTCCAAATCTGGCCTGCTGCCCTAATCCTGCAACTCCTGTCCTTGGGGTATTTCCCTGTATCCTGAGGCATAGAAATTTCACCAGCTGATAGCTTCACCTCACCTTTGTGACCTTTTCCTCTCGCCACCGTCTCATCATACCCAGGTTCCCTCCCCCAGTAATCAAAGGTCGGCCAAGTCTAAAGCTTTTGCCACATGTCCATCCTGTTGGCTCTGGTCCTGAACCAGGAAATGCTAAGCAAAAGCTGTGTGCGGAGACCCCAGACCCAGACCCAGACAGCTGGAAAAGTGGTCCCACAAAGCGCTCCTCGTGACCATGACTGGCCCTCAAACCCATCTCCCTTCAGGTGTCCAACAGCCCATCATGACTCCAGTCGGGGTGAGGGGCCAGGATGGAGGTAGCTGTCCGACATGATGATGTCACTGGTGAGTTGCTGCTCCAGGAACTCAGAGGTCTCCTCAGCTATCTGGCCTGGGATTCGAAAGTCAACAGCAGGTGGCTCCTGCTTAGGGCTGGGTGGAGGCCTGGAAACCCAGTTTTCGGTGGGACAGCCTGTCCCCTGAAGGAACTGCAGAAAGTTCTCCTCAATAGAGCCCTCCCTGCTAGGCAGCCTCAACTCCTCCTCTGGAGCAGGCTTGAAGAAGCAGACAAACTGCTTGCTGAGCTCCCCCCGGATCTGCCGGTTGAGACATCCATAGAAGAAAGGGTTGGAAGTGAAGCAAAAGTAGCCAATCCAAGTCACCACCCTCTCCACCTGCCCAGTTGAAATGGGCTGAGCACTCATTGCAACGTAGAGATGGAAAGAAAAGTAGGGCAACCAACAAAGCAGGAACTGTCCCCCCACAGCCAAGAGGACCACTGCCGCCTTCCCTCCCCCAAACGTCCGGTGTGGAGTGGTCTGCGGGGCCCCAGAACTGGTGACCATAGTGGATCGACTACTGAGAGACTCGGAGCGCTGCCGGGGTGTCTCCATCCATGTGGGCAGTGGCCCATGCTGCATGGCAGCAACACGAGCCACTCGGAACATGCTGCAGTAGACCACAAGGATGAGGAGCAAGGGCAACAAGAAGTACAGGATGGCAAAGACCACCACAAAAAGCTGGCAGTAGGCACTGTGGCTCCATTGGAGTGAACAGCCTGGGGGGACACTGGGAGCGCCTTCCTCCCAGGAGACTCTTCCCAACACTGGCACAGAAGCCATGGCCAGGGCCTTCACCCAAACACCCACCAGCACAGAGGCTACCAGCCCTAGCGTCATGCGCACCTCGTAGCGCATGGGGTGGACCACGTAATAGTAGCGCTCCACATTGATGGCTGACACAGAGAGGATGGCCAGGCTGACAAAGCACACACTCAGGAACAAGTAGAGGCGACAGGCCACCTCTCCAAAGAGGGTATGGTCAAAGAGGGCAGAACTGGAGAGCATGGCCAAAGGCATGAGCGTCAGGGCAGCCAGCAGGTCCACTAGGCAGAGGTGGAAGACAAAGACAAATTTTCGGAGGGCAGGCGTCTTGGCAATAACGGCCATCACAGCAGCATTGGCAGCCACAGCAGTTAAGTCCAGCAGGAGCATGAAGAAGAGGGCCACAGATTCTGAAGCTATGTCCCGCAGGCCCACCTCTGGGACCTCACTGGCAGTGGAGGGACCTGGAGTTTGAGGAACCCTCCCCAAAATGGAAGAGTTCCCTGCTGAGTGGGGGATGGGTGAGGACTCCATGGGGCCGAAAGAGGACACCCAGGGCACCTCCTGTCACAGGCCCATCCCCCATCCTAGTCCACAACCCTGGGATGGTGAGCCCAGGCCCAGGCTTCCCAATTTCGTGGGGAACTTCGGGAGTCTTTTGGACAGCCTCTTATCACCAGCCTTCAGGACTGGGGCTCCTCTATGGACAGAGCACCAGGCTAGGTGGCCATAGGCTCAGGAGCTCTTCCGCTCTTTCTGGCAGGAGGTGGCTCCAGGGTCGGCCTTGGTGCCTGGGAAGAAGCAGGAGAGTGAGAGAAATGGAGCCCTGGCTACTCAGCAGCACTCCACTTTGTGAGTAGCTTCTGGCTCGTTTTCCACTTTCTTTCCTCCGTTCTCCATATCTTTGTCCCTTCCAAAGGCCATTATTCAGGGATTATAAATCCTATGTCTCCCTTTCCCAGGGTCTTGCTGAGTTCTGGGACAGTGCCCCAGTTTTAAAGTTGCTTATGTGACTTTTCCAATTTCTGGTATTCTTTGGATGGGAAGTAGAAGGAACACAAATTTGGCTTCTGGTCCCAGCTCTGGGCATTACTAACTCTGCCACTCTTCCAGATTCCAGTTTCTCAAAAAGGCATCTGTAAAATAAGGGAATAGTATCTACTTCATAACTATGTTTGCAGAGTCCAGTGTGATTTGTTAATAACAATACTAAGCACAAGCAGTAATGTTTACATGGTGCTTCCCACATGCTGGGCCCTGTTCTAAGCACTCAACAAAAATAAAAACTCATTTTAATCCTCATACAATCCTATGAAATAGATATTATTCTTATTTCTACTTTTCCAGTGATAAAGCTGAGGTCCAGAGAAGTTAAGGTTACATAGTTAGTAAGTGACAAGGCCTGACCCCAAGACAGTCCTGTTGCCCACTGTGCCATGCTGTGTATGAAGGCGCCCTCTATATTAGTTGGAATACAGTAGACGTCCAACAAACCATTGACTTGCAACTAAAAATGTTTTTCAATGCTCTAAGTCTTTTACCTAGTAAGAGGAACTGAGCTTTATCTTCTTCTGACATCACCACCTCCCTAAAGAGCTGCCACTTTGGAAATTTTGAGAAGGATCCATGAACGCAAAATGTCTCAGCTAGAAGGAAACTAGGAGGTCAGTCTATCCATCCTCATGGGCTCCCAAGGCTAGAAGGTCATAACTCACTTGAAAGCTGCCCTTCTTCACCTACTCTTTAGTTTCTGAAGGCCACTGTGCTCTTGCCAGTGCAAGAGGAGCTGCTCCTCTTCCTTCTATTCCCCAATTCCCATATCTCTAGTCATTGATGCTGACCCTTTGGGATTCCTGACTGAAAGCCATCTTGATATTCTGGGCTATTACCATGCTCACAGAACAAGGAGTGGGACTAGATGCCCATGTAAGAGGTAAGTAGTAAAGAGGTGGAGAGAGCAAAGCGACTGTGGAATTGAGTGAACATAAAGCAGAGAAGACTAGAAGAAATAAAAATCTCTGATCAAGTGGTAGATCACATATGTTTTACGTATGCCATTATCAATATTGAGTTTGCATGTAATTGTTTTAATTTACATATATCGTTTTTTTTTTTTTTTTTTTTTTTTTTTTTTTTTTTTTGGTACTGGGAATGGAATTCATGACCTTGCACTAGCCAGGCAGGCACTGGGCCACTGAACTATATTCTTGGCCCTGCCTATATCATTCTTGCAGTGCAAATTCCCTCAATATAGCATGCTTAGTTATACAACTTAGTACCAAATTGCAAACATGTCAAGTCTGATGGCCTTTCTGTAAACCAAAGTTCTCTGGGCCAGTTTTTTCATCTGTGAACTGAGAGAATTGGACTGAATAACGTCTATAGAGTTCCTACACATAACATTTCATTACTCTGTGAGTTCCTGGGTTGCAGAGAGCCTGATGGTTGCTCAATTTAAAAACCTATCACTTCTATGACTGCAGTGAAGAGGACTACCCAGCTATCAGGGCCTTCTTTCCTCCGCAGTACTCTTACAATTTCTGGGGGTTTGGTGCTGCCTTCAATTTTAATTTATACAATTTCTAACATACCATACAAGCAAAAGGTGCTCAATGTAATTTTTGAATTGAGTCAGGCTCAAATTGAATAGCTGAATCCCTGCCCCCTAATACATACTCCAAGAATACTCAATCAGTCATCTGTGTGCCCACCAGGGAACTCGCTTCTGGAAAGGATAGCTCAGACTCCAGGATTGGAGACCACCCTGACTTTGGATGAGTTCCTGGAGACATGGCTCTCTCTAGGAGTAGTGGAAAGCTCATTTCACAGTTGAGATGGCCACATAAACTCAGGTTCTGCAGAGATGAAGAGAGGGCACAAAAGTGGAGACATCAGCTTCTCATAAGACAGTTTATCAAGAAAAGTGCCTGACAGAAATATCAAAGGAACCATACATGTCCCTTACTTTTCAGGCCAGGATTTATTCAGTGTCTTCTGCCTACCAAGTGGGGACCAGAAGATGTAACTCTCAGCCTCTCATAAGCAAAGGCTCACCATGGGTAGATAGACAGCAATACCCAATTAGGGTCCCAGACTGAGGGAAGCAGACATGGTTTCCATGTAGAGAAGTGCGGTGAAGCCATGATGGAGTCCTAGGCAAGACAGTAATGGACATTTGTCTTTCTCATAGGTCCCTCAGTATTGCCAATATTTCTACAATGAGGTCCAAATTCCAGGATGCCAATTTACTCCTTGAAGACAGACCAAACACCAGACTACTGGGCACTCCCTCTTCACTGACCAACTGGGTCATAGAGGGAAGGGCCATAGTATAACAGTTTCACAGAGAAAATCCAGAGAGCCTTACTCCTCTCCTAGCTCATGTCATCATGTTCCAACCCCACCAATGCTCTCATCCTCCTCCTGCTTCCTTCAAATATCACCCCCCTCACCTCCAGGATGGGAAAGGTTTGTCACCACAGGAACTAAGGCCTGGCCACAAGTGGAGACATGGTCAAGTTATATATAATCCGTGTTTCAGGATGCAAAATGCACATAAGTGTCCAACCCAAGGCCATAGAGGTGTCTCTGGAATTCATATGCACCTGTTTCTCAGATACAGTGCTTCTATCCCAAGGATCAGAACCTAGCCTTCCTTCAGTGCCCCTCCTGAGCCAGCAGAGATTTCCAGGGAGCTTCAAAACCTCTCCCAAGCAGAGCCACCCATGTTCAGGTCATGTTTGTCTATCAGCCTGGACGCTGAAGGACTCATTCCTAGCACGGGGGACCCATCTCTATGACACAGAGCCAAAGAGAAGTAGAACACTCTCTGTTGCAGAATGTGGCTACTCCTGCCAGCAAGTGATGATCAACCCCCATCTCTAGGCTTCATAGATGCCCACACCCCAATACTGCCTTTGGGATACCTGGCAGTCCACCCCCTGGCAAAACTGCCCACTGTAAGGTAGGGCGAGCTGTTCCTGGAATGCAGCCTTTTTGTAAGATACCACAGCACTCCCCACCAAGCCCTGGGTCTGTTCCCCATTCCTGGCCTAGTCGGCAACTCCTACCTTTGCTAAGCAGCTCCTGGCTCCCATGTGATAGCTCCTCTCAGCTGATGCTTCTCCAAGGCTGCTGAAGCCTGAACCACTGCAGTGAGCAGTGAGAGGCAGCCGGCAAAGCAGGATGCTCCAAGAGCTTCTGGGTCCTAATGGCCTCCTGCTTCCCATTCAGCCCCTTGGAGCCACTTCTGGAGCAAACCGCTGGGCAGCAGTGCCCCAAGCAAAGTGCTCAGGTGTGAGCCCAACTCCTCTCGTTCTTGCAGGTTCCTGGACTGCATCTCAAAAGTTTCATGTGGCCAGGTGATGATAGAGGAGACCTTTTGATCAATCTGATAAAGAAAAAGAGCGCTTAGCAACAAAAAATTCAGTTTTGGTTTTTGGTTTCTTATTTGTTTAAAGGGATTGTAGGAAAGATGATCCTGAGGTTCCTGAAAGTCCTGTCACTGCAGCAGCAGGACCAACTTAATTTTGTAGCAAAGCAGGTCAGTACAGACACAGGGCCCCAAAGTTAGGCCAAGGAAGGCCTGAGGCTTCTGGATGGGAATGATGAGGATTTAATTCCTTTGGAAGCTGTCATATATTCATAAAAAACAAATTAGAGGGTAACAGATATGAAGAGGAGCTGAAGGTCTTATCCATGCCCCTGCCTACCAGCACATGACTACAATTTTCTTACATTATATTTTTATTTGGCTGTGATGGAGATGAGGACTTAACATGTCTCAACAACACTGTACCCAGAAGGCAGAGTGGACTGAGCACTTAAGAAGAATCCATTAGTGTGGCTTTCTTTGTACAATTGGACAGAGCTGGGGAGCATCATTCATGAAGCATCACTCATCCATAGGCTAAACATTTGAAAATGAGATGAGGGGCATGGATTTCTACTAGAGGTAAAGAAAATGGTTGGTTCCCCAAGTACCTGACTGTTATCAACATAGGGTCCTAACATGGCAGAGCTTCAGGGCACTTTCCAGGCCAAGAAATTCTCATTTCTGCGATGAAAAGATGGCTCAAAGTCACAGAGCTCTCCATGGAAAAGCTGTAAGCCTAAACAGGGAAGCAGACATGATAACTACTCAAGAGCCTTGTGCTCCAGGACTTGTTTAAGAACTCCTGTCTCCAAAAAGAAAAGGAAATTCTAAACTGTTTATTAGAGCCAATCTAAAGAGTCATAAGATCAGTGAAATACACAGGGAGTTCAGAAGGGCAGGATGGCTGCCCCAGACCCAGGTCAACAGTAAAGAGGCTGCTGACCCACCCAAAGCCCATCCAGTGATATGTACAATCACCAGTCACTATTTCTTTAGTGCTTATTAGTATCGGGCTCTCCACATGTAGAATCTTCAGTCCTTACATCAATCTTTGAACAGGCATTATCTACCCTAGTTTACAGGTAAGGAAACAGTGTCAGAGATGAAATGAATTTCCCCTGATCAAGAATGACCAGAACCAATATTCAAACCTGTGTCTGTTTGTGTCAAAGTGTCTACTGCACCCTCTCTGGAGTCCTGACATGACACTGAGCAGACCCCCAGATTGCCCTGGGTCCCTTCCAGGGGATTCAGAGAGAATAAGATCAGACATGAGCTCTTTGGGACAGGTTCATAGAAGTAACACTGGACTTGGATCAGAAAACTTTGATTCTAGTTTGGCTGTACCATACTGGTTGGTGGTAAGAACTTCAACTGTGAGACGGCTGTGTTCGTTCTTTGTATCTGTAGCATGGGCAAAATTCTTCACACTTCAGCTTATCTAAAAGGGATACGAAGTTGTAACGCCAACATAACCTGCTTTTTAGACATAGGGGAGCTAATACAGTTGCCAGTTACCATGGCTGGCCAAATTGTTGATGTGGTGGCCAGTGGCAAGGTCATGTGGCCTCTCTCAGAGAGCCACTGGTGAGGATGATTTCAAGTAGTGGATCCTAGAGCACCTTTCCAGGTGCTGAAAGACATCTTGGCTCAAGGGAGAGACAGACTGGGGAAGCAGGCGCAAGGTTGGTAAGGGGACCGCTTATACAAGCCCAGGGTAATTGGTAATAGTACTAACCAAAGGATGCTGGTGGTGGTCATGATGATGATGATGGTTCTCAAGGCCCACTCAGGGGAGGGTATATCTCATTAAATCATCTCAATCAAGGTTTGGAGTGTTGACATCACATCTCCTATCCCACATTACCAATCTCTCCTTTTAGAGTTTATTACAATGAAGAAGGAGGAAAGGCCAAGATACAGGCACTGGGCATGACCCCCCAACCACATCAGCAATCTGTAGTCCACCGTCCACACCCAGGTTCCATGTTATAGGAGGGGACCAGGCACTCTTCTCCTCAATGCAGTAGGACCCTTAGCTCTGAGGACTGATCTCTCCATTTTAGACTTACTTCTTGGTATAGCCATGCCTGACCCTTGCCCACAAGCATCTCTTGACAGGACTTGGTCCACCTGGCCTGGGTGGGACCCTGAAGCTGGTCATTCATGCATCTATTTATTAAATATCAAATGTGTTCTAGGTGTCCATAGTCCCCTCCCTAGAGCTCCTGTCTGCTTAGTGACACCATTGCCCTTCCTTTCTCTCTCTCTCTCTTTCTCTCTGCTCTGCTCTGTCAAAATCTGTTCTCAGGAAAGACATTGATAAATTCATTCACACCGATAGCAGCTTAATATGTTTTCTCTCCCAGGAATATTAACAATTTAAAAGGAAACAAAAGGAAGAGGAAAAAATGCTAGGATTCCAGCTTCAACAAGGGCTGTCCCTGAAACCTCATAACATAGACTGACTGCCTTGTCAGCCTCCTACTCCCCAGCCAGGCATTCCCTCAAGATGCCAGCATTTTGTCTTCTCTGCACCCACCTCCATCCCTAAGGACACTCCACCCTCCCCACCCAGAGAGCAGACTCCCAGTCTCACCCCTGTAGCCCAGGTCGCAGCTGTTCAGAGCCCCACTACACCAGCACCACCTGTGCCTGCTCCCCAGGAACCCACTACTCCCACACCCCCTAGGCTGAGGGGCTCAGAAGGAGGCAGAGGAAAGCAGAGGTGAGAGCCTTTCCGTTCTCTTTATTCCCCCACAGTCTGGCCCACACCCCCTGCCAGGAGCTGAGATCCAACAGTATATTCAGCCTGCAGCTGCCACTGGTCATGTGAGCCCATTGCTAGGTTACAGGGACCCAAAAATAAATCCTTCCCAACCAGATTAGAAACTGGGGGCCTCGAATGAACCGGGATCAAAGAAAGAAAGGAACATCCATAGTGCATGTGCAGGCCAGGCCACACTGTCTGCCTCCTCCTATCCATCAGACCTGGCTCAATCTAGACCCCCAAAGAAAAATTTCAGGAAGCTTTTGGGTCCTTAACAATACAATAAATAGATCTATACACTGAACAGTGATCCTCTCTGGCCATTACCAACAACTTGGGCAGTATCTCTCTGTTATTGCTATCCAACCTCTGTATCATCTGCTTGTTCCTCCATGTGCCCCATCCCATAGTCATTGCCCTGACAAAGAAGCACTCACCATTTACCCCAGGGCCTGGTAACAATAAATACCAATTTTCCTTTTCCAGACTCAGGCAAGGAGATCTAGCAGTAGGCATAGTAATGGACATTTTCCCACAAACAGTCTTACCCATCTTCTAGGTTAATTTCAATAATTCCATTTATAGATGGAAAAACTGAGGCTCACAGTGGTTAAGTGGGTTTCTCAGAGCCACCCAGTTGAGTTACTGGTTTTCAAACCTGGATTTGCAAGTACTTGGACTAAGGCTGGGCATGGAAGAAGACAGGAAGCACAGTAAGTGGAGGGGGATGGCCAAAAACCATTCCCTGATGCCTGATACCTTGCTCTCAGTTGGGGATATTGTCTCTACCCACCACTCACTCCACATTATCCAAGCCAGGATATGGTTTAACCAGGCCACATGCCTCCTTCCCCATGGCTTCAGCTCTGTCCTCTCTTCTAGGAAACACAGTCCAGGACCAGGGTGGGGTCATTCCTGAGAGGACAGTGGCAAACTTTGTAGCCAGCTGCATGGCAGCAGAATAGCAGAGCTGAAAGGGCCCTAGGAGGCCAAGCAGCTACCCCATACCTCATACCTTACAGGAAAACAGGCAGCAATAGCTTATCCCTGCGTACCAGGGTGGGCAGGAAGGGGGCACAGCCAGAACCTAACACTCTGGGGTCTCAACTTTTTTTTTTAACCTCTCATTAAGGATGCAAAAACTTGGCCAAGGGCAACCTAGAGTGCTTTCCACTCATGGTGCCCTTCCTCAACCCACAACATTGTCCTTCTGGCTACATGTTCCCCTCAGGAAAGCACACTTCTTCCCTGGTCAGGTTCTAAGGCAGCCCAGATGCTCCTGACTTCTCTGTACACTTCAACGCCCATCCTTACCCATATGCACTGTGCACACTTCTACAGTCTCTCGAAGCCCCAGAACAACCTGTTTCCAACTCCTACCTTGACAGCCCAAATGACGGGCTTCATTTCTTTCAAGACAGGAAATATGCATTGATCTCCTGTCCCATGCAAAGGGAGAGGAATACAAAGTGATACAAGGATGAGACGAATATAAACCTTGCCCTGTTGTTAGTGCTTGCAATTGAGGATGAAACAAAGATTATAACCTTTAAGAGAATCAAACTGTAGGGGAGATCTAGAGAAAAAAGTGAAACTACTCCCTCAGGAAATCCAGGAAGGCTTCTTGAAGGAAGTGGCATAGGTCGTAAAGGAGGATATCTTTTAAAAGAAACTTTTAAAGTTATTAATATTTTAAATGAACACATAGTAGTTATTAACATTTATGAGGGACAGTGTAGCTTTTCAAGACATGCACACATTGTATAATGATTGGATCAAGGTAATTAACACATCAGATATTTATCATTTCTTTGTGCTGGGAACATTCAAAATCTTCTCTATTAGCTATTTTGAAATATTCAATTAATTGTTGACCACAGTTACCCCACTGTGCTACAGGACATTAGAAGTCACTTCCGGGAGCTGAGTGAGACAACACACACTTGGGAGGCTAAAGTAGAAGGATCATAGGTCTGAGACTGGCCTGGGTTACGTGGTGAGAACTTATCTCAACAACACAACCCAAAAAGTCACTCCTGGGGTTAGGGTTTAAACTGGGAACAGTGAAAAGAGAGTAAAGAGGAGAATATTCCAGGTGCAAAGAATTGATGGGCAAATCATGAAGAATGGCAAGTTTAAGAAATGTCAGAGTAATGTGAGGTGTCAAGTTGGACTGAAAAAGGATCTGAATGTCAGGAAGAGGTGAGAATTGAGAGGTAGACCTGCAGGACTGTGAAAGGTCCAGCAAGCTGAGGTAAGAAGCCAGGTAGGGAAATCAGCACCACAAAATGTTTTTTTATACAGGGAAACTCAGGGCCACAAATGTGCCTAGCTTAGCTCTTGTGTTCTTGCAAGGCAGTCATGAAGTATTAGCCACTGAACTAGAAAAGTTTTCCTTGTTCAAGCCCAGAGGAAGGAGCATAAAAGCATACAGGTCAGGAAAGAGCTGGGGCATATGAACTATGGAAGTGAGCCTAAAAGAAAGACAGGTCAGAGATAAGGAGGCAGTGAGATCAAATGTCACCTTTGCTTCCAGCAGGGCCCTCAGCTATACTGACCTAGGCACCTTTATGGTAAGGTAAGGAGGGGCAGAGTGGCTATTTGGATGTCTGGAAATTCTCCCTATAGATTTGTGGTGTCATAAGAAGTCGCTCAGCCTGATCTGCAGGGAAGTAGCACCCTGGACCACTCAGCCTGGGGTGATAGCTTAAGGTCATGACCTTAGTTTGGACCTGAGAATAGGGAGCTGGGCTGGATTTTCCCCTGGGGGCGCCAGGGAGCACTCTCAGGTGTCTGGGAGTATCCCTGCTCCACATTTCTGGGGCAGTCACTCCTAAGTGTCTCATCCCCAGCCAAACCAGATCCAGCTGAGCCTTAGGGCACCCTGACTCTTACTTCTCCAGGCTGAACACAGCTAGGCTATGATCTTGGCCTTATAGTTGCTTTCCCAGTCATTCTGCTTCCCTTTTGCTATACTGCTGGCCCACCTAAAAATAGGACCACCCTCTCAGCTTGCATACCTCTTTGTCCAAGGGAGTGTCACATTCCCAGGCCCAGAACTTTCCAGGGCTCCTTAGGGATTGCGAGATGGCTTGTGAGTGACCTCTCAAAGCAGGGTGATAGTAGTCTTCACTCACCTTCCTGGGGATCTTTCTGGAGAATGGCATGTGGAAGCTCTGCCTCCAGTGGCCTAAGATGCAGGGATAATCTGGGAGGATTTAAACCAGCCTCCCACTGGGGCAGGGGTCCCTGGATAGAGAGGACCTGGATGGGAGAAAAAAAAACAGCTGCTCCATTTCAGGGGCCTCAGGCTGCAATGACTGACATGAACCACACAGGGGCAGTGCCACCCACAGAGCTGTGCAGAATCAGCTCTAATCTCTGAGGCTTCTCCTTGCAAAACCCCCACCTGCTTTCCCTTCTTGTGACTTAGATTCCATGGGTTCTGACCTTTTCACACTGTCACTGAAAGAACCTGGTAGGAGGACTCCCAAGAGGAAATACCTCTTACTTATAGGATGTTGTGAAGTAGCTCTGGCAGGCTGGGGTCCCAGGAACAGCCTTGATCAGTGTGCAGCCCACCTATGTTAAGAGTGCAGCACTGGGGCTCCTCTTCTACCTTTGCTAGGCCCCCAGTTTCAGTGAGATCAAACTAGGATTCCTAATCTTCTCTAACGTCTTTTCCATTTTGCATCTGAGAGTCTGAGCCAGCACCTGCTATATTTGTGTGGCTTCTCTCTCCAAGGCCCTGAGAGAGGCTCAAGGTCTAGACAGGTGGGGGTGACCCTGCAAGAAATGGCAGTAAGCTCTGTGAACTAAGTCTCTCTTCCATATCACAGTCTGGCCAAAATGCAGCCTTAGGGGCTGCAGAAAGGGGTCAAGGAAGCAATGAACTGGGGTTGGTTGGGTTCCAGAAAGACCTCTCTAAGGGGCTTCATCTGATACTGAATGGCAGGAGGCTGGAGTCTGCATAGAGAGTTCCCTTCCAAGCTGGGCAACCCAAAAAATCCATGGGCCATACTGAGCTGCCTTGAAGTAGAAGCTGCAGAACACCTGGACACTCTCTCCCGCAGGCCTGCTTATTCCAAACCCATACAAAAAAGGCCCTTCTCCATGCTGCTCCAACTCCTGCTCCCAACTCCTTCTTGATACCTCACAAGAGAGCCCACAGACTCAATTCTAGGGGAGGGCACCTGGCTGGCTTTCCCATCTCTGGACTGCTTGGCCTACTCCAACTCTGCAGACTGGTCTCTGCTCACACCCTCAGAGCTCTGTTCCCTGCGCCTCTCTGACCCCAGCCATTGTCTCCTAATGCCTGTAATTTCACACCAGGCCTCTGGACATTCTCTTCCCATCACCTTAGTTTCCCTAGTGGAACATTTGATCTGTCATCTGGTGCCTGACCCTCCAAGCACAAGGTGTGTCCTGATTCTTTTATCTCATCTCTTTCTTCCTCAGTGCCCCATTTTCTCGCATGTGGTTTCTCTCTTCTCTGTGCATCCTGTCCTCAGAGTTCTCCAAGGCTCTGAGTCTTGCTGATGGGCCACTGCTCCCCTGTACTCTGTCTTTGTCTCAGTGTACACTTTTCACTTCTTACCTCTTTCTCTGTCTCACTCCCTCTTTTGCAGTGAGTACACTGAGAAGCTGATCTAGCCCTCCCTGGACAGAGGATATAAATAGCAAGGGTGGCTGGGCTAGAAGCCAAATTTGCCTCCAGTCCTTACTGCCCAGACGTGGACATCCAGGACTTATGTGGGGAGGGTCCTGGGCAGGGTCTCAAGAGTAGGAAGCTCGAGGCTCGGGATCGAAGGCCATTGCATAGAATGACAGACAGGATCAGAGAAATGTGAAGCAGAAAGCTGGGAAGGGGGATTTGAGTTCAGGTCAGGCTCTCCCCCAACATGATTCTGGAGTTTGGAATTCTGCTGCTGGAGCTGGAGGTCTGGGCCAGAAACCCTCCCGAGGGCCACTTGGAGGCCCTGACCTCTCCTCCAGGGCGCAGATGCATGGGCCCAGGTGGTTGCCAGCAGACAGCAGCTGGGGACTGGAGTGGAAGTGGCGCCCTCAGGAAACAGGCCACACTCTCACCCTAGCTAGCTCTCTCCAGCCTAATTAGAGACCAGAACGGCATTGATCGTCCCTGAGCTCATTATGTCACAGCTGGGGAACAGCTGGCCAGTCTTTTCCAGGCCATTAGCTGTGCCATGAAGTGGAGAAAGGGAGGGGGTGGGTGAGCAGGATCAATACCCTGTCTGTCTGTGGGGGGAAGAGGACTGCTGGCGGCCTCCTCTGGCACTCTAAACTGTGCTTCTCCAGGGCCGCAGCACTAGCTGAGTTCTTTGGAGCTCACACATGAAAGGTCAGCTCCTGCTGTCCTGGGCCTGGAGAAATGGATTCCTGGCTTCTGTACAGATGCTGACTGGGCCCATGGGGACCCTTGAAGCCTTCTATCTCAGGGGATTGGGGAAGGTGGCACAGAGTGATTACATACCCATATCAGAGAGGCTCTAAAAGTCCAACTCCTCTCCACCTCTGGAGCAAGATGACACCTAAAGTAGCTGTTTGTATTGGCCCTGGGCCACCTCTCTGGGCCCCTGGGCTCAGCTGGATTTGGTTTCCTTTCAGGTGGGAAGATGGCAGGGGATCCTCTGACCCTTGGGGCATAGAAGCTCTGGAAGGAGGGAGGGAAAAGACAACAGCTCTCATTCTCACTCCCTCTGCTTCCCTGATGGCCTGGGCAAGCAGCCAGTCAGCAGGGCAGTGCTAGAAGCAGGTGCCCACACTGCCTAATCCCAGGAGTCCCACTATCAGGATGAGTCCAGCATTATTTAATGAGCCCAGCCTTTTGCTCATGGGGTTAGAAATTGTCAAAGCTGGAAGGAACTTGCAAAGTATCCGCAGCCACAATCCTCATTTTATGGATGGGGAGCTGTAATAAACCTTAAGTGTGCCTGGCTAACTCTGCTATCAGGAGCTCGTTTTAGTGCTCTATATTCCTCTCCCCTGTGCTCCTAGTGTGTTTTAGTGTAGCCCTGAGGTCTCTCAGACCCAAGTCCTCAGGCCACTGGTGGAGAAGGGTGGGGCTGCTGAGCTCTTCTCCATTCGACCTCAGCACCACCTCCGGGAAACAGTCCCAGTCACTAGTGGCCAGGTTCAGGATTCCTAGACACTATCTCTGACCCACTGAACAGAGGCCAGGATGGGCACAGCACTCTTTGCTCCCCCAAATCCACACTGATCTCCATTTCCAGAATCAGCTATTAACAGAGCATCAGAATCAGCAGTCTGAATTCCAGACTTGAGTTCCTTCTGGGCCCAGCTCCAGTCCTGAAGAGCCAGCACATGGATTTAACTAGATGTACACAATAGGCAGAAAGGCCTTTAAAATCTATTCCTTGTGTTATATATGAGGGGGCTGCATCCCAGGGAGAGGGCTCAGGCACACCCAAAGGCCCTCTGGCCATCAGGCTTCCTAACTTCCAGATGGTCAATGTTGGTGCATTTTAGTACATTTGACACTATATCTGTCCCCAAAAGTCCCCACAACAACCCCTTTCTCTGGTCTACTCAGAACAGTGAGGGAACCAGTGTCAACAAGAAGCATACCAAAGTACTCCCTTCTCAGGTGAACAGGTCGGGAACAGCTGCTATTCAAAGGGTGGAGCAGAGGGTGACGAGCTCTGCTGTGTCTGATTTCAAGCCATCTGTCTGTCTGGGTCCAAGAAGTGCTCAGGGAAGAGGGAGCGTGATGATAACTTGGTGTTGCCAGAACTCCCTCCAGCTTGATGCACAAAGATGGAATGAATTAGAAACACAGCATTGCTCCTTCTGTGGGCTTTGGGAAGAAAGGGAATGCCCATGTGGGCCAGAAGGTAACAAAGCAACAGGTCCGGGAATCAGGGAGCCACATAAGACAGCTCCAGGGCCCAACTTCCTGAAGCCACTGGCAGAGTACCTCACCTTCATTTCTTTTCTTCACTACAGAACAGGGAGTGACAGCCTTATGTAACAGGAACTAAGATACTGAACCCCTGGTTCTGGCTGGAATGTGGGGATTGGCAGAGGCCAGTGTCAGATAACTTTGAAAAAGAAGACCAGCATGGGATGCTTCAGAGCTATAGATCCGGGTAGAGGTCACTGTGATCAGAGTAGTGCTCTGAGAAGTCAAAGGCACAAGAACAGAAGCTCTGAGATAGGAAGGGGCCCCCATAAGGGAGGTAAAGGAGATTAAAATGCCTGTGTTGCAGAAGGGGATTGTTAATGTCCTGATGTGTGTCCTACGGGTGTCATTTGTGGATTTGTGTAGGTCCCAGATCTGATCAGAGTCCTATGAAAAGTCCTGATCTATAAAAATGCTAAGAGTGATATTTGCCTCCCAGGTTGCTGTGGCACTAAGGCTCACATGAGGGAATGTGAGTGAAAATCTTTAGAGTGTTTCAAACCATAATGATGATTTTCATTACCCCACATTGCTATCAGATGCTCCTCCGATGTGAGGTCATAGCCCCCAGATTCCTAAATTGGCCAGAGTGTAGTTCACATCTAAATATCTTTACACAATTATCTTTTTTAGGAGTGATAGAAGCAAATGCAGCTTTCCTTCTAGAAGGGACTTTCCAAGTCACACAGCAGATGTTTATGAATCTGTAACAGCATGAACAGGCCCCACAGGGTCTCTGCTCATAGAGGTTGCTGGAAATCAAGGCTTCCAAAACTCATGTGCGCACACATCATACATGAAGGGTATTTGCCCTGGTGGCCTTGCTATCAATGGTGCTTTTCTAGATGCTGTGTCTCCTTTGTTCTCAGTTCATCTCTCTCTAAGAATAGCAACACAGAGCTGGTAACTTGATGAAGAAAAGAGAGAGACACAAGAACTAAAGACACATTTTACACTCATTGGTTGTGTTTTTTTTGGGAGGAAAAAAATAAAGATTATACTATGATTTATATTGCTGCCATGTTTTATGACTTACAAAGCCCTGGCACATATATTATTATTATTATTATTATTATTTAAGCCACACGGTACTTCTGCAAAATCAGAACTGAGGCTCAGAGAGGTAAAGTAACTTTCAGATCATCCAACTGGCAAGTGATAAGTATTGTACTCGATCTAGGTCATTTATCCCAAATCCTGATCTTTCTCTATGATGCTTTACTGCTTCTCACCTCTTTTTAAATCTCAGCTCTTATCAGGAGTCTTTCCTACCAGAGGTCAAAGGTACAAGACTGTTTGTTTTGTTTGCCACACATGATTTTTAATTTTTTAACTTTGAAATAGTTCCAGATTTACAAAAAATTGCAAAGAATTCCTGCATTCCATTCAATCCCTTAGTTTGTTTCGTGTTTCAGTTTTTTCATACTTTGCCCATATGAGATTTTTTTCTGCCCTACTTTGTATATATTTATTCATGGAAATTCTGACCCATAGGAGAGTATGTTGCGGACATGATACCGTAATATCCCTTAACACTTCAGTGTGTATTTTCTAAACAAAAAGATATTCTGTTACATAACCATAGCACATCACAACCAGCAAATTAGACTTAAGATAAAACAATAGTCAAATCTAAAAATCATTCAAATTCCATTGACTCTTTTAATAATTTTTTTTGATACTGGGAATGGAACTGATGACCTCGCGCTTGCCAGGCTGGTGCTTACGGCACTGAGCTAAATCCCCAGCCCCTTAATAACATTTTTTATAGATGCACAAATCAATCTAGGATTATCTGGTACATTGGTTTTCTTGTTTTTTGAGTCCATCTGCAACTATTCCTCAGTCTTTCATAATCCTGGTGTGTGTGTATATGTGTGCGTGTGCTGAAAATTAAATGCAGGATTTTCCAGATGCTAGGCAAGCACTCTACCAATGAGCTACTTCTCCAACCTTTGATATTTTTTGAGAATACAGCCAAATTATTTTGTAGAATGTCCCTCAGTTTGGATTTGGTTGGTGTTACCTTAATAAGTGAATTCAAGTTATATACTTTGGTTAAGAATACTAGAAAAGTGATGTCACATTCCAGTTCACATCAACAAGAGCCGCACAGTGATTTGGGCTGTTACCCAGGATGCTAACTTTTACCATTTGGTAGTTTTAACATCCACTGATTGTTCTTGCTTAAGTCATTTATTACTATGATGGTTATCAAATGGCAATTTTCTAAGTTCATCCTTTTTCCATCAGTTGGTATTCTAATGTAAGACAAAATCTTCCCGCTCTACACAAATATCATCTATTTTTATTTTATTCAAAGAGTTACAGCCTAATGCTAAAATGATTTGTTTTGATGCCTAAGTTGTCCTGGGTTTGCCCTGTGAACCCACACTGGCTTCTCAATCCTTTTGACAGATTTCCATCATTCCTTGAGCACCTCCTTACTGTCTAGCAAAACAAGATGTTCCAGGCTCTAATTTCTAGGCTGATTTATTTTAAGTGGAAAAGGTATTTAGAAGCCAAGATCTTTGTGCTTGGTGTGCTCACAGACATTATATCTTTCTGAGAGAACACTTTCATTCATGTTAGAAAGCTATATGTACACACATCTACATTTATTTGTATTTAAGTCTCCAATTCTCACTTAATGCCACAGACTTTACTCCTTTTCCACACATGTAATTACTGTTGCTACCTGAGAGAAATATGGCTCCCATTGTCCTCAGTACACTACCTGTTTGCCTAGGCCTTTGCTTGTAATGAATCCCATCCCACAGAGGCTCATCAAACATGCTGGTGGGAGCAACCAATTGTAGCCACACTGACCACACCAGCTATGCTGGCTGAATCTTCCATCCAGATCAAAGGTAAGGGGAGACAGGAAATGTACATTATATAAAATGTTTAAAGAACTGGATTTATTGAAAAGTTTACATTAAGACCACTACCATCATTTTTCAGATACTTGTCATGTAACTCAAATATATTTGTTCCAACAAAAGAGCATTTTACTGTTTCTAAAAGAGTAATAAAGCCAGTATTTAAGAAGTTAGTTCTAGGTTAATTTGAGAAACACATTATAATTGTGTGTGTGATGTTCATTCTACACTTTTAAAACTCTCTCACGATCTTTTCTCCTATTTTATATCATGACAAAGTAGAGGCCCTTTGCTACTGATAAATTCAGAAACAAATTTCAAATAACATGTGTCAGAGAGTGATTGGGTGTTTACTAAACCATTTCCTTTTTCTTCCTGTGTGCACAGCTTGACTATGTTTCTCAGCTTTCCCTACAGTCAATGTGGTTATTTGACTGAGTTTGGGGCAGTAGAATGTGGCAGAAATGTTAAATGACACTTTCAGACATGGTCCATAAAACTTTCCATAACATCCTGCATGATCTCTGTCTCTTTGCTCATCTGTTGACTGAATTCTGAGGGTCCAATGGAGCACTCCAAAGGCTGTGGCAGTAAGCAGGTGGATCCTTGAATTGCTAGGTAGAAGGCTACCACGCAAAACACTTGCATTATGTGAGATGCTGACTTCTTACTTTCATTGACATTAGAACATTGAGATTTTGGAGTTATTGGTTACAATTTGGAGTTATTGGTTACCCTAGCCAATGCCAAAAATAAGAGAGCTGTCCAAATTTACCCTGTAGCAGTGATAAAGTATAGTGCCAAATGTGACATTCTGATCCCTACCTGAATGTTCTTCCCATTAGAGCAAACCAGGTAACATGGACTTAGTACCTTTGGAAATTCTGACCATTTCAGAATGTCTCACTATTCCCAAAGCAGGAATTTTCCGTTTAGCCTTTTGAGTATAACATTAGCCTTAGGTTTTTCTTCTTTCCTTTTCCTAAGGAGTCTGTGACCAATATTTGCTTTTTTTTCTCTTGGATTTCTTTTGCTCAGGTGAAAACATCAGGTTTGTCTAACACGTGATCTCCTCAGAGGGCAGCTCACCTACCCCTTCAATTTCCTGCAAGTGAACTTTGCATTTGACAAAAGGTGGTGACAAGGCCCACAGTCTGGGTTGGGCCAAAGTACCTGGTATACAAATTGGTTTCTTCATCTGCACTCAGTCAGCCATCAGAGGTTACTGCTCTACTGAGAGTGCATTTTCACAGCTTCTCTTTTTGCAAACTGGTAACTACTGGGTCTGCAGGTCCGCACAGCCTGGGCTGTTAGAAACTGGAACTTTCCTAAAGAGGAAGCTGCTCACTCGTCTCTTTCCAGAAAAGACAAATTTTCAAGATCAAGAGAGTAAAAAGTCAAGTAAAGTGGGAGGAATATGGAAGCAGGGCAATCACACAGGAAAAAGGAAATTCATTCTCGAGAGATAACCACAAAATACATTGGCAGTTTTCCTAGCCTAGAACTACAAGGAAACACCACAGTCAAATGTCAGTTAGAGTCATAAAATCATGCTTCTATAACTAACCAAAGCTCCGAGGTTATCATGCCTCATTTTATAAGAGAAAATGGGGGACCAGAGTGACTAAGAAGCATGTCTAAAGTTACAAAGGTAGAACGAGAGTCGGGACCAATGCTCTATGTACTTTTTCTGCTCTTGCTTGCTTGTCTGATGGAAACCGCTCAGTTCAAGGAGTGGGAGTACCAAATGTAATTAGGATACTAAGTGCTGGCATGTGTGGTCCCTAAGGACCCATCTCTCCATGCCCTTGGCCAACCTCTAGCCCTGAAAGCTTTGCCTGCTTCTGTGAGAAGCCAGCTCCCATCACCCACTGGGGACTAACATAAACAGTCTGTCTGGGGTGAGTCTCTCAATTCCAAGGTGAAGCAAGAGAGGGAACATTTCCACTTAGAACTCTAGAGCATTTAGGAAGGGGAAGTGTCTCCAGACTGGAAAGGCATGGAAATTTCCCTGAACCCAGAAACATGCTTGGAATAGTATCAACAGCCGCATCACCACTCCAGCCTCCCCTTGTTAGTGAGGCAAGCCACAATCAGGAGATAATTAGCTTGCTGTTATTTATTCCGGCACTAATCAGCAGCCCACTGCTTGCACAGTGTAAGGGGCCTCACCCCCAGAGCTGTGACTGTTCTCAGGCACCTTTCGTTACTAGCCAGGAAACAAGTAGCAGCAGAAGACACAGGGCTGAGAAGAGGGACAGAGCAGGGAGGAGACACAGAGCTCAGGACCCAGGTTCCATGATGCTTCTGCACAGCCCCCAGATCCCAGGAGAGAGACACATCAGGGAGGACTGAGCCCCAAGGCAGTTGTACAGTCCTCTTCATTTTGTTCTTGGGGCTGGGCTTTGGTCAATAAAGGGCGGCTGGCATTCAGATCCCTGTTCTGCCTCACTGCAGTCAAATTGCCTTTTTCCAAGGCGACTTTCATAAAAAGATGACATTTATCATAGCCTGCTGAGCGGTGACCTCGGTGGGAGGGAGAAAGGGCGGATGTACTGTCTGTGGAAGCAGGCAGGGAAAACGAGGAAAACCTGCTGGGAAGGCAAGGCTTTCAAACCTCAAAGGTGCAGGAACAGTCACAGGAGATGGCTCTAGGTATGGGGACAATCACTCCATGTTCTCCTGCATTCACTTCTGCCCCCTTCCTCGTTTTCTCCAGCACATCCTCACTGGTGTTACCTGGCTTTCCTGCCACAGTAGTCAACTGAAGATGCTCCATTCAAAAAGCAACCTCTGGGAAGGGCTCAGGCCTCTGATTCAATTACTGTTTGTTAACCAAAGAACCTTAGGATCAGTAACAGTTCCAGAATTTCCATTTAGCACAGTCTTGAGAGACTGCCATTTGGTGGAAAGTTGGATGGGTCCTGAAGCTAGCTATTTTTGTATAGCAAACACAATGCTATTATTGTTTTAATAAACATTGTGCATCAGTTTGGGGTAGTTTTGCTAAAGCCTTCTCCCTGAGCAAGCCTCCTTCTGGCCCACTGTTGTCCAGGATACCAGAGTTGATAGAGGTCTTAGGGGTCATCTGATCAGTCTCTAGGCAAGGCTTCTATACAAATTTCTTCTTTCTCTGGCCCCTGAGTCCTTTACACCCAGGCTTTCCTTGTCATCATGCATTGTAACCATCTGTGTCTAATTCCCTTTACTAAATTGTGAAACTTGTGAACAGATACAGTCTCTTATGTATCTATCTTTGTCTTTCACATTTCTACTCTTGTACACCCACAAGAGTTCTTGCCATGTGTGAATGGAATGTGTTCAATAGAGTGAATGAAAAAGTAAATGCATAAGTGGTCAAGAATTTGTTGTGATGGAGGTTTCAGGACCTTAAAATGAAAGTGATTCATTATTAGACAACTGAAATGTCTGAAGACATTTCTCAATATGGAATGGAAACCTGTTCCTCTGGCTTTTCCCCCAGTAGTAAAGTGCTGTCTTTTAGAGGCCCATAAAAATGGAAGTTTTTCAAATGTTAGTGAGGCTTCAGGGAAAAAGGAACACCTCTCCACTGTTGGTGGGAGTGTAGACTGGTACAGCCACGGTGGAAATCAGTATAGAGATTCCTCAAAAAACTAGGATTGGAAGTTTCATTTAATCCAGCTATTCCCCTCCTGGGTATTTTCCCAGAAAAATTGAAAAGGTCATGTCAAAGTGATACATGTGAGCCCATGTTTATAGCAGCGCAATTTGTAATAGCTAAATCTTGGAAACAACTACAACGCCCATCAACCACAGAGTGGATGAAAAAGGTGTGGTATTTTTATACAATGGAATATTACTCTGCCATTAAAAGGATGATCTTGAGGCTTTTATATGTAAATGGAGCAACTGGAGACTATCCTCATAAGTGAAATAAATCAGACTTACATTTGTAAATATCACATTGTTTCTCTAAAAAATATTAAAAACTGAAGGAGTGATAAGATCCAAAATATATAATAGAGAATGTAAAAATGAAAGGGAAGGAAAGTGCCCTAAAGGGTATAAATGTATGTATGTTTAAGTGTGTCAGATAGATAACCATTACTAAGTTTTTGTTGGATCACTGAACAGAATTGTTTGCACTCTCATTGTTTGAGTGTCTATCCACTTTTTATGCTTTGATTCTGTAACCTGAACAACTATTTCTAAGATGACAATATGTAATTTATCAAGTAGTGATTTCTTAGTGTTAATATTTTTTGAAATTCTGTATTATTTCTACCATTTTTTCTTTTTTTAAATAAAAAATCTGAAGTTTTTGATTGAGGTGTCTATAAATGTGACTTATGAGGCCCACACCACCCAAGTAATGTGCAAAAAATCCTATGTGTCTCTGTGTATGTGTGTAGGGCCAGGGAATCCATTGGTTTCACAAAGAGATCTATGTTAACAAATCTCAAAGCCATTCTTTATTTCTTTCTCCTTTTTTATTATGCAAACCTATACTGTACCTTTGCTAGTAGTCAGCTTTCCCATGACTGGGACACAATATCTGACACCCACAATTTAAAAGGAGGAGAGGTTTAATTTGGTTTGTGGTTTCAGGGAATCCAGTCCATAGTCTATCGGCCCCATAGCAGAAACATTTGGGCAGGAAGGTGTAGCCAAGATGTTTAGTTCACAGTGACCAGGAAATAGAGTAGGGCAACACTGCTGGAGAGAAAGCAGTGAGATACAGATGCCAAGGCTGCACCTCCAAGACCCACCCGGAAGTGTGCTTTATCAATCCCTGGGCATCTCCCAAGCCGATCAAGCTGCCAGTACACCTTAACCATCAGGGGTTTCAAAATTTCCCATTCTTTTATATTTTTCCTCCTTATTTTTGTCCTTCCTTCTCTAAAGAAAGTAAATCCCTGAGATACTAAGTCACTGACCAAAATTAATTCTGCTTTTCTAACCACAGGTGATTAGATAGGGATTAATTCACACACTAAAATTAGCCATGTATGGGTGGGGCACACACTGGTCACAGGGAAGTTATTCATAAGAATCCTGCCCCTAAAAAATTCTTCATATTGAATAGTAGCAATTTGGCTCATTCAAAACCTGTTTTGGGGGGAAGTAAACATCTTTGTGGGATAGTAGGCAACTTTTGGGTTGCAAGCCTCTTTTTACCATTTCAAAACACTATTTTAATTCTCCAGATCATGGAACCATTAGGCACACTGTGAGCAGCTAATAAAATATAGCTACTCTGTGGGGTCCTGTACCCTCAAACTGCTCTTTCTGAGGCTTTTCCTTTGCAGCTCTGAAGATTCTCACTAAGACATAGCATTTCAACTTTCAGAAGTGCTTATGATGACTTCTTTCCAAAGCAAAAGATTTGTATGGCTTAGTCTCAAATATGAGTTGTTAGTTTCCTCATATTCTCATTTAATCCTCACAAAATTCTCCAATAGTGTTTCTCAAAGCTAGGGCTCCAAAAGATCACCTGGGATCACTTTAAATATAACCGTCCCAGACCCCCACATCTAGAATTCTAAGCAAATCTGGGGGCAAACCTTGTAATCCTCTAAATTCCTTGGAGATTCTGATATAGGTAATCTGAGGGTACATAAAGACCAGTAACTTCAAAATACTGATCAAAATACTTCCCAGGTGCCTCCCATGAAGATTCAGATATAGTGGGCCAGGAATTTTAATAGGCAAGTATTACAATTTCTATTTTCTGTGTGAGAAAATTGAAACCCATGGTAACTTATACATAGTTGCACAGCTGGTCCATGACAAGAGTAAGACTAAAATCCAGCTGTGTGTGTGTGTGTGTGTGTGTGTGTGTGTGTTTTACTGGGAATCAGACATAGGGGTGCTCAACCACTGAGCTATAGCTCCACCTTTCCCCTCTTTAAAGTTATTTATTTTGAGACTGGGTCTTATTAGATTTTTCAGGCAGGATTTGAACTTGCAATGCTTTAGCTGCAGCCTCCCAAAGTACTAGATGACAGTTGTGTGCCACTGTGCCCAGCAAATCTAGCTGTCTTAAAGTCAGTCTAATGCTCTTTCTACTGGGTGCCAATATACCAGTTGAAACTTGAACATACCCAATCAATCGATAGTCTTTGCTACACTGAATTGAATCCATACATCTTACTTCCTACATCCTAGAAAGAAGAAACTATTTCCAAAATATATTTGCATCTCACTCTACCCAGCCTCATTTTAAGGCGTGTAACACAGTGCTCTGCCCCAGAGGCTCAACAGATGTTTGTGAGCAAAGGCATATGATAGAGTTCTGCACTGTACAATGCTTCACCAACTATTTCCGGGTATGCTCCAGAGTGGGAATGAGCTGATCTCATTCCCACTCTGAACTGAGCTCAGTACTCCAGCCACAATATGACACAACTCGGTATAGCAGAAGCTTTTCTGTCTGTGGCTTTAAAAGAACTGGAGTACTGTCTATCAAGGGGAACTACCCTGTTGGCCTGGTATGCACCTTCACAGGGGCTATCAGGAACTGATAGTTTTATTACTGACCTTGCATCCTACTCACTCACAATGCCCCTACTGTGGCCCCTAGCTTCCCATCTGTCAACACCTAGCACTCTGCTCTGACCATAACCAGGGCCTAGAATCATGGAACACAGGCCTTGGAGAACACAAGCCAAGGCCACAATATAACCCCGATACACGCACCATGCCCCCTCTAGTTGCTTGGCTCTGCCCCTCGTAATGTGTTAACACATTAAAAAGTGTCCTGACCAAAGAGGCAAAAGAAGCTGGGTGTGGTGGTACATGCCTGTAATTCTACCACTTGAGAGGCTGAGGCAGGAGGATTTCTGTAAGCCTGAGGCCAGCCTGAGCTACAAAGGGCGTTCAAGACCAGCCAAAACTTCATAGTGAGACCATTTTTTGTCAAAAAGTTAAAAAAAAAAAAATCAAAGTGGCAAGAAACAGCTCCCACCTACCTCCTCACATACGTACAGTACTTACTGCCTCTTACAGATTATTAGGATATATGAGCTTGTTAAATCCTTACAACCCCTTTCAGTAGACAATTATTATTATTCTCACCCTCCCATATTACAGGTTAAGTACCTAGTTTAAGTCACAGGAGGAGTGGTACAGCAAGGACCCAAACCCAAGAGGCCTGGCTTTGGAGACTGCACTCTGAATCACAAAGCTACACTCTTTTCCTGGTTCTACCAGCAGCCAGCTTGTGAACTTGACCTCTAAGGTGTCTGCTAGCATTGGGAATTCTAAATTTCTCTCCTTATAGTTAAGAGTCAGACCAGATGATATTATAATTAGTCTGAGAAACAGTAAGCAACAGTACAAGCGGCTGAAGTACTTTAAATACAATGAGTTGGCTCAGAAAGTGTTATTAGAAGAAAAACATCTATTAACTCTAAGGGTTAACTAAATGATCACTGTTGTAGTCAGGGATTGCAAAGAGAACAATTACATATAAGACACAGAATTTATAATATTATTTTATGATAGTGACCCAGAGTTAAATACAAGACAGTGCGGAAATCTGTCCACAAAACTAAAAACACTAGAAAATCCAGCCAAGGGCCGGGATCCTACAGCAATGTCCTGCATAAGTCCAGCTGAAGAAGACTAAGAGCCCATGCAATGACTCATGCAAGACTGTTTCATGGATCTATGCTGGCAAGACCCAAAGGTCAGTGGTGGAAGCTAAAAAGTCTATGCCAGCAGGGTGAAGGATCTGTGCCGGTAGGTTGAGGGTTCTACACTGGAGCCAAGAAGCAATGCTCAAAATAAGGACCAGGGCTCCCCTGAAAAGTACTACAGCCATCCTCAGCAACAGTGAGGTTCCAAGCTCTTCCAACGATGAGACCAGCTGAGTAACATATCAAAGAAGCCAGCATGACAAACTTCTCTTGGAGATTGAACAGCTAGAGCCAAGAAACAATGCTCAAAGTAAGGATCAGAGCTCCCCCAACTGCAGCCATCCTCAGCAAGAAGGTCCCGAGCTCCTGCACTAACAGTCGAGTTTCTGTCAGGGGAGCCAGCATGACAAGCTCCTCAAGTAGACCAAAGGCTCCAAACAACACCACTTAAGAGGACTCACAATGCCACCTTTTCCTCTTCACATCTCCTTTTATGCTGACAACTTTCCTCAGGTGGGCCATCTACACTCAGCACCATGCTAATTTAATTCAGCTGGTGTTAAGGTGCCCACTAGTTTTTAATCCATAACAGTCACAGATCCAGAAGAAATACCCTTAACTATAAACTTAACAGTTTAACAACAATTCCTTCCAAATTAAAAGCACTGACTTCCTAAACTGGAATATTAGCTTTCCAAATTAATCAAGGATTCATATGATATGAAAATTAGTTGAGCAGCCTCAACACTAGCTAAAATTTCATTTTAGTTACAAAGCCTTTGGTTAAAAAAAAGCATTGCATACACAAAAAAATCTTCAGATTTATAACAAACTCCTTAATTAAAAAAGTGTACTAAAATCTTTTTGTAAAACCACCCAAGAGCTCCAGGAGAGTCTTATTTACAGTATTGCTTTGAAAATGAAGTCCTTCTTCTCTGGGATATCTGCTCATGTGCAGGCCGACTGTGTTTTAGAACCCTATCTCTAAGAACTAAAATAACATTCTGAACCATGAATTTCTCAGCCATATTTCAAAAAAACATGTATCTGATGACTTGGCCCAGGACAATTTTGAGATGCCCATGTATATAGGAAGTCAAAAAAAACATTCATGATTTAGCCATCTCCTGGACTGATTAACTTTAAGAAGACAAGATAGCCCTGGCACTCACTGCAAGACTTATCCTAGCGACTTACCCTGTAATATAAGGAATAAGAATTACTTGCCTAAGCAAAGTACCATAATATTTGTTTGACAAATCTAAGGCATTCAGAACATTGAAGGGCATCTACGGCACACCTCAACCCATACCAGTGATTCCTTTTCTGCACTTAGCTAAGGTGCACATCCTTGTGGTCTCTCCCGAGCAACTACAGGTTTCAAGAAGCTATAAGATTAAGGTGAAAAAGGTAAGGAATGGCAAAAAAAAAAAAAAAAAAAAAAAAAAAAGGAAACGGATACCAATTGTCACAGGCATAAATCCATGTGAAAGCATGCTAAGGAGAAAGTGAAAAAGTTAGGTCAGGGAAATGAGTGGTGGTTTATGGAGGCAGGAGGGGGCACACAGGGAAAGGGCAATAGGAATACTACAGATTGATCTCAGGAGACAAAAGTGGGAATACAGAGGAACTGCTAGATATAGATAGGAATCAACCCAATGGTGAGAGCTAAAATTTTAGTGCTTTAAGCAATTTACTTTTTTGCTTCCTTTTTCAGAATAGCCTTATTTCAGAGTCCACCTCTTTTTGAAGATGGTCCAAGAGTTACAAAACTTGCAGATATTAGTAATATGCTTGGGATTCTCCATACATTGAAGGAATAAATACTTAAAATATTTTAAAACTGTCAAAGGTAATTTCTATTTAAAATCTGTAAATACTGTATCTTAAAATTTTAAAAGCTGGTTAGGCAAGCGAATGAGGGGGAGGGAGGGAAGCTGAAAGAGAGAAAGAGACAGAGACAGAGAAGATGAACTTGAAAACACGAGTGAATGTGCCAAACAGGCAATACTATAGGATGTGAAAATAAGGAGACAATCGTGCAAGTTAATCTGTACATATGTTGGCACTGAGACCAGAGTACGTCCTAATTTTCAAGAAAACTAGAATTAAAAAAATTATAAATGATAAAATACTTCTGTAACTGTAAACCCACTTGGTCCTCAGAATAATCTGGTGATGTAAGCGCAGGTTAAATGTACTGTTCCCATTTAACAAATAACAGAATGAGATTTAGCAAAACAAAGTAAAGTGTTCAGAGTCTCTCATATCACTATAGAGCTATGACTTGTCTAGTCTAAGTTTACACCAGACGCTAAGAAGCCTAACATAACAAATATACGAATATGATATCATTATTAATTGAAGTATTAATCCAACAAACATTTTAAATGCCAGCTCCATGGCAAACCCTGCCCTCAAGAGGCTTACATTCTAATAGAGTGAGCAAATATGTAATAGACAAAAGAACATATGAAAAGTTCTAAAGGATGTATTAACAACATGATATGGAATCACAGAAAGGAATACCCAATTGTGCCCAGTGTATTGCATTATTTTGTCCTAAAAGGATAGTTAACCTCCAAGAGTCTTTAAAAAGGAGCCAAAAGTAGCTTCTTAACAGGGTGTCTTTCCTAATATTCTCCGTTCTGAATCTAAAGTCCAGTACCAGTAGCAAGGAAAAAAAAAATACCCCTAGTGTGGAGAAAAGCAATTCATCTAGTGACATTACCAGGCAGTTATTTCCAATTACTAAGCTAACCTTTAAAATTGTATTCAGGAACACTGGGTTAATCCATTCAAGGGAGAAGAATTAAATATGACTATAAATATCTTGTTGCTATTTATCCTGTGCAAGTCCTCTTTTGATGTGAATTTGTAGATAGTTGCTCTGATCTAAAAAGCAGCTGTAGGAAAGTTATATGTAAGTCAGTTCTCTATACCAGTGTTATCTAGGGGGGCTTTCTGTGATGATGTGTTATTTAATGTGGTTACTGAGCCTTTGTAATGTGGTTAGGGAAACTGAAGAAGATAATTGTAATGTTATTAATTTAAATTAACTTGATCATATATGTGTAGTGGCTACCTACTTCACTAGCACAACTCTAGACCCTCACTATTCAACATGTGGTCCTTGGATCATGTACATTGGCACTGCTTTGTTAACTTGTTAGAAATCCAGAACGTCAGGTTCTACCCTCAACATGACAATTCAGTGTGGAGATTCCTTAAAAAACTCAGCTGTTCCCTTTTTGGGTATCTTCCCAAAAGAATAAATACATCATACCACAGCAATATATGTATACCCTAACAATTTGTAATATCCAGAAACAACCTAAATGCCCACTGACTGAAGGATGGATTAAAAAGGTGGTATTTTTATACAATGGAGTACTACTCAGCCATAAAGAAGGATAAACTGGAGACTTTCATAGGTAAATGGATGCAACTTGAGACCATGCTCATTAGTGAAATAAATAAGACACACATATGTAAACATCATACTGTTTCATTGCTGTGACAAATTAAAAGAAACAACATATGTATTTGTGTATGTATATGTATATAAAAAGTTAAGATAGTTATACTATCGATTTCTCTGAATTCACTTAAAAGAAAGATTTGTGCTGATACTGTTCAGACAATTGAATACAGTTGTCTTGTGCTCTGGGTGAATGATTTGGGGATGACAATGCACAACGTACATACCATTGTTGCCCCCTGATTCCCATGTTTAGAAATTTTGTGTTAGTTTTCTTTTTATTCCTCTTTATCTCCTTGAAATAAAATGGATTTGGAAAAATAGTCAGATATAAAGTTCAGACCAAATTCCCATCTTAAAATACCTGTGTAATAAGCAGGCCCAGAATGGCCCCAAATGATCCTGTTTCTGGAATTCATGTCCTTATGTAATCTTCCATATTGAATCAGCACTTGTCTATGTGACTAAAGTAGAGGTGATAGACAAAACTTCAAAGAGATAAATCATTGTGACTTCAGTCTTGCTCTCTCTTGGATCTCTTGCGCTGAGGGACGTCAGCTGCATGCTATTAAGGCACATGCACAGTCTGCTGGAAAGGCACCAGCATTTTCTGCCAACAGCCAGCCACACAAGAAATCCATGTAAGTGATCTTCTGCAGAAGTTGATCCTTCAGTTCCAGTTCATCATCCCAATGACTGTAACTCCTGTTGACATATATACCTGTAGCTACACGAGAAACTCCCAACTTAGGACAGTATACCATGCCACTCCCAAATTTCTGACCACCAGAAATGGTGAAAAATAATCTATCATATTGTTATCACATTGTGGAGGTCTTGTAGGGCTTCCTCACAGGTCGTTGGTGCCCAAAGAACTGAATAAGATATAGAGAAAAGGCAGTGAGGGTGTACATTTATTGAGGACAGAAAAGAAACACACTCTACAGGGCAAGATGAGTAGGGAAAGAAGTTCATAGCTGCCTCAAGGATAAGCGGAGAGGATCTTCAGTATTCCAAATGCCCAAGTTGTCTTCCCCTTAAGCAAATAAGGGATTGGGACATTTGTCTATTAAAAACTCACTTGGTCTCATGCCAGGTATAAACTGTCCTATAGAAAGACTTGCTTGTTTTCTTGCCAGAAGTAAATGACCAGAAACAGTGTCTTTTGATTGTTTATACCCACATGTAAATGATCAAAAACAGCATCTTCTGTTTGGTCCTGCAAATAATGCAATATTCAAATGAAAGGTTGAAAATATTGCTTTCTGATTGGCTTCCTGTACAGTGCTCAGGAATCCTGAAGTCATTTGGGTACTGTATTCTGCACATGTCCTCTCCTTTTAGGAAACATCTTGCTTAACCTGCAGGCCATGGATTTTTATAATCTTTGACACATTCCATCCAGTTTGCCCCAACCCTTATCTCCTACACCAATATTATAGTAAACCTCTATAATACTGTCTTGAGGTAATGTGTTGTGCAACAATAGATAACCGATGCAATGTGATTTCAGAATTCCTCTCTTCCTGCTCTCCAAAAATAACAGCCTCTTTGTCTTCTCATCAGTGCCTGACATAAGTAGGAAAGTAAAGACTTTTGTCACAATATGCACAAGGGTAACATGGTAATATCTCTCAAAAAGATAATACAGCCACTTAAATTCATGGTAAAATATGTGACAGATACAGAATCTTTCTTTTTAAAATTTAGCAGGTTAATCTATTGAGACATTAATTTCAGTCTTGGTCTTGCTGTTGTAAGAGACTAGAAAGAATAAAATGGAATTTCTCCCTCAGGGCCCACCATTTCAAAAATAGGTAAAAATCTTAAATTGTAAGGTCTCCAGTTTTCCTACATCCTGTTGCCCCACCCCCAACCCACGAGCATACACTGGTTAACAGCTTGTGTTTCAGGGACCACCCTAGGAAAGACACCCCAGCCTCAGCACTGGCCTTCATCTTGAGGATAAGGTAACAGAGAAACTCTGCTGGAATTGCTCCATAAGGCAAGGGGAAACTGGTTCAGGAAGAGGGCAGGTGGCCAGGCTGAAGGGATAAATTACTTCCTTCAGGCTAGTATGGATTTTGGAGTTTCTAGGAATGGAAACGTGTCCCTGGCTTGCACACAACCTCTGCTGTGTATTTAGGCGGTGGGGTGGGGAAAGCTGCACGAGTTTTAATGGGCCTAGATTCAGGAGTGCGAAGAAGAGCCTGCCCCACCCACCCAGCTGGCACGCAGGCTATAGAGCTGTGCCTTTCAGGTACCCCAAGAATTATGGACCAGCGGCATCAACACTGAAGGGGAAAAGGAAACAAAATGTGTCCTTCCCCAAATTTTTCGGATTTCAGCCTTAGCGAGAAGGGAGGAGGGACCTCTAAAGGTAATTAATGAACTTCCCGCCAACACTGACAGGCGGGAGCTGAGCCAGACTTGTTTAATTTGGAAAATTAAGACATGTGATGCCTCCTGCCCTGGACTCAGCTGCAGCAAACTGACTTTAGAGAGGCAAACTTTTCGGCCAACAATTTGGTAGGAGGAAGGATAACTGGGGGCAAGAAGGCAGAATGGGGGGTGGGAGGATGCAAAAGAAGAGGAGGAAGGTGGAGGAAGTAGGAGACGAGATTAAGCGACCAGTATCCCCTTCCCGACTCTTTGTCACCAGCTCAGCAACCGGGACAGATTCACCAAGTGCAGGACCCTGCCGGTGGACACCTGCCGGCCGGACACCCGGCGCACCAGGCGAGCTCCAACACAAACACACGCACGTGCGCCCCGCCCCCGCCGCGCGCACGCGCCCCGAGGCTCCGGCGGCGCGGCGGCGGCGGGCGCGCGCGCGGTGCTTGCTACCCCCACGCTGCTCCCTCGGCTCGCATCGCTGCACCTCCAGCTCCCAGCACAGCTCCACGCCCGGCCTGCCGACCTGAAGGTGGCGGCTGTGCTAGGTGGGCTCCAGCGAGCGCAGCAGTCCAGGTGGAGAAGCGAGGGAGCGCCGCGGAGCCGCGCAAGTACCCTGGAGGCGGTGTTGCCGGGCGCGGGCCCCTGCGTAAGACGGGAGCCTTGAGAGGCCGGCCAGTGAGGCGCCGCCGCCGGGGGAGGCCGCGACGGAGCTCCAGGACTGGCCATGGGCTGAGGCACGTCCTCTTCGAGCAGGTGCAGTGACCAGAGGTTCCTGGGGGGAGCCCGCCCTGACAGGCCCCAGAGACCGTAAACCCTTCCGGACGCGCCCTACGCAGCTCGGTGCCCTGTTGACCTTCCCTTAGCTCCTCCCCGAAGGCCCGGCTGACCCTGTCACTAAACCCCGCGTCTGCAATCCTAGTGACCCCGAACAGTCCCGGACATGCTGTGTATACCCCTATTCTACACCCATGAGTCAAGACTAGTAGGCCTTTGTACCACCTCTTTTGCCCCAGTATTTTAAGTCCATTGCCTGCATAGTAACTGAGAACTACCTAACATTTCTTCCTTTCTCTTCTAACCAATGGGATGGGGTGGGCGCTGGGGAAGGGGAAAGTGGGAGTGGCCATCCTTCCTCCAGAGTCCCTGGTGACCACAAACCCATCTTCTTTCTCTCAAGCCTGTAGTGAAAGAGATCCTTTCCAGCCCCACCGAAAAACATGCCCGGGTGACAGCCTCCCAGATCTTCCTTGTGGCCTTCCTCACCCTCTGTAGTGACACTATGCAACCTCAGTGTGACCTGCGAGGCCTCTGGCTCCTGCTGCTGTCCTTGTACCTGCTCCTCTCTGAGGTGGCCAGAGCTGGCCGACCAGTGGTTAGCTGCCCTGCTGCCTGCCTGTGTGCCAGCAACATCCTCAGCTGCTCTAAACAGCAACTGCCCAATGTGCCCCACTCCTTACCCAGCTACACAGCACTTCTGGACCTCAGCCACAACAACCTGAGCCGCCTGCGGGCTGAGTGGACCCCCACGCGCCTGACCCACCTGCATTCCCTGCTGCTGAGCCACAACCACCTGAATTTCATCTCCTCGGAGGCCTTTTCCCCAGTACCCAACCTGCGCTACCTGGATCTGTCCTCCAATCAGCTGCGAACGCTGGACGAGTTCCTGTTCAGTGAACTGCAAGCACTGGAGGTGCTGCTGCTCTACAATAATCATATCATGACAATGGACCGCTATGCCTTTGATGACATGGCCCAGCTCCAGAAATTGTACTTGAGCCAGAACCAGATCTCCCGCTTCCCTCTGGAACTGGTCAACGAAAGAGCCAAGCTACCCAAACTAACACTCTTGGATCTGTCCTCCAACAAGCTGAACAAGTTGCCACTGAGTGACCTGCAGAAGCTGCCAGCATGGATCAAGAATGGACTGTACCTACATAACAACCCCCTGGAATGCAACTGCAAGCTTTATCAGCTCTTTTCACACTGGCAGTACCGGCAGCTGAGCTCCGTGATGGACTTTCAGGAGGATCTGTACTGTGTGCGTTCCAAGGAGCTGCACAATGTCTTCAACCTAAGTTTTCTCAATTGCAGCGAGTACAAGGAGAGTGCCTGGGAGGCTCACTTGGGTGAGACCTTTACTATCAAGTGTGACACCAGGCAGCAGGGGATGACTAAGGTGTGGGTGACACCAAGCAATGAACGGGTGCTAGATAAGGTGGCCAATGGCACAGTGACAGTCAAGGATGGCAATCTTCATTTCAACAAGGTGCAGGTTGAAGATGGGGGTGTGTATACATGCTATGCCATGGGGGAGACCTTCAATGAGACACTGTCAGTGGAGTTAAAAGTATACAACTTCACCTTGCATGGGCACCATGACACCCTCAACACAGCTTATACCACCCTAGTGGGTTGTATTCTCAGTGTGGTCCTGGTCCTCATATATCTGTACCTCACCCCTTGCCGCTGCTGGTGCCGGGGTGTAGAGAAGCCTTCCAGCCATCAAGGTGACAGCCTCAGCTCTTCCATGCTTAGTACCACACCCAACCATGATCCTATGGCTGGTGGGGACAAAGATGATGGTTTTGATCGGCGGGTGGCTTTCCTGGAACCTGCTGGACCTGGGCAGGGTCAGAACGGCAAGCTCAAGCCAGGTAACACCCTGCCAGTGCCCGAGGCAACAAGCAAGGGCCAACGGAGGATGTCAGATCCAGAATCTGTCAGCTCGGTCTTCTCTGATACACCCATTGTGGTGTGAGCAGGATAGGTTGGTGGGGAGATTGTGCCCCAGGAGAGGTAATGCACCCCTGAAGGATATGAGGGGATGGAAGAGAGGGCTGGCTGCCCAAGGGAATGGGTTCTTCCTGACCTCTGGGGAATTGGTCATGGGCACAAAAGTAGGCAAGATCCCACTGACGGTGTGGCTGCCGCTAGTTTCAAATATGGATATATTAATCCTCAGGCAAATGCTACACCCCTACCCAAAGTCCTGGCAATTCTCAGTGTAGTAGAGGAGGAGGGGCATGTCTGAGTTGGATGAGAATGAGAAAGGGGTAAAGGGAAGAGCAGATTCCCTAACCTTTTTGAGGTCATCCCTAGCTCCTTAAAGGAAAATCATCTAAAAACATTTTTTTTTTGTCTCTGCCCACCCACACCTGTGAAGTTGTGTGTGTTGGGAGAGCCTCCACAGGAGCCATGTTGAGAAAGCTTCAGTATCTTCTTTGGTCAGGAAGTCACACTTCACAGCGGGGGAATAGGAAATCTTTGGAAAATGAGGCCTTGATTGGTAATGCTCCCCAAGATTGTTGTGAGTCTTTCCTCTAAAGCCTCTTTCCCAGTGAGCCCTGGTAGATGGATCTTAGTGGGACCCTGGCCTGAATGGGCAGCATGTGGGATCTGGTATCTGTGCCTTATACTGGGACCAGTGGCACAGTTACAGCATAAATTAAGAGACCCCATCACAGAATAGCTGCTAGTACAAAACTTGTGGATGCAGGGTGAATTCCAGATAGGCTAATTCCCTGATTGGAAAAACTCTTGGTTAACATTTGCTTCCCAGGATCTGTGTGTCAGACCAGAGTGGGTCGGTGAAGCCAGAACTTTAATGGATAGCTGCTGTAGATGTGATACTGTTGGCCCACTCTCACCAGGACGTTGAGGGTAAATCAGCTTCTGTGATGTAGTAGCCAATGGAACCTATTTGATTTTCCATGTATACCATCTCTTCAGTCTCCTTATCAAGCTAGGTTAGGATTCTGAGTTTCCCTTAATATGCTGCTCTGCAAAGAGAAGACTAGGAAAATCTGGCCCCAGCTCAGTTAGACTGAGTGTGGAGATGGAGGAAACCCAGGTATCTCCTCTGTGTTGACAAGGTTACATCGCTCCTCTCTGAGATCTCACTCTTGGTGCAAAGCCAAAGCATGAGATTTAGTCATCTGAAGGGTTGGAACTGGGTGATCTTTTGTCTCAGGATGGCAATTTGGAGTGCAGCATAGAGTTTTACCCTCTCCTTAAAGCTCAAGTCATTCCTGTAGTGGAGGAAACCAATGGCACTACACTTCCAGATGGAAAGTTCTGCCACTCGATCCCTCAGCCTGAGGTCTGTGCAGTTGTGGTTGTTAGGCCAGAGGAACATAAGAACATTTGTTTCCAGCCAGAATTTCAGAATAGTTTGGGTATGAAGATGACTGCTTTCTTTTAACTTCTTCCTGTAACCATGGTACAGGTCTGAGAGACTATGAGCTTCGGCAGCAGCATGAGCAGGGCAAAGGTGAAATGCTCTTTGACGTTGGTCCTTTTTAATGTCTCTTCTCCTCTGTTTCCTGTCTCTTGAAAGTTCTTCAGGTCCTCTAGTTTTCTGATCTTCCTTTTAGGTTCTAAGAAGTGTTATTTATCTGTGGATGAGAACTGTTTTCTAGGAGGGCCTGACTGTTAAGCCGCCTGTTAAGACTGGGGAAGGGGCTTGAAGTCAATATCTTCTCCTTATCTGTCCCTGGGATCTCAAGGCTGCTGTCCATCTTTTATTAATAACCTAGTTTGGTCAAGAGAGAGGTGCAGCAATTTCCCTCAAGTAGTTGCATGCTCATAGCTATGCACGCTCCTAAATATGCATGCACACCAGCACCTCGACCTCCAACAGGACAATGGATCTGTAGTCCCCACTAACGCCACTTCCAATAGTCTCTCACTTTGTGCACAACTTTATGCACACTTTTCTTGTGCTGTAGGAGAGACAGTGACCATGCCAGGCATCTTAAATATACAAACTGTTATACTTTAATTTTTGAACTGCCTGAACTTTCATATCTCCATGACTCTGAATCACTTCTCTGGAAAAGTTAGGAGTCAGAGGGACCATGGGTTGAAGATCTTTTGAGAAGGGGTCGTGAGGCCCTAGGTAGTTCTTCAGACTCCTGAGAAAACTTCCTTAAAAATTACATATACAAGATACTAAGAACTAGGGCAATGAAGGACCCAGAAAGAAACTAGCAGGGGCCAAGAAGCTATGAATTGCTCTTCCTAATGTTAACTGCTCTAATAAGACAAAAGGTGGAGGAAAACATTTTCTGGCTATACCCCAGAGACTTACAAGGATTTGTCACCAGAGCCACAGGCACCAGGACTCTCTCCTCAGACTTAGCAAGAAACATGGGAAAGTATTTTTTCATGCTGCAATTTTTCATCTTACTACCCAGGGCTCTGAAACACTTTTAAAATGAAAGTCAAATGAAGCAAGCCTTCTGGGGCATTTTAGCTGCGCTCCATGAGAGTTAAGGGGCCATTTTCTTCCTGAGTCCTTGCAGCTCTAAGTCTCCCTACCGTATCCACTAGTTTGAGATACCTCGAAGATGTGCCAGGTTGCCCCCATGAGAGGTTTAACTGATTAGCTTCTCGTGGTTTCAGTTGATAAAACCCAAAGGTGGCTGGGGGACTGAATACTCACCAAAAGCATACCCTTCAGCAAGCTTTGTAGAACTTGGGTAGAAACTACCAGGTGTGGTTATAAGACACCTCCTCCCCTCACCCTACCCTGCACCAGTAAGCCAGACATATCTCCCAGGAAGCAGGTGTCCTTGGAGACAGAATACGACAGGGCTCTACAATCTGTCCATGTAACTATTTGTGATCGTTTTTTCTTTGCTTGTATTTATTAGGCCTCTGAGAAGGGGGCAGGGGAGGGTACATCTCACCTGGGGAGAGCAAAGCCAATTGATTCCAGTTTTGTGTGTGTTCTTACCTCTGTATGTCTTCCAGTGTCCAGGACCCTGTTCCTCCCACTTGTGTACACCCAGGCTGGCAAATCTAAGAGCCTGTGGGCTCTGAAAACTAGATAATGACCATTAAACCTGGCTTGAGTCTCTGTTCTAGCATGGTCTGTGCTGGTTTATTTTATCTTTTAAGCTTGTGGGTGGGATTTATGGTACCTTGTATAGGTACAGCGGCCTAGACAGAGAATCTTTAAATGCCAATATAACAATATGGGTAAAACTGACATCTAAACAATAAGATACACTAGAGTCAGAAGCCAGATAGTAAATACTTTAGACTCTGTAGGTCACAGTCTGTTTTACCTCATCTATGCTGCTTTAGCCTGATAGTGTCCACAGGAAGTACATGAATAAATGATTGTGGTTCCGTTTCAACGTATTAGTCCATTTTTTTTGTTGCTATCATGAAATACTTCAGGCTAAGTATTTTACAAAGATTTAGGGCCAGGGATTTAGTTCAGTGGTGTAAGTACCTGCCTGGCAAGCATGAAGTCATGAGTTCAATCCCTGGTACCACCAAAACACAAGAAAGAATTAATTTAGCTCACAGTTTTTAAGGATCAAAATTCAAGATTAGGTGGCCCCATCTGGTTGACCTCTGGTGAGGGCCTTATAAGTGATGGCATCACAATGGTGGGAACACAGATGGAAGAGATCACATAGTGGTGAGACAGGAAGACAGATTTAGAGGTCAGGCTTTTTATAACTTGCTCTTGTGGGAACTAACCAGGGTCCCATCAGTACTACATTAATTTATCCCTAAGTCCCACCTCTTAAAGGTTCCATCGCTTCTCAAAACAACCACACTAGAGACCAAGCTTCCAGTACAGTTACCTTTGGGGTAACAATTAAAACAATAACCAAACCATAGTGCATAATAAAAATTTATTTATGGATGTTGAAATTTGAATTAGATACAATTTCAGCATTTTTTTTTTTTTTGAGACAGGGTTTCACTATACAGTTCAGGCTGGCTTTGAACTCATTTTGTAGCCCAGACTAGCCTCAAACACAGCAGTCCTCCTGCCTCAGCCTCCTGATTGCTGGGATTACATACATGAATGACACCTGGTTCAGTATGTCTTTTTGGTGTTTTTTGCTTTTGTAACCGTTTAAAAATGTAGGGATTTAGCTCAGCATCATAAGCACCTGCCTGTCAAGCACAAGGTCATGGGTTCGATTACTGGTACCAAAAAAAATTTTTTTTAAAGTGTGCTTAAAAATGTAGGACTGGAAATATAGCTCAGTAGCATAAGTGCTTGCCTGGAAAATGCATGGTCCTGAGTTTGATTCCCAGGACCTAAATAAATAAATAATAAAAATATAAAAATTATCAATAGATCACAGACCACACAAATCCAGGCAGTAAGATGGTTTGACTACTGGAATATATTTTCCAAGCCTCTGAGACAGATTCTCAATTATTAGGCTTTAGTAAGCAGGTTTAGAAATTCTATGCCCTGGGCTAAGACTCAAAAGAAAATGAAGGTTTTCTGGGTCTGAGGGGAGGATTGACTCCTCCACAGAATGCTCTTAAAAGTCTAGATTGAGCTTACTAGGGATACTGTGGGAAAATGATTGGAATGGGTTTTGAAACATAGTGGGAACCCACTCACTTACATGTAACTTTGATTATTATGAGTGTATTTTCATGTTGTAAATGGAAGCCATTTTAAGGCCAAAGTATACTCATTTAATGCATAAATTAATACTCACCAACAGTTTAGTGAGTTCTAGGCATTATGTGCAATGAGAAAATGTAATCTTCACTTTTTTGGTAAAGATATAGCCTACCAGAAACTGGAATGGATTCTAAACTCTAATCAGCCAAATTCATTGACCACTCTCTTGATACTTCTAGCAGGGGATTGTCCCTTTGGGATTGTAGGTCCCAAAGGGAGAGAGAACATGTAACAAGGAGGGGGAAAAAAGGAAATTGAAAGGATAAGAATTTGTGTAATTACCTAATTTCTTAAATTTATAAAATTTCAACCAGCAGGCAGGTCCCGGTCTGCATATTGTATGTATGCATGTGTGTGTGTGTTATGTATGTATATGTATGAATGGTCCTGGAGATTGAATCCAGTCCCTCACACATATTAGAGCAAGCACTACCTACATCCCCATCCCTTTTTATATTATTTTTAAAATTTGGGACAAGATCTTGCTAAGCTGCCATATTGGCCTCGAACTTGCAATCCTCTAGCCTTACCCTCCCAAGATAGGATAACAGGCATGCACTACCATGCTGGCTGGAAGTTAAGTCTTTTTTAGTTCATGAGGAACAGTTGAGCTGGTGAAGGATACAAACATCTTACAACCAGCACATCAGATGGATCAGTGTTGGCAATGAGTAATAAAATGATGGATTTTCATGTCAAAGCCCTCCCATAGCCCATGTTTACAGTTTTTTGTCTTTGCAAACTTTTTGCTATGGCTGACAGTTTGGCCCAGAGGATAAGCTGGTAAAGAGAATAGGTGAGATCAGGCATATTTAGGGTAAAGAGAGCAGCCTGAGAATGACTAGTTATTCTCTCCTGTTTCTTGGCCCCTGCCACAACCCATCTCTAAGCCTGATTTTCTGTTTTGTTCTTTGCAGTGTTATGGATTGAACTCAGGGCCTTCACGCTGATCCATATCTCCATTGCGTTATTTTATTTTTATTGTTGGATATAGGGTCTCCCTAAGTTACTAAATTGCACAGTTTGGGATTGAATTTGCAAGCCCCTAACTCAGCCTCTCAGAGTTCTGGGTTATAGGTCTGTGCCACCAGACATATCTTTTTTTTTTTTTTGTCTTTTTTTTTTTCTTTTTTATCGGTACCGGGAATCGAACTCACGACTGCCTGCTTGTAAGGCAGATGCTTATGCCGCTGAGCTAAATCCTCAGCCCCCACCAGGCATATCTTAGGCCTAAATTTTGATACTGTTTTCTCCATCATCCCAAGGAAGTTCATAGCCATATTGCTTCAACTCTGCTGCCTTACGCCACCCAAAGTCACAAGAAGTTCCCAGATCTTGGCCAAGATGTGCAATTGTGTATGCCATGGCTTATAGCACTTTCACCACCCCACCGTAAGTAGCACTTCAGGGGGTGGAGGAGGCTAATGTGACAGTTGCCTTTTAGAACGGAAAATGAGAGTTCAGAGCATGGCCTAGACTGTTTCTTTCACCTGGTCTCTCAACTCCTCCCCTTTATGTATTTGTACTACTTGTCTCCCAGGAAACTAATGGAGTAGCTTCAACTTTCCCCACACACATAGCAGAAAAAGCTCAGGCTCCTTCAGTAGGATAGTTGGCTTTTCTGGACAGGCCACAGTAGATCTATCCCAGATGCTGATTCTCCTAGGGCTTGAGAGAGGAAGGCTAAAGTAGCTGTTAATCAAGCCTTTTCATCAGGTATATAAACTGACAAGTGGAAAATATCAAATGATGAAGATACTTAAGATACATCCTAAGACCTTCCCAGTGAGCCTAGTTATTGTGTCTGTGCCCCCTCCCTGAGCAAAGAGGGAATAGAACAATGGCCTGAGAACCATCTTTCAGTGAGCCAGAATATGTAGTCCTGCAGTGGGACGTCTAAGTGCCCTTCAGTACTGGCATACATAAAGTGAGTCATAACCACCTCCCACTTCTGCCTTAGTTGGTCAAAATCTGCTTTTGGTGTGGGACTAAGCACAACTGGGCATACTTAGGTTGTGGGAAAAGTAGGAATATACTTTAAAGATAGCAGTGCTATGGGCTATCAGGTATACTCACTGAAAGAGTTGACTTGAAATGGTTCCTTAGTCTGCTCCCAAAAGAGGTTAAAAAAGAAGTTCTGGCAATAGCAAGTGGATTAAAAATGTACTGTTAGCCAGGCATGCTAGTGCATGCCTGCAAGCCAGCTCAGCACTCAGGAGGCTGAGGCAGGAGGACTGCTGTGAGTTCAAGGCCAGTGGGACTACAAAGTGTGTTTTAGGCCAGCCTGAATTGTATAGTGAAACCCTGTCTCAAAAAGACAAAAAACAAAAACCAAAAAAAAATGTGTTATTCAGAGACCTCCTTGGTGAGGAGCCAAGTCTTCAGGGTGGTGTAGGGAGGAAAGTAGTGTTCACTGGAAGTAATTTTGTCTGTGTGAGTCCAGCCCAGTGCAGAGACTACTGCCCCCCACCCTCCAGGACAGATCTAGGGCCCTATCCTCTCACCTTTAATTTATGGCTTCTTTGTGTCCATGGTCGTGAGAATGAGTGAGATTATGCCTACAATTCCTGATTAGTATTTAATTCCTAGGTTCCAGGATGGGGGGGGGGAGTTAAAAAGCAAATATTAAAACCTGTGTGTTGCTGTTGCTCCTGCCTCTCTGCACTTACTCCAAGCTGTTCTGTTCTCAGGCAAATGGAATGGAAAGTATCCTCCTTCCTCAGATTTCAAATTTAAACAGACTTTCATGGCATGCGAGTATGTGTGTATGTGTATGTGAGTGAATTTCAATAAAGCATTTGGAGGAGGAAGAGGAGACTGTGATCCTACTCCAAGAATCTGACATAAGGAAGGGAAACCAACTGGACCTCTGGAAGCCAGAAGCCATGTCCATCCCCAGAGCTTGGCGTGAGGGCTTGAGGCTACAGAGGGAAAACAAGAGGGGTCAGGATGGCGGTATGGTGTTTTCTATTATCACTTCTCACTTCCTGACTTATGTGCCCCTCCTTGCTAAGAAGGACGAAATCAGGGAGAGGATATTTAGCTGGACCTGTGGCCAGCAGCTCCTATCTAAGACCAGCTCTGGCTAGCCCTAGAGGACAGTTGTTCTGACTCCACCATTAGTAGTTAGCCCCATGACCTGAAAACACTAGCTAGGCAGCAGTTAGAGCAACCCTCACTGGTTATGGCCTTGGTGGCATTTCTGGCTCCTGGAGTTCATAAAAACTGACCTTGCATCTTAAAGTAAGAAATGTGTCTCTTGGGTCCCCCAAGCATCATTATCCATAAATGTTTATTGCCTCCCTAAGAAGCATTAAGCCCAGAGCCAGTGAGAGAGAAAAGGACAAGAACACAGTAATACCAGCTGTTTACATAATTTAATGCTTTGAACTTTCCATCTCCTGTTAACATGGGTTCTCTAATCTAACTCTCTCAGCTTCCCTGTGAGGTAGGTCAAATAGCAAATGGTTTGCCTGCGGCTACACCAGAGGTGGGGACTGAGTAAACTGATACAGCAATTTTCCCAGGTTCCAGGTCAGTGTATCTTTTATGTTATGATGCACAGGCTATTTATGCCAACCACACACAGGGGGATCAGAGACACTAAACCAGAAGCCTCCCTGCTCCCTGAGCTTGCAGAGAGGCACTGGAAAAGCTTAGGTTGAGGGGTTGGGATCCAGAGTGCCCCCTGAAGGCCACAACACGTAAACAGAAGGAAAGCCAGGAGTACTAAAGGTTCCAGGTCACCAGCTGCCACTGCCACTGCCACCACCAGTCTCAACTGAACACACACTGTATTCCCTACAACCTTTTTCATGGGCTCAGGACTTAGTAGTTTATGGAGGGGACTCACTACCTGTTTCCAGAAAAAGCCTCAGGGATGGCCAGGCCACAAGACTCCTGACTCCCCCTTTCCCACAGTGCCTCCCCATTCTGTCACACTCTGCAGCCCAGGAAGAGGAGGAAAGTGAGGGCTGTTGACTCAACCTGCAAGTGCTTAGAGATCTGGAGCTGAAAGGCCCCAGCACCATTCAGCTAATGATTATTATTAACTGAACAGGCCTTGGCATAGCAGCCAGCTGGCTCAGGGATGATGCCTGCATCTCCCACAGTGAGGTTGGAAAAACAAGACCCACAGCAGCCATGCATGGGGATGCCAGGATGGGGAAAATGAGAAAGAATGGACAGGCCAGTGTCAGGGAGTAGGGAAGGGTAGTCTGCCTTGTGAGCAGTCAGGAGAGGAGGTACAGGCTGGCTAGTGACAACAACACATCTCCAGTGGAGCTGACAACCAAAGAGGTGAGGCTGGACAACTTCCTCAGACATGCAACTTCATTCAACACCACTCCCAGCCCTGATAGGACTCAAAGAAATAAGTAGTTACAGGAAAAGTGGGGGCTTGTAAGAGGTATTCAAACCCAGAATGGCAATCCCATTACCATTTGGATCTGGATACAAAGCTATCTATGTTGCTAATGTACTCAAGGTTGAGTCTGAATATAATCAAACTTGGAACATAATCAAATTTGGAATCATCATTTAGGGAGCCTGATATGGAAATCAGTGCAAATGACAGCTTTTTTGTTTGTTTTATTTTTTAATCTGAGCACCCTGGAAGGTTTTTTTTTTTTTTTTTGGTTTGTTTTTTCTGTTTGTTTTGTAGAGCAGCTTTCCCTTCTCAGGGAAAAGGACAGCCATCTTGCTTCTCCCTTGAGGCCTTTGCCTGGCTGAGGGGCCCAGCTAGTACCCAGACATCAGGAGATCCAGAGAAGTGGGGGAGGGGGAATAGAAGGAGGATAGAGCACACAGCCAGGGGGCATATGTTGTGGGCAGCCACTGAGATCCCAGCTACAGGAAGAGTACCCTGGCACTGAGGTCTAATGGTTGTCCAGCTGCTGCCCCAGGATGTGAGGACAGGTGGTGATGGAGGGAGAAATGGAAAGATGGGAGGGGAGGAAGGTTCCCCCACAATCTGGCCTACCAAAATAAAAGGCTCCTGTTGGTGACCAACTCGCTACACTACAGTCAGACTGGGCTAAACAGACCGCCTAGGCCCTGCTCTCCAGGCCCACTGGTCAGAGAGACGACAGCTGGGTCCCTTCCTCCTGCAGAATATAAATGATTCCCCTTCCTCCCAGGGCTGGGAATAGACATCAGATGGCACAGCCCACGCAAACTGCCGGCTGTCAGCACGCCTGCCTGCCTGCCCGCCCGCCCACCAGCCCCCGCACCACCTGGGAGGAGGCAACACCTCAGGCAGACTCAGGCTTTCCGGCATTGCCTGCTGCTCAGAGCAGGCTGATGAGCCTTACCAGGCCCTCTCACCCCGTACAGACCCTAGCACTGGCCATGATCAGGGGAGGGGTAGAATGCCTGGATCAAAGTGACCCTAGATGATAATCTCCTCCATGCAACCCAGTAACTACTGCTTCTAACTTTACATCATGTTGGGTAGTGTGAGGTGGAGAGAGGACAATCACCCTCTGCACATCCTTTAGATGCTCAACATCTACAGAGCTCCTGGAAGATGCCATCTCACTTAGGAGAAATAGTGAGGCCCACTGGGAATGTATCTGCCCTCTCAGACCTCATTCCTATGCTACTGAATCACACCAACCTGCTTGCTTCTGAGTCATATGCAGAGGAAGCCCGGAAGCTTGAGAAGGCCCAGGACATTTAAGATACTAACATCAAAGAAGGCTTCTCCCTGATCACAGGAAATGGATCCCAGGCCTCCCAGTTTCCAATGGGTTGTATTTGTATGGAAAGCCAATTATTTCCAGTCCTGTGATCTATGGAGGTCTCATCATCCTGAATGAGCTAGACCATTGCTAACCAGTTTGGCATCTAGCCCTTATCACTGAAGGCAGTCCGGGGAACTACTTTTAGCTGGAATGAGGAGGAGGGTTTTCTGCAAGGAAGAGATCCCAGCCCTCATTTGCCAGCTGGCCAAACAGACCTCTCTTGGGTCAAAAAGCTGACAGGAGATGACAACTAAGGAAAGCTTGGATGACAAGGAGAGAAAGGGAACCAAGGAGACTTTGTTCTCCTTAGATCAGAAGAATCCTGCCGACTTCCTTGGTCTTTATGTTGTTCTAAAAGCATCAAAATAGCTATGTGCTAAGGCAAGACCCTGAGCCCTAATAAGAGCAAAATGTGAAATGCCCAAGACTACTTTGCCTTGAGAATAGAGGTAAGGGGAAGGAACACATCCAAGTTCTGCAGGCCAGATCCTGAGGTGGACTAAAGGAAATTTTTTAACTGAGCTAAGGATTCTATAAGAAGCTAAGAGCCTGGGTAAGCCAATGGCCATCATACCTTCAAAAATTTTAAAGTGACTTTAGTGCCTTTACTGTCTTGGAGTCCAGGGGACATTCCCTTGGGCCCTTCTGACCAATGCCAGATCCCTTGTGCCCTGCTCCAGGAGCCAAATCGGCAAGATTTCTGAAGGGCCACAGGGGCAGACATCTTTCTCAAGGGGGTAAAAGGAGAATGAATATAAAAGTTATATCCTAAGTCTGCTACATGGTCCACACAGTACTGAGTGGGGAGAGGGTTCAGTGACATCAACTTGAAAAATATTGAATATTAGAGATGAAAGGGACTTAGAGATGGTTTAGAAACATTTGCTTGATGAAGAAACTGAGGTCCTGAGATACAGAATTTATCTAAGGTTATACAATAACCTAAGAAGACCACAAGCAAGACCCATGGGTTTTCTCCACTACATCACATTGCTTTCTCAAATGGGACCCAACTATCGGTAGTTCACTCATAACTTGCATGAATCCAACTCTTCATTTCAAATGGGAAATCACCACCACTGCCACCACCACCATCACCTAATACTTCTGTCTTCCATCAAAAGTGGAGGCTTCAGGCTCAAATTCTCTATCACCTTCCACTTGTACCACATACACTTCCTCATTTTTGCCCACTGAATCATCACTAATAATATATGCTTGGGTTTTTGCAGCTCCTGGCCTAATTATGAAGTACAAAAATCCAAGCCCTTCTAAAGTAGGTCCCTTGTTCATCAAGGAACCACTGAAGTCCAAGGCAAGTAGCCCTCCTGAATTCTGTTTGGAGACACTCACATTTCCATTTTCTTCCTTGGTAAGTAGGATCTGGAAATCTGGTGCATGATCACCAAGGCTGAGTAGAGGGGCAGTGCCAGGCACAGGTACCAGGCTGCACCTTTGATCTGGGCCTGGAACCACACTGAGTACATTCCCAGGAGCACTGTTACTGTTGCCATCAGGTATACCAGCAGTCCACATGTCAGATGATAGAGCTTGAGGCGAGCCACCCTTGAGACCCTCGCTGCCCGGGGAAAGAGGAGGCACAACCCACACAGTGCCTGGGTGCCAGTGGCTAGCAGCGTCAGAACTCCCACCCAGCTGTGCCAGGACACCAGATGGGGCAGCTCACTGCGGATCTTGCTGGAGATGATGAAGCCCAGGCCTAGGGCAGCACAGAGGATGGTAAGGGTCTGCCCTACCCAGTGGAGCCGGATCCAGGCCTTTCGGGTGCAGAAGAGGAATGGGGAGTGCTCAGGCGAGAAGATTAGGATGGCCTCAGCCATGCAGAGGCAGAACTGTGAACACAGAAGAGGGCCAATGAGCCGCAGATTTGGTTTAGAGGCTTGAGAAAAAGGAGGTAACCTCACATATCCAAATGGAGAACAAAGGGTGGAGGCTACAGGACTTCTGCCAAGACCTCCTGCTTTATAAGTCAGCACTTGAATAATGGATTTGGTACTTGAATGTAAGTCTCATCGTGCCAGATGACATTTGCCTTCCCATTTTGGGACCAGTGGAACAGCAAATGTTAAACTTTCTCCTGAACTTTGGGGGCAAGGACAGTGATGATGATAATATGCCTTCTACTTCTTCTTTTCAGGACCCAGTGAAGTAATCTCTCCTATGCCCTGTCATCTTCTTAAACACCAGACACTTTACCCATGGCCCAGTCCTCCCTGTTTCCCAGCCCCATAGACTATGGGGAGAGATGAAGCCCTGGCTGTTTACCCCACGTCTCTGAACCTTAGTCTGAGCCTCCTGAAAGTTGACTGCTTTCCCACGGGTGATGCTAAGTATATCCAGAATCAGTTGCAGATAGAAGCTCAAACTCACCGCCAAGGCCATGAATACTGGATGCCAGGAGAAAAGACCTAAGAACCAAAGAGACCAGGCTGATGACGTTTCAGCACCACTATTCCCGCACCCCTCTCCCACTCTCTACCCCTGCGGCTAGGTGGAGCCCAAAGACTCTGGCTACAGTGGAAAGGTCAGTATTCATTCCAAACCTACTCAGGAACTCAGGGCAAAGTGGAGTGGGTTAGCAACCACAAGGGGCTCCCAGTAAACACAAGCCATCCTGGTTTGGGATCCCCATTCGGCCCCTATTTTGGCTATCAGCTCTGTGCTACAGTACACCTCCCTCCCTCCCGTTGTATCCTTCCCCCAAACCCAACATCCTTAACCCCACTCCTTTTAGACTCCTCAGGCCCCGCCCACCAGTCCCTAACAACCCCTCTGCGGCCAGACCCTCCACTGTTCCGGGTCCCCTTTGCATAGCTGCTGAGAGCTGCCCCTCAAGCACCTTGGCTCCGCCCCTCCATGTCCCGCCCCTCCCCTCCCCGCACACTCACTGGTTCCTGGCCGGGACAGCGCAATCAGAAAGATGGTGAAGCCCAAAGCTACCAGGTGCGCCAAGATCCCACTGCCTCTCCGTAACCAGCGGGTCAGTCTCGGCTCCCTCGCTTGAATGGGAACCAGACCTACCTCCAGAGGCTGCATGGTCGTGCCGGGCCAGCCCCCACAGTCCAGCTGCCAGAGGCGTCTTCCGGGTTGGTGATGGCAGAGGCTGCGGCGGCTGCAGGAGAGGCTCCTCCCTGGGGATGCCACCAGCAATGCGGCGGCGGCGCCCACAGCGCCCCCTGGGGGATGGCGGGGGGAGCCTCAGGGGCCGCTCCCAGGAGACCCAGACCTGACAGCTACCAGCTACATTTGTATCTTTGTGCCTACAAGGGTTGTATCTTAAGCCGCCTGTGGATATTACATCTGTGGCAACTGCTATCAATGCTCAAATCACGCAGTTGGTATGTTGACCTGAGTGTGAAATCAGTGTTTTTAGCAGCTTTACTGAAGTACTGGGATTTCCCTGGCTGTTGACTCTCTCCTGCCTTCTCTTTGGATTCAAGGGAACAAAATTTCTCCTTGCCCAAACACAAGGAGAAATAAAAGAACAAGATGAAAACCTAGTGCCCCGCACCTGGAGAATTCAGGTTTGAGGGTGAAGAGAAAGATGCTACTTTCATCCCCCATCTGCAGTTGTCTCCAGCTGAGATATTCAGAACTAGGGCACTCCCAGCCTTGCCGCCCCCACAGCTGCTGAAGCCCTGAGGAGCAAGGTGATCCTGAGGAACCAGGGCCTCCTACACCTTAAGTTTTGCAAGTGACCTCCCTATTGTTTCCTGCCTACAGACAGGGGTAGTCCAGCCCAAAGAGCCCTGTCCTTAAGGGAAAAACCACTGGCCAAGAAGGCACTAAATAGACTTCAGCATTAATCCTGAGAACAGTTACCAACCTAGCTCAAGCTCCCTGTGTGGCTGAAAATAGGATACTAGTAAGACGTGGGAAGGGCAGGAACAACCAGAAAAACAAACAATAATATGGAATAGGATGGAGGTGTAGCTACTGGAAGACCAGGGTAAGGAAAAGGATTAGGACAACCTCCCATAGAACCACAGGGTAAAGACCCTAAAGTGTAGAGCCAGAGATGCAGCTCCCCTCCCCTTATCTCCCTTTCCAATAGGACCATAGTCTGCTCTAGGGTCTGAATTTCAGGAACCTTGTTCATTCAGACATATACATCCCTCATCACCCTATCGGAAGATAAAGACTCCTCAGTGGTACAAACCCCAGACCCAGACTGAGTATATATATCCCCCCCTGGGGAGCTAGAGCCTGACTACCCTATCATCTCAGCCTCCTGGGTGGGGTTGGGGGACAATAAGGACACTCGTTTTGCTACATTGTTTTTCTTCCTTTTCTGTGTTTCTGTTTTTATATTTTCTTAGCAGCAACAGAACAGGGAGACAGTCTTGAGGTATTTTAAAGAGTTTTTTTCTTAAAAAAAATAATATAAAGTTATAAAAAGCGGCAGCAGCCTGGGACCCAGATCTGGAGGGGAGGAGGTGCTGGCGGCTCCGTTGCAGAGGGCAGGCACTTTCTCGTTAATGGGCTTTTGACTGTAAGAAGACAAGAGGCAAGAGACAGGGTCAGGATGAGGACTCGAAGTCATCTCACCCATTGAACTATGCAGACACTAAAGGCTAAACCCTGACTTTTTTTCTGCTCGCCTAGTAAGTGAAACTGGGCAAGGGAAAGATGAATGCCAGCTCAACAGGCCTGGATAGTGAAGTTGAAGAACATATGTGCATGCTTGTACACATGCATGTGAATGAACATACACACATAGATACACAGACACAGATGGTCAAACCCCAACAACTGTCAGACTGCACTGGACTATACCAAGGGAGGTGGTATACCTTAAACTCACACCTAAACCAGGAGACCACCCCCCCCATCCTGTCTTCTGTAAGTCCTTCTTAGCAAACATTTTACCCTAGTTTAAAGCAGGCTGCTTCAGGGCTTCCAAGGGAAAGGTAGATACACCTAGCTGAAGGTTTTACTAGAAACCCTGGAGAACCAACTATCACCAGAGAACCTGGAGGTGAGCAGAGGTATAAGGCTGGCATCCATGTCTCTTGCATTGTGTACCTGCCTTTCAGTGTCCTGATGTAACAGAAAAAAACAAGGAACAAGACCAGCCCATACTTCCTGTGGGCTGTTTAGGAACCCAAACCCCTTCTCCTTCAAGGGTTATAGGTAGCCTTAGATCCTGGTGCAAAGCCATAGCAATTCAGAAAATAGCCCCCTCTGCTTAAAGGAAAAGCAAGGGCAGACAGGAAGCAACATGCCCTGAACTCACAGGAGAGGCTGTGGATAGGGGAAGATCCAGCACTTGATGACCTCTCTCTAAAGTACTGATCTAGAAACTCTCAATTTCCTTTTGTTTTCCTATTCCCTGTATAATCACCTACTTAACACCTTTCCCTGTCAGGTACCCACTGCGTTCCCTCTACTCAGCCTTCCTGATCCCTCTCTGCCCATGCTCTTTGGGGAGCTGGGCTGGTACCTTCAGTGTAGAGCACTTCTCCTCAAAGGCCAGAGCTGGGCCTGGCTTCTTGCGGCGCACAGAGCAGACTGTGTCAATAGGGGCACCAGCCTGACAGTGCTTGGCCTTCACTGGCCGGCAGTAAGTGGCCAGGTTTTTCCGCTTCTTGGCTACTTCATCCTCAGAGAGACAGTTGGTTGGCAGGGCCTTGGCTGGGTGTCCAGCGGCTCCCCGGTTCTCCAGTTGAGAAGCCTTGACAGGTGTGGAGGGCAGATGAAGAGAACCCCGACAGTCCAGGGGCCCTGCCCGCTTCATTCTTGGTCCCACTGTCCCATTAAGGCTCATGGCCAGGGCTGTTTTAGTCTTGGCTGAGAGACCCCGGCAGCCGGATGGTTTGCCTTTTCCAGTGGGTTCAAGGATGCAAGTCCGTTTGAAAGTAGTAGGGCCAGGGGATAACTTCCGTTTTCGAGAAGGAGCCTCCACCTCCACCCGGTCCTTGCCTTTGGATGACTTGCTAGCCTTGGAAGGTGGCAGCTTGCTGAAGGATGGGGATGGTGTGTTGGCAGGCAGTGGTGAGGTGATAGCCTGGCTGCCACCCATGCACTCCGCCTGACTGCAGGCAGCTGCCACACTGGGGGAGCCTGCAGGGTAGCTGGGAACAAGGCTGTCCTTATTAGGTGTGGAGGCTAGACAGGCAGGTCTAGGGGATGGGCCTGGAAGTCGGGGGCAGTTGCCCATAGAGGATGGGCTCAGGGGAGCAGATAAGGCGGAGCTAACAAGGTGGGATGGAGGTTCAGCCGCTGGTGGGATCTTCCTGCAGCAAAAAGAGAGTACTGCTGTGACTGACAAGCAAATAAGAGGACTTCCCAACACATACCAGTCCCCCTGCCCTGCCTAGAAATTGTCAGGAGAGCCCCAGAATTGCTGCCATCTGCTGGGAGACAGTGGAAGTAAGAGGTAGGCAGGAAGCACTGGAAGAGGAAAGAATAAACTCATAGTGTATACATGAACTACATATATATATATACACATACACACACATATATATATGTAGATGACCTCATTTTTAAGTTTCCATTTGGGCATCCTCTATCCCAAGTTACTCCAAATGTGCTGAAAGTGATAAGAGGAAGAGTCTAGGCTCATCCCCAGATTATCCATTCCTGGCCTGCTCCAGGCTGCTTGGTCCCCTTCTCCACTTCATGTCACTCCCTAGCTGGGGTAATCTTGGCAAAAAGCCAGAGACACTAATGGGCATGTGTAAGGACAAGGGCTTTTAAAGTCCATGTATGTGTATGCTCATCTTGGGAAGGAAACTTCTGGGCCCAAGAGACTCACTTCCACATGTGTGAGTTGAGGTGCCGTTCCAGCATGGAGCTGAGTGCAGAGCAGAACCGGTCCAGCCGGCGGCTAAACACATAGCATCCTGGGCTCACCAGGCGGCTCCCAAAGGTGCAGAACTGGAGGCAAAATGAAGGGACATGGTTGGCAGTGCCTGAAGTACAAGGAGGCATCTGTACACAAGATCTGACCTCCTCTCCATACTGTGGGCCAGGAGGACTGGGCCACCCACCACCCCAGGCCCTTGTCCCAAGTCCTTACCGCCTGTGGCCGCGGGGGCCGGGTTGCATAATGGCAGTCAGGGGGGAGGTGGAGGTCGTCAGATGTCCCCTCCTCCTCACTCTCCTCGCTGGAGGCCTGGGCCCCACCCCGGGGCAGAGGGAAAGGGAACAGGCCTGGGTCCCCATCACCACCACAGGGGCTTTCATCATCCAACTCACTCTCAGAGGAGGCCCGGGACCTGGAAGGGCCAAAGGGGAGGTGAGGATGATGTGACTGGGGTGGGATCAGGGTAGGGGTGTCCCTGAACCCATCAAGCTCAAAAGGCCAGGGCTGACACCCTGGTGGGCAATCAGAGGAAGAAGGAGGAAGATAAGAAAGAGGGCAAGATGAAGCTTACAGGGTAAGAGACAAAGCCCAGGGCCACAGCTCCCAAGGGATTCTCTCCCCAGCCCCTTCACTTCCCAGGCCCTGCCTCCTCAGGGGAAAAATCTGCTCCAGATTCGCCTCCTCCAGAAAATCTTCTGAGCTTAACTGCACCCAGCTCTGGTCAGCCCAGTCAACTCTCTCAACCCCCTTCTTGCATCACATATTCCTGTGAGCCTGTCTGGGAGCTGAGCCTGTTTCGTGTCTGCCCCTCGTGTGACAGGCAGAGATGAGTGTGTGTCTCCTTCGGCAAGGCAGGCTCTCCCCGGGGTCCAGCGCAGCCTCTGCACACGAAGGGGCCAGTGAATAAATACACAGTAGGACTGCCTCACCCAGGACCCTGACCCTTTCAGCTCCCCAATGATAGGTTTTAGGTTTTTGTAAGTAGCTGGGAAAATGTTCAAATCCTGGGTGTTGGATCTGGCTTGCCACAGAGAGGCGGGGGTACTGGGATATGTGTGGGCAGGAACAGGGAGCCACCTGCTTCTACACCATTGCCAGGGCCCAGGTATCCCCCCCACAGTCAAGGCTGAATGAGTACATTTTCTAGAACACTCCCTGGGCCTGTCTCCAAAGGGTCCCTGTTGCCTTAGCACCCGAATATCCCAGTTAAAGTGGGGCTGGATCTTGTACATACCTGGGCAGTGCACAGTATGGGTAGGTCTGCTTGGCACGAGCAGAGAAGGTGCTGCTGGGCGCAACTGTCGCTGACACAGCCTGGACTGAGGAAGGAAGCTCCTGGGAAGGGCGCTCGAGAGCTGGCTCTTTGCGTCCTGGGCTCTTCTCCTTGGGAGACTCCCCTTTGCGGGAGTTGGCCTTCAGCTCTGCCACTAGCACATCAAAGTCCTTGGCTCGGCCCTGGACCTCTCTGCGCTGGTGCACCGAGTGTATCTAGAATACAGCAGGATGGAGGGATGGGAACCGGGTGTGAGCTCAGCACAGGTGAGGGGCAGTAGTGTGCCCTGCCCTAAGTGAATAGGGATGGGAGTGAGAAGGTGTGAGTGTGTTCCCCCAAGAAACGAACCCTTCTTTGGGATGGGAGAACCTACAAGTCACTCTCAGCCTGCTGCTCCCACCTTGTGCCCACTGGGAGTTATCTTCCTCTCCCCAGCCCTAGAGTGAGTCTAGCTCCATCCCTTCAACTGGGTCTTTAGTAACCTATAAATTCCTCTTCCTCATCCAGGTCCCATGTCTGTGCTGCCCCCCATTCCCATCCCACCATGCACTGGGAATGGGGGCTACCTTGCAGGTCAGCAGGCGAGTACAGATCTTTTTGGTCTCTGGATTTATGACCCCACACTGCCGGTTGAGGTCGCACTCCTTCCCTATGGGGAAAGTGGTCACAATGAACCTCAAGGGCATTTCTCAAAGGCCCAGGAAAAATTCAGACAAAAGCAGAAGAGCCTCCAACCCTTGGTGTGGGGCTCCCCTTTCCAGACAAAATCTTCTGGGCATCCACATCTCTGCTGGTAGGACCAGCCCAGGCACTCTTTTTGGAGACTTCAAGCCTCAGCAGGGCTTTACACATCAAGACCCAAAAGCAGCCACAGGTATTTGGGATGCTACTATATCCAGCCATGAGATATGAGAAAGGAGGTAATGGTCAACTCCCCAAAAGGAGGAAGGGTAACTTCACTTATGATCTCAAGCTTTATCAGGAGACTAGGCTTTCCTGGGAACTAGCATGTCAAGATGGAATGGGGTTCCTGCTGATGGCCAGGTCTAGTGCTCCCTGACTTCCAACCCACCTGGCCCAAGGACAAGGAAGTCCAAAGGAGTCCCCATTCTATCTTCCTGAACCCCGAGACTGTAGTTACTCACGAGCCATCTTCCGGTGGGTTTTGGGGGGCACCCTGGCCCCACTAGGCTCCTTCTCCAGGGGGCTGCCTTTGGCCTGGTGACTGGAGCCCTCACAGGCAATTATCTCGATGCTGTCTCTGCCAGGAGGCTCCTTAGAGGGGGCAGCCATGGGCACTTTTCCAGGGGAGTCCTTGGGGAGGCTGCCCGGCTGGCTGAGGAAAGCAGAGGGTGGGGCCACCCTGATTCCATGTCCATCAGGCTTCGGGAGACTGGACATCTTCTCAAGATTCACCACAGGCACGAAAAGGCTACACGTAGAGAGATGGTATGGGCTGGGAGGGGAGAGGCCGGGTCTAGGGCCTAGACTCTATCCCAGAGCCATTCTCTCAGGCCCTAGAACTTGGGTGGATTCTAGAAAGGGTGTGGAACATGGGAAAAGAGATCTATATTCCCTAGAATACAGGGAGCAGTAGACGAGGCTAGCTGCTTCCTGTTGTGAGCAGTACTCCTTAACCCAGGGCTCCCATATTGGTATCAACCCCTCCCTAGATCCAGATCAGGGACAGTCTTGGGAAGTGGCCAGCCTCTTCTTACCAGAGGTTGTCCTTCTGGGTCTTCTCAGGAGGCTGGTGGCCACGGCTCCGGGACCCCTGGCCCTTCTCTCTGGAGGAGGTTTTGGTGGAACCTGGGGTCCTACAAGCTGGACCCTGCCCATTCACTACATGGCATTTCTGAGAGCTGGCAGGGGCTGGAGGTGGGGGTGGGGCCCGGGCATAAAGCTTGATGAGGGGCCCATGTCTTCTTTCTGTTACCAGGAGGTGGAGAGAGTAATCGAGATGAGTGTTATCAACTGCTCCTTCCCCAAACTCCTAATCTGCCCATAGATTAGCATCACAGAATGAGTTTCCATAGCATAAACTGCGACTATGCTTCCTTCTCTTTTGAACTTGAGCCTTCAAGGTTCGGAATTCTAGAACAGCTCCCTGAACCCCTTAACTTTGCTGCATGTGAGAAATTTGTTCAATCAATACTCCTCCACCCCTCAATGCTCTGAAGCTGCCCCCTGGATCTTCCTATTCCAGTACCACCCTGCATTACCCCATATAACTTCCCAACGGACCATCCTCAGAGTTCCCTGTCCCCATATCTCCTCCCGAGGGCTCCCCTCACCGCAATGTTTCTGGAAAGCTTGAGGCTTCACCACCTGGCTGCAGTGGTTACACACAACCAAATAGAAGTCATCATGGGCTGGACAGTGCCCGAAGATGGACATGTCTGCAATGACAGAAGTCTTTATCACTGGGGTTGGGGACCCCTAGTTTCCCTCTAAGGTCACTCCCACTCCACCGATCAGAAGGCACTTCACTTCCCAACTGACATAGCAGGCTTTCTGCTGGATGTTCCCAGCTTCCAGAGTTCAATCTAGCTAGTACTGGAATTCATGGACTTTCACATGAGTGGACACCAATCACCTATGATTAGAATCTCCAACAACAGGTCACAGGAGCCAGCGCAACCAGCTGACTCAGGCCTATCAAAATGAGGACTCCCCAGATCTGCCGCTTCAGGCAGCCATAGAGTACATGGTAGAGGGGAGGGTGGTCACATCTACCCTGCGAACCAGCCCTAATATGTATTACTCCCACCTTCTTTAATGAGGGTCATGGCATCCAACTTCTTCATGTTTTTGCTACTCTCCTCCTGTTCAGCCCCTAGAGGAGAAACACAGATCAGAACACCCACCTCTTTACTAGAGACCCATACCTGAGCTGGACCTGCAGCCAGGTACCAAGAAGCCCACATTCCCAGACAAACTCCTAGAGTCAGAACTACCAGAATGACCTTTCAGTGGGTCATTCTCAAGTGCCCATTCTTCCTTCACCTGCTGTCTCTAAAAGAGCTGGCCCATTAAGAATTCTGCTACCTTTCTGGTGAACCCTTCACACCAAGGTGCAATTTAGGGTCCATTGCTGGTTAGATGATTGTAGTTAAATATCATCTCTTTGCTGGGGCTTGCTTCCCCTTTTAAAAAAGAAACAGTCCTAAAAATTTTCTATAGACCCCTGAGTCCCTTCTTGAGATTTCTCCCGCAGATCCTTTCTGCTATTCTGTGGCATCTCAGATACTCTCCAGGCCCCCACACCTATAAACTCAATTTTGCACTACCTGAGTTACCATTGTCAAAGTTATACCCAGCTTCTCAGGTCTTGCATTGATAGGATGGTTACACAAGAGAAAGACTACTGTCTTTAGGCCCTTTGACATCTCCTTGGTCAGCCATGTGAGCGTCTCCCCTTCCTAGGATGCTGTTGGTTGGATATGGGTTGCCCTTGTACCTCAGTTTCTGGGTTAATGACAAAAAATTCTTAGCTGTGTAAAGCAGTTTCTCTCCCATCCCCTCCCTCCTGTTCACCCCCTCCCTGTCCCTTGGGGAAAAAAAAATCAATTCTGAGTCACCAAACCCGTCTGATTCCATTTCCGGTTTTCAATGCACCCTGACCCTGACAATGGCCCCATCCATGCCCATCAACATGGGGCAGTCCTAAGATGGCCCATGGTCCTACTTCGGTCTGCTCTCAGATGCCCACTAACAATATACCTTTCTAAGGGAAGAAGATTGTTGACAATCTTATATCATATACTGGTAGGAGAGGAGGTGGGTTAGCCATGTAAAAGATAAGGGGCTGCTCCCACTCTTAAGTCTGTTAAAGGCAAGTGAGGGAATGATGGACAGAACGGAGCTGGCAGCCAGGAGTCTCAGAGGAGAACAAGTGTCATTTTGAGACAGCTCCATGAGGTTTCCTACTCCACCTCTTGTCACTTGCAAACTTCTTCAGGGGCAAGATACCTGCTGTCACCCCCAAAGACCATGAGGCCAGATGCTCCCTGGGGCCCAGGAGACAAAGATTAGAAGAAGAAGCCATAGGCCTATTCACCAAAGGCACTCAGAGGCCTACAGAAGGTGGGGGGTCAGGGGAAAGAGCCAAGAGGCAGGGCAAGAGGCCCAGGAAAGGACCGAGGGTTGGAGAGGCATGGGTGGATGGACTGAAGGAGAGAGGGAGGGTGGGAGGATGGATAGGTAGATGGATGGAGGAACTAATGTAGAGAGGGCGGGGGTCCAGCAGCACTGCAGCCGGTTGGCAAAAGCCAAAAAGATGCAGGAGGTGTGGGGCAACAGGCGAAGGAACAAGGAGGTGTGAAGGGGGGCACAAAAGTGGGGTGCGTGGGAAACACGTGGAGAGGACTGCTGCGGCTGGAAAGAGCCAGAGCAGGTGCAGGATGGGCGGAAGCTGGAGGCCAGCAGACATGGAGAAAGATAAAGGCAAGTAAATATAGGGGCTGGCACGGGGCATCAGCAGAGACAGAGGTGGGCTGGGTGGGCTGCTAGCGGTGAGCCGGCGCTAGGACCCGGAGGCGCGAAGGTGGCGGAGCGGGCGGGCACTAGGACCCGGCGGGTCCTTTGTTTGGGGGGCCGGGGAGCCCGACGGCGGCTCCAGTCGGCGGCTCCCCTCAGCAGGCGGGGGCCCGGAGGGGGGGAGGGGGCACAGTGATGGGGTCCTCTGACTCTAGGGTGGCTGTACTCACCGTCGGCCGCTGGCAGGTCGGCCCGCTCCACCCACGAGCTCCAGCTCTGTCCCGCGAAGTCATCGAGACTCGGCACCCGCCGCTCCAGAGCGGCCATTGCTGCCGCCGCGCGTTCACGCACCGCCATCACCGCCGCGGACGCGCGCCCGCCCCGGCGCCGCCGCCGCGCGGCCCCCTTCTCCCCCCCTCCACCCCCCCTCCCCGCCGCGGGCACGCCCCTCTCCCCCTACCTTTCCAACTCACTCTTTGCGCAAGCGCAACTCAGGTCTCCTTCCCCCACCTTCCCACCCGCGTGGCCTTTTGGGGAATGTAGTTTAAGGGGTGTGCCACTGCCTATGGTGCTTGCAGCTCGCTCCCTTCCGAAATGCAAATCGCGGAGGGATAGACCGAAGCCCCAGGATCTCCTCTCCGAACCTTTGTGCACACATTCTTTATGACACCAGTCCACTCGCAAGCTCAGTGCACACGCACCACAGCCCAAACCTCGCTCTGCCCAAGAAGTCCCTCTAAGCCATGCGCCAACCAGCTGGCTGGCGCCCCTTCCAAGGCTAGCGGCCGCGAAGCGACTTTGCTCCCCTGTAGATCGAATAGGATGGGTGCAGGGAGGTGGGAGCAGTGAATCAGAAGGGCAAGGGGAGGGAGTCTGTCAGATGTGCTGAAGGACACAGGGGTTGGAGTGGGGGAGGGCCCCAGCTCCTGCGTCGTTCCTCCTCTGTGGGAAACTCACACTGCCCTGATGCAGAACAGAAGGTTGGCGTGCCGCTGCCTGGGTTTGGTAGGGCCTAGCTGAGCTGACCAAGATCACCTGTGAGGATGTCAGAAAGCTATTAGAGCCAGCTTCAGAACTAGAGTGGCCCTGAGGCTGCTGGTGTTTGCAGCATCTTTCTCTTCTCCTGAGAACTGCGATCGATACCCTGTGCTGCCTCTTCCCAAACCGTAGCTGGACCCTGATTTCATCCATCATTTTGGCTTCTTTTTCTAATGAGTATTTTCTCTGCTAGAAGGGCTGCTACTGATGCCTTGACATAGGAAAATCTCTCATTAGATATGTCATTTTTCCTTCTTAAGGCCTGGTAATTACCTTAATCATCCGCCTCTTTCTTTTTAGTTGATAACATTTCTTCCCATTCTTCACAATAGAGACAAAATTCTGCCTCTTTTTTCTCCTCAACCCCTTATACCTCATCCCATATTACATCCCATTAGCCAAGAGGAAGCCAAGTCTGGAAGCAAATGAGTCCAGGTCTATAATTTGGAGGCCTCAGATTGTCTTCTTTTCATCCAGGAAAGGTTTAAATACTTAAAGGATAATATCTGAGGTCAAGGAATCTTAACCTGAGACTCATGGATAATCCCTAAGGGGTCCAGAAACCTGGTGAAATTGAATGTAAAATAACTGTGTCCAACTGCATTTTTCTAAGGAATATAAATGTAGAATGTGGCTTTCTGAAGAGGGGGTGGAAATGCAAGTTTGTTCAGCAAGAACCCTATAGTAAAGAGTGGAACATATGGCCCTCAACTCCTGACAGGAAACTTGTTTAGGTCACAGATGGTAGGAAAGCAAATGGAAACAGCATTGTGGAAGCCACTATCCTCTGCCTTTTGAATTTGCTCCAAATTTGCTAATGAGTCTCAGTTACTTACTTTGGATTAATTGGTTGCCACCAAACGAGGTAATATCACCAGACTGGGGGCCTGCTAGAAACAACTGCTCAACCAGCAGACTATATTACTTGGGGTGCAGAGAGGAGAGGAGTGGAATGATGTCTTGGTAGAAATGCTGATATTTGTCCAAGAACTTGAAGTGAGAGAGAGGAAGAGAGGGGAAAGTCCTCAGAAGAATTCTATTCTTGGCTCCATGGCAAATGCTTGCAGCACTGTTTATTCAAATATGTAATAACAAGCACCAGAAAACAACATGCAACATTCTCCCCCCACCCCTGATCTGCAATCCTGAAAGTAGGAGACCTGTGACCATGATGTTCAAAGAAACTCACATGGAGGAAAGGAAAATCCTAGGTGGGAACCTGGCAGGGTCAGAATCTATCAGGGCAAAGGGCGAGTGCCCAGCCTGTTAGCCACCTGCAGCTACTGAAGAAATCAGACACCTTTTCCTACTTCCGGCCTCACTACGCAAAGCAGTGATACCAGCCCTGGTTGAAGGGGACATGAGTCCTATGAGGACAGCCCTGCCCTTGGTACTTTTCCCAGACCAGCCCTCTGGAGGTAATGAGGTAAACTGGCCTTTCCTCTAAAAGTGGCCATGCAGAGAGGCCACAGCCTAAATCAAGGTTCTTGGCTGAGAATCATCCAGCCTCCCGAAGAGGAGGGAAAAACCTCTGCCCCAAGGAATTCTGGGCTGGGACTTCTTGGCAGGAGTGAATTTCCTCACCATTTGCCCTGTCTGAAGGGCCAGTTGCTAACTTCAGCCCCCAAATGAGAATACTTTATCCATCACATCTCAAATAAATTATAAATACAGACACAGAATCCAAATAAAGTTCCAGTAGAAGCTGCTCACAGACCCCCACAGGGGCTGGCTTGAAGAAAAATGAAAGTCACCCCTTTGTTCTCTGTGCCTCTGGAACTGTGGACAAAATTGTCCCACCTTGTTCTTGAGTAACCATGGGACATCTCAGGACAGAGACACGAGTTTCAGACTTAGGAACATTCTCAACCCTCTTTTCTTCCCTCCTCAAATTCTTTCTCAAAAATCTTTTAAAAAGAAAGAAAGATCTAATTCTTTTACTGAAGAACTCTGGAGAATCTTGGGATGTAAATCTCACAGCCCCCATTATGTGGGGAAAATTCTGACCCAAACAGGAAATGACTGGCCCTAAGTCAAAGGTCCTAAACCCCAAGGATGCCAGTAATGCACATTACTATGGATGGCATTGAGGGGAATGAGGAGGTTTAAGGGGGTTGACTCAGTTCCAAGGAGAGATTGGCACAGGACACATTCACCTTTGGGATGCTAAGTGGGTCAGGATTGGAAAATGATTGGATTTGTCCCTCTTCGTCCTTCCCTGAGCAACCCTAAGGCCAAGACAAATTGATATGTTTTGAGATAGGTAAGAGGCAAGTATTCCTTACCCAGTTAGTACTCTCAGACCTTGGGGTCCAGAGAGGGACTGAAAGAGGTGTTATGAAGAGGACTAAAGACAAATATGGATCTGGGTCCCGAAGTGAAGAAGCACCAATAGCATGGGCCTGCCCTGGACTGGGAAGGGATAGAGCCTGGCAGAGAGGTGGAAGCAGGAGAAGACTGGGAGGGCCAAGGAGAGGATACATTCTTGTGTAAGGTTGAGAAGAGTAAGTGTGAAGTGAAGTCTAGAGAAGGAGCAGAGTGGGAGGACATGGCTATGAACAGAGAGTAAGGGACAAATGGGCCCATCTATCTATGTTCTGGGGCTCTGGGATAACTCAGCCTCATGATGGTCCTTTGGGTCCTTCCAAAGCCCCTATCTGGCCCCACATTAATAAAAGGAAGGCCTGGACAGACTTCAAGAAGGATCTTGCCTCAGACCCAAGAGGCTGGGGAAGGGAGATGGGCTGAGAGCTAGGGGGAGGCTAGGTACTCCTAGCCTCTCATCTCATGTCCCAAGTGTGACATGAGACCAAATCCAAGAAGGACAGGGAGAAAGGCAAGGATTTTCTATAGTAAGCAGAGTTTAGTGTGCTGGTGGATAGTGCGCCAGCAGAGGGGTTGGGGTCAGGGGAGACACACGGAATTTAAAAAAATCTGCCAGGGAGTTTCCTGGCATTCTTCCTTAAAGTTGCAATTCATTTGCAGTCTGTCTGCTCCAGTTGAGTGAGTCCAGGCCTCACGTGGACCTTAGGGCCCTTTTCTAGGATATTTGGCCTCCCTGATTCACATATGGTAGGTTCTGTGGGCAAATAGAGGCCAGAGAAGTAAGGTAGAAGCCCTGGGCTCTGGCTACATGGACCAGGAGGAACTCCTTCCCCCCACTGACATTAAGGGTGGACAGGTGATTGAAAAGTAGCTGTTAGGGACCAGTCTCACAACTCTGATCTGCTGTCCCCTGCTGTTACCTGCAGCAGAGGCTGGTACTCAGGCTGGGAGGGCACAACTAGGACCCTAAGTAAGATACATGAGTCCCGGCAGTAGTCAAGAAGCGGTGAGCTACTGCCATTAGGGGCTCCAACAAAAGGAGAGGCTGCCCAGGTCTCCAACAGTTGATGTTTGCCTATCCAACATCTCAAAGCCCAAAGCCCAGAATGATGGGGTCGGGGGAGGGAGCTGGAGGAAGAGGAAGAGGGAGGCCCTGGAAGCCGGAGGTGTTGAAGAGGTGCTGTCCAGTTCGGGAGTAGCCAGATGGGGGCTTCCTACTGCTTCTCCACAGCTCCTTGCTCAGCTGCACTTTCCTGGCTGGAGCCCTGGCCTTGGTCCTGGCCCTGTCCATGCCACGGGGTCTCCTTGAACACAAACCAACAGTTCCCGGCCCACAGGAAGAAGTTGATAAAGCCAAAGAGCTGAAAAGAATATCAGGAAAGTTTGTGAGAAAGGTAAGGGAGCAACAACATGAAAACAGTAAGCGTGGAGTTTCTATGTTTAAGGAAGAGGTACAGGGCTAGGAAAACTAAGGAACAGGGATTTTGGATATAGAGGCAAGGTTCAAAGTCATTGTACATTTAGGGATCACATAGTGAAAAAGTCTAACTCTAATCTATGCCCAAGATATAGTGTGGTCACTAGCTGAATCTGCCCCCTGGAGTGGTCATCATGCAAAACATAGCAAGACACAGAACTGGGGCCAGCTGGGCTTCCTACAGCACATGTGGGGCCTGCTTGGAGCACCTCCTGTGGGGTAAGTGCGCCTGGAGCTGTCCAATGTGCTCCTTCCCTAAATCCAGGGTCTCAACCAGAGTTATATTTGGATATTTATTTAAAATATTTTTGGGGCTGGGGATTTAGCTCAGCGGCATAAGTACCTGCCTTGCAAGCAGGCGGCCATGAGTTAGATCTCCAGTACCGATAAAAAAATAAATAAAATAAAATGTGTGATGGTAAACTGAAATCCCAGCACTTGGGAGGCTGAGGCAGGTGGATTGTTGCAAGTTCAAGACCAACTCGGGCTACAAAGTGAGTCCAAAGCTAGCCTGAACTATGTAATGAAACCCTGTCTCGAAAAGACAAAAAAAATTACACCCTACAGCAGGTAGTAGTTGTGGAAGGGAAAGCTGATATTTGCAGGTAACTTTGAAATGTATTGAAAACTAGATTGATGGATGAAAAGAGTTGCATAGGCATATAATAAAGCAATTCCATAGTCTAGGAGGTAAGTTGTGAGTGTTCACTGTGAAGTTCTTGCAACTTTGCTTAATACATAAACACTTTATAATAAAATGTTGAGGGAAGAAACCTATGAACACAGTTTTAGAATGTTCCAAAAGTTTCTCTAGTATGCCAGCCTTTAAAAATTTCAAGCGTGGGCCTTGTGGAAATCCAAACAATTTTCAGACTGGGTCTGAGGTGACTGAAATGATGGAGAGCAGTTGAGAAGCTCAAATATCCAGGTATTTACCAGAAGATATGGTCAAATTGCAAAGTTCTAACAATGGGAATGGCCAAGTGCATGCCTACCATGGAGCCACTGTCGCTGCCCTCAAAGCCCTTTTCCAGTATAGAGGACTAAGCAACAAAAAGCCCTCCTCACTCACTGTGGGGCTGCTCCCAGCCCTGAGCCATACCACAGCCCTAAGCTCTCTGCCTTCGCATGTTCGTGTATGCACACATATATGTGAGACTGGCAAGAAGGGCAGGAGTCAACCACAAGGGCATACATACAGAGGGGAGGAAGAGGAGGAATGGGGACAGCTCTCAGGCTCCCCTCATTCCAAATGTCTTATCAGATCAACATTTTGTGCAGGGAGGCACTTGCTAGCTCTAGCTATAAGGGATACCAGCTCTGGGGACATTTGCTCTTTTTCTCTTAAGCCTAGGGACGAGACTGAACAACTGTGATAGCACTGCCTCCCCCAGACCCCTTCCATGGCCACAGGGCTCACCACAGAGATGTTGGCCAGCCCCATGGAGGGTGTGGCTCCAGGACTGCACACTGCTTCCTCTCCATGGCACACAGACATGGCTGCAGTCAGGCTGGATGGCCGGGTGGCCCCTTTGACATCCATCAGGCCCTTGCCCCAGGCAGCTGCAGCTACCAGCCAGAAGAAGGTGAAGGAGACAGTCACACAGAAGTCCTAGGAGGAGCAAAAGGATGAAAAATACACTCACAGAAAGCCCTCATAGTTCCCGTTTCTTTTCCTTTTACCATGATACACTAGAATCCTGGGGTCCCAACATAGTTGCCTCTTCCTAAGCTACCTGATACCTAGAACCTCAGAGAGTCCACATGGTCCTGATAAGCATGTTCTCTGGCACAATGGAATCCTGCCACTCAGGCCACTCTACTCATGTCCTCAGATCTGAGGTCAGGAGAAGGTGTGAAAGTATCTGCTGGTCAGTCTTAGCCCCAAACCCAAGGGACCTATAACTTCCCACTCTTTCCTCTGCGCCTTTCTTTCAGTGCTTATCTATAAATAGTGGCAGAAACCAGACTTGGGAGACAGAAGAGTTCTCTAAGGTATATCTTCTGTCTTCCATGCCTGCAGTGGGAGAAAGTAAAGAGAGTGATATAGTAATAGCTAACACTCGTATACCAGATACTTCATATACATTCTCATTTTCTTTTTCAAAAAGCACCATAGTGCAGGCATTATTTCATCCCCATTTTATGCCCAAATAAACTGAGATTGAGAGGCTGAGTAACTTGTGGAAAGTCACACAGGTAGCAAGAGACAGTGCTGAGATTCAAACCAAGGCAGCCTAACTCTAGAGCCTGCTTCTTTATGTTGCTTTTGTGCCTTCTGTGAGCAAAAGAAAACAATGAGAATTGTCAGGGCAGAGGTTCCCTGTATAGGTGTCAGGACCCAGGAAAGCTGTCATGTTTGTCCTCCCCTCCAGCTCTGACTTCCACCCATAACAAATATCTCTTCAGTTCCTCTACCCCATCCCTATGGCCCATGCTCACTCACCACCAGTGGGAAACGCTTGTTCTCTGTGTAGAGTTTGTGAAAGCGCAGGTAGAGGACTAGGGCAGCCATAGTATAGAAGAAGGAAAAGATGCCAAGAGTCACAAAGAACTCAGCAGGGGCAGAGAAGTCCCCCATGAGGTGCATGGTCTTGGAGGTGGAGTCATCATCACAGAGAGGCATCTCATACTGGACCCGGTGTAACCTGCAAGTGGCAGGGAGTCCATTCTAAGCACAGGCAAGCCTCTCTCCCTGCCACAGGAGTGGTGCTGTGCTGGTCTTCTCTCTGGGACACTTACAGAGCCAAGATGGGGTCATGTGGGGAGGAACACTTCTGCAGGAAACCTTTCAGTTAAGATAGGATGTTGCTCAAGAGTCCATTCAAACACCACCTCCCCTCAGCTGCCACCCTATACTTATCCAAATCTCTAGACCATGGTGACCATGTATTTCCAAGTATCTCTGGGGTCCTATAGCTCACAACTACAGTATGTATATTTCATATGTTTCTGGTAAACAAATCATCTTTCTTCCTCTGGGAAAGCATAAATTCACAGGGACCAAGTTAAGTTTGAAAGCATTCACTCTCAGGCCTTACTTATGATTCCCAATTTGACTATATTGGACAAAATAAAGAGACTATTTGAAACAAGAAACACTTAACTAATTTGGGTGCTGATACAAAAAGAGTAAATAAACCCAATCTTTATTCTCCTTTAAACACAGGCTTCCCCATACATGGCTCCCAAATATCCAGGAAAGAGTATTCTCTTCTACTTCCTGGTCACGATATGTCTCTTTGTAGTCTGGTCATACCAGGCAAGCATCCTACATCAACTCTTTGGGACCTAAGTACCAACCAACTTCCTTACTTCAGGATACACAGGATGCTGCAGAGAGTCAGAGAGAGCTGCACCACTTGCTCACACTCCTGGTATACCCTTATCCCCACTGCCTGGGTTTCTTCCGTTTGAACTGTTGTGCCACTGGTTGAGCATGGACCGGAACATCATAATATAATCTGTGTTTGTCTTACGTTTTTCTCTGGCCATTGTGTCTGGAATTGCTAAAGGGCAGAAAGGACCCATGTCTTTTAATTCTATTTGAATCTGAAGCAGCACGTAACAAAGAGTCTTTAGATTTCTAGAGGAGAATGAGACCTAGCAGGTCCTGCTAATCTAGCAAGAGATGCTGTGCTGGGCTAGACACAATTCCTGCTCACCTGAAGGGGTAGCCGAACAAAACAATGATGGCGCTCACGTCCTTGGCTTCATTGTTGCAGCGAACCAATGCTCCTGTCTCCCCGCTGTAGGAGCCGCAGGACCCAAAGGCGAAAATAGCAAAGAGCTGAGAAAGAGTGAAGCCCCTTGAGAGTTAGAAGGCCTCGGTGGGCCAAGGCAAAGAACCATCCCTTGACCCTAGCAGGTGCAAATGCTGAGGAGGGAAAGAGTAGGGTCCCCTTTAATCCTTCCCTAGTTCCTCTAGGGAAGGGACCTTTGACTGCCATTCATCTTTCAGTTCAGGGTTTTGCATTCACAGCACAGGGTACTGAACCAAACAGCCAAATGAATAAAGTAGATCTTGAGAAGTATCTCAGAGGGAGAGGAAAGAGAGAAAATGATTGTTTTCCAGGTCTTCTCATTGGGCATAATACTGGGAACTATAGATAACATGTTAAAGATGATGACCGCTACAAAATTCTGTAACTCTGTATTTTGGAAACTTTTATCTCAAAGCTAGACTTAATTTTCCTCCTGAGGGAGAGGCAGCGTCAGAAATAGATTCTCTTGTACCAACCCTAAAATGCTTTTCATTTCTCCTGTGAATCTTTGCCTTGCTGTTAAATTCTGATGGTTTCCTGCCTCAATGCGGGTACAGTATAGCTGGTGGGCACAACTTTTACCAAGCTTTCCCATGGTCCTGCCAGCCTCACTCCTCCTCCCTGAAAGCACGTTTCCTTCCAGCAATAGTGCTGGCTGGTCCAATGCTAACAGTTTTGGCTCAAGCCCAAAGAAAAGTACCCTACACTTGCCTTATCAGCCCCTAGTATTTTCCTGCCGGTGTTTCCCTTTGTAATGTGTCAATGCTGCCATTTCTCAGTGTTAAGAACCAAAGGTGTTTCTGATCACTTGAGTTGTTTTCTTGTTCACTGTTCATCACATTTGACTATACTTCCTTTTTGAGTCTATAAAATTACCTTATCTTAAGACCCTCAAATTTCTTTCTTTTTTTTTTTTTAATTGGTACCAGGGATCGAACTCACAACCGCCTGCTTGCAAGGCAGGTTCTTATGCCACTGAACTAAATCCCCAGCCCTCAAATTTCTTTCTAGGAAACACACTTTGGTTAGAAAAGGTGAGATGTCAGAATATTCTCCCGTGTCATATGCTCAGCTCCAGTTTCCTGTGTACCTACACATTGTACACAGTGTAATCATTCTTATTACACCCTGATCTTACTCTGTTAATTGTTCATTTTCTCTATGAGCCAGTGTCTTGAATATTAAACACCTAGAAGACAATTAATTTATATATAAGTTCCATATCCAGTGTCTAGAATAGACTTGTATGTTATTTTGCTAATGCTTGTTGGTGTCTTGGAGTGGAAAAAAATTTGGATTAGGAGATTGGAAATCTGAGTTCCAGTCCTGAATCTGTCACTAATTAGTAAGACACCTCTGCTCCCTGAGTCTCAGTCTCTTCGCCTGTAAAATGAAGGATTTGGATATAATTTAGAAGGCCTTTGCAGCTCTGGAATTCTCTCACTCTCTGAGGGTAACACTGTCAGTGTGCTCTTGGCTGAGTTTACCAACAGCTGTGCTCTGCCCCGGGTAGTATTCTGTGCCACTGCCCTGCCTTGCATGTTCTGTTCTGGCCTGGCAGAGCACCATCCTGGAACCATTGGCTTCTCTATGAAGGTCATAATGTGCACTAGGTGTTTTCAGGAGGTTTCGTCCAAGCAAATGAAAATTGTCTCCATCTTCAAAGATACCCAGGAAAGAAGATGGTGTACCCTCTCAGCAATGCCTCCATGACTTCCATGTTGGAATGAAACTGTGCAAGTTGTACCACAGCCCTACTTGCTCCACTCTTGCCAAGAGCTGAGAGAAGTCATAGGAAGCCTCTGCATCATTGCTGGTCACATACTCCAAGTTGCTCCCAGGCATAATAACAGTGGAACTTCTCTAGCTTTTCTTTCATCTTTGTTAGCTCTTTGGCTCTCAGACTTCTTGTTGATGTTTCCTTAGTCCTCTTCACTTTTAGCACCTCAAACTGGAGATATCTAGCCATATATTAGAGAGGACAGCACAGTTTGTTATGTTTTTATCCACCCCAGTGAGTCAGTGAATGGCTCCTTTTAAGTATGTATTCTCAACTTGGACCAATGAATGGTGACTTATGAAACCTTTTCTTCCTGGCCATCACTTGACAGGCACTGCTATACACCTACAGAAATATGACATTTCTAGAGCACCTGAGGTAGGCACTACTACTTAAGAGTGAAAAAAGAGGGGGAAAGCTCCCTTTAATGTTTCTGTAGCTGCACTATCCAAAATGATAATTACTAGTGTGTGGCTATTTAATTAAAATAAAATAAAACTTAAAATTCAGTTGCTTAATCATACTAGCCACATTCAAGTGCTCACACATGCTGGCACATACTACACTTATCAGAGTAAATTACAGAACTTTTCCATCATCACTGAACATTCTGTATATCTAAATGATGACCTTGAGGTTTCAAAAATAATTCTGAACCTGTTCTGATGCCAAGGAGAGAAAAATATATCCCAAATATAATAACTTTACTGTTAACTCTATTCTGTTCCATTCTGATTCTTTGAAAGTTAGGACTGTCTGAACATTGTCGGTATGACTTTTCAACTTTCCAAAACATATTAATTTACTTTATTACTGTTAGTTACTTTAATACTGTTAGTTATTACTGTTAGTTTATTTATTTTGTGGTGTGGGATTGAACATAGGACCTTGTGCATGGTAGGCAAATTTGCTTTACCACTAATCCACATCCCCAGCTCTAAGCACACATACTTAAATCTGACTGCCACACTGTCAGATGGTGCCAAATAACAGAACTTGCTAAACAAGCAGACAATGAGAAAATCTGAGGAGAGTCTCATTGATTCATAGGTTAACAAAATACAAAAGGATCTTAGGGTTATTTAGCCCACTGGTTTCATTTCATGGAAGTAAAACCTGAAGCCTCAAAAGATTAAGTGACTTTCCCCAAATCACATTAGCTAATGTGAGAGACAGTCTTCAAATTCACTTCTAATTCCCTGTCAAGTGCTCTTTCTACTTCATTTATTCAAGCTGCTTACTGAGCAGCTACCTTGTGCCAGGTGCTAGAAATATGAAGACAAGTAAGAACTGGCTCTGCTCTTAAGACCACATAAAGAGAGGTGTGTCATGTGAAAACAAAGAAGCAAATGACAAAAGCAAAACTGTGTGCTACAATTATTAAGGCTAACTGGGAAGATTATAAGAAAGGAGGGAGTGGCTCAGTGCTCTGAGCTTCAGGGATAGAGAAAGATACCATGCCCATTCTTCCCATTCTCCTAACCCTCCACCTTTCTACACTAGATTAGCTTCATTCCCTAACTGTGCAGGAGACCCTCCTCCAGGGAGCAGAAAGTAAAAACTGAAACTACCCTGTCACCAAGCACGAGGCTCTGAGATTAGTAAAATGGCCATAAAGAACAGCAGCTGAAGATGGAGGCCCTGAGACCAGGGGGATTTCTGGAGTTCTGGTGCCAACCAATAATCCTCCTCTTAGACTGGCACCTCAGGGCACAGTGATGATTATACCCTTCCCTTTTCCTCCTCCTATCTCTGCATCTCTTTTGCAAATGTGTCAGAATAACCTTCCCATTTTAAGGATGAGGCTCCACTGTGATGCCAGCTTACCTGTTGGTGAAAATCCTATGTCAATCCAAAGCATATCAACACCATCAGTACAGGGCACAGGACAAATTTTTTTTGCTTGTTTTATTTTGTTTTAGGTACTGGGCATCGAACTCATGACCTTGTGCTTGCCAGGCAGGTGCTTATGCCACTGAGCTAAATACCCAGCCCAAGGAGGACAAATTATTTTACCAAATCTTAATCTACAATCATTCTTTGGGTTTTATGGGCTCTGCTAGTATCTTTTAAAATCTTCTAAACTCACAGAAATAGCTATTTTTCATTACAGAGATCCTAGCATTAAAAAAAAAAACTATTTTTGGCACCCCAAAGACAAAATAATCATCGGGAGAGTACATCCAGTTAAAGGTAATATGGTTTATTTCTAAGCAAATGGCAGTAATAGAATCAGCTGGAGTTTTTTTGTACCTTACCATCAAAGAGAGGATTTGGTAGTGATACTTGAATAATCTCATTGAAGGACAAGTCTAGCTGGACAGTCAATATAAGAGGAAACTGGAAAAGGGGAGATTTGGAAATAGAAGAGAAAGGAACCAACACTTACACAAGTAGGTTCCAGAGTTCCTGGCTCACTGTGTTTTTCCTGAATGTGGTATGCATTACAGATATTACCTTCTATAATTCTTCCAGTGAGCTCATAAAACAGATCTGACCCTCATTTACAAATAAGGAAACTGAGGCCCATAACAATGGCATCACTTACTAGGAACTAGGGATAGAAAGAAGAAGAGACTAAACCGAAGTCCACCTGATCTCAAGACAAAACAAAATAAAACTTTAAAAAACCTAAAGCAACAAAAAACTAGTTGTCGCAATAATTGATCTATATCCAGGTTATTTTGCTAGCTTGATATAGGCTTAATGAAAATCCAGAACTAGAATTGAACTGGAATCAGTTCATTTCTAAATTTTAAAGACACTCTAAACTATCACTCATAAAAGAATTGTGACTCATAAAAGAATTGTATCACTTTTTTCTTGTAAGGGTTCCAGTAAAACGTTTGCTTTTTGGTAACAATGACAACAAAAGTTTTCAATTGCCATTACAATAGCTGCAAGACTTATATTTTCTTTTTTTCTTATCCTGTAGTCAGGAACATTTTATCCCTCCAAGCAGAAAATGGGTGAAAGACCCAAATGACAGTTTCACTGTCCTTCCTGGAATGTGTTCCTGTATGTTTTAATGTTAGCTCATCCACAAAGATTCAACACAAATGAAGCTCATGTCCTGAATTTACACTACCACAGATGACCTTAAAACCAAATCACTTCTCCATAGGATGCTACTTTGGGAATGAAGGCTAATTCAGAGTGCAACTCTGGACCCTTAAATTTAGCAGAATGAGAGAAACAGGTCTCTTCTCTGTGTAACTCTGTCTCTTTGAAGATTAGAAAAGTCAAATAGGTCTTAATTCTTAGTGCATCAGCAATGACCTTATGAATTGCTTTGTGCAGCCTTTGTAGAAAGATTTGTATACTGGGGATAAAGAGCAAGATTGAAAAATGAAGCTTTTCAAAAATCCTCCCCAAGAAAGATGAGTCCATGGTCTAGTAACTTCACTGTTTTTTTTTTTTTTTTTTTTTTTTTTGGTCTTTTTCCTTTTTATCGGTACCAGGGATCGAACTCACGACTGCCTGCTTGCAAGGCAGGCGCTTATGCCGCTGAGCTAAATCCCCAGCCCCAACTTCACTGTTTTGTTCATCTCTTGACTGTCTCCAATTTCTGTTACTGTCATTTATATAGTTTTAATGATAAAATTGTGCTCTTGCATTCAGGTGCTGTTCCTCTGGAATTGCTCATCATAGCTTTACTACTTCTAGATGCCAGTCATTTAGAGCCTCAGTATCATTCTTATACGGCAGCCTATAACATTTGAGCAGTGGATCGGAGCAGGGAAGTGGCAAGAAATGAAAGAGCTCAGTCAGCAGCTCTTGAGACACTAGGAAAAGTGGAAAGTCCCTACCAAGTGCCAGAGTTTGCAGAGCTCCCTGTAGTACTAATTAAGTTCTCAAATATCCAGATAATCGTAAATGGACTATTGCTCTTGAATTCCACATTTGATGATTCTCATCCAAATCATGATTTGGGAGTTAGTGACACAATGCTATCTTATCTCCAGTGAGTTTAAAGTTCTTTAGAATTCAATCCTCCCAAGTGTTAATGTTAATTTATTTTGTCACTGAATTCTGTGCTAAAAGAATATTAATTAAGTTACTTATACACCATTTGGTGTGTGGATTGTCTAATTAAAATGTCTTCTGCAATAGTGCAGTAACCCACTTCCCAATAAGTCTTAATGCTTTGAAAAAGTAACTGCACTTGTCCACATTACTAAGTAACACTCGGGGCCCTGGGAAGATTAGATAGCATAGTAACATCTCAAAGCAATGGTGACGCAATGAAATGGTATTTCCACTAGACCAAAACCAGGAAAATGAGACTTAGGCAACTGAGTTTTTCAAGGTCACAGGGTCAGTCTGACATAGAATACTACCTGGTTTAGAGCATAAGGGATCCTAGAGACAGTCTGATCCATATTTGACTAACATTGGAAACTGAAGTCCCAAGAAGTGACTTGCCCAAGGTCACACAGCTGGGAAAGGAAAGGTCCAGGTTTGGAACACAGTTCGAGATCTGGATTCTATCTTATTCTACATGCCACATCACATTTTGGCCAGGGTGTGATTTTCATTGTATGAATTTTTTAAAATATTGGGCTAGTGAGCTCCATCCATTCATTCACAGACTCCCTCACTCCCTTATAGGAATACAGATTACTAGAGTGACCTCAGAAGGGAACCAACTCACCCATGGGAGCCTGTCCCCTGAGTCCACTCCCAGGATCACTCAGATCCTGGTGGGTCTGAGGACAGGATGGTTCCCATAGTTAGCCTCCTTCCCCTCTTTGCCCTCTGCATCTTCCCTAGTGGTGAAGAGCGGACCTCGTCCCCCTTGTCCTATACCCCCCCCCTCCTGCTAACGGAGGAGTGGTATGTGCAGGATCAGAGTTCTGGAAAGGTTACGCCCGGGTCCTGTCGCCCGAGTGAAATGTGAGCGGACTGGGCAAAGGCTCCTTGCACATAGAAGGACCGAATCCGGGACTCGGCATGCCTGGCTCCTCATCCTCCTGCCACAGAGCGCGGGAGGAGCCGCCCGAGCCCTCCCCTCCCCCGCCCACCTGTTGCCGCCCCCCACCCTTCCGCAGTGGCCGGGCAGCTCCACCTCCCCAGCCCCCACCCAGGCCACATTGCTTGTGGTCAGCGTCACAGCCCAGGATCCCAAAATAGCCCCGGGCTGGGACAGAGACTCACCCACTGGAGAACTTTGATGAAGCCCAGCGGCTCCTCCAGCCGCCGCCAGTGCAACCCCACGAGCAGGCGGTCTACCTGCGGGGACAGGGCCAGCGGGGGTCAAGGTGCAGGGGCCAGCAGGGAGCCAGTGCCCCTCCCGGTCCTCACCCGCTCCGGGGGTGGGGCTCGGAGTCAAGTCAGGCGCCGCAGCCCAGCGCAGAGGGGATGGCGAGCGACCCGTGGGCACGTGGGGAGAGGTACCTGCTGGCGCGGCGACTTGTCCGCGGCGCGGCCGGAGCTCTCCGTCGAGGACATGGTGGCGCGGCCGGCCCGAGGCGCAGCGCGGGGCCTCGGCTGCCTCGCCGGGGCGCGGAGGGCACCGCGGTGGGGCTGGGGGCTGCAGGCTCGCGGCCGGAGGCCGGCCGGGATCCAGGCTGCTGGGGCGGGTCGCGGGGCCGCGGATGCTCGCGCTCGCCGAGCTGTGCCGCCGCTCTGCTCGCCGGCAGCAGAAAGCCCCCGAGTCCGATTCAAACTCCTGTCAAACTCGCACCGAGCTCCGCCGCGGGGTCACGTGGCCAGCGCGGGGAGCCCCCCCCCCCCCGCCCCGCCCTGTCCCGCCCCGGCCGGCGGGTCTCGGCTCTCAGGGCGCCTTACACGGATCTGTGGCTCCGCGCGCACTCCGGCCGCGAGAGGGCTCAGGTTCTGCGCCAGGAGCCTCGGGCGGGTCCGCGCCCACAGCACGGCCGCTCCCAGCCTGGCGCTCTGGACCTGCGGGCTCCTGAGCACTTGTCTTCCCGCTTCCCCGACTCGGAGCTGTCCTGTCCTGGTGCTTCTTCTCTTCCATACTGCAGTACCCAGAACTCCAAAAGGTTTTCATAAAGCCGTTTGCCTTTTAACATACTGCTGCCCGCTTCCAAAACTCGAGAGACAGTGTAAAGTGCTCACTTTTTATTCTAAGGAGGCAACAGGCTATGTATTAGTAATTTAAAATCTGTTAATCTTTAAAAAATATAAATTCTATCTTTAAAAGCCAACACCAATTAAATGAGTGAAAAGCCCCAGAGGCATGGTGGGCTCATCCTGTAGTTTGTATTGAACTTGACAGAATTGCGTTGTGATGCACTTTTAGTCGGTCTTATTTTTCGAAAAGTATTCAGTAGAAGCCCCGAGTGAGCAGTTGTGAATAGCACGCATTTGTTTTACGGAGTGTAAATGTAAGTAGTAAAAGGTTAAATGATTTGTATAAGGTCGTTAAGTGAGACAGTGGATAGCGACTGGGAGGAGAGGCCCTTCCTGCTTCTTAGCGACTGGCTCATAGATGCCAATCCATCATCAAAATCATTCTTGGAGCTCCCCAGTCCCCACCCAGCACTTCTGAATGAATGCTTTGGAGCATACTCCTGGCCATTATGTATACAATGCATTCTTTCATTGAGTGCCCTCCCAAAGTTGGGAATGAGTGGAAAAAACAGGCACCCCATCCTCTTAGGCTTTAAAAAAAGTCTCTAGTGGATTTCCGTGCAATGTAGACTAAGAAACAGCTGGCTCCCCTATACGCTCTTAACAAATTGTTCCCATTCTGGGGAAGAGACATATTTTCTGTCCTACTCACTTCATAAAGCTATTATGAAGATTATGTGATGTTTGTAAATGCCCACATTATCCAAATACGAAATAACACATATTACTAGTGTCTACAATAATATGCACATAGCATGCAATGCCATCAGACTCAGAATAATGCAGCAAATCTGCACACCCACTGACCAGCCTCGTTAAATTTTCACAATTACCCTTATTTGCTTCAAATCCATTTATAGAAAAGAAATAAAATTGCATGTAAAACTAAAGCCCTGTATATATCTTGTCATTCTTTCTCCTTTCTTCCTAGAAATAACCACTATTACATCATGATTTTGTCTTTTAATAGTCTCATACATGTTTTAACACTTTCTGTGTACATGATATGACTACAGCTAGAAACACTATATAGATCATCAAACATAGTAATGTTTTTCAAATTGTCTAAAACTATGCTGTAATGACCTTCAACTTGGTGTTTTTAAAACTTAATATTGTGCTAATGAGAGTTAACTAGACAGAAGATGTGGCTTATCAGAATTCCACTTCAAACGTACAATACTGTATTTACTTTCACATTGATGGGCATTTGAGTTGTTTCCAAATAGCTAATTTTTTTGGTACCAGGAATCAGGTTCAGGACCTCACACTTGCCAGGCAGGCAAAATATTCACTCTTTCAAATAGTGCTACATTGAATGAATACACATCTCCTGGTGTACATTGCATAGGTTTCCACACAGCATTGAATTTCCAATTGATGTGCATATGTGTCTGTTTAAACACAAGAAATAAACTTTAGAAACTTGATCCATTATATAAACTCAAAGCTTTATTTTCCTTTCCATTTTATCTTAAAATATCTGGCTATCTAGAGGCAGGTCCTAAAGTGAATAGAGTTGGGGACTCCTCTAAAAATAATTCCTTTTTTTTAAATGATAGGGCCTTGCTATGTGAAGGCTGAACACACTATGTAGGCCAGGCTGGTCTCAAACTCAGAGGGATTCTCCTCCTGCAGCCTCCCAAGTTCTGGGGTTACAGGTATGCATCACCACACCTGGAAGGAGACAAAATTCTTAATACAAAATTAGTAACCGGGCCTTGGAAATGAAGGGACCTAAGGCTTAAGCCTCATTAATTTCAAGATGAATAGCTCTTCTGATAGGACACACTGAATAGATTTGATGATTCTCTGTCAATGTGTTTCTCATAGCAGTTTGAAAAACAGTGTACGATATCTAAAAGTGAGCCAGCCAGATCACAAGATGTGAATGTTTGCAACTCTGAATTGTAGCAAACATATATACCTATGTTACCACCAACCACCACATCATCACCACCAAGACATATATCATTTCATCTTTCCAAAGAGCTCCCTCCTACCCTGTTGCAGTGAATCTCCAGTCAACCACTGATTTGCTTACTGTCACTATAAATGAGTATTGATTTTCTATAATTAAAAAAATTACATATTAGGTTTTTTTTATTGAAGTAACTTTAAATGGAATTATACATTGTATGTTCTTTTGTATAGTCTTCTTTCACTCAGCAAAATATTTTTGGTCTTATTCATATCATTGCATACAACACTAGTTTGATCTCTTCTGTTGCAGAGTAGTATTCTGTAATATAACAACTATGGTGTGATTAAAAAACAGTAAGATGAATGCTAAACTTTTTTTTTTTTTGATACTGGAGATCAGACTCATGACCTTGAGTTTGCCAGGCAAGCGCTTACACCACTGAGCTAAATCCCCAGCCCTGTTTAACTATTTTTTAAAAAATATTTTATTGTAGTAAAAGATACAGTACCATTAATCCCTTTCAAAATACTTCTCCTTGCTTTGAACACATTTAATCTCGTCATTCTTGCAACTTTCTGAAGCAATTTGGGAAATCCTCTTTCATGAGTGTTATAGTTTGTGTTTAGATGGCCAAGCCTCATGCAATCATGGATGCAGCTGAATCCAGCATTTGAGATTGGTTTGTTGTCTAGCACTGGGATTAAGGATGTGAGTGCTGCACCTGCCCACATACAGTGTAAGGGCGGGAAAGAAGGTGTGTCTTTCCTTTTTTGCTCTGTTCTCACTTGCTGCTAGTGGTGTTAATGAATGGCTGCCCTGCCATACCATCACAAACAAGAACATTTTTATTTTTTCCTTTACAAACTGCATTCTTTTATTCATTCTCCTTGCCTTATTTAATTGATAAGAAGTAGTAACAGCACAATTTGTAATGTCTAAATTTTGGAAACAACCAAGATGCCCATCAACCAAAGAGTAGATGAAAAAGATGTGGTATTTTTATACAATTGAGGCCTTCATAGGTAACTTAGTAATATGGTTATCAATCCTATACACTTTAACCTACATGCAGTTATCCATATCTTCATTTATGTTGAGATTAAACAAACCAAAGCAGGCTAAAATCACTCTGAACAAAGAAAAATAGTATTGCTGGTTTTCACATCATGACACTATGGGATCAGCACTGGGTACTGTAGTGTCTCTTTTTCTTCAAAGTATTTGTTCATTTCATCATGCATTATAAGATCAGTTCTCATAAACTGTTTATAGGTTCTATGCATGCATGAGTCTTAACATGTATTTCTATCCTTTCTATATTAGAGGGAGAAAGAAAACAAAGCAAGACAAAACAAAACATATTCCTATAAACACATGAAATGAAAAAGACATATAAAACCACTGTACAAGGAGTTCTGTCATGGTTACTGTGTTGTCTCTTATTGTCTTCAATAGAACTGTCTATATCATCAGGCAGAGTATAATTGAATATAACAGTACATAAAAATATTAAGAAAAACACAACTTTGTAGGTAGTGTAAAACTTCAAAAACAGATAGTAATCAAACCACAATGAATATTGTAGTAAATCTTGTCATCTTCGGTATAGTTGCCTATACTCTCAGACTTGATACTATCAATCATAACAGTTTTGAATAAAACCTATCAATACCAAACAGCAATCAAACAAACCAGATTTAACTAAGATCAGTCATGATAAAACAGTATAAGTTAGACAGGGCTCCAGATTAAGTTAATAGGAAATTAAAGATGATTACTGTATTATATCATATTATTTTGGGATATCTGTCTGTGCCCTCAGATCTAGTGCAAGGAGACAAACTGGGACAGAATAAAATCTATCTAAACATAGCAGTGGGAGTAATATGGGTTTTAACTCCAGATACACTATTAACAATATCTTCTGCTGTCTTTTTTAAGCCTGTTCCTTTCACTCCCCCAAGGTGTACTGTGCATTTTTGGGTCTCACCAACACCCTCGGTTTTTAGATTGGTGGGGGGCAACCTGCTATCTACCTAAGTGGTTCCGAACCTTCTCCCTCCTAGACTTGATCTCTAGTTGTATTCCTTTACCTATTAAAGCCTGTCTTTCCAACCTATCCACAAATACTGGTCTAGTTGCCCCTAGGTTCCCTGTTACATAGAGCATTGTTTTCTCAGGTTTTTCGGTCCATTAAACACTTTTTCAGGTTAATTATACTTCCCATCTCAGTGGACCCTACCTCCTGATCTACTCTGCCTGTGTATCTCTCTCTCATTTTTTTTACGTATATCAAGGCCATCTATATTAGAGATTACAGCCAACCTTCTCTGCCTCATTTCTGTTGTGCTCTTTTTCTGCCATTAATTGTCTGCTTTTCTTCTTCATTCCACTTTCTGCTCCACTCATTGAGGCCTCTCTGCCACTGTTCCTGGAATCCTGGTGCTTTTCTCTTTCTCTAGAATGTCCTTCAGTATTCTCTGTAGAGTTGAGTTGGTGGTCACAAATTGCTCCAGTTCCTCTTTGTCTTGGAAGCATCTTGTTTCTCCATTAATTTCTAGAGACAGTTTTTCAGAGTACATCAATCTGGGCTGGAGGTTATTTTCTTTCAAGGCTTGGGATACTTTGCTCCAAGATCTTCTTGATTTGATGGTCTGTGTCGAGAAGTCTGATGGGATTTTGATGTGTTTTCCTTTATAGGTAATCTGTTTCTTTTCTCTGATGGCTTTTAATATTGAATTTCTGGGATCTTGATTATTATATGCTTGGGTGTAGCTCTGTTTTGGTTCTGGGTGGCTAGAGTTCTGTATGCCTCGTACATCTGAGTATTATTTCCTTTTCCTATGCTTGGGAAGTTTTCCTTAATTATTTCTGTGAATAGCCTTCGTAGTTCCTTTGTTGTACTCCTGCTTCTTCATTCACATTCTTTATTCTTAAGTTACAGATCCTTTTGTCATCTTCTAACCTTTGTATTGTTACTGCTTGTTTCCTTGTTATTTTTAAGAAATTTTGGCCTTTCATGACCCTACATTGCAAACCTGTCTTCCAGTTTGGATAACCTATGGTTAGTTTCTTTCAAGCAGTTTTGCCAGCTTTCAATGGAGTCTTTTATTTCCTGGTAATCTCTTTGAACCTGCTTCATATAGTATATTTTTTTTTGTCTTTTTCCTTTTTATTGGTACTGGGGATCAAACTCATGACTGCCTGCTTGCAAAGCAGGTGCTTATGCCACTGAGCTAAATCCCCAGCCCCATTTTCTTTATATTCTTCATCAAACGTTTCTCTCCTTTTTTTGTGTTCCTCCATTCTTCCATCTGTGTCTTCTTGAGAGGTGCTTAGCATTTCTTTTATTAATCTACTTCTATCTTGCTTTACTTGGTTAAATATTTCACTTTTGAACTCATCTATGAAGTCCTGAAGATATCTCTTTATGTCCACTGATACCATGTCTGATAGTGCATGTTTGCTGTCCTCACTATCTTTTATATTTACCTCTCCTGGATCAATGTTCTCCGGGTTGGGGGCTGGAGACTTTTTCTTGTTGCTTCCTCTTCTCATATTTTTTGTTTCTTGCATACAGGCGTATAGAGGAGGTCCCAGTCCCTTTCCTTGTTGGTTACGGTTCTTTTGAAGCACACTGGTTAGGTGATCCTGCCCACTCCAGTGTATTATTGAAGTGCAAACAGGGGCAATGTATGCTGGCTCCTCCCCTCTGGATCAGTCAACCTGCTGAAGCCTTCACTGCATTAGTGTGTACCACCTGTAGGGAACTGGTTTGGGACAACTTATTGGGTCTCAGTCAGGGGCGTGACCCAGGCCAGGATACCCCACCAATCTTGTCTGGGAAGGGAACAACTGACTGAAGTCACTGCTGTTCCTTGTTCTTGCCAGTCCTGCCTGATTCCAAAATGTTGTCCCATTGGTGCCCCTTTCCCGTGGAAGGGTTTTATTCCCGGCACTCACCGCAGGTTGATGGAGGTCCTTTGCTGGCTTCGTTCTCTGTAGGGCTTGCTGACCTCCGACTTCAGTGCAACTGCGGTTTCAGTGAGTCAAAGTGACAGGAATTTGGGCATGCAAGAGCACGCCTCAATAGCAGCCCCCGGGACTGCATGTTTGACTGGTTCTTTTCGCTTTAGTTTCTTCCTGGGTCAAGAGGATCCATCTCCCTCTGTCCAAGACTCCCTGCACTGTGTTATTTCGGCATCTGAGTTGTCTGTCTCAAGGAACCTCTGTAAGCTGCTCTTACCTATTCACCATCTTTACCGGAAGCTCTTTAGAGCAGTTTTAAGTAACAGCAAAACTTAGTAGAAAGAGTAAAGTGTAGTGGTGCACACCTGGAATCTCAGCACTTGGGAAGCTGAGGCAAGAGGATCTATGCAAGTTCAAGGCCAGTAAACTGACTCAACATAGTGAGTTCAAGGGCAGCATGAACCTCAAAGCAAGACCCTATCTCAAACAAACAAATAAACACCAGTAGAGAGTACAGAGAGTATATTATTCTCCTATTCCTACCCATGCACATCCTCTCCAGTAACAAATTACCACACCCTTGTAGTACATTTATTTGTAACAATATTAACCAATATCCATAGTTTACATTAGGGTTCACTCTTTGTGTTCATTCCACATGTTCTGACAAATGTACAGTAACAAGTGTTCACACTTATAGCATCAGCTCAAATACTTTCACTGCTCTAAAGTTCTCCGTGTTCCACCCATTTGTCCCTTTCTTCCTCCAAGTACCTTCACAGCTTATCCAGAATGTAATATAATTAGAATTATACCATTCCTGGCCTTTTAAAGTTGGCTATGTTTTATACCTTTCAGGTTGCTTTACATCTTCTTGGTTTGATAGTCCATTTCTTTTTAGTGCTGAAAAATACTCTCTTGTATGAATCTAACAGTTTATGCATCTATTTAAAAATATTTTGGTTTATTTCATGTGTTGACGATGTTGAATGAAACTGCTGTACCCATCCATGTGCAGGTTTTGTGTGGGCATAAACTATCAACTCATTTGGTAAATATTAAGGAGTGAGGTTGCTGGGAATTATAGTAAAAATATATTTAATTTTGTAACAAACTACTTTTTATATCTTTACCCTTCTTCTTTTTTAAAAGATCGGATCTCTCAATGCTGCCCAGGATGGTCTTGAACTGCTGAGATGAGTGATTCTCCCACCTCAACTTCCTTTGTAGCTAAGACTACAGATATGCGCAATCATGCTTGGCTTTTTAACCCATGAAATTATTTCATAGCAGAGATTTCTACAAAAGGAGACTGACTGCTTCTTTCTATCTTTTTTGTTTTATTTTAATTTTTCATTTAATTTTAGATAACCTTAGGAGACACATGAAATCCCCTTAGACTTCAGGCAAAATGGCTCTATTAACTAGAGTCCTAATTTGGATTTACGAATAACTCTTTAAGATCTAATACATTTTAAAAACCACTGTAGGCATGGTGATGCATGCCTCTAATCCAAGCACTTAGGAGTCTGAGGGAGGAGGATGACTGTGGGTTCAATTCCAGCCTGGGCCACTTAGTGAAACTCTGTTTAAAAAAAAAAAAAACATTCAATCTTCATACATGCTTCAGACAAAAATAGGTTAAGAAAAACAGCTTTATGCATTTAAAAATCAGTGGCTTTTTCGTAATGAAAATCATGAGAATTATTGCATGATACAATGGTTTTAAAATATTCCTTGTTTTCTGGAACTACTGAGACAGAAAGAGCATTTTACGCATGGAAGTATGAAATACTGAGGCATACTGATAATCATCAAATGCTTCTGTTTGCTCTGAAAATCAGGAATATGAAAGTCTAGTAGTAGAAAGTAAAACTGTAATGGCAGCTAGGGATAAGCGTCTTGAATGATAAGCTCTTATATCTTTTTGACTACTCACTCTTTGGGGGCTGAGTGGAAGAGCTAGTATAGAGTAATGGTTAAGGATTTAAGCTTCAGAGTCAAACAAACCTGGGTTCCTAACCTGGCTCTGCCACTGAGTAGCTGTGTTTCCTTTTAAAGACATTTAATTTCTCTAAGCTTAAAAAGAATAAAATTACTTACTTAGAATAAAATTCTAATCCACAAAAATCAGGTTAGTGATAGTATCCACTACAAAAGGCTGTTGTCAATGCTAAATATAAAAATGTATGTAGAACCTGGTACCAAAATATAGCAAATAGTCAATAAATCTTAGCGACTCCCTGATTCTGGAGCATTAATATGCAGCAGAGTGTAAAGTGATGTAAGTGAATGGCTTTCCTTCCTAAAAATGAGCCAGAGCTTCCCAAGGTTGACATCAAGATTATTTCAGAAAGCAGAATCTCTAGATTGGATGATGTCTGTAAAATTGACTTAACAAGATTTAAAGGCTACTGACAGGGAAGCGTACTTATGCTTGCCTTACTATTTTCTATATTCCAGTGTTCTGATATGCTGTCCTATTTTTAAGCACTGAAATTCATATATTTTTGTTGATGTAAACCATTATTTTATGTATCAGTCAGCAGCTTCCTTTACTCTTCTTAGTTATGCCTGGTACCCACACCATCTCCCTTTGTTGAAACCCTCACCACAAGTCCTTTCAACCTCTTTGTATCACTCTTTCCTCCAATTCCACATCTTTTCCAATCTCCTGCATCTTTCAAGAACCAGGGAGGAGCTTTATTGGGAAATTTCCCAATCAGGAATGAATAGGAGTCAGATTCTAGTGAGGTTTATCTCTCCTGGATTCAGATGAAAGACATACTTTTAAACCAGAAGTAGTAGTCCTAAGAATTTTCAACCATAAATAGTAGTCTCTGAGAAGCTAGACTGGAGAGTAAAGCCTTGAGGTCTTCCAGATTGCTGTACCAAAGAGGATGCTCATTTGACTGGAGGTGGGTAGAAATGTCATGATCTAGGTGGGAAAACATCAGAGCAAACGGTGACCAAAAGGACATTTTGTAATGTGTTTATGATGTTTGTTTTTAAATGTGTTAAATAATATTTAGTTTTATTAAGTAAATTTTTAAAATACTAACATGAAAAATAAAACTCAAAACAAATAAAATCCAGTTTTTTGGTTTTGCAAGAAGCTAAAACATAAATATTAATAATATTACTAATATTACCACTGTGATTGCACACTGAGGGTGAAATCAAAGATGTTTTTAAGTGTGAGATAGTGAGATTTGAAGGAAATTATACAAACAGAGACTGCTATTGAGTCATTAAATACAATCCTGCACTGTGAGGTATACTATAAGGCATGATGTCATGAATAAGGTATCACATTTTTATTTTTAATTTTCTTTTCATGAATGACAGTGTGGAGAGTAGAAAGAGGGAGGAAAGAAAAAAAGAGGGAGGAGAAAAGAGGAAGAAGAGGGAAGAGAGAGGTTTTTGTAAGGTTTTTTGGGGGGGGCCTTCTTTGGGAATCGGCACTGCACACCGAAATATTGCATTTTATTTCATTAAACTTTTGGAATTTATAATATTTTTAAATTCTGTGAAACTGTTGCTAACTCACATGCCTCCAAGCAAAATCCTTGTACTGTTGCTTTTAATTTGCATGAACCAGAAAACCAGGAGAATTAGTTAGGACTTTTACGGTATTGACATCCAGCTCAAATAGGCTTCAGCAAGAAAGGCAATTTATTAGCCAGGCATGGTGGCTCACACCTGTAATCCCAGCACTCGGGAGGCTGAGGTGGGAGGATTGTTGTGAGTTCGAGACCAGCCTGGCTCACAAAGTGAGCTCAAGGCCAGCCTGAACTGCATAGCGAGACCCCGTCTCAAAAAAAAAAAAAAAAAAAAAAAAAAAAGAAAGGCAAATCATTGCCTTCTATAACTGCAATGTCCAAGAGTTTTAGTCATGGATGTGCCAAAGCTCAAATTATAACTTAGAATTATGTTCCCTCTTTGTCTGTCTCAGTAAATCTGCCTCTGTCTTTTTCTCTGTGTGGTTGTCTGTCTGTTTCTCTATCTCTCTTACTTTTCTTCCTTCCTCTGCACTGACTTGGTTTTGCAAAAGAATCTTCTCTTATCTGTCTAGACTTGACCTTAACAATCTAGCAAACCCAGAGTTGCAATCAAAGTTCTGGGGAGGGATTCCTATGGCCATGCCCATTTCAGAAACAATTATTATGACCAAGGGACTTGCTGAATCTTGGTCATGTCTTCATCCTTAGAATTTTGGGGCAGTATCAACCCTTTGAAATCCAGAAAACTGAAAATGAAAGAGACTAATTTATCCTAAGGAAATAGAGTGGCATTACCTAAAGAAGAAAGATTAATGAGCAAGCAAAAATAATATATTCATTATGTCAGATAACTGACCTGTATCTACAAACACAGCAAGTTGGCTCTGAATGGGGTCTTGACACTTCTCATAAATAAAGCCCCTAAATTTTGGTGTATAAAATTTTTATCATCTGCTTTGGTAGTTCCAAATGGCTTTGCAGAAATGAGGGCAGAAGTGTTCTTTGGTGGAGTCACCTTCCTATGTGGGCTCTTTGATCTTTGTGTTGGCATTCCCGGGAGTTTTATTCTCTGAATAATTAAATTGTCACATAAATGACTCTAGAGAAGGTGAAAAGTTACTATAATCTGACCAGCAATATTTCCTTCTTTCTGGATTGTACTCGTAAATCTCTAGGCTATAAAGATAATTTCACTTAAGCCAAGCAGAAGACTCTAAGTGTAAAAGTAAGAGTTTGGGGCTGTTTCCCAGAATGCCATTAATTTTTGAAATCGAGAATCAATTCAATAAATAACAACTGAATACTGCTGTAGGCATTATTAGTTGTAGTCACAATATTTATTTCCAAATTTAGGCATCCTTGTAAAAATTATCTGAATAAGATTAATACTACATCTGGTTTTAGGAGGAGACTCTGAACAGCTCATAACAGTGGTGGCAAACCTATGGCATGTATGTTAGATGTTTTTAAGGCAAGAGATGTTAATCATGAGGTTTTTTCTTTTTCTAAACTAAAACCTTAGTTTTCAGGTTTAATTGAAGTGTTGGCACTTGTGATAAGTAAGTGGGCTTTGATTTTGCAGTTTGGGCACTTGTTTCTAAAAGTTTTGCCGTTACTGGCTTATGGCAATACTCCTGGTCATGTGATCTGTTCAAAGATAGTCACATGACCAAATTTAGGCCAATTATACTTAATTCTAATACTATATTATATTTAATATTTAAGTGAACAAGAGCCCCTCCATCCCCATTCATCTTAACTACATGTCAATCTGTAAGTACATAGTCTCAGGAACTGTTGGCAGCCACTTTGCACCAAGAAGGGCTTGTTAAGAATGAAGCCAGTCTAAAGGAAACAGAGCAGAAAAACTGACACATAAAACCTGTCAGGCATGGTGGCATATGTCTGTAATTCCAATACTAGGGAGGCTGAGACAAGGGTGGAGGTCACAGTGAGTTCAAGGACAACAACCTAAACTACATAGTGAGTTCAAGGCCAATCTGAATTACATAACGAGTAGAAAAGAAAAACCAGATCATAATACTGTTGCAGCTGTTAGATCAAGCCAGGCTTGAAATGATATGCTTCTGCACTTTTCAGCAATATGTATTAATAAACTCCTTTTAGTGTTTTAAGTCAGTTTCAATAGGATTTTCTGTTACCTGTTACTCTGACAATGAGCCCAAACTGCAATACTGTTCAAATCCTGTGAAGTTAGTTTCAGATTTCACAGGAGACAATCCTCAGAAAGACTAGCTTTACTTCAAATGCTAGCCACAGTTTGGGGGATCCTAAATTTCTGACTAATTGGCCAAAAACTTCTGACTAATTGGCTAACTGATCATGGTTCCCATGACTCCCATATTCAGTTAGAAGCAAGAATGACTCTCAGGACACCAAAAAAGGCATCACATTTATAATTACAGTTTTGGAGGGAAGAGAACAAGAAGTCACCAAGAAGCAAGCCCTCCTTGCGAATTGGTGCCATGCACAGGCCACTGAGGGGAGGGACAGCCCCTTCCAGTGCACATGCTGAGAAACAAGGAGAGCCAACACCCACACCCGCAGCTGTAAGCACTGGCTGATCTGGAGAAACACAAACACAAATGATAATGGCTATTGAGATGGAATACAACTTAATGCTTGTAGTGTTTAGTGTTTCATTGACTTTGCAGGTCTAAAGCCAGTGGGGTGATCATCTCTTCAGAGGATGGAAATACTCAGTGTAGTATCTATAAGCAAATCTCCTTCTGAGGGTAGTGGCTATTGATTCCCTTATTGCCTTGTTTTGAAGTCCTGTATCATTTTCATTGTTTTGTTTTGTTTCTTTTGTTGGATTTTATTGTATCCTATGGTGTGGGCAACTATTTCAAAGATAACAAAATATATTATGGTAACCATGTTGGATTTACTATTATCTTGTCCTTTTTTGCATTCATTGCTTTGTTTTTATTGGTTCTATGCTGTTCTGTTGTTTGATTTTTACTATGTTTGAAGGTATTTTCAACTATTTGAAAACAGCAGGAGGCATTTATGGTAACCATTGTTGATTTCATATTGTTTTGAAGTCTTGTGTCACATTGGTTTGTTTTGCTTAGTTTTATTCTTTAAAATAAAATTTAAAAATTATAATTATAGTTTTATTATAAAACACCCATATCAGATCAAGTCAAATGAAGAGATATAAGGCAACGTCTAGAGAGTCTTGACTACAGAGTGTTTAAGGTCTCTCCTCATAGGTATCAGGATACAACACCTTTTTTTTATAGCCATTTATTGTGCTCCAGTGAAACAGAAAGTGCTCGAGTTACAAACACCACTGTCACACCACCGACGCCAGTCGCCAGTTGCTTCAAACCAAACCACGTGTCTCCGCTACTCTACTTTCAATGCGTGCAATTGGCTCAGATGTCAGAGGGGCTCAGAGCCAGGGTGAACCTAGGTTCTGAGGAATTTTCTTGGAGAGGGGAGCTTCTAGTTCTGGGGTACCCACTTGTGAGGGAGTAGGGAAGTTAGATAGCTTTGCTCAGTGTACCCCAAAAGTTTGGGTGCTGTCGAGGCTCTGTGTTGGATCCTGCAGCACTATAAAGAGGAGAGCCCACTTCCCCACACACCCGAGCTGCCCACAGACTGCTCTCACCAAACTGTAACCTGGTAGACAGGTTTCAGGGACTGGGAATGTCATGCAGGGGGAGGGATCGACTGCTGGCCCAGCCTAGAGCATCAGTGGCCCTCAGGGGCCCTGGGCAGAGTTATAGTGGTTGTGTGGGTGGTGGTTGTGCACAGCAATCCATCTCCAGATGTTCAGGTGTCAGACAGTACTTCAGGTTATAACCTAGTACGGCAGTCCATGTGCCATCGTGTCCCACTGCAAAGAGCCCTCGTTGCTGCCCATCTGCTGGCTGACATTCTACGGGTCACAGTGCTCCGTGCCCAGGGCAGGCTCAAAGATCTGCCACTTGGTGCCAGGTGCCATCATGCCACCCTGGCTGGTCCCTTTGTTGGTACCCATCTGCATGCCTGATCTATTGACTGGTCTGTGCCCAGCTTGGAGTCACAGAGGTGCTGCCAGGTGCTGCAGGCTGTCATGCCCTGCTGGCCAGCAAAGCTGTTGGTACCCATCTGTAGCATGATGATGTTCTGCCCCTTCCCTCAGCTTCTCTGGCTCAGATTTCTGCTCCTGCTTCTCAGCATACTTTACCCCAGCATTTACCTTGTTGATTTTCATGCTGGCCAGGCCAGAAGTGTGGGCTGTACCAAGGTGTTGTTGGTGTTCTCAAATAGGTCATTGACCTCCAAAGATGCTATGGGACTTCATCTCTTATTTGGTAATGGCCTTGAAGAAATTGCCCATGTTCTTCAGCTGCTGCCAATTTTGGGTCAGCTCGTTCACCTTCTTCCCTGAGCCTGGCTGGAGGTTATTGATGAATTCACATAGGATGATACGGTCTTTGATGCTGTCCACGAAGTTGTTGCCCATGTGGTGCCCTTTTACATACTCGATCCATTCACACAGTTCCTGCTCCTGCTGGTGGTTATAGTTCTGGGCCAGCTTGTTTTTTACCTCAGCTACCAGACCATAGGTGGGGCCCTGGGCAGAAATAGGCAGAAGATATCCTAAACAGTGTGCTCTGGGTAGGCAATAGAGTGTGCTGAGGACCAAGCTGGCAGCAGCCAAGGCTCTGCCTGCCAGGATGCCATGCTTTCTCAGCAACTCCTGTTTTCACCAAATAAGGAGCTCCTGTGAGCCTTGGTGTTCAAAGTTCTTACTGGGGTTTCATATCAGAATGATGATTGAACCATTGGCCATGTGATTGAACTCAACCTCCAGTCATGCCAGATTTATTTCCTCAAGCTCGTCATCTTTTTTACCCCTGAGCATTATTTCAATGACCCATCATCTGTCACTTGAACTCCTAATATAGTCACTTATCGGGTCCTGACCTAGATCCCCAATCTCCCAAACGAGTGTATGGTGGAGGTTTAAATAAATTGAGACAAATGATATGATTTTAGAGCTCCAGGAGGGTCAAACCCCTTTAGTTGAGTTTGAGGATAAAGGCCTGAACATGGAGCAAGGTGAAGGCAAAAAGTCAAATAGAAGAATACAAAAGCAGTCCAACAAGTAATAATGGCAGCTGAATTGAGGCAGAGGTATAGGTAGTGGAGAGAAGATTAACCGAAGAGATTTTTAAGAAACAGAATAGGTTAAGACTTGGTACCTGAATAAAATATAATCTGTTGCCTTTATGTAGTTCACATTCTACTAGGGGAGATCAATAACATGCCTAACAAATAAGCAATTATGTAGGGTAATCCTCATCAAAGCAAAGCAAAGGAAGACCAGAATTAGATGGGATTGTCCTGCTACAGAGGTGATATTTGAACAGAAACCTAAGTGTTGCAAGGCAATGAGCCACATGAATGTCTGGGAAAAGAGTATTTCAGGCAGAGTGAACAGCAAGTGCAAAGAAGCAGAGGTGCCAATGAATCTTGCGTATATTTGAAAAACTACAATGAAGCTAGTGTAGCTGAAACAAGAAAAAAGGAAAGGAAGAATGGGAGGAGATAAGGTCAACTATAGCAAGATGTCAGGTCTTGAGAACTTCACAGACCATGGAAAGAACTTTGAATTTTTAACTATGATGTGAATCACTGGAAAATTTTGAACAAGAAAGTGGCACATGATGTACTCTGAAAGAACCACTCAGAGTAGACTCTATTAAGGGAAGAATGGAGCAGTATAGTCAGAAAGAAGGGATCTACGTGGGAAATGTTGGTAGTTTGGATGAGAATAATAGTGATAATGTGAGAATTCATTAATCAGATTTGGAATATATTTTGAAGGTTGGGCTAAAGGATTTGACCGAATGATTGAATGAGAGTATTAGAAATAGAGGAGATAGTGATTATTCCAATATTTTCACCTGAGCAATTGGGTGAGTGGTAGAACCACTTATTGAGATGGAGAAGACTGAAGAGAGTTAAGATTTGGACAACAGGAAATCAAAAGTTCAGCTTTGGAATACTGTTAGATATCCACACAAAGAGGCTAGTGAAGATATGAGCCTGGAATTCAGGGAGAAGCTGAGGTTGGACTCATTAGCATAGAGATGATATTTAAAATCATGAAATTGTTGATAAATGAATGTAATCAAACAATAAGTAGAAATCTGAGAATGGATTTCTAATGCATACCCTGCAATGCTTACAGGCTGAGAAAAGAAAGAGGTTCCAATGAGGATACTGGGAGAGGAAGGCCAGTGAGTTGAGAAGAGAATCATTAGAAAGTGGAAGCCATGTAAGGGCAGTCTCTTTAGAAAGAGGAAATTATCAGCTGGTCAAATGTTACTGTTTAGGTCAAATAAGAACTGGATTTGGCAACATGAAGGCAATTGGTAACCCTGATAAAACCAATTTCAGAAACGTCACAAAGATTAAAGGCTCACTGACACAGATTAAGATGCAGCAGAAAGAAAGTGAGAAGTTTCACCACACAAAAGGGAGCAGTAGCAGTGGAGACACATGAAATCAAAGGAGGGTTTTTCTTTTTCATGAAGAGAGGAAAAATAGGAGATGTAGAGTTGGACTAATATGGAAGAAATGTCCTCGTGTAGGTGAGTTCTGTAGCTATCTGGATCTGTAAGCCTGGATCTTAGCAGAGAGTTGGAATCAAGATAGATAATGGAATGCTGAACTTGCATATGATAGGGACGTGTAAGAATGGATGAAATTCCTTAGAGACAGTAAAAGACAGAAAGCAAGGACACAACTCTGAGGAATAAAAAATGTTAAGAAATTAAGTAGGAAATGTGTCCCCAGTAAGGAAGACTGAGAAGAAATATCTTGTATTTCCCAGCGTGTGTGTAATTCAGAACTGAACTCAGAGCTTTACACTGAGCTACATCTTTAGCTCTTCTCTGTTTTTTAATTTCAGTCAGGGTCTAGTAAATCAGAGTTGCCCAGGCTGGACTTGAAGTTATGATCTTTCTTCCTTAACCTCCCATATTACTGGGATTATAGATGTGTGCCACTCTGTTCACTTTCTTTGTTGTTCAGACCCACAGTTTAAAGGAGAGGGTTATTCTGGCTCACAGTTTTAGTCCATAGTAGGCTATCTCCAAGTCAGAAGGGCTAGGGGGAAGAAAAACTGCTCATGGCTGGGCAATTGGGAAGCAGAGAGCATAGGAAAGAGGTGGAAAGGGAAATAAACTCTTCTTGGCCACACCCCCAGTGACCCACCCCTTCTCACTTTCCCACCTCCTAACAGCAAATCAACTTTACCCTTGTAATTCAACCACTTTCCAAAAGCCCTGCCTATGGTGGTGAGAGGCTCTTGTGTGATGTCTACCTATAAATCTTAACAGCACAATGCTCTCAATATTTTTATACATACCATATTGTTTCACCCCAAGGCCTGAAAAGCTTTTCCTTCTCTGTATTTCATTCCCATCTCACATAGTGATTTACACATCTTTTTTCACTTTATTCTTTTTATTAGTATCTGTATCAATCATACATATTAATCATATTCATCATAGGGAACCGTACATAATATATCTTAATTTTTCCCCCATATTCTTCCCCTCCTTCAAACCTTCTTTCCCCTCCTATTTCAAAAGTTTTGTTTCCTTTTTTTCCTTCCATTCTCTTCTTTCCTTTTGCATTCCTTCTTTTCACCCTTCCTACGCCCTGTTTCCCTTCCTATTTGAACATCTTGTTCCACTTCCCAGTATCTAGCCTCTATTTTGTTCCTTGTTTACTCTTTGGGTTTCTCACACAACAGAAACAAGGTGCTGTTTAAACTTGTGTGTCTGATTTATTTCAGCCAAGATTATGGTCTCAAGATGGATCCATTTTCCAATAAATGCCTCGTTTATCCTTCTTTTTGGCAGAGGAGTACTCCATTGTATAAATAAATTCCATATTGTCTTTATCCATTCATCTTTTGGTGGCATATGGGTTGTTTCTAAGATTTAGCTGTTATAATTTGTGCTGGTATCATCCATGTGTCACTGTGGTATGATGCTTTTAACTGTTTTGGGAAGACACTTAGAAGGGGAACAGTTGGGTCAAATGGAACTTCTAATTTTAGTTTTTTTGAGGAATCTCCATACTGATTTCCACAGTGGTTGCACTAGTCTATACTTTCACCCGCAATGGAAGAGAGTTCCTTTTCTCCACAGCATCACCGATATTTGTTATTGGTTGATTTCTGGATGCTAGCCATTCTTTCTGGAATGAGATAAAATCTCAGGGTTGCCTTAATTTGCATTTCCCCAATGACCAGTGATGTTGAGCCTTTTTTACATATTTATTTGCCTTTTCTACTTCTTCATCTAAGAAGTATTACTTTTAGATGTTTTTGATTGGGTCCTTAAGTGGGGGGCTCTGATCTTTTAAAAAATTCTTTATATATTCTAGGTGCTAGTTCTTTGTCTGAGAAGTAAGTAGTAACTTTTTTCCCTCATTCTGTGGGTTGTCTCTTCACTTCATTTCTTTTGTTGTGCAGAAGCTTTCTAATCTGAGGTGATCCCAGTTGTTTATTCTTTGTAATATTTCCTGTGTGACAGGGGTTTTATTCATAAAGTCTTTGCTTACTCCCATATCTTCTGGCATTTTATTCATTCTATCTGTAACCAGATTAAATGTTTGTTTTAATATTTATATATTTGATCCATTTTGATTTTAGTATACAGCATGATGAAAGATAATGAGTCTAGTTTCAGTTTTCAGTATGTGAAAAGCCAGTTTTCTTTTTTTTCTTTTTTATTTCTGAAAAAATTTAATTTCTTTTTTTAATTTTAATTTTAAAGGGGGTAAAATTAAACACAACAAAACAGAACAAAATAGAATATAAGAAAGCAATGTAAGACATATAAATTTCAAAGCTAGTTTTGTTGGATCATTGAACGGAACTGTCTCCAATATCACTGTATGAATGTCCACTTTATATGCTTTAATTTTATAATTTGGACAACTGTTTCTAGTTAGACAATATGTAACCTATTAACTAGTGATTTCTTACTGTATATTTTTTTTCTTGATATTCTGTATTACTTGTACCCTTTTACTGCTTTGTTTTTTTTATATCCTTTCTTTTTTCTCTTTAAATAAAAAAAAATTTCAAAGCTAGACCACATGAGATCTTTGCTATTATATTGTCTTTTGTTTTCTTCCAAATAGTTGCCATGTCTTCATATACAGAGAATTCATACAAAACAACATAGTATAAAACTGATCCAAACAAAATGAGGAAGGTATTTTAGGCTTTCAAAACCAGACAACAAGGAAATCACTAATAGCTGTCATAGTGTCTCTTGTTCTCTTCAAAATAGCTGTCCATACTTTCATGTATATTGAAGTTCAGCAAAGTAAAACAGGTAGGGGGGAGGGGTTGCTTGGTTTCCCAGAACTCCAGGTCCCAGTATGGCGTGGGTCCCAGTAAACACTAGTGGCTCCCATCCTGGGCTGCAGCCTGCCATACTCACAGCCGCTCATGGGGCAGGGGGTTGCTTGAAGCTGTTTCTTTTTAATGAATTGACCATTTCACTGCCCAAGTTCTGAAATGGCCAACAGACCATAGAAAGATCAACAGCATCAGAAAGCTGCCAGCCTTGATTCAGGGCCAGGAAAAGCCAGTTTTCTTAGAATCATTTATGAAAGAGGCTTTCTTCCAGTGAAGGGGTTTGGCACCTTTGTGAAAGATGAGGTGGCTGAATGTGCTTGGAAGTGTTTCTGCATCTTCTATTCTATTCCGTTGATCTTTGGGTCGGTTTCTTGCCAGGATCATGCTGTTTTTATCATGGTATCTTTGTAGTGTAAGTTCAAATTAGGGATTGTGATGCCCACTGCCTTGCCCTTGTTGCCCAGAATTTCTTTTGCAAGTTTGTGTCTATTCTGGTTCTTTATGAATTTTTGCATTGGTTTCTCTAGTTTTGTGAGATATGGTATTAGCATTGTGATTGGAATGCATTAAATCTGTATAAAAGTTTTGGAAGTACATGGGCACTTTCACTGTATTGGTTCTGCCTATCCAAAAACAGAATATCTTTCCATTTTCTTATATCCTCTTCAATTTCTTTTTTTCAGAACACTGTAGTTTTCAATGTATAGGTCGTTCACTTCCTTTGTTAGATTGATTCCTAAGTATTTCATTTTTCTTGATGTTGTTGTGAAAGGTGTTGTTTCCCTAATTTCTATCTCTGTGAGTTTATGTGTGCACAGAAATGCTACTGATTTTTTTTTTTGTCTTTTTCCTTTTTATCGGTACCAGGGATTGAACTCATGACTGCCTGCTTGCAAGGCAGGCGCTTATGCCGCTGAGCTAAATCCCCAGCCCCAATGCTACTGATTTTTAAGTGTCAATTGTGTATGCTGCTTTGCTGCCCAATTTGTTTTTTTTAAGTAATTAAGTTTATTGATATATTTTAAGTATACATAATGAACACATTCATTGTAGGGAATTTATACCTCTGCATGGTATAACTTCATTCTTTTATTCCGTTTTCCTTATTTTCTCTTCAACTCCTCTTCCTGTCCTTATTTTTTAAAAATCTTTGTTTCCATTTTTCCTTCTGTTATGGTTTGTGTCTATAACACAACCCCCCGAGCCTCATGCAGTCATAGAAGCAGCTGAATCAAGCATTTGTGATCAGTTCCTTGTCTGGCACTGGGATTGGTGGTGTGAGTGCGGCACCTGCCCAGGGTGGAACCGGCATACAGTATAAGAGAGAGAAGAAGGCATGTTTTTCCCTTTTGCCCTTTCACTCTTGCTGTTTGTGGCTATCATGCTCCTCAGCCATGTCACCCTGCCTTGGAACTAGCTGAGTATGGACTGAAACCTCCACAAATTGTAAGATAAATTAACCTTTTCTTCCCTATTTTGGGCATTAGGCATTTTGTCTCAGCAACAAGAGAAAAGTAACCAAGACACCTTCTTTTCTCATTTTTTCTTTTCCTTTCTTCCTTTCTCCATCCCCCTCCCTAGTTCCCCTTCCCATTGGAACATTTTCTTCCTATTTCCCAATATGTTGTATATTTTGACCCTTATTTATACTTTCAGTTTCTCACATCATAGAAGCAATGTGGTATTTACTTATGTGTGTCTGATTTATTTCACTTAAACTTTTGGTCTCAAGGTTATGCTGTCAGATTTGGTTACTAATTCTACCAGAATTTTTGGTGTCTTCTATATAGACTATCATGTATAGCAAATAATGCTAATTTAATGTCTTCCTTCTTATTCATATTTCTTTTACGTCTTTCTCTTGTCTCATTGCTCTGGCTAAATATTTTCAGAACTATATTGAACAAGAGTGGCTACAATGTGCATTGTCTTGTTCTTGATTTTAGAGTGAAGCCTTTCAGTTTTGACTGAAAGATTTTTGATTTAGTAGTATGTTGGCTGTTGTTTGTCATAGATAGCTTTTATCAGATTGAGATAAAGACCTTTTATTCCAGTTTTCCGTAGGGGGTTTTTTTTTTTTTTTATCATGAATGGGTGCTGTAGTTTTTCAAATGGTTTTTCTGCGTCTATTGAGATGATCATGTGATTTTGGTCTTTGCTTCCATTTATGTGGTGTGTTATCTTTATTGATTTGCATATGTTGGACCATACTTGAATCCCTGGGATGAGTCCTACTTGGTCGTGGTGTATAATCTTATGGATAATTTGCTGCATTGTTTGTCAGAAAATTAAATCCTTGTTGAGGATTTTTACATCTCTGTTTATTAAGAAGATTGGCCAATAATCCTCTTTTTTGGTTGGATTCTTCTCTGGTTTTGGTATCAGGGTAATGCTTACTTTCAGGAATGAGTTTATGAATTTTACTTTCCTTTCAATGTCATTAAAGAGTTTGAGGAGTATTGATGTTAGATCTTCTCTAAAGTTTTTTTATTTAGTAAAATTCAGCAGTGAATTCATCAGGGTATGGGCTTTTCTTTGTTGGTAGTTTTTAAAATTACTTTTTATATTTCACTGATATTGGGTTATTTAGAATTTTTATATCTTCTTGATTCAGCTTTAGTAATTCATATGTATCTAGGAATCTGTTACTTTCTTCTGAGTTTTCCATCTTATTAGAGTACAGGTATTTATGACCTTCTGGATTTCTGCAGGATCCATTATGATTTTGCCTTTTTCATTGTATAGATTTTAGTCTTTTCTTTCCTTTTTTTGGACAAGGTTCACAAAGGATTTGTCTATTTTATTTAATAAAACATCTTTCAGAGAATCAACTCTAATTCACTGATTCTTTGTATTGTTTTCTTAGTCTCATTTACACTAATTTCTGCTCTGATCTTTATAATGTTCTGCCTCATATGCGCTTTGGGTTCAACTTGCTCTTCTTTTGCTAGAAGATTGAGGTTCATCATTAGTTTAGTTATTTGATATTGCTATTTTTCTAATGTAGGAATTCACCACTATAAATTTCTCTCATAAGCTGTAATATGGCTGTATCTAAATGTCCACCTCAAAGTCTCATGCAGGCATAGCTGGGGTTTTTTCAGAGGTGGTTGAATCTAGAGTGTATGGCACTGGGATGGATACGTGGGAAGTGCTAGGCTCAAAGCACTAGGATTAAGATGTGAGTCCCACCCACCTTAAGTAGCCTGGATAATACATAAGGGATAGAAAGAGTTGTCATCATTTTTTGCTTGTCTCACTACCTTCTGCCATGTTTCATCAACTGTCTCTCCTTTGCAATGCCTGTCTGCCACACTACCCTGCTTTGGACTCAGGCTATTATGACCCGAAATGTCTACAAATCATGAGGTAAATAAACTTTTCCTCCTTTAACTTTGGGTTTGGGTATTTTTTCATCTCATCAATGAGGAAAGTAAGTCAGACTGTTTTCTTTGGGTTCCATAAGTTCCAGTATGTTGCTTGAGTATTAATATTTAATTGTAGAGACAATCTAATTTCTTCTTTCATTACATCTGTGACTCTCCTAGTTGTTCACGAGGATGTTGCTTAATTTATATGTGTCTATGTAGTTTTTGTGGTTTCTTTGCCATTTATTTTCAATTTCATTGCACTATGATCTGGTTATATGCATGGGATAATTTTTTGCATTTCAGCATATCAGAAAGTCTGTGTGTTTCTGAAAGGAATGCGTATCCTGTTGTTGTGGAGTGGAACACTGTAGATATCTACTATGTCCATTTGCTCAAAGCTTTGGTTCACCTCTCATAGTTCTTTGTTGATTTCTTTGTCTCATATATCTATTTGTGACAGTTGGGTATTGAAGTCTACCATTACAATTGTATTAATACTTATCTGATTTTTCATATCTATTAATATTTGTTTTATATAGTTGGATGCACTGGTATTTGGTGCCTAAGTATTTATGATTGTTATCTCTTCTTCTTTGGCTTGTTTCCTTAACAATATGCAGTAACCTCCTTTGTCTCTTCTGATCAGTCTTGGCTTGAAAATAGGGTAGCTATCCCTCCTTTTTCTGGGTCCCTGTTGCATGGGATACTGTTTTCCACCCTTTAACTTTCAGTGTGTGAATTTACTTTGAGTTAAATGTGTTTCTTTTATGCAGTATATTGTTGGGTTTTAAAATTTATTCTGAGTTTCTTCTGATTGGTGATTTGAGACCATACACCTTGATAGTTATAACTGATATGTAGTTTTTTTGTCTTTTTTAGACAAACTTTAACTATATAATTCAGGCTGGCTTACTTTGTAGCCTCGGCTGGTTTCAAACTTGCAAGGATCCTCTTGCCTCAGTCTCCCGAGTGCTGGGATTACAGTCATGTGCAACTACATCAGGCCAACAAATATGTATTGACTTACCCTTGTTGTGTTATTTTCCTGTTGTTGGTTCCCTTTCTTTTCCTTCTGTTTAATTGCTTGCCTTCCCTGGCAGATTCATTCTACTGGGATTCATGGTATGGTTGTCTTCACTGACTTATTCTAGAATTTCTATCCTCCAGAATTTTTTAAAGTGTTGATTTTTTTTGTCATGTATTTCATCAGGTGTTCTTTATTATGGAAGTATCTTGTTTCTCCCTCAATTTTTAAAAACAAGTTAGAGGGTACATTAGTCTGGGTTTGAGGTTGTTTTCTTTTAGGGCTTGAAACACATCAATCCAAGCTCTCATTGACTTAAGGATTTGTGTTGAGAAGTCTTCTGTGATTCTTTTGAGTTTTCGCTTGTAGGTGATTTGTTTTAATATTCTCTTCTTATGTTGAATTTCTGGAATCATAACCATTATATACTTTGGTGTAGTATTTTTTTATAATTTTAAAGAGAATAAAACCAAGCAAAATAAAACTGAATAAAGCCAGTCAAAACAAAAGTGTAAGTGACAGGACTTCAAAACAATGGTTACCATAATGCCTTCTGTAGATACCTTCAGTCATAGTAAAAAGCAAACAAAACAGAACAGAATAGAACCAATAAAAACAAAGTGATGAATGCAATAAAGGATCAAAACAATGTAATAATAAATCCAAAATGGCAATCATAATATAGCTTGTTATCTTTAAAACAGCTGCCCATGCTATCAGATATAATAAAATCAAACAAGACAAAACAGAATAAAACTCAAACAAAAAAAATGAAAATGATGCAGGACTTCAAAACAAGATAACATGGAATTAACAATGGCTACCACTTCAGGAGATCCCCCATAGATGCTGCATTGCATACTGTTATCCTCTGAATAGATGATCAGACTCACCTTTAGACCTGCAAACTCAGTGGAACACTAAACACTACAAGCATTAAGTTGTATTTTACCTCAATAGTTATCATCACAGCCTGTGTTTCTCCAGGTTAGCCAGTCACTTATGAGGTGTGTGTGGGCAACCTTGGCTCTATTTGTCTCCCAGCCCACATATTGGAAGACACAGCATCTGGTTCTCCCCACAGTGGCCCATGCATAGCGTCGGTGTCTGATTCTCCCCCACAGCAGCCCACACGTGGCACCAACTCACCTGGTGTTTTTTTTTTTTCTGAACATGGCTTTTTGGACTTCTACATGTCTCACTTGTTTGTATGTTAAATTCTTTTTCCATGCTTGGGACAACCTCTTGTATTACTTCTGTGAACAAGCTTTTACAATGCCCTTTGTGCTACTTTCTGATTTTTTCAATGATTCCCATTAATATTATGTTATTTTTATCTGTATCATCTAACAGTTGTTGGATTGATTTCTTGTGGCCCCTTGCTATATTTAAGAAGTGTTTAATTTAATAATGACTAACCACAAACCTGTCTTCTAGATCTGATATACTATCTTCACAATGATTGATTTTGATGCATGTACTTTCAATCTAGTTTTTTAAAATTTTATTTAAAGAAAGACTACACAAAACAGAAAATAGGTAGAAATAATACATACATTCAGAGAAAAAAAAACAGTAAGAAATCACTAGTTGATGTCTACATATTGTTGTTTTACCAATTGTTGTTCAAGGTACAAGAGCGGAATATGTAAAGTGGGAATTCAAACAGTGAGACTGCAAACAGTTCTGTTCAACTGTCCAGCAAGAACTTAGTTGATGGTTGTCAATCCTATACACTTAAACATACATGCAGTTATCCATATCTTCATTTATGTTTAGATTAAACAAACTAAAGCAGGTTAAAATCATTCTGAACAAAGAATAATAGTATTGCTGGATTTCACATCATGACACTATGATCAGCACTGGGTACTGTAGTCTTTTTTTAAAATGTAATTTAAAGAAAGACTAACAAAACAGAAAATGGGTAGAAATAATACATAATTTCAAAGAAAAATAAACAGTAAGAAATCACTAGTTGATGATTACAGATTGTCTTCTTACAAATAGTTATTCAAGATACACAAGTGAAACATACAAAGTGAGGATTCAAACAGTGAGATTGCAACCAGTTCTGTTCAACTATCCAACAAAAACTTAGAAATATGGTTATCAATCCTATACACTTAAACATACATGCAGTTATCCATATCTTCAATTATGTTGAGATCATCCTGAACAAAGAATAATACTATTGCTGGGTTTCACATTATGACACTCCAGGATCAGCACTGGTTATTTTAGTGTCTCTTTTTCTTCAAAGTATCTGTTCATTTCATCATGTGTCATAAGATCAGTTCTCATAAAGTGTTTACAGATTCTACACATGCATGAGTCTTAACATGTATTTCTATCCTTTCTATATTAAAGGGAGAAACAAAACAAAGCAAGACAAAACAAAACATATTCCTATAAACACATGAAACAAAAAAAACATATAAGATCATTGTACAAAGAGTTCTAGCATGGTTCCTGTGTTGTCTCTTGTTATCTCCAATAGAACTGGCTATATCATCAGACATAGTATAATTCAATATATCAGTACATAACAGTATTAATAAAAACACAACTTTGTATATAGTATAGAACTTCAAAAACCAGCAGTTATCAAACCAGAATGTGTATCATAGAGTCTTGTCATCTTCAGTGTAGTTGCCTATATTCTCAAACTTGATACTATCAATCATATCAGTTTTGAATAAAGTCTTCTCTGCCTCATTTCTGTTATGCTCTTGTTTGCCATCAGTTGTTTGCTTATCTTCTTCATTCTGCTCCATTCATTGAGGCCTCTCTGCCACTGTTCCTGGAATCCTAGTACTTTTCTCTCTCTCTAGAATGCCCTGCAGTATTCTCTGTAGACGGATTGATGGTTGCGAATTTCCCAAGTTCCTCTTTGTCCTGGAGCATCTTGTTTCTCCATTAATTTCTAGAGACAGTTTAGCAGGGTATATCAATCTGGGCTGGAGGTTATTTTCTTTCAGGGCTTGGAATGTTTCACTCCAGGCTCTTCTTGACTTGATGGTTTGTGACAAGAAGTCTGCCATTATTCTGATGGGCATTCCTTTATAGGTTATCTATTTCTTGTCTCTAACAGCTTTTAATATTTTGTTATTATATCAAATTTCTGGGATCTTGATTATTATATGCCTGGGTGTAGCTCTGTATTGGTTGTAGGTAGCTGGAGTTCCATATGCCTCATATATCAGAATATCGTTTCCTTTTCCTATGTTTGGGAAGTTTTCCTTAATTATTTTTGTGAATAACCTTTGTAGTTCCTTTGTTTGTACCTCAGCTTCTTCATTCACATTCTTTATTCTCAAGTTATAGATCCTTTTGTCATCTTCTAGCCTTTGTATTGTCTGCTTGTTTCCTTGTTATTTTTAAAAAGCTTTTTCATACTCCCACATTGCAAAATTGTCCTCCAGTTTGGTTAATCTATCCTTAGTTTCTTTCAAGCTGATTTGCCATCTTTCCATAGAGTTTTTAATTTCCTGGTGATCTCTTTGAATCTGCTTCATGTATTCTATATTTTTTTTATATTCTTCATCAAAGGGTTCTCTCCTTTTGAGTTCCTCCCTTCTTCCATCTGTGTCTGCTTGAGGGGTGCTTAGTATCTATTTAATTAATTTTCTTGTATCTTGCTTTATTTGGCTAAATATTTCACTTTTGAACTCATCTATGAGGTCCGGAATATATCTCTTTATGTCCACTGGCCCTGTGTCTGATATTGCCTGTTTGCTGTTCTCATTCTCCTTTGTATTTATCTGTCCTGGGTCAATGTTCTGAGGGTTGGGACCTGGGGACTTTTTGTTGTTGCTTCCTCTTTCCATCTTTTTTGCTTCTTCCAGGAGGCCCCAGTTTCTTTCTTTGTTGGTTACAATTCTTCTGAAGCACGCTGGCTAGATGACCCTTCCCACTGCAGTGTGCTAGTGAGTTGCAGACAGGGACAGCAACTGTCCCTGCTGGCTCTTATGACTGCTGGCCCCTCCCCTCCAGATCAGTCAAGTGCTGTGGCCTGCACTGTATTACCTTGCATCACCTCCCCTCCCGGTGGTGGCTGCACATTCCACACCCACCCACCCCCCTCACCCCCCCACCCCCGTCCATGGTGGTGGCGGGGTCAGTGGTGGGGGCAGCCGGTGGGCACCCAGTCACTCCCAGGCCCATGGTGACAGGTCTCCCCGGTGGCCTGGAGGTATCAGTCAAAGTTGCTGTGACGTGCACTGCATTTCTTTGCGCAGCCTCACCTCCAGGTCAGTCAAGCTGCTATGGCCTGCACTGTCAGTCAAACTTCTGAGATTTCACTGGGTTAGTGTGGCTAGCGTGCACCACTACTGTCTGGGACTTGGTTTTGGATAACCTATTGGGGCTCAGCCAGGTCACGTGACCCGGGCCTAGCTCACTCCACCAATCCCGTTCAGGAAGAGAGCAACTGACTGAGGTCACTGCTGCCCCTTGTACTTGCCAGTCCTGCCCAGTCCAGGCTGTCCTCCGCCAGAGCCCCCCTATTTATGGAATGGCTCCACTCCCCTCACTCACCACAGGTTGATGTAGGCACCCTGCCAACTCAGCTCTCCTATTGGCTCACAGGCCCCCAAATTCAATGTTGAAGCAGCGGGACCTCAGACAGCTCGGCAAGTCCCAACGGAACCTCAGCAAGCCACTGCGGGATCTCGGCAAGCCGTGGTGGGACCTCGGATGGTTCAGCAAGTCGCCTTAATTTCTTCTTGGGACGAGAGAATTCATATCTCTCTGTTTGGGGCTCCCCACTCTGTATTATGTTTAATTCTAAGTTGACCGTCTCAGGGAGCTTCTGTAACCAGCTGTTATCTATCTGCCATCTTGCTCCTCCCCCTCAATCTAGTTTTATGCAGTCCAGTTCTTTTCTATGTTGGGCATTCATGGATTCCATCACTTTCTTAAGCCCTCTACTTTTTAAAAATTTGTATCTACTCTAGATCCACTAACCATGCCCTTCATTATTATCATCATCTCTTCATTTATTGTATAATTATTTCTGATTTTTTAAGAAACTCATTCATCTGGTTTGTTACTTTCACTGCTACCATTTCAGAAAGTTAAGCTGGGGGGCATTTGAGTTCTTCCACCTCCATGTGCCCTGGATTTGCCTTGATTGAGCTGGATGTTTGGAGTTTCACTTGCTTCTGTGTTTACTTATTTTCTATTTTTTAAGAATTTGTTTTCTGCACTGATGCTTGTAAATTGCTTAAATCAAGTATCTTTATTACTAGTATGGAGACCTCTTTAGGCAATGACTACTTTTCAAAAATGTCTTCTAGGTGTAGCTGGATTTTGGCTTTTGAGGCTGTCATAAGAGCCTGCATCTTCAATATATTAGGGATGACAGAATGCTGCATGTTTGGTTTGCCACTCAGTTCTTTGGTACTACACTGTGGTTATTATTTATGACCACCAGAAAAATCTGGATATTGTCATAAAAGGAAGAATGATTGATCACAACATGTCATCCTGTATGTCATTGATCACAACATATGTCATCCCAGCTAAAATAGTACAATCAATAATAGCAATAGCATCAAGCACAATCGAGAAAATAACAAACTGTGATTACTGTTAATTTGCCACTTTTAACCATAAGTACAAGATTTATAGCTACATAATAAAATTTATAACAGATCAGAAAATTATATACAGTAAATATTCCCTCAGTAGAGTGATTTTACACTCAGAGGAGAAATTTTAAAAGAGGTAAGAGGAAAAATCAGAGAAATAAAAGAGAAATTAGAAGCAAGAAAGATTACTCAAGCATTGGGAAACTGGTGAAGATAAGAGAGAAAGAAAGAAAAAACAAAGACAATAAAATTAAATCCTAAAACTTTATATTCATGAAAAAACAAAAATAATCATGAAAAAAAAGCAAATGAAAATACAAACAAGCAAAACCAAAAGCAAAGAAAGAAAAAGAGAGATTCCTCTGTGATTTCAAGTCTGTGGCTGTTTTCAAGGACTACAGTTTTGTGATAGTATCCAATTCAGGGCCTGACTCTACTGTCACTGGTAGACAAAGGAGGTAGAGTCCAGATCAGTAGATCCCAGAAAATCTACAGTAGGAGTAGGACAAGGTGCTGGATAACACCAGTAAATTTGCAGTAGGATTAAGTCAGGGTACCAATTCTGGTGCTTTCAATCCACAGTTCAGGCTGCTCTGGCCTCTGATGGTGGGGCTGGGGCCAGAGTTGTTCAGCATACTATACTTTGGGTGCCTGTTGCTAGCCTGATCACTCCCTAATCCTAAACATCTACTGCAATTGTCCCTCATCTAGTCTTTTTTTTTTTTTTTGTCTTTTTCGTTTTTTTTATCGGTACCAGGGATCGAACTCAGGACTGCCTGCTTGCAAGGCAGGCGCTTATGCAGCTGAGCTAAATCCCCAGCCTCTCCTCATCTAGTCTTTATGGGATTTCAACACTGGAAGTCCTGAGATGAATCCAATCCATGGCTGCTCAAGTCCTGGTTCAGTTGACACCTCCCTAAAATGGCATCTGGCTAAGCACCCTCTCCAGGGGACACAGGCAGCTGCCTGGATTAGAGTTACTCACCAACTGTTGTAGCATACAGCATCCACTGCTCTGTTCTACTGGTGTATTTCTCCCTGGAGCCCTCTGAAGTCACCCAACCTCACTGTATCTCTGTAGATTTGACCCTCCTCTCTTGTATTGTGAGCCAGGAGTGAGAGAGAGAGTGTGTGTGGTTTGCTACTTCCTTTTTCTGCATTGCAATCTGTCTCTTCACTTTCTCTGTGGATTCCAATTTTTCTTTCAGAACCTTCCTGGATCCTGGAGATTCACCTCCCTCCTTCTTTTCTTCCCCAAGTTGTTTTTTTCCAGTGTCTGGATTCCAAATCTTGGAATGGTTGATTGGTTGCTGCTTACCACTCCATCATCTTCCTGGAAGTCACTATACATATCTTTATTAGCACTTACTTAATTGCATCTACATTATTTACATACTTCTTCAAACCCTTTTATTTATCTCTATATCTAAAGTACTTAATGTCCTGAAACATAGTAGGGGCTCAAAGAATTATGTATAGAAGCATGGGGGAAGTTAAGCCATAAATAAAATGTGTAATATTTAAGCATTAGAAAGTGTGAATATGCCTTTTACGCCTTTCTAAAAGCAGAATATAAGTTGGAAAGAATTCATCAGTGAAGCCATCTGGAGTTTTCTTTGTAGGAAGGTTTAAATTATGAATTCAATTTCTTTAAAATATAAATTTCTCTATTTGTTCTGGTGCCAGTGTTGATAAGTTTTGTTTTGAAATACATCTTTCTGTCTCAAGTAAATTGTCAAATTTATTAGTATAATGTTATTTTAAAGATCTTTTTATATTTTTAATGTCTATAGTACCTATAATTATGTCCTTCTGTTTAATGATGATATTTGCAATGTGTTTTCTTTCACTGTTTTTAAATTAGTCTTCTGCCAGGCACACCTATAATCCCAGCATTTGGAAGGCTAAGGCAGGAGGATCGCTGGACAGCCTGGAATACACAGTGAGTTCAAGTTCACCCTGAACTACATAGTGAGACCCTGCCTCAAAAAAATTAGTTTTGCTAGTTGATTCCTTTTCATTAATCTTTTAGAAGATTATTAAGTTTGGGCTTTGTCAGTTTTCTCTCTTGTATATTGTCATTGATTTTTGGTTTTATCTTTATTTTCTTTAAATTTGCTATTTTCTTTGCTTTAAATTTGATATTTTCTCTAAATTTCCCTCTGTGCTTAGAATCTTATGTATAGTTTTATAACCAATGAGGAGCATTAGTTGAAACCTCAGTGTTACAGGAATGAACCTGCATTAGTTTTTCACCCTGCTCAGTCATTGTTTCAGGATAGCTCTTGGGGAGCATGGCCTCAGCAGCAAACACCTTGTTGGATTCAGAAGGTGAATAGTTAGGACCACAGGAAATCTGAAGGATCCATTTTCATAATCACCACAATCCATTCCTTGTGTTTCTCAGAACTGCATTGGGTAGAACCTCTTCTACGATACTCATGGGTCTCTCTTCCCAAAGGGAAACTTGGAGAGGAAGGCTAGTGGGACTAAATACAGCAACTGGTCTGCAGGTCACAAGTGATACTGATTGTTTCTCTCCCCTGATTCCCACTCTAAATTTCCCTCACCCTGTTGTCACCTTAGCAGGTCTCAGTGAGTTATGGCTCTGTAATCCAAGTCTCTACTCATGATTACCCTGAATTCAAGGTAATCACACACTTTTCAGGCCAGATTTGCTTCATGTTCTTTCTGTTATGATGGGTCACAGGAGTATCAGAAGATACTCACATGGATCATAATGGACTCTTTCAAAAGTAGCACTACCTCCACTCACTACTGATCAGGATCAGTTACCCTCTGTCATGATATTTGTGTCAAGTTCCTAGACATAAGGAGTCCAAAGTGCTTCAGCAGCAGACATTTCTGGTAACTCAAAAAATGGTACCCTTGCTGTGTTTCCCAACAAGACTACAAACCCTTAGGACTCCTAAACTCATAGGTTACAGATTTATGGGTAGAGGAATTTCAAAACTTTCTAATGGGCCATTGGTAGGGAAAGTAAATGTAATTATTCCTACATCCATTCCTGGCTTAGTAGACCTATGTATTTTTTATTGGAGTCATAGATGCCTTTGATTGTGTACAACACATGTTGAATTCTTTCAGAATGTTGCTGCTGAGTGACATTTGCACCTCTGCAAAGTCTTCCTAGTGCTCTACAAGGCCATATTTTTCTTCTTAATTTTAAATAGAACAAAACAAAACAATAAAATGAAATAAAACAATACAGTGAGAATGACCCTGGATCTCAAAAACAAGACAGTAGGAAATCAACAATAGTTACCACACTGCACATTGTTATCCTCCAAATAATTGCTCAGACTACCAGACACAGGCATACAAAATCAATCAAACAACACAAGCCCTAGGTTATTTCTTCACTTCAGTTTCCATCATTTCAGAAATTTCAGGTGTGTGACTTCCAGTCTCCCCTGTGTCTATGCCTCCTGGACTTTTTCTGGATGGGGCTCCCTGGGAGGATGGCTCCCAGGGGTACGGGATGGAGTGGAGGAGTGGTTTATTCTCCAGGCCTGTGGTGGTTGGCTCTCCAGGCCTGGAGGCTGATCATCTTGTACGTGGCTTCCTCACCTTGACTGGTGACACCATGCCAGGTTTTCCTACTTTTGCTGCATTGCTGGATTCTCTCTCTCCGCGGGCCTCAAGTCTCACTTCAGATTCTTCCTGGGCTCAGGGGACACACTTCCCTTCTTTTTCTCTTCCTCATATTGCTATATTCCAGTGTCTGGATACCAAATCTTGGAGAGGCTCTTTCTCTGCTGCTTACCACTCTGCCATTTTCCCAGAAGCTGCTCAACATGATTTCTGAGGCCCATTAGATGTTGCATGTCTCTCTCATTTCCTGACAATCTTTGATATAAAGAAGTTGCATCACTTCAATCTCACCCTTCATCTTCAGCTGATAATCACTCCATGTGTCTGTTTTCACAGGAGTACCTCCTTATAAAAGACACAGTCATACTGAATTAAGGGTTGAACTAACTCCAGTATGATCTCAACTGATTACATGTACAACAAACATATTTCTAAATAAGGTTATTCCAAAAATTTTTAGGATGTGTTTGTAGTACACAATAATTTATTATCGAATTTGTACACATACATAATACATCCTAACTGTTGTTTTTGTTCCTTTCCTTTCTCTTCTCTCCCTGCAACTTTTCTTTCCTTCCTATTTGTAAAAGCTTTATTTCCATTTTCTCTTCAACTCTCTTTTGTAAATTCCCCCGTCTCTTCCTTCCCTCCCACTCCCTACATCTCTTGCTCCCCTTCCCATTTGAAAAGATCTCCCTATTTCCTATTATCTACCTTTCACTTTGCTCTTTATTTATACTTCGGGTTTCTCATGTAAGAGAATCTGTGCAATATTTAAAGTTGTGTGTCTGATTTATGTCACTTAATATTATGGCCTTGAGGGGCCATAAATTTGCCTAAAAATGGCTCAAGTTTATACTTATTATGGCAGAGTAGTACTCCATTGTATATAAATACAATGCAAAGCAAAATAGTTTGCTTATCCATTCATCTGTTAATGGGGTTATAGGTTGTTTCCACAATTTAGCTACAATAAATTGTGCTGTTATAAACATGAGTATGCATGTCTCACTGCAACATGATGACTTTTTAAGTCTTTTGGGATGGTACCTAAAAGAGGAATAGGTGGATCAAATTAAATTTCTAATTTTAGTTTTCTGAGGACTTTCCATACTTATTTCTATAGTGGCTACATCAATTTATACACCCATCAACAATGAAGAAAATTTTCTTTGTCCCTGCTGTTTTGCTAGCTTTTGTTACTAGTTGATTTCTTGATTTCTCAGTGTTGTTTTAATTTACACTTCTCAAATGGCCAGCAGTGTTGAACATTTTTTTATGTATTTATTGGCTGGTTTGTAGTTCTTCATCTGACAAGTGTCTACTCATTTCAGATGCCCATGTTTTGACCAGGTCTTCAAACTGGGGGGGGGTCTAAATTGTTTAGTTCTAATTCTAAATACTAGCTGTGTATCTAAGGAGTAGCTGGCAGTTTTTTCCCTATTCTATAAGTTGTCTCTTCACTGTTGGTGGTTTCCTTTGTTGTACAGAAACTTTTAATTTGATGTGATCATATCTGTTGATTCTTGGTATTGCTTCTTGTGGGACCAGGGTTTTGTTCAGAAAGTTTTTGCCAAAGCAGTGTCTTCAAGAGTTTTGCCTATTTTGTCTTTCAGCAGATTGTTTCTGTTTCAATATTTAGATCTTTTATACATTTTGATTTTGATGCATTTTGATTTTAGCCTAGTGCATGGCAAGAGACATGGGTCTAGATTCAATCTTCTACATGGCTAGCCAGTTTTCCTAGCACCATTTATTAAAGGAGGCTACTTTTTCTCTAGCAGAAGTCTTTGGTCCCTTTGTTAAAGACAAGGCACCATAGTTGACTATGCTTGGAGTTGTCTCTTCACCCTCTGTTCTGTTCCATTGATCCACAAGTCTGTTTTTCCATCAGTACCATGCTTTTTCTTTGTAGTAGTAGTAACTTGAAGTTCAGGATTGTGGTGTTCTTGCCCTTTTAGCCCTTGTTGCCCAGAATTGCTTTTGCTATTCTAAGTTTTTCTGGTACCATATGAATTTTAGGGTTGTTTTCTCTATTTCTGTTAAGGATACTATTGATACTTTGATTGTGATTGTATTAAATCTGTATAACAGTTCTGACAGTGTGACCATTTTCACTAAATTGGTTCTGGCTATCTAGGAATGGGAGCTTTTCCCATTTTCTGATATCCTCTTCAATCCTTTTCAGAGTACTATAGTTTTCATTGTAAAGATCTTTCACTTCCTTGGTTAGGTTAATTCCTAAATACAGTATTTCATTTTTCTTGATGCTATTGTGAAAAGTATTGTTTCCTTAATTTCTCTGTTTTTGGTGTAGAGGAACACTATTGATTTTTGAGTATTGACTTTATATCCTGCTATGCTAAATGAATTTAATTATTAACTCTAGAAATCTTTGGGTGGAGTTTTTGGCATCTTCCATGTAGTGGATCATGTCATATGCAAATAATGTTAATTTAACCTCTTAGTTTCTTGTACATATTCCTTTTATTTCTCTCTCTTGTCTGATAGCTCTGGCTAATGTTTCCAGAACTATATTGAACAGCAGTGGTGGCAGTGGATATTTTTGTCTTATTCTTTACTGTAGAGGGAGAGTTTTCAGCTTCTCTCCATTTAGTATGATTTTGGCTTTTGGTTTGTCATAGAAGGTGTTTGCCAGATTAAGATAAAGACCATCTATTCCTATTTTCTTTAGTTTTTTAAAAGTATGAATGGATGTTGAATTTTGTTAAATGCCTCTTTTTGTGTCTACTGAGATGATCTTTATTTTTTGTCCTTGCTTCTGTTTATGTGGTGTATTACATTTATTGATTTGCATATGTTGAACCATTCCTGCATCTCTGGAAATCAATCCTATTTGGTCATGATATACGATCTTTTTGATGGTTTTCTGCATTATTTGCCAGTTTATTACTGAAGGTTTTGCATCTACAGTCATTAAAGATATTGAGCTGTAGTTCTTTGTTGGGAAGGGGAGGTCTGATTTTGGAATCAAGGTAATACTTTCTTCCAGGAATGTCTATGGGAGTGCTGCTTCTCTTCTGGTTTCATTAAAGAGTTTGACGAGCATTGGTGTTAGATCATCTATAAAGTTCTTATATAATTCAGTGAATCCACTGAAACCTAGGCTTTTCTTAGTTGGTAGTTTTAAAATTACCTCTTAAATTTAATTACCTGATATTAGGTTATTTACAATTCTATGTCGTTGGTTCACCTTTGAAAGTTCATATGTATCTAGGAATTTATCCATTTCTTTTTAATTTTCTACTTTACTAAAGTACAACTTCTTAAAGTAGTTATTAATGATCTTCTGGATTTTTGTAGAATCTGCTGATTTCACCTTTTTTATTTCTAATTTCATGGGTTTAAGTCTTTTTTCTTGATTCAGAAAGATTAGATAAGGGCTTGTCTATTTTGTTTACTTTTTCAAAACACCAATTCTTCAATTCATTGATTCTTTGCATTTTTAGTCCCAATTACATTAACTTCTGATCTGATATTTGTAATTTCTTTCCTCATACTAGCTTTGATTTGGATTGTTGTTTTTCTAGAAACTTGAGGTACATCCTGTTATTTTTCCTTTTCTTTTCTTTTCTTTTCTTTTCTTGTTCTTCTTCTTTTCTTTTCTTTTTACCAGGGATCAAACTCACAACCTTGTGCTTGCCAGGCAGGCACTTATGCCACTGAGCTAAATCCCCAGCCTCACTCTTTTTTTTCTGATGTGGGAATTTACCACTATCAACTTGCCTCCTAGGACTACTTTCATTGTGTCCCATCGGTTCCAGTGTGTTGTATTAGCATTATTGTTTGATTGTAAGCATTAATTTTTATCTGTGGCCCATTCATTATTCAGAAGAGTATTATTTAATTTCCATGTGTTTGCATAGTTTCTGTGGTGTTTTTACCACTGATTTTTACTTTCATTGCACATGATCTGATAATATACATAGGATAGGGTGCTAGGATTTTAATATATGAACTTGGAAAGAGAAGGACCCATTCAACCTATAACATGCACATCACGCTTGTTCCAAGGTGGCCAATGACTAAGGCATGGAATATCAACTGGCCAACCCATTTTGCTTACTTCATTGTGATGCCTTTTCCTCCTACATGCAAGATATGTTACAAAGATGTACACAATTCATGCCCACTGTGTACATTCATTCACATACTCTACCCCAGACCTCCTTGTCACTGATCTGTTAGTGCTTTTCCTTCCAGGGCTCCTTCCAGAAGGCCAAGCCATTGACTCTTGCCCAAAAATCTGTACATATTCTAGCCAGGTGCAGGTGTCATGCTGCATGCCTACAATCCCAGCACTTGGGAGGGTGAGGCAGGAAGATCCCTAGGAGTCTGATGCCAATCTGAACTACATAGTGAAGGAAAGGTCAGCCTGAACTACAAAGTAAGATCATCTCAAACAGATGTATACACATACACACGAAATCTGTACATATCCTACTTTAGTTTGCTTATCTTTATATGCAAAGTAGATGATCTGGGAAAATGCTGGTAGCTTCATCTATGCGGAAGATTTTCCCTCTTTACTGTTTTTCAAGTAATTGAAGAATATTATTATAGTCACACTATGATAATATGTACCTGTAGTCCCAGCTACTCAGGGGCTTGAGGCTAAATATTTGGCAGGCAGGTTGAGGGAGGAAAACTCTTTAAGCCCAGGAATTAGACATCAGTCTAGGCATTTGAGTGCCTTTCTTTAAATAAAAACTGGTAACATATTATAAAGCAGGCACCATCTAATTTTGGTTTGCACCCATATACTAACCTGACCTCTCCATGAATCAAACTGCTCTCCTTCTTCAATTGGTCATGGTATTAGTGCAGCTATTGTTGGGGGGGGGTGACATGATGGTGTGGGATATCTGATTTGCTTGGGATTGATCCCAGATAATCCATTTCTATCTTATAACACATGAACCAATAGATGAAGTCCATAACAACAGCTGCTATCTGCTTAATGCAGTACGCAGCACATCAGTCTTTTTTTGGTACTGGTGATTGGGCTCAGGACATTGTGCTTGCCAGGCAGGCACTTTTGCCACTGAGCTAAATCCCCAGTGCCCCAGAACATCAGTCTTATAATCATAATAAATTGGACTTGTGGGTTCTCAGTGTCATATGGTTTTGTTTCTATCAATGTCCAGTTATCACAGCATGTTATTACAAATGTATAATTCCTCACTGTGGGTGATATGGTGTTGCTTCAGAATTCCAGGGTCTGCACCCCATTGGGGCTTACCATAAGCTGTGTCTTAGTCAGCTAGTCAGCTCTGCCTGCCGTACAAAATACCACAGAGGGGCTGGGGATTTAGCTCAGCGGCATAAGCACCTGCCTTGCAAGCAGGCAGTTGTGAGTTCGATCCCTGGTACCGATAAAAAGGAAAACGACAAAAAAAAAATACCACAGAGCAGAAGCTTATATAACAGAAAAATTAATTCTCTTGCTGTTCTGGAGGCTAAAGTCCAAGATCATGGTGTCAGCAAGAGTGAATTCTGGTGAAGACTCTTACTGTGTTGCACACAGCTGCCTTCTTGCTGTGTCCTCCATGGTAGAGGAAGCTCTCTGATATCTCTTATGATAAGGGCATCAATGCTATCATGACAGCCATTTAGGTAACGCCTCATCTAACCCTAATTTGACAAAGTCCTCATCTCCAAATAGCAACACACTGACTCTTTAGTGCTTTATCACATATCAAGGGGCACAAATCTTCAAGCCACAAATTCTGTCTCCTGCCCCTTCTCAAAGTATATTCAATTCATCCTAACAGCATCCTGAAATTTTACCTTATTCCAGCATTATCTCCAAAGTCTGAAATAAAAGCTTTTCTCTAAACATCATTTAAATTAGATATGTGTGAAACGTCAGGTAGGATTCACTCTTAGACAAAGAATCTGTGAAATCAGATAAGTCATGAGCTTCCAAAATACAACAGTGGAAAAGGAATGGGTTAGACATTTCCATTCCAAAAGTAAGAGAAATAGGGAGAAAAGGACAGATTCTAAACCCAAACTTAGCAAGCCGAGTTCCATTGGCTCCTAAGGCCTAAGAATGGTACCATGAAGTTCCATGCTCTGCTCTCTAGGCCCACTGAGGTATTTGGTATCATCTCCAAGACTGTTTAGCCAGTATCCTTTTTCCATCTCTTCAGGATAGTTGTGCCCCCAAGGCTTCAGGCCATCTGGCCTGTTGAAACTAGGGCAGTGACTGAAGATTTCCATATTTCCTTAAAGGTCATTTTCTCTCTTCTTGAAAAACAGTGCTTATTCACAGCAAAATAATTCTGGTGTCTGTCAAACCCAAGAAGTCCAACCACTTTCACTTATTTCATTCAATCTTCAACACCTTCAGTTCAAATTGGCAATGTTTCAATTTATGCAATTCCATAAACTCTATTGTGACAATCTGGACACAACCTTGGTATTTTCTTTAGAAAATGCTTTTTTGGGGGTGTTTTATTTTTAATATGAATAGGTTGAATGCTGTAGTTTGGCTCTTTAATGTTCCACCAAGGTTCATGTATTAAAGGCTTAGTTCCTAGACCATGGTGTAACCTTTAAGAGATAGGTCCTAGGGGGATACCTTAGGTCACTGAGGGTAGGCCTTTAGAAAGAATGAAAACCTAATCTTCTTCCTCTTTATTTCATTTCTGGCCACAAAGTGCATGGCTTTGCTGTGTCATGCACTCCCTGCCATTATGTTGCCTCAGTTCAAGCTCAAAAGCAATCGAACCAAATAATAATAGAATCCTCTAAAACTGTAAGCCAAAATAAACCTTATCTCTTTATTGTATCAAACATTTGCTACAGTAAAGGAAAACTGCTTAAATACACTGAGGGCTTTCCAAATCTTCAAGTTTAGTTTCCTTCATCTCTCTCCTAACAATTCTTTTAATTCATAATAAGTCAGTACAAATTTTAATTCATTTGACATTTTGTGCAAAACATTAGAACCTAGTTCAGCCATGCTCTTTGCCACTTTATAAGTGTTCCCTTTCTTCTGATTTCCAATAAGATTTTCATTTTCACCAGAAACTTCATCAGAATTTCCCTTAATGGCATTATTTTTACTATGTACATCAAAACTGTTTCACTCTACCATTACTTAGTTCAAGTTCCATTACTGTTTCCACATTTTTAGGTATTTGCTACAAGAGCTCCCAACCCCTGGAGATACATTTATTTACATAGTGGTACCTCAGTTCACAAAGATTTTTTGTTTGCTAACAATTTGGTTCACAAACAGAAGTGTTTGGCAAAATTTTGTTTTTGTTTGCAAACTCTCAATTGGGTGACAAACACGACCATGGCCATGTTTCTTACACAAACAGAAATGTGACCATCTTTTCCAAAATTGTAGAACAAATTAAGTTACGTGTGTGTGTATATATAGTGTGTGTGTATACACAAGAGATGGAGGAGGAAAAATTGATTTATTATAAAGCATTCACTGATGTGATTATGCAGGCTGAAGATGTCCCAAGATCTGTAATTAACAAGCAAGAGATCCAGGAGAACCAATGCCTAATTCTAGTCCATCTCCAAATGCCTGAGAATCAAGAAAGCCAACCATGAAAGTTCAAGCAGGAAGGTTTGAAACCCCCCAAAAAGTTGATGCTTCAATCCAAATTTAAAGGTCAGGAAAAACAAATGTTCAAGTTCAGTATTTAGGCAGGAGTTCCCTCTTACTCAGCCTTTTTATTCTATTCAGGTTTTCAGTTGATTGGTTGAGGCCCACTTACAGAGAGCAATGTGCATTTGATCAACTATCTGGGCATCCTATGACCCAGTCAAAATTAACCATCACAAGCTCCAACCTGCATGTTTCGCACCTTGAGTGTATTGGAATTTTTGGTCCAAGTTGTGTTGGGGGATGGCTTCTACCATAAGCCAGGGTAACTCAGTCACTTCTACTCTGCTGCTCTTCCCAGATCTTGCTGGTCTTTGTGATAATTGTGCCTCCCAGATTCTGATGACTAAGCAACACCATTTGGCCTCTATGACTTGGGAGGATCTGTAGGGTGATATCATTACCACAGTTATGAATGAATGAGTCCCAGCTCTGAGACTGATTCTCCAAATGTCAGTCCAGGACTGCAGCAAACTTCTTAGTGATGCTATTGCTACTCTTAACCAGATCATTTTTAATGGCCTTGGTAAATAGTGTGTCTTTTAGTTCCTTCTGTGAAACATAATGATGTGGCCTCAAATAATATACTGATTCCAGAATATCTATTTCCCCATCTTTTTATTCATTCCTCTACCACCAATCAGGGAAACTTAAGAGATTGCTACTTTGCTCAGCATTGGGCATCACTGTCTTTAAGTTTCTGTAAATCCTCCAGCAGTGAGTTTGTTGGATTCCCCACAGGTCTTGCTAGGGTGTTAAATCCTGTGTTTCAAGAAGTATCTCCAAGTCAATGAATCTTGATATCTAATTTTATAATCTATGTCCTTTGTTCAAGTAAATCTTTGGGGGTGGGGGTTTACTAGATCTTACTACAGAGGAAGATGACTTCTGCAAGCTTTGAAAGTAAACAGAGATCTACAAAATAAGTATCATTACAGGTGTCCTGCCAGATGTCCCAACATTCGTTTTATGGTCTCTAGCTTTTCCAACAGGGCCCTGATTTGGCTGCACATTTAAATGTCTATGGAGTTCTGTGATTCTATCAAGTCTTGAGTCTGCTTAACTGTGTCAGTTCTTCCACTGCAAAGTTTCAAACTTACAAAGTTTCTTTGCCAGCTGCTAAATTGATCCTCTCTCTTTCTTAATTTGCCATTCACCAAGTGGGACCCTGGCTTTCTCATCTCTCTTCAAACTGTCAGTACAACTTAGCAGTAAACAGACAACCCTATTGTCCTAATAGAAATCCCCCTAATATATTTCAAATTATACCTGCAAGTACTTTCTCTCCAATGGGATAATTTTCTAAATTACCAGTGTTGAACTCTTCAGCTATTGGATCACTTCCTTGTCTCAAGAACTAATCACGTACCTAAGCTACTTAGGATGGCATTCTCTTTGCCCATGAGGTAGTCAGTTATGAAGGCCCATTTCATGTTTTCTTGGATCTGTCCTAGTATGACTTGTGTTAATTTCGATTCTCTGAGAAGCAAATGCCAGGAAATAATCTGACATGCATTAGTTTCCTAGTTTGTTGGATGGCTTGAACAACAGAAATTTATTTATCATAGTGCTAAACGTCCAAGATCAAGGCATTGACAGGTTTGGTTTCTTCTGAGGCCTCTCTCCTTTGTTCACCATTTTCTCATTGTGACTCACATGGTCTTTCCTCTATGTGCATCTGCTTATCCTTTTGTGTCTGTATGCACACACATGTGCATTTGTGTATCTTATTGGGGACTGAACCTAGGGCTTTGGTACTGAGTTAGAATTCCCACTTCCAACCTGGTAGGCTCAAACTTACAGTCTTCCTGCCTCAGCCTCCCAGAGTAGTGGGATCATAGACAATTTCCTCTTTATAAGAAAGTCAGTCACATAGTATAATCTATCCTAATAATTGCATAAGCCAGAGCTGGGCATGGTGGCTCATGCCTGTAATCCCAGCACTCGGGAGGCTGAGGTGGGAGGATGGTTGCAAGTTCGAGACCAGCCTAGGATACAAAGTGAGCTCAAGGCTAGCCTGAACTGCATAGCGAGACCCCGTCTCAAAAAAAAATTGCATAAGCCAACCTAACAGCTTCATTTGCATTTAATAAACTATCCTAATAATTGCATAAGCCAACCTAATAGTTTCATTTGAATTTAAGCACCTCTTTAAAGGTTTTATAGCCAAATAATCACATTCTGAGGTATCCATAGGGCTTCAACATAAGAATTATTTGGAGGACACAATTAACATCTAAAATATATCCAGTACTGGAGGAAATAACTATGAAAAGAAAGGGAGAAGAAGGTGAGAGAGCTGATAGACTATAATATAAGTTTGACTCTTATGAAAGCAAGGGAAAAGAATAAATTGAAAAGGCATCATCTCAGACAGTAGAACAGTACTAACAATGTTTCAGCTAGGACTGCAGGTTGTCCCCAAGCAAAGTTTCCTGGGCCTGCATTAGTACTCTTACCATGCTGAATCACTGGCCAGGAAGGGCCAACATTGTTTCAAGAGAAGCTTGCAAGAATCAAAGCTAGACAAAACTTCCAGTATCCTTGAGTCAAAATGTTTTGTTGCTTTAAAATAATCCTACAAAATGTTTGAGGTAAAAGATCTTACTCAGGGAAGCAGTCAAATACAAAAGTTTTTTTATGTAAATAACAAATTGTAGGTAGAGGTAAAGACACATGGATTCATTGAACATAATATTTAAGAAAGCAGAGACTTGAATAAGATTATCATTTGCCCAGGAACGTTTGACATGAACTGATCATATATGGTATTTGCTACCAAATCTATTTCAATGTTTATTAGGCTACTAACTTTGCAAAACAATTTCATTTCATTTCAAAGGAACAAAAAAGCTTCTAATATACAGTTGGAAAAATATCATGCTTTATTGTAACATAGATTAGATCTTGTGTTTCATCTTAAAATAATTATTGCAGTTTTCGATTAGGACCTAATTTTTTCTTTCTTTGCAAAAACATCCAACAAAATCACAAGCTATTTGAGAACTCTCATTCTATGAGTGAATGCAGGACTTTCTTTAATGTCCAGATGACAAGTCTTATCTCTCAGTATTTCACTTAGAAAGGTTCTGATTAACAAACTTTTGTCTATTTTATTAAAAAACATTTAAAAATTTTTAAGACTGGTGATTTGAAATACTGAATTTTCTCACTCAACTTCTCCAAGTCAAGGCTGGGAGTATAGTTCAATGATAAAAAAATTTCCTTGCATATCCAAGGCCTTGGGTTCAATCCCTAGCAGAAAGGGAAGAAAAAGAAAGAAAAGAAATGTGGGCTAGGGGTGTAGCTCAGTAGTGGAAAACATACTTAACATGCACATACTCCTAGGTTTGATCTCCAGTACCATCAAAAACAAACAGCAAAAAAGCTTTTTACTTCTCCAAAACTCACATTAAGTTCTGTGACTAAAATGCAATGATATACCCAGATCATCTATTATATGCCAGGGTAGGCTCAGTAAGACAAAATAATGGTTCTTAAATGATTCACATTTCAATTCTTTCCATTTCCTCCCTTAGTTTAAAAATATACATAAAATTTACCTATTTAACTATTTTAATACATTTCAGTGACAATAAGTACATTTGTATTATCAGACAATAAATCACTACAATTCATCTCCAGAACTATCATCCTGAATTGCAGTTGTGCCCTTTAAAGAGTAAGTCCTCATTCTCTATATGCTCTTCCCCTAAAATAACTACTATTCTACTTTTTGCCTCCATGAATTTGAGTGTTCCAGGTGCCTTAAATAAAATCCTATACAGCATTTATCTTTCTGTGTCTGACTTATTTCACTTAGCATAATATCTTCAAGCTTTATCTAGGTGGTATCATGAACCAGAATTTCACTTTTAAAGCCTGAACAATATTATATATCATATTATATAATATATATATAATTATATATTATATAATGTTATATAAGCCTGAATATCATATATTACATTATATATACTAATATAACATAACATAACATATTATATTATATAATATATTATATATTATATAATATAATATGTAATATATTATATAATATATTATAATGTATTATATATACAGTTATATATATTATTTTTATATATTTTATATATAAATATTATTTATATATTTATAAAAATATATTTTTATATATTATGTAGAATATATTTATATATAATATATTATATATATATTTCTCTTCAAATACTTTAGTCTGAAGAGGGGCTAAACAAGTTCACTGGAAGAAGGATAGCCTCTTTAATAAATGGTGTTGAAAAAATTAGATCCACGCCTATCATCATACACTAAACTAAAATCAAAATTGATCAAAGATCTAAATATTAAAACAAACACTAAATCTACTGGAAGACAAGATAGGTAGAAATCTTGAAGAATAGAGTTAAGCAGAGAATTCATGAACAAAACTACACAGGAAATACTTCAAAGTATCAACAACTGGGATCTCATGTTATTAGAAAGCTTTTGCACTTCAAAAAAAATCACCGACAGAATGAAAAGAAAACCCACAGAATGGGAAAACATTTTAACCAGCAATCCCTCAGACAAAGGATTTAGATCCAGAACATATAAAGAATTGAAAAACATAAAGCCTCCAAACTCAAAGACCCTCTCCAAAAATGGACATACGAGATGAACACACATTTCTCAGATGAAGATATACAAATGGCAAATAAATACATCACTGGTCATTCGAGAAATGCAAATTAAAACAGCATTGAGATTTCATCTCAGTGGCTGCCATCAAGAAATCAACTGATAACAAATGTTAGCGAGGCTATGGGGGGAACAAAGAAACACTTCTCCACTGTTGGTGGGAGTATAGACTGGTACAGCCACTATGGAAATCAGTATGGAGATTCCTCAAAAAACTAGGATTGGAAGCTCCATTCAATCCAGCTATTCCCCAGAAAAACTGAAAAGATAATGTCACGGTGGTACATGTGCACCCATGTTTATAGCAGCACAATTTGTAATAGCTAAACCTTGTAAACAACCAAAATGTCCATCAACCGCAGAGTGGATGAAATGTGGTATTTTTATACAATGGAATATTACTCAGCTATAAAAAGGATGATCTTGAGGCTTTTATAGATAAATGGAGACAGAGAATATCTTCATACGTGAAATAAATAAGACTCATATCTGTAAACAACACATTGTCTCTCTAGTGTAAAAAATAATAAAAACTGAAGACCAAAATGTATAATAGATAATGTAAAAATGAAAGGGAAGGGAAATGCTCTAAAGGATATAACTGTATGTATGTTTAAGTATATAAGATGTTTAAGTGTGTAAGATGTATGTAAGATAGATAACTATATTATTAAGTTTTTGTTGGATCATTGAACAGCATGGTTTGCACTGTCACTGTCCACTTTTTATGTTTTGATTTTGTAACTTGAACAACTATTTCTAAGATGAACACATGTAATTTATCAACTAGTGATTTCTTAGTGTTAATATTTTTTGAAATTCTGCATTACTTCTACTTTTTTATATTTTGCTTTTTTCTCTAAGTAAAAAAATGAAATCTCTATTTTTAAAAAGAAGCTTTTTAAAGGTAGAATCTGTAGCATTCCACTAGTTATCCACTTACCGATTTGGTTATTTGCTTTTATTGCCACATTCCAAAGTATGAGGTATTCTATTCTTTGGCTAAAGTCTTGAAAATATTTCCTGCCTCTTGTCTTCTGTTCATCTTTGTAGTATTGAAAGTTATCAATACAGTAACACATTTTCTAGAGCATTTTGAAAGCTAAATGTCTAGATTGTAAATAATCAGAAATATTTACAAGCTAGGCAATTATGGGTACAAAAAGAACTTAAACTAGGTTTATTGCTGGTTTATGTCTCCAATCCTACCCAATCAGTCTAATAAGGTTTATTTTGCTCCAGGACTCATGTTCCTAGTTTCCCAAGATGTTTACATAACTTTCTCAATTGTCAAGTCTAGTTTATTCTCTCATATTTTACTTTTCTTTCCTTTTTTTTTTTTTTTTTTTTTTTTTTTTGGTACCAGAGATCAAACTCATAACCTCGTGCTTATTAGGCTTAAACCACCAAGCAAAATCCCTGGCCCTATTTTCCTTTTTCTTTTTGTCCATAACCAGCTACTTGTGACTTCCTTTCATTTATTATAGATAGCATAAACACATTTATCTATAGGAGTACAACTGTGAGACATTCATCACTGTATCTCATCCCAGTAGGGGCTGCAGAGCGCCTTGCATTCCTGCATGTTCAAGAAATATTATTACATTTAAGAACCTAAAAGTAAAAGAACTTCTAAAAAGCAGGCTCAGTGAATATATAACCAATTTTTTTTAAAAACAGAGAGCTACTGACAAGCTGACAAGAAAGATAAAAGGTTAATATTCTTTTCTCAGAAATCCAACACATCTTTAAGGATTGCTACTTGGAATTGGTTTTTAATTTGTGCCAAACATCTGATTGGCTAAGAACTACACAAAACAAATTCCTATTGAATTCAGGAGGAATTCAGACATGGGCTGCTTTGTCAGCTACTTCTCCCTTGCTGATAATTGTCACTGTTGTCTGAGCTCTTCTTCAGGGGAAGGGATTAAGGGAAGGGTCCTGTACAGTGTTCCCAGATGTTACCAATTGTTGAGGGTTCTTGCTGAATTTATACAGAATCATGAATTTGTGAAGTGTAGCTCTTTAGTATTAACAGTCCTAAGCTTTGAATGCCAGTAGTTATGAGCTTATAACTTAGGGTTAACATCCCTTCTAGCTGTTCAGAAAGTGGCTACTAGCAATTCTGGGGAACCCCTCCAGCCACTAGAAGTGTTAGCTCCTGATAATTCTCTGTTGCTCTCTGCTATTCTCTGGCTGCAAGTCATTTTTGGTATAAGTAGCTACGTTGCTGGCTACTTTTGGCACCAAGGGCCTTTGGTGTTATAGCTCATCACAGTCCACTAGAGACAGAAATGGCAAATAGATCAGAAAATACTACCTAGAAGCTTTATTAGGACTTATGCTGCAGCAGAAAGGGGAACAGTACATAGACCAATCCACTAAGGATATCTTGATTCTTTTCTTTCCCCATTCCTCTATCTTTCCTTCATCCCCTTTTCTCTTCCCTATTTACAAAAGCTTTGTTTCCATTTCTTCCTTTTCTCATTTTTTTTTCTTTTCGGTAATGTTTTCTGATTACTCACAATATTTGATTTAAAAGGAAAGCAAAAATAAGACAATTTGGCCAGTACTGCAGTTTTGTAGTGTCATTTATTTTTTTGAAAAAACAATAATTTGATAACCAAAATTGGCATATACAAAGCTAATACCATTCTAATAATGGTACGATTTTCTTTTTAAAAATGTATTCATCTTGTCTGAAGCTTTATACCTTTTGACCAACTTCTTACCCAATCCAACAATGACCTATCTTTCTTTAACAAATAATTCACTTACAGTATTCTTAGGAAGCTATTTAAATGCTTTCACTCTTAAGGAAGGGACGCAAGAAGCACAGAACAGATATTTTTCACGAGTATCAGAAAATTCTGAATCCGAATCCTGAGTTCAGCATAATCAGCTTTGCAACTCGTATGGGGTGGTGGAGATCTAAGGAAGACCTACCTGGCAGTATCACCTTAATCATGCAGAAATTTGAATATTTTCTTACGGACTAAAACCCATCAATTTTTCTCAGCGAAAGACTCTGACTTAGATCCACTGCAGCAAACGCCTATCCACCGAAGTCCGAAGTTCTCAGCAGAGCCCAGAGAAGACCGCGCCAGAAACGACAGTGACAGTCGGGATCCCGGGGAAAAATTTAGGCAAGAAGAGCGTGTTGAGGGAAATGAAACTGAAGTCCTCCGACTGAGATTACGGGAGCTGACGAGGAATTTATCAAATCACAATTAGACAGCCGAACTATTGGGGCGGGTCCACACCTCCTCTAAAACTCTCTCACCTAGAGCCTCGAGTTCCCAGCGCCCCTAGCAACCGCCCGCAAGGTGAAGCGGAAGAATACCGCTTATCCCGCCCCACTGGCTCTAACAGAAGTTGGACAAGTAAGCGCGTTGGTCCAATCAACTGGGACGGGAACTGCAACCAGCCAATAGGAGGCTGGTACGGGAGGGCGGGCGAAAGAGGTCGCGAGCACATGCGCAGAAGGTAGCACCCGGGCCTTAGTGCTGTGGCAGTGTGGTTTGAGTTGGGCGCTGGGGAACCGGTGTAAGTCCTAGGAAACTTACCGTGGCCACAGCCGCCTTCTACGTTCCTCGCCATGTTCCTCACGCGATCGGAATACGACAGGTTCGTGCGGCAGGGAAAAGCGGGTCGGGATTCCGGGAGGGTTGGGGGGTGGGCTCGGTGCCCGGCCGCGGCCTGCGTTCTGCCGTGTCATGGGGCGCTCTGGAAACAGGTCTGGCGGGACCTAGAGACTTTTGCCCACCCCAGGTGCCATCTGTCATTCCCCAAGCTAACCCAGAGCAGATTGGCCGCACTAGCCCTACCGCTGAGTCATCGCTGGGTCCTGACTCTGCGGAAGCGAGAAGCCTGGAGAAAAAAGTTGAAAGAGTCAGGACTCCGACCTTTAACCCGAAGAAGTTCGGGGGTGTACCCCCCCCCTCGCGACGTTCATCTTTTCATGCTAAATATGACTGTTTTGTTTTTAAGTGAAACATGTTGCCTGAAGTAAAAAGAAACGGGAGACATTTAAATAGGTGTGTAGTAGGACGCGCGTGGATGTACGGCATCTGCAAAAGTGTGAAAGCAGTCTCGGCGGTGCCCGGACATACTCGTCTAGGAATCTGACTTTCTAGAAACCAGAATTTAGAATGGTTCTTAGGAGATTTCACATCATGCTGATTCCACTTGTCAGAGATTGCTTTTTATCCTTTCATAAAAGTTTTAAAGCGAGTTAATTTTAATATTATGTTGAAGGCCAAGTACAGTATATTCGAAAATCGGAGTTTGTCTTTATTTTAAAAAGAAGCATTCAGAGATTGGAAATGCTAAGTCGTACATATTTATGTTGTGGACATTTTTACTTTTACTTTCTGTTTTGATTAGTAAGGTTTTCACTTAGCTGTTAAAATTTTGTTTTAAGGTTGAAAAAAGCTGATTAGTTTGTACTAGGTAGCTTAAGAAACTTCTTATCAAGTATGGCGATCCTGTCAAAGTTTTACCAAAGTTTTACTACAGCATTTTATCCTTTTATTGCCTCTCAGGTGTATGTCACATTTTAAAACCATGTTTTCCTACTGTAGTAGAGCGGATTGATTTTGTTAGTATTTAGTTTTCAGAGTGTTACGAGAATCATCTTCGGATTACAATTTTGAGTCAAAGTGTGTAAAAGAAAATTGTGATAATCAGAAAGCCTATTTTGTGATCGTTCATATATATTGGTTGTTTCGTGTTATTTTGTATCTTCCCGAGAATACTGAAAATAGAGCCCTTTCTTATTTCTTAGGTAATGTACATTTTTTAGATGCTGGTCATACAGCAATGAACGAAAGCAAGATTCTTGCTCTTCCGGGAGACTCCTAAAGAACTATGTACAAAAGTAATTATAGTATGAGACAGAAATGTATTGGTATCGTTAGAGGAATTTAAATCAACACTGGAAGTCCTGATGAGAGAGATTGTGCCCAGTAATCGGGGATCACTGAAGGAGGGAATATTTAAACTGGGTATTGAGAAAGTGGGATTTTAATAAATAAAAACAGTGAGTCAGTAGTTTTGAGTCAGAGAATGTAGGATGAAAAATGGAGCAATAGAAAATCAACAGTGCTTGTTTGAGAAAAGTCCAGTTTGACAGTTATGTATGCTTCATGTTATGGGAAATAGCTGGAGAAGCAGGGAAAATAGGATAATGTTAGATATTGGATGGCTTTTAGTATGAGGCTAAGGCGTTTGGGTCTCATTTTATAGACAACTGTGTGCCGTTAATTTTAATTTGTAAGAAGCTATGTAATCGTAGTTGCATTATGGAGATTAAGTGACTGGATTAGAGGAAAGATTAAGTCAATACCAGTTAGATGGCTCTTGTAGTAGTTAGGTGAAAGGTAACGAGGGCACTGAGGAAGGAAGAATGGTATGGTATTTTGAATTGATGACTAGATATATGATTGAAAATGGGAGAAGATGAGGAGGAATAAGTCATATAATTCAGAACTTTATAGTTTGGGGAGGCTGGAGGTGTAGCTCTGTGGTACAAAGCCTCCCTGGCAGGCACCAGGTTCTGAGTTCAATTCCTAGTACTCCCCCCCCCCCCATCTAGTTTGGGGAAACTAAGATGCTGGAGGTGTTTTAAAGTAAAACTGAAGTAGGAATGTTGCAAGATAAGCTCATTTTGCAAAGGATTGGCTTTAAAGATACAGTATTTCAGACTAAAATATCGAATGTTAGGGTTTTAATGGGCTGTTCAAGTGGAAATATTCACCAGGCATTTAGATGAATCAGGAAAAAGGTCAAACTAGTAATAGAGATTTGGAATTAGTTGTTTAGTGTACATGAAATAACTCAGGGAGACAGGAAAGTTTTAAAAGAGGGCCAAAACGAGAGCCCATATTAGGGTGGATGTAGTAATGTAATGCCCTCCTGGAATGAAGTTTCTGAATTAGAGTAAAAAAATTACAAGCACATAGTGCTTTATAATTTACAGTTGTTTCCTACTCTGTTCAATTCAATACTCAATTGTCTTGTGAGAACTGTAGGACAAGTATCACTGTTATTTTTTATTTCAGAGAATTAAAGTTAGGAAGAGAAAAAACTAACTCAATTGTAAATCTTTGATCTCAGACTTTTCTTTCAGTGATTTTTAAAGTGTTCTTTAGAGCCCTAAACTTCCTTTAACAAATAAATGGAGAGATGTACCTGTGACTTTTATTACAGTGTAAGATATTAACATCAAATGCATATTTTCTTAGGAATTGCTTGATAGTTTTGGGGCATGAATTTATCAAAAGAATTGATAAATTGACTCATAATTGAGACAGAAGAGTTACCTACTCTCATTCGATCAGTATGGAAAGATTATCTGTGAATAAGACAGTAGTGTCTTGCATATAGGTTCCATTTCTTGAGACTATTAAAAGAAAACCCCTACAGATTGTTGTGGGCAAAGTAGAAAGTAATGACAATGTGTTTGTCTTGTAGTCATCTGAACTAATTGTCAAGGAACTTGAGACCAATGTCTATATAACTCATTTTTCTGACACCTTAATTTTTTTTTTTAATTTTAGAGGTGTGAATACTTTTTCCCCTGAAGGAAGACTCTTTCAAGTGGAATATGCCATTGAGGCTATCAAGGTACAGTAACAAGTAGCATAGTTTTCTAAATTTCCTGGAAACTTCATACTCTGCTAGTAGAACATTTGGAGTAAATGTGTTGTATCCTTTCCTTTAGAAAATGTCATGTCTCTTTATCCCTTGGTAACCATTTTTATAACAACTTTAATCCTGTTCCTAACACTTATTTCTTGAGCAGGTAACTTCTTAGCTTTTTCTGGAAGTAGAGCAACATGTTTGTGTTTATAATCCTCTTGCTATAAAGAGAGATGTAGAAATCCAGAACTAGTCCCTTTATTTCTGTATTTTGTTACCTTGAACAAATCATATAGCTGATTTCTGGAATCCATTTAAAATGTTTAACTATACTGAAATATTTTTAAAAAATTTAAATATACCAAATGCTTTTATGAGCCCTGTATTTATACACGTTTATTCTTGATGGAGGTCTTGATAGTAGTATTATCTTCATTTTGTACACAAGGAAACTGAGGCCTAGAGGGATAAATGACTAGGATGGTGGCATGGAGATAAAAAGGTAAATTCAAACTATATTGTGAAGTGCTAGTGACTTTGGACTTAATATTTTTATGTTGTTGGTGGTTTTTTCTATCCTTTTGATTTTTCTTTTTCTCTGCCATTCCCTTCCCCTTTTCCCTCATTAAGGTTCTCTTTTCTTTTTCTCTCTTCTCTCTTTTTCTTTCCTTTCCTCTTTTCCTTCTCTATTCTTTCCCTCTCTGTCTCTCTCACTCTTTTTTTTTTTTTTTTTTGGCTTTTCTAGTTCCATGTGGATTTGGAGACTATCACCTTTTGGGACAGACCAAGATAGGTAGCAGAGGTGAAACGAGAACAGGTTCAGAAAAAAACACATCAGCATCTCACTACTTTCTTGCCATCTGTATTTAGAACTTTAGATTGACTTCTCTAATACAGCCATTAGAATGGGTCATTTTTCAGATATTTTAAAGATTTTATTGGATTTTCTTTCTAGAAGCACATCATTCTATAAATCAATGCTCTTGCTATTAACAGGAATAGTATATTATTTACTGGGGTGCTTGTTGTTTGCCTACTAGATGTGAATGATTGAAGCTTATCTCTTGTGAAAATGTATAGAGAATTCTGGTGAGTACTTGAGACAGTTCTTAGACCCATATTTGATAACCATAACACGTTTTCTTTCAGCTTGGTTCTACAGCCATTGGGATCCAGACATCGGAAGGTGTATGCCTAGCTGTGGAGAAGAGAATTACTTCCCCACTTATGGAGCCTAGCAGCATTGAGAAGATAGTAGAGATTGATGCTCATATAGGTAAGAAGAAGGGCAACACTGTTCTGTAGACTCTGGCCTGGGTTCATTAAGTCATCTGTGATGTTTCAAAGGCAATTCATAGGATGAATACCTTATTTCTTGTTTAGCTATCATTGTCTAGGCAATAGGCCAGTTTACATAACTTTAGTTGTAGTACTCATTTATATTTAACCCATTCCTAGAAGTTCTTTTCCCTGTCAAGTTTAATTTTTGCAGTGCTGGAGATCTAACCCAGGGCTTTATTCATGGATATCAGATGCTCTACACTGAGCTACTCTCTTAGTTACTCCTCAGATTTAGATTTGGCAAATGAGATGATTGTTTAAATATGCAAAGGTTGAGTTATAGGTTAACCCTCTGGGTCTTCATTGATGACTAATATTAGCCCTGATCACAGGCCAGCAGGAACAGAGTATCATGGATGATAAGCTAGAGTGTCCACAGAACAAAGAATTCTCAAAGATCTTAGGAGTGACTAAGATTCAGAATTTTAAGAATAGGCTTTGTCTAGATCAAGTTTCTCTTCCTGTTTTCATGCTTTTTTTTGTTTTTTTTGGTTCTCCCTCACCTTTTTTTTCTGCGATCCTTAGTATAAAGCCTTTGTTTTGGCTTCTGACATTTGGTAGTATTATAGAGTAAGTAATTATATTTGTAGCAATTAGCTATACAATTTTTTTTTAACATACGTAGTCATATAACTATTAAAACAATGATAAAATAATTGAAGGCATTAGAATCAAATTCCATGGTGATTGTGGGAGCTTGGTGTTATAAGATTAGATCACTTGGGCAAAGAGGTAGCGTACTTTCTGGCATGCACGAGGCCTTAAGTTCTGTCCCCAGCACTGGAAAAGAAAAAGAGAAAAAAAGGTACAGACCATTTTGTCTACTTTGGTCATTGTCACTTTGTTTAGCAAATTAAGAAAATACAGTGTGCCAGGGATACAAAAAGGAATCCTTATGTTCCACAAGCATGTAGTCTGATCCTGGCAATGGACAAATAAGTAAATGCAGTTAAATGATAGGTATTAAAGACTTCATAGAATGTGTTTAGTAGGGATATAAAAAACAAAAAATTAGTTTTGCCTGGGGTCAGTGTTTTAGAGCATTCAGGAAAGGATCCATGAACATGATGTTTAAACTTAGTTTAATTTTGAAAAATAAGTGTTTACTGGGTGAATAGATATGAGTGTAGCAGAGGAGAGCATTCTCTTCAGAACAAATGGAAATAAGCAGAACTTTGGTGGTATAAAGTACAGTAAATTGCACCAGCACATTAGTATGACTGAGAGGTGAAGTTGACTAATGAAAGATGTGTTTGGGGTCAGAGAGTGAAAGTCCCTTTTTATCCAGCTTTTGCTTGAGCTTGATCCTTTTGCACTGATGAAAGGTTTTAAAGCAATGAGGTAATGTCCCATTAAAATTTTGAGAGACCATTCTCATAATAGTTTGAAGGAGGCAGACTGGAGGCAGGCAGACCAGTTAAGTAATTTTTAAAATAGTCCAAATGTAGAGGTGATGAAGGCTTTCACCAAGGCAGTGCTCAGAAAATGGAGAGGAAGGGACTAATGTCGGACAGGTTAGTCAGCTAGAGACTGACAGAACTTGCAATGGCTTGATAGGTTGTAAGGGCCAGATTACACACAGCTTAGAAAAAAGGAAGAAAATGATGTTTTAAAGGGAAATAAGATGAATTGAGTTTAGTAAGATACTCAAGTAAATATTAGAGATGTCATTTGGCTTTAAAGGTCTAAAATTTGGGAGAGAAACCTAGGGTAAGGTTTATATTTGAGTCAATTCTAGTTGTAGTCTTGGCATTTTGGATCCTCAGGCAAACTTTGTCTCTGACTGATTGGTTTGTTTGGGAAAGAAAGGTGAAAAGGCTGTTGATACTATTTTGAGTCTGTGCCCTATAGACAATAGTGAAATAGTTTTTTTCCTTATTTCTCGGGTTGAATCAGTGGTTGCTTAGTTCAAAGTGCATCATGGGCTACAAAGAATGAGATCCTTAGAGATATAATATGTGGAAATTCATGTTTGATTGGCTGTTGTTCTTTGTCTTCTAGCTCACTATCTGGACTTCTGGGTCGTCGTGGATGGCTTGTTTATAACGTCATTATAGTTGAGTTTAACGCCAGTAATTTCCAATTCAATCTGATTAGTATCTTGCCATGGTTCCACTCCAGAATTTCAGTATTTTCTCAGTGGATGAAAGAGTTTTACAAGGATTTGGTCAGTAGGTCACTGTTGCTTTTATATTGCAGGTTGTGCCATGAGTGGGCTAATTGCTGATGCTAAGACTTTAATTGATAAGGCAAGAGTGGAAACACAGGTAAAATGGGCATCTTTTTTCTTTTTTATTCTGCTGCTTGAATTTCTTGTTTAGCAACTTACAGAGTTGCTTTGGCTACACTGCAGGCATATACAATGTTAGATATAGCTCTTGGGAGTAATTTTGGGAGGCTTCCTATAGCTTAGAGTTTAGCCGTCTAGCCATAGTAGCTTTAAGAAAGCTCTAATCAGTACAGCTGACAGTCTCTTGCTCCTGAGTTTACCTTCTACTGTACTACATTCTGTTCCCTGATTGGCTTTTCATGGGAGTGCTGTGGCAGGAGGTAGTCATAGTTAAAGGAAGATTTCCCTCCAACTGCCTTTTCTTGTCAGGCTTGTAAGAAGTAACTGCTCTCCTGATTTGTACCAGGTGACATACTGGTTAGGGATGCTGATTTGTTTTGTTTTGAACTGAGTTCCTGTGCTGGGCATGGTGCGCATCTGTGATCCCAGCACCCAAGAGGTTAAGGCAGGAGGATTACTGCAAGTTCGAGGCCAGCCTGGGCTACATAGTGAGACCCTGTTTTCAAAAAATAAACAAACTGACAACCTGTGACCTATAGGTAGGCTAATAGGAAAAACCAGTTTTCAAAGCAGATTTTTTTGTACTTGTCTGTGTATTTGCTCTTAGTACTTTGAAAGAAGAGAAAGTGGCAATTGGTTATTAGCATTTACTTTCTGCTTTTACAGGTACATGCTATGTTTTGTGAAATAATCCACTAGTTCCATTACAGCTTAAAACCCTTTTGGTATCTTTATTTCTAGAACTGTTTATCTTCTCATGCAGTCCCAAATACTCAGTGACTATTATTAATTAGGGAGAATGAACTTAAGCCTTTAATTTCCAGCCACAGTTTAAAAGGATAAGAATATTGAGGTGGCACACTGCTTTCATACCTTTCCTTTAGAAGAGAATATCATTCTTTACTCTTTTAGAACCATTGGTTTACCTATAATGAGACAATGACAGTAGAGAGTGTGACCCAAGCTGTGTCTAATCTGGCCCTACAGTTTGGAGAAGAAGATGCAGATCCAGGTGCCATGGTGAGTATGGTGCTTGTGTCAAATTTGTAGATGTTCTATAGGACTTAGGATATTTGTTCCTCTGCGTATTTTCCCAACCCTCTATTTTATAGCTACTTATCATAATACTTCTTGCTTTTTGGCACTAGTCTCGTCCCTTTGGAGTAGCACTGTTATTTGGAGGAGTTGATGAGAAGGGACCCCAGCTGTAAGTACCATGCTGGCTTTCTCCCCACCCCTGCTTTTGGAGGAGGGATAGTGATTATTTTAATTTGGGATGGGGACTGGTAGATTAAATTGATACAGAAAATTATACATTTGGAGGGAAAAAAGAAAGCCTTCTAACTCTTTAAAGTTTTTTTTTTTTTGGTTTGTTTGTATTTGGAGATCCATGAAAAACTCCCTTATTAGAACTAGTGTTAAGTTCTGAAAAGGATTAGAAGTAACCTTATTATAGTTGGGATATGATTTATAGCTTTGCTTTGAAATGTTGCTGCAGTCCTCATTTTCATGTATGACTTAGGCATACACAAGTGCCATATTTCTATATACTAGCGGTACATCTAAATCCCTGAGGAAGTTGGTAATTTTCTTAAACCCTTTTTAAGAGACTTAGTTTCTCAAAACATACATCGTTTGGTACTATACCCTCAGTATTTCAGTGACGTTTCTTGGTTATAGGACCAAGTACTTATATACTATTTTAGTGAAATGTTTGTTATGTAAAATACCACCACTCTTTAAGTATTTTAATACCTTTCTTCTGGGTTGTTTTGCAGGTTTCATATGGACCCATCTGGGACCTTTGTACAGTGTGATGCTCGAGCAATTGGCTCTGCTTCAGAGGGTGCCCAGAGCTCCTTGCAAGAAGTTTACCATAAGGTAGTCAAACATTCCCATAACACATATAATTATTTTTAAATCAAAGTATAGCTTACATATAAGAAAATGTACAGACCTAAGAGTTGAGTTCTAAACGTTTTAGCCATTATATACACTCTTGGAACCACAGTATACATGCTAATTATTGTTCTGTCATCCCCAAAAAATGTTAATCCACTTTCCAATCAGTCTTTCCCTTTATTGCAACTATGCATACTACTATAGATTAGTTTTGCCATTCTTATGCTTTATGTAAATAGAGTTAGTTTATTATTTTTATTGTTTAATATAATGGTTTTGTTTGGTTGATTTTTATTTTGTTTTTGTGCTTGAGATTAAATCCAGGAGCTTGTATATGTGAAGTGCATGCTATACCACTAGCTACACTGCCTTCCCTGGCATACTGCTTTTGAGATCAGTTTATATTGTTGAATCAATAGTTAGTTCCTATTTCTGAGTAACATTCCCATGATACAGATGTATGTCAATGTGTTATCCACTGTTCTCACAGCTTCACTTAGTTTACACTTCCTTGTCTGGTTCTTAAAGCAAGTGACTATCTAGCACTCTCTTTGTAGGATAGAAAGATTTGATTTTGGGCAAGTTACTGATGTGGTTGAAAGGTGCTGTATTTACCATTCAGATTGTTCACACAGGGATTCCTGCTCACATCAATTCCTAAGACAGGCAGGCATGCCTTGGAGCCACTTCGGGTTAGATTCTAGACTACTGCAATAAAGTTAATGTTGCAATATATCAGTCACAGAACTTTTTAGTTTTCCAGTGTGTATAAAAATTATGTTTATACTACATAGTAGTGTAAACTTGAAAAGTCATTGCATGAAAGTCAAGGCATAAAAAAAAAAAAAAAAGTAAGTCAAGGCATGAAATATATATGCCTTTTAAAAATACTGCTAAAAAGTACAAAACATCTGAGCTTTTAATAAATTTTATTTATTTATTTATTTATTTTTGGAGGCAGGTCTCACTATGTAGTTCAGGCTGGCCTTGAACTCACTGTGTAGCCCAGGCTGGCTTCAGGTTTGTACTGCTGCTTCCGCCTCAGCTTCCTGAGTGCTGGGATTACAAGCATGTACCACCATGCTCAACAACAAATTGTATTCTTTTCCCTTGCTATTGATGGGTCTTTACTGATCAGGGTGGTAGTTGCTGAAGTTCAGTTCAGGTGGCAATTTCTTAAAATGAAAAGACAATGAAGATTACCATCAATTGACTTTTCCTTTCTTGAAAGATTTTTCTGTAGGATGCAGTGCTGTTTCTTCACATTTACTGACAGATTTGCTTCCAAAATTAAGAGTCAGTCTATCTAGCCCTGTTGCTGTTTTTATCAATTAGGTTCATGTATTCCAGATCCTTTCTCCTCTTGTTCACAGCGTCTTCACTAAGAGTAGTGCCATCTCAAGAAACCACTTTGTTTGCTTATTTTTGAGAAGCAGCTTCTCATTTATTAAAAGTTTTATGGTGAGATTGCAGCAGTTCAGCTACATCTAATCCTAAATCTTTGCTATTTCTGCCACAACTGCACTGACTTCCTCCACTGAAGTTTTGAACCCCTCCAAGTGATTCATGAGGGTTGGAATCAATTTCTGCCTAACTCCTGTTGATGTTGATATTTTGACCTACTGTGTGAAGCAAATGTTCTTAATGGAGCCTAGAATGATAAACTCTTTACAGGGGTGTTCAGTGTATTTGCCTTAATCCATCAGACGAATCACTGTTTCGAGCAGCTGCATTATCTCCTTATGAAATATATTTCTTAAATAATTAGACTTGAAAATTGAAATGACTCTTTGATCCATGGGCTACAAAATGGATATTGTGTTAGCAGGAATGAGAACAACATCAGTCTCATTGTGTATCTGCATCAGCTCTCTTGCATGATGGGGTACGTGCATTGTCAGCAATATTTTGAAAGGAATTTTTTTTTTTTCTGAGCTTCTTATAAGTGGGCTTAAAATATTCAGTGAACTTTATAAACACATGTGCTATCATACAGGGTTTGTTGTTCTATTCAGAGAATAAGCAGAATAAATTTTAATTCGATTTTTTTTCCCCCATTCTTTTATTGGTGGGCAGTGAGTACTAGAAATTGAACCAGGGCCTTCTCACTGAACTTTATTTCCATCCACCTAAGTTGTCCAGGCTGGGCTTGAAGTCATGGTCCTCCTACCTTAGCCTCCCAGAGTGCTGGGATTACAGGTGTGTGCTACCACACCTGGCTAATTTAATAAAAATCTTAAAGGCCTGAAGATTTTTAGAATTGTAAGTAAAAATTCACTTCAATTTAAAAGTCACCCACTGCATTAGGCCCTAATAGCAGTCACTTATCATTTCAAGATTTGAAGCCAGGTATTGATTTTTCTCTAGCAATATAGTCCTAGATGTCAGCTTCTTCCAACATAGGTTTTTTTGGTCTACATTGAAAATCTGTTGTTCATTGTAGCCACCTTCATCACTGATGTAAGTTATATCATCTGGATAACTTCCTTAAGCCTCTACACCAGCAGATGCTGCTTCACTTTGCATTTTATATTACAGAGAGGATTTTTTTTCCCCTTAAACCTCATAGGCCAGTATTTCATTAACTTTCAGCTTTTCTTCAGCAGTTTCCATACTTCCATCAAGCTTCATAGAATTAAAGAGAATTTGGACCTTGTTTTGTATTAGGCTTTAGTTTAAGGGAATACTGTGGCTGGCTTAATCTATCCAGACCACTAAAACTTTTTCCATATCAGGATAAACCTGTTTCATAGTTTTCTCATTTACATATTCTCTGGAGTAGCACTTTTTATTTCCATCAAGAGCTTTTCTTTTGTATTTACAATTTGGCTGTTTGGCACTAAAGGCCTAGCTTTTAGCATATTGTACTTCCAATATGCCCACCTCATTAAGCTTAACATTTCTAGTTCTCACTCTGTAGTTCAGGCAGACCTTGAACTCACCATGTAGCCCAAGCTGACCTCAAACTCACAGTGATCATCCTGCCTCAGCCTCCCAAGTGCTGTGATTACAGGCATGAGGTACCACTGACCTGCAATTTTTAAAAGCTTTTTTATGCCAGTTATTTGAGAAGCTGAGGTAGGAAGATTATAAGTTTGAGGCCAGCTTGGGCTACCTAGTTTTTCAAAGTTCATTTTCTATATGAAAGTTGGTGATTGGTTTAAAATAAGGCATCTTATCCTCAGAATAAGTGTATTTTCCTTACCACCTACTTGAATATTGGGAAACTTGTAGTGTACTATATAAATTAGGATGTTGGATTTATATATTAATTCTTGCTAAATCATTTCTTGAGGGAGATAAAGGGGAAATCTTTGAAACAAGGAGGGATTATACATAATTAACATTAACTGCTCCCCTGTCTTTGTTTCAAGTCTATGACACTGAAAGAAGCCATCAAGTCTTCACTTATCATTCTCAAGCAAGTAATGGAAGAGAAGCTGAATGCAACTAACATAGAGGTATTTTTCTATTTTTTTGCTTTTTTGTGTATATTTCCCATTGGGAAAAATTGAATAGATCAGAAAAATCACATCTTATATGCTCAGTTCGTACATTATTGATAGCATTTGAATAATAAGCAGCTTTGGGGAAATGGTGATGGCAGAAGTCAGAATTCAAGTTAGTTGAAGAGTGAAAAGGAGATAAAAACAGTATGTATCAATGTGAATCAATCAATGTGAATAGTAGGCAACACTGAAGAAAAGAATTTTTGTCTTTAAGAATGAGGATTTAAATACTTTATAAATTAAGGCAACTGGTGGCTAGAAAAATACTAACCATAGGGAGAAGTTAATATGAGAAAAGTTTTAAAAGCTTTAAGGCATGGTACAAATGAAGGAGTTGGTTTTTAAAAGTAAAATTAAATCAGCATCACATTGAGCACCTGTTATATGGCAGAGGTACAGGTATGGAAAGTCCAGTATATTTAGGCAAAATACTGTGTAGTGTAAGGGACATACAGTTGCATGAGGTAAAACTTGTCTAGTAGCAATAAGAACAGATTGCTGCATGATCATGTAAGTTAGACCAGCGTATCAAGAAAGCATCCTGGGGGGCTGGGGATTTAGCTCAGCGGCATAAGCACCTGCCTTGCAAGCAGGCTGTCGTGAGTTCGATCCCTGGTCCCGATAAAAATGAAAAAGACAAAAAAAAAGAAAGCATCCTGGAAGCAGTAATGTTTGGAGAAGGAGGCAAAGAAAGCTATTCAAGGAAGAGAGAACAGCGTGTACAAAGACTCAAAAAACATAAAATAACTTCGTGTTTAACAAGGAACTCTGAGGGTTTTATTTGACTGCTGGATGTGTCATATATATATATAAGGTAGAGGGGTTGCAAGAGATGAGTCTGAAGAGGCATGGATGCTAAGTATAGATAGAAGAAAGGAAAGTAATGATAAAGATAGGTGGGTTTGAGGACAATTGGGAGAACTGTCTTGTATTTGCCTCGTGATTGTTTAGGTCACCTGCTGAATGTGAGCGAATATAGCAGTGAAATTAAGGAGAATAGGAAACAGAAAAGTCATGAACAACAGGGAAACGGAAAGGATAAGTAAAAGATTACTGGGTCACATGAAAACAATTTCTGAGGCTGGAATCACAAGACAAATTATTCCCAAAAATCAAGATAAGCCAGGCATGGCGTATACCTGTAATCCCTAGCCTGGGAGGCAGAGGCAAGAAGAACCCAAATTCCATTCCAGCCTTGGCAAATTAGAACTTAGCAATATTCTGTCTCAAAAAGGATGTGGGAAGTAGCTCAATGGGAAGTTCAATCCCTAGTACCTTAAAAGTGGAGAGAGGGGGATAAAAGGAATGTATTCCTATAATTCCAGCTACTTAGGGTGCTGCAGAGTAGTGAGGATCACAAGTTCTAGACCAGCCTGGACTGCTTAGACCTTATCTGAAGTTAAGGGGAACAAAAGTTAAAAATGGACAGAGATGTAGCTGAGTGGTAGAGCACTTGCCTGGCAAAGGTCTGAGTTCAGTCCCCAGTCCCCTCCTACCCACAGGCACATGCACACACATACAAAGCCAGGACAGAGGTTCTCTTGCAGGCACAGTATGTATATATATATATATTTTTACTTCAATTTAAAAATCTAAATGCTAACTAATTTGTAATCATTAATTTAGAATTATCAGTTGGTACTTACTTACCAGCATATTTATTGGCCCTACTCATGAAAAATGGATGGTTAATCTCTCATAGGGATTGACTAAGAATAGAAAAGTGGAGAGTGTTGTTGGCAGGACTCTCACCAGGACAGTCAGGTTCATAGCACACTAAGGAAGGGGCAGAAACTAAACACTAAAGGAGGGACTGGTCTAAAAGTGAGAAGTTTGAGAGTGAGTGTAGGTCAGAGATAGCAAATCTTCTAGAGACAAGTGCGTACATTCAATCCAAAACCCATTTATTTGTCACAAAGTACCAACACTGCAATTAAACCTGAATACTGAGGTTTTCATTTAAAACAACAACAAAAAAAAAAAACCCTTATACCTTAACATCTTTTGTTTTAAAAGAAAAATAACACATAGGTGGTGCCCTAGGTTCACCACCACTGGTGTAGGTAGTTTGCTTCCCCTTGAGCAGTAGTAGAAGGAAGGCAGGGGGTTTAACAGGCTTCCTCGGTGGAAAACTTTATACTTCTTTTTTATCTTTTTAACAAACTCCTGAAAATACTTACCCTCCTTGACAATCTCTATAATGAGATGCAAAAAAATGTAATAATGCTCCACTTGTAATACTTAGGAGGGACTTTGTTAGGACCTTTCCAGTACTGTTGGTTTTTTTGGTATGGAACAAGATAGGGTCTTGACATTTTGTTAAGATTGTCTCCTTACCACCTCAGAGGAATTCAAACATAGCTCTTGATTTCACAGTAAGGGCTGAGGCCTCTTTGTTTCAAGTGAAACTGCAAATATTTTCTAGTTCATTTAGCTTCAGTACCTATATCACAGTGTTGCTTTGAAAAAAGCACCTCATGTGTCTCATTCACACAATCATTAGCCACATTAACCTCCTTGGTTATCATTTTCTTCACACTAAATGGGAGGCACTTCTACTTGCCTAAAACTGCTCTACCAGTGCTTTGACCCACGGTTTCCAAACCAGTATGTCCACAAGAATCTTTGGAAATGAGGCCCAGAAAGTTACTTTTTAAACCTCTTCAGGTAACTCTGATAGTCTAAGGAGTCTTCCTCCCATTTTAGGTCCTTATCACCCGTTAGTTGTTCCCTGGATCTCCAGCGTCTCTGTGAGCTGCTTCCTCAGAAAAGGAAATTGACCAACTTGTACTCTTTAAAAAACAAACAAACAAAAAAAAACAACAAAAACTAACAGCTGTACCTTTGCTTATCCTTTCTTTTACAAGCAACCAACTTTGGGACCAGGGGTGTAGCTCAGAGGTAGAGGACTTGTCTAGTATGCCCAGAGCCCTGGGTTTGATACCCAACCAAAGAGGAATGGAGAAAGGGGACAGAGAAAATAGTTTTTTCTGATATATATTCTGTAAGTATAGATTTATGTTCTGTTTTTGTCCATACAAATGGAGTCATAGAATGTATATTTCTCTGTTTCTTAGACTCAGCATGATTTTGGAATCCATCTATGTTGTGTATATCAGTTATCTGTTAACTTTTATTGCTCAGAGCTGTATTGTCTGTTCTGTTTATTAACCTTTATTGCCAGGTCTCTTCCAAATAGAAACTCTGTTCAGTATCTACTGCCTTACCTGTATCATTTATTCTTCAGTCATTACCATTTATTTTGGCTGTTTTTATTTCCATGAAATTGGCTTATACTAAGATAACTCCAGTTTGTGAGATTCCTGGTCACTATTATTTTAGTTTTCTGAAGCATTCACCTCAAATTTGGCAAATCTTTTTGTTTGTTTGTTTGTTAATACACGTTTTCAGGATATAATGATTACATTCCTTGTAGGGAGTTGGTACATGCACATAACATGTCTTAGTTCTCATCCCTTTCCCCTTTTCTTCCTGCCTTCTGCAAATTGTTGTCTTTCCAGAAAACCATTTCCTCTTTCTATAGTAATTGTAGCTGTTAATGACGCCACCCTTTGCACCAGAAACTCGGGTGACTTTGCTTTTCTCTTATCACTAAATTTTGTTTTGTCCCTTAAAAATTCTCTTACCAGTCCCCCTTTCTCCATCTCTACTCGCTGAGTGTGCCTTTTGTTTGCCTCCTTGTTTTTTCTTATTTCCAGAGGCCCCTTAGTTAGTCTTCTTGTCTTTAGCTTTATTTTTCTTTATTTCAGTCCATTTTTCCACTCACTGTGCTACTAGTCCATATCTAATCTTAATTGCTCTTTACTTAAAAACCTTTTCTGACTCCTGCTATTTACAAGATAAACTCCAAGTTTCTTTTGATGGCATAATTCACAACTTTAAGTTACATGTTTAATCTTTTAAGCACTTTGCTAAGCCCTTTTATGTGTACTTTTTTCTTTTAATCCTTGCAACTCCATTTTACAGAGGAGGAAACTAAGGCTAACTTTGAATCCAGGTCTGAGTTTAGGTCCTGTGTTATTAGGACCTAATACTCCCTCTCTGTGAACTCTGGTCCCCTATGCTCCATGTTAACTCATATTCCATGTGCAATGTGGTAATACCATATTACCTTATTTTGCAAATCCATCATGTTTCATGTTTGTGCACTTGCATTTATCCTGTTCTCCTTGACTGATCCATTCTTGCCATGCTTTACCACATTCACAATGGGGCCATATATAATGACTCAATCAGGCAGCTTGTACCATTTAGTGAGACAGTCACACATGTTCCACCAGTGGTTCAAGTTGGTCAGAACATGTTAATATACAATACAAAGGTTTCCTCTCCTTGAAGTCTTCCTGGGCTCCTTCAGTTCAGGGTCCTATTCTACATTTGATTCTATTATATACCCTTACCTGACATTGACAGCATCTGGCATCCCCACTCTCAGTAAATTAGACAAGAGTTCTCTTCATCTTTGGATCTCAAGTCCCTAGTACAACTGTAACTAGTAAATAAATAAATAATTGATGGGAGAAATGAAAAGGTATTCTACTATTTCACAAAGGCTTTTTGAAAGTGATAATAAATAGAAAAGTAACTTTCATATTCGTTATGTAAACCATATTTGTCATTATGTAAACATAAGGACTTATTTTTACCGATTTACTAATGAGTAACTTCGTGAAAGCAGTAGTTGATTCAAACTCCATTAGTATTGGTTTGCATCTTGGTTCTACAGTACTGTTCTATTCGGTCTGTCCAGCTCATTTAGCCTGTGTAGTGTTTTGAAAGGTTTAGCCATTAAGCCATGAGTAACCTAACAAAACATTCTGTAGGTCCTTAACTCATCTAATTTATTGACCTTCAGTCCCACTGTATTCAATGTCATTGATCAAGTAAAGCTATAATTTAGAAAGAAGTGGTATTAATATTTATATTTTTAATCCTGTGAAAGAACTTATAGTTTATACTGACTTGAGTTTATATGTTTTTCAAATACATTTGGGATTCTTCACACATTTTATATAATTGAATATATCTTTTGGAAAAATCCAGAGACTGTAGAACCCCTACCCTCTACCCCCACACTTCCCAGTACTGGCTACTGATCCCAGCTGCACTCTACCCATTAAGCTACATCCTCCAAGCTTTTTATATTTTTAACTTTGAGATAAGAGTCTTGCTGAATTGCCCAGGCTGGTCTCTAACTTGTGATCCTTGTCTCAGTTTCCAGAGTAACTGGAATTATACGTTGTGCCACCATGTTCAGTTCTTTAGCCTGTCTTCTGATGAGATCATCAGATGTCTTAAGATGTACAGGAGTCTTTATCCTGAATTTTACTTATGGATGAGGCAGAGAACAAATATCATGTAGCTGAATTGAGTTAATTCTGTCAACTTTTAAATTACATTAAATATCATTAGTGACTATTACTTTAAAATGCCTTAGTATATTTAATTTTTAGATTATAAAAATGACTGAGAAAATGACATTTAAAACTAAACATAGAAGCTATTGAGACAAATGTGAATAGCACCTGTTCCTCAGCATTTCCCTAAAACATGGGACTATGATTAGCAGAGATGATGGAAAATCTGATAGTTTTAGTTAAATTTGAACTTACCATCTTTTGACTCCTTTGAGTGGGGAGCACTGGGCATTGAACTCACGATTTTGTGCTTGCCAGGCAGGTGCTTAGGCCACTGAGCTAAATCCCTGGCCCTCTTTTTTGTCGTTTTAAGAGATTATAATCTGGACCATTAGTTATGACTGATACCCTCATTCACAACTGATTTCCTATGCTAGTGTTAATGGAATCTTTTCATGGCCAGTCCTTTTATAAAACAAAGGAAACCTTTTTGTTCTTATGCAGCCACACAATTTTAGAGAGAATGTCTAATAATAGTTAACAATTATTTGTTACTTACTACATTCTAGTCACTATTTTAAGCATTTTACATAAATTAACATTTAATCCTAACTACTCGTAACAGAGTGGCCAAATAACCAGAGAACACATATACAGACTCAACCTGAAAGAATATAAACATGCTGTTTATTTATTTATTTACTTATTTATCTATGGGGTGTGTTGGGGTTGGACTCAGGATGTTAGGGGTGTTAAGTAGGCGCTCTGACACAGCTACATCTTCAGCCCTTTAAATGTATTTCTAAAGGAATCTTTTAACAGGAAAAACGTATTGACTTTCATGTATTTCATTGCTGCTTTTGTGATCCTTGTTGAAGTAACTTCAAGAAGTAACAATAATGCTAAGCATTTGGTTAACTATTATGTGATGGGTTACCATTAAAATAGAAAATTTGGTCAAGAAGAATTTTTATTTTGGAGTCAGAGCTATTTTAGGGACCTGCTGCCTGGAAAGGATATCCTGGGGACAGGAGATCCCTTAGTTCCTAATGAACAGCTGCATCACCAATACTACTTCTAACCATGCTAGGGCCATCAGCAGGGTAACTGAGCCCAGCTTATTAACCCGTTTTCTTTCCAGCTAGCTACAGTGCAGCCTGGCCAGAATTTCCACATGTTCACAAAGGAAGAACTTGAAGAGGTTATTAAGGACATTTAAGGAAGAGTGATCCTCAGAACTTCTCTGGGACAGTTTTTGTTCTCCTGATTACCCTTAAATTTTATTTCCAGCTCCTGTTTCTTGGAAAATCTCCAGTATATGTGCATTTTTTTTATGATGTCTGTACATAAAGGCAGTTCTAAAATAAAGAAAATTTTAAAATATTTGTTAGTGGTCTATATTCTTATAATGCAGTATTATCTTTGAAATGTTTGTCACTCTCATGCCAGTGTCTGTTCTAAAATAATTTTAGTGGTTCTCTGTAACACAATTACCTCTAGCTATGATTTCCTAGGTTTTGGTAAAAACACAGTCTAGTCCAGCTCCTCCCACTGGTTAGCATATGTTGATATCACTGTAAGTCCATTTCAGTCCTCTGCTTCTCTGTGTGTGTTCCTGGGGATCAAGTACTTTGTAACAAGCTACACTGCCTGTTCTTTTTTACTTTGAGATTGGGTCTCACTTAGTTGCCCCAAATGAGCTTGAACTTTTAGTTCTTCTGCCTCAGCCTTCCAGAAAGCTGGAATTATTCTATTTTTGCTGCTCCTTTTACATGAGGAGATGCAGCTAGTTGACCATCAAAAGAACATGTTTGCTCTGCACCCCCAAACATTGATGGGCTGATATATACCATTTAAAATATTGCACTAGTTTTTGTGTCTTGATGGACAATTTGGAAAGAGAGTCTTTGTTCATGCAGCTTAGGACTAAAAAAAATTAATGATCTTGGCCTCTCTAGCAATCAGTTATAAATCTAGGCCATATCAGTAAGAGAATTATAAAATCGAGAAGTTTAAAGTAAGCTTTGAATGTACTATGAACATCCCTTGTTAAATCTGCCCTTATATAAATTGAGAATTCCATTTTTTTTTGTTTTTGAATGGGAAAGATTACTGTTTATTTTAGGGCAGAAATAAAAAGTGCTCAGGGAGAAAAACGTGCTCTGAAGGAAAAAAAAAAGCTGTATCATGCAAGCAGAACTGACCACTGCAAGGACAAGGAAGGGGGCAGTGGCCTGCCAAGTTAATGGCTGTGTCCTTTTACAGCTTCCCAGTTGGTTGACCCAGGTAGTCTCACTTGAGCTCATGCTAGGAGACTGATGTCAGGTGCCAGGTTCAGCATGTTCTCGTTTCAGAAGATTGGCACTGGGTGCAGGGCTGAGCTTAATCCCGTGTCAGGCTCAGGCACTACTGTTCTGCATCTTGTGGGACTGATAACATAATTCACTGAGGGAGGTACTGAGTGTGTCCTTTGGAAATTGGGAAACATGGCTATTGCTTCTGTTTCATATCCTTTTGTACTTTATGAACTTTGAGTACAAATTACTCGGACTCTGGGCTGTGCCCGTTGCATTCATGCAGAGACCTTCCACCACTGCAGCCACCCAGTTGGCACCCCTGCCCCTAACCCTCTACCCTTGCCCTGCCCAGCAATGAGGGCGAGAACATTTAAAAAATAACTCTACTTCAGACTAAAAAGTGAGTGTAAGTATCACCATTACTTAATGGATGAAGAATTTAAGGCCATGGGTCCACAGACTAAACTTCTGTTTCCTAGTTCCCTATAACCAGCTTTGGAGTAGTAGGGAAATCTCATAGAGGAAAAAAATACTAAGGAAAAGCTGTTGGCCTAGCTCTCTTAGCTTTAGCTAATAGGCTATACAGTATAACAGAAAAGAGTACATTTTCTACCTTCTATTAATAATGTGCATTCTTCAAAGAGAACTTTGATTTCCTGTAAAGTAGTAAAGTTTCTTGTGTCAGAGAGATATACTTACTAGGAAAAGCTATGGAGTTGTGTAACTTGCTTTGTTTTAATTTGCTATACATTTATTCTAAAAGCACAGCTTTTAGTAATAAATTTATGTATTGTAGTTCTGCAAGTAGGGTAAAATCTTATGTGAAGTATTTTGCAAAGAACAGGCACTGCAACTTGTATTTTATGCCTGTCATTAGCTAAAAATGAGAGAGTAAAAGCATTTAGTCGTTCACTTTCTTAGTGCTATATGCAAGTAACCATGACCCCAGTAACTGATACAGTTTGAGGACACACCAGTAAGCATGTAACTAAAAAGAAACACATTAAAAAGTGATTATACAGTTAAGAAGGATATTTGGTAATTTCTCCAGGAGATGGCACTATTGAGCGTTTCCGACAGTAAGACAATAGACCATTCATCTTTGTCACCCAAACAAAGAAATATTCCTTTATATCCCCTTTACCCCACCCAACTGTCACATGCTACTAGAACTGTCTTATGATCAACTCTATGCTTAGAATAAATTTTAAAAGTAGTCTGTATTTTAAAGAATAATTTGACACATAGTAATTACAGAAAGTAACACTGCTTACCAGTTTTCATCAGCTTTGTCTTGTTAGTCTAGTATTTGAGAACTTCAGATGACTGTTGTGAATATTTTACTGTCTTGTCCAGAAGTTTCCACTTCTCTCATCTCACTATCTTTGTTCTGGGGGAAAATGCAAATTTGTAAAGCTTTTTGTTTGCATGTTAACCTGATGAATATTTTGATGTAAATACCAGGTCTGGTGCACTGCACCATTGTAACCTACAACTGGCACCAAACCCCTTGGAGGCACCAAATCAGTTTACATTCCAAAGAAATTTTCAGTTGCTTTACCTAGGTGTAACATTTTGTATATTTTGTTTTGTTTTGTTGGGATTGGTGATATTAAAAACTGAACTCAGGACAGATGTTATGCAAGTGCTGTACCACTAAACTATATATCCTCAGACCTTTAAAACTGTTTTGTTTTGAGACAGGGTCTCACTGAGTTGCTAAGGCTATTCTCAAGTTTTCCATCCTTGTGCCTCAATCTCTCCAGTGGCTGAGAAGTGTGTCAGTAAGCCCGGCTAGTTACATTCTCTGCTGAACAACTTTGAGCAGTGGGAAATGATGGAGTTAGTAAGGTTAAGGATTTGGAACTGGTTTTACCTGTGTTGTATGTTCTCGAAGTTGTGTAAGAAGCAAAAGTGCAGTAGGGACCTTATTTATTGGCGGCAAGGTACTAATTTAAAGAGACGGTTGTACACTGGAACTCAACTTGTGCAGAACACTCACTGCAGGGTTGAGACACTAGTAAAACGTGCGTCTACAAAGTAATCATGTATAAATTAGGCACTGACCAATTCTGCACTACTTTACTTGCCCTTAATGCCCCAAACTACATTTGAATTCCAGGAAAAGCCATAAATTAATTCCTCCTCTGGCCTACCTCCCTGCAGAAGAGGGCAAACCAGATGGACAGACTTTTCTTCGGGCTTGTATGAGTCACGGGTATCCTGGTGTCTGTCTGCCTTGGTAGGCTCTGCCCCACACCGGTTCCCATTCACCTTCTTGGCAGACAGACGCTGCTTCAGCAGACAATAGGTACCTGCTCCTGTAAGCCGAGTTTAAGAACCTGAAGCACCAGTTCATGAGGAAGCCCCTTTTCCCAGCTGAGCCAGTTCAGGGAATTCCCCCAAAGAGATTTTCCAGCGCGGTCCCAATCAGGAATTTTAGGAGTGTTGGCGGGGGGGGGGGGGGCAAGAGGTCCGGAGAGAAAGAGCAGCTAGGGGGTCTTGAGGCCTCGAAGCCATAGGCTTCGCAAGAAGCCCCCCAGCCAACTGCAGCGGCCCGAGAGACGCGGCGCGAGGGTGGGGAATGACCTCAGCCGTCTCCGCCACGTTCCAGCCAATCAGTCCCCCATTTTGGCATCCGAATCCAAGACCCCCGAAGCCGGAGGCGACGCGAGCCAATGGGAAGTGGGTTCGGGAAGAAGGACAGGCGGCTGGCCAATGGGGGCGGAGAGGCCGGGCTGTGCGTATCCAAGGAGCGAGGCGCTCGGGTTCGGGGGTGTGGCGCGGCGGGGGCGGCGGGCGCGCCGGGTGGCAGGTGTCAGCGGCGTCGGCGTTCGGCGACTATGGAGCGGCCCCGGGGAGCTGCGGACGGCCTCTGGCGCCAGCCCCACGGTCTCGGCCTCCTCCTTCTGCTGCAGCTGCTGCAGCCGGCGACCCTCGGCCAGGACCGGCTAGACTCGCCCCCGCCGCCCGCGGCAGCGCCGCTGCACTGGCCGGGCCCCGTCGGTGTGAGCTGGGGTCTGCGCGCTGCCGCGGCCCCGATGCCCCGCGGCGGCCGTTGGCGGCGCAGCGCGCTCAGTGAGGATGCGGACTGCGGCCAGGTCCAGGATTTCGTGGCCAAGCTGGCCAACAACACGCACCAGGTGAGCGGGCGCCAGGCCCGGGCTCCACCCGGACTGCGCAGCGCGGCCCGGTCCTGGCCCCTTTCGGTGGCCCGCGCTGCCCCGCGCGCCTCGGGCCCCGCTGGGACCCGGGCCGCCGCCTCGGAACCCGCCGGGCGGGGTCGACCCGGCAGCCCGGACGCTGTGGCCCGCGGGCTGTGTTTCGTCACAGCCAAGGCAGCCTTCCACTTTCACCGCATTCTTTTTTCTTTTCTTTTCTTTTCTTTTCTTTTTTTTTTTTTAAGTTGTCAGAGTCTCCTGAGCGTCGTTGTTTTCTGACTGTATAAATAATCAGGTTCGGTAATGTTATTTACTTACGGAGAAGCTGGAGGAATAATTACCTCTTAAGTGATTGCAGGAGAAGTTGGGCTGCCCAGAAGCAGAGGATTGATCTCTCTGGGTCAGTACTTTCAGGGTGGTGAGGCTGGCATTTAGAATGCCCACAGCAGTTTGGTTAGGTCACAGTGTGTATTTTAATTTTAAAGGAACAACTGTGGAAATGAGATGACATTTCTGAGCTATAAAACTACTTCCCTGACCCCTGTTCAAGCTAATTTATGGGATGGAGGTTTCGAAACCCTAGAACTGGACCCAGAATGACCTTGAGAGGCTGGTAGGACCACAAGTTACATGAGAGGAAGGTGAGGAAGAGAACAGGGCCTCTGGATCCAGATTAGAAGCGAGAGAAGCGGTGGAGAGTTGCAGGACAGACCAAAATTATACACAAGTTTCACCTGGGCCCACTGACTGGTTGTGAGCTATTCCATCAGCCCACTGAAATTTTTGCTACCAGCTCATCCAGGAGGCAGATCTAGTGTGGCTCCCGTTTTCTTGTCATTTGACCTACAACGAAACACTTTTTCTTTTAAAAGTTCATGCCACAGTATTGACTTCTGTAATATTCCAGCAGTGAGCCCTAACTCAGTTATAGTATTATGTATGTGCTTTCTCTTATTTCTTCAAAATTGACCTTCTTTCTTGGTATTGAACTCTGACTGGGATGTCTCTATCCTGTTGTAACAAGATTTTCAGTTGCTAAGAAACACATTGCAGATATTCTGCTTTATGCCAGTTGCTGGTCAAAAGACTTTCAGAAGCTCAACCTTTGGCATGCTACTGAACTGAGAAAATTGTTGGTAAAGTTCTGGCTTCTCACTTCAGTACAATTTGAGTATCTTCCACATGTCTTTTTTTCTTAAAATTATTATGACCGACATTTGCGGAATGTATTTCGATTCAATATGTTTTCTGTCTTACATCTTTTCCCCTTTCAAGAGAAGGGTGAATAGTATTCCGTACCTGCCCTTGTCCATATGTAACCACATTTCATTGCAATATCAGCCAAGTCTTACTATCCTTTGGACTGTCTTGACCGACTTTGTTACCTGTGAGTTCATTCTTAGACCCCCGAACATACGGCACTTGCCGTTGAGGCACAAATATTCAAGGAAGGGGCTGGGGATTAGCTCAGTGGCATAAAGCACCTGCCTGACAGATATTCAAGGAAAACTGTGCATTATAATGCAGTCCAAGCATTGACTGTATAAAGGTAGCTAAACTAGTGCTGAATAGTGGCGCAGGTTGGTTGCAAATGGGATGAAATAAGTACTAGGAAGTCTCTCTGTTTGATAAAAATTTTTTATAGATTTACTTTTCACTGTGGGGAGTTGGGAAAGGCTTTATAACACTGATGCTTAATGTATACAGGGGCTGCATGCTTCTTGGGCCAGCTAGACACTCCATCCATTTTTTCATTCTCATTCCATATTTCAGATTCTTCTCTTGCTGGTTAATCTACCTTTAGGTCTGCTGCAACTGCTGGATTTATTCCTACAGTCAAGTTTTCCTTGTTGGTTTGAATTGATATGTCATTTGTAATATATTGATTCCAAGGCAAGAGATTGGAGAAAACTGGCTCAGATGGATTTGAAACCACTCATTCTTCAAAGAACATATGTAAAGGAACTGCTTTCTATTCCTTTCATTTCATTTAGCTTCCTTTTCTGATCATTCTTTTTTGCTTTATTTTTGTCTTCCTTTATTTTTCAGCTAATCTGATTTAAGATAGGTATTTTTTCAGTTGTTTCATGTAGGGTATCTTTTTCAGAGATCTTATCCTGTCTTATTCTGGTTTTTTGTTTTGTTTTTTAATGCAGCCTTTGTTGTTTGTTTGTTTTTTACTGGTACCAATTGATGGAACTCACGACCATGCACTTGCAAGGCAGGTGCTTATGCCACTGAGCTAAATCCCCAGCCCCTTTGCAGTCTTTGTTAATGTCCTCATGACTGAGGCATGACTTAGACATGACTGAGTAAAGTACATGACTATGAATGATTTTGCTTCCTTAACCAAGAACTATTTTATAGTGGTCTACTCTGCTTTTTAATTCTGTATTTTTAGAAGTTATAGTAAGTAATTTTGAACTGTATTGAAGAGATACAGTACTGAGGGGCCTCTTATAAACAGTGTAAAATTAAAATGTCAGCATGACAGAACAACTTTTTATCAGAAACTTTGCATATTTTTGTACAACCGGGGAAGGAAATGCTTTTCAGAATAGTTTTTCTATACAATGACAAGAGTTAACTCCCAAGAAAAATCAGAAGTTCTTGGTTCTTTTATTCCTTATAACTCGATGTTGTTCTTTTCAAGCCACATTAATTCATAAAATCATTCTATATGCATGCCCTCCAAAGGCCTGGATCTGGAGTAAAGAGATTGCCAAGTTACCAAGAAAAAATAACAGACTAGAGAATGGAAAACCTCAAAAGGTTTTAGAAAATCTCCTAGACCTGTTTCTATGGCGTGTGAGAGTATATCAGCATTTAACTAATCTTAAGGAAAGAAGTAAAACTAAAGCTTGAGAGTGCTTTTATAGTATACTCTTTAGAGACCTGTGCCCTAATGCTGTAACTCAAGCTTCCTTGCTCCTGAAACCCTACAGGCTGTTCTCTTGCCCAGGCCTCCCTGCTTCTCTCTAGCAGGCTTTCTTTCATACCCTTTCTTTTCTGTCTTGGCATTGAATCTATTTCAAGTGTATTTGGTCTATTGTGGACAGTATTGTATATATTTTTTCACATAGAAGTCATGTTGATTTAAGTGTCCTATTTTGGGATTTGAGGGATGAGAGGAAAAGATTTTTTTCTAATTATAGTATTGTAAATGTAATAGACTCTTAAAAATGGAAATAAAAGCTATTGGCTATTGCTAAAAACAGAAAACAAAGAAAAAATAACTTAGTACAGCTTATCAAAAATTATGTTTCCTAATCTTGTTCTGGGGTTTGACGTGCCATGGAAAGGAGGGGATGTAGCCTTGTGAGGGCAGGCAATGAGGCCAGCCTGTCTGTATTTGAATCTGGCTGCAGTACTTATTTGCTGTGTTTTAGTTGGTAAATTACTTAATCCCTCTGTGTCTTAGTTTCTAATCTATAAAATGGAGATAATAAAAGTACATAATACATAGAATTGTTGTATGAAATAAATGAGTGTAAGTATAAATGTATAATGTGTTAACTCATTTGAACAGTGCCTGACACTCAGTAATTAGCTATTATTTCTGTCATTGCCAATCATTCATAAATGCTGTGTTTTAGACTCAGTGGTCACCCTTTTGCCTCTATCTAGACTGTTTTCAGACACCTTTTTAACTGATTCATCCCTTCAAGTGTTTGGACTGTTCACACATGTATAAACTTTGTACATGACAGAAATTGAGCAGGGCTAGAGTATTTTACTAATGTTGGTTGCTAAGTTGGGTTGCTTCAAAACATTCCTCCCTGTAAGCACCCCTTTGAGTGTAGGCATGAAACTCTGCCTTAAAGAAACAGTTGAAATGCCTTGGCCAGAGTTACAGTGGTGGCTGACATAATTTCCTTACTTCTCATTCCTGTGTACAAATCATCTGACAAGTTCCTAAAAACTTTTTAAAGTCATGATTAATAAATCCAGAAATGTTGCTCATTTTCTTTTCTTCTTCTGCTCCTGTCTTTTTATGCATAACTTCCCAACTTCTACCCCAACATCAAAGCATCTGGTTTCTTAAATAAACAGGCCCTGTAGAGAGGCTGTGTTGTATATGCCGTCAGCTCTGAGAAGAATGTGCGTGTTTGTTTGTGGCACTGGCAGGCCTGAATCCAGGCTGACAGGACTGAATGTGCCTGTTGGAGACCTCAGGGAGCTGCTGCTTACAGCCTGTTGTTGAGGATCACCAGACCTTTTTAACACCCGGAAATCTGAAGGTCAGTCAGTGCCTTTAACTGCCCCAGAACTCCCTAACTGCCTCATTTGTTCTAGTACTTGGGCTTCTTCATCCTACCTTCTCCAGCACTGGCTTTTATGCTTTAATCTTCTCTCCCATTCATTTTTGGATCAAGGTATAGGAATTCTGGAGGCTATGCTTGGTTGAGCAGCGTGAACAAAATTCTCATGAAGAGTCCTCTCCCATGCAGTACCTTTGATCATTTTAACACCAAAAAGCATGTTAAAATGACATGAGTGCATCAGGGATTCCAGTAAGAACTGTCAGAAGATCCCTAACCCTAAATTTATCTGGGCACATGTTAGTCTTCATCTATGTTGAAAGTAGAATGCTAGCCAGGTATGACATGGCTCAAAGGGAACACAGCATGGCAATTAGGTAAGGTCTGCTGACTCACATATTTGGCTGCATGCATACTGATTTTTAATTAGACATATGACTTTATCTCTGCTGTAAAAATTTGGAAGAGAACTCACGTTCTGGTCAGATTCTAATACCTTGAATTTTTGTTTTTATTTTTCTGTAATAATGATAATAGGCTGTCTACCTTTTTGTGACTAGTTTCTTCTGCACTCTGCCCATTTTCTTTTCTTTTCTTTTTTTTTTTTTTTTTTTTTTTTTTTTTTTTTTTTTTTTGTCTTTTTCCTTTTCCCTTTTTATCGGTACTCATGACTGCCTGCTTACAAGGCAGGCGCTTATGCCGCTGAGCTAAATCTCCAGCCCCGACTCTGCCCATTTTCAATCAGCTCTTGTCGACAGACATCAGTCTCTTGTCTTTAGGTGGTGACTGCAGAAACAGTGCTTCCCAAATTTGTGCTAGTTGATCTGGTATCCTCATGTAGTCATGTCATATCAGGCAGTGCTTAGCATTCAGTTATGGGAGTCATAAAGAAAGAAGATTTTAGGGGCTGGGGATTTAGCTCAGCGGTATAAGTGCCTGCCTTGCAAGCAGGCAGTCAAGCGTTCGATCCCCGGTACCAATAAAAAAGAAAAAGACAAAAAAAAAGAAAGAAAGAAGATTTTTTTCCTGTTCTTCCTCTTCTTTTTACCTGTCCCTCAATTTCTGTCTTTACAAAAAGTAAACTACATTTTGAGGCTGGAGAAATGTCACATATGATGTTTTATATGGTTAGAAGCTAATGTTATGATGGAAAAAACATCAAATGTGATGTGTAATTAGCTATAGGAAGAGATACTGCATTTGTAATTTTATATAGTTTTCTGTTCCTTTTCTTTGCCTTTGTAAGTAGGTTTCAATTTCATCCTTCCGAAACTTGTTCTTCCTCTGTGATCTCATGATCTGGAAGTAGGCGGTTTCAGGAGTAATGGTGCTTGAGGAACAAGCTGAACAGTTTCAGCCAGCTGAAGGCAGCTTTTCTGTTTTTTAATGGTGATTACAGTCAAAATTGGGCTGGTAATATGTGCTTTGAGCTTGTTGGGTTGAAGGAATTGTTATGGCAGATCTTTGTATCTACGAAGATTACCAGATGAATATTGGACATTTGCATTTATTGAAAGATTGATGCTACTTTTCCTTCTCTACCCTCAACCAGGAAACCACAGTAAAAACAAAATCCTACTATTCGGAACCTTTGGTGTTCACTGAGAAAATTTTCTGTGAATGTGATTTATTTTCTGCTTTGTATTTAAATCTCTGGCCTTGAATTCCTCATCTACAACAGGAGACATTTTGGACTAGCTTTAAAATGTCTTTTAAAAATTCTATGATTCCTAAGGAAGAAGAGGAGCCCAGAGGTTGTGATTACAAATGTTTATATTATTGGTTGATTCTGTATTTAGAAGCAAACTGTGGTTGTTCAGCTTCCCAGTCAAACTTGAGTGCAGCATGGATTTCACATCTGGGGGTGATTTGTTACCATCTCCAGAGCTTGCTTCAGTGAAATAGAAGTTCTAAAAAGATAGGAGCATTTTTTATGTAACTATGAAAGGCATTTGTCTCTTACTATTTGGGTTATACTTTATTTATCCTTGTTGGCTAAAAACTCTAATGCTGCTAAATCTAACTTGGATAGTCCCAAAGCAAATACTATAGATTCTGGGTTTTTCCCCCCTTTTCCCAAAGTATTCTGTCAAAATTGGGGGCTCTTTTCCCTTCTTTCCCTTTCCTTTTCTTTTCTTTTTTTTCCTTTTTTCCTGGATATCTATGAACATAGATGGTCAGTTTAGTTTTTACTCACCTATAGAAACTTACATGTGATTAATGGGCTTGATTTATTTCATCAGAAGAAAATGTACATTTGTTCCTTTATGAATACTATTCCTCTTATGTTTGCTTTTGGTCAGGTTTTTGTTCTGTGTGTTCTAAAACAACAGTTTAATTCAAACATTGTATTTGTGCCATTTTGCAGAGCTGGTTCAGTAGTATAATCACATTGAGGGACCAAGAGAAACTGAACTAGAAAGAAAACTTTTAATTTTCTACTTCTCAGAAAAGATAGTTCAGATCAAATATTTGTATGGTATTTGCTATTTTTCATAAAGGATTTAAACCATAGATATGTTGTATACATTATTCAAAAGCCAGATCTCAATACCCAGTTTTGAGTCCTGGCTCTGCTGGGTCATTAGCTGTATGATCATGGGCAATCACCTCTTTGACCTTTATAGTTGTTTCTAAAACTAGAGAATTGAGCATAGAGGGTTGATTAGAAGGTCACGTGAGAAGTTTTATGATAGTATATTGTGAAATATAGACTATTATATAGATGTCAGTCATTGAAACACTGAACATATCACAGCAAACTCCTATAATTTCAGCACCCTGGGAAGCCTAAGAAAGATCAAAAGTTTGAGCTCAGCCTGGGCAATTTAGCAAGGCCCAGTCTCAAAATTAAATGAATAAAAAGGGTTGGCGGGGGGGGGGGGGGGGAGACAAGTAACTGAATGTGAATCCCCAGTGCTGCAAAAACAAATAAGCAAACAAATAAACACTTAGTTTCTCACTATGAACTGAGTGGAATCCAGGCCTGTGCGTAAACAAAGCTAAACACTGATACCACCTTAAGGATTTGTGTGTTTAGAGACTGTTTTCTGGGAGTTTGAAAGAAAAGAGGACTATTCCAGTGCAGTGGTCTAAAAGGCCTCCTTGACGAAGAGAGAATCGAGATCAAGATAATTCTTAGGAAGATCTGTGAAGGCATTGAGGTAGGAAGATCGAAGATATGCTCAGAGGCCAATAGACACTATTTTAGAAGAGTTATTTGATAAGAAATATGAGTGAAGTTTACTTGGAGACGTGTTGTATATAGGGAAGTTTTTTTTTAACTCTTTAAAGAAGTAGAAAGAGAGGGAACTGTGGAAGTGGGGAGTTAGATGATGTGGATGCTAAAAGTACTCTACCACATAGCGCTAGAACATGCACTAGGAAAAACACAAGTGGCAATAGGGAGCCCAGAAGAGCTGCCCTTTCAGAAGCTGGTCATTGCTCTGGGCTTAAGAATATGTCCATCAGAAGAGCAGAATAGAGGGCAGGATGAATTTGAAATGTCAGAGATTTTAAGGAACACTTCCAGACATTCTTGAAGGAAAATGTGAGCCAAGGGTTGAGAAACCTAGATACCTGTGAACAGAGCTCTCTTTTCTGCACACTTATGAACCCAGATAGGTTGAACACTGTCTACTTATCTGCTTAACAGATTTAGTCAAATTGTTAGGCTCTTTAGCTGGGCACATTCCTTACTTTTATTGATGAGGCTACATGACTTGCTTATGAGATAAGAGCTGGAAGTAGATCCCAATGGTAGTACTACATTTGGAAGTGTGTCATAGAGATGCTTAAATCAATGTATTTGCTCTAGGCAGACTATAGATCCCAGTTATAAATCATATAACTGTGAATTCTACTCTTCTCCTCAAGATCCTAGTACTCTCAACAGAATTCAGTTAGCTTTTCTAAATTGTTCCCCATCATGTATGATACAGCATTATCATGAAGCTTTGAAAAGAAAATATTTTGAAAACCTTGCAGAACCATGTGAGTATGACTTGTATAATTTCTTAATAAGCCCGTTGATCTGTTGCAGCATCCACAGGGCCCAGTTGTCAGCCAGATGATCCTGATAAATACAGCCGTTGAATTACCTACGTAGAAACATGTACATAAAAGGAGACAGATTGACACAAATGTATTTGGTTTTATCTCTTGGCAGGGTTGGGTGACAGGCCTGTGAGTGGGTGGCAAGAATGTGAGTGAGTCAAGACTGGCAGAAATGTTACATATGCTATGTGGTATTATTCTTTTTTAAAGTTTTGTGATCATATCAAAGTTTTAACTTGTTAATATGATTGTTCTGTGAACTAATGGGTTGAGAAAGGACAGCAGTATCTCAGGTATCAGATTCAAAGTTCACTGATGACTGTGGACAAATTAGTCACTGTAGCCAGCCTCAATTACAGACCAAGACCCTTTCCAAAAAAAATAAAAAAAATAAAAAATTAAGTATTTCTGAGCTTTAGTGTTTTCATCAATAAAGTGAGAGGAAGATCTAATACATGCCTCTTTGGGTCATTATGAAGACTTAAGAGTCTGCAAGATTTAGTGTATATACATCTTTTGTTGAGGGTTTCTTGTGATTACCTCTGCAGAGTTTCTGACTCCTTACTAGTTACAGCTTAAATATTCACTTATGTGCTTAAACTTTTTCGTAGCAGTAGTAGTCCTAGGTAAGTAATATGGGTATCCACAGAAACCAAATCTAGATAAAGATATATATACAGCTGACCTTCAATATCTTTGCCTCTCACTGTGCTGGAGAAAGTATAGTATTTAAGTGTGTCATTTGGTGGTGAATGGACATGAATTTGAAACTTTGCTGTGCCACTTACCAGCTGTGTGGCTTGAATTCTCTGGGCTGCCTTCTTTATTTAACAAGTAGCAGTGATGCCCTAATACAGAATACTAATTTAATAAATGCTCACTAAAGGTTGATACTATTATTATTCTTTAATTCAACAATGGTTTATTGAGCCGCTCAGATGTGTTAAGGTACTGTATTGGGCCTTTGGTCTTGGGAACTAGTATGGAGCACAACCTCTGCCTTTGTGGAACTTTATGAAGCAATAGAGAAAATAGATATTAAATAATATTTAATTATAAATGTGATAAGCACAAACAAGAAAGAAGTAACCACTGGAGAAAAATTGACAGAGGTCTTTTTGTTGGGGCATTAGGAGAAACTTGCTAAGAAGTTATTTAAACTGATACTTGAAGATGAATAGAATTTTGCCAGGGAGGGAGGAATAGAATTTTGCCAGGGAGGAGTATCTCAAGCAGAGAGAACAGCATGTTCATAAGGCCCAGGTCTAGAAAAAGCTTGGCATAGTCAAAGATCTGGAAGAAAGCCAGTGTGGTTGTAGAGGGAATGAGTCCCCACACCCAGTGGGTGAGCTTTATGATTCTAACAGCCCATTCTGCTGGCAATGGGAACATATCTTTTCCTCATTTTCTTTTCTTTAAAATGAGACTAAAAAGTCTGGTGCTAGGAGAGGAGAAAATAACACAGTGGTGATCAGCAACAAAACTCAACCTCTGTAAGATCCAGAATCCAGATATATTGGAAAATAATTTGGTAAAGAAAAAAATTGGAATTAAGAAGGAGCTGACAGGAAAATTAATTGGAAGCTACACAGAAGTTGGAGAGATGGACCACAATGAAGAGAAAAGAACACAATGATCTGGACTCTGTCCCTGTCTCGTGGCTCACAGTGAGGGGAAACTGGCTCCCCAGAAGCTAGGTTAGCCCCCAGGACTAGGCAATCCCGGGGGAATGGAGACGGTAGAGCCCACTGCAGTTGTGCCATGTAAAAGCAGTGCGGGGTTTTGCACCTGAGGAGCTCCTTCTATATAGCAGGCAGCATCCAGAGAAGGATTCCAGCAGAAGATGCCTGCATATTGCCAAAGAATGTTTAATCAGATGCCCTTTGGAGAAGGGGTAGATTATTTAAATTGGGATTCAAAACAACTGAAAAACAACTTCACTTCCAGGCTCCCAGGCCATCTCATAATGGCTCGATGAAAGACAGCCATGGGAGATGGCTGGAACAGGAAACAGACTAGAAAGAGATCTCCTGAGAAGTTTAAGGTCAGGCCAGGAAAGACACCTGGCCCTTTCCCCACACTGAGAAGGCCCATCTGAATGGTGCTCAGAAACAGCTGGACTTGAAAGTACCCAAATTAGGTATTTCAGCCCCTGCCCTGCTGCCTACATCCAGCACAGATCTGAGGTTCCAATGCCTTCCCTACCTATAAACTAGAGCAAGGACACCATCAGCATGGACAGTGCCAGAGCCTGGGGTAAACAGAAGACCCTTTGGAATGGGCAGAACACCTCACAAACCCGCAGTCTGTGGAGAAAACCATGGCCTGCTGAATGCCACAATGTAGTTTCCTGGAAGGAAACTACATGTTCAAAAAGAAACTTTTTTCTGGTATTAGGCTTACCTCCTCCACCCCATCACTGGTTTATTGGGGTTTGTTGAATTTTCCTTTCTCCTTTTTTTTTCTTCTTCTTCTTTTTTTTACTCCTTTTTGCTCTTTTAATTTTTCTGTTTTTTATACTTCATATTATTTCTTTTTTGTTCTCTTTTATGTTCTATTTCTCACTGGTTGTTTACCTGCTTCCCTCATCTAACTCTATAAATATCCTTCTCAGTAGAATTTTTTATCTCATCTCTTTTCTCCTCCTTATCTCTCATTGTTTAATTTTTCAAACTTTTTATCTTGTATTTTACCAGTCTCTACCCCTGTACCTGTAACAGTGTAACCATTAAGCATTATTAGTCATTAGGTAGGTAGTTATGTTACTGCTCCTGAATTCTTTTCCATCACTAGTGGAGATATAATTATCCATGTAATATATATTTGCTATATGTCAGTATTTGGTTTGTCCTACTGTTCATACTATAATTTTAAATTTATTTTCTAAGATTAAAGGTGGTACATTGTTGGTTCTTATGGTATTTCAATATCCAGTTTGTCTTGGATAATATCAGTGTTGCTGACTTATTTGATATCACCAAGGTCACATAGTTGTTGCTGGTAATAGGTTTTTTTCTGTGTGCCATACCTGGATTACCTTGGTGACATTAACAATACTGTGGTCCATTCCTGGAGAATTGAGTGCTCAGCCAAGAATACAACATCTCTCCCCTCCCAAAGTAACAGAGATAGTCAGATCTTGGGACAGAGGAAAAAAAAAAAAACCTTAGTCAGTCTTGCCCAAAATCCAAACTAAAGAGATTTCCATGCTAGCTATGAAGTATTTCCATTTTAAGTAACTACAAACCTAAGCATAAAACAAAACAAAAACCAATACAAACATGAGAAGACAAGGCAACAAATTTGTTAGGACCACAAATTATAGGTGGATGTGCCCTTGCCTGGTGGGCCAGTTCTGGGATGTGAGAATCTAGCTTCCTCTCAGTCAATGAGAAGATAAAGAGCAGGATAGTCTGCTGAGGACAGTACAAGGAGACTAGTACCCACGTGTGGGTATAAATCTTAACTGTTTTCTTTATGATGTTAAACTTGCCCATTCAACCACTGCTTCTATGCTGTTCCAGGAAAAGCACCATAGGCCTCCTCCTGACAGACTAAATAAAATGTAGCTAGCTGGAAATACTAGGCCTTTTGTCCCCCAGTGCAATCGGTCGTCCCAGTTCCCTGCCACACCCTCTGTTTTGTCTCTTGCTCCTTCTTTTCTTTCCTACCATGTGCCGTAAAATCTGGTAGGAGACTGGGGATAAACAGCAGGTATACTAGAAAACTGGCACTGTGAAAAGGGTCACTAACACAAACTGCCTTCCAAAACTCCCAGCTCCCCCACAGCTGATCATGGGAGAAGTCATGGAGAGGGAGGAAAGCAAAAGCCACATAGCCAGCTTACTCCAAAGCATAAGAAAGGAGATTTAAAAACAGATCATTAAAACACCAATCTTCTCTGTGCTTCATGTACTCACAGAATACAACTAATCAAGCAATAGATGTAATAAAACAATCACAGAGCTTATAGAAGACACTAATAAAAAACTACCTAAACTAAACAATAGAATACAAAGCATGAATGACCAATGCAACAGAGACCCTGCAAAGGTGGCAAACAAGTCTAAAAGGTTAATTATGGACACTGGGCAGCAGAAGTGTCCAATATGAGGACAGACTATCAGGATTAGAAGATAGGAATGCTTTCAAAAACCAGTTACACCCAGTGTGGTAGTGCACACCTATAATCCCAGCACTCAGGAGGTTGAGGCAGAAGGATTGCTATGAGTTTGAGGCCACCCTGAACTGCATAGTGAGACCCTGTCTCAAAAAGACAAAACAAAAAAAACAGCAATACCTTAAAAACAAGAAAACAATATGAAAAATGGATCCAAGAGCTGCTTAGATGATGCAAAGAAGACTAATTGGAAAAGTGAAAATCTGAAAACAGCATAGGGGATTAAAAAACCTATTTACAGATATGGCAGAAAACTTTCAAAATATAGGAAAAGAATTATGCAAATAAATGAGGCATATAGAAATCCAAATAGCCACAATCAAAAGATAACCTGTCAACATCACATTATATTCAAAATCCCAGAAGTCCATTGGAGGCACAGAATCATAACAAGTGTTAGAGAAAAGCAGCAAATCACTTATAAAGGTAAATGTATCAGAATTATAGTACACACAATCTTTAAAGGCCTGGAGAGCTTGGAGTGAAGTGTTTCAAGCTCTAAAAGAGAACAATTTCCATATAGACTTACGTATACTACTGATACAGGGAAAATGAAATTCCTGACCTACAAGATGTCTGGTATGAGTTCATGTTCTTTAAAATTGAATGAATTTTAGGAACAGTGGAGGTTAGGAGCAGAAATATTGATTGAGAGAAACAAACTTTCTGTCTGAGAGAGAAACAAAAGGGGTCTTGAGTGAGTTGCCAAAGACTTTGTATTTTCTAGGGATTTTTATATTCTAAAACTATGAGGTGAGGCGGGTCTAAAGTGGGGAAAACTGGGAACTCACAAGGCAGATGGGCAGGAGGTGGGACAGGGCTATGGTCAACCAGTAAGTTTAATTGTCCAGGTAAAACAGATCAAATCAGGGACAAATGAGGAAGCAAGTCACAAAGCAAGTTAGTATTCTTTACCCATCACTGACTCTTGCTATAAGAGGTTGGGATAGTGACTCCTGGCTTCTCAAGGTGATTTGTACCTAACCCCTAAATTTTATACTTAATAAATTATTCTTAAGGGTGTGGTTGCATTTGTTTTGCTTTCTGTCTTGAGATCTGGCCTACTACAAGAGGTGTGTGTCTCCTCCAAGGTCACATTTGGCCCTCTGTGCAGGCTTCCTTGCAGGCCTAGCCCTGTCTTACTGCCTATGATATTTCTAACTAGCTCAGCTGCCTATAACACTATAAAACTTTCAAAATTGATGGAGTTGTGGGCCAGGGATATAATAGCTCAGTGGCATAGCGCCTGCCTAGCAAGTGTGAAGTTGTGAGTTCAGTCCCTGGTCCCCACACCCCAAAAAAGATGGAGTAATGAAGTTTTTTCCATAACAAAGAGAACACCTCAAGAAATTCATGATCAGGGGCTGGGGATTTAGCTCAGTGGCATAAACGCCTGCCTTGCAAGCAGGCAGTCGTGAGTTCGATCCTGGTACCGATAAAAATGAAAAAGACAAAAAAAAATTTAAAAAAAAGAAATTCATGATCACCAAACCAGCGCTTCAGGAAATTGTCAAGGATGACCAAGCATACTCCAGAATCCAGTAGAAATAATTGAGCATGTAGGATGAGTTAAATAGAAGGGAAGGAAAGAAAAAGAAAAGATCAACAATAACAAAATAATGTAGTGATATGAATAAATCAGTGCCTATCAGTGATAACTTTCATTGTGAATGGTCTCAATTCGCTGATGGAAAGACACAAATTGGCAGACTGGGTCAAGAAACAAAGCCCAGTGATGTGCAGTGTATAAGAAACATTTAATTCAAAAAGAAATACATAGACTAAAAATCAAAGAATAGAAAATGACATTCCACACACTGGGAATCCTAAAAAAGCAGCAATAGCTATCCTACTTTCAGACAAAGTAGATTTCAAGCCAAAACTAATCAGAACAGGCGAAGGAGGTCACTGCACACTGATTGAGATATTCAACAGAAAGAGAAAACAGTTATGAACATATATGTACCTAATATTGATGTGTCCAACATCAGTCACTTACAGTGAATCAAAGAGCTGACTCTATGGAAAAATAAAAAAGATGAAACCCAGAAAGAATTAATAAGACAGAGAGACCAGAGAGAAATGAGCAAAAGCATTTATTGGAGAGAGAAAGCAGAAAGCTCCCTATCCGACCTGAGTAGACTGTCATGGGAACTGTGTCTCAGGGCTTTTATACAGAAAATGACAACATCTCAGACTACTATGGTCCAAGTCGAGGTCCACCTATGCGGTTACTAGCAGAAAAATTTAACCAGAAATGGGCCTGTAGGAACCTGGGTTAAGCATAGTTTTATAAGCACCATTAATTGTAAATTTTCTAAAATTAGCGGAACAAAGGCACTCTTTAGAGGGATATGAATACAGGCTTGGTGGTATTGGTTACCTATCATTTGCTTTTATCTCATTCTTGGACAGGAAGATCCCACTGGTTTAACATAAGACCCTTGCTTATCAGACCACCAGAACCCAGGCCTTGGCCATAGGATCCCCATTTTGGGGCCTGTCCTTTTGTTAGCCATTGGTCCCAGAATTCATCTTATCTTCTCCTTCCCTGAGTCACCTTGACTCCCTCAGGGTTGGCTTTCCCTGGCTGTTTGTCCTGCCTTCTAGAATATTTCATTCCCTTCATGTCTCAAGTTCACTCTGGAAAGTCTTTTCACCCTTCCACAGGACCTGCTTGTGTGCAGCACCTTCCAGCACATACCCCATGATTCACCGGAACTGATTGTCTAAGCCACTGTTGTATGCCTCCTCCCAGGGAAACAACACCTAATCCGAATTCATACATTGGCAGAGGGCTCACGGTCTATCTTTTCCAGGTCCATCTACCATTTTCTTTATATGAATGACTGAAGCTGAACCAAGAAGACAGAAAAACTCCAGATAATACAATGTTAAATAATACACTTGAAGAAGTACTTAAAAAGAAAAAACAACCAAGTAAGGAAAGTTCAGTTGATTCACTGCCAAATTCTATAAGAATTTTAGGGATGCTCCAACATCAGTACTCTTCAAACTCTTTAATGAAATCAAGAGGGAAGGAGTACTCTCAGAGTCATTCCTAGAAGGTAGCATTACTCTTGAGTCCAAAACCAGACAAGGATTCAACCAACAGAGAAAACTACAAACAGGCAAATCTATTTAGTGAACATTGATGCAAAAATCCTCTACAATATACTGGCAAATAGTGCAACAAATTATCAAAAGTATCATACATCATGACTTAGTAACATTCATCCCAGGGATGCAGGGGTGATCCACCATATGTAAATCACAGAAACAAGGTCAAAAGTCCTGTGATCGTCTCAGCAAAAAGAGGCTTTGACAAAATCCAACGATCTTTCATAATAAATACCCTAAAGAAAATCAATGTAAAAGAACGTTATCTCAAGCTAATGAAAGCCCTTTATACAAACCAATGGCCAACATCATACTAAATAGGGAAAATCTGAAATCTTTCCCTCTAAAATCAGGAATAAGATGATGATGTTGACTATCACCACTCATGTTCAATATAGTTCCTGGAACATTATCAGGAAGTTTTAAAAAATTATTTTTGAGAAAGGGTTTTACTATGTAGTTCAGACTGGCCTTCAACTTGCCATGCAGCCTGATCACCTCAAACTCAACAATTCTGCCTCAGCCTCCCGAGTGTTAAAATTACAGTATGTGCCACTATACCAGCAGGAAGAAGTTAAATTACTATTATGTAGAGATGACATGATCTTCTACATAGGAATACCAAAAACTTTTACCAAAAGACTTCTAGAATTGATAACCAATTTTATTAGTTGTAGCAGGATACAATGTCAACACACAAAAGTCAGTAGTGTTTATGTACACCAATACTAAATTTAAGAAATAATTTAGGGAAACAATACAACAGATACCATCAAGAAAACAATACCATCAAGAAAAACACTTAGGAATTAAACAAGTGAAAGACCTCTATATCAAAAACTGTAGTACTTTGAAAAAGGAGATTTTTTGAGAACAGAAAATGGAAAGATGTCCTCTGTTCCTGGATAAAAGTAATATAATCAAAATAGCCATGTTTCAAAAACTGATCAATGGATTTAGCACAGACACACTCAGAATACCAATAGCATTCCTCACAGAACTTGAGAAAACACTCATATTCATATGAAACCAAGAGAGACCTAGAATAGCAAGCAATCCTGGGTAACAGCAGGAGCAAGGCAGGAGGCATCACAATCCTAGACTTCAAAAGATACTACAAACCTACAGTAATAAAAATGAATGGTATTGGAGCAAAAAAGCACACATGTGAATTAGTGGAACAGAGAGAGGGGAAGGAGATTAAAAGAAAAACAAAACATGTACATGTAACAGCTCCTCATAAAGAAAGGTTATGTATTAGAAACATGGACCAACGGAAAAAAGTCAAATGGTAAAAGTTTTGAAATTTAGCTCATTTATGGAACAATTATAGATTGTTTTATAGAAACATGAAAATGAATATTATAGAAAATGAATATTTCAAAAACTAAGCCTGCCCCTTTAAATGCCACATATTTTTGTTGCTGTTATATTTTAATGGAAATCTTTCTAAAACATTTTTCTTGTTAGTCTACAGTGTGACCATGTATCAAAAAGAGATTAAGTTATACTGCTTCATTACTCACATTATATTTATATGGTATGACATACAGTGCCCACAGTACTGTTCAGATACAAGGAGCTATCTTCTTCCATTTCCAGTGACCCATATTTATAAGCTTACTGTCAGTGTCTGCTTGTTTAAGTTTACTCTCTTGTTCTCCAGAAGCAATGTTCTCTTTGCAAGATCCAGTTCATCCTTGTTCTTGTCTGTCTCTAGAAACACCATTCACCAAATTTGATTTGTTTCTTCCATGAGTTAAAAAGATTTTTAATATTTGGTAACTGTAACAGATTTAGTAAGTTGAACTAGATTGATGGTGTGGAGATTTTTCATTGAGGTTGAAAGCATAGATTTTTTGATGCTTGAATAGAGCTGCATCAGAAGTCTCTGTTGCTTCCTTTCAGTTAGTGTCTGGGTTGTTATGTTTAGATAATGAGAGTTGCTGTTGTAAAATGGGTCCTGTGGAACAGGGAGCTGATTTATCATTCTTTATAAACACATAGCAGTCGAAAAGCAAACTGAGTGGGTAAATTATTAATGATCAGAATTTTAATGCTCAGAGGGACTAGAAAGGTCATTGCAGATCCACCTGCCCTGATGATCTTAGATTGCACTGTCCATGTTCACATAGCTTCTGGCAAAGTTGGAAGTAAAATCAAGGATGACTGATTATTAGTCACTGTTCTTTTCTGTATCACCCTGCTTCTCAGAAAACTGAATAACTGAGTAGATTTTAAAAACCTGTACTTTTTTATGTTTAGCTTTTTCATTTCTAAAAATAAGTCTTCATAAAACTGGAACATTTGTGATCTTATTTTTGGCTCATGTTTTGTGATCCTTGCAATGCCTTGAGCAGAACTGTATTCTGTAAAAATTCTTTTCCTGCCTGCAAAAGCATCCCCCTAGTTGTGTTCCAGACCTTGCTTGCACTTCATTTTTAGGAAACTTAATCCTAGTTCCCAGTCCTATAAGGGTCACCAGTGTCTTACCTTACATGCTATTTAATTTGATTCTTATTATTTCCATGACTGAAAGAGTATAATTCACTTTTACTCCTGAGAAAATATATTCTCAAAAGATAAAATGTGTTGTGCTTATTTTCTCAGTCAGTTAGTAGACAAGCTAACTGCTTTTATGAGGTCCCCCTTCCCATTATAGGCTGTTTCCTCTACATTAAATGTGTAGCATGTTTAACCTTAATGTGTAGACTTCTACAGAGGAAAAGACTGTTTACACAGTGTGGGCTCCATGAGCTCTGAGCATCTGTTAACACTGCTGTTTCCTCCTGCCCTCTAGATAGGGTCCTGCTTGTGATAGGTGCACAGGCTTACATACAGTCAGCCCTTTGCAGTTGCAGATTCTACAGCCACAGATTCAATCCATTGTTGAACCAAAAATACTTCGGAAAAATTTGCATCTGTACTGAATATGTACAAACTTTTATTTTGTCATACTCCAAACAACACAGTACAACTATTTAAATAGCATTTATGTTGTATTGGATATTATAAGTAATTTAGAGATGATTTAAAGTACACAGGATTACATGTGTAGATATGGCTCAAACATTATGCCATTTGACACAGGGGACTTGAGCATTGTGGATTGTGGTATGGGGAAGGGAGCAGGAACCAATCCCCCACGGATATAAAAGGAAGACTATTTGTTGAAAGAAGGAATGCTTGTGCCGTGCCATCTTTGCACTCTTTACTTGTTAAAGAGGCTGCTCCTGATGGTGAGATTACAGGGCTGTCTGCAGGTGTCTCCTTTCCTGCCACAAGAAACTGTCTCTGCTCTGTGTGCCTGCATTGGTTCAGAATCATATTTTATTTTTAATCAAATGTATAACTAAAGAAAGGCACAAGTTTCTCTTGACTGACTTATTCCCCAAGCTACAGGGACTTGAGACCAACTGAGTTTCTAACCTTATGATAACAGTAATTAAAATTCCAATTTAATTAGATGTGAAAATGAAGTTTATTTCTGTGCTGAACATTATGTTTTGAGGCTTTCTTCATTTCTGAACAGAATGAGTTATCTAGAAAAGAGTAGGTCTGGATAATCGTTAATTAAAAGAGTCAAGTATGTAGGCCTCATGTAGTAAGGTGACAGGCAAACTAGGCATAGTGGTACAAACCTGTAATCCTAGTAATTAGGGGGTTGAAGCAGAAGGATCACCTCAGGTTCAGGTCAACCTAAGCTACATAGTGAGACCCTGTCTCAACAACCTAGAAACATCAGCAACAACAAACGATGGCACAGTGGTAAGAGGTAGCAGAATTCAGCTTCCTTAAGTTCTTGAGTCTAGACACTGGAAAATAACAACTTGGGAAAGAAAGAAATAAATCTCTGGGAATTAGGAAGGAACTGACAGGAAAATTAAAAGCTACAGAGAAGCTCGAGAGATGGGCCACAATGCAGAGAAGGGAATGAAAATCTGAACTGTCTACCTGGCTCCTGCTTGTAGCTCATGGGGAGGGGACCTGGCTCTGCAGAAGCAAGGTGAGTACTGGGGACTCCAGGGACACACAGTGTTGGTTGACTGGGTTGGCAGTGCAGGCTCTATGGGGCAGATCCCGCAGTTGTGATCTGCAGGGATAGCACAGGGTTTGACTCCCAAAAGACTCCCTCAACATGGCAGGCAACAGGCAGACAGGGATCTAAGCACAAGGGTTTGTCGTATTGCCAGAGAGTCCTTGTTCTGGCACCATTTCAGGAAGAGTTGGTTGAATTGGGGACTCAGAACAGCTGGGGAACTGCTTCACTTCAGGGATTCCAGTGTTATCTTCTTACAGTAACTAGATACAAGAGTGGGTGAGAGACAGCTTCCTACAGGGCCAGGATGGACACAAGCCGTACGCCCACGGTAGGAGGCCAGGCCTAGTTGAGTTGGGCTGGGTCCAGAGAACAGACATTGAGTACTTAATTAAGTACTTACTGATCCAGCATGGATCTAGGGTCTGATTCCTTTCTTTACCTGCCAGTACAAGCAAAGACAATCTCTGCTTGAATATTGCCACAGCCTGTGATAATGGAGGCTTCTGGACTAGTAAGGGCACCTTTAAACCCATAGACTATAAGGTTAGGTAGAAAAACTGTGGATCCCAAAAGAAAACCACTCATTCAAAAATAAAGAAAACATTTTATTCTGCTTTTGGAGTCTTTATTTCCGTTTCCTCTTTCTTCTTCACTTTTTACTGGGGAATTTTCTTTTTTCATACTTCCTTAGTTTTTGCTTTATTTCATTTGTCTATTTTTTCTTTCTTTTTACCTCTCAATTTAAATTTTTTAAATTTTTATTCCCCATATTCTTATTCTTAATCCTTTTTTCCTTTTATCTTCTATTTCTCATTTTTTCCCTGATACTTTTATCTAATTCTGTAAATATACTTCTACTACTCAACAGGATCCTTTGTCTCATTTCTCTCTCCTTCTCATTAAGTTGCTTAACTTAAAACGTTTTTCCTTTGCATTCTCCCATTCCCAGCTTCTTGCATCTTTAATAATATAACCATGAAGCTTCATTAATTTTTAGATAGTTATCTACATTATTACTATTGAATTTGTTTCTATCATTTTTAAAAGTATGGCTGTTATATTTAGTGCATATTTGCTATACATCAATATTTGGGTTGTCTTAAGTTTACAATTCTGGGTTTCTTTTCTATGGTCAAGTATATTATTGGTTTTCTGGTATGTCAGTATCCTGTTTGTCTTGGATGATTTACTATTGTGGACTTACTTGATGTTGCCAGAGTTGCACAGCTGTTGCTATTAATGGATTAATAAATGTGACCAATACCTAGGTTACATTTAAGACATTTATAACACTGAGGTCTACTCCTGGAGAACTGGATGCAGGGCCAATTGCATTGCAACCTTCCCTTCCAAATTAACAGAGGTAGTCAAATATTGGAGCAGAAGCAAAGGATTATAGTTAGTCAAGCCCAGAGTATGTCACTGAAAAGCAAACTAGCGGACTCTCCATATAATCTACAAAGTCTTCTGACTACTAGTTCCTGGCTAGCTCCTGCAAACCTAAGTATAAAGATGCACACATGTGCCCACATACACCTAACAGAAACATGAGAAGACAAAGTAATAAACTGCCTCTCAAAATTCCCAACTCTCCCCAAGCTAATGCTAGGGGAGTTAAGGGGGATGAAAACAAAAGTGATACCCCAAAGTTACTCAAAAAGATAACAGATGAGATTAAAAAACTGGCCAGTGAGTAAGTGGTCAGTAAGATCAAAGAAGATATAACTAAAGAGATAATGGAAGTATTAAAATGAGCAGGATCGTACAAAGGACCCAAATAAAAAGCTAACTGACTAAGTAATTCAAACCATGAATGACCCATTTAGCAATAATTGGAATTCATGCAAAAGTTCTAAACAGAAATCCAGAAGGTTAAAAATTATATCAAGATGTTGGAACTTGGGGGCTGAGTAAGAAAGCAACAAGCCTTCCTTCCTAGTTAAGTGGCAGCAGCGCAAGTGAGCAGCCGGTGTACCAGGAAGAAAACAAGTCAGAGTCTCCCAGATCCAGTCATGTTGGAATTTTGGGGGAGCTGAGCAAGAAGCCAATGAGCCAGCCTTCCTGGCAAGCGGCGGCAGCATGAGCACTCGAGGGAGAGAACAAGTCAGGGCCTCCTGTGAGCCTACCTGGACAGGCCCAGAATCAATCATCCCATCCCCGCCCCCACCATTAGCAACTAGATGGTGTGGAGGACAGCCAGAGTTGATAGCAATTAAGGCACATACAGCAGCTAACTGCTTGTATTGTTAGGTTGATTATGTGCAGGGCTGGGGTTAGCGGTCTGAGCATCTCTTGGGAGGATGACTGTGTACAATGCAGCAAATATGGCAGGAGCGCTAGCAAGCAGCGAGTATGTCTTCTCTTTGAAGGCATATATTGTTTTCACTGTTTTGTTTTGTGTGATTGTTTTGATCTATTCAATACTCTTGTTTTGATAGGTTTTATGAATGTTCTGGTTTTGGTTTGATTTTGCTATACCTGATTGAAAGGACAACTGTTGTGAAGATAACAAGATATACTATGGTACCTGTTACTGTTATCTCGGTATCCTGCTCTGAAGTTCTGTACCAGTTTTACTGCACTGTCTTGATTGGCTTTGTCCTGTCTTGTTTTGTTATATTTTATTACCTTCAAAATATATTTTAAAAAATTATATCAAAATTATGGGCAGCAGAAGTGACCATGATGATAGAATATCAGCAGTAGAAGACAGGGATGCTTTCAAGACCAACTATTGAGATACCTTAAAAACAAGAATAGAACATAAGAAATGAATCCAAGGGCTGCTAGATGATGCAAAGAAGACTAAGATTAATTGGAAGAAATGAAAATTCAGAAGACAACACAAAAGACAAAAAAAATCTGTTTATAGGATACAGTGGCAGAAAACTTTTAAAACACAAGGAAAGAATTAAACATACAAATAGTAAGGCACCCAGAATCCCAAATAGCCACACTTGAAAGTTCTCTATATCACATTGTTTTCAAAATCCCAGAAGCCCAGTTCAGGGACAGAATCTTTTTTTTTTTTTTTTTTTAATGAGCAATAGAAACATTTCTCAGCAATCGGAAGTCTGGGAGGTTGAAGCTCTACGTGCCTATCCATTATATTTCTGGGAAGGGCCCTCTTCCTGATTGGTGTATAACTTCTTTTTTTATTTGTATTTTTCCTCTTTCATGAGTGACTTTATTTTTTTAACTTTATATTTTTATTAGTACATATTTGTCATACATATTGATCACCTTCAACATAGGGAATTTGTACCTGTACATAATACATCTTAATTCTTTTTTTCCCTATTGCCCTTCCTAACTTCAACCCTTGTTCCCCTACCCATTTACAAAAGATTTGCTTACATTTTTTTCTCCTCTTCTGTTTCCTTTGCCCTCCATTCCCTTCTCCCTCACCCCTCTCTTGTTCTTCACATTTGAACATGTTACTTCTACTTCTCAGTATTTATTCTCCATTATGTTCCTTGTTTACCCATTGGATTTCTCATACAAGACAAGACAATATTTAAACCCATTGGATTTCTCATATAAGACAAAGCAATATTTATTTCACTTAGAGTTATGGCCTCAAGCTGTATCTATTTTCCTACAAGTAATTCATTTATCTTTCATTATGGAAGAGTAGCATTCCATTGTAAATAAGTACATTTTCTTTATCCATTCATCTGTCAGTGGGCATAAGGGCTCTTTCCTAAAGTTAGCTCTTATAAATTATGCTTCTATAAACATAGATAGGCATGTATCACTGTGATATGATCATTTTAACATTTTCAGGAAGACACCTAGGAGGGTAATACCTGTGTCAAATGGAACCTCTAGTTTCAATTTTTTGAGGAATCTCCATACTGATTTCCATAGTGATTGTACCAGTTTACAGTCCAACCAGCAATGGAAAAGGGTTCCTTTGTCCTCACAGTCTCATTAGCATTTGTTGTTTGATTTCTTGATGATAGCATTCTTTCAGGAGTGAAAGGGAATCTGTATTGTTTTAATCTGCACTTCTTAACTGGCCAGGGATATTGGCCATTTTTGCACATATTTATTTGCTGTTTGTACTTCTTCATCTGAGAAATGTCTGTTCTTTTCGGATGCCCATTTTTGGGCATCTGAAAGTCTTTAAATTTAGGGAATCCAATTTTTTAGTTCTTTATTCTAGATGTTAGTCCTTTGTCTGACGAGTAAGTGGTAAAAAGTTTTTCCATTCTGTTGTCTCTTCAGTGTATTGGTGGTTTCTTTTGCTGTATGAAAGCTTTTAATCTGAGGTGATCCCAGTTGTTGATTCTTCGTAATATTTCCTGTGTCACTGGAGTTTTATTCATAAAGTCTTTGCCCACTCCTGAATTTTCCACAGTTTTACTCTTGTTATGGTTGATACATTGTGTCAACTTGAGAAGTTTAAAAGTTTAACTAGTGGGGAGCTGGGCAGATGGCAGAACAGTAAGCAGCAGAGTAAACAGCCTCTCTGGGAAAAACGGTCCAGATGCTGGAATATAGCATTGTGGAAAAGACAAGAAGGAAAGAAGTGTGTCCCCTCGACCCAGGAAGAAACTAAAGTGAGAATTGAAGCCCACAGAGAGAATTAAAAAAGAAAAGAAAAACTTAAACAGAAGGCGGTGGGAGTTGGCGACACTTTCAACCAGAACCAGAACTGCCATGTGAGAAGCACTATTAGAACCTGGAGACGCATGATCCCAGTGAAGTTGGTGGCTAGCAAGCCCGAAGGCCTCTCTGAGGAAATGCGGTGGGAGCAAAGGGGAGCAGCGGACTGGAGAACCACACTGGCTGCCAGTGAGTGTGGGGGACTCAGTCCTCACACAGGAGTGGGCGATTACCTGGGGGCCATTTTGGAATCGGGCAGGATAAGCCCGGAACCAGAACTGCAGCCAGCTTCATTCAACCACTCCTGGCTTGGAGCAGACTGGTGGAAATTGCTTGGACTGAGTCCTGCCTCTGTGTGAGATCCAATAGCCACCATAGAGGTTTCCCTGAAGCTATCCTGGCACATACTAACATGGCAAAGACTCCCTGTGAGTAACCAGCTCAGAAGGGAGGGGCCAGCCCATCCTTTCCCTGCTTTACTCCAGTAGCCACCAGCAGGCTGGGAAAAGAAAAGCAGCAAACAGCAAAAATCCCTAGCCAGCACACCTCAGAGTAATTATAACCAATACAGGAGGTGCCGGGGACCCCACTACTCACTTGTCTGGAAGAAACCAGGAACATGACAAGGAAGAAACAAAAAGCAATCTCTGGCCTCTGGCCCAAGCAGTACTGGCCCAGGAGATGTAAACATGAAAGAGATCGGGAGTCACACATCTGCAGTTTCTGAAGCAACAGCAACTGAAATAAAGAAACAACTTCATGAAGATATAAAAAAACTTAAAATAGAAATACTATTACAGGTAAAAGAAGAAATGAGAAAAATAAAAGAATTGCTAAGCACCTCTAAAGACACAGATGGAAGAACAGAGAAGCATAGAAAAAGGAGGGAAATCTTCAGTGAAGAATATAAAAAAAATTTAGAATACATGAAACAGATTCAAAGAGATTACCAGGAAATTAAAAACTCCATTGAAAGCTGGCAAAACTGCTTGAAAGAAACTAAAGATAGGCTATCAAACCTTGAAGACAGGTTTGCAGCTTGCGATTATGATAGGAAAGACCTCTTAAAAGTAACAAGGAACCAGGATACAAAGACTAGAAGACGATAAGAGGATCTATAACTTAAGAATAAAAAATGTGAGTGAAAAAGCAGGGGTGAACACAAATGAAATACAAAGGCTATTTACAGAAATAATTAAAGAAAGCTTCCCAAGCATAGGAAAAGGAAATGATATTCAGATAAGTGAACTCTGGCATACAGAACTCCAGCCAGCTATAATCAAACTAGTTCTACACTCAGACATATAACAATCCAGATCCCAGAAATTCGACACAAGAACAGAATATTAAAAGCTGTCAGAGAAAAAGAAACAGATCACCTATAAAGGCAAACCCATCAGAATCATGACAGACTTCTCAACACAAATCATCAAATCAAGAAGAGCTTGGAGTGAAGTATTCCAAGTCCTGAAAGAAAATAACCTTCAACACAGATTGATGTGCCGCTGTTCCTCTTTGTCATGGAAGCATCTTATTTCTCAGTTAATTTTGAGAGACAGTTTTCCCAGGTACATCAGTCTAGGTTGGAGGTTATTTTCTTCTAGGGCTTGGAATACTTCACTCCAAGCTCTCAAAGTTACAGAGAAACAAGATGCTTCCATGACAAAAAGGAACAGGGGGAGTTCACGACCACCAAACCAACCCTACAAAAAATATTGAAGGACATTCTAGAGAGAGAGAAAAAAAAGAATACAGTTTCAGGAACAGTGGCAGAGGGGGCTCACTAAATGAGGCAGACAGTGGAATGAAGGGGAAAAGTAGACAATGGCAGAAGAATAACGTGGCAGAGACAAGGCAGAGAAGGTTAGTCATGATCACTAATATAGATGGCCTCAATTCACCAATAAAAAGAAACATAGGCAAAGTGGATCAGGAGATGGGAGTCCATCAATATGTTTTATATAAGAAATACATTTAGCCCGAAAGGGAGTTTATAAATTGAAAGTCATAAACACTGTGGAAATCAGTGTGGAGATTCCTCAAAAAAATAGGATTAGAGGTCCCATTCAACCCAGGTATTCCCCTTCTGTGTATCTTCCCAGAAGGATTGAAAAACATCACACCACAGTGACATATGTGAAACCATAAGGTTCAAAATATACAATAGTCACTGTGAAATGGAAGGAAACTGTTTAATAAAAAGAAGAAACTAAGATAGGGGAAAAGAGAAAGGATAGAAGGGAAAAGAAAAAAAGTACAAGTTAGTTATACCATTAGTGTCACTTAGTTCACTGAATAGGAAAGGTTGTGCTAATATTGATTGAAATAATTTTTATGCCCATATTTTGTACTTGAGTGACTAAAGATAACGTTGTGTAATTTATTAACAATTGTTACTTTTTCATTATTTTGTTGTGAAAATTTGTTTTACCTTTTCTTCTTAATATTAATAAATAAAGTAATAAAAAAATAAATTGAAAGTCAAAGATGAGAAAACAATGCTTTATGTGACAGGGAGCCAGAAACAAAGTGGAGGTAGCTTGCCCATCAGCTGCAGATAGGTTAGAAAGCCATGACACATTTATGAAATGAAAAACTACTCAGCTATAAAGAAAGAAAATCTTGAGGCTCTTGTAGACAAATGGATACAGCTTGTGATCATGCTCAGGGGTAAAAAGTTTCAGAATTATTTATGTGAATAGCTGGTTGGCTCCCTAATATAAAAACTAAAAGAGTGGGATCCAAAATGTACAATACATCCTGTGAAAGTGAAAGGGGAGGAATTGTATAAAAAGGGAAGGCAGTGGCCATTGTTAATCTGTTTTCATAATTTGAAACCCATATTGCTTACATTGTTCTGTTTAGTTTGGTTTTATTCTGTTTGTCTACTTGTATTAGATTTGATGACATGGACAGCTATTCCAAAGATAGCAGGATATATTATGGTAACCATTTTTTGGCTTCCTGTTAGATTGGTATGAAGCCCCATATTGCTTTCACTGTCTTGTTTTGACTGATTTTATTCTATTCTGTTTTGTTTGATAGTATCAAGTCTAATGGTATAGGCAACCACTTTGAAGACAATAAGATACACTATGAGACCCATTCTGGTTGGACTGTTATCTTCTTTTGAAGTCCTATAATATCTCCAATGTTTTGTTTTTATTGATTTTGTTCTGTACTGTTCAATTTTATAATGCCTGGTGATATGGGCAATTCTTTTGAAGATAATAGGAGGCATTGTGGTAGCCATTACTGATCTCCTTATATTTTGTTTTTATCTCCTTATATTTTGTTTATGTTGATCCTTTTCTTTTGATTGACTATATTTTGTTTTGTCTTATTTGGTGTTATTTTCTTCAAAATAAAAAAATTTAAAAAGGAAAAGTAACACAAAAAGACAATGATAAGGTGGGGGAAATAAATAAAAGTTTAAGAGACTCAGCAGAAAGCCAGGGTCCTTACTTGGTAAACATCATGCCCCTGTTCAAGAGGAAGACAAGGAGGTGGTGTAAGTGCTGTATGCGCTGGAGGAGCATAGCCCTTACAGACTAAGGGAGTAAAAAGAGGTTTGTTCCCCCTTTTTGCTTGCTGTTTGCTCCTGCCACCTTAAAGTGTTTCCCCTGTACTGTGTCACTCTGCCTTGGAGCCTGATGATGATGGACTGAAAGCTCCACAAACTGTGAGCTAAATAAATCTTTCCTCCCTTAATTTTGGGTGTCAGGTATTTTATCCCAAGCAACAAGAGAAAAGTAGCCAACACACTATCTTTCAGCAGGTTTAATGTTTCTGTTTTAATATTTAGATCTTTGATCCATTTTAATTTTAGTTTTTAGTGAATGGTGAGAGATAAGGGTCTAGATTGAATTTTTGGCATGTGTAAAGCTGGTTTTTCCAACTATCTTTGGCCTCTTTATGAAAGGTAGGTAATTGTGCTTGAGGTTGTTTCTGCATCTTCTATTCTGTTCCATTGATCTTCAGGCCTTTTTTATTTTTTATTTTTTTTTTTTTTTGGTCTTTTTGAGACAGGCTCTTGCTATGCGGGGCTGACCTTGGGCTCATTTTGTAGCCCAGGCTGGCCTCAAACTTGCAAGAATCCTCCTGCCTCAGTCTCTGAGTACTGAGATTAAAGGAGTATGCCACCATGCCCACCCCTTTAGGTCTACTTTTTCTTTTTCTTTTTCTTTTCTTTCTTTCTTTTCTTTTCTTTTCTTTTCTTTTCTTTTCTTTTTTTTTTTTTTTTTTTTTTTTTTTTTTTTTTTTTTTTTTTTTGCCAGTACCTTGCTGTTTCTATCACAGTTGTTTTGCAGTATAACTTCAACTCAGGAATTGTGATGCCCTCTGTATTGCCCTTGTCGCTCAGAATTTCTTCTAATATTCTTGGTCTCTTCTGGTTCTATATGGATTTTAGGATTGTTTGCTCTAGTTCTGTGAAATATGCTATTGGTTTTTGATTGGCATTGTATTAAATCTGTATAAAAGTTTTGGAAATACATAGCTATTTTCACTATATTGGTTCTCCTTATATCAGATCTAAAAGACAGATTTGTGGTTAGTGATCATGAAAAGAAAGGCTTCTCTTAAACAGCAAAGGACCATGAGAAATGAATCCAACAGCTGCTAGATGATTCAAAGAAGAATAACATAAGATTGATCAGAGTTAATGAAAAAGCCAGAGACAGCCCACATGACTTAAAAAAATCTATTCGCTGAAGTAATGACAAAACGCTTCCCAAGCAAGGAAAAAGAGTTTGCAAAAAAAAAAAAAAAAAAAACAAACTGGAATCATTCTAAGACAGGAAGTGAAAGACCTATACATTGAAAACTACAGAACTCTGAAAAAGGAAAAGTGAAGAGGACATCAGAAAGCTTTTTGTTACTGTTTTTGTTTTTGATGCTCTCTTCAAAACTATTGTCTCCCTAATTTCTCTCTCAGTAAGTTTATTGTTTGTGTATAGGAAGGTTACTTACTTTTGAGTGTTGACTTTGTATCCTACTATGCTGCTGACTTTGGTTATTATCTACTTAAGATTTTACCCCCAAGCATCACTTAGGCAGTACATTTGTTTATATACTGACTATTCTGAGCATTGCTCAGGCAGGTGTTATTTCAACCACTTGATTCTTGTTTGCATGAGATATACTCTTTGATCTGTGAGTTCAAAGCCAGCCTGAACTGCATAATGAAACCCTGTCTCAAAAAGAAAAAAAAATCTGCAAAAGACAAAACTGAAAAAAGAAATGTTAGCATATCAAAAAGAAGTCTGTGTTATATTGTGGAAATACAAAAAAGATGTCTTCTTATTGTCATAATACAGCAATGATAGAACTTGAAAGAAAAAGTGAAACTAATTCTATGAGTGGTCTTGACAGAATTAACCAACATCTAACAAGCTATCCTATAATCAAAAAATGAAAAAAATTACTACAAAATATTTATGTACATTCTGGACCAAACAATATGGAACTTATTTGTGTTTTGTTCAAAACAAGGAGGTTCAGGGGCAGCCCTGCCCCCATGTGCACTCCAGCCACCATCAGGGACACTTTGCACAAGTACCAGCTCAGGTTTAAGAGACAGTGACCAGCCCTGGTCCCACGCACACTCCAGCTGCCATCAGGGTTGCTTCCCGCCAGTAACTAGTTTAGGTCCGAGAGGGAGCAACCAGCCCTGCCCCCACTTGCACTCTAGCTGCCATCAGGGATACTTCCTGCTGCAGGTAACCAGTGCAGGCTGGGGAAAGCAGCAGGCAGCCCTAAACCAGTGCACCCAGTGGCCACCATTGGATACCCATAGCTAGCACTGGCGAAGAGAACCAAAAAGTAATGCTTTGGTGAAATTGTAGCCAGCATGGGAAGTGCCTAGGACTCCACTACCCGCTTATCTGGAAGAACCCAGGAAATTGTCAAGATGAAGAAACAAAAGGTAGTCTCTGGCTACCAATTCATGCAGAGCAAGTCCAGGAGATATAAACATGGGAGTTGTATACTGAAGTATCTGAAGTTTCTGAAATGATGGCAGCTGAAGTAAAGAGATAATTTCATGAGGCTATAAAAGAAATTAGAACAAAAATACTATCAGATAAAATAAATGAAAAACAAAGAATTGCTGAACATAGATTTAAAAACAAAGACATAGATTTAAAAAACATAGAGGAGCATAAGAAAATAAGGGAAACCTTGAATGAACAATATAAGAAAAATTTAGAATGCATGAAACAGATTCAAAGTGATACCCAGGAAATTAAAAACTCCATTGAAAGTTAGTAAAAACCATTTGAAAGAAATTGAAGATAGACTTTCAGACCTTAAAGACAGGTTTGCAGCTTGCAATTGCAAAAGGAAAGATCTCTTTAAAATAACAAGGAACAAGTAAATAATTCAATTGCTGCAAGACAATGCAAAGAAAAATAATTTAAGAATAATAGGTTTCAGTAAAAAAAGCAGGGATCAACAAAATGACATAAAAAGTCTATTTACAGAACTAATAGTAGGAAACTTCCCAAGCATGGAGAAAGGACAAGACATACAGATAAGTGAAGCATCTAGAACTCTAGATAGTCATAACCAAAATAAATCAACACCCAGACATATAATACTCAAGATTCCAGAAATTCAGCAAAAGAACAGAATATTAAAAGGTGTTAGAGAAAAGAAACAGATTCACCTATAAAGAAAAGCCCATCAGAATCACAGCAGACTTTTCAACACAAACCAACGAGTCAAGAAGAGTTTGGAGTGAAGTATTTGAAGTCCTGAAAGAAAACAACTGCCAACCCAGATTGATGTACCCTACAAAACTATCTTTCAAAATTGATGGAGAAATAAGATATATGCATGACAAAGAACAGTTGAAGAAATTCATGACCACCAAACCCTACAAGGAATACTGAAGGACATTCTAGAAAGATAAAAATGACCATGGTTCTGGCAGCAGCAGCAGAGGGGGAACACCAAGCAGGGAAGACAGTTGAATGGAGGGGAATGGTAGGCATCCAATGGCAGGAAAATAGCATGGCAAAGATGAGCCCGTGCATGTAGACAGCCATTAATGTGGATGGCCTCAATTTACCAATAAAAACAAACAGGCAAAGTGGACCAGAAAACAAGATCCATCAATATGCTTGATACAAGAAAAGTTTAACTCGAAAGGAAATTCGTAAATTAAAAGTCAAAGGAGGGAAAACAGAAAAAGGTAGGGTTAGCTTGCCTGTCAACTGCAGAATGGATAAGAAAAATAACGGCATTTTTATACAATGGAAAGCTACTCAGCTGTAAAGAAAGATAACCCTCAAGGCTCCTGTAGGTAAATGGATGCAACTTGATATCATGATCATTGGTGAAGTGGTTCAGAGTCACCTGGGTAACCATCATGTTGTCTCCCTAGTATAAAAAACTGAAGGAGTTAGTGGGATCCAAAATACACAGTAGATACATTGTGAAGGTGAAAGTGGAGGAAATGTCTAAAAGGGGAATACAGTGGTCATTGTTAATCTGTTACCATGTTTTGAAACCCTGTATTGTTTCCATTGTTCTGTTCAGTTTGGTTTTATTCTGTTTTGTTTGATTTTATTATAATTGATGGCATGGACAGCTATCTCAAGATAACAAAATATATTATGGTAGCCATTATTGATTTCCTGTGATCTTGTTTCAAAGCTTTGTATTGATTTCATTATTTTGATTGATTTTGTTTTATTTTGTTTGATTTTATTATGGCTGATGGTTTAGGCAGCTACTTTGAAGATGACTACGAGGCATTATGGTAACCATCGTTGTTTTCCTATTATTTTGTTTTGATTGGTTTTATTCTGTTCTGTTTTGTTTGATTTTATTATGTCTGATGGTATGGTCAGTTATTTTGAAGATAACAAACATTATGGTAGCCATTATTGATTTCCTTTTATCTTGTTTGAGTATTCTGTTTTATTTTGCTTGGTTTTATTCTCTTCAAAATAAAAAAAAATCTTTAAAAAATAAGGAGGTTCAAAAAGTCATTTGCAATTTAATTAAGTCTAATAGACCAAATAGTTGAAAAATACAGGATAGCGAAGCACCAACCAGGGCATCCATAATATGGTCTTTACCATTATGTTTAGTTAGTAGACATTAAAGTTATACCAGCTCCCGGAAAAAAGGAAAGGTCACTTGACAGTACAAAGTACGGTGTTCAAAGAAAGACAACAATGCAGAAAAATTTAGAAAGAAAGTAGATACTGCTGTCTGGATTATAAAATTTTGTTGTATATTAAATGTTTTAACATAACGCAGTGCACAAATTATTGAGTAGATTTGATAAAAATTTTTAAACTTTCTTTTATAAACATTAATGAAAAATAATTCAGGTTTTGGTCATTTTATTTTTAAATAATTGAATGATATGTGATTAATCCTAGTTTTTTGGTGGAGTTTTGGGGTTTTATGTGCAAGTATCATGTCATCCAAAAATAATGATAATTTAGCCTCTTTCCTATCTATATTTCTTTTTACTTTTTTCTCTAATCTAATTGTTCTGACTGGTGTGTTCAGAACTATATTGAACAGGAGTGGTGATAGTTCACCTATCTTGTTCCTGATTTTAGAATGAAACCTTTCAGTTTTTATCCATTGAGTATGATGTTGGTTGTTGGTTGTCATAGATGTCTTTTATCAGATTGAGATAAAGACCATCCATTCCAATTTTCTATAGGGCTTTTATCATGAATGGGTGTTGAACTTTGTCAGATGCTTTTGCTGCATCTGTTGAGATGATCACGTATATTTGCCCTTGGCTCTGTTAATATGATATATTATGGTTTATTGGTTTGCATGTGTTGAACCATTCCTGCATCTCTGGGATGCATCCTGCTTTTTTTTTTTTTTTTTTTTTTTTTTTTTTTTTTTTTTTTGATACTGGGGATTGAACTCAGACCTAGCACTTTCCAGGCAGGTGCTTATGCCACTGAGCTTAACCCCTCACCCATTTCCTACATGATCGTGATGCATAATGTTTTTGATGATTGACTGAATTGTATTTGCCAGTATCACACTGAGGATTTTTGTTATCTATGTTCTTTAGGGAGATTGGCCTGTAGTTCTCTTTTTTTGGTTGCATTCTTCTCTGGTTTTGGTATCTGGGTAATGCTTGTTTCCAGGAATAAATGGAATATTGCTTCCCTATCAATTTTATTAAAAAGTTTGAAAAGTAGTGGCACTAGGTCTTCTCTAATGTTATTGTATAGTTAAGCAGCAAATACAGCGGGACCTGGGCTTTTCTTTGTTGGTAGGTTTTTAATTATACTTTCAATTTCATTGACTGATACTGGTTTGTTTAGAATTTTTATATCTTCTCTATTCAGCTTTGATAGTTCATATGTACCTGGGAAAATGTTCATTTCTTTTGATTTTTCCATTTTGTTAGAACACAGGTTCTTGAAGTAGGTTCAGTATTGATGATCTTCTGGATTTTTTCAAGATCTGTTACAATTTCACCCTTTTCATTCCTAGTTGTATGAATTTGGGTCTTTTCTTTTTTGATGAGGTTGGCTAAAGGTTTGTGAATTTTATTTAATCTTTAAAAGAACCAACTCTTTGATTCATTGATTCTTTGTATTGTTTTCATAGTCTCAATTGCATTAATTTCTGCTCTGATCTTCATAACTTCCTTCCTTATACATGCTTTGTATTTAACTTGCTATTCTTTTTCTAGCACCTTGAAGTTCAACATTAGATTATTTATTGGATTTGGTCTGTTTTTCCAATGTGGGAATTCACCCCTATAAATTTCTCTTGTAGGACTGCTTTCGGGCTAGGGATTTAACTCAGCAGCATAAGTGCCTGCTTAGCAAATGTGAGGCCATGAGTTCAACCCCTGGTCAAAAAAAACAAAAATAATAAATGGTGGTGTATTATATTGGCATTATTCTTTAATTGTAGAAAATATCTGATTTCTTAATTCTCTGTTACCCAGTGTTTGCTCGAGAGTTTTATTTAATTTCCATGTGTTTATGTAATTTTTGTGTTTCCTTTTGCCAATGTGTTTCCAACTTCATTGCAAGAGTCTGAATCCTAAACCAGACAATGACTCAGTAAAAAAAAAACAACAACAATTAAAAAAAATACACTACAATCTCTTTAATGAATATTGATGCAAATATCCTCTACAAGATACTGGCAAACAGTGTGTCAGCAATATCATACATCACGACCAAGTAGTATTCATCCCAGGGATGCAGGGATTAGTCAACATATGCAATTCAATAAGTAATACATCACATAAACAGAAGCAAGACAAGTGAGCATCTCAGTTGACATAGAAAAAGGCTCTGACAGAATCCAACATTCATTCATGATAAAACCCTGAAGAAAACAGGTATAAAAGGACCTTTTCACATGCTAATGAAAGCCATTTATGACAACCAATGACCACTATCATATTAAGTGAGGAGAATCTTTCCTTTAAAATCAAAAACAAGACAATGATGTCCACTATCACCACTCCTGCTCGATATAGTTCTTCAAGCATTAGCCAGAGCAGTTAGATAAGAGAAAGAAATAAAAGGAATATGTATAGGACAAGAAGAAGCTAAATTATTATTATTTATATATGCTCCTCTAAATAGAAGGCCCAAAAAGATTACTAGAATTAATAAGGCCCGAGAAGATTACTAGAATTAAAAACCAAATCACTGTGTACAGAATCCAAAGTCAACACCCAAAAATCAATTGCATTCCTGTACTTCCATAAAGAAATTAGGAAAGCAATACTTTTTACAGTAGCATCAAGAAGATTAAATATTTAGGACATAACCTAAGGAAGGAAGTGAAAGGACTCTACAACAAAAACTCTAGTACCCTGCAAAAGAAGATTTTAGAGAATGTCAGAAATTGAAGAGATACTCCTTATTCCTGGGTAGGCCGAACCAATATAGTCAGAATGACCATTTTTCCAAAATCAGTACATAAATTTAATTCAGTCCCAATCAAAATAACATTCCTCATAGAACTGGACAAAACAGTTTTTTGTTTGTTTGGTACTGGGATTAAACTCATGACCTTGCACTTGCCAGGCAGGAGCTGTGCCACTGAGCTATGGTCCTGGCCCTGGACAAAACAATTCTTAAATTCATATGGAAGAAAGCTAGTGTAGCAAAAACAATCCTAAGCAAAAGAGCAAGGCAAGAGGCACCACAGTTGTGAACTTTTAAGTGATACTACAAGGCCATAGTAATAAAAACAGCGTGGTTTTGACTAAAGAATAGACATGTGGATCAATAAAACAGAATAAAGCATGCAAAAACAACTAACACATTCAGCTATCTTTGCCAAATGAGCCAAAAAGCTTATGCTATAGTAAAGGTAGTCTAATAAATGGTGCTGGAAAAATTGGCTATCCATATAGCAGAAAACTGAACTAGACCCACATTACTTACCAGGTACTAAACCAAAATCCAAGTGGATCAAAAATCTGAATATTAAAACAGAAACATCCAGTTTACTAGAAGATAAAATAGGTAAAACTCTTAAAGACATAGACATAGTAAGGACTTTCTGAAAGAACTCTTAATTGTACAAGAAATAATCCCAGGAATCAGCAAATGGAATCATATAAAATTGAAAATCTTCTACATAGCAAAGGAAACAATCAACAGAATGAAAAAACAACCTACTGAATGGGAAGAGATTTTTCCCCTTGTGTGGACAATTAATATCTACTATGAATAAAGAATTAATGCAAACAAATTAGAACCCTGCCACCCAGAAAAACCAAAAGACCCAATCAAAAAGCAGGCAACTGAAATGAATGACTGCTTCCGAGAAGGAAGTACAAGTGGCCCACAAACACATGAAAAAACAGTTAGTATTGCTGGCCATTCAAGAAGTGCAAATTAATGAGGTTCCATCTCCAGAAAGAATGGCTGTCATTAAGAAATTATATAACAACAAATGGTGGTAAGGCGTTGGGGGAAAGGAACATTTCTACATTGTTTCTGAAAATTTAAACTAGTACAACCATTGTGAAAGTCAATATGGAGACTCTTCAAAAAGCTAAAGCAAATTCCTTTTAAACCAACTATTCCTTTTCTAGTTACCTTTCCAAAAAGAGTTAAAGACATGAGTTTAAAAAAAAGCCCTTGTGTGATAGCATATACATATATACCTATATTCATAGCAATACAGTTCATGACAGCTAAGTGACTATATAACAAAACCCTGTCTCAAATATATAAATAAAAATAAAAATTTTAAAATACAGGTTCACCATTAAAATTACAGTCAATTATTGTTACAAATCCTGATAATACATCTTATATCCTTTTGAGATCTCCAAGTAGAGAGAAAAGTTTTTATTATAATTTTTTAAGCATGGTCACATAAACCTGCTCTAATGAGAAAAGATAGAATTTTATCTAAAGCTCTAATCAGTGATTCTTCTGAATTGCTAAGTATATCACTGTTCTTGGCAAAATAAAAGAAATAGGGAAATTTTCTGTCTTTAATAGGAGACAGGTGAGTTAATACAGGACTTTACTTACATGTCATCTTTTTTCCCTGTTCACATTTAATTAAATAAAAATGGAATTCAATTTTTGAAAGGGGATAAATTTGAATAATCCATGAGAAATGATTTCACTTTGAGAATATAATGTAAAATGAAATAAATCTGATGCATAAGCTTAAATATCACTTGAGTTCTCTTATGTGAGAAACCCAAATATAAATAACAGATAAGGGGGAAAAGTTTCCTAAAAGATTTCCTAGTTTACTATTCAAAACATTCTGATTTTATTTCTGCATTTTATGATGTTTGTAGTATTTGAAAGCTTTTTAAAAGCTTTAGACTTCACTATTGAGATTTTCTCTATTCACGATAATAATACCTTGTATTTTTGTCAAATAAATATTTACATGTGAAAAAAGAAGACATTTTAAGTAATGTAACTGCTCACTAAGATGAATGTGAATTTAATCTCCTGCAAACAGGTACTATTAATTTTTTTTAAAGATGGTGGGTAGTAAATGGGTAAGCAACTGGGTTTGCATCATCAGCCCTCAAGTAGAAGTGTGGCCAATCAAGAGTTCTTTTGTTCAATTCAGATAGAAATCATAAATTAGCGATGTACACCTCAGCTGGCAATCATGGTGCCACCAGCTGACAGCAGTTAAAGCTGAATGTCGTCAGTCAACACTGTTGATTGCTGGTCTTTGCTGCTGCCACCCAGTGCTGTTCAGTGGCAGCCTATCTCCAAAACCATCAGTCAACCCTGCCAGTTGCTGCATTCTGTCATTGATCTTTGTTAACTGCTGATTTCTAAAGGTTTTTAGGGCTGACAGCTCCAAGTATTTGTTGCTTTTTCTTTTAAACCATCTGCTCTGTCCACACTACTAAGAATGCTGAGCAAATTTACATTATCTTCTTTTTTTATTTTAAAGAGAATAAAACAAAAGAGGATAGAACACACAAGTCAGAGCAGAACAATGTATGCAACACAGCACTTCACAATAAGACAACTGGATATTAACAGTAGCTACCATAATGTCTCTTTCTTTGAAATAGTTGAGCATATCTTCATATACAATAGTATCAAACATAACAAAAAGTATAAAACCATTCAAGAGAATGAAAGTATTACAGGATATTCAAAACCAAATAACAGAAAAGGAACAGTGGCTACAATAATATCTCATTTTCCATAAAATTCCATAAAATCACACATATTAAAATCCAGTAAGACACAACATGATAGAACCAATGGAAATAGGAGAACAAAAGCATGATAGGACTTCAAGATGATATTAAATCAGCAGTGGCTGCCATAATGTCTTGTTTTCTTCAAAGTAACTGTTCCTACACTCACACATAATAAAATCAAAACAGAATAAAACAATTCCAACCAATGAATGAAAACAGAAGACGTCAAAGCAGTGTAATGGGGAACCATGATTACCATAAAAATCTTATGTACTCTTACCATTTCTTACACTAGGGAGACTATACAGTATTTATACATGTGGGTTTGATTTATTTCACTTACAAGTATGGTCTCAAGTTGCGTCCATTTATTTATAAATATCTCATTGTGATCATTCTTTGTAACAGAGTAGTACTCCCTTGTGTAAAAATACCACAACTTTTTTATCCATTCCTCAGTTGATGGGCACTTAGGTTGTTTCCAAGATCTGGCTATTACAAATTGTGCTGCTATAAATGTGGGTGCATAGGGGCTGGGGGTTTAGCTCAGCGGCATAAGCACCTGCCTTGCAAGCAGGCGGTCGTGAGTTCGATCCCTGGTACCGATAAAAAGGAAAAAGACAAAAAAAAAAAAAAAAAAATGTGGGTGCATATGTATCACTGTGGTATGATTTCAGTCCTTCTGGGAATATGCCCAGAAGTGGAATAGCTGGGTCAAATGAGACTTCCACTCCCAGCTCTTTGAGGAATCTCCGGACTGACCTCCACAGTGGTTGTACTGCTCTACACTCCCTCCAGGAGTACAGAAGAGTTCCTTTTTCTCTGCAGCTTCTCCAGCATTTGTTGTTGGTAGTATTCTTTATCCTGGCCATTCTTTCAGGTGTGAGATGGAATGTCAGTGTGATTTTAATTTGCATGTCTCTAATGACTAATGATGCTGAACATTTGTTCGTGTATTTATTTGCCATTTGTAGTTGTTCATCTGAGAACTGTATATTCATCTCAGATGTCCATTTTTGGATTGGGTCTTTGAATTTCAGGGGTTGATTTTTTTTTTAATTCTTTATATGTTCTAGTCAGAAGTAATTTACATTATCTTCTAAGTCTACACTGCCTGAGAAATAAATCATGAGCAGATTTACAGACTTTGTTTTAACAGAACCTGTACTGCAGGTTTTGAGGGAGTCAATATATCAGTGAGAGCCCTTTTAGACCAACCTAAGAAGTGTGAGGGGAGTACTACTATAGCATCTACAGACCTATGATTGGCCCAAGTGTAGGCTTGTGATTGGTTCAAACTTCAGCCTGTCCATCAGTGCATGTTACAGTCCTGTGATTGGTTTATGCAGGTTTAGAGTGGCCAGGACAGCTAGCTATCGTGGTGGCGCATAAGCTGTTTGATTGACAACTGTTGTTTCTGCCCCCCCCATGCCAAAACTAAAATTAGAGAATATTCAGGTGGGCTAACTATGTTCATCACATCCATTGGGATTTGGAGAGTTTGAGGATGTTAATAATAAGCCTAGATTCCTCCATCCCTGACCTTGAACATGTTAGGGTTGTTCCCTGTACCATCTTCAAAGCAGTGGCAGCAGAGTCTATGGAGTGGCAGGCATGGGGGAATGGCACCATAACTGATAGCTAAGCCATACCTGCCAGAGCAACCTGAAAGAGTGTGGCCACTAAATAACTGGAAAGGGCAACAAAGCCAAGTTATCCCTGTCCATTCTTGGGTTACAGAGATGGGAGAGTGAGGGGAAGGTGTATGATAGCTCTTGACCAAACCATTCCCCTCTAGGGTTGACAAAGGAGAAATGGGTGAGTCATGGCTTTCTTATCTGTCTCTGACGTACTTCAGAGAAAGGAGTACAAGGTATCCCCTACTTCTAATATGAATTCCTAGAAACCTCTTTGACAAGATAGTGGCTATAAATGCCAGCCAATGATTCCTTGCAACCCAGAGCAGTAGATGGCTGTTGAAACCATCTGGAACACTAGAAATCTCTGTTGAACAGTAATAAACAAGAGACTCTGAAAAGATAGATTAGTGTATCTGTAAGTAATAAGGTTGGGATGTGGCATTAAAGAGTCTACCTTAAATCAATACCTCCTTTGTTGCTGTGGCCCAGAGTAGCAGGAGCTCTCTGACCAATCCTGTACCCATCTGGTGCCCCTGTTGGCCCTGTGTACCTTGTTAATAACTAACATGGTCCATGTGTACTTTTTAATATCAGCCTTTCATTGTAAACATTTTTCATGTATTTTTATTGAAATATAGTCAATGTGGTTTTATTTATTTATTTATTTATTTATTTATTTATTTATTTATTTATTTTAATCGGTGCCAGGGACCGAACTCACAACTGCCTGCTTGCAAGGCAGGTGCTTATGCCGCTGAGCTAAGTCCCCAGCTCCTAATGTAGTTTTATTTTTATAAATGATTCCTGCTAGAGTGAAAGTAATTCATGCATTTCATAAAGACAATAAAGAAACAAGACTGAATCCTCATAAATTCTGCTGATCTCTAGATCATCATAAATTCTACCACTTAGAGATACCTACTGTTAATATTTTGAGCATATACCTTCAGCTTACCCTTTTGAAAGATATCTTTTTGTTTGTGAGGTTGTTTTAATAGGAACTCACTATATCTCAAGGTGGCTCCACTTGCAATCCTCATGCCTATGTATATAGCTCCATCATATATATGTATATAAAAATGCAAATATCTATATCTGTATATATCACTCAACTTGCAAATTATATATCTCAACTTGCAATCCTCCTGCTTTGGCCCCTGAATGCTGAGATTAAAGGTGGGCCTCCCTACACCTGGACCAGATATCTTTTTAACCATAAATAATACCCACACAGTTTTATATGCTACTCTGTAATCTAACTTTTACTCAGTAGATTATGATTATCTTTCAGTGTCAGTAAGTACCTAGAGTATTTTAACACCTTTGTGTATTTTTATGGCATAGCATAATTTATTTTTAAAATCTTCAATTCTTCACCTGTAATATATGGATCTAATAAAACCTCATGGGGTTTGTTATGTAGATAAATCATTTTGTGTGTGAGATGCCTGGTACACAAGATGACAGTTATAAATGTTCAGTAATTGTTAACTGTAGTAACTATCCCATGTATAACATCTTTTATAAAGATTTGTAATAATCCCCTATGGTAAACTCCCAAAGAGCAGTATTACTAAATCACATGATGTGAGCATTCTTGGTTCTAGTGTATATTACCAATTAGTTTTCCAAAGAAGTTATAGCTGCTGCCTACCATATGTGAAAATGTTCTTTCTCGTGTCTTCATTGGTAGATAGTCAAATTTTTAAATCTTTGCTAGTCTGAAATGTAAAAAGGGTCACATTGTTTTGTTTGATTACTGGGGAACTTGAATCGTTTTTCACATTCCTACATTTTTTAAATAAATTGTTCATGCCCTTTGACTATTTTCAAAGCCCTATTTGAAGGGCTGGGGATTTAGCTCAGTGGCATAAGTGCCTGCCTTGCAAGTGCGTGGTCATGAGTTCAATCCCTGGTACTGAGAGAAAGAAAGAGAAAAAGCCCTATTTGAGAGCTTTGCTTTCTGTTTTAACTCTTTCTTGTGATGTAAATAATTTTTCTAAATTTTTCGACTTTCTCTTTGGTGTATTATTATTTAATTTTTTTAGTCAAAGTGAGTCCTTACATTGTTTGTTTGTTTGTTTTGGTAGCGGGGATTGAACTCCAGACTGTGCTTACAAGGCAGGTGCTTATGCTGCTGAGCTAAATCCCCAGCTCCTTTTAACAAAATTTTTTTTAGTCCTTACATTATTGACATCTGTTTTTTTGTAGTTTTTGTAAAGATCTTCTTATTTTAAGATTATAAAATTTTTCAAGCCAGGCATGGTAGTCTACACCTGTAATCTCAGCACTTGGAAAGCTGAGGCAGGAGGATTGCCACAAGTTCAATGTCAGCCTGGGCTACATAATTCATTCTTAGGTCTAATATTTTTCTAATCTTTTTATTTTTAAATCTTTGCTGTCTTAGAATTCATTTGAGAATGGGATTAAGAAAATTATAAATTTAATTTTTCTTTTTCCAAGTGGCCTGTTATTCCAGAGGTCTTGGAAATATTGAAAAATGCTTCCACTAACTTGAAATGATAATTTTGTCATGTGCTAAGGGAAATCTTGTCCATTTTTCAAGTCTGTTTTGTTCCATTTATCTGTCATGTTCTATTCTATGCCAGTAGCTGAGCCAGGGAATTAATAAATTACTCTGGAAGCTGTAGTAGTTTCATTTCATCTATTCCTGACTCAAGCTAATATTTTACGTAAGTTGTCTTAAACTTTTTGGTGTCTGAGCTTCCTGTCCTACAATACAATTCAGTAATACTGATTACTTTATTTTTATGTTCACTCTGTGATCTTTCTGGATAGAGGCTTTTGGACTGTTAATCTGAAAAACAGTATATTTATGTAGTTTTTAAAAAAATTTTGACCTGTTTCTATTTCATACCTAAGGCTGGCTGACCAGACTATATTCTGTTCATATAGAGTAATCTGCCCTTTAGGCACTGTGCATTACAGCAATAAACTGTTGTATGCCAGGAATAAAACATACTTCAACACTTCCTACACATTCCATTTTAATTGTCATGCATACAACTGATGCATCTTTTTTTGTAACAGGGCTTGAAATGTGGCTATGCACTGTTCTGTTCGCTGACTCCCTACTCCTGTTTTTATATGGTTCAGTATTCATATTATAGAGTATTTGTTAGTAATGCTTCTTAGAGACTGAGTTCTCCTTTCCTAAGGCGATTATTCTGCCTTCACAAAACTTTGCTGTCTGCTCCTGTTTCTTTTATCCCTTTTACTTTGCCCTGATCAGAACAATTGAACCAGTTGGCTGATTTTGTTCAGCTGTGTGTACTGCTGGAAACTGGTTCTGTCAGTAAGTGACCCCATGGCTTCATCTCAGCTTTCTTTGAGACTTTCAAGCAGAAGTACTGTTTCTAAAGTGTCAACTATATTTCCTTTTGTTTTCCTTTATTTCAACTTTAACTTTGTTTATCTTGATCTTGAAATTGATATTTATTTAACAGTTGCTTAATAACATGAAATGTTCATATACTTAACATTTTATTAGTTTTTAACAGCAATAAAATTTTATTTGTATTACCCTTTGAAGTTTTTCAATATGCTTACCTGTATGTTCCTATTTGTTGTACCTGCACAACTACCTCCTACCACCGTCTGCTCCAACCATTGTAGACTTTGCTTAAATCTCAGTATATAGGCCCTTATTTCTTCATACTCAAAAATTTTAATTTTTGTATAGTCTAGCTCTGGCCAATACATCTAAACACCTTTGTGTTCACGCATCTTTACTAATTTTAACTATGTGGAATTGATGTTAACTACAATTGGAAAGGGAGAAATAAGATACCATTATATATGTGAACAATCAAGAATACATACTAGCATTTAACTGTGTTTTGGCTCGTTAAAAGGAGAGTGGAATAAATCCTATTATTTTATTTATTTATTTTGATACCATACGTTGAACCACGATCTTGTGCTTATCAGGCAGGTGCTGTGCTACTGAACTATATCCCCAGCCCAAACCCTATTATTTTAGTAACCAAGAGAGAAATAAGATGATATATAGGCCAACAATGTTGATAACAAGATTTGTAGATACTGTAGATTTTTACAGAGATGTTTTTGCAGCACTAAAATATGTAAGATCTTATACTAGGCCTGATGATGTTATGTTTGTCATGAATTTATAGCATAGATCTGGGGATATATCTCAGTAGGAGGATGCATACCTAGCTTGACCAAGGCCTCGGCTTTGGTCCCTAGCACTGAAAAAAAAAAAATCATTTAACATAATTTTGAGAAGTAAGACAAACATGTAAATAGTTACAATACAAGGAATGGCCATAAGTACTATGGTAATAATACTTAAGGAGAGAAGATCACTTTAAACTGTGATAATTAGAGACCAGAATGATTAATTTTGCAGAAAGATTGGACTACAGCTGCCTTTTAGGTCTTTTGCACTGATGTGGTCCCTCCGAGCTTCAGAAAGAAACACACACCCTACAATATTGAGGAACAATAAAAAATGCACAATAGATTGTTTTTCCTTTTAAAACTTGAATTTTTAAAAGGCATTTTCAGGCATAGACTAACAGATTGACAGTTCTTTGCTAATACTTTAAAAAGTTGCTCCACTGTTTTCTGGTTTTTTGTTTTGTTTTGTTTTCATTTGATTGGTACTTGAAACAGGGCTTTATGTTACCCACACTGGTCTTGAACTCATGAGCTCTCGAAAGCCTTTCGAGTACCGGAGACTACAGTATGCCACTATGGCACTATGCCCTAGCCTCTACTGTCTTCTGACTTGTATTGTCTGAATAAAAGTCTACTACCACTCTTCATTCTCTGTATGTAAATATATTGTGGATATTGTCATGATTTTTCTCTGCCTCTAGTTTCAGACAATTTGAATGTGATAAACTTTAGGGTGGTTTCCTTCTGGATTCATGGCTTTCAAACTTTAGAATTTTCATCAAGTTTGAGGAATATGGGGCTGTTATTTCTTCAGTGTTTTTCTGTATTCCTCCCCCAACCTTCTTTGGTGACTCCAATCATATATGTAGTAGAATGTTTGATGTTGATACACAGATCAGTGATACTCCCTTTATTATTTTTCCTCTGCTTTGACTTTCCATGTTTATCTTGTTATGTCTTCAAGGTCCCTAATCTCTCCAGCAATAACTAATCTTCAGTTAATGATGTCCTAGTGTATTTTTTATCTCAAACATTGTAATTCTTGTTCCTACAAGTCTTATGTGAGTCTTTTTTTCATTTCCATTTTCAGTCCTGTGTGTATTTGTTCATTTGGCTGTTTGTTTTCCATTACTAAGGATGAAATCCTGGGCCTCACACACATGCTAGGTGTACACTTCTGGGATTTAAGTCTCTTAAAAATATATTTTCTTCATTTTTATCTAGCATATGCAATCTCTTTTCTAATTTTTAAACATAGTATAATAATAACTGGGTTTTTTTTGTTGTAACTGTTTTAATGCCCGTGCTACTCATTACATTATTTATGCTGTTTCTGGGTCAGTTTGATTGACTTGTCTCTTCCTTGTGGATTCTGTTTTCTTGTTTCTTGCATGTCTATTTTTGATTTAATCTTGTGTATTATGAATTTTATTTTGTTGAATGCAAGTTATTTTTATATTTTTATCGCTATTTTTACTGGGAAAAAGGTTACTTAGAAACAGTTTAACACTTTTTTTTTTTCCTGTACCGGGGAATTAAACCCACAACCTTGCCCTTGGCCACTGGCATTGTGCCACTGAGCTAACCCCCGGCCGCTCGGACACTTTTTTGATCTTCCTTTTAAGCTTTTTAAGGCAAGACCAAAACAATATTTATTGTAGGGTTAATTTTTGTCCACTACTAAGGTAAACTTTTCTGAATACTCACTACACTTAAAAGTTTTTTCTATTGGGAAAAAGAATTAGTACTGGTCCTATGTAAGATCCAGGTATTGTTTTCTCTAGTTGTTAACTCTTTCCTGGCCTCAGGTAGTTTCGATACATGCATGTGCAATCAGTATTCAGTTGAAGACTTAGCTAAATAATTAGAGTGGGCCCCCACCTGTCATCTTAGTCAGTTTTCAGTTGCTATAACTAAATACCTCAGAGTAGGTAATTTAAAAGAATAGAGATTTATTTTAGGTAGATCACAGTTCTAGAGGCTGGGAAGTCCTCAGATCAGACAGTGAGATCTGGTAAGGACTTCTTCAGGGTCATAACATGGCTGAGTGTCATATGGTAGGATTGAGCAAGTGTGTTAGTGCAGTCTTCCCCCTTTCTCCTTCGCTGCTTCCTCCTGCTCCTCCTCTTCTCATCCTCCCCTTCCTCCTCTCTGTGAATGTGTGTTACTTGGGACTGAACCATGCTCTTCACACTGAATCATATCCCTAGCCCATTATTTTGAAATAGTCTTGCTAAATTTCCCACACTAGCCTTGAATTTATGATCTTCCTCAGCCTCAGCTTCAGCCTTTTAGAATACTGGCCTCTTCTCTTTTTATAAAACTAGCAATGCTAACCTTAGGAACTCGTCTAATTATCATTAATTCCCAAAGACCTCACCTCTAAATACCATTGTCTATACATTTGAGGCTTAGATTTCCAATACATAAACCCTTGGAGCACATGTTCAAACCATAGTACTCCCTCTACAGATCTCCAGAATGGTCTTCTGTAGCGCTCTCCTCTGCAGTCCTTTACCCTGTGAACTCTGACTTTGCTTCTGTACACTGCCAATTTCATTTCTTTTGGGTTCCTTTTCCATGCACTGGAAATTCTCTCCCATGTAGAAAGCTGGGGCAGTTGTAGGACACTCTTTGTTTAATTCCTATTTTTCAGAGTTTGTCATTTTTCATTGCCTGATGTCCAGTTCTTAAAAATGGTTGCTTCATATATTGTATTTTTTTAGTTGTTTCAGGTGGGAATTTAAATCTTTGCCCTTCTTACTCCTCACTGGCCAAAAGCAGAAGTTTTACATTTCATAGTCATTTCATTTCATCATCTTCATTTGTAAAACTTCACCAGTAGCTCTTTAAAAAAAACAGATTCAGTATTTGTTGACTGCCTACTGTACTACACTATCTGTTAGTTACTAAAATATATAGCCTCAAATCTCTGTGCTAGATAAACTTTAGGTCTAGAGGGGACAGATAGGGTTCTTGTTAGAATTAATAAGTAATATATTTTAAAAGATCAAAAATGCTACTACAGTGTAGAATGATAAATGTAAATTGTGCTATGATGAATAATTAGACATTAGAATTGATCGTTGCTAACAGAAATTAATTCTGTCACTTATGAGTATGTTAACCACCCTTTCTTGGCCATCTGTGTTTCTTCTCTCACTATAAAGGTAGCGTTGACCTATGTCAGTGATGGCAGACCTTTCAGAGCTGCGGCTTGTATATCATAGGTTAGCCATCACTCACCTACATTGTTGTTCCTCCATCTCTCCTGAACTCATCTCCTTTTATACAATCTGTTCTTTTCCTTTGAGTGCTGCTCACACTTTTGGGAGGATAAGCATATTAAAGACTGAAATACAGCACATTGATTACATTTATCTAGTTGATAAATTTTTAAGTTTGTATCTTCTCGAAATTAAATGTTATTTGGTTAATGGAGGGAAGTACAGAAGGTTAAAGGTAGCAAAAAACCTCAGCTACAGGTAATAAATCTGGTCTGTATTTCCAAAGGAATTATTTGTGTAGTAAATGAGGTCAGTTATCATTTCAGTTGTGTAGTTGAAGCAGAAGGTTGCAGTGATAGCAGTGATCCTTGCTTGCTCTGTGATTGAGCAGTAGGAAAACGTGGGAAATGCGAGTGTGGACTGAGAGGGTCAGGTGTGTAAAGCGTTGTTTGAAAAATGAAACATGCAGGTCCTGATTGATTCTATACCAGTTATATTATGGCCTAATTATGAAACCAAGAACTCCAGAGCCATAGTTGATGGAATTTTTCATTTGTTCTGCTTAGTTCTTGTGCTCAAAATCTTCCTTGGAAAAATAACCTATGTTTAGATGACTACTAGCTCATGTGGTCTGTCTGGAGCTTGCAGTAGCTCTGGATATTTCTGCTCCTCTTCAAGGAACTCATTGATGTAATTTCAGACTCTGTCTCCTCACTCCAGAGAACATGTGGTCTTGCTTTGTGCAAAACACTGTATCTTACAAGACACACTGCTGTGTTAGCTTGTATGCTTCTGGTTTCTAGTATCACTAGAAGCTTTACTTTTTCTTAGATGCTTGGCAAGTCTCCATGTGTGAATAGCCCTTCTGTCCTGCAGAGGCTGCAAGAAATTCTGCCTGAGTGTTTGAGAGTTAACCAGCATTTACCAGGGAAGCACTGTGTAAGGCACTCACCTAAAACTTACAGAGGCTTTACAGGAGGTCTTTTGACCTTAAAAGTACTTTCATTCTATAGAGGAGATAGCATTGGTGAATTCCGAGGACCACAAGAGAAAACTGGAAAATAAGCAAAACTGCATGTTTTGAGTTCTGTTTCTTTAGCATTTTCTGAGAGGATTGGTGGCTTGAATGACCAAGAAGCTGGCATACCACTGTTTATAGGCATGTTCTATTTTGAGATTGAATTTTTGGTTTGGGAAGGATATATTATAATTATTTTCAACAAATGCTTATTGAGTAGGCAAAGTATCCCTGTGGTAGGCACAAGGGAGTACTGAGAAGTTAGCATCCTCTGCTTGTAATGACTTTTTCATATTTAGGAAAGCAGGATATGTTTAATATATTTTTAAGAACTTAGGCTATTTCTTCAGAAAAAAAGCATAATCACCAACATTTAACAGAAATAAATTCTGCACTAAGCTATTGCTGAGTAGTTAATCTAGTATGTGTCATGACAAAGAGGAGGACTTTCGCTTTTTGTTATAGACATTGTATGTAACATATAATATCCATATGGCTAGAACTTTTTTTATCAAGTAAAGGTATTAACTCTTTGAAATTTTATTCTTTAATCAGTTAAAAATAATATAAACTAAAAGATTATACAATATTAATCTGAAATATCTGTGGTAGGTTTATGAATGATTTCATTTTATTATACTTCCTTGTAATTGTCGGTAATGAATATGTATTTTATAACTAGAAAAAGAAAACACTTTGGACAAAACACAAGAGCAGTATAACAATTTTGGGGTTTTGTTTTGGTTTTGATTTCCTTTACTGTTCTTGAGATAATGTCTCACTATGTAATTCCAACTGGCCTTAAATACACTACATGACTCAGGCTGCCCTCAACAGTGATCTTCCTGCCTTAGCCTCCCAAGTGCTGGGATTATAGGTATGCACCACCACACCTGGTTATAACAATTTTTTACAGTAACTGTATTTCAACGTGAGTACTGTATTTTGAATATAAAATGCCAACTTTCCCGTTTTTGCTTCCCTCTCCCACCACAGTTTTAATAAGATTTATTATTATTATTTTATACTATTATTATTTAATAAAAATATAAATCAAGCATGTTTGCTTTCTTGCTTCTATTTCTTGTCCTTCTGGTGATTTGCCTGGAAGCAAAAAAGAATCCAGCTAGTAACTACTCAGCTATACTGTGAAGAACTGGCTAGAAAAATTTAAATTATGGTGGTTGGGTTATAATTATGTCTGTCACTGTGGGATCTGATTTCTTGTTTTAAAGCATCCTAAGAATACTTTGTTCTATCTTTATATTTAGTCATGTTGGAGAAAGCAGTTAGATTATCCCATCTCCCCATCTGGTGCAGTGAAGAAAACTCATCTGCTTGGCTTACTCTGTGTGAGAGAGAATTTAAAGTCTTAAGTTATTTGTGATTTAGTTAAGTAATTAAATCTTGCTTCTCCCCAACTTTGTCCTGGGGACCTGTGTTCCCTTACAATTATGAGCTTAATTACTTGGAACAGTGATAAAGTTCTGCATCATACAACGAAGTCATAAATTGTAGGAGAGTAGATTTCTAAATGAATTTCATTTGTTCTTCCCATTATAGCATGTGTTCGATGATCTCAGTGGCTCAGTATCTTTGTCCTGGGTTGGAGATCGCACTGGGGTAAGTAGTATTTATTTCGGTCAAGTAAGGGGATGTAGATTGGGAGTGGAAGCACTAAATCTCATTACTTTCTGAAACGGTTTTCAGCCTCAGTTGGAGCAAATGCATGTTGTTTACAGGACAGACTTTCAGGAAGTTGTTGGTTTGGTTTTGCTTTAAAACTGGAGACATTTTTTACCACCTTCTTTCATAATAGGAAAATAGACTTGTTTGTTTGTTTGTCTTTTTTTTTTTAGTTAGGGTCTCACTATGTAAATTCAGGGTAGCTTTGAACTCACTATGTAACCCAAGCTGACCATGAATTTGCAATGATCCTTCTGCCTCAGCCTCCTGAGTGCTGGGATTACAGGTGTGCACAACCACACCCAGCTAAAATAGACACTCTTTTAATCTTTATTAGCTTCTTAGTATCAAAATGAGCAAGCAGAAGAAAGGGAATACAGTGCTGTGTGCTGAGATAATACTTGGAAGAATCTCTGTGAGGAAGCAGAAAAGAGCACATTACACATTTGGCATTTGTACTCCTAAATTGTGTGTTTTTCCTGTATTCTTTCCCACAGTTGTGTTAAAGGACTGTGGTACCTTTGGGCCCCTGGGTGTTAAACTCTATTATCCCTGTCTATTTCAAAAAGAAGTACCCCAAGACTAGGGAATAGAGGAAGGCAGTCAGCTCCTTATCCCTCCTTTTATGTAGGTGGCACCCTGCTAAGACGGTGCATTCAAGATAAATGGGTCTCAGGTCTTGAATCAGGGTTTGGTTCGTTATCTGCCTGAGAGAGGGAAGGGGCCCTGTCACATGCCTCCTCATATTCCAGTGATCATAGCTTTGAGTCACATGATAGCTATATTAGAAGTTTAAAGAAATACATTTTGGTTTTGAAAAACAAGTTCTTATTTTAATTAGTTTTTAAGTTTCCAGTAGAATTTTTTTAAAGTTTGTTTCAGTTTCTTCTAAAATTTGAGTTATAACCCCAGTTTTTACAATTTATCCATTTGGGTAAGATAGTTGGCATCTCTGAGATTTCTTTTATAGCTTTTTGAGGTTCCTTAGACTCCAATACTAATCTAACCAAGATCTTTTTCTATTGTATACTTTTTATAAATAAGTAATTATTTATAAAATGAATTTCATGGAGAACTAACAGCAGAAAGACAGGATGGGCAAATATATGTGACACAGTAACCTCTATGAGAACACCCACAGTAACCTCCATAGGCAGAAAAATAAGAGATGGTTCTTGCCTGAGAATATCTTGCAATAATTTGGGTACAAAAGTAGTTCAGTCCTTCCTTTATTGCAATGTATATTTGAGTAGCTCTGTTGCACTACCTCAATTGAGAAGGGGTAACATCCCAACAAAGTGAGTTGAGGATATCTGGACTTACAATGATAAGTCCTAGAAATTTTGTCCTTCTCATCTATCTTTCTTTCTTTCTTTCTTTTTCTTTCTTTCTTTCTCTTTCTTTCTTTCTTTCTTTCTTTCTTTCTCCTTCTTCTTCTTCTTCTTCTCCTTCTCCTCCTTCTCCTTCTTCTTCCTCTTCCTCTTCTTCCTTCTTCCTTCTTCTTTCTCCTTTCTCCTTTCTCCTCCTCCTTCTTCTTCTTTCTTCTTCTTCCTTTTTTTTTTTTTTTTTGTATCAGAGATCAAACTCATGACCTTGTGTATACCAGGCAGATGCTTGTGCCACTGAGCCAATCCCTGGCCCAAATGAATTTAATGTTTTATATTTGAATCCATAGGGTATGAGATCTAGGCCCTTTATACATTCACTGGTGGCTGACATATTGTCTTTTATTTAATTTTGTTGTTGTTGTTTTTGGTACTGGGGATCAAACTCACGAACTCACACTTGCCAGGCAGGCACTTGTGCCACTGAGCTAAATCCCTGGCCGTCTTCATTTTTTAAAAAATATACTGCAATATAGTCTGCTACAAAGTGACCAATCTTACAGGTGTGATTTAATTTCATAATATGTCAACATGTCATTGGAATATCTTTATTATTGACAAGAGTGCTTTTGTTTCTCTCCAGGTTATTCTAGTCTTGACTACCTTCCATGTACCACTGGTAATTATGACCTTTGGACAGTCCAAGTTATATCGGAGGTGAGATTACTGATATATACATATATTAAAGGTTTTTAACTAACACATTAAGAATGTACCCACCTCCTTCTTTGTACATAGAGGAGTCTAATGGTTGATTGAAAAGATCTTCCAGCCATCATCAGACTGTCACAATCAGCAAACCTCTTAATGTGTATTTAGCAGCCTGAAGGCTCATACTTCCAGGGAGATTGGTTCAACCTGAGAGGGAGAACAGTAAAGGAAGATGAAAGAAGAGTCCATGGGAATGGTATTCATATTAATTTACTTAGACACTTAATTTAAAGGAAGGTAACATGGATTTTATGCCTCTTTAACAGAAAGTGTTTTATTTTTTTATTTTATTTTTAAGAGAATAAAACCAAGCAAAATAAAACAGAATAAAGCCAATCAAAACAAGCCAGTGTAAGTGACACAGGACTTCAAAACAGTACGAAATCAATAATTGTTAACATAATGCCTCTTCTTGTCTTCATAGTAGCTGCAGATACCTTCAGACATGGTAAAAACCAAACAAAACAGAAAAGAATAGCACCAATAAAAACAAAAAAGTGAATGCAATAAAAGACTTCAAAACAAGACCAGTAGTAAATCCAAAATGGCTACCATAATATATCCTGTTACCTTTGAAATAGCTACCCATGCCATCAGATACAATAAAACCAAACAGAATAAAACCCAACCCAAAAAAACAATGAAAATGATACAGGACTTCAAAACAAGAAAATAAGGAGTTAACAATGGCTGCCACTTTCAGAAGGAGATCCCCCATATATGATACATTGCATATTGTTATCCTCTGACTAGATGATCAGACTACCAGCTTTAGACCTGCGAAGTCAGTGAAGCACTAAACACTGCAAGCATTAAATTGTAAGTTACCTCAATAGCTATCACCACAGCCTAGATCAGCAGATCACTTATGGCAGTGTGGTGGGGGTGGGTGGGAGTTGACTCTTCTTGTTTCCCAGCCTGTGCATTGGAAGGGGCTGGCATCTGGCTCTCCCCACAGTAGCACGTGCATGGCACTGATTCACAGGGAGGGCTTGCTTCTTGGTGACTTCTTGTTCTCTTCCCCAACAGTCCCAAGAATGGCCAGAGAATTTTTTAAAATATCCCTGATATTAAAATCTTAATTGTACCTCTCAAACACATTATTAATAAAATATTGAAGTCCAGACAGATTGTTTCTTTATCTCAAATTCACAGGTGATTGGTTTAAGGGAAGGAGCAGGTTCTCAGGTCAGATCAACCAGAGTACTCAGTAGCATTCACACTGATAATGGCAATGGGAACGTATTTTCTGTGCCATTCATGTTTTAGAGTTGTTTTCTTGGCAGCACAGCTTCATTAAATAGTAGATTCATTCCTTAACAAGATTCAAGATCAGCTAACTCCCCAAAAATTATTGATTATCTTTATAATTTTTGTGTCTAACCCACCCCCCCCCAAGAAACCTAAAGAAATAACAACATCCCAAAAATAATGAATGCTATCCCAGGGTCAGAGTGCCTCTAGAGAGTTGTGTTGGTTTATAAAGGTTCTTATTTATTCATCCTGAACTATATTCCCAGTCTGTTTTATTTTTTATCGTGACACAATGTCTTGCTAAGTCACTAAGTTGCCCATCCAAGCTCTAACTTTCAGTCTTCCTGCCTCATCCTTCAGAGGGCTAGCACTGTAGACATTTACCACCACATGCAGCTTCTAAGGGTTCTTTATTCAGCTGTTGATCTTGGCCCATGTGGGAGGGAACCCATGCTGAAGCTCTGAAATGAATCATCCCACCTTCCCAAATAGATAAAGTCCTTTACTGCTACTCCTGGGCCTGGAGCCAGAGCTCCCTGCCCTTCAACATGTTGCTGTTGGCTTAAAATGAACTTATATTTACCTTGAGGCCAAGACAGAACTGCAGTCGTGGAATTGCTGTAAGCTCTGTGGAGGCAAGGCTCTTGCCTACGTTGGAATTCCCCATCAGCTCTCCAAATGACTGACACATAGTAAACAGACAATAAATGTTAATTGAATGAATTAATGCTTTGACTTCTCCATAATTTTTAGCCCAATAATATATTTTTGTTTCTTTGATACGGTATTAATAATGTATTACAGAATCCTAATACTAGAAAGGGCTACAAGAGGTGCTTTGTTTATTCAATTAGACTAGTAATTAAATCATTTCAGATGTATGAAATCTCTCATTTTAGAAGTAAAAATGTATTTGAAACTTTGTAACTTTATTTTAATAACTCTATAGTGTTTATGAATCCTTGCTATTATGAAGTCTCTCCACATATTGCAGTTTTCCTTGCCAGTCTATCTTATAAAAACAATATAATCATATTATAAAACTTTTGAAAAGTCTACAGGAAAGAAAAAATTCACCCTGCGGTATAGTGTAATCTTAATTTATTTATAGTTTATTATATTAATGTTCCCCTTTAATGTTATATCACATGGCTGGATAGTTTTGGGAAGCAACAAAATAGCAATAAGCTGCCAGGTTTTCTTGGCAAGTAGGCGTGAGATTGAACCTCAGTAGAATGAACTTGGGCAAGTGATTTAACCTCTTGAATCTTTTCTGTTATCTATAAAAGAACAGTAATGCCAGGCCTGCTGGCATAAGTCTAATGTTAGCACTCTTGAGAGACTGAGAGGCAAAAGGATTACAAGTTCAAGCCCACCTCCAACAATTTAGCAACTTAATGAGACCTTCTGTTTCAAAATAAAAAGTTGAAAATGGGCTGGGGATATAGTTCAGTTTTAAGGTTCTGATTTCAATCTCTAGTACTGAAATCAGAAAGGAGAGGAGGGAAGAAGACAGGGAGGGAAAAAGAGAAGAAAATACTGCCCATCTCAGAACTGTTGCTTGAACTTTCTGCTGTGTCTTGGGATGGAGTAAGAGCTTGGTGCTGTTAGCTGCTGCCACAGATGGCACATAGCCATCATATATTGGCACTGCCCTACTGGTTGTTAGAATGACCCCAGTTGGTAAAAAGTAATTGCCTAACCCCAGACTCCTCCACAGCTTCTACACCCTACCCCACCAACACTAACATTTGGTATCATGCTTACACGCATTCTGATGAGTCAGTGCTCATACTGCACTCTCTACTAGAAACCCCTCATTTTTGTCAGATTGACATAATTAATCATCACTCCATTGGACAGTTAGATTATAGCTAATTTTTTCACTGTAACCACTACTACTGTGATAACTGTCATAAATACATGTCATAAAGGATGCTCATTTCCAGTGAGTATTATTAGTTGCAAATGAAGACCTTACTCTCTTTGATAACTGTATGTTTTTGAGGCAATTTGTTGAATTCTCTTCCCTTTTCAGGTGAACTAACCTATACCTAATGCATAAGTCATTTTTGTTTTTTACTTGTCTTCTGAATTTACTTATTCTGTACATTGTTCTTTGGTTATGTGCATGAAATTAGACCTAATTTTATGAAACAGACTCATAGGAGTGGAAGCGTTTTCACAACTTTTTTCCCTTCTTTTTGCTTTTCAATATTGTACTTAAGACTGAACAATACCAAAACAACCATCATCTGTTACTGTGTAAATACCACCATCTAACTCAGTCCTTTGTATTCTTTGTTCTTTTGAGACTCTTCTTTTCTAACATACACTTTACTAGAGAGCAATCTTTATTTGTTTCTGATACATATTACAAAAATTATTTTTCTTCATGTGGCACAGTGGTATTGTTGTTTTAAGCAACAATACCACTGAATATTTTCTCTTCCCTGGTGTGAAAAGAAATCTGATTTGTTCCCTTTCTAAGTTTAGGTAGAAACCATAAAATGCCTTGTTACTTCTTTCATTGGGTTGGGTTGGCCAAAATGACTCAAGTAAACGAAAAAGACAAAAAAAAAAGTTTTTGAATCTAGCAGCCACAGGCACCTGGTGCTTCAAAAATGGAAAAGGGGAGGGACCAGTTTCATCACATAGAGCCTCCATGTGCTTCTGCTCCCCAGTTACAGATAAAACAACTGCTAGATTCACTCTTAACACCAAAATAAATAAATGTTTCACAGCCCTGGCCTGGCTTGGTGGCACACATGTAACCCCAGCACTCAGGAAGCTGAGGTATTAGGCCATAAGTTCAAGGCCAACCTGGACTACATAATTTAGAATCAAAACCAGCCTAAACTACATAGGGAGCCCCTGTCTCAAAAAACTTTAAATACATACACTTTGTAGACTCTTCAGACTTTCATAGCATCGACTGCATCATTTATTGGGTTATCTTTATCTACTAAACCTTAAATGATCAAAGGCTTATTTAGAATACAAATAAAAGATAGCTAAGCATATGCCACTTGCTATGTGTGGTAAGGTATAAAGGCTCACAAGAATAGATGAAAGTTGTGTGTGTTGCATATACAGAGTTAGAAGAGATACCCAGGTTTTACGTTCTAAAAACAACTGTTGCATTTAGAGATAATAGAATGCCAAGGACATTAATGATTAGACAGAATTGAGAAAATATATTAATACCATCAATCTAAAGGAATTATGTTGGAGTATCAGTATAAATTTTATTTCTCTATATTAGTTTGTATAATAGATTATACAGTATATTTATCTCTCACTTGCAAATATGAAGTTTAAAAAATAAACTATATTTCAGGTGATAATTTGATTTGGAGCAGGTAAAAAATATTTTCATCTTTTTGTTTTATGGCTTCTTGAATCTGACTTTTCAGTGTTAAGATGTACTTAGTGATATAAATGTAAGCATTATTCTCCACCAAAATTCGGCACCCACTCATTGCAAAACTGGTGGGTCATTTCTGGTTTTCATTTTCTGTTAAGAGTTGATTAGACGTTGGGGCTGAGGATTTAGTTCAGCGGCATAAGCGCCTGCCTTGCAAGCAGGCAGTCATGAGTTCAATCCCTGGTACCGATAAAAACAAAAAATGAAAAAGACCAAAAAAAAACAGTTGATCAGACTTTGAAAACTGTAAGGGTATCTCTAAGAGATTTTACATAAAAGTTTATTCCATAATCAATTCAAGTTTTTTAGGCTATTTGAGTTTTTAAAAACAACATAAAGATAACTTACATTGTACAACAGGCTGCTGGTGCAGAAAACTTCTTCAGACATCTGTGTGACAACAGTGATACACTTAGCTCATTTTTTACTGTGGTATATTATTGACAATGACTGCATATTTCAAATACAAGGTTAGCATGAATTAAATGTACAAAACATATTTTCCTGCTTTTTAAAAAAAAAGTTTAAATGTATGATATTGGCAGATTTCCTTTAATACAACTTTTACGGACTGTTTTATCAGTCAAAGCAAAATATTTAAGGATCTCAGATGCTCATATTCCTTTGATTAAAAGTTCTGTGTGTTTTATGTGTGTATCTTATTTTCTTTAATTTTTCATTTGTATTTTTAAAATTTCTTCAGTAATGAAAAAACAGAATATTAAAATGTGTTGACAAAATACATGATGTCAATGAGAAAACAAACTGAAATATTGGGAACTGGATTTTATGTGAATTTAAAGTCTGCCATTTTAACCTGGCAGGTATTTCCAGTCCATGATTTCTCTGGCACATTTGAGTAAGGTTCATCCTCCTCTTTGGCATTTTAACTGGAAACCTCAGTGCTTTTGGTTCTCCTTGTTTGTGATAGCTATGTACTATAAAGTTACCACAAAAACTGGATTTGTGAATACTGAACCATCCTTTCTAGGGTAAATGTAGGGTTAGTTTTCTGCAAGTCTTCGGGCACATTTGTCAACTGATCAATACATAACCATATTTTGTGTTTATTTCTATTCAAAGAATAGATAGATAACTACTCAATATTATATATATGTATGTATATTTGCTTTGTTAAAATTGAACTGATGGCCAATAGCACTATAACCTTTGCCCAAATGAAGCCTGGCTAACCAAAGTATTTCCTTTATGAGGCATAGCAAAGTCTTCTTATGCTTACACTAAATAGCATGTCAACACTTCACATACAGGCCTTTTTTTTTTTTTTTTTTTTTTTTTGTCTTTTTCATTTTTTTATCGGTACCAGGGATCGAACTCACGACTGCCTGCTTGCAAGACAGGCGCTTATGCTGCTGAGCTAAATCTCCAGCCTCCGTACAGGCTATTTTAAACAGCAGTATCACCAGTATAAAGTGCAAAAATGTGACAACATGGTACTAAATAGGCCACACTAAGCATACTTGTTTACAGCATAAAAACTGAGAAAAGAGGATAAAACATCCTTTTTTGACATCAGTTGGGAACATATGCATTGGGTGACTCTGGTTTTTTGTTATCTCATGAATGTCTCCAAATAACTCTGAAAATACCATAGGTATTTGTTTTTGGGGTCACAAATGAATTTGAGCTAGTAGGCAAATTTACAAATACAGAATTGTGAATAATGAGGGTCAAACTGTATAAGCTTTCCCAATTAGTGAAAACTACAAAGTTACTTTTATGTTATACTTTTAGTGGTTTAATCATGGTAATAGAAATAAGGGTAGAATGGGTAGAAGCTGAAAGAGTTTTGAAGTGCTTGTTAGAAAAAGCCTAGACTGCTGTGAATGAAATTTTAAAGGTGATTCTGTTGACTCAGAAAGAAAAAAAGAGCTATAGAAAAAGTATCTCTCAAAGAAGTAACCCATGGCAATATGTTAGTAAAACTGTGGATAATAAAGAATATTATAATGACATTTAAGAAATGGGGCACACATTTTTGGACAGTGGGAAAAAAACTGTTATGAAGTGGCAAAGAATTTGGCTGAATTGTGTTCATGTTGTAGTGTTACTTAGAAAGTAGAATTTACAAGTGTTGACATTGAAATTTTAAACTAGGCATGATGGTACACACCTGTAATCCCAACATCTGGGAGGCTGAAGCAAAAGGATCACCATGAGTTTGAAGCCAGTCTGAGTTACATAGTAGGTACAAGGCTAGTCTGAACTACATAGGAGGCCCCTGTCTTTAAAAAAAGAAAAAAAGAGAGGAGAGTAACTTTAAACTAGGCATTGTGGTGCATGCCTGTAACCCTAGCATTCTGGCAAGCTAAGGCAGAAAAGAAAAATCACAAGTTCAAGCCCAGACTGAGAAATTTAGTGATTCAGTGAGACCCTCCCTGTCTCAAAACAAAATAAAACAATTTAGAGACACTGCTCAATCCAGAGCAATCTTCAGTACTGCAAAAAGAGAAATTGGAAAGTTGGCTGCAGAGATTTCTAATCAAGGTGTTGAAGGTGCAGTTTGACTCTCCCTGTTAGTAAAATCCAAGGAGAAAAATTACTCGAAGACAATTATTAAGCAAAAGGGACACAAAACTTAAAAGATTCTCAGCCTACCCATTTCACAAAAATTGTGAACACTAAGGATGTGGTCAAGACGCCATTTGATAAACAGGGTAGTATGTGTAAAGCCACAAACCTAATCACCTAGCAAGAAGACTTGTCAGTTTGAACTTAAGAGGAAGGAGAGAGAAAGAAATGAAAGAAGGCTGTCACATTCCTTGAGTTTTTGTGAATATGTACTGTTCTTCAAAACAAGAGAAGGGTGGTCCCCAAAGTAATTTAGAGATTAAGGCTGCCTCTTCAGTTTCAAAATGGAGGAAAGAGGCATCACCTTGCTTTCAGTAGGCCAGGTGGCTTTCACCCAAGCCTATGGGTGGGGGGCCACCCAGATTGTAGGGGTCTAGCACCTGCCTGGCAAAGTGGAGTTGGAGGGCAGAGCCTTAAACCAGTGAGTATTCTGAGCCTTTATGTCTTATAGAATTTACCTTGTGGGAGCTAGGGATTAAGCTCGATGGTGTAAGTGCCTGCCTGGCAAATGTGAGGTCATGAGTTCAATCCCTGGTACCAAAAGAAAAAAGAAAAAAAGGAATTTACCTTGTGGATTAGACACTCTTGAGATCCCTTTTCTTCTTTGCCATTTCTCCTTTTTGGAATAGAAATATCTATCCCTTGTATTGGCTTATTTTATTTTTGAAGCCCATAGCTAGTTTGGTTTCACAGGTTCACAACTAGAGAAGAGTTTACAACTAGAGAAGGGTGAACCATTTCTTGAGTCTCAATCATATCTGATTCAGATGATACTCAGGTGACACTATGGATTTTAGACTTTGGAACTGATAGTAGAATGAGTTAAGACTTTGGGGGCTGTTAGAACATAATGAATCTCACATGTAAGAAGGGCATGAGTTTTGTGAGACCAGGGATGGAATGCTATTGACTGAATGTTTGTGTCCCCCCAAATTCATATGTTAGAATCCAGTGTGGTGGTATTAGGCCTTTGATAGCTGATTACAACATGAGAGCTGAGCCCTCATAAATGATACCATTCTCATTATAAAAGAGAGCCCAGAGAACTCCCTTGGCCTTTCTGCCTTATATGGTTGCAGTGACAAGATGCCAATTTTTAAACCAGAAAGTGGACACTCAGCAGATACCAAATTTGCTGGTGTCCTAATGTGAGATTTCCCAGCCCCCAGAACTAGGAGAAATAAAAATCTACTGTTTGTATGCCACCTCGCCTGAGATGTTTTGTTGTAACCCAAATGGATTAAGACAAGCTTTACTCTACCTATATTTGTATTATAGTGTTATTGTCTTGAATTATAAACATGCAAATTTGTATTCATACACTACAGATATACCCAGAAAAATTTACTTTTGGAAACTAGAAGGATAGAGCTGTTTGGACTAATTCATAGAATCATTATTAAAAAGACTTATTTCTAAAATATATGATTTAAAAAATAAAAATTTTAAAACTTCAGAAAATATATTTCAATTGTTAGCTTATCATTTGACTGCTGTTTATCATCCTGTATCATAGGGAGTTTGAAAAGTAGTTTTAGCTTTCAAGATATTTTATTTATTGCATCTTCATAAATGCATGTTATATGCATGTGCATACTGGTAGAAAAATAAAGTTATTTTTAAACAAAGTCTTGTATTAAAATGCTATATAACTCTAGAACAGAAACAGCCTTGAAGGAGTGCTGCTTAACTCCCAGCAGGTGATGCCGTCCCTGTTCTCCATGTGTTTAACTGGCTATGGTACCAGAAGGTTGCTGCAGTTGATTTTTGTTTTGCTCATGTTGCTTTTTCTGAAGGGCAGGGTTATGTTTGTTGTGCCAAGTTCTTAAAAAGCAAGAAGGCTTGCCAACAGGTTTGTTGAGGTCCCTCGGGATGTCATGAAGGAGAAGAGATTTGTATCAGTGATAATCAAGCTGCTGCAACCCCTTGGAAGATGGTGTGTGCCCTGCAGAGCTGGGAATTGTTGATGTACATCTTTGCTGGCTGTCAGGAAGATAAGAACAAAATGTATTCCAAAACCAAAGATAAGATAATCTAGGCATCTGTTGGGTGGCGCCCAGACGCTATTTTATTTATCTAGGAATTTTCTCTGTGCTTGTGCTTAGAGAAGAGAGGAGTCATTCAGACAGTATAAAGATGTATGGCTGCTTTGGTGTACTGTCAGGGACCTGGTGTACAGACAGGCGCCCACATGTCCCTCCTGTCTCCAGCTTCTTAGCTCTGATCTCTATTGCCAGATCACAAACTAGTAAAAGGGAGGAAAAACATAGGTTATAAGGAAAGAACCCCTCATAGTTGAAAGTAGTATCTAGTTTAAGGGTGAGAATTGGACGGTGGTTTCAGTTTCATCTCTAATTAACTATTCCACTTTTGATAATTTTCTGCTCTTGAAGCTCCTGTGACATAAGGGAGTTGGAAAAGATTTTCTCGTCAGTTCCTTGCATCTCTCATGTTTTATCATTTTTGATTCTCTGTTGAAGCTGCTACCAAAGTTTTTATTATCCTTTTAAGTCATAAATTCTCTCAGTGAAGACCATTGCAGATTGTGTTTATTACTAGGCAACTTACTGCAGTGCACAGTGGTCTTCACTGATGGATACTTAAATTTAATACATAGTAGGATTAGCATTCTGTGTCATGCTTGGAGTGGGGGAGGGGCGGGGAGAAAAGGGGAAATAAAATGTACTAAGATGTGTTATGTACATGTACCAGCTCCCCACAATGAATACACTATAAACATGATTAATAAAAAATTTTTAAATGATTTTTAAAAAGAGACATATCCTGTCAGAGTAGATAGCTGCTGCTATTTATTATTTCTAAAAATCTAAACATGGATTAAAATGCCTCTCAAAGATATTGTTGGAATGAACTTTTAAGAAAAGTTCTGAGAAACCAAGAGTTGAGGTTGGTAGTTTGTTTTTTCTAGTGATGTTTTGTGACTACATACATTAAAAACTTGTGCCAATAGGAAAAAGATTCTTTTATTTAACTTACAGCTTTATTGTAAGCACCATGGATTGATGAATTGGTTAAGAGGCCTTTGACTTCATTTAGCAGAGCTTTCAACTCAAGCTGGCTTGAGTTTTTTCCTCATTGGTTTTACCTAGTCACTTCTCTTTCCTGCCCCAATCACTCAGGCTAATCAGGCCTTCACTGAAAAAGATCATGAGACGGAAAATAGAAACTGAGTGGGAATCCATTACTACTGCCCTCTATATTTGCCTCTTTTTTTTTTCCTTCCCTTCAGTGAAGATTATGGAAAAAACTTTAAGGATATTACAAATCTCATCAATAACACCTTCATTCGTACTGAATTTGGCATGGCGATTGGTCCTGAGAATTCTGGAAAGGTGAGACTCTTATACATGGAAAACTGATGTTCAGTGGCACATGTAGTACTGCTAGATGTTATTCTTGAATTATCCAGTGATGCACAGTATTCTATTTTAGTTTATAGTATTGCTATATTTGAAAATTAAGTATAGTTTATTTAATACTTATCACAAAAGAATGGAATTCAGCACATAGATTTTTGTTTTTAGTCCCTGACCAAAAGGTACCAAAACTCTTCATACTTATGAGATAGTTGTTTAGCATTGCAATATGTAGTCACTACAACAACATTTTAGTCTTCAGGGAAACTGACCAGCCTCAGAAATGCAAGTATGATGTCCTAGCTTAATTTAGCGTGGTACATTTTGGTAAGACTAAGATTTGAGGAGTAGAATAAAACAACTAATCTGTATTTATAACTCTTCTTACTTTTGGAACTAAAATATTCATGATTGTTATTTGGTAAAAATGGTACAAGAACTTTCTGTGCTAAATCTGACCTTTCGTGTTCTTGATCAGGTGATACTAACAGCAGAGGTATCTGGAGGAAGTCATGGAGGAAGAATCTTCAGGTCATCAGATTTTGCAAAGAACTTCGTGCAAACAGATCTCCCTTTTCATCCTCTGACTCAGATGATGTATAGCCCTCATAATTCTGATTACCTTTTAGCCCTCAGCACTGAAGTAAGTCTCATTGAGGAATTTGGCTTATAGTCCCAAAATGTATTGTCTCAAAAGGATTCTAGGGGCTGGAGATTTAGCTCAGCAGTATAAGCGCCTGCCTTGCAAGCATGTGGTCATGAGTTCAATCCCTGATACTGATTTAAAAACAGAAGGATTCTATAGATAATGCTTTTATATTGGACTTCTTTCTGTTTTCCTTACAAAAGAAGTATGTATTTTTTTTTTCATTTTTTTCCCACTTGGTTAAAGTTATAATTTCTGTATGCCATCTGTTCCAGGTAAGTATGATGTATAGTTGCCATAATTATTCATGTGAATAAATGTGTGCTGTTGGAGTAAGGAGGTAGAAAATAGTTTAAGGTACAAGAATAATTTGTCATATTGCTAATATTGTTACTGTTGCTTTCCCATGATAAAGCAATCTTTATTTTTTCTTTTCTATGAATTTCTTAGTATATATAAAACCATACTGATTTCTGTATTAGATAACTAAAATCTCAAATCCCTGCACTTCTTACCACATTCCTGTCCCTTCCCCAGAAACCACTATCCCTGCAAAGCCATCCTGCCTTTCTGAAAGTTCTTTAAGGAGGACAGTTAGTTTTTCCTTTCCTGGAGGGTCAGTCTCCTGTCCTAGAGTTAGGGGCCCATAGCTGCATGGCTAGATTGTGATAGTTACAACTGCCCTTTATGTTTATGTGGCTTTTCTCTTCAAAGTTCTTCATATGGTCTCCTCAACAATAGAATCAAATGGAAACAAGCTAGTTGACCTACAATTCTCCAGCTTCCAATTTAAATATAACAAATTGGTCACTTCTTTGTAGAGCAGCTATGTTTTTAACAAGCTCCCCAAGTGGGACTGTGCTGTAAAATTTGAAAACCATTGCTGTGCAGACTGTTCTGGAACAGAAACAAGACCACCAAATGTGAGCCAGTTAGGCTAAGCAAATGTGGCATAGGGAAGGCATCAGAAGAGAGGTCCTGGTGCTGGGCCTTCTATGGGAAGATGTTTGAGTAGAGGTATGGCTGGGGACCCTGCAACAGGTCCGTTTTATGCTTATCCAGTGGAGACCAGAAAAAGAAAAATAGCTAGCAGAGTTATGGGGGAAGAAGAGCAGGGGACAGTACTGACCAGTGGTGTTTAGGTCTTAGAGAAATTAGCCTCTAGAAGCTTGAGGCCAAAGCTCTACAAAGGTAGCCAGGGAACCTCCACTGAAATGTACAAAACCATATATTCCATCTCATCTCCATTTCCAAGTATCTTAAGGTTGGTAAAGTAAAGCTGTCTTCAAAAATAGAAAAGTAGGATGGGGGAAAAAAGAAAAAAGAATAGAAAAGTAGGGGCTGGGGATTTAGCTCAGCGGCATAAGCACCTGCCTTGCAAGCAGGCAGTCGTGAGTTCGATCCCCGGTACTGATAAAAAGGAAAAAGACAAAAAAAAAAAAAGAATAGAAAAGTAAAGCTAGATGTGGTGGCACATGCCTTTAATCCCAACACTCAAGAGGCTGAGGTAGGAGAATCGTGAGTTCAAGATCAGCCTGGGCTACAAAGTGAGCTCACGGCCAGCCTGAACTGCATAGCGAGATCCTGTCTCAGAAAAGACTAAAAAAAAAAAAAAAAAAAAAAAGAAAAGTAAGAAAGTACAACCCTACAATCTCCTCTTCTACCTGAAAATTTTTTCCAATTAAGGGTAAATTTGAAGTATAAATAATTGGAGTAGAGAAAATGGACCAGTTTAGACTGAATTACAAATAAATGATGCCATACCCTGTTGTGCTTATGTGTAGAACTAAATAAGTTAGAAATGGTGGGATGGGGGCTGGGGATTTAGCTCAGTGGCATAAGTGCCTGCCTTGCAAGCAGGCAGTCGTGAGTTCGATCCCTGGTACCGATAAAAACGAAAAAGAAAAGAAATGGTGGGATGCGGGATATTACCAGAGGAGAGGAAGTTAAAGGAAAATGGTAATAAGAATGTGTGAACACTGCGGAGTAACCCTGCCTAGTTGGCCCCATTCAGTTTCAGCTGTACATTGTTGCCTCAGTCCCACCTCCATTATTCTGAGCTTAAGAAGTGCATGTCACCAATATAATTGACACTGTTCAGTCTTCATGTTACTAAACCTGTTGCATTTCAAAGTATTGGCCAGGCCCTCCTTGGGGACACACCACTTGCGTGGCTCTGTAACATCATTCACTTTGTTTATTTTTCCTCCTGGCCATGCCTTCTTGGTTTCTTAAACTCCTTTCTGTTTGCCCTTAACATGGCTACTGCTCATTTCACTCTGATCAATATCTTCCACTCTTCATTTTTACCATTTACAATGTAATATTCTCAGATCTTTACCTCTAGCCCTGGATTCCTACAAGGCATCAAATTGTTTATCTTGCTGCATCCTGGGTATCTCTAATGTGGTGCCGTATAGGTACTTCAAACTCAATCCAAAACTCAACCACTTTCCTGCTCTTCTCTCAGATATGCTCTTTTTCCCTGAACCCTTACTCTAGTTGATGTATTTTTATGTTTCTTATACCCTAGTACAAAACCAGGAGGCATTGAGCACATGCATGCACACACACATGCACCTCATCCATCCTGCTCTACAAATGAAAAGTTATCTATTCATATTGTTGCTTCTAAATTCTTGCTGATCCTATTCCTGAAAGCCACAATCTAAGACCTCATTAACTCTTACTGAACTAATAATGTGTCACTTATTTACTGCCTGTCCTATTTACAACTCTCTGAAATACATCTTTCCTATTCTCATACAAGTACATCAACTAAAAAAATTAAATTTCTATCATTCCCCTTTTTGGACCTCCTTCCTGAGTATGCCTTTTATATGATAAAAACCTGATTCTTCAGTCTGGCCTTTAGGAAAGTTTTCTTCCTTACCCTTCTCCACACTTTTTCACCTTGGAACTTTTACACTATTAATGTCTGCTGAGTTTTATTTCCTTGCAGACCCTATAGTATTTTGTCACCTTTGCTAGTACTGGTTTTTCTTTGTAGTAACTTGTCTACTGCTTGTCTTCTGTTGCTTACACTGCTCATCATCTCAGGGTCAGTGCAGATATCTTCTTCAGGACCCCAAAGACTTCCTCTCCCTGTGTCTCCTCTAGACTCTTTTCGTAACACATGGTATTGAACTTTCTTTTTGTCTGTGGCCCTTGTAAAACTGTGAGATCCTTGAGAACAGAGAATGTGTTATTCATCTTTGTATCCCCAGTGCAACATGTAGTATGATGCCTGGCACATAGTGGGCACTTTAATATGCAGTTGTTATTCCAAACTTTAGAGATCCTCAAGGAACCCAAATAAGTTGTGTGTGTATGTGTGTGTGTGTGTGTGTGTGTGTGTGTGTGTGTGTGAATGTGAAGCTCAGGCGGCTCTGATGGAACCTCAGTGTGTGTTTTTACAGTCCTGAATGTTTGAATATGAATTATTAAAGGTCAAACAAGCAGCTGCACAGGATAAAGCTGGAATTTTGATAAGTCATTTATAATCTTTCAGAATGGCCTGTGGGTCTCCAAGAATTTTGGGGGAAAATGGAAAGAAATCCACAAAGCAGTATGTTTGGCCAAATGGTGAGTAACAGAAGACTCCATCTGTGTAAAGCCCTAAACCTTTCCTTATAGTACTGCCAAAAGTCACATGAATAAATATTGAGCACATGCTGTGTGCCAAGTGCTTATTCTTCAGGGTGCCGTAAGGGATACAAGAGAGGAGTCTGACACAGATCTTGAACTGGAGGAACTTCTACTTATGTAAGAAAAGAAGGCTTGGTCTCAGTACATGTTAGAGTATAACAAAGGCATCTGACTGAGTAACTGCTGCCTAGAAAAGATTTATTCTCTGTATCTGTGACATCAGTCAGAACATAACAAAATACAGCTTTAATTTGAGGATTTTAGTATGTCTGTGCACCAAGAATTATACTCTGTTGTCTAGCAGTTCATTTGAGTTATGTAGGACACAGTAAGAAATCAGAAAAAAAAATTGAAAGAGTTGCACTGTTCATACACAAAAACTCACTCACTTCTCTGGACAGGACTCCCTGTCCCTGCCAGGTGCATGGTTGAAGGTGACAATGTGGCGGGAGCTCTAACTTGTTAGTTTGATCACCTTGATTCTAACCTGGTTGTGCTGCTAGCCAACAGCTTAATCTCTCTGGGCTTTAGTTTTTCTTTCTGTGGTTTGGGGGATATGAGGAGATGGTTGAACAAGATTAATAACCTTCATGCCTCCACAATTCTTTTTAGGCTCAGATCCTTGTTGAGAGTTTCTTTTTTCTTTCACTAATTTGACAGATTTGTTCATCAGACTTCCCAGTTTATAGCAGATTTCTGCCAGAGATCAGTTCTGTGGCTGCTAGCAACAAACATATAACAGCATTAGAATTGCAGCCTGAGAGCTAGAAGAAGGGAGAAAAATTATAAAAGAACAAAAAAAACAGCATATGGAAACACTTAGTGCCATGTAAAAATGAAAGTTATTTTCAAATGGTGTTTTATTTTGTGTCCTATACAAGATTTGTTACTTTCATAATGCTATATTACTTTGCCCTAAATATAACTATGCTAAAAAAAAATGTTAAATAAATATAACCAGGTGACCAGTACTACAATGACTTTTACTTTTTTTTTATACCGGGAATCAAACTCGCAACCTTGTACTTTTCAGGCAGGCACTTATGCCGCTGAACTATATTCCCAGCCCTACAGGCTACCAGTAACTCTGCTCTCCATCAAGTGTAACCAAGTGTGAAATCACTTAATACTAGATAAAGAAAGGACACATACTTGAGTAACTTCTAATAGGAACATTGTATCATGTTTTGATATGATCAGTGTTCATAATGATGACCTATACCTAAGCATAAGACAAGTAATTTTGATGATTAAAATTTACCTTTAAAAATGAAAGTTATTTTCAAATGGTATTTTATTTTGTATCTTATACAAGGTTTCTTTTTATTTAAGGGTTCTTACTTTTATAATACTACATTACTTTACACTAAGTATAATTGTCCACTGGTAGCTCTTTACTCACCTTTTAGCTCTATGATTTCTGGAATTTATAACCTACAGTACTGAAAGTACATTCTCAAACCCAGCACCTAAGCACTCTCACAATCTAAATCGTATTCTCTGAAAACTCCCTTTCTTGGTTAATATGTTAAATAATTCAACTTCTGGCCTAATTGTCTACTTAAGATGAAAGAACTAAATTATTTGGGTGATTCAAAGCACTAAGATATATTCTAAGATGAAAAAAGCATAAAAGGTAGTACTGACCTAAAGAAGCCAATTAGTGTGGTAGAAAAGATAGGCTGTACACTATGCAAAAAGCTAAACAGGGGGCCAGTAAATGCTGAGTTGGCTACTACAGAAAGGGATTGCTCCACAACAGGATTTCTCAGCCTTGTCACTAACAACATATTGGGCCAGATAACTTCTTATTGAAGGGGCTGTACTGGACATTGTAAGATGTTCAGCATCATCACTGGCCTGTACCCACTACATGCTACTAATGACTCTTACATGTCCCTATTGTGACAACTAGAAGTATCTCCAAACATTGCCAAATATCCCCTGAAGGCAGAATTATTCCTGTTTGAGAAGCCACTGTTCTAGAAGTTTGCAGCACAGAAGCCTCATTGGAATGACCAATGAAAGCTTCACAGGAAAGCTAGATTTTAAGCTGAAACCAGAAAATTATGAGAGTACAATTTGGTTACATAAGAGAAAAGCATTTGGAAGGAAACAGTACAATTCCCAAGGCAGAGCTGGAGACCAGTTGAAAGAGTTCAAATGAAGCAGTAGACTGTAGAAAACACATGGAGTCAGGTTGTGTGAGCTTGACTGATAGGCCATAGGAGAATCAGGTGCATAGCTCCTGAGAATGCTGTGTCATCTGGTACCAATGGATGAGAATTATTAGACATCCCAGGGACTTTGTGACCAATGTTGACACATTCTGTAGCAGTCTTAAAGCATCTTTTCCCTGTTGTCTTTGTAGGGGATCAGGAAATATCATCTTCTTTACCACCTATGTGAATGGATCCTGCAGTAAGTATATTTTAGTTCTAGAAAAAATCATTGTGCTATTCATTCATGTACGTTGTTCTGGATCATGCAAGGTAGAAATAAAAAAAATCTTTTCTTCTCCTAAACTAAAGATACCCATTAACAATTTTTAAAATTTCAAAAGTACAACTGAAGGGCTGGGGATTTAGCTTAGTAGTATAAGTGCCTGCCTGGTAAGTATGAGGTTGTGAGTTCAATCCCGGGTACAAAAAAAAAAAAAAAAAAAAAAAACCAAAGTACAATTGACTTACTACAGGATGTCCAGTAAAAATATAGGCTATTCATGGAGGCAGTACACTTAATCATAGCAATATATTTATATAAAGCAAATATTGGGCTAATCATCAGTTAAAAGATATGATAATTTCTGCAAGAGCATCAGTTATATTTGTGTTGGTGGAGCCATTGGCTTCTTTGTCTGTGGCATAATTTCAAAGCAGAATCTTTTATTATTCAGTAAATGTCTGAATGCTTGCTATATACTAAACATTGTTCTAAGGAGAGAGAAAACAAAATACTCAAGGCCCACTTTCATGGAACATAAATTCAAGTAAATGTGTTTGATGACAAGACAATGAAAACTAAAACAAGATGATTTAAAATACAATAAGATAATTTTAAAGTGTACCATGAAGAAAGGAAAGCAATATTCTGTGGTCGTGCTACTTTTATGTTATACTATACTGGAATTAAAAGAACTCTATATTTCCCATCCAGAATAAAATCTCATATTTGCAGAATGAAACCCAAATGTGAATTCCCTGTATCTGATGCTATATTAATCAACTTGCAAAGGATTAAAAATGTGTTTGATATAAAATTAAGAGCAATTCTAAAACACTCATCAATAAATGAAATTTTAATTAATATTTTGTCTTGTTTAAGAAGCTGACCTTGGAGCACTGGAATTATGGAGAACTTCAGACTTAGGGAAAACCTTCAAAACCATTGGCATGAAAATCTACTCATTTGGTCTGGGAGGACGTTTCCTTTTTGCCTCTGTGATGGCTGATAAGGTAAGTAGTAGTCTCTTTCTTTGGGGTCTCTTATCTCTGTAAATGTGCCTCGTAGATACCCTTTTTACTATTTAATACTGACAGAGCTTCTTGTCTTTTTGTAGTATTTAATATCCTTGTAAGGTTTGAGGTGATTCTCTTTACTGAGACTGATTGACCCTCATGGGCCACTCTGCCCTATAACCTCTTGTCACCATGTGAATTCTGGCCTTGTATTTTAGATATGGAGACCTAGAATTTAGGCTTGCTAAATTGCTAATTAGGCTTGACTCTGAGGTAGATATCTGAAAACAAGCAGTCTACTTGTGCAGTTCAATAATAGTAATAAAAACAAGTAACACAAATTATCTACTATGTACTTGCTACTATTCTAGGTTCCTGAAATACAGCAGTGAACAAAATAGATACATTTCCTGCTTTCAAGGCTTGTTTTCAAATAGATACTAAATAAATAAGTATAACAGGTAATAAAGCTATGAAATAATCTAAAGCAGTGGAGGGAAACAAAGTGATAGAAACTGAGGTGGTGCAATTATAGACAGGCTGGGTGTTCTCTCAGTAACGGAGTGTGGATTGAGAACATGACGTGTGGACATCCAGGAGGGGAACTAGGTGAGGAAGAGCCAGCACACAGACAGACACCTTGGCTGGAGCACGTCCATCTGTTGAAGGAAAAGGGAGAAGGGCAATGTGACTGGAGAATAGGGGAGAGTGTTCAAGGATGAACAAGACAGGGAGCCAGAAGCCAGACCATGCCGGGCCTTTCTAGGTCACAGTACAGATGTTGGATTTTACTCTATGTGTTGATGATCTGTGAAAGGGTTAAGCTGGGGTGTGATGTGATTTGGCTGTGTATACACACAGTAGCCTGAGATGGGGAGAAAAATGGAAGCAGCAAGGGCAGCTGGGAGGCTACTACAGTGCCACGTAAGAGAGACAGTGGGTAGGAGCAGGTAAGTGACAGTAGATGAGGGGGGAAGTAGTGAAATCGTAGATATATTTTCAAATACATTGCTAATGGGACTTGCTGATGGATCAAATGTGCACTGTGGGCTGCATATGATGGTGTACAACTATAATTTAGCCCTCAGGAGCCTGAGGCAGGAAGTTCGTGAGTTCAAGGCCTTCCTGAACTACTTAGCAAGACCTTGTCTCAAAAAAAAAAAAAAATGTGCACTGAGAGACAGTAAGGGAAAGGGTAACTCTGGAGAGTCTGTCTTGAGCTGTTGGAAGGCTGGGATCGGCATTTTACGAGATGGCAAAAGCTGCAAGAGGAGTAGGTTTGAGATGCTTATTGGACGTCTAAGACGACATGTCCAGTAAGCATTTGAGTATATGACTCACAAAATTATGTAGTGTTTAAACCCATGCAACTAGATGATTTCTCCAGGAGAAATAAGTAGGTAGAGCAGTGCTGGGAGGATTGAGAAACCCTGAAGCACCACGACACTGAAAGTTGGGAAGAGAAGACTCTATCAAAGACTAGAAGGGAGGTACCAGTGAGATAAAGGGAAATCAGGCCAAGGCACTGACAAGGGAAGAAAGGGGAGACAGTGTTTCAGGAAGAGGAAGTTATCTGCTTTGTAAACTCACGTGAGATGTTGAGTTACATGAGTTCTGAGAATTACCTGTGGGATTTGGCAAAATAAGGTTGTTGGTGACCTTAACAAAAACAGTGTCATTGGAGAAGTGGTTAAAAGATTGATTGCAGTGGGTTTAGAGAGAACTGCGGATGAGGAAATAGCACGGTAAGGACAAACAGTTCAAGTAATTTTGTAATAATCTTCCCAACAACCTTGTGAGCTAATACTTTAATATTAGTTTTATAAGTGAACAAGTTGAGTGACTTGTGTAGGGTCACCCAGTGGTAATATCTGGTGCCCTGATGGAAATCTGTCAGATTCCAGAGCTAGCCTCCTTAGACTGGGCTACTGTCTATAAAAAGTTTCTGCCAAGTGTTTTTGAATTCTAGTTTCTGCAAAGCAATTAGATGTCTCAGTATAAATTAAGTAAAAAGCTGTTCTTGTCACTGAACTTTACAGAGTATTTAACCTAAAGAAGCCAGAGATTGATTCTCATTCCCTGGCTAACTGTATCTGGTAACTCATTTGAACTGTTTATTAATCCAAGTGTGGTGGCACAAATGTGTAATTGAGAAGTGTTGTCAGTTTGAGGCCAGCATGGAACTGTGTGGCAAGGTGGTAGTAGTAAGATCCTGTCTCACAAACAGAAACTGTTTATCAGAGAGTGAACTTGAACTGCTTTTGTAATGTACTCTATTACCAACCAAATACACTGTCATCATTTCCTTGTAGTAATTTCAGAGTCTTCCTTAGGCTGTTCCAGCCCATGCATGTTGCCTGTATCACGGTTATTCTATGAGCTCCTCAAAGACATGTCACATCTTCTTTGTGATGTCTCAAGCATGGATTTCATCTTCATTTTCTAATTTCTTTAATTATTCAGTCCTTTGGGTTGTGCCAGAAAGGGACCAAACTTTTATTCAGCAATCATCACTTTTACAATTACCTAAGTAAGTAATATGCAAATAACTGTAAAGCTAAGCTAATATGATCCCATCAAATCCTTAGCTCTGCTGAAGGAAAATGGGATATCAGAGATTGGGAGCATCATCAGAATGAAGGATCCAAAAAGAAAGCCAAGTCAGCTTTATTTCTAATAGAATGGATTGTTCCATAGCCTCAGAGGGGTTGGAAATTGCTTTGATAATTGGTACTGTGACCTTTCTTGCATCCCCCACCCCGGGGAAATGAATAATAGAGATTTTAAGGTAGATATTGGCCTATTTTTCTAGGATACAACAAGAAGGATCCATGTGTCAACAGATCAAGGGGACACGTGGAGCATGGCCCAACTTCCTTCTGTGGGACAGGAACAATTCTATTCTATTCTGGCAGCTAATGATGACATGGTATTCATGCATGTAGATGAACCTGGAGGTAAGAGTCCTTTAATCTTTGGGGGTTTTTTGGTTTTGTTTTGTTTTGTTTTTTTGTCTTTTTCCTTTTTATCGGTACCGGGGATCGAACTCACGACTGCCTGCTTGTAAGGCAGGCGCTTATGCCGCTGAGCTAAATCCCCAACCCCAAGAGTCCTTTAATCTTTGAATGCATAGATTTTAGGCCTTGCTTTATGAAGCTTTCCTTTTTATATGTCAACTTTTTCTCTCACTTCTAGACATTTATTAGCACCCTACAGATCCTAAAGATAGTATGTTTCCACTTTAGTTTTTAGTCTTGATTTGTAGTTAAGGCTGGCTATGAACTGACTATGTTGCCAGGCTGGCCTTGAACTCATGGCAGTCCTCCTGCCTCAGCCTCCCAAGCGTTGGAATTAGAGGTGTGCACCACCACATCTTGCTGTGTTGACTTCTTTAAAGGCCACTTGTTTTGATAGTTACTGTGATTTGTGTATTCAAGAACAAGTGTGTTCTAGAAGTTAGCTGCTCAGAGTAGTCTGAAGAATTGTCAGGAATGGTATTGATTTGCTGTTATCAAGTAAGTAAAGGAATTCAGAACATTTAGCAGCTGTTAGCCATTTGACAAAGTAATTTCATCTGTTGAATCTAATGATAATAAATTGAGGGCATATATTTTGTTTATCTTTTCTATTTCATTTTTGTAGTGATTATTATATATTTTAAGTCCCTAATTTACTAGTACATTTTAGATGTACTTAAAGATCATATTCATCATAGAGAATCTGTACCTGTACATTATATATTTTAAGTCTTCTTTTTATGATAATTATATTTTGTACAAGAATCAATTTGCAACATATTGGAAGTTTAAAAATTGAACCTTTACCATAGATAGTTTAGAAACATTGTTCTAGAGTATAAAGATTTAGAAATGTGTAAAATATGAATCTAAATACAATGCCTCTAGCAGCAAAATATATCTTGGAAGAGCTTTTCTGTGGCATCTGAGTAACTCATTTATTATACAGCATTTCCTGTATTTCAGACACTAAACAGGGCACTAGAACTAAAATTAGGCATAAAGATCTTGAATATCAAACCTTGATGAACTTTTAGGACTGAATTTCCATCATGGAGACAGCTGGTATTTGGAGACATTAAATGATCTGGGCCAGTCAGTCATGTATGGCTAGACTGTTGCTTTTCTCTGTTCCTTACCAGAACTTAGTGTAGTTTGTTTGTCCATTTCAGATACCGGATTTGGCACAATCTTTACCTCTGATGATCGAGGCATTGTGTATTCCAAGTCTTTGGATCGACATCTCTATACTACCACAGGTGGAGAAACGGACTTTACTAATGTAACATCCCTCCGCGGGGTCTACATAACAAGCATGCTCTCAGAAGGTGAGTCCTGCCACAGCTGTCCTGCCCTGCTCCTTTAGCTCAGTGTTAGGATTGGAGACCATCAGGGGGCCTGAAGGTACTGTACTCCAGTAATGCACTTACCTAACCTACAAGCCTACTTGTGTATATTCTGGCTCTCTATTTTAAATAAGTTACGGTAACTAGACTTAGAGAGAAAAGCAACAGCAGAAAGAAAAATGTTTTAGAGTCAGTGTTGCTTACTTTGTTAGTCTTCCACATTAGGAGGTTTAGGCAGATAGGAATGAGTCTGAAGCTGAACTACTTTTCTTCTTATAGAGGGCATTGCAATAACCAGCCAGGATTTTTCTAGAGTTCTACTCCATGGCTTTATAGGGCTTAGCTTTATTACCCACAGATATGCAAATAAACAGAGAGTCTGATTGATTGATTGATTGGAGATAGGATATTTGTTTTTATTTTTATTAACTGCTTGCAGTGGCCTACAAGGTACTCAGTGACACTAGGTCCCTGTTTCTCCCCTGACCTTATCTCCAACATTTCTTTGATTTGCTCTGCACTCCACACACTAACCCCTTCTAGTCCTAAACTCATCAGTCACACACAACTCCTTAGTTTACAGACTTGTACTGCCAGTTCTCTCTGCGTCCCTGGATATATCTATCTGCAAGGCTGAGCACTTGTTCTTCAAGTCTTTGTTCATATGTTCCCTTCTGAATGAGACCTGCCCATTTTATTTTGAATTCCAATCTGCCCTCCTTCTCACACACGTACTCCCAATCCACCTTTAGCTATGCAAGGTTTTTCCATAGCACTTATTTTCTGATATACTGTAGAATTTACTTATTTACTCTTTCTAGTGCTTGTCTCACCCTACCAGTATATGTTTCACAAGATTTTTTTTCTTTTGTTCAGTAGTGTATTCCTAAAAGTTTACAAAAGTTTTTAGTTGGTAGGCTCTTGGTAAATGTTTGTTGAATGAATGAATTTTCCTTTCCTTGCTTTCCTAGTTGGTATTCCTCGGACCACGCAAAGCATATTAAATATAAACCTGCAATAGTTTTACCATTGAAAATAGAGAATAAGAAAGTTGGATGTAAGGAGAAGAAAATGAGATGTAAGGAGTAATGGGGTATGGGTGGTGGAGAAACAACAATTAGGAATTATTAGTCTAGCATACATATTCAAACCTTGAGCTAGGCATGGTGTACACACCTGTAATCCCAGCATTTGGGAGGCTGAGACAGGCGGTTGCAGCAAGTTCAAGGCTAACCTGGGCTACATAGTGAGTTCAAAGCCAGTCCAAACTACATAGCTTGACACTGTCTCAAAAAAAAAAAAACCTCGAGAGTCCCTAAGACCTGTCATGACCTTGTCCAAGTAGAGATGAGGATGCCTTTCCATGCCAGGTTTTTTCCTAAGCCATCAAAGGAGAATGGACCTCAGCCTATTTGTGTGAATCAGGAGTTAAAATGTGTGGCATTGTTCAGTTGTTATAACAAAATACCTAAGCAATTCATAAAAGATAAGAGGTTTATCTTGGCTCACAGTTTGAATGATTTCAGTCTATAGTCAGTTGTACCCATTCTTCTGAGCCTATTGAGCACATCTTGGCAGGAACATGTTATGGAGAAAGCCCCTTCACCTTACAGAAAGGAAGAAGGGACCAGGGTCTCAGTATCCCCTTCAAGGGTCCCTAGTGACATAACTTCTTCCACCTAGCCCCGCCTCTTAAAGGTACCTCTACCTGTTAGTAATGGCACAGGTTGGTGACCAACCCTTTAAGACATGGGCCCCAAGGGGGACATTTAAGACCCAAACTATAAAACAAAAGCTCTTTTTCTAATGGTATCAGCCCTAAATGATTTCTGGAACTCATTCAGTCTTGCTCAGGTGGTAAGCCTTTTACAAGTCTCATATTTGTTACTTACTTACTTAACATCACTGAGCCATTTTTGCAAGGCATTAACGGCTTGTGGGACTTGAGGGTTTAAATGATATTTTCTGGTCTCAGCAGAATGTTGTACAGTGATAAACTGACTATACTTGGTGCTTCCAGTGTATCAGACTGGTGATCATTCTTTCCCCATTTAGATAATTCTATCCAGACAATGATCACTTTTGACCAAGGAGGAAGGTGGAAGCACCTGCGCAAGCCTGAAAACAGCGAGTGTGATGCTACTGCGAAAAACAAGAATGAGGTTTGTGTGTGATAGTGTCGGATGTGCATCCAGAGAAGCTGCCAAGCCAGGTTTCTGAGTAATTTTGTACTAGATTAGGATTCATAGTTTCAGATGCAAAATTTGAAAATAAAAGTAATGAAATTAATTTAGACTTGGGAATTAGGAACTTTACAGAAAGATGAAAATATGGATTGTCTTTTAAAGAACAAAACCAGTGGCTAGCAATTTGTTTTTACTGACTTGTGGGATGAAAACAGAGTGAATAGATGTGCTAGTTGGGAGTCAGCATGGCATTGATGAGGCTTTAGGCACCCTAAGTACTATTCATAAACACTGTGGAGACATCTGGACAGAAACAGTGGAAGAATATCGCCTTTCTTTCACCTCCACCTGCTGACACCGCCAGTGAGCTGCATCCTGGGAAAGCAGGGGAAGCCCCTCTGAGGATACACCTGGAGGCAGAAACGAAATTGCCACTGTGGGAGATCCCAGGCCCCAAGAGTGACAGCCATTGCCAGGCAGAAGGAAAGAAGCTTTTTATTTGGCTCTTAAGAGAATCGCACAGGAGCTTAGGCCATTGTGGCTGTTTTCTTCAAAACAGTGGTGCTGGTGGCTCCTGACCTCTCAGAGCACCTGAAGCTGCCATGCTTTCTAGACCGACTTAGTCTTTGTGTAAGAGCGTCAGTGGGTGTGAGATAAAATGTACCTGCACTGTCTCTCTCTGTAAATGCTAAGTGTACCTCTACCTTCTTGTCTCTTTTACCATTCCTCAGCCCTCACCTTGCCCTCTGCCTCCCCTCCTCACCTCTAGTTATAGTAGGTACAGTGGTCCCTTCAGTGGCCTTGCCACCTTGTGCTCCCATCCCTCTTCCCAGTATTCTTCATGGTTCTTTCCCCGGGAAGAGTCTGTGCCCTGGACCTGGTGAATGCAGATTCTCTTCTGTCAGCCTCACTCTCCATTTTCACAGTTCCTACCAGCTGTATCCCTGACCTACGCATGCCATTCCCTAAACACTCTGCGTATGCTTACCTGAGTGACCTTCTCCATAGTGTTTCCAATAGAAGTTGTGCCCATCTCCCTGAACCCAAATTAATTAGGATCAGTGGAAATCCTAACCCTCCTCAGTCCCCATCAGTTAGAACTAATCGCTCTTCTTTATGAATAATTTGCTTGAAACTTTTTTTACATAATAGTAAGATATACACAACATACTACTGGTATTTATCATTTGAAACTTCTTAAAGCAGTAACTTTCATTCTGCTTTATCAACTACTTCCTGACATTTCTTTTCTTCTCAGCTTCTTTTCTTATTGAAGTATTATTGATAAATAAAAGTGGTATATCTTTTTATACACTTTATATACACCATGATGTTTAGATTTATGTATACATTGTAAAGTGACTACCACAATCAAGCTAATTAGTATACCCACTACCCCACAGTTACATTTTTAGTGTGGGGGGGGGGGGTAAGAACATTTAAGATCTACTCTCTCCTGGGGCCAGTGGCAGAAATGCTGGTCTGGAAGCATAAGGTCATGAGTTCAATCTCTGGTACCAAAAAAAAAAAAAAAAAAGATCTACTGTATTTGTCAAATTTCATATTTGCTAGGGCCAGGGATTTAGCTCAGCAGCATAAGCACCTGCCTGGCAAACACATAGTCATGAATTCGATCCCCGGTACCAAAGAAAAAAAGAAAACAAATATGCTGTATGGTATTGTTGACTCCATGCTGCACATCAGCTTACCAGAATTTACTTATCTTGCTTAACTAAAACTTTTTACCCTTGGCCAGTATTGCCCATTCTCATTCTGTATTTCTAATCCCTAAAAGCCACCATTCTTGTCTCTGCTTTTATGATTTCAACATTTTCAGATTCCACATGTAAATGAAATCATGCACTGTGTCTTCCAGGTTCATCCATACTGTTGCAAATAGCAAGATTTTCTTTTTTAGGGGCTGGGGATTTAGCTCAGCGGCATAAGCACCTGCCTTGCAAGCAGGCGGTCGTGAGTTTGAACCCTGGTACCGATAAAAATGAAAAACACACACACACACAAAAAAAAGATTTTCTTTTTTAAGGCTGAACAATAATATTCCATTGTGTATATAAGCCACATTTTAAAACACTTATTTATCAAATGACACAGTGTAATTATGTATGTTGGTTATTATGATAACGCTAGAATGAACTTGGATGTGTATGTGTCTCAAGATTCTGATTTCATTTCCGCTGGATGAATACAGAAGTGAGATTGGCAGTATTTTTAGCTTTAATTTTGTGTGTGTGTGTGTGTATTTTGTTTTTGTTGAGGTTTTGGTTGGGTTGGTTGGGTTGGATTAGTTTGATTTGGTTTGGTTTGGCTGGTTTTTTGAGATAGGGTTTCACTATATAGCACAGGTGTCTTGAACTTACTATTGAAGTCAGTCTAGTTTTGAATCCATAGCAGTCCTCCTGCTTCTGCCACATGAATGCTGGGATTATAGGCATGTGCCACTGTATCTGGATATATCTTTAGTTTTTTTAAGGAAACTCCATACTCTTGTGTATGACTGTAACAACTTACATTTCTACCAACACAGTATGAGGATTATCCTTTTCCCACATCCTTGCCATCTTATTTGTCTTATTAATAATAGCCCTCTGACAGTTAAAAGGAGATTCCTCATTGTGTTTTTATATGCTTTTTTATGATTAGTGATGTTGGTATTTTTATATACTTGTTGGCTATTTGTATGTCTTAAAATAACTATTCATTCCCTTTGCCTATTTTTCCTTTGCTTATTATTTAAAATAGTATCACTTTTTTGTTTCTGGGTTGTTTGTGTACTAATCCCTGTCAGATGTGTAGTTTGCAAGTATTCTCTCTCAGTTCTTTATTTTGCTGTTTAACTCTTTTAATATTTCCTTTGCTTTAAGAAGCACTCTAGTTTGAAGCAACCCAAAAATAGATATTTGTGAAAGATATTTCTACACTTTTGTACACATAACAACATTATTCATAATAGTCAAAAGATAGAAAAGCTGAAATATCCAACACCAGATGAAAGAGTTAGTAAAATGTGGTGTACCTATACAGGAACGTCATTCAGTCTTCAGAGGAAGGAAATTCTGACACATACTGGTCTATACAGATGAACCTTGAAATTTTTTTTTTTTTTTTTTTTTTTTTGGTCATTTTCATTTTTATCGGTACCGGGGATTGAACTCACGACCGCCTGCTTGCAAGGCAGGTGCTTATGCCGCTGAGCTAAACCCCCAGCCCCAAACCTTGAAAATATTGTGCTAAGTAAAATGAGCTAATCACAAAAAGATAAACGCTATATGATTTCAGTTATATGAAGTACCTGGAATAATAAAAAAGCAGAGCTGGAAAACAAAACAGCATTTGCCAGAGTTTAGTGAAACAAATGGGGAGCTGTTGCTTAAAGGGTGGTAGTTCCAGTTTTGCAAGATGCCAGAGTTCTAAAGATTGCTCCCACAAAGGTGAGAATATACTTAACACTCCCAAACTTTACATGTAAGAAGTTAAGATGGTAAATTTTACAAAATATGTACTTGGCCACAGTTTCTATTAAAAGACCCCCTGAGGTATAAATTAAGTTTAAGGCTTTGTTAGACAACTCTGTATGAATAAGGACATTGTACCTTTGGTTTCTTTTCACAGTGCAGCCTTCATATTCATGCTTCCTACAGCATCTCCCAGAAACTAAATGTTCCGATGGCACCACTCACCGAGCCTAATGCTGTGGGCATAGTCATTGCTCATGGTAAGGAGCCCTTTCTTTTACCACTGTGAGTAAAGTAGCTGAGTACACTGAGACCCAGCCATAGCCTTTGAGCCCTATTAAAAACCATACAGCTGATTGTGGCAGAATGTCTTGCGTTATAACAATCCTTTGGAATTTTCATGGAGTCCCATTTGAGAGTACAAATGACTTCTCCTCTTCCCAACTTTTGATGGCCCATTTGTCTACTGCAAGAGGCCTGATGGAAAATAATTAGAAAAAGTCATTCAGAACTAGCATCTTTCCACGCATGGTGGTACATGCCTGTAATCCCAGTCTCAGGAGATTGAGACAGAAGGGTTTCTGCAAGTTCAAGGACATCTGGGCTACATAGTGAGTTCAAGGCCAGCCTAAACTATACAGTGAGACCCTCTTTTAAAAAAAATGGCCAAAGGGCTGGGGATTTAGCTTAGCAGCATAAGCGCCTGCCTTGCAAGCAGGCAGTCGTGAGTTCAATCCCTGGTACCAATAAAAAGGAAAAAGACAAAAAAACAATGGCCAAGCATGGTAGTTTACATCTGTAATCCCATCACTGGAGGCAGAAGGATAGCTGTGAGTTTGAGGCTAGCCTGGGGTACAGAGTGAGTTTAAGCCTAGATTACTAGCAAGACCCTGACTCTAAAAAATTATCCTTTTGCCAGTAAAAATCTCCTCTGTTTCACTGCTGATGAGATGATGGATTATGTTGCAGGTAGTGTGGGGGATGCTATCTCAGTGATGGTCCCAGATGTGTACATCTCAGATGATGGGGGTTACTCCTGGATGAAGATGCTAGAAGGACCCCACTATTACACCATCCTGGATTCCGGAGGCATCATTGTGGCCATTGAGCACAGCAACCATCCTATCAATGTGATTAAGTATGCATGAACTCAACTCCACACACAGTATCTCCATAGAGGGCAACTGTGGGAATGTTCTTCAGTTTACTGAGGGGAAAAAAAATCACAGACCTTACTTCAGATTTTGCATTCTCCAAAATTGTAGGAAGTATTCTAGAAGGGATTGTATTTTGGAGCAACTCAGATTGAATAGTATTGGTATTTCTTCTGACACATTTTATTATTTTTTAAAATTCTTCTTTCTTAGCACAAAAATGTTACAGAAATATCCAAGCACTATGAATTGGAAATGACTTCTTAAACACAAATTTTTATAGGATAATTTGATTTTGTTAAATCAGAAGCCCATTCTCACATGAGTCAATGCCCTCTCCTTTGGTACCTTTTCAGAATAAATCCTTTTCCCTACACTGCTAACCATACACATTAAAAATGAAAGAGTTGTCAGTTATTGCTGAAGCTATCACCTAAATCTAAAGTTATTCTATGAAGATCAAACAGCCATAGTGTTTTTGTCATATTCCCAGTACTGGTTTGGTCCTCTGTTAAGATCTTTCTCTAATTGATGTTTCAGGTTCTCCACAGACGAAGGTCAATGTTGGCAAACCTACATGTTCACCAGGGAGCCCATCTATTTCACTGGCCTAGCTTCAGAGCCTGGAGCCAGATCCATGAATATCAGCATTTGGGGGTTTACAGAATCTTTCCTGACCCGCCAATGGGTGTCCTACACCATTGATTTTAAAGATATCCTTGAAAGGAATTGTGAGTATCTCTATCTGTCAAGAAATTTTACCTAAATAATAAATTCAATTTAAATTCTTTTAACTAATACCAGCAAATATATATGCATGTGGAAGGAAATTAGAGATTATTCCATGAGGGTAGCCAAGCAATGGAATGGTATCAAACAGTGGTTTCCTTCTTGGGACTAGCACATCTCAAGGGAAATGAGGGCACAAACTGTTGTACCCCAAAAACAAGCCCTGAGATGTTGTCTTGTCAAGAAGGGGGCGAGACGTCTTTTAAAAAGAAGTGCTTTTATTTAAGCTGGTATCCAGCAGCACAGTGCAGATGGAGTTTGCAAAGTTGTGCAACTGACTTAGAATTCTGACAGATTTTTATAGTTCATTTATGATTAGCTCATTGATCATTAAGTACATAGCGATGAGAAACAGAAACAAGGTAGACTTTTGTTCCCCCTTTGCTTGAAGTCAGAGGCATTTCACAGTGGGTGGTTAGCCAATTCATAGCCCTTTGTCTGCCAATTCCAGGAACATTTGTCTCACAAAGGGAGCAATGGTTGACACAGCATATTTGTCTCTTACAAAGGGAACAAAGGTTGACACAGCAAACAGGTTACTTGGGGGACGACACATACAGAACAGCATGACAATGCGGTCAGTTAATCTATAACTATGTAGTGTGCTTCGTAGTTACCCGGTAATGAGCACAGCACAGAATGACAATACTGCTAACAACTATCTTTTTAACTAACTATTTTTGCTAATAACTATCTTTTTAACTTTGCATTTTAGTTTTTTAGCATTTTAGTACAACACAAACATAATTTAAACTATCATGTCAGCTATATAATAAAAGTCAAAAGTAAAGAAAAGTGCATTTTAGTGATAGAATTATCTTCATATGTCTAAAACATCATCTTTTTACATGTGACCAATATTTAAAATTATTGAGATTTTTTACATTCTTTAGTGCTTACACTTACAGGAAGCTTCCATTCAGACCAGCCACATACAACTAGGGTTACTGTATCAGAATTGTAACTGTATACGTAAACTTTTTTTTTTCTTTTTTCTTTTTTTTTGGTACCAGGGATTAACCTAATGACCTTGTGCTTGCTAGGCAGGCACTTATGCTGCTGAGCTAAATCCCCAGTCATGATATTTTGTGGGTCTTTACACTGATTAGGCAAATACTTTGTAACTGTAAAGAGGAAACTTTACAGAAAAATTTTGTAAGAGCATCTAATTGATTGTGTAACTTCTCAAAATGTTGAAATAAAGAAGTGCTCATGCAAAAGACTTTTAGCTTCAATCCCAGTCACAAGTGAGGCTCTAGAATGACCAGTAGGCAAGTGTGAAACCCACACTAACCTCCTCCAAGTTCTGTTACTTTGCACTAAAGCTTGGAAAGTGCAGAAAAAGATTGACAGTGTGCAGTACATAGCATTTCCAAGTGTCACACGCAAACTTGAGACCTAGTGCCAAAGATGTTGACATTATACTGAAAAATATGAAAGATAAAACACTAGAAAACAAAAAAGTAATCCATACTGCCATGTTAGTGTAACACAATCCAAGACTTAAAAGTTTCAAGACATTTTAATTGAATTTTGATTGTATTTTTCATTTTTATGGGTCCATTCCCTCATGGTATTAATTCAGTAGCTCCTGATTGGACCTTGCCTTTCTGTAAATATGATTTAAGACCTGAAGGCTTCTGTCATCTAAATTCATTAGAGAGGCTGTGAAGGAGCTGGCTTATGAGTGTTACCCTCAGCAGCCAGTTCTACTGTATCCCTGAAGTTCGACATCATTAAGAGATTTGCTAAGTGCCTGTTCGCAAACAGGCTTGTACTGGTCTTCATATCTTGAAAGATAAAAACCTAATCCACAGTTTTTATGCCATAGTCTTTGCTTTATTTTTCCAGGAGTAGATGATATGATTTTCTGAGCCAGAAACTGTTGTCAACAATCCCCATTTGAGAGCCAGTTGACTAGAGCTAGAATTCTAGGAAGAGGTTGTTTTCCCTGCTGATTGAAGCAAACTAACATGTAAAACTGAACCTGTACTCTTGTATAGTTAGTATCTGATCCTAAGCAAAGAGCTTCTGAAGTGGAAATATCTGGTTTTTAACCTCTGTAAGCTCCTGTGGACTGGGGTATAGATAGATGGGCAAAACACAGCAGCCTCTCAGTTTGGAGGGAACTGTAGAACTTTCCTATATAGCATCCCACTTCAAAATAAATCAGGTTCTTTCCTAATCCTTGAATGGACAGGTCGGTGTGGCGGGGATCAACTTTTTGCACAAAGAAACATAATTGCTAGTCGGCTATAGACTAATTCATTTTTCTTTTTTCTTTTTTTTTTTTTTTTTTTGGTACCAGGAATCAAACTCATGACCTCACACTTGCCAGGCAGGTGCTTATGCCACTGAGCTAAATCCCCAGCCCAAGTATTGTAGACTAATTCTTGTTTGCAATTCCAGACAGGAGCAGTAGCCTAAGGCAATCTGTCTTCCTGCTCATTCTTCCTGTAACCTGGGTGCTGCTCTCCCTATGGACTCTGTTACACAGCTTCCTGAACCACCTATCTGTCCTTTAGGTGAAGAGAAGGACTATACCATATGGCTGGCACACTCCACAGACCCTGGAGATTATGAAGATGGCTGCATTCTGGGATACAGGGAACAGTACCTACGGCTACGGAAGTCATCTGTCTGTCAAAATGGTCGAGACTATGTTGTGACCAAACAGCCATCCATCTGTCCCTGTTCCCTGGAGGACTTTCTCTGGTATCAACACTCCTTAGCTCCCTCTGTCTGTCTCTGTCCCATACAGGAAGCGATGAAGCAGTTGTTTTATGGGGCTAAAATACTGAAATCTTTTTCCCCAAGAGTAGAGAAATGCTACTTCTTATCAAGGAAACTGAGACCCAGAGAGAAAGAATAATTGTGAATAATTAGGGAGTAGTTATGAATAATTAGACAAATAGTATAATTTTACTGGATAATCATTAGGCAGAATGAGCAACCAACCCCTGAAATTTTGACTTGATAATGATGGAAGAAAATCCATTTAAAAATGAAGAAAAATAGGGGCTGGGGATTTAGCTCAGTGGCATAAGCGCCTGCCTTGCAAGCAGGCAGTCATGAGTTCGATCCCTGGTACCGGTAAAAAGGAAAAAGCCAAAAAAAAAAAAAGAAGAAGAAAAATAAAATAGCAATATCTGTCGCCAATAACAAGACAGAAACACCAAGAAAAGCAGTGCAGAAACAAAGGGAAAATTACTTTGAGAGCACCTTGATGGTTTGAATACTAGGTTTCAGTTCCTCTGCAAGGCTAAGAGATTTGGTCCTGAAACTAGAGGCAACATCAGAATCTTTGTGGCCTGTATGACCTCTTGAGGTTTACAGGCTGTCAGGGTGACCTCCCTGGAGTTCAGTGCCACACAGACTTATGGATTAGTTACTTGGCTAGCAGAGAGTTAATTGATTTGTAAAAGGCAAGGAACTCCCTGTATAGCTTAAATGAAGTAACTTTAGGGGAAATAAGGACTGCTTTATGTCACAGATAATTTGTGAAATTTTCTGTGTACAATAGATACTAACAGGAGGTGAAAGTGTATCCTAAAGGATTTGGACAAAAGGCAAGTAAATAACAATCATATCTTCCCTCATGGTACAGCCTTGAACTTCAGGTAACAGCAGAATGCAAATCTGAGGGAAACACAGGTCTGACCCTGTGTGGCTCTTCTTGTATAGGTCACGTCTGTATGTAGACTTGTCAGGGGTCCTTCTTTCTCCTTTGCACAAGAAATACAGCGCTCACATCTTGGTATTACGGTGGGGCACAGGCTGCTGATACAGAGTGTAGGATGGATAAACCTATGCAAGTCTACAAGTTTGTAACCTGTCCTTGACTCCAAATACACCAACTCTTTTCCTGAATGTCTTCATTTTCCAAGTGTTCTGTGACTCTTCCAAGCTCCAGCCACTGTGCCAGGATTTTCCCCTGACTGGAAGTCTGTCCATATCTCCACAGGACACCCACGCCTGCTAAGCTTCTCCTCCTTCTCAGCACCCCTACATTGGCACTTACTGTGTTTTAATGATGGTTTGTAGATTTGGCTCCAACATTAAACCCAAACTCCTTGAGAGTGTACAATATTATATATGATAATAGAGTGGTAATGACAGCAGCCGACATTATTAAGAGCTACTCTGTAGCTGGCACTCTCCTAAACAGTTTGCATTTAAACTTACAACAGAAGTTTGTGACTAACTGCTCTTGGAGAAGTGGCAGAGCTGGAATACCTAAAATTCTTAGGTGAAACTTTTTCTGCTGTTAGAGAGGTGATATCTTTTACATGTTTTACTGTCCTTGCCCTCTCTCCTAAATACTCATAAGAAAATGCTTAAACTGCAAGTGGATCTGCATACATTCATTTAGTGCCTGCTCAGCACAGGGCAATGCAAATTAATAATGGAAGGCTTGCTATAGACTTTCTGGATAAAGTGCACATAAATTATGACACAAAAAAGGGTAGTTGTCCTGCAGATTTAGAGAAGGGAGAAAAGGTTCTATCCAGTGCTTTTAAAAGGTGAGTTATAGAAGACTTAGTTCAGGAGGTGACATTTTGAGCGGAGTACTGATGAAGGGTAGGATTTGACCATGCACATCAGTAAGGAAAGTGAGTCACTAAAGCTAGTGGACCAGTGTGAACATAGACACACAGCTGCATGGGAAGGCCATGGCAGACAACAGGCTGTGAGAGATCAGAGTCATGATACAGAAGTGAGGAGGATCCAGATAGAAGACATGAAGGCTGGGTTTTCCAATTAGACGGTAGAAGGAAGGCAATAGAATGGACAGACATGTGGAAGTGATGAGGAGGGACTGCACAGGGAAGAAAATAAGCTATATTTTGACCATTTTAGTCCTTTGAGATACTGTCAGCATATTTAAGTGGTGACATCTAGCAGCCATTTGGAAATGCAGGATTAAGGACCAAGAGAAAGGTAAAATACAGATGTTTTAGTAGTAAATACAAAGAGCTATGTTCACTAAGGGAGAGCAGATTCAGAGAAAGTAAAAGAATGAATTATAGAGCCCTGTCAAAGTCTGAATTTCTGAATAGGAAGAGAGAAGCACAACCATGGTCACAAAAACAAGCTGAAGTTTGCCACTACCAGGGTGGGCAGGGGCACACTGGCATGTTAGATGAAACAACAGGTGGCAGAGGTGGGTAGCACCAGAAAGAGCTCCTCTGGGTTTGATGTCTGGCTGACTTTAGAGTTCCTTTTCAAGGTTGCAGAAAGGGCTGAAGGCAAAATACATGGAATATAAAGTAAATGCGTAAATAGAGCAAGAAATAGTCTTCTAAGAAATGGGTCAGTAAAGATGGGGACAGTGATGCACATCTGTAATCCCGGCAACTTGGGGTGCTGAGAAAGGACTACAAGTTCAGGATTAGCTTAACGAGACCCTATTCAAAACATTTTGAAAAGGAAAGATGGGTTTGGAGGCTAGCTCAGGGATAGACTGCTTGCCTAGCATGTGCAAGGCCTGGGTTAGTCCCCAGTGCCGCAAAAGAAAAAAAAAGTTGGGAGGCAGAAAAGGGAGGAGAAGAGAGAGGAAGAAAAAGCAAAGACAAAAATCGGTCTGTTAAAGAGGAGAAAGATTAGGGCAGTAATTTTGGGGGCTAGAGATATGTAGACTGAGGAGAAGCCACCACTTCAGTGGGAAGGACTGATTGTCTCTCACACTGTCTGTGAAGCAGGGGCCTAGGGCTGATGGCAGGAGTAGCACCAAGACTAAGGATGCTCACACAGGGATGTCAGCCTCAGAGTTCCTTTGGGGAAAGCAGAGAAGTTGAGAGGTACCATAAAGAGGTGAGACGGAATGGAGGGCAGCAAGTGGCGTTCCCATTGGAGGCAAGAACTGGATAATAAGCTGAGAGACACAGAAGAGGGGAAGATAGAAAAGTGTGATGTGTTACCCTACCAGCAAAATATAATTACACTTGAAAGTAAAGAATCAGTAAGTCTCCTCAATTTCGATGTGTTTTTGATACCACTGTGTTTGTGCCTATCTTTGTGTTCATTGATGCCCCACTGTACACTGCATTCAGGTCCTTCACTGAGCTGGAGCTGCCTGAAAAACCCCTAGAGCTCTATCTTTTTCCTAAGACTACCAGGCCTGAGTCATATAGGCTTTTCTTTTCTCCTCAGCAAAGGCTTGTCCATATCCCCCGTATTTGTTTTCCTAAATGGCTGTTAGCTTTCCATCATCATAAAAGATGCCTGAGGTGATCAACTTATAAGGGGAAAAGATTTATAATCAGAAAGTCCACAATTGCCTGGCCCTGTTGTTTTAGACCTGTGGCAGTGTAGCACTCCAAGGTAGGGTGTGTAGTAGAGTTAAACTGCTCACTGAAAAAGAAAGAGGAGGGGGATGGGCCACCCAGTGACACAAATACCTTCTGCTAGGCCCCATCTCCCAATAGTGTCATACTGGGAGTCAAGCCTTGAACACATGGGCTTTGGGAGACATAGACCCAAATTATAGTATGGACTTTGTTCAGAGATGTCACAGACCTTCCTGAAATGCTGACAACTCTTCTAGTCTGGAATATTGATCATCCATCCACTGCCCCACATAAACCATTCATTGATAATCATGCACTGTCCTTCAGCACTTTGAAAGTTAACTGATTTATTGATTCTTGCAGTGATTTTGGCTACTTCCGTCCAGAAAATGATTCAAAGTGTGTGGAACAGCCAGAACTGAAAGGGCACGACCTAGAGTTTTGTCTGTATGGACGAGAAGAACACCTGACGACAAATGGGTGAGATGGCCTTTCTGCTTTGTAGCAGATGAATTTTCCTTGCTCAGGGAGAAAGCTGCTTGTCTTCATGCACACAGCCAAATAGTACTGGGAAAACTCACAAAAGCACTATGTAGGAGAACTTTCTGCAGTGATGAGAATGCTCTGTGACCTGCTGTGCTCCATATGGTAACCACTAGCCACACAGAGCTATTGACATGAATGCAGCTGAGAAATGGGATTTTTCGTTTTAATTAATTTGGATTTAAATGGATGCCATATGGACAGTACAACTCGAGAGGAGCCTGATTACCTGTCTCCATTGTGTACCATTTATTAATAAATTTTCTAAGCCTCTTGAGGTAGAAAGGACAGACATGTCCCCAACAGCTAGGAACAGAAGTGCTTGGTGAACTCAGTATATTTGTGGACATTCCTCCAGGTCTGGAAGATGACATGTTGCCAAATCAGTTTTGCTTTACTTACCATGCACAATGCCAACCATTGCAACAAGGAGTTTTACAAAATAGAAAGTTTATTCATGGGGTGGCCAAATTTGTGGAGAAAGGAGAACAAGTCTCAGATTGGCCTCCCTGGTAGTATGGTTTGGGAATATCTCTGGGATAGAGGAGCAGGGTGATGTGAGGCATGGAGCAGGGAAAAGGTGAGTAGAAGTGAGGTAATAATTGATCTGCACATGTGATCGTCATAGCTGTTTGTAGAATGCATGTTTAGAAAATGGTAGTGATAACATAATCTGCGGGTAAGTTTGTGCCCATCTATCAAATTGTAACCCAAAAAAACTGTGTTGTCCAGAAGGTCACCCATTCAACACCAGCCCAGACACAAGTGAAAGGTTGATTTCAGGGACCTTCAAGTCCCTGAAAAGTCCCCAGGCAACTGTTATCATGACCCACGCATTAGATGTGACATCTACAGCAAACCTAGTTGGAAACTAATAACACACTGCTCAAACTGCATGACCTCCAAAGTTAACAATTTTTAAAAGTCAAGTAAAAGCAATTGTAGCTAGAGAGTTTATTCAGGGTTCCCCTTGGTTACATAAGGAAGAGAAACTGATGCAGTTCTCCATGTTTCCAGCTAGTAGGCAAGAGGCCATAATATATCTCTATATTCTGTTAATAAACCAATTTCCCTTCTTCCTCTTCTGTTCTCCCTTCCTCCCTCTCTCTCCCCCTTCCCTCCTCCTTCCTTCCTTTTCCTTTTTTTTTAAATTTTTTTTTTTTATTTTTTAGGGGCTGGGGATTTAGCTCAGCAGCATAAGCACCTGCCTCGAAAGCAGGCAGTTGTGAGTTCGATCCCTGATACCGGTAAAAAACGAAAAAGCCAAAAAAAAAATTTTTTTTTTTAAATTTTTATTTTTTAACTGTCTTTTTGACATGGGTTCCACTATGCAGTCCAGACTGGCCTTGAGCTCACTTTGTAGCCCAAGCTGGTCTCAAACTTGGAATGATCCCCCTGCCTCAACCTCCTGAGTGCTGGGATTATAAACCTGTGCCACCACACCCAGCTCCTCCTCCCTGATTTTCACAGCTCTGAGTCATTTTATTATAAAAACCTGGACAAGTAAAAGAAAAAAAATCGCATTCATATACATAAAGTAATAAAACAAATTTCATCATACATTTTTTTTTTTATTTGACCTTCCAGACAGACCTTCTGCTATGGTGAGTTTTGGCAGTATAAAGAGATCCTCTTTCATCTGGATGGTCATTTTTGTTAATGAGCATCTCTCATTCTTTATTGGCAATAGGGCTTACACCTAGTGTTAATGATGTTTCCTGTTTTGTTATTTTGAGTTCAAACCCACCACTGTAAAGGCACCACAGAAGGCAGATTTCAGTAGACTTGAGAATATTTGGGCCTCTGTGTGTTTTATGGTTTGCCAAACATAAGGGCCTAAACCTCTTGTAGCAGCAGTTGTCCACCTGCTGCCAATATCCCAACCATAGCTTGGGCCCTGCCCCTGCCAAGAATACAGTACACCCCACCCCAGAAGCAAGAGCCACCAACTATACACATAGACTGGAAAGCATCACTGCCATCAAGCACAAAATCCTGTAAGCAAATCTCTGACTTTCAGGTACCGGAAAATTCCAGGAGACAGATGCCAAGGTGGGGTGAATCCAGCTCGAGAAGTAAAAGACTTGAAAAAGAAATGCACAAGCAACTTTTTGAGTCCCAAAAAGCAGGTACATTAGATACAATTTTTAGATTCACATGGGATTTCATATTCTGTCAGGAAGGATCAGTTTGTAGCATCAAGAATCATAGTATTGATACAAAGTGGCCAAACCACTGCTATCAGACTTCTTTTTGCACAAGAAAGTATTTGGATAACAGATAAGTCACATAAACCAATAATAAACTCATTTATTAACAGCCCTTTTGGCTGAGGAAAAGATATATCCTATAAAGTTATAAACATCTTAGAAGCAAAGTTGTAAAAATTTCTGAGGCTCAGAATCATTTAGGAATCAAGGCTGGCTGTCAGTGCATGGTGTATGCATATGTTGCAGTATTGCAATGCACCCCATTAATATGTATAATTATAACATGCTAACCAAAAACTTTAAAATGAATTTTAAAAAAGAGAGGTGGTTGACTGTAAAAGGGCCATGACTTAGAGTTCTACGCATGTGGAGAAAAGCGTTGGATGGTAGGTAGAATGGATTGTTGTGCTGAGTCCTGCCAATATATTCAGAATGAGAAGCTAAACTATGGTAATAATGGGCTGGTATTGATTTAAAGGCAAGTTATGAGGCTGACTGCAAATTGTGATGCTGAACTATCTGATTGGGATCTGGAGATAAAGTGAAGAGGAACACTCTTAATACCAGTAATACGACTAAATACCAGTAATACGACTTGAGAGATGAGCCAGGGACACCTTCACCTAATCTATATTATAAGAGGTTGAGCTGGACAGTCTGCAGTCACCTGCCCCCTGCTGTTTTAAAGAATGAGAGCCTGACAAAGGGTAGGAGTAAGAAGGCAAGGGGAGAAGAGTGTGTGGGTGTGTGTATTTGTAAGGGGGATAGGTTCCACCTTCTCTGCACCCCTGCCCTGGCTCCTAGTGGCTGTCCTCAGAGTGTTTGTGTGTGTGATTGCACAGGACTCCCGCCCACAGGGACACAGCTTGTCCCAGAATCCAGCTCCGCCTCCTCTTGGACACATTGAAAACACACACTTCCTATCTCCCACCCAGAAGCAGGTAGGTTACACAAAAACAATGCTATAATATGGTTTATCTGTAAACATACCAAAAGTTGAGTAAAAACATAAACCTTGGTGTCATAGAATGGTCTGCATATAGAACTAGCATAGTATCATCCAAATGGTGATTTTGTCCTAGGTTCATTCAGCCCACTATTATCATAGTGTCTCTTTCCTGCTCTGCCCTTCAGCTCCATGACTTGTAAACAGGAATGGGGACTGTCATCAGCACCATGTTTCATTCATCTAGTCAGTCATCAAGGTTTAGTATAGTTTTGACATTGAAACTCATTTGTAGCTTCCAAGCAGCGGAGTTCTGATCCCCCTGCCTGCTGTGATTGTCTCCTGGTAATGCTGAGATGGTCCATCTTTGGGTGGATTTAGAAAAGTAACATCATTAAGTACTTCAGGCTGTAGGTAGCTCAGAGAAAGGGGAATGAGCAGCCACTTTTGAATGCAGTCCTAGAATTAGAATATACATACCTAAAATGTTTTTATGTTTTAATTTATCAAGAATTCCAAGTCAAACTCTGTTCCAATTATCCTGGCCATCGTGGGATTGATGCTGGTCACAGTTGTAGCAGGAGTGCTCCTTGTGAAGAAATATGTCTGTGGTGGAAGGTAAGGAATGTGGAAGGGATTCAGGGGTACCAAATTCAAACCACGAGGTCAAGCACATAAAGTTGAACCTGCCCTTGGCTAAAACTAGGTAGTTAAAGTGATGTTGCAAAAATGTCAGATCCAAGTCTTGTCATAGCCTATGCTTTTCTGTATGTCAGCTGTGGGCTGTGATGCCTGTGCGTGATACCTGCTCCCCATGAGTGTGTAAACCCTAAGTATGTAGGACAGGTACGCTGCTCACCACGTGCTTTCATTGGCAGGTTCCTGGTGCATCGATACTCTGTGCTACAGCAGCACGCAGAGGCTGATGGTGTGGACGCTCTGGACACAGCCTCCCATGCTAATAAGAGTGGTTATCATGATGACTCAGATGAGGTGAGGCTATTTCTTCTGGAAGTTTCCTCCAAAAATATTTTTTAAAAATTGATTCTTCTACTCACCGTCAAAACACAACTGAACTGGTGTGGTAATGTATGCCTATAATCCCAGTACTCAAGAGGCTGAGACAAGAGAATCACTGCAAGTTAGAAGCCAGCCTGAGAAACATAGCAAGATACTATCGCAAACACACATACACACAATTAAAGCAAAGGAAGGCTTACTCTAGAAGCAGCACCTTAAGAACTGTAGGATTTGGCAAGCCCAGGAACTAGACAGTTGCTTTCAAAATAGTAATATATCACTCTGTCAATAATGTGGCATATGTCTTTCTTTCAGGACCTCCTGGAATAGCTCTTCCAAGGAGCTGGGACCAGGCACAGAGAGTGGAACCGTCGTACCTCTTACACTCCCTGTGACTCCAATTTGGGGAAGTAAATTTCCCATTTCAAGGGACCCAGCTCTGTTTCTGCTGCTTCCATCAAAGCCAAAAGGACCTACACTAAAGAACTTCAGGGTGGGATGGGAAACCCTCCACACTCTTAAAATTGGCTCTGAACAAGGGGAAATTTTAAATTCTTTTTGTTTCAAGTTCTGTTTTTTTTTTTTTTTTTTTTTTTTTTTTTAAGTATAGGCTTTGGGTCTGTTTGGATTTTGATTTCTTTGGGGTTTTTGTTTTGTTTTTGTTTTTGTTTTTGTTTTAAAGGAAATGAAATGGAATTCAAAGGGTTTGTTTCACTAACCTCACTCTTGCCTATTCTGGCGCCCGCCTCAGAGCATCTACTGACTCCAGCATCAGCTCACAGTGTATGCAGTGCTGTCCTTGGGCTCTGCCTGTCATGTGAAGCAGCCTCGGAGAGGAAAACAGAGGCTGCAGTGACTGGTATAGCCTGGCCAGCTTTTCTTCATCTGGGGACAGCTCTACTCCAGGAACATTTTTTATCAGCTCCTCACACAGATTCTGATGCTGCTTTTATTTTTCCCCTAAGGAACAAAAACACATTGATTTTTCTTTTCCTCTGTTTAGGCAATACACTTGTTAATTGCCTTTTGGCAACTAACTTAACCATGTGCTTCCACGGTACTAAATCAGGAAAACTTCAGGGCAATATTTTTAACTTGGGATAGGAATAAGGGAGCAACAGAGAATTGACTAGATTTAGTACCTATTAAAGGCGGAACGGGCTGCTTCCGAGACGGTTAGAGCTTTGTGTGTGTGCCAGTAGCTTTGCTCAAGGACAGTATACAGGCTGGGCCTGGAAGTCTGCCCGGCTTAGCCATCTCTACCGGCCAGCGTTGATCGGTGAGCACACAGTGCAGCCCTGGGGACTGACTTCCGCAGTCTTCCATTTTCCCTTCGCACCTGTAGTGTCCGCTCACGATTGAACCATTATAATGGCTGCTTACGTGCTTCCTCCTGGGTTGCTGTTGTACATGGAGCCAGGACTAGAGATGTTTTCAGACTCATAGGTTTTTTAAAATCAGCCTTTTATTACTAAGCACTTGTTCTCACCTCTTCTCTGCTTTGCCAAGTCATTTACTGGCATGAAACTTTTGGCTGAACCAAATGAAAACACACTTCTCGTCTTGATTCTTTGTTAATATATTATGCTCATATTTTAAATTTAAGGGAGTTTTCCATTTGACATTTTTCCAAATTAAATGAATTACAGAATGTGGTTGGGTGGGTTTTTGGTGGCCATATAGTAATGGAAAGCTGCAATAATTAGTTTTAATACATGCTTGAATATTTGCTACACAGGAATATAGTATGGTCGGTCTTTGGTTTCCCTTACCTACTGTGTTGGTCACAGTTTCTCCCAGTAATTGGGAGATGCTTTGATAGGTGCCATTTTGCTGCTGGTTCACTGTGTGGATAAAAAGTCAGTAAAAAGTAAATGTGCCAAAATAACTTGTCAGAAGGTGTTAGCAGATGGCTAAATTCTCTCCTCCCCCAAACGGATGAGCAGCAGCAGGGACGGGGAGGAAGTGAATGGAGAATTTGAGAAACTTCAAAACTGCAGTAAAATTAAAAAGTCAGGGAACTTCTGTCTGAAAATGAAGTTAGGGCAGTTTTTGTGAAGAGAATATTTGTGAGGGCTAGCGTATACTAGCTTTAAGCTCAATTCATTTTACATGGTTTTAAATTTTTAAATCCAAAGATACTATGCCAGCTCACAAATGGTGTCAGCCTCTGTCCCGCTCTTACCTCCTGCCCAAAGTGAATTTGATGCCCAGAAAAGACTTATTTACATCACATACCTTTTCTCCCAGCATGTAACCAGATGGATGTGGATTAGATGGCCAATATCCAGGAACCCTTTTATTAGTTTTAAGATATAGGAGGGTTAATGTTGTTCTCTGAACGTAGAAGGGAGCTCTTCACTTACATATTATGTAGAGTCGACAGTTTCCTCAGCACTTTTACTCGTACTGTGTCATTTGAGCCCCAGTGTTCCCACGATGGAATCGAGGAACCAAGCTTCGATCAGTCGTCCAGGTTCCTGAGCGTGCTGTGGGCAGCACTGGGTAGTTGTCTTCAGAGCTCTGGGAGTTGTTATGCAAGTCAGTGCTGAACACCTGGAGCAGAGCTTCTCTCTCAGAGGTAACTCACTGTTCACAGAGGTCAGTGGCACTGCTTTCAGAGTATTATTTAGCACCTTTTCGTTTTCTTTTTGAAAACAAGATTTATTTTCCTGTTTTTCATGGTGGAAAACAAAGTTAATGGTAGTTTTGAATGTGTCTTCAGGGACAGGCCCTCCCTTTGTGGCAGGTCTCTGTTGAGGAACACAGGTGTGAGTGTCCCAGGATGGATCCCCTTCTCCATGCTTTTGCTCCCATCTTGGGCTGGTGGCTCTGTTGCATTAGGACTGCCTATTAGCCTGGCTCATTCCCTTTATTGGCTCATTAGCTTTCTGTAGTAATCTCACAAAAGTGTGCCCTCTGCTAGAGACTAAAGCAACCTAAATCCTTTACAGCTTCTAAAATAAAAAGACTTATGGTTTGTCCTAAGATTGGGAGGATCACCCTTGACATTAAAACCTAGCATATCCTATATAAACTCCCAGGCTTGATAGCTGCAAAAGAGATTTCTGGAGGTTTAAGCAATGAAAATTAGCATTGTTAGGTAGGATGGACATAATCAAACAGTCCAAAGTGGTCTGAGCTCTTAAATCCAGAATCCTTCCTATTGAAGATCTAGTGGACTTTATTTTTCTTGAGACCAGGGAACAGCATGGAAAGTGCCTAAGCTGTGAATTGAATGGCAGCACTACTTCAAAAACTAGAAGTCTTGGAGAGTTGTGGTAGCTGTGGGGCCTGGACATATAAGAGCATCTGTATACCTGAACCTGGGAATTGACATTCACCTCTGGATAGGATAAACTTCCCTCTTAACTCTTAGGTTTGTCTTGGTTCTTGGCATGCATAAGCTGGCCTTTCATCCTTGACACATTAGTAATGTGCTGGCCGCCTCCAGCTCCTGCCCTAGGCATATAAACTATAACTGGACATCCTCTAGCCTTCATCATAATACTAGAATACAGAGAGAGGCACAGAGTCAGCTATACCAGGCCCAGGGTGTCAGGGCTGGCCTGGCTTTCTAGGTAAAGAGCCTTTTTAGGAGAGCTCTAAAGAACCCTACCCCTGTACACAGTACCTAAGGGCTCATCTGCTCATTGTCAGCACAGCTCTCTCATCCCCATGTTAAGCTAAGAAGCTTAGAACTGCTAAAATAGGAAGAGATGCACCTTTGCAACTTTCTGCCACCTTTCCAACAGGGAAATTAACATGAACTTAAATGTCCTTTAAACAAAACCAAAGTTTAAGATTTCCCATGTGAAGTAGTGAATGGGAGGGCCAAAGACATCAGTTGCCGGACTTCTATTCCATCTGATACTGATTTATCCACTGCAGGCAACTCTAGAAGCACTGTCCTGCCCTAGCAGAGTCCAGCCCTACCCTTAGGAAGGATAATTGGAATAGCAGGAGCATGTTGAGTTCTTAGTTAGGTTGATAACAGTAAGAATTAGAACATTAATTTGAAATTATCTTCAACAACTTGCTTATGAGTTTTTTCACACCAGTACATCCTTAAGCATTCTTGTTTATATGGAATAACAAACTAATCTGTACCTTTATATATATATATATATAGATATGTACATATATACATATATATACTGTATAGTGTACATGTTAATGATTTATTGATATCCCTAAATCTTTAATGCAGTTTTCATCCTCCGCATGCCTTCAGTTGTGGCTGGGTGACTTTATGTCCCCTGGTGGTTCTGCCCACCTCTTGTGTTTGAACCTCTGGGGAGGAGGGTTTGGATTGTACTCTCTTATCCTCGTGCACAGAAATGCTCAGGGTCCCCATGTGCCTGTTGTTTATTTCTCTCGTCTCTTTCCCTTTCTGAGCATGTGGTCCCTTCCAAATCATGAGACAACTGCCTTCCTATGAAAGTGTTAAGCAGTATTAAGATCATTACTGCATGTGTGCTGAAAACCCAAGTTTTCTGTTCCCTTGGGACAGAAAATTGCATGTAAGGTGAGATAATCAAGTTTCAGTGACCCATGTCAATTACACAATAAAGCCAGACCCCACAATGAAATCCCACAAATGGAAATAAACTCAAATTTCTTTAGCATTGTGTAAATAAATCTGGATGTGTTTAACTTTGTACTGGTAATTTTCTGTATATTTGCAATATTTGGGTTAGAAATAAAACAGACTGGACTTTGTTACTTGACCTACTGAGATGACTAAGCTATAGTTTGTTAATATGATGGATTTTCCACTTTTGTAGCTTTGAAAAATCAAAACCCAGCAACCTGCAAAGAAACCTTTTAAAGAGCCAGGACTGTACATTTCTAGTAAGAAAAGTATTAGGTAATTTGTGGTGAAAATTACTCTCCCAATAAGTGAATTATTCCCCCAAAACTTATCTGACTTTCTTGTTCTTTATTCTTATAAAGATCTACCCCTCATGGCATGTAGTCTTACCCTCAGAAACTCTCTCAAGACCTACCCACATACCTTCTAGCCTTTCTCTTGCTATTCTTTTCCTTCTCAATATGGCAAGTACCTTTACTCTCCTGGATTCTGTGTTCCTTGTAGCAAACTTGAAAAATGACAGCATTAAAATTTAACCTTCATACCTTTTAGTCTACCCCTCTTAGATTTTCTTGCTGCATTTATTCAAAGTCCTTCAAAGAACTGCAGCTTTCTTCCAAGTGTCACCTATAGGAGACTTCCTGCCCTTCCACCTTCAGCCTTCAGCCATTCTGCTCTGCTGTTCTGAGCCAATATTTCCATGTAGCTATAGCACCTTGGTCTAGAGGTATCAGGGTAAAGCCTTGTTACTGAAGAGGCCACCTTCTGGTGGGAGCATACCAACCCCACAAGCTTATTTGCAGTAGTTTTTGTCTGAAGAATTCTAACAATGTTTTAAGATTTACTGTATTCAGAACCAACAACTTGCTTTCTTAAAAGTGTAGATTCCTGGATTCTACCCTAGATCTATTGAATTAAGACTTTCTGATGGGTAGACCCAAGAAATCTTCATCTTAACTTCCTTGCAACAAAGATCTAAGACTGAAAGCTTCAGGGTTGAGTGAGTATAAGGGAGTCACCTAATGTGACACAGATATTTCTAGGGGATTTGGCTGGGTCATAGGAGAAACAGGTCAAGGAGACCTTCATACTAGCTCCAAGAGGGTACAAGTCTGGCCTTTTATCAATCAAACCAGACCTAGAGGTCAGTCCCCTAGGCTGTCCTCTTCAGCTGCTTCAGGGCCTGACAAGCAGGTTCCTGACCCTATCGTGTATCTGTAATTTGTCCTGGCCCTTTACAGATTGCAAAGGGTCTGGAATTCTATCACTGCAAGATAATAACAAAAGCTCCTAGAATCTCCTGGCCGCCCCCATGTAGGGTGCTAAAGTAAGCAGCCATTCATTCTACAGCTCTGATTGTTTTTCCCCATGGAAAAAAGTGTGGGGGAGGGAAATATGGGAACACTTCTTCCATTCAACTTTGCTGTGACCCTAAAACTGCTCTAAAAATAAAGTATATTTTTAAAAAAAATACAGAGGAGATGCTGACTTCTGGAGACAGGAAAGTGGGAGTATGACAGGAAACTGAATAATTTGGATGGAGTATTTAACACATATAGAACAAGAGTTGGGTATGCCAGGAATCCATATAGGTCCTTTACTGCATAACTAGTTCCTATTATGGGCTGGCCAGTTTCCTGTATTTTATCATTTTATCATCTATACAATTACAACATCAACATTTCTTGATTCATAGACCTGTGGCTCTGAGCCACCAACTGGTAACTGAGTGGTACAGCCAGAAATGACAGGTCCCTCAGCGAAGCTCTACCCCTGCTGCCTCCCACTTCATTTGTGTTGTATCTCAGGAAGAGAGATACAGCTTTCAAAGGGAGAAATGATGGCCTGACCTAAAAATAGCTTCCTTTATCAGGCACTTTGTCAGCTACACTAAGCACTTTATATAGAGATTACCTCTTTTAATCCTCACAATAACCCTGTGGTTATTATTATCTCCTTTTTACAAATTAAGAAAGAGACTTAGACTGAGGACTGGGAATACAGCTCAGTAGTAGAGCACTTATTTAGCATGCTGCATTCAACCTCCAGCATGAAAGGAAAGAGTCTGTGTGTTGTGAGTCTCAAGGTAGTTGGTCACAAAGCCCATACAGCGTCCAGGTAGTCTTGCCTGCAGAGAGCAAACTCAGCCCACCACTGAAGACTACTTCCTTTCAAGGGGGAAGTTGCAAAGAATGGGCAGAGAGGTTAAGGCAGGTCCTAAAAGTCAAAGAGACTTTACTCAATGTGGGTGCAGCTAAAGGTGTGCCGTGAATCAGTGGATCTTGGGACCTTATGGGATGAGCCAGAGGTCTGGAGCTGAACTGTCACCCAATCCTCTCAACAGAAGCCAGAGGTCCCTTTTGTATGTTCTGTGCTCAAGTGCTCTCCTCCCTCCCCAGCTTTGTGAGGGGTGTCATCTCTCTCCCAAGATAACAGAGCCACCTCAGCCCTCCTCCTGTGACTATTCTGGGCTGCTCTGTGATCCTCCTCTCTTCCCCTAACCCATACTTCACCCTTCTGCTGGGGCTAGGTAGGTGGAAAAAGGCCAGCCCACTTACATAAGCATGTGGCTAGGACCCCAGAGGCCAGTCTGCATAGCAGGTGCTCAGCCCCTCCCTAGCACCAACAGTGAAATCTGCTGGAGCCCAGCCTCTGGGTTGGCCCAGCATGGAGTCAGCCACAGCTCCGGAGGTGGCCTTAGGCTCGAAGCTGAAGGTGAAAGAAGCCAGCCTAGCCGATGCTGAAGGACCCCAGCCCTCACTTCGACAGGGGCCCTGTGGCTCTACTCCCCAGCTCCTGCTTCCTGTGGAAGGTGACTCTTGGCAACAAACTGGTCAGGGGTGGAGGCCGGGTGGTGGGAGTTGGAGAGGACTTCCCTACTGCCCTAACAATGCCTCAGGTTTTTACAAGGCTTAATGTCTTTATGGGATCTGTACTTAGGATACAGGCTAATTCTCTGGAGATCCCAACCTCTTCCTTGAATTCTTATTTGCTGTAAGTTTCCTTGCTGTGTTTTGGTTTTGTAGCTAAGGAGTCAGTGAATGGTGTTCATGGTACTTTACAGTTACAAAAAATTATGTGTTTATATTTCTGCCTTTGAAAGATGTGTGTCACCAGAGGTTTAGCTCAGCGGCATAAGCACCTGCCTGGCAAGTGTAAAATCATGAGTTCAATCCCCAGTACCCACCCACCCCCCAAAAAGATGTCTGTCATGGGGCTGGAAAGACCTGATATACTAATGACCAGTCAGGAAGGGAATGAGGAGTGAGATATCATATCGGCTGTCTGCAGTAGAAGGGGAATCAAAAGCTGTTGGTACAGAGTGGCTGTCAAGCAGCAGTGACACTCAGTTGCTCCCGGCCGTGTCCTGGCATCAGGACCCACTTCAACACCTCTACTGGCTCCCATGGGAAATTCTGACCCCTCAGAGTTGGAGGACTATGGAAATGGAGCCCTTCTGGGATGAGCTAGTTTTCCCTTCATGGTAGTCTCAGCAAAAAGGAATTCTGAAGCCAGCAAGTGCTTGGTCCCTCTTCCAACCCCATGTTGCCCTTGGTCCTGATGGTCCTGGCCAAGGGCCCTGTAGCTCACTTGGAAATCTCTGGGAGCTAAGCCCAGGTGGGTCTCCTGCTGCACCTGACTCAGCACACCAGAGAGAGAGACAGCAGGTAGATACCAGCTCTTCCCTCCTGCTTTATAATCTTTAGAAGCAGCTGCAAGGCTATATTAAATGTGTAATAGAGCTTCTGAAAGTCCCAGTTTCCAGCTCCCAAAGTCTTAAATGCAGACCATGCAAAGACCACAAATGAGAGACTCATAGATTCCCAGGATAGGAAGACATAGGAGGAGAAGAGTCATTTTGAACTTGGAGACTACAATCTGGGTTCCATTTCCAGTGCTGCCTCCAGCAGATCTTTGACCTTGGACAAGTCAGTTAATTTCCAAGTTTCAATTTCCTTTCTGTAAAATAGTGATTGTAGACATGTACCTAGTAGGGTAGATAAAAGGGTTGTTGAGATAATCCAGAGTGCCTTGGAAGAGGCTAAACCAAAACATGAATAGATAGATAATATTCCCAAAAGCCAAGAGTTCTATCTCTGAATAGGGTCATGTGGAAAAGCTTTTTGCTGTTTGTCATCCTAATGGAAGATGTTGGAATTTCACAAGTCACTGGAATATCAAGGAAGAGTTAGTCAAATTCATCCTATTTGAAGAAAAGATGGGAGGAGCAGAAGTTATTGTGAACATATCAAGCTGAGGTGATTGAGGCAGAATACCAGTTTCTTCCCCTAAAATAAGCAAAGAAAAGGTCAATGACAGAAAGAGTGAGACCAGCACTGCTGACTCCCCAACTCTCTCTACTGGTCTCCACATAGCCCTTGGGGGCAGGCACTCAACTCACCCAGACTCTCTTCTCAGTTGTAGGGTGTGACGACAATGCAGGCAGCTATCCTTGAGCGCCCTGGCTGCCTGAAGCCTTCTATCTTCATGGGGCAGCTCTGTAAACTACAGGTCTCAGGGGCCCTAGCCAGGGGCTCAACTGAGTGGCATCCAGATGTGACTAGCAAGGACACTCTTTGACATTTTGATTGATTGATTGAGTTAGGTTTTTTGAGACAGAGTCTCACTATTTCAGGCTGACCTTGAACTCCCTGTATAGACCAGGATGGTCCCAAACCCATGGCAATCCTCCTGCCTCAGCCTTCCCAGCTCAGGGGTTACAGGCTTGTGCCACCTCTCCCAGCAACACTTTGTAAATGTATGTGTGCATCTGTTAGCTTCTTGGAATTCAAGTCCTAGCTCAGTTCTGCTCCCCTAAGCAAACTAGTCCGCCTCTCTGGGCTCCATGTTTCTTCATCTGTAAACTGAGAAGTTGAACTAAATCTGTCTTACCCCTTTGATGGTTGAGCCACTCACAACCACATCACAAAATGTAATGAAAACTGTGAACTTTCACCCCAAGGAAAAAAACACCAAAAAGTTCAGGGAGTTCACAGAGCCTCCAATGTCCATCCAAACATCCCTTGAGATGCTAGGCAGTGCGAGATTTTGAGAACTTTGCAAAATCAAAATCAACTGCCTCCCTAATGTTAAAAAAAAAAAAAAATCAGCTGCCACCAACCAACAGTGAGCATGCATTCAAGCAAGTCTGTTTACATGTGTAAACAAGCAGGAATATGTGACCACCAATGGTAGCCAGTTCTCTGTGTCAGAACTACACTGAAGCACTGTGTCCTGCTTGGCAGGGGGCTGAGGGAGCTCCCAAGACAGAGGTTACATCCCTGACATGGAGATGATGAGACTCTGAGAGAGAAGAGAGCAGGCCAAGCTGCTGGTTTCAGCAAAACTGACTCTCTGGCTGTGCGTCATCTTGCAGTCTAAACTATTGTATCTTCCAGGTACAGGAAGCTGAATCTTGTATCTGGGAGCAAGTTTTTCCTCCCTCCCTCCTTTCCTTCCTTGTTCCCTGTTCATCTTCCACAAATACTTATTTTTGTACCTATTATGTGCCAGGCAATGTTCTAGGTACCAGTTATAGAAATGTACAAAATAGGCAAAAATAAATATTCTACTGGAGAGAGACAAGTAAAAAAGTATGTCAGATGGTGATAAATGTTATGGCAAAAATAACAGAGGCAAGGGGATAGAAAGTTCTGGTTGCTAGAAGTATGCACGCTTACTGTTTCAGAGAGGACATCAGTGGAGGCCTCATTAACAAGGTGGTACATGAGCAGCAGTGTAACAGGTAAAGGAGCAAAACATAAGTGCAACAAATGCAAAGGCCCTGAGGCAGAGGTGAGCTTTTGGGTTGGAGCCACTGTGACTGGAGCCCATTGAGGGAGACAGTGGTAAAACTGGGGGTATTGTGAAGATTTGGGTTTGACTCAGAGACAGATAGACAACCACTGCAAAGTTTCAAGTCCAGACTGATGTGAACAGACACAGGTTTTAGGGATTTTTATGGTTACTTGTTAAGAGTCAGTAAGTAGGTCTTAGAAGCTAGCAAAATCATCAAACAATAAGAAAGAGGGAGAAGATTGAGAGGTTTTAGAAGAGAAGGTGTGCACAAGTCACCCAGAAGAATAGGAATCAAGGAACAGGACTTGGGAAATCTAACAGAATTGTCAGGGCCATTTCCAGGCAGTGTTTATTATTAATGGCCATGTGGGCATCCTTTCGTTCGCCATGTGTGTCTGCATATGCAGGCACTGGGGTAGATACTTTAAGCAGAGTTAGGTATTCCAAGAAGATGCAGTAAAGTGAAAGTACACAGGGATTTGAGTATGCAAAAGAGCATCATAATGACCATGGACTCCAAACTGGATGGGGAATAAAGTCGCATGGGAGAGGTGCTAGATAGTGGAAGAGAGGTAGGATCAAACATCTCGGTGCTGAAAAGTATTGCTGGTGTTGCAGCAGTAGAAGAAGTAGCCTAAAGGAATAGAGATTGCATTAGTTGATGAAACAAATCTCAGAAACCACAGATCTTTGTTTTTTACCACCAAAGATCTGAAAACAAGTTCACCTGTTGAGTGGATAGTTCTCCATGCAGCAATTTGGGGGCACAAACATTTTTAAAGTGGTAGTTCTGCCATTCCTAAGGGTCCTGTGATCATCTGCATACAGGGAGCAGAAGGGGAACATGAAGTACTTACTCCATAGAGTCCTTGGCCCGAGAGTGATTCCCACCATTTCCACTGATTGTCCATTGGTAAGAACCTAGTTTTCTGCTCTACAGCAGGGGCACGGGAATGTGCCAAGCTGGGCAACTACTGTATCCTCAAAGACGACTACTCTTTGGAAGGGGGAAGATCAGGTTTGTGGATAGTTAGCTGACTCTGTTATAAGGGTGACGAGAGGGTGGGATGCTCACAATTCAGATCACAGAGGGCCTGCATTTCCTGACGTAGAGAATGGCCACTGAGTGCAGTGGCTAACAGGGCAAAGGAAGTGGCAGACTAGAATGTGAAAGGTCATGCAGGGGTTGAAAGGACAGGCAGTGAAGTCACTAGAAATGATGACTACAGCAGGGTCAGAGTCACAAGCAGTAAGCCAGGGACGTGCAGGTAGAAGTAGCAGAGTCTATATCCCAGAGAAATGTTGCCTGCTGTGTGCCTCATTTTATCTGATCTTAGTTTCATGATCTTCAAGGAGATGACACTCTTGTCCTTCCAAAAGTTCTGAGATCACCATGCTCCTTTCCCATCACAGTCTTCCATACAGGTTTCCAAAACCATGACCACATCCTAGACATCAGCAAATGTTTCTCTAAGAGATGCTGTTACTTCTTGGATCCCTGGAAATACATAGCTTCAAAGCTATGACTGTTCTTGGGCATTGTCCTCTTTTGGTAACCATAGACACACGTTTGAATATTTACACACACCCTCATACATACACACACACACACCTCTAACAGGTCTGACCTCCTTCTTCACTCCTCAAGCCACAGTAACATCAGTCTGAATGGCATGGCCTTTAGGGAACAGTTGGGGCAAAGTCTCTAACCATATGAAAAGAAATTATAAGAGAATATTTACCAATTATTAAAAATTCTAAAAAAATAATGAATTCTTTCTCATGAGAATAGAATAATAAAATGCACGTAAATTTCAGCAGAATGAATTAAAGAAATTAGGAAGAACTTTCTAGTCAGGAGGAGTCAAAATCTTTGGACTTGAAATAATCTTTTTCTCTAAAAATTGTTGAGGAATTAGACGACATTCTGTCCAAGAGAAATAAAGTGTTTAGAGCAACACAACTCAGAAATCAGTGGCACTCAAAGGGCTTTTCAAAACTCCTTTTCCCCCAAGACTTGTGGAGGCAGAAAACCAAACTGGGGTAGTCACAGACCTAGTCTGGGAAAAGTGGTTCTCTGGGCTTTGGTTCACATGCCTCCTGGCATCTGAGTAGGAGAAAGGTCTTGGGTGTTCAGGGAAACCATGCCTGCCCAAGGTCAGGACAATTTACACCTAGTCTGACTGCGGATGTGTGAAAAGGGATGCCTCAAATAAGCCCACATATTAACATTCTAAGCAAAGGGTCAGATTAAGCTGGGAAGTGATTGGAGAACTTGCTGCTGACCAGGCATCTGGAGCTGCCAAGTCCTCTTCTGCACCTCAGGTACTCTGGGCTGTGTCAGCCCCAAGCCCATCCTCTGCCTTCCCAGTGGCCTGGCTGCCTACTGAGTGCAGAACCTCCACCAACTTACCCTCTAGGAGCTGGAACACTCAGGTAACCTCAGTTCCATTGTCTTGTTAGAATCCCACTTATAAAGGACCAGAATGGGAGTCCTCCAAGGAGCAGCCAACTGCCTCCACCACATCCTTTGTCTCCAGCCCTGCCCCAACTGGGATCCCCTTGAGGTCTTAAAAGTCCCTCTGCAAATGCCCACACACATGCACCAGAGCTTATGTCCCACACATTCCATTCATTTTTTTCCTTCATTCAGGTGAAAGAATTTGCCAAGATATCTCTTTCTGTCTGTCTGTCTGTCTGTCTGTCTCTCTCTCTCTCTCTCTCTCTCACACACACACACACACACACTCTCTTTCCCTTTGTCTCTCTTTTGAGACAGGGTCTAGTATGGATTCAAGCTGGCTTGGCCTCACTTTTTAGTCTCGAACTTGCAATGATCCTCCTACCCCAGGCTCCTGAGTGCTGGGATTACATGAGCGCACCACCATGCCTGGCTCTAAGGTATTTTTCTAGGAAACACTAGGTGGAAACAAACATTCACCACGTGCACCTGTCCATAAAACTGGGCAGAGTAGGGCTCATTGACATACCTTTCAGACCTAGGTGAAGGCCCAGATCCCGTCCCCATCTCAGGCCTTTGCAGTCCTCAGGTCTAGCCCTCTGCCTGCCTTCTCTTGTCACCGCCTCCCTCCAGGTCACTGGAGGTCACATCAGAGCCCTGGCCCAGCGCCCAGCGGGAGGGAGACAGAGGAGTGATGAGTAGACAGCTCGGAGAATGGGTCCTTCTGATCAGCAATGCTAGATAAGAAGCACAACTTCACAGCTAGGCAGGTGGTTCCCAGAAGTCAGTTACTCTGTGTTCTAGCCATCACCCTAGTCTCTAGTCTGCGTGTTCACTACAGGCCTCCAAACCTCAGCCTGTCCATTGGCAGCACAAGGAACAGCGGAGTCTTCTCTCCAGCCCTTTCCTCAACAAGTACGAAGGGTTATTTCTCCTCCCAAGAGTGGGGAGCCAAGCTCAACAAGACTGGGGTTTCACCCCTTTCCAACTACAGTCCTTTAAAAAAAAAAAAAAAAAAAAAACCTCACATCCGCCTGTTTTCAGCTCCTCGGTTGCTTGCCAAAATGGCCAGAGGAGAGGAACACATCACACAATAAGTCCTCTGTGCTTCCCACCCCGCCCCCAGCCACCAAAGTCAGCAAGGACAACTGGAGGAGGAGACTGTGCTGCTGGCAGCTCGGCTCCTCTGTGCGGATCTTACTGAGAGCATTCACATTCCTTAGCACGCAGGCCCTGAGGTCTAGTCCGGCCTTGGAGGAAACTAAAAAATGAAATGGTGCTGTGCGTTTGTATTCATTCTAATTTTATGGGTACATTTTAGATAACATTCATCATAGCGAATTTGTGCTTATACATAATATATCCTGCTTTTTTCTCCTGTTCCCCTCCCTGCTCTCCATTCCTCTTCCCCTTATTTACAAAAGCTTTGTTTCCATTTTCCCCTTCTATTCTTTTTCTCTTGTCCCTTCCTTCCTTTTCCCTCCCCTTTCCTTGTTCCCCTAATCATTTGATCATTTTCTTCCTTTTTCCCAGTATCTATTATACATTTTGAAACTTACCTACATTTTCAGTTTCTCACACAAGAGAAACAATGCACTATTTAAACGTGAGTGTTTGATTCATTTCACTTAAGAGTACAGTTTCAAAGTGCATCAATTTAGCTGGAATGTATTGAGCTTATTCTTCTTTATGGCAGAGTAGTACTTCACTATGTTGAAAGCACCACATCTTCTTTATCCATTCATCAGTTGATGGGCATTGGGACTGTTTCCAAGATTTATCTATTACAAACTATGCTGCTATACGCATGGGTGTGCATATATCACTGCAATATGATGCTTTTAATTCTTCCAGGAAGATACTCAGAAGGGGAATAGCTGGGTCAAATGGAACCTCTAGTCCTCATTTTTTTTGAGGAATGTCCACACTAATTTCCACAGGGGCCACACCAATCTCTACTCCCACCATCAGTGGAGAAGAGTTCCTTTTTCCTTATAGTCCTGTCAGCATTTGTTATTGGTTGATTTCTTGATAATAACCATTCTGGAGTGAGATGGAATCTCAGCAGCACAGTTTGTGTATGATTTACTTATTTATTGATGCTGGGAATTGAACTCATGACCTTATGCTTGTCAGGCAGGCACTGTACCACTGAGTTATATCCCAGACCAGCAGCACAGTTTGTAATATTTCCTTTATTAGATTGATTTCTAACTATTTCATTTTTTTTGAATGCTAGTATGAAAGTATTGTTTCTCTAATATCTCTTATCAGTGAGTTTGTTATTCCTGTACACAAAGGCTATTGATGTTTGAGTGTTAACTTTGTATTCAACTATGCTACTGAATTTGGTTATTAAATCTAAGTCTTTCAGTGGGTTTTGGGGGGTCTTCTATGTAGAATATCATATCATGCACAAATGATGATTTAACTTCTTCCTTTCCTATTCTTACTCTTTTTATTTATTTATCTTGTCTAATTGCTCTGGCTAATGTTTCCAGGACTACATTGAACAGAAGTGGTGATAGTGGACATCCCTGTCTCCTTCCTGAATTTAGAGTGAAAGCTTTCAGTTTTTGCCCATTCAGTATGATGTTGGTTGTTGGTTTTTCATAGATGGCTTTTATCAGATTGAGATAAACACCATCTATTCCACTTATCTATAGGATTTTTTAATCATTAGTGAGTGTTAGACTCTGTCAAATGTTTTTCTGCATCTATCGAGATAAACACATGATATTTGTCCTTGGTTCTGTTAATATGATATATTATAATTATTGTTTTGCCTATGTTGAACCATCCCTACATCCCGGGATACATCCTACTTGATCATGCTGCATAATGTTTTTGATGATTGGCTGAATTCCATTTGCCAGTATCATATTGAGGATTTTTGTATCTATGTTCCTTAGAGTGTTTGACTTGTAGTTCTTCCCCCCCCCCCCCGGGATATCAAAACCTCTCTGGTTTTGGTATCAGGGTAATGCTTACTTCCATTAATGAATCTGGGAGTATTGCTTCCCTATCAATTTTATTAAAAAGTTTGAAAAGTAGTGGCACTAGGTCTTCTCTAATATTATTGTAGAATTAAGCAGTGAATCCAAAAGGACTTGGGCTTTTCTTTGTCGGTAGGTTTTTAACTATATCTTCAATTTTATTGACTGATACTGGTTTACTTAAAATTTTTATATCTTCTTGATTTAGCTTTGGTAGTTCATATGTATCTAGGAATCTGTCCATTTCTTCTAAGTTTTACTAGAACACAGATTCTTAAAATAGGTGAGACAGTGATGGTCTCACAACAAATATCTGTTGTGATTTCACCCATTTCATTCTTATTTTATTTTTTAGGTACTGGGGATCAAACTCATGACCTCGTGCTTGCCAGATGGGTGCTTATGACGCTGAGCTAAATCCCCAGCCCACCCTTTTCATTCTTAGTTGCATAGATTTGAGTCTTTTTTTTTTCTTTTTAAATGAGGTTGACTACGGGTTTGTAGGTTTTATTTAATCTTTCAAAGAACCAACTCTTCAATTCATTGATTCTTTTATTGTTTTCTTAGTCTCAGTTGCATTGATTTCTTTTCTGATATTTATCATTTCCTTCCTTATATGAACTTTGGACTTGACTTGCTCTTCTTTTTCTAGAAGGTTGAGGTTCAACATTAGGTTGTTTATTTGAACTCATTCTGGTTTTCTAATGTGAGAATGCACCACTGTAAATTTCCCTCATAGGACTACTTTCATTGTGTCCCATAACATGGCTTGTTGTATTGGCCTTATTATTTAATGACAGAAACTGTCTAATTTCTCCTTTAATTTTTATCTGAGACCCATTGGTTGTTCAGAAAGGTATCATTTAATTTCCATGCATTTATGAATTTTTATGGTTTCTTTTGCCGTTGATTTCTAATTTCATTGCATTATCATCTGATAATATCCATGGGATAATTTCTATTCATTTGCATTTACTTAAGCATATTCTACGAGTTAGTCTGTGATCTATTTTGGAGAATATCCATGAGCATCTGAGAAAAATGTATATACTGACAGTATTCATTTACAAGTGACAACTAACCTTGATATAGTAATGCAGGAGCATATAGTAATACCAACTGAGTTGCAGGAAGAACATGGTAGGACCTCTGTTTATTTTATTTTAAATGTCATCACTTACATCTTTGCTTTATATAGTGTACTTCTTTATTGTTTCAGATTTTGTTTGTTTTACTGTTTTTAAGATAATTGCCCAGGGCTGAGGTTTTAGCTCAGTGGTATAAGCACCTGCTTGGCAAGCAAGAGGTCATGAGTTTGATCCCTGGTACCAAAAAAAAAAAGATAATTGTCCAGGCTAGCCTTGAACTCATGATCTTTTGGTTTCAGCTTCCCAAGTGGCTGGGATTACAAGGATACACCACTATACTTAGAAATAATTTATATATTCACAGAGTTCAGTCTGTAAGAAAACACATTTGTATCCAGGATGAATGCTCAGGAGTATATTCACAGGGAAATGTGTGTAATCAAAAATTTGGAATCTGCTATCAAGTCATCATGTTCTTTGCCACAGGAATGTACTAAGGGTTGCATTTTTCCAACAAGGAATGAATTTTGGCATGGAGGCCCGAGTTGTTGGTGAGAACTGAAACATGTTACATTCTATTTAAGACAACAGAGCAGGGGACTGTCTTTTGTGAGAAAGAAGGAAACAGAGGTCTTAGGAGGCCTGGAAAGTGGTGTCAGTCTCCCACGTCTCCCAGGAAACCCAGGTAGGATGTCTATTCCAGCCAAGGAGCCCAAGACATCAGTGAGAGGAGAGAAATGACACGTGGTCATTCTCTAAGCCATAGATGAAGCATCTACTTTCTTCCTCCAGGAAGCAAATACATGCGCTCTAATCTTCATTTCTTGCTGGTACCAGCCTGGTAGATAACAGAAATGTGAACAGTAGACCTGATCTTTCCCAGATTTTGTTTGCACAAAGTGATCCTCCACCAACTGGAAGAATACTGTGCAGGCGCCAGGGAGCAGGGTGATCACCAGAGGAAGTGTCCTAGACACTGGGTCCCTCTGTGATGATGTCAGTACTGTCTCCGAAGGAGGCTGCTGGAGTCTCAGTGTTGACTCTGCCTGCAGAGTGGAAAGCATTCTCCTATGTCCACAACAAACTGGGAGGTCAGAATGAATATTTACTGAAAGCAGCCCTCATGCAAACAATGTTATTAAAGATCCATAGGAAAGGATTGGAAAGACAGAGCATACAGACCAGACTGCTCTGTGCTCTTACAGAAACAAAATCCCAGCTGATGGAAAGTCAGTAAGTAAGAGATAAATTAAAAGTAAACATCGGGCTCACATTCTCATGCTCTTTCTACAGACTTCAATGCTTTCCTTCAGCCATTCACGTATCCCAAAATACCAGCAAAACAACGGTACTGGGCCGGGAGTATAGCTCAGTGGTAGAGCATTTGCCTATCAAGTTTGAAACTCTGTGTTCAATCTCCAGTACTACAAAAAAAAAAAAAAAAAAAAAGACAATGGAAGCAATATTTACATACCTAAAATAGAGCCTTTATTTGGTGCAGGGTACCTGAGCTACCACCAGCAGAGTGCAACTGGATGCAGTATCTGCTTCCTCTGAATATTCCTGTTTTCTCTCTTTCCATTACTCAGAGCACCCCAAGATTCGGCTACCTCGGTCCCTGAGGCAGACCTACATTCGGAAGGTTGGAGACACTGTAAATCTACTAATCCCATTCCAGGTGATGAATCTGGCCTTCGCTCAGGTTTTGATTTGAAAACAGCTATCAAGGGTCCCAACAGCAGAGGGGCAGTCCTCCTGGCCTTGAAAGGAATGGCCACATTGCTAAAATTCTGAAGCTAAATTCATGCATTCTGCACTCCTCAGAGTGGGTTTGGTTAGGGTCAGGCATGCTCTATGAGAGGAGGTAAGACTAATTCCTGTCTTTCAGTCTGGGAGTTCTGGAAGCTTCTAAATTTGGAGAGCCCTTGGGAGTTTGGGAAGCTATTCAGTTGATTCCAGCTCCCCTGGGTGTCTCCAATCTACTCTCAAAGGGCAGGAGACTCAAAGCCATCCCCTTTCCTCATGATCGTGAGGCTGTTGCTGAAAGGAGGAGGTCCCCTGGAAGAGTCCACCAACCTCTAGCTCAAGAAATTTACAGCTACAAGTCAGTTTACCCTGCGGACTTGGGATGATCTGACATGGAAGGTCCAGAAACCTGCTGGGCTACTCAAGCCTTATTCCCCATTCCTCAGTGTAAGCCCAAACCTCAAGTCACTTGGACACATGATGGATGTGCCTTGGACACCAGTCGAGTGAGTGTGCGTAACGGGGAACAAGACTCCATCCTCTTCATCCGAGAAGCCCAACGTGCTGACTCAGGCCGCTACCAACTCTGTGTGCAGCTGGGTGAACTAGAGGCCACTACCACTGTTGACATCCTGGTGATAGGTAAACTGGGGGAAGTGGGAGGTGAAGAGGGCCCCAGCTGAAAAGGCACCATCACAGGGAACTAGGGAAGCTGGGGTGATGTTCCCCCAACTGTGAGTCTGGGCAAGGGTAGAGGTCTGGGAAGAGATGGAGTCAGGGCCACTCTTGAAGTGATTTCAATACTTACTGGTTGTACTATGTCACTGCCGTGGCTCTCCTCTTTCAGAGAGGCCAGGCCCTCCTCGGAGTGTTAAGTTGGTGGACGTTTGGGGCTCCAATGCTACCCTGGAGTGGACAGCTCCCCAAGATACAGGGAATACCGCACTCCTGGGATACACAGTGCAGAAAGCTGACACAAAATCTGGGGTGAGGCCTCCCTGGGAAAGAGGGAGGGAGGAATGGGACATTCTGGACCCAACATCTGGCAGCTCCACATGGGATGAGTTCATAAAACAAGCGTCTCACATACGGTGTTTTCTGGGGACCCTGCAGCTGTGGTTCACTGTGCTGGAACATTATCACCGAACCAGCTGCGTTGTTTCTGACCTCATTGTGGGCAACTCCTATGCCTTTCGTGTCTTTGCTGAAAACCAGTGTGGACTCAGTGAAACAGCCTCTGTCACTGTTGACCTCGCCCACATACAAAAGGCAGGTAAGGAAGGAATGGAGAACACATACTAAGGAGAGCAGGAGAAAAAGAGTAGAAGTAAGGGGTTATCAGATGTATATCACGGCCCCTCTTATGCCTGCAGCTACTATTTACAAGACCAAGCAATTTGCTCAACGTGACTTCTCTGAAGCTCCAAAGTTTACCCAGCCTCTGGTAGACTGCACTACAGTCACCGGCTACCATACCCAGCTCTTCTGCTGTGTCCGTGCCTTTCCCAAGGTGAGTGGGGAATTGGGGGAGGAGCGCTGCTTCCTGCTCCTGTCCCGTCCTGACTTTAGCTAGGTTGCAGAGCATTCTAATTTAACATCTACTACCATTGCCGTCACCTGCCTTTTATAAAGCAGATTCCTTAGGAACAGTAAGGGCATTTGTATTTCAAGCTGGGATAATACAAATGTGTTTCCTTTTAGTTCTTCATGTACAAAGATATCACTTCCTGACCTGCTGCCCTTGTATAGTTTATCTGGTAGGAGAGATGGAGTCCTACTGGGTTCTCCGTACTCACCCATCCATACCTTTCTGAGCAGGGCCATGCAAACTGCCTAGGTGAGCCACTGGCTACCACCTCAAGTGAGGCTTTTGATTTATAATCTGGTCACCATGGCCCACATCATTAACAAGCTTTAGTAAGTATCTTGGATTCTGAGTGGTGGTTCACACAACATGGAGGTAGCATCCTGGAAGGGGAATTTCAATATACCTGCTTTAAAAACTACTTTCTAAGGAGAGGGAAAGAAAACTACTCACAAGCCAAAAGTGGGTATATAAAGAATATGGATGGGTCACAATATACATATGCACAGTATACATACAAGACCATAGGCATCAGTCTTTTCTGATCCATGAAGGACTGCTCAAGTAGTGAGGAAGAAGAACCACTTTTCTTCCTGTCGGTAATAACTTGATGGAGAAGGGAGAGTTTCCAGTGTTCTTTTCAACCAAGAGAAGCTTGGGAGACTGTGAAACACACTGGAACACACTCTTCTCACATCAGGGACCGGGAGTCTCAACAAGCCTTGTAGGTAAAGAATACCAAATGCCAAGCAAAGAAAAAGCAGTTGATCCTTACTCCCCCTTGCTACCCTCCCATCTTTATCTTCCAGCCCAAGATCATCTGGCTAAAGAACAAGATCAATATCCAAGGCAACCCTAAGTACAGAGCCCTCAGTCACCTGGGAATCTGCTCGCTGGAAATTAGAAAGCCTGGTCCCTTTGATGGAGGCATCTACACTTGCAAAGCAATCAATGCCCTGGGAGAGGCATCTGTAGACTGCCGGGTGGATGTGAAAGGTAAAAGGGCAGGAGGGGTCCTGCTGTCTTCAAGTGTGTTGTCTCTCCCCTGATGGAAAAGTCAGCCGCTAGAGACGCAGGCCAGGGTGGAGAAAGGCTTCCTTCTCTGGGCCCTCTCATCACTGTCAGAAAATACTTGGATGTATTTATGGAGCCATTTTTATTATCTATTGTTTTTGCTGCTTTCCATTGCAATTCTGTAATATAGAAAGAATGGTTATTTCCATTTACAAAGGAGAAACCTGAGGCCATGGAGGTAACTGGTTTCCCCAAGGTTTCCAGTATCAGTTATATGAGGAGCTGGCCCAGGAGAAGAGGGCCCAAGGCTCCTGTTCCTCACTCAGGTCCTTTTTCTTTAATCTTCACAATCTTCTGACCCAGTCCCAGAAAGCTACAGGTGTTTTCTCAGATTTCTTTTATATTTCTTTCTGGTTCGAAGGTGATAGTGCACATCCTCCCTACCTCTTTGAAGTATTCATTCAGCTGGGTGTAGTGGCCCATACCTCTAATCCCAGCACCCGGCAGCCTAAGGGAGGGTGTGAATTTGAGGCCAACCTGGGTAACTCCATGAGCTCAAGGCAAACCTGGACTACATAGTGAGACCTTGTTAATAATAATAAAAATTAAAATAATTACTGTATTTCTAACACCTTGCTTAGATCTCCATTATTGCACCTAGCATAATGTTTTATAATTATTTATATATCAGTTTGCTATTAAACTATAAGCACAATCAAAGCAGAGGCAGTGTCCAGCCTACTTTCTGACACATTGTGGGCACTGTTTGTGTACATGGAGGAGGAATGAATGGGTTTTGATATGTCCTGTTCTTCTTTAGGGACCCTCCCAAACTTAAACTAGAGTATCCCTTCATAATGCTCTGAAAGGTTTCCCAGATATTTCTGAGATGCTAACGCTGAGAAATGTCTGAATTCTTGCAGCTCCTTATTGAGACAACCTACAAGTACACGGTACCTGAGAAGGTAAGAAAAGGGGCACAGGGATTATCCCATTTCATGGCTCATGGTGTTCAGTCAGGGACAGATGTATATTCCTGAGCCCCTCAACTGTATACCTTCTTGTTACCACTTCTTTTTTTAAAGCTAATACTATCACCCCTGTGGAGGGAATTTGTCATAGATAAAGTCTGATTTTTGTCACATTCTTTGCATGTCTGTACTCCCCAAGTTGGTGACAGGAATCAAACCTGATGGTCGTGTGAAGAAGGGGAAGAAATTCTATCTAATTGTGAGGGCTCTGTGGAAGGATCTGGGCAGGTACAGTGAGAAGAGAGATCAAGGGAATGATTAAGAGTGAAGGAACACACGCCTGTAATCCCAGCACTCGGGAGGCTGAGGCAGGAGGATCATTGTGAGTTTGAGACCAGCTGGAGCTGCAAAGTGAGCTCAAGGTCAGCCTGAAATTGCATAGTCAGAGCCTATCTCAAAAAGACTAACTAAATACACAAAGAAAGAAAGAAAGAATGGAGGAATAGCCAAGAGTATTCACCTCAGAGTATCAGAGTGAACAATGACAGGACAAAGTGTTACAGTACTTTAAATGCCATGCACTCCTTCCTAATAGAAGAATCAATCTCTCTCTCTCTCTCTCTCTCTCTCTCTCTCTCTCTCTCTCTCTCTCTCTCTCTCTCTGTCTCTCTCCTCTCTCTGTCTCTCTCTCTCTTTCTGTCTCTCTCTGTCTCTCTGTCTCTCTGTCTTTCTTTCTCTTGAAACAGTCTCACAGTGTAGTCCAGGCTTGAACTCAATTTGTAGCTTAGTCTAGCCTCAAACTAGCAGCAATCCTGTCTCAGCCTCCCAGTACTGGGATTATAGGTATGCAGCTATACCTACAGCTGGCTCACCATTTTTATTATATGTTAACAGTAATTTAATGTTTAATTAGGAAGTTCCTATTATTTGCAAAGGGCTGCTAGATCATCATTTAGAATCTGGTAGCTTCTTTAAATTCTATATGAGTCACAGTAAAAAAAAATGCGGTGTTATATTGATGAGTAAGGTGGGGGGAAAAAGAAACTTGTGAGAGAATGCAAGAGAGGTACCTGTCATTGTCTCCTCCAACTGGAGCTCTTGGCTGAGGAAAATTGACAATCAATTTGATCCCTTAAGCCATTTATTTAAGCCCATTTTTGATACATACCAAATAAAAACCCTAAGAGATGCATTAAAAGCACGAATTCCCCTCAGGAGAGCTCTCTCTGCCAGCTGGCTTGCAAAGAGAGTTCTGAGTCTCTGCTCACTCTGGGTTAATGCTGTGCTGGGCTGGTGTGAGTGTTGCTGCCCCGCCCCCCAGTACCCAGCGTGATGTAAACCATAGTAAGTAAAGAATCCACAGACAGGAGGGACCATGAGGGGGGGACAGCTCCACATCCCAGATGTGCTCTGGCTGTTTGCTAAAATGGCTATAATGTCTCTTTTCAGGGTCTCCAGGAAACCTGACTGGGACAAGACTGTATTCTTGAGCACTTTAGCACAGTGTCTGGTTCAGAGTAATCTAAATAAATGTGCGGCTCCTCAATAGACAAGTGTTCTATTTGAGAATTTCCATATGGGAAAAACATTTAGAAAGTTGGAATCCTTTGGCCAAACTGTGTGAAGTTCCAGTACCCTAAGGCTCTTCTTTCTCTCCCCATATCCACATTCTCTTCCACAGAGGTCTCTAACACTGTCCTTTTAGACAGTGTATGGCAGAACCGAATTCCACTCTATACAGTAAGACAGGCTGGAAAGAGGAGAAAATTACTTGCTGTCTTCCTCTGTAGGCTTTCCACTGTAAACTGGATTAGCAGGGTACACATCCACCACAAAGTAGCAAACAGCAAAATGAACACACATGTATTTATACACACATACATACATTCATACTTAATTAAAGGTACAGCCCTAAGCCCTGCATGTTGGATGTGTGCTTCCCTTGTTTATATTTGTTTTCATTCTTAGAACCAGTAAGACATTGAAGGCTGCTGGGCATGGTAGTACATGCCGATAATTCCACCAGGCTGGGAGGCTGAAGCTGGAGGATCACAAGTTCAAACTCAGTGTGGGCAAATTAGCCACTTAGAGTACTATCTCAAAAAATAAAAAAAAAGGTCTGGGATGTAATTCAATACAAAAGCCCTGGGTTCAACCCCTCCCTCCCCAAAAAGATACTGAAGGATTCCATGATGGGCTCTACAAAATGATGGCAGCAGTTCCTCCTGTCTTTGTATGTCCAAGTGTTCCTCCCATCAAGAGTTACAATCTGTTTCCCCTTTCCCTGAGTCATGTGACTTCTTTGACAAAAGTAGCACCTAGCTGTAGTAATGTTGTAGCAATTCTGGGCCTGGTGTGGAGGTGTAGTAGTTTTACTATTTAAGGTGTAATAGATTTTGATTTTGTTCTTGGAAGGTAGGCAGCTCTCTGGCTACATTACTGGATTATCATTGGCCTCATGGGGGGACAGCAAAACATGGAAAACACCAAAACATTTGAAAGCCAGCACCATGGTGCTAGACCACGTGAGGCCATGTGAGATCCTTCAGCCCTGGTCAGGCCCAACCAACCTTGTGGAGGTGAGAAAACTCATCCCTGAAGCGTCTTGCCCAAATATAAAATCATAATGAAATGAATGGCTGGTGGTTTTTCAGGCCATACCTTTTGAAGTGGGTTGTTACATAATAATAAACAACTGCTGCCATCATTTTGTAGAGCCCATCAGGGAATCCTTCAGTATCTTTTTGGGGAGGGAAGGGTTGAACCCAGGGCTTTTGTATTGAATTACATCCCAGACCTTTTGCCTACCTACCAAGCTTAGGGCTCTGGTTTGATCCTTCATACTGCAGAAACCAACCAAACATTTAAAAAGTGAAACAGCCTTCTTTGCAATGCTTTTATCTCTTTTAATTTACATTTTACAAATGAAAAAATTGAAGCTCACAAATCCCCCAAAGTCATATATCTGGAAAGCTGCAAAACTAGGATTTAACTCAAAAGCTTTCCTATTTCCTCTCATCTCTTTCAACTAGTTGGTCTGGGTTGGAATCATCAATTTAAGAAAGAAAAGTTTTTCCAGGAGGCCATAAATATTAAGGTTTTGAGGAAGAAAGGGAGTGATTTGGTTAAGAAGAGTGTGGAAAGATTCTTCTATTTAGACCAGTCCAGTCTCAGTTGAGGCAAAGTATCCTTGTCATGAGGAAGAGTTCCATGAGAATGTCACAAGGCATCCATTGTATGTCATAAAATTTTTTTTTTTTTTTGTCTTTTTCGTTTTTACCGGTACCAGGGATCAAACTCTTGACTGCCTGCTTGCAAGGCAGGCGCTTATGCCGCTGAGCTAAATCCCCAGCCCCCATATGTTATAAATTAATTTCTTTCTATGCACTTATGAAGTCAGTGAGACAGGAGATTAGGGTTTGGCAAACCTGCTGAGCAAGTGAGTGTGACCTGTCAATAATAGAGATCCAGGAAATGCACAGAAAAGCAGTTTCCAAACCCCTGTAGGTGGGACCATCAGAGAATGCTATCTTTAGTTCATCTAGCAAGGACTGCAACAGGTTTTTGACAGGATGACTTAGAGCTAATGTCTGAGGAGTAAATACAAAAGACAACTGCTGTTGAACTCTTGGCCACTGTGGTCTGTCACACAGTGATCCACTTTCTCCTACAGAGTGTATTTCTTTTCCTACTTTTAGGTGACCCACATTTGCTTTGCAGAATATGTTTCTTTTCCTACCTTTAGTAAATATACTGGCTGGGGATTTAGCTTACTGGCATAAGCGCCTGCCTTGCAAGCATGCAGTCGTGAGTTCGATCCCTGATTAAAAAGAAAAATTTATATATATACATTTCACTACCTTGTACTGGTTTGTTCTTTATTTAGGACAAGAAGAACTCAGAAAAGGGGCTGGGGATTTAGCTCAGCGGCATAAGCGCCAGCCTTGTAAGCAGGCAGTCCTGACCGATAAAAACAAAAAAGACCAAAAAATAGAACTCAGAAAGAATCTCTAGGAGTCCCCACAGCCCCCAACCTGATAACGTTACTACTTATGTACCCTGCTTGAGAAATTTGAGAAAGTAGTGCAAATCATTTTTAGGACCTAATATGCTTATGGAAACTCTGCTTGAGAATGTAGGAGAGGGACTGATTAGAGCCCAGAGCCAACCACTCAAGCACACAAAGGCTAAGAGGCTTACCTCTGCTGAAACACTTAGGTCTTCCCCCCCCCCCCCGCCCCCGCCCCCGCCCCCAGCACAGGAATAGCCTTATTATGATGCCCTAAGGGTGAATCAGTCAGCCTTCAGGCTGCTGTTATTTGTAGAACTGCTGGGTTCTCTCTTAAAAGGTCCTGCATTCTCAACTTTCCTGGTAAAAGAAAAAAAAAATCCTCACACTTACCAAGACCTCCCAGTGAATCCTTTGGCATTTAAGGAATACTGCACTGAAATTCGTAATTGTTTCTTTTATGTATTAGACACTTAAGGAATATCTTGAATTTTTAAGGCCTACTATGTGCCTGGGAAGGAGTGTGATTTCAGTGATTCATTATTTATTAAAAATCTTAAACAGCTGTTCACACACATCATTTTGAGGTTGAAGGGCAAAGAGCAAATATCAGTATTTCCCAGAATACTGGCCTTATGCTAGCTGACAAATTCTTGTGCTTTGATGATATTCTAATGGAGAAAAAAGGAGTTACACTGCTTTTTTCCCCTGGTACTACAACAGATTTCAAACTAACTACCAGTTGCTAACCCCTCTCCCCATGGGTGGGTAAAGAGGGTAGGAATGTCCTACTCAGGCTGCTCCCAGGGCAAGAAAGAATGCAGATAATTCACAGCCACCGGTGCCAACATTTGCCCGAGAGAGGAAAGCTACTGACTGTGGTTTTCCAACCCTCTGTAGACCAGAGTGTTGCAAGGAACTAACATTCCATCTGGTTCAGCAGAGACCAAACCCTCTACTCTCACTGAGTCCTGGGCCTCTCCACTGTTTCCTTTATCACTGGGCTAAATTCCAAAGCTCCTTTGCTTCCAGAAGCATTTATTTGCTTCTGCATGCCTCACTCTCGACTTTACCAGCAAACCTAGAAGGGGAAAAAAAAAAACCCAAGATAATGGTCATAAACTTTGTTTACAAGAAAGCTCCTCTGCCATCCTCTTAGGGCTTTTTTGATTTAAATTTTTAGAACGTTTCTCATGCACGTTTAGAAAACTTAACTCGGAGGATTAAGCATTTCACAAACAGTTTTTAGTCCAAAAAATCTGATGTTTATAATTATCCTCCTCATCCTGTAACTGTGAAGACCACGATCTTTGTATTACAAATAAGCATGCAGAGGTCAAACAGGGCAAATGTACTCAAGCCTACTCTGCTTGTAAACGGAAGTCTCGACTGCATTTGAACCCAGACCTCCCAATGTGAAAAGTCAAGTTTTCTTTACATCTTGGATGCTTTCCCTGTGTTTTCTTTGCACCTTTCTCAGTCGTAAGAAGATGTATTATGAATGTTCTTGATTAAAAAGGCAATGGATGTCCTTTTCAATCTCATAAATCTAAAATAAAAATGGTTAGGTGTTTCTTGAACTTGGAAAAGTCACTGAGAAACCACAGGCAAATGCTTTCCTACTCATTTCGCCCCACGGAAAACCGATCTCCCCAGAGAGCTCGAGAGCTGAGTAACTCAGGTCTCTGCAGGCTGGAAGGAGAGGGAGACAGCTGGAAAGAAGTGGGGGAGTGAGGCGTGGCGCGAAGACCACTCTCATTGGTGCGTACCCGCGCGCGCCGCCACGAGGAGGCTCCGCCCCTCCAAGCCTGCCTTCGCCCGGCTGCCAGCCTGGAAGCCAAAGGGGAGGGGGCTCCTGGACACACGCGGGCACTCAGGGCCTGCACCCGTCGCCTCGTTCGGGCCCCGGGAGACGAACTCTTTCTGGGAAGGCTTGTCCGGTGCCGCCTCCCCTGCCATCACCAGCCAACTTCCGGCCGAATCCACCAATCACTGTACACAAGTGGCAGGAGTGGGTGGGGCCTGAGAAATTCGAAAGGAGCCCCGCCCCCTGGGGGGCCGATTCCTAAAACGAGGCTTTTGGGAAGAAAGCTTTTTGGTAGAAGGTAGGGCGGGACGGGCATTGGAATCTGAGGGTAGGCTGGAGGCGTGAAGTGGATGTGGGGCAGGGAGAGTGGAAAGGTGGCTCGGGGACAGGAAAATCCTAAAGGATAGTGTCGAGGAAGGGGCGTTTAGACATTGCCGGTGGAGGAGAGACCAGGACGCTGGTGGTCACCTGGTGGGGGCGGGAGCACGCTGCACCTTTCCCGGAGGTAGCGGTGCTTACACGAAGGTGCGACTCCTGGTCACTCGCCTGCCTCCTGCATGCCTTCGTCCCCTGGCATGCACCGTGGGTGAACTGGGAATCTTGGGTAGGATGGATACCTGAGAAAAGATATGTTTTCTCTCCAGCTCAGCTCTAAGGTGACCCTCTCCGGCTATCGGGACATGGAGGATTCGGAGGAAGGTAAAGGAAACTCTGGGGGAAGAAAGGCTCTCCCTTGAAAAGCCACTGTCAGGGACTAGAGGTTGGCATTCATTCTTCTTTCCCCTTCAGATGTCAAGTTTATCATGGATGAGACCTTGGACTGTGGAGGGCTGTCCCCATCTGACAGGTACCAGCCCTTTTGTACTATTTTCCCCAGCACTGCTTTTACTTATTGGCCTCTGGAGAAGATTAGGTTGGTAATTGGGCACTTTATGACTAGAGCTGCAGGGTAAGCTGGTGGACTTAGACCTCTAGGATGCTGTTGAGAGGGAGAGAAGCATGGAGTGGGAGTGAGATTTCAGTGTGCCAAGTGTAAGTGGATTCCCTGCATCTCCGTCTTGGCATCACTTCCAATGTTAGAGATACTGAAGGCCTGTTGGTGCATATGGAACCGGATGTCTCACCACCTAGAGGCCAGATGTCACTGCTGGAATGGGCATCAGTGTTTGGCGCTGTGTCTCTAGTCTTGTTGTAGGGATGTTTCAGCCTGCCTTGCACGGTCTCTGCTCTTTTACGTGGGCATGTCGCCTTGTTTGTTTTCTGTCTCAGTCGTGAGGAGGAAGACATAGCAGTGTTGGCGACAGCAGAGAAACCTCTCCGACGGGGCCTCTCCCATCGAAGTAACCCGAATACTGTGGCCTCTGCTCCCCAAGGTGTGAGGTTCAGTTTAGGCCCTCTCAGCCCAGAGAAGCTGGAGGAGATCCTTGATGAAGCCAATCGACTGGCAGCTCAGTTGGAGCAGTGCGCTCTGCAAGAACGGGAGAGTTCAGGTGAGGGCCCAGGGCCTCGACGAGGAAAGGCCAGCCCTCGCCGGGAGACCTTTGTGCTGAAGGACAGTCCTGTCCGAGATCTACTGCCCACTGTGAGCTCTTTGGCTTGGAGCACACCCTCACCAAGCAGCCTGACGCCTCGACTCCGGAGCACCGATAAGAAGGGGTCAGCCAGGGCTCTTAGGGCAACGTCTGGGAAGAGGCCCTCCACTGTGAAGAGGGTGAGTTTGGAAAGTTGAGTTGCATGTGTGTCCCAGAAATGGTATATGACATGCTGCAGGCAGTGCTTTCCTCACTGGCCAAATGAGGATAGTAATTCTAACTTTGGAATTAGGGAACTTAAATAAGACACCATAACCCAAGCATTTATCACAGTGTCTGTGTATAGGTTCTCTAATGACTACAATAAACTCAGTAAGAGTGATGTTGGTACCAGGTATGGTGGCACATGTCTGTAATCCCAGACCTCTGGGCGGCTGAGGCAAGAGAATCACGAGTTTGAACCTAGTTTGGACAACTTAGTGAATTAGCAAGACCTTCTCCCAGAATGAAAATAAAAAGGGTTAGAAATGTAGCTCATTGCAAAGGAATGGGTTCAGCCCCCAGAACTGTGCCAAAAAGACAAAAAAAAAAGGTGGTACTGGTGATGGTGGTGATGATGATGATGTTGTGGCAGCTAATTTCTGCCTTTCCTCACTGGGATCTAGACAACACCCTACATCTATTCCTTAATCCCTTAAACCAACAGAGCAGATTCTTCCTCCATTCTTTTTTTTTTTCTTTCTTCTTTCTTTTTGTGTTTCAGGATTCGCCCACTTACAATCTGTTCCCTGCATCCAAAAGCCCAGCGCTATCTCCTCTTGTACGATCAACTCCTCCGCTCCAGTCAGCTCCAATCCGATCCACTCCTCCGCTCCGATCTACTCCTCCGCTCCGATCCACTCCTCCGCCCCGATCCACTCCTCCGCCCCGATCTACTCCTCCACTCCGATCCACTCCTCCACTCCGATCAACTCTATCACGGGGAAAAACTGGGCCCCGTATGAGGGCATCAGCAAGTGAGACTCAGGCAGCAAAGCTGTGGGTGACAGGGTAGGGAAGCAGATCTTACCCTAAGATGCTTCTACTCCTTTTCACCAGGCCCACCTACCCCAGTCAGACCAGTCCTGGCCCCTCAGCCTTCAACGAGCAACTCACAACGCCTATCTAGGCCACAGGGAGCAGTTGCTAAGTGTTCCAGTCGACTGCCCGTTCCCTCAGCCATCCCCAGGCCCTCCAGCCGAATGCCACTCACCAACCGGAGTGTACCAGCTGGCAAAGGTGCCCTGCCTCCTGATTCTCTGTCAACTCGGAAAGGGCTTCCAAGATCAAGTGCTGCAGGACACAGAGGTAAGGAAAAATGGACATAAAGGTAAGAAATCAGGAGAAAAAACGGATGCTCCCACAATTTTGACCTCAGCATCCCAGAGCTGCAACAATGACCACTTTCACTACCTTCCTTAAAATTCCATTTGAACTGGGGAGACTGAATTAGGAGAATGTGGGTCTGAGTAGAGAGTCTGAGCCTTGGTTTGTAAGTACTTCATGGTTTTTACCTACTGGGGGCAGCACTCTACCTTCAGCTAGTATTTCTTGAGAAGGTCAGTTGAACTTTCTGCTAACTTTCTTTTGCTAATCCCCATCAAGCTCTTTCCCAGCAACCAAATCTTCCTGTCATTAGTGCCACTCGCAGCAGTCTGCAGCCTCCCAGGAAAGTTGCAGTCCCTGGGCCTACCAGGTAAGGCTGGTCTCTCCACCCCATCCTCTGGGCTTCCCAGCAGCCCTGAATTCTTTATGGAAACACTGGGCCTAAAGAGGAAGGCCTGAGGCAAAGGTTAGGAGCTGAATTTACCTGGGTGACAGATGGGCTTGAAGAAGGAAGGTACCTTAAAGCAGTTCCCCTTTTGTCTCTTCAGGTAAAGAGATCAGCACAAGCAGGAATTCAGTAGCAAGCCACTACAGTCACTGCCTGGATTCAGCTGTACCAGCAGGGCCCAACTCCAAATTCCTGGCCTGGAACAGGAGAAAGAGATGTCGTCAGGCCCAATCCCCAGGAATAGAGACCATAGGAGTTGGGGTGGATTCAGGTTGAGCTGGAGGAAACCCAAACTCTGAAGATGAGAGGAAAAAGAGGTCACCTCCCAGCAGCGAGATTAACAAACAAAATGAGAAATGCAGACCAAGTGGCTTATTCTCTTCTGTCCCCACTCTTGCGGTCCACCCTGGAGAGCTTAATCTTCTTCCCAGGCTTGGTTCACTGGACACATTTACACGTGAATGACCTCCGTAGCCAACCCTGCTCTCTGAAGAGAGATCTTTCTGAATCACATCCTCCACTGGACATGGGCCTGTTTGGAGAGGGAAAGCAGGCACCTGGTCACCAGAACTTTTTTCCTGTAAATTCTGTGATTCCTTACAGGCCAGTTGATAACTCTGTCAGTCTGCATTTTTGTAAAATAAAGGGAATGTATTTTTTATATTTTCAGGATATCTGGAAGTGGATCCTGGTCTAACGTCTAACAAATTTAGAATAAACCACTGTAATTCTAGTGAGTCCGCCAGGATAGACCGCCCAGGTAGAGGCTTAAACAGGTCCAAGACCCTTGAGCTTCCAGCTCATCAGGCTGTGACTACCCTCTTTGCATTTGATGAGAACAGGCTTCCTCTCCACAGGTTCAGATAATAGAAGGACCAGGTTAAAATTAGGGTAGCTTAATTCATGGAGTGTGAGGCTCTTATGCTAGGATCTTCGTGAATTATTCTATCCTACACCTGAATGTCCTTTGCTGCCAAGACAGCAGGGGCTCCTGGGAACTTTCTGGCTACTTCTCTGCTATACTTGTGGGATGAGGAGGTGCTAGGACACCTTGTCACATTCTTCCTCACATCATTAGAATTGTCTGTCTTATCTCATCCTCCCTACTAGACTTGAGTGCTGGCACCAGAATTTATAAACCTCTGCAGTCCCCTAGTGTGACTGTAGCAGAGCATTTCATTCATTTATTTAGAAAATATTTGAGTGTAAGATGATGAGGGTTTGTTGAATAAATGACCAAGACTCTCTTAACAGATTTAGCTTAGGGTCTAACATCATTTGCAGACTTTGACCCTTTTGAACGAATTCCGTTCCTTTGAGTTGAAATTTGTTTTGTTGGGGTTTTTTTTGTTGTTGTAGTTTGAGGGTTTTGTTAGTACCAGGGATCAAATTCATGACCTTGTGCTTTTCAGGCAAGTTCTTGAGCCCCTCAGCTAAATCCCCAGTCCTTGTGAGTTTTGAAAGAATCTTCCTCCTTGAGAGCTAAACCATGACTTAATGAATATAGTGGGCAACTGGGCAAGAGTCAGATTGCCCACTAGTGTCCCTACCCATGCCAGTATCCCCTTATGTGAAATGCCCCCTCTCCTGTCCTTTGATTCAGGACCCCTCCTCAGCCTTCTCCCCTTTTTAAGGTTCATTTAACAACACGTGCACCTGGGTCACAGTGACAAGTGCCTAGTCACCTTTCCTGTGCCTCTGCAGCTCCTGCAGCCTGACATTCCAAGAATGAGTGTGGGGAGAGGGTTGTGGAGATAAATGTCGAGAAATTTGGCATAAAGCAAAGAAATCTCAGGTGTGTTCCTCAGGTCCTCTTGCACTAGTGTCTAGTGAGCAGGGGCTGCTGGTTACTTCCTGTTCTGAGGCACTGGCACATCAGCAAGCCTCCGACACACCTACGTGTCAGGTAGCACATTTGCATGGGCTGCTGGTACACCAGGCCTGCCTTGAGTGGTTGAGACAAAAACAAACCACAGACCCGTGTGCTGCTGCCCCTTGGTGGCTGGAGAGGGAAAGGCAGGTCCTGTTCGCATCCTGAGTCGATCTAGTTTTGCCTTCCACTCCAAAACTGCGTCAGTAGCGGCATGGCAGCGCCTACCTGCCTCCTCCTGCAGTTCCCCTTCTCCTTCATCGACCTGCTCACTACCCTGGCTATTTTTCTGACTAGATACTTGCCACCTCCCCTTGCACCCCAGTATCAAAGAAAGTCAGTGTTTATTGGCCTCTTGCTATACTCTTTGAACTGTTCTAAACAATTTACATTCGTTAGCTCATTTAATGCTCTTAAAAGCGCAATAAGACAGGCACTGTTATACTCATTTTGTGGCTGAGGAGCTAAGGCTCAGAAAGAGTAAGTCACTCTATCTCCCTGGCTTTTCTTCCTAACTACCACCCTATATTGCCCGCATGTTAACTCCCTTTCTAGTCTGACAAACACAAAATGTAGGTCTAGCAGTCATGCTGCAGACCTCACTTATCTCTAATATCAGTAGTTAAAACATGGCCCAAAGCAGTGAAGTCAGGAGGCATCTACCATAATCACTAAGCACCCTTAAATTCCCACCTGCTGCTCAGCCATTTCTAGCTACAGAATTCTGTGCTACAGAATGTATTCATGTCTAGGCTTCAGCCCTGAGGGACTGGGTTAAAGCCTGCCTTGCTCTATGCAGCCTCCCTAGCAAGTCCACTTGCCCTGGTGAAAAGGACACTTTCTCGCCTACCCACTTCATCTTTGGAACTGCCTGGACATGGGCTCTGCAATGATAAGGTTTGAGGAGCACTGCTGGGGGACACCCATAGAGAGAGGCCGGCTAACTAGCCAGTCCTGACTTCCAGTTGGGGTTTCCCAGGCCTTGGTCCTTTGTTTCCACATCCAAGCCTCCACCCTCTGGGGAGACCGCATCACGCAGAAGCACATGGTGACACTGAAATGACTCCACACAGAACTGTTTATTCAGTAGTATGGGGAATGAAAAAAACAACAAAACTCTACCATATTTACAGTAAAGATCAAACTGTACAATCTGATGGTTAGTATGAAGTTAGCATCCAGCATCTTTGTACTTTTTTTAAATCAAGTCATCAGTAGTAAAAACCAGTTAAATTTTTAACCCTTTGCAGGAATTGCTGAGGGAAGCAGGGAGAGGGCAGGGGGAGAATCCATGGCAGAAGAGCCAGAGGCCAGCCTTCCAAGTGAATTGGAACATTTTTCCTGCCCGAGGCCTCTTTTTCTAGCCACCTGCTCCAGAAGGAAAGTCAGTGATAAGTCTGGAATACATGCTTAGAGGAAAGGGTGACTCAACGATCAGCAGTCGGCAAAACTGGGGAGGAAGTGGGACGAGGGTGAGGGCGTTAGGCCTCTAGCCGGGACCGCTGGTCACACACCTAACGTGTGCTGGCCACATCAGGGCCCCGGGACTGGACACAAAGCCATCCCAACACAAAAGGCAAATAAATAAAAATATATATTAACTCTCTCTTCATAGGGAGCTGGGGTAGAGTGGGGCACCACAAAGAGGCAGAGGACCCGGTCCTTTGAAGAAGAGAGCCAATTCCAAGAAGGGGTTAAAAATAGAACATGTCTCAGAGGCCACAGCAGGTCAGACAAAGTGGCATTTGTCTGATTTGGGGGAGTGGGTGAGTGGACACCAGAGCCCAGAACTGAAATCTGTGCTTGAGGCCCCATGGGGCAACTGAGCAGCTCTGTGCTTCCTTTTCCTCCCCGGCCCACCCACCCAACAGCAAAGAAGCGCAACACAACACACAACTGGCCTTCCCAGGAGTGGGTCAGCAGGAGACATGAAGCACTTTGGGGTCAGCAAACTGAGCAAACACCTGGTCTGGAGCACGTGGCCACAGTCCAGGGAAAAGAGAGGGACTGGGGCCACTGGCCCCTTAAAACATGTTCATGCAGCATTTGGGGGTCCAGGGGTGATGAGTCCTTCTGCCCCCTGGCCGGACAGGGCTTTTCAGTTCCTGGGAGAGGCAGCACAGGCGGGCAAGGCACGCCCTTTGCCCGATCCCTCGCCAACTGAGGCCTGCCCAGCGCAGCCTGCAGGGTCTGGCGCCCTGGGGTCTGTGTGGCTTTGTCCTTTCCATTTGGTGATGGCAAACAAGGGGCAGGCCCCCTAAGAGTCCCTCTCCTCCCAGAGGCACAGCAGATGGGAAACTGAGGAGAGGCTGAGAAGCATCCTGGGAGGTCCTATCCTCTTTGGGAAGGGAAAGGGGAGTCAGTTTCCAGCGTATAAAAAAAATTAATCCCTGAAGTCATGAAGAGTGGAGATCCTTTTTAAATTCCTTTTTTCCTCTTTTCTGAAAAACTTTGTCTTGGAGATGTTGGCCCCAGGGGTCCAAAGTGCAGTAAGGGGAATGGTGGGGGAGGGGGAGTTGGCACTAGATGGCCTTAGGTGCAAGGCCCAGGCTCCTCAGATGGACGTTTCGTCGCTGCTGCAGGCAGGCGGCAGGAGCAGGGCAGGATAAAGCACAAGACAGGAGTAGGGGCATGAGTGCAGCTGGGGAAGGGAAGGGAGCCTCGGGACGTAGGAACCACCGGCCCAGGGTTAATGCAGGAAGTTAAAGAAGAGAAATCTGGAGAGGCAGGAAAGGAGAGTGGCAGAAAAGGCAGACAGAGTTAGCTGGAGCAGAGGAGACAGCGAAAGCTTTCACCAGAAGGAAACAGAAAAGCAGCCCCAGCTTCCAGCCTCCCTCATCTTGCCCCATGCCAGGGCTGGGTTCTAACACATAAAAGCCCAGTGGGGTGGCCCACCCGCCAAGGTTTTGGGCACAGGAGGGAGCTGATCTTGCTCAGCCCATTTGTCCTCCGACTGCTGACCAAGTAGCTTGGCAGGCCCAGAGCAGTCCATCCCAGCCAGGACCTCTGCAGGCAGCACCCGGTCCCACCAAGCCAGCCCCACTCACTCGGAGCCTGATGAGTCCTCATCCACGGTGCCTGCCTTGATGCTCATGGCGATGGGCATGACCCCATTCAGCTGCTCCTGGAGGCTCTGCCGGGGTGGAGGGCGAGGAGGGGGCCCACCCCGGCTGCCTTCACTGGCTGAGGAGCCCCGAGATGACCCAGTGCCCTGCTCCAGGGGCACCCGCAGAAGGCTGCTCTTCTCGCTGATGGTGGGCAGACACTTCTTCTTGAGGATGCCTGGCGGCCGGAAGGGTGGGTAGCATGAGGTGCAGGCAGGAGGAGCAGGGCTGCCTCAGGGCAGCATGGGGATGTGGCAGCTGGGGTTCCTCACTTACCTTTGTGAGGTTGGGCAGAAGTGCCGGGAAGGGGACCCAAGGACCCTTCCCGAGATAGGGCATCTCCATTCTCCCTCGGCCGCTCCTCAGGGGCCCCACTGCCACCATTCTCCTTTGCTGTGGTCCCAAAGTCTCCTGGCCAGGGGATCTTCCCAGGCCCTGGACCTCCCTCTGGCAAGGAAAGGAAGTAGATAAGGCCCACAGACTGCAGACAGCTAATCGAGCCTCCACCCAAGTCCTGGGTTTCAGAAGAAGCCCAGGCCTCTCGGACTCCCACTGCCCCCCACAGGCCACAGTCTGGTGCTGGCCCACCCTTGGGGGTACTGTGCAGGGGCAGTCTCTCCGCTCCAGGCCCCAGCAGGCTGTCCCAGCCCTGCTCGCCAGGGAAGGCAGCCTCCTCCTCTTCCTCTTCCTCCTCCTCGCTGTCTGACGAGTGAGTAGAGGCATAGGAGCCACTCTGGTCATCTTCCAGGGACAGGTCACTGTCAGAGTCCGTGTCAGGATCTGGGAGGTCAGGGAGGGATCACAGCCAGCCCGCCTGCCTCAGCCCACCCTCAGCAAAAGCCAGACCCTGCCCTACTGGGTGGCCAGGGCCTTCCATCCTCACCGTGCTGCTGGTCTTGACCATCTAGGAATAGGCTGCCGGGGTCCCCCAGGCCCTGGGGCCCTTGGCCAGGGTTCAGTGTGGACTCCTCCCTAAGATGAAAAGATCATGCTGGAAAGGTCAGCTTGGCCCCTTGCTGCAATTCCCTTCCCTTCTCACCCTTGGAGTCCTAGCTCCTGCCGCATCCCCTGGGCTTCTTATTCAAGTTGCCTCCTGTATTGGCTATAGTATATGCTACTCAGTTCCCAGCACCTGAGTGGCCTAGATCCAGCATGTATGGTGCTCACCTCAGCAAGAATGGGATGTAGCTGGGCTGGCTCTTGCCTGAGCGGCTGGCACTGTGCAGAGAGCCAGCTGAGTCTCCATAGGGCTGGTACAGCCGCCCATCTGCAAAGGGGCTAGGGCAGTTGTAGGACTAGGCAGGAGACAGACAGGTCAGTAAGCAGAGAGGCAGGTGGGACCCACGAGCATCCCCAGGTGCAGGGTATCTGTTACTTGACTATCTGTCTTTACCCTTATCTCCTCCAAGTCAAAGTCCTACATCCCCCAACATCTCCCAGGCTGCATAAACCATTTCACCACCCTCTCCCCTTCTAAGAGGGGATATAGGGATGGAGAAGAGGAAAGATAGTGGGGCAAAAAGTACAGGTTACAGGCTTCTTGGGCCTGCTTCTCCCTCCCTCCTCCAAGACCCCCTCCACCTCTCTGACTCTGAGCCCCCTCACCGAGGTCAGGGTGGACTTGGTGGTCAGAGCAGGGTCAGGGCTAGGCTTGCGGCTGCAGGCAAACTTGAGTGCTTTCCGGACCTCCTTGCTAAGCACCACGTAGGAAAGGAAGATGAAGGGGCCCTGGCAGACAGAGGCAAGAAGAGTCTGTGTGTATTCGGGCAGCCCTTGGCCATGTTACCCTCCCTTCAACATGGGCTCGGCCAGGTACCTGGATACAATTGCAGGCGGCAAAGAGGTAGTGGAAGAGGAGGGTGTCACTGTTGACAGACAGCAGTGCCAACAGCCACGCGGCACTCAGCAGCAGGAGCACAGCAAAGGAGGGCTGCAGGCCTGAGCTGAGGAGCAGGACAGTCCGTGAGCCAGACTGTGAGGCGCTGCACACTGAGGCCCACCCTGTGCCCCGGTGCCCCATACTCACACAGGGCCTTTCTTCTCAAAACCCTGCCGCTGGGCAGCACAGGAGGCCCGGGCCGCCAAAATGTACAAGAAGACACTCATCTGGGCAGGGGAGACAGGCATAAGGGGCTGGTGGAGCAGACAGCTTCTGTCTCTCCCCGTGCAACCCAGCAGATCCAAAGGACACACTTAGATCACACAAATCCAAAGTCACAGCCTGTTCACCCCAGTCTGCTTTCTGGCACTTACTGAGACAGCAAAAGCCACTGGGCCAGCAAAGCTCCAGATGAGTGTATCGTAGATGGACAGCCAGCAAAAGTCAGGGTTACCATAGCCCTCAGGGTCCAAACCCACAGCGAGGCCTGGGGCAGGAAGAAGGATGCAGGGGAAGGTGGTCAGGGCAGCAGGAAGCTAGGCTGCAGCCAGGCAGGTACCCATGGCCTGAAGTGCAGAGTGTGGACAGGTTCTGCCCAGCATGTGTCCACACCTTTCTCCAGGAAGGGCACCCAGCCCCTGCAAGGTAGCTCCAGGGACTCAGTTAAATCAGAGAAATACTTATGGATCAGTTGTCCTGGAGCAGGGGCAAATGAGTCTCAGGACCCCGGATGGGGGCTGTGTGGCGGGGACAGGGAACTTCCAGAGCACAAAAGGGATGGAATACCTGTGATGAAGGCAGGCACACCCCAGCCTAGCATGTAGTAGAAGCGCATGGGGCCGGCATTGACGTCGCGCACCTCGGTGAGTGCCCGGTATAGGTGTAAGGCCTCCAGCAGAGCCCAGGAGAAGGTGCAGAGGTACAGGAAGTGCAGCAGGATGGCGATAACTGTGCAAGCAAACTGAGGGCCAGGTGACTGGGTCAGTGAGCGGGACACTGCCAGCACGGAGGAGCTGCTCAGATTGGACATCAGGGAGGGCCTGGGGTCTGCTTTAGGGGAAGCCTGAGCCAGAAGCAAAAGTCTCTGGGATGCTAGGGTATTGGATGGGAGATTGAGAAGAGGGCCAGGTTGTGTGGTGGGCTCTCTATTCATCAGCGTTGTACGGGCAGGGATGGAAGTGAGGACAGGGAAGGTATCTCCAGGGTGCCTGAGGGGCTGGAAGTTGGGGAGTTCTGGAGGAGGAAGGGGTCTTACAGGTAGGTCAGCTTGGTTGATTCCCAGGAGGAAGACCAGCTGGGCCAGGCCTAAGGCGGCTGTCAGGTTGCGCCGGATGCCGTGCTGGTTGGATCTCAGGGCACGAAGTAGAGTGAGGAAGAGAAAGGTGAGCAGCAGGGCAGCCAAGGTGACTCCAAGAGCCACATAGGTCAGTGTCTTCAGCGGCAGGATCTCCCCATTCTGCAGGGTGGGTGGCAGGGGGCCAGACATGAGAAAGGGCAGGGCCTGAGCTCCTGCCCACAGTCCCCAGGCTGCCCCGAGTGGGTCAGACCTCCCGCCGGGACACATCCATGAGCACTGCGAAGCTCGTCATGTGGTTGCACTGGCAACTGACGTGGCTCTCATTGCGGAAGACAACTTCACAGCCTCGTGCTGACCAGCCGCCTGTGCCGCTGACCCTGTGTGAGGATAGCAGGGTCAGGAAGACAAGGAGGATGGGCTCCCAGGGGCCAGGGGGGTGACAGCAGCACAGGCTCACAGGATCGAGTGGTTCCAGAAGACACAGATGGGCTTGGTCCGCTCCTCTGTCTCCAGCAGCCGGAACTGCACTGTGACTGGCTTGTCCAGGGCCCGAGGCAGCAGCTCCTCATCATCATGGACACTGATGCTCACCACAGGTGTGTTGATGACTGGGCGCTTTGGGACTCTGATGGGGGGCAGGGGGACGTAGTCACCACAGCAGCCGTGCGACTGAGAGGCACCCTCACCACTGCGGGAAGTGTGCCTGTGGCCCCTTACCACTCCCACCTCGTCCCCAGCCGCTCACCTCAGGCTGCGCTTATCTGGGTCGTAGTTGTGTGGCAGTAGCCCAGCCAGGGTGCGGTAGATGATGACACTGGCCACAGCCTCTCCCTGGCTCAACTCTGGATGTCGCCGCTGCCGTCGGGCCAACTCCTCAGATTCCTGGCCCTCGCTGGGGCCTGCGGGCCTGACCATAGTGGGTATCTCTGGAGGCAGAACACTGCTACCTTTAGCTGGGCTCTGGACTCTGCATGGGTTTCCCGGGGGCAACCCCTGAATTCCCTCAAGGCCCCTGCTGACCTCTGAAAACAGACTCAGGCAGAATGACCATTGTCTCAAGGTCTGGGGGCCGTTCCCCGCGCAGTGCCTCATAGCGGGGCAGCTTGGCCCCAGCAAAGTTTCCTTTGTCCAAGCGCACTACAGAGATAACTGGGAGGAGGATTGGTCACGAGTCAGACTCCAGGTGAGGCAGGCTGCCCCCCAGCATGGCTTCCCTTGCAGGAATGCTTCTCAAAAACCGCTGCCCACCACAGGCACCAGCCTCACCGATGTTGGGAGTGACAATGGTGAAAGGGCTTAGGTAAGTGTGCCGCATGTTCTGGGCCAGGGCGCTGGCGTAGGCCTCATAGTGCTGGAGCAACCAGGCGGTGCCACCTTCTGTCTGCTGGATCAGCTCCCAGTGCCGCTTGTTGGCCGCATCCAGGAGGGCACTGCCCACCCTCAGCAGATTCTAGGGGGTCATGTCACAGCGGCATGTGCTAACAGCCCACATCTGTCACGCCTATCTCTCGTGCCTGGGCCAGTCCTGCTCCCCACCCACCATACCCTTCCCTCAGCACACCCCACTGCCTCCCCGGGCAGCCCCTGTGGACCACACCATCCACTCCAATCTTTCCTCCTCACTCTATAAGAGTTCCTTGCCCTGTGCTTCACTGTCCGGCGTGCCCAGGTCTTGCCCCAGTGGGCGAGCCACTGCTCCTGGTCAGCATGAAGCACAACACAAGCAGTACTCTCTATGACACCTGGATATAATACGGCTCTGAATTACCTGTGCTGCCTACGGCTCAGGGACTTTCACCGTGGCCTCAGGCCAGGGGGAGGCTCCCAAAGGTGGGATGGAGATTAGCCCCTTTCTCCCATACAGATGCCCAGGAACAGACTCATGCTCCCTGACTCCCAACTAACCAGCCGCCCTGCCTACTGCAAGGCCCACCTCTGTGAAGTGCACATCCTGTGTGGCTGACAGCCCAAAGCCCCGCTGAGCACTCTCATGGGCCAGCAGTCGTGTAGCCAGCTGGTAGGCTACTTTGACGTCACTGCCAAAGTAGCCAGCTGTGTGCTGTGTGGCATTGCGCAAGAGCAATGCCAGCCGCTGGGAGCGGCCTGAGTCCAGGCCTGACTCATTCTGCTGTAGCCGTTCAGCCTGGATGGGAACAGACAGAGGAGCAGAGGGTCAGTACACAAGCATGGGACTTGGGACTCGGGACTAAGAGGGCCTCCGAAAGAGGGGCAGAGTATGTTCCAGTGGGGGCCTGGGACTGGAATTTCAGAATCTCTTTTCTCAAAGATGGGATAGTGAGAAAAAGAAGGAAAAGGCCATGCAGGGGTCCACTTACAAAGCCCTTCAGCTCTGAGAAAGTGATTGATGTGCAGTTGAACAGGTTTGGGGGCAGCCACCCCCTGTGCTCATCACAGTGGCGCACAGCTGTCCCTAGAGAAGAAGCCAACATGGTTGGCCTCAGGGAGACATAAAAGAAGTCCCGAGACCTGCCTGAGGTTCTGCTGGGAGCCAACACTTCGTGGGGCAGAGACAGGCAATAAGCAAACAACGCCCCATTCCCACTGCAGCCAGGTGAAAACAGGAATTCAGGTGTAGAGAACACTGGGGCCAAAAATGTCTGCAAAAATCTCCCAAACAAGGGCTACAGGAGCACAGGGCACACGACTCCGCTGAGCCCCAGAGAGCACTGCCTCTCTGCAGCCACTCCCTTCCTATGAATTCTGCTCACTGCCAATCCGAGGACTAAAGCCAGCCCTTGTCCTGGGTCGGGTCCCCTGGGATAGCACCTAACATCCCTTGTCCCCAGACCACCTGTCTTTCATGTATGTAACTAGGCCCTGGAGAGTGAGCTAAGGATGAGAACCTCACTTTTCAGCTGTTCTGTTCAGAATCTAAGATGCAGGCCCTCCAGGCCAAACCTGGGAGGTAGGTAACTGAGCCAAAGAAGATGGGACATGCAGCTTTCAGGAGCTGAAGCACATACAGCGGCTCAGGGACTTGTAGCTTCCTGCCCTCACCCCGCTGACAGCAAAGGCCAAGTCCTCAATATCACATTGTGAGCCTCTAGCACTTACCAAAGGAGCCTTTGGGGCAGGGGGCGGCAGCAGGCAGCCCAAAGCGAGTACGGGGCCACCAGATTCCAGCCTCAATGGCCCGTGGGCAGCTATCATAATTCACTGCAAGGAAGAACACATGCTTGCTCAGGAGCAGCTCTTCCTCTTGCAGCTCTGCCCAAATTCCCCACCCCTCCTTCTGCACCCCCAGGCCTTCCGCTGGCCCCCCTTGGCCTCCCTGGGAGGGCAAGCATCTGGTACACAGTGGAGAAGGCTACCCATTGCTAGAGAACCCCACCTTCACAGCCATTGGTGGTAACCTCAGCAAATGGGTTGTCACAGCGGTCACACTGGCGTCCGATGACACCAGGCTTGCAGGGACACTGACCATCCTCAGGGTCACAGACTCGGGACAAAGAGCCTGTGGGGTAGCAGTCACATAGGAAGCAGGTGGAGCTGCCAGAGGGCCGGTAATGGTTCTCCTGGGAGGGAAGGCGGAAGGGAAGGAGGGAAGGGAGGGTGTCACTTGGTCAAGCTCTCCTTCCTGGATGCTCATGGATCCTTTCAGATAGTATTTGGAGAGAGGCTTCCTGACCTCAAGTCCCTTGGGAGTGGTCCTCGGAAATATTTAACAACTGGCAATGGTGTGGAGTTGAACCCACCAGTGAGATGCTAAGCAGTCAGAACAGGCTGCAAACCACCAAAACAGCTGGCCCAGGACTCACTGGTTAAATATTAGTCCTGGATCACCCTGGTCCCCAGGCACATGAGGACAAATATCCATTTGTCCTGCCCATGAGAGCAAAGGCACGTGGGCCTCAGTTCTCTGCAGGAAGGCCCATCTTCACTGCCTCCCCTCTAGGGTCCAAAAGACTGACATGGCCACAGTGGAGGTTTGGGTGGTGCTGTCACCTTGCAGTGGCACTCGCCGCTTGTCTTGTTGCAGTCTGGGTCAAAGCCTTTGCTGACGTCACAGTTGCATGGGCCACACGTGGGGTGTCCCCACCAGCCACGAGGGCAAGGCTGGTCAATCCTGCAGAGGGACCAGGCAAGCATGAGCTCCCTCTGCTGCTTCTGCCTGGCATGGCCACATGTGGCCCCTTCTAAGCATAGCTGCAGCTTGGCCAGGTTCTTGGGAACTTTAAGGGGTACATCAGAGATAGGCAGTAGCTATAGGGATCTGTTGCTGCATAGTCTGGCCTGCTTACCTGGTCTCACAGTATGGCCCAAGGTAATTTGGGGGACACTCGCAGATGTAGCCATAGGGAGCACTGGGCTTGCGGGTACACACAGACTGGTGCTCACATGGGTTCAGGTCACACACATTAGTGCAGTTGTCACCATAGTAACCTGATATAAGACAGACCAGAAAGGCTCAGTCTCCACCCTCCCCAGCACTGTCTTCCATCCAACTCACCTTCGTCCTCTTTCGTCCACTCTAAGCATCATACCAGCTGGTCATGGCTTTGAAGCACATGAGAAAAAGGCCCAGAGACATGACATAACTGGTCCCAGGTCCCATGGTAGAACCACGGTAAGATCCCAGGCATGTGCCAATCTGCCCCATTTCCTGGGATCTCTATCATACCTGGATCACAGCTGCAGGAATAGCTGTCCCAGTCATTGCTGCAATAGCTGTTGGCAGGACATGGGTTTGAGTCACAGGGGTCAGGCAGGCTACAGCCTGTCTCCACATTGATGTTCTCCCCTCGGCTGGGATCCAGACTGCTAACACCCTCAGGTGTCTCGCTTACCCGCACACCCTGAGGGCAAAGAGGGCAGTGTTGACCTCAGCAGAGCTGGACTCCAGGTGGCAGTGGGAATGGGAGAGTAGGGGAAGAGGCTCACCTGCAAACAGCCCCGGAAGCCTTGGGCCACGCCGCCTGCTGGCCCCGGCACTCCCCCGACTGTTATGTTGCTCAGGTGCAGCCCATGTAGCCGGGGGCCCAGGTTACCCTCTGCCCTCTGCTTCCCATAGTCAAAGGACAAGATGGCATTGCCAGGGCCCCCACTGGCTCCCAGTGCCAGCTGTGCATGATGCCAGTCACCATCATTGGCCCGGCCTGGCTCCAGACGGAGAGTTGAGGCTTGCAGTCCTGTGCCCTCCACACTAAGCACTACATGGCCCTCCCGGAGCTGGCACAGAAAGAAAGGAAGCAAGATCAGGAGATTGCCTTAACTGGGTCTTCTTCCAGCCCATGGTCCCACTTCCTGGCCCACTACACCCCTCCTCACAAACGGCTGAGGAAAGTGTTTGTTTCTCTCAGGCCCAGTAGGTGGCAGCATTGACTGTCAAACTGATCCAGCTACCTCCACGTTTCCTCAAGACCACCCAGCCATCTCTGTCTAGCCCCCTGGAGGCCACTGCAGCCTAGCCAGGTCAGGGCCTGCCCCCAACTCCCACGCAAGTGCCCTGTATCACCTGTAGAGTAATGGTGCTGCGCCCTCTGGTGACAGCCTGCAGCAGGACGCCACTGGCCTGGCGTGTGCGGAACATGAGGCTGAGGTGCCAGGGCTGAGAAATGGGCAGGGAGAGGCCATGCCAGGCCACCAGGCTGCTGCCCAGGAAGCGCTGGGGATTGGCCATTTCTGGAAAGGCAGATGAAGGCAGACTCAAAAGCGGGGCAGTGGAGTGCCCAGAGGGGTATGGTGCTTAGCAGTGGTGGCCCCTGGGTGGCAGGGCTCTGTCTTCTCACCCACGCCCCTCATGGGCCCCACCCTCTACATTTACCTGCCCCAGGCCCGCCCTGCACTGCGCCTGGGCCTGCCTCTGACTGAGTCCTTTGTCTCAGGTGCTACCCTCTGCAGGCTCTGCCCAGACTCGCCTTTCCACCCACGGTCACACATGCTCACTATGCCCTGCCCACTGCCTGTCCCAACCCTGCCAGTGTCCCCAGACCTCAGACAGCACCAAGGCCCCAGCCTCCTACCCTGGGCACAGCTCTTGCCGCCGAAGCCCAGGGGGCACTCGCAGCTGAACGAGTCCCACTGGTTCACGCAAGTGCCCCCATTGTGGCAAGTGTTGCTGTCACACACATTCTTCTTGGTGGGGCAACCTGGAGTGGAGATAAGGGAAACTGGTGGTGGCTGGAGAGGCCTTGGAGATTCACACAGGCTGGCGTCACCACTCCAGACACAGCTCCTCCCAACCCGTGCCCCCATACCAGGCATAGTGCCATTGTTGGCAATGAAGTCGGCCATATCCACGCGCCTACTGTCCACTTGCAGGTTCCTCATGCAGCCTACAAAGTGCCGCATTCGAATAGGGAAGTTCTCAGGCAGGTCAGGCACCCCGCCCAGCAGCAGGGGCCCTGTCAGATCCAGAGATCTAGGGGAGCACAAGGATGGCCACATGAGGACGAGTTGGAGCTTCTGGCTCTTCTCTCTCCACATGTCCTGCTGCCAGGACAGAGAGAGGCAGGGCACGTGCAGGTGGCCTGGAGCCCAACAGAGCAACACCAGGGAAAGGGAGGTACCCCAACCGGGAGCCATCTCCACTCACTCCACCCCACACAACCCACAGGCCTTGTGCTAATTCCCTGGGCACTACCTTTGGGCCAAGCAAGGTGAGAGGGTCTCCATCTGGCTTGGATCCCCCATAAAACCTCTGAGCCCACCTTCTTGACCTGCCCTCCCTGATTGGCCTTGTGCTTCATCTTGCCCCCTCCCGTTCTCACTTCTTGCTGCCACCCTGGGTGCCCTGGGCAGCACAGGAGTAGTTGCCCAGCACAGCTCCAAAGCGTAGAGCTACCCCTGTGTCACAGCCATCCACGGTCACCACTGCCACCTTCTGCTCAGATGGGCCTTGTGGGAGTCCTGTCTGGCCCAACAGTGGCTGTGGACAGAGAAGGGCAGAGAAAGGAAGCAGTGGGCAAGGAGCCACGAGGCACAGGCACACTAGCCCACACTGTCACCCTTTGTGCACATACCTAGCACTGCCCGGTGGGATGTGACACCCCAGTAAGGGTTCCCCTTCCTCCCAGTCAGCCAGAAGTGCCATGACCAACCCTCCCACTGCAGGCAGTGCTACCCAGGTCCAAGTGAGCTTGGAGGCCAAGGACAGAACCCCAGCTCCCTTGCCTCCTCCATACCCACCTTATTGTAGTACTTCAGCTGTACCGTGTGCCACTGGCCATCACTAACACCTCCAGGCACAAATGGGGACACAGTGGTGGTCGACTCCCCTAGACAAAGGACCAGGTGAATTGGGACACCAGCAGACAGCTGGGGAAGGCAGGGGTGGGGAGCACACAGGGTTGACTGCAAGAGTGTGTGGCTTGGGGACAGAGGCAGGTATAAGTGACAAGCGGTCTTTGGGAGACAGGCAGAAACATGGGGCAAAAGAATCACCTGCAGAGAAGGTGAGCTGGACCTGCTCCTGAATCACCTCAAGGGCTACAAAGTCATGCTTCTCATTGAAGCGCCCATTGTACAACAGTAGCCCGTTGCGCTCTTTCGTGGCAAACCTGCATAGGCATTTGGGAGGAGATAGAAAAGGGTACCCACGTGGACGTCAGCACCCCAGTCACCTAACCAGTACCCACCCTGTCCAAGACCCTCCAGAGGACTGACACCTTGGCCAAGACAACATCAGGCCATTAGGAAGATGAGCCCCAGGCAGAACCCCAGCATCCTAGCTCCCCATCCTGCCTGAAGTGACAGGCAGATGCTGGCAGGTGAGGAAGTTCTGCTGGCACAGTGCACAGACAACTCCAGAACCAGCCCAGCTCTGCCAACAATGCTCTGAGCACTTCCGCTGGCTGGTCTCTCACCTTGTTCTTGGAACAGGGGGTGCCCCAGATTCCCATGGTGCCCCACAGCCCCAGGGCCCAGCCACTCACGAGAGGGCCAGGGTGAAGTGGAAGCGCTGGCGCAGGCCACGGAAGGTGATGAAGGAGCGGGCAGGGAAGCTGCGTGTGGTCACCTGGCAATAGGGCTTCTCGAAGTCCCCAGATGGGCAGTCGCACTTGAAACCACCCACCAGCAGGTTGACACAGGTGCCGCCATTCTTGCACACACCTGGGGTGCAACGGCCTGATCGGGCACTCACCTCACAGTGCTCACCTGGGCAAGAGCAAAGGCAGGGTGAAGAGGGGCAGGGCACCTGGAGCTCCCCCAGCAGTACCTCCCATGACTCCTGTAACCCCCACCACAGTATCTCAAACTCTCCTGGACACCCTACTTCTTTTCTCGAGTATTCATCTTCTCAGATCTGTGACATGCCAACCCTTCCCTGGTGCCCCGGTTGACTCACTATGCCATTGTCACCACAGATCCACACACAGCTCCCCTGCGAAGGCCTTGAAGCCCCAGCCCTCTACCTTTGCCTGGGCTCCCAGGGCCCAGATCCTAGCAATCCTTAGGCTAGCTGCAAGATTCTCTGAGCAGAGGCAAATGTACAAGGCAGGGGAGGACCTGCAGGACGGCATGAGAACTGTGCCAGCTCCCATCCTCTGCTCCTCCCTCCCTCACACTGGTGCTATTGTCCCTGCCAGGCATGGAGATCAGTTTCCTTCCCAGGGGATGGGACCAGACTTCCACTTGGATTTGTCTGAGTTATAGGGTAGGGGGAGGTGCAGGAGGGACTCTGGAGACTTCCCCAGGGATGGAGCAGACAACTACCAGCCGAAGCCCTGGGGTCCAGACCAAGGAACCCTGTGTACTTGGACAACACAGAGAGTGGATACCTCAGTCCTGGGACAGATCCAGACTCAATGGAAGAGCTGAAAATTCCAACATCAGATGGAAAAATCCACCCCTTTCCCTCCCTCCCCATTCCCAGATTCTAGAGATAGGTTCTCAGCTCCTGTGCCTAGTGACTGGCTCTTGTTTCCATGGAAACTGTTGTTCGCCTACTGGAAGCCCCCTCTCCCCATCCTCTTGGACAAAGACTCCCCTCCCCCCCCCCCACCCCCAGCAGCAGCAAAGAGTCAAGTCTGGCAAGTTGTGGGCAGGAAGATGCAGCAGGAAAGGCAGCGGGGCCTGCCTATGGCTGCCGGCAGCCAGTGGGCCTGGCTCTGGAGGATAGGGAGAAGACCAAGGGAGGAAGGGGAACAGGCTACAGCCTATGCTAAGGAGCAGGAGCCTGCAGGGAGGAGCCAGTGGCACATTGCAAGAAGCCATAAGCACCCCTGTGAGAGGCAGGAATGGAAAGTGTAATGACCACAGGTCATGGCCAACAGGGAGGTAGCAAAGGAGCCATTCTGCCCAGAGGTACACAGGTGGTGTCCTTGTCCATACTCCTGGCTCCCAACCCATCCAGGGTCCCCAGTTCCTCTGGCCCTTTCCGTCAATGCCTGGGCAGAAAAGTGCTTGGCACAGCAACGGAGGAGACCCAGTTCTAGATGTAGCCTCACTTTTACCTAAGCTGTAAGATGAGACTTGGAACAAGTCATCCCATGACTAAATCAAAGCCAACACTTGACTCTGGCCAGCTCTTTTTACGTGAAATTAATTAAATTAATCTTCACAACCCAACTTTTGATTTAAGTGGGTTCTTTGTTTCTATTTTAAATTACTGGGGGCTGGCGATTTAGCTCAGCGGCATAAGTGCCTGCTTTGCAAGCGCATGGTCATGAGTTTGATCCCTGGTACCGATTTAAAAAAAAAAAAAAAAAAAAAAAAAAAAACTAAATTACTGAAGTCCAGGGAGGTTGAGCAGTTTGCCCAGCCACACAGCTACTATCTGCAAAGTTGGAATACAAACCCAAGCAGAACTGGCCTCAACTACACGATTAGAATCGGGTGAGAGAGCCCATTCCGTCTTCCCTGATAGGGTGACCCAGGAGTAACTGCACCTCACCCTGGAAGGGAATGAGCCAGCCCCAACATGTGCCCGCTCTGGGCTTGGCTCACCCGTGTAGCCGTCTCGGCAGAGGCAGGTGTAGCCGCCCTCCCGGCTGCGGCAGCGCCCGTGGGGCCCGCAGGGCCGCGAATAGCAAAGGTCCACCTCGGTCTCACAGTAGTCGCCGGTGAAGCCGGGTGGGCAGCGGCAGCGCAAGCCCCCGACCGGGTGGATGGGCCGGAAGAGCACGGAGGAGGAGGCGATGAAGGGCGCCGAGGAGTCAAAGCGCAGCACCGACACGCAGCGCATGTAGTTCTCGCAGGGCTCGCGCAGGCAGATGTTGTCGTCGAAGGGCAGCACACGCTGCGCCGAGATGGCTGTCAGCAGGCTGCGGTTGAGGTACAGGCGTTCCTGCAGGTCCTCCGAGGGCAGGAAGGGCGGCCCGCCCCCCGGCCCCGGCGGCTGGCCCACCGACAGGCTCACGTTGAGGATGTGGCCGCCGGGGGCGTCGGTGTCCCGCTGCACGTTGAAGACCACCACATGGTCCGGGGGCGTGGCCAGCGTGGCCGCCACCGCCTGGATGAAGAGCCCCAACAGTGGCGACAGGAAGCGCTCGGGTGACATGTCCTCCAGGCGCAGCGTGATGCTGTGCGTGAGCATCTCGTCCGTGATGATGGTGACACGCAGTGCGCACTGGGCCGTCACGCTGTGCACGCCGTCTGTGGGGAGGTAACACGGTCAGCACAGGCTGAGGTTGTTGCCTGGCCCTGGGCATGGACAGCAGGAGCCGGAAGACATCCTGCACCGCAGGCAGACAGGAAACGCTCCCTTTTCTAACTGCCGTAAGGTGTGCCCAAAGGGCAAGGCCCTCCTTGAGGAGTCAACCCTCAGGCAAAGATTGTCAGAAGTTCTCTTTGGATTATTTCCCAACATACCCTCTTATGAAGGACGGCACTTTTGTTTTTCGTTTACATGTAGTCTAGGCTGGCCTCAAACTTACCCTCCTCCTGCCTCAGCCTTCTAAGTGCTGGGATGACACCCAGCTACATGTACCATTTATGCGTCTTTCCCTGCTTGAGCCATGGGTCTGGCCCTGCGCTTCCTTGCACAGAAACCGTTTTGTCCTTTGCTTGCTTCTCTACAGGGCCAGAGTATGCAGTACTCACAAAAATCACACCCACACACTTACAGCTTCCCAACTTCCGCCTCTCAAGGCTCACAACCCTGACCCTGCCTGTGCTCCTCAGACCTCCTCTACAGCAGGTAGGGAGTGGGAGTGAACTGGGTCAGTGGGGCACCACGTTCCCCTCCCACTGAGCTCCATGGCTGCTTGGGCGCAGGCCCACTATCCCCATGGCAACACCCCATACAAAGCATTCTTCCCGCCCAACTCTCCGGGGCGGGTAATCTAGGGGACCACACCCCAAGGAAATCCAGCTGAGCCCCCTTAACCATGCTGGAAACAGGTGAGCAGGGGATGGGAGACCTAGTAGCTTCTGAGTAGAGACCCCAGACTCCCTCTTGGCTGATCTCTCCCTTGGCTCTGATGCTTCTAGCTACTTATCACCCACTTGGCTCACAGCACTGCACCTGAATGCCAACCCACCAAGCCCCTGAGTGGTATTCATTCATGAGCAGCTGAGTCCTAACATACTTGCAGGTGTCCCACTCCACCCACACACCTGAGTCTCAGAAATACCATGTACACCTGAATGTCCATGCAGGTGGGGACGGGTTGATGTACCTCAAAAATGAAAGCTGTGGGGAAAGGCTTGCAGGGATCCTCATATTTCAATTTAGTACAATGTCCTTACCCCCTCCCATAGTAGGTGTTCAGTAAATACTAAGATGCTGATGAGGATCTAATCAGTCCCCCTAGTGAAAAAACAGTCTTGAAAATACAGCAGAAGAGGCCCAGTTGGATACAGTAAAGCACACCCAAGCAGGAATGGTGCAGGACTAGGGGAGGGATACGGGAAGAGACTGTCTATGTTGCACTACTTGAGGCAGCGACTACATGGCCGCTGGGCTGAGCAGGGCCAGGCACAGGGCAGACTTCCATCTCAGCTGTGCCAACTACTGCTCACTGCCCGCCAGCCCATGGCCCTCCCAGGGAGCCTGCTTTCGCCACTCACTACTCTTGTGTAGGAGCTTCTGCCCAAGATCTTCCTTCCCACCAGGTACTGAGCTCTTCAAGCCTTCTAGGCTGTTTAAGCTGCCCTGCCGCAGATATATAATGGGGCTCTGCTTGCCTGACTTTTCCAGGTCCAGAGCCGATGCACCTGCCCAGTGCTTCCTGGGCGGGACTTGCCCTCCTAGGAGAAAGCACTCTAGGACTTGACACTCAGTGATCCCAACTCCTGTGTGGACAGGACAGCAAGTGAAGCCTTGCCACCCCTCCACCCTGGAAAACACACTCCTCCTTGTGTCTTCCTCCACAGTCCCAGGCCCCGCCCCACCCCAAACTTGTCTCCGTTGCTTCCCATCTGGTCCACCATCTGTGGCCACCTGCCTCCTCTCCTATTGTCCCCACCTCAGCCGTCAACTCACTGCTCTCTCTTTCCCCTTTGTCCTTCTCCCCTGCCCTGACCAAGTTACCCCTCAGGTGTAAAGGCTGTGTGGGAACAGGGGTAGGCAGTGTATCACTTGAGCTGTCCTGGACAGAAAAGAAAGAGGTGGGAGACCCTGACCGAGGAACCACCACCTGGGCGCAGGCCTCAGCCAACTGCCCCTGGGAAGGCGCCAGATAAGACTCCCAGCCTCTCTTCTGGCAGATGTGCCAGTAGAGGCTGGCGGCCTACAGGTGCTCTGCTGGGCTAGAGCTGCCCAGGCCATGGGCAGGAGCTCCTGCATGTCCTAGCAGGGAAAGATAGCAGCTGCAGGGAGAATTCAGGCTCTAGGAGCTAGGGCAGCTGCAGTTACAGAGAAGGAGAAGACAGAGGCATAAACAAGGAAACCAAGCAGGAAAAGACAAAGGCCCAGGGAGGACCCAGCAGTGGAGGGAGTGGGAGAGAAGGAAAGAGACATGCAGGCAGAGAGCAGTACAGAAAGACCACATGCACAGGATGGGAAAGAAAGAGACAAAGAAGCAAAGGAGGAAAACAAAGGGGCAGGACTCAGTTCCTTGGCCCAGCCTCCTGAACTTTGGGGTTGCCGTGGTGACTGCCTTCAGAGGTCAGGGCTGAGGGAAGAGAGGGCCAGAGCTGAAGGGCCAGCCACAGCTGGCCAGAGGAACTGCAGTCTGGGCTCTGCCCTGGCAGGAGACCCATGGCTGAGTGGGGCTGTCCTCTGTCCCACCCCCAGCGGGTGGCCACACTCAAACAGGGTAGGCTGGGGACACACGGGAGAGATCTTGCCTTTCACCCCTTTTCCTGCCTGCAGTGCCCAGCACAGATGTGATGCCCCACTGCCTCTGCCTGGAGCAGAAACTGAAGCATCAGACGGCACAGATCTTGTCATGGCTCCAAAAGCTCATACTCCCTGGCCCCTGTGGCCTCCTGAGGATGGGGCAGGGAGACATCTATTCAGTGAGGAGCACAGGGGTAGGGGCTAAATCGATGTCCTGATTCTCACCTGCCCTTCACAGATGACGAGTGGGAGGCCTGCCAGGTGCATCTTTTACTCCCTTCCAGGGTGCATCTTTTACTCCCTTCCGTGATGTACCTGAAGGCTGCCCGGAGCGAGGCTACCTGACCTGGACCCATCTTAGCTGGGGTTACAGCTGACAGTGGGTTCCCTAGGAGAGTCCCAGTTGTTCCTAGGGTTGAGGAAGGCAATCTGGATCTGGTACCCTGCTTGCCTGTCACCCCTAGAGCTGACACTGCTCTCTTCTCCCACCCCACTGTCAGAACTCAGCAGGAATTCCCAGCCTAGGCCCTGGCCAGGTTCCCATGCCCTTTGGACTCTACTCTTCCTAAGGATCAGAGTCCTTGGGGTCTCTGCTCTCCAAGTCTAGCAGTCTCCTGCTCATCCTGGCCCTCACACCCCTTCCCTGAGCTTGGGCTTGTCACAGACAGCAGGGAAGTCTAGCACTCTAAGAAAAGCCAGGGGGAGGCAAGGGATCCCAGGAGATCTCAGCCTCCCCCTAGCTTCACTTGTAACCCTTCCCACCAGCCAGGCCCCCAATCAGGGACTCTGACAGTGGGGTCTGTTTGGACAGAGACAATGAGCTCTGGCCTCACTTCCTGGGGGAGCTCTGAAGGGATAGCCAGGCCAGTCTCTTTTTGCCTGGAGGGAAAAGAATGCGCTAGACAAAGTCCACGTCAGCCGATTCTGTAGCTCGGCCGAGAGTCAGAAGGGGCCAGCAGAGGATCGCAGGGTCCTGACCCCTCAGAGGCAGCCCTGGGCCCCTGCAGCCCTCTGCTGGGCCAGAGGGTACGTGAGATCACAGGGATATCCCTTTGCGGGTAGAAGGGGTACCTCAGCTCTCCTCTCTGGGCCATGGTTCCCCCTGCCCCTCCCCCGAGCCCTCCTGGCCTCCTAGTCTTCCACGGGCCTTTTTTCACAATTCTTGGCAGCTATAGCCAGGGCAGCCTCACAACACTTCCCCCACCATGTCACAGGCTGATAGGCAGGGGGCAGCCAACCAAAACAGCCCAGCCCAGCCAGGGGCGGCAGGCGGGGCCTGCACCAGCTGCCAGCATTCCTGGGCCTTCTTCCCAAGCTGGTTCTGGGCCCCCTCACCCTCTGGGCCAGCCACTGAGCCGACAGGTGGGTCAACAGCTCCTCCTGGATGGCTTTTTACCTCCAGTGGCTGCTAAGCCTCCCCTCGAGAACCCCCATCTCCCAAGACCACCTGGTCCCTTCCTTACCTGACACTAGCACACTCATGATGGCTTCCAGAGGCCGGTTGTTATCCAGTGCTCGGCTCAGCCTGAGCTCTCCTGTGGACCCATTGAGTAGGACCAGGCTGAGTTCATTTCCCCGCTCAAAGCTGTAAGTCAGGCTGTCTGAGATGTCAGGGTCATGGGCAGGCACACGGCCAATGGCACCCCCTGGGAAGCTGCTTGAGCGATTGGTGACATAGTTGTTGAAGAGGATCTCAAAGTTGCCCAGCACTGGTGGGTTGTCATTGCGGTCAAGGAGGCGGACATGGACAGTAGCCCTGCTCACCAGGGGAGCTGACGTAGCCTGGATGACCAGAATGTACTCAGGTCGGTCCTCATAATCTAAGTCCACCAAGGCAGTCAACTCCCCAGAGAAGATATCCAGCTGAAAGACCTCAGGTATATTGCCCTCCACAATCTGGTACATGATCTGAGCATTGGTGCCTTCATCGGGGTCAGTGGCTGTGACCCGGGCCACAGCTAGCCCAATGGGGCTGTTTTCTTCCACAAACACATCAAACTCATCCTGCTCAAAGACAGGTGGATTGTCATTCACATCCAGTACAGTGACCGTCACTTCCATGGATGTGCGGGCGGGGGGCATCCCCTTGTCTACTGCATATGCTCGCAAGCTGTACTGGGCCACATTCTCACGATCCAGCCTCCGTAGCGTCCGTACAATGCCTGATGTAGACTCTACAATAAAGTCACCATCTCCATCATCACCTCCTTGGAAGGTATAGAAGACTCGGCCATTAAGGCCAGAGTCACGATCAGTGGCTGAGATCTGCAAGACACTAGTGAAAGGAGGCACATCCTCATAGACGCTACCCTGGTAGGAATCCCGCAGAAACTGAGGGGCATTGTCATTCACATCATTCACTAGGATTTCCAGGTAGGTGGTGTCAGACTTCTGGGGAATGCCATTGTCACGGGCAGTGATGGCCAGGGTGTAAGACACCTGGTCTTCATAGTCTAACTCAGCCTGGGTAGTGACCGCCCCGGTGTCTGCATCGATGCGGAATTGGGGGATACTGTCTTCCATAAAGTAGGTAATTCGAGCATTCTCACCTGTATCCTCATCTGTAGCACTGATCAGCACTACTGTAGTGCCTGCTGGCCGGTCCTCATTAACGTTCACCGTATAGTGGGAGCTCTGAAAGACGGGACGGTGGGTGTTGGCATCGGTGACGTTCACCACAATCTGTGCCGTGTCCTGCCTTGTGCCATCAGAGGCAGTGACAGCCAGTACATACTGCCGCTCAAGTTTGTAGTCCAGCGGCAAGGCGAGGGATACCAGTCCACCACCACTTTGGCTAGTGATGGAGAAACGGTTTCGGGTGTTTCCACTAGTGATCTGGTAAGTGATGACACTGTGGGCATCACGGTCCACAGCCGACACTGTCACCACACTGGTGCCCACAGCTGCATCCTCATTGAGCCGCACTGTGTACTCTGGTTGGGTAAAGGTTGGATTGTTATCGTTAACATCTAAAATGGTCACACTGACACTGGCTGAGGCAGTGAGTGGGGGGGTACCATGATCTCGGGCTTCTACCCCAAAGCTGTAGAAATCAACCTCCTCTCGGTCCAGCTCAGCAGCCACGGAGATCCAGCCTGTGCCATTGTTGATGGTGAAAGGGAAATCATGCCCAACACCAGCAAGACGATATTCCAGGCGGGCATTGTCACCGGCATCAGCATCGATAGCCTGGACGTGGAGAACCAGGTAGCCTAAGGGGACACTCTCCAGTACAGTGGCCTGGAAGGGGGTGCTGACGAAGATGGGGGCATTATCATTGATATCCAGGACTTGCACTGTTACCAAGCCAGAGACGTTGGAGAGTGGGGGCCGGCCACCATCCTGTGCCCGGACCCGCAACGTATATTCTTTGGTTGTCTCATAGTCAAGAGGGCTTACCACATCCAGAGCCCCAGTCTGAGCATCCAGATAAAACTGTCCACGAGCATTGCCACTCATGATGCTATAGTGTACTAAGGCATTGCTGCCCTTGTCCCGATCCGAGGCTGTGATTCGAAGTATGGGAGCCCCTGGGGCCACGTCCTCCCGCACCTGGACGATATAACGCTTTTCACTAAACTGAGGAGCATTGTCATTGTCATCCTCAACAGACAGGAAAACAGCAGCTGTCGCACCTCGTGGACCTGGGTCCCGACCCTGGTCACTTGCTTCCACTATTAACTTGTAGGATTCTACTTCTTCCCGATCCACAGGGCCACGGGTCCGGATCACCCCAGAGCGAGGGTCAATCTCAAAGACTTCCGAGGGGCCACCCCCAGACCCCTCCAGCAGGCGGTACAGAATGTTAGCATTGGGAGGGGCATCACCATCCGTGGCTCTGACAGTGAGTACCTCATAGCCAACCTCCAGGTTCTCTCTGAGGCTTTCTTTGTATTCCTGCTGCTCAAAAACAGGATCATGATCATTGGTGTCAGTGACTAAGATGGTGAGTGTGGCCAGGGCACTCCGTCGGGGCATGCCATGATCCTGTGCAGTAACCCTGAACACATGGGTACTCTTGGTCTCACGATCCAGCTCCTCAGCTGTGGTGACAACACCAGTGACTGGGTCCAAGAAGAAGAAATGGTTGGAGCGGCTATCAAACAGGGCGTCCATGGTATACTCAAGCCGGCCAGCCTCACCCTCATCTGGATCAATGGCCCGCAGGGATGCAACAGAGGTACCTGCTGGCTGGTTTTCGGGCACTGTGGCCTGATAGCTGGGGGGCTGGAACTGAGGGGCTGTATTCACGTTTCTTTTCCGACGCCCACCCATGGACTCCTCTGGTAATCCTTCCCCTACCCTGAGCCCTGGGGTCTGTGCCAACTTGCAGGACTGGCATCTCAACCGTGGAGCTTTTAAACAAAGGTGCTCCTGAGACAAGGTCAATTTTCCCTGTGGAGAAAGGTGGCCTCCAATGCCCAGTAGGCGACAGCTCCAGGGGCAGCCTTCAGGGGCAGGTGGAAGGGGGATATGGGCCCCGGATTCAGGACACCAGACCCTCAGACCATCGTGATGGGGTACCAGGTGGCCAGTCAGCTCTGTGCCAGCATCCTTGCAGCGACTAGTGTAGAGCCAGAGGTTCGAGGCTGAGGCTGGGCAGAGCCAGCCCACAGGGGCACAGCCCCCCGAGGAGCCGCGTCCCCCGGATCCCAAGGAACGACAAGGCCCCACTTGGTTTCCCAGCAGTGGCGGCAGCAGCAGCAGTAGCAACAACAACGGCGGTGGCGGCGGCGGCAGCAGCGGCGTTGGGAGGGGGCCGCTGGCAGCCCGGCTCCGCATCTCTCCCTGCTCCCGGCCCGCCGCGTCAACAGCCGCGGCGGCTCCTCCTCCGGCTCCTGCCGGCCCCGCCGCGCCTCATGCCCAGGCCGGGGCACCAGTCCCCGGGGGCCACCTGTGCGCCCCGTGGGGCCCCCGCGCTGCGCCCTCCGCTGCGCCCGCGCTCCCAACGCAGCTGGCGCTGGGCCCCCTCCCGGGCCCCCGCGACCACCGCAGGCTCGCGCCGCGCCTCCACCTGCGCCCCGGGCGCGCCACCTGCGCCAGGGCCGCGCGGCTTCCCCGGCCGGTCCCCGAGCCCGAGCCCCGGGCTATCCTCCCCGCCCGCGCGGGATCGCCCACCTACGCCAGCCGAGCTATGTGCCCCGACCCTGGCCCGGCCCCACCGACGGCAACCAACGGCCCCGAGCCGTCCTGCTCACGGCTCGCGTCCTCGCCGCGGCTGCCGCCTGTCGCCGCGGCCCGGGCCCAGCCCCGTGTTCCCTCGCCTCCCCGGCGGGCGGGCGGGCGAGCTCTGCAGCGCGGCGGCGGCGGCGGCTCATTACCATAAACCTGCTCGCGCCGCCGCTGTCTTAAAGCGGCAACGCCACAGCGCCGCCGAGGTGGGGCCCACTCAGCGCCCTTGTCAGCACAGAAGCTTTAAGATTCCTGCCAGTTAGGAATATTGATCCCTATCTTCTAGGCCTGCCCTTGGACAGGGCTGGATCCCTACTATAAGCAAGACGAATTAACAGGAAGCCAGGGAAGTTCCAAGTTTTTCAGAACATTCTGAAGGGCTCGAAAGACCACCTCCTCAGTCACACCTCTCCTGACAGCCTTCATTGCTCCACCTGACACAGCCTCCCTCGAATCCCGGTGAGACCCTCCAGGGAGAGATCCTGAGGTCCCACACCACCCATCAAGTTTGTACTCTGACCGTGATGCATTCTGGGGTCCAGTTGCTGGGCAAGATGATGCTGGGCAAGATTACTCTGGCCTCTGTGCGTGTATGGGGGTTGGTGCTAGGAATTAAACTAAGGGTCTTTGTGAATCTTTGGCCCTTTTTGATTTTTTTATTTTGAGACATAGTCTGGTTAAATTATCAAATTATCCAGGTGAGTTTGTATTCCTCCTGTCTCAGCTTCCCAGAAAGCGGTTTGTATATGCCACCATGCCCACTTCCCAGCCTCAGTTTGACCTCACTTGCGCTTTTCAGTGGGAGGGGATCTGAGAGGCCTAAAACTGTACACATACTAATAATACTGGATTAAGAGGTCCAAGTGGAGCTGGGAGTGGTGGCACACATCTGTGAGGCTGAAGCAAGAGGATTGAAAGTTTGAGGTCAGCCTGGCAATTTAGTGGTTTAGTGAGACCCTTGTCTCAAGATATAGCTCAGTTTGAAGCCTAGGTTAAACCCCCCAGTATGGGGGAAACAAACAAACAAAAACAAACCAAGTTTAGGGGGATGGGCAACTTTCCCTGGGTCCTGGACAGGTAACTTGCACTGCCTGTGAGGCCTCCAGTCTGGAAGGATGACCTCTTACCACCGCCTCCTCCCTCCCAATCAGTGGTCAGCTCCTGTCCACCCTCCTTCCCACCACAGGTCTGAGACAGCAAACAGCCCTTCCCCGTGCACAGGGCTCTGGAGCTTCGCAACAGAGCAGGTCCATGAGATTTTCCACTTGAAACGTCGTGCAGCAGCTGGTAGTTCACAAGAGGACCACTCATAAAGCCACCAAGAGAAAGAGCCAGGCAAGGGAGGTGCTGGGCAATGCAGAAAGGACTTCCTCTTGCAGCAGAGGCCCTGGTCAGCTGGTAAAGGCTGCCCTTGGGGGAAGGCCAAAGCTTTACTCCTGCTCCACATACCTCTGTTATGGGACTCTGGTTAATTTTCTGGTTTGTAAAATGAAAGACTTGAATAAAGGAAACAATTTTCAAAAGTTTAGCAGTAGATTTCTTTTCTTTTTCCTTTTTATCCTTACCAGGTATCAAACTCACGACCGCCTGTTTGCAAGGCAGGTGCGTATGCCCCTGAGCTAAATCCCCAGCCCCCAGTAGATTTCTTTTCAATTTAGACAGGGTCTCACTATGTAGCCCAGGCTGGCCTGGAACTCATGACCCTCTTTGCTATCCTCCCAAGTAGTGGGATTAGAAACATACACCACCACACCTGGCTCTTTTCCCCAATAGTATTAGAACTAGAAGCACAGACTATAAAGTATGTAGTGCTTCTGGGAGAAAACAGGGGTCAGGGCCTTGCCCATGCCCACCACACTCCCAACCAAAAATTCCTGGGCTGCTCCATACATTATGAGGATCTGCAAGGTCCAGTCTGAAAAGTGCTGGATCAAGTACTCCCTTCCAACTCTGCCCTGGAGTAGCAGCTGCAGTCATGGTAAGACCCACCTTGCTCTAGAAGCAAGAAAATTCACAAGGTGCCAAGGGGGAGAAACCAATTTTTCTCTTCCTTCTCAGAGAATCAAAAGAGGTGTTGGGCTATTTCATGCAATGGTGGGTGAGCAGGATAGAGAAGGAGGGTTAGGAAGAGGACTCTGGGCTCAGGACCTTCCCTGTCCTCTGGCCAATGATGAGCTTCTTCTGGACAAGGCTGAGGGCAGCACCAGAGATGGAGGGGTGGCTTACACAGCTCCCACAGGGCTCCTTAGCCTGATTTAGGAGGATCTGTCTAGGGGCTGCGTGGGCATTTTGTTCTTCACCTAATAGCCATGTAGTGCTGAGAATGCTTGAAAATTATACCATCTGTTAATTATCCTTTGCATTGGGGTTGGGTAATGAAACTCATTTCTGATGAAGGCCTGAGCCAACACATGAGGGAAACTGTAGCTTCCTGTTCATCTGTCTCCCTTTGTAGCTAAAGACTTCCGGGTGGTAGAGAGGCAGCCTGGGCTCTGGATCATGGGATGTGCTGGAGCCCGAGCAAGGGTTAGCAGGGAAGGAAGATGTGGGAACCAGAATGCGCTGCAGGGCAGTGGCCTTTCTGGCTGAGGCAGTCATGCTGCAGGATACAAGGAACCCTTCCCTTCATCTCCAAGCACATTTGGCAAATAGCACTTAACCACCTACCCTACACGCACCACCCTCACTCCCCACACCTGGGGGAGAGAGGAATGCACAGGGTAAGAGTTGCTTCCTCCTGGATTCTCACTCTCTCAGCTACTTCTGTCTCCTAGAAATAGAAAGGGAACCTCCAAGCTTGCCTGTGCCATAGGAGTTTTAAAGCTAAGAAGGGCCCTGGTGGTGAGACCCCCCAAGGAAGGAGTGCCTGCTAACTGGGACTTTCCAGCTGTTGGAAGCTTGAGACCTCCTACTACTTGGGGGAAAACCAAGAGCGGCGAGGTCCTGGAGTCTTAAAAGGAACTTCTTACTCTTTATTGGAGGCTTACAAGGGAAAGTGGTCTGTTAACATGGCCCCAGGGTTCTACTCCAGTTCCGGTAGGCCTTCCTCATCAGGGTGCTCCCAAGGGCCCCCTTGGCCTGTAGTGAATATGCCCTTGGATAAAGTGTGGTTCTGGCACTCAACTGAATGGGGATCTTAGCAAAATGTTCCAGGAACAGCTGAGACAGAAAAGACTAAAGGCATTCAGAATGAGAGAGACAGAGATGGAGGCAGAGACAGGGTGGATCTCTTGTGGCCCGGCACCCTGAAAGGGCAGACAGGGGTCACATCAGGAAGAATCAAGCGAACTCCATCTAGGGAAGATCCTTGTGGGATGAAATTTTGGAATCAATGGCCTGCTGGGGAGGCAGAGTGGGGAAGGAGGTCGCTGATGGGAAAGGTCAAGGTGACCTTTGATGGCTGGGCAGGTGGCTTCTCTGGCGGAAGAGAATTGTGGGAAGAGGCACTGGCACCTGGTCCCATTTTAGACTGAGTTCTGCTTTCAAGAAGCAGCACCAAGACAAGAGAAACTGGTCTTGTGGGGTGAGTGGCGAAAAGGGACCAGGTCCCAACAAACCAAGCCAGGCAGACGCCTGAGCACCTTCAGTCTGCACTTGGTGTGAGCCCAGCCTGCGCCGTCCACTTTCTTCGCAGCCAGCCGCACGGTCACCTTAGTAGGCAGGTACTGTTGCTTCTCAGCCCTTGAGTCCAGCACTGGGAGGAAAGTTCTTAGTCAGGGTTTTGTGGATTCTTGCAGTTGTTCCCTCTCTAAACCAGTCTCCATTCAGCAGCCAAATACAGATCCTTCCCAACTTACAATGGGATTATGTCCTGATCAACTCATAATAAATTGTAAATAATGGAAGTGGAAAACACACTTAATGTACTTACCCTCTCAAATACTGCACTGTAGCCCAGGCAACCTTAAACTTATGTTGGCTTTTGGTTCTGCAAAATCATCCAACGCAAAGGCTATTTTATAATGAAGTTGAATATTTCATGGAAATTATTAAATCCCATAGTGGACGTGAAGAAACAGAATAGCTGTACAGCTACATTTTCATACCATTATTAAAACTGAAAAATTGTGGAAGTAAAACCATTGTATGTTGGAGACCATACTTTATGAAAAGTAATATGTAGGCTGGTGATGTTAGTGTGCTGCTAGAGGGCTGACCTAACCTGTATGAGTCTCCAGCTTCAATCTCTCTAAAAAAGATGTATGTGTATTATGCCTCTGTCTTTGTTTCCTGGCCACTAAGGGGTGAGCAGTCTGCAGCTGTGCACCCCCACTATGCCACCACAGGGCCAAGCAATAGGGCCAAATTTCTGAAACTATCAGCCAAAATAAACCTCTCCAGGGGTGGGGTGAGTCTAATAAATATTTTTGTAGGTTAAAAAAAAAATCTTTTGCTGGGCATGGTGGCACATGCCTGTAATTCCAGTCTGCTTGGGAGGCTGAAGCAGGGAAACTGCAAATTCCAGGCCAGCCTGGGCTATGTAGCAAGACTATCTCAAAGAAAAAGAGAGGGAAAAAAAAAATTAAAACAAGATAAACAAAACAATGACAATTTTTAAAAAACCGCATCTTCAATCTATAGCACCACAAAATTAATAATAAAAGGTAACACATGAAAATAACCAGGGCCAGGGATTTAGCTCAGCAGTGTAAATGCCTGCCTGGCAAGCACCAGGTGGTGAGTTCAAATCCTCATATCAAAAAAAGAGAGAGAGAGAGAGAGAACATAATGCATGTGTAAGGGCCTGTGTCAATCCCCAGCACTGGAAACAACACCAAAAACTCTTACAACTTTTTGTATTTTGAAAATTTTCAAACATTCAGAAAAGCTGAAAGAATGGTCTACTAAGCAGGGGCAGTGCTGAACACCTGTTAGTCCTCACTATTTGGGAGACTCCAGAGATGGGAGGGTTCCTTGGACTGGGAAGTTCAGATAAGCTTGGACAACACAGGCATTTGTTGACACCCTACTTTATCTCTCAAAAGTGACATGGAAATGAAGGGCATAGCACCAATCTATGTCCCTGAGAGGCAGGGCCCTGATGTTCCCAGAATCCATAGGATCTCTGCCAGGGCCACAGCTAGGAGCACGAATGATAATTCCTGGAATTGTCTAATAGCCAGTGGATTCCAAATTCCTGTCTCTCTCTGTCTCTCTCTGTCTCTCTCCTTTTGCATATCTCACTATGCATTTCAGGCTGACTTTGTAGCCCAGGCTGGTCTCAAAATCAAGTGATCCTTCTGCCTCTGCCTCTTGACTACTGGGACTACAGGCATGTGCCCAGCTCCTGCCTCTCATCTTCAAACCAGAAGTTCATGCATTATATTAGGTCTTATGCCATATCAATTTTTTTCCCCCAATACCGGGGATCGAACTCACCACCTTGTGCTTACCAGGCAAGTGCTTGAGCTGCTAAGCTAAATTTTATTTCTTGTCTTTTCTTTCTTTTTCATGACACTGATCAATAAGTCCAGGCCAGTTATCCTGCTGAGGAGCTGCATTCTGATCTACCGGTGATGGTGTCCTTTACAGAGTCACACTGTGCAATCTTATATCTGAACATGTTGCTCCTTTTCTAAAAACCCTATGCTGGGTTTCTCTGTTGTACCTTGGAAAAAGTCCAAGTTTCTTTTGCTGATCCACAAACCCCATATAAAGTGGCACAGCCTCTTCTTATTCCTCTCCCTTTGCTCTGTTCTGGACACCCTGGCTTCCTTCCAGTAGTTGAACATAGTAGTCTTAATGCCCCTCCCTTGTGTATAGCAATTTGTAATTACACAGAGTATGTCCTTGTTAATTTACTTGGCTAACAGCTGTTTAACCCACTGGCAGTAAGCTCTAGGACTGGGGGAACAAATGTGTCTCACATACCCAGCACTGATCATGAGATCTGACACATAGAAATTGGGGTTCAAATGAGTAAATCCGACATGGGTGGACAGGTGGATGAATGGATAAATGGATGGCTGGATAGATGGATGGGCAGAGAGTGAACAGGTAACCTTGCATGCCTGGATCTACCATCCAATAGGAAACTGGGTCTCTAGGCTGTTCTGCAGGAGGCTCTGAACTCATTCTCTTGAACCTCAAACTGGATTCTTAGTGCCAGCCAGTAGTAGGTCTGATGTCCCAACTGTCGCAATTAAAAATATCATTGATGCTTTATCCCACTGATAAGTTCAACCCACTGTGCCAGCGAGTAACTTAAAAGGCCTCACACTCTGGTGATGTAGAGTCCACCTGTGATCCAAATGAGACAATTTTTGGTCCTTGAACCCAAAGGGGAATAGACAGGCCATGGGGCTGAGCTGCAGGTGGCAGATTCCAGAGCAATATCTGCAATAACTTAGTTAGGGTTGTCAGAGCAGGCCGAGGAGGGAGTCCCTGCTGACCCTAGCTATATTTTGGTCACAGGACTGGGTGGCCAGGCGTGAGAGGTACACAGATGAATGAGACCCCAGTTCTGGCTTCAAGGGGCAGCCAGTCTAAAATAGAGACAACTGCTGTCACTGGCGATAGTCATTAATACTTTTATGTGGGGTGGAGGAGTTAGGGAAGGCTTTTTAAAGGAGGTGGCACTTGAACTACCTTGAAGAGGGAGGAAGAGTTCCAGATATATAGGAGGCAAAGGCATCAGGGCAGAGAGGACAGGAGCAAATAATGAAGGTCATGATAGTATAGCCAGTGTTGAGAGGCAGGAGGCGCCAAGGCGGGTGGACTACAGTGGTACAGTGGGGACCAACAGAGCAGAATTCCCACAGGTCTGAGCAGGGACCACATTTTGATGAACATGGATTCTGGCTAAGAAGTCTTGGCTTTTAAATTGAGAAACTTTTAAGAGTTTCTGCAGAGAGAAAGGACCAGGCCGAGCCATCCAGTGACTACTCTGTACTCTGGCACCAAGAGGCTGTGCCCAAAGGAGAGGCTGGGCCAAGATAGCAGTGAGGTTGAGGATCAGGCTGTCTGGGGCAGATGCCCTGAGGAAGACTCAGTGAGACTGTGGGGCAGACCTAGGAGTGAAGAGGAGGCCAGAAGGCTTCCATGTGTATATTTGGGGTGAATCCTGATGGGGTGTCAGGAATCAGATAAGGCCTTAGACTTTGGCCTGTTGGGTTTGCCATCCTGGTGAAGATGCTCAGTGTGCTTGTCAGAGTGGCTGAGATGCTCAGATAAGTGAGCTTGGGGTTCCCGGCACATGGTAGCAGAAGAGCACTTGAATAAAAGGCAAGAGAGGGTGGTTTCCCAGGGAACCAGCATTAAGGTCAGGTGCCACCTCCTTTCCCTGCCTGCTTCTCCAGCCTCAATTCAAATCCGCCCTAAACTGCACTGCAGCCATGTGGAAAGCCTTCACCTGGATCCCAGGGTGCTCCCTCCAGAACCTTCTGCATTGCCTTTGAGGGCGTGGGGCCGTCCCGAGTGGGAATGGCAATGCCTGCCGATGAGGTCGCAGAGCCCCTGAGTGCCCACCGCAGATGAATCCCTGAGGGAAAGGGCCAGATGGGGATGGTTACGTGACAGAAGAGGGAGGTCTCAGGTGCTGCAGGAAGAGGGGGACTGTGTATGCGGTGGGCACTGAGGGGAGGGGTGGCGGCGGAGCACTGACGGGGAGAGGAGACAGCCAGTGAGGACCAAGGGCTCAGGGGACACAGAATGGCGGCATGCCCAGGGCACAAGCACACAAACGCTGGTTTTCAAGGAAGAGTTTTTTTTTTTTTTTTTAATTTATTTTTCACTCTGAGATAAGATGGGAGGAATGGATGAGTGCTAGTTTCAACGAAAGCTTAATTCTTCAGTTTCTCCAGCGTTTACCAGATAAGTCTCCCAAAAGGGCCACACCAGGTTACCAGTAATTTACACCTTAATAAAAATAACTTCCCAGACCATTCTTAGGGTTGGTCTGGGTCTGGGTCGGAGGATGAAGCCCAAATCAGAGCAGGGTCAGGGAGGAACTCCAAAATGCAGGGCTGGCGAACCAGCCAATTACAGCAGCTACAGAGAGAACCTTTCTTCTAGATAAGGGCTTCCTCAGAGGTCCCTGAGACCCCTACCTCCACCTGAAGGTTGAGAAGTGGCACCTAGGTCTTCTTTCCTGGCAGGTCGAGGGGAAACTGCACCTTGCAGTCAGAACCTGCCTGCAGTGCCCTCGCCTTGGTGTGTGGGGGGGTCTTAAAAGGGCAATGTCAGAGGCGGTGGCCCAGCCGGGGCCTGGCAGTTGTGGTTGCAAGGATAGCCCGAAAGCCATGACTATTTGGGAGTTGTTAGGGAACCCCAGGCAGGCTAGTGACTGGGGAATAGGAGCAGGCCCCTCATTCTAGCACAGGCTCGGACTTGCAACACATTTCTCTGGGGCCCATCCCTGCTCTGCCTGTCAGACTGATCCTGGGAGAGCAGCCAGGGCTGCCCCAGGCCCCCCGTGGGAGGTATGGGGGTTGGGGAAAGAGGTGTTCTCACAACCCGGTGTAAACCGGAAAAGCTTCGCAGACAAAAAACAGGACAACTGTGGGTGAGTCAGATCCCAGGAGAGAGGTTTCAGCCTAGGAGTGTAATGTGGTGCAACTCTGCCCAGCGGACTATGAACTCAGGGAGGCCCCAAAACTCACTGGTCCCCATTCAGTTTGAGAATTCGTTTTGTGAAGCCTAGCTTCAAGGTATCTGTCCTGTGGTAGAGGCCAGATACCACATAGCAGGTTGCTAGGATCTCCTCTTGCCTGAAGCACTCAGACAAATGTCTTGGGCCCTGAATTCCTGGGTGTGGGAACCAAGGGTTTGTAAGGGACCCAGGGCTCTGACTCACTCTGCAGGGCCTCTGGGTGTTTGCTGAGGTAACCTGGATAGCTGAGGTTGGAGATGGGCAGGTCAAGGTGCCAGGGATGAGGGTATCAGCTGAGAGTTGTGAAGGCAAACCCAGGGTGGAGTTAAGGTTACTTGGGTCTGTTCCTAGCCACTCAGCTTCCAGGTGGGTCAGCCTATGCTAAACAAGGCTTGCATCAGCCCCAAGCCGCAGCTTCTGGGAGAGGAGTCTGGTTTTCAGCTCATTCTGGAAGGTGAGCCACACCCTTCCCGATAGACTTGAGTTCTTTCACAGCAGAGACTGTAGCCCATTCTTTCTGGGTTGTAAAACTTGCTCCCAGAGGTGTCTGGCTCTGGGTCAGCACTCAATTAATGACTGCATGCCCACCTGCCCATGTGTAGTTTTTTGTTTTGTTTTCTTCCGAGTACTGGGGATTGAACCTACAGGTGCTGTACCCAAGCTACAGTCCCAGCCTTTATTATTTTTTTGAGACAGAGGTTCACTAAGTTGTCCAGGCTGTCCTCCAACTTCTGATCCTCCTTTGCCAGCCTCCTGAGTAGCTGGGATTAGAGGCATGCACCACCTCGCCTAGCTCAGTACATTCTGTGTATGACCTGCAAGGAACCTTAGCCATGTCATTGTGGCCTTAATGACTATTAGCTAGTTTCTTCTGCTCTGGCTTCAGGCAGCAGGGCGGTTATGTTCTGCTAAGACAAGTTGGTCCACACAAGGAACCTGCACAGGGCAGACAAATGTAGCTGGCACGGCTACTCAATAGGAGGCTATCTCTGTACAAAGGTGCTGTGTCCAGGCTCCAAGTGCGGCCTGCCCCAATAAACTGGCCAGGTGAGGTTAGCATGCTGGCACGAAGTGGAGGCAAGAGCTGGGACCAGGTGCCCAGAGGCTCAGAACCACCAGCTTCTGCCTTCCCAGAGATATCTGGTCCCTGGAGGAAAGCAAAGCTTTGGGCTGATAGGAAGGTCCCAAGCACAAAGAGCCAGATCTGAGGAGTCAAAGAGAGAAACTGTGAAGACCTCCTATGCTACGGCTAAGAACTAGGAGTGTTCAGGATACCTGCAAGTCTCTAACGGGCTTCTAAAATGGAGGGGGAGTGGAGCAAAAATAGCCTCCTGCTCTCCTATAGGCTGGCTTTCTTCAGATGGTTGAATGTGAATTTGTTCTGAAACGCAAACTGGAGCAGCTTGCTCTTTTGCCCCCACTCTGGCTTTGTAATCCAAGAGCTGAGAAGCAGAGGCTGTTTGTGGGTCCCACTGCAGGGAAGCAAGAGAGCTATGTGGCCACCTTTTTGGTTGCCCCAGTTTCGATCAGGTATCTGGGCACAAGATGAACAGGATCAGCCCCCAGTGGAAAACTGGCCTCTTTCCTTAGTGCCAGCTCCGGCAGACCCAGGAAAGTTGTTACGCAGGGACTGAGGAAGCTGAAATGAGCTGGTGGCTCCTAAATGATAAACTCGGTTATATTCCCTCTCTCAACCTCCCAAAGAAATAACAAACACAAAGCGCCGCTGCAGAGCCAGGACTTCTACCTGGCCACGCTTCTATGTCCCCTCTCTTTTTGCCTTCTATACTGGAACAGGTATAATCATGTCCCCACCCTAGCTTCTGGGACCATCACAAAGATAAAAGGGATCACCTGGCGGAAGTACTTGAACCTGCTAGGACAGAAGCCTTAGACTAACATAAAGGTGTTATTAGAGTTGAAGGTTGCAGATTGCAGATGAAAGGGGAAGCACATGGTTATTAAGGCAACACAGGCAGCTCCTGGGAAGCACTAAACATTCTTCCTGCACGCTTCTGGCCTGCCAGCTATCTGAGCTCTTGGAGTTGCAGCAATGAGCTGTCACGAAGCCAGCTGTTAAAAAGGCCCATAGTTTTGAAGCTTTGAGCTCTAGGATTCAGTCAAGTCCCACTTCAGTGCCTCACAGCATCCCTCCCTTCTGTGGAACCTCTCCTAGGGAACACAAGAGCCAGGAAGCTTTATCCATTCTGCTCTCTCCGTTATACCTACCTTGTTCTTTTAGGCAGGAAAAAATTTATATGGCATCAGGCCCTGCAAGTTTGTGTGTCTAAGGCTCCAGGTTTTCACTTCCCCTTTGAGCCTTTACTAAATCTACCCCTAGTGAACCTACTCAGTTACCCTGGCTGCACCTACTAACTGAGAAGCTCTGACTTGCCTTATATTTGGAAGAGAAAGCAGGAGTGTGGTTCCAGGAGGAACTGTCAAGAGACAGGCTCAAGCCTCAGGGAGAAGACTGAGGAAGTCTGACGCCCTCCCCAGAGATGCTTTATTACATGGTTTCGTCAGTCATCAGTGGCGGACCTCATTCCCATGCAAGGAGACGGGAACCCTGCACTGTGCATGGCAGACTGTTCCTTTAGCAATGCAGTCAGATGGGCAGGGTGATGAGTAGGTGCTAGGCCATCCTGCTCGTGGGCAGCCTCAGAGACCCCAGCAGACAGAAAGGAAGCCTGGCCAGCCGGGAGGAAGGAATGTCAGGCATCGGTGACCTCCATGTTCTGCAGCCGGTTTTCCAGGGTGACATCTCTTGTCGCTGCTTTCTTTTTGCTGCCCTCATGTTGCTTCTTCTGCTTCTTTGATGGCTCCTGGTCAATGGGCGCTGGCTTCACAAAGGGGATCAGTTCTTGGAGCCCTGGGAGGGAAGAGTCAACCAAATGACTGGTCATCTCTCACACAGTCAAACCCCAAGGACCTCAGGGGAAAAGTTAAGACAATGGTCCCTTTGAACATCGGGATGCCCATAATAGGAAGCGGTTTTGGTCAATCTTCTTTCTCAGTCTGAATCTTAGCAGAAGTTGGGCATCGCACCTGCACTGGTGCTCTCTCGACAGGCCTCCTGCACTGCCCAGGGATCATGCAGAGTTACTCAAACTGGGTTCTTATCTGCTGAGCTGATAAAAGGAATGTACCTTCCAAAAGGGGCTTGTTATTCACAAGAGTGAGAAAACAGAGGAAAGAGGCAGAGGAGCTGAGCTGGGAGTTGTACCTGGTGGCATGAACTCCCTCAATTTCTCAGGCACAATGATGCCCTTCTCTGTCTGGTAGTTCTCCAGGATGGCACAGATGGTCCGCGTAGTGGCACACATCGTAGCATTGAGCATGTGGACAAATTCCACCTGGGAAGAGAGGAGGGGAGTTAAAAATGAACCTTTGGCTGGTCTTACTGCTGACCAGGAACCATCCATTTGGTCAGAAATCCCCCAACTACATCTATTCACATCAACATGACAGGCTCTACCTGTTTTCAACCTTTTTTTTTTTTTTTTTTGAGATGAGGTCTCATTATGCAGTTCAGGCTGACCTCAAACTGGCAATGATCCTCCTGTCTCAGCCTTCCAATTGCTGGGATTATAGGTGTGTACCACCACACTTGGACATTTTCAACCTTTTAAAAAAAGCTGGTTTAGTATTACTGCCTATTAGATTATCTCTAGAGAGATTCATCATGTCTGTATGAGTGAAATGTCCTAAATCCCACTATCGTGAGGAGAGCTGGCATGAAGGAAGAAAATACTACTGCGACTCTGTTCTTAACCCATGACAAGCCTGACTTAGTTCAGGGCTGAAGATTGGGTTTGAGAGATGAGCTTACAACCCGACCTTCTTGGGCGAAAAGAGGGAAGACACCGCCACCAAGTTGTTCTGTGTAGATAAACGGAGATTATTCTTTCTCTGGAGTTAGGAAAACAAAGCCGAAAAGAGAAAAGCTAGAATTACCTTGTAGAACAGAGCTAGACTCAGGCTTCTAAGAGAACCCAGTCCTAATACAGAAGTCATTCCCAGATTTCCTTTTTGGTCTAGATTGAGAAACTTAGATTTTCCCAAGATGCTGAGAACTACTGTGCCTCTGCCAGGGCTGAGAGATGGCACAGGACAGGACACTCATGTCCTGTGCTGAAGGCCCTACTGCCCACCTCACAGGGGCCATTTACCTTGTCCATCATCTTCTTGGTCTGCCCGTATCGGATTCGGAGCCGACGAGCCTGATAATCCGTACAGTTAGAACAAGAGACTAACTCACGGAAAGCTCCTGAACCTGGAAACCAGGCCTCCAGGTCAAGCTTCTTACTGGCAGCATGATTTAAAGAACCTGTAAGGAAAAACACAGAATTCAGGAAGGAGGCATGGTATTTCAGAAGGCCAACCTCCAATGAGCCTGAAAAATTCTTTACATCTTAGCCCCAGGAGCGAGATCATGCTCAGGTCTTATGACCAAACGGTCCAGAGTGCAAAGGGTGTTAATGAATGGGGTATCGAGCTGGATCTTACTAGCTCTCTCTGTATAGCAGCATGGCTGGTGAAGGCAGGGTCTGGATGTAGGAAGCAGAAGCTGAGAAGACAACAGATCCCCTACCTGAGACAATATTCACGATGTGGTAAGGGATCCCCAAAGACTGGTAGAACTCTTCTGCAGTGGCAATCATCTCTTCAAACATTTCCCATGATTTATTGTCATGAGGTGATGAGTACACAAACTGTTCGATCTGTAGAGGCCCATGGAGACAGAGACAGTGGCGAACAGTGAATAAACTGCAGAACTAAAGTAGAGACAGCCTGGCGATGAAGACCTCATCTCTAGGGCCCCAGGAGGAGGCATTTGAGTTCACCTAGACTGGTCTGCAACAGCAAGGTCACCAGCTTGACAGAGAGCCACCATGGACTCTGCCCTTACCAACTACTGTGCGAAGTGATTTACACAGGCCGGTACAGCTGGCCTGGTGAGGTGGAGACCATCATCCTCTTTTCACAGAGACAGAAAGGGAGCAAAAGAGGTTAGGCAACTTGTCACAGAGATGGTAAGTGGTGGAGTCAACATTTGGATTCAGGCAGTTTGGTTCTGGTCTATATTCAAAGCCACTTTACCATAAACTTACCACGTTCTTCTCCACAGAAAAGGGTGCAGGGATGAGAGGAAAAGGGTTTGGGGATGAGAGGAGGGAGCCAGGGTAGGCCTGAGAACACAGGCGCTGCCTCTCCTGTGACCATCTGCACAGGGAGATAAAGCCTCCTGCTCCCCATTGCTTCCACTCACCTTCTCAAACTGATGGACTCGAAAGATGCCCCGGGTGTCACGGCCATGGGAGCCCACCTCCTGGCGAAAGCAGGTGGATAGGCCGGCATACTTGATGGGCAGATCCTCTGGCCGCAGCCATTCATCACGGTGTAGAGCAGCAATGGGCTGCTCCGAGGTAGCAATCAGGTATTTCTCATCATAGGAGTTGTCATCAGACTTTTCACTGCCTTTGCCAATCACCTGGAGGAGAGACCTATGCTCGGTAAGATGGAGGGAAGACACAGCCTATCTAAGAAACTCCAGGAAAGACATCAATAATAGGGAAGGAAGAATTTTCTTTAGTCTCTTCCTGGGGAGGCAATGTTAAGAAGACAAGGGAGGACACAGGTATGACTGAGTTGGGGTCCCTAATATGACAGAGATCCATGCAAATTATGGAGATACTTTTCACTTCACTCACCCAATAAAATGGGTATACTGTCACAGCCTGTGTAATCCCAGAACTCTGGGAGGATGAAACTGAAGGATCATAAGCCTGGCGTGGTGGCTCATGCCTGTAATCCCAGCACTTGGCGGGGAGGCTAAGGCAGGAGGATCATTGTGAGTTCGAGACCAGCCTGGGCTACAAAGTGAGCTCAAGGTCAGCCTGAACTACATAGAGAGACCCTGTCTCAAAACAACCAAAAAAACCCCCCAAAAACAAAAAAAGTAGGATCACAAGTTCAAGTCCTGCCTAAGAAACTTAGAAAGACTCTGTCTCGAAATAAAAAATAAAAAGGCTACAGGGCTGAGGATGTAGCTCAGCACAAAGGCCCTGAATTTACTTCCAGTAACCAGGAATAGACAAGACAGATTGATCAATCTATATATAATATTATATATAGTCTCTATGTATCTATATGTATAGAATATATATATTATGGTTAATACTGACAGATGTGCAAGAAAACTATGTTGATTTATAAGGCATTTACTAAGTGGCAAATCCTTTTGGCATGCTTGGCACTTAGGCTCGTGGTCCTAATCCTTAAAGATTACTCATGGTGCTGGGTATGGAGGCAAATGCCTATAACCCAGCACTTGAGAGGCTGAGGTAGGAGGATTGTAAGTTAAAGACTAGCCTAAGCAACTTGGTAAGGTCCTGACTCAAAATAAACATTTTTTTAAAAGGCTGAGTTATAGCTTAGTGGTAGAATACCCCTAAATTCCATATCAAGTACCACAAAATATAAATAAATAAACAAACAAACAAACAAATAACAACTTACATGTTGAAGAAAACAATGCGAAGGGCTGGGGATTTAGCTCAGTGGCATAAGCGCCCGCCTTGCAAGCACTTGGTAGTGAGCTTGATCCCCAGCACCGATTAAAAAAAAGAAAGAAAGAAAACAATGAGGAAAAAAAAAAAAAGATGTAGCCCTGGGAGGCTGACGCTGCTCACTGTAGAGTGCTCACCTAGCATTGGGGGAAGCCCAGGGCTCAATGCTCAGACTGGGAGTTGGAAGCCAGGTGTGGTGGCACACACCTGTAATCCCAGCACTTGGGAGGCGAAGGTAGGAGGACTGTTGATTTTGAGACCAACCTGGACTACAAAGTGAGCTAAAGGCCAGTCTGAACTGCATAGTGAGATCTTGTCTCTCTCTCTTTCTCTTTCTCTTTCTCTCTCTCTCTCTCTCTCTCACACACACACACACACACACACACACACACACACACACACACAGAATGGGGGTTGAGGCGGTATAGATACAGGAGGATAAAGGTGATTTATATTATTTATTTTTGGCAAGAAAGGAAGTTCCCTAAGCATTCAGTAGAGGGAGAGCTGAAAATTCCAGCTATGTTGATTTTGCCAAACATTATGCAACCAATTATAAATCAATGACCCTAACTGCACTTGCTAATAAGAACAAAACTTTCACTTCCAACAGAATAAGTCTTAAATGAGAGGGACTAGTAAGAGGTAGATTTGCCATGAAAGACAGCCTACAGCAGAAACATTCTAGAAAAACTTTTTTTTTTTTGCAGTACTAGGAAATGGGCCTTTGCACGTAGCTACATCTCCAGTCTTTCTTCCTTTTTTTTTGAGTCAGGGTCTCATTAAATTGCTAAGTTGCTTAAGCAAGGCTTGAACTTGCAATCCTCCCACCTCTAGCCTCCCGGAGTGCTAGAATTATAGGTAGGTACCACTAAGCCCAGCTCTAAGAATTCTGAGTGCTGGACAGACTACAGTGCTGCAGCTGGTGTAACGGTAAGCTGACCAAAATGATATTCTGAATGGTCTCAGTTTGAATACCCTGACTCTCCCTAAGATGGTCATGGTTAATGAGGAGCCATGATCTGTAAGTCATAGTCACCCCAAGGAAGTACATCTTGCCCTGTGGAAGCTTCTAGTGTCCAAGTCAGCAGTAGGAGGTCATAGTAAGGGGGCTGGGAGACTGGTTTCACTTGCAGTATTTTCTTTTATCCAAGTACCCAATAAGTACCTGGTGACAAATATACAGACTACTAGGGGGTAGATGAAAAAGGCTCTGTATCCACACTGTCTAATGTTATAGCCTAGTTCTAATCATTGCGCCTCATTCCTGTTCTGTGTAGCCGCTCAGCCCCCCCCCCCCATCTTTCTAGGTTAAGTTTCTATTCCCTGAGAAAGCTGTAAAAAAGCCTTAGGTATCAGTTTCCTATAACCCTCTCCCCTACCCCTCATCTGGCTATCTGTAATAAAATGTGCTGTTCTTTAAGAAATGCTTAACTTCAAGGAATTATAGGAAATTCTGTAAAGCCCAGATGCTACCTAACTGTGTCAGTGATTACAACATTCCTGTGGTTTTTCAACTTTAAAAGCCTAATCCCCCAGCTGTGAGGCGCACAGTCTCCAAATTGGCTCCCGGGGATTGCATCACCAGCCCTGGCCTAAAATAAAGCCTTTGCTCCCCAAATTTTAATTTCTTGCTTCCTTGGGTTTTATTCCGGGGTCCGAGCTATCACATCTAATACAGCAGCAGCACTTATATGTGGCTGTTTACACTAAACATTTGCTTCCTCAGTCATAGCTAGGCTGATTTTAAGCACTTGATAACTATAGCTATAGAACATTTCCAATATGCCAGAAAGCTAGATAGCACCAAAGCTAGATGGAAAGTTAGATAGCACCACTCTGCGTCATTTAAGGAAAGCTCCATAATTAAGTTATTCTACCAGGCCACCCCAGACTACTTACCTTATAAAGTTCTTCATCAAATTGGCTGAGCTGAGCCACTTCCTGCATGACCTCCTTCCTCATGAAAAAGGGAGTGTAAATGGGAACGTAATTCCGACTTGCCAAGGTGCGGAGGGCAAACTGGATGAGAGCCTGTTCCAGGAACACCAGGACTCCCTAAAGGAAGAGAGGCACAGTGCTGTCGGCCTTGTCACCATCCCACTCACCTGCTGAAACTCATACCAGGGACAACTGGGCACAACTGGTAACAGCCACAACACAGGCCAAGAAAAACTGCAACTACCACTAGTGTCCTTCTTAACTCCAAAAAGCCCGGCAGTCTGTCATCCAGGCACCTTATCCACAGAAATTATCATTTTTTGTTGTTCTTTTGAGCGAGGGTCTCACTATGGAGCCCAGGTTGGCCTTGAAATTTTGGTGATCCTGTGTCAGACTCAGGAGTGCTGGGATTATAGGCATACTGAAAAATTATCTTTAGGAGACTAAAATAAGGGAAACAATAAAATAAGGGAATGGTTGTTCATCCAGAGTGCAAAGACATTTCCCTAAATTAACTCACAAAATACTGTATTCATTTATAAAGGTAGTACATACTTCAGTGCACACTTACTTCCAAAATCACTTCATCACATCTTTTGGAAGCTATCCTTGATCATGGGCCTTCTGCGCCAGTTAGCACGGGATACTGCCTCCATCTACCCAGTTTCTAAGTACTCTCTGGGTCTACTCAGACTACAAGCTTATTGCACTGGGTTTCAGCTCTTTGTTTCTTGTCTGACTGTCCACTGACTGTGAGTCCCTCAAAGGCAGAGATTGTTCTGATTCAGTCAGCAAAATATACTTATTATGGAGGATCACTGAATGGCTTTTGTTCTTTGGAATCTGGGTAAGCACTCTCTTGCTTTAGAGAGAGAATTGCCTCTAATTGCTACATATTTACAGACAGGCTGCACAAGTAGTGGATTTTAGGGCCTTTTAAATATGATTATGATTTTCTGCAATTGTTTTTTAGTTCTTTACCCCACTTGTTCCCAGATCTTACCTTCAGGAAGTATCCTCGACTCCCAGCCACTATGGCCCCCTTTTCGCCTTCAAAGCCATCTACCATCACCACCAGGTCCACATGAGAGTACTTCTTCCTGACTGTGCAATCACCCCAAATCCTCTCTACTTTGTTGTCTGCATCCTAAAGAAATAAGACCAAGAGAGACACATGATCTCTTTAATTCTACAACCTCCATCTTTCCAAACTCCGCTCAACAGAAAGTTAGTTTTGGGAAGCCACTACTTAAATCAAACACTAGGTTTTTGGTTATTGTATACAGTAACTAGTGAAGAGAATTTGCTATTTCACCAAGAAACAGTAGGCTACAAGGTCCTAGAAGCCATTCTAGCCACGAAACTGGGAATTGAATTGGGGTTTTCTGGGAGATTTGTATTAGTCTCTTGGGCTTTGTTACGTTTTGTTACCCTTTTAAATGACTCCTTAAAAATCGTGCACTGGGACAACTGCCCCCAGACAATCAGTATCGCCTGGGGTACAGAAGAGAATGTTGATTATTTTTCCAGGCTCTCACTGGTCTCAGGCCACATGAAGGCGGGCTCAGGCCCTGACCTCCCAGTCTGCTCTGGCTCCGAGGCCTCTGCACACCCCAGCCTGCAGTGAGTTTAACATTCACCAGGGAATGAATGAAAGAGGCACAGATGGGCCCTGCCACGCTAGGGTGTCAGGGAACAAAGACTGGGCTCCAAGCAGCTTTGTGCCGGGGAAGCACCCGCCCAGCAGGGAACTTTTATCATGCAGATTTCCCTTCAACCTGCAGCTTCCCAACAGGGTGTGGGTGAGGGGTTACGTTGATTTTAGCAGATCCCTCCCACAGGACTAGCTGCTACCAGGGGCAACAGGCAGTGGAGGACAGCAGCCCTATTTAGAAGAGCTTTCGGTGCCAGGAGTCTCCTCCTACCTGCTGTCTCTGCTAGTCCCCAATCAGGCAAGGATCTGACTCCTGAAATGCTCAATTGGTGGCAGAGGAAAAGTACAAAGAGCCTGCCTGTGATACCAAGCACCAGCGTGGCCCAGCTTCCTGTCCCATGGTCTCTTCCACCCTAGCCCGCCCCTCAGCCAGCCATGGAAGGTGTCCTTGCCTACCTCATCATTACTGATGGGCACAGAGGGGTGCAAAAGGTTCCCAATCTCTCGAAGATTCTCAAACCGTTCGGCCTCCAGTTTTAATCGCTCTGCATCACACTTCAGGATGGCTTCATCGATGAGGAGTCGGACGTTTTTGATTTGTGAGACTTTTAGGTTCTGTAAATGAACACAGGAGAGTCTTAGACCCAGGACATGTGGATCAAGAACAGTGCAAAGAATAAATCACTGGTACCCTAACAAGGACAACCATTCTAGCAACATATATTTCTATTTTTGCAGTGCTGGGGATAGAACCCAGGGCCTCACACAAGCTAGGCAAACACTCTACCACTGAGCTACACCCCCAATGCCTGATAGCATTTTAAAAATTGAAAATGAAGGCCCTCAAAGAACTGAGATTTATTTTATACAAATAGAGATTACGGAGTCTTGCTTTGCAAATCCACTGGCGGGCCAGGCACATAGCTCAACAGCATAGTGCCTGCCTGGCAAGTGCAAGGTCCTGAGTTTGATTGCCAATACAAAACAAAACCAAACAAAACACAAATTCATTGGCATTTTCCTTTGGTGGCACCTAAAGCACAGATAAATATTTTCTGGCCACTCCTTACTGTTCCTATACAACCAAGGAATTTTAATACTGTGGCTCTTCCAAGATAACTTTCCTTTAATTTGTACTCTGCATTTTCCTGATAGAACAAATTTAACTTTCTATTAGGCACATACATGTAAATGTTCTCTGAGAAGATAACTTTATTAGAGACCTTGTCTTGTCTTAAGTTTATTTTCACGTACCTTACTGCACATGCTTCAAGCTGTGTTCTGATTTCTTTTTTTTTTTTTTTTTTTTTGGTCTTTTTGAGACAGGGTCTCACTATGCAGTTCAGGCTGGCCTTGGGCTCACTTTGTAATCCAGGCTGGTCTCAAAGGCAAATGCTACCACGCCCGGCTCAAGTGCTTTGATTTCTTGAGGGAAACTTAGAGGCTGCACTAGACAGGATCAGGTCCCCAAATAGGATCTTTGAGAACAATTTTGTTTATATTTTTAGCTTTAAATTCAGTTATAAAAACACTTGAAAAATTACTGCTGTAGGGACACTATCATGGATGTTTAATGAATTACAGTAAATTCAGAAATTCTTTTACTTTATGAAATAGAGTAAGAAATGGAATTACCTAAACCAAACACGGATTCAGTTCCTTTTTTCTTACCCTTGGCTTTTCCAGTTCATCTGTTTCCGTCTGCTGTCTAATAAACACAGAGTACAACAAAAGTGCCTAGGGACACCGCCCAGGGCCAGGAAACCAAGGCTGTGCCCGAAGTGTAGAACAGTGTCAGCACTTGCTGCCTAGGAATGCAGTTAGGACAAAAGAGCAGCAACTCCAACTTAGAAAAGGACTGTAACTTACAGCTAAAGTGTCTGCAGTGAGATCATCGAAATTTAACACATTCTCAGGAACAGAGTCATCATCTCCCACTGGCTCTTTTTTCTGCAAGAAGAAAAAAAACAGTCTTTATACTGCTGTTTCTTAGCTTTCTGATCTTGGACAAGTCAATTAATCTGTTAATTGGGGGTGAGGGGGTTAATATCAAGACCATGAAAAGAAGCATGGCTTTGCCTGGACATGGAAAGAATCATGGAACTCACAGGACAATGCATTTGAAATGCTCATGTGCAGGAGAATCAAAAGCAGGCCCTGAGAGTGTGTCCTTGTGTTCACTAGGAACAAACTCAGCACTCAGGCTACGGAGGGAAAATGAATGGACCGAGGGACTATGAGAGCATCAAGGGAAACAAGAGAAATGAAAAGAGATCATTAATCTGAAACTAAGCTTAGGGCAACCAATGCAGTTTGGCAAGGCCAGGGCTCACCATCTTCCCTCTTCATTCTTTTATCATCATTTCTAATTTCACTGCCAAGGTTTGCCTTAAATTCACGATCCTCATGCTTCAGCCTTTATCTACAGGGCTGGATTATACTGGGATCATGGGTGCCCTAGCCCTGCAGTACAGATACAATAGTGGATGTGGATGTGTAATGGTATTAAAGATAGTGTGAGCCTATGGTAGCAACACACGCCTCCTGATAAGTCTCTGAGACAACAGATTCAAGTTCTGAGTTTAAAGTCTGGCTCTACAACTGACTTAGTCTCTGATTTTAGGGAAGTTCCTTAATATTCTAAGTCTATTCACTTACTCTCTAAAGAAGACTGATAAAAAATAAATGTAATACCTACATTCTAGGTTTGCGGCAGAGATCAAAACCAAAATGAAGTGTTTATGAAAGTATGTGAATACTTTCCAGTGCCCACAAAGCACTGCTACACCTATTCCAATGGACAGTAAGAGTGAAAAGGACCTAAAGAGCCAGCAATAAAGCTGGGCCTAAGAATGCCATTGCAAATAAAAACACTCACTCCCAACTTATTGCTCCAAAGAACACCCAGCTGGGACTGTCTATGTACAGGTCCCCAAGAACATCTGGGCAGGGGTATCGAAGGGCCTTAATAAACTATTGGGCCTCTGACCTGCAAATGATTAAGCATCATGAAGAAGAAAACTGCATGTTACGGACAATCACAGCTCAAAGTGTAACATTACACACTGAACCAGTCCTCAATGTGAAATTAGCAGGGAGGGCAGGGAAAGACAGTAGATGGGCCTAAAAATGATCAAAGGATTTTATGTGCATGTACAAATCTGCAAAAATGAAATCCATTCATTAAAAAGAAAAGTAAAAATACTGTCAAAGAGCTGGCACAGCTGTGTATACCAATAATCCCAGTAGTCTGAGAAGCTGGGGCAGGAAGGTCATAAATTCAATATCAGACTGGGCAATTTTGTGAGATTCTGTTTCTAAATAAAAGATTAGTGGCTGGGCATGGTGGTGCATGCCTGTAGTCTCAGCACTCAGAAGGCTGAGGCAGGAGAATAGCCATGAATCTGAGGCCAGCCTAGTGAGCTCAAGGCCAACCTGAACTACACAGCAAGACCCTGTTGCAAAAAAAGAGGAAAAAAAAAAAAAAAAATATATATATATATATATATATATATATAATACATAAAAAAATAAAAAGGGCCGGGAGCTGGGTATGGTGGCACAGCCTGTCATCCCAATACTCAGAAGGCTAAGGCAGGAGGATTGCCAGGAATTTAAGGCCAGTCTGGGCTCTACAGTTGAGTTCAAGGCAAGCCTGGATTATATAACAAGACTGTCTTAAAACAGGGCTGGGGGTCGTTAAGGATATAGTTCAGGGCAAAGGTGCTAGGTTCAGTCCTCAAAAGAAAACAAAAACTTGTTCAAGAGAAGGATATAAACTATCATGAAGCGTAAGGTGCTAGAAGCCCAAGGTTATCTTTCTGTCATGCTTTTTGATTGATTCCAGCTTCAAAATTTTATAATTTTTTGCATTAGTTTCCAGATACATACCTTAAATGACCTAGATTGTAGAGTGCATTCCATTTTTTTTTTCTTTTGGCCCTTCTCTTGCTTACTTGCTTGCTGTCTTTCTTGCAGTACTGGGATTAAGCTCAGGACCTTCACACGGGGCTGGGGCTGCACTGCCAGTCTTTTTAAATTTTTCACTGTGAGATAGGGACTCGCTAAGCTGCCCAGGTTGGGTTCTGCTAGTGATCCTCTTGTCTCAGCCTCCCAGAATACTGCATGGCCACCATACCCAGTTTTAACATGCTTTTTAAACTAGTGTTTAAGAGTCAAGAGGTATTTTTTTTTAAGAAAGGTTAAAACCAAGAACTATTTTGGCTATCAAAGCATAAGCTGAACTGAAATTTAATATTCCATAAACATCAGGATTTTGGGATATCTAATAACCACTTTCTATCCCGTCTGTCACAGTGCTGAACAATTATAATATTCTAGGCATTGTGCCAAGTTTATTACATTTAAAAGAAATTTACTTTTTGCTATCTCATTCTACAGGTAAATGTGCTACCATTTTGCAGATAAAAGAAACTGAGGCTCAGAAGTTAACTTGCTTAAAAATCAAGCAGCTAACAGCAGGCCAACCCAAAACATAGGCTACATATCTGCTTTTTTCAGAGTGCAGCAGGGCAACACTGGGTCAGAAATTCTAAAGTCTGCCAAAAGAAAAGCTTTCCAGCAGCATAGGTCAAACTCAAGAAAGAAATGAAAAGGATGACTTGGTGGAATTAAAATTCCTATTAGTAAGAATAGAAGAACAACAACAACAACAACAAAAATAGAAGAGCAGATAGCCAGGCATGGTGGCGCACTCCTGTGATCCCAGCACTCGGGAGGCTGACGCTGGAGGATCATTGCAAGTTCGAGACCACCCTGGGTTACAAAGTGAGCTCAAGGCCAGCCTGAACTACATAGTGAAACCCTGTCTCAAAAAGTTAAAAAAAGGCCTGGGGATTTAAGCGCCTGCCTTGTAACCAGGTAGTCGTGAGTTCAATCCTTGGTACCGATTAGAAAAACACACACACACACACACACACACACACACACACACACACACACACAGAAGAGTAGATGAGTGCCAGTGTGGAACAAATCTTACCAAAAACAGAAGATGTCCCCTAGTTCTTTATCTCTCTTTCTTTTTAAACTAATTTTCCCCCTGTAAGACACTGAGCATCTCCAGAATTAGATGCTGAGTTAGAATTTCGGTAAACATCAGCTAAAAACAAGATCAAATACCTCTGCTCTAGCTCTCAGGCTGTTACTCAGACCTCTTACCTTCATTTTCTCTCCAATTGTCTTACTGCATAAGTTCTTCAGCTTGTTCAAGTTATCTGCCCGAAATCTGCCTAAAAATAGAGAAGCAAAGACTATATCAAAGAAACACACATAAGATATTCCCTGATCTTGGTTCCTTGGTACCAAGGTTATTCCTTGGGGATAACTGTCCCCAAAGGCCTCATGTGTTAAAAGACTTTTGGTTCTCATCTGGGCACTACAGGTAGCCGGAGGAACCTTTAAGAAGTCAGGACTGAAGCGGGAGGATCACTGGGAGTCTGAGGCCAGCCTGGATTACAAAGTGAATTCAAGGCTAGCTTAAAGAACTGCATAGTGAAACCCTATCTCAAAAAGACACACACAAAAAAGTAGGAAGGCTGGTAAGAGATCACAAGTTACTGGGCATTCCCTTAAGGAAAGTAGTGGAAATCCACCCCCTTCCCATCTTTCTACTTTTGCTTGGAGGTGACCAGCAGGTTAGCAGCTTTCCCTACCACACACTGTTACCATCATTTACTGACTCACCACAGGCCCAAAGGCAACATGGCCAATCAACCACTGACTGAAATTTCTAAAAATGTGAGCCCAAATAGACCTTTCTTCTTTTCAAGCTGATTAGGTACTTTGTTACAGATATGGAAAGCTGACCAACACCCTATGGATCTCAACTAAGGTCAAAACGTAGGCAGAGACAAAATGAAGTTGTAAAATCTTGGTGCTTTTAGAACTCCAAGCACAGACTAGTGACAACAACAGGCTATCCCCAGCATTTGGAGACAAGGAAAAAGCAATTATGAGGTTGAAAATTTAAAAATCTTAACATATGATACCACTGTAAAATAACACAGGTGAGAAATTTAATATATACACATAATTATAACCTGCCCAATTATCTTAAGATTCAAAGATCCTATATACTTGTATTGCTGTATATGGAAATCTAAAAAAGAGGCATTGTATTTCTATTATGAAACTGATTGCTGTATCTGTTAGAAATAGTAAATGTTATTCCCTTTTCACCAATGTCATGCTCAGTAGACAGCCTTTTTTTTTTTGGTAAACTGGCCTCAATCTCACAGCAATTCTCCCCCTTCAGTCTCCTGAGTGCTGGGATTATAGGTATTTGCCACCACGTCCAGCTCACTTGACAACCTTGATAATAACTTATTATTTGTAATTTGGATTCCTTCCATTCTCCTTTCCTTTCCTGTCTTCGTTCTTGCTCTCCCTTTCTTTCTTCATGTTGGGGATTGAACCCAGGGAGTGCTAAGCCACACTCTTGGTCCTTTTTATTTTTTATTTTGAGACAGGGTCTCACTAAGTTGCCCAGGCTAGCCTCAAATTTGTATTCCTCTTTCTTTAGTCAAATAGCCCTAATTAATATATTGGTATTATAGGCAGGGATTTAGCTCAGTGGTATAAGCGCTCTCCCAGCAAGCTCAAGGTCATGAGTTCCATCCCCAGTGCCCCCCACAAAGTATTTATATGTATTATAGTTTCAGTCTGACTCTGATTACTAAGCGTTAGATCTCTTAAATCTAAGCATCTGGGATACCATAGTAGGAAAAAGAGATCAATCTTCTGAGAAGTAAAACTGATAACAAGAAATGACATTATACCTACACGTAACTGCAACTTAAGATGTTGTCAGCAAGCTTCTCTCTTCAATGTACCTTTAAATTTTAGCATAAAATGATGTATTTTCTCATTCATTTATTCATACTGACAAAATTATGAATGGACAACAGGGTTAGACATTGTCAGGGACTTGACGGAGGAAGGGAAAGTGAATATACTGCACTACAAAGGGACAGAAAGAAAGACATTTGTGGTGAGGAAAGTACCAGGACATTCAGTTCTATGGGCTGAAAGTGCTGGTAGTTAGAAACACAAGCATGAATGCATGTGAAACTGGTGAAAATTGAGTTAAGGTTTGTGGATTTTAACATCAATTGCTTGGTTTTTATATTGTACTAGTTATATAAAATTTACTACCAGGCAAAACTGAGTGAATTGTACACAGGATCTGTCTCTACTATTTTAAAATTTTTTATAAATCTATTTTTATGTTTGTTTGAGACAGGGTCTCACTATGCACTTCAGGCTGGCCTTGAGCTCACTTTATAGCTTAAACTGGTCTTGAACTCGCAATGATCCTTCTGCCTCCTTCTCCCGAGTGCTGGGATTACAGGTGTGCACCACCATGCCCCATTTAAATCTACTGTTTTGAAACAAATTTTTTAAAATCTCATTTAGTCCATCCTATTTGCCAATATGCCAATATGCCATGTCAGTGTCAGGAAAACACACACACACACACACACACACACACACACACACACACACTAATACTGTGATAGGTGTCAAGAATATAAAATAAAAACCAGGCATGATGATACACGTCTATTATCCCAGCATTCAGGAAACGGAGGCAGAAGCATACCTTCAAATTTAAGGTCAGCGGGGCTGGGGATTTAGCTCAGCGGCATAAGCGCCTGCCTTGCAAGCAGGCAGTCGTGAGTTCGATCCCCGGTACCGATAAAAAGGAAAAAGACAAAAAAAAAAAAAAAACAAATTTAAGGTCAGCCTGGACCACAAAGGCCGCCTACACTGAGTAACAAAACCTTGTCTCAAAAAGACAAAAAAAGAACTAGAGAAAATAAAACAATTAAAAAATAACAATACTGAATGTTTCAGTCAATGAAGATAATATATTCCTTCACTATTTTTATTTTTCACAGTAATGTCTTACAGTTTTCAGTGTGAAGTTCTTAAATAAATCCCTGGTTATCTAATGCTTTGTAATTGTTACTTAATCATAGAAGTTTCTTAATTCTCTAAGTATCTCTCCTTTGTTGCTTGTCTCATATCATATCATCTGTAACTTCTGGCATGATGCTGACTAGAAGTAGTGAAAAGGAACATCATATCTTATTCCTAACCTCAGGAGAATAGCATTCCTACTTCATCATTGAGAAAGATGTTAGCTATGTAAGTTTTTTCTATAGAAGTTCCTTCTAAATTTGCAATGTTTTATCATTAGCAACTGGCTCTCCATACTAAACAAACAGACAAACTGTCAATTCTTTTTTTTGTCTTTTTGAGACAGGGTCTCGCTATGCAGTTTGGGCTGGCCTTGAGCGCACTTTGTAGCCCAGGCTGGTCTTGAACTCACAATGAACCTCCCGCCTCAGCCTCCTGAGTGCTGGGATTACAGGCATAAGCCACCACGCCAGGCTTAAACTGTCAATTCTTAGCTTACATGAGCTGCCAGCATGCCATGGTAAGCACCATAATACACCAAAGTTAATGAGATAAATTGCATACCTAAATGCAAAAGTCATAAAACTTCTAGAAAAATAACAGGAACTGGGCGTGGCAGCACACACCTGTGAGGCTAGCTAGCATTTTGCAAGCCTGAAGGAGTATCAAAGTTCAAGTCCAACCCGGGCAAAGGAAAGGAAAGAAAAGGAAAAAGGAAAGAAAAAGACAATGCAAGGCAAGGCAGGCTGGTCGGGATGTAGCTCAGTGTAAAGGCCATGGATTCCATATCCAGTACCACTACCAAAACAAAAAGCGAAACAAAAGACACAGATAATTTTTATGCACTGACAAAAAACTTTCATGAAGTCCTTCCTGAGAAACAGGGGAGTTCTAGGTATTAAAATTTTATCTATGCATATCTATTTTATCTATGCATATTACAAACTGCAGGAAACTATTGTTTTGGATTAGGCTCCTGTAACAGGTTCCAAAAGATCAGACTAAAAATCAAGTGCAGTTATCCATGCTACAACTCCACAAAACCAAACTCATAACTGGTTATCTGACCTTCTCAGAAATCAGGAAACGCATTTCCCAAATAAGCTAGTTTCAATCTGCATGACAATGAAGTTTCCTCTGCTTTAATCCTTACATTCTTTAGCCTCACAAAAGTAAACACACAATCTGATGTTGACTAATCGATTATATTTCTATTTTTCTGTCTCTTGCTCTCACCTTACAGAGAAAGTACCTTTGAAAAGCCCCTATATTTTCTTTGTTTCTGCTTTCCTCAACCCTTCTCTGCAAACCTACCTCTTCTGAGTCAGGTGTGGTGGCACACACCTGTGATCCTAGCACTTGGGAGGCTGAGGCAGGAAGATCACAAATTCTAGGCCAGCTTGGGCTGCATACTGAAACCAAGGTCAGCCAAACTACATAGCAAGACCCTGCCTCAAAACAAAACAAAATTCAAGTTCATGAGAATACTCATTCTATTTTAAAGAATAAAATGTTATCCATTCCAAAAGTGCAAAATAAAGCCAATTAAAATATTTAAATTGTTGTAATCTTTTTCTTTAATGTATGTATGTCCTATACATATAACTCGATCTCTGTCCCTAAAGAATTCACCACATATCCATTTGTCAGATAAGTAACAAAACTTTTTACAAGCGTCTACATTACACACACGAGATAGACTAATACAATGAAAAGACATTTAGCAGCTGACCAATGGCTGGACTAATAAAATCTGACACTCCTGACTTCTGGTTTGGTACAGTAGTGCTCACTTTATATTTATCCTAAACAAAAATGTGGCAAGTATCATTTCATTGCAACTTAAAACTTCAGATTCAAGTGCGGAAGCTCACAAAATGCCAGAATACATAAGGTGTACACAATCAGCAGATAACTTAAGCTAAATAAATACTCTTTTGGCATACAAGGCCCTTTAAAACTTAAAAATCCATTTTCTTAAAGAGATATCCATCACACTCATGGATTGAAACTGTCTTCGCAGTGTGCTGTCATAAATCTGGCTCTCAGCTGGTTGCAGGTCTATTGCATCAGACAAAACGAATCACATGTTCTTGACAACATCCTGCCAGCCAGTAGCCACTCCAGTTAACCTATGCAGAGGGTGCTACGGTTTTATTTAACTTTATATAAGATGCAAGATGCCCAGCTCAGTTCTAGGTTCTTCTTCAACTCTGCCAATGTTTTTTCTGGAAAATTTCCACAAATCACAACCTCAATTATGACAAGTATTTCTTGCCTCACCACGCCTCTCTCTTTTCGTCTAATGACCACATTAAAGATTTTTCTGATTCTTAAAGATATGTCAATAGGTCACAAGATGGTCCCAAATCATTGCTTTTAGCCTGGAGTGGCTTCCAAGTCCCCCAATGCTGTCAATGTAGGCAGAGTTAACCCATTTTGTTGCAGATGTCTCAACTATCAGACAGCAACCTTTGATCCTATCCGGAGGGAAACTATCTTGACCTTGCTGAAGTTGAGAAAAGGGCGGAAGGCGATCAAAAATAAGCATTAGGAAAGGGAACCCCACGCTAACCTCCTGCTTTGATTTTCCTCTGGCTACCCAAGGGGCTGGAAGGCTTGACAGCTCTCCAGGCGCATGAGCCCTGATCATTTCCAGTCTCAATCAGATCCGCCAGCCCGGAGCACGCGCAGAAAAGACTGTGCCGCCGGAGCTGGTAGGAAAAGTGGAATGAACCGGCTCCCGGCCCGTTTTGGGAATACGGAGAGCTCTGGAGCCATTGAAGCCCGAGAAGGGATCTGACAAGAGTCAGAGGCTGTGCCCTTGGAAGCGGTGATCAGAGTCAAGAGTCGAAGCTCAGTATAGGATCAGGGAGGCTACCCTGCGCATCCCGACACTTACATCGTCGCCATTCACTGTCTGCCTTCACCAGCTGGTCCACGAGTCCTGGGTCCTTGAAGCGCTTCTCCTGCGTTTCTCGAATAAGGTCTGGGTTCCCTCCTTTATCCACTCGAAACAAATCCAGATCGAGTACCATCTTCCTTTCTTCTGGGCCAACACTCAGGAAAGTAAGGATCCTACCGCAGCAGCCACTCTGCGACCGACCCACTGCGCCGGCGCGCTGACCCGTCTCCTGCGCAGGCGCCGCGGGGACACGCAGGCGCCCCCTTTCGACCGGAAGCGTCCTGCGGGAGGCGGGGCTGATAGGGGGCGTGGCGTCGGTGGGATGGGCTTCAGTCTTGTCCTCCGGGCCCTCCTCTCCTCTCTGGTCTTCTCTCTTTTCCTTTCCTTCTTTCCCTGTCTGTCCGTACTACCTTCCTTTCTTTATTCCTTTCTCTGTCCTTCTTTTCTGGTGCTGGGGGCAAGGTCTCTTACGTGCTGTCCCAGCGCTATCCCAGTGCATCACTGAGGTGCACTCCCAGCCCGGCTTCTGCAGCTTGTGGCTTCTTCCTGGCTCAGTCCCTTTCTGTAAGGGTTCTCTTGTCTCTTAAAAGCGTAAATACCCCAGGTTCCTTATGTTGAAGGGTGTGTGACAGTTTAGGCAGGGCCTGTTCATTGACACCCTCTCTTGGAAGCTGATGTCCACATAGATGACAGTTTTCTTTTGAGATTGGGTGTTTCGACTGGAATACTTCTCTTGATCTGATTTTCATGTTATCCCTTTACCAGACTTTAAGTTCACAGGGTGGGGAAAGTGCAGGTGAAATCTTTGAGAGAGAGAAACATGAGGAGGCTCTTTAAAGGGGACAATGTTTGGCAAACTTGAAAACAGTAGAAGATAGTGAAGTTGCGTTTAGGGTCTGTTTGAAAATCCCTTTCCAAAGATTTCATCATTTTTTTATTTCATAGCTTTTAGGCCTTAACAATAAAATATTCTAGTTATTGAAAGAAGCCAGATTTATCCAAGAGACCCTCTGATGACAAATTATTTTCAAGATTTTGGAATAGAAGGTCTGTTCTCACTACCCATCCTTCTGCTTTGCAGAAGCTTTGGAGCCCTGTCTCCAAAACCTTTCCTGAGCTAAGTGAACTAAGACCTTCTTGGTGTTATGCTGCCTTCAGGAGCCTCCAGTGAGGAGGGTATGGCATAGTTGTCTGTGGTATAATATATTTGATTTTTGTTCCTGATTCCTGTCACAGAGTTCCTAAAACCTTTGGAATCTCCTGAGGGTCTTTTGTTATACACAGTGAACCCTTTAATGAGTTTATGCTAATGGGTGATTCAGGATGGGGCCAGTCACCAGATTTGTGACTAGAGGACTGGAGGGCTGGGACTGGTGGTCAGTATCAGTATCCAGGAAGAAGGGTTGAGATACTGGACATTAAGCTCGACAACAACAACACAACTCTAAAACAAGAACACATTAACTTTTCAGTTGCTGAACACAGTGGAACAAGCTCTGTATCCCCCTAGATTTGCTTCACTCATCCATGGCCTTTTCTGGCCTTTCTCTCTCTCTCTTTTAAAACATTTTTCTTGTTAAACATTTAAACACTATTATAATTCTATTTCCTGCTTTGAAAATCAATTCTCCTTTGAATTGTTCCTGCCTTAAAATGAAGATTTCTTTGTAACATGGCAATCAGTACACTCAACTTCTGTATTTGTTGCATAAGACATATACATTCTCATACTGACATTTTGTCGTGAATAAAGGTAACAAAAGGCAATAGGAAGATGTGCTTCACATAAGCTATCATATTGTATATAGGAAGTCTAGATCCCTGTAAAATGGAAAGAGTAGGAAGAAAAATTTGAATAAGCATTTGTATGCAGAATATAACCAAAAGAGTGCGCAAATGGTATACTCATAATATTACTTAAATTATTTTGTGATACATAATTTCTTAATCATTCATTTGTAAAATAAGACTATTAAGAAAAATGGAATCTAAATCACATTTATATATTACAGATAAAGATTTTCTTCCTGTTATGATATGACAATACAATTGTTCTTTGAGTAAAGATATATTTAAGGCTTAAAGTTATGAACACTTTGGAAGACAAACAACTTAGCCTTAAAGCAGCAATTTCACGGACTCTAAATGGTAAACATTTGTCTCTAAACACTCTAAATGGTAAATGTTTCACAAGCAAAATACAATCTTAATTTTTTTATTCTTCTGAATATGATCTGCAAAAAAAAGGGGGTGTATATTATTTTATACCTTTTGGAAGACCAGGTCCTAATCTGTACTTACATGACATAAGCAAAAAGATAAACAACAGATACATCAGTAAGAGTAATGCCAGGCCTGAGGGGTTAGCTCCGTGGCATAAGTGCCTGCCTGGCAAGTATGAAGCCATGAGTTTGATTCCTGGTACAAAAAAACAAAGCAAAACAAAAACTAAGAGTGATACATATACATATAAAAGCATCTCCTTAAACCATGTTTTTTCTATTTACATAGGAAGCCTATTAAGCCACCAGCACTGAAGCTCATATCTCATGCACCAACAGTATTAAATGAACTACCCATCTGTTAGAAACTTCCAAGTTCTTACTCTTAACACAATTTTAGTACAGGTATCAAGCACAGGAGGCCATTAAAAAACAAAAACCAGAACATATATCCAGTCTTTGCAATTAAACATTTTATAACAATGTTTAGACACAAAATTTGAACTAAATATGTTTTCTTTTCTTTTTTGTCTTTTTCTTTTTTTATCAGTACCAGGGATCGAACTCACGACCACACACTTGCAAAGCAGGCGCTTATGCCACTGAGCTAAATCCCCAGCCCCATAAATATGTGCTTTCTAAATACAATTTATGTAATCAAGATACACTTAAAGTCTTAAGTGTATGGTCTGTACAACATACAATAATATATATTACAGATACAGATTTTCTTCCTGTTATGATATGACAATATAATTGTTCTTTGAGTAAAGATATATTTAGGCATAAGGTTATGAACACTTTGGAAGACAAACAACTTAGTGAAGCAATTACTGTCCACTAAAAAATGTGTATCATCTTATAACAGGACCCTGCACTTTCAAATTTACATCCAAGAATGCACTTATACCTTTTTTTTTTTTTTTTTTTTGGTCTTTTTCGTTTTTATCGGTACCAGGGATAGAACTCACAACTGCCTGCTTGCAAGGCAGGCGCTTATGCCGCTGAGCTAAATCCCCAGCCCCCAAGAATACACTTATATCTTAAAAATCCAAGAAAATCACCAGCTTTATGTAAAAAAGCAGTAAAAATTTAAACGTACCAATTTACTAAAAAAGTCATGAGTTAGAAACTAATGCTTCTCAAGATACTGGCAATAAGTCATGGTACAAACACATTTCATTTAGTTTATTTCTCCCTCAATTATATTCCAGCAGGAGGTGGGGCACTTACTTGGCTACGGGAAGCAGAAGTATTTGATGGACTGTGTAAGCTGGTCTCCTTGTATACAAGTCAAGGATTTTTCTCCTCAAAGTATCATATTCAGAAAGCCAAAGATCACAGATACATTTAGAAATCCTATACTAGTCACAGTACCAAAATGCTACATCACTGAGTCTGTTTACAAGGTAAAAGTACCTGAACAAAACTGTTACCTGCCAAACCAAAGTGCTCACCAACCACAACAGTAACAACACAGTCAACCGAAGTCAAGTTTACCTCTGTCCCGGTATAAGTTGATGTAAGTGACATAAAGCTGAAGCACAGCAATGCAGTACAAGAATACAAAGATGGCAAATGTAACACAGAATCGTGCAGAAGAGGAATAATCTCTTATGAGGGCATGACTTTTCCCTGTTATCACATGCATTTACTTTTGAAGGTGACTGAAATAATGTCTGAGTCAACCTAAATAACTGAGTAACCAAAAGTAGCTGAATCAGATTTAGTCTCAGCTCTAGGACTGTTACTCACTAGAATTTCTGTTTTACCTTGAAACTTCCACAGGTGGCAAAATACAAGATGGAAGCAATTTGTTTTCGTAATACACCAAATGCTCTTCCATCTTCACAAATTATGGGCACTCTGTCTTCATTATCTTATTAGGTATTCATTTTAAATAACAGCTTCAGTCTGGTTTCTGATTTGACTGAAACATAGGCATGCCCTTGCTAAAGGCACCAACAGTGTCCTCACCACTTCAGGACCTTAATGAAGTCCTTGAGCAGAACCAGATTGATCTGGAAGACAGGCATCCTCTGCCTGAGCCTAACAAACCAAGCAGAGCCTTGACATCATGCTGAGTGCTTTTCACAGCCCAAGCCCTGGCACTATCCTTGGTTTTTTAATCTGTATCCTTTGCAATATTCTCCATAGTGAGCCAGAAACCCACTTCTTTGTGTTCTATGACCTCTCCCAGCAAATTAATCAAAACCTGGGAGAGGGCAGTTAGCATCCCAGTATATAGCCAGTCATCAGAAGTATGGGTGATGAACCTACTACTTGCTCATGGTGTCTGAAGTGGGCGGAGAGGGCAGTCTAGTAGAGCTAAGCCCTGAACCTGTGGGCTCTGACACTGTCCCCAGATAGATATGCTAGAATTGAACTGAGTTATAGGACACCCAGGTGATGTCTACCGGAGAATTTCTTGACTGCAACATCTAGTCACAGAAATATTTAGAGTTGAGAGTGTGAGTAGAACGGGAAAAGGTTGGGGGTTTGGGTTTTTGTTTTGTTTTCTCTTACACTATTCTTACTCCCCGACGAGCTTCTGCCAAGATCTAGAACAGGGTTAAGGGGGATGATAAAGCTGACAAGGAGAGACCCTGAGGGAGGCTTAGGAAAGCTGTCTAACTTGACCCCTTGGTTCAGTTTGGCTAAAACCAGTGGAAGTGTGTGTGTGGAGATGAAGCCATGTGGTAAGCACACCTCTCCATCTCTCACTGCCCTCTTCCCTCATTCTTTTGTTGCTGTTGTTGTTTTGTGGCATAAATGTATGAGTGGAAATGGCTGAGTGCTTTATTTGACTGAGTATTCCAAGGTCACTCTGCAGAAGGACTGTTCCAGTCTGGTCTGTACTCCTGTTAAGAGCTCAAGAAAGGTGCCACTAGCCACCCATCCCCAAGTTCTCTCCAACAACCTGCATCATCCAGCTTTCTAACCCTTGCCACGATAAGGAGTGTGAAGTGATTGCTCAAGGTCATTTCAGTTTGCTCATCCTTTCAACAACTTGTAACTTTTGGGATTTCCTTGTTATCATATCCTTTGTATATGTTTATTTTTCCTGTTGATATTCTTCTTTTTCTTACAGTTGTTTTGCAAAGATTCCTGTTATATTCTATTGATCTTGTATTGGCTATAGAACATGCTTTTTACCCAAGTTGTCTTCTTTTAAATGTATTTTTTGCTTCTTTTATTTTGATATAATCAAATTAGTGACATTATTAATGTTATTTTACTTTGTGCATTCAGGTTTTATTTAATACTTCTTCCCATTTTTAGGTCAGGAAGATATTTTCCTATATTTTCTGCTACTAAGTTTCTAGACCTTCTGTTAGATCTTCACTCCATCTTGAGTTTACCCTGGTAAGTAATATCTGATAAAGATTCCATTTTATTTTTATTCACAGAATGAGCCAGTTTTCCTAAAGGCGGCATGCTTAGATCTTTTTATAGCTCTTCTATTGCCTAGGATGATATGCAGCCAAGAAATACATGTTGGATCACTGCATTTAAAAAAAACATACTTTTAAATTTCTATTGCTGTTGAGATTTAATGGAAATTATTTACCTTATGTCCTATCACTTTAAGTGTAATTGGCCCCAAGAAAGTATTTAGACTTCAGTACAACTTCAAAATTGACACCCTTCATGACTAAAGTTTAACAGTTATGAGCTGGAGAACTTAGATTGAAGGTTTATTTTCTTTCAAATGCTCCTGCACCAGGGAGAGGAGAAAGACATTGAGAACAGGGATGGACCGCAGCCAACTTGGGAGGAGGCAAACATTCCACTTTAGCAGTTAACATAGGATGCTGGAAAGATTTTTTAAAAAATTTTTGAGGGTTCAGAACTGGTCTAGGATTCTATTTTTTCAAATCTATTTTATTTTAAGGAGAAAAAAATAAAAAAAACTAAAACAAAATTTCAAATCAGTGTCAATTCAGGGTAACAATGGTACATACTTGTGCATTGTCATCCCCAAATCCACCCAGAGCACAAGACTTCTGCATTCAATTGTCTGAACAATACCAGCACAAATCTTTCTCTTCTGTGGACTCAGAGAAATCAGTGGTATATCTGTCTTAACTAGTTTTTTTAATATACATATTTATATATACACACATACACATGTGTTGTTTCTTTCAGCTTCTCACTCTAGGGAAACAATATGATGCTTACACATGTGTGTCTTATTTATTTCACTTATGACTATGGTCTCGAGTTGCCTTCAGTTACCTATAAAAGTCTCTAGTTTCTCTTTCTTTATGACTGAGAAATACATTGTATAAAAATATGACATCTTGTTTATCCATTCCTCAGTTGATGGGCATTTAGGTTGTTTCCAAGATCTGGCTATTACAAATTGTGCTGCTATAAACATGGAAGCAAATATATCACTGTGGTATGATGTTTTTAATTCTTCTGGGAAGACATCCAGAAAGGGAATAGCTGGGTTGAATGGGACTTGTAGTCTTAGTTTTTTGAGGGAATTTCCACTCTGATTTCCACAGTGGCTGCACCAGTCTGCATTCCCACTAACAGTGGGGAAGGCTTCCTTTTTCCCCACAGCCTCTCCAGCATTTGTTATTGCTTGATTTCTTGTTATTAGCTATTATTTTGGGGGTGAAGTAGAATCTCAATGTTGTTTTAATTTGCACTTTTTCAATGACCAGTGGTGTTGAACATTTTTTCACATATTTATTTGCTGTTTGTATTTCTTCATCATTTTGGATTGGGTCTTTAAATCTGGGAGGATTGATTTTTTGGGATTCTTTATATGTTCTCAGTAGTAATCCTTTGTCTGATGTATAGCTGGCAAACGTAAAAATTGGTTTTTATTAAATACTTCAATCCACAAAAATACACACATTGTGCTGCTATAAACATGGAAGCAAATACATCATCTGAAATCCTGGGGCTCTTTCCTTTCACTTTTCTGTCACAAACGCTCAGTTCATTTGTCATCCTCCCAATCCTTCCCATTCACTGAAAACTTCAGACCCTCACTGCCCACCAGCAGCAGATGACTTTACTTCCTACTGCACTGAAGATATTGGGGCCACCCAGCTGAACTCACCGCAACACTTCTGTGACTCCTTTACAATTTTGGAGACAAATGTTCCCCTTTTACTTTATAAGACTTAATCTTCCATCTACCTGTTGACTGAATCCTCTTTTTTCCCTTTTTTTTTTTTTTTTTTTTTGAGTTTTTCCTTTTTATTGGTACCAGGGATCGAACTCACGACTGCTGCTTGCAAGGCAGACACTTATGCCGCTGAGCTAAAAAAATCCTTTTTATGTTGTATTCTATCAGGTACTTCTTTTTTTGTGTTAAATCTTTCCTAGGTTTGGTTCTTCTTTTTTAATATTTCTCCTAATGGAGAAAAACCACATTTTGAAACTACCACCCTTGTATAGTAGATAATATAAATTAGCTGACTTAACATCTACTCTTTTTGTGTCCTTTCCTGTCCCATAGACTTTTGGGAGGTTAAAAACTATATTATGGGGCTGGGGATTTAGCTCAGCGGCATAAGCGCCTGCCTTGCAAGCGCACAGTTGTGAATTTGATTCCTGGTACAAACAAACAAATAAACAAAACAAAACTACATTAACATTTAGGCTTGTTGTCACACACTTATAACCCCAGCACTCTGGAGGTTGAGGCAGAAAGATCACAAGTTTTAAGTCAGCCTGAACTATTTAAGGATTTAAGACCCTGTCTCAAATTAAAAATAAAAAAAGAAGCTGAATCCTTGGACTTCTGAGGAGGTCTCTAAGACAATACTATGGGTCAAAGAAAGCTACCAGGCATTGGGGAATGGTGGCCGCAGGGCCTGTCCAGTCTCTCCTTTTGATAGAATTGTGGTAAGATGTCCATTCTTCTTTCACACTGTATCGTGTAGGGCAGTGATGAGGACTCTTAGAATTTTCAGTGATAATAAGCAGACCACTGCAGCACGTGTGCCACAGATTTGCCATCACTGTGTAGGGTGTTGCAATTTATATGGGATTTGTTAACTTAGTCAGTAAGAGGGAATGTTTACTTTATAATTATTGAATAACTCTTAAATGATCCATTAAATTTTGCATTGTGAGCCAAACCTGGAAGTATATGCCTGTAATCACACCACTCCAGGAGGCTGAGGCAGAAATATCACAAATTTGAGCCCAGCGTGGCAATTTAGTGACTTAGCAAGACCCAGTCTTAAAGTAAAACATAAAAAAGGGAATGAAGCTCATTGCAAAGGCCCTGGGTTCAATACTGCCACCCAAATTCATTTCTTTATCTTTTCAGTAGTCATTGCTTAGTTCATTAAATTTCTTGTTAAAGTTTAGACCAAATTATGATTTGGCGGGGGGGGGGGGGTGTCTGGGGATCAGCAGGCGCTTATGCTGCTGAGCTGGCCCCAAATTGTTTTATTCTTCCTGTACTGGGGATCAACACAGGATTTGTAGGTGCTCTAACTTGTAAGTACTCTACCACTGAGGTTACATCTATGGCTCTAGACCAAATTACTATACTTAAAATTTTTTTTGCCTAGCCACCCCTTCCCTTACTGGGGCTCGAACCCTGGGCTTCAGCACCGAGCTACATCTCCAGTCCTTTTTTGTACTTTTGTTTGTCAGGCAGGGTCTCACTAAATCACTGAATTCCCTGGGCTGGATTTAAATTTGTGATTTTTCTACCTCAGCCTCCCAGAGGACTAGGATGACAGACAGGCAAGTACCATTACATCTAACTGCCTGTCCCTCCCCTCCTTTAAAATCAGGGATTGGGTAATCTTTAAAATTATATATTTCCATCCCACTCTGCTCATTTTAAGCATGATTATGTCCATGGCTTGTTTTACTGGGATACTACACAATATACAGTTGAATTACTATGTATTTTGCTTTTGTTTTGCTGTGGGTGAGCCAGGGAAGGCTGGGTGGGGTCTGGCAGGGAAGAGGAAGGGAGGAGACGGGTGGAACAGGGAGTGTGTGTTTAGGCAGGCAGTGTAGTTGGAGTCTAAGCAGTGTTGTGTAGAGCAGACAAGATGGGCTTTAGAGACCCTGCAGACTACATTACTAGAATTTCTTTCTGTAGAAAGGGCACAGTGTCTGCATAGGCTGTTCTGAGATCTAAGTAAGGCAATGCCATGAAAGTACTCAGTCCAGACATGACCCACAGACACCAAATGAGTGCATTTCCTTTCCTACTTTCTTTGAGTATGGACTCTAAGCAAGAGTGATAGTCAGAATATTAAATGGCTAATACAAGCCAGGTATCATTCAGTTAAAGTAGACATGTGTTATAAACATACCTCTGGCGTACAGATGTGTATGTACCCTGCTGATAACTAGTCCTGCTTGCCAGCAATAACAAACCACCACACTTTTACATATTTGAGTGTCATTAGATTTGTGTTAGAAAAAGGACTCTGGCTGCATAAGAAAGAGTTGACTACAGACGTGGGAGCGGCAGGAGGAAAAGTCTAGAGGCTAAAAATCACCCCCATGTAGACAATCTGGCGCTTGGTGCTGTTCAGCCTCAAAAGTCTGTACCAGCTGAGACACCTTTCTTATTTTAAGAAGTCTACTGCCCTCAATTTGAAGGGAGATAGTGAAGCAAGACAATCCAGCCAACTTGGGAAGCGGCAGATACTGGATATCCTCTAGGATTTTTCTACATCTAGTCTGTAATAATCCACTTCCTACCCCAAGAAGCTAATTGTACTTGCATTCCTGGACATGTTATTGTGTGACTGGCTTCATGTCACAAGAGATGGGTGCACTGAGGGGGAAGCGAGCACGGATGCTAAGTGTTACCTCCTTTGCTCCTCACCTAACCTCAGGGTCATTAGATGCATTTTATTATTGTGGAAACTGAGGCTTTTGCTCACTGACTGATATCTCAGTCAACAGGTGGTGAGAGAGTTCTAGCCTGGGTCGGCGTTCTCTGAAGTCTGTTGCTTTTTTCTCTGCCTCCTTCTCCATTTGTTTTCAGGCTTCAAGGGCACTTAACATTCCCATCGACCCAGCCAGCCACCTTGCTATGTTCAAGAAAAACAACTCAAAAGGTACATTTTTATTTCATACTCCCTCCCAAGAGTGACATGCCAATAACCCATCCCCTAATAAACTGTACATGTTTAGAATACAGAATAAAAGTGAAATCCAACCAATCCTGATGAGGAAAAAATTAATTTCACAAAGCTGAAAAATCTGTTACAAAGTCTCTGTTGTATAAATATAGTCCATCTTATCTTTAATATAGAGTTAGACCCCCCAAAATGTTTTGTTGGCATAAGAAATCCTCTGGTCCTTAGATATACCACAATCGTATTTGTATTCCCAGGTGAATGTAGGTGTCGATTATGGAATGAAAGTTACTTATGTGTCCCAGGACTCTAGGTAACTAAATGAGATTTAAATATTTTATATCTCAAACCTGCACCATCTCCCTCAATATCTGTACAAACCACTCTAGTCCTGGGTCAAGGGCTAAAGCTTTCCCCACAGCAGATCTGACATTTGTCTGTTCTAAAATGGATATACAGGGCTAGGGCTGTAGCTCAGTGGTAGAGCACCAGCCTAGCAAATGTAGAATGAATAACAACAGTAGCAAAAAAACAATATATCCTAAAAGCCATTGAATTGTACATTTTAAAGGGGCAAATTGTATGGTATGAATTATAGCTCAATAAAGCTCTTAAAAATCTAAAGCATGTAATTTTCTAGGAAAGCAAAGGATGACTCCCCCTTCGCTTAGAATCAGCCCAATAAAAAGGAGACCCTTAAAGTACTATAACTAAATCAGTGGAGTTTCAGGTTCTTCTGGGGACATTCAGTTTTAAGATAGCAGAATAAAGAATTTAGAGGGCTAAAGTTTTTCTAGAATAGTCTAAGGCCCTTCTGTGACCCTTGTCACAAAAGGGAGCTGTTTAGCAGGAAGTAGATGCCCAGGTGTTGATGCTGTAGAAGGCTGGAGTTTGGGGCTACTCGTGTATAAGTGTGCATCTCCCAGGAGGAATTCTACTGTGGCCCCTGGTTCTAAGAATCTAATTACCACACAAGGGGGGAAATCTGGTTATCCAAGAAAACTATCCACTCAGACATGTTGGTAGACGCCTATAACCCCAGCACTAGGGAGGTTGAGGGAGGAGGATTGCTAAGAGTTTAAGGCCAGCCTGGACTACACAGTGAGTTCAAACCAGTAGCTAGATTTATTGAGCCAAAGGGACTTCCTGCCATCAGTGATGCTGATGGCCAGAAGTTATGAGACTCCGCTTCACACTGACTTTTATAAGACTAATGCCAAGACAATGGTAGCCAATCAGATGCGAAAACCACTTTGTTGGCAGATGAACTGCTCAGAAATGCCTTTCTCTTCTGACTGTCCAGTCAGCAAATGGCCGATGGAAAAGGGGCACAGGGACAAACCATAGGCAATGGGCACTGGTTAATCTAGCTTGATAAGGGAAAGAGACTTCCCAGTATTAGAAAGAAAAAAGTAATTGAAAGTCTTGCCGGGGTTTTACCATTCTAGAGACTTCAGGCTTACAGATTATAGTTAGAATGAAAGGGAGAAAGGATCAGAGAGGACACTCATTCTATTCACTTTTCAAAGGGACTGTTGTCAGAAATGGGGGCTACTCTCTGTAGTTTTTTAGTGCATGAAGGAAAGGAGGACACACAAAACGCAAGGACAGGAGCTTAGCAGTGAGAAGCACGCACCCTGGTTTAGTGGACACCTTTGTTGAAGTCCCCTGCTCTTGCCTTCTGGAAAACAAGTCTGGTTCTGCTGTTGCTGTATGGGCTTGGGATTCAGTGACCTTTCTCACCAGCCTAGAAGTTTTTAATTCTGTGGCTTAGCAGTTAAGTGGAGCTCAGAAGCAGACATCATGACTGCCTCAGGTCTGAGCCATTATGAGCTGGAGCCCCTGTACAGGCTCATTAAAACCTTGGCCTCCCTATGTTTTTAGTGTCACAGAGAGATAAAAATAAGTAAATAAATGAGAGAATAGATCCACCAGGACTTTGACATTTTTTTTGGTAAACATTTTCCTTTGGCATTAGTGCGAATATATTTATTATAAGAGGACAAAAGGAGATACCTAGTTATAAAACAAACAAAATACCAAACGAAAACAAAACCCTCCTTTCTTTCTTGCCTCTCTCTCTGCTTATCAAGCCTCTTCTTCCTCAGGCTTTCCTCAACTTGCCCTCTGATTGTCCACTGTCCTCAGTTTGAGCTACCTGTCCAGGAGAAGTGAATCCAGGTGTCCATGAGAATCATCTGTCCAAGAACCCCGATCTCCCACTCGCCCAGTCTCTTCTGTAAAGAGATCATGAGCTGAGGGGATATGGCCAGGAAAACCCCCAGCTATTCTTGCCTTTCAGTGAGTTACTTAAGAGACAAATACTTTTACTCCAGAGCTCTAAGAATTATGGCAGAGGAGGCTATGGCTCTGTTGACTGGACCATTGTAAGAAACAAGATGCAAGCAAGGGAATAATATACAAAGTGTGGGTATATTTGGCAGGTTTGAGGAAAGCAGAAAGCGAAGTTTGGGTACTCTATAAAAAACAAAGATCTGAAATTCAAACTTCTTCTGATAAGGCCACAATGAAGAGATTTCCAGCAGTGGGTATTGCAGGATGCTGGCACCCAAATCATCACAGGCTTGCAAAGTGATATGCCAAGTCACGGACGCAGGTGAGACTGGCGGCGCCTCTTATAGGTCCATGTCTGGGCCTCCTGAGGATGTCTTCAGTGGCACTGAGTCAAATCCATCAGGAGTCCTCTGAAAGAGAGATGGTGACAGGAGCTGGCTGCTGCACGGGGGTGGGAGGGGGGAAGGTTTGGGGGGACAAAGAAAAAAATGAAAAATAGGTGACAGAAGGAACCCTTGTGGAATTCCTGTTTCCAATGGTTTTGTGGAAACACAAAAATGAGACACTCCCTATTCTTTTTGCTCCCTTCAGGCTCAGTCAGAAAATAAGAAAAATCTTAAAGATTTGCTGCTTAGCATCTTTGCTGAATTCTAGAAATCCCAGATAAATTCTAAGAGTTTATAGGTGGGCTGTTCTCCCAGTAGTTAAGAACAAAACAAAACAAGGTCTAAAGAGACCAAGAGAGTCGCCCTGGCATCCAGCACAGAGGGAACACAGTTCAGTGGTCTAAACACCTAACCACCGTCCTTTTCCACCGTGTCTCACACTGTTGCCTCCCTTGCACCACGCTCCACCCACAGCTGTTTGGATGAGCTCGTTCTGGCGTAGTAGGTATAGGTCCAGGCATGGCGAGGCTGCAGTAGCCCTGAGGAATTATTTGGATGCTCTCTGCTGGCCCCACGCCCAGTGACAGTGGTGCCTGAATTGCTTTATGAGCTTCACACTCAGTCATCACCCACGCAGCCAACCCTCCCACTCAGACTGCTCGGTGGTGAACACCTTGGATTCAGCTATGACTCATTCCTTGGGGCCTCACCAAGACACCTGGGGGACAGCACCCTCCATGGTCAAAAGAAAGCCTCACTTTTACCACAAGTCATCCTAGACATGACCTCTCCCCCATCCAAGAAAAAAGAAAGGGGATGGACGATTCAGTACTCCTGGAAATTAAAACTAAAAGTTGGGAGAGAGGAGCCTGGTCATAAGCAGACTTGCGCTCCAGGGAAAAGCATATTGTGACACAGAGGAGACAGAAGGCAGAATTTTGGGGGACAGGACGAAAGAGTGTGGGAAGCTGGGGTGGTGTCTGTAGAGTGCAAGGTCATTCAGTGTCCTAGGAGTTGTATCTCTTAGACCCTCTAACCTGAACCTAGTGCATCAGTCTCCTACCTTGGAGGTAAATGATTTGATCTTTCCAAAGAGAGTCTTCTTGCTGGTAAAGATGAGATCATCTTCCACATCCTCACCTTCCATTATGGCACAACTATCAACTGCTGGGAGGTCACAATCCTTAAGAGTAGCATTCATCACTAATTTGGAATATTTGTATTCAAGTCTGTGAAATGAGAATGGAAAGACAAGACCCAGAATGTGGGAATAATGAGCAAAGAAAGAGACACTGGGCTATAAACAGATTCTTCCATGTCATGGGTAAGGAAGCGGAAGCATAGCAAAATGGTATTAGGGCTGGGTATGAAGAAGGCATCTTAGCTGCTGGCTCAGTGATCTTTAAGGCTGGCTGTTTTTATGATTTTATAACAATACAGTAAAATCATAAAGTCATTATTTCCACGTTTGTCATTTTGGTTTTTTTGCAGTATAGGGGATGCAAACCAGGACCTCACACATGCTAGGCAAGAGCTCTACCACTAAACTATATCCCAAGCCCCCTTTCAAGTTTTACTTTGCAACATGGTCTTGCTGTGTTGCTTTACTGGCCCTGAACTTGCAATCCTCCTGCCTCACTCTCCTGAGCAGCTGGGATTACAGACACATGTTGCCATGCCTGGGTGACAGACTCTTCTTCCTCTTCCTGTTGCTCTTCTTTTTCCTACTTCTCCTTCTAAAAGGGATTGAACCCAGGGCTCCGTGCAGACTAGGTGGGGGCTCTATCACTGGGCTACGTCCCAATGCAGCCCTGTATGGTTATTCTGGCCTGGGACTCTCCATCCTACCCCTTCAGCCTCCCAAGTCCTGGGATTACTTGTCTCACTCCTCCTCTCCCTCTCCCCCTTTCTCTCTCCTTCTCTTTCTCTCTCACTGAGCATTGAATGCAGAGTTTCTTGCATGCTAGCTAGGTAAGAGCTCTACTACAGAACTACACTTCCAGCTGAAGACTTTGCTTTGCTTTGCTTTTCCTTTCTTTTCAGAGTCTAACAGTCATTTGTAGATCACCACATGGTACAATCCCTGCTTGGGAGTGAGGATAACGAAGGCATACACTGGATAAATGGTCCGACAGGTCTCTGGCCAGAGTCACAGGCTCTGTGGCCAACTCCAGAGAAAAGCCCCACAACTGAGCTCCCTGCTCAATGACCCAACCCCACCATCCTCAAACACCAATACCCATCTCCATGTACTTTTGATTCTTTTTCCAAAAGTAGCAGGTCAGGACAGTGAGTAAGATAGCGCTACAGGTGCCTCCAGAGATGCCCACTTTCAGCCAGAAATCTATCGTTTTGCAGATGGTGACTCTCTGCTCAGGTAGGGAGATGCCACCAGAGCATATCTTTGGTTCTCGCCATACGTAAGTCGTTTTCTGTTGGGAAGAAAAACAAGGAACTTAGAGCTCATCCTTTTCCCACCTAGGAAGTCCCCGGTCAGAGGGCAACCTACCTGGATCCCAGCCACACAGCTACTGACGAAAGTGTGGTAGTCAGCGGCTGAGCAAAGTGGACAAGCAGCCACGCTCTCCCACAGGAAGTGGAAGTTACAGCCATCGCAGGTCCCATCAGAGCACATGCTAGCAAAGCAGAACGGAGAGCTCACTTGCTTGATAGCTGAGGAAGATCTCGCTAGAGGTTTGCTGCTTCTATTGCCTGCCTGATTCCTCTTCCTTCTGCCCTGAATGTTCCCCTGGGGTTCTCCCAACTAGCTCTTTACTCAGTCTTTGATCTTCAATTTCCCTGATTCTCTTCCTGCTTATGTTTTTGCTGACATGAGGTGAGAGCTAATTTAGAAGATGCTGAAGCTTTAGCATGGCTGCCCGCCGCCCTCAGAGGCTCCCGTCCTCCCTGTGGACATGTGACATTTTGCAACAGGCACTTTGTTGCCGCTTCCAGTGGATGGGATTAGAGCTGAGGTGGAGTTCAGGAAGGATGTCTGCTTCTTACTTCGCCGTGATGTGTACAACGGCGAGAAGAGTAATTTTATGCTCTGATAGCACTGCTGGCCACGGTATTCCGCTTTGTTCCTCAGCTCCCTGATCAGTGGTTTCTCAGCAGCACTTCCCAAACTGTGTTCCTCAAGGAACCAGTGCCCAAGGTGTTAGGTGACACAATGTGGGCATAAAAAGAGGGAGTGTTACTTGTGGTCTATTTTTTTGAAAGGTCTTGATTTGATGCACTGAGCTGTTAAACTCAGAATTGGGTCTCAACTAAGCGATTACTAATCTTGGTAACAGCTTAGCCTCCAAGAAAGTTCCTGAAGCTTCATTGCTTTATTTGCCTCTCAGGACAGCTCTCTGAGAGAACTTACTGTTATGCTCATTTTTCAGGTAAGAAAAAAATAGCCCTAGAGAAGATAAGAAGTGTATCCATGGTAACACAGCTAGTAAATGGAGCTGCTGCTCAAGTGTGGCCCTTAGAGAAAGCTATTAGCCACCATGCTATGCCACTGCCATCATGATGGTCTGGGATGTTAGGAAAGCTCTGCTTCTTCCTTCACTCTCTGTCTTCCTATGTGAACATCAAGGATTCGGGGCTGTGACTCTACTTCCAAGAACCCATTAATGAATCTCAAACTATTTGTCTACCTTTCTCTTTTTCAGTAATCTCTGGCTCTTGGGATGGAAGGAGACCAGCAAAGGGAGACTATGGCCTTAGTTACAGCACTTTGTAAGGATTACCTTGGTAGAGACAGGCTTCCAGGAGCAATTTTCAGTGGATTGCATCTGAGGCGGATGGTGGTTGATCTTCCAGAGCTGCAGGACTGGGTTACATCGTTAGACCTGCAGGGAAAGTCAGCTCCATGGGAAGAAAAATATCACCCTAATGTGTTCCTGGGGAGCCACTAAGTAAATTCAACGTGGAATGATTCCGTCTCTGGACAAGTCAGGACTTAGACACTGTCCTGACACACAGGCTTTGTCTATTTATGGAGAGAGGGATAGAGCGATTGAGTCAAGGAGAAAGTGCAGTGGCCAAGGAGAGCAAGGCTAGACACTGGGGCCTTCTTGGGGTAGAAGAGAAGTCTTTGTAGCTCTTTAGTACTTCTCCCTGCTCCAGGGCAGAACTGCACCGGTACCCAAGTAGTTGGGGCAAGGGAACAACCAGCCTTTACTCAGTCATATTCTAGTTTGATAGCGGGATGTGCCTAGAGGGAGGGATGCAATAGGAATTGTGGGAGAGTCCTAGGTTTCACTTGCATTAGGCTGGTCTCTCATCTTCACCTAAAAAAGAAGATCACGTCTGGTATCCCTAAGGTCTCCGGGTGGAACAGTGCAGCTGGGGAGGTGATTCCATCCACAGTCACATCTGTTGACACTCCTGCAGAATTAAGAGTTCCTAATTAGTTCTGAATAGTAATGTTAGCTCACAACTACTTCAGTTCCTTCACTACCTGTCAACATCCAAGCCTATTTTATCTCATCATGTTCCTGAATGGCTCCTAGAAAAGCAAACCAAAGATTTGCCAAAGGTGCCTGGGGCACTGGGCACAGAAGTAACAGATAACAGAAGTCAAGTAGGATCCCTGATGAAGGCCATTTATCCCCCGGCCTGGCAGTCTCACTCTTTTCTTTCACACACACACACACACACACACACACACACACACACACACACTCAAATGATCCTGGAATAGTTGGGTTACTCACCAACAAGACGATCAGCAAGGCTGACAGGCTGTGAAGATACCCCGGCCTTGTACCCTGTCACCTCTGAGGGGATGATGACTGACTGGCAGACGTAGGCTGTGATGGATTTGGAGAAGCCTGATTCACCCTCAGGAATCCGGAGGTCAGTGACATTGTCAGTGCAGACAGCCATTTTCTTACCCTGATGGGGATGGGGCAGGGAGAAAGTGTGGGAAGCAGCAAATGGTCACAGAGGAAGTTCCAAAAGAAAAGAGCAGGGAATAGTTTCTTTCACATCTAAAAGTTCAGCCTTCCAATGGTATGTTTCAACAGAGTGATTCATCCCACACCTAGTGACTAGACATTTACATTTTTTAAAAAGCTAAAAATGAGACCCATGTGCCTAGCTTTTGGAACTCTGGCTCAGGGGCCCCCAGGCACTTTTTAAATTTCCTTCAAGTTACCTGGAAATCATCTGTGAGCAAAGTTTAAGGTTGCAGTTCTAACCTACCATCCCCATCAGTTAAGGTTCTTCTTAATTCATTTTTAGATAGAAACTGAAATGTGTAGGTAACCCACTCAGGACCCTTTCTGTCTCTCTCTCAAACAGAAGCTTTCTTTCTCTCAATAAATATATATTGCACTTAACCTCCATTGTTTGTCAAATTCATTCTTTGATTTTAGAGAACATGAGCTTATACCAGACATACGGTATGTTGGAGTTTCATTTGGAGGTCTTCCACCAAGACCACTGGACAGAGGTACGAGTTTGCCTTTGTTTCACAGACTCTGGAATGGGACTCATTTAGATAACAAATTTGTATGCTTCAAATTTTGTCTTTCCCCATTGCTTATAATTGCTTTGTCTCTTATATAGTTTTGTTAAAATAATGGTAAATCTAAATTAAAACATGGGGAAATTATAAAGTTGTATTTCTTTAATGAGTCCATAGCCCTGTCCCACCTCATGCCTGCCTGCCTTGTGAGTTCCCAGTTTTCCCCATCTTGGACCCATCTCAACTCATAGTTTGACTATAAAAAAGTCAGAGTCTTTGGCACCTCACTTGGGACCCCTTCTGTCTCCCTCTCAAATAGAAGCTTTCTTTTTCTCAATAAATATATTCTGCTCTTAAAAAAAAAAAAAAAGAAACTGAAATGTGCAACTGATTTCAGAAGCTGGTAAAATTTATTTGAACGTCTGGCCTGATTCACATTTCTGTATCTCCCCAGTACTGTGATTCTACCATGTTTATTTCAGAAGTATTTTCCAGACAGAGACTTCTAGGGTTAAAACAGACCCTATACCAGTCTCCTGACATGAAGGCAGTTAGAGTCCTTTCCATTTTTAAAGAAAATATGTGCATACAGAGAAAGAGGTTTGCCTCTCCTCCAGTCCTTAACAATCACACTGTGTAGAAATTTGGAAGAAGGTAGGAACTGAGGCTCTTTCCTTAGACTTCTATAATACAGGAAATATTTGTCCCTTCAAGAACATTAAGTTTGTGGAATATCAGTATATAACTTGTTTGCTGATATAAAATCATTTGTTCAATTTTTTATTTTTTGGTACTGGGGATCGAACTCATGACCTTACATTTACCAGGCAAGCGCTTGAGCTGCTGAGCTAAATCTGCAGCCCTGTTCAATATTTTAAACTTAAGTGGAATAAGTATTTAAAGCATAACATTTTTGGTGTTATAAATTTTATTACAAATTGAGCTAAATCTGGCATCTGTTCACTGACTTTGGATTTTTGTAGATGAGCTTGAGAACAGAAATACAATTATATATTATAATAAAAAACCTTTGAACTGAAGATCTGTAGAATATTTCTGAAAAGATTAAAGAAGCCAAGAAAGAAAACAAGACACAATACCCAAAACTCCCCACCTTTGCCTCTTTCCCAAATCCCTGAATGAAACTTTCACTACATGGGGTTTGTTTTCATCAGGCTTCTTTTCTGAGTTACCTCTACTTGTTGCTTCTTTTTTGGAGAGACGTGGGTTGACACAGAGCCTGTGCAGTGCAGCCTGGCCTCAAACTTTCGGCAATCTTCCTGCCTCAGCCTTCTGAGTGCTGGGACTACAAGCATGTGCCACCATGCCTGGTGACTTGTTACTTCTGAGGATTCACTTTAACATATTTCAAGACTTTTAAAAATAAAGCAGACACCCATTTATAAGTTTGATAGGTTCCTTTATTCCTTGACATGTTCCCTGCACAAACACACCAGTGCTTTTGTGTGCTTAAAAGGGTAGCAGCTAGCAGGGCCACAAACTCAGTGTCCTAAACCACGGTAGTGATGAACCCATAGCACAAATGTCACAGCTGGTTGTTCATATCACTGACAGCTCTGAAAGGTTCACCGTCACTGTCCTGGCTGCTTTCTATTTTGTGCATTGGAAGCGAGCTTTGTAAACTTCCCACAGCTAATTGCAGCTCATATAATCAGTCACTTGCAGCAGTGGTGGATCTCCCACATTTCTGCCTTTGGATTTTGAATCCAAAATATTTGCAGGAGCCTGAAGTAGCTTATGGTGACATTCTTTCACATAAGTCTTTCGTGTTGTTTCTTTTCTACTGTCAGCAAACATATACAAAGATGAACTAAGGAGCATTTATTTTATCCAGGTTCTAGAAAACAAGTGACTTCTAAAGCCCACTGGTTTTTTTTTTTTAATGAGATGGGGTCTCATTGTGCTGCTAGGCTGACCTTGAACTCCTGGGTTCAGTCAATCCTTTTGCTTTCTGAGCAGCCGAGATGCAAGGTGAATGCCACTTCCTGGTCTTCTTGTTTTTTTTTTTTTTTTTTTTTTTGAGACAGGGTCTCACTATGTAGTTTAGGCTGGCTTGGAATTCAGTATGTAGCTCAAGCTGGCCTTAAAGTCAGAGATCTTCCTGCCTCAGCCTCCTGAGTGTTAGGATTATAGGCACGTACCTCTATGCCTGGCTCTTCCTGGTCTTTTACATATAGATTAAATGTCTCTTATCTGAAATGCTTGAAACCAGAAGTATTTCCCTTTTTGTAGTTTTTTTTTTTTTTTGGTTTTGCAATATTTTCATGTCCTTTAACAGTTGCGTAAATCTAATCTTAAAATCTAAAATCTAAAAACTTTTACAGATGCTCAACAAGTAATTGTTTTGTGGGGGGGAAATTTGAGAAGCATCTTGTTTTAAAGATTTTTATTTTCCAAAATGTTTATCATCTAGCTTACTTAATTTTAGGAGGAAAAGTCCTCAGAAAGAATTAAAATCATTTTTAAAAACTTTGGCCTCCTCAGCCCCTCGCTGCTGAAGGACTGTGCTTTCCTCCTGAGTCCAGTTTTGGCTTCTGAGCCCCTGGCCTCTCCTTTCCAATTTTCACTCCCACTTACCTCGTTTCCACAAAGACTCAAGTTAAAGTGATGCAAATACTTCAGCCCTTTTGAAGTGAAGCTTGGGCCCCCAGACAGAGAGACAGTGTTTGCCAGAGCCGAGAAGTTGTAGTCATAGGTTCTGGACGAGGCATGGCGTGAGAAGCGGCAATCATTATAGCAGAGAGAGTGGATCTGAGGGAAGAGGGATCTGGTGAGCTCAGCTGGCCGTGCTGGGCTTTGAGGGGCCACAGCAGAGAGCAGCAGACTTCCCCCCCCCAATCCAGTCCAAAGGCAGGGTTCTTACACATGACTGCCTAATGGTCAGTATCAAAAGGACTCTGCCAGCACCACCGACCTGCACAGCGGCCACCACAACTTTATGTAAAAAGTCCTCCTACAAGCACATCTGCTCAGCAAGTACTCAATTCAACCCTGGGCCGATGCCACCCTTGTTAGTAAGGGTTTCTGTTTTGAAATATCTGATCTAATCTTCTTCAATTTTGTCTTTAAAAACATCTCCTTGTCTCAAACTCTTGGACTAAGCCCTTAGTTTACTCTGGTACATATATTTCCATTGTGAGGCTCTGATATTCCCAAATATCAGTATTCTTTGCCGAACCTCTCTTGGATTTTTTTCAGCGCTGAGGACTGAACACAGAGCCTCGTGCAATCTGTCCACCCCAGCCTCTGCCCTTTCTTACTTTTGAGAAGATAATGAAGCATTCACTAAATTAAAAATGTTCAAGATGGCAAAAGAGAAACTGTAATTTCTGCTGAACCCTGCTTCTTTTTCCTTGACGTCTCTGTGGGAAACAACTCTGAATTGGGCTTCACTTCTCTGTCCCTGTTTTAGCGTCCCGGAGTGGCAAATCTGACACACTGTTATTCCCTCCCATACCACCAGAGGGAGCTCCCGGTGAAGAAGGTTGTGGCAAAGGTTCAGGGTACCCAAAAGAGGTTGTTTGCGGTCTGTAGAATGGCACACATATTTCACAGATAATCTGAATAACTTTTTGCAGAGGAGGAAGCATTGAGACAGGGTCTCACTGTATGGTTAAGGCTGGTCTTGAACTTGCTACGTAGTCCAGACTGGCCTCAAACTTGCTGCTATCCTCTCTCTCAGCCTCCTGAATGCTGGGATTATAGGCATTTGCCACCAGGCCTGGGAATATAAAATCTTATAGATGTACATCTATGTGGCTGTGATCAGTAAAATGCAAATCCATTACTGAACTAGAGCCACAGGCCCCATTAGTCCTTCTTTTTGGGTCTCTGCGCAGACCCCAGATAACCCTCTGGCCCAGACCAGTCACTGAAGGAATTTGTATATGAAGGAGGGAAATCCTACCCTACTGCTAAGAACTCACCACCCATGGCCTGGGATTCCTGGATGCCAACCTAAAAAGAGTGCTGAGGGAGCGCTTGGGGGACCACCCTGAAGAACCCCATTCAGGACCCAGAACCCAGCACCTTCTGAGGCCATTCAACCAGGCAGGGAAGGTTAGGCTGCTGGCACCTTGTTGCTCTTGGTCCCTGGACCACAAGCCATGCAGGCCTGGGCACCGTAAGGCTGATGAGCTTTCAGGATTGTGTTAGGGGGGCAGGGATGGCAGGTTCCAGAATTTCGGTCGATGTAGTAACCAGTAGGACATGAAGTGCAGGAGGAGCCCACATCGGAGGCTTCCATGGCACAAGGGCGGCAATAGGAGGCCACCCCATCCATGACATTTGTGATATTGATGGAGTAGATCTTGGCAACGTCATTGGTGTACTTTCTGCCCTAGAGACAAGGAAACAAGAAGGGAGAGGGTGGAACAGTGGAAATAACAAAACACTTCTTAATGTTTTATCATGCGGCACTTGAGAAAAATCTTAGAGGCAGCCTGTTTTTTTTTATTCACTTTGCAGTGGCTTTTTATATGCATATATATGTGTCATTTTAAAGCAAGATCAACCCAATTTTAAATTATATGGAAAAACATTAAGTACCATGGAAAAATACATAGCATACATATTTATATGAAAAAAGCAAGACTTTTCTTTATAATAGGTAGAAAAGCATGTATCTGTCAAGAAATAAAGACTATATAGGAGATACTCCATATATTAACTAGGCTATCTCTGATTATTATGATTTTGATAGATTTTACTCCCTTTTGCTTATATATACTTTGTAAGTTTTCTGTAATAAACCTATATTCATTTAAGCGAAGCAAACAAGAGTTATTATTACTAAAAGCAACATGTCTGACTTCACTATGGGTTGAGATTGCAAGGGGAGCCAGGTGCCTGAAGATGCTCGTAGTGTCATGCTTCCTGGAGGTCATTTAGGTCAGGCTGGATGACCCTCAGAGGGATGCACTAGGCAGTTCTCTGTGGGACTCCCTAACATGCTTCTGCACCTTGGATTCTGAAATTTGGGCTTCTACATGAGCTCTCGCCAGGAGTCCTCCTGGTTCAAATGTTTGCTTCTGGGAGGTGAGGCTCTGTAGAGGAGGAGCAACTCACTGTGTCGTGAAGTGTGGTCCTCTGGAAGGCCCAGGTAAAACTCATGGTGGCATTTTCCTCAATGATGTAGGTGTAGGACTGTTTGACTTTGGAACCTTTCCACGTCTCCACAGGGGTGTTGGTCCTTGAATTCATGCCCTGAACCCAGGACAGACAAGTGAGGAAGGCATGATGGCTGGAGGGGGCAGAATTATCCATCCCACTGTCATTCTTCTGGCCATCACAGTTGGTTTGACCCATGTGAAACTGGGAGGTCCTGAGGGTCACTCCAGGCCCTTCCTCTGTGGAATCGCTAAGAGCTGGTATCCCCTGCTGACTTACCACTGGGGCAAGTGGGGCTGACTCTCCCCTGGAAGCCCTCTAGCCAGTGAAGAAAGGAAAACCTACCACCATGAAGTAGAGCTCACAGTTCATGGAACAGATGGTCTTGAAGATAAACGTGATCCTGGCCACCTCTTTGTTCTCTGTATCTGCCGTCACTGACTGAGGGGGTCTGTGTGGGCAGAAATTAAAGGTCAGTCCAGAGGCCAGGCAGTACTTACTGAAGAGTCCAGAACCAGCAAGGAGTCATGTAAGGGACAGGATTAGTTTCTGAGTATACTGGAAAGACTGTGGACTAAGTTCAGTTTTGCCACTGAAGCTATCTGAACTTGCCCTCGCCAGACTAGTTCCTTGAGCTGTAAGAGAGAGGTCCCTGTAGTGAGAGCCAAAGGCGTAACATGGACATGCTTTATGAAACACAGAAGTGTTCTGCTGACCAGTGGCATCACCAGCCCTGAGAGTTAATCAGAAATGCAAGGCATCAGGCCCTCCCCAGGTCACTGAATTAGAATCTGCGTGTTACCAGGTAGGATTCCCAGGTAGTCTGAATTCCCAGGTCTAAACTTGGAGAAGCATCATCATAAGATGCAAATTGTACATTTACTCAGCTTTGCCAGACTTATGGGAGTTGAACTTGCAGTGTTTTGAGCCAGTGTCTCCCATCTGTCCTCTAGAGAAAGCAGAAACCATGTCCACGAAGGCACTGTATTATAGTATTATGGTTGTGATAAACATCTTCCAAAGGCCATGTGTTAAAGTCTTAGTCCCTAGTCTATGGTGCTAATGGAAGGTGACAGAACCTTTAGCAGGTAGGTGAAGCTTCACAGGAAGAAGTTAAGTCACTGGAATACCCCCTTCTCCTAGTTCTTGCTTCCTAGATGCCAGGAGGTGAATGATTTGCTCTCCTATCTGCTCCCCATCACGATATGCCACCTCACCACAGGCCTAAAGCAACTGAGCCAGCTGATCATGCACTGGTACTGTGAGCCAAAATAAACATATCCTCCTTTAAATCAGTGATTTTAGGCATTTTGTTACAGTAACAGGTAGCTGACTAACACATATGGTAATCAGATTTGAAAACTGGACAGTACTTTTGGAATGTTACTTCACAAAGCCTAAAGTTTGCTCATCTTGCAAGTATAGGATCTCTCTGGCCTACGTCAAGTAATGTGGGTTAAGGGAAGGGGAAACATACTTTTGGAACAACTGTCATTGGCTGAGCACTATCCCCAAGGTAAAAAGCAGGGACTTCCAAGGAAGCATGAAGAAGTCATCTTGGCAGTAAGGACCCCACTCAGTCGTTCCTCCTCATCTTTTTTTTTTTTTTTTTTTGTCTTTTTCCTTTTTATCGGTACCAGGGATCGAACTCACGACTGCCTGCTTGCAAGGCAGGCGCTTATGCTGCTGAGCTAAATCCCCAGCCCCTCTTCCTCATCTTTAAAACAATTCACAGCAGAAGAGTTCATTTGAAATCTATTTATGGTTTTTCTTTGTTTTGTTTTGTTTTGTTTTTGTTTCTGTTATTTTGTTTTTTGAGATGAGGTCTTGCTATGTAATTCAAGCTAGACTTGAATTCTTTTTGTAGCCCAGCTGGCCTCAAACCCATGGCAATACTCCTGCCTCAGCCTCCCAGGTGCTGGGATTAACAGGTGTGCACCACTACACCCAGTTGTGGCTCTGCTTTGGGCTTTAGTCATCTGTCTGAATCTTGAGGAGCTTCAGGTCTCAGGTCTTTCTACACAGTTGTGCTAACCAATGAACAGGAAGAATCATTACAACCTGACCTAAACTTGCATCACAGATCAGTGTTACAGGCCAGGAGTCTGAAGCCTGGAGAGGCAAAATGACTTTCCCAAGTTCACCAAGCCAATAAATGGCACAATTCAACAGTTCAAGCTCCTGTTTTCCAGTCAAGTCCTCTTTTCATTACATCACACTGTCTGGAGCTTATTGGTTTGTGTGTGATTTTTCAATTTTATTTCTTTAAAATTTTTTTGTGTGGTGCTATGGTTAAAGTCAGGGACTCTCACATGCTAGTCAAACATTCTAGCACTAAACCACAACCCCAAAATTTTTGTCTTAATGGCAAACAAATTGCTTGTGGTCATAGGCTAAGAGACAATGGTAACACAGGAAAAATCCTTCTCAATCTTCTTGCCCCAAATAAAGACGAATTGTAGATATATCTGGCCCTATTTTTAAAAAGTCTTTGAAGTCCTTTTTGATGAGGCCAATCAATGGGAGAAGCTAGAAGGGATGAGAGAATGGTGGATAAATCAACATAGACAGCAACTAAGAATGTGTCAGCATCTGGGTCAACCACAGCAGACCATCATTGTCCTCCCCTCTGCCCTGTAAGGATCTGAAACGACACAGAATCTAGCTCTAAATGCCCTCTTCTCTACAACAGTCTGAAGTATGTGGGGTTTGGATGTGGCCAAGTTGGTGGGGGCTTCACCTTGACTTTGTATTCCTCACCTAAATCCTGGTACAACCAGAGTGAGAATCATGAAGTCGTTGTCCGAGGCTCCAATAGCTGTATATATGTGATCACCAGCCACCTCCCAGCCTGCAAAAAGAAAAGTGAGAGTTAATGCCCTTGTGCTCTTGGGTACAAGACAACTGCACACGAGATGACATTCTGAAAGAGAGATATGGTGCTGTCCTTTGAGGCATCCAGAGCTTGTGGAGTGGTGTTCACTCTCCTGTTACTGCAGTCAAAGACTGAAGCTGCCAGAGAAGACCTTTGGGGCATATGCACATTGTCTGAGCTCTGTTTCTGTTGCTGAAATAAGCTTTGGCAGCATATGTGCCCAAAGGAGTGGAACTTTCAAGGGAATATATGACATGATTAGCTTATTTTTCTTAGACATCACTATTATGAAGAACCATGAACTTGGAAGAAACCCTGTGGGAGTACAGGAAGAAGCAATTACCTGTCAGGCCTTTATACTCAAAGTTGATCCCACTGAGGACAGTCGTCTCCATGTTTGCAGGTAGTGTGTTCCACCATTTGTATTCATATCCCAGGACAGGTTCTGTTCCAGCTGGGCAGTGGGTACAATCTGGGGAAACCACAAGACCCATCCTTCAGCGGGAAGCTTGCAAACACCCCCCTGAAGCTGCTGCCCACATGCAAGTGGCAGCCACAGGAGAATGGCTGCTGAGCGTTATCGTGCATGGTTACATCCAACTGACTCCAAAACATTCTGACAGTGAGCTCAAGATGGAAATGCTCAGGAGCCCTTCATTCTAATATTCCAGACATCTTCCTTGACCACCAAAATTTTCACTGCAAAACTTAGATATATCTTTTCCTCTGACCCATGTAGTTCACATTGTTGTCACATTGTTATTAAATACAGTATGACGCTCCCAGCTCCTTTTTTGCAGCATAGCTTGTAGGCTCTGATTATGTCAAGCTGGTCATCCCAGCTCCTACACCCAGACCTTCGAGCTGGCATCTCTGCCATGTAGCAGAAGCCTCTGTTGTGAGGAGTCAGTCCTCTCAGGCCCAAGTCACATATGCAAATGCAGCAGAGAGGACCCCGACCACAGCCGGGGCTGGCCCAGACTTCTCTCATCTCCTGAACTTGGGTCCCAGAGGTGGCTCACTCTCTAATATCTCCCTTGGAAGGACAGACTCTGTGCAGCTACTACTCTGTGTCCACACAACCCGCCTATGCGGTAGATCTGAGGGACGGTCAATGCAATGTGGGCAACAGGGTGGAAGAATTTACCAGAGCCGTTGGAGTAAGTGCCATAAGGGCAGGGCTCGCAGGTGCTGTTGCTGGTTTTGAAGAAGCCTGGGTTGCAGGGTGGGCAGCGAGTCTTCACACCAGATTCAGGAAGCTTCACTGCCCCCTCAGCGTCCTCGTCACAGATTTTTGGCTGGGCCCATTTGTACATGAGCTGTGTCTGCAGAAATAGATTAAGCACAGTCCAGCACACACAGGATTTAGCCCATATTTAGGCCCTGACTTGTGAATGTGAGGGTGAGGATGAGAGGAGGGATCCTGGGACATGATTAGATCTCCACCAGGGTGGCAAACTTTGTTTCTGTCACTGATGTATCCCAAGCATCTAGGCCAGCACCTGATACATGCTTGTGCTTAGTAACTGCTAAATACATGACACCTGGCTGAGGGAGGATACATCTAATGCAAATTTTGTGACAGAGGGAATGTGAGACCACTTGTCATCAGAAAAATCTGTGATTCCACTGTGGAATTTTACTGCTATGAAGGTCACTGGAAAAGCAGCTAGTGAAAACTCCAAAACACAAACCAGCATTCAGTAGAGAGATTTATATGACCCTTAGGGAAAGACAGGTGGCTGAGATGTTCTAGTTTTCCAGTTCTTTGCTTTTTCATCTAATGTATACACATTTATAGGAAGCCCATTACATCTATGTGCCACAGCTGGTATCTCCATGAGGAATGAAACATGGCTCCTGTCCGTCAGGAACAAATGATACGGGGAGTCAACAAAACATAATGACAATCTAGGTGAGAGAAACTACAAGAGGAACAGACAGTCATCAGGTTGGTGAACAAAGAGGCCTTGTTCTGACATCCATTAGAATATCTCTTGTCTTTTGCTAAAAGCAGAAGGGAGGATGACCTGCAGGAGACCCGTGTGTGTGTGTGTGTGTGTGTGTGTGTGTGTGTGTGTGTGTGCCTGTGTGTATGTGTGTGTGTGCATGTGTGTGTGTGCTCTCTTCTTCCCATGCAGGCCTCAGATCAGTCAGACCAAAAAAAGGAACCCTAAGGAATGGCACTGAGGGGATGACAAAAATGATCTGTTCTGCACATGATTCATGTCACAGGGTGGGCAGATTAAGGCCTCCGTCCCTTTTATTCAGGATACGCTGAAGTCTTGAAGAGAGTTGCTTGTTTCTTTGGTGGTGAGCCCTAGGCCTCCTTCTCACTGCAAACAGGCCAATGGCCAGGGCCCCAGGCTTTCATCCTAACCTTTTCATCCCTGCCTGTCTCCGGTGAGTTTCAGAGAGGGGAGAAAAGACTGATTTGTGCCATCTGTCAGAGCAGCATATTTAGACCCAAAGAATTGGCTACTATGGTCCTTAAGAAACTACAAAGCACAGAACAGGTCACAGGGTCAATCACAGCAACTGCCTTGAGGTTTCTTGATTTTAAAATTCAGATTTGAGAACATAAGCTGGTATGTGACTCATGATTGTAATTCCAGCCTTTGACACTCTGAGGCAGAGGATCACTGTGAGTTTGATGCCTGCCTGGGCTACATAGTGAGTTTAAGGCTGGTATAAAATATATAGTAAGACTAAGACCCTGGCATACATATTGAAATTCTTTAAAAACCAAAGAGAAGTCAGGCATGGTGGCACACTCCTGTAATCCTAGCACTCAGGAGGCTGAGGCAGGAGGATTGTTTCAAGTTCAAGACCAGCCTGGGCTACAAAGTGAGCCCAAGGCCAGCCCAAACTGCACAGTGATACACTGTATCAAAAGACAGAGAGAGAGAGAGAGAGAGAGAGAGAGAGAGAGAGAGAGAGACAGAGAGAGACAGAGAGAGAGAGAGAGAGAGAGAGAGAGAGAGAGAGAAACCGAGAAATCACCAGGCTAAGCAGACTGAGTGTGGGTGTGAGCACATGGAGCGGACTTGCCAAATGCACATTCACGTGTACCCTTCAAAGCATGTGCCTGTGTGTTGCTCTCTGTGCTGTGCTTGGGCTGTGCTGCAGGGGAGCAGGGCCTTGGCCTGACCAGGCATCTAGGGACCCCAATGGGGGTCAGGCAAAGGCAGCACCTAGGCTCACAGCAGCACAGCATCCTGCAGATCTGAAAGAAACTGACCTGAGTCCAGGAGAGGAGAAAATGGGGAAAAGGAAAAAAAAAAAAAGACAGCTGTAGTCAGTTATGCATTGCACTTAGTGGAGAAAAGGACAGGATTAATTGTCCCACTGTATTAGTGAGTCTACTGATTCCAAGAAAGTGAAAATAATTTTTCCGAGTTCATATGGAACACTCGATGCTCCATAACTAGCCTAAGGTCCCACCGACAAAGCAGACATTCTCTCCTGGCTGCTGGGGAAGGGCGCCGAGCTCTACATATAGGGAGGAGGCTGGAGGAAAGAGATGACTGTTAAAAAAAGAATAGCATTAAGAACTAGACTTTATCTCATACTTCATTAGCAAAGGGACAATTCAGCAGGCATGCAGCCAGCAAACACTCATGTACCCTAACAGTCTAGCATCATGCTCAGCACTAACTGCTGAATTCCGGCCCCCAATTCTATCCCCCGGAAAAGCTCTGGCTCAGGGACACACACCGTCCCCACAGAGTGTCCAGTCTCCCTCATCCCTCCACTCACAGCCTCACACCTATCCCTTCTCACTGCCGCTAGTCCAAACCACCTCCTCCACACTGCTGTGCCCGCTGCCTAGAAAAGCCCGCAGCTGCTGCGCATCTCATGCAGCTCTGCTCAGCCAGTCTCAGAGAGGCCATCCCTGCCTTTCTGAAATAGCATCTCCACTCTGTCATTCTGTTTCCTAATTCTGTTCTATTTGTTTTTTCCTGCCTCTCATTACCATATGATATAATATACCAATCCGTGGTCTTTCTGTCATGTCCTTCCCCACCAATAATTAAGCCCCTTGAGAACTAGATGCTCCTTTGGTTTTGCTGATATGTATCTAGAGCTTAACACAGTGTCCTCGCATGTAGTAGCTGCTCAGTAAATGTTTGTTGACTATTGAAATGAGCAAACAGCCTCTTCCATGAAGCCTTCCGTGCCCACCTCATACTGAGTTGCTATCTTCAGGGCTCCCCCTGACCCACATACATCACCCTGGCTGCCTTATCTGGCCCCGCTTTCTCCTCTCTTCAGCCTCCCACACAAGACCATGAGCTCTGTGAGAGGAGCAGCCCTGGCATCTTGGTTACCTCTAACTCCCCAGCCTGGCACGTCAGTCAGCACAACCAGAGAGTCCTTTTCTGAGCCAGAAGGCTTGGGGAAAGAGCAACAATGGAGACTGAACCAGTCAGGCCATTCTCCAGTGAGCTCAAAGTAGGATCCCACCTCTCTGCCAAGTGCAGCAGCAGCGTCAAGGACACAGCGCCAGAAGCTCTAGGAGGAAATATGTGAGCATGGATAACCAGGAGCCACCCAGAGGGGCTACGCAAATGGAAGAAACCACTCGAAAGAAAAAGAATGGTTTTTGAAACGTAGCATAATTGACAGAGCAGGGAAACAAATGAGGCAAACCAGTTTCTGATCTGAAAGTGAATGGAGCCAGCCCACTTGGCCCCCTGATTAGCCCTGGGGTCACCGCACGGGTCTGCAGGGTCTTATGTGGGACCAGCATCATTGGTCACTAGCACTCCAAAAAGTGGGATAGGCAGGGAGCAGGAGACGGTCTACCTGGGCAAAGAGGTTCTGAGACTTTGGTACCCACCTCTCCGTTGGCATCACAGGCCGTGTGTGTGTAGAAATAATCTTTGTCTGTGCAAGCTGGGCGCATTTTGCAGGAGGAGGATCCTTTTTCTAAATGACCAAAGCAAGAAATGATATTTGAGGTTAAATTTTAAAAGCAGTTGCTCATGATCTTGGAATTCTCAAGCCCAGGATGTTGCAGAAAGTAGAAAACCCTGCATGTCTGCCCTTCTCTTTGCTTCAATGAGGTCTTTTCCTGTCCCTCACCTGCTGCTCAGCTACCCTACTGCACCTCCTCCCGGTGCTGCTGAGAAGCTGCTGGTTCTGCACCATGAGCCCACAGACCAGTGTGGAGGGGCGCAGCTGGAAACGGCATCAGGGTCACCACCACTGACCCTTGATCCCTGAAACCTGCCATCCTCTAGGTGCCTTAGCCACCCCATCTTGGGTGGTTTTGCTACTCCTTAGGGTTGAACTAAACACAGTAAAGCTTAGGTTGTAATTTCCTGGGGCTCCACTTAAGACAGAAGGTTTTTCCATGAATGCCGCCTTTAATCTTTGATGTGTACCTGATGAGAAATGCTAAGTATCAGTTTTACTCTGCTCTGTATGTCCTCATTATGTCTGTTAGTTCTTCCTCAGCTCTATGAGTGACTGGACAACAGCAACTGTCAGTGAACTTCTTTTCACAGCAATGTATTTCACCTCTTTGGAATTAAAAAAACCTTTTAAAAATTTGGGGAAAAAACGAGAGCTGTTTCTTCTACTCAGAAAAATACACGTAACACACACAAATGAAATTTAAAATTTTGGTGGGCTTGGGATTTAGCTCAGTGACATAAGTGCCGGCTTAGCAAGCGTGAGGTTGTGAGTTTAACCCCCGGTACAAAAAAAAAAAAAGGAAAAGAAAGAAATTTTTAAAAAATTTCCCTAGGGAATTTGCTTTCTTCAGAATAAAAACAACTGCTTTATAAATTTATGCTCCATGCATTCTTCTTAACTGAAGGATTACTCATTGAACTTTAAATACTTAAGATACACTAACTTTATTTTATTTTATTTTATTTTATTTTATTTTACTTTTAAGACAAGGTCTTGCTACATAGCCCAGGCTGGCCTCAAACTCATGGCAGTCCTCCTGCCTCAGCCTCCGAGCACTGGGATTACAGGCATGCACCAGCACACCTGGATAAATGCACTCATTTTAAGCATGCGTTTTACAACATATGTATCTTTTAAAATTATATGAATCTGTCAATTTGCAGCAGTAAAATTTTTATAGCAATAAAACTACCACCTTCATCAAGATACTAAACATTGATTTTACAAATGAATGTCATGTTATTTACCACATCAATTCTCTTAAATATGTAATGGGTTGTAATATTCTTATTTCTGCCTTTAAAACATTGCTATTTTTGTGGTCTAAAGAATTTCTATTACTCTTAAGCCCTTTTAGCCTTTGTTTTATACAAATCAAAGATTGATTTTTGATTAAATTTGGATCTTATTAATTGGGAATTTAACTGGTTTATGAGTGTGATAATTCCCTTCTACTTCTGTCAATCTCCTTTATGCAATTTGAATGTTCTTTGCTACTTTTTTTTTTTTTTGCTATTTTCATGGATTTTTAAAAATTTCTTTTCAATTTCAAAGCCTGGAATGTATATATCATATTTCTGTCCTCAACTCAATGACAAGTTGACTTATATGAAATACCACCTGAGGAAGTAACAACCATTTTTTCCAGTTCAGTTTATCAAATAACATTTTATCTGCTCCTCTCAAAGGGTGCTTCGAAATTTTCTTCTTACACTATCAGTATTAGCATTATGAACAAATGTCCTAATTTTCTTCTTTTGTAATTAAATATAAGAGAAATAAAACTACCATTTTCCATTTTGTTATATTAACATTCAGACTGTCTTACAGTACTTGCCCTGTCCACAGTGATAAAACACTTTTATTTTAAATACATTTGGCTTAACAACATGCATGATACTATGTGTCAAAAATAAAAAAAAACACTATGTGGCAATAAGAACTATTTATTTGCACAATACAGTGAATATTTGGCACTCTTTTAGATGGTTTAAAACTACATAAACTGAAAATTTTAGATCTAGCTTACAAATCTATTTTCACATTTAGTTTTATTACTCCATCTGTAACAATGTTAGACTTTGTGCTGTTTAGCTAGTTTTCATGCTTACCATCAGATCTTGTGCATAACTGTCTCCTTGCTCTTTATTTTTAATTCATATTCTCTGTTGAAAACAACTACTTTATGTAGTGCACATTACAATACAGCTACTGCTGCCATCACTACTTCTAATATGAGTACTTTGTCCGCTGTAAGCAAACATTTGACAATGATGGGATCCTCTCCATTCCTATGCTATCTAACATGTAGCATGGTATTATGAAATGAGATTTAAATCTACACAGAATTAGGTTTGGATTTTGCTTCATTGTTAACAGCAGTGTCACTTTAGGGAAGTTACTTAACCACTCTGAGATTTAGTTCTCTCATCCATAGAGCAAGAATATTATTTATCTTGGAGCCACCACATGCCTGGCATTTTGTAAGTAGATATTAACTAAGTGCCAGTATATGTTACTACCTGTATATTTATAAATTAGTTTTATTTTGGAACTGTCACAGGAGATGTAGTAAGAATTAAAAATCTCTTTTCCTTCCCTGCAGTGAAGGGCCGATTTCTCAGCTGATCCCTTCCTTTTCCCAAATGCCTTCCTTGATCAGGGAATCTCCTCATTACAGTCTTGCTGGCCTGCACCAGGGAGTTTCCTCAGCTGCACATCTCCCCATCTCTTCTGTCCTCCTCTGATTAGCTGGGAAAGAGGGAACTACTAGCTGAGAAACAGCTGGGGTCGTCCCAGCTATTTATTTGGATAACAAGCGAAAGGTCCAGTTCAGCACAGAGGGATCCCGCGGCTCTTGCTTTTGAGCGACTTGGCCAGGAGAGACCAGGGAGGAGACACTGAACACCTGCCAGTTCCCAGGACCCTGGGTACTGAGTCTAGCAAAGCACAAGGCGTGTGTTAGAAAATGCGTCCTGCACACAGACCTTTCTCTGCTTTTCAAATATTTGCTCAACCTACAGATTGTAGCAAAAATGGTCCAGCTGTTTACACATTGAGGACTGCTAAAATGGTTTTAGTAAATGATTAACCTAAAGGGTAAGACAGGCCTCACTTTGCTAGCTCAGCCTCACCGAGGTGTTTAACCAGAGTACTGGGTCAAGTTTGGAAGATCAGCCTTCCCGTTTGGTTAGTGGAGGGAGTAAAAAGAAATTTGAGTACAGTAGCCTAATCCCGGGAAAACTATAAGAAGAGGAAGTTGATCTCAGGGAGCCTCCACTCCTCTTTCTGGACCTTCTTTCTCCTTTCAATATCCTCTCCCCATACCTAGGTGTACACAGTTCTCACTCAGACTCCTTTGATCAAAAGAAAATATTTATGGGCCTAATGAACACAAGGTCCAGCTCAGGTACCAGTGCAGATGCTTGGCAAACCCTTTACCTTTCTCTGCACTTCTCTTTACTCATTTGTAAATAGGAAACTTATGCCTACATTCTAAGAAATAAATAATGTATCAGTTATAAAGTCCTATACAAGTGGCCTCTCATTACTGTGGTCTATAACAAGAGTATTTTCATATTAAAAGAAGAGTATTCATATAGGCCTTAAGGGTAATCAATAGAATTAGTGCTTACTGATGCCAGGCCCCTAAATTCTTTATCTCTATTAATCAATCCTCATGATAATACTGAAGCATATATGATTATTGTCATTCCCATTTTAGAGATAAAAAGACTGAGATAAAATCACTTCTCAGCTTTTCAACTAAGATCAAATATAGAAACCTGGGCACAGGTTATATAACATGCTCAAGGTATCCCAGCTATTAAATGGTAGAACGGGGATTTGAACCCAGTAACTTAGTTCTAGAGGCTATGCTCCTAAACTCCATATTATCCTAACAGCACAAAAGAATTAGTCCTAACTATTGAATGTTAGGTATTAATGAAAAATGTTCTTCATCAAACTTGTGTCCTTAGCATTTCCACTGTGAGTTCTCCAGTCTTTACCCTGCTAAGCCTTCCTTTTTTTCCATTCAGGGCCCCAGCAACAAATAGTGCCTGCAGCAAAAGCGCCCAACTCTGGCTGCAGTCTCTAGCCTCCTCTCTTCCTCCGCAGAGCAGCCAGAGTGGCCTCCCAAAGCACAAGTCAGGTCATGCCACTCCTCAAGTCAAAATGCTTTAATATCTCCACAGGATCAAATACCAATTGCTAAAGAGAATTTCTATTAGCAAGTAATAATTGTACATATTATGGGTACAGTGCAATGTGTAAATGCATATACAGCATGTCCTGATCAAATCAAGGTAGTTAGCATTTCCATCTCCCTATCATTTCTTTGTGTTTGGAGCCTTACAGCTCTTTTACTCTATGTTCTTCATTAAAATATATAATAGGTTAATGTACGTTATAGGTTATAGGTAATAGATCATGGTATGTTAATAGTCACAGCACTGTGCTATGGAACACAAGGTATCTCTATTAGTATGTTGGTACCTGTTGTCCAATTTCCTCCTCTCTCTTCTTTCCTTTGACTTTCCCAACCTCTAGTAGTCACTTTTATTCATTAAAATTGATTTGTTTTTTGCAAATCTCACTTTCTCTAGGAATAGTACAGAAGGGCTGCTTCATACTCTGTTCCATACTTACCTTTTAGCCTTGAATGCTGCATCTCTGCATCCTAATCTCTAGCCTTGAGCCTTCTGGCCTGGGCTTTCATTTTCCCTGTCTCAAATATTCTTTTTGCCATTAAATCACCACCTCATCTTTCAAAACTCAGCTCATCTATTTTTTTCTTTTAAGTCAGGATCTCATTGTATAGCCCAAGGTATAGCTCAGGTTGGCCTGGAATTTGCAATCCTCCTGACTCAGACTCTTGAGTCCTGGAGTTACAGGCATGTAATTACCATGCATGCTCAGCTCAACTCATATTATAAGAATTTAGCTAGTGAAGTCTCTCCTCTTATCTCAGAGAACAACCATTTTTTAATCCCTTTTTTTCCTCTACTGTACATGATACCCAGCACTACTATCCCAACCCCACTGTACCATGTAAAGTACTACACCTGCAAGTTTTTATCACAGTGTTTTCAACAGAAGCTGGAGGGTAGCCATGAGCTCTAACTGTAACTCCAAGCTCAGCTCTGGCATATTCAGACTGTATTTGCACGTGGATGGGTCTTTCATCACACATGACTTCCACCATTGGCACTTATCTGACTTTACTGTTTTCTCAGCCTTCCATCTTTTCCCCAGCACCACTTGGAAGTCAGGTCTCAAAGAAATGTAACTCTCTAAATCCCAAGCTGGTCAGTCATAATAAAAACTCACTACCATGTCTTCCTAATAGAAACTCACTACTCAATCAAAGGGGTTGTTTAAGAAACTGATGACAGAAAAATATAATATAAGAAATCAGACTACCAACCTAACACTTTACAACAGCTCTCTGGCTAAAATTCAGTTTACAAAGAGATGATCAAAATACTCCTCGGTAATTTCTCCAGAAGCACTCTGCCATTCAAACCCTTGCACAACTGTTGAGCTGGAAACGCAGCCCAGATGGACTAACAAAGGCCACCATTGAAACCGGCAGAGCACAAAGGGAAATAAGAAATTCAAGTGGAAAAACAGGAATTTAGACTTATAGATAAAACTTCCTCCAAGATCTACACTTTCTTGTTCTGGCTGAAAACTACACTCATTATTTGGCAAGATCTGTGTAGATAAATAGATCTTTTGTTTTAGGAGTGGTGTAGAAATTAAGCAATTCAGAAGTTCATGGCTGGTCTTGGCTAAGCAAACAACACCTGCTGGAGTGAGGATGTCTCTGTGGGGACATGGGGTCTACTCAGAGATGGCTTTGTGCTGCGTTTTATGTAAAAAAGAAAAATAGAAGTGTGATCAGTGGTTCAAAGGACAAAAAGAAAAGCCCTTCCTTCCTTCTTACATGTCCCAAACCTGCCTTGGAGACTCACCTTGTGCCAATCACTGACAGAGGGCCCTCTGGTGACACTGCCCACCTTAACCCAGAGCTTTGATGTCCCCTGACATCTCTTCAAACGATAGGTCTTCTTTCTTAAATTAGGATGTTTTAGGAAGCTACTGTATCTAGGATTGGATAAATAGGCTGCTGCCAAATGGCAAATAGGTTTCAAACTATGTTCCAAGAAAACTTGGATTTTTCAGAAATGCCTGCTCTGGAGGCCCCGTATATTGGCCCACGCCTATAGCCCCAGTTCCCCCATGTCCCCAGACTGGGGATAGAATCCAGGGACTTTGCACTCAGCTATATACCCAGATCTTTTCTATTTTTTAAAATTTTGGGACAAGGTCTCAGTAAGTCACTAAGTTGATCAAGCTGGGCTCAAACTTGCTTGAGATCTTTCTACCTTAGCTCCCCAAAGTGCTGGGATTACAAATGTGTGCCACCATGCCTAGCAGTTCCAGGTATTTAGGAGGCTAAGGTGGAAGAATATATATATATTCACGCTTTGAATTCAGTGGATGCTTGGTCTGAAAAAAGATCCTAACTTCCATTTTTGGTCCTTGCTATCAAAATGATTATATTGCTAGCCTGATTTGATCATTCCACAATATATATATATATATATATTTATAATATATATATATTATATTTACAATATATATTTACAATATATATATATAGTATATAGAACACTATGCCTTATAAATATATACTATCAATTGTCATTTAAAAACAAAATAAGGGCCAGGGATTTAGCTCAGTGGCATAAGTACCTGCCTGGCAAGTGCAAGATCATGAGTTTGATCCCCAGTACCAAAAAAATAAAATAAATAAAAATAAAAATAAAACCTTAGTGTTTGTGCTCATTAATGCAGCCTCAGTTCTTAAAAATAACTTTTATAATAACTGTTATATCTGTGTGTGGTGGTACACATCTATAATTCCTAGCACTTGGGAGACCAAGGCAAGTGGATTGATGTGAGTTTGAGGCAATCCTGGACTATACAGTAAGTTCAAGATCAGCCTGAACTATATAGTGAGATCCTGTCTCAAGAAAAACTATTATAAATTAAACTATATAAATTTATATTTTATATTTTTGACTATGTTTTATATTTATTGACTATAATTTTATATTTATTGACTATAATTATAACCATGTAGATTTTAATTATATTAAATAGATTTTACTACTTGGGGAAAAATTGCAAAACACTTCCCTATTTTTAAAAATTTTTCTAACTTGGGGATGCTTTTCTTTTTGTCATGGTACTTTTTGCCATCTAATATAGCATACTGTATAATTTATTATGTATAAGTCATTTATTGTTATTCTTTACTATCTGCTTTCCCTCCAACAGAATGTAAATTCATGAACACAGAGACTTTTTGCCGATATATTCTAAGCACCTAGAATAGGGTCTGGAAGACAGGAGAGACTCAGCAAATATATATTGATTTATTTCTGGGGAGTGATTGGTGGATGTGGATTGGCAAGGATCTCCCAGCATCTAAAAAGGAAGGGCTTATGATTTATAATGTTCTGTTTGGCCAGCAGAGTGGCTCTACCTCCTGACTCCTTCCTGTGTGTTGTCACCCACCACTCCAACTCTTCCCCTGACCAAACATTACCTGAATATTTGTCAGAGTCACAAGGATGGCAAGAAGCTTCTCCCTTATTTGAGTAAGTGTTGGCAGGGCAAAGCTTGCAGAAAGTGGAGCCTTGCTTGGCTGCGTATGTCCCCGGTTTACAGGGGAAGCATTCAGAAGTGTAGGCCACTCCTAAGGAAGAACATGTAGAAAAGCAAGGATTGAGCCTGGATACAGAGACCCTGAAGACTGACCGCCACCCTCCCTGAAAAGTCAAAAGGCCAGGAAGTCAGCAAAAGACCCCAAATTCCAACCCCATGTGTGTACCTGTGATGCCGATGTTTCTCACCAGCACAGGGTTGGAAACCTTGGACCACACTGTGAAGGCTGTGGTTCTCCAGTAGAGGACATTATTGCCTCTATTTAGCTCAACCTAAAAAATGACAAAAAGGCATTAGCTAGTTCATGGCAGAGGCAGGCATCACTAACCTGCCACTTTAATCTCTTACCGAACAGACACTGCCAGTCTCCACAGACGGTCTCCCTCCCTCTTGTCTTTGCCTTCTCAGCTTAGCTCGGTTTCTCTCTGCAAGCCTTCCTTACAGCCCCCTTGTAGCCTCTCCCACTGTTTTTTGCATCTCGGGCTTCATGAATATGTCTTATAGTGAGACCAATAAAGGGATATGAAGTAACTGGTAGTAGGGTGCCTAGTGTGCCCTAAGCTCCAGAAAGCTTGGGCTTAAAGCTAGAAAGTTGCTGGTGCTGAGCTGAAGCTTAAGAGTAAGAAGCCAACCTATACCCATCTTCTGTCCATCAAGAGCACGGGAGCCAGTGCACCCTCATCTTCCCAGACCTCATAGGAGCAGGAAGCTCAGAGTGAGAGAAAGTTATCCTTGAGGAGAGGCCCCTGGGCCTTCTCTGGGACCTCCGAGAAGGCTGGGTGTGACACTCACACTGTGGAATTCCCATCCTTTCTCCGTGGTTTTCATCCACCTGGTGTCATCCACATTAGGCTGACACTGATCATTCTGGACCTGAGGCAGAGGGAGTTTGAGGAAATAAGGAAGGAAATAAGGGCTTTAGTCCTTGCTATCCATGCTGCATAGCCCTACAGAGGCTTTTCCTATGGGAAGAGAGTTGTCAGTTTCCTCTAGGACTGACCCGGGACACAGCCTTGAAGTAGGGTCCCCCCCCCACACACACATGCACACACATGCACATGCACATGCACTCTCATGAAACATCTCAGCCCATACATCAAAGAAGTAATTTTCAACTTAGCCATTTATATGGTCTTTTCATGTCTGAACAGGGAGAAAGTCCTAGAAATTTCACAGATTCTCTTCCCCCACCCCCTTAGGGTCCTTCCGCTTTTGCTTTTCCTTTGCCTCCTGAGGCCTCAGCTCATTTCCCACAGTCCTCCCCAGAGGAAAAACTGCAATTTGCCAAGCAGGACCACACTTGGAGCTGACTCCTGCAAATGAATCTAAATCTCAGAGGCCCTTCATTTCCCTTCTTTCCCCTTGGCCAGGACTTACAAAAAACTCGAAGATGATATTGGGGTCTGGGTAGTAGTACTCAAAATTCACAGTGCCGGACTGCTTTAGGCTGACGGCATACATCAGCGTGGCGGTGCATTCGTCCGTGTTAGAGGCGATGTAGTCACCCCGGGGAACCCACTTAGACCTACGAGGGAACGGGAGTGAGGTTCGCCTTCAGGAGCACAGCGCATCAGACTTTGGGCAGCTCTCATGGTCTGCTGGGTGCCTGGGGATTCCAGATTTTTGCTTTATGAACCAAAGCCTGGACCTGAAAATGCTCAGTGAAGAGTGACCAAAGGAGCTTTGAGGCAGATCAGGGAGCCTAGCATACAGGCAACCAGAGGAAGATAGACAGGTTACCTCTGCATCGTTTAGAACTACCCCAGAGGTAGATGGCAGATGAAGTAGAAGGTGGGAAACACTTATTGGTTGCTTCGTGTACAGAATTACATGTTTGTATTCATGATTCATTTTCACCGGTATAGGAAGAGCTCCTTTTTTCACTTAATACATGATGAACTGAGGCTCAGAGAGTACCTTTCTCAAAGTCATGAAGCCTGGGATTCAAACCCATGTCTGTCTGACTCCAAAGCAGTCCAACATGAGTCAGCAGACACAGATATTCTTCAGAACTCAGAAGTTCATCTAGGGAGGTCCGCTTGTTTGTCTGGAGCTGTCTACTTTAAGATGCATCCAGCCTGCCACCTCCAGTCCTCTCCTCCAGAACTCTCCTGCTGAAAACCGCGTGACTAACTCCTGCCACCTTGACACGGGGTACAGATTCATGGCCCACTCCTAATATTCCAGCCCAAAGGAATTTCTCTCAATTTCTTTGCCAAACTTTCTTCCATGAGCTTGCTCTCCTGAAATCAATTTCCTCCTCCTCCCTCTGTTTAATTCTTCCTCCTGTCTTTGTATAAATGCCACCTAATCTAAGAAGTCTTCCTTGATTCTGTCTGCTTTTGTTATGGGTGCCCGTAGCTTTCTCTGTTTTCTTTCTCATAACTATAATTCTATTCTGCTTTATTTTTAATGTTATAAAGTACTATCATTACATCATACAAACATCTAATGAACATCATACATTACATCTAATGAACATGCCTGTTCTCTGCACCCTGCTAAAGTAATACATCGCAACCAGGTGATGTGGTACACGCCTATAATCTCATGTACTTGTAAGGCCAAGTCAGGGGGACCACTAAGCTTGAGGCCAGCCTGCGTTATTTAACACGACCTTGTCTCAAAATAAGAAGCTCTACAGTTCAGGTTACCCTAGATTCTGTCTCGGGCGCTAAAAAGAAAAACTACAGCACAGCAGAAACACTCTTAGCGATCAACCCTGGCTAATCTCATCCCTTTTTTTTTTTTCCTCGAACAACTCTTTCCCCTTGTCAAGGGACAACTTTCCTGAATCTGGTGTTTAACATCTTTCATGAAGTTCTTGAAATATACTAAATGATAGTGCTTCATATGTTTTTAATATATTTATTGATCTGTTTGGTTTTTGAGACAAGGTAGTACCATGTTGTTCAAACTGGACCTGAATTTACTACATAGCCTGGAATGCCTTGAACTCCTAGCAATCCTCCTGCCTCAGCCTCCCCAGTGCCAAGAATATAGGCATGTACTTTGCCTGATTTTGTTTTTTGAATTTATGCAAATTACATCATACTTACATGTCATAAAACTTACTATTTTTGAGGGAAAGTCTACAGTATACGGTTGTAGGATTTATCTGTCTTCACACTATATAACTCTTCTCTCTCTCTCTCTGTTTTTTGTTTTGTTTTGGTTTGGTTTTTTGACATCGATATGGTGGTGCTGGGAATCAAACTCAGCTTTGTATGTGCTAAGCAGGTAATTAACCACTGAGCAACATACATTGCCTTTCCTTTCATTTCTACTACTGCATAATACCCCTTTTATGTCTCTACCATATTTATTCCTCACGGCTGAACATGTACATTGTTTCCATTTTTTTCTGTTGCATACACTCTGTTACGAATGTCCCTGTTGAGAAACACTTGGCAGTTGAGCTGCTGGCCCAGAGTATGTGAATCTCCAGGTTTCCCAGGTTCTGCTCCCTTGTTGCTCAAAGAGGTTGTATCAATTTACAGTCACCAACAAGTCCTTATTGCTCTACATCCTCCAAATTTGGATCTGTCCAACTTTAAAATTGTCACCAATATGAAGTGGCTGGAAATGAGTTCTAATTGGGCTTTAAATCTTATTTCCTGATTACTAGTGAAGTTGAGCATCTTTTGTGAAGCTGTTTGCCATTGGGTTTCCTCTTTTGACCATACTTTATTTGAATTCCTCCTCACTTATCTGTCCTGCCTAGATGTGGTGAGGGCAGAGACCTTGGTATTACTGAAATATAAACTGAGCTCATCCAAAACATCCCAGCTAATCTAATGGCATTGATTTTCCTTGTTGAAAAAGACATTTAGTGCTGATGTATTCCACAGCATCAGTTATAAATAACTCCTGAAGTTTAATGAATAATTAAAAAGGTGCCATAAGTGGGTTACATTTAGAAAATGCATCACAATTCTGATTTTTGTCAGCGCTGACTCCAGCAAAGACATTTCACATCCCATATAGCACGTTTTGGTTGATTTCTAGTGCCAGAGGCAACGATCTAAATTCTTTACATGATCACAGTGATCCTTAACAGTCTTCAAAAAGGGCATCATTTTTCTCATTTTTTTAGGATAAGGAAACTGAGAGCAGAAGGGATTGGGAAACTTGCCGCAGGTCATTCAGCAGTGATCTGCATTATTTTAATTTTAAACATTTATGCCTTTTTAATATCTGAATCCATCTTTCACACACTCTTATTTCATAGGCATAGTATTTAGTCTTCTACTCTTTCTGTCCTGCCTATATCTAACAGAGACCTAAGGGATAAAGAGGAGAGGGAAGTCACTCAAAGACCCTGAGGAGGAAGGAAGCCAAGCAGCTAGTGTGGCTGAAACAGGGCAGGCAAGAAGGAAGGCAGAGGGCAGAGGGCAGAGGGCAGAGGGCAGAGGGCTGAGGGCAAAGAGCAAGGGGCAAAGGGCAAAGGGCAGAAGGCAGGCTTGTAGGCTATGGAAAGGTGCTGCATTTTATCCCAAGAGCAATGGATATCCACAGATCCCAGGGTCTTGAGTAGGAAAGCACTGTGATTAGTCAGTTTCTGAAGATCAATCTGGCTTGGGGTGAGTATGGGCTGGAGAAGGCAGGGAATGGAAGCAGGAAACAAGCTTGGAGGTCTCGAGGCAAAGCAGGCAGGAATTGATGCTGGTTTGCATCAGGTCAGAGGCAGTAAGGCAGGAGGCAGCGCTGGCTGGGCTCAGGCTGGAGGCCTGGAATCAGGTTGAACTGGAAAACCAGATATTTGGGCTCTTGATACCAGCTCAACTATTGCCTTTCAGAATCTCTCCAGGTGGCCTTTTCCGCTCCATTTCTACAGAGGAGAAACATCTCTCTTACCTTCCCAGAGATGATATTGGATGCTTCAAGATACAAGCTCTGTGCCAGCCTATACTGTGGAAATACAGGCTGCTATTAACAGGCCCACATCCTGCCTCACTGAGAGATAATGGTTTCTGGGCTCTCAGCACAGCCCCTGGAGAGAGGTGAAACTCTTCCTTTGCATGAGCAAGAATGGTTTGAGTGGGCCAGGTCTGCACCTTGGCCAGGGTCAAATGACATCTGTTATTAGGGCTCAGATGGGGGCTGTTTTAACCTACACATTTCCTCTTCTCTGGCTTGTACCATCTCTAGCTTTAACACAAGAATGAATAGAACACATAAATTGAATTGTAAAATAACATTATAACTGGATTGTTGAGTATCTGCTACATGGCTCAGACATTGGTACTTCTAGGAGATTTAATAAGAATGGGGAAAATGCTCCTACTTTTAGAAATCCAGGTGTAGTAAAATTCTTGTCTTGTTTGTTTGTTTGTTTGTTTGTTTGTTTGTTTTGGGACAGAGTCACGCTTGCTATGTAGTTCAAACTGGCCTTGAACTCACTAAGTAGCCCAGGCTGGTTCAAACTCACAGTGATCCTCCTGACTCAGCCTTCCTAGTACTGGGATTACAGGTGTGCACCACCATATCCCCAACTTCTTCAATTTTTTAAAAATCCTTTTGCTTCCTTTTTCTTTCCTCTGATGCTCATTATCAGTATTTAACAAAAAGCAATATATATAATGTTATTTGCACAATTTCCCACATTGCCTTGCACATAATGTTATTTGAAGGTGGCCATATGGGGAATTGAAAGCTTGTAACTGGGTTTGAATTCCAGTTTCACTAGTTGTAAACTAGGTAATAAAGGCAGATAGCTTAACTTCTCTGAGCCTCCAGTTTCTCCTCTTTGTAATGGGAACCACAATACTTATCTCACAGGATTCTTGCATAAATTATAGAAATAATATATGTAAAGTTTTCAGTATAGTGCTGGAGACATAAAAGACGAATCTCAAATAAATATCCAGTTGTCCAGCCATTCTGCGTGTTTCCATTACTTGCAAAGATCTCCACCTGGAAAATTTTCTGCCCTTTGGAATCTCAAAGGAGTTGGAAGATCCCAGCCACTGTGGACCGATGCTCAAGTCTTACTCTAATCCCCACCCCCGCAAAACCCACAACTCAGATTATGTGGAAGGAACAAGTTTTAGAAGCTAGCGTCAAAGCCAAAAAGACACCCAATACTTTGCATATTTTGCTTCAGTCAAGTTGAGCAAGTTTATTGGCTGATGAAAATTTCATGGTGGATATCCAACTGGATTTTGTTTTAAATAATAAGGGTCATTTGGGTCGGGGATATAGCTAAGTGGCACAGCACCTGCCTAGCAAGTGCGAGGCTGTGAGTTTAATTCCCAGTGGGAGTATGGGGTGTGGGGGGGTCACTTAACCCTTGATCCCCTTGTAGAGCCACCTCTTATTTCTCCAGGCCTCTCTCACATATGCCTGCCTGCCAGTCAGTGATAAGCTAAGAGTGGGCAGAGCCGGCAGCCACAACTAGCAGTCTCAGGAGGCCCACCCCACCTACCCTCATTCCACAGTTTTGCTTCCACCCCCGCACCCCACACCCCCAGCCTGAGAAGCACCAGAAGGTGTCTCCCAGATGCCCAGGGCCAGAGCAGGCAAACTCACAAAGTGCAGTTCTCAGCGGACTCGGTGGTACTGTCCTCGATCTCCATGTTGGCGGAGAGGCTGGCAAAGCCATGGGGCAGCTCATCCCATTCGTCAAACCGGATGCCTGTGCCGAGGGAGTAGCGACCCTCGGAGCACGGCTTACAGGACTGGTCCTTCATATCCAGAAACTCCCCAGCATTGCAAGAGAAAGCTGGAAAGCAGGGTAGGGACAAGGGAGGGGTGGTGAGGTCACTGTGCCCCCTGAAGAAGTGGTGAGGTGAGGGCATTCTAAAGGGAGAAGTTCAGCTCAGTTTGGCCCGTTCAGATTTAAGGCCGTGGCATGTTGCGCGTTAGATTTACAGATACCATGCAGCCATAGGGACAGAGGGTGAATCTGTGATTGCCAGAGACTAGAGGAGGGATCTGGGGAGACATTTTGTTAATGCTAGGAGATCTCTTTTCAGGCCAATTAAAATGTTATTATGAAACTTGGGTAGTGATGGTTGTTGTGAATATTCTGAAAAAGCCACTGAAATTTACCCTGTCAGGGATGAAGTCCATGGCATGTAAACTGTATCGCAAATAAAGCTGTTATTTAAGAAAGGGTTAGGTGGGGCTGGGGATTTAGCTCAGCGGCATAAGCGCCTGCCTTGCAAGCAGGCAGCCATGAGTTCAATCCCTGGTACCGATAAAAAGGAAAAAAAAAAAAAGGTATAAGAAAGGGTTAGGTTCAGGCAGGTTCTGCCTTGCAAGTGTGGTGGTGCACGCCTGTAATCCTAGTGCTTGGGAGGCTAAGGCAGGAGGGTTGCTGCAAGTTACAGGCCAGTTTGGGCTACAAAGTGAGCTTAAGACCAGCCTGGGTGACAGAGTGAAACTCTGTCTCAAAAACACAAAAAGGAAAAAATCAGGGACTCCCTTTTGATGATAGATTTAAACTCTTGGCCTGGTATTGAAAGTCTTCTCTGATTTGCCCCCTGTATGACTTTCCAGCCTGACCTCCCACTACAGATCTTTCTCTACCTCATCCCCATCTGCCATCTGCTCTATGTTACCTCCATCCTGGACTCATGCTCTTGCTGGAATGTGTCCCTGAACTTCTACCTCTGTGCTTTTCCTGAAGTGATCCTCCCAGCCGGTCTTCATCATCCTATACCCATAATGCCCATTCTTCTCACACTGTATATGCCAGCCACCCGCTAGACTCTGGGTACCCAGAGGTGGCACAGACACTGCAGGAGTGCCACAAAGCTTTGCTTAAAAAACAAGTAGGTGAGTGAATGTCTGCTCCTTCCTCCATTCTGTAAGCTCTCAGTCACAGACTGTGCTTTATTCATCTCTGTAGTCCACACAGCACAGGCATATCATGATGCCTGCACACAGGAGGAGCTTATACAGAGTAGGGACTCACTGATGTCAGCCAAGTTAGCAGAAGATGGCTCATTTGTTGGTCGTACCTCAGTTCTGCTTAAGGTTTAGCAGTATTCATTCAAAGTTTCACAAGTATTTATTTGTTCACCTATTGAACCAGGCACTGGCCTCAGCTGATTCTAGAATTTAAATTCCATCTCCTTTCCAATTCCTAGACTAATTCCTTAACTCTAGCCTCTCATTTCTCTTTTTTCCCTTTGCTATCCTAAAAGAACAATGCAAAGGTAACAGCAGCCACGTGTAAACCAGCAGCAGTCAAAGTCACAGAGGCTGCAGTGAGCCGCCACCTTCCTGACCGCACGGTCAGTTCCATAGTCAGGAAGTCTTGTTCCCTGAAGTGATGCTCCGTGCATGTTAAAGTTCTGTCTCTGTAGAAATACAACTTGTCTGCTTCCTTTTCAAGAGCAAAAATGAAATGCAATGTTCCCTAACGACTGACTATGGCTGGTGAGTGCAGATTGGAGTGAAACGCACAAGCAAAAAAAGAAAACGAATGCGAACAAAAGGACAACAAACCTGAGCGGCACAGACCTGAATTGCTTATGTTCTGCCCACTGATGGGATTTAAATGAAAAAGTGATAATAAAAGCCAGTTTAAATACCAAGTTTACACCAGTGCAACACCATTTCTGTACCATATTTCACAAGGGTTGGGGATGGGGACGGAGAGAATGAGCTCATTATTTTTTTTTAAGGCAGGAAGAGTCTAACTTGGATGGCAGGAAGTTTGGGGCAGAGGCCAGAGCTGAGCAGCAGGGAGGCCCTGGAGCTGGAAGGCTGCTTACAGCACTCGGTGCCCTTGACGGGATCGGGAAGGCTGGTGCACAGGCCTGGTGTGTGTGGCACAGCAACCCTCCATCTGGAGCCCGTGCTGTCACACGCAGTGTACTCATAGTGGTACTCTGACTGCAGGGGAAAGAACAGGGCAAGAAAGGCGCATTAGCAGTAATCAAACATGAACAACATCCTGCCCAGCACACGGGCTACCGATAACCAGCATCACAGTAACCACCCATGGCTCCTGGAAGGAGCAGGCATCATCCTGCCCACATCTCTACAAAGCGTGTCTGAGGATACCAGCAGTTTGGCTCATTTCTTCTCACCCAGCCAGCTTTAGTCCCTTGAAATATATTTCTTTTTGCTTGACTCTCTGCTGTTGCATATAAGTAATACCCTGAGGGAGCAGAGCAATAAAGTTTAAGAACAGGCTAGAAGTGGAATTTTTGTCTTAAAACTACAGAAGTTATGAATAAGGACATTCTGAAGGGAAGGGCATTCTAAATGGAAGGGCTGGTGCACAGTAAATTTAGAAGGGATTGTCAGAAATACAAAAGCTAGGGAGGGAGATAACACTTGCCTGGAAAGAGAGAAAGAAAGAAGGAAAGCAAGAAAGAAAGCAAGCAAGCAAGAAAAGAAAGAAAGAAAGAAAGGAGGAAGGAAGGAAGGAAAGAAGAAAGGAAGGAAAGAAAGAAGCTGTATTTTTTCTGACCAGAAGGATGACAAATTCCCACTTGCATTATGAAAATGTCCTATTTAGCCCAGGCAGGTGATGTGCTACCATCACAGAAGTCTGTTCATCCTTCCTTTGTAAGAAGGAACATGCTGTACAGTTACTTAAACTAAACTAAAATAAACTGAATAATAACAACGAAACAGCCAAATCAATCACTGAATAAAACAACAAAAGGCACTGCTTAGGAGAAAAAAACCCACAATTGATGTGCCAAATGCTCCTAAACATTTCTCATTCTTAAATCTTGTAAAGAACACAGAACACTGAATTGATGGTTTTTGCTCTGACAGGCATTTGATAAACTCTACTTACCTGAAACTATAATCACACCCATACTTTGTATTAAGTGTATCCCCAAGAAAAATAGAATCAATGTCCCCCTCCTGCCCACACAGAAGCACGATTGTGTAACATGTATAACTGCAAGGAGCTGAGACTAAATGTAAGACAGTTTGAAGTTTGCTAATTTATTCCGACAGGATCAAGAAAAGAAAGCTTTGCCTTTTGTAAGAGGTAAAAATACTGCATCTCATGTACACTAAGATGCATATTTTTTCACATTTAACATTATGAAGTCTTGTAATTGACATAAGAAGGAAACACTGTGTCATATTTTAACCAATAGAGCTTTGTCTTTCTTTGTGTTATATAAAACATGGTATGTCTTAGAAGCAGTGGCATCTCCAATTGAAGTATGGTGAACATGTTGCTTCTCATTGTGTGATTGCAGAAATTTAAGATGAAAAGAGAACAATTTAGGCTTTTTAATTTTCCTCTCTTATAAATATTCAACATACATTATTGCATGCCCAGCATAGAGAGGTCCAAACTGTGCCCAGTATGGTGTGGGACAGCAACCCATGAAGTCAGCATTTCACCTTGAGGGAGGAAATTCAGCGGGGAAGGAGAAATTGGGAAAATGAGGTTTAACTTTTGACCTGGATGTTTGCCTTTGAATTTAGATTTTGTTGTTATCAAAGAAACAAAGACTATCAGGATGAGAATTTTCTGTGCTCTTTGGTTCTAATTTTCTTCATTATTCCAGTTTTTTTCTTCATTTCAGAGGACTTGGAAGATAAATAGGGCAGCTACACATATTTCAATTCTTCTTCTAAAAATGACACTATCCAAAGGATCTTGCTGCAAGAATGAAAGGTAAGTGAAATCTACAACATGTAAATTAGGTAGAGAATTAAGTGAAAAAGGCAGACAGCATTTGGGGTTCTGCCTGTGAACTCATACACAGCCTCCACCTTTCAAACAGCACCTCATCTGATCTTCACAACTTCTTAGCAAGCAGGAAAGCAGAGCTGTTGTCATCATTATTCAGATGATAAAACTGATTCTTGGTGGGGTGAAATAGCGTGTCCAGGGTCACACAGCCTGTGAATCACTGAGCCAGAATCCAGGACTTCTCACCAGACCACCTCCTCTTTCATAAATCTAATCAAACACCAACTCACTGTAGGCCAAATTTAACAGTCAAGTCTAGGAAGTAAATATGACACGGCTGGTTATCTGCCCTCAGCCAGGCTAGGCTTGCTTATGGGGCCTGAGAATTGCCGTTAAAATATCTAATCTGCTGGAGCAGATTACAGTTCATCCTAACTGTACGTGGCCTTTTGAAAGTGTGTGGGCCAGGTCTACTCTGTGTTATTTCATTTTGATGTCTTCTGAGTGTCACTCAGGATGTTTGCTGGGAAAAGTGGTTCCCAGCCTTAGTAATTTCCTTTCAGTACATGCTAATTTTCTTCATGTGACTTCGGGGTGTTCACACCATCCAAGGTGGTTGGCTGCATTTTGGTTGTTTCGATCTGACCTGCACTATTAGAGTGGACCATTTAAAACACAAATTTACAAACCAGACCTGGTGACACACTCCTATAATCCAGTACTCAAGAGGTTGAGGCAGGAAGATTGTTGCAAGTTTGAGACCAGTCTGGGCTACAAAGTGGGCTCAAGGCCAGCCTTAACTGCACAGCAAGATCTTGTCTCAAAAAAGGCAGGGGTGGGGGAAGACATAAGTTTAGAGAGAGGTAAATCAGAAAATAACTGGCAGTCTTCCTCAATTATTACATTCAGCAGTCTATGAATAAATAAACTCCCCAAACTACCTCAGTTTACCCCAGTTTCTTTTTAAAATAGTGGAGATTGAATTTAGGGCCTCCCACAGGCTAGCACTGCCTGGACTCAGCTAGCCACTGAGCTATATCCCCAGTGCTTTTTATTTTATTTTGAGACAAAGTCTTGTGAAATTGCCCAGTGTCCTCAAACTTGTAATCTTCTTGCCCAAGCCTCTCTAGTAGCTGGGATTACAGGCTCATACCATCATACCAAGATCCAGTGATTTTGTATCCCAAAGTATAAAGCCAGGAGTAGTAAAGCGTGCCTAAAACCCAGAATTTAGGAAGAGTTAGTTAGGAGGCTCACTGTGAGTGTGAGGCCAACCTAGGCTATATAATGAGTCACAAAAGGATAAACACTCTGAGTCCATGTATGTGAATTACCCAGACTAGCCAAATTCAGAGATGGAAAGCAGGAGGAATTTCCAGGGCCTGGGAAGACAGACAGGGAGTCATTATTTAGACGGAAAGAGTTATGTGCTTAAATGGTGATGATGACAGCATAACAATGTTAGTGTACTTAGCACCGCAGAAGTATATGCTTAATACTGTTTCAAATGGTAAATTTTATATTAGGTGTACTTTACTAGACTATAAAAAAGTTTCTTAAGAAGGTTGTGCCACGGGTCCTGGAGAACATGGTCAATCATGGAGTCACTCTGTTAGTACTCCTTGATGATCTGGTGTTCTAACTTTAAGAATCATCTCTAACATAAAAACTTGGGAAACAATACATTTTCAAGGATCAGCCAATTGACTGATCAAACTCAGAGACCCCAAAAGGCAGCAATGGAAGGCAGCCTCACTAGATGTGCCCCTGTGGTGTGGTTTTCTGAAGCTTGTGCATCTGTTATTACTAACTTTTTTTTTCAGTACTAGGGATTGAACTCAGGGTCTTCAGACTGAACTAAATACCTTTTTTTTTTTTTCTAAATTTTGAGGCAGGATCTCACTAAATTGCTCAGTTGCCCAGGCTGAGCTCAAATTTGCCATCCTTCTTTGTCAGCCTCCTGGGAGCTGGCATGGGCCACCATGCCTGGCTGCTATCAACAGCTTTCAAAAGCATTTCCTTGAAATTATGCAAATAAATACTAAGTGCTAGCAAAAAAATTTTTAAAATAATTTTGCTTGGGGTTGGGGATTTAGTTCAGCGGTGTAAGCGCCTGCCTTGCAAGCGTGTGGTCGTGAGTTCGATCCCCAATACGGATAAAAACAAAACAAAACAAAAAAATTATTTAAAAAAATCATTTTGCTCTTTGAGCGTTAGAATGTTTAAACTCTGGAGGTGGGGCTGGGGGTTTAGCTCAGCGGCATAAGCGCCTGCCTTGAAAGCAGGCAGTCGTGAGTTCGATCCCCGGTACCAATAAAAAGGAAAAAGACAAAAAAAACTCTGGAGGTATTGCTAACTTGGAACATGTCAGGTCTTCCACCTTCTAGGGAAATGATGTCCTTTTTTTCTAGTTCAATAGGCATTTATTGAGTGTTTATTATGTACCGGTGAAGTCATGTGCCTATAAGAGAGTCCCATTACAGGCAGTCTATGTGTATGTGGTCACAAGGATAGGGCAGGGAAGAAGCAGACCATAAACACATATGCAGTGTTTTGTGTTTTTGTTTTTGTTTTGCACTGGGAATCAAACTCAGGACTTTGTGCTTGCCAGGCAGGCACTTGTGCTGTTGAGCTATATCCCCAGCCCCATAAACACATTTACAAAGAAACGTAACTACTACTGCAAGGTTGGTTTTGTTTTTGTCTTTGGAGGGGTATTGGGAATAGAACTCATGACCTCGCGCTTGCCAGGCAGGAGCTGTGCCACTGAGCTACACCTCCAACCCCTACATGCTCTTGCTTGCCCCTCTGTGTCTGCAAAGAAGGGTCCTGAGGTCTAAGGACTCTGGCAAAAACAGGAACGTGTGTTTCTGGCTCCAACTTGACATTAACCTTTGAACTATACTGTTTCTTTTCCTACTGACTTTGGTTTGAAAAGTATGATAAGCCTTCCCAGACACTTGATCAGGTGTCTGGCTCCTGTCCTGGTTTCTTCCTCCAGGCTGCTCCTCCAGCCCAGGTGGCCTAGGATTGCTGTAATAGGTGGCCCAGACAGGCTGCAGGATCAAAGGGTGGCTCTGGGTGACCTTCCTCAAAGAGGGCCTCCTAAGATTAACATGAGCCTTCAAAGGTCCTCCAGGAAAGAGGGCAGTGGGTGACAAAGAACGCAGAGTCTAGGTGGCCATCCTACCCTCTGGGCTTCAGTCTCCTTATTTACTGAACAAGAAATGTGGAGTTGGGCAACTTCTTATTTTCAAAATTCCTTCCAATTTTTAAAAATTACTTTATTTGTTAATATTAAGAAGAAAAGGTAAAACAACACCTTGTTATTTTGTGCTGATACAGGCATGAAAATCTGTCCTTCCTTCCCTCTATCCCTCTTCCTCCAAAATAACATGTTTGTTTCTAAAGATAATTATCAAAGTGATACATGTTAATTGTAGAAAAGATGAAAATATAGATTAGAATAAAAAGAAAAAAATTGGCCAAAACCCACCAATGAAAGATACCTCCTTTTGAATTCCTCTCCTGTATTTGCAAACATTTATATTGATATTGACTTTTAGCAATGTTATGGTTGATACACTGTGTCAACTTGAGCAGTTTAGAAGTTTAACTGAGACACACTGGGCAGGTTTCTTACTTTGTAAATATCCTCATCCTGTGTAAAGGAGGGCAAGAATATTTTGTGAGTGCTATATCTGCCCTGGAGTCAGGGGTAGGGGGTTTGGCCTGTGTACAATATAAGCCAGGAGAAGAAGCTTGTTTCCTTCCTTTTTGCTCTGGCTGCTGCCTTGAAGTGTTGCCCCAGTGCCAGGCCCCCTGCCTTGGAACCAGCTGAAACAAAAACAAACAAACAAACAAACAAAAAACCTGTAAGTTGAATCAACCTTTTCTTCCCTAATTTTGAATGTCAGGTGTTTTGTCTCAGCAACAAGAGAAAAGTAATCAAGACAAATAAATCTCAGCAACAGACCTGATCCTGACCCAGGCGCAGGTTGTCTACACTGGTAGTGCCAGGTTCCTCTTTCCAGATTTTTTTCTCTACACCTCGCCTAGCATCTTGCATGCATTAGACAAGCCCTCTACCACTGAGCTGCATCCTCAGCCTTTTGTGCATTTTTAACAACAAAGTGAAGTGGGGGTCTGGCTTAGTGGTTTGAGAACATACAAAGCACTAGGTTTGATCCCTAGCACCATACATAAATAAGTAAATTCAACGTGAAGATTATATGGACTATATAAGTTTTCTGACTTTTTTCCATTTACTTTTAGGTCATTAAAAGCACTTTCCCACTTCTTTAATAATTACACCTTAACTTTTAAAACCATTCTATTGTAGCACATGGAGTTTGATCTAATTTTTCTTAAAGTTGCATTCCAATGATACTTCCTTATCTCTGATTATTTCTTTTGGGTAGGTTCCCAGAATTAGAATTACTAGGTTTAAAAAATATGACTTTCTTTAAGATTCTTGATCTGGGAGTAGATTTATAGGAGAAAACAGATATCTCTAAATTTTTTTTATTATGGTAAATATATATACACATATATATGTATATGTATATATATATATATGCAAAATACTATAATGAGCCTAAAGTACCCATCGCCTGGTTTCAATACTTGCCAGTTTCTGCCATTCTTACTTCATCTGCTGTACTTACTTGCCATTAACTTCCACTTGTCCCGCTTGAGATTGTCATTTTATGAAGTTCTTATTTTTCAAGGTAAAATTTGCATACCTTGTGTTGTAAAAATCTTAACTGCACAATTTTGACAAATTAATATACTTTAGGGAAAGATTAATGCTATTGGTGGAACAGGGATAACTCCTCTGTCTCTTGCTACCCCCGAGAGAATCTAGAGCTAAGCAGGTATCGCCCATTCTGGACTTTCAAATAACAAAGCTACAGCTGCCAAAGTCACATCTACCCAAGGAAACAGATCCACAGGACTTGGGTTTGTCTTGGCTGAGATGGGATTCACTCAAGAAACAGGTTCTTAAGTAAACCTTGGTTTTGACTAGAACCAACCTGGGACTGGAGGACTTGGGGTGTGGGGGAAATGATTGCCTTCTCGCTACCAATCTGTCAGCTCATCTTTCTCCTCCTCCCATAGTCCCTAAAAAGCAGCTCTTTTTGGGAGAAAGTCAAAATAGAGACAAGGCACTGGACTAATGTAGACGGTGGGGAAACAGGTAGCTGTATCAGTAGCAAATTTTTATTTGCATGGAAAGCACCCAACCCAAACTGGAACAGAGCCCATTAATTAAACTCAGTTTAATGGGAGCCTTTGTTCCTTTCGCCATCCTGTGCAAACTCCCTCGCTGTCAAGGGAAGACAAGCCCTTGGCAGTGAAGTAGAATGAGCTCCACCACAGCACAGGAACATGGAATTCTGTAGAGAAATGTCAGAATTTGAAACATCAGGCCCCAAATGAGACTTTCAAGCCAGCCCCAGCTGAGTGATTTCCTTAATTCTTCTCACTCTTGTGTTGAGGTCTCTCAGTTTGGCTTTCGGATGCACATTCTGATTGAGGCTCTGAGGCACGGCGACCTGACCTGACTTGTCCCTTGTGAGGAATAGAGCATGCCTGTTGTTCTCCAGCGGGTCAGAACGAGCCTGGGGAGGGCAGCCACTTTTCCTTATCCCCCTCCTCCTTCTCAGCCTCAAGTTATATTTCCTAGACATAGGGCCTGCACATACCAGCTCTAGCCCTCTGGTGCCTTCATCTGTCCCATCCTCAAATCTGCCTGGAAATATGTTTAAAACACATTCTTAGCTCCACACTCAAGATTCTGGGTATTTTCCTACATCTTCTTTCCTTCCTCACTCGTAAAACTCACTCTCAAGACTCAAGTATTTATCCCACTTGGAAATAAATCTGACAAATTTCCCATTAGATAGGACCTTAGCCCGTGGTCTGGTCTAAGAACCACTTCCCCTATAAAACACAGTGCAGATTTCTAGGTATGTGCATTTTTCTGGGTTGCAGAATTCTCTGCAGAGTCTATTATTCCCTGCTCCCTACACAGAAAAACATCAAAACCTGTTATAATGGGTGAGCAGTTTAAGTATTTTATTATTAAAATATTTTATAAAGCCTACTGTTCAAATTATGCTCCAAAGCCCAGACTTTAGAAAGCTGCTTCCCCTGACGGGAGCAGAGTTATCCCTTTACTGGGATAAAAATCTACTTTACGTGTTATACTTCTTTGATTTTTAAAAAATTTTTGACACAAGGTCTTCCTAAGTTACTGAGTTGTCCAGCTGAATTCAAACTTGCAGTCTTCCTGCCTCAGCCTCCTGGGGTGCTAGGATTATAGCTGTGTGGCATCACATCTGGCTAGCACAAAGCAAGTTGCTAAACGTGGGACTGCAGCCACTGGGGCAGATGTGCAGCGTCAAGGAGGCCTTTTTGGCTTTAAGTGTCCCCATGCGGTGGGTTGTCTTCTCTACCTGTAAGACCTCCTGACCCCATGGCAAGAGCCGGACAGAGCAGCAGCCAGAGCATCAGAGCAGAACAGGACGGTCCCAGCCTCTGTTCTCCCACCAGGACTGTTCCTAGGAGCTCCCAGGAGCGTGGAGGCACCTAGAGTTATGGAATCTGCGGGAACCCTGACCTCACAGCCTCCCCTCTCTCAGTGCTGTTGTTCTCCCCCTTGCTTTCCAGCTTCTACTTTGACCAAACACCAGCGAAGATGGTTTCCTGTCACCCCATGGTCACATCACCCAATGCTAATATGGGGTATCCACACCCACTGGGGCAGTTTGTGGCACCATGTTCTGGTCCTATCCTTCATATCTAGAATAATTCTTTTATTTTTTCTATATCACTTAACACCTTCAAATGTAATTTACAGCTTGGTTATTTACCATATTTGTGGTCTCTTTCTGTCTAGCCCCATTCCAAATCAGTTATATGCTTCATAAGAACATGGACCTTTGGTTTTGTTCATGGATCTAGCCCAGATGTCCAGTGCCTGACACAAGAGCCATGCATAAGTACTTGTTGAATGAATAAATGGTCACAGAAGAGGGTGTGGCTCTAGAACAGCTCTACAGCTATCAAGCTGCTGGTGCTACATCCAGAAAGTCTGGGCCTTACTCTTGTCCTGCCTTCCTATCTCCCATTATCACAGGCCCATCACAGGCCCTGTCTGTAAATCAGGAGTGTAACACTCGCCTAAAGTGAGGAAACAGACACCACCACCCCCGCCCCCCATGAGCTGGGCATGGTGGTGCACCGCCGTAATCCTAACACTCAGGAGGCTGAGGCAAGAGGACCACTTCGAGTTCAAGGCCAATCTGAACTACATTAGTGAGATTCTGTCTCAAAAACAAACAGAAAGACAAAACAAAAGAAATAGACCTCCCCCTCCAAACTGAGCAATCATTTTAGGGTGATTAGGAGATTATGTTCAGGAAACCCAATCAATGTAAACTGTTGTTCTAACGAAACAAAACAGAACAAAACTTAAAAAAAAAAAAAAAAAAGCCAGCTACCGTTATGAGCTGCCTAAAGAGGGTCTATGGAGCGCCTTGATTCAATGGCTATGAACCTCAGAAGTCAGTTTCCTTCTCACTTGGTGTTTCTGACCTGCCCTGACTTACACTCCACTAATCCAGGCTTCTCATACAGATTGAACATCTGTCCTTTCTCTCTTCTTCCCCAGCACCTGCTCAAAGCTAATCTATCTGAGACAAAAAGCCTGGTTGCTGACATTTATGGTACTAGGAACTGTGATTGGCCATCGGGTGCAGAGGGCTTTTTGGCATTGGTTGTAAATATCCCTCGGATTGAAAAGGCTTTGTCACCAAGAAACGAAATGTCCCTGTATAAACTCCAATCCCTTTCTGACAGGTAGGAGTTGGTACACACATCTGCCTACAGCATGGGGGGCTTTGTGAGATTATATTTCACAAATGTGCTTTTCCTGCTTTTTAATGAGATCAAAATGTTTCACTAAATTGGTTTCACCTGAGCTTTTAATCAGAACCAAGCCAGTGAATGACTGGCCTATGCAAAATCCTCTAAGGCTGTAGCTTGCCTGGCTATGTTAGCTGTTTAGAATCAAGAACTTAAACTTAAGGGATGGCCACATGCCTCGGAGAACAAGTGAAAAGACAGAGTGTCTGTAACCACTGGAGCAGATCGATCTGAGCAGTTGCAACATCACAATCTCCTAGAATGCTGTTTCTTAAACGGGGGTCTTTAGACCTTTAAAAATTTCCATATGTCTTTTTCTTTCTTCCTTCCTTTTTTTTTTAAACTACATAGCTCTAACTGGCCTCGAACTTGCAGCAATCCTCCTGCTTCAGCCTCCCCAGTGCTAGGACTACAGGTGCATGCTACACACCTGGCAGGATACTTTTAAATTCATTACAAAATTGAACAGAAGGTGTAAAAGATTTCCCATATATTTCCCCCCATTGTCAATATCCCCCAGCAGTATAGTATGTTTGTTATTGTTGATGAATCTGTACTGATACATTATTATCACTCAGAATCCATTGTTTGTGTTAATTTTCACTCTTGGTTTTACATATTCTACGGTTTTAGAAAATATATAATGCCAATAAAAAAATAAAAAAGAAAAAAAGAAAATATATAATGCCATGTCCTCACCACTGTAGTGTCATACAACATGCTTTTAATTTTAATTGTCAACTCAACTAGATTAAGGTAATGGATCACGGAGGTGCTATATTCATTAGTGGATTAATTCATCATGTTCATAGCTGAATGTGCTAGTAGAAGGTGGGGCCCAGGTTAAGGAAGCAGTTCACCAAGAGTGTGCTGTTGGGGTGTATATCTCTAGGAAGTGCTCTTCCTCCTCTGTGCTCTATTTCCTGACTACCAGGAAGTGAGCAGTTTGCTCACTGCACCTGTTGGCCATGATGTTTTTGCCTTGAGCAAAACAAGTTTGCTTTGAGTAAAACAGTTTGTCAGAGCAAACTGGCCGTGAACTAAAACCTCTGAAACTAATTACATCTCTTCTTCTTTAGTTGTGGGTACCAGGTATTTTATCCCAGCAGTGGGAAAGCTGAGCAACGCATAGAATTGAGCTGTTGTAAAAATCTGTGCTCCACGTATTCTCCCCCCACAACCCCTAACACTTACTGATCTTTTTCCAGTTTGCATAGTTTTGCCTCTTTCAGAATGTCATATGGTTGGAACCATGCAGTATGTAGTCTTTTTAGATTGGCTTCTTTCACTTAGTAATATGAATTCAAGTTCCTTTCGCATCTTTTTATAGCTGGATAGCTCATTTTGTGACCGTTTTAAGTTTCTGTTATCATTTGATCTTATTTTTAAATATTAATTTAGTGCTGATGGTATAACTCAGTGGTAGAGTGCTTGCCTCCTATGCAGAAGGACCCAGGTTTAATTCCTGAAAAAAAAAATGTCTGAAAAAATAACTGAAAAAATGTTAGTATATCTGAGTCAATTTCACACTCCTGTAATCCCAGCACTTGAGAACTGAGGCAGGAATATTGCTGTGAGTTCAAGGGCAACCTGGGTTACATAGTGAGTTAAAGACCATCCTGAACTTCACAGTGAGAATTTGTCTCAAATTAAAAAATCTTTACATGATCATCACCTTCCCTCAAGAACATCCACAAGATTTACTACTGCTTTTGTGCTGACATCTGCTGCCTCAACTAATATGGTTGCAAATTCTTTCACATTCTTCACTTTAAGTGTAGGAGTGTAGGGGGTATACTCCTATAACCCCAGCCTTGAACCTGTGCAGGCTTGTGACTACTTAAACCAACAGGCAAAATATATTAGACGTTACATTACATGGCTAGGTTGTAGCTAGCCAAGTGGTTTTCTGCAGTGAGGTGTATCTAGACTTGGAGCTATTTATTTTTCTATTTAGTCTGGAACACAATTTTTTAACTCAGTGATTCTTGTATGTAAAATTTCCTTAGACATTTTGAATATGGTCTTTTTTCTATTTTCATATTCTCTCTCTCAATCTCTTTAGATTTCTGAATAGAAAGTCTTTAGATCTTCTAGGCATATGATCTCTCTAGAAATCTCATCACGTTCTATTTTCTGGATCTCTTCAGTTCACTCATTTTCTCTGCACTACTTTCTGAATAGTTTCTATATATTTTTTCAGCTTTATTATCAGCTCATCTTTCTCAAATCTGCAATTTAGCTTAATATTAAATTTTAAATTTCAATGACTACTATTTTAGTGCATTTTGCTGCAACACAATACCTAAGACTGTCTATAAAGAAAATAGAAAGTTATTTCTCTCAGCTTCTTAGTTACTCAGGATGTTTTCAAGGGTCATCCATATTGCAGTCTAACTGAATAGTACTTCAATGTGTGCATATACTACATTTATTTATCCATTTTTTGGCCAATGAACATTTGATTATTTCTACTTTTTGGCTACTATGACTAATGGTGCATGAACAATTATGTACAAGTTTTTGTGCAAAAGGATGCAATTCTCCTGAGATTGGGACTACTGGGGTCTTGGGTAATGTTAGGTTTCACTTTTTGAGGCACTGGTAGACTGTTATCCCTAGGAGCTGTACACTTTCATAGTCCCACTAGCAATGTACAAAGGTTCAAATCTCTTCACATTCTCACCAAAACTCACTGTTATCTGTTTTTATAGCTACATTCAGGGTTGACTTTCTCTTTTACACATATGCTCCATGTCTCTGACAGAATCCTGTTTCTACCAGGACCGCATCCAGCTATGGACTGACGTCTACTTGTGCCTATTATGTTCGTATCTTCCCAACTCCATGCCCAGAGGTATAAGAACATCAAACTGACTACGATGAAAATATTTACTCCATGGAAATCAGCAAACACTATAATCCAGAGCTTCCTTTAACCTCCTTAGAGAGCCAGTTGTTCAACATTTAGCAGCACATCGCCAACAGTATTCATTTATTCCAAACTCTGTAACTTTCTTTGGTTGCTCTTTTCTTCTGCTTCTACCTATACATTTTCTAGTTCAATTAAAACCCTAGTCTTGGATGTGTGGATCAACTTTGGTAATATGCCTATTTTATAAAAAAATTATTTTAAAGGGAATAAAGCCAAGCAAAATAAAAACAGAATAAAACCAATGAAAACAAGACAGTGTAAGGTGACTCATGATTTCAAAACAAGATAATAGGAAATCAACAATGGTTACCATAATGCCTCTTGTTCAAAATAGCTGCCCATACCTTCAGACATAGTAAAATAAAACATATTAAAATAAGACATAGTAAAATAAAACAAAACAGAACAGAATAGAATCAATAAAAACAAGACAATGAATACAATACAGGACTTCAAAGCAAAATAATAGTACATCCAAATGGCCACCACAATATATCTTATCTTTGAAATAGCTGCCCATGCCATCAGATATAATAAAATTGAACATGATAAAACAGAATAAAACACAACCAAACAAAACAATGAGAATGATACAGGATTTTGAAACAAGATAATAGGGAATTAACAATGACTACCACCTTCAGAAGGTGACCTCCCCCCATGCTACATTGCTTATTATTTTCTTCTGAACAGATGATTAGACTACCAGCTTTAGGCCTGCAAAATCAGTGAAACACTGAACACTACAAGCATTAAGTTGTATTTTATCTCATTAGCTATCATCACAACCTGTGTTTCTCCAATCAGCCAGTCGCTTATAGGGAGGGGGCGGGACATTGGCTCTTCTTGTCTCCCTGTCCACAAGCCAGAAGGGGCTGGTGTCTGGCTCCCCTCAGTCAGTCTGCACATGGTGCTAACTTGCAGAAGGCCTTAGCTTCTTGTCGACTTTTTGTCCTCCTTCCCCACAGTCTGTAAATGGTGCCAACTCACAGGAGAGGGCTGGCATCTGACAATATGCCTGTTTTGACAATCCATGAGTATAGGAGGTCTTTCTATCTTCTGTGTCTTCTTCAGTTTTTTCATTGTTCTGAAATTTTCATTTTAGAGGTCTTTCACTTCCTTGATTAGATTGATTCCTAGGTACTATATTTTATTTGAAGCTACTATGAATGGAAAGGTTTTCTTGATTTCTTTCTTAGCTAGTTTATTATCAGTGTATGGTAAAGATACTAATATTTTTTGTCTTCTATTTTTTTGGGACAGGGTTCACTATGCATTTCAAGCTAGCCTTGAGCTCACTTTGTAGCCCAGGCTGTTCCAAATTTGCTACGATCCTCCTGTGTCAGCTTCCCAAGTGCTGGGATTACAGGTGTGTGCCCCTATGCCCAGCAAGATACAGATTTTTAATATTAACTTATATTCTACTACAATGCTGAATTTATTTATCATCTCTAAAAGCCTTTTTATGGTTTTTAGCATCTTCTAGTCATATGATCATATCATCTGTACACAAGGATAATTTTATTTCTTCCATTCCTGGGACAGGAATGGAAGGGATACTTACTTTTCCCCTCTGTACCACTCATACTTTTTGAACTGATTTCCATATAGATGACCCATATGTTACAAAATATACTTTTCAGAAAAGTGTTTTAAATTATTTTTTAAAAATCATGTCTCCCTTAGAAAGAAGATTCATTAGCAGGACTTTCAAAGCAGGGGCTATGAGGAGAGAGCTGAAGCAGCATTTTACCGCCCTGGGCAGCAGCTGGCACTGCGCTGACACGGCCACATGATTCTCAGGTAACTCTGACTCACAGGAAAATGTTCTTTAATAGAACAGAAGAAAAAAATAGAAACAAAGCTTTTGTAAACAGAGAGGTTGAAGGGATGGGAAAGACTGATGGAAGGGGAAGGGAATGGGGAAAAAGAAAGAAAAATCAAGATATATTACGTACAGGTACAAATTCCCTATGATTAATGTAATTAATATGTATGACAAATAAGTATTAGTAAAAAATATAAAGGGGAAAAAAGCTGTTCTTTAAAAGGAAAATTAAAAAATTAAGAAGTCCTGGCATGCTGATGAAGGGGAAGATAACCAAAACAGCTTCTCACATTATTTTTGAGTTTTATCTGTGCTTCGCAAAGGGATCTTATCAGCTGTGGGTGCACATGTGATGTGTGATTGGTTTAAACCAGAGAGGCTGAAAAAAAACCTGGACAGTGTACTGCTGAGTAGGATAGCTATGGATGTCTATATTGGGTTTGTAAAAGAAGTTCAGAACAAAGGCCCCAGTCCACTTGCTAGAAAAGGCCCCTCCTCGGCCACCACCCACTGTTACCTGCTGAGGTTCTGGCCCAGCCTTCTGTGGTCACTGAGAGAACAGGAGGACCATCTGTAAGGTGCCAGACCTCCAGGGCACCCTAATCCCAAAGGCAAGCAGAAGCTCAGCTCTGTTTAAGTAGGTTCAACCGCAGCCTGGGGCGAAGGTCCGGGAAACAAGGATGGGTAGGTAGTTTAGAAAAGAGTCCCAGTCAGTGAACAAAAGTTTCTGCACCAACAGAGTCTGGCTGCTGCCCCTAAAGTGAGGGTCTAGTCTTTCTGAGTCCTAATTTGAATTTTACAAATAGTTAAGAAATCAGAAAAGAATGGAATTTTTCTCAGATCTCCTTAACTCAAAAAAAATTTTAAATCAAATATTTTAAAACATTGTATCACTTTGCTTTATCACTTACCCCTCCAGAGAGACATGGGTTTACAATTGGTCCTCCAAGTAAAAAAATTACAAGAGCACACTGTACCCTGGCCCTGCAAAATGCTCTCACCCCTCACACTGCCCCAGTCGCACCTGAAGCACTGTCTCAGTCCTTCACTATGCCAGCCTTGGAACTTCTAGAAGGTGAGACCTCGTCCTCCACAGCACTCAGGCGGTAAAGATTGCAAACAGCATTGCTGTGTTGTTCCCTCTTGGTCCACTTGGCCCCCACTAAGAGGTAAATTCTTTGACTAACATATCTGTCTGCAATCCCTGCCTGCCTGCCTGTTCTTTGCCTGCAACAGACACTCCACAGATATTTTGAAGTGTTTAATATGGCTTCAGAATTAAAGTAAGATCTGCTAATCCCCCCTCTGGTCCAGGGCAGACTTCTGTGACAGACTGACAGGTGGTTATGGATGTTGCTTAATTGAGAGGTTAAAAATATCTCAAATAGGGATGTAGCACATCTGCCAGCATGCATAAAACTTGAGTTCAATCTCCAGAATTAAATAATAATAATAAAATTTCAAAAGTATCAGTGGAACACACCTATAATTTCAGCAGTCTGAGAGGTAGAGGCAGGAAGATCTCAAGTCTGAGCCTAACATGGACAATTTAGCAAGACCCTATGTCAAAATTTAAAGTAATAAATAGCAAGTGCTGGAGAGGTAGCACAGTGTGAAGGCCTGGTTTCAATCTTAGGACAATAAAACGAAACAAAAATAAAACTTAGAGACATGGGGCTTTACCCTTTTCAGAATATTTTTGCAGTAATTGCACTAATTATACCTTAATTAAAATTTACAAATGTATTTTATAAAAATTTCAAAATAAAGACATGTGGAATAAAAAGTAAACGACCCCTTTCACCCCTCCTCCTAGCATCCTGCTAATGATGTCACACCCCACAGTGTCTGTATTACTCCACCAGGGTTGCTGAAAAAAAGATTACAGACTGGCTTTAGACAAAAGAGGTGATTGTATTACAGGTTCTGGAGACTGGAATTCTGACAGGTGCCATCAGGGTTGCTTCCTTCTGAAGCTGAGAAGCAGAGTCTGTTTCATATTTCTGGCTTAGCTTGTGGCGACAGCCATCAACCCTTAGTGTTACCCCGGCTTGTGACAGCATAACTCCAGTGTTCACATGGCCTTGTCCCTGTGTGTGTCTATGCTATGTCCAAATGCTTCCCTCTTTTCTATAAGGAAATCAGTCATATTGAGTTGGGTCCTCCGCTGACGACTGCATCCGTGAAGACTCCGTTTCAAACAAGGTTACACTGAGAGGCACTCGTGCACATAGCGGGTACCATGTGTCCATGTAAATTGTTGTAGGACACAAATTCAGTTGCTTGCACCTCACATTTTCCACCTAGACAAGGAGGGAAGTATAGTTCTGGGTTCCATACTGTGAAGTTAAGAATAACTTCTTTGATGAAAAAAATAAAATAGAATCATGTTCTGTGAGGGGAATAAAATTAATATATATTGGGCATCCTTCATGTTCCTTGAGTCTTACAGATTTTTTTTTTGTACCAGGGATCAAACTCAGGACTTTGCATTTGCCAGGCAACTTCTTATGCCACTGAGCTAATTCCCTGGCCCAAATATTACAAATTTTATCTCTTTTTCTTTCTTTTTTGAGGGAGAGGTTGAACCCACACACTCCTTTCTGAGCTACATTCTCAATTCATTTTTAATTTTTTAGACAAGATCTTATTAAGTCACTAAATTGCCCAGAATGGGCTCAAACTTGCAGTCTTCCTGTCTCAGCCTCACTGAGCACTGGGATGGCAGGCATGTGCCACAATGCCTGGCAGATTTTATTTCTTTACTCTTCATAGCCACCAAAGTTCCTTGACATCAAAAACAGCCTCCTCCATTGTCATATTCTCACTGTGTAGCTCAGCTGCTTATACTGTAACAATCACATAATAAGTATTTGTCGAATCAATGGACTCTGCAGAGTAGATATTATTTATATTATGATAAGAATGAACAAACCAGTTCAGAGATCTTCAGTCATATGCCCCAGAGTTACACAGCTTAGCATAGGGCAGATTTAGGATCCCAGCTCAAGCCTGCCCTCTTCAAAGCTCTTGTCCTTTCCGTTAAACTTAAACCTGCGATTCTCAAAGTTAAGTTTCACAACTGACAGCAACAAGGGCTGGGAACCTGTTAGAAATTCAGATTCTTTGGGGCCAGAGTTATAGTTCTGCAGCATAAACGTCTGCCTGGCTAGCGCAGTCTTGAGTTGAATTCGTGGTACAAAAAAACCCAAAAAGCAAATTCGTAGGCACCTTCCCTAACCCCTTCTGTCAGGATCTCTGTGGCCAGCCTCAGCAACCTGCGCTGCGTGATACAGCCACTTGCTGAGGTGGCAGCCCCTTCCTCAGGCAGGAAGCTGCCAGGCAGGAGTCATGGTGGGTGTGGAGTTACAGACTGGCTTGGGCTTTTCTGTTCCTTTGTGTCATCTCCTTTGCAGTTGCAGGACCTCCTAAACTGTCCCCTCCTCCTCCAATCACTATTGTCATTTTTATGCTGAAAAATTTCATGCTGATAAAACATCACTTCCATTATATTTTAGAGGAAGGGAAGAGTGAGGTGAGGCAGAGTACTTGGAGGTACTTAGACTTAAGCTCTCCGAGTTTCTTCCCTCTTCTGGAAATGACAAAACCTCTTAGGGGACAACCCTGATGAGATTTCTCAAATTTAGCTTCAGCTTTTCTGCCTAGAATGGAGAACTTGGCAGTCCTCTTTAGGACAGGACAGGAAACACAGCCTGAAACCCATTTGAGGGCTTCAGAGACTCAGTGATGAAGGCGAAACCGACTGGCTCTGCAGAGCGTTATCTACACAGCCAGAAAGAAGTGACAAGAGCAGCAGGTGCCGTGCAAACGGAACATCACTGTTTCTTATCAGTTAACCAACAGGGTAGGGTCACACAAGCTGGCGGTCGCTGGGCAGATGTTTCTTTGTTACACAGACAGCTGGAACTCAGGAAGCCCTTGCAAGATTGGTGTTTGAAGGAGGCTATATAGTTTTTCTTGGTGGCAGAAGAGGATGATAGGCAGGCACCTGAGGGTGGGAAGCAGCAAGGAGCCTTGACAGGTTGGGAAAGCCTGTGTGGGACCCAGAGCAGGACCTCACTACTGGGCTCCTCTGGAGAAGCTTATGAGACTCTGCAGAGAAAAGCTGAGGACACCTAAAGCTAAAGTAACAGAAGGGAGCTGTGGCCTGTCTTGCCTACTTGTTCCCTTTGGCAAATGTAATAATGCCCGCTACGTGAAAGAGATTGGCAGTAAAGAGCAGAATCTATGGCCAAGGATTTAGCTCAGTAGTTCAAGTGCTTGCCTGTAAGTGTAAGGTTGTAAGTTCGATCCTTGGTGCCAGAAAAAAAAAAGATGTGTATTACTTTTGTGGCCAGAGATTTTATTTTATTTATTTATTTTTTTTTTAAACTTTTTTGTCTTTTTGAGACAGGGTCTCGCTGTGTAATTCAGGCTGGCCTTGAGCTCACTTTCTAGCTTAGGCTGGTCTTGAACTCGAAATGATTCTCCTGCCTCAGCCTCGAGTGCTGGGATTACAGGCATGAGCCACAACACCTGGCTGTGGCCAGAGATTTAGCTCAGTGGTTTAATTGCCTGCCTGGCAAGCATGAGGTCGTGAGTTCAATCTCTGGTACCACAGTGGGGAAAAAAAGCAGAATCTAAAGGAGAGTGTTCAACTGCAAGCCATTCCCTGAAGTTCAAGTTCTGCTATAGTCTCTGCTACCACACAGGATATAAAACACTCCTTTGCAGGGCACAAAAATAGCCAAGAGAGAGCCCTTGCCCCTCCACTCATCATCCACAAAACACAGGGCACTGACAACGAGATAAACTCCTGCACCCCTCCAGACCACCCCACACGAAACCCTCAAAACAGCAAATGCAAAGGCTCCTTTGGGACACCCAGAACTAGAACTGACTCCCCATTAGCACCTCAGATTCTGCCAGAGCAGAAACGGCCTGGGTCCAAATGTAATATCTGATGGAAGAATTTAAGGCAGGATGCAAATTTTTCCTAATTTTCAGGAAGGCCTCAGATGATCATTCTGCTTTTTTTATCAGTCACCTGAGGAAACAGGACAAATTTTGCCATTTCATTATTTCATGCCTTCTGATGAACAAGCCTTCTGGGCTTTTCCTCCTACTCTGAGCAGTGCCAACTTCTGTAACGGTTAAAAGATCGTAATTAGGGGCTGGGGATTTAGCTCAGCGGCATAAGCGCCTGCCTTGCAAGCAGGCAGTCGGAGTTTGATCCCCGGTACTGATAAAAAGGAAAAAGAAAAAAAAAAAAAAAGATCGTAATTAAACATATCGCCTGCTATTTCAATTTGAGACAAAGGAAATTACTCAGATTTTTAAAAATAAAATATACTATATTTCAACGACCATCAAGTTCCATTCAGGAAACAATTACTTTTCTATCTTACTAGTAGCCTACTTTACAAGTTGATAACTATTGTTAAAATATCAATATGCTGTTCTCTCCCCCCAAATAGACCATAGGTCTCCTGTTCTTATCTAAGCTTTACCACTCTTCAAAGCCCCAAATGTGCTTTACTTCTTTTCTAAAGCTCTGCCTAACCATTCCAGCCCACACAAGTAATTTTTCATCTGCTTGTTTGCATTTTAGCACGTGATAACCATTCATTTGTTAACTACAAATCTTACACTGGTGTACTGAATATATTTCCACTCAAAGTTCATGCCCACCAAAGATCTCAGAATGTAATCTTAGAAACAGTATTTTTTCTTTTTTTATTTAAAGAAAGACGAAACAAAATACAAAATGGGCAGAAATAGTACATACTTTCAAAGAAAAGTAATAAAGAGTAATAAATCACTAGCTGATGTATACATATTGTCCCCCTATAAATAGTTGTTCAAGGTACACAAGTAGAACATATAAATGGGATTTCAACCAGGGAGACTGCAAACAGTTCTGTTCAACTATCCAACAAAAATTAAGTATTATGGCTATCAATCCTATACACTTAGACATGTACACAAGAAAGAGTATTTTTACAGATATAATTATTTAAGACAAGGACATATGAGATTTAAGATGGGCCCTAAATTCAACGACCAGTATCCTTTTACCCTGTGAAGACAGAGAGCTACACAGCAAGAGCACAGTGAAACAATGAAGTAAGAGGCAGACTGATGTGGCTGCAAGACAGGAAATACCAAGGGAAGCCAGCAACTGCCAGCAGCTAGAAAGAGCCAAGGAAGTATTCTTCCCTAAGGGACCCACAGAGAGCACAGCCCAGCTGAGGCTTTGATTTGTGACTTCTACCCTCCAGGACCTGTAAGAAAATAAATTCAAGTTGTTTGAAGCTACCCAGTTTATGGTATTCTATTATAGCAGTCTTAGGAACTAATACAACCAACCACTGTGCAAGTCTCATTTCTCATTTTCACAATATTCTTTCAAATTGCAAGGTAAATGTGGTAAACCCCTTTGCTCAAGGACATGCTGAGAATCAGCAGTCCGTCCAAGTCTCACAGCCAGCAAAGCATGCATAGTCTCAGATATGAGCCCTCTCTCGGGGCTGGTGCTGTGCCCACTGCACCTATCTGACCTCATTCCATCATTCACCTGGCCTCTGTGTGGCTGCATGTGACTGTTTCTTCCCTGAAGGCTGCATGTTCCAAGGGTGTGGTCTCATAGCATGTAAGTCTTCAGTGTCTCTTTCAGTCTGCCACATTCAGTAAATCCTTAGTAAGAAATTATTTTAAAGTCAGAGGATTAAGATTTTTTTTTTTTTTGTCTTTTTCCTTTTCATCGGTACCAGGGATCGAACTCACGACTGCCTGCTTGCAAGGCAGGTGCTTATGCCGCTGAGCTAAACCCCCAGCCCCAGGATTAAGATTTTAAAATACAAGAGAAATACAAGGTAAGTATTTGGTAGGAAAAAAGAAACCCCAATAGCTCATGACTTCCGGAGGGAATCTGAAATTGATATTTTCAAATAGGAAGTACACTGGTGGATTTGCTCTCTAGAGCCAGGTGCTTGCCTGAACAGAATTTACCAATATTCCAAAGAAGGATGAAAAACAAGTATATGGGGTGGAAGAAATGAATATCAGAAATATAGGGGCCATCAAGTGGCCAGTCATGTTGTATATCTCATAAATGTGAAGCTCCTTGTGTCAGAGGAAAAAGTATTTCTTTCCCTGAATCAGATACTTGGATTCCAGACACCCTCCTGACTGGGCTCAAGTAATTCCTTCCTCTGAACTGAGTGACAGGTATCTGTGGAATTTCTTTTTTAAGAAGTTCTAGTTCTAAAATATCCAAAATTTCTTCAGGATGCCTTTCTAGTAGCTATACCCATTTCTGTGTCATAATGATTCACATAATATCTTAGGGAAAATTTTTTGAACTTTCTTATACTTATTACAAAGACCACTAGGGATTTATCTTACATTATTTTCTTTTTTTGTTTTTTGTTTTTTGGTACCAGGGATCAAACTCACATACGACCTTACACTTGCCAGGTAGGTGCTGATGTCACTGAGCTAAACCCCTGGGCCTACATTATTTTCTTAAACATATCCCCGAATGAGCCACAGGTAGATGTCTTTAAATGTATAGGGTCTAAGTTTCTAACTTAATTAAATCTTTAAGAAACTAATGATTCCTTGTATTTTATAAGCTAGGAAGTGGACTTCTATGTGATTACTATTCTTGAACTTGCAGAGTGATACAAAGAGATGTTTTTTTTTATTTTATTTAAGGAGAAAAAGAAAAAAAAACAGAGAAAGGGTACAAGTTATACAGATTTACAGAAAAAATAAACAGTAGGAAATCACTAGTTAATGGATTACATATTGTCATCTTAGAAATACTTGTTCAAGTTACAAAATTAAAGCTTATAAAGTGGACATTCCAACAGTGAGACTGCAAACAGTTCTGTTCAATGATCCAACAAAACTCAGTAATATCATTATCTATCTTATACACTTAAATATACATGCAGTTATATCGTTTAGAGCACTTAAAGAGATGGTTTTGGATCTATCTGGGCTCTCAAACTTAAGGAGGAAATTATGAAAATTTTGTTTCAAAATGCTAAGGAATTAACAACTAAAATGTTTTTAAAATATACTTTTTCTGGGGCTGGGGATTTAGCTCAGCAGCATAAGCACCTGCCTTGCAAGCAGGCGGTCTTGAGTTCGATCCTCGGTACAGATAAAAAAAAAAAGTTAATGTTAAAAAATATATATATGTATATATATATATATATTTTTTTTTTCTGACTAGGTATGGTAACACGCATCTGTCATGTCAGCACTCAGCAGGATGAGGCAGGAGGATTACCACAAGTTCAAGGCCAGCTTGAACTACGGAGTGTGACCTTGTCTCAAGAAGAAAGAACCAAACAAAAAACAAAAACCTCAAACAAAACAAACACTGTATCTCCAATAGTATAGGTTTCTATTACAAATGGTATCTCATTGCCAGAAAGTTTCTAACCCACCTGAGGATAAACATTACCCAGGTACTGTAAGCAGCCGGCAAGGATGCTTTGGGACTGGATTTTCCACCCTCAACCAGCATTTTATGAAATTTCAACTTTATGCTCATATGATAGCACTCAGAGAAGAGTGGACAAACCTGTTGATGCCTTTGGGCCTCAGTTCTCCAAGTAAAAAAATTAAGATTTTAATAAGTGGGACTATATTGATGACTTTAAAAAAAATTTAGGCATTGAGGGTATCTAAAAATTGAAATATCTCCTCTTGCAGAGAAGTTCCTGGGCACCTGTGTACTCTGTGTGATACCACCTTTATCTTCTCATGACCAGTCATGTCCCACTTTCATTAGCTCACTAAAAGGAAAGTATATAAGTAACTGCTTACACTGAAGGCAGTCAGAGTCACACAGTCCCAGCTGGACTTTATGGTGCATGTTTGTAATATCAGCACGCTAGGAGGGGGAGGCAGGAGGATCACAAGTTCAAGCTCAGCCTGGACAACTTAGCAAGCCCATCTCAAAAAATGAAAAAGAGGGGGCTGGGGATTTAGCTCAGCAGCATAAGCACCTGCCTTGCAAACAGGCGGTCGTGAGTTCAATCCTTGGTACCCTATAAAAAGGAAAAAGACAAAAAAGAAAAAAAAAAGAAAAAGAAAAAAGAAAAAGGGCTGGAGATGTAGCTCAGTGTGAAGGCCCTTAGATCACTATTTTAAAAATTTAAAAAGTCCCCTGAAATCTTATAGGAATCTCTCTAAACATGAGAAAAATTAGCTAGTGAAGAATTAAGGATAGTCTTTTGGATATTCTAGAACTATAACACTCTTGTGTATGTTCTTTTTAAAATGCGCCCTCTTTTTTTTTAATAGTTGTCCTCTTCTGACTTCTTGCTTCTCTCTTACTTATTCCATTTTTGGCACGGTCCCTTCTTTTACAAGGATTCATACAATTGTATTTCTTAATGCAAGTGCTAGCACAAATACTGTAAATATTTTTTACAGGGAAAGTAAGTTGACCTATTAATTCAAAATTTGTATTGAAAAGTTAATTGAGTACTTTATATACCTAACTTTCCTCAAATGCTAACTGTGACAGAATTGTTCCTATGAGAATTTGAACAAGCAAGGCAAACAAATACAATTTTTGTCCCTATATCTTTTTTTAGGGGCTTCCTCATGGTCATTTTTAAAATTTTTATGTGATTGGGGTTCAATCAGTTTTAAGCAGCAAGCTGGCCAATTTCAGTGTCTTTTCTAATTCAGAAATAGCTTTTATCATTTTGCATAGGCTGAATAGAGGGACACTCCAATTACCATGCAAGGTTATTATAATTTATGTCAATTCTTTTTTTATTTTATATATGGATTTAGAAAACCATTTTCTAGGCCTATGAAACTCAATCTGTTTTTTTTTAAATTCATAATGCATTGTTTTGTAGTTCTTTTAAAAATGCCTTTAATGATACATGACAAATTGAAGGTTAAAAAATAGATGATAACCTCATCTAAAACTTTTCAAACTTAAAGGAATTTGAAAAGTGGAAATCCCAGGGAGTATGAAAAATGTATTTTTTTTTCAGTAGCTGTCACACAAGGACTATAATTATCTGTTCTTTATCTGGTACACCATAAAAAGAGCACTTAAAGAAATGTGTCAAGCAGCTCAGTTTTTATCACTTGCTGAAACCCAGTACAGAATGCACAAAGCTGTGGGTTTGACTTTTCAGGAAAGTTGGCTGAATTAGCCACTATCTATCTGCTTGATAGCTTCCTAAAATCATCAGGCTCTTGGGCCTGACCCTCCCTGTCTCCCTAATTCTTAGGCACAGTGAGCTCTCGTGGGCTTCTTCACAGCCAAAGCCTCACCAGCTGTGATCTGGCCGATGAAGTCTTTAAAAGCCCTTGCTATCCAGGTGTGGTTGTACACACTTGTAATTCCAACAGTCTGGGAAGCTGAGGCAGGAGGACTACAAACTGGAGTCCAGCCTGGGCAATTTAGCAGATTATTGAGACTCTCCACTCCCTCTCAAAAGAGGGCTGGGCATGTAATCAGTGTAACGACCCTGAATTCAATCTCTAGTCGTAAGAGGGGAAAAATATCTGTGCTACCTACTTGACCTATTTCTGTCAATACGTTGATGCATCTATTCTTCATATTTTATTGTGCAGAGTCTATTTTGCCCCAACTGGGCTTGAATTGGAATCCTCCACCTCAGCCCCCCAGTGGCTGGGATTACCCCGAGTAATGGGTGTATACCACTGTGGGGCTGAGGTGGAGGATTTGACATATTGACAGAGGTTAGCTTTTGGGGATTTGGAGGGACGGAGGGAAATCATTAACTTTTCAGTTTATACGATTTTACACTATTTGGATTTGTGGCAGGAATGCAAGCAAGCAGCTCATGGCTACAAGGTTCGTTGCTTGAGTTCCTGCCCTTTTTAATAGGTGAGTAACGTTGGACAGGCTAATCAGTCTGTACCTTCCTAGTTTCATCACCTACAAAGCCACAGTTCATTCAGGAAATTTTGAAGTGCCTACTGTGTAACAGGCATTGGAAATGAACAAAGAAATGAATGAATAAAGCATACAAGAACGCTGGCCCTCTGCCAGGTGTGTTGCCCCACACCTGGGATCCCAGCACTTGGGAGGGTTGAAACAGAAAAGACTGCTGTGAGTTCAAGGCCAGCCTGAACTATACAATGAGACCTTGTGTCAAAACAATCAAACTAAACAAAAACAAAAATACATGTGTGTGCATGCACGCATAGCTACAAAAGTAACGTATTTATCAGAAGGCAAAGATACCGAGCAACAATGTAGGAAAGAGAGGGGTGGGTAGAGGCGATATATGATTAGTGCCGACCTCACAGTTACTGTGGGACTAATGAGCTGATACAGAAGTTAACGTTATGTAGAACACACACCAAATGTGAATTATCACCATGTATTTTTATAAATCAGTTATAACAATTTTAAAAGAAAACCCATGCCCCACACTTTAAAATCTTACATCCTCTTTTAATAGCTTTTGAAATCTTGGTTTGGGAACACGCATTTTCATTTCACAAGAGTGAGATTATGTGGTTCAGCCTCAGCAGCCATCTGTCCGTCCCCCGGTACCGGTCGTTTCCTGCCTGTGCGCCTATGTCCTCATTCTCGCCTGCCAGACTCATGTAGCCTCAGGTCACAGCAGGAGCTCACCCCTCCGAGAGGCCCACTCACCTCCCTATCTAAATTAAATCTCCTTGCAATTTTCTCTCACTACACCTCTCCCTTTTTTTTCCACAATACTTCACTAAATTTATAACTACAAGGGAGCTGGGCTGCTTTCTTGTGATCATCAACTCAGCTTTTCAAGCTAAATAAACTTCTCCCCCAGGACCACTGCGGTGGAGAAATAGGAGGAAGGCTGGGTGTCGCTTGGGCCACGGTGGACAGTTTTTACTCAAAATCAGTAAAGCAGATCCTGCAAGGGAGAGAGCTAAGAGGCATCTGAGAAAATAAAATGATTTACAGGTGTTTGCTGCTAGGCAGGAACTTGTAGGTTCCTATGTTTGCAGGAAAAGAAGCTTCTGCCTCCTCAAATGGATGGTGACATCTCTTCAAATGATGTTGTTGTTGCTTTGTGGGTTTTTTGTTTTTTGTTTTTTTGGGGTTTTTTTGGTACCAGGGATCAAACTCACAACCTTGCCTTGCCCTTGCCTTGTGCTGCTGAGCTAAACCCCCGTTTGTCGCTTTGTTTTATTGTTGCCGAGAAGGCCCTGTTAAGGCTTATAACTAGATGCTCCCCCTCACCAAGCCTCATGTGCTTAAAGTGTGGTTTTTGAGAGGTGGCTGGATCGTGGGTGCCTGATGCTGAGATTAAGGGTGTATGGTAGTGGATTAGTCCACTAATTGGTTTAGCATAGTTCGGGGTGTGGTTGAATGGATTTATTGAAAACTAACCCCCCTAGGTGTAGGTAACATTAACCAATAGACCTGTAGCCCACATGGAATAGAAAGGGGAAATGAAGGCAGGCTTGCTACTTCCTGCTTGCCATACCATGTACTTTCATTTTCTGGGCTGTCCCTCCACCGTGTGGCCTTGCCTTGGAGCCAGCCAACTGTGGACTGAAACCCTTAAAAACTGAGCTAAAATAAACTTTTATGCTTTAACTTGTGGCTGTTGGATATTTTGTCTTGACAATGAGAAAGTAAGATAGGCCACAACAGAAGGTCAAGGAAATAGTTAAAACGAGCCAAAGTTATTATTGATTCAATCTTCTGGAAGGTCTAGAGTACTTCGTGCTCATTGTAATATCACCATAATGCTACATTATCCACCAGAAGGGCATTTAAATCTGCCATTTTTGAAGAAATGTGTATGAAAAAGCATGGTCTCCAACTGAGAGTGCTCAGGGATATGTCTGTCTCTAGCAGTGTGAATATGCATGAGTCTTCCCAATAAAATCACTTTGCCTCATGTGTTCAGTAAGACACTGTTCTCAGAGCCACCCCCAGCGCTGTCCTTATTTGCTACATGGAATAAACGTTTCTTCACCCTTTTGTCTTCTAATTGTCTTGTTGGTAATATGCATCCACTGCATTTGTTTGTATATAGATTTTTATATTATTTATGTGCAGTACTTCTGATAGGATTACAAATGATAGGATTATTTCCAAAAGATGTAAAGTATAAAACAAAAGAGGCCCTTATTCTGAGAACACGGAGAGAGACGACCGACACCCCACCCCTCCCCACCCCACAGCTGGAGTCCTGCGATCTCTCCTGGGACACGTGTCGTGGGGGGTCTATAAGTAGCCTAATCTTAGGGTAGTACCCTAGGGCCATTAGAGATGCACAGGTATTTCATTGGCACACATTTGGTGCCAGGGGTAGATCCCTAAGGGTGGGGGGAGATAGAGTTACAGGGGCGGGGGAGGTAGGAGCTCCCTGGTTCCGGCTGAGGCTTTTTCTGGCTACAGTGTCCGGTCTGGGCCAAAACCCTTTCAACTTCCATTTTCCTGGAAAAAATCTTCAATGAAGAGAACATTTGCTCTTGAGTATCATATTAGTCACAGTGTTGCTTGGAGTGTTTGTGTGGAGATAAATTCTGAGCACACTAAGAAGCACTATACTGTGTATCTAGGTTGGTGTAAGGTTAAAAAGCGAATGTATAATACATAAGGGAACAGAAGCCAGAGGCTGAGGAACCAGAAAACTCCTCTTGGGAGCAGCAATAACTTGTAGAAATGCTCTGAAGTCACTTGGGATCACTAGGTGGGGTCCTTGGTACATGTAGACTTTCTCAGATATTGGTAAAATAAAAATGAAAGGAATTTGGGGCACAGTGCCTATTAGTTTATCAGTTTTAAGGTACTGTTAGCATTGCTGAGGATATGAGAAGAGGGAGTACAAGGCTAGTGGGAAGTAAAACTGATGCAATTTCTTTCTTTCTTCCTTTCATTTTTCTTTTATCTAACTGAAAGGGTATCTGTGCAGGACATGCTTATCTGGGTTAAGAACATAAGGTTCTCTAGTTAACATTACCCTTTAAAATAAGAAATACAAACTGGGTATGGTGGCACATGCTTGTAGTCCCAGAATTCAGAGGCTGAGGCAAGAGAATCATCACAAATTCAAGGTCAGCCTGGTCAAGGCCAGCCAAAACTATATAGCAAGACCCTGCCTCAAAAAACAAAAGGAGTACCAATGTGAAGAAAACCTCCACTATTGAACCATCAGAGTATGAACAAGATCTGTATTTCTAGAAATTATCTAAATTTCTTAAGAGTTGTACATTTTTTGGTAATGTCTTTCATTCACAAGTTAGTTCCTCTAGCATCTAAAATAGCATTAAGGCTGTTCCCATTAAGCCTGTAATTTTAGGATTCATCTTAATGTAAAGATGTGATAGTTAACTGATTGTGTGAACTTGAGTAAGAAACACTCAGCTAAATTGGATCAGCATAATTCTGAGTGTGGCTGAGGGAATTTATGGGAGACAGAAGGGTGACAGGCTTGTCACCTGAATGGTATAAAGGAGAAACGAAGAAGGAAGGCCCGCTTCTGTTTCTTCAGAGGAGCTCCAGTGTTTACCTCACTTTTGAGGTTGTTTCCTGATTTCCAGCACAGACCTTTCAGTCTCCTGATACAGATTCACATGGGACACTACAGTGAGCTCCAGGCCTTCAACCTTCCTTCAGATCTACAGAACACAGACAGATGCTCTGCATTCTTTTCTACCTGACTGTGGGTGACTATTGAAAGCCTATCTTGTAAATACCTGTATGTTTGTATATTGCATTAAATGTTCCCCTAGTAAGCACCGACTAATACAAAAGGAAAACCCTAAAGTGTAAATGAATCTGAATACAAGAATTAGCTATGTCCTTAGGACATTTCCTGGAGTCTTTATAGCAACTAAGGCCCTAAGCTAATGGAGCAGAGAACTGTAGCTATCTGCTACAGTTCTAGCTACTATCTGCTAGTAGGACTTCTATTTTCCCTAAAGATGACACCTTGAGACCTTAAAATGCTACCAATTTCTGAAAACCCATCCCTTTGGTTGCTTTTACACAGATTTCATGCAATGAGTGATCTGAGTTTGAGTAAATTCATTCAGCTTCCAAAATAGAAGAAATCCATTCAATCTGGAATGCATCAGATTACAAATTACTGAAAACTGAGGAAAGCTGTAAATCTCTAGATAAACATGACTGTCAAGAGCTCTGAATAAAGGACATCATTTATGAAGGAAGGGTAGACCTACAGTTAAGACCTAACTTTGCATGTCTGGGGCTAAAATAACCATCTTCATCTGTTTAAACTACTATAACAAAATAGATTTGGACTAGACAATTAATAACAACAGAAATTTACTGCTCCCAGCCTGAAAGATGGGAAGCACAAGATCAAGGAATGAGTACACTGAATGTCTAGTGAGGACCAGTCCTCATTAATGGTGATGTCTTACGTGTCTTCACAAGGAAGATGGGGCAAATAAGCATCCTTGCTCTTCTGTTATAAGGTCACTAATTACAAAGCCCCAGTCACTTCTCCAGTGTCCCAACTCTTTACATTACTGTGTTGTGGATTAGGTATCAATACACAACTTTAAAGGGGACACAATATTCACTGAGTCTCTACCTCTGAAGTCATTTAACAATAAATTATGGGATTTTCCCAAAATGGCAGAGTAGTGAGTACCAGCACCTCAGCTTCTCCAAGGCAAAGTGTCTATAGCCTGGAAAGCAGCAGCTGGGAGAGGAATCAAAATGAGTGGGAGTTATCTGGGAACCACGAGGGAAGTGACAGAGGAGAAGAAAATAGGTTTGAGTGACACAGAAAAAGTAGATCACACCAAGGAGAGAGCACGCAGCACCACCAACAGTAGCTGGCTAGCCGCCAATTAGGAAACAAAGAGAAACTAAAGACTTTTTGCTCATGGGGGACTGGAGAACCGCGGCAGGAGAATCACCTGCAGTCAGAAATGGGAGAGAGCACAGGATGCTGCTCCCAGAAGAGCCTTCCATGGTCAGCAGTTGGTGAGTAACAAGTGCTTGAAGCTACAGTCAAGAAGCAGAGCTGGCAGCAACATCACTGTAGGAAATGGCTGTTTAAAACTGGGTCCCAGAGCATCCTGTTGGAGCAACCTGTTGATTGCCAAGCTCCCAGAGTAGATGAGGAAAAGACAGTCATGGGAGACAGCCTGCAGTTGAAGAGCAGACTTGGAGGAGTCCCCCTGAAAGCAAGGGCTGGAGAACACAGGTCCAGCTCCTGCAGTCAGAGGCCAAGTTCAGAGTCACATGGGGATGGAAACTTATACTGACACCACATTCTCACTGTAAGTAGGTCTCTCCCTCTAGCATCCTTCTGGGAGCTGCCACCTTAGACTTCCAGCATGGACAGATGTATCTTGGCCAGAGCTCCACTCCTTATACCTAAGTGAGGAAAAGATCCACACATCCAATACAATAGAAAACTTCATTTTAGGGCCAGGGATTTAGCTCAGTGGTGTAAGTGCTTGCCTGGTAAGTGTGAGGTCATGAGTTCAATCCCAGGTACCAAAAACAACAAGCAAAAAGAAAAAAAATCTTTAGTTTATTATTCTTTATTTGGTTGTATTACTTTTTCATTTTTATTTTACTTTTAACTTTTTTTATTCTTTGCTGTTTTCCTCCTTCTGTACATTTTCTCTATGCTTTCATTCCATTATTTTATCCCTTTTTTGTTTTACTTGTGTTTCTCTTCCTCTTGCCTTTCTCCTCCCAGTATAGTTTACAGAGGATGAGGGAATTCTCTCTTGCCCTCTTATATCCCCCCTGTGTTTATCTATAATTCTCTGCCTGACTTCTTTGTCCTGTGCCTTACTCACTGTCAAGTTTTCTTTTCTTTCCTCTTTCCCTTTTCTCTTGTCTCCCTTTAACCTTCTCCCAATGTTTATATCAGTCATAGAATCTTTTCCCATTCCCATTTCTCACTACCAATTTTGTACCTGGTTTTCCGTTATCCCCTTCTAAATACATAGCATATCTTTACCATCATTAGGATCCTTTGCCCCCTCTCTATTTCCTCTTCCAATATCACAGAGTGGAGGACTTTAACAAAATTTTTTTCCCTTTTTCTCTTCTCTTTCTCCCTCTGGCATTATCTGGTCCCCTCTACTAGGATTTAGATACCCGATTCTATAAAATTATTGCTGAATGCCGCTTTTCACCATTAAACGAGACATAGCCATCACATTTACTGTGCACATTACTGTGAGTTAAGAACTTGAGTTGTTAGGATGTTTACACTGCAACTGTGGATTCCTTCTCTAGGTTAAAGACAGACTCAAAACACAGTCTTGTGGTATATTATTTCTCAATATCCCTGATAGATACACTGTAACTGATTAGCCTGCCATTGATACAGCTGATTTGATTGCGTAGGAATAATACTGAATCTGGAAAATTTCATGCCAGTGAACCTGTCTGCTAAGTCTACATCGCACCTAGAGATGCGATGAGGAGAGAGTCAGTACGAGTTCCCAAGCCAAGAACTCCAACTGGATCAGACTCTGCAAGAATGCCTGCAATCTGACCGACGACCTCCTGAGTCGGAGTGAGTTTCAGTACTGTGTGGAGGGATCAGAAGAGTTACTGAGGTGTGAGCATTCACACTCTGGCAAAGAAGCCACTTGGGAATCACATCTGCAGTGTCTCCCTGGCTATTCAATCTGTGCTCCATGAAACATCTTACAGGTTTAGATTTAGTGGGTTTCTTGATTTATTTAGTAGTGTGGGGCTATATTATGTTCTTATATGGTTTTCTGTGTTTATTAGGTTGTTACTTTTGTATATTTGTTTTTATTGACTCTGATTTAATAGGTGTCTAGCCCCCTATCTAGTTTCTTCACCCCAAGACAATAATTATTAACATGTTTGTTTATTCTTTCTCCAAACATGTAAACTCCTCCTCGCAAGTTTTTAAATTCCCCGTACTTAGCTCCTTCACAGTAACTCCTATCTTTTCTAGTATTACTCTTGATCCTTGCTAACCTAAGACTTGGGCTCTACCATATCTGACCCTCGCTTATTGTCCTCCCTGTCAGCAAGTTCCAATGCTAAATAGCTTTCCTCAATCAAAATAAACCCCATCTCCCTGGTCTGGCCCTTGTCCTCACAAACTATCTTGTGAAAACTCTCAATACTAACCTTTCAACTCTACTAAAAGTACTCTAATAAAATCACTCCCCAAATCACCCTTTTCTTCTCATTTACCACTGTCCCCTTTCAAACTCCTCCTTAGTGTCTAACACTCCTCATCTAACTACCTCTCATTCTCCCCACCCCGTGACACCTGCCTTATTGCAGAATGAAAATAATAAACTGCCATAATAAACTCCACGGAGAATAGACCAAGTGGGGAAATATAACTGCAAGGACTACCATATAGAAATGGTATAAGGTTGAATTTGTGGCTGCTATTATAAGCAGGAGTAGTTCTTTGAGCAAAACAGGATAGGGGCTAAGACTAGACATACAAGTTGAAAATTACTCATGGGAAGACAACATCTTACTACAAATCTCTACATAAGCTACACATTCTCCTCACTTCTCCAGTCCTCAACCTTCAGTAATGTCCCCCTCCCCCACAAAAAAGGAGAGGAAAAAAGAGGGGGTGATATGTAATTTTTTTGCAGTTATATATAATCACAAACAAATAAAAAAAGGAGAATTAAAGAACAAGGAAATAGAAGATCTTTGGATGAGCCCCCTCAACCCTCCCAAGGCAGAGCAAGGGGTCACCAAAGGAGAAGAAAACAAATACCATGTACAGAAATCTATGAAAGGTTCATAGAAGGGATGAAGAAAATAGATGAATTCAAAGAGGAAATGAACTGAAAATTTACAGCAATCTCATTCAATATGCTGCTGGTGAATTTTGGGGAAACAGGTAAAAAACTGGATAAGCTAACCAAAAAAGTTCAAAATTTGAATGACAAATTCAACAAGAATATGTAATCCTTTAAAAGATATCAGATATGCCAGGGATATAGCTCAGTGGCACAGTGCCTGTCAGGCAGGCATGAGGTCATGAGTTCAATCCCCAGTACAAAAAAAAAGGTATCAGACAGATATATATGAAATAAAAAACTATATGAAATTTATGCATTTTATAAAATGATTATTGTGAAGACAGAGTGTCTGATATTGAAGACAAAATAGTGAATTATGACAAAGAGCTCAAAGAAGCTAAAAAGAAAATAAGAGAACAAGAGAAGAGTATTCAGCAGTTACCAGATAACAAGTAGAACAATCTAGAACTAATGAGCGTTAGAGAAAAACTTTATGACAGTACAAATGGATTTACTAACATACTTACATGATATAAGCATGGAAGATGGGCTGAGGATTTAGCTCAGTGGCATAAGTGCCTGGCAGGCAAACGTGAGGTCATGAGTTCGATCCCCAGCCCCCCCACCCCCACAAAAAAAATCATGGAAGGAGCGTCCCCAAATATAAGAAAGGAATTTAAAATATGAGTGATACTTATAGAACAACAAACAATTATGTTGGAAAAAGAAGTTCACCAGGAATATCTTTATTAAATTTCTAGACATCCAAAAAAATTGTAAAGCAGCCAGAGAAAAACAAAAACTCACATAAAAAGGTAAACTAATTAAATCACAGCAGACTTCTAAATACAAACCCTAAAATTGGGCGTTTGGCATTTGGGAGGCTGAGGCAGGAAGATCCTTGTGAGACAGAGATCAACCCGGGCTACAAAGTGAGTTCAAGGCCAGTCTGAACTACATAGCAAGGACCCAGTCTCAAAAATGACAAAAAACAAAAACAAACAAACACACACACACACACACACACACACACAAACCACTTAAAGAACTTGTAGTGAATAATTTCACCTGAAGAACAAATAATTTGCAATGCAGTTTAACTCACCTAACAAAACTATTCTTCAAAACAGATGGAAAAGGGGCTAGGGATATAGCTCAGTGGCATAAGTGCCTGCCTGGCAAGTACAAGGTCATGAGTTTGATCCGTAGTACCAAAAAAAAAAAAAAAAGAGAAATAACGTATTTCCATGAAAAAGACCAGCTCAGAAGATGTATGCATGCTAACCAGCTTTAGAAAAAAATATTTAAGAATATAAACAGAAACACTGAATTGGACACTGCTAAAGACATAGGAAACTAGTGAGGTCAATAAATAAACAGCAACAATAAACATCAGGAAAACAAAAATAAAGGATATATCAAGAGATACAAAGAAGGCAATGAATGTAAATAATCAACACATCTCAGTAATATCTTTCAATGTTAACACCCTCGACTCTTCAACTAAAAGACACAGACTGGCAGACTGGATTGAAAAACAGAATGCAACAATCTGTTGAATCCAGGAAACTCATCTAATCCAAAAAGATATCCACAGACTAAATATTAAAGTATGGAAAACAACATTCATGCAGTAGGAATGAAGACTAACCTGGAATTTATTCGAGAGAGAAAGGAGGGAGATTTAGAGACAGTGATTATAGGCAAGATTTTCTTTGTATTTTTTATTTTTTAAACTTTATTTTAAAGAGGGAAAAATAAACAAATATAAAAACAATGATATAGAGTTTCAAAACAGGATAATAAGAAATTGATAAAAAATTTTAAAACAAGATAGTAGACTAAATGATTATTATATTGTGCATTGTCTTCACAGTAGTTGCTTGGAATATAAGATACAGGCTTTCAAAGGCTTTTGCTACAGGAGCAGCTAAATAGAGTGACAACCACGAGGACTAACAAGGTGTGTGTGTGTGTGTGTGTGTGTGTGTGTGTGTGTGTGTACAAACGTGTGTGCATGCTGCTGAGAGTCAAAGCCAAGGCCTCATTTGTGCTAACCAAATGCTCTACCCCAGAGGTATATCCCCAACCCTTTATTTTTATGTTTTAGGATAAGAGAAATAATAAGACATTTGAAGTTGGTAGGAATGGCTCAGTAGACGGGGAAGATGAATGTCTCCAAAGAGGGAAGAACTAAGGTGAAAGGCAAAAAGGGATGGACCTAAAGCAGGTGATTAACGTGAAAGGGTTAGCATTAGAGATTAGCCAGGGTCATTCTGGGAGTGCACCACTAACTCAGTGTCACACATGACTATTTAATGACTTAAAATGATGATCTTATAAAATCTGTTAAAATCTGATCATAAAATAGTAATGAGCACATTTATTGAGCTGAGCCACACATGTAATAAATGCATTTTGCCAAGCACTACCTTGCTTAATTCTCCCAGAAATCCATCAAGAACTAAATTATCCTCATTTTCCAAATGAAAAAGTGGAGGATAAGAGAGGCAAAAATCTTGCCCAAAATAATATGGCTGAAATGGGAGAACTGAACTTCAACGACTGGTGCCAGATCTTACACAACTGTTAATTCCAGGGTGCCACAGAAATGTGACTCACATTTAGAACTTTAAATTTTTCAGTAGTCACATTTATAAGACTAAAAAGACACAGGTAAAGTCCAATTTTAATAATACATTTTTGTTAGTTAAGGCCTAAAGCATTATCATTTTACATGTAATTAGTATAAAACACTATTGAGATGGTTTATATTCTTTATTTGGTCTTCTTAATCTAACGTATGTTTTACACTTTACAGCACATCTCTACCTTTACATCAGAAATATGTAATGATCTCCAATTAGATTTTATAAAATTTATGCTTAAGAAAGTAGACACATATATCCATATCATTCCAAACACAAAGTTTTTCAATAGTTAAATTGAATATCTATTTTAAATTTCAGTTAATTAAAATGAAGTAAAATTTAAAGTCTATTTCCTCAGCAGCCCTTGTCACTCAAGTGCTCAATAGTCACATGTGGCTAGTGGCCACCAGTGGGTCAGCATAGCTCCAGCCTCAACAACTATGCATTCCTGATTCTCTTTCCCAAGTTCCTCCAACTTTTTCCTCAAAATATCTTTTTTTTTTTTTTTTTTTTTTTTTTTTTTTTGGTCTTTTTCCTTTTTATCGGTACTGGGGATCAAACTCACGACCACCTGCTTGCAAGGCAGGTGCTTATGCCACTGAGCTAAACCCCCAGCCCCCCTCAAAATCTCTTTTATGACTACTTATTTTTTCTTTTCAATGCACTGAAATGATTTCAGAGAATCATCCTTAAAATAATAATACGGTTTTAATTATACTTCTATTACAAGTCTGATTAGGTCAGGTATGTTATAGAGCACTTACTATGCACATGTACCAAGAACTGGCCTAAGCACTTTGCATGTATTAACTTGCCTAATGTTACATTATCATAATTAAGTGGATGCTAACACTATTTTCTTTTTTGTAAGTTACTGAGGATCAGAGCAGGATCTCATGCATACTATGCAAGCACTCTCCACTACAATAGATCCCTGGCCTCCAAGATTCTCATTTTGAAGATAAATAAACAAAGGATGAGGAGAATAATTTCCCAGAGTCAGTTACTCAGTGGAGGAGTTGGAAACAGCTCAGCCTAGCTAATTTTACCCACCCCCACTCTGTACCACTATTCTGTCTCTGTGTCACAAATGTATACATTAAAATGAGTTTGAATGATGGCATTATAAGTAGTTTTATTATCTTCTCTTTTTTAACCTACATTTCTATTGTCTACCAATGAAATGTGCCACTTTTATAATTTTTTGAACTTTTTAAATAAGTCTGATTGCTACCAGTCTGTTTTAGTTTTAGTGCATTCTTACTTAAGTCAGAAAAATAAACAAAATGACCTCTTAAATGTCTTCTGATCCCAAAAATGAACTATTCCTTTATTCCCTCTGACAGCAAACAAAAACAGTACATTCTGCTCTTCTTTGTACTGCATGACAAATGGAGAGTTTTAATTTTCCCTCTTTCATCAAATATGGGAGTGTTTTAAGCATCCTATCTTGATGGCTCCCAACCATGGGAATCATTTTCAATCTTTTAATTTTGCAAAATATTTTCTGAAAGCCCAGGGTTCCTGATTACTTTTTACATCTAGCCATTTCAACTGTGGAGTTCAAGCCTCAATAATGTATGATCGCAATACAGGAGGAAAGATAAAAGCCCAGGGAGGTTCTCTGCCAAAGAGCCTCCACACCTTTTCCCACCTACTGCTAAAACTCATCCCAAGGAAGTGATAAAGACAAAGGGATCAGTGTGCACTCTAAGGCTATGTTTTCTGCTTTTCTTCTAGTTCTTACCACTCTCTCACTCAAATCCTGATAAAATGTCTCAATGAGTCCCTCACCATCCTCCTACACTTTTAATCAGCTGTAACATCTGACTTTCCCTTTGGCCTATGAGTCCTGTCTTCAACTTTCATTTATCTCACTGCCACCATTCAGTGCAGCCCTCTCTTTAATCTCATCCTTGATAACAGTAAAATCTTCTGAAGTAACATCACAATCCCTTACCAATCTCTACTCTCACCTTTTGGCTGTGTCCACCTTGTTTATTTTCTAGTATTGCTAATCTACTCTGAGCAGGCTGCTATCTCAACCAGAAATCCTTCAGGGACTCTCTACTGAGGATATAACTTCTCAACCTTGTCTTCTATTGTTGGCCACATTATTCCACATTTCAACCAGTTGGCCGTCTTGCCATTTCAGAATGGTTTGTATATTCTACCTGAGGACTTTGGCCAGGCTCCTCCCTCCAGATGAGTTCTTTCTTCATCTCTGACCAATGAATGTTACTGATTATTCCTGCGGCAGGTCAGGAGCCAACTGTTCAAATAAATGTTTGTCACTCTATTTCTCTCTACCCCTTTATTGCCACTTCTGCACTGTTTACCCCATGTTAATCTTTATTACTGTTCCTGCATTGTTTATCCCATGTTAACCTTATGTCATTATGTATAGATCATTGTGTACATAACTTTTCTGCCCACCATTTCATAATAAATATCTACACTCCATCAAGGATACGTACCAGTCACTTTCCATACATTATCTAATTTGATTTAATTCTTTCTACAGTCCTGTAACATGGGTATTATCATCTCTATTCTACAGATCAGGACTAATGAGGCTGTCAGTAGTTAATTGACTTGCATCCTTACTAAATCAGAGTCGTTACTCATTCAACAAATTTTATTCCAATTCATGTCTATCAGATTCCCAAGCCCTGAGACTTTTAATATAGGCTAGGAGGTCCCTTTGGGAGCAATTAGCACTGAAACATCCTGGCAAGGCTGTTTTCTGTTCCCCTCTCATTTGACATAGACACATTGTACTGTGAAAAACTCACCTTTGGCTCCCAATCAGTATTTAGTCTGGATTAGTATGGATCTAAAAATGATTCATAAAGACAAACATCATACAGGATGTTTAGTTTCACTGGTGACCCTGATTATTATAAAACTGTGACAGGAACGCGAAGTCCTCCGCACAATTCCAGTATGCCACAACTCCCAGTTCTTTGCCACTTCTGTTTAGACCTCCAGTTAAACCTCTTTTTCCTAATTAGATCAAGAGCGATGTCTCAGCTTTTACAGATAGGCTGCAACAGCACCACTGCCATTAGGATCAGCCTTGACGTGGTAAAAGTCTTTAACATGAATGCCTAAAATGGGTTTACAAGAAGTTCATATGAAGATTAAGAACAGAAAAGATCTAGTCTATATTGAACTCATTTTCTACTACTTGAGGTTGGAAGCTCCAAAACTTGTTGGATCAGTTCATATTGCCAAGAGAAGAATATCATAATAATGAGTTTATTATGTTCCCTATTATTTTGGAGTCGAAGGTGTTCAGCAGCCACTGTTTGCTCAAGCAGAGTGTAAACAGAGCTTACTGATGCCTGCAGCCAATGAGTGCCCTTCCACGCCATTTACAAACTAACATGGGGTACAGAGTCCTAGAAAAGAACCTGAACAAAGGAGATGGTTTCATTTTGGGTTTAGATGTATTTTTTCCAAGCCAAAAATAGTCCTTTCTGAAGGTTTACTGGAAAGCCCAATGTACAGATCTGAAAACTGGCAACAGGATTGGAATCTTGGTGTGCTGAATGACACCAAGCTCACATTTCTGCTAGGACCATTTGCTTAAGCAGATATTAGTCATTTGAATAGGACTAAAGAAAAAATTTTCATCCAAGTTAGTGATCTTAAATACCAATATTCTTCCGTTTCTCCAAACTAAGATGATATGAACTGTTAAATGTCTTCAATGTCTCTTGTTTCTCATAGTTGACAAAGTTTGCAACAAGAACTGGCATTTGATCTGGAAGACTCATCTTCCACACAGCAGTCACCAATGTGTTTCTTAGAGAAGTGAACTTGCTTGGACTCATTTTTTTTTGTTGATTATATCACAGGCCACCAAGGCAACTGAGCCATAGAAACTGACAAAACCATCCTGTTTCCAGCCACCTTTAAAACGTGTCATAAAGTCCCACCAATTAGGGTCAGTTTTGTCATATTCATGAATTTTTCAAGTCAAACATCTATCTCCACACAAAAATCTCTACTTCTCCTTCATAATTTGCTAGGTTGTAGACAGTCTAGTGCTGAAGACACCTTACTAATTATGTAACTCCATATGGGATAGAATTGCTCTTGCTAACCAGTTAATACTGATGACTTAGCTTCTCAAAACCTTAGCTAAATTTGACATTGGGTACTACTTTTGGGCGGGTATTACTTTTACAATGCTAGACTCAAGGTATTTTTGAAAACTTTCACATTTCACAGATAAGAGAAATTTTATTGCCCTCTCCAGGGTAATTCCTGTAAGTATTTTATTGTTGCCACTGGCACGTTTAAAAAAAAAAATTTGGGACACAACCAAATACTGTTATTTTAATAATATAGAAACTACTAAATTTTGTTATTCTTAAGACTTTTCTGTGTCCCTCCAAAAATAATTTTCGAAAGATATTTTTGGTTTTAAGATATTTATTACCTATCATCTGAAATATGTTGTCAACAATTTAGAAACATTTAAAAAGACCTAGCATATGTTAACAGAAATCCAGAGAACGAGAATAGCAGAAAATTCTCTGTTAAACTCCTCCCACTTTGGATCAATGTAGAACACGTGCTAAACGGCAAACAAAGCATGCTGAGGGGAGGCAAAACTAGGAGATCACTTCATTTAGTAGCCTACAAGGAAGGTTGGTGTTCAATACCAAGGAGAGAGTCGGTGGCCTCCTACAGTTCCAGTCCACACATCTCCCACCTTCACCTTCACGCTTTTTTTTGAAATCCCAATTAAAAGCCACAAGGATTCCTACTTGGGTCCACCACTTTCTTTGGCCTTCCTAACTCCTTATCTTACCGCCCTCCTTTCCTCTTTCTATTTTGCCTCTCTGTACAGAATCTTTTCTAACTACTTTTCAGGTAATTTCACCGCATCTGGAAAACAATTCATGTCTTTCTCCTTACTCTTCCTGAGTCCAGGGACCCAGGCCACTCGTCTTCTCGGAGCTGGGACTTTTCTCGCTGAGCTCAGCACCCCAAGCTGTGAGGGTGATCTATTTCAGGAGTCTTCCAGTGGGTTGGCCTCCCCCTGACGCCAGCCTCATCCTGTCTCTCTCTCTCACACACACACACACACACACACACACACACACACACACACACCTCACCCCCAAAGATATTCAAACTCCGTGGCCTCTAAAACTGCGCCTGGGTGCCCAAGGTCTCTGCCTGGATCTAAAATATTTCTGACCAAAGTGGGGTCGGATCGGAAGGATGAACAGTACCTCTTTGCAGGCGTGAAGCTCCTCTGATCCTGTTCCCCAGGTTACCTGGAAAGCGGTCCCAGCCCAGAACAGGAGGTGCAGAAGCTGGGACTTGCGATTCTCACTTCTGCCCCCGCCTCTGGCAGAGGGATGGTGGCTGCGACCAGGCTCAGTCATCGCGTTGTCCTGAGCCGAACGGCAGTAACGGCTCAGGTGCTGCGGTGGCTGCTTCTGCTGGCAGGAGGAGGAAAAAAAGGGGAGGGAGGTACACAGGGGGAGGATGCAAGGGGCCGGGCTCGCTTCAGTCACCTCCCTGCGGCTACACCAAGGCCGCCCATCCTTCCTCCTCTCTCTGTCCTCTCCTCCTAGCCACGTCGCCTTGACAACCACATCCTCTTTCGCGCAGCGCAGGGACCGCGCGCGCCTCCGCAGCGCACCTGCGGGTTGCTATGGAAACCGCTGCCGCCCTGCGCAAGGTGCGCGCGCCCGGGATGCAACCGACGTAACCGGCGCAACCGGCAGGCGCGGGGCAGGCGCGGGGCAGGCGCGGGGCAGGCGCGGGGCAGGCGCGGGGCAGGCGCGGGGCAGGCGCGGGGCAGGCGCGCCCGGAGTGGGCGCGAAGCGCACGTGAACAGTATCCTCCGAGCAGAGGCGCCGCTGACGAACTGGCGTTTCTACTGCCCTTCCGGGCCAGAGGCTATTTCTAAGCTCCTCTGATTTCGCGAACACTGTATGTGAACCAAGGAGATGAAAATGGCCTCTCTACCCTCCAAAAAGTCTTCTGGAAGGGTGGCCCAGTAACGCGGCACCCACTGCCAGAGCCCGCTCTGGATATTTCTTCCATCCCACCAAGTCAGGCTCTGCTTTGACGTCACGCTCACTGGTCAACCCTGAAGCCTTGTACAGTTAAGCCGGGTATATCAAGGACAGTTTGCATCACCCGGCGATTTTCCAAGCACCACACGTGGGCGCCTCTGTCACCCGACCTCGCCGTTCTCTCACTGTCCTCCCCGAGTCCTGGGAAGCCTGGCCCACGCCCGGCAGGCTCTACCGCTGAGCTGTGAGCTACACCTCCTGGCCCCTCTCTGCTTTAAAATAGGAAAACCTTTCGTCAGGAGCAAGAGAGAAACTTCTAGGTCATCTTTTAGAGCTTTTTTCTTCAAATGAAGTTTTTTGCAGAAGTGCTTGGTGAGATGTGGGAGCTTTCCAAACGAGATTGGAGAGTGCAAATATAGGGCTTCCTCGCTGGCGGGGCCGCCCTTTCCCTCTTCATTCCCAGTCGCCTTTTTCTTAGGGGCTCTCTGGAGTCGAACCGCGAGGTGGCGACTCTCGCGAAGGGAATTCATCCCTGTCATAGCGGGAGCAGTGGTTGCCTGGCAACGGAAACTGGGCGTTCCAAACAATTGGGACCGGAAATCCTCGCAGAGCGCCGCAGCAGGGCTGCTGATCCGCCTCTCATCCCAAAAAGAGCATCTGGCTCTGCACTTAGGCATGCTTCCCACTCGGGACTCTTTCCAGCAACCTACGTTAGATAGCGATGACTCTTGTTTGGGAAAACCGCGGGCTTCCAAGGTACTATAGTTATTGCGCAAATTTCCAGTAGAGTCCCCAGCAGTCTCCTTTCTGTCTCTGTGACGGACACAGAGGGTAACATGAAGACCTTTAGTAAGATTACTGAGTCGGGTACCAGAGAAATCTGTCTTTTTGTCTTTATATTCAGGTTTCTTAACGTTTTCTGTTTGTAGCTGTTTTGCTTATTTTTAGTTCTGGCGACTGAATACAGAGCCTTGTGCATGCTAAGCAAGCAATGTACCACAGAGCTATACTCCTAGCACCCTCTTTCTTTTCTTTCTTTTAAGATTGAACCAAAGGTCTTCTCAATGAGCTACATCCCCAGCCCATTTTGTTTTTCATTTTGAGACAAGGTTTTGATAAACTGACTCGAATTTGTGATCCTCCTGCTTCAGCCTTCCCAGTAATTGAAATTATAGACATGTTCTACTGCCCTCAACTCAGAAATGCTTTCGAGCAGAGAGGAGAGCTCTAGTCTAGAGGAACAAAGGGTTGTTGCAGCTCACAGCAGTGATTAGTGTACACAGTGGGGCCCAGCTTTCACCCAGCTAGCTGCCCTTTACTGTTTGGAAGGCAGTTCTCCAAAGTCATATGAGATACGAAGTAAGTGGAAATCCTCTGAAATACACCAGATCATGGTTTATATATCTGTCTTCATAATACCTCTGTCTTCTAGTTAATGTCCGTGTGTGTGTGTGTGTGTGTGTGTGTGTGTGATTGTGGTCAGTGGTCAGAGAATTTAATTGATCTTTTTTTCTGGTAGAAGGGTCTGGGATATTTGAAGAGGTGCAAAATAAAGAGAATTAAATGGTAAGTTAAGCATAATAACAATGTCAAAAAGCTACCTCTTACTCAATATTTATTATTTACTATATGTCAGGCACTCTGCTTAACACAGGTGTATAGGTAAAGTAGCTAGAGATTCTGCTGTCAAGAAATTCTAGAAGAAAAGATAGATGAGCAACAGTGGCACGTGTGTTACGAGAGTTATACGGAAGTTTAGTGAGAAGTGAGAACCAAGAACCTGAAGGGAAGTTTCCCAGAGTAGATGAGTTTTGACATTCGAATATGAGTTAGCTGGGCAGGAGAGGGAACAGGTGGGATATGTTAGGAAGAAGGGAACAGGAGTCAGACATTCAAGGAAATGGGAGCAGCAGGTTCAGATACATGGGAGTGAGGTGGTAGGGCAGATTGGGGAATTGCATGGTCTCAAAGAACTGAAGTTGTGGTGTGAAGAGGTGCTAGAGGCAGGGAGTGATTAGAGCTGGAGACGTGACTCCAGTGGCTGGGTGTGCTGTGGGCCAGGAGCTCATGCTAGAGATGTGGCAGTTATGGTGGGTTTTTAAGCACTAGTGTAAGAAAGTTAGATGGGTGTTTTAGAAAGCACAGTGAACTGTGTGTGATAGCACATGCCTGTTATCCCAGCACAGTAGGAGGCTGAGGCAGAAAGGTAGTAAGTTCAAGGAAAAGGCTGGGGATATGGCTCAGTGAGAAGGTCTTAGGTTCAATCCTCATTACCGGGGGAAGGCAGGGAGCACACGTGGTATGGATTAAGTAGGATGGGAGGTCAGAGAGGAACAGTGACACCCTACCTGCAGCAGTGACATGGGATTGCAGTAAGGTGCACATTGAGAAAGATGCAAAGGGCAGGACTGATGGGATCTGGTTACTGACAGTCATGGTTTATGCTGGTGGCCCCCAGGCCTCATATATTTGCATTGTACATTTGTGATTGGTTCATTGTCTAGCACTTGGATGGATGGTGTCATTGCTACACCCATCTAGGAGTGGAGTCTGCATACAATGTAATGGCAGGAAGAAGGTATGTCTCTCTTTTGCCAGTTTCTGCCTTGCTGTTTGCAGCCCTTGGAGCCAACTGAGTATGGACTGAAACCTCCAAAAACTGTAAGAAATAAACCTTTCCTTTCCCAACTTTGGGCATCAGGTATTTTGTCTCAGTGACCAGTAAAAAGTAACTAAGACACTGACTGAATGTAGGCCCAAGAGAAGGAACAAATCTAAGATAACTTCTAGATATCTGAGGACATATTACCATTCACTGAAATGGGATGTCACAAAGAAGCAATTTGTGGGAGAAAGATGTTGAGATCATTAGGTATATTTTATTTTATGGTGGCTGTGGACCATTTAAATAAAGATTAGTTGTAGGCAATAAGGCTGAAAGTTCTGGCTGAAGATGTGGACTGGACTCATATTGTAATTATAGGAGAGAATCAGCTCATTCAGTGAATAGAAGAAAAGCAGAACCCAGACCTTGGAGAATCCCACTGTGTAAGGGGCAGAGAGAAGGCAACTGAGACATACAAGCCAGAGACCAGTGGACAACCACAGAAGCTGAATGGTCGGGGCAGAGAAAACATTTTAGAGAATTCAGTCTTGGTGCCAGAAACCTGAGTGATCACATAAGTCTGGAAAGGGACCTTCTCACCAGCAAAAGTTTCAAGGGATGCTGGAGGCAGAGGCCAGACTGCATTGGGCTAAAGACAGGATGGGAATATGGACAAAGTGCAAAGTAGAGACAGTGAGTGTTGACTCTTGAAGAAGTCTAGCTCTGAAGGAGGCTGATATGGTGGCATAGACCATGGCAAAGGAATGGGAGAGGGCTGGGATCAGAGAAAGGGGATGCAGAAAGGCATGTGTCTTTGAAAGACAAGAGAAGGGCTGGGTCTTGAGTAGAAGGGATGCCTTCTCCTGCGATGGAAGGGGAGCAATGAGCAGGTGGCACTAAACAGTCTCAGCTTTTCTCAGTGAAAGACAATCTCATCCTTGTGCTGATAGACAGGAAGATAAGCGTGTAGCTGGCTGTCAAGGAGAGTGGCAGAGAGCTAGCCAGGAAGTCTCGCATCATGTATCACCGTTCGGCTCTCAGTGAGAGTGGAGTGCTGGGTATTACTGTTCAGCTAATGTTTAATTCAGCAGAGACAGAGCACTTGCCAAATTGAGGGAAGGGAGGGTCGCAACACTGCAAAGGCTGAATGAGAATCTAATGGTGTTGGTTGTACTCACTGGAATTTGATCAGTGATTCAATCAAGATACCATTTTTAAATACCATGTGTTAGGTCATTGTGCTAAGTACCTGGAATACAGCGGTGGAAAATATGGCACCAGATTTTAAATGAAGGAAACAATTGTGTGTTTCACATTTATGCTTGTAAGGAGAACTAAATGCCTTAATGAACTTTTTCTGACATTTCTTCAATCAAATAACCCATTTGCTCACTGAAACTTTTTCTTACCTACATAGATATTGTTCCTGACTGCTTTTTGTAGTCTTCTTCACTTCTTTCAGAATACTGTGCAGTCCTCATCAGTCAGCTCATTTTTGGCCAACTTCTTTTCAGCTACTAATACAAACTCCTGCTCTGTCTTACTTATTCTGAGCTCTCTATTAAGTTACCCACTTTCCAATTTCTGTTAATGCATTAAAAATCTCACCTTGTCTTCATACCAAGGATGTTGAAACTCAAGTTCATCACCTTTTTTTTACCTGCTCCCCACCCAGGGACTTGTCCTAGTCCATCCCTTCTCCTGTTTTCCTGGCTCATTTCTATCAGTTTTCACTAAGAAAAACTAGTCCTGCCCCATATTTTTGCTCACTTGTAGATCTGAAACTGAAAAAAAAAAAAAAGAATGTAGTAAGGAGATGGATGTCACTGACAGACCGCATCAGCAAGGCCTCGTGTAGCCAGGTTGTGGATGTGATTTCTCTTTTGCAGAAATCACCATTCAAGAACCCAATTCATCTCGCTCAACAGCAGGATCCCTGGAGACGGCTCAGCTCTATTCCTAAGATCACTTCCATGAGGCGGGATGCTTATGTTTTTGATTCGAAGGTACTTAGTATTGAAAAACTATTTCTCTTTATCTTTGGTTAGGACTCATTAACATCCTTTTTGAAAAGCCAGCTGGCCCTGACTGCTTTACCCTCTTTCCTTTTGTCCCTCATCTAAAATTTTTGCCAAATCCAAAACCAATTTATCAAATCACAAAGCTTCAGGAAGTTCTCTGGAGCAAATAATTTTTACCATACATCTTATTCTTTTTATTAAAACAAGGACTGACTGTAACCATGAATGAGATGACACCAGTGAAGTCCATGTTGGGATAATGTTCCTGTGTTTCTAGTATGAGCTCACAACCCTTTAGATATAACTATAATGGGGGCAGTTATATGTAAACGAGTCAAAAACTCATTATATACAATTCAGTTTATAAGGATTTGGTAGATTTCAGGCCCAAAAGAGACTTCACTATCTTTCTGAGGAATACAAAGCCCAAGAGAACTCAAGAATCAAGTTAACCCTTGAAGCACTGACTTTCCTTGTAGATACCAAAGGATGACCTTGATTTCCGCTTAGCAGCCTTGTATGACCATCACACTGACACCTTTAAGGACAAAAGTGAGATACTGTTACATCAGGAGACCATCCAGGATACTCATCAGTAAGTTGTTAGATGTATAGTCTCTCCACCCAAAGGAAGCTGCCATCCATAGGTAAAATCTCACCTGAAAATAGCAATCTTTTGTGTAAAAGTTCTGTGTTTTTATATCAGCAATGTAATTTCTGTATTTTTAGAACAAATCCTCTAAGATTGTAAGCCAAGTATGGTAACATATGCTTGTAGTCCTAGCACTCAAGGGGCTGAGGCAGAATTGCCGTGAGTTCAAGGCCAGTTAGGAGTGTATAGTGAATTCAACGCTAGCCTGACTCCCAGTCTCCAAATAAACTAAAAAAAAAAAAGGGGGGGGGGGGAGAAAAAGAAAAAACAGCAAGCAAGCCTCCAAGATTATGATCATGTTAAAAAAAAAAAAAAAAAACTTTCCAAAGGGTAAAAAGGGACTGTGGGTCCTTTACTTTTGGGCACTCATAAAGTTATCTTTATCTCCCCTGCTCTCTCTCTGCATTGTCTGCAATTGAACCCAGGGTCTTTGCACTGAGCTGCAACTTCCCTATACTTTAGTCACTAGGCTGCCCTAGGTTACTAAGTTTCAAACAATTTTTTTTTCTGCCTCAGCCTCTTACCTTTCTCTTTCTGATTGATTTCACTCTCCTCTGTTTTTCCCCACACCTTCTTCTAGAATCATCAAGACTCAGTTTCCTGGAGAATATTTTCCATTTCCTCCTCCACCCATCATGTCCCGGGCTAACATCAGACAGTGGATCAACCCTAAGAAGGAGTCCATCCACAGCATCCAGGGAGCCATAGGTGAGGGTAGAAGGCGGCGTGGGTGGGCAGGGTAGTGACATGGTCTTTTTGAGTGGACTAGGGAATCTTGAGACTTGAAGTTACTGGCTAGTGTAATGATCAGACATTACTGAGGGTCTGGGCATGCTTGCAAATAGAGCTAGCAAATTCAGAGTCTCTCACCCTTAGGTCTAGCAAGTACTCCAGCAGGGCATAAACCTGGAAGAGGAAGACCTGTAACTACCTTGCTTCAGTCCCCCAGACTCCAGTTTCCCCAGTTATTACACGAACCTTCTTCATACAACACATAAATGTATGGGTGACTCCTGAATTCCAGGAAAGGGAAATGACCTGAAATTCACAGCTCACCCCTTTTCTTTTCTCTGCAGTGTCCCCTCATACTGCAGCCACCAATGGAGGTTATTCCCGAAAGAATGATGGTGGCTTCTTCTCTACCTAGTGGAGGTGGCCTCCTAATCACAGTGGAACATCCTGCTGCCTGTCACTATTAAACAGATTCATGCAAGGCAGTGCCTGAAGTCTTGGTTACCCATGACTACCTCTTCACAGCTCTTAAAATATACAGGAAACTTCTCGATTTCTCAAACTAGTTTTGTTGGATCTATTTGCAACTTGAAAATTCATCTTGCTGAAAAAATAAGGATTTACACAATAGTCACACTAACTGTACAGAGCCATTCACTTGTATCTTACACACCTTTATCTGGAAGCCAGTTAAGTGTATGAGAAACAAGAAATAGACATAGCCATTCTTCCAATGAACTCTTGATTTTGCAAACATTGTAACATCAGCAGCTCCAAGTAGCATTAACATATATGCAAAGCCATACTGTCCAGATTTCAGACTTCCTGGGTGTAGTTATTTGCTGTACCCTTCATTGAGAGCTCTATCTGCCTGGTCTTCTAGTCCTCTAACTCCACTGGTGTCTCCTTGCCTGGAAGAGAACTCCCTTTTTTCTGTCAGTCTATGCTGCAATACATAGTCTTGATTTCTTTTTTTAGACAATGAATGCGTTTATTGCTTTCAAGGTGTTTTTTTTAATTTTAAAGGGGAAAAAAGCACAGAAAAACTAGAAACCAATGAAGCAAACAAAAAACAAAAAAAAGCCAAATGGGCGCTGGGGATTTAGCTCAGTGGCATAAGCACCTGCCTTGCAAGCAGGCGGTCATGAGTTCAATCCCCGGTACCGATAAAAATGAAAAAGACAAAAAAAAAAATTAAAAAAAAAAAAAAAAAAGCCAAATGACAACAATAATAACGATACAGGATTTCAAAATAAGATAGGAATTTAACAATGTTTGTTATATTACATATTTTCTTCAAAATAGTTGCTCAGGTTACCAGATAGACATGCAAAATTGATCAAGCAATATGATTTCCCTTTGAGCAGTTTCTTTCCCTTTATGAACACCATTCAAGTATCTAGTGCTTGGGTTTGAAGGTACCTAAAAATCAATACACTATTGTAGTTTCTATAATTACAAATCAGGCACAGGAATTTGTTGTAGCATAAAAGACTGGACAAGAGGGGGGCTGGGGATTTAGCTCAGCGGCATAAGCACCTGCCTTGCAAGCAGGCAGTTGTGAGTTTGATCCCTGGTACCGATAAAAACGAAAAAGACCAAAAAAAAAAAAAAAATTAAAAGACTGGACAAAAACATGGCCTAGTGATGTGGGGCGTGGTGGAGCATACCTGTGATACCAGCACTTGGGAGGCTGAGGCAGGGATTACTGGAGTTTGAGGCTAGACTGGGTTACACAGTGAGTTCAAGGCCAGCTTGAACTACCCAGCAAGACAATCTAAAAATAAAAATTTTAAAAAGCCCAGTGAAATTTTAAAATATTGCATAGGCACCAGGAATTTTGATCAGTGGTATAGTGCCTGTTGGGCAAGTGTGAGGTCCTGAGTTCAATTCCCAATACCAAAAAATAAAGTACTGTAATAAATTTCCATCTCTAAGTTTGACAATGTATTACCAAGTAATTCAGATTGAAAGGCCTTTATATAGGTACTCAACTGTCAAATTTAGGGTTCTCAAACCAAACTGTCACAGTCCCTTTTCACTAGGACCCTCTAATCTATTCAGATAGTTATCTGCTTGCAATATGAAGTTTCAGTTCTCATTATTTTAAACCTGTCTCCAACGGAGAGAGGCAGAGAGTGGCAGAGAGAGAAAGGCTGCTCCCTGGATAACCACTACCTGCAGGTTATTTTCAGATACTTAGCCGAAAAAAAACAAAAACAAAAACAAAAACAAAACAAAACAAAAAAACTTTACTACTAAAAGTTAGCCTGACGAGGTGGCGCACACCTGTAATTCCAGCATTCTGGAAGGCAGAAGAAGATGCCTGTTCAAGCCCAGCCTAGATAAATTAGCAATTAAGCAAGAGAGCTGACTCAAAAAAAAAAAAAAAAAGAAAAAAAAAAGAAAAGAAAAGAAAAAGAAAAAACAAAAACATGCTGGAGACAACCCCCTGTGAAGGCCTTGGGTTCACCCCCTAGTACTGAAAAACAAGATCCTGTTGAGAGTGATAGAGCACTTGCTTGGCATGCATATGTTGAAGTTTTTAAAAATATAGAGCTCTACCAAGAATTTAAAGAAAAATACCAAAAATTTAAAGAAATATGGTGTTGCATTGCCTGTCTGTCAAGTTCCAAACCTGGAAGGCTGAGGCATGAGAATCACAGGGAATTATAGACAAAAGGGGAAGGAAAACGAAGGGAAAAAGAAGAAAAGGAAAAAAAAAGATTTAGAAGGAGAAATACATTCATTTTATCAGACCTGCATGGCCCTAATACCAAAACCAGACAAGGGATACAACTACGGCCAATATGCTCAATGAACCTAGATGCTTATGTCCTCAACATGTTGGGTATGGTGGTGGTTACACCTATAATCTCAGCTTTTGCCAGGCTGAGTTCAAGGCCAGTCTGAACTGCAGAGTGAGAATCTAGCTCAAAAAAACAAAATAAAAGTTGTGCTGAGGGCCAGGGATTTAGCTCAGTGCCATAAGTGCTCTCCTGGCAAGCACGAGGTTGTGAGTTCAATCCCCAGTACCCCTCGAAAAAAAGAAAAGCTGTGCTGGCTTATTCCTATGATCCTTGCACTCTGGGAGGCTGAGGCAGGATCACAAGTTCAAGTCCAGACTGGGGAATTTAGCAAGACACTGACTCAAAATTTTAAAAATTAAACAGGGGCAAAGGATATAGCTTGGCAAACACAATGAATTTATAGCTGGGTCCAATTTGATGAATTACAAAAAGACAAAAAACCCTCAACCAAACAGGTAACAGCAAATTGAACCCAACAGCACATTAAAGAGATTATGCATCACGACTGGGATTAATTTTAGGGATGGAATGATGATTTAACATACGCAAACACATGACACACCATGTTGTTAAGATCCAAAATGCCCCCAAAAGTCTCATTGTGGTGAAGGGGCTAGTTGTCAGCCAATGGGCTTCTGAAGGTCACTGGATGGATTCATAGATCAAAAAGCTCATTAGGAAGTGGAACCTAATTGGATGAAGCAGATCACTGGGGCATGATGGCTTTGAAAGGGTACTTTGTTCCTGGCCCCTTCCTCTTTGGCTGTCTCTGTCTCTGCTTCCTGGTCATCAGGAAGTAACCAGCCTTGCTCCACCATGATGTTCAACCTCCCTACAACACTAAAAGCAATGGAGCCAGTTGGCCATAAAGTGAAACCTCTGAAACCATGAGTAGAAATAAACTAGCCTTTAACTTCACTTTTTCCAGTACGGGGGTTAAATCCAGGGCCTTTGCCTCCACCCCTTATTTTCTTTTTAAAAACTCTAGTTAAATTGGGCAGAGCTCAGACTTTCGATCTCTCCTCAGCCTCCTAGTGTTGGGATTACAGATTTGTACCACCACTCTCAACTCTTTTAAAGAACGATAAAAACAATGTGATCATCCTAACAGATGCAGAAAAAAATTTTTGATAAAGTTCAACATCCCTACATGATAAAAACTCCGAATAAATCACGTGAAAGGAACATCTTTTGATGTAATAAACCACAGTGGACATCACAGTAAATGGGAAAAGGCTGAAAGCTTTAAGATCTGTAATAAGGAAGGGATGCCCACTCTCATCACTTTGGGTAGGTATAGTACTGGAAGTCCCAGTCAGAGCCAGCATGCAAAAGAAATAAAGGGCACCCAGATTGGGAAGGGCAGAGTAAAAAATATCACTGTGTGAAGAGAATGGTCCTGCATGTTGAAGACCTCAAAGACTCTACAAGAAAACTAGTTCAATAAATGATTTCAGTAAGATCACAGGATAATCAACAATTCAAAAATTGATAGTGTTTCCAAATGCTAATGGCAAATTATCTGAAGAAATCAAGATAAAAAAGAAAAGCTGTGGATGTATCTCAGCATGAAGGCCCTATGCTTCACAACAGATGGGCAAGCATTTTTTGAAAAATAAGCGTGAAAGGCACAGGAAATAAAACCAAAAACGGACGAATGGCATTAAAAAAGTTGCTGCATGAGGAAGGAAAAGTACAGTTAAGAGAAAAGCTACAGAATGTGAGAAAATATTTGCAGACTATGCCTGATAAAGGTTTAATATCCAGAATAAAGGCCGGGCATGGTGGCACATGCCTGTGATCTTAGCACTCTGGAGTCTGAAGCAAGAGGACTGCTGCAAGATCAAGGCCAGCTGGAGCTATAGTGAGCTCAGGACCAGGTTGAACTACGTAGTGAGACCTGTCTCAAAAAAATGAACAAAAAATTGCTTTTTAAAATTCAGGCTGGGTGCTCAGCGGCATAAGCGCCTGCCTAGCAAGTGCAAGGTCATGAGTTCAATAAATAAATAAAATACAGAATAAAGAACTCAATAGCATAAAAATAAACACCTGATTTAAAAAATGAGCAATAGACCTAAATAGATACTTCTCAAAAGCAAATGGCCAAGAGTTTATGAGAGGATACTTAACATCAGCAGGAAAATCCAAATTAAAACCATAATCACCTCACTCTTCAGAAAGGCTATTATAAAAGACTAAAGACAACCAACATTGGTGAAGATATTTAAAAAACACAAACCTTACACCATTGGTGGGAATTGAATTAGTATGACCATTATAGAAAATAATATGGAGGCATCTCAAAAAATTAAAAGCACCATGTGACTCAGCAATCCTACTAGGTATATATGTTCAAAGAAAAGGAAATAAGTGTGTGAGACACCTGCAATCTCATATTTACTGCTGCATTATTTACAACTCAAGTGTCCATTAATGTATGAATGCATCAAGAAAATGTGGTTTAAACTGCATGTGGTGGTACACATTTGGAGCCCAGCACTGTGCGAGGCTGAAGCATGAAGATGAAAAATTTGGTGAGACTCTTAGCTCACAATTTTAAAACGATGGGACGGGGTGTGATGGCCCATGCCTGTGATCCCAGCATTCGGAAGGTTGAGGTAGGATTGTCGTGAGCTGAAGGCCAGCCTGTTGATTTTAAGGGCACCAGCTTGAACTACATAGCTAGACCTTATCTCAACAAAAACCCAAAGACAAATGGATGAGGACACAAATGGTGGGCACAAATGAAAGTCTCCCTCTATCTCCATGGGTGGGGGTTTATTACACCCAGCAAACTATTCAGACATACAGAAGGATGGATCCTGTCATTTGTGACATGGCTGGTACTGGAAGCCATGTGAAATAAAGCACAGAAAGACAAAGGCACATGATTGCACTCCTATGTGGGATCTTAAAAAATAAAGCTTTTATAAAAATTGAGAGTAAAAGGTGGTTACCAAAGGCTGGGAGAAGAAAGCATAAGAAAAGGCTAGTCAGCTGCTTCCAGGCTGTAGTCATGCAGAAGTTACACTAACCTGCTGCACAGTAGCACGACACTGATAACGTACTGTATATTTCAAAAGAGCTAAAAGGAAGGATATTAAACGCTTTCACCACACACACAAAAGTTTGAGGTATGCGTACCCTGACATGAACATTAGTGTATACACCCACTGGCATGGGTTGGGGGATCACATCATACCCAATAAATGTGTATAATTTTGAGCAATTAAAAGAAACTTTAAGGGTTGGGGATTTAGCTCAGTGGCATAAGTGTCTGTTTGGCAAACTCGAGGTCCTGAGTTCAATCCCTGGTACCAAAAAAAAAAAAAAAAAAAAAAAAAAGTTTAAACGCCAAAAAAAGAAAGCAAGCTTGCCCTAGACCTCCCTGGTCATTCAATTCACTTAATCTTTGGCGAGTCCCAGTAGTCTCCATTTTTGTAGTGTACGTGTGCAAAGGCGCGCACACCGTGCTATCACACACACGCCCCTTTTCCCTGCTTAGCAGACTGCTAGCTACCTTCGGGCAGTGTTAGTGCCCTGCAGTCATCGTGACAAACCCACCCTAAAGAACAAATAGGAGAGAGCTGGGAAGAAGATTGCAGCGCGATCGTGGCCTCAGTCGCCAGGCCGCTCCAGCCCCGCAAACGGAGCCACGGTGCGTTCACTCTCAACCAGGCGCGTACCGCGGCCCACATTCAACGGGCTGGCCCCGATGTCCAGGAGCCTGGTGGCCTCACCGTGGGGCCGGGCTCAGATCAGAATCGCCTCGATAATCAGCGGCACGGGACAAACCCGGCCTCGTCTATCTGATCAATTCATCACTTCTGAGCACCGCGCCCGCAGGGCCAACTCCGGGACCTCGAGAACCACGGCGCTGCCGCCGCCCATGTGGCCTCGCCGCACAGCGCCCAAAGAAGGGGGCTTCGCAGGAGGGGAGCTTTTCATTTCGGGGCGGCCCGGCGGGGCAAGGGTCACGACCCGATCAAATAAGATCAAGGTGTAGATGGGGGAAGGCCAGGAGAAACCACTCGCTCGCCTTACACGCTCACTCACGCATCCATTCATACTCTCGGCCCACACGCACCTTACACAACACACTACGTACCACAGATCACATTCCCAGGCCGCTTTCCCTCCAGTGAAGTAGCGGAAGTCCGCGCCCTCTTTTAAAGCCTCTGCCCCGCCTCAGAGGATTCTGGGAGGAACCATTGAGCACCAGCAGAAGAGTCCAACACACCCCTTGTCAAGTGCGCTTTGCTGCCCCCGCGTGGCTCGAAGGACCCAAGGAAAAGACTTGATACACTGATACACTACAAGCCGAATGGTGGTTTTGATCTTTGTATCAGTTTATATAAAATTTCCATATTCACACCTACTTATCCTTATTTCTATTTAAATATTTAATTGGCCAGTTGAGCGTAGTCGTACATGTCTATAGTCCCGGTTCTTGGGAGGCTGAGGTAGGAGGATGATGAGTCCAGAGCCAGACGAAGCAACATCGCAAGACCTTGTTTAAACAAACAAGCCTAAATAAACAAATACCCAAATTCTGTATATGAGATAATTAAATCTCAGGGCCTCATGGTACCTGGTAAGTGTTGCAACCCTGAGCCTACACTCCTAGCCCCAGGAATAGAGTATTTAAATCCAAATACTAGATGGGCTATCCATGAAATTAAAGGCAGGAAAATATACCCATGGCCTCAGAGCTCTCTGACTGCCTAGAACTTGAATGCTGTGACATTCATACAACTGAACTTTTGTATGCACTCATATCTACTGAAACATTCTTTCAAACTACGTAAGTGAAAAATAGTAGCACGTATGTAAAGTAGAATTAGTGCCTCTCACAAGAGTGGAGCTTTAATATTTCAACTCTTTCTTCTTTTTTAATTAAGTAGGTATGTAAGGGGAGGATTAAAGCAAAAGAATTGGAGATCTTTAAGTGACTTCTGAGTCGGACATGGTGACCTATGCCTGTAATTCCATCTGGAGATGGGGGGGTGGGAAGCAAGATCAAAAGTTTAAGGACAGCCATAAAGGCAATTTAGGGCTCAAAGTAAAGTTTTTAAAGAGTTGGATGTAGCTATGGCAGAGTGCTTGCCTGGCATCCATAAGGTCCTGGGTTCAATTCCCACTGCAACAAAAAAACTCAGTGAAGAAAGTAACTTAGGAATGTATAATACTTATGCCAGTCCTATGAGGCATCTGGAATAAACTAACAGCAAAAAGTACCCATAGTAAGTGCCTGAATTCCATTAGCTCAAAAATTTTTCTAGATGCTTGAATGGTTAATCTGGTAATTGTATTTGAACAAGGAAGTTTATCACTGATGATAGATGATACTTGCATTGTAACAGCAATAGAGGGGGGGGGCTATTTAACTTATTTAATATACCTCAAATTCTATAAAAACCTCCACTCTCTCCAAGAAAGCTAGGCCATCATTCTCAACCACATCATGCAGTCAATGACCTTCACATGGAGGAAACTGGAATGATGGGATTCACTAACATGAATTAAAAATCTATGCATGAGCATAACCCAAAGGAATAATAAACAAAATTCAACAAATTTAGCATTTGACAAATAAAATGGACAAAGGTTATAGGGAAAATTTTTATTTTCAAGGATTTCTGTAGACAGTGATGAATAAAAAACTGTACTTTTACTATAAAAAGAAGCAACTTGATTCCATCCAGGGATTATGGTAATGCAAAGTAGAATCTGAGGCAATATTGCTCTCCTCTTATCTCCACCTTAATGTGCTTGCCTAAGAGGAACAGCTTTTAATTGCTAGCCCAAAGTACATGACACATCAGCCAAAGTAATGAATTAAACAAGTTTCTGTTTATCTGCTTACATAAAGTCAAGAAATTAAATAGGCCATGTGTTTGCTTTTTGCTGTAAATTGCCTTTACTTGTGCACTTTTTGGTACATTGTACTATGGCAGTATCTCAAAATATAACTCAAGAGTTTAGGTCAAGATAACCCACCCAAGAGGCTGTAAAAAGTGGCTTGTACAAGTGTAGAATGGGACTAGTTTAAAATATGAAGCATCTCTAAGGTCCAAACTTAAGAGACATTAGCTCTATTGGAAAACAAGACATAGGCTGGGGATATAGTTCAGCAGCACAGCCTGGCAAGCAAAGGTCATGAGTTCAATTCCTGGTACAAAAAAAAAGGAAAACAAGTTATTAAAGCTGGAAAATAAGTGCAAACATGCTGAACCTTGTTTCCTCGGGGTGACATTCCACTTGGCCAACAGGTTCTGAACCAACACTCTCAAGTGTAACTCTTCTTCAAGAACCCTATTTCACTAGATTCCTTTGCTTTCATTAGGAAAGTCCTCAGAAATGACAATATATAATACATGAATCACTGAAATTTACCCTGTTAACCAATTCCTGAAGAGATAACACCCACAAATCTGAGATGACAGACACACGTAGAATTTATCTGGTCTTCTATGCATTTAAAACCTTTCAAAATACTAAACTGTAAATTTCAGAACCTAAACTTCTTAGCAGCTTTCATTCTTTTGGAGTAAGCCGACAAAAGATAATTTATTGCCATAAAGAGTCAATCGCAGCTGAATTACCAAGTTTCACTGTAATGAACAATTGGAAGATTTATGTTATGCTTGTTTATAATTTTAGATCATCTCTTCCTTGTAAATAGAGACAGTCTAGGTTTCACAACTCCATTAGCTGACCCGAGGATATGAGGAGTGGAAAAGTCTTCCCTTCAAATGTTGAGTAATCTAAAATGATTTGCTCAGAAGCTATCATACTCCAGTTTTTCACTCTCAATTGCAAAGTTCTGTTTGACTTTATTCCATAAAACACTCTCATTTTATTAATGCAGCCTATCAACTGTCCAAGTATGTCAACAAACACCAGCAACTTCTTTCCCTTGAATGTCTCATGTTCCTACAGAGAATAAAACTTTCAGACAATGAAAGAGCACCTCAATCTGAAGAAAATTAAGGTTTGATCAAGAAAATCAAGCGATCAGCTGAAAATTGCCACAATCCACACTTTAAAAATGTTTGTATCTTTTATAGTATGACAAAACTCCCATCTAATATTACAATAAATTCTTATACTAGATGATTTAACTAGTATATGAATTGATATACTAATTTATTTTTCTTCTACCCTAACTGCAATATATTAAACAATTATTTCTTCAATATTCTTCAATAGTTTCTTTTTCCCCTAGTGGTGGCATTTAAAACTGAAAAACAGTATTAAGCACTAAGTAATTTAGAAAATATAAAAAAGCTTTAGGAAATAGCAACAGTTGATTCATTTTTTTCTTTTAACATTTGATTGATTGAAGTCTACTTTTGGGGATAAGGTAGAGAGAAAATGTTTTCTTACCTCAATCATTAGTTTCTAGTCTCCTCATACAAAGACAATTTCCAAATTTTATGTAAGCTCAGATTCTCTTGGCAAAACCCTCAAGCTACCAGTACATTGTAAGCTGCTTCATCTGTTCTTTTTGCAATGACAGCCATGCCTCTCTTATGTTCCCAGATGGGTACATGAATTCCTAAAGTCAATTTCTTGACTTTTCATAATTTCTATTTCCCACCTACCACCCTCCCTCACCAATTTGCCAAATCCAAATTGGTGAGAAAAAAGTGAAGTCTTGAAAATTATTTCTCTTTCCAAGAAGTCTGAACATAGCTTATGTCCTTCCCTAAGGGCCTCAGTTTGAAAAGATCCTGATGAAAGATTGAAGAACAAAATAGGTGACAGGGTTATGACGATGTTGTTGTTGTTATTTGTTTGCAGACCTGGGAATCAAACACAAGGCCTCATGTTAAGCAAATGCTTTACCACCGAGCTATGACCCCAGCCCAGGTGACTGGCTTTTAAGCAAGAGGTATATAATCTTATCACTGAGGGATGTAATTTATCTGGGCATTTATATGCTCATTACTGAGAGCTGATTTACACAGAGATCAAAGGAAGATGGCTTTCTAGAGTCCCCTGGAGCACAAATAATGTTCATGACCATGAGGAATTTTCCCTACATATTGGCAGGGACAGATGCTCTGGTGTCATCCTGGGGCATTGATGATTTTAGCTGAACTCTCCTACACTGGGTCCAGGCCTCCAGCAGGTTCTTCACTCTTGTCCCCTTGTTTGGCAGCTGATGAGTTGGATACTTTGGAATTCATTTTATAAACAAGACGTAAAAGGCCATTACAATGCAGGCGATTGCCACAGCAGCATGCAGCCTGGTTCCAATCACAGCAGCTAGCAGCAAAAAGAAAAAGAGACAAAATCACACCTCACCCTTCACAAGAGCCCTTATAGTCAAGGTGATATTCTGAAATCACTATTAAGACTAAGAGACCTATCAAGGCTCTCAAAAAAGAATTTTTTTAAATGCTACACTTGCCAGGTGTAGTGGTGCATGCCTGTAATTCCAGCACTCAGGAAGCTGAGACAAGAGGATCACCATAAGTTCAAGGTCAGTCTGGGATACACAGTGAGACCTTGCCTCAAAAAAAAAAAAAAAAAAAAAAAAAAGCTACATTTATGTCCTAAGTTCTCAGTGAACATATTTTTTGTGCATATTTTACCCTAATTTGAGAAAGATTTTGGTAGTAGTATTGCAGATGATGGTATCTCAAATAAAAAAGTAAAAATACATCTCAGTTAATTACAACAAAACTTAAAAGAATGGCACTGTATTCTCTCCAGAAAATCGGAAAATTTTTCAGTGGGAAAATATTCCTCCTACTGAAGGGAGAAATTCCAGCCCTGCCTAAAATTGCTTAACTTACACATTTTTAATTCATGGAGAATACTAAAATTACCTGAAAGCTAAAATAAGTTTAAAATATTTTTGGAAAATGATTATTTTACTGACTCTCAGATGTTGTATCAGCAACTTTTTTCTGAGTGGAAGAAAATATAATCCCAGCCCATTACATCCCCTAGTTTGTAGCACTTCACTGTCCAGAAATGGCCATCTCCTCTCCCTGTTCAGACTAACCTTACCTTTGTAAAACACACCCCAAACTCCCTTCTTCTCTGACAGCAGCCAGGTTTTGAGACGAGGTACTTTCTTGAAGTAGGCACAGGTACAAACAAAGAGCAAACCAAACACCAGAATCCCATCCAAGGAGTACACTGTCACATAAAGAAGAAAAGAAAACCTTTGGAGCTGATCTAGCTTGGGAATGTGATGCCATCTGATAGCTCTTGAGGACAAAGTGTGATATAAAATCAAGATAAGCTTTTTGCCTCCTTGGGCCTCTGGAAGCAACTTGGGTCACCAGTGGCTCTCCTGGAGCCGCCCACGGAAATGAGGCCAGGGATCTCACTCCTTCCAAGTGTGATCAAAACCACATGGTATGACCTGAAATAGGGCTTGAACACGTGTTTCCAGTGTTTCCATCAGTATGCAAAGGACATCAGCTTCAACAAGTTGGATTAAGTAATCTTCCTTCAATGGATTATCCAGGACATTGACTCAATGAAAGAGACAATGCTAGTTCTTTGTACATAAAATAAAAAATTTGAAAGCTTTCAAAAAAAGATCAAGATGAAACCTGACCGGCAGTGGCAACAGTTGATGAGAGGGAGCCAAAATCCTGGAACTTACAATGTTCCCCGTTTCCAAAAACTGCTTATAGACATCACCTCTACAACAGTTTCACTGTCTCCTCCCATCATTCCTTTTTGCAAACTAGAAATCCAAGCAGAGTGCATCAGTTTATGTGGAATCAGCTTCCCACAACCAAAAAATTGCAATGTGCAATACGCTGAGAGAAGCATAAGAATCCTTGGAGCCTGAACACAAACACTAAACATGCCTTGTTATAAATCACTCAAATAATGCTTCAATATAGTAGAAAACTTTAAACTCTTAGTTCTATTTCTTCTTTGATATGTAAATCAAGCTCTTTATTTTCTGTTAAGCACAATGAATTACCTAACTGCAAAAATACAAAACAAACAATATTGGATCACAAACCGCGGGTGGGTAATACTACTAGGCATCAGAAAGAGTTGGAGCGTTTTTGTTTTTGAGACAGGGTCTCATTATGTAGTTCAGGCTGCCTTTGAACTCAAGATCCTCCTGCCTCAGCCTCCTGAGTGCTGGGATTACAAGCATGCACCACCACATCAGGCCATGATGAGTTCTTAAAAAAAATTTTTTTTCTGGTACTGGACATTTAACTCAGACCCTCACACATGCTTAGAATATGCTTTTATTTCCTGGTTCAGATTATTTTTTCCTCTGGGTGATGTCTTTTCTTTTACTATGCATAGTATCCTAAGATCACTGACTGCCCAGCAAGTTCCAAATGGATTTTTTTATATAACCCGTGTCTGCCAGTTCTGGACCACAACTGTCTTCTATCATTAAAACTACAGCACTTCTAGGTACAATATGTTAATACATATACTAAGTTTTTATAAGAAATGACATCTTGGGGCAGGGGATTTAGCTCAGCGACATAAGTGCCTGCCTTGCCAGTGTGTGGCGTGAGTTCGATCCCTGGTACCAATAAAAAAGAAAAAGACAAAAAAAAAAAAAAAAAGAAAAAAGAAAAGAAATGACATCTCATCCCATACTTTTTCTTCTTAAATCCTGTAAGTTTTTAGACACTATGAAAACTCACAAATAGGTGAAATTTGAAATTAGTACCAGAACTATCAACAAGGCAATTTTGGAAATGTTTTCTTATGACTTTCAAATTATATTACCTAAAAGACTTTGTTTCCTCCTCCTCCAGAGGATAATTCTCAAGACTATTAATAACTCTGCTTCCTTCCCTCCCCTGGAATCTGTAAATCCTGTCCATAAAGTGTTTGAAGAGGCCCATAAAAATTAGGTCAGATCAACAAGCGACGACTACCACATCGTTTAGGAAAGGCAGTGTATAAATCCATCCCTTGCAAAACTAAGGGCTAGGATAAACTTCTAGTAAAAAAGAGATCTCCAGGTCTCGTTAATGAGCTAAAAGCTTAAAACAAAAAGAGAATGCTTTTGAAACAACTATTTGCGAAACAGGAGAACTTTTGGGAGGGCGTACATTCACATAACACACACTCCAAAGTGAGGGGATTGTTATCCTCTGTGATTTTTTGGTTTGGTCCTCTCAACTAACCTGCAATCCCTAAGTATGAGAACGGAGACGGTTGGAAGAGCCTCTCTTCCCAGGGGCTAAACAGCACAGCTACTACGGGCACTGGCTCCCCAAGGGCTAGGATAAACTTTTAGTAAAAAGAGAGAAAGCGAAGGGCAGGGACAGAAGGCTGAGCTGCAAGCAGGACAAGGGCCGGGAAACCCATATGGGTACCTGTAGAAAGGATGTGCGCAGAGGTACAAAAGGTAGAAAGGGGCTCAGAAAGACCAAGGGGGGCAGGGCCGGGAGGGGGCGGGGAGAACGGCCAAGGCCACGTTAGTCTCCGCCCCGCCCGCCACGTTTCCCCCTAGTTCTTCACTCCCACCCTCTGTGGGGGCACCAGCTCTCACCGTTGGTCATGGTGGCTGAGCCCCGGACTGTGTAAGAAGTCCGGGTTCAGCAGTGATAGCGGCGAAGACGGGAACCCGGCTCCCGCTTGACACTTCCCGATCCGGGCCTCGGCGACGGGCTGGGACAATAGTACGCAAGCGCAAGGAACCAGTGTCGCGCACCGAACGCAATTGAGTGCTGCTAGCCGATTGCCGAGCTAGAGAACCCCAGTGAGTGGCGCGCGTGTGCTTAAGCATTGTTAGGCAGTGCCCTTTGCAAGGCTTTCTGAGTAGGCTTGGTAACCGCCCTTATAGAGAAAGCTGCCGAGAAGTTAGGGCTAGATTGGTGCGTATGAAAAAAGTACATTTTGCATTGTGGTAGCCGTGTGCTTATGCGTTTATTTCAGCACCAGCCACCTGCAACGGAGGGGTTTGCATCTTCGGAGTTCACTTAAAACCTAGACAACAGGACTAAAGAAGTAACCCTGCTGTCCATTTATCCACCGTCGCCAGTGCGGTTGGCTCAGTCGCCCGCCCTGCCTTCTCACCACACTTTCAGGGTCAGCTGATTCCTGGCCAAGAAACAAATGCAAAATCATCCCATTCCCGCAGTAAATTCTAATGAAAACTGGTAATAAAATCAAGTACAATTCTAAGAGGGAGCATTAGAGAAGACCAAGTTGGGTCTGCAAAGAATTGCACATGAGAGGGCACACATTTACTACAACAAGGTCACTACTGTCTTGCCATAGAAAACCGATCACTGCTTATCTGGACGTTTTATTGAGAATATATTTTCCTTTTTGTTTTTATATGTATGGTAGTAGATTGGTTCAGTAATAAATATGTGACAGTTTTGGTGTGGGCAATAAGTTGGAGACTAGGGGGGGTGGGCAGTAGCTAAGACTGTGAGACTTGCCCTGGCCCTACAGCGCTTCCTTACTGCCAAGGGAAATCTAGTCTGCTTGCATTCCAACTTGTAAAATGAATAAAGAACTTTGTAACAAAAATTTACGTATTTCTTTTTTTTTTTTTTTTTTTTTTTTTTTGTCTTTTTCATTTTTATCGGTACCAGGGATCGAACTCATGACTGCCTGCTTGCAAGACAGGCACTTATGCCGCTGAGTTAAATCCCCAGCCCCCAAAATTTACATATTTCAGATCCCGAAACTCCCAAGTTGTCAGAAATTCTCAGGTAACTGTCTGAATAGATTTTTCTTAAACTATCAGAACAGTCTTAATTGTCTCCTGTGTTTGAATCATTTTGTGGATCACCTAGCCACTTTAACCATAAATTAACCATATTTGGACAACACTCTCCTGAAAACACTTTGACGCCCTCGTGGAAGGTATCATCAGCCTAATGATGGGAATGGGGTGGAGGGAATGGCTACAAATTCTACTTTGTAAATTGAAATCTGTAATTGCAAATATCTCCATCCTCTTTATTAGGGTTCAGGGAAAGTGAGACGATGGATTTTCAGAGGCTGAAGTTTTATTTATTTTTATTTTATTTTAATTAATGTACTTATTTATTTGTCTTTTTGAGACAGGATCTTGCTATACAGTTCAGATTGGCCTTGGGTTCATTTTGTTTTGTGTGTGTAGCTTTTTTGTTTTCCACATTCATTTTATTTCAAGGAGAAAAAGAAAAAATAAAGAAAAAAATAAAAATTTCAAATCACATCAATCAGGGAGCAACAATGGTACATACATTGCACACTGTCATCCCCAAATCATTCACCCAGACTTGGGTTCACTTTGTAGCACAGGCTGGGCTCGAATTTGCAACAATCCTCCTGCCTCAGCCTCCCAAGTGCTGGGATTACAGGAGTGCACCACCATGCCAGGTTTGCTTGACTTTTTAAATTACTCTCCCTAGTGGTCTTTATAAAGAAAGGAACTCTGCCCTTCTCTATTGGAGTGCCATCTGCTGGCTACAGCTTACTTGATTACCTAGAAGAAGAAAAGTAAAGCCACCCTAGATGAGTACCCAAGCAAACCAAAACAGTATGCAGGACTCCTTAAGAAATTATGCAGAAATGCAGAACTAAAAAAGTAAATGAAGCTGGGCATGGCCGCACAGGCCTTTCTGGATGTTAAGGCAAGAGAATCCCAAAACTGAGTTAGTCTAGACAATTTAGCAATTTAGCAAAACTCTATCTTACAAAAACATGCTGGGGCTGTATGTAACTCAGTATGAAAGCCCTGAGTTCAATCCCCCATACAAAATAAGGAGAAAAAGAGGGAGGGTGAGGGGAATGGGAAGGGTAAGAGAAGGGAGAGAAGAAAAATGTATGGAATGAAAACCTAAAACAGGCCAAATACACACAAATTCATTGTCCAAAAGAACTGTTCAGGACTACTGGAAAACAAAGTTTTGAAAAACCCAAAGCTGTGTGGTGTCATGTGCCTATAATCCTATTAAGGTTGATACATTGTGTCAATTTGAGAAGTCAAGAAGCTTAACTAAGTAACTCAGCTACTTTTCATCCTGGGGTATAAAGAACTTGCCCTTAGCTCTCTAGGATATTATCCATTGTGTCAATTTGAGAAGGTCAAAAGTTTACGGTGATTCAGCAGGGGACCAGGGTCCTTACTTTGTAAACACTCTCAGCCTAGGCAGCAGGAGGGCATGCAGATGGTGTGAGTGCTACATGCATCTAATGGGGGTTGCCTGCTTATAAGAGAAGAAAAAAAGCATACTTCCCCCTCTTTTTGCCCTTTTGCTCTTGTCCCTTTTAGTTTCTGTTGCAGCTGCCATGAACAGTTGCCTCTTAGCCGTACCACTCTGCATTGGAGCCAAATGAGTATGGGCTGAAACCTCCACAAACTGTAAGCTAAATAAACCTTTCCTTCTTTCACTTTGAGTATCAGGTATTTTGACTCAGCAATGAGAGAAAAGTAAGACAAATCCCAATAGTCCACAGAAGAACGGCTTCAAGTTTTAGGCCAACCTTGGCTACAAGTGAGTTCAAAGCCAGCCTGACTTGAAATTATATTATAAAGCCACAGTGATAAAAACAGCATGGTAGTGGCAAGCAAATAAAACAGAACAAAAGCAAACCTGAGGATCAATAGAAAAGATTTGAAAATACAGAAACAATTTCAACACTTAGCCATCTTATTTTTTATTTTTTTATTTTATTTTTTTTGTCTTTTTCCTTTTTATTGGTACCGGGGATTGAACTCATGACTGCCTGCTTTCAAGGCAGGCACTTATGCCGCTGAGCTAAACCCCCAACCCCTAGCCATCTTATCTTTGACAAAGGGGCCAAATACCTTTACAGGAATAAATGGTGCTGGCAAAACTGGCTTTCCACATGTTGAAAACTAAAACTAGACTCATGTCTCTTACCATGCACTAAACTAAAATTGAAATGATCAAAGATCTAAACATTAAAACAAACACACAAATCTACCAGAAGACAGAACAAGTAGAACTCTTGAAGACTTTGATATAGGCAAAGATTTCATGAACAAAACCATGATTTTACAAGAAATATTACAAAGAATCAACAAGTGAGATCTCATCTGATTAAAAAGCTTTTGCACAGCAAAATAAATCATCAACAGAATGAAGAGATAACACATAGTGTGGAAAAAAATTTTAGCAAGTTGTTCCTCAGACAAAGGACTAATATCTAGAGCATTAAAAAACTCAGAAAAATTATGCCTCCAAATTTAAAGACTCAATCCAAAAACAGACATCTGAAACGAAGATGCTTTTCAGATGAAGAATTAAAAACAGCAAATAAATATATGAAAAAAAAACCTTCAACATCACTGGTCATTCAAGAGATACAAATTAAAACAACGCTTAGGTTCCATCTCACTCCAGAAAGAATGGCAATGATCAAGAAATCAGGGCAGGGGATTTAGCTCAGTGGCATAAGTGCCTGCCTGGCAAGAGTGAGGCTGTGAGTTTGATCCTCAGGCCCCCAAAAAAGAAAGAAAGAAAGAAACTCATGGCTATCAAAAAATCAATCAATAAAAATGCTGGGACCAGGGATTTAGCTCAGCAGCACTGCACCTGCCTGGCAAGCATGAGGTTCTGAGCTTAATTACTAGTACAAAAAAAAAAAAAAAAAATGCTGGTGGAGCTGTGGGAAAAAAGAAACACTTCTGCACTGTTGTGGGCATGTAGACTGATGTAACTACCATAGAAATCAGTATGGAGAATCCTCAAAACACTAAAACTTGAAGTTCCATTTGACCCAGCTATTCCCCTTCTTGGGATCTTCCTGTTGTGATTTGTCTGGAAGTCCCTCCAAAGCCTTATGTGATCCTAGAAGGTGGGATTTTCAGAGGTGGCTAAATCTAAAGTTTGTGAGTCTAGTGCTAGGATTGGGAGTGTCAGTGCTTTACTCACTCTAGGGTAGATAGTCTGCCTTCAATACAAGGAAAGGAAACGAAGCTTGCTCCTCTTTTTGCTCTTGCTACTTTTGCTGTCTTCCGCTGACCCGGCTGCCAGGAACTGTTACCTCTTTGCCAATGTGCCACCCTGCCTTGCAGCCAATCGATTTCTTTCTCAAATACTATGAAAGTGCACTATCCTCACTGACCTGGTTCTCACTGATTGTTCTGTTTACCCAGGTTCTTTCATCTAAAGATATCCCTGCAATACCCACAACTTGTTTTCCTCTTTGTCCACCCGAGTGGTAACCTGTTCCGCTCCAAAGTTTCAACCCCAACCTTCATAGAGAGTTCAGAAGTTGATATCCTATTCGAAAAAGAAACAACAATTTTGTATTTCTAAAACGGATGTTCAGGACCAGGCAAGGGGGTGCATACCTGTAATCCAAGAACACTTGGAAGGCTGAGACTAGAGGATCAAAAATTTGAGCCCAATCTGGGCAAATTAGCAACTTAGTGAGAACCTGTCTCAGATTTTTAAAAAAGTTGAGGGGAAGGGGTGTGCTTTGTGCAAGGGTCTGGTTCAATTCCCAGTATTACAAAAAAACTCAGTAAATTTTTTAAAATTCAAAATTTGTTCAGTCATGTGTGTCCCACCACTTGGGAGGCTAGTGCAGGAGGATCACCATGAGTTCCAGGTCAGCCTGGGCTACATAGTCAGTTTAAGCCAGCCTAAGGAGACCCTGTCTCAACCTTCCTTTCAATTTAAAAAAATCTGTTCAGTTCTCTCCTCTATAAAATTGGGTTATAATAATATCTCCTTTCTAGGGTTGTTGCAGAATTAGGTGAATTATTATTTACAATGGTATGTCATGCAAAGTATTATTCTTTTGTATGTTGTTAATGTTGCTGTTAATTTGTTTAAAAGGTATATAGTAGTGTCTATTCTGTTGGACACTTGCTACATTTTGCAAGGGTAGAGGGAAAAAAGTTTGAGTCCTCAGAGAACAAAATACTTGAGTAAGACAGATGAATAAAGAAATCTTAGTAGAGTACAGGCATTATGTATGTAAAGACACCTTAGATTTTGGGAAATATTTGCAGAATATCCTTAAATGAGAAAACAAAATGAGAGGCTCAAAGAAGACACATAGGTGAGATCATGTTGCTAGTTAGGAGCCAAACCCAGGTCTAACTTCAAAGCTTCCTTCCACTTGTTATCACACTGCCTCAAATTTCACTACTTTTCACTGATACCGATTCTTTGATGTTTCTGTTCCAAGCATTAATGTTTCTGTCACCCTGAAAAGCCCCTAACCTCTCCACCACCATCCCCTGCAGGCATGTCTTACATCAAGTCCAAATGTCATTGGCTGTTTACTACAAGGAAGAAAGGGAGCCCCTCTGGGTTGGGGAGTCTCGATTTGACACAGACCTTCCTCAGTTCACTTCAGCCTACACTAGAGAACTGGCGTTTGTTGCCAAAAGCTTGTCAATCAAGAACAGTGGCCCTTTGTTACTGTTGTTCCAGTCATTGTGGTGAACTCTAATCAGTCTTAGGCACCATGACTATGGCCTTTGGGTTTAACAAGAAAGTAAGTTCAGTCCCAAAGGCACAGCTTACAACAAGGGCTCCATTTGAATTAGGGCCAGATTTGAAAAGGATATCAAACAGGAGTTAATTTATGCTACAAATATTTGTTCCAGGACCTCTAAATCTAAGGAATGTGCTAACATTTGGATGCTCAAAGATGAATGAGGAAACAAGATTGTGTTCTTAGTATGTTTAAGATTTAGTAGAAAAAGAAAGTTGTGTATGTAAATAACCAGAAAATACAGTGGAAAGTGAGAGATGTCAAAGGGAAATGAAAACAAAGTGCTGTGGGGGTATAAAGGAAAAACTGCTTTCAGCTAAGAGTTCAGGGAAGGCTTTACAGAGGTGCAGACGTTTTAGCTGACCCTGAAAGGCATGCGACATATCAATAGGCAGGAAAGAAAAGTATCCCAGTGGGAAAAGAATAGAGCGATTAACAGCCTAGGGAGGGCGAGTACAAGACACATTTTAGGCACAGTACCCCCTTCTTTTCTCCTTTGCTAGCTAACTCCCGAGCGTCTCAGGTCTCACTTCCCACACCATTTGCTCAAAGAGTTTCATTCTTCTACCCTTGCTGGGTCGTCTTCCCCCAAAATAAGCTTCCAAGGTATACAATATCTGTTTAATTCACACACACACACACACACACACACACACACACCTTAAACCACCTATAAAGCTCATTTACATTGTCATTTTATAGCAAGGGGAAACATTTTGCAGTTGCTTCACAAATATCTGTTGCATGACTAATTGGACATAGCCTTGTGAAACAGGACTGTAGAGTTCATGAACAGCAAAATAATAAAAGATAGGTTCTTGAATAAAAACCGCTATGGCTTTTGACTAACCACATAATACCAAAATCAATCATTAACACATCTAAGCCTCATAATAATCTTAAAAATTTAATAACTATATTTTCATCAAAATTTTTTGAGGCAGGTTCTCATGTAGCTCAGGCTGGCCTTTGAACTCACTTTGTAGCCCAAGCTGGCCTTGAACTTACATTGATCCTCCTGCCTCAACCTCTGCAATGCTGGGATTACAGGCAGGCACTACCACACCCAGTTTATCCGCATTTTACAAACCAAGAAACAGATATATTCATGGATTAGGCAAATTCTCCTAAGGTAACACAGCTGACAGGAAATACAGTGATGATTTCAAACCAAATCCATCTGATCTCAGACCATGTCTATTTAATTAAGGAGTATGGGCTTTAATTGCATAATGAGCAAATGGTTAAAAAATTCTGAACGCCATTTTAAAAATGACAATAAACCCAAAATGGGGAGTAGCATTGTAGAGGTCTACACTGTAGGGTGGAGGGTTAGAAGTGTGTGGGGTTGGGGGTAGGATTGCAAAACTTTTAGCTGAATTTGGAGTCTGATTAATGCTAGTAGTGGGTCTTTACCCCACCCCATCATTAACGCACGTGTGAAATCTACCACCAAACCACCTGCTTTCCTCGTGATCATGATCGCACTCTTGCCTTCTAAATTATTCTCTCACAGCTGCTATACTTCTGCCAAGTATCTCTGTCTTCTGCTGATTCTGGCTTTTTGTGAACAAACCTCTTTTGCCATTAGCTGCTTCTTTAGAACTCACACCACTTTCTGAGCAGTTAGCTAAGTGTCTGGCACAAGTTCACAGCCTTATTCATTCAATAATCACTTATTCAAAGTCTCCTTTTCTGGTTCCTACTGCCCTCTTAAGGCTAATTTTTTTCTCTGCATTTTTCTACCCTTCAGTAGAAACACTCCAACACTCATTCAATGCACACTCATTCTCCAGCACTCATCCAGACTTGCTCTTTATAATCAGTCTTCCATCTTTTCTACTTCCGTCCAACTACTCAAAATATTTCTTCAGGTTATTCTCTCACTTCTTGTCAAATCCAAACCCTTGGAGCGGGGATTGAGCTCAGTAGTTTAAGGGCCTGCCTGGCAAGCTGAAGGTCATAAATTTGATCCCTGGTACCAAAAGAAAAAAAAATCCAAACCCTTTTCTTAAATCTTGCAATTTCTTTCTTTCTTCCTTCCTTCCTTCTTTCTTTCCTTCCTTTCTTTCTTCGTTCTCTATTTCATTCCCTTTTCTTTTTTTTTTTTTTGAAACAAGGCCTTATTACATAGGTCAGGCTGACTTTAAACTCACTGCATAGTCCATAAACTCCTGCCTCAAGCTCCCCAAATCCTACGGTTATGGACATGGACCTGGTTTAAATCCTCCAATCTTTTAATTCCTCCCTCCCCTCTCCCCAGTACTAAATACTAAACCCAAGGCCTTTGCACTGAGCTACTTCTCCAGCCCTTTTTACAAATTGTGACACAGGGTCTTGCAAAACCCGTTGCAAAATTGTCCACATTAGACTCAAACTTTTGATCCTCCTGCCTCAGCCTCCCAGCATTCTGGAATTACAGGCATGTGCCACCATACCAACTAAATCCTTCAGTCTCTTAGTCTCTGAGGCCATAGGCATTCTTGACTGACTGCCTGCTTCTTTTTTAAACTTTTCTTTTTTGCCTTTCAAAGTATATATATACACATATGTGTGTATATATATAGATATATATAGAGAGGTTTTTTTGTTTTTTGTTTTTTTGTCTTTTTCATTTTTATCGGTACCGGGGATCGAACTCACGACTGCCTGCTTGCAAGGCAGGTACTTGTGCTCCTGAGCTAAATCCCTAGCTCCGAGAGAGAGATTTTTTTTTTTTTTTTGTACCAGGAATCAAACTCCTGATCCTGTGCTTGCCAGGCAGGCACTGTTCTCCTGAACTATATCCTCGGCTCAAAGTATATATTTTTGCTCTTTCCTCTTCATCTTTTTCTACCACTTGTACCACTCTGTCAGTCTTTTGTGTCGTCTTGATGTATTGCTTCTAAAGATCTTCCCTTTACCTCCCTTCTCTTCTGCCTTTGTAGTCTTTAAACTATCACTTTCTAGTCAATGTCTCTCATTTAATGTTCTGTAGTCCTAATTTCTCTATGAATTCCTAATTTCTCTGTGAAGTCTAGAGATCTAGATGGTTAAATTCAGACCAAACTCATATATTTCCACTGCTAATTGCTTTTTCTTATATTACAGTAATAGCATTCCATCAAATATAAATGTCTCCATCCATAACTTTCAGATTTTATTAGCTTGAAACGTCATCTCCTACAGTTTCTTTTACGTAAGTTCCTCCTTTTTCCCTTTTCTCTAGATCAGATTATAATTGTCTCTCATTTTAGGTCATTTCCCTCCTATAGTGATTTTTTTTTTGTGGGTACCTGGAATCAAACTCAGGATCTTGTACCTGCCAGGCAGGTGCTGCACCACTGAGCTAAACCCCTGGCCCCTATAGTGATTTTTTATTTAAAAAAAAAGTCCAGTGAGTTAAGTTGTATTATGAATATGTACCAACTCCCCATGATGAGTGCAATAATTATGTACTGCAAACTTGTACTAATAAAAAACAAAAAGTTTCTAAATTGTATAAAAAACAAAATAAATTCCATGGACATTGAAAATAAATCCAAGTTCGCTGATTCTTAAAACTACCCAAGAATTTCTGCAGTTTGAAGCTAAGTTTTCTTTTTTTTTTTTTTTTTTAATTTTTTTTTAAATTTTTTTTTTAAATTTTATTTAAGGAGAAAAGAAAAAAAAGCAGAGAAAGGGTACAAGTTATACAGATTTGCAGAAAAAAAAAGAACAGTAGGAAATTACTAGTTAATGGATTACATATTGTCATCTTAGAAATAATTGTTCAAGTCACAAAATTAAAGCTTGTAAAGTGGACATTCCATCAATGATACTGCAAACAGTTCTGTTCAATGATCCAATAAAACTCTGTGATATCATTTTCTATCTTATACACTTAAATATACATGCAGTTATATAGTACAGAGCACTTTCTTTTCCTCTCTTTTGTACAATGACTATTACACATTTTGGGTTTCATTGCTCCCATGGTTCTTATTACTTTTTTGGAAGAGAGTAAAACCAAATGTGACATAACAGAACAGAACCGGTCAAGTCAAAAGGGTGGACATAATAGATAATGTGAAAACATAATACAAGGTGATCAACAATGGTTACCATAATGCCTCCCGCTATCTCTAATAGAATTGCCTATATTGTTAGTTACAATACAATTGAACAAAACTGTAAAGAATAAAACCGACAAAACCAAAACATTGGAGACATTGTAGGTCTTCAAAAATAGATAAAAGTCAATGAGAATGGGCGTTATAATGAATCTCATTATCTTCACAGCTGATGCCTAAATTTTCGAACCTGATACTATCCAGCAAAACAGAATGGGGGAACATCAGTTAAAAACCAGATGGTGAGAGTAATACAGGGCTTTAAATCGAGGTAATGGAAAGTCAAAGTGGGTTACTATAATATATCCTGCTATTTTTTCCTTTAATTAAAAGGATAAAAATAAAAAAGTAAATAATGGAGTGGAGATTGAGATAAAAGAGGGCATAACAACGAAACAGCACAGATCAAAACATAACCATTTAAGCAGAATAGTGTTTCACCACCAGATAATCCTGACCTAAAAGTAGTTACCATATTATCTCTTTCCTTGAAATCCTTGAGTACAACTTCGTATACTGTAGCATTAAGTATATCAAAACAATGTAAAACCATTCAAGAGAATGACAGCATTACAGAGTATTTAGAATCGACTAACAGAAAATGAACAATGGTTTCTGTATAATCTCCTTGTCTTTAAAAGGTTTTTGCTTATACTATCATACATAATAAAATCCAGTAAGATACAACCTATTTGGACCATTGGAGACAGAAGGACAAAAGCTAGATGAGACTTCAAAACAAGATGATACTAAATCAGTATTACCTATTAAGATGTCATTTTCTCCAAAATAGCTGTTCCTACCATCCAATCTTCTCTGCCTCATTTCTGTTGAGCTCTTATTCTGTCAGTAGCTGTCAGTTTGTCTTCTTCACTTTGTTCTCTGCTCCATTCGTTGTGGCCTCCATTATTTCTGGATTCTTTGTATTTTTCTTTTTTTAGAATATCCTGCAATACTCTCTGTAGAGTTGAATTGGTGGTTGCAAATTCCCCCAGTTCCTCTTTATCCTGGAAGCACCTTGTTTTTCCATCAATTTCGAGGGACAGTTGTGCAGGATATCTCAATCTTGGCTGGAGATTATTATCTTTCAAAGCTTGAATTATTTCCCCCCAAGCTCTTCGTGATTTGATGGTTTGTGCAGAGAAATCTGCTGTAATTCTGATGGGTGCTCCCTTGTAAGTGGTCTGCTTCTTGTCTCTGACAGCTTTTAATATTCTGTTCTTGTATTGAATTTCTGGAATTTTTATTATTATATGCCTGGGTGTTGCTCTGTTTGGGTTGTAGGTAGCTGGGGTCCTGTATGCCTCATACATCTGAGTATCTTTACCTTTTGCTAAATTAGGGAAATTCTCTTGGATTATTTCTGTGAATAGCTTTTGTAGTTCATTTGTTTGTGTCCCTACTTCTTCTTTTATGTTCTTAATCCTTAAGTTATGGCTCCTCTTATCATCTTCTTGTCTTTGTATTATTGCTGTTTGTTTCTTTGTTATTTTTAAGAAGTTTTTCATTTCATTCTCCCATATTACAATTCTGCCCTCCAGTTCAGATAGTCTGTCCTTAGTTTCTTTCAAGCTGTTATGCCAGTCTTCGATAGACTTCTTAGTTTCTTGGTAGTCCCTTTGAACCTGCTTCACGTATTCTATGCTTTCCCTGTTTTCTCCATCAAACACTTCTCCCCTCTTTTTCTGTTCTTCCATTCCACCATCTGTTTTTTCTTGGGTGGTGCTTAGTATTTCTCTAACTATTTTGCATACTTCTAGCTTCAGGTCGTTGATAACTTCATTCCTGAATTGGTCTATGAGGCTCTCTATATGGCGCCTTATGTGTAATGGTGCGGTGTCTGTTATTGCCTGTTTCTCAGAATTGGGGGCCGAGGAGCCTTTCTTGTTGCTGCCTCTTCCCATATTCTCTGTTCCTTATATATGCAAGCTTATATGAGAGGCCTAGCTTCTCTCTCTGTCAGCCACAGCCTGATCGAATTGCGCCGGTTAGGTGTTTCCACTCACTGCTGCACACCAGGCAGCCTACGCGGGGGCCCGCCCCTCCCGGCCTCCGTCAGGCTCTGGGATCTGGGTTGGGCCAGCCTACGGGGTCCGCCGGCAGCGTCACGCAGGCCAGGCACTTTTCACCAATCCCGCCCGAGAGGGGAATGTGTGGCTGGAGTCGCCAGCGCGCCCTGCTCCCACAGGACTGCCCGGGCCCAGAAAGTCCGCTGGAGTCAAACTGTGGTGGAGTGTCAGTTTCTCTCACTCACCTCGCCACAAGTCAGAACATGCCTCCCTGCCTGTCCTGTTTTCGACTCCGTTCACAGACTCCCGTTCTCAGAGTTTCCGTGCGTCTCTCTCCTTGCCGAGCCGACGTAGAGGCAGCCAGCCACCGCGCGGCGGGAAACCCAAATGGCGTGGGGTCCAGCCTCAGCAGCGAGGCTTTTCTGTTCCTGTTTTAGCACCAGGACTGCATTCCAAGTTGGTTTCTCTCAGCCGAGTTCGTTCCTGAGTCAGCAGAGCATAACTCCACCTGCTTATGTCTCTTTAGTCCGCACCATACCTGGCTTCTGAGCCTAGTTTTCAGAGAGCCTCCGGTAGTTGCTGTTATCTGTCCGCCATGTTCTCCCGGAAGTCCTGAAGCTAAGTTTTCAAAGAGAACTTCAAAGTCTTTTACCCTATTTGGTTTCATTCCAGCCTCTCCATCCAATGAACTTGGTTCTGGCAACCCCCTCTGACATCTCATAGATGTTCACAGTGACTTTTCACTTTCTGTGCTTTATTTCTGCTCTGCCAAATACACTGATTTTTTTTTCCACTTCCTATTTTGGATATCAGGTTCAGAAGGTTGAATTATCCACACATCATAGTTTATGGCACACTAAGGGACCCTTTCAAAGTCCTTCACTTTTACTTGTGTATGTGTTTCATTGATCCGAGTTACACTTCCCCTATGCTGTAGCCTTAATCTCTTTCTTTTTTCAGATACTCCTGTATATTGTTTTGTATGTACATTTCTTTTTTTTTTTTTTTTTTTTTTTTTTTGGTACCGAGGATCAAACTCACAACCTTGCACTTACCAGGCAAGCACTTGAGCCACTAAGCTAAATCCCTGGCCCCTGTTTTGTATATTTTTAACTTACATAAATGGTATTGTATTATAGATCTTATTGTTTTTCTTATTTATTTTTTCTTAGTGCTGTTTGTAAACTGTACCTATCTTGCTAGGCTTTTTTTTTTTTTTTTTTTTTTTTTTTTTTTTTTTTTGGTATTAGAAATTGAACTCATGCCCTCATGCTTGCAAGGCAGGCACTGTGCACTGAGCTATATCCCTGGACCTAGTCTTTGTTTCTGAGCAATGCATTGTACTTCTCAGTCTGAATCCAACACATTTAACTTTCCTACTCCTCTGCTAATGGACACTAAATGTTTTATACTGGACTTGTTGGACAAAGCCAGTGTTGAGAACTACCCCTGTCAGTCTCAACAGCTCCTCCTAAATAATACTTGTTTCCTTCATTATTCTGAAATAAAATTCACAGATAATATAAACCACTATGATAGGCTATAGCCGCCACTGATCTCTCCCTTCCAATAATATATATATACATATATATATATTTCCCTCTAATATTTTTTAAAATTTTATTTAAAGAGAAAAAAAAGCAAAACAGGAAAAATGGTAGCAACAATACAGAATTCCAAAAAATAAATAAATAAACACTAAGAAATAACTGGTTGATAAATTACATACTGTCATCTTAAAAATAGTTGTTCAAGTTAAAAAATTAAAGCATACAATATGGACATTCAAACAGCGAGACTACAAACAGTTCTGCTCAACTATCCAACAAAAACTTAGTAATATGGTCATCTATCTTACATACTTACACATACATGCAGTTATATCCTTTACAGCACTTTCTTTTCCTCTCTTTTTTACAATAGCAATTACACATTTTGGGTTTTATTACTCCTACAATTCTTATTCCTTCTGATATTTTGTCTTTGTGTAATTTCCTCTTGAGTGTGGGCTACACTGATTGACTTACTTCTATTGAACAGAATAAGGCAGACATGAGCTGCAGCTCCTAAAATTAGGTTCCAAAAACACTATGGCTTCTATCTTTTAGGAGTTGTTTTGCGCTTTCTCACTTGTCTGCTCTGTTGGGAGCTACCCCCTGCATTGTGAGCTGCCCTTTGCAAAGGACCATATGGCCAAGAACTGAAGAAGGCCTCTGGGAAACCTAAAAAAGTGGAATGTTGCTGACAAATACAAATAATTCTAACTTTAGATACGACTGCAGCCCAAGCCAACTTCCTAACTGCAACAAGAGGGACTTTCTGGGTGCCAGAAGCACCCAGTTAAACTGTGCTCAGACTTGAAACTCACGAAAACTGCAAAAAACGATAAAATTCCCCATTTTTAAATAATGAGGATTGAACTTCAAGGGCCTGTACATTTTAGGCAAGCACTCTACCTCTAAGCCACATGCCCATCTCTTTATATTTTTTATTCTGTGATAGTACTGTATTACAAATAGCTAAATTAGGTAGAGACTGATAGGTAGTTAGGAAGGGACCAGGCTCGGAGTTAAAACAGAGTTGAGGCAAAGCAGGTTTGTGGTCAAGGGCTGAGTTGGTAGAAATGGGCTCCAAGATGAAGACTCGATGGTTAGGCCTGCAAGCCTCCCAAGAGATGGACAGCTCAAAGCTGTACTACAACTAACACCATTTCGGTCAATAAGCCTGAACATTGAATAAACAGGAACAACATAATGAATGCATAGATAGATGATCCTCACTGTATCCCTTCCAGAAATGACTTTGTTCTTCTCCACGTTATATACTATTGCTAAGTACCTTTTTTTTTATTAAATCAGAATTAACTAAGTAACTGTACTTATAATCCTATAGGTTGTAGCTTGACTCAAGATAACTTGCAATGCAATGTTACTGTATAAAAACTTCCCCCAAACCAGGCATGGTGGCACACATCTGTAATTGCTGCACTTGAGAGGCTGAGGCAGGAGAATCACCGTGAGTTCCAAGCCCGAGTGAGGTACATAGTAAGTTCAAGGCCAGGCTGAACTACAAAGTGAGGCCCTATCACAACACATACACAGAAATAAATAAATAATTAAAAAACCCCACCTAGACAAAGAGCCTTAGTGGCAACCTCTGAGAGATTTCTGTTTAAAGAAACTTTTCCTGCTGTTAGCCTCCTTTATCTTTGACTCCATTCTCCAGCATTCTGAGATATGAACTCAGTACATCAAACAGATTGGAATTACTTCCCTGTAACAACAATTATTAAATTGCCCAGACTGATTTTAAATTTGTGACTCTCTTCCTGTAGTCTCCTGAGTACCTGGGATTACAAACCTGTGCCACAATGCCATGCAAGATGCTTGTTACTCAGCAATAAATAATACATATGCCTACTAATCTAATTTGTAAAAAGCATGTCTTAGAGATATAAAGATAAAATGAAGACAATGACGGGGAAGGCTGAGGATGTAGCTTAGTAGTAGATTGCCTGTTTCAGATGCTGTTTGATTGCCAGAACCAACACCACCAACACACACACAAAAGGAGCACAACGTTGTATAACAATATGTTGTGATATGTAAATGCTCAGGTATGACTACACTGAGGGATAGGGTGATTTTAAATTCTTGCAACTACATGTAGAATCATCTTAAACCAGAAGCTACAAATGCAGACTGATTTGGACGCGTTTAACTATTTAAAGGATCACAAATGATGTTACCCGTGGTGACTTTTTTTCCTAAAAAGGACCAAAGCTTTTTGCAAAATTTTAAAAAAGTACAAAATACTAACAATTTTGGAGTAGTAATATCCTAGTAAAGTGACTATACATTTAAAAAGTGGGGGAAAGCTGTGTTTAATGTAACAACAAAGATATGTTCTAGTTTCAGATAATTATAGTTTTCTCTCATGAAATGTCCAGCAAGACATTCAGAAATAGTACTTATTGTTGCGAGGCATCACCTTTTTTGTTGTTTTTTTAAACTGGCGATTGAACCCAGGGCCTTCACACTGAGCTACAGGATATCCTTAGCCCTTTGTGTGTTTGAGACAGGATCTCACAAAGTCTCTAAAATTGTCCAGCCTGGGCTCAAACCCACAGTCCTCCAGTGTTAGGCTCCCCGAGCGCTGGGATCACAGTCCTGTGGGAGTACACCAGCTTTCACCTCTTACATTGTGGGAAATTTACTATCTCTAGTCTTCTAATAGCCACGATTTTCTGCTGATGTTCCAACCAAATCTACCTTTCTAACAAAATTTTAAATCCTGTCATTCTAGGGATACCGTTCGCATGAGAACTAACAATAAAATACATGTCTCCAGGCCCTTTGCCGTTTTCCTTTGTGATTTTCAATCCCTTCTTAGGGATAACGAGCAAAGGGCTCACCGCCCCCGTCCTCCAGGGACCTTTGGGATTCAGCCACTAGGAAGCAAAACGCACTCCATTTACAACAGTGTTGGCCGGATCTGTCCCCGCCCCTCTCCAGCGTCACCGGAAGTGACGCAAGGGAAGTAGTAAAATCAATTAGCCGCGAGTTAGTCCGGCGCAGTAGCCTTGCTGGTTGCTGGGATGGCAGATGAGGAAGAAGATCCTACCGTGAGTGGACACCTGTGTCTCAACCCTGTTTTCATTACTCCCTCAGGCTTAGTAGCAGGGGAGGAATTGAGGTCAGATTTGTTATCGTTAATGAGTTCAGCTGAGAGAGTTCGAGGCTTTGTTTGCTTTCGCCGTGATGAATGACTTATCAAATAATATGTGGGACGTCGGTCGTCAAGCGAGAGTAGAAAAGTGGCTTCTTTCTCTTTCATTTTGGTAGAAATTTGCCACATCCCTTTTGAAACGCCTAGAGAGTCATCATTAGTTATCGTATTTGCTAATGGACTAGAAATCAGGAATCTTGAATTTAAATTCTTGTTTCTCTCTGAGCAAGTTATTTAACTTTGAGCATCAGTTTTTCTTGTCATAAAATAGGATCAGCATAAGTTTTTAGCAACTAGATAAGCAGGTCCTAAGTAAATATTAATTTTACTTAATCCAGGGAGTAAACTAGTTCAGTATTAGATCTTTAACAGTAACACTGTCCAGCAATGAGACCGCATAGTCTGTTTAAAACAACACAGCCTGCCGTGGTGATGTATCACAGCACTCTAGATGAAGGTAGGAGGATCTCATGTTTGAGGACATCCTACGCTACACAGAGAAACTGTCGCAAAAGAAAAAAGAAATCTTGCCTGACTTGGAAATTGGATTAGGTTCTAGAAGATCCCTTTTGTGTTGATTTCATTTTTTTTTTGCTCCTTTAGGCTTTCTACCCTGATATCCACGTTGAAAATGGAAAAAAAGTTAATTATTAAAATGCAGACAATCACTTGACATTTCTATGTGTATATTTTAATTTTTAGTTTGAGGAGGAAAGTGAAGAAATTGGAGGAGGTGCTGAAGGTGGACAGGGTAAAAGAAAGAGACTTTTCTCTAAAGAATGTAAGTTGTATTTGACAATAATTTTATTGTAAATGGTGTAAGCTTTTGGATATATTCTTTTCCAGTAATTTTTTTGTCTGTAGTGACAATATTGTCATACTTATCTATAAAATTCTGTTTAACTTTTGAATCGTACCTAGTAACTATCCCACCCTAACCCTAATAATATAAAATAATAAAACATGGTTAATGTTTTAATTCAGGCCAGAACATACTTGTGTTAACTTTCATGTGTCTTACCTTTTCAGAGTAAAATACAGGGACTTTTTGATTGTAAGTTACAGGTAATAATGGGTCCTGGAAAAAATCCTGAGGAAAGGAAACTAAATTGGGGCTTAGGACAAAGGCAGTAAAAGGAAGATGGTTTATAGTGTGAGGGCTTAACACCTTCCAGAGGTGGTAATGTGCTTGTCTTTTGCCCTCCTGCCTCAGTAGACAGGTGCCATTCTTTTTGGCTTCAGCAGAAAAGGAGAGCTGCTGCTACGGATAGTCTGGGTCAGCCCCTGAACCCATCATGAGACTGCTCTGCATCTCCAGCTCCCTGGTTCTTTACATATAGTTATGGCGGCTGAGTGTTGGAGATACAGCAACACCAATTTCTGAATATGTACCAGATAGTTTACTTAGGGTGAGTAAGCCATGAGCAGTTCCTATATGCTTTTAAAATAGCAGGGTTAGCATATCATTTTTTTAAAACCCATAATCCTTTCCATATAATTTCTCATTTAAGAACTGGCTACTCTTTATTCCATTCCTCTGATTTGATTCATATGTGCTTTGCTATTATATCAGCATGTGAAGCAGATCCCTGCACCAGAGCTTCACAGAATCATACTTGTATTATTTAGTGTGATACTTTACTTAGATTACCATATGTTTGTGATGACAGGAGTTTGGAATGTTCACAGCTTTCTCTTTGTCTTACCAAAACATTCATATATTTTACTGACCAGGATCTGTACTCCTAAACTCTCTTTGAATTTTTTTTTAATATAACACAGAATTTGAAAGCATTCAGTGGCATTTGTTTACCCCCTTTTAGGCCCTTTAACTAAGACAATTTATATTCTTCCTATAAAACAAAAGTTTTCCTTATCCATGAGACACATTTTCCTATTGGTGAGTTCTAAAATGTTACTTATTTTCCTCACAATTTAAAGGAAATAATAGTAAATTTACGATGGAAAATCTTGATAGGCATAATTTTAGCTAAGCGATGAAAGTTAGCATCACCAGTTACACATATTGACATCATGTACCCTGATGTGAGGTGAGAGGGCACATCTCTCAGTGTCCTTTCTAATAATGTGTGACCTCAATCTAAGCATTGGAAAACATCAAAGAAACTCAGATTGGGGACAATCAAAATAACTGACCCGTGTTCTTCAAAAATACCAAAGTTTTGAAAGACAGAGAAAAGCTGATATCACAGTTTGGAGGGAGAAAACGAGGGCACCATGACAACTAAGTAGAGTGGAATCTTTGATAGGAACCTGGAATGTTTGTAAATGCAAGCAAAATTATAGAATCCAAAAGCAAGGAAAGAAATTTTTTCTTCTGTAGTTGTTTTCTTCATCCTGTATCTGGAACTAAAGGTTCTTCTCAGTGTAAAACTTAGGGATACTTCTACGCGGGGCTGACATTCTAGTAACCCCTTTTATTTCTTCCCTAGGCTTGGTCTACTTTCTTCTCTTTTTACTTCTACCAGGTTTTGCTTCTCCTAGATAGGAATCAGTCTTTCTTTTCCCTCCCTCCTTTTCTTCCTTCCTTTTTTCTGTTTTCTTGTTCTTTCCCTCTTTTCCTCCCTCCTCTTTCTTTCTAGTTCATGTTTGTATTTCATAACACATTCATTGTGGGTAGGAGTATATGTGTAGTACATGACACATTTTAATTCTTTTTACACCTCCCCTTCCCTCCATCTCTTTAGAAGTATTGTTATAGTTTCTTCTTTTCTTTCTTTCTTTTTTTTTTTTTTTTTTTTGGTACTGGGGATCGAACTCACAACTGCGCACTTGCAAGTCAGGCACTTATGCCGCTGAGCTAAATCCCCAGCCCTCTTTCTTTCTTTTTTTCTTTCTTTCTTTTTTACTTTCTCTTTTTCTTTATTAACAATTCTTGGGATTGAATCCAGGGTCTTCTCACTGAGCTATATCCACAGCTTGTTATTTTGTTTTGTTTTTTTGAGACAAGGTCTCACTATGTAATTCAAGGTGGTGGTGAAGTCAGAGCAGTCCTCCTGCCTCAGCCTTCAAAATACTGGGAATACAGGCATGGGCCACTATGCCCAGCTTCTTCGTTTTTTAAAAAGTGCAAAAGTTGGGCAGCTCAACGGCATAAGCACCTACCTTGCAAGTGCATGGTCGTGAGTTCAAATCCCCAGTACCAAAAAAAAAAACACCTTGTATACAGTAAATTGTACAAAGCTGAGTGTAGTGTCACACATTTATAATCCCAGCACGCTGGAAGACTGAAGCATGAGAATTGTAAGTCTTGAATCCACCAAGGGCAGTTTAGCACTTTGGTGAGTCCCTGTCTCAAAATTTTATTTTATCTTATTTTGGTACTGGGAATCAAACTCAGGACCTTGTGCTTCCTAGGCATATGCTATGCCACCTGGTCCACCAAAATTAAAAAAAAAGAGATTAGGGATGTAGTTTAGTGTGAGGGTGCTGGGTTCAGTTCCGGAAAGAAGTTCAAGTCGTAAGGAAACAGCTTAATGAATTTTGTATATGTGTACTTGTAATTACTCAGATTGAGATACAGAACATGTTGAACATTTGACAGCACTTACATACTTGAGAATTTCATGTTATAAATCTTCTCCCTAAAAAATGGATTCACACAAGATAATGTGTAAAATTTTCCTATATACACATGCTCCAGTGAAATTTAAGACCTAATTTGGATTTATTGTCCATAAGTTAAGAATCTGTATGGATCTTGTCTGTCCTAAACTACAAAGAAATAAGTACTACTGCTGTTTTCAGAGTAAAGGCTGTTAGAACCAAGTTGGGTGGATTCAAATTCAGGCTCCATCTCTTACTAGCTGTATGACCTTGGATAAGTCAGTTAACTCAGTGGCTCAATTTTCCTTACCTATAGCATGGGAATCATAATAGTATCTGCTTCAAAGGTTTTTTGTGAGGTTAAAACAAAACTTAGCAAAACAAACAAAACTAAACAAGGCAAACCAATGCTTAGCGCTGAGGATATAGCTCAGTGCACAGGGCCTGCCTGGCAAGTGTAAGGTTGTGAGTTCGATATCCGGTACCAAAACACAATACTTAGCATTTAAGGGTGATGCAAGTTTCAGCTATTAGCAGTTATTGTTACCACTCTGCATTAGACTTTCCTTTTTGGCATATTCTGTGCTTCCCTCATATGAAAACAGAAAAGGGTTGCTGGCAGTTGCATTTGAAATGTCAAGATTCTTTGTAGTAAGCCCTCTGCTTTCTCCTTTTGGTTACCCTGTTTGCTCCTATAAGAGGGTAATTGGAGTACTTTCTCTCATGTCCTTTCAGCTGTAATCATATTGAGATTCTTCTGCCTTCTGTTTTCCATGCCCCACTGTCTCACCCCCACGTAAAAAACTCCCAGATAATGCTACGCATTGCTAACTTTGTCTCTGTCAGAGTCTCCTCTTAAAGAGGATTGTGGGGGTTGCTGATAAATAGATAACAGAGATTAGGAAAAGAATATTCATGTTAGGATGCAGTACCTGTGAAGGAAGGGTAGAGGTTTGTTGGAGGATAGTTGATAAGGCTGGTCATAAGGCTGTCATTAAACCTTTTTTTAACATAGTCCATGCTTGGAGACAAAAAATACAACGTAAATATGTTTTAAAACCAGTATTGTCTGTAACTTGGTTCCATTCTAGTTGATATGAAAACAGTGTTGGTGAAATTGTTAAATCTGTTCCCATAAATAAAAGTGATTGTTCTTTCACAGTACGATGCATGATGTATGGATTCGGAGATGACCAGAATCCTTATACTGAGTCAGTGGATATCCTCGAAGACCTTGTCATAGAGTTCATCACTGAAATGGTAAGATTCTTTTGTAACTCTTATTATTTTTTGGAGGATTTGTTTTGTTGTAACCGGCCTTAGTTAATTGAATAAGACTAAAACTTATGGCATTCTTTTGAAATAGATTACCCATTGGGTGCCTATTTTGTGAAAGTTTCTAATTATTATTTATTGTTTTTTTGGTATCAGGGATTGAACTCATGACCCCGCTCTTGCAGGGTAGGCACTTATGCCACTGAGCTAAATCCCTGGCCATAGTTACTATTTATTATTAAGGATAGAGATTGGGTAAATGTATTCCACCCTCTCCTAAGTTTTATTTATAAAGACAACTATAAGATCATTGAACTAAATAATGTTGCTCATAATCTTATTATCAAAAATAAGTTTTTTCCTTCCAATATTTACTTAAAGGTATGTATCCAAGTGCTCCTTCCAAAGAAAACCAGTTAAAAATAACTAGACATAGTAATATAAGCCTATAATCGTAGCACTTTGGAGGCTGAGGCATGAAGGTTGCAAGTTCGAGTCTATCCTGGACTACATAATGAGTTCAAAGCCAGCTGGAAGTGCATAGCAAAACTCTATCTTAATACAAATCAAAGCAACAAACAACAACAAAAAACAGAAGATTTTTTTAAAAAGGAGAATATTGGTAAAGTTGATAACTTTATATGCTTTGTATTCAAAACACCTACGAAACATAAAGAGAAACATTTCTAATCATTTGGTAAATAATGGACAAAGTACATGGATAGAGAGTTTACAAATGACTAGTTATTGTAATTAGAAGAGAAAATCTTCAGCCTCACCAGCAATTAATAAATGTAAATGAAAATAATAAAATACTGATTTTTAAAAATGTAATTTAAACAGGTGGAGGGAGGGGATGGAAATGGAGAGCAAGACGATGTAAAAAGAATTGTTTCATGTATGTGTAGCAGCTCCCCATAATGAATATAAGCATTATGTACTGTAAACATTTACTAATGAAAATTAAAAACATGGAATTTAATGTTTCTTTGTAATAGACTCACAAGGCAATGTCCATCGGAAGACAAGGTCGGGTACAAGTTGAAGATATCGTCTTCTTGATTCGAAAGGACCCAAGGAAGTTTGCTAGGGTTAAAGACTTGCTTACTATGAATGAAGAATTAAAACGAGCTAGAAAGGCATTTGATGAAGCAAACTATGGATCTTGACACTTTTTGTACTTTCTGAAATTTCCTTATCTTCTATGGAAACCATATATAACTTTATTTTCTATAGTAATGTCCTGATATTTACATGAGAGGAAATGCATGTACATGAGAGGAAGAAACAAAATGTTCAGCCTTTATTTTCAGGTATTTGGTTTTTAGAGCATTCGATTTGAGTCTTTAATTGCCTGCCTTTCTGTGACCTGCCTTTATTGAATTACTTACTAGATTTTAATGACTACATATATGTTAAACTGCTTTACAAACCATGCAGTCCCTTCTGACCTGACATCTGAAGAGTAAACTTGAATTTATATGTTAGATGTATTCATGCCATTATAAGCTGTATTCTAGCTATTAAATATGTAAAATCTCAATGGCTTTTTTGAGTATGACAGCTAAGGCATGTGCTTCATGTATTCTGAAGTTTTTAGACAATAGTTGTCTGAGATTATTAAAGATAGTGAACTACTTTGTGTTTCTTTTAAGAAGAGGAATAGGAAACTAAGTTTTTATAATAATGTTTGTGTCTTAAAAGATAATTTGTTTTACTGTCTTTTCTGAAGATAACTTTTTTGTTTTTGAGAAACTTAAGTTTCATGTCAGTGCTTCTGTGTTAAAGCCTTTTTTTATTTAAAAGCTTTTTATCTTGTATCATACTATAGGTATTTTTAAGTTTTAGGACAGTTTATTTTCCCAGATCAAAGATTCGAAAACTAAATGCTTTCAATAGTAGGAACGGCAATGCTTAAATGGCTGATGGCAAGATAAGCATTTGGAGTAGTGTTATATTAACATATTTGTACGTACTTGTTCATTGTGGAAATGTGTACTTATTACAATCATATGTGGCTATAGAAACCCCTTGTAGTTCAGCATATACAGGTTTTAATATTTACTTAGCTTATTACATTAAATTAGTATTGCCTTTAGTTTATTTTTTTTTTTTTTTTTTTTTTTTTTTTTGTCTTTTTCCTTTTTATCGGTACCAGGGATCGAACTCACGACTTCCTGCTTGCAAGGCAGGCGCTTATGCCGCTGAGCTAAATCCCCAGCCCAGCCTTTAGTTTAAAATAAGGATTAAAATTACATTTAAAGAGGTCATTGAATGTTATTTTTTTAAACTGAACTTTTTGTTTCCATGTATAAAAACATTATAAATCTGTTTTGGGAAAATTTTAATTTCGTAATGTACAAATATAAGAAGTAAACTTTGAAAACTTAAACAGATTAATGCTTGAATTTGTCTGTGATTCACAGCCCTTCCAAACCATTATTCCGTTACTGATCATATTAAAATTCTAGCTACTTACTCTTGCTAAAAACTTTAAAAAATAATTACATAAATCAATAATTTTTTTTTCTTTTTCATTTTTATTGGTACTAGGGATCAAACTCACGACCGCCTGCTTGCAAGGCAGGCGCTTATGCCGCTGACCTAAATCCCCAGCCCCATGAATCAATAATTTGATTAAACAACTGGATTGACATTTTTATTTATTAATTTACTTCTTTTTTTTTTGTCTTTTTGAGACAGGATCTTACTATGCAGTTCAGGCTGGCCTTGAGCTCACTTTGTAGTCCAGGCTGGTCTTGAACTTGCAATGATCCTCTTGTCTCAGCCTCTCAAATGCCGGTGTTACAGGAGTGTGCCATCATGCCCAGTGTGGATTGACATTTTTATTTAAAAAAGCAAAAGCCAATTGAAAATCTGCCTGTCTTCTTGCCAGGCATGGTGGTGCATGCCTGTAACTGTAGTGCCTAGAAGACTGACAGGACTTTGAGGCCAGTTTGGGCTATATAGTAACTTTTTTTTTTTTTTTTTGTCTTTTTCGTTTTTATTGGTACCAGGGATCCAACTCACGACTGCCTGCTTGCAAGGCAGGCGCTTATGCTGCTGAGCTAAACCTCCAGCCCCTATAATAGTAACTTTTTTTTGTGTGTGTGTCTTTTTCATTTTTATCGGTACCGGGGATCGAACTCATGACCACCTGCTTGCAAGGCAGGTACTTATGCCGCTGAGCTAAATCCCCAGCCCCCTATATAGTAACTTTTTAAGACTAGCCTGAATTACAAAATGAGACCCTGTCTCAAAAAAACAAAAAAACAAAACTACCTGTCTTCTAAGATAAAAATCAAGAATGTATGGCTGAGGAATGAGGATCATAAATTCAAAGCCAGTCTGACCTACATAGTTAACTTAAGACTGGCCTGGACTACGATAATATATGCGAAACCCTATTTCAAAACAACAACAAAAATTGGAATTGGAATAATGAACAGTCTATATAATATTTTGATTTTGTTAATCAGGGCCTGCCCCAGCCTGAAAAAGCTGCTAGTAACCTGTCATGGTTTATATTTAGACGTCCCCTTAAAAGCTCATAGATGTTGACAAAAAAAAAAAAAAAAAAAACTCATAGATGTGGTTTTTGTGAGGTGATTGGACCATGGATATTTGATCCTGGGATTAAAGGTGTGTGGTGCCGGATCAGTCCACAATTTAGTTTAGCATAGCTCTGGATATAACTGAATGGATTTCCTAAAGACAAGCTCCACCCTGGGAGTGGGTGGCACTAACCATAGGCTTGTAGCCTGAATGGAATGAAAGGGAAAAGGGAGCTTGCTGCTTGCTGCTTCCTGCCTCTCCTGCCATGGCCTGTTTCTCTCCTGCCATACCATGCCGTGGAGCCAGCGGACTAGGGACTGAAACCTCTATAAACTGTGAGCTGAAATAAACCTGTCTTCCTTTAATTTGTGGGTGTTGGATATTTGTGTCAGCAATGAGAAAAGTAAAACAACTGCATTTAGGGGAGTTACACTGGGTGCCATTAATCAATATACTTAGGGGATATTTGTGAGCAGTGACTTGAGTTATGTCTCTCAGTCATTGTGTGTGTCTTACTATTTTTTCTAAATAGTTGTCTATATCGTCACACAATGAATTCATACAAAACAAAGTAGTATAAAACTGATCAAAACAGTAATGAAGCCTTCAAAACCAGATAATAGGGAAATTAACAATGGCTACTGTAATGTCTCTTGTTCTCTTCAAGATGCCTGCCCATACCTTCATGTATGTTGAAATTAAATAATACAAAACAGACTAACACCACTCCAAACAAAGAATAAAAGCATTACTGGATTTCACAGCATGATGGTAGCAAATCAGCAATGAATAACATAATTTTTCTTTTTCTTCAAGGTAGCCATTCATTTTATCATGCATAATACAATTGATTCCCATAAACTGTTTAGGAGAAGTTCTAGGCATGTATAGGCCTCTACATGTACACCCATCCTTTCTGCATTAGAAGGAAAAACAAAACATTACTAGAAAAACAAGAAACAAAAAAGACAAATAACAATAACAAAGAGCCCAAAACAATGATAGGCCTTTACAAAAAGAAGGTAGGAACATAACTAAGGTTGTTATTTTACATAGTGATCTTCAAAAGAGTTCCTTAGATCACCAGACACAAACATGCAAAATTGTTCCAATCCTATGAATGTTAACTGTTTTGTTTCAAGAACTAATGTAATTTATAGTATAATTTGTAGTATAATCATCTTAGCTATCCTAAGTGTGTTTATACAAATTTAGATATTTTTTCTTTTCCCTTCCTTTTTCTCCTTTTCCCCGAGATTTTTTTTTCCATTTGAGTAGATTCTTACCCTTTCACCATATTTATTGAGGATTTTGTATTTCATGTACTCTTAACCATTTCTTACACTAGAGGAGACTATATGGTATTTACACATATGAGTTTGATTTATTTCAATTAGTATAGTTTCAAGTTGCATCCATTTACTTATAAATATCTCAATGTGATCATTCTTTATAGCTGAGTAGTACTCTTGTATAAAAATACCACATCTTTTTTATCCATTCCGCAGATGATGGCCATTTAGGTTGTTTTCAACATCTGGCTATTACAAATTGTGCTGCTATAAACATGGGTGCACATATATCACTGTGGTATGATGTTTTCAGTTCTTCTGGGAATATGCCTAGAAGTGGAACAGCTGGGTCAAATGAGACTTCCAATCTCAGCTTTTTGAGGGACCTCCAGACTAACCTCCACAGTGGTTGTACTAGTCTACACTCCCACCAACAGTACAGAAGAGTTCCTTTTTCCCTGCAGCCTCTCCAACATTTGTTGTTGGTAGTTTTCTTTATCCTGGCCATTCTTTCTGGAATGAGATAGCATCTCAGTGTGGTTTTAATTTGCATGTCTCTAAAGACCAATGATACTATACATTTTTTCATGTATTTATTTGCCATTTGTATTTCTTCATCTGAGAAGTGTGTATTCATCTCAGATGCCTGTTTTTGGATCGGGTCTTTGAATTTTGGGGGTCTGATTTTTTAAAATTCTTTATAGGTTCTAGACAGAAGTCCTTTGTGGGACAGTTGACTAAGATTTTTTTCAAAATTCATGGGTTTTCTTTTTACTTCGTTGAAGATTTGACACACAAAATCTTTCTAATAAGATCCCAGATATTGATTCTGGGAAGTATTTCCCATGCAGTTTGATTTTTGTTCATGAATTCTCTGCCTACCTCTAAGTCTTTAAGATTTCTACCTACTTTGTCTTCCAACAGATTTAGTGTTTCTGTTTTAATATTTAGAACTTTGATCCATTTCCACTTTAGTACATGGTGATGTGTCTTACTATTTTGCTAATGATTTGGAAGAACTTTTCCACAGGACTTCAAAGACTTCAAGGTTGCAAGTGATAGAACTTAGCTCAAAACTAGCATAAGCATTGAAGGAAAGGAATTTATCGGTTTACCTAGCACAATGGCAGAGAAGGGTCAGAGCCTCCTTCAAGGTTGTGTCTTTCCATCCTTTATCCTAATGTTAGTTTTACAACCCTGGGAGTTGTAAAGATCAAGGGAGTTATACTTCTAATTCAGGAAATTCCAAGCAAAACCTATGATCTTCCTGGCTCTGGTGATTTTTTTTAGACCAGACATACTCTGGCCAGGAATAATATGAATTATATCTTTGATCTCAAGCCTCATCTTTGTGATGAAGAAGGGCTTGGAGTGGGTGGGGAAGTTGGATACTGCTAGCATAAAAAGGGAAAAGGGAGGCTGAAAAGTTAAAAATGATAGCTGTACACTGATTGGATTCATGAGTTTACTAACTAAATTCTGATAGGCAATATATCTGTTTTCCAAAATCTAGAGCTGTACTATAATGTAATAGCCACTTAATGGCTATTTAAATATAATTATATAATATTAAAAGTCCATTTCTCATCTGCACTTGATATATGATCTCAGCTAAAATCAACGTGCTGAGAGAATTGTGTTTCCTTGTGGAGGTTTTAGGACAGAACCTGTTGACTTGCCTTTTCCAGTTTCTACAGACTTCAGACTTCATTTTTTGGCTTATAGTCCCCTTCTTCAGTCATCAAAGCTAACAATATTACATTTACATCTCTTTCTTTTGCTGGGGGGTACCAGGAATATGAACTCAGGGCATTGCGCTTGCCAGGCAGGTGCTGCACTCCTGAGCTATATCCCTGGCCAATGTTACGTTTCTGACCTTTTTTTTCTTCTTGGCACTGGGGATTGAATTGAGGGTCACTGTGGCATTGGGCTACATCCATATTTTTATTTATTTTGAGATAGGGTTTCACTAAAGTTTTCATGTTGGCCTCATACTTTCAATCCTTCTGTTTCCCAAATGGTTGGGATTGTACGCATGCACCACCATATCCAGCTTCTCTGATTCTTCTGTGGTTTTGTCTTCCTCGGTGCCTCTGAAGCCACCTGGGACATTCTCTATGATTTCCTAGGACTCACCTGGTGACCAGGCTACCCTCCCTATTCCGAGTAGTTCTTGAAGTTCTTGGGGTAAAAGACTGTGAGAGGACAAGAAAATAGAGAAGAGACAAAAGCTAAGGTCAGGTGGAGCTCTGTCTCCTGATGGGAGCAAAGGAACTGCCTCCTCACTGTAGTGGTGTTTATGTATACATTTAGCAATACAATATCACATGATACTCTTTGCCTAGAAACCCATTGCTTGGATTGTCTAGGGGCTTGGTGTTTTTCTGTGCTGAAGCAGCTTCTAAAGGTGGGTTTCCCCCAGTAATTTTTGTTCTCCACCTGGATCCCACACATGTCATCAATTTCCAGCTTCAAGGGCTTCTTACAATCCACATCAACTAGCATATTCATAAGCTCTGGGAATCAGGACATGGACATCTTTGTGGGGTCATTTCTCTGCCTATGGAAGTTTGAATTAGGATCTAAGCAAAGTATCACTATTACTTTTATTTCACATGTCTACATTTCTTTTAATCTATAATAGTTCCTCTCTAATTGAAGCGCTCTGTAAAATATTACATCGTTTTAAACCATGTTTATTAGATGCTTAGAGTTTAATCTATGAAATCTGAGAATCATATTCAAAGGGATCCACCTTAGCCTATAGGCAATTAAGTCACAAAACACTGAATCATTCTGACATGTTAGAACCTGTACTGTATTTCCAAATGATGTCCAACCTAGTTCCTGACCCACAGTGGGAATTCAACAAGTGTTTAATGACTGAGGCTATTCTTTGGGATCTAAGGACAGTCCTTCATGTAAGAAAGCCTTGTCTTTCTCAACAATTCACTGCTATTGCAGCAACTAGAGTGAAAGACAAGAAGATCTAATCTTAACCACTGTGGCTGAGTATAGAAGGAAAAGTGATATCTTGGCTAACAGCTATTAAGCTTGTAGAATAAAACCTGATGTTACAGTAGGAAGCAAATACAGTCAATGCATTATCAGTGTACAAGTGATATGGTATGACAGATATTTTACTTTTCAGTGCATGTTTTCTCTCCTTCCACTTTCTTTTTTTTCCAGAAATGTAAAGATTATTTGTTTTTAGTATTGCCAAGTATTATTTATTGAAAATTTGGATGCAAATAACAATATGTCATAGAGTATGGGGGACATAAAAAAGACATAATTTTCCCTATCTCATTAGAATAAGATTCACTTCCTTCAGGTTAAACTGTTCAATTGATATAGTACAGTAGAGTGGCTTTAAACAAGAGTCATGAGTTAGAATGGCCAAGCTTGGTAGCATATGTTGGTAATCTGAGCACTGAAGGCTAAGATAATTACTGCATGTTTGAGGCCAGCCTGGGCTACTTAATGAATTCAAGGCCATCCTAGACTAGTCATAGTCAGACCCTATATCAAAATCAAAAAAACAAACAAAAACCCAACCAACCAACCAACCCACCAACAAAACCTCAGAATGGCTAGAATCTTTTTGCTTCATATTAGCTGTGTGATCTTAGGCAAGTTTTTTTTTCCAGAAAACTCTTAAAATATGAATAATTAGTAGGTTCCTTAAGGGAGATTATGAGGCTTAAATGAGAATAGAGGCAAAGCACATCATTTTGTGCTTAATTAAGGAAATAACAAAATCTAGCACCAGATCAGATTCTGCGGTATGTATGTGGGTTGCGGAAGGGTTCATTTTTTTTTTTTTTTTTTTTTTGGTAATGTGTTTTGACTCCAGAGCCCTCACACTGAGTTATACTCTTTTTTATTTTTATTTTGGAATAGTGTCTCCCCAAGTTGTCTAGGCTGGACTCAAACTTGGAATTGTCATCGTGCCTCAGCCTCCACAGCGCAGGCACCTACCCACCAGCAGGCCAAGCTAAATTCTATTGATCTAGTTCTGTGCTCCTAGTAGTGCTCAAATGTTTTATCTCTGATTAGTGTATTTTTCTAGATCTCATTTTCCCCCTAGATCTCAAATTTGATTATTCAAAGCTAGCCCAGAGGAGATGAAGGCATTCACTTGCCTCAAATCACCTCCTCCCTGTGTATAGGTAAGCATGAGTCTTCTATAGTTAAGAACAGAGGGTAAGGGGCACAGAGATAATGGGAATCTTTACCCCTGCTTTGTCACTTACAGCCATCTTCAGCTCTTTGTTTTTTTTTTTCTTGTGGAAAGGAAAGTGGACTCCAGGCCCCTTGGTGTCAGTATGTACATATTCTATCAGTTCATCTGGACTGGGCAAGCACGGGGTGTTTATGTGCTTATCAGGAGGAAGTTTGAAGTTGTTTATCTCTAAAAGGAAAAAAAAAATCTTAGTTTTTGAAGTTCCATTTGGCCAGGTGTGGTGGCATACGCCTGTAATTCCAGCACTAGGGAGACTGAGGCTGGAGAATATCAGTGAGTTTGAGGCCAGCCTGCGCTGTGAAGTAAGTTCAAGCTATCCTAATCTGCAAAAAACTGTCTCAAAGTAAATAATACATATATAAAAATTTAAAAATATAAAATAGTTCCATTTTCAGTGCTAGTTACACTATTGACTGAGAGTCAAAATTTAGAAGTAGCTTCTTAGATGAATGATACTGGCTAAATCATTGCAAGACTATTTCTAGGGTATCTGTTGTCCGAACCACTGTTTCAAGTTAAACATTCTGTAAAGCATTGTGTTTTTTTTTTTATGTCAAGACACTAGATAATGTCAAATTGTGTCACTTACTGAGAGAGTTCATAATAAAGATTTTTTCCCAAGGATTTAATCAAGCTAGGCAATTGTTCTGGCTGTTTATCTTTTGGCTTTTTGTTGTTGTTGTTGTTACCAGGGGTTGAATTTACAACCTCGCACTTGCCAGGCTTATGCCACTGAACTAAATCCCTGGCCTTGTAGTTCAGCTTTTGATTTTCCTAGAAATTAAAAAAAAATTTTTTTTCTTAGAAACTTTTCCTCAAGCTACAGCATCTTTTATCTTAGACAAAACCCATCCTTTCCAAAAATGCTTTTGGTGATTATTCTCTTTAACAATCTTTTCTCCCCTGTTTTCCCACGCTAGTGAGGCTTAGCTCTCTTTGGCTTTTGTGAGGACGAGGTTTTTACAGGTTTATACCTCTGTGTTGTTCTATAGCTCTATATAGTATCATTATACTTACTCCCTGTTTAATTCAGCTCAGTTGAGCATCATGTGTATTTGTGGAATACTATTGCATCAATGGTGTGGAAATAAAAGTGCTTACAATCAAAAAGGGTGCATAAAAGCTCTGGGAGAACTTGCTTTGTTAAGTAACTAAAAACCGCTTCAAGGCAGATTAGCTTCACAAAATGAGAAATCAAGGAAATGACAACCTAATAACCTACTGGACTCTTCAAGGAGGAAGTGGAACTTAGAGAAGGCAAGCCGAGAGAAGATTTATCTCATTAGCCTGTATTAATAATTATCCGGGAGGAGTATTAAAGAGTCAATCCTTATGCGCAGACGACTTCTCTATTTGGAAGTGATAACGCGGCCCCGCGCTATTTTGGGACACAGGGTCACCAACCCGAGCTGGGTCTGCCCCGGCCAACCACTTCTCATGCAACTGCTCGCCGGGAGCCGGTTCCTTCTCCCGGTCCGCCCGAGCGTTGGGCCCACCCAGCCGACTCTCCCTTCGTCGCAGGCACCTGCCTGGCCGCCCCTCGCAACGGGGTCCTACGGCACCTCGGAAGCGCCGCGATTGGCTGCAGCTGGTGGCTGGAGCTCAGTTCCAGCAGCGCTTGACAACCGCAATCAGCCGGAGACAGAACTGAGCGTTTGCCGGCCCGGGAGAGGCGGACGCGAGAAGGACGGGCTGACGGACTGATGGACTGACGCACAGGCAGCCGGAGGGAGGACCCACGCCAAGCCCAGACCGCCGTCCTCCGCCCCCGCCCCAACTCGGAGCCGGCAGCTTGGCGGCCCCGGCCACGGGCCTTGCAGCCGCGTTTCCTTTCCTTCCACGCTTCTCTGGGCTCGCCTCGGAGCCCTCAGGTGAGTGACCCTGGGAGACGGGGGCGCACCGCTGCACACCTCAGGTTGCCATGGTCACCCGTCGCCACCTGTCACCACCTGACTAGATCTCAACCCTAGGACCCGGGGAGAAGGGTCTTTAGTAGTACCGGCGGTGACTGGGAGGAGACGGGTTGTGGGTGAGGCCTCGGCGCCGCCGGATGAGTGACGACCTGGGAACAGCCAGGCCCCCACTCGGGGCCGCCGCGCCTGGGCCACACCTTTCCCTCTCTGCCTAGCCGCATTCTGGCGGGGTCAGAGGGACGCCTCTCGCCCTGGCCCTGTGCGGCAAGCGATCGCAGGGTTCGTGCCCACTGCGCCGCTGCTTAGGGACCTGAGGGGGGTGACTCGGTTGCTTCTTTCTTCGCCCCTCTGCAGAGACTGCGCCAGCGGGGAAGGGAGTGAGCTCGCGTCCCTTGCTGGGCCCGCCTTGGCCCGGAGAAGGGAAGGGCGCGACGGTGCGGGGCGGGGGACCGGGCGGCTGCTTGGGGCAGCCCCGCGGGGCCGGGTTTGGCCTTTCTGACGTCAGTCGTCAATGGGGGCAGGTTTTTGGGGGGTTTGGAGAGATGAGAGAGGGGGACAGTGACTGGATTTGGAAACGGGTTTGGGGCCGAGAAAAGCCTGCCTAAAAGACCTAGGAGGGTGTAGAATCATAGGGTTAAACCACTTCCCTGTATTGGGGAGAAAAAGATTGGGGCTCCAGCTCTGGGGCGAAGCGTTTTTCAAGAGCGGGAGAGTGAACCTGGTAAGCAGGGGTAACGTTTGACCAGATGAATTTGTTTTTCTTCTCTGTACCCAGACCACGCATGGTATCTGAGGGGAGCGTTTTTTGGCAACTTGGTTCTCTCTGCATAATGAAGAGTCTTTGTTCCACCCAGATTCATAGGTTGTGATCCACACATTTACGTATTTTCTTTTTGTGTGTGTGTAGAGTTCATAATGCTTCAAAAAGTTAATGCTATGAAAATATGTAGGTTTTAAAGATGCTATAAGTTTTTCACAGTAAATCCAAGCAGCTTCTTTTTTTCCTTTTTGTCTTAGTGTTGGCATGTGTTGCATTGGCATTTTACTAGAAAGGAGAAACGCCTTAAGAGCCTGTTTTCTTTTATGTGACTTATTCTGGAGGTCTTTAAGAAGATGTAAGGGAGAAGGATAAATTGTTCCTTTAGGAAAGAAAAATTAATATACAGCTGTAGAAAGGACAAGTAAGCCATTATATATTTTTAGGTAAAAACCAACAAAGTAAAACCCCTGAGTTTGTATATTTATTTATTTGGTGAGGGGCTTTTAATCTGTTTATCTTTCACCCTCCTACTTATTAGTTTTTTTCTTATTATAAAATCCAGTATTAGCAATGGGTTGCAAGAGAACAAGAGTATTGTCCTATGTTCCTAGTTACATAATTGTGTTGTCTTCTTTTTCTGTTTGTTAGTGTTATATTGAATTTATTGCTAACTTACTGAATGAACACCATGTGATATACTTAATATGTGCTGCAGTTTGAAAAACACTTCAAAACAAGTATGAAAAGATGTGCAATTTCCCTTAGTATTTCAGTAATCTAGAAATCAGATGAGATTTAATCTTTTCTTTGCTACTGATTGCAGTCTTTAGAGAGCTATTTTACAATTGCCTCTGATTTTTGAGTCTATAGAATGGGGTAATGTTTGCTTTTGTTTTAGTCTGGGTGGCCTATGAAGTTGAATAAAATAATGCATATGAAAGCACTTTGGAAAAAAATTTAAGGTATCTGTTGATTACTTTTGAATAGAGGGGAACGTTGGCAAGGATGATTAAATTTTTCTGCATGATCTATTTAACATCTCTAGGACCAGGACCTTATTTCTTTTTTTTTTTTCTTTATCTATACCTGGGATCGAACTCACGACTGCCTGCATGCAGTGCCTGAGCTAAATCCCCAGCCCCAAGGACCTTATTTCTTATGGTGGCCTTAAAGCGCTCATGGGAACTGTTCAGGTGCATTCCCATTGTTTGGCAGATATTCTTTATTACTGTGATGATATGGAGAAAAGGGTGTTTTCTTCCTATATGTGGGTCAGACTGGCTTTCTTTGAAATAAGGCTACTGCTAGTAGCTGACTTGAGTTATATTTGGTATTAAATAATTCTCAGTATGGGTTTTTTTTTTTTTTTTTTTTTTACTAAGGTGTCATTTTGTAGCTCAGGCTGGCCTCCAACTTGGGCAATCCTGCAGTCTCAGCCTTCCATGTGCTGGAATTATAGGCATGCACCATCATGCCTGGATCTTGGTTCTTGACTAACGAAGAAATAACTTACTCTATTTCTTCTGACCTATGCTTTCCAATTTGAAGTATTTTAATCATTAGACATGTGCTTCGGCGTGTGAGGAGATAAGCCTGTCTTCATATAGCATGGCACACATTTATGGAATTGTCATCAGTTTCTATAGGGTTTTGTGCATGCTAGGCAAGCACTCATCCACTGAGCTATATCCTCACCCCTCTTTTTTCATTTTAAAATTTATTTTTTTTCCACTTTTTTTTTTTTAATTGGTACTGGGGATTGAACTCATGACCATGAATTTGCAAGGCAGGCGCTTATGCTGCTGAGCTAAATCCCTAGCCCCTTCATTTTAAAATGTCAAGCTAGGGCCTCACTAAAATTGCCTGGTCTGGATTTCAACTTGCCATCAGCCTCCCAGAATGTTGGGATTACAGGTGTGCACCATGGCTTTTTTTTTTTGGTAGTCTTTGTGGTTTTTTTTTTTTTTTTTTGTCTTTTTTGGTTTTTATTGGTACCAGGGATCGCACTCACGACTACCTGCTTGCAAGGCAGGCGCTTATGCCACTGAGCTAAATCCCCAGCCCCTAGTCTTTGTGTTTTAAGTATATTATTTTCATATATATGTTTATTTATTTTTATGGTGCTGAAGATTAAACCTATGGCCTTAGGCCTGCAAGGCAAGAATTCTACCACTGAGCCCCATTTCCATCCCTTCATATACAATTCTTTTTTTTTTTGTCTTTTCCCTTTTTATCAGTACCGGGGATTGAACTCACAACTGCCTGCTTGCAAGGCAGGTGCTTATGTCGCTGAGCTAAATCCCCAGCCCCCCATATATAGTTCTTGAGTCTAGATCTTCACTCCAAATCCAGTGATGGCCCACATTTGTGAATACTTCAGTTTTGAGACCACTGTATTAAATGATGCAATCATATATGTTAACTGAATTTTTTTCTACTTGAGTTTAGGTCTATTAAATCTAAAATATTACAAAATATTACACACTTGTTTGAAACCTTTTATGCCTTATCTTGTTCTCCGTAGTCCACTGATCATTGTATCACAGGTATGCAGCCTCATGTTAGAAAACAATACACAAAAGTTTTTAAAATGATTATTGACCTTAAAAAAATATAACTAGGAGTCTCCATTTGTAGTTTTTTATTTTTAAGTTTGTATTCTTTTTCCCCTTCTGAACTTGTGATCTTCCTTCCTCAGCTTCCTGTATAGCTGAAATTACAGGGATGGTCACCATACGTGGATCCAAAGAATAGTACCGCAGCTCTATTAGAGCACCTCATTAGAAAGGCTTCTCTTTTTTTGAAGTGGGGAGTAGGAATGAGGGATGGTCTTGCTAAGTTGCCCCAGGTTGGCCTCAAACTCAGCCTCCTGCCTCAGCATTGTGAGTAGCTAGAATTACTGGTACTGCCTACTGTTTCCTTTGATGCATCATCCTTAATCAAGGATATGAACTCTGAGGGGAAGAAATTACATTTACTGAGTATCAGTCATATACTTGCCATTCTACTGGGAGCTTTATCTCATTTTACCAATCAACATTTGATTTTTAAAGAAATACTATATAAAAAAAGGATATAAAAATTTATACTACTTATATTTGACCCATTTAATTCTAATCACTTTTTTTCATGGCTAAGTACTGTATTTTAGGATTCTCACTGATTTGTTGGGGGGGAGGAAATCTTATAGAAGCAAGCTAAAATTGGAGGGTTTTTAATTTTATTTTATTTAATTTTATTTTATTTTTAGACAGCCTCACTATGTGTTTCAGGCTGGCCTTGAACACCCTTATGTATCCCAGGATGGCCTCAAATTTTCACTGATCCTCCTGCCTCGCCTGAGGCTCCTCTCCTGCCTCAGGCTTCTGAATGCTAGGATTACAGGAATGTAAGACCATGCTCATTTAGCGTTTTAATGTTAATTTTTGGCTTAAGTTTTTTTTTTTTTTTTGTCTTTTTGAGATAAAGTTTCACTGTCCAATTCAGTAGACAGCATCAGCCTCTCAAGTGTTGGAATTACAGGTGTGTGCCACCATGTCCAGCCTGGCTTATCATTTTTAAAATATTATTTGGAAACTTTGGAGGTAGAATTATGTTGTTTTACTTTCCAGGCTTTTTTTTGGTACTGAGGATTGAACTCAGGACCTTGCGCTTGTCAGGCAGGTGCTTGTATAGCTGAGCTAAATCTTCAGCCCTGTTTTTTCTCAATCTTAAAAAGTCTTGAAAGTGACGTTCTTTTTTTTTTGGTACCAGGAATCAAACTCAAGACCAGGCACTGTACCACTGAGCTATATCTCCAGCCCTTAAAGTGAAATTCTAGGAAATATAAAAACAGTATTTCACAAATATGTGATACCAAGAAAATTTAAGTATGTTCATCGTAAATTGCCAACATTATAGGAAAGTGTTAGTTTTACTGTAAATAGTTGCTGACCACACTATACCACATCTGGAGAATTGGGTGCTTCAAGAGAGAGACTCAAAGACATTCAGAGATGACCAGGGTAGTAGGGGATGTGGAAGCTGTTAGTGAAGAAAGGTTTTTTGTTTTGTTTTGTTTGGTTTGGTACCAAGGATTGAACTCATGACCTTGTGCTTGCCAGGCAAACATTTATGCTGCTGAGCTAAACCCTGGGCCCAAAGAATGGTTTTTGTAATAGTTTGTGGAACAATATATATAAGATCCAGGAGTAATGCCTAATGTTTTTTGTGTTGTAAACAGTAATTAATCTTGTTTGGGGGATTTTTCTTTAGTCAGTACCTTTATATAAAGTAGACTTTTGAGATCTAATTCTTTTTCATTTTTATAGATTTTTAAATTTTAAAATTGTATTCATATAGGCAATAATATAGATTATAAACCATATAGGAAATAGAAATGATAAAGAATTTAAAAATTTCCCTCCAATCCCTTCTCCTTTCTAAAATGCCTTCATCTCAATCTCATTTCTTTCTTCAGAGGTAACTACATTGAACAGTCTGGTGTTCATCCTTCCAGACCTTTCTTTGCCTTTTTATGTAGATAAAAGAGATACACCCTTTCTCTTTTAATAGGTCTGTTTATATTTAGTCAACAAATAGTTATTGATACCTATTTTCTGTTATGACTATTTTAGGATGTGTAGCCATCATTGCATTAGTATTTTACAGTATGAATTATCACCTTAACAATTGTTATTTAACAGTTTTGCTATTGATGAGAGTTCAATTTATTTTTTGTTTTTCTCAATGACAAGCAGATCTTCAAGGGACATCTTTATAGGATTTTGTTGTTGTTTGTGTTTTTTCCTTCTATGGGGACTGAACCCATGGTTTTCACACTGAGCCTTATCCCCAGCTCTGTTTTCAGTTTTTGATTTTGAGCAGGATCTCATTAAATGGTTTACTTATCTAGGCTGGGCTCTAATTTATTGTCCCCTGTCTCTTCCTCCCAAGAGAGTAGGGTAAGGGAGGTACAGCTTTGTCTGTGTATCTTTATATATATTTGCAGCCTGAGTTCCTAGATGAATTGAAATTGATAACTCAGAGGATATTTTTTCATATGTAAAAATTTCATTCAATCATATGGTCTGCCTTGCATTACATTCTTAACAGTAGTGTGTGAAAGGGCATTTATCCTTAATCTTACCAACATTAGAAGTAGTAGGTGTGTACGTACTTATTTTAACTAGAGTTTTACTGTGTTGACTTATAACTCTTGATGCAACCTCGCAGGTAGGACTATAGGCACATGCCAACATGCTCAATTTATCACGTTTTTAATTTTTGCAAAACTAGTACGTCATAAATGTTGGCCTTGTTTAGTAATACAGTTGACCAGACATGTTTCAAATTTGGGAATTTTGCAGTTTTTGCATAGATTTTACTGGCTAAGCATCTCTAATCTGAAAACCCCATACTGTATCCAAAATCCAAAATTTAATGGGAGCATTTCAGATATTTGGATTAAGGATGTTTAGTCTGTACTAGTGAGGTTGACTTTCTTTTAATTTATTGGAATGTGGTTTTATGAATTTTTGTTTGCTTTTTTCCCAGGACTGGAGATTGACCCTAGGGCCTCCCGATGTGCTAGGTAAACACTACCACTGAGCTACATCCCCAGCTCTTTCAATTATTAATATTTTTGTTTTGTTTTGTTTTTAGATTTTGAGACAGGGCCTTACTAAGTCACTAAATTATCCAGGCTGGATTTGAATTTATGATCCTCCTGCTTCAGTCTCCCTAAGTGCTAGGACTGCTAGCCTGCACCACCATTCCCAGATCACTTTGTTCACTTTTCAATTGGAATTTTTTGGGTTTTTGATTTGGAGAAGCTATTTATATATTTTAGGTGATAAACATTTAATTATTTTATGTGTATTTTAAATAACTCTAATTTACGTCTTGTTATTTTTATTTGTGGTCCCTTTTAAGTTGTGGCAAATTTAGTGAGTGAAGGTTTCTATTTTATGTTTTCAGGACCTTGCTTTATTGTCCAGATTGGACTTGAATTCACTGAGTAGCCCAAACTGGCTTCAAATTTGCAGTTCTGCTTTAGCCTTCCTAGTGCTGAGATCACAAGTGTATGCCACTACACCCTGCTAAAAACTGACAAGAATGAATTTGTTTTTATTTACTTTTTCTGGGTTTTGTGACTTAATTGAATAGTCTGAGTTAAAACAGTTTTTTATTTTGTAGAATTTTAGTAGTTGAGTAAATATACTTATATTTATGTATTTAAATACGGAAACATAATCTCAAAGATGGAAATATTTCTAAAAAATCATATTTAAATAAGATATGAGAAGAGATTTTGGATTATGAAAAAATGTAAATCACTTTGAAATACAGTTTCTTTGGGACATTTCCAAGTCCTTCCAGTGATTTGCAGGTAACTGGTTATTCATATAATCATTATTATTTAAAAGTAATATTTATACATGTATAAACTAAAAGGCTTGAAAGGATACTTAATGAAAAGTCACCTGCTTATTCTTTAGTTATTCAGTTTATTTCTTGGACACAACTATCATTACCAATTTATTCTTTTTCCAGAGATATTTTATGTATATGTAAGCAAAGAGTATAATGTTAATTGAATTCTTTTTATAGTTGGGTAAAGCTGCATATGGTTTAAATATAGGTTTTTTTTTTTCAGTATTGAGATTGAACTTAAGGGCTTTGTATTGAGTTACTTCTCCAGCACCTTTTTATTTTGAGACAGGATCTTGCTAAATTTTAAATTGTCTAGACTGGGATTGAAATTGCAATCCTCCTGGGGTGCTGGGATTATAGATGTGCACCAGCATGCCTGAGTATAATTTGTTTCTTTAGGCCAAAATCATTCATAGTTCCAGAAGGTAAATTAGAATAACTACTGAATATACAAGAGCTGTCAGCAGTAAGGAGAGACATATGTGCATTCCTGCTGCAGACATGAGGTGATGAGCAGACATGATGGTATGGAAGTACATGAAGTATGGTAGTCTAAAGGGACCTTCTTTTGTTTGTTAAATGATCTAAAGGAAATCTGTTTTCTTTCTTTAATTGACCTTATAAATGAAAGGCTTCTGACATTCTCCTCCCTTGGAATATATACTTTCTATTATTAAAGTGTAGATTAAAGCAAATTATAAAATTTGAAAGGAAATCATAGAAATTAGAGTTGTAAATTCTCTTTTCATTACCACAAAGTTTATGTTAGTATGTCCTAAGTCCCTTGACCTTTTACATCTGAATCATTCTTAGCCTCATGTTTTCCTTCTTTCATAATCTGTCTTTTAAGTAAGTAACAGCATTTCAAAGGAACATTTAAATCATATCTATTTATAGTTGGGTAGAAAGCTGGCACTGATTTTTCATGAACTTTTGTATCTCTGTGGAAATATATATAATATATATATTTTATTTTTTCTTATCTATTGATATTTTACCTTTAGTCTTAGATTTCTAAACATAATTTTATTTCTTGCCCCTTAATACCTCTTTCTAATCTTATTTCATTGGCAGCAATCAACTGGAGTCTATAGAGACTCCATCTGGAATTTAGTTTCTGTAGAGGTTAATTGTATCTAAGTACTGAAATGCTAACTACCTTCCAAAGTTTCCAGATACCCTTATTTTTAAGAAAATTACCTCATTCAGATATTGGATAAAAGTCTGTTTTGTAAAGGAAAATTCAGAATCATGTTTTGTGATTTTTTTTTTTCAAGAAGTTGTCATTTAATATGGAAATACTGGCATTCTCTGGTTTTTGTTTTTTCATTTTCAATGGAATAAACCCTCTATTGTAATTGCACCCTACTGTGCAAATTCTGTCTAGTAAGCACATTATTCATATGTAATGGGCTGGCAGGTCTACCTAAGATGCTTGCAGAGTTGACTTAGGCAAAATAATTGGATCAGAGAGACTGTATCTTTTTTTTTTTTTGTGCTAGGAATTAAACTCAGGACCTTGTGTTTGCCAAGCAGGTCAGGTACTTAACGCCACTGAGCTAAACCCCTGGCCAAAGCTGTATCTTTTTGAAAATCTTTAGAATAGATGGAAACAAAAGTGTACTTCTATACTTTTGTATAAATATTTCACCAGTGATTTTGCATTTCCATTTAATTCAACTAATGTTAGTATACATTTTTGTATGCATGTCATTTGAAAAGATAATTTTAGATCCAGGCATGGTGACCTGAATCTATAGTCCTAGTTACTCAGGAGGCTGAGACAAGAGGGTTGGGTGAGCTCAGCAGTTTAAAACTAGCTTGAGCAACATAGTGAGACCTCTTTTCAAAACAAATGCCAATTGATAATTTAATAATTTCTGAGTTAGTTAAGTGTTATGAATTTATGAGCTTCCCTTTGAGAAAAGTCAAAGAATTTGTCATTGAATTATGCTCAATGACTTTAACTTTGTAGTGATAAACAGTTTTAGAAGATTATAAAACTATCTAAAATTACTTGTTTTTGTATGTTAAAAATATAACTACATTAATAATATATCACTTCTAAATTAAGTAGTTAGGATTTTGGGACCCTCTGTGAATATTTCAGTAACACGGAGGGATTAGAGAAAAGAGTAATTGTAATCTACTGTATTTTCCTGAAAATAAGACCTAACTGGTAAATAAGCTCTAGCATGGCTTTTTAGAATGCATGTAATATAAACCTTGCCACCAGTCCCAGTTAATAACACCAGATTGACAGAAACATTTAGTACATCTGATGCAACACAGGATGAACATACTGAATTATAAAATAATATTAATGTATAATCAAATATAAACATATTATTGACATTACTTAAAAGATAATATAAATTATTATAAGTATTTGTAAATACACAAATAGGTGTATTTGAATGAAAAGTAAACATCTGTATAAACAGATGAACTCAAGGCTTATTGCCAAATGACCAGCTGGAGTACAGACACAATGCATGAATAATATGAGCACTTGTTAACAAACAAATGTGGTTGGTCTAATGTGAATCTTCATAATTCAATACATTGTGCATTGTAATGTGTGTACTTAATGCACTCATGTGAAATAAACATTTTCTGAAATTTGATGTCTGTTGTGTTACTTTTGTGTTGACCATTATTCTTGTCATTTTTGTTGTCGCTCCTGCCTTGAAACTCGTCAGTTCCCACTGATTTAATGAAAGCTTTGTGAAGCCTGCAAAAGGTGACAATGGATGAAAAATTCATGGGTTAAAATCAATGCTAGCTGTGTTGTCAGTGCACTGTGAGCAGGCTACATGGACAAGAAGTGCTCAGTTAAAAAGAGCTCTGTTGCTAGACATGAGTGATTGGGGCCAATGGGTCCATTTCTATAGGAAATGGAGTCACAAGAAATTCAGGCTGGATTTCTGGATTTGGAGAGTTATGATGTATCAAGATGACATGATTATATTTGAGTAAAAGATTTTTGTATATGAAAAAATCAGACATCCTCTGAAAAATAAGCCCTGTTTCATCTTTTAAAGCAAAAATTAATATAATAATCTTTTTTGGGGGAGGTATGGTATATATCATCAGGCACATGGCTGTGTTTATATTGTATCCAATGACAGCAAAGCTTATTAATGATAAAAATTCTGAGCTGAGTGATTAAAATACCACACTTTTCCACTGGGAATTTCACAGTATAGAATTAAAACTTGTCTTTTTTTAATTAAGTGTTTTTTCAAATCTGACTCAATTCTAGGTTAACTGCAATATATTTTGTTACCTATTCAAAAATCAGAGTAATACATGTGTTTCTTTTCTTTTCTTTTTTTTTTTTTTTTTTTTGTCTTTTTCCTTTTTATCGGTACCGGGGATTGAACTCAAGACTGCCTGCTTACAAGGCAGGCGCTTATGCCGCTGAGCTCAATCCCCAGCCCCCTAATACATGTGTTTTTAAGAACATAACTAGGTGTGGTGGCACATGTCTGTAATATTAGCATGTGGGAGGCTGAGGCAGAAGAATTGCTGTGAATTCAAGGCCAGCCTGGGCTACAGAGTGAGTTCAAGGCCACCCTGAACTACAGTGTCTCAAAAAAAAAAAACCAAAAAGGTAATACAATTTTTGGCTAGGATAGTGCTACATGCCTGTAGCACTATGGAAGACTGAGACAAGAAGATGGCAAGTTTGAGTTCAGCCTGTGTAATTTAATGACTTAGTAAGACTGTCTCAAAGTAATAAATTTTTTAAAAAAAGGTCTGAGAGTGTTATGGTAATACGTGCCTCCAATTCCAGGATTTGGGAGGCTGATCAGCATTGCTATGAGTTCAAGGTCATTTCTGGCTACATAGTTCAAGGCCAGCCTCAACTACATGGTAAGACCCTTCTTTAAAAAACGAAGCAAAAAAAGGGCCAGAGATTTAGCTCAGGGGCTCAAGCGCTTGCTTGGTAAGCATGAAGTCTTGACCCATCCCTGGCAACCAAAACAAAAAACAAAAAACAAAAAAACCACTAGGGATTAGTCCAGTGGTGAGCCTTGGGTTAAATTGCCAATGCTGCCCCACCACCGCTAAAAACATTTCTCAAGCTGTATATGGTGGTGCATACCTAAAATATCAGAATTGGTAGATTGAAGTAGGAGGATTGGCAGTTTGAGACCAGGCTGGGATACACCCACCCACTCACACACACATACCCAGTCTGCCAAGAAAAATATACATACTTCGGTAGTTTACTTGTACTAATAAATGTTTAGAAGGTAATGGCCACCACTTTGAATACGTCTTATGATTGTGGAGGCCAACAGTAACATGTATTAATCTCATGATATCTCAATAAATTTAGTATTAAAATATTTACACTTTTTAATTTTCCCAATCTATTTTTTGGGTGAACTTTGTATATATATATGGGAAGACCCTGTCTCAAAAAAATATATTGCTTTGTCTCTGACCAAAAATGATTGTAGCATCAAATATATAGTCATGCAGGGTATTGTGGCACATGCCTGTAGTTTCAGCTATTGGGAGCTGAGACAAGAAAATCACTTGAGGCCAAGAGTTCAAGGCCAGCCTGGGCAGGGAAAATTGAACTTCTGGTTATGAGAAAAGTAGGTCTATTGTCATAAATTGCACTCTAGAATTACTTTATATTTAGACTGAATGTTGAATATGAGACCTGTAAAATATTTATTTTGACTTATATTAGAAAATTGCAATTTCATTCCCACACTAAATTATATGGTTGTCATGTGGTGATGTAAATGAAGTACCCTCTAAGATCTCAGAGAATTGGAATAGTAATTTTTTTCTGAGAATTAAATATTAAAAGCTTTTTTTTTGGCTAGGTAATTATCCAATGAGTTAGGAAAATACTAAAATTGGTAATTAGTGTACTTTAAATGTAATCTCTGGGAGAGAATTCTGAAATGCAGTCAGAGTTTATTGGGTGGAAGTCTTGTTAATTTTATTGTCTCATCTTTTTGACATCGTCAATGAAAAAGAAGATGGCAGTCAGCTTAGAAGATGGCAAAAGAAAACCCAAGTAGGCAGTTGGCTTGTTAGAACAGAGTTTTGACAGGTATATTTTTATCTGAAAAGGGATAAGCTTAGTCTGATGTCATTCAATATTTGGGTCATATAATTATCTTACCACCCTCTTTCCCCATTTATTCTAGCACCTTCTCTACATAAGAGAATATACTCATCTGCCGATGAGAGCGTTCTAGTTGGCTAGACATTTGCATTTCATATTATAAAAAAATAAATTGACGAAAAGTAAAGAAATTAAAAAGCCATGTCTACATGTATGTGTTTATGTCTCTGTGAGCTTGGTTAAAGTAAGTAGATCTTGTGAAAAAGATAATGCTTATATCTTGTTACATCTGTTGTAATTTCTTTATACCAGTCTTTTGCATTATATTTGAAAACTACAACAGTGTAACTCATTTTAATTGCATGGTTTCATTAGTAAAATGAGAACGTTAACCTAATGATATTTATAGTGCTTCTATTTCTCTGTCTTTATTTCATAATGTGTTTACTCAGTTGTATCACTGTAGACCTATAGGTAGAAGTTAGAAGGAATTATAGAGCATTGAAATATCATTGATATTACCAACTTAAGTAAAGTTGCACTTTTTTTTCAGAACTGGCGTTGAACTGAGATCTGGTCTTGCTAAATTGCCCAGGTTGGCCTTTAACTTGCAGTCATCCTGTCTCAGTCTCCTAAGTAGCTGGAATTACAGGTGTATGTCAGCACATCCAAATTAAAGTATATTCGTTATTACCAAGAATTTTTTTAAAGGCTGATTTTTATTTTTATTTATATTTTTTGGTACCAGGGATCTAATTTACAACCTCAGGCGTGCCAGGCAGGTGCTTATACTGCTGAGCTAAATCCCAGGCCCCATATTACAGAGAATTTTAAACATGTATAAGAGCAACCCCACTTAGTGCCCATCAGCTCACCTCAATAGTCATGATCATTCTTTTTTATTTTTTGATGCAAGAGCTTGGTGTATAGGGCTGGGGATTTAGCGCAGCGGCATAAGTGCCTGCCTTGCAAGCAGGCAGTTGTGAGTTCGATCCTCAGTACCGGTAAAAAGGAAAAAGACAAAAAAAAAAAAAAAAAAAAAAAAAGCTTGATATATAATTTAGGCTGACCTTGAGCTCCCTTTGTAGCTTAGGCTGGCCTGAACTCTGAGATTCTCCAGCCTCAGCTTCCTGAGTGCTGAGATTACAGCCATGCACCATCACACCCAGGGTCATGATCATTCTTGTTTCATTTTTTTTCTTTTTGCCTCTGTCCTACATATTTTGAAACAAATCACAGACTTCATGTTACTTACTTTTTTTTTTCTGAGACAGGGTCTCAGTATGTAGTGTAGGCTGGCCTTGAACCTGCTTATGTAGCTCATGCTGGCCTGGAATTCATGAGAATGAATTCTCTTGTCTCAGCTTCTGTGTTCTGGGATTATAGGCCTGTGCTGCCACACCCAGCAGAGATTTAACGCTAATCTGTCCTTATTTCAATGTGTACCTCTAAGTACTTTAAAAAATGATGCACTGAAGTATTACACATTAAAGGATGATATGTTTTTCTTAAAAAATGACATGGCATTGATAAATTAATTTTACGTAAAAAAAAAAAATTTCCAAGAAACCTGTGTGTAGTTCCTATGCAGTTAAACTGAGATGTAAAACAATGAGACTAACTTTTTTGTTGTTCTTCTGTTTAATATTTAGGTTATCAATATGACGGCAGAAGAGACAGTGAATGTAAAAGAGGTTGAAATTATTAAGCTAATTTTGGATTTCCTGAATTCAAAGAAGCTTCACATTAGTATGTTGGCCCTTGAGAAAGAAAGTGGAGTCATCAATGGCCTATTTTCAGATGATATGCTTTTCCTGAGGTATGATTTCATTATTATTCTGAGGTTTGTAGTTCCTTCAAAGAAATATTAAATATTAATAAAGTAAGGTATATAATACACATAGAACTTTATAATCAGGGAAGACTGTATAATTTTTAAGCAGTGATTGCTTTTATAATGAAACATTTATAGAGTGCTTAATAACTTTTTCTGTAGGGTGTTTTGAGTGTAGTATGGTTCAGATTTTTTTTTTTGGAGTTTTTCCTTTTTATCGATACCAGGGATCGAACTCACAACTGCCTATTTGCAAGGCAGGCGCTTATGCCGCTGAGCTAAACCCTCAGCCCCGGTTCAGATGTTTTATTTTATTTATTTATTTATTTATTTATTTATTTTTTGGTCGTTTTCCTTTTTATCAGTACCGGGGATCGAACTCATGACTGCCTGCTTGCAAGGCAGGCGCTTATGCCGCTGAGCTAAATCTCCAGCCTGGTTCAGATGTTTTAAAGAGTCAAAACTTTATTGTGGAACAGCTATTTTGGAGAAAACAAGACATCATAATAGCTAGTGCTGATTTAGTATCATCTTGTTTTGAAGTCCCATCAAACTTGTATTCTTCTGTCTCCATTGGTCTTAAAAGGTTGTATCTTATTGGATTTTATTATATATGATAATATAAGCAAAAACTTTTATAGACAAGGAGTTTATATAAAAATCATTGTTCATTTTCTGTTAATTGGTTCTAAATACTCTGTAATAATGTCATTCTCTTGAATGGTTTTATAGTGTCTTGATATGTTTGGTGCTACAGTATACGAAGTTATACTCAAAGATTTCAAGGAAAGAGACACTATGGTAACTATTTTTATGTCAGGATATCTTATGGTGAAACACTATTTTGCTTAAATGGTTATGTTTTGATCTGCGCTGTTCTGTTGTTATGCCCTCTTTTATCTCAATCCCCCTTTTTAAAATTATTTACTTTTTTGTTTTTATTTTTTTAATTAAGGGAAAAATAAAAAATAGGATACATTATAGTAACCGACTTTGATTTCCTATTAACTTGATTTGAAATCCTGTATTGCCCTCACCATCTTGTTTTGACTGATTTTCCTCTATTCTGCTTTGCTTGATAGTACCAAGTTCGAAAGTATAGGCATAACTGTGAAGACAATAAGAATCATTATGACGCCCATTCCGGTTGACTATTATTTTCTTTTAAAATCCTGCAATGTCTCCAATGCTTTAGTTTTGTTCTTTACTGTTTAGTTCAATTTTATTATAACTGCCGGTTCTTCTTAAAATAGCAAGAGGCAGTATGGTAACCATTGTTGATCACCTTATATTTTATTTTCACATTATCTATTATGTCCATCCTTTTGATTTGACTGACTCTGTTCTGATATGTCGCATTTGGTTTTACTCTCTTCAAAAAAAGTAATAAGAACTGTGGGAGTAATAAAACCCAAAATGTGTAATTGTCATTGTACAAAAGAAAATAAAAGAAAGTACTCTAAAGGATATAACTGCATATATGTTTAAGTGTATAAGATAGATAACCATATTACTGAGTGTTTTTTGGATCACTGAACAAAATTGTTTGCACTCTCACTGTTTGAAGGCCCACTTTATATGCTTCAATTTTGTAACTTGAACAACTATTTCTAAGATGAGAATATGTAATCTATTAACTAGTGATTTCTTACTGTTTATTTACTTATTTATTTATTTTGTCTTTTTCCTTTTATTGGTACCGGGGGTCGAACTCACGACTGCCTACTTGCAAGGCAGGCGCTTATGCCGCTGAGCTAAGTCCCCAGCCCCTTACTGTTTATTTTTTAAATTTTGTATTACTTGTATCCTTTTTCTGTTTTTTTTCCTTTTTCTCCCCTTAAATAAAAAAAAATTTATTATGTTTGTAGTATCAAATAAAGTGTACTTGTCTAAGGAATGAAAAAAACTGGAAGGGCAAAGAAAATACCATATTCTGGTCCTGAGTATAAACTATATCACTGTACAAATTTCTTCATTATTAAAAATATGGAAAGATAAAGAAAAACCAACTTACCACCAAGAAACATTGATTCCCATTCATATCTTAAAATAATAGCAAATTTATGATATGTATAGAGTTCTGCTTTATCCATTAACATCACAAGGATTCTCTATGTGTTTACAAATTTATATATTAAAAATTTTCAATTAGTTTCTTAATTGTTCCCCTATTTTTAGGTAATTGTTTCCTATTTTCTTAGATGCTCTACTGAGTAATTTTATGCATGAAACTTTTCCTGAATCTTGTTATGTTCTTACGACAAGATTGTTACAGGTGGACTTGCTAAGCAAAAGGGAATTAACATGTTTTCTAAAATGGAAAGCCAAATATATCACATATTTGAATTGGATGGAATATATATCATATATATATCACAATATATTGAATTGGATGGAAAAAGAAAATCCCAGGTCCCCAGGCAGAAATGTCTTTTGTTTTTATGTAATAGATATCTTTGACAAGGAATGTGTATTTGTGGACAAAATGCAGTGTTTAGGAATGGTGGCTCAGACCTATAATCTCAGCACTCTGGGAGGCTGAGACAGGTTGATTATGAGTTCAAGCCAAACCTGGACACTTGGAGGCTTAGTGAGACCCCATTTAAAAAGAAAAAGAGGAGAGGGGGCTGGGAATGTAGTTCATTGGAAGAGCTGTAGGTTCAGTCGTCAGTACTGGTGGAAAAAGAACTTTAAAAAACACAAACCTTTATTACATTAGGGCAGTTCTTTAAACTTGTTATATTTCACTGTATTTTGTTTGTGAAAGTCATTCTTCCTCAGGGAACTTACTTAGTCAGTGGTGTAGTTAGCAACTAGCACTGAGGCAGTGTTCTTTTTGGCCCTGTCTTTCAATCACTGATACTTCTGGAATTTAGCAGTGGCTATTAAGTACTCTCCAGGAACCTGTTGGTTTGTGGTAAAAGCTTACGGTCCAAGGATAAAATACAGAACTATAGAACAGTAAGTTTTTTCATTATGCTAAATATTTTCATCTTAAACGGCTAGCCATTGCAAATTGCTTCTTCTTGCTCTTTTAGTATAAAAATGTCCCTTTATAAAATGATTGTGATATATGTTGACTGATTAATACTTTTCTTTATAGAACAAAAAGTTGGCAGTCTTATGTAGGTTCTCCTGCCCACCCCTCCCTTTTACATTTTTACTGTTCCAAAAATCCAAACCTAGCCTTGTGACACATACTTGAATTCCAGCTATTTGAGAAGTTGAAGCAGGAGGATTGCAAGCAAGGCTAGCCTGGGCTGCTTAGTGAGTGAGACCCTGACTCAAAATAAAGGGCTGGGTAAGTAGCTTAGCCCAATAGTGTTTGCCTAGTATACACCAAGATTCAGTCTCTACTACTGAAGAAAAAATCTAAAAATAGTGAAGTCATTAGTGAAAAAGAAGAGGAAAGCCAGGCATGGTGGTGCATACCTGTAATCCCAACATTTGGGGAGGCTAAAACAGGAGGATCACCATGAGTTTGTGGCCAACCTGGGCTACATAGTGAATTCAAAGACAGCCTAAACTGCCTAGGAAAACCCTATTGACCCCTATTTCAAACAAAACACAAAACAAACACAAAAAAGATAAAAATAAAAGGGAGAAGTATGCTTTCTAACTTTTGGAAGTTCCTATAGGCCACTTACAGTAGGATAAAACTTGTTCATGTTCCTTGCTCTTTTTTTTTTTTTCCTTCCCCCGCCTGCTCCCTCCTCCTATTCCTTTTTAGCTGTGGTGAGTTCCTTACTGTTTCCGTTTTCAGAAAAGAAACTTCAGGGTCAAATCCTCGTAGACATAGATTTCACAATTTATAGCAGAATTTCTCAACATTGGCACTATTAAAATTTGGGCCACATAAATTTGTGTTTTCTGTGTGTGAATGTGTGATTATGATGTGCCTTAGAGGATGTCTAGAGGCACCCCTGACCTCTACCCACTAGAAGCTAGTGCTACCCCAGTTTTTCCCTTTCCAATACTGGGGATTGAACTCAGGGCCTTTATACTGAGCTGTATATCCATTACTTTTTAAATTTTTTTTTCTTTTCTTTTCTTTTTTTTTTTTTTTGTCTTTTTCCTTTTTACTGATACCGGGGATTGAACTCACGACTGCCTGCTTGCAAGGCAGGCGCTTATGCCGCTGAGCTAAATCTCCAGCCCCCCTTTTTAATTTTTTGTTTCAAGGAAAGCTCTCATTGTGCCAACAAGGTGCCCAGGCTGGGCTTCAACTCATACCCTCCTGCTTCAGTCTCTCAGAGTGCTGGGATATGCCTGCGACAGCCAGGCATGTACCTCCATACCTGGCTACTACTGCTAGTTGTGACAACTAACAGTGTCCTCTGGGGGTGGACTTGGAGGCACAAAATCATCCATAGTTGAGAATCATTGATTTCGTGAGAATAGAATATACCTACATAATGTTTTATTGTATTATTGTGGTGCTGCAGATTGAATCCAGGGCCTTATACATGCTAAGCAAGTGTTCTACTATAGGTTTAAAACTGTAAGATGAATAGGGCAAGTAAGGAACTTTTAGGCTTAGTTGAGTGTTATTACAGAAGTCAGACACCACGTGTACACTAACATGAAGAGAAGTTACAGAGTCACAAATTCTTTTCATATAGCATGTATTGTTAAAAGTATTAAAAATTTTGTTTTATTGCAGTATTTGAGAAGCCAAATGTTAATCTCATTATGTGCTCTATGAAATTTTGATGCTATTTTGCCACCTATCATCATTAGTGTTACCTGATTTTGTTAACATTCTGAATTTTTTTTAAATTTAGGCAGCTAATTCTTGATGGTCAGTGGGATGAAGTTCTTCAGTTTATTCAGCCTCTCGAATGCATGGAGAAATTTGACAAAAAAAGGTAAGATTTCACCTGAAACTTGTAGTCTCATATCATTGGTAGGAATTTGGCAAAAATATAAAACATTAAAAATAAGACTTTTGGCTTTTCCTAGAAAATAGTCTACTAGATCCTATTGTATTGAGTTGACTTGCTTCTTTTTTTTTTGGAGACAATGTCTTGCTATGTAGTTCAGGCTGGCCTTGAGTTTACTATATAGCCCAGGCTGGCCTTGAATTTGCAGTGTTTCTCCTACTTCAGCCTTGCAGGATTACAGGCATGTACTGCCATACCTGGTGGGTTGACATGTTTCTACAGAACAAGTACATGTTCTTCAGATTTTTTTCTTTTTGTTTTTGAGACAAGGTGTATCTGTGAAGTTTTGGCTGGCCTTGAGCTCACATTGTAGCCCAGGCTGGTCTCGAATTTGCAATGGTCCTCCTGCCTCAGCCTCCCAAGTGCGGGGGTTACAGGTGTATGCCACCACATCCAGCTCCAGATATTGAAAATCTGATATGCGAATAAACTTAGCAATGCAAAAATTCATGAGTGCTTTTGATGATAGCAGAAAAACTTTATATTTTTTCTGTTATCTCTTGGTCTCCATTGTTTTTGCTGAGCAGTCAACTATCATTTGTATCTTTTTTCCTTGTATATTATTTTTTTTTGTCTTTTTCATTTTTATCGGTACCGGGGATCGAACTCACGACCGCCTGCTAGCAAGGCAGGTACTTATGCCGCTGAGCTAAACCCCCAGCCCCTTCCTTGTATATTATATGCATTCTTTTTCTTTTTTTTTCCGGACTGCCTTCAAGTTTCTGTTTATTGTTGATTTTCAGCAGTTTGATTATAATGTGGTTAAGTATGGTTATTATTACTGTTTTTTATTTTTTATTTTTTTGCTTGGCATTTGCTGAACCTCTTTTGAGTTTTTTCTTCAAAAATTGGAAATCCTTGTCCATTATGTGTGCATATTTTCTCTCCTCCTCCTTTTCCTTCTGGGCATGTTGTTATCCCCCCCCCACCCCTTCACTGAAGCTTTTTATTTTCTCTTTCTTTTGTGATTATGGTAATTGAACCTAGCACACAAGCCTCATACAAGCTATACAAACACTCTATCACTAAACAACCAGGCTTTTCTTGTCTTCTCTTCTCTTCTCTTCTTTTATGGGTATATATATATATATATATATATATATATATATATATGTTTTGGTCTTTTGAGACAGGATTTTTCTATGTAGTTTCGGCTGGCCTTGAACTGACTTTATAACTCAGGCTGGCTTTAAACTTGCAGCAATCCTCCTGCCTTAGTCTCTCAAGTGCTGGGATCATAGGTATGCATCACCACACCCAGCTTTTTTTGAAAATTAAGTTTATTAGTATAATTTAGATATACATAATGATCACATTCATCATAGGAAATTTGTACCTGTACATGATATATCTTGATTTCTCCTCCAACCCTCCTCCCCTCCTTTCAACCCCTATCACCCTCCTTATTTATAACACTTCATTTCCATTTTATCCTTTTCTCATTTTTTCCCTTCTTTCTTCCTCCTTCCCCCTCTCTAGTTCCCCTTTCCTTTGAATGGCTCCTTTCTATTTCACAATCTCTATTACACATTCTGGTCATACTTTCTATTTCTTACACCAGAGAGAAAATGCGATATTTATACAGGTGTCTGTTTTATTTCACTTAAGAGTATAGTCTTTTTTTTTTTTTTTTTTTTTTTGGTCTTTTTGAGACAGGGTCTCTCCATGCAGTTTAGGCTGGCCTTGAGCTCACTTTGTAGCCGAGGCTGGTCTTGAACTCACAACGATGGCATGAACTACCGCACCCAGCTTAAGAGTATAGTCTTAAGGTCCATCTGTGTAACTATAAACATCTCAAGTTTACCCTTTCTGGATGAGTAGTACTCCACTGTATAAAAATATACATCTTTTTATCCATTCATTGGTTAGTGGACATTTTGGTTGTTTCTCAGATTTAGCTATTACAAACTGTGCTGCTATAAACATGGGCATGCATATATCACTGTGGTTTGATGCTTTTAATTCTTTTGGAAGATATCAAGAAGGGGAATTGTTGGGTCAAATGGAACCTCTAGTTTTAGTTTTTTTGAGTAATTTCCATACTGATTTCCACAGTGGTTGTACCAGTTTACACTTCTACCAGGAGTGGAGAAGAGTTCCACAGCCCACTTCTATTAGCCAGCATTTGTTCTTGGTTGATTTCTTGATAATAGACATTCTTTCTGGAGTGAGGTGGAGTCTCAGTATTGTTTTAGTTTACATCTGCCGAATGATCAGTGATGCTGAGCATTTTTTCATATCTTTATTTGCTATTTATACTTCTTCATTTGAGAAGTATGTTCCTTTAATTTTTTTAAATAGTTTTTTTCTGGTTTTGTTTTATTGAGATAGGATTTTGCTATAACTTGCTGTATATATACCTCAATCTGATACTGAACTAGTGATCCACTTGTTTTAGTCTCCCAAGTGCTGGAATTACAAGCACATACTGCCATGTCTTACTGTTGTATTTTTTTATTATTTTTAAAATTTTATTTATTTTTTTCATAGCAGGTATTGAATCTAGGGCTTTTGTACTAAGTTACATCCCCACTCTTTTTTTTTTTTTTTTTTTAATTGTGAGACGGGATCTTGCTGAGTTACCAAATTACCCAGGCTGAGTTCAAATTTGTGATCCTCTTGCCCCAGCTTCCCACAGTGCTAGGATTATAGGCATATACAACACCTGACCTGTAGTCTTTATTCTGAATTATTTTCATTGATTTAATGTTCACTGACACTTCTATTAGCAGTCTGATGACAGTGAATTTCTGATTTCAGATACTGTAATTTTGTTTTAATTTTTTTATAATTTTTCTGCTAAGTTATTCCTATATGTTCATACATTATGATTATATTTTCCTTTAAACTCTTCAGCATATTTATAATAGCTGCTGTCTTGCTTATTTTCTTTAGACAAAAGAAATATATTTATAATAGCTGATGTCTTGCTTATTTTCTTTGGACATTATTTGGACAAAATATTCAACACCCACAAGTTAAAGGTGAAAAGGTTTATTTTAGCTCATAGTTTGTAGAGGTTTCAGACCACATTAGGCTGGCTTTGAGGCAGGGCAGCCTGTCAGAGGAGCACTGCAAAGGAGAAACAGTTCATGGCATGGCATGGCAGACAGGAGGAAGCAGCCTTCCTTCTGCTTTTCCATTTATTCTATCTAGGCTAAAAGCCTATTGTATGGTGCCACCCACACCCAGAACTACGCTAAACCAATCAGTGGACAAGTCCAGTGTCACATATCCCTGATCCAATATCACACACCCCTTATCCAGTCACTCCCAAAAGCCTCACTGGTGAGCCCATGTGGCTTTCAGGGGACATCTAGATACAAGCTGTTATAGCTGCTTATTTGCTAGCATAGTCCTTGTGTGCTAATTTGAACATTAGTCCTATCAGACTCAGTTTCTAAAAATTTCATTTTTTCCTTTTTTTAAAATACCCAATCATTTTGTAAAAATGCCTACTGCAGACCTCTTTCTTTCTTGTTTTATTTGTTTATTGTCTTTTTGAGACAAGGTCTTGCTGTGCAGTTCAGGCTGGCCTTGAGCTCATTTTGTAGCCTAGGCAGGTCTGAAATTTGCAGTGATCCTCCTGCCTCAGTTTCCTGAATCCTGGGATTACAGATGTGTGTGACCAAGCACAGCCCACTTTCTTTTGTTTTGTTTTTTTGAGAGACAGTCTTGCTATGTAATATAGCTCAGGCTGTTCCTGAACTCACTGTAATCCAAGCTGGTCTCAAGTTCTTGGTGATCCTTCTGTCACACACTCCCAAGTGTTGGGAATATAGATGACCAAACAACCAAACAAAACTGTAATAGAGTTCTGCTTGTGTTCTGTCTCACTTTGTAGACTGGTGAGTGCCTTCATTTGAAAAGCCTTATACTCTTGAATCTCAATCCCTAAAATTATCTTTTTTTCCTTCTCCAGTAGTGCCAGCTTTTGATTTATTCTGTAATGTGTTCAAATAGTTATTCTTTTGTGCGTTTTGTATAGGGATTAGCATTGTTATTTAGTCATATATAAATTATCAGATACAGAAATTTAAAAAAAATTATTATTATGTGTTTGCAGTACATAATGATTACATTCATTTTGAGGAGTTAAGATGTACGCATCTTAATTTACTTCTCTTTCCTCTCCCTTATTAACAAAGTTGAATTTCTAATATATTACTTTTCTTTCTTTTTTTTTTTTTTTTTTTTTTTTTTTTGAAACTTTTTTTTTTGTCTTTTTCATTTTTACCGGTACCAGGGGTCGAACTCACGACTGCCTGCTTGCAAGGCAGGTACTTATGCCGCTGAGCTAAATCCCCAGCCCCATATATTACTTTTCGATTTGTTGTTTATAAGTCACCCAAGCTGACCTCCTTGATAATCTTCTATTAGTTGGGTCTTATATGTCTTTTTGTCTCTTCTTTTACTTTTACCTTTTCTAATAGGATTGGTTTCACACTCATTTAAGACTTTGCTGAATCCTATATACATTTCATATAATTTGTTAGAATACCTTCTTAAAGCTACAGATTTTTTTATTTTGGCATTTTGTTTTATTGATTATTTCTACAACAAAGACTAAAAGACTGACTCAAGTTTCATTATTTGTTTTCAACACTTAGAAACTGTTTAAAGTGTTCAAAACATGAAAGTTATTTTGATTCTTTGTTCTCCATTTTCTTCCTTTAAAATCCCTGTAAAAAGTTTTAAGTCCATAGTTATTGTGACTTTTTAGAGATATTCATTTTCTTCTATCCTGTCTGCTGCATTTTTATTAGACTTTCCTGATGTTTAAAATGAAAAAAAGCTTTATTTGTTCTGTAGTATGTACATAACGTTAAAACCTAATCATTATATCCTGTAATTACTTTTTTAAAATTACTTTTAATCACTTTAAAAATTAATAATTTTTAGATGACAGAAAAATCATTTTAAGTCTGTAGGACTTTGATTTCTTTTTTTTTTTTTTTTTTTTTTTTTGTCTTTTTCATTTTTATCGGTACCAGGGATCGAACTCACGACCGCCTGCTTGCAAGGCAGGTGCTTATGCCGCTGAGCTAAACCCCCAGCCCCGAGGACTTTGATTTCTAATTGACGTCTTCCATAAAAATAGGATTTTTGTGAAGGATTAATATTGGATTTAAAAATTCTTCCTCTGAGTGTTAGATTGTGATTATTTGTGACTGAAATTATTTTAGCTATGGCTCCAATGTGACAAGAAGTTTGGTAAAATATCTTAATACTTTTGCTCATACCAACTTGTGAAAGTGCTTCTGACTTTTTAGACCTTGCAAGATTAATTTTTTAAAAGAACCATCTTCTAGAAGAAGTAATTAGTCCTTTAAAGTAAACATGGCCAGACTGGTCACATAGCTTCATGATAGAGTACTTGCCCACTGCATGGGAAGCCATGGGTTTTACCCTTAGCATCCACCAAATCAATCAATCAATCAGTCATTCAAAACTGGCCTGTTTTGCTTGAGAAACTTGTTTCTTGTCTTTAATCTTGCTGCTATTCAGTTTTTTAATCATTTTAATGTTTCATTTGTTATTTTTCACAGGTTTCGTTATATCATCCTGAAGCAGAAGTTTTTAGAGGCTTTATGTGTTAACAATGCAATGTCAGCAGAAGATGAACCTCAGCATGTAAGATTTTTATTCCTGAAGGTTTGCGCCATAGTCTTGTTTTCAGTTATTAGTATTTTAATCACTAAAAAGATTGTCATGAGTTTTCAGAGTCCTTTTTTTGCATTAAATACTTTATTTAGTTTACAGAAAGAATTTATAAGTACAAGTTGCAGAAAGAAAATATTTAGTGCTGTTTACATTCATTTTAAAACTGCTCTGTACAAATTTAATTTTGAGCAGTGTAGGTAATGCTTTGGTAGATCTACTTGCATATAAAGCCTTTTCATCAAAGGATTAACAGTGAATAAAATAACTTATTATATTTAAAGAAAAGTGACCATTTGAAACCATTTATGCTTAATGCTTGAAGGGAAACGAACACTTATTAAATATGGAACATAATGTCAGTCTGCAGCTTCATTCTTTGTTTTTTGGAGGCACGGTCTCACTGTGTAGTGCAGAGTGTAGTGCAGGCTGGCCTCAACCTCACAGTGATCTTCCTGCATCAGCCTCCCAAGTACTGGGATTACAGACAGGCATGTGCCACCACCCCCAGTTTACAACTTCCTTTTTAAAAAGGATAAAGTTATTTATGTGGAATATTGTTCTATGTACTGCATGGCAATCTATCTGTAAGTTCTGCACTTAGGTATTTTATAAGTTTTTAAAATTAAATCTATTCTATACATTTGTAATTTCATCCAGGAAGATTTCTTCCTAGTGAAAGAAATATAAACTCTTTCATACTTTTTTTTTTTGGTCTTTTTCCTTTTTATTGGTACCGGGGAGCGAACTCACAACTGCCTGCTTGCAAGGCAGGCGCTTATGCTGCTGAGCTAAATCCCCAGCCCCCATCTTTCGTACTTTTTATAGGTTTGGATTAAACTAATTCATGTTTTAGTCCTGTGCACATTGTTTTTAGCATTTCAATCTTTAAATGATTGGTATGAAATACATGATTAAGGATTCAAACTTTTTATGAGCAAGGTTGGGACAGTATCTGCTATTTTGTAGGTGACTTTCAATCTGTAGTGCTTCTAAACTTGTTTCATGATTTAAAGCAAATGATATGTGAATAGCTAGCTAGTTGGAAGGATATGTTTTCCTCTCTTGTTTTGGTTATTTTTTAAATAATAGGTGTTTGATTTATTAGTCATCATTTCTTTTTATTCTGGAAGTGGGTTGATTATGTTTACCTTTTTCTGTTTTTCAATCCCTTTCTGCTTCTTTTCTTTCTTCCAAGGCAAAGGTACTGCACTACATTTTCAACCCCCCTTTTTAAAATTTATTTTGAGACAGGGCCTAGCTGAGTCATTAAGTTATCCAGGCTGTGCTCAAACTTGTGTCTCAGCCCCTGGGATTACAGGTGTGTACCACCATGCTTAGCTTTTTTCAGTGTTTTGTTTTGGTCCAGATTGTCATGTTTTGGTAAAAGATTGTTTTTATGACAATTTAAATTTTATAAAAAGATATCAATTAATTAATTAGATATTTATTAGATAATGACTTTTAAGATTTCAACGTTAGTATGGTCACATCTAAAACCAAGTAAATTTTTGTAAGTTTTCATTGAAGGTCTGTGCTGCTATAACAAATATAATCCACAAAAATTTATTCTGATAGTAGTGGTAGCTAGGAGGTCCAAGATCATGGTGCTGGCAGGTTCACTGTCTGAAGGGGCTCGTTCTGTGCTTTATAGATGACACTTTCTACCTGTGTCGTTACATGGTGGAAGAGTTTGTTTTTGGGACCTCTTTTATAAGGGGACTAATCCAATTCATGAGGTCTGAGCTCTCATGACCTAGTCACCTCTCAAAGGCCCTACTCTCCTCAGAATCATCACTGGGGAGTTTAGATTTCAACAGATTGAGAGGATACAAACATTTAGACCATAACAAAAACCGAAGATTATTACATAGGGACTTTAATATATAACAGAGAAGTGTTTGTTCAATAATGATGTTTAAAAGTGGAACATGAATCAGGAAGACTTTTATTCTGTCTTTATTAGTAACCAATCAAATCTGTACTTTTCCTATATATAAGACAAGGACACTGAACTGAAGGTTCTATACCTTGACAACGTTCACTACAAATTGACCTAGTTTGACTCTTAGCTAAGCTTCCTTTTTTTTCTGTCTATACTGTTTTTTTTGGTATAGGGGATCAAATTTATGACCTCGAGCTCACCAGACAGGTGATTATACCATTGAGCTAAATCCATGGCCCCAGTAAATGAACTATTAGTGTGTCCTTTTTTAAAGTTTACTTTTTTTCCATGTACAATTTTGTCCTAAGACAAGTTGGAGCAAAAAAAAAAAAAAAAAAGATTCTTTTGCTTTTTAGATAAGCCAAACAAGAAGCTTCTGTACTTGACATGCTTTAGTTTTCACTTCTAGATAATTCATGATCTTTAAAAAGTTGTAAATTTGAAAGTTATAATTTTAAATCTAAATTAGAACAGTTTTTTATAGATAAAAGCATAATGTGCTAATGAACCAACTTATTTGTTGTTTTTACTCTAAATATGAAAACATTTTGGTTACTGAGTTGAGAAGTGTTACATATTCTACAAATTATGTATATATTCTGTCACATCAGAATTTGCCCTTAATATTCTCTTTGAGCTTTCGTATTTCACTTTTTTGTTTGTTTGTTTGTTTGTTTTGTTTTGTTTTTTTGGTCTTTTTGAGACAGAGTCTCACTATGCAGTTCAGCTGGCATAAGGCTCACTTTATAGCCCAGGCTGGTCTTAAACTTGCAAATGATTGTCCTGCTTCAGCCTCCTAAATGCTGGAATTACTGTAGTGCACCATTATGACCCACTTTGTATTTTAATATTGATGTTTTACATTTTTCTCTTTTTATAGTGATCATTTGTATTTTTTAACAGCTGGAATTTACCATGCAAGAAGCTGTGCAATGTTTACACGCTCTAGAAGAATACTGTCCTTCTAAAGATGACTATAGCAAACTCTGTTTGCTTTTGACTTTGCCTCGTCTGACCAATCATGCTGAATTTAAGGACTGGAATCCTAGCACTGCACGAGTTCACTGTTTTGAAGAGGCTTGTGTCATGGTTGCAGAATTCATCCCTGCTGACAGGAAGCTAAGTGAGGCTGGTTTTAAAGCAAGTAACAATCGTTTATTTCAGCTTGTAATGAAAGGCCTACTTTACGAATGCTGTGTAGAATTTTGTCAGAGTAAAGCAACTGGAGAAGAAATTACAGAAAGTGAAGTACTTCTTGGCATCGACCTTTTATGTGGTAATGGTTGTGATGATTTGGATTTGAGTTTATTGTCATGGCTTCAGAATCTCCCTTCTTCTGTATTCTCTTGTGCGTTTGAACAGAAGATGCTTAATATTCATGTTGACAAACTTCTGAAACCTACAAAAGCTGCATATGCTGATCTTTTGACCCCTTTAATCAGCAAACTTTCTCCCTATCCATCATCCCCAATGAGAAGACCTCAGTCAGCTGATGCCTATATGACCCGCTCTCTAAATCCTGCTTTAGATGGCCTCACTTGTGGATTAACCAGTCACGATAAGAGAATCTCAGACCTTGGGAACAAAACTTCTCCAATGTCACACTCCTTTGCTAACTTCCATTATCCAGGCGTACAAAACCTCACTAGAAGTCTCATGCTTGAGAATACAGAATGTCACAGTATTTATGAAGAATCCCCTGAGCGGTAAGCATTTACTCTTAAAAATTAGGTAATTTCCATCAGTGTAAGATCATCTGATTGGAGAATGGAATAGAGAGCCCAAGAATACAACTCTGCTTGTGTAGTCAATTGATTTTCCACAACGGTGTCAAGACCATTCAGTGTGAAAGGACCAACTCAGTCTGTTGGCTTGTTTTTTGAGACAGGGTCTTGCCGTGCAGTTCACACCTGGCAAGGACTAACTCTTTAACAAATTATGGTAGGAAAACTAGATAGAATATCCACACACAAAAAGAATGAAGTTGGACATTTACCTTATACTACCATATAAATAAAAATTAACTCAAAATGAGCTAAAGACATAAAGACCTAAAACTATATAATATTTAAAAATACAGAGAAATCTTTGAAACATTGGGGGAAAAGATCATCTGATTGGATTGGTATTTTTCTGAGTGTCCAAATCCCTTTAAAGTTAGTACTTAAAACTTTTAGAAAGGATTTTTAAATTTAGATAATTAAAATTATAAGAGAAAAATCTTTATTTTTCATCTCATTGTTCATTTGTTTATTTATTTTTTAGTTTTTTGAGGCAAGGTCTTGCTGTGTAGTTCAAACTGGCCTTAAGTATACTGAGTAACTGAGGCCGGCCTCAAATTTAGAGGGGTCTCCTGATTCAGCCTCCTGAGTGCTGAGATTACAGGCCTGCGCCACTATGCAAGGTACTGGTTCTAAAGCCAATAAAAGCCAGGGATTTGGCTCAGTGGCACAACATGTGTGAGGTTCTGAGTTTGATTCCCAGTACCCTCCCTCCCCAAAAAATGAATGGTTAAAAAAAGGAAATAGATGTGTTGTGAAAAAAATTTGGATAATATCAAAGAGTAATAGGATGAGAACTAAAATCCCACATAATCTCACACTTAGATGACTAGTTTTTTTTTCCCCCTGTGAATATGTTTCTTTTTGATTGGGAATATACTATGTATATTTTCATTTAACTTTTTTTCACTTAGATGATCATAAACATTTCTTGAGTTTAATATGGTTAATGGTAAGTATACAATAGTCTATTATATAATCGTGTCATGTAGAACTAAGGTTGTTTCCACTTTTTTCTCCTGAAGAGTATTACAGTGAATGTATGTGTATATAAAACCCTCTATTTCCATTTTTCACTTATCTTTCTTAGTGGTGTGTGTGTGTGTGTGTGTGTGTGTGTGTGTGTGTGTGTGTTACTGAGTACTGAACCAGGTAATGCTGAACTATATTGCCAATCCCTTCTCCTACAATCTCCCTCTCTGTTTCTCTCTCTTTCTCTCCTTAATTTTGAGAAAGGGTCTTAGTGTTGGTGAATTGCTTATGCTGGCCTCAAACTTGAGATCCTCCTGCTTTAGCTTCTGGATTAGCTGGATTACAATATTTGCCACTGTGTCTATCTTAGTGATTCTTTATGTGTATAAAGTACGTGTTAAAGGTACTACTCATAGTTTTTTTTTTTCTCAAACGTGGCATGAAATAATCTCTTGAGTAGCACTTATTTTTCTGAAAACTCTTTAGAATATACAGATGGTTTTTATACCTCAAAGTTGGTATTGTTGCTAGAGTCTTAGGGCAGTGGGAGACCTGACTTCAGGAAGTTCAAAAAATCAGGTCTGAGTCCGGCATGGTGGTACATGCCTGTAATCCCAACACTTAGGAGGCTGAGACCTGAGGGTCACCATGAGTTTGAGGCCAGCCTAGGCTACATAGAGTTCAGGGGCTCTGTAGTGAGACCCTGTTCTCAAAACAAAACAAAGCAATCAGATCTGATCATTCATCTCAAAGATGAAATAGGGGAAAATGTAATGGTGAAAAGCAGGAAAGAACTTACACAATACACTTGCAGGTATATTGGGAAGATGGCAGGTGTGGAGGTGTCCAGGCATCTGCAGCCCTGTCTTCAGGGACTAACTAATAGCTCCACATAGATTATATAGGGAAGGGGGGGCATAATTAATCACTTTCCCAAACTGGTCTGATTGATTATTATCTCAGTTCTGCAAGGCTCTGGGGAAGTCTTATCTCTTAAGGGAACAATTTAGTTTTCATGAGATGATTACTCCTACTTAAGGAGTAAGGTCCTGTCAAGGGGTGATTTACCTGCAAGGCTTGCTGTTCCTGCAAGCCTAGGGTAATGACTGCAGACTTCTAGGTGCCACTGCAGGTATTTAGAGATGGCCGTACAAGCAGTCAGTTCACAATCTGTTGATTATTATGTCCTTTAAATTTTGAAAATACCCGAGTTACTCTTATCTTGGTTCCTTGTCCCTGAAGGGGAAGAAATTGCAACTTTATTTGAATACTGCTTAGGTGATTAAAATGCCTATGTACTGAGCTGAGCAGAGTTTAAGGTAATAAAGGAGGCAGATACAAAAATGAAGCAAAGATATCAATACTATGAAGGAGTAATATTGACTACAGTAGATTTTATTTCGTAGATCTTATTTCTTGAAAAAGCATAAAAACTAACCCTTTCATATAGCATAGGATATTTGGAGGCATTCTTCCCAGAGAAAAGAACATTGGGCCTAGTTCTTGCTTAACTAGAGCCAGTGATGTTTTGCTGTGGTATAAGAAATATAGGATAAATATAAGAAAGAATTTTCTGTTTAGTTACTGTGATATTGTAGAGGAAAGGGATTGTAATGCTTTGTTTAATATTCTTTAAAGAGAGAGGGGTCTATAAGTGGGATCAGTTAAGTGAGAGACTTCCTAAAGGATAATTTGTATAATCATCTGGTACATTTGAACAAAGTAAGTATGAAAAATAGAAATTATTAATGTTTTAGAAGAATATAAGAAACAGTCTGACATAAGATCTCAAATGTATGTCATTACAATAAAATAATTTATACATTAAAAATACTGGAAAGATATATGTTTTGCTTTTATGTTAAGTGCACATAGACCAAAGAAGGTCTTTTAATAGTCTAAAAAATTTAAAATTGTGTAAAATCATATAAAATAGAAGCATTAATATTTGTAAACAAATTCACAGTTTTATATTTCATGAAGAGATGAGCCTTAGATCATACAACCTATCTAGTTTTTAGATGAAGTTGAGGTTTTCTCTAGACCACACAACTGATTTTACACTGAGACCATGGTTCTTCTTGAATAGTAACCTCAGGCTCCTCCATTAAATGTATATTCCAGCTGGGTACATTGGCATGTGCCTATATCCCAGTCTTGGGAGGCTCAGGCAGAAAGATCCCTTGAGTTTTAGACTAGACTGGGTAACATAGCAAGACTCTGATTAAAAAATTCCTTACAAGGACACAATTTTAAAAAACCAGTTTTTGATTGTGGCACAATGCCTATAATCCCAGCACTCAGGAGATGGATGTAATAGGATCACAAGTTTCAGGGCAACCCAGGCTATATAAGTTCAAGGTCAGCCATAATGGAATTTGGTCTCAAAAAAGAAACCTTTTTTTTACAGTTAAGGGAAGAAAACAAAATCAAATATCTATGTTAAACATTTGATAAACACTTAGATTAAATATTTATTGTTTTAGAATTAAAAATTTCTCTTAACTAAGATGCCTTTTTCTTTAATTCACCTCTGCTGTGTGCACCTTTCTGGAAGAAGTGATACACCTGTCGAAGCACAGCAACCTATTAGCAGTGAAATCTTGAGCCACAGCACAGTTTCAGAAAAAGAGCCTGTAAATGGAGCACAGAATCCAGGATCAGTTAAGCAAGAAAAAAATGAGGTAATATTTGCCATATCTGGTATCTTTTAGAGTTTATTTATTTATTTTTGTAAGAAGTGACAGTGATTTTTTTTTGACAGTATTTTTTTAAGAAGAGTTTTCATTTGGCTTATGAATGTAATAGTGTTTGGTATATAGAATTTTAAAGTAATTTTGTGATATTTGAGAGTAAGAGAAAAAAATCTAGACTTACTAATTATTGACTTATGTTCTCTTTTTCTCCTCCAAAACTATATGATGTATGTAGTTGTTATTGTGTATTATAACTTTTTAATGGTGCATTAATTAAAAATGTAAAATACCACAGTTGACATTTATTGTACATACTTCAAAACTCAAATAATTGAATTTGCATTAAATGTAGCAAACTTGCATTTTAAAGCCATTTGCCCATATTCTACTCATTTGATTTAGTGAACAAAAAATTAGACATTTACAATATTGGATTATATTTTTAGCTAAATCTAGGGTTCCAGAGCTGGGGATTTAGCTCAGAGGCATAAGTGATAGCCACCAAGTTGTGAGTTCGATCCCAGTACCAAAAAAAAAAAAAAAAAAAAACTAGGGTTCCAAATTTTTATCATTTTGGTATTTTTGAAAGGAAACTAAATTGTGAAAGGATACTGTATTATGAAGTAGGATGTGAGTTTTATATGTGAGTTTCCACTTAGAAGAGGTTTTTTTTTCTCTTTTTAAAATTTGTGGCAATTTTAACCTGATAATGTACACTTATTACATTTAAAGAGACATGATCTAAGCACTCACTGTATGATATATCTTTACTCCAGACTTCCATGTTTTCTTTTTTTTTAAATTTTTAAATAAAGACTAAATAAAACAGAAATAGGTAGGAATAATACATACGTTCAGAGAAAAAAAATAAACAGTAAGAAATCACTAGTTGATTTTTACATATTGTCATTTTACAAATAGTTGTTCAAGGTACAAAAACGGAACATGTAAAGTGGGGATTCAAACAGCGAGACTGCATACAATTCTGTTCAACTGTCCAACATAACTTAGTAACGTGGTTGTCAATCCTATACACTTAAACATACATGCAGTTATTCATTTCTTTTTTTTATGTTTAGATTAAACAAACTAAAGCAGGTTAAAATCATTCTGAACAAAGAATAATAGTGTTGCTGGATTTCACATCATGATACTCCGTGATCAGTACTGGGTAATGTAGTACCTTTTTTTTAAAAAAATTTAATTTAAAGAAAGACTAAACAAAACAAAAAACAGTTAGAAATAATACATAATTTCAAAGAAAAAAATAAACAGTAAGAAATCACTAGTTGATGATTACAGATTGTCTTCTTACAAATAGTTATTCAAGATACTAAAGTGGAGCATATAAAGTGGGGATTCATACAGAGAGATTGCAACGAGTTCTGTTCAACTATCCAACAAAAACTTAGAAATATGGTTATCAATCCTATACACTTAAACAAACATGCAGTTATTCATATCTTCAATTATGTTGACATTGAATAAACCCAAGCAGGCTAATATCACTCTGAACAAAGAATAATACTATTTCTGGGTTTCACATTATGATACTCCAGGATCAGCATTGGGTTCACTTTTTCTTCAAAGTATCTGTTCACTTCATCATGTGTCATAAGATCTGTTCTCATAAACTGTTTATAGATTCTACACATGCATGAGTCTTAACATGTATGTCTATCCTTTCTATATTAGAGGGAGAAACAAAGCAAGGCAAAACAAAACATTCCTATAAACACATGAAATGAAATAAATGTATAAGACCGTTGTACAAAGAGTTCTACCATGGTTCCTGTGTTGTCTCTTGTTATCTCCAATAGAATTGGCTATATCATCAGACATAGTATAATTGAATATATCAGTGCATAACAGTGTTAATAAAAACACAACTTTGTATATAGTATAGAACTTCAAAAACCAATAGTTATCAAATCAGAATATGTATCGAAGAGTCTTGTCATCTTCAGTGTAGTTGCCTATATTCTCAGACTTGATACTATCAATCATATCAGTTTTGAATAAAATGTTCTCTGCCTCATTTCTCTTATGCTCTTTTTTTTGCCATCAGTTGTCTGCTTATCTCTTCATTCTGTTTTCTGCTCCATTCATTGAGGACTCTCTGCCACTGTTCCTGGAATCTTAGTACTTTTCTCTCTCTCTAGAATGCCCTGCAGTATTCTCTGTAGAGTTGGATTGGTGGTTGCGAATTTCCCAGGTTCCTCTTTGTCTTGGAAGCATCTTGTTTCTCCATTAATTTCTAGAGATAGTTTAGCAGGGTATATCAATCTGGGATGGAGGCTATTTTCTTTCAGGGCTTGGAATATTTCGCTCCAGGCTCTTCTTGACTTGATGGTTTGTGTTGAGAAGTCTGCCGTTATTCTGATGGGCTTTCCTCTATAGGTTATCTGTTTCTTGTCTCTAACAGCTTTTAATATTCTGTTCTTATATTGAATTTCTGGGATCTTGATTATTATATGCTTGGGTGTAGCTCTGTTTTGGTTGTAGGTGGCTGGGGTTCTGTATGCCTCATATACCAGAATATCATTTCCTTTTCCTGTGTTTGGGAAGTTTTCCTTAATTATTTCTGTGAATAACCTTTGTAGTAGTTCCTTTGTTTGTACCCCTGCTTCTTCATTCACATTCTTTATTCTCAAGTTATAGATCTTTTTGTCATCCTCTAGCCTTTGTATTGTTACTGCTTGTTTCCTTGTTATCTTAAAAAAAGTTTTCCCTTTCCTACTCCCACATTGCAAAATTGTCCTCCAGTTTGGATAATCTATCCTTAGTTTCTTTCAAGCTGATTGCCATCTTTCCACAGAGTTTTTAATTTCCTGGTGATCTCTTTAAATCTGCTTCGTGTATTCTATATTTTTTTATATTCTTCATCAAATGGTTCTCTCCTTTGAGTGCCTCCCTTCTGTCTATGTCTGGTTGAGGGGTGCTTAGTATCTTTTTTATTAATCTTCTTATATCTTGCTTTATTTGAACTCGTCTATGAGGGCCTGAGTATATCTCTTTATGTCCACTGGCCCTGTGTCTAATACTGCATGTTTGCTGTTCTCATTCTCCTTTGTATTTACCTGTCCTGGGTCCATATTTTCAGGGTTGGGGCCTGGGGACTTTTTGTTGTTGCTTCTTCTTCCCATCTTTTTTGCTTCTTCCAGGAGGCCCCCAGTTTCTTTCTTTGTTGGTTATAATTCTTCTGAAGCCTGCTGGCTAGATAACCCTTTCCACTGCCATGTGCTAGTGAGTTGCAGACAGGGACAGTGTATGCTGGCCCCTCCCCTCCGGATCAGTCAAGCTGCTGTGGCCTGCACTGTATTACTTTGCACTGCAATGGCGGATCTGCAGCAGCAGTGGCAGATGGGCAGCTTGTGGGCGCCGAGTTGCTGCACTCCTGCAGCCTCCGGTGGGCCCGTGGGGACAGGTCTTGCAAGTGGCCTGGAGGAGGTGGCAGCTCGGAGATCAGTGGCGTGTACTGTATTTCTTTGCGCTGCCTCCCCTCCTGGTCAGTCAAGCTACTGTGGCCTGCCATGTCAGTCAAACTTCTCCAGACTTCATGTTTTCGAGACATAAGGAAGAGGGAGACAAAAGGTATCTTTGTTTGTCACAGCATGAAAATTGGTGTATTGAATTAACAGAGCTGAGATATTGCTCATGTCCTGTGCTTTGATTATTAACTCTTTAGTCTTGGAATCAACCTTCAGTTCTCCCTTCTCCAACCCCCATCAATTTAGACTGTATTGGCTATCAGGTATTATTATTTTTTTTTTTGGCAGGACCTCATTATGTAGTCTAGGTTCACCTCAAACCTATATTCCTCTTGCCTCAGCCTTAGCAGTACCAGGATTACAGGCATGCACCACTGTTCCTCACAGTTCTATTCCCTCTAACATGTGTCAAATTCATTGTGAACACTTGAGTTCTGGCTTGCAAAAGACCATTTATTTTTTTGCACTTCTGTAAGTCTTAGTTCAAAACTTAGACAAAAACAGACACAAGGGCTATTTAGAAGAGATTGATAAATGGTTTTAATATTTGAATAATTAATTTTCAATTAAATCCTAAGAAAGGAATTTAGAAAGTTATCAAAGAGTAGAGCCAGAATATGATGCAAACATTGACAGAATTGAGAGAAATAGACATTTCTCAAGTAAGAGTTGGAGACTTTAATGCCCTACTTACAGTAATGGATAAGAACATCTAAGTTGAAGATAAATGAAGGTATAGAGGACTCAAATAGTACTATAAGTGAACTAGATAAACTGATATTCTACCCAACAATAGGAAGCTACACATCTTGCTCCAGTGCATGTAGAACATCATTTAGGACAGGCCATTTATTAGGGTACAAAGCAAGTCTCAGTACATTTTTAAGAAACTGAAATCATAATAAAGTATCACCAGAGTGGAATGAAGCTGGAAATAATAGAAGGAAAACTAGAAATTTAAAAATTCGTCTATTTTTTATATATAGGAAAATGTCATCTGTGAACAGATACTACAAACTCTTAACTAATGAAATCACATGAGAAACTTGAAAACACATTAAAAACGAGAAGATAGCTTATCAGAATGTATAGAATTTTAGTGAAGGCAGTGCTTGAAGGAAATTTGTAGATGTAAATGTAGAATAGGTGGATATAGCTTAGGGATAGAGTACTTGCATAGCATGCATAAGGCCTTCTGCTCAGTTTCTAGTACTGCAAAAATATCCCCACCCCCCAAAAAAGGTGTTTGATGGAGACTTCCATGGTGAGTCCAGCTGTTTAGACGAAGTTGGGCTGGTGTGAGATTTCTATCCACTTATGCCAGTGCTTACCTAGCAGCCAAAGCATCACGCCTGTGTTGCAGTTTGAGAAGGCAAACCTGGGCCTCCACACTCAAGTTTGTGATCACTCTAGGCCTGCTATGCATTCAGCAAAGAGAAGAATGCCTCTTTGAACAATTTACATGTTGATCGTGTAATGAACTCTTGAGAATGTGCTGAGTGGAAAAGCCTGAAGTATCCACTGTGGATTATGAGGAGAAGCCTCCAAACTTAGGCTCTGTTGGACTGAGTACAATGTGAAAAAGTGTGTTTTTCCATTCCTTGTAAAGCTTGTGCTGTAAAAAAGAATGAGATCATTAAACCAATGACCTAACTCTATGACTTGAACTAGAAAAAGAGGAATTGAGCTGGGACTGTAGCTAATGGTAGAGGGGTTACTTAACATGCATAAGGCTTATTTAATGCAATGCCCAGCCCTGCAAAAAAGCAGATTTAAGACCAGTCCTCGAACTTCCATCCAGTTGTGGTGGTGCATACCTATAATCCCAGCAATCAAAAGGCTTAGGCAAGAGGATTGCATTGAGTTTGAGGCCAGCCTGGATTATGTAACTAGTTCAGCACCAGCATGTACTACATATTGAGAGTCTGTGTCAATAAAATAAAATAAAACAAAAAAAATTCTTACAAAAAATAGAAGAGGAAGAGCTACATGTGATAATAATGAATGTCTATAATCCCTCACTCAGAGGGACTGAGGCAGGAAGATTGTGAGTTCAAGGCGAACCTGAACTATTTAATTTCAGGCCAACTGGACTACATAGCAAAACTATTAACAACAACAACAAAAAGAATATTTCCTAACACATGAAGTCATCATTACCTTGATATGAAAGCCAGATAAAGATGTCACAAGAAAACTATTGACTAATATCTTTTATAAACATAAAAGAATCCTTAACAAAATACTATCAAGACAAATTCAACAGCATATTAAAAGGATTATATACTGCGACGAAGTGGGATTTATTCTAGAATGCAAAAGTGATTCAATAAAGGAAATCAGTGTGATATAGCACACTAATAGCATGATGAGAGAAAAATTACATGATCATCTTTATGCATTGAAAAACTCTTAATACTTTTGCATAGGAATAAAAAACTTTCTTGGGATATAAATGGTGCCATCCTTGGTGGTACACACCTGTAATTCCAGCATTCGGGAGGTTGAGGTAGGAGGATTGTGAAATTGCCCATATAGCAAGTTTGGGACCACTATGGAATGCATAGTGAAACTCTGTCTAAAAAAAAAAAGTTAACGGCCATTATGGGATATCCATAGCTGACATATTCTGTAGGGGAAAGACAGAGGGTTTTCCTTTAAAACAAGAGCAAAGACAGTAATGCTGCCTTTCACCACTGCTGTTGAACATTTACTGGAAATTCTAGCCACAGCAATTGGACAATAAAAAGAAATAAAAGACATTCAAATTTGAAAAGAGAGGACAAAGAGTTTAGCTCAGTGGCACAAGCACCTGCTTGGCAAGTGCAATATTTTGCATTTGATCCCTGGTACCAAAAAAAAAAAAAGAAACTTTTTTTTGAAAAGAGATAAAACTAGCTCTATTCATGGATGAAGTGATCTCAAATATAGAAAATCCTAAATAGACCTCTCAAGAAATCTACTAGGGTTAATAAATTCAGCAGATTTCAGAGTGATTTGGCAAAAAATCACTTGTATTTTTTTATGCTAAATAAGTGCTTTGTTCATGTTTGTATATGTTTTGTATCTCTACATGTCCCTATTATAGAATAGGTATATAATAGCTAATTATTGAATAAATGGTTGTGTCTTTTTTTTTTTTTTTTGTATCAGGGTTCAAACTCACCAGCTCATACTTGCTGGGTAGGCATTTAAGTCACTGAACTAAATCGCTGGCCACATTAATCTCAATGCATATGATTTCATTCCACATTTTAAAAAGTCAAGACAGCTATTCTGAAAAAAAAAAATAAGACATTATAATAACCAGTGCTGATTTAATATCATCTTGCTTAGAAGTCCTACCATGCTTTTGTTCTTCTGTTTCCATTGGTTCTATCATGTTGTATCTTATTGGATTTTATTATGTGTGATAGTATAAGCATATTTTTTATGGACAATGAGATAATATAGTAGCTATTGTTCGTTTTCTGTTATTTGGTTCTGAATGCCCTGTAATACTTTCATTCTCTTGAATGGTTTTATACTATTTTGTTATGTTTGATACTATTGCATGTGAAAGTATGCTCAACTATTTCAAAGAAAGAGACGTTATGGTAGTTACTGTTATATCGGGTTGTCCTCTGGTGAAATACTATGTTGCTTAAATTGTTCTGTTTTGAAAGAAAAAAAGTCAAGAAATGAAGTACCTTGTTCAAAAGCTCTATTACATTTTCAGTAAATTCTGTTTAGCTGAAAGAGAAAATCATTACCTGAGTTTTTCCATTTAAACAGACTTTTATGAAGCTAATAATATTTTGTAATCATAATACTTTAAGCATTAACTTAAATTCAAAGTTAAGACCTTTTCAACTTTGTTTCTGCAGATACCATGACATTAGCTGCTTTTAATATGAAACTGGCTTATCCTAGTCACACTATTTTTCCCACCCATGAAAGATCTGAGAGGCAATCACTAGGGCTTATCAAATGGCTAAAGAATAATTTAAGAAAAATTAGAGTGGGGCATATACATGGAATGAGATATAATTCAGCAATAAAAGGAATGAAGTTCTGATATATGCTAAAGTGTAGATGAATGTTGAAAACCTCATCCTACATTAAATAAAACAGATACAAGAGGACCAGTATTGCATGATGTCACATTTATGAAATATCTAGAAGAGGCAACTCACAGAGATAGTGTAGACTAGATTAGAGATTACCTGGGGCTGAGGCAAAGAGGAAAAGGGGAGATAACACTTAATGGTTACTGTTTCTGTTTGGGATGATGAACAAGTTTTGAATATGGTGCTTTCTGTGCGACATTGTGAGTTTATTTAATGCCATTGAATTGTTCACTTAAAATGGCTAAATGACAGCTTTTTTTTTTTTTTTACAATCCTTGGGTACACTTTATTTTCATATGGGTTAACATTCTGCTATATTTCATTTCATTCATTCTTTTTGAGAAACTGAAAACAAAGGGAAACTGAGAATAACCGGAAGGCAATCTGAGGGAAATTTCCAACCAGTATCTGAGTCTTGCAATAGTTCATTCTGCAGCCCTTTCTTCCCATTGTTGTCTTTTACTTTTTTTTTTTTTTTTGCAAATAAAGTCATTTTGACCCAAATCCAGCATAAACAACTTTTTACCAATTCCTAACATAAAACAACTAACCTTTACAATCATGTGGCAGTATAAATTTTTAAATTACAGTTCATACACATTGACAATCATGATAGTCTGAAGTACAAAAAGTAAATTGCCCTTTAGCTCAATTTCCTTTTTAAATATGAAGTCTTGCTAGTTAATCTATCTCACAAAAAGTTTCAGATGTTCTTCAAATACCTTTTGTAAATGTTATCTGTTAGTAAACAACATACGCAGGTTCCTAAATTTTGTTTTCAGTCTACTCATGACATTCAGCAGAGCTCTTTATATGTCAACATTAAGAAAAAAATTATAAAACAAAACCCCAATAAACAAAACCCCACAAGTTCTAGGGAACTTACTTCTGAGTGGGCATATTATTTCCCTTTGTTTCATACATGAGGCACAAACTTCTGAATTTAAGCTCTGTAAGACATAGTAGAAACCTCCAATTTACAAATCAGGAATTCTTTGTGGTTTGGAACTGCCCTATCACACAAAAAAGGGGAAAATCATCTGTAAACCAGTACACTGCAGTATGTTCAGGGAGTCACGAACGGCTGCCTGCCTTGGTCTGCTGAAGAAAGGCTGCCGTGTTTTGTGTTTTGAGTAAGACATGCCCAAGTCGCCATCAACCTCGTCCGCAAGCTTTTATGTAACATCTTTCTGTAAAAAATTCAGATACATATAGATACTTTTATCTGACTTATTGCTATAAGCCATGTTAGAAAGGCATTTTTTTGTTTCTCAATACTGGGGATTGAACCCAGAGCCTTCACACTCAGCAACATATCCAGCCCTTGTTTATTTTCTTGTTTTGAGACAGGGTCTTGCTTGCTAAGTTGCTGAGTTGCTCAGAATGGGCCAGAATGTGCTATCCTTTGCCTTGGCTTCCTAAACAGCAGGATTATAGGTGTATGCAACCATGCCTGGCCAAGAAGGATTATTTCTGTTTCCCAGAGAAGCAAAACAGTTCTACCTTGCAGTAGTTGTGCATGACTGTTGGTTAAACTTATCAGTGCTTAGTCAACTTTAGAGATGATTGATTTTTTTCAGGGTAATCCCAATGAAATATGACTAGACTTTGGCTACGTGGGGATCTTTCCTTGCCAATATTGGCAGTATTCACTATATCTCAGTCTTGAAAGTTTGAGTGCATGAGAATGATTACATACAGTCATTGAGACTGCTAAATTTAATGCTCACTTATGAAACAACATTTGAAACCTATTTAAAAAATTATTTTTTTGGCTTTTCCCCCAAATCAAAATGACCATGAGAAGTAAACATTTTGAATTGATTCAGGACATCAAGACAGCCATGACAGTATAACTATAGATATTCATGAAAAAGAACTTCCATAACTGCTCTAGAAAATGGCAAGAATTATTGGTTAAGTCAAAATGAGGGGGATTAATGGCAGTGTGCCTTTTTTTTTTTTTTGGTACTGGGGATGGAACTCACGATTTTGCTTTTGCAAGCAGGCGCTTATGCCACTGAGCTAAACCCCCAGCACTAGTGTGTCTTTTATTGTAATAAAAATTTTAAAATTTAAACATTTACTGTCATTTTGATTATACCTTGTATTGTTTTATAATTGTTAAATTTATCTAATTGTATATTTTATTCAGCACTTATAAGGTACTGCAGAGTGAAAACATATTCAGTTTGTTTAAATGTACTGTTTTCTTCTAATATTTTTAAGCTTCGAGATTCCACTGAACAATTTCAAGAATATTATAGGCAAAGATTACGCTATCAACAGCATTTAGAACAGAAGGAGCAGCAGCGACAGATATACCAACAGATGTTGCTTGAAGGAGGGGTGAATCAAGAGGATGGCCCTGAACAGCAGCAGAATCTTACTGAGCAATTCCTTAGCAGGTTGATTTTCTAGTTCCTTTTTTTATTCCTTTTGGTACCAGGAATCGAACTTAGGGCCTCATGCTTGCCAGGCAGGCACTGTGCCACTGAGCTGTATCCTCTCATTACTTTTTAAAATGGAAGTAATTATTTAAAAAGTATTTAAAGAATTTAATATCTGCAACTTCCCTTGTTATTTGAAATTTTCAGACTTAAGTGTAATGTGGAATTTACATGTTTTCCTGAGACAAAATACTGTTTATCTAGTTTTTTCCTTCCTCCCTAAGCAAGAAGAGCAAAAGAGTGGTAGTGCATTCTACAGGCTGGACCTCAGCTGCCAGGTGGATCCAGCTCTGACTCGGTATTTGAGGACCTAGGGCTGTGATGGCAGGCCTTTTAGAGATTCCAGTGATGACAAACAGCCTGCTGCGACATGCTAGCCATAGGTTTGTCACCCCTGGCCTAGGGGAGCTACTTAGTTTCTGTTTCCTCAAGTACTTCACAAGGATTAAATGAGTCGGTCTGTCTGCAGTGCTTAGAATGGTACATGGCACATTGTAAGCACTTTATTGGTACTGATATTTTTATAGTTATTAAGAGTACTTAAATCTGTAGATTCAGCCAAGCATAGTGGGGTGTCTCTATAGTCCCAGCTACTTGGGAGGCTGAGGCTAGGGGATCACTTGAACTCAGGAGTCAAGGCCGGCCTGGGCAACACAGCAAGTCCCTATCTTAAAAAGCAAAAACAACAGTAGCAGCAGCAAAAGAAAAATTCCTAAATATTCTTTTATATTTAATATATTAAAGGAATTTTTATATTTTCTGCCCAAACAGTGTTTTTTTTTTTAATTTTTTTTTGTCTTTTTCATTTTTATCGGTACCGGGGATCAAACTCACGACCGCCTGCTTGCAAGGCAGGTGCTTACGCCGCTGAGCTAAATCCCCAGCCAAACAGTGTTGTTGATTGAGGGGGGAATGTACTTTTTTTTAAAATGTCAAACTGGACTGGGATATTCCTCAATAGTAGAGTGCTTGCCTAGCATACACAAGGCCCTGAGTTCAATCCTCAGCACCACAAAAAAGAATAAAAGGTCAATAAACCAAGATAACTGAAATACCTTATTTCAGTGAGCAAGGGTTGTTGGAAAGTTAAATGAGTTAATACATGCAAAAGTAATTAAAACAGTTTTTCTACATAGTAAATGTGGTATAAGTGTTGGTTCCATGATTATGATTAGGCAGCTGCAGTGGTGACTCTCAGTTGTTCAGTTGGTTCAGTGTGTTAGATGTAATCTGCTTGACACTCTTGTTCAACTCAGTGACCCTGAAACTGATCCTATCTTCAAACCTTCACATAGGAGTGTTCGTATTCATAGTGATGACCTCGAGATTCTTAAGTAGGCTAAGTATGGTGGGACATACCTGAAATCCCAGCTACTGGGAAAGCTGAGGTTGGAGCACTGCAAGTTTAAGGTTGGCCTGGACAACACAGTGAGAACCTGTCTCAAAATGAAAAGGGGAGGGGATATAACTCAGTGTGAAGTCCTGGGTTTAACCGTCAGTACTGTAGGAAAGGAAAGGAGAAAAAAATGGAGTCTAAGCCTCTATATATTCAGTTCAGAGATCATGTTATTACCAACTGAGATCAGGTCAGTAGCTTGTCAAAGCTATCTTCCTCTGATAAATCGCCACTTTTGGTTTTTGGATGTCTTCTTTATATCCGTAACATTCAAAGGTGTAGTTTGAGTTTCCAGTCAGCTTTTTTTTTTTTGCCCAGAAAAAGAGGTTATCCAACAGTGAATCAGAAATGAAGTAACAAGGTTCTGTGACTCTACTGGCAGTAGAGATGTGCTTCCTCAAAGTAAGTCAAACTATTCAAGGTTTGCCCTTTCTATAAAGATAATCACAAATAGTCAAATAATTTAGGTTCAGTTTAAAGCAAGTAGCTTGCTTTCTTCTTCCCTCTCCCTTTCCTTTCTTCCTTTCTCTCTTTCTCTCTCAATTCGTCCCTCCATTGTTTCTCAGTGCTAGGGCTTAAACTCGGGACCTGATGCTTTTCACTGAGATATCTTTAGCCCTTTTCTGTTTTAAGACAGGGTCTTGCTGATTTGTGCAGGCTGGCTTCAAACTTGTTACCTTCCTGCCTCAACCTTCTAAATAGGGATGGTGGGTGTACACTACCACTCCTGCATGTTTTCAATTTCTTCAGTCATCAGTTTAGATTATGTTAAAAGGGAAAGATGTTATACAGCCCATATGACATCCAGGTCTGTAATTGTGAAAGCATGTGTTTATCCTAAGTGTTTTGTAAATTTGTTACACATAAATTCTCTCTCAATCTTTTTTATTGTTATTGTTTTCTTATCCTATTATGTAGTTTTGGGTTTTGTTTTTGTTTTGTGGTTTTTGGGATTGAACCCGGGCTTACACATGATAGTCAAGAACTCTACTACTTCAAAACTGTATGTCAGGAGTATTAAAAAAAAAAAAAAAAAGAACTCTACTACTAAGCTACATTCTCAACACTTAGTATAGTAATTAAAAAATTTTTTTTCTACACTTAGTTTTATATATCTGAGCATGCAACAGGAGTTTTTTTTCTTGTCTTTTTGAGCCAGAGTCTCACTATGCAGTTCGGCTGGCTTTGAGCTCATTTTGTAGCCTAGGCTGGTCTCGACTTTTGGCAATCCTCCTGCCTCAGCCTCCCAAGTGCTAGGATTGTATGAGTGTGTCACCATGGTTGGTACGTGCAACAGGACTTTAAGGTACCTGACTAACACCGAGGATGAACAGACTTAAAGTAGAACATATAAGTTAAAATGTACTTTTCCCCCTTAATATTGTGTTCTTCCAAATCATTCTTGTAGCAGATCATTGCTTTTTCTTTCCAAGAGGCATAAGAGAAAGGCAAATGTGTTATGTAATAGATCTTATTAAAAAATAAACTATAACATAAAGAATTTTACTTTACTATTTTCATTTTATGTTTTTTCCCACAGTAGAGTAATATTCTGCCACAAATTCCTTTCTTTTCTGTGTTGTCTAAACTGGCCTCAGACTCCTAGATTCAAGTGATCTTCCGCCTCAGCCTCCCAAGTAGCTAGGATGACAGCTACACACTGTACTGGGCACATGATAAGATTTTTATTAACAGTAATTTACTGTTACTTTATCCTTCTTGATTTTTTTGTTTTTATTGATATTATTACAACTGACATCACTGATTTGGTACTTAATATAGGTATGTTTAGCCCTTTCTCATCATACCCAACTTTTAACAGAGTTCAAATGATGTATTAACATTTTAAGGACATTTTACGCTTAATTCAGTATTTCTCAAATTTATTTGACCCCTGGCCTCTTTTTGTGGGCACCATTTCACAGAATTAATGTTTTGCAGAACACAAGTTGGGAAATGCTGCCTAATAAAAATTGTGACTGATAACCATTTAGCAAAGGTCAATTCTTTTAATAATAATGACTTTTTAAGAGTCTTTTAAAAAACTTTAAATGTGTACCACACACTTATGTAAGAAAATTAGAAAATACAGTGAGCCATAGTACCTTTTAATAATCACATCTCTTATTTGGTCTTCTTTTGTACTGACTGGAGGCTCCAGGAAGTGACGTTGGGTCTGTTTTAGGTCTGAATCTTCTGTTTTGTTTGACACAGGGTCTCACCATGTCCGGGCTGGAATTACACCCTCCCACTTCAGCCTTCCCAGTGCTGGAGTTTCAGTTGTGGTCCACCATGCCCCGTTCTTAAGGTTAAATTTTAGGAAAGGCTGACAGCCCCCTTTTCATGCTTTCATAACCCTGAGCCCCAAATAAGGGACCAGGCCACACTGACAGAGAGACCAGAGGAGAAAACCCTTAGTCTTCTTGTTTTTCTGTCAGTTTTATCTCTCTAGTGTCTAGATTGAATCCTGTAAATTATAAGATGGAGGAGTGAGGACATGAATGTGCATTCATCAAGTGATGCTACTTGATTTTTGTTGCATTGTGGTCTGCTGTAATCCATTTCCTATTGACATGATGTTACTATGGATAGATGGAATGAAATAGCTTGTTTTGTTGGTGAAAAATTTGATAGTCATAATATTATTTGACTATGTTTGGAAAATAAGATTTTTTGTTTTTGAGTTCAGGGCTTCATACACGCTAAGCACATGATATACCACAGAACTATACCCCTTACCCCAAATCAAGCTTTTATTGAAAATTAAACTGAAGTTATACCAGGGAAGAATTCTTTTTCTGTTTGTATGAGTTAAAAAATGTTTTAAAAAGGGTATTACAGACTGGCATGATGGTGCATGCCTATAACCCCAGCACTTAGGAAGCTGAGGCAGGAGGATTGACAAGTTTGAGGCCGCTTTCTGCTACATAGCAAGTTTAAGGCTTGCCTGGACTACATATCAAGACACTGTCTCAGATAAATAACAAAACACAAAACAAAATGAAAAAGCAACAAAAAAGAGCTATTATATTTGCCTCCTGTTCTGTGTAGTACTATGGGGAAATTTGGACCTTTTAATATCTTGGTTATATTTTAAATTAACACAAATTTGCCATAGTTTATATGTTATCTATGCATTTGTTTTTCAAACTTATATGTTTAGTGTATTAGGAATGTCATTTTCATTTTAAGTTACTTGTATTCTTTAATTTTATAGGTCTATTCAAAAACTTGGTGAATTAAATATTGGAATGGATAGCCTTGGTAATGAGGTGTCAGTGCCCAACCAGCAGTGTAATGGAAGCAAAGGCAATGGATCTGCTAGTTCATCTATGACTAGTTTTGCTACACCACCCCAAGACACTAGTCAGAGGTTAACACATGATGCATCAAATACTCTTACAAGCACTCCTCGTAACACTGGATCAACAAATCACATTCCTTTTCTTGAGGAGTCACCTTCTGGAAGCCAAATGTAAGTGCTCGACTTTGTAAAACCTGGAAATATTACCTTTGTTTTGTTTTGAGACAGGGCCTTACTATGTAGTTCAGGCTAACCTTAAAACTCACGGTGTAGCCCAGGCTGGTCTGAAACTAGTGGTAGTCTTCCTGCTTCAGCCTTCCAAGTGCTGGGATTAACAGGAATGTGCCACCATACCTGGCTCTGGAAATGTTAACTTCTTAATAAATAGAGATGTAGAAAATTGAGCTTCTCTTTGGGGCATTATAAAGAGAAGTATTTAGGGCTCACTACCTGCCAGAGATTTTGTAAACTCCCTTCGTTTATTTACATTTTATTCTACCAACTTCTGAGTCTCTTTATAGTTAATTTTCCTTTTTTCTTTCTGCTTCCTTACCACCACTAAAGCAACTCTGTAAGCAGTTAATTTATGAGCTGGACATCCTGAAGTTTTAGAGTTTACCTTCTTGATTTTCTTTTTTTCTTGCCACTGGCATCTTTCAGCGATCTTAAAACTCAGACTTTCAGGACACAGGAGGATGTTTTATAACATAGTAGAATGATTACAGGAAAATAATTTTGGCAGCTCTAATAATTCTAGCAATTGGGGACTGAATGTTTTTATTAGCCAAAAAATTTTTTACCTTGTGATCATTAGTAAACAAGTGTTAACTTATGCAATGGAAAACGTTAAGGAACATTTTCTTCTATTGCTCACACAAAGCTCTTTTCATGGTAGTTCATTTAAAAAATTTATAACTGGCTTTTAGCACTTGGATGTTTGTAAGAATTAGCCTTTTAATACTACTTTTACTTCAAAATTTATGTTTCTGTAATACTACTTTTTCATTATGGTTTGCATCATACTTATTTTTTTAATAGCTTTTTTTTTTTCTTTTTTTGGCGGGGGGTGGACCAGAGATCGAACTTAGACCTCACGTTTGCTATGTCTTACGCCACTGAGCTAAACCCACTTATTATTTTTTTTAATTGTCTTTTTGAGATAGGGTCTCATTATATAGTTCAGGCTGGTCTTGAACTCACTTTGTAGAACAGGCGGCTGGCTTTGGGTTTGAGGTGATCCTCCTGCCTCAGCCTCCTGAATGCTGACATTACAGGTGTGCGCCACCACACCTGGCCATGTAATATTTTTTTTGATTACTCCCATGCTAGAATTTAAATTTTAAATACAATGTACAATATAAACATCATGGTTTTAAAAGACAAATAGTATTTACTTTTTTAAAATTTTACTTATTTATTTTAGTACCAGGGGTTGAATTCCTGACCTCACACTTGTGGGGCAGGCATTTACACCGCTGAGCTAAACCCTCGGCCCGATAGTATTTAAAACAATCATCTATCCTAAACACTTTGTCCATTTAGAAAATTTTCTGTAAGCTATTTTCAACCCAGTTTTGCATTTCTTTTGCTGTGTGTTTCCACAGTTCCGAACAACATGCTTCTGTTACCATTTTTATTATCCAGATTCCCTACCATTCTCTTTACCCATATTACACTTTGTCTCCTTTTGTGTGTGTGTGTGTGTGTGTGTGTGTGTGTGTGTGTGTGTGTGTGTGCATGTGTATATATATATTTAAATCAGTATTCAGTGTTAATGTTACTGTGGCCTTGTGAATATTATTTACAACTGGGTCATGCCTTATAATATGATTTTATTTCCTTCTCATACAACTGATTTTATGGAATTTCCTTAGTTTGGTGTGCAAACATGCTTCATTTTCTTAGTATTTGTTTCAAAAGTCTGCAGATGCTTTGACAGAAGTATAAAATCATGAGACTTCTCTCATAGGAAAAAGAGAAATCTAGTAATTTCTTCATTCCATTTTTTTCTCCTGGAAGCAGTCTTTCCAAGATCACTCTTGCTTCACTTTATATTCATTGCTTCTAGGCCTTTTTATACAGGCCTGGAAAATCCTGAAACTTTCCTCACCATCTTTTTATTTTGTTTCTTCCCTATATTGTTTTTAGGATCTCATGTAGTTTACTGAAAAGGGATATATCAGAGGTAAAGTCTGAGCGTCTAAAAATGTGTTCACTGTATTTCACATTTATTCTAGGATGGAAATCGCACCTCAGTATTTCAAAAGTCATATAAGATCTTCCAATCTTAGTGGGTTTTTCTGTTTTACCTTTTTGTACTGGGGATTGAAGTCATGACCTTGTGCTTGTCAGGCAGGCACTTGTGTTGCTGAGCTAAATCCCCAGTTTTTGTTTTGGGTGTGCCGCCACCCCCCCCCCCCAGTAGTGAGATTGAACCCAGGACTTCATACACACTAGGTAAGTGGTCTGCCACTGAGCTACCTCCCTCTCACTTGCTTTGTGGAAACAGAGTCTCACTAAGTTGCTCAAGCTTCAATGTTCTTTTTTTTGTTTTTTTTTTGGGGGGGGGGGTACCGGGGATCAAACTCACAACTGAGCACTTACAAGGCCAGCACTTATGCTACTGAGCTAAATCCTTGGCCTTTCAATGTTCTTTTTAAGTAGTCTGATGCTATTTTAATTCTTGATCCTTTGTATGAAGTCTGTTGCTTTTTCTGTTCTGGAATTTTTCAAGTCCTTTTTCCTGATGTTTCTATGAAATGTATCATGCAAAAGTAATCTGTTTTCTTTCTTCCTGCTGAAAACTTCATAAACTTTTTAAAGCTGGATATGTAAGTTTTGAAAATTTAGCAGTATTATTTAGCTACTATTATTAGCTCCTTGTCTTTATTTTCAATCAGTTTTTTTTTTTTTGTCTTTTTCATTTTTATCGGTACCGGGGATCGAACTCACGACCGCCTGCTTGCAAGGCAGGTGCTTATTTTCAATCAGTTTTTTTCTGCCATCATATTTTCATTTTCTAAGGACTCTTATTCAAATTTTTTTTTTTTAAAGTAATTTATGAGCTGGGCGTGGCGGCACATTCCTATAAGCCCAGCACTCAGTAGACTGAAGCAGGAGGGTCATTGTGAGTTCGAAACCAGCCCAGGTTACAAAGTGAGCTCAAGATCAGCCTGAACTGCATATGAGACTCTGTCTCAAAAAGACAAGAAAAAAAAAGTTTATGCTCTTATTTTTAGAATTCATTATTTCCTAGTGTCTGTAAGGATTGTATTTTTGGTAGCTTTATTTCCTAAATTGCTTTTCTTCTGAGGTTTTTTTTTTTTTTTTTTTTTCAGTTTTAATCTGTAATTTTTATTTAGAAGGTTCTCTTCCAGTATCTGGAAATTTTAGACTGTCTAAATGAATAAGACATTTTAAACAAGAGAGAAACTGGGTGTGATGGTGCACGCTTATAATCCCAGCACTCAGGAGGCTGAGACAGGAGTATCACCTCAGTTTAAGGTCAGTTTAGGCCATATAGTCAGTTGAAGACTAGTCTGAACTACATAAACTTATTGGAAGGAATTCTACACATAAATTGATTTGTCTACATTTGGCTTCACAAAAGTCAAAGTGATTGAGTGGAAATATTATTTTACTAAGAAATCCTGAACTGTTAGTTATTTTTTTCTCTTGGGTCAAATAATTTTCCTCGGTAATAGTCTCCATGGTCCAGCTTGGGGTAGCAAACAGTTAAGCATTGCATGTAGGATATTGGGGCTAAGCAGAAGAGTATTTGATTTCTCACTGTAAAATATGTGGATTTAATTTTCTTTCCAGAATGGGTTTTCACTTCCTCTTTAAAACTCTCCTTGGTATCACTAAATCCAAGGCCTCTTAAATGTTTTGAATAGAGTCGGTGAGAATCATTTGCTAAAAGGAAAACTAAAGATTGAAGGAGCCAGATATGGTGGTACCACCAGTAACCCCAGCAGTCAGGAAGCTTGAGAGTGCTGGTTCACAGCCAGCCTGAGCTACATAATGAGTTCAAGGCCATCCTGTGCTACATAGTGAGGCTCTGTCTGGGAAAAAAAAATGTTGAAGCAATACATTAATTTCACTTTGATATTCAGACTGCCCTTTATTTGAATTTCTTTTCCTACAGCTCTGCTGAACATTCAGTCACTAAGCCATCTCTTGGAGATTCCTCAGGAAGTCTTTCACGGTCAAGAGGGGAAGAGGTAATACTGGGGAAGCAGTGTTTATTGTCGACATATACAGTTGCAAATATTGTTCAGGAATTCTCAATTTTCAAATAAACCATTTTTAGAAAAGGACATTATTTTTAATATTGGTATTTCCTGAGAGTAGAGCTGTCACTGAACTAAATGCTTTAGAAAGCACTTCAGATTCATGGCACAGCAGTGAGTAGCCATATTAACTGGGATTCTGACTGTTCTCAGAGCTCTGTGGTTTATTCAGGTATCTATGTTGGGCTTCTCATCAATATATCTGTGTTTTACTTTGGAACTGGGTATCTTTTCCTAATACCTTATTTCTTCTAAATTTAATTCCATAAACAAAGTTTTTTGTCTTCCAGATGCTCATAGTGGTCAAACAGGTAGCACAATTGAAGTCAGTCATTTTCATAAGTGCATAAAAATATTTGTCCCTTGCTCAAAGAAATATATAACCCCAGTGTTTATAGTCTTTTAATTTTTAAGAAAAGTGAGAAACTGAGAATTCCATGTGAAATTTCCTATTTTATAAATGGCTACAAATTTTTACAAATTTAAAATAATTGAGAATGGCAAATAAAATCATGTGGCTGTGACTTGCTGTTCAGCAACCCTTAGTAATTATTAATGTGCTGTAGGCCATACAGTCATTCCTCTGCCTTACCGTTATCTTCTCCGTGCTATTCATTTTCTTCTGTATGGACTGGTAGAAAATGTAGAATTTCTGCTGGGGATTTGCACAGTGACATAAGTGCCTGCCTGCCAAGCACGAGGTCGCAATTTCAATCCCAGGTATCAAAAAAAAAAAAAAAAAAAAAAGAAAAGAAAGAAAGAAAATGTAGAACTCCTAGTCAGATAAATGTATATGAATGCCAGACTTCAGTTATACAGCAAAAACACAGTATAACAACAGTTTTGCCTTCCGCTCTCTTAGTGAGGATGTATTGAGTGGATGCATAAGAGCTTAGGGCTGGGCAAGGTGGCATCTGCTTGCATTCTCAGCACTTGGGAGCCTGAGGCAGAAGGATCATGTGTTTGAGCACAGCTGGATTTATCTCGACTTGTCTCCAAATAAAAAAAAGGGCTAGGGAGGTAGCTCAGTGCAGAGGCTGTAGGTTCTATCACCAACGCCACAAGAACAAAACAATAAGAAAACACAAATGCTACAACTTGGGTTATGAGAGATGTAGTCTTTTTTTTTTTTTTTTTTTTAAATATATCAGCAGTCAAACTCAGGACCTCACTCTTGCCAAACAGGTGTTTGTGCCACTGAGCTAAATTCACAGCCCCCTGAGAGGCACAGTCTCTTCATTAATACAGTTATTATGGTCCTATCCAGAACTGCAGTGATTTGCCTTCGTGTGTGCGCTTGACATGTGTACTTCCCCCAGACAGGATGTGCGTGAGTGTGTTAGCCCCTCTATCCGGAGTTCCCTGTTCCAGGTCCAGTCAGCTTTCAGATGACACTAACAGCAGAAGTTGCTTGAGTTTTCATATAGAACTGTTTCACCTTGCCTCTTAGGAGAGAGCTGTGAACAGATAGTTCAAAATAAATATGAAACTCAAAATGTTCTGATTAAAATCACTTTGATGGTTTTAAAGGAGCATTTTATAATTTCAGTTTGAAATATGAAAGTGTTCATTGCTGGAGATGACAGTAAACTTTTTTAACCTTAAGTGGTTGATTAGTCCTTCCTTTCTCCTTCTCCTTCCTCCCTCCTTTCCTTTCTTTCTTGGTTGCCCAGGCTGATGTAGAATATCCTCCTGCCTCAGCCTACAACTAACAGTTCAGCTACATTCTCTTCTAAACATAAATGGTACTCTGTTGTTTTTGTTAGAACATCTATATGTGTGAGCTATTTTTCCCTTTCAGTTAAAGAGAATTTAAGGGAATGCATGTTTAATCTTATATTTTGTTTTAATTAAGAAAAAATTGAATGTTTATAAACTTTGACTTTGGTTTAGCAATGATTAATAAAAACCAGAAACATTAAAGTTAGTTTGGATTTGTTACATAAAATATTATAGGTAATAAATGTGAAGTGACCAAACAGGAATAATACAGTTTAAGTGAATTTAAAACAGAATAAAAATGTTTCCAAATTCATTTTTTTCATAGGATGACTTTTATATTCATTCTTCCCGTAGGATGACAAATCAAAAAAGCAGTTTGTTTGTATTAATACCTTAGAAGATACACAAGCTGTTAGAGCAGTGGCTTTTCATCCAGGTGGTAGTTTATATGCTGTTGGTTCAAATTCAAAAACACTGAGAGTATGTGCCTATCCAGAAGTAATTGATCCAAGGTAAGAATAGATGGTTTGTATTGCCATTCTTGCCTTAGTTTTAGAATTAGCCTCTTTTGGAATTGGATTTAGTTGTATTTCAATTCTTCGTTTCTTCTAGCTTTATTTTTTATTTTTAGTACTTGGGAAATATACTTAAGTCATCAATTTTATGATTTTTTCCCCCATAAAAATTTTAAAGATTTAGTACTTTAGTCTTCTTTATTTCTATGACTATATATTTTGTTTTTCATTTGAAAATTTCTTATATTCCAATTCAATTGTCTAAGATAAAAACAAAGTAAGATTACAAAACACATACTTCTTATAATAGCTTTAGAAAACTGTATGAAATTGGTGATATTTGCCATTTCAAACCTACAAAACTTAAAATTTCATTTGTTTACTGTAACTGATTTAATCTTGTTTTAACAGGTTATGGGATTTGGAAATAAGGCATATATCTTTAAATATGTCTTATAATACAAAATAAGCTGGGCATGGTGGTGCACACCTGTAATCCCAGCACTTGGGAGGTTAAGGTAGGAGTAGCACCAGTTCCAGGCCAGTCTGGACTACATAGACTACAAAAAAAGACTTGTTTATTATTAATGATAACTCAGTGGTACAGTGCTTGCCTTAGCATGCACTGAAAAAATTGTTTATTTGTTTAAAATAAAGGGCTTAGGGTGTTGTTTAGTGGTCAAACAGTTGCCTGGCATGTAAAGACCCTGGGTTCAATCCCCAGATCTGGGGGAAAAAAAAAATATCCATGAGCTATTCGGTAGATTTTGTGATGAGTGAAATGAATGCCAAAAACTACTAAAGGAGTAGTTTTCAAACCAACAGGCAACACACAAACAAAAAACCCCATAAACTTTAAAAGTTTTAGTTGTAAAATGTGCTACATGTAACAGTACATTTTAACCTTTTTTTAAAAACTACTCAAGACATTATCTAGTCTAAGGAACAGAAGCATAGGATTTTTCACTGATTTGCACTTTTTAAAAAAGCTGTCTTTATGCATTTTGACTTTTAGACTAAGGTAATATTTAAAGATTGGAAAAGGAGTAACAGGGCCTGTTAGGTCATAGTGTTATTAGTACTCATTGTGTATTAAGTAGAAATACATGAGAGAGAAAATTCTAGATCAGAGAGTGGAAAACAGCAGTAATGATCAAGGCAGTAGCAAAGATTTGCAAGTGTAGAGTTAATCTGATTTTAAGTTAGCCATGTCTTAACTTTTTGCTTTTTATGCTGGTGTAGATATTTCATAGTCTATGGAAAAACTGCTTTTATGAAGATGGATTTACTTAGCAAGTATCTGGTGAACTTCAACGTGCTAGGTTTGGGGGCTAGTTGTACACAAGACAAACATGTTTATTGACCTTATAGAATTTCTGGTTTAGTGGGGAAAATGAAGGTTATGCCAGTAGAAGTAAATATATGATGGTAGGTATTGTGAAGAAAAGTTACAGTATTCTGGAAGAGTAAATTAGGGTGGGCCAAGCATGGTGATGCACTCCTGTAATCCCAGCACTGGAGAGGCTGAGGCAGGAAGATCATTGCAAGTTCGAGACCAGCCTGGGCTACACAGTGAGCTCAAGCCCAGCCTGAACTGCATAGTGAGACTCTGTCTCAAAAAGACCAAAAAAAAAGTAAATTAGGAATGCCAGGAATTTAGGCATAGCACCTGCCTGGCAAGCATGAGGTCCTGAGTTTGATTCTAGGTACAAAAAAAAAAAAAAAAAAAAAAAAAGAATTAGGGATGGGGTGAGTGCCAACTGGAAAATCAGAGAAAGGGCTCTTTGAGGAAAAGAAAAGACATCAGGAAAGTGATGAGGATGAGTAGAACCTAACGTGGAGAAAAGGGGAAAGAGAGTAATAGAGAATATGAACACGAGGTGAGAAAGCTAGGCTGTGTGTGTGTTCTTGGAGTTTGAATCTAGAGCCTGTTCAACCCCTCTTTTTCTCATTTATTTGAGCTATATACCCACTTTTTTTTTTAATTTTTGAGAATTTTTTTTTTCTTTTGCTAAGTTGCCCAGCATAGGCTTGAACTTGCAACGCTCCTGTCTCAGGCTCCCAGAGTGCTGAAATTACAGGCATGTGCCACCACATCCAGCTGGAAGTTTGGCTTTTTGAGAAACTGAAAACATTCAGATTGCTTGGAGTATGGTGAACTGGAGTGTGATAAAGCTGTAGAGATCTACAGAAGCTTGGAGAGCTTTTCTGGCAGTCTTGGATTTTATGTTGAGGGCAGTGGGAAGTGGCTGGAAGAGAGCAGAGTGAGTGGTGTGACCTAAGTGTGTTTTGAGGTCACTCTGACTGTGGATGGATGGCAACAAAAGCAATGTTAGGAAAAAGGTAGGAGGATATTTCAGTTGATGGCTAGTATGATAGTCCTGGAAAAACAGAACAAAATGGATTGTAAAATAAAAGGTAAGTAGGACTTGATGAATTGGCTGTGTAGTTGAAAAAAGAATCTTTGATTTGATCTTTCTGTAAATCAATATTAAATACTTTTATTTATTTATTTATTTATTTTTCTAGACTAGTCAAGTGCAGTAGTGAGAAGGGAGGAAAGAGTAGAACAAGGAGTTCAATCTGTACTGACTGTGAACAATCCAATTGAGATAACTCACTATCTTTGGACCAGCCGATATTAAATACTTTTAGTTATTGAAGATTTATCAATATTTTTGTTACAATTTGGGAAAATTTTATTAATTATGAATTCTTAAATACCCAGAAGTAGTGACAAGTATACCAAAAAGTAGTAGCTGTCAAGATTGTCATGGATTTTCATTCATCCTAGGTACTATGTCTACTTACTCTTTTATCTTTCAAAATGAATCACTAGAAATGTATACAATTTCTAACACAGAAATGATTATTTTGTTGTTATACTTAACTTTAAAATCTTTAGTATACAGTAGTGTTTTGAATTACAGGTAAGGTGCTGTTCTTCCACTAAGCCAATGTTTGACTGTCACTAATGCCAGGCTTTTAAGGAACATGGCACCTGGGTGCTTCTTTGGCAGAGCCTTTTGTGTAGCGCACTCACAGCAGAGCCTCTGACATCATGCCCGTCACTTCTGTCTTCCTCCCTATTCTTAGTACCTTGTGTTTATCACCTCCAGCTCCACTCTGAGCCAGGCTGCATGCTTAAGCAATACTTTACCTACTATGTCTTGTTTTTCCTGGAGAGGCTCACCTTCCTGCATTTTTTTTTTTTTTTTTGGTAAAAGGTCTTCCTGTCCTTTAAGATGCAGAACTATACTGCACTACAACAGTCTTACAATGTATGGGTGATTGTGGTAACATCTGTGTTGGCTAGACTTTAGAAAGATCTTGCATTCATTGACTCATTCACTCTTCATTTTGATACTGTGGTTGAATTTAAGGCTATCCTGAGCTATAACCAAGGCTTTTTATTTTGAGATGGTTTTGCTAAATTGTCCAGGGTGTTCTTAATGTTGCACTTCTACTTTAGCCGCCTAGCATTGTGGCATTACAGACATGCACTACCATGCCCATCTACTCATACTAATAGTTTAGTAATGTTTATTGAATTTTTCTAATTTTGAAGCTTTGTTTTCTTCTTTCTTTTTTTGAGTTAAAAATCCGTGAGAAAAATATGAGAATTGGAGATTCTTGAAAGTTATATATTCTGTACCCTATGCAATCTGAAATAAGAGATTGATGTGATACTGGCTTATAATTTTACTGTTTGGATTTTAAAGATGATTTTGGATTTTAGAGATGATTTACACTTATTTTCTTTTATGATTTAAATAGCTGTTAAGAACCTGTTGTCTGATATCTTTTTGCTCCCTCTTTCAAGAACAACCATAATATAGAACATTAACTAATTTTAGTAAACAAGAAATTGAAATATCCTTATGTAATCTTCCTTTTCAGTGCACATGACACTCCTAAGCAGCCAGTGGTACGTTTTAAAAGGAATAAACATCATAAAGGATCCATTTACTGTGTGGCCTGGAGTCCCTGTGGACAGTTACTAGCAACAGGATCAAATGACAAATATGTCAAAGTGCTACCCTTCAATGCAGAGACCTGTAATGCAACAGGTAGGGCCCAGGTACTGTGTATCAGCAGTAGCTAGCCTGATGGTGCATACATTATACTTTCCCCATATTGTATCTCTATTGTATTTAATGAAATCTAAAAATATATTAATAATCTTTATTTTAAATTTTGATTGTTACAGTGAGATGTTACTTTTTTTTTTTTTTTTTTGGTACCAGTGATCAAACTCATAACCTTGTACTTGCCAAGGCAGCTACTGTGCCACTTACCTATATCCCTGCTGTGTTATTCTTTTTAGTAAATTCCTACAGGTAGCCAGATGGTATGGTATCTGAATTTTAGGAAATTCAAAATTTTAGGAATTATCAGAAAAATAATCTTTAGTGGCAAAGAATGTAGCTCAGTGATAGACCAGAGGGTAGAGTATTTGCTTAGCATTCTCAAAGCCCTGGGTTCCATTCCTAGCACGACATAAATAAATAAATACAAACAACAACAGAAACCTCAGGATTGATTAATGGAATATTTTCTAGAGAATATCTGTCTTCTATTTCTTTTTCTTTGAAATAAAAGACAAAAACATATAGGTGTCCTTCAGGGATTGTAATACTTTATGTTTTGATTTCCTTAAGTTCTGTGCCCTATGTAAAGTGAAGTTTATTGTCATATTAATCTCTAAGTAAAAATATTACCATATTACCATACTATTATCCTTGGCCAGTTTTGAAGCAGTTAAACAGTCTCAGGTTACCACAGTAAGTTGAGCAGAATCTTTTTTTTTTTTTTTTCAATTCTTATTGCTGTTTCAGGACCAGATCTGGAGTTTAGTATGCATGATGGGACAATTAGAGACTTGGCATTTATGGAAGGTCCAGAAAGTGGTGGAGCAATTTTAATAAGTGCTGGTGCAGGGGATTGTAACATCTATACAACAGATTGTCAAAGAGGACAAGGTCTCCATGCTTTGAGTGGACATACTGGTATGTAAATCAGTTTCAATTAGTATTTTCCTTATTGTTTATTTTGTGATTAACTCATTCACTTGTTTTGATAAATGGATTTATTTCTTCAAAATGGATCGTTTCAAGAAAGAAATTTTTATTTCAGAAATCTACATTTTGAGCTTTAGCTAACAACACAGTAATGGTAATTAACACTGGTATTTCTATTTGTATTCAAGTCATATGTATAGATATATATCTATACATCTATATATATATTTAATTTTCACAATCATGGTCTATAGGAAGTTTTATCCCTATTTTAGTACATTAAGAAAGTATGGTTGAAAGAACAAAATAATTTGCTCAATGTCATAAGGTTAGTAAGTAACAATACTAAGCCATGATTCTGAGTCTGCCTCTTTTCACTCCACAAAATAATTTTCCTGTATTTCCTCAATGGAAAAGTTGCCACAATTTCAAATAATAATTTTTTCAATACTAAATTTGGTATCCTGATTATTCAGAAAGAGTCTATTTTAATAGAATTACCAAAGAAAGATTTCTTTTAAGTATAGCTTTTTCCCCTCATTTTCTAAAAAATAAGTATTTGAGTATAATTTTGATGTTGCACATTTTGCTGTATTTTAATTGTTAGTCCATTTGGTAAACTGTAGAAAATCTCTAACAGATAGTATATTTGATCAGTTAGACAATTGTTTTTCCAGTGATGAAGAGTACTTAGCGTTGTATGTGTTGTGGAAAGGTACTTTCCTCACAGCAGTGATTGAGTATGTGATCATTTGTAGGGCATATTTTAGCACTTTACACCTGGAGTGGTTGGATGATTGCATCTGGTTCTCAAGACAAGACTGTTAGATTCTGGGATCTTCGAGTACCAAGCTGCGTTCGTGTTGTTGGCACAACATTCCATGGAACTGGTAGGTTTTCCATTATTTTAAGTGAGCCTGTGTAAAAAAGAAACTTTGTAAATTAAATTAGCCTATTTCTTCCTCCTGTAGTGTAGTGCATGTGCTACCAAGGCAAGTACTTTCTTGCAATATGAAGAAAATAGAAATAATGAAATAAATATTTGGCATTTTGTTGATTACTTTTGATTCTTCAAAACACTTTCATCTGTTACCTTATTTGTAGAACTTTAGGAAGCCAAGACCCAAGGAGATTAAATATTATGTCCTCAAACCTGTTAACAGGAAAACTATTTTTTGTTATTTTAAAGAGAAAAAAACCAATTTCAACACACGTTAATTAATGGGTAATAAAGGTTAATACATTGTGTATATAATCTTTAAATTGGGGTCTCAGCTTCATTATCACCTTGCCAACATAAGAAGGCTTATTTGACTGCCCTAATTTGGAGCTCATCATTTTCTGCCACTGAACTCTTACCACTATTTAAAATTATGTGTGTTTTCTTACAACATCTGGGGCTTGTTTTTACTTGCTCTTTTTGCCCCTAACCAGACAGATAATTCCCAAGATTTTTAATTCTTTATTTTTCGTCTCCCAGAATCTGTCTGCCTCATTCAGGCCCTCATTCTTTCCTTATTCTGTCTTGTCTTCCAGTAGTTTGCCTTTTTCTATAATCTCTCCATTTAGCTTGATATACATTTTCACTTAGATTAACCCTCCCAAAATTCTACTTGGCTCATGTTCTGTCTGTTAGAAACGTTCAGTGTCCTTCACTGTCGGTAGAGTTAAGCTGAAGCCCTGTAGTTTGAACTGGCCCTACTCTGCCTTTTATAGCTCAGCTTCAAGCTGTCTTTTAACTTTTATCAAACCAACATGCTCTGGCCAGACTACCTGAGCTTTTTTACTTCTAAAAAGCTTTACCTCTAAGCTTTTTTACTTCTACTCTAAACATTTTCTCATGTAATTTTTTCTGATCATAATAGTCCCTCTGTCAAAATTTCAAAAAAAGATTTATTTGACATTACATAGATATGTTTGTGTGCATATTTTATTTACACTATTTATTGCTTTTATAAGATACAATTCTTTTGTTTTGGTGGTGGTGGTACCAGGGATTGAACTCAAGACCGCATGCTTGCCAGGCAGGCACTTACACTGCTGAGCTAAATCCCTGGCCCCGCAAGACACAGTGTAAGATACAATTTATGTCTCTTTCTTGGTCCTCTTCTTTTCAGTTTTTTTTTTTTTTTTTTTGGTGCCACTTTCTCTTTCTTCTTTTGTGAAGTCTTTCCAGACTATTTTGTCTTTGTTCTTATTTTTTGAGATACATTTTTGCCATGTAGCCTGGGTGGCCTCAAGTTCATGGCAGTTCCCCTGCCTTAACCTCTCTAGTGCTAGTATTATAGGCATGACTCATCACACCCGTCTCCAGAGTACTTTAGTGTAGAGCAATGTTCTTCAATATTATTTTTATAATTGACCTCCCTTAAGAAGAAAAACTGAATTTTTTCCTAACAAGAAAAATTAAATGCTAGGAATAAGATTTTATCAAAGTTGAACTTTGGAAATGCCTACACACCATTGTCAGTGCTTGGAAATTTTTCACACCTTGCCCCTAAGAAAGATTTTGTATCCTTTTGAGTTAATAAACTGAGAATGCATGGTGTGATTAGCGCTTTAGCCTTTGGACTCAGAGCTTATTTTCTGTTCACCTTGGGTGCTTTAGGACATTTCCTATGCTATTGTGTCAAAGCATAATTTGTTACTGAATTTTCTTTGTCCTTAACTAGGCTCTAAATGGACATTTAGGGAGTGAAAACACTGGATTGACAATCCTCATCTGTTGTACTATTGATAATGCCGTCTGGGGGTTCTTACAAATGACAAAATATGGACTTCTTATCCTTACAGAATCTTGCTTTATCCCTTGTCCCCCAAAAAAGAACAGTATTTATTGATTGTTAATTTGGAATTTTTCATAACTGAAAAGTGTTGATAAACCACATTAAATTGTTAGTATGTGACTCATGTACTTGGGTATGTTTGAGTTTAAGTGTATTGATTTTCTATATTGAAACTTTCATTCCTCCACTACAGGTAGTGCAGTGGCATCTGTAGCTGTAGATCCCAGTGGCCGTCTTTTAGCCACAGGTCAAGAAGACTCTAGCTGCATGTTGTATGACATAAGAGGAGGAAGAATGGTACAGAGTTATCACCCTCATTCCAGTGATGTTCGCTCTGTTCGATTCTCCCCTGGAGCTCACTACTTGCTAACAGGCTCTTACGATATGAAAATAAAGGTGACAGACCTACAAGGTGACTGAAATTAACTTCCCTCTTTGTTCTCTCTCCTATTCTATTTGGGGTCTTTCTTTTTTTGTTAGTCTGGTGTGGTTGACTAATTTTTAAAATATTTTATAAGGGGCTGGGGATTTAGCTCAGCGGCATAAGCGCCTGCCTTGCAAGCAGGCAGTCATGAGTTCGATCCCTGTTACCGATAAAAACGAAAAAGACAAAAAAAATTTTTTTTTATAGTACTAGGCAGATTATTGAGAATGGACCAAGAGATATTATAGCAAACTATTAAGTAAACAGTAAATCTTATTTTTATTGTTAATTTATTACAGTGAATCTCAGAAAAATGATGGATTTATGTATATACTCTTGTTAGCTTCTTGATAGAGAAAATAGTATAAACTATATAATTATGTCTTTTATATTTAGTTTTATTTTTAAATATTCCTTAAGCAAATATTTACTGTGTATCAACTAGGTACAATCAGAAAAATGAGTAAAACAGTTCACTCTTTCCTTAAGGAAACTTATATTTTAGAGTAAGTCAATAAACTACATAATTTTAGATATTAGCCTGTAGTATTAAAAAATTTACCATAAAAGCCAGGCAGGGTGGTGCATGCCTGTAATTCCAGAACTCAGGAGGTTGAGACAGGAGGATCATAGCAAGTTTGAGACCTGTCAGGGCTACAAAGCGAGCTCAAGGCCGGCCTACCTAGCAAGACCTTGTCTCAAAACAAAACAAAACAAAAAATTCACCAGGGTAGGAGACAGTGACTGGGTGGGAAGCTGAAGAGATAGTCTAGGTCTCTCCAGGGAAAGCCAGTTGCACAGAGCCCTAAATGATAAGCCATGCCAGGATCCTGGAGAAGAGCCTAAAAAATATAAAGATGCGGAGGATGCTGAGTTTAGGGACAACATTTGCATAGTCATGACAGTGCAAGAAGCCTACGTGACTGGAACTTACTGAACTAAGGGAAAAAGAGACAAAAGATTACATTTAGGGAGTAAGGGAACAGGAATCAGTGTTGATTGCCAGGTTCCTAGCATAAGCAAGATGGCACTGGATAGGGGAGGAACAGAGTTGGGCAAAAAAAGCAAGAATTTTGTTGTAGACAAGTTAAACTTAAGATAACTATCAGGCAATCAAGTGAGGTACTAAAGGACTCAATGGGTACTAGTTTGAACCTCGTTAGAGAAGTCAAAGTTGGAGAGCAAACAGATGTGAATTGTAAGTCTATAAATGACCAAAATACAAATGAAATTTTAGACAGGATGCTACATAAGGAACAGCAGAAATTTGCAGCTGACATACTGGAATTCAGTAAACTTTTAAGTCAGGAGGAAAAGGGAAACCAACAAAGGAAACCAAGATGAAGTGGCACTGGATTCAGAGAGAAATCAAGTGAGAGAATTTCCTAGAGAGAGGCAGCAGTGGTGTTACCAACTGATTGCTGTGTATGTTGGAAACACACCTTAGACTTTGTACATGCATCAGGGAAGGAGTGGACTGTCCTGTTCATCTTTCTGTGTGTGTGCCTAGTTGATACACAATACATATTTGCTTAAGGAATAATTTAAAACTAAAACTAAATACTGAAGACATAATTATCCAGATTATACTATTTTAATTTTCAAGAATTTGGTAAATTCTACTAGCACAATCTATCCCTGTGTAAACCTTTCACACAATAGTATCCTAAAACCACAAAAAGTCTATAAAATCAATGCATATACTTACTTTGTCTTGTAAGCAAATATCTCTTTTCTTTTTTGATTTAGGGGACCTCACTAAGCAGCTTCCTATCATGGTGGTGGGTGAGCACAAGGACAAGGTGATTCAGTGCAGATGGCACACACAGGATCTTTCCTTCCTATCATCTTCTGCAGACAGAACTGTAACCCTCTGGACTTACAGTGGCTAGAGTGCATCCTGCGTCAGTCTATGCAGTGAAAGCACAGAGACTTACGACTACTGAATTGTCTACTACAAATCTAAGGAACATGGACTATCTGAGAGGTGGTTTAGCAGGAAGAGGCCCCTTATTCTCATGTATGCCATTGATAGGAGGTGTTGGGTGGTGTTACTCTGCAGTGCTTTTAGTCTTCCATGTGAGCTTGTGCTGCTGTGACCTGCTATATGTAGTCTTCTTGCCAAAGTCTGCAGAAGAGCTCTTATGTCGTTGGTGTGCACGCCAAGTCAAGTGGATGATGTGTTTACAGTTTAGTATTAAATGCACTCCTTGGTCTCTGCCTAAATAACAGTTTTATATACACATTGAAACTGAATTATACTTTGTCTCTTATTACATATAATACAACCAAGTTCTTTCCAGATTAAACATAAGTGTTCAGAAATTACTTTGCTCTTTTCACAATTCCCTAATGTATCACTTATTTTACAGAGGTCAGGATTTGATACATTTCTCAAAATTTACATGGTTGTTTTCACTTAGTATCATTATGGAATTGAAAGGTGAATGGAAAATTGCTTCTTAGTTCATTACATGGTAAAGGCCTTTTCTTTTTCCTTAAACCCAGGGATGTGGTTAATATTTTGTCACATAATTTTGTTTCAGGCTAAAAGATAAATGTGTTTGCTTCCAAAACTTGTTAATTTCAAAAATTTTTGAATGCAACAAGATACCTCCCTTCTAAATGGTACTGTAGAAACAGAGCAGCAGCAGTTATGTGATGCAATATTTGATGGTAGGGTTTTCCTCTTAAAATTAAAGACTTTGCCATAGACTATAGCATGGCTTGAATGCTATGTCTGCATGATAAGTTAAACTTTGCACTCCAGAAGCTTATTTGAATTTTTCTTGCACTGTTTGTGTAATGCAGAATTATTTTATTTCTATGGCATTATAGAGTCTAACATTTATGTACCTTTATTTTCATATTGTACAGTAATTTTCTTTAAATTATTAAATAGACTATTTTATTTATTTCAACTGCAGTTGTTTTCTAATTTTTGAACTGTCTGTGTACTGTATGTAGCAAGCATTTTTAATCTTGTACACAAGTGGAAAGGGTTTTAGAAATGTAACTGTGCTTTTATTTCAATAAAGATCTCTTGACACATAAGACTATATCTGTTCCTTGCAGTGTAAGATTTTCAATTTAGAATGTGATTTTTCCAGTTTACTTGGAGGAAGTGGATCCAATGGATGAGTCTCAATCAGTTTCTTACATTTCTTTCTAAAGGTCTTTGGCTTATTTTCTTTTTAATTCTTGCCAACTAAATAACTTTGTGTTCTCCCTCACCATTCTGTCCCTGTCTCTCTGTGTGACTAAGCATGTAGTTAATGGCCTTGCACATACCAAGCAAGCATTCTGTGAGCTGTATTCCAAGTCTCTGCCAGGCTCTTATTACTTATCAAACTATGACCTGTGGATGTAGCTTAGTGGTGGTTCTTGGCAAGCACACACAAGGCCCTGGGTTTGATCTCAGCACTGCAAAATACACAAACAAAATCTAACTGAAATTTTGTAACTGTATAAAATCTAATGCTTCAACATAGAAAATATAGTGAACTTTCCAGTATTCCATGTGTCCAAAGGGGTGTGTGTGTATGTGTGTGTGTTTCTGGAGACCAAACTGAGATATCTCCCAGGGCTTTTGCACTGACCTAGTGTGCACCCTAAAATTTTGGGACAAAGTCTTGTTAAGTTGCTGAGATTGGACTCAAACTTGCAATCTTCCTCCCAGAGTTCTGGGATTACAATCCAGTTTGTCCACAGTTTTTTTTTTTTTTTTTTAAACAAGCAGAAGGGAATTCTGCTAAAAAGTAGGACAGTTTACGCTCAATCTTAGTTTCAGAAATTTTAAATATTATAGCAGGTAACTTGAATTAAGTTTAGAACTGGGAGAAAGTGCAAGTTTTAAAAAATTGATCTCATTTTATTTTTGACGAAAGTAAGACACTACTTTTTTCTCCAAAAACAATTTAAAGTTTCCTGAACGTCAAATGATTTTGTCCAAACCAAATGAAGATGATTTTTCTTCTGGGAAACAAAAACAGTCAAGGAATCCAGAGCTTTCTTACCATTGTATACAGAACAGTACTTGAGACACAAAATAAGTAAGTCCTATTATCAGTTGGTTTTGAGGAGGACACATAGGGTTTGTTTCCATTTATCTTTGAACTGGCCATGGGAATTCCCTAAGCAGAAGATGACAATTAATGATCCCTCTTTTTTTAGTAGCACAGGTTTGTGGTACATAATGAAAGCTCTCATTGTGGATAGTTGGTACATATACATAATCATCTTAGTCCTTTTTACATTCCCTCCCTCTCCATCCTCTAGCCCTATGTACTCTTTCCATGTACAAAAGGTCTACCTCCCTGATTCTTACCAATTATTTTGCTGTTCAAATTACTTTGGATTTTTCATACTAGAGAAACTATATATTTAATCTGTGTCTTAATTTACTTCGTTTAGTGTTATGGTCTCAAGATGCACCCATTTTCCTATATATGTCTCAAATTTATCCTTTATGCCTTAGTAGTAGTCCAGTTCGTGCGTGTGCGCGCGTGCACACACACACCCCACATCACATTTTCATTATCCTTTCATCTGGATTAGTGGACACAATCCTCTTGTTTGTGAATAGACCGGTTCTTCCACTCTGATACGCCCACTCATTCTTTGGGGCCACCCAGGGGGAGGTATTGCACAGCATGAACCCTGGAACCCAAACTGTGTCAGCTCAGCTGTGCCCCTTGCAGGAAGCTCCCCTGAGGGCAGAGCTGAGCCGGTGCCTCTGCAGCTGACAGATTCTACATTCTCACATTCTACATTGAGACATTTCCCCCTAACCTGTTCCAGAAGCAGATTTTCATGGTTCCTGTGAGGAGTTTTCCTAAGGGGCACTTTACTGGTTTATTATAAAGAATATTACAACGGATACAGACAAAGAGACTTGGAACTTCTCTGGGCACATCATCTCCGGGAACCTCTGCATGTTCAGCTGTCTGCAAGTTCCAAGCCAGTTAGTTTTTTTCTTTTCTTCCATTTCTTCTTCCTTCCTTTCCAAACTCCTTCCCCTTCCCTCCTTTCCTCTCACAAAGATTGTACCCATTTGTGAGGTACCATGTGATTTTTTTTTCCAGTACACATGTACATTATATAATGTTTGAAGTATCTCAAATATCATTTATGGTAAAACATTCAAAATCCTTTCTGAGGCTGGGCATGGTTGGTGTACACCTGTAATCCTAGCACTCAGGAGGCTGAGGCCAGAGGATCGCTTTGAGTTCAAGACCAACCTCGTCTACAAAGTGAGTTCAAGGCCATCCAGAACTGCACAGTGAAACCCTGTCTCAAAAAGAAAAAAATTCTTTTTGGGTTTTTAAAAAATATGTAACATTATAGTCAGTGCATAATAGGACACCAAAACTTATTTCTCTTTTCTGGCTACAACTAAGGACAATTCATTAATGTGTACCATTCTACCTTTGTGGTAAAAGTTCATAGGACTAGGAGTGTGGCTCAGTGGTAGAGTTCTAGTCTGGCATATAAGAAGCCCACAGGATGATCACCAGTACTATAAAAAGAAGTTCATAAAGTTATGTATTCTACCTTCATCACTGACAGGAAGAAAACTTTTTAAATCCTCCTAAAAGGGATGTTGTGGTACACTCTAGTAATCCCAGCTACGGAAGAGGCTGAGGCACAATCATAAGTTGAGTCCAGCCTGGGCAATTGAGACCCTATCTCAAAATTAAGAACGGCTGGGGACATAGCTTAGTGGTAGAGTGCTTACCTAGTATGCTTGTGGTTCTGTGTTCAATTCCCTGTACTGGGGTAAAAAAAGATCCTCTGAATTACAAGATGCATTTTTTTGTTGCAGTGCACTAGACAAAATTGTCAAATGTTTTATTTCAATAATGTCTGGATTCATATGTCTTTATGCTATGCGTTTGTACTACAGAAGCGTAGGGGTAAATGGATTTTTTAAGGTTTATACACACACACAATAAAGATACAAAGACAAAAAACAAAAGGTTCACACAGAAAAAAAAAAGGACTGAAGTATTTGCTCTCTGAGCCCTCTGTTGGAGATTTGAACGAAGAGGGTGGGGTAAAAGGCAGTGCAGGGTTCTCTAGCAGAACCTTAACAGGTCTGGTACAATTTTCCCTTTACTTCTATTTTGTTTTTCTCAAATTTTATTTTTTAAATTTTCTTTTCAAATTTTATTTTTAAATATGTAACTTTTTAAAAAATTGTGCTGTCAAAGGGTATAATCAACAGAGTGAAAAAGCAACCCATCAAATGGGGAGAAATATTTACAAAGTTTACCAAATAAGGGATTAATATCTACGCTATATAGAGAATTCCTAAAATGCAGTAACATTTAAAGAAACTAAGATGTTCAAAGGACTTGGAAAGCCATTTCTCCCGAGAAGATCACAGATGGCAGTAAGCACATGAAAAGCTGTTGGGCTGAGTGCAAGGCACACATTTGAATTTGAGCTACTTGGAAGGCAGCTCAGGAATTTTAGGCCACATTGGGCACATAGTGGAACCTTCTGTCAGGAGAGAGAAGGGAGAAGGGGGAGAAAGAGAGAGAGCAGGAGAGACGGAGGGGGAAGGAGAGAGAAATCAACATCACTAGTCATGAGAGAAATACAAATCAAAGCCACTTCTATCAAAATGTAATGTCAGTACTGTGGAGAAATTGGGATTCTTGTGCAGGACCGGGAATGTAAAACAGTGCAGTCTCCCTGGGAAGCAGTGAAACGTTTTCTCAAAAAATTGAATTACCACATTCAGCAATCCCAATTTGAAGAACTGAAAGCAGGACACCCACAAGTATTTTTTTTTTTTCCAAATCCATTTTATTCAAACATGAAAAAAAATACAACATTTCAAAGCATGTCAATCAGGAGGTAACAATGGCATGTACATTGCACACTGTCATCCCCATATAAGTATTTCTACATACATCCATGGTAACTGGCAATTTCACAAGAGCTAAAAGGCAGAACTGACCCAATGAATGAATAAACTGCTGTGATGGTTAATTTTGGTTATTAACTTGACCAGATTTGAGAGATCCTTACAGACACTGGTATGTGTGTCAGCAAACTGAGTGGGGAAGACCCACCTTAAATGTTGGTGGCACTGTCCGTAGTGGGGGTCCGGGTGAAGGGGAAAGGAGGAAGGGAGTTCCCACAGCTTGACTCTTCTTGAATGGGTGTGTTTTTGCTGCTGCCATTCCCAGTGGATACCAGATTCCAGATTCTTTTGAATGTGCACCTACACCAGTGACTCTAGTGGCTTCCTACCTTCGGTAAATCCACTGTTGCCGCTGTACTCATCATTAATTGGTTCCAGGGGCACTAGTACCAAATTATTTTGGTTGGAAAGACAAGTGAATTTTGAGGCAATGGATAGTGATAAGTTTTAACTTTTGCATTCAGTATGAAATAAATACTGGGACAAAAATTTTTTTGTCAGAGTGCTTTGAGTACCACATTCAACGAGTTTCAAAGCAGCTATATTCCCAAGATATGACTATATATATATATATATATATATATATATATAATTGGTTCTGTTCCCCAGGAGAACCCTAAAACAACTATGGTACATATATACAACAGACTATTACACAGGTTTTAAAAAGGAATCTGACAGCTCCATAAAACTCTGTCATCTCTTATCTGGAGGGTTTTTGGAGATTGCAAGGTCAGGAGTTAATAACAGAAACAAAATTTAAAAACTATTCTGGCCAGCTTTGGTGGCATGCCTCAACAACCTCTGCACTCTAGAAGGCTGAAGCAAGAGAATCATAAGTTTGAGCCTAGCCAAGGCAATTTAGCAATTTAGTAAGACATCTCAAAACCAAAACAAAACCAAAAAACAAACAAAAACGCTGGGAATGTAGTTCAGGGAAATGCCCTAGGCCGAATCATCAATACCAGAAAAAGAGAGGAAAAAAAGAAAGAATGCTATTTTCAGCAACAGAATCTAAAGTGTGCAGATTCCCACTTGCTCGTGCATTACTTAATGGGGACATGCTGAAGTACCTAAGGCCGGGGGTGGGGTGGGAGTACACTGAACGGGTGCAGGTGGTAACACCATGTGAATACGCGTTTATATTGTCAAGGAATGTTTTAATAAGAATTTCAGTTTTGGGTACTGATGGTGTGGCTTTTTGTCTCTTCCTTGAGTTAATATCGTTTCTATTTTTGGTTTACAAAGCCAGAGTAACTGTTTATACTACCCGGACTCTTCACTTTAGGATTCTGTTCTCTATTATGCTTACTAGTAAGACCTATCCTTATTACCTCATTTAAAAAAATTAGCTCAAAATAAATTTACGGTTTTTTGGCAAATGTTATAAACTAGAATTTGTAAAACAACAGTTACAGAATACACTTCACATGCATTTTAGGTACTGCATTTCACTTGCAGATATGGTTTCTCCGTAAATAAAAAGCAAGGCCCTGGTTTGAAACTCAAGGGCACCGACCGGCCCCGCCCCCTTCGGCGGACCAATCAGCGGCACGCGTAGGCGGGGAGTTCAGCCGCCGGCCGATCTAGTCGATCTGCAGGCCCTAGTGGCCTGCGCGCGCCGGAGAGCTGTAAGTGCGCGGCTAGTAGTGGTTTCCTGCCCGTCTGCTAGGGATCTTCCCGGAGAGGAGGGCGGGGTACTCGGGATGTGAGTCCGAGGGGTCGGGTGCCTTTGTGCATGCCCAGGGCCGCGGGTTCGGGAACTCGGGGGAGGCGGCGGCCGTTCCTGGGCGCGGCTCCTGGGGCCTGGAGTGATTTCTCGCCTTTCGGTATCCGCGCGCCGCCAGAGCCGGGGAGGAGGCACTGCTGGAGCCCAGCGACCCCAAGCGGACGTTGCTTTTTGTTGGTATTGGTTATTTCTGAAAACAGGCAAAATTTGAACAAACAAGACAGCAGAATAGTATATATTTAATTGTAGTTTACATTTGAAAACTCCAGGTTTAATTTGACTGTAAAAAGTTAAATACCGTAAGTTTTTCTATTTATAATGGGTGATGAAAATCAGTTCAGGTTTTCTCAAATACAGTGACTATGAAAAGTATGTTTCCTAGATTAGTGTCGTCATCTGCAAACCTGTTAGAAATACACATTCTTGTAAGATTGAGAGCCACGGCCCCAGGAAACTACACGAACACGCGCGAACGAAATTGCAGCCCTGACTTATATGCCATGATAGACAAGCACAGAATTTGGTGCTATTCAAGTTAAAGTTACTATCTTCCCGTTGTACGTGTAACTTCGTTAAAATCGGAGTTTTGCTGAGTTTCCACTAGTGGCTGGCAGTCCCCGGAGATCTTTCTGAAAGCTCTTCAGTCTAATGGCCCCTGTTCCAAAAACACTTTTCAATTTTCCCTGTCTGGAGAGGTGGATCCAGAAACTCCCTCCCCAACTAAGATACCATCGTCTCTGAGAAAGTTTTCAGCACTTCCCTCCATTCTTCGACAATTTATGAGCCCATGGCCTTAGCCAAGTTACTCGAATGAGTAGTAGCTTCCAAGGATTTTTGTGAGGATAAATGAATCAGTGCATCAACAAAATATTCGCTGCGATCATTGTGTATAATTTTGGTATTATTAGTACTAGAGTCAGGCAGATGAAAAAATGGGTAAGAGTGGTAGAAAAGTGGGGGAAAGAGTCCAGTAACCGGTGACAAGTCATAAAGTGACACAGGTGCCACCAGTTTCACTGTAAAGTAAATTAACGTAAATCTACACAGGATGGGTACTTTTAAGTAATCCTTTGCCATTAGCTTGATCTGCGGACACCTGGTCTGTTGTGGTAGCAGAAGCTTGTTAGAAATGCAGGATCTCAGACTCCATCGGGTTTATTTACAAGGTCTTTTTGGAAGTGTGAATTCTTTCAAGACTGTTCCTAACCTTAATTCTGTTTTTCCTTCCAGTAAAGTACTCAGTTATTCAGTATTTCTAAGTTTCAAGAGTTTGACAGTGGTCCTAATATATTTATATATACATATACATGTACCTATATATGTGTTTTTTACATTTTTAGAAAAAATTTTAAAAGGAATAAATTTACGAGGAGTTGATTTAGAAAGTTTGTTCAGGGGCTGGGGATTTAGCTCAGCAGCATAAGCACCTGCCTTGCAAGCAAGCAGTTGTGAGTTCGATCCGTGGTACCGATAAAAAGGAAAAAGATAAAAAAAAAAGAAAGTTTGTTCAATTCCTGTGTTCATTGTTTTATGCCTCATTATAGTCAAACTTCCTCAACACATCAGAAGTCTATAGTTTGTTGACTTTTTTAGTCCTATGTTTAAGAAAACTGTATTAGTTTGCTGGAACTGCCATAATAAAGAGCTGCAGATTGGGTAGCTTAAACAACGATTTTAATTTTTTACAATTCTGGAGACTAGAAGACAAAGCTGTAGTTTGTACATGGCCTGTGTCTTCATATCCTTTTACTTCTGATCTATCTGGCCAAATGTCCTTGTAGAACGTCAATCATATAGATTGGGGTCTACCCTACTGACAGCATTTTAACTTACTTTTTTGGGTTTTTTTGTACTGGCAATTAAACTCATGATCTTGTGCTTGCCAAGCAGGTGTTGTGCTGCTGAACTATATCCTGGGCCCTTAAATTAATTCTTTAAAAACCTTGTCTCTAAATACATTCATATTACTAGGTCTTAGATTAGCAATTCAAAATATAAATTTTGAGGGTGATGTAATTCAATCCATAACAATATGTGAATCTTATGCCTCTTAAATTTTTTTTGTTAAATAAACATCCACAAAGTCTTGTAAAATGTCACTATCTGTCTCTCTGTCTTTCTCTGACTCTCTGTTCTTCTGTCTTTTTTTTGTCTTTTTCCTTTTAATTGGTACTGGGGATTGAACTCACGACTGCCTGCTTGCAAGGCAGGCGCTTATGCCGCTGAGCTAAATCCCCAGCCCACTCCATTGACTCTTTTCAGGTTTTCCTAATCAAATGAACTTTCTTTATTCTTTAAACCTCTAAAATCCTTTGGATCCTTGCTATGGCTTTGATCATTTGAATTTGTTGGTTACCAAATATTTATCGACTCATTTGTCATCTACTAAGCTGGATGTTGGGCTTGGAGAGATGGAGAGGTGAGTGGAGGGGTGGATTTAGACTTGGGTAAGAGGTTACCTTTCCATGGAGTTTATGTAATTGTACTGTATTGTGGTTTTCAACTTTGGAGGCACACTGGAATCACTTGTGGAGCTTTAAGAATCCCAATGCCTGGGCCCCAGCTTCAGCGATTCTGACTTAGTTGATCTAGGACGTGGCCAGAACATTGGGTGTTTTAGAAGTGTCTAAGGTGACACTTGTATAGCAAGGGCTGGGAACCTCTGTGTTAATGAAAGAGACAAATCAATAAAAGACTCTTTCAACATGTGTTTGCTAGAAGAATAAACCCAGGGAGCAGAGGAATCTTTGGTTTTGACTGGAGTAACTTTTGTGTTTTTAAGGCTCCTGGTGTATTTATGGGCTCCCTTATTTGTAGGGAGGCAGATTCCTTACCTTATATGTGGTAGAAATGAGGTAGGCTGTCTAACAGAACTTTCTGTGCCAGTGAAAATGTTCTACATTTGTGATATCCAGTGTTACGCAGCGATTTCAGAAATAAAATCAGTCCCTCATTTCCGCTACTACATTTCAAGAACTCAGTCACAACATGTGGCCAGTGGCGTTTGCATTGTGTAGTATGTTACACAGAGGCTTAGGTGAAGCAGGTTATTTTCCCTGAATGGTTTTGAAATTCATTCTTCACATCTGAATCTTAATTTCATGTTTTTCTTCCATTTGTTAAACTAGGGAGAGAATTTTGATTATATGTGTGTGTGTGTGTATGTGTGTGTTTGTGTGTGTGTGTGTGATATGTTAGCAAATTTATTGAGCTTTAAGTTACATTCTTTACAAATCATCCTAATTGGCTTAGTTTTAAAATCAGGTAATACTTCACAACATTATGTTATGGAATGTTATTAAAGTGTGAAATTTGGTGGTTTTTAATATTTGATTTTTTGGTTTTTTGAGACAAGATCTTGCTAGGTGGTTCAGGCTGGGTTTGCACTCACTAGGTAGCCTAGCCAGCCTCTAAACTCACGGTGACTCTTGCTCAGGCACCAAAGTGTTAGAATTACAGATGTGCACCGCCATGCCTGGCTCTGTGGTCAGTGTGTACACAGTTATGTCCAACCATTACCACAGTTTTAGAACATTTTTCATTACTTGTACCTGTTAGCTGCCATGCCTTTATATCCCTGTGTGTACAGCATTAAGCACCCATTAACCTACTTTCTGTTGCTATAAATTTACCTATTCTAGACATTTCGTGTGAATGGAATCATGTGCTGTATAGTCTTCTGTGACTGGCTTTTCTTACATAGTGTAACACTTTTAAGGTTTGTTCATGTTGTGACATGGTATCAGTATTTCCTTTTTATGGTTAAATAATATTTATTGTATGGCTTACCATATTTTACTTTCCCAGTCATTAACTGATGGAAATTTTTCTCCCCACTCTTTTGGCTGTTTGGAAAAAGTGTGGCTATAAACATTCCTATACAAATTTTAGTGTGGACATATATTTTTATTTCTCTTGGGCATATACCAATTAATAAAGTTGCTGGGTTCAGTGAGAATGTTGTACATATATGTGTATTTTATACATGGATGCCATTTTATTTTTATTTCATGTTCCTTCTTTAGTTACTATGCAGAAACTATCTTGGTATGGTGGAGGCTGAGGCAGGAAGATTGCTGTTCACATCAAAGCCTGCTTGGGCTACATAGTGAATTCAGAAACAGCCTGGACTACATAGTGAGACCTTGTCTCAAAAAATGAAACAAAAGTGTGATCTCAACACTAGGAGGAAGTAGTTTGTATTATAAAAATAGTTATCTTTTATTATAGCTGTTACCATTTTTTTAGCCTTACAGGATGCTGTGTTCCCTGCTCCTTTGCGAGTGTCTGCTGCTGCTCACTAGCTATGCTCATGATGATGAATGGATCGATCCCACAGACATGCTCAACTATGACGCTGCTTCAGGAACCATGAGAAAGTCTCAGGTGTTAAAAGTGGGATGTGGGGGCTGGAGGTTTAGCTCAGCGGCATAAGTGCCTGCCTTGTAAGCAGGCAGTTGTGAGTTCGATCCCCGGTACCGATAAAAAGGAAAAAGACAAAAAAAAAAAAAAAAAAAAACAACTGGGATGTGTTAGTCTTGTGATGAAAATACTGTTTTTATTATTTTACATGGAGTCATGAAAGCAGTATATTAATGATGAGCAGTTATGCAGAATACATTTCTTTTTTTTTCTTATGGTAGTGGAGATCAAACCTGGGACCCTATCATTGCACTACAGCCCAGCCCCAGAATGCTTACTAATATTCTTAAGAGTACTTCAAACCACTTGGTTATTTGTTTTGAATTTGAATGTAAAACCCATCAATCTGTAAGCCAGTTTGATGTTAGTTCTTCATTACATTTGAGATTTTTACTTTTTGGTGGCTCAATATAAGAGAAGAATATGCTATATTCTTTTTTTTTGGTACCGGAATCAAACTCAGGATCTTATGCTTGTCAGGCAGGCCCTGTGCCGCTGAGCTTTAGTCTCAGCCCTACAAGAGAAGCTTTAATGAGACAAGTCATAAAATGATGAAGTCAGAATTTTAGTCTTCATTAACTGAAGATTATTTTTATAGCTGAACTATAAAGAAATCTCTCTACTTTGTTTTAGGTGAAATATGGTATATCAGAGAAAAAAGATGTCAGTCCTGACTTGTCATGTGCTGAGGAAATGTCAGAATGTTACAGCAGACTTGATTCTTTAACTCATAAGGTAAGGTGTTTTCCATTCATGTTATTATGTTACGTTGTTGGGTCTTTGGTAATGTATTTCTGTATACTGTAAAATTTATAATTTTTTTTAGTTGCTTTAGTCTTGGTCTACTCTAATAGTATTTTTAAATAACATTTATCATGTTACATTGTAATTATTCCCTTCCCAAACTTTAGACTTGTTGGCCTAAGGAAAATACTTTATTCATCTTTATTCCGTGCCGTGTAGCACAGCACTGGGCAGGGTAGAATCAAGGCATAAATGCTGCACATGAAGAAACTGGCGTAGTGGTAGTTTTTAAACATAAAAGTCACTCCTAGAAATATAAAAAATGTTAATTCAGTGTATGTGTCTGGTCATTCCTTCTCTTACTTCGGCCTTTTAAAAACAGTTGGCTACTGAGGAAGTAGGGTTATTAACGGGTCAGCAGCTTCACTGGCGCCGGGAGCGGCCCTCACCGCAGGCTGTGCAGGCAGTGAGCTGACCGCGGGGCCAGGCGGGCCAGGAGGGAGAGCAGGGTAGTTGCGTAGGCTTTTGGAGTCGAAAAGGTCCAGCAGTGCTGAAGACACCCTGGACGGGTGAAGGGAGGAGGCAAGAGTGAGACTTGTGAGAGGTAGAGTGGGTGAGTGCTGGTAGCTGAGGGAAGGTGGGGTGGGGGAAGAGCCTGAGGACTGGAGAGTTCCTTAACTGACATGCAGATGTACCCGAGTTTAGGCCTATAAGCACCTGCGTGTGTTTCTTACCAGATGCTAACAAAGGAACGCTGCATATCATTTGCTCTAGTTTTGTAGTGTAACGAGCTAGTTCGATTGCACGGTAAGAAATTCGGCAATGCCTTTTTTATGATTTTAGCTCAAACATTGTAAAAGTTATGAGTGGTAAAATACATATATGTGTAATCTTAAGTCCTTTTTTTTTTTTTTTTGTGGTGCTGGGGATCAAAACTGAATGCCTTGCATACGCTAGTCAAGTGTTCTACTCAAGGCACCCTCAAATCCATAATGAACCAAAAAAAAGACGTTTTCAATTTTTAAAAATAAGCTAAGTATGGTGGCACAGACCTGTAAATTCCGTAATTCTGGGAGACTGAGGCAGGAGGACAGCAGGGACCACTGAGTGACTTAGTGAGGAGATTTGAAGAAAAAAAGACACAACATACAAGACTCAAGGTGCACATTCCCTATGATGAATGTGATCTTATGTTTATCTAAAATATACTAGTAAAATTAATTTAAAACAAAATTGATAAAAGGGGGGCTGGAGCTCACAATAAAATTCAACACAGAGGCCTTGGTACAATTCCTGTGTTTAAATTCCAGTACCAAAAAAGAAAAGTATATATATATATACTTATTGATTTTTAATGAACTGGTTTATCAAATTTGCCTTGAAAGCCTGAAAAACAGTTTTGCAGACTGGTAAGTCTGTGTGTGCACTGCCTGATTATTGTCATGTTGTCAGTTGAGGCCTTTCAGTACCAACTGAACTCATGGCCCACATTTAAAAGTTTAAGTTGATTATTACAAGCCTATTTTAGTATTTGTAAAGTATCTACTACTCTCACTCAGCAGTTTGACCACTGTGGTAGAACTAAATTTAAAAGTTTGTTCTTTCTAATGAAGAATTATGGTTGGCAGTGGTAGTGTGTGTCTGTAAATTCATGCTACTCAGGAGCCTGAAGCAGGAGGATTTTGAGACTAGCCTGGGTAAGTTAGTGAGATGCTGTCTCAACATAAAACTGACTGAGGATGTAGATCAGTGGTAGAGTACTTGTCTAACATGCACAAGGCCCTAAATTCAATTACCAACACTGGGGCAGGGCAGATTAAGTACTGAAATTTATGGAAAGATTGCCATTTGTAGGAGACTCTGGAAAATCCACAGATCTTGCCTTTTTGAGCATTCCGTGTAGTCCTGGATGGTTCACTGAGAGAAATAGGTCAAAGCTAATATGCACGTGCAGGAAGTTCTTTGCAGTGTTCTTCGTTTCATCCTCTGTCTTTTTGTCTCCCCTCTGTATTTGCCCTCCCTTTTCTCCTTTCCTTCTTCCATTAAACCTCTGCTTTGAAATTACAAAGAGATGAATTGGTGCAGGCGCTGCTGATCTCCCTTTCCTTGTTGCGTGATCCTCAGCTTTAAAAAGCTGAAAGGCAGCAGAAAAAACAGCCAGGTCAGGGCTAACCACTGGACTTGTGTTCCTCATTTGTTGACTTCTGCTCTTTGCAAAGAGTCCATGGGAAGCAGGCAAATTCTGCACTGTAATGTAGTTGACAAATACAAGATGTGTTAAAAATATGATGAGCATTTAAGTTAAAAAATCCAAGCATTACATTAGAAGACACATTGCCAGCTATTAGTCCCCCTCGTAATAACCCTCCCCTCCTTGAACATGTAGTTATTCCGTGGTTCTTGCCACTTTCTGAGACAGTTTTGGAAGTCCTGTTTCATGAGTGCCTTCATTGTGCAGTTGTGGCTGCCTCAGTGGGTGTCTTTTTTTAAAAAAATTTTTATTAAGGTGAAGACAAATAAATCAGATATTTTGTGTGATTAATAAAAAGAAATAAAACATTTTAGGATAACTGAGGGTATTTGCAAAAAATTCTATGAACCTTTGTTGACAGTAATAATTTTATAGTGTCTTTATAGGTCTCCTCTATATGAGTAATGTTTGTAATATTTTCAAAATAGTCACATATGTAAGATTTCACTTAACTATGATTATTTTAACATATTTGACAATATTCATGAATACTAAATGCTTTCCCACATTGCATACATAGGCTAAGGAAACAATATGGTATCACTCAGAAGAATAGCATCTTTCAACTGAACTTTTACCAAATATTTCTCACATGCAGTTACTCCCAGCATGAGGGGAATCTTATGCTTGCAAAAGGGAAACACTGCAGCAAATGTTTTCCACATGACCTACATACAGAGGATTTCTTCATTGTGTGCATTATCCCTCTATTTGATGGCACTTTTGTGCACTAAATGGTATTCAACATTGTTTAAATTCATAGAATTACTACACAGAGGGAATTTTCTCATGTAGTGACAATATCTCTGGTTGTGGAAAGTTTTTCTGACATTCCTTATGTTCATAGGGTTTCTTCGCGTGTGGATATTTTGTGTTTATAAAGTGAGAATTTATCAAAAATCCATTTTCTCATTTCTCAGATTCGTAGTTTTTTTGCAGAGTGAATTCTTTTATATATGCAAAAGATGCTACTATAGCTGAAAGACATCTGTAATATCTACGTAGATAGGGTTTATTTTCAACACTTCTATATACTGAATGCTTTGCCACATTGTTTGTATCCATAGAGGTTCTATCCCATGTGATTTCTTTCATGTATAATAAGGGTACCATTTTGAATGAAAGATTTCCCATATGGCTTACATATATATTGTTTCTCCCCAGTGTGAATTCTATCACGTGCTTTACAATCAGAGTCTGTACTGAATGTTTTCCCACATTTGTTGCATACATAGGGTTTTTCCTGTGTGGATTCTTTCATGTGTAATAAGTTTATCACTTCGATGGAAAGATTTCCCACATTAGTTGCATACAAAGGATTTTTCCCCCTTGTGAATTCTATCAGGTTCTTTAAAATCAGAAGATGTACTCAATGCTTTCCCACTTTTGTTGCATACATAGGATTTCTCCCAGTGTGAATTCTACCATGTGCTTTACAAGCAGAAGCTGTACTGAATGCTTTCCCACATTTGTTGCACGCATGGTGTTTCTCCCCAGTGTGAATCCTTTTATGTCTTTGACAGCTACTGCCTGTACTGTAGGCTTTCCCACATACCTTGCGTAAATATAGTTGCTTTCCAGTGTGAATTTATGTTTTTTAAAAGAATTACTATAAAGGAATGTTTCTGCACATTTTTCAGTTATATGGTATTTCTCACCATCATCTTTTCTAACATTTTTTTCAATATGGTATAAAGAAATAGATTTATTCTCATAATATTTGTGTACATATAAGCTCCTTGAACTGTTATTGCTCTTGTGGATTTGAAAATTGTTAGGTGTTGTGTAAGCTTTCTCATTTTTCTTACCTACAAGTGTTTTGTGCCCAGGGTGAGTTTGTTCACTAAGATCAGAGCTGTCCTCCCCACACTGCCCATATTGACAGGGTCTCTCTCCAGTCTTCCTCATTTCATGCTTCTGAAAGGACTGGAAATCTCTGCAGGTATCCACATTTTCATTACATTTATATGGCTGCTCTTCAATTCTCAAATAACTATCTTCATCATATCTTAGACTTCTTGAGCAGTTTTTGTCCTCTTCATTAATTTTCTGGTTATTCCATATTCTTTCTGTAGCATTAATATTCATATATGTTTCCCACATCACACCTCTGTAGAGCTTCTTTTGGGATGGAGTCAGCAAGTCCCACTCTTCTGGGGTGAACATCACAGCTACATCCTCAAAGGTCACTGTCTCCATTGCTATGTGTGAGGGTGTCCAAGGATCCTTTGTAGCCTTCAGTAAGAAGTCACAGAAACCAAAGGTTCACGCAGCTCCAGGATCGCAGCATGGAATTCAAAGGCAGCATGGAATTCACAAGGAGCACTTCTGCCCCCTTAGTCCACCTGATCTCAGTGGGTGTCTTGAACGTCTTCCTTTCATGATCGTGTTGACTTTCAGGAAGAGCCGGAGGTTGCATCGTGCCAGATCTGGTGAATGAGGTGGATGAGGAGCACCGGGAGTCTTTAGAAGGCCGCCTGTCTACTGGGTGGCACTTGGGAGCAGCAGTCACTGTAATTTTGATCAGGCCTCATAAAGACACTCAGGAAGAGGACTTCCAAACTTACTTCAGAGAATGGCAAGAACCATGGGATAAATGTGTTTTCAAGGCAAAGGAGAATTTTTAGAGGGGAATTAATGGCAACATGTCTTGTACTGTAATTCTTTTGTATTTAATTCCACATATAGTTTGATCACATGTCATACAAGCTTGATAGAAAAAACTAACTGCTTACTTTGACTGTGATGGGGTCACCACATTAAAAACTCAACTCGTATGTTAAAATGTAATACTCATGAATGTTGAATTTATTGTGTGATTACAGATTGATGAGTGTGAAAAGAAAAAGAGAGAAGACTATGAAAGTCAGAGTAATCCTGTTTTTAGGAGATACCTCAATAAGATTTTAATTGAAGCTGGAAAGCTTGGACTTGTAAGTATTTGGTGGTGTGACACTAATCAATGTAGTGGTTATTAATTTGGAATTGTATAAAGAAGTGATTAAGTGTTACTGTGCTTTAACGGAATATCTGACTCATCTTTTTCCCTACGAGGTGCGAAGTACCAGCCTGCTTTGCAGTGCCTTGTTGGAAGGCAAGCAATGCAGACCAGTTTTCTTTCCCTATTTCTGGGGATTTACTCAATCACCTCACTGCATTGTAGGACCACTAATTGAGGGGACAGAGTAGGTGATGATTCTGTCCTCACTACTTTCTACTAGTTTCATACTTTTTTAGTCATATGGTATACACTCATTACATGGGAAAGAAAAGAAAAATGTACTTGTATTTGTTTGTTTATTTTGTGGTACTGGGGAATTGAACCCAGGGACTTATGCATGCTAGGCAGGTTTTCTACTGCTGAGCTTTTGTTTTTTATTTTGAGAGAAGTTGCTTAGGCTGGCCTGCAGCTTGTGATCTTACTGCATTGCTCTCCTCAGTAGTTGGGATTTACAGGCATGCACCACTGTGCTCAGCCAAGAAAAACATTTTACATAGTTTTTTCGCATTATTTATTGTGGCAAATAATACATAATGTAGAATTACGTATCATATGCAAGTTACGAATCTTTTTTTGGCAGCACTAGGATCAAACCCAGGACCTTACACATGCTAGGCAAGAGTTTTACTACTGAGCTGTACCCTCAGCCCCTAATTTCTACTCTTTAGGGTCTCTGTTTTCACTTGAGTCAAAATACCAAGAAAGCTTAGAATTTTATAACTTATAACGTTTATAAAGTTCACTTTCAAGCACATAGGTGATTTTTATTGTGTACACCACTAAATGAGTCTAGAGAATCAGAGACCAGACTTTGTTTTGGTTTGGTCATTAGCTCCAGTCACTACAGTTGATCACAGGCAGATTGCTGAAAATGAAAGGCCATTGTATCAGGACGGGGCTGGCTGGCCAACCTGAGCTGTCCTCCAGTTCATTAAGAAGAGGTTAAAAGGGAAAAGTGTGTTAGATGTGTCAGTTCATAAGCTCACTCCCTTTTAGAAATGTAGAAGCAGATGTTCTCATTTGTACACCCTCTAACTTGAATCTTAACAGCTGTGTGCAGGATGAACTAGAGCCTAGAAAAAGAAATAGATGGAACCATAAACTATTAAAGATGGAGATGCTTTAAAATACTTAGTTCCTGATTTTAAAAGAAAGTTAATATTTATCAGTGATGACTTTTTATTTTTCCTTTAGCTTTGATTTATGCAGAAATACTTTAACTTCTCCTACATTTCTGAAGCATAGTTTTACCAAATCAGCAATTATCTAAATTGATAATTTTTATTTATTTCTCTTCTCTCAGCCCTTTAAATTTAAAACTTCAAGCTTTTTATGTGATCTGGCACTAGCCTATTATCCAACTTGCACTGAGAACTCCCCATTTCATTAAACCTTAGCCATACGGTCTCTGTGTTTCTTTTCTTTTTTCTTTTAAAGAGGATAAAACAGAATAAAACCAATCAAAACAAATCAGTGTAAGAGACACAGAACTTCAAAACATGAAATCAACAATAGTTATCACAATGCCTTTTGATGTCTTCAAAATAGGGGCAGATAACTGCATCATAGTAAAAATCAAACAGAAGAGAATAGAATAAAATAGAAACAATAAAAACAAGACAATGAATGCAATAAAGGACTTCAAAACAAGCCTATAGTAAATCCATAACTGCTACCATAATATATCTTGCTATCTTTGAAATAGCTGTTCCTGCCATCAGATTTTTTTTTTTTTTTGAAAGTAGTAAAAATGCAACAGGACAAGACAGAACAAAGCCAGTTGAGACAATGCAGTGAAATTGGTACAGGATTTCACAGTAGGATACTGGAACAGTAGTAATGTGTACTATGGTATATCTCTTTCACTTCACAATAATTGTCCAGTCAATTAGGTATAGCAAAATCAAACCAAAAATAGAACATTATAAAACCAATTGAGAATATTGAATAGAGCAAAAGAAACTTAACAACACAGTGAAAACAACCTATGCCTTTGAACAGAAGATAGAAGGAAATCCCCCATATTTGTTATACTGCATATGGTCATACTCCCAAGAGATGTTGAGACATCTATCCCCAGTAGCTATGAGGGGGGGGGGTGCTTGATTTTCAGCCCGCGTGGCAGTAGGCTCACAGGTAATGGTTCTCCTCCAGGCCCAGCCGTGGTGCTTACCAAGAGGGCAGGTGAATAAGCTGCTTGAGTCCCACCATGGCTGGATCTCGGGAGCTCTGTTCTCCTCCTGGTCCATGCCGCAGGCGCTTACCAAGAGGGCGGGTGAATAATCAGTGATGACTTTTTAACAAGTTCTCTGATGATACAGTATTTTGGTTTGTGAAATTTTGTTCGCTTTATCTGTATTTACTCTTGTAAAAGAAAAAGGAATCTTGTTTTGTTAGCTTGCTGTCACTATAATGAAATAGCTGAGACAGTAAACATAAAGGGAAAAGGTTTGACTTCCAGTTTTGGTTGGAGTTCAAGGTTGGACAGACTGTTGGTTTGGTCTTTGGTAGGTATCCCAGATGGTATTTGATAGCTGGAAGCCTGTTGGGGAGCAAACAGCTCATCTTATGGCCAGGAAGCAAAAAGGAAAGAGAAGGGGCTAAGGACCCATAATCCTTCAAGGCTGCACCCTCCAGTGACCTAACTTCTTCCCTCTGGACCTCTCCTCCTAGAAATTTCATTGTCTCCACTGAGTCCAGGCCTTTAGCACATGGACCTTTGGGGGATATTTACATCTGAAGTATAGCCTATATCAGCCAACAAATAGATGTAAAATAATGTTTACACTGATTCTGCTAAGCTGATCTCACACTAATAAAGATGGTTATAAATATTGTGTATTTTAAAGAAATTATTATTTTGCCTCTTTGAGATCCCTTTTATTTTTAAACTATTAAGAATTTTAAGCTATCACAAAATTGTGCCAGCAAATGGAAAGTCATAAACTGAATCATAAAGATACATAGTTGTTCCTCATTGTCGGCAGTTTCCATATTTATGAATTTACCTATTCACTAAAATTTCTTTTTGACCCCAAAATAAAAATTTGAAGCAATTTTGTGGTCATTCTTGGACATGTGCAGAGTGCAGACCATTTGAATTGCTTAGATATGCCTGTTCCCAGCTGAGGTGAAAGAAGGCAAACGGTCTTGTCTTCTTGTTTCAGCTATAGTACTGCTCACTGCTGCAGTTAGCGGGGGCTGTTTAGAGGTGACGTTTGTGGAGGGCAGGTAATTTCGTTGTTTGAATTTCCCCCAAATGTACTGTGAAAGCAAATGTATGTTAAGATTCATTCAGACTGGAATTTCAGGACTGTTAGCTCTGTGTTCAGTGGAACAATAGAATACAAGGTGCTGTGAGAACACACATGAAACAGTTACATATTAATTGGCTGATGAGCATTTCATAGGGCCTCAACCTTGTGTTTCCTTTAGGAGTAACAGTTAAGTACTTGCTAGTTAGTATGTTAAGTGACTTTGTAGAACAGAAGTGCTGCAAATAAAGGACATCAACTGTGTTTTACAGTACAAAATGTACAGTATCTTACGGAGAAATGTTTTCAAACACTTTTCACATGTATTTGGCTTTCACATTGGCGTTTAAGACAGAGGTGGATGTTACTATATGTGTGAAATGCTGTAGACTAATTATAGTTGTTATTTTTGTGTGTGTGGCTTCGGGAATCATGCAAATTAATTATATATTGTGTTCCAAACTGGCTTTTTTCTTCATTTTCCAATGAGTAATGTAATCAATTTTTTTTCTGTTGTTTGGGGGAAATTTAATTCAGCCTAATGAAAACAAAGGTGATATGCACTATGATGCTGAGATTATCCTTAAAAGACAAACATTACTGGAAATACAGAGGTTCCTCGGTGGAGAAGACTGGAAACCAGGAGCCCTAGATGATGCTCTGAGTGAGATTTTGATTAACTTTAAGCTTCATGATTTTGAAACATGGAAGTGGCAATTTGAAGATGCCTTTGGAGTGGATTCACACAGCGTGTTGATGGTAAGATGGGCTCAGGGTGACATGATTAAGTTTCCTTTTTAAAAAAATATTTTCCAAATGCTGTCATAATTATTACGTTAAGAACCTGTACTTTGTCACTCACCAGAATAATGAACCAGCAGCAAACCTGGGCAAATGATTTTGGTTCCAGTTCTTTTGGTTTTATGGATCAGTACCCTTTCTGGTGGGAGGGCAGCTTCGTGGTGATCCTGACTCCAGCTTCTGTTCTGCAGGTGCTGCTGTGTCTGCTCTGCGTGGTGATGTTAGTGGCTACTGAGCTGTGGACACGTGTGCGTTGGTACACCCAGTTGAGACGTGTTTTTATCATCAGTTTCGTCTTCAGTGTGGGATGGAATTGGATGTATTTATATAAGGTATTAAATAGGTGCAGAGTTTAAAAATCGTTAAATGCAAACTCATAGTAAAAGAAGACTGTACTTACAGCAGTCTGGCTTCTGCTGTGGGAAGAGGGCAGTGTTTGGAGGTGGTCAGGGGGAAGGTATTAAATTGGCAATTTTTAGCTGTGTATGGTTTTTTGGGTCCTCAACCATTATAGGGAAAAGTGTAGTCCTGATTCTGATAACCAGTTCCTCCTGCTGGGTAGCATATGGGCAACCAGATTAACACAGAGCTAAGGGGACACATTTTAAACCTACTTAAGAACTCTGAAGAATTTGGAGTATGTCCTTTTTCAAATGATGTCCTTATTACAAATGATGTCAGAATGTCAATTTTTAAAAGTTAGGCTGTTTTTGAATATTAAGGGGTACGTTCGGGGGTGAGGATGCAGAGCAGTGGTAGTGTGTGCTGGCCTGGCCTGAGTAAGGTGTGGGGCTCAATCCGTAGCACCATTAAAAAAATGTTCACAGTATAGAGTTTGGAAATGACCTAAGTAATTTTAAAAATTCACCTATTATTTTATTACCTATGAGTAATTCATGTCAATGTTTTGACATTTTGTCTAATCTTTTTTCTAATTTTTAATTATTTTAAAATTAGAGCAGGATATGGTGGCATTTGCCTATAATACCAGCACTTAGAAAGCTGAGGCAGGAGGATTGCCTGAGTTCCAGTCCAGCCTGTGCTATATAGTGAGTTGAGTTCAAGGCTAGTCTGAATTCCACAGTGAGATCCTGTCTCAGAAAACCAAGCAAATAAAAATAAATAAAATAAAAACAATGGAACAGCCTGGTTTGGAGAAATGGAAAAGGCACATTGCACTGAGGTATTTTGATGTGTGAGCTAGCTTTCATGGTCACAGCCTCTCATGGTTCCTTTCTGGTGTTGTTCAGCTAGCTTTTGCACAGCATCAGGCTGAAATTGCCAAGATGGAGCCATTAGGAAATGCATGTGCAGAGAAGATGGATTGGACTGGCAGTCTCTGGGGTAAGGCGTTTGTTCATTTGTTCCTATTTTTAATAGAATTCTGAGAATGAGAGGAAATAGTTATCACAGAAAACATAATGAAATGCCAGAGGAGGCCTCCCATTACTGAAGCGTTAATACAAGAAGAATATATAGCTGAGGTAGCAGCTTGTACCTATAATCCCAGCATGTGGCAGGCTATCTTTAAAAAAGAGACCTGTAGCAAGAGGAGTTTAGATGTAAAGTAGTGACGTTTTAGGTTCATGTAAAGTCACAGGGAGGAATAGAAACTGTGTGTGTGTTGCTCTGATGGAGGGCAGGACTCCTGTAGAGTCCTGTTATGCTCACTCGCTTCCTTGGTCCTTGCCACAGTGCCTGATACTCTCTGGGTCCTCAACAGAATCTTACTAGAGGATTGAATGAGTGTGTATACAAGCTAAGAGCCGCCCTAGCCTTGATCTCATACTGACTTATGAAGTCTTGTGTTACACATTTGGTAAACAAAATGTTTTGGGGGGGGGTATGGGAGATTGATTAATGACTTTGTACTCACCAGGCGAGTGAGTGAGCTAAATCCCAGGCCCTTAATTTTTTTTAACAATAAAAAAATTATAAAATAATAAACTTTTTATTCTTACAGATTTTATAAGCATTTTCAGTATGGTTGATTGTCTTTAATTATCTATCTATATTTAGCTTTGGGAAATGTATAATGTTCAAAGGCACTTTATAAAGACAAGCCCATAATGACATACACACAATAGAATTTCAGTAGATTCTATAAATTGTGTTTTTTTTTTTCTTTTGTACCAGGAATCAAACTCATGACCTCACGTTTGCCAGGCAGGCATTTATGCCACTGGGCTAAATCTCCAGGCTTGTAAATTGTGTTTTAAAATTAAAGTTTTTAAAAAACATTTGTGAGAACTCCATCAATTTAGCTTTACTTTTTGGGTTCAGGAGATAGCAGAACGCTATAGAAAAGTTGAAAGAATTAGTATTCCATTTTATTTCGTAAAAATAATAAAAAGCTGACTTTTAAAATTGAAGTGTGGAGTTGTAGATTGCCAGGGAATTACAAGAAATAGAGCCTATCAACCTTTTATCCATTTCCTCCAGTGATCATATCTTACAAAGCCATCGTAGTACAACATGAGAGCCAGAATAGTAATTTGGATACAACTCACTAATCTTATTCAGATCTCTCCAGTTTTTTGCTTGTTACTTATTTGTGTGTATAAAAAACTACTTTTAATTATTTACCTTTCAGAAATCCTTACAAAGTAAAATCTTTTTGTCTCTGTAAGGTGGGTAATTATTTTGGACGTATGATTAAAAATTTTTAATCAACATGTATATTTAAAATTTAAAACAATTAAATGACTGGGGGATAGGCAAGAAGGATCAAAAAACCAAAATTATATTATTTGGGAATGAAATGCAACTTAAAAGAATGATTCAGTGTTTTGTCTGTCTGTTTCTCTAAATAGAATGGTTCAGAAGTTCATGGACCTATAAGGATGACCCATGCCAAAAATACTATGAGCTCTTATTAGTCAACCCTGTTTGGTTGGTTCCACCAACAAAGGTATAGAATGTATTTTGTAAAAATTACTTATATGCAGTGTATTAAAAATTCTTTGCATTTATAAGAAGTTTGTGTTTTTAAGAGTTGTTTTACTGATCTCTGTCATAGAAAATTCCATTGCACAGTGATTTTTGTAATTTCAGCTTCAATACGCACTAACTTTGGGCTTATTCTTTTTGTCTCAGTCCTTTGAGGAAAAAAATTAAATAACTTCTATCTTTTCTTTTAGGCACTGGCAGTGACATACACCAACTTTGTAACAGAACCATTAAAGCACATTGGAAAAGGAACTGGTGAATTTATTAAAGCGCTCATGAAGGAGATCCCAGTGTTACTTCAGATTCCTGTGCTGATAATTTTGGCACTGGCTGTCTTGGTTAGTATGCTAGCACCATTGATTAACAGAAAGAAAGGCAGTTCTCAAATTACTGGGTTTCTTTGCTGTTGCCTATCATGGTAAATCATGCTTACTGCTACAAGAAAGTGACTTTCAAGTAATATTTATACTTCCATGTATATTTCTGTAATCAAGGAAGTGCATCTCATCTGTGGATGTCACAGCAGTGGCTCAGAATAACTTAAGTGTTTTTCTTATTTTATGAAAAATAAAACAAATTTTCATAACCAAATAGTAAGAGAGTAACAATAGTTATTAAACTTATCTTCAAAGTGATTACTCAGTACAAGATACAAACCAAAAGGATTCTTACAAAAGGAAACAGATAATTTTAGATTTGGTGAGTATTAATTCAGGATGTGTAATATTTGGTATTAATTTACCAGAAGTCAGTTGATTACTCATCTTTGAGAACTGGAGCCTGCTTGGAGCCCTGGAAAGGGAAAGGCATTAGCTTGAACAGATTCAGAAAGGGATATAGAAGAAGCGGGGTGTGCTAAGAAACAGTTGGTGGGGGGCTGGGGATTCAGTGGCATAAGTGCCTGCCTTGCAAGCACGCCATTATGAGTTTGATCCCCAGTACCGAAAAGAAAAAGAAACGGGGGATCTAGAAGCAGGCATTTACTAAGAAGAACATTGTTCAGTATTTACCCGTGGTCTGTGCAGCTTTTTTGTTGTTGACTTTCAGTATTCAAAGAAGTGTTTGTCACAAAACAAAAAATAAAGAACTCAGATCTGCCATGACAAATTCTCCCTCAGGGTAGAGAATTCACTAGGCCTCATTCACCTTGCAAGTGTCCTTTTCTTTGGTTTTGTCTTTTGTTTGTGATTACAGGATCCAGTGACTTTGAGGTTTGGTTTTGTTAGGTGACATTAATTCTGTAGTAGTAGTTTAGTCTCAAATTGTGATGAAAAGCTGCATAGTTTTTTGTTTCATCTGCTTTCTTAAGAAAGTTATACTCCTGACTTTAGTTGCTTCTGTTGTCAGAGTGTATCTCTATACAGAGATTTTCTACTTTGTATTCCTAGGACTCTTGCCCATCTTTCTTTGTTTATTTCTTTTTTTCCTTCTTAAAGAGACAAGGTGTTACTGTGTTGCTCAGGCTGGCCTTGAACTCGTAGGCTCAAATAATCTGCTTGCCTTGGCCTCCCAAGTATGTATTCTTAAAAATAGAAGGCTACAGAGAGCTTCTGTTTGTGGGGTTGTATTTATTGATATTTATCATATTACTTGGAATTAAAACAGGAAATGTGAAATCAGAAGTGCACACAAACCACATCCCAGGAGCTGTCCGAGAGTGGATCTTAGCCCTGCCCCTGAATCACTCCACCGTGCACTCAGGGAGGGAGTGGAAGACGGATGATGAGTTTATACTGTGCAAGGTTTTGACTGCAAAGATGTCATGACAGAGTCTCAGCAGTTCTCTCAAGGGCCCCCTTGAGAACTGCTGCTTAGTTTATCCCATGAGATGTGAATGGGAAACAGGTGAATTTTAGGTGTATTTGTAAAAAAGTAAATCTAGTGGAGAGTAGTTACATTATGACATACAGTTTTAAATAATTTTTGGCATTTACTTTCTTTGGTATGAATACAGGAACATACAATAATTATCAATTAGCACTTTCTAATTTAAATTTCTAGGCCTCATTCTGCCCTTATATAAATCAATCAGAATGTCTAGCTGATTAAAATGTCTACTTAATACTGAGTGATTTATTCAGTGTTATTGGCCACGGTGGCCTATATGAAAGGTCTCTAGTGAAAAAACTGAAAGGAACATGTTGATGTCTGTAAATGATAGATATTGTTGGCATACTGAATAAAATACCTCCTAACTCCATTATAAATCGGCCATAAAGTCCTCAGAAATGTGTTTCTTTTCCTTACAGAGTTTCTGCTATGGTGCTGGAAGGTCAGTCAGTGTGATGAGACATTTAGGTGGTCCTGAGAGAGACCCTCCCCGGAGACTGGAGCCAGGTGGTAGAAGATGGCAGAATGCAATCGATGATAGACACCTTGGCGGAGCAGGTGATGCAGATTTGTATTACAGGGGCCGTGCTGGCTCCATTGAGCAAGGCCCTTATGACAAGACTCGTGAGTGTAGAAGAGATGTTTTGAGGGAGAGAGATGTTGACTTGAGATTTCAGAGTGGCAACAAGAGCCCTGAAGTGCTCCGGGCATTTGATTTACCAGACACAGAGGCACAAGAGCATCCCAAGGTGGTACCCAGTGTAAGTCAGCATCTGTTTACTTTGCTGTCCCTTCATGCTAGGCCTAAATGCTTCTTACTTCTAGAGCTTTTGATTGTTTTTACTCTTTACCCTTCACTATTAATCACGTCACTGGTGGTATACTTAGTTGCTGTCTCTTCCTCCTCTTGGTCAGAAGTTCAGTTTCTTCAGAAATACAATGACATTTAATTTTTATGCTAAATACAGTGGTGGAGAAGAGGCTTCACTGAAAGCCCGGCATGTTGGGGATGCAGTGGGGCTCTGCCGGCCCTGCTAGTGAGAACGACTGGCAGGGATCAGGCCTGGCTTTCCCAGCTCCGCCATCACTGGCTGGTTAGACTGTGCTTTCACCTCCAGAGTGGTGAGGAGATTCGTTATTTGGTTATTTTTAAAAAATGGAGCATTTTCATTTATGTTTCGAGAAAGGGTTTGATATTGTCATTTAGAGTTTTCAATTCCAACTGTAAACCTTTTGACAGTTTATATGAGCACAATATAATCTGGGAAATTGTAAAATCTCTTGTTGTAGAGTTCTAAAAGTAAACATTCTAGAATGCTTTTCCTCTGTGTGTCTGATACTGGTGACCAGTCCTCTTGACCCCTCCTAACCTTCGTCACTAGACCACCTATGATGTCCACACTCCCTCGGTCTACAGTTCTGTGAGGCTTTTATAATTATAACCCAGCACTGAAACCAGGGTTTGAAAGTGCTTGCAGCTTGCTACAATAGAACTTGTTAGATACGTTGATTATTAAACCTTTATATTATGCTATTTAAGTAGTAAAAATGTAATTCTGTACTTTGTAGAATAAGTCACCTCTTCTGGATACAAAGCCCAGAGAGATTGTTGAGATGGCAGGAGAAAGCAGCCAGTCTGCCGCTGCAGGGGCCCCTGAAGGCTCACCTGGCCTGGAAGAGACCCTGCTGGAGAGCAAAGCTGGAGGCCGCCCCCAGGAGGACACTGTCTGCAGTGCAGCACATGGAAGGGATCCTGTGAGCAGCCCCTGTGGCTAGAGCAACGGATGTGGGCCACAGCTCCGGTGTCTTCTTTTGAGTTTTGTAAAGTATATTCTTAACAAGTTTATTCACTCTTCCCTACATATATTGTGGTATTTGCTACAAAGGTGCCAATTTACCCATATTTTTAAAAATGAATATTCTGGCAAGTATATATTTGGATAATTAAGGTGACTGAATTAGGAGACACTGAAGAAGAAACTTCGTTTGCAGGCAGTGTGCATTCCCTAGTAGAGTCCTGTAACACCTGTTTTAGCTCACAGAATAACCCCTTAGCCAGTAGCCGTGCCACAGTGTCCGTCCCGCTGACACCCGTTTTTCTCTGCATGGGCCGGCACAGATCCGTGTGGCCTCCTGGTCTCCTCGCTGCTGTGGCTGTGATTGGCCCTGCTTCTTACACCTTTGTGTGGTACAGAAATGAAGATCAGCGTAGGAATTTACACGAGCACAGCTTGCTATATCCATAAGCCTGTTTTACACTGTCAGAACACTTTTGAGAAGGGCTATATTCTTTCTGCTCAATGAATCTTACAGGCTTTGTAAAATCTGTTTTTCTTCTTGCTCAGAAACCTAGCAATTGGCACTGTTAGGTATTACTGTAGCCTATTTATGACAGAGCATATTGTCTTGGCTATGTGATAATCGAATTTTTATAGATCTGACCTAGAGAACATTCTGATAAGGAAAACAGAATAGGGTGTTTTCATTACTGTAATAGGTAAATCAAAGTTTTTCATTTAACATTTAAAATCTGGTTTCCTGGTTTCATAGTTTTGAGGCAGGGTGTTGCTCTGTAGCATAGGCTGGCTGGCCTGGAACTTGCTGTGTATCCTACTTAACCCGGCCACGAGCTCATCATCCTGCCTCACCTCCTAGGTAGTGGGATTATAGGTGTATTCCATCACACCTGGCTAGTTCCCCTAATTTGAAAAAGCATTCTTGGGGATGCTGAGGCAGGAGGATTGCTACGAGGCCAGCCTGACTACATAGTGAAATCCTGTCTCAAAAAAAATCTTCATTTTAAATCTTTCTTAAAGCACTTTGGGCTGGGGATTTAGCTCAGTGGTGTAAGTGCCTGCCTGGCAAGCACGAGGTCGTGAGTTTGATAAAAAGCACTTTATAAATTTTGCAAATGTCCTTAGCTAGCAGACTACATACATTCAGTTGTCCTTTGTTTTAACCATATTCATACTAGGAGTTATATGCAGCCAATTTCTAGAAATGCTATCTGTCAAGAATACAGTCTTAAATTTCAAGCAGGCATTTCTCAAAGTAGGTGCTTTTAGATATTTTCAGCATGAAATGCAGAATGGAATATCCCTATTTGGCTCCAGAAGTATTAGGTGACTGAAACAATTTTACCTATTGATATTATTTTCTAATTTAATACTGTAAACCTATTTAGTATTGCATCTGAACGGTAATCATTTTCATGGAAGAAATACAAAAAGATTTTAACATTAGCACAGAGCAGGCATGTAACAAATGGGTGAGGGAAATGATGCCTGCAGTTTAGAGATCTGTGAACATCTGTGTAGTCCTCAGAGGCCGGACTTGTACTGCTCTGGGTGGACTTTTCCTGTCAGCTGTGATGTGGCTCTGAAGAGAAGCCAATGCCTAGGTGAACAGTTACTGCGAGGGGAGAGGAATGCTTCTTGCACTTTTGACTGCTTTCAGTCCTCAAATGAACCCTTTTTAAAACAGTTAAAATTTCATCTTTGTATCCTTTCATTACAGATAACCATTTGGGGATGGAACCTACCTTAGCAACTTAGTGAGGCAGCATGTCACCGCTGCTGAAAGACTGCAGCAGGTCAGGGAAGACCTGATTAAAGCAAACTGAACCTATCAAAGCCACTTACTCAGAAGAGAGATAGAGCTTGTTTGCTGACTGGTCATCCTTGCCACTAAAATTAAGGCTCATTGTATAAAAAGGTTTTGAGAAAATCAGAATGGGAACAAATAGCTGTTAAAAGCCTTTTTTAAATAGAATGGACAGTGTTGAATGTTTATGGGAACTAAGAACCACTGTACACCAAATAAACATTTACTTTTACATCATTGTGGTTATGGTGTCTTTGAGTTTTCTTGTAAGAAAAAGCACCACAAAACATGCAGTTTTATATAAATATATATGTGTTTTTTTCCCCTTGAGCCAGGGCTTTGCTGTGTAGGTTGGGCTGCCCTTGATCTTGCAGCGATCTTCCCGAGTCTCAGGTGCTGGTTGGTCTTACAGGTGTGCACCACCATGCCCGGCTATTTGCAGTTTTTAAAATAATGGTATGGCACCCTGTCTGAAACAATGTTATCCTGGTTTTAACGTGTGCTTTTGACAAAATTTTTGTGATTTTTAAAAATTTAATCTTAAAGCAGCATCTGTTTTTTGCAGTGCTCTTAGTATATTTCCAGGCTGTACATGTGTAACTTTTTTTAAAACACTGTTTAGAGGAGCAGGTCTCACTTTTTCCTATCAGAATCATCTGAATTACTTTTTGAGAGAGAACCAGGCTCCACCTGTGCTTTGCAGACTTGGAATCAACCAGAGCTGAACAAGCTTGCGTTTGTTCCTGTGCAGATGTTTGTGTTCTGATTTTGCCTCATCCAGGCCCTGCTTCTGTTCCTTCCCTGTGGTCTGTCTTACACATGCACTTCCTAATCTCCTGTTCAGAACCCTTGTAAACTACCTTCAGTGTATGGGATGAAGCCGAACTGATGTCCTAGCCTTGCCTTTCACGCTTAATTTTTGTTTTCTATTTATGTGACTTGGGTTGTTGCCAAAACCACAAGTTTTTTGTTTGGTTGGTTTTTTGTATTAGTTCCTCTCAACGTTTGTATTTACAGTAAGTAGCAGTAAGAAAACAGAGAAAAAGCTCAAACATGCTAAAAGAAATTTATTTCTTAATGAGTTCTTTTATACTGGCCTTGCTAAAAATATATTGAAAATAGATTTTAAGAAAAAAAATCTAGTTTTTTTTTAATAAGACTATAACATTTTTAGATGGGTCAAGTACAATATTTTTACTGAAGAGTTATTTCCCACTAAATCCAAGATTAGGTGTTATTAAATGCTATTGTCTCTGAAAATTTTTAAAACCTCAGGGAGAGGCTTAAATTCTAGTCAAGGATTCATTTAAATTCCTACTTTACAAAACTAGTAAAGTTGCAAAAGAACACAGTCCCAAGCAGTCATTGCAGTCCCAAGCACCTTATAGGACACCTCCGCCCTGCACCGAGTGAGCGCCCGCCGAACGGCCCGCAGAGGGTGCCGCCTTGCCACTCCTACAGCAGGTTAAGTGGCAGGTTAAGCATTGACATCATTCCAAGTCATTCTAAGCTGAATGAGAGTGCCATCCATTCTCCTTTTTGAGGAAAAAATAGATTGAATTTCTCTGCAGTGCTCTGAAAGGAAGAAATAAGGTCTTTTAAAATATCCACAGTAATTAGTGGTTTGGTGATTATTTCCCTGAATTTTTAAATTCCAACAAAGCATTACTTTGCAAAAGGTCCTTCAGCCCAAATTCACTGTCTCTGTTTTGATCTCTTTGTAACAGAACTCTCTGTTCATCCATTCTTTTAGCCTGAGACCTTAAAATAAGGCTAAAAAAGTCTTCATCTGGTACCGTCGGCCCCTTCGTGGCAGCAGGGGGAGGAGCACATCTTTGGTCATCTAATCTGGAACCCTGCAAATGTAAGAGAAAGATTAAAATACAAATACTTTAGGGAAGAAAATACAAAGCCAGATGTCTTTTTTTTTTTTTTTTTTTGTGGTACTGGGGATTGAATTCACAACTTTGTGCTTGCCAGGCAGGTACTTTTGCCACTGAGCTAAAATTCCGGACCTGAAGCTGTATGTCAGTTGTAACTAGAATGCATCTGTAACTGTTTCTGCCTCTTTCAGAAATTTAATCTTTATACCTGGAACCTAGTAGAATTTTTCCTTTAAAATGATGTATATAGAGGGACTGGGGATTTAGCTCAGTGGCATAAGCACCTGCCTGGCAAGGACAAGATCATGAGTTTGATTCCTAGTACCAAAAAAAAAAAAAAAAAAAAAAAAAAATCAATGTAATATCATGAGTTTAGTAAATATATTACATTATACTATTTTAATCATAATTGGTCACAAAAAACCTGGGGTCACCTGTGCCTCAGTAAATGACAGATCAAAAATTACAGGGGTCAGGGATATAGCTCAGTGGTACAGTGCCTGCCTGATACGTGCAAATGTAAGTACTGGGTTTGATTCCCAGCATCCACCATGTCCCCCAAAAAGACAATCTTGCCATAATAGGCATCAAAATGCAGTTTTCCCAATCTCTAGAAATAATAGTCTATACAAAATTTCTGAAGCACTATCTTTAGGCCACAGGGGACAGCAAACTATAACTACCTGATTTTGTTATTTTTTTTTGGCTTTCGCGTTTTTATCGGTACCGGGGATCGAACTCATGACTGCCTGCTTTCAAGGCAGGCGCTTATGCCGCTGAGCTAAACCCTCAACCCCCTTGTTTTTTTTTTTTAAATTGTCTGTGTAACAGTTTTGCTATGCAGTTCTGGCCTTGAACTCACTTTGCTCAAACTCATGGTGATCGTCCTGCCTCCGTTCTCCTGAGTACTGGGATTACAGGCATGCACTACCATGCCCAGGCTCAGTACCTGAAAGCTTGATTTAACACTGGCTGGCTGATTTCTTGCTACAGGTGTAGAGCTGAGCAACTGGAGAAACCAATGTCTATGAAGCCTAAAGTATTTTCTCTTTGCCCCTCTAACGGTCTGCCTGCTTTTGTCTCAGGTAATTAAATCTATTAAGGAAAATAGCACAGAATGAATTCTTTCAAGTTCTAATCTTATGATTCTCGTATCAGAAGTACATTAGAAAAGTTACTGCCCAAATAAAAAACCCAAGATTTAAAGTCTATAGTTCCTGGTATAGCTCCAGAATAAGGGTAGCAGTGTGACAGCTGATAACTGGGTCCCACGACACGGCTAGACACTGTGCTGAGCACTTACTTGCCTTGTGCCCTTCAACCCTGCAGCCTCTGAGGTACAGCTGTTTACGGGCCTCCTGGGCAGCGCTAGCTTCATGTGCCACTCACACACCTGGCTCACTCGTCAGCATTTCTCCTGTCAATGCCTGACTATTCCAGTGTCTCCAATTAGTCCAACAATCAAGCACTTCAGTTCCTAGCCTTCTTTGGACTCTGTTCTCATCTTTTATCTCTATTCTCCATTTGTTCTCATAGCCATGCTGGGCCCTCTTTGTCTTCTGGGGAGAAGTGTCTATTCAGATACTTTGCCCATTTTGAGTCAGGTAATTTTTGTTGTTTGGTCTTAGGAGTTCTCTATATATTCTAGATATTAATCCTTTGACAGATATGTGATCCAAGTAATTTTCTGCGGGTTGTCTTTTTCTCTCTTAATAATGTGTTCTGATGCAGAAGTTTTTTTATTTCTGTAATATGTGGCTGGAACCCTACCACTGAATTACATTCCCAGGTCTATTTTTTAAAATTTTAATTTTTTTTTTTTTTGAAACAAGGTCTCACTAAATTGTAGGCTGGCTTCAAACTTATGATCCTCCTGCATCAGCCTCCAAAGTACTGGGATTATAGATGTATGTCACTGCATAGCTGATAGAAGTTTTTGTCATTTTTCGAGGCAGTACTGGGGACTGAATCCAAGGCCTCTGCACTAAGCCACTTTTTATTTTGAGACATAATCTCAATAAATTGTTAAGTTGCCCAAGCTGGGCTCATCCTACAGCTTCAGCTTCTCAGAATGCTGGGACTACAGGCATTTTGTTTGTATCTTATGTACATTTGCAAGTAACTGTAGGCTGAGTTCCCAGAACTGAAACTGGTGACTCAAAAGGTGTATTTTTTCACAGGTAAACATTTCGTTCTATCAAATTCTCTCTTTAAAAAGTCTCTCCTGCTGTGAACTGACTCCCCTACCAACTAAAGCATTTCTACTGGTAAACATGCAGAACCATCACCTAAAGTTAGGAAAAGCCCATCTCTACCTGCATGCGCCCCAGGGATTGGTCCATTTCCTCACTGCTCTTTACTAGTAAAAGCTCTTATGAGTTCTCTCCTTTAACACTTCGTATTTTAAAGTACTTGTTGCCAAACCAAATAGTATCTTTTAAAATTACTAATAATCCCCACATTGTTAAATCTGGTAGTTCAGTTATTATGTTATTGGGCTTCTTACCCATAAAATCTTAAATACTTCCTTCACTTAGCTTCTGTCATTATGCCACGCTCTGGCTGGATTTTCTTCCAACTCTAGCTGTTGCTGCTTTGTTGGCTTAGTTTTCTCTCTTTGGCTGGTAGATTTTGCCGTTTTTTTTTTTTTTTTGTGTGTGTGTGTGTGTGTGATACTGGTGATCATACAGGACCTTGAGGAAATACTCTGTCACAAGCTACATCACTAGTCTTGACTAGTAGATTTGAAAATGCCTGGGGCCTCTTCCTGTTTCTTTATTCTTTGGTGTAATCTCTTCTCAGAGCTTTAATGCCAGCTATATGCTGATGCCTCATAAATTCTACCTTAAGCTCAGTGTCTTATAAGTTGTTCAAGGCCAGCCTGTACTACATAGTGAGACCCTGTCTCAAAAAAATAAGATAAAATAATAAAATAAAATAAATAGGAATTGAGCTTAGTGGTGTAGGCACCTAGCCGGCAAGCGCAAGATCATGAGTTCAACCCCTGGTACCAAAAAAACAAAAACAAAAAACCCCCAAAAAACCACATCTCAGAAATGTGTCTTACTGTGATAATTTTCCAAAAATTTAAACACAATATTTTTTGGTCCCACTATTTCTATGTATGCCTTTGTTTATCTATTTATAAAGATAGTGGGTATATATATTTACTTATTTACCCATTCCTTATCCCACTAAAATTTAAGATCCTTTAAAAAGCAAATACATATTTAGTATCTCAAATAGCACCTGAATCATAAGTGGTATTCAATGGTTTTCTGACTGATAGACAAATAAATAGTAACTTCCTAATACAAAATAAGCTCCTCCTGAATAGGTGGGTTTCTAACTTACATACAGAATGAAAAGAACATGCAGACATACTTGACACTTTACAAGGATGTCAAAGAAGTCCTCGTCAGGCTCTTTGCTGTCCTTTGTCATTAGGTGGTCAAGTACCGAGTGTTTGTTGTTTTTTGTCAAACGAAGCCCTGGCAAATGATTGAAGCTGGCCCTCTGGTCATCCAGACGGCGGCTCTGTGAGCTGGCAAGAAGGTCTAAGAACTCATCTGTGTTGGGGGACACCACAGAAACAGACGGTGCTAAAGACAGAAAAAAAATCCCAAATCTTACAAAACATTCAAATGTGTTTGTTATACACAGTTCTTGTCTGCCTTTCTAGCCCAAAGGCCTGCCCTTTCCTCCTGTGTTAGCACTGTGCCTGATGGAGCTCAGCTACACAGATGGCTGTGCCTTTTGCTGGCTGGCGGTGAAGACAGAAACCCAGAATACTTCAGAAGGTCCACGTGGAGATCACACAGATCTATCTCATGCTCTCCTGAAATGTTACTGTAAAGTACAGACCTAGACTACAAGGTGAGTAAGCTTTTTAAACAAAATTCAGACAAAAGGATGAGTGGGATAGTGTTTTACTTCTATTTCTTGGATGGAATTATTTAATGAACTAAACTGAGGGTCCAGTGTGGCTGGCCAGTCTGATCTATGGTTAGGAGGGTCTTTTAGTAGCACAAACAGAAACATTTAAAGAACTTATTTTATACCTTTCTGAAGATTTAGGCCTTAGCATCAGTGTTAGTCTTAGCTATATGCCTCTTCAGTCTGCCAAGGCTTCTCTCTTTTACTTCGGGTATGAAATAGTTAAATATTATCCAGAAGCATGAGAAAGGTATAAAAATACAACTATCATTTTATTCTCATTTTTATTTATTTAATTTTATTTTTTGGTACCGGAGATTAAACTCATAACCTCATGCTTGCCAGGCAGGAGCTTATGCCACTGGGCTAAATTCCGGGCTTTATTTTTATTTTTTAATACTGGGGATCGAACCTAGGGCCTCACATTTTGTAGGCAAGAGCTCTTACCACTGAGCTGCACCCTTACGCCATCATTTTTTAAGTCAGATTTCCCCCAGACCCACAGAGAACAGAGAGGCAATATTGACACAATTAGAACAAAGCACACTGGATTAAACACAGACTTAAAGGAACTCAAAAACCTTGTCCCCCTCCCATTTTAAGTCTACTTGGAGTCAGGCTCATTATTATGTCTCCCATGACATAACTAAAGTCCCAGATATAAAATCAAGGACAACTACACAAAACAGCAGCAGTATAGACGACTCACCTTTCAGCCTGGTTTTGGGGGGAGTGGAGGGAGCTGCCGTGGCAGCTGTGCGGCGCTGCTTCTCTTGTAAGCAGCACCTCTGGTCATCCATCCTGCTGCTTTGGAATCGGCTCAATAGGTCAAAGAACCCTTCATCTCCAATGGTGTCTGCACTGATTTTCTAAACGTTGACAGAACATTGAGTACACTTAAATATGCTATCATCACCCTTAGATCACTGATGAACAAGATGCACCCACATGCAGAAGGTAAAGGATGACCGTTAGAATTAAGGGTTGATACTTAATTTTAATTTTCTAAGAATGTAAGTGGTATATTGGTAGTAAATTCAAATAAAAAAGGGAATTTCCAGTTAGTTAAACTTTTAATTCCTATATTTCTAAGTCTTAATTCTCAATCTGGAAGGAACTAGTATACTACTGAATAATTTTTGCAAATATGCCAAGTATTACTTAAAATGGTGACCCCTTGAGAAACACATCATGTGTTACACAAGCCAGACGGTACACATAGCCTACTACACACCTAAGCTACACGTGATGTACTATTATATACGCAGTCTGTCACAGAGGGAAATGTTACTACAGCTGTATTACCAACACAGACATAAAAGTACAGTTTTAAGATCCTACAAAAGAATTTAAATTAATCTTTTTAAGAAATGTTAAAACAGGAAAGAAGGCAAGTATATTTTTCTAAGCAGAAAGCTTTCCAACAATTTTGTTGTTGTTTTTATTTTTCTCCAGTGCTGAGGATTAATGCTGGGAAGAGCTCACCATTGAGTCTAGCTCTTTTCAAATTTTATTTTGAGACAGAGCCTTGCTAAATTTCTCAGGCTGACTTGGAACTTTGATCCTGCTGCCTCAACCTCCTACTTGGCTGTGATTAAAGGCACATATTACCATTCCTGGCTCAATGGTATTAAAGATTTGAAGAGCCTCAAAATTTTAAACTTTAAATAAACGGATATTTTTTGGAGGAGTAAAGGCTATCAATATTTTTATTTGGAAGGTTTTAAAACTGAAATGATAAATGCAATGTTTAATACAAGCAATTTTTAAAAAATCCTTTTCATAATTTCAGTATTAGAGGAACAGACAGACAAAATGAATGGGTTTACAGAGGGGCCATTAAATAATTTTAGGGAAAAGTTCATAGTATGTATTTGTGGCGGCTCCTTAAGAATGAATGGGCATTGTAGGTTAAAGATGTTTTATGCTCATTAATGTATATCAATATGATTCACTTTTGCTCTGAATCTACAAAATATTCTTGAACCATTTCTATACACCCTAATTTTTCTATTGTCCATAAGAAACCAGAGACAGAAACCAAGGAGAATATTACCAGGGTGTGTAGCTATAAATGGAATTCTAACAAAAGAACCAACAGAAATCTCTAGTTTAAAATAAATAAGTAAAAATTTCAAAGGCTCTCATTGCTTGAAAAAGGGACTTGATAATATGAAGTACCTTCTTTGTAAATTATTTTGATCTTTTTTGAGAATATAGGATATTTCTTTGATATTTATCCATAAATCCTTGCTATTTTTATTTCCAACATTAACCTTAATAAACTGCTGTTTTTCTTAATCGAAAGTTTTAAAATCTAGAGCCAGGGATTTAGCTCAGGGACATAAGCTCTTGCCTGGCACGCATGCGGTAATAAATTCAATCTCTAGTACCAAAAAAAACCTTCCAGTTTTAAAATCTATTACTGTAGCTTCAGTAATATGGCTAATAGAAGTTGATGCCAGCAGATGCTTTTCATTCTAAGAGTGTTTAATATCCTTGAACAGAATTGGGTATGGGGGTGTACACCTATAATTACAGCACTTTTGGAGGCTAAGGCCAGGTAGATTGCAAAGTCAAAGCCAGTCTAAGGAATTTAGTGATTTGGAGAGACTATGGCTCAAAATAAAAAGAGTCAGGGTGCAGTTCAGTGCCAAGGCCATGGTATAAACCCCAGTACTGCAAAAAAAAAAAAAAAGAGAGTGAGATCCTGATTCTTAGATTAAACCCAGAGTCTTTGTACTGAGCTGTATTTCCAGCCCTTTTTTAAATTTTTTGACAGGGTCTTGCTAAGTTGCGCAGGCTGGGCTCAAACCTGGGGCTTTTCCTGCCTCGGCCTCTGAGAGAGCTAGGATTACAGGCATGCACCACTACATCCAGCTAAACCTGAATTTAATTTGTTCTGGATGAGTGGAGGGTAGTTTTACTGGGAGATACTGCAGTGAAATAAATGGTAGTATTTTTGCAAAATACACAATGATAGTAAGTGTTCAAAACAATAGAGCAACTTATCTATGAATATAGTAATCTTTGTTTTTAGCTGTAAGACTAGAAAATAGAAATACAGATAAATTCTTTGAGTAACAAAGATATCTTAAATACCTAATTTAAATGATCAAAATTTAGAATGAAAAGAAGAAAACTAAAATATGTAGGTATTCCAAATACAATACTAAAATACATACCCTCTGAGAATTCGGAATTCTATGGTCAATGGAATTACTGGCGTCCTGGAGAACTTTAGTGAAGGAATTGGTTTTGTATTTTTTCCCCTTTAGTCTGTTGACGAAGAGTAGCTTTGCGGAAGGCTTGGCAATGACAGGCTTTTGTTTAGCAAGAATTTCACTGTTCCAGTTTTGTACCTACAGAATTATAAATGAAAACCAAGCCATGAACAAACTCAACTCTCTCTGGTTTCCTATAATACTGACCTGACATCTTTAATCACTGTCTAATAGGGTAGGGGGTAAATTTTAGATCTCTTAATAAAACCCCTTTTCAATATATTATACTATTTTCAAAAGCTTATAGCAAATGCATTCTCTGGACTTCTCATTTTCATAACATAAAAATGGTTAATTTCAAGAGTCTAAGAATAAGAAAAGTTTGCCAAAACTCCTTTAAAAGTAAAATTTGCATAGTTAGAGAAGGAGCCAAAGTATTCTGGATGTGAGTTAAATAAAAATCTGTTATAACTAGAAATCTAGGGTATATGCAGGGTTTTTAACCATAAAAATTAACATCTAAAACCTAATATAGCACTAGCAATTTTTCTGTTGATACAGCTATACTGTTTTCATCAGCACAGATAATACTAAATTTGCACTAGGCCAAACCAACCGATACTGATCTCATTCTGATTTAAGTACACATGACAATCTCCACTAGACTCCAATTAACAAATACTGAGTACTAGACAAAGGGAAAATACACAGTACAAAGTTCAGTGATGTTAGCAGCTATAATAGTGAGTTTTAAGCATTTGCAAATAACTGTAAAGTTCCATGGTATATAATAATGTATAGTTTTGGTAAGGTACATTTTTTCTTAAGTAAAATTTATGGACATTCAAATGCAAATTTAAGTTGGAAACCATATAAGCCTGACCCTAAATCAAGATATTAAACATTTCTATTGACTCAGAAAACTCCCCAATTATGAGGAACAAATTGGAATAATCCCTGTTCTGAAGCTCATGTACAGGACTGGGATATAGAGCTAATCAGTGAACTAAGTCTTTTGTTCCTTTTCATATGTAAGTTATACAGGGAAATTATTTGCTAGAGTAATTTCATTTTCTATTGATTGGAGAAAAAAAATGACGTTTATGTATATATGTGGTACCAGGAATTGTACCTAGGGCTTTTGCCCCAAGCTACACCCCTAGCTTTTTCTCATTTTGAAACAAGGTTTTGCTAAGTTGCCAAACTGCCTAGATTAGATTTGAACTTTTGATCCTCCATCCTCAATCTCCCAGAGTGCTAGAATTACAGGTGTGCACCATCATGCCTGGCTAAGAAAATGCTCTTGCTGTAAGAACACAGAATTCTACCTGACACTCAAATAGAAATCTGCAAAAATAAAATTACATGACATCTCATAACATTAAGAACGAATACAGGTATGGAACAATATCTTTAACATTATGAAGGAAAGTTATTTTTTTCCAACCAAGAAGTCAAGCTTTTTTTTTTCTTTTTGGTGCTGAGGACAGAACCACGGCCTTGTGCATACTAAACACTAGTTCTACCATTGAGCCACGTACCCAGTTCTCCACCAATTCTATTGTCAGCAAAATTACCAAACATGAGACTTTCACTCAGCCAAGTCTCAAAAGTTCCTTTTCACTCCCTCCTTACTAAGAAGCATCATACTTCAGGCTCCCTTGCTCCTTTGGTGTAAGTCATTGAAACATTGAAAATAAGAAAATATAAAAACTATAACAATTTTATTATAAGCAAAAGAAACCAAAACAATAACTACAACATTTTAAAATAAAGATAAAACTTGGCTCTTCGAGAACTACAGGGCTGAATCTTATCAACTCCTTATAAATTTCCTGTTAGTACCATTATAGATGGCGGCAGTAGATAATAAATTAACTTTTTTGCTTATTAGTAGGTAATAGGTTTCTTCTAAAAGAAGAAGAAAAGCTAATATTGCTCTTAAATTTAAAAAAAATAATTTGTGGATTCAATAGGCATGTATTTGAAAACTACTTAGAAGATGAGAGCTATATATTTTGGGGAGTCACAAAGTCCTCCAGAAGTTACCAGTTTTTATACAATTGTGGAATTGCTAAAATACTGGATACGAATCTAAGACCATTAGATGCCAAACTTTTTGAAGGCTATCCATATAAGAAACATTAGTATTACAAAATGATATGCTAGTTATTATGATAGCACAGAAGACTAATGACATGTAACAATGTTCTTGATACACAACTACTTATAGCAAAACAGTACCTATAACATAACACTAAATTAAAATGCCAGAAGGATACCAAAATAATTAACTGTAGTTCCTACTGGGAAGTGAAATTAATGATGTCTTAATTTCCTTGCTGGATTTTCCAAAGTTGCTGTAATAAACCTATTTTATAAAAATCATGTTTTAAAAAGTATCACAAGGGAAGCCAGGTGTGGTGGCTGTCTGTAATCGCAGCACTTGACAGGCTGATGCAGGATTGTTGCAAAGTCGAGGCCAGCCTGTGCTTTATAGTGAGTGTGAGGTCAGTCTGAACTACATAGTGACATCCTGTCTCAAAAACCAAACCAAACCAAACCAAACCAAACCAAACATCACAAGGGAATGAGTCTCTTTTAACAATTAAAATTCAATTAAGTGGAAGTAGAAGAAAGAGTTCTCCAAAAACTGTTTTCCAACTATGAAGTCACTTCTGTTAGCCTCCCCACAACCCAAAGGCCAGGGAGGATGCATGTTTAGTACAACATACTTTCCTCATCAGTTAAAAAATGCTTCTCAAAAAACATAGCCAGAAAGACTATTCTCCTCTGGATTACAAATTTCATTAATCTTGGCAGTGTTACTATGTCATATCCTTTGTGAGTGTGTGTTTTGTCTTTTTGAGACGGGGTCTCACTGTGCAGTTAAGGGTGGCCTTGAGCTCACTGTGTAGCTCAGGCCAGTGTCGAACTCCCAACAATCCTCCTGTCTCAGCCTCCTAAGAGCTGGGATTACAGGTGTGTGCCACTATACCCAGCTCTATGTTACAGACTTTTAAAAAAAGTTTCCTGACCCATTTTTAATCGTCTTGGTATTCTTTTAATTAAAAACAAATAATACATTTACATAGTAAAACATTTAAAACTTATTCAAGTAGTTCATACAAAATACTTCTAACCTACTTCAAACACCCAATTCTCTTCCAGAAGCAATAATTATTAGTAAGTTTCTTATATAATTTCCCACGTGTTTTATAAATCTACAAAGGACATATACACATATATCCTTTTCTCAATCACACAGCAGGATGATATCTTCTTTTTGTCCTTATTTCATCTGATTCTTTTTATAGGCAAATTTTAACTGATAAAGGGTAAGGCTTATTTAAGCCATTTTATTTAAAAGTTACTAAAAGTTTTAACAGTTTATAAAATTTAAAATATAAAATCGTCCAACCTTTTCTGGTGTTAACTTCATGAGTTCCATATTTTCCATACTGTGTCTGCGTCCCAATTTGGGGCGTGTACCTTTGTAAAACAAAAATTAATTCAAATAAACAAGGCGGTCCTTAAGAGTACACATTTAGCATCTCTATATAATTCTTTTCTTCTTTTTTGAGGCAGGGTCTCGCTGTGTAGTTCGGACTGGCCTTGAACTCACTATGTAGTCCAGGCTGGCCTCGAACTCACAGCCTCCTGAGTGCTAGAATTACAGGTATGTGCCACAACATCTGGTATACATAATTCATTTCTAAAGTCTGATGATCATTATGTGTATCTAAAATGTACCAATAAAATCTGATTGGAAGAAAAAATCTGATGCACAAATTCTTATGAAAGGAACAAACATGTTTTTAGAGAATATTTACAGACTAGCTACATAAAAATACACACTCCCTCTACAATGCTTTGATGTAAAGAAGTTACAGTTTAGTTGGGAACTCATTATTGGTTACTAGTGTTACTCTTTAATTTAGGAAAAGCAGCCAGTTTAATACTATCCACAGTCTCAAGAAAACCAAACAAACCACAGAGTGGTTTCAATAAGTAAAAACATAAGGAAAATGCTTTGGACCTTCAATTTTGAGAAAATAAAAATAACATGCCAAGTACTATACTGTTACTCCTTTCTAAGTGACCCTTTCTTAAAGATCTTCTTAGATGATGCATTCATGGCCAGTCAGGAAACAAGTGAAATAAAAAGCAACAGCTCTTAACATTTTTTCAATAAAGTTATAAAATATTTAATGCAGTACAAAGAATTTCCATAACTGTCTAATCATTTAAAATTTTAAGAAGTATTTTAAAAGATATAAGGAATATGTGATACCTAATTCCAACCTTGCTTACAAAAGAAAAACACTACCAACACATTGATTCTCCCCTTTGTATAATTGTGACTTCCTCCCAGCACTCTACCACTAAGCTACAGTCTCTGCCTCCTGCATTTTTACATATTTTCATTACATATGTATGCATTTCTAAGCAAAACAGCATTATTTGCACTGTTTTGAAATGATGACAAAAGACATTATACCATTGGTATTCTTCAACTTGCTTTCTTTGCGCAACTTAGTTTGTGAGATTCATCTAAGCTAGTAAGTGTAGTTTAGTTTAAGTCATGTTCACCATTTTTGTTCTTTTTTTGTTTTTTGAGACAGGGTCTTGCTATGTAGTTCAGGCTAGCCTTGAGCTTAGTATGTAGCCCAGGCTGGCTCTGAACTCAGAGCAATCCTTCTGCCCCAGACTCCCGAGTGCTATGATTACAGGCATTTTCAACATTTTAAGAATTGAAGTTATCTGTTTTACTAGTGACAGGCATTTAGGTTGCTTCCAGTATTTTTTTTTATAAGCAGTACTACAGAAATTCCTGGTGATTTTTCTTGGCGTACAGGAGCAATCCAGTTTAGATCATGGGTACACAACAGTAGCAGGACATGTGCTGGGTCACAGAGATGGTACATCTTTAACTTCACCAGAGTGCCGCCAGTTCTTCAGTCAACCAGTTTCTGTCCCCTCACCTCTGTATTAGGCTTTCCACTGCTCAACATCATATTAACACTAGTATCGGACTTCTAATTTTTGTCCAAATCATGGACTTTCAATAATACTCCACTATGGTTTTTTCTTTAAGTTTATTGTTACACTTCAGGTATATATAATGATCACATTCACCATAGGGAATTTGTAATTGTACATGATACAACTGATTCTTTTTATTTCCCTCTTTCCCTAACCTCCCTTTGACCCTTTTTCTCTCCTTATTTATAAAAGCTTTATTTCCATTTCTTTCCTTTTGTCCCTTCCCCTCTTTTCTTCCTCCCTGCCTGCTCCCTAGTCCCCCTTCCAATCTGAGAATTTTCTACTTATTTCACAATATTTATTACACATTTTGGTTCTTAGTTACACTTTTGACTTCTCACACCAGAGAAACAATGCAGTATTTATAAATATCTTCACTGTGATTTAATGAAGTTAAATTTATTTTTGCACATTTATGGGTCATTTGTGTTTCTTCTGGTCATCATTTTGCTCCCTTTAGGTAAAAAGGTAAAAAGTCTAGGTAAAGACTATTCATCCTTTTAATTTCAAGTACTTACACACTTTGGATACAAATTCCTTTTACATCATTTATATGACAGATATTTCCAGTTTTTTTTCTGAAAATGAAATGAAGCGTTTTATTTCAAAGTAAATCCTTTTAAAATGATTTTCATTTCTGTGTCCTGAGAGCCCTCCTCCTCTGATACCAGCAAGATATTCTCCCGTGTTCTCTGTGATAGAGGCATGAACTGAGCTGAGTGTGGACTGTAAGGCCAGCTCTCATCTGTGAAGTGACTTCGGTAGTTACGGCACCGTGACTCAGTTTCCTTGCATGTAAAGAACAGTCATACTGCAGGGTGGTGATACCTGCACTGTTGTCAGAGGGTCAGCACGATGCCAGGAAGCTCACTGAGTGCTGGCCAGTGTCGTCCTTGTTATTGTTTTAGATCATTCCTATTTAAATGCCTAATCCATTGAGAATTGATTTTTGTGTGGGATTTTAGTTTCTCTACATGCAAGGGATATAGGTTCTATACAGGACATTGTTCAACTGGTTGATGTGTATGTCTCTGTGCTGGTGGCTAGCACAAAGTAAAGCACTTCTCTATCTTTCTTGAACTAGGGTGCTTGGATTGAGCTATATCCCTAGCCCTTGTTTCATTTTTTGAGATAAGGTCTCACTAAATTGCTAAGTTGCAGGGGCTGGGGGTTTAGCTCAGCGGCATAAGCACCTGCCTTGAAAGCAGGCAATTGTGAGTTCGATCCCAGGTACTGATAAAAAGGAAAAAGACAAAAAAAAAAAAAAAAAAAAGCTAAGTTGCCCAAGATGGGCTCTAATTTACCACTCTCCTGTCTCAGCCTCCTACAGTGCGGAGATTACAGGCATGCACCACCATGGGTGGCTCATTCTTGTTCTTCATGAAGCATGTTTTAGCTTTTTTCAAATCTTTTTTTCTTTCATTTAAATTTGTAAAAGAACTCATCAAAGTTTACAAAGGAACTGAGATTTGTTTGGCAGTGCATGAAATTTGTGTCAACTTGGGGGCATAGACTCCTTTTTTGGTTGTTGTTGTTTTTGAAACAGGATCTCACTATAGCCCAGGCTGGCCTCAAACTCATGGTAATCTCCCTGCCTCAGCCTCCCAAGTACTTGGATTACAGCCATGCACCACCCTGCCTAGCTTTATGGACATCTTTTATAGTAGTTTGTCTTCTAATCTGAGTGAGGTTTATCTTCTATCAGTTACTGAGATGTGTTAAAATTTCCCATTATAATTTCAGATTTTATTATTTCTTTGGTTAGTTTTGCTTTTATATACATTTGACACTTTGTTATTAGGCCCACTCAGCATAGACAACATTAATCCTTTTATCTTCTTGATGAATTAAACTCCTTAATCATTGTGAATCACTACTATGAAGTAACTTTTTTTTAATAAGACTTTTTAGGCACGGGGTAATGGGGATTAAACCTAGCACCTTGTGTGCATGAGGCAAGAACTCTACCATTGAGCTATATCCCCAGCCCATGGGCCTTCTGTTTTACAGCTATACCAGCTTTTTGTTTAGTTTTTGCATGCTGTATTTTTTTCCTATATTTTTATTTTCAGGCTAAGTATATCCTTATGTTTCTCTTACAAGTAATTGTGTAGCTGGATTTTACTTCTTTTCTACTTTGATACTTTTATTTTTAGGCAGTATCTCAATAAGTTGTCCAGGCTGGCCTCAAACTTTCAGTCCTCCTGCTTCAGCCTCCTCTGTAGCTGGGCTTACAGGTGTGTACCACCATGCCCAGCCAATCAAATACTCTTAAATGGAACATTTTCATTTACTAGAATTACTAATTTATTTAGGCTTCTTTGCTATGTTAACTAGTGAATTACATTCATTGGTTTTGGATACTGAAACCACTTGAATTCCTATTTGTTTTAAAACCTACTGGTAGACTTAATTAGCTACTTTTCCTAGGGTCTTCAGGTTTATGTTCATTAGTAAAGCTGATCTATAATTTATCTTTTTTGTCTTAGTCTTGTCTAGTTTGAATTCCAAGGTTATATGTTTCTCAGGAAGACTGAGATGTTTCTCAGGAAACATTGTTTAAGGTTGTACAGATGGTCCCTGACTTAAAATAGTTTGACTTAGGATTTGCTGACTTAATAATGATGTAAAAACAATACACCTACATAGAAACTATTTTGAATTTTGCTCTCTTCCCCGTAGTGATATGCAGGACACACTCTTGGATGCTGGACAGTGGCAGTGAGAAGCAGTTCCCAGTTGACCCTGCAACCACTAAAGTAAGCAACCACAATTCGCTCCTCCCATGAGCCAGAAGGAAACCATGAGGAGCCTAGGAGGAGAAACAAGAAGTCAACTTGCCTTCCTGTGTGCTGCCATAAGCCATAGGGGACCTGGGAGGAGAAGCAGGAAGCCAATTTGCCCTTCTCATGAGCTGGTGGAAGCCATGCAAGACCCAGGAGAAGAAACAAGAAGCCAATTCAGGAGGTCCTTCCTGTGAGCCAACAGGTGTGCGGGCTTTGAGGGAACAACCCCTCCCCCCCATTCTTTAAGCAACCAGATGATTTGGAGGATCGCTGGTTGAGTTGACAGCAACTGAAGTACAAAAAAAACTTAATGCTTGCATTGTCTGACAGACTTTGAAGGCCTACGGCTGGTAGTCTGGGCATCTATTAAGAGGATAATAGTATGTAATATAGCAAATATCGGGGATTTCCTTCTGGCTTGATTGTGAAATCCAATATTGTTCTGTTTTGTTCCGTTTTACTGGTTTGATTGCTTTTATTCTGCTCTGTTTTATTTGATTTTATTATGTCTGATGGTGTGGGCAGCAATTCTGAAGATAATGAGGCATTATGGTAGCTGTTGATTTCCTATTACCCTGTTTTGAGGTCCTGTATCACTTTCACTGGTTTTGATTGGCTTTATTCTGTTTTGTGTTTGATTTTATTCTCTTTAAAATAAAATTCAAAAAAAGTAAACAACCACTATTTTACAATGTGCTGTGTTGCTAGACTGTGATACCCTGGTAAGTTAGGTACAGTAAATGCATTTCTGACTTAGAGCTTTTTCAACTTATAAAAGTTGAAACTCCACAGAATAACCCCATGGTAAAACAGGGAGCACTAACCGGGCACGTTGGCAGGGAAAGGGGAGAGGAAGGAAAAAGACATCGAAGAACTGAACCCTGAGCATCACAAATTCAGAGGAAGGAAAGATGAAAAAGAGAAAAAGAGAGAGACTAAAGACGGCCAGTAGCAAACTAGAAAAGTAGTGTAGTCCTGGAAGGTTGCTAAGGCAGGAGCTATCAGCTATCGGAAATACTGCTGAGAACTCAAATATGCTGCCATCTAAACACTGACAATGTATCTAGTAAAATGGAGAGCTCTGGAAGTCACTTCAGTGCCAGGATGGGGGGAAAGCTTGGTACAGTGTGCTGAGGAGAGAAGGGGAAGTGAGAAAGTACATAATACTGGTATCTCTTTCAAATTTTGTTATGAAAGAAAACAAAGGAATGAGTCCATAGCTAGAAGAATCTATGAGGACTGGTGACAGTTTTATAGATGACAGTGCCTACAAAAATAATCTACTTAATATCAAACACAAGAAGACACAATTTAGCCCATTGTCCAATTACAAAGCACAGTCTAATTTATTATATAGCTCATACTTTGGAATTTTTAACCAACAATTCTTTGAAAGTCTTAGATGACTAGCTAATAATTTCTTTTTCTTCTTTGAAACTCTTAATCAAATGACTAGTTAATAATTTTGTTATCTTCTTTTTCTCCATATGAGTTTAGAGAAGGAATTTAGAAAAATAAAAGCTAGACTTTTCACTGACTTTTAAGTTCAAAATATTTGTATCAGTAATTTTTTCAGATTGAGCATTTTTCAAGCTTAGGAATCAGATTTTTAAGATGTATGATGTCACAGCTATAAAAAAGAATGATCTTGAGGCTTTTATAGGTAAATGGAGACATGAGACCATCCTCATAAGTGAAATAAATCAGACTCATACTTGTAAATACCACATTGTCTAATGTAAAAAACAGTAAAAACTGAAGGAGTAATAAGATCCAAAATGTATAATATATATCATAATAATGAAAGGGAAGGAAAGTGCTCTAAAGGATATAATTGTATGTACCGTTCAACTGTGTAAGATAGATAACCATACTACTAAGTTTTTGTTGGTTTATTGAACAGAATGGTTTGTACTTTGTCCACTTTTTATGCTTTGATTTTGTAACCTGAACAACTATTTCTAAGATGACAATATGTAATTTATCAACTAGTGATTTCTTAGTGTTTTTTAAAAATTCTGTAATATTTCTACTCTTTTTTCTGTTTTGCTTTTTTCTTTAAAAAAAAAAAGAGATGTATTTCAGAGGGGCTCAGGATATAGCTCAATGGCTTAAGCAGGTGTGTGGCAAAAGCAAGGTTGTGAGTTTGGTCCCTGGTACAAACAAAAATATATTTCAGAGTTACAGACAGATATAAATGGTACCCTAATTTTGCCCCTTTTTATTTCTTTAAAAAGTAGCTTCTGTTCCCCACTTAGAAACAGATACATTAGGGCATATTTCTCCCCATGGCAATGTTAAACCTAATCAGTATTTAAAGGTTTCCTAAAAATTGATTTTGCCACTAAAGAAATTGAAAACAATAAAGAAGAATGTTTCTTAGGCTTTCTGAATGAAAAAAAGAGAAAATAATTCCAAGTAAAATGTAAATGTAAAATGTAAACTATGAATGTTTCTTAGGCTTTCTGAATTAAAAAAAGAGAAAACAATTTCAAGAGATTTCATCTTGGCAGAAAAGCTAAACAAAACTTAGATATATAAAACTACGTGAAATAAAAAGGATAAAACAAAAGAACATTTTAATTTGGGTTATCTTCATATTAAAATGAGCTTAGTACAATATTTAAATTTATTTTTTACAAAACCAAGTACATTCACCATTCCTAAATTCATGATAAAAACTATACTGTATTTATCAATAACTTAATGGACCTATGTAAAACAAGAAAGTGAATTTATGTCATGTATTCTCTCTGGATATGGTAACATGGTAAGTAATTTAAATGTAAATTGTTAGGGCAGACAAATTAGGTTTTAGAAGATCTGTTACTTACCATGTAAACTGTTATCAATTTCAATATTTTCAGACATTATAGAATTATTTGTGCTGTAGCTCAAACCAAGAACCATTTGAAGATCTGAGAGATTCAATCGTGCTGTTAGTTCACCACTTTTATCCCCAACCTACAATCACAAGTATTTATATTTTAGAGTAGTATTTAAAGATACAGAATGATGAAGATTAGCTGAAAAATGCTGTAACTCTAAAACTGGAAGACAATACAAGAAAATGAAAACAGTTTCATTAGAATTAAGAGACAATAAATGAATAAAATGGGTTATTCTCATTAATGATTTTTTTAAGAACATAGAAAAAAGGTCAACTCTAAAATATCACAAAAGAACAGCTAATTATATTCTTTTAATTCTTCAGTTCTCTAAATATTAGAATGTTCTTAATCTCTGTGCTTCTATTAAAAAATGCAGGTTATCCTGTGACATATTAACTATCAAATGTGGCATCACATGAACAAATTTTCCTTAAAAATATTTTATTTTTATACTGTAACAATAGTGATATTTATTAAGCCAGCACTAGATATTATAGCAGGCACTTCTATATATATTATCTCTAATCAGAACAACTTGCAAGGTGGATATTATTATTCTCATCTTCCAGACAGGAAAAATGAAGCTCAGAAAAGGCTTCCAAGCTCAAATAGCCAGCAAGTGGCAGAAGTGTAACAGGAACCAGTCCTTGATTCTAGAAATTGTTATTCCTTTAGTGCCAGTGATGGAGGTAGAGAGGGGGCATATTTTAGTAATGTCCTCCTACTCCCTCATACGTGGCCTTAACTTCCTGTTTTCTTATATCAAGGCCAACATAAGTATATTTCTAATCTGCATCTCAAAATAGTTTATTGATGCCAAAAAAATATAAAATTAAACACTGTTTAGCCATATAGAGTAATCAAGAAATAACAGGGTTTCTTCCCCTTGCCAGTGATAAATTACAATAGCACATATAGCATTTTTTCCATTGCATACCTCTCTTGAAATTTCCAAGTGTTTTTCAGCAAAATGCATTGCTTGATCATGATTTCCTAGAGCTGTGTATGCATTTCCTAAGCTCCAACATGCTCTTCCTTCACCAATTCTAAAACATAATTCAAAACTAACATGTGGTTATCTGCAAAGAGATGTTTAGCAAATAAAAATGATCTAACAATTATTAAATATATAAGAAGTGGTGGCGAGCCTGTGACACTTGTGCTGCAGCAGGCTGTTTATTATCACTGAAAGTTCTAAAGGGTTCACCATCACTGATATAAACAATGCTCTGGATTTATTTGGTCTTTAACTTTAAAAACTTACCACAGAGACCTATGAGAATATTCAGATAATCCTAAATTCAAGAGTCAAATATTAAAACATGAAAAAACATTTGATTAAAATAGGCAATGCCCTATAAAATAATAAAAACTTGGAGACAGGTATTCTAATCTAGTTATCCTATTATCTTCCTACAACAACTATACCTAGTAATCATTCGGTGTGTATCTGAATACTAGGAAGAGAAACCTCTTGAGGTAGTGTACTTCATCCTGAATAAGTATATCAGAAAGTTTTCTCATACTGATGTAAAACTTGATCTAAAGTAAAATAACAGACTGGCCAGCACAGATGTGGTTTTTTTTTTTTTTTTTTCATATAAGCAAGATAAAACCTAACCAAATGAAGTAGTTACCACACTTAGAGAGATTTCATATATAGCACAGGACTTGTGCTTCTTGAAAAAACAGGAAGATTCGTTTGTAACAAACCTTGTTCCTGCCTGGCAATAATCAGCTAGAGCTGAATAGCAGCTGCTTCTTGACAATGAAGAGTTCCAGGTTAGCCACAATTCCCACACTGACCGAGGCAGGAGCCTTGAGACAGCTGAGTTTGTGACCCAGTCACTGATCCTGCTCACGGGCATTTGGAAGCAAAATGACCCTCTACCACAGGCCTTCCCTTCAAACAGTAACATACAGGGACAGTCATGAAAAGGAAAATTGCTTAAAAATGAAACAAACGGAAGAGTCAATGGAAAAGCTACTGGGATTTAATAATGTATCTATATTTTACCTCACCTAGAGTTAAAGGATGTATAACTCACCTATCTTTTAATTCTTGAGCAATTGCTAAGTGCTTCAGGTGATAATCAATGGCCTTCTCATAGTCTTGAAGTAAAGTGTATGTGTTTCCAAGACTGTAACAAGACTGAGCTTCAACAGCTCTGTCTTTAAGCTGTCGAGCCAACAGAAGTGTCTTCCTAAAACAAGAAATTTTCACATGATCATTTTTAATTTGGGCTACAATAATACTAAAATAAACCATCATTTCTCTGTCTGCTGCCTTTCAAGTAAGTCTGTTTTACAGTAGAGAATCTTTTTCTTTTATTTTTAAACTGAAAAGTTGCTTTTGAAAATACAAAAACCAAATCTAGACTTTCAAGAATAAATTTGATTCTAACAATTCACCACAGTAGTGAAGTACTAGAATAGGACATCAAGGGCTTTGAAAGAATAACAGGATTTACAATATTTAAAAACATCTTTCTCTTTTATATAGATACTAACTTAAAGAAACTTCTGTTATCATGTTTGTTTTCAATCATGTTACCTTTCATCTTGTTAAAATTTAAAATATGTATGCTTCTACGTGTAGAATATTAAGTCACTGATCCTTTTTTTTAAAGTCACTGATTCTTAAAATATTGAATATTTCATATAAAATGACGAGCTCTCTTCGGCAGCACATGTACTAAATATTGATGAAATTCTACCTAACACATATGATATTGTCAATGAAAAGTCAGTGTGATTGGTAAGAGTGTGGATCCTGGAGCTACACTGTCTGGGTTCAGATCCCACCTTTGCTAGCTGTGTGACTTAGAGCAAATCACTCAACCTATCTGTGTACTAGTTTCCTCATGTATTCAATATGGAAATACCTCACTAGATTTCTGTAAAGATGAAATGAATTCATACATATTTGAATATGTCTATTTATAGGTAGCTAAAGCACTTAGAATATCATCTTGAGCAGAGCAGATGCTATATAACATTCATGCTATTTTATTACTGCTTAAACCTACGCATGCTTTTGGATCCAGTAAGTTTTTCTAAAATCTCTGTCAAGTTACATAATTACTTCATATCATTTATAGCTATATGAAAACTTATATGGTAATGTGATAAATCTTTTTAAGAAAATGAATCTAAAACTATGTATTTAATGATGATACCTTCAAAACTGTCACCTGAGAGCCTACGTACTTATTCTAATGTTGCCTGTCCTCACAAACAATTTTTGAGGCTTTTGGAATTCCCTTCAGATTCAGTGCACAATCCTTTCTGGCATACTGTTACACTGTGACTGTACAGTTGATTTATAAATTGTCAGAAATCTTTCTGTCAACAAAGTCAGTATCAATGTAGATTTGCCAAACGACTGTTTTGTATTCTGAAGGATATGGATCTAAAATGTTATGCCAGTTTTCTGTGTAGGTCTGACAACAATTCCTAGGGAGAAAATATTATTAATCAGTATTTTTGGAAAATATGTAAATTCTGAGTTCTAGCTTGCTTATTGGGGAAAAAAAAGATAGCCTTCTATATTCATGCTTTTTAGTCAATTCATCACTGTTTACTTTATAATAGAATTTTCCATATTTAACACAGGTACATCACTTAATATCCTTTGCCTTTAAAATATATGAAACTTTTGTATTTAAAATCAAAATATATACTAACTCACACAGTGACATATTTTACTTGGGAAAATATTTCGTATTTAGTCAATCAACAAATATTAATTACTAGTCAATATTTAAAGCAAGATGGGATGCTATTTGACTTTTTGGATAGACTAAAGTGATTGTATCTTTTTTTTTTTTAAAGATGATAAAACTATTCAGAACTCTCACATTGGAATCTTTACAATCACTGAGTCTGTGGTTCAATCAAACTAGAATTTTCCTGAGGTCTGAAAAGTCCAGTTCAAAGTCCACTAACAAGGGAAAACTCGATTTAGAAAACACAAGCCAGGCAACTAGGAGCTGTTTGACCTTTGCTGCCACCCATGTTTATGGTTGACTAGTAAGACTAGAATGACCTTTCCACAGAAGAAACTGGGACTGTCAACTCCTCAGGGCGATAATGGGCCCTCGGCTGACAGAGTCAAAGTAGGGCGGAAAGAGGGTATGGGAATCGCTCATTCAGCAAGTGGAGGGTAAAAGAAAAACAGTGATCAGTGGAGATTAGGGCATATTTTTATTGCCAGGCTTTCTGATTTCTCTTCTGACTCATAAATTGGCAAATAAAATATATATACATACACAATATAAGTTTAAAAGACTTTTTAAACGTTTAGAATTCATTATTTGAGACAGGTTGTTGCTATGTATCCCAGGCTGGCCTGGAACTCCCACTGCAACCTCCCAAGTATTGGGATTACAGATGTGTGCCGCCGCCGTGGCCAGCTAAGAACAGTTTTTAAAGATTAAAAAACGAATACTAATATAATTGTGGTCACATTGTTACTATTAAATCTTAGATGTAATATTTAGGTCTGACAATACTGACTGAGCAGTGTGCCAGTCTGATGTTAGATGCTCAATGCGTGCTTTCGTTCCGTCCGCACTATGATTCCCAGGCACGGCACAGCTACCTTCTCCTCCAGGTGAGGAAACTAAGGCTAGAAGTCAGGGTCCTGTTGCTAGTATGCATCAAAAACCAGGTTTTAAACTTAAAGCATAGGACTTAGTGGGAATATACAACTACTCTTTTTACATTTATATACAGAATTATTAGACTAACTTGTAATATTCAGAAGCAGTCTCAAATTCACCAAGAAATATATATGCATTTCCAAGGTTGCTGTATGCTCTTCTTTCAGCCGCTTTATCTCCAAATTCTTTTGCAATAAGGAGACGCTGAAACAGAAACATTTTATTAGACATATCCTATAATAAAATTTATAGGATAATGTAATCACTGTTTAGAACTGTAACCAAGGAATCGATCTGGCCCTAAGGCCTTCCATGTGTACCTGCTCATGAGCTATAACCGCGTCCCTGAAATTGCCAAGAAGGTAATGCGTGTTGCCGAGATTTCCAAACGCTCGTCCTTGGGCTGCTCGGTCTCCCAAAGCAGTTACTAATGATAGATTTTCCCTAAGTGAAACAAAAATGGTGTAAAAAAGTTTGGCAAAACGTTCATTAATTTGATTTATCGTTTTTTTTTTTTTTTTTCTTTTCAGTGTTTGGCATTAAAACAGAGCTTTGCATATACCAGACAAGCACTCTACCACTCAGCCACACTCTAAACATAGATCTGATCTAATTTTTTATATCAGAAAAAAAATTCAAGCATTTAAACCAACAATGTGTAACATTTTTATGATAAATCTAAGATACAGAGTGATTATAGGAAACCCATCAAGAATATTCATCTGAATCATTTAGGTAGATTTCTGCACACAAATATAGTTCATCTTGGAACCCCTATTGTTTAAAATTTTATGACATATTAGGCACAGACAATTTACTCCACATAAATTAGACAACCACTGGTATTTCTGGCTTTGCCACTAAGGGGCACTGGTCTGCACTTTAAATGAAGACTGCAGATTACTACTGTAACATCTAAGCAACTGATTTGATTTTTGTTACTCCTTAGTTTTATTTATTTATTTGTCTTTTTGCAGTTCAGGCTGGCCTTGTACTCACTTTGTAGCCTAGACTGGCCTCACACTCACAGTGCTCCTTCTGCCTCAGCCTCCCAAGGGCTGGGATTATAGGCATGTGCCACCACACCAGCTTTTTTTAAAATTTTAAAACCTTTTGCAGATTTAAAAGCTTACTACTGGGTAAAGAAGATATATTGCCCCACAGCTTAGGTGGGACTATGTGATTGTATCAGCCTTACTCACTCATAAAAGTCCACTGCTGCCTGCAGAGCGTCCCTCACTTCTTCGGGAAATTCTCCAACATCCTGGGGACCAGGGTGGCCAAAACTTTTCCCTTTTGCATGATACACATTTCCAAGATTGTAAAGTGCTCGTGCTTCTCCCACCTAGATGACGATACCAGCAAAGCTTACACTGTGAAATCAGAGTCTATGTATTTATAATATATATATTATTATCAAGAGAAAGGTTTTTTATCTTTGCAGCATTAGATATTGAACCCAGGGCCTTCCTGCTGAGCTGCATCTCTAACCCTTTTTAGTTTTAGACAAGAGTCTCACTAAGTTGTTTAAGTTGCCCGGGTGGGTCCTGCTGCCTGAGACTCCCAGAGTGCTGGCATTACAGGCATGCATCCCACACCCAGCACAGGAGAGACAAATTTCTACAATGGGTCATCTGTACAGAACCAAACAAATCACTACTTGTGAAAGAAAGATCTCTCACTAATTTTTTCTCTATTTTAAATTTATTATGTTTTATCTTTTACTATGTATCTATGAACATTTTCTTTTTTAGACAACTACAGAATAAACAGAGCAGTACAAAGCAATTTCACTGAAATAGTTGGCATTTGGCCTACTCCCTAATGTTTCCTTATTACCTTGTCATTAAGCTGTCTGGAAATATCTAGGTGTCGCTGACAACAAACGATGGCTTCATCAAAATTTCCAAGAACTTTTAAGGTGTTTCCCAGATTACCACTAGCTTTGGCTTCTCCCAACTGGTCTCCAATAGTCCTGGAGGGGAAAAAGGCAAATGATATTAAAAATATAAATGGTACTAAAAATATAAATGTCATTAAAATATAAAATAGCCCCAGTAAAGCTTTCTTGGAGAACTGACATGCCTGAAGTAAGAAAGACCTTTTAGCCTTAAAACATACTTTAAATAAAAATATGAAAAGTTAACATTTGTGTATTTAAGTTAATTTTCATTCATTTAATTAAACTCAGAGTTATTTCAATACTGTTCATTCAGTTAAACTGTCTTTGGCCTAAAATTTTCAAAAGCAATGCTATTAAATTAGAACTCATTAAATGTAGTTAGTTTTCTTAACTTAATGGAAGTACTTTTTAAAGTAGTAGTTTAGGGAGGAAGAATATTAAAAAGCTTACATTAATTACCTTGCAAGAGTTAAATCATGATGGTGGTATTCTAATGCTTTGGCATAGTCATGTAAATAGAAATAAGCATTGCCCAGCTGGCTGTAAATAGCACTAAGCGTTTTTAGATCTTCAGTTCCAACTTGCACTGCTGCTTCGAAAAATGACACACCAGCACGGCAGTCTCCTGATTTACACAGTCGTTCCCCTTCCAAAGCCAGCTCTAGGCAAGAAGCTTCCATTCTATAAAGTTATACAGGACAAACATTTACAACACAGCATTATGACTATATCATAGTGTTTTAAACTTCCAGTAATATAACTGTGAACTGCGTGACTACTTTTGCTCAGACAATGCCTAATTGAAGTATATGTACATTACTGATAAAAGACCAAACTTATTTGAGGATGAAATAAAATATAAAAATATAAATGTCATTAAAATATAAAATAGCCCCAGTAAAGTTTTCTTGGACATGCTTGAAGTAAGAAAGACCTTTTAGCCTTAAAACATACTTTAAATAAAAATATGAAAAGTTAACATTTGTGTATTTAAGTTAATTTTCACTCATTTAATTAAACTCAGAGTTATTTCAATACTGTAATTGAATAGACAAAGTAACTTTGTCTATTCAAACTTCTCACAGCCCCCGAGGTCTGTTGTAGGGGATGGCTAAATGTCTTCATAAGGAGCTTCTCTAGAGCAATTCCTTTTACTGGAGATGATAAAACAGTGTTTTCTAAACTACTGAGTGTGGTGGACCTATGGACTTCCTGATGGTTTGGGGAGAACAAGAAGGTGAGGCACTGTTCTCTATGCAGATATCCAGGTGACCCACTCTCCAGTCCATCAACCCTTTCCATCAGTCATTCATCCAACCACCTACCCACCCTCTCCTTTCTCTATCTCATACACACAAAACACACACACTCTCCTGCTTTTTCTTACAACCACTTATACAGTTCCCTAAAGAGCAAAATATTTTGATCTATGAAGCACATTTTATAAGACCATTAAGTGTCAAGAAATTCTAATTCTCAAAATCTGTCCCTTCAATTGAAAAAAGCCATAAGCATTGACTCACTGAAAAGATATTTGTGAGAAAAAAAAATCTAACCCCAAACCTTAGAAGACACCCTTCAAAGCTGCCACTGTGTTTCTTCATGACTTCTGCCATATCTGTGCACTACCTATTCACTTAATATGCCTATGTTTAGCAAATTTTCTTTAAAGTGGCACACAAATATTTTGTCACTGAAAAAAGTCTTCATTCAAACTAGTATCCAAGGAATTGCAAATCTGATGTGATGTTTGTATTTATTTTCTAATGCCCATTAAACAAATATGTAACCATTAAAATTTAAACGTAAAATTATGTATGACTAGTGGTATATATTTCATCCTTTGAAAATTCTGAGTAAGCTCATCAAACTTAAATTTTGGAACAGCATTTGGTTGCTCCTCGCTAGAATTAGCTTTGAGCCACTCTAACAGAACCGCGAGTACTAATTCTGGCTGCAAAACTGCAGAGCTTATATGGAGCACTTTTAGAACTCTCAGTATCAGGTCCTACTTTTTGGGTGTAGTTTTAAAGCCTCCGGAAATTCTAATGTACAAGCTGGGATGAGAATCATTTTTAAACAGGAAATGTGAATCAAACTACTATACACCCTACTGTCATTCAAATATGATTATTTTTTTGTATCAGTAGCAAGACAATTAACATGTTTCTTCAGGTACTGTCTTTCAGTTTATAAAACTTTGAAATGCCTCAGACACATACATTAAAATGGGATTGTAAAAATAGAAAATAAATCTGATGAAGCTCAAAGAAAAGTATGGACTATGGTGAATAGAGCAAAAGCACTCCTGGTTCAGAATAAACAGATTAATAGGTAGTTTGCATATTTTATGTCTAAATTTTGTTTTGGTGTGGTACTAGGGATTAGACTGAAAGCCTCTGAACTAAGCTGCATCTCCATTCTTTATTTTTCAAAAATAATTTGTTCATTCATTTATTTTCCTGACACAGTGTCTTGCTATGTAGGGCAGCCTACCCTTCAACTCACTATGTAGTCCAGGCTGGCCTCAAACTCACGGCAATTCTCCTGCTTCAGCCTCCTGAGTGCTGGGATTACAAATATGCGCCACCATGGCCAGCTCCTATTCTATATTTTTTACTTTCAGGTGGGCTTTTACTAAACTGTTAAATTTCCCCGTTTGGCCTTGAATTTGTGATCCTCCGGCCTGAGCCTTCCAGAGTGCTGAGACAGGCATGGGCTACTAGGCCGTCTATCTTTCTTCCTTCCTTTCTCCCTCCCTCTTTCCTTTCCTTCCTCTCTCCCTTTTTTCTTTCTTTTCTTTCATGATTGACAACTGAGTTAGCCAGTGACTACATATAGCATGTCACAGACTAGTGATTTCGCTTTTGCTTTATAAGGCTCTATGTAGAATAATACAAGTAAGCTTTAGAAATAAGTTTTACATTGGAAATCTCAAATCTTTTAACCTATTCCCTCACAGTACATAAATATAAGAAACATAGACTGATGCTGTTACTTCAGCAGTCTTGCAACTAGCTGTCTAGAGGAAAAGACACTGATACTGTTACTATGTCTCTAGGGGAGAGTAGAACTGCTAACCTGATATTTCGGTTCTTATGTGCACACTGAAAGAATCTTTTCATGTTAAACTACAGACTTTACAATCACACAGACAAGGAAATCTTAATTCTCTGTATTTAATTTCCTTAACATGTCAGTTCATAATTAATAAAGCCTATTTTGTCTTTCACAAGTGTAAACTACTCATTTCACAACTGAACCCTGCTCTTCTTTACAAGTATTATTTTGTTTTAGAGACAGGTTCTCACTAGATAGTCCAGGTTGGCCTTGAACTTACTGTGTAGCTCAGACTGGCCTTGATCTTGCTGTAAGCCTCCTGACTCAGCCTTCTGATTGCTGGGATTACAGGTATGCACCATCATACCCTGCTTTAAGTATTTTTTGAAAATAAATTTATTAAAAGAAATTATTAAAAAAAAGAAATGAGTATTTGAAGATTGTCTGAGGTTACTGGTATATTCTGTTTATAAAAATAAGCCAGCTAGGGGCCAGGGATTTAGCTTAATGGCTCAAGTGCTTGCTAGGCAAGTGCAAGGTTGTGAGTTGAATCCCTGGTACAAAAACAAAAACAAAAACAAACAAACAAAAAAAAGGCACCAAAAAACTTGCTATGTAAAAATGTGATTTTTATTAAAAATTTCTTTTTCCAGATAAGACAGCTGAACCAGTTATCTTTGTGTAAATACTGAAACCAATAGTCTTCTAAGAGCTATCAAAGGAAAAATTGGAAAAGCTACTTCAATAAATACAATATTTATTAAAAATTTTACTGTAAGCATTCTAATTATATGGAAATTGCATATCAAATATTTTCACTGCTAGGAATATATCTTAAGGGTCTATTTACTCTAATTCAAAAGACAAACAGTGTATGGAAGAATATTTATAGCAGTAAAGAACTACAAGTGACTTAAACGTCCATCAGTAGAGTACCGGTTTTAAAAGTTCCAGGCTGTGATGTGTGCTGTGTGACTTCTGAGGGTGAGGAAGGCATTGCTGTACACAGCAGCACCCTCAGCTTAGGCGGACTGGGTTGTTGGCCAGGAAGTTGCAGGTGATGCAGAGTGGTTACTCATACTGTGTACAGCATTTGTATGTATAAATCAGAAGTTTAAAGCATTTGTCTACATCCATGTAAGACAGAAAAATGTCTACTTCAAATAACTATCTTTAAGCAGGTCGTGGTGGCAGACGCCTGTAATCCCAGCACTCGGGAAACTGAGGCAGGAGGATCACTGTAAATTTAAGGCCAGCTTGGGTTACATAGTTGAGTTCAAGGGCGGAACTACATAATAACACCCTGTCTCAAACAAACAAACAAATGAACAAACCAGCTAAAACAAAATAAAGCAACAAGATCTTTATCAAAATACTTGACATTTTGAATTTAATACAACATTATACTGGAACAATCAATCCAAACGATGTGATAGCTAAATTTTGTTGTTGGTAAGTGGTTTCAAAAAAGAGTTACAGATTTTGAAAAAAAGTATTTGTCACTAGAAACAATGATAGCAAACCAGGCTACATGCTGTCTGCCAAGTCCAAAGAAGGACTATCTAAAACAGAAAACACCTAAGAAGTTATGTCAGAAACTAGTACTCAAAATACAGTCCAAAATTCTCTATATTATTATTAAATCTGAGATATACTGTGACTCTATATTTTATTAGAAAAGACATTAATATTCTGGCAAAATACCAACAGCTCAAAATCAAATATGTGTAACTGTAAAAATAGGACAGGTTAGTTTATAAATTTTTAAGAAGATCATTAAATAGTAACAGAGAAAGTAATTTCATATCCTCTCTGCTGCTAAAGGAGAAGAGAATTGCTTCATCTGTTTACTAGTTGGGTTGAAAACAAAGAAGGCATAGAAGAGAAGCCAGGAAAATACTTCTCCATTAAAATACATCCCACATACAGACTTACTTCTGTTCTTCCTAATGACTTTCCGCTTTTACCTAATCGTACAATCAAAGAAACTGTATTACTAATAACTATAAATAAACACTACTATCTTTGATTGAAAAGTTTTCTTGCACAAAATTTTTTTTTAATTTCTTTAATCTTTTTTTAACTTTCACACTACATTTTAACCTTTACAATCTTCTTTATCACCTTAATTTTGGTTTCCTGTGTTCACAATCAGTAAAAAGCAAAACAAGATTAAAACCTTGATGCTAAATAATCTTAAAAGATCCAGTAATACTGATTATGTAACTCCAATCTTATTTTTTTCTCAAAAGCTTAAGAATAAATTAAGGACGTAAGAGCCAAAACAAAATTGAGTACTCTCCAACTTCTCCACTGGGAAGTCACCTTTTATAAACCCTAGCTCCATCTTCTATGTGTTCTGATTGGGTTCAGACATTTTCCATCATCAGTCTTAAAAGCGAATTTTCATCCACTCAAATTTACCATACATCTCTGACCGTTCTAGTTCATCTTGTAAGAGAAAAAGTAGCACAACATTATGCAGATTTAATTTTTATATAGTAACTTAGTTTTAAAAGTGATTTTAACATATTAATGTAATTCTAAAATGATCTAAGATACATGTTACTCTTACAAAAGAGGAACCCGATAGTCAGACATGTTAAGTGACCTGCTTACAGTTAGGTGATGGTAAAACTGAGAAATGGGGACGTTTTATTTTTGTTTCCAAAGTCAATGCTCTTTTTACCACTCCATATTACCTCAAACTATCCTTCAGGAAAGCATATTAACAACTGCACTTATCTAGCAAAATTAAAGGATTCAATTCCAAAGCTACGGTTTTTTTTACAAATTATTGCAACATATTGAAATGTTTTTTCTTCATGGTAACAATTATGAATAGGGACACATCCCAAAGAAATACAAAACTAGAGACTCTAGTATAATGAACACAACATATCCATCTTGCAACTTCACAACTACCAATACAGGTTTTATGAGTATGTATTTCATCTCTCCTCTCCTCACTCCTCCAACCCCAAGGTTATCTTGAAGTACATTCCAGAGAGCATATGATTTCATTTATAAATATCTTAGTATATATCTCTAAAAGATGAGTTTTTTAAAAACACCATTATCATACCTAAAAAATTAGTTCTTCTTTATATCAAACGTATTAATACTTTAAAAATTGAGAAACTAACCCCATTTGTTATCAATGTCTGCCTTCCCAAAAAGGTACAAACTACTCAAAAACATTCTGATGACTCTTAGGAAATTTCTCAATGTTCAAGGAAATATTCTATTTCAAAATTACAAACTATACTATGGAAACTCCTCCAGGGATAGCTGAAGATCAAATGAATAAAACACTACATGCTAAGTATTTACTATAGTAAACCTAACATAAAGGACTCAAATCATTATCCATGAGTATACAGCAATCCCAGCAAGATCTAGAATGCTAGTTCTTAAAGTACGGATGCCTGGGATTTGTTCAGTATATTTTTACTAAAAATAGTTATAAATTTTTAAGTTTTCATTTGATGAAATCCTATAGCAATATGCATGTTTGACTGTGCTGTGCTATGGAGAAGGACAAATCTCTGATCTTCCCACAGGCAGCGGTACAATCTTGCTCCTTATCCACTGCTCTTACAGTGAAGCATATTCTTCAGGAATTCTGCAGGGTGGATAAACATCTTAATGGTTCCTATGATGGTTATATCCAATAAGATTCAATGAACATGTTTACCAGACAACATGCTAAGCATCAAGGCTACCCTAAAGAGCTAGCAGTCAGGAGAAGTGAGGAGGGGAAAACAGCCATAAAAACAGATACATTCAATTTTAACATAGTTGGTGCTAAAAAAGAAATATGCGGGGGCTGGGGATTTAGCTCAGCGGCATAAGCGCCTGCCTTGCAAGCAGGCAGTCGTGAGTTCGATCCCTGGTACCAGTAAAACGGAAAAAGACAAAAAAAAAAAAAAAAAAAAAAGAAATATGCACAGGTCATAATGTGAGTACAGAGAGGGCATACCCCTACTACAGAGTTTACAGGTGATTTCCAAGAGAAATTAAAAGGGAGGGGAATTCTGGTTCTAAGATGTAGCATGAGCAAAAGCACTGAGACATGTAGCAGTTTAATGTGCAAGGAAACGGAGAATGGCAAGAAGTAATGTCTAAGGAACAGACAGAAGCCTGACTTGAAAGATCTTGTGTACTATGTAAGTTTGGCTCTGCCCTCCATAGGAGCCACCTGAGGCTTTAAGCAGAGAGGTGGCATGGCTGGTGCTTTGTTTTCTGACTGATCCCGTTGTAGCAGCAAATTAAAAACCTAGATTGAAAGAATGGATAATGTGAGGAGGCTGGAAGGAAGATTCTGGGGACCTGAACCACAGCAGTGTGGTGGTGGAGGGCGCAGATGAATCTGAGAAACTCAGGAGATTGAATGGCAACATTTCAAGCTGGCTACAGAGAGGGAGAAGGAAGAAAATATGTAACTTTCAGATTTTTGGATATACGGTCTAATGGGTAGGCTAGGGCATTTCATGTTAAAAGCTCATCTTATGCTGAAACACTTCCTTTCTCTGTTTAGAACGTGTTTTAACAGAAGTAATCTTAATCTATATACTTAACTTCCTTGGTACCACATTCTAACATGAAGCATCTATTTCACAGGATGATGGTTCTCCTCATTATTTCCTAAACATCCATTAAGACACCTGAGATTTGGTAGCAAACATTTTCATTCAGATTTTAAATTCAACCTATTGTTTCAAAATTCTAGTGTCTATATCATTAACTTGTAGTAGTTTTGACAAACAACTTACTATTATCTAATCATTTTACTAAATAATTGCTTGTTTTTATTTTATGGTTTAGTGCAATGACCAGAACTTTTAGAATAAATGTTAAATAATAACAGTGCAGACACGCTGTTTTGTTCCTATTATATCTGAAGTCATTAATATTTTCTAATTAAATGTCACGTTTAAGTGGCTTATTTATGAAAGACCACCACTTAAAAATTATAACGTAAGTTAGGTCCTTAGCCGACCACATAAAAAATCCATCATTTACCCCCAAAGACTTCAAAAACTGTTCTATTTTTATATGTACATTACATGAAAGTTACAAAATATGAAAACTATTCATAAACTTTTCCAGAGAACATTAACAAACAAATCATTTTTGTGTACGAAGAATATAAAAATTTACTTTTGAACCAAGAAAACATTGTTTACAGATGATATTAACTATAGCTGGTATATTTGGAATTATTTCCAACTGAAAACTGAAATGGTCAGAGTTAAATACATGTCTAAATATGGACTAAAAGTTATCCACTAATAAAGTAATGGTCTTACCTGTAACGAACATGAAAAGAATGATCTTCCCTCATGCTTATTAAATTTTCCTCCATCGAGTCATATTACAAACTGAGTAAAATATAAAAAGTATCTTATTTTGTGCCAATCCAGTTCTTTACAGTGAAGAATTGTTTGCAGAACATTGTCCAGCTAGTACATTAATGAATTGGTGTTAATACGTCCTAAGCTCCTGATTCTTCTTTGTTACTAATGAAAGGAGGTCAATGTCAGACAGCTTAAAGGTTCAAAATGTATCCCAAATCCTTGCATCTCTGGCCCTTTCAGCAGCATTTCAGCAACATTTCTGCAAAAGGAACACAAGATGCTTTGCTTGAAGTCCTATTTTCGAAGAATAACCTAAAGTAACCCTGAGCTCTACATAATCACACAGTTAACTTCACAGACTGCTGTCATGTCAATCAGTACAGAAAATTACAGAGGGCTTAAGTATCATGATGGGGATTATAAATAAGCATGTGAATAGAAGAGATCTGTTTGAGAATTGCTCTTTCATTTTTTACAATGATTTGAATACAACAATTTTATGTAATATTTTCTTTTATAAACAATCATGGAGTATACATCCTATTGGTACTTAAAAAGTATGATGCTTTGACTCTTTAAAATTGCTTTGATAAATCGAAAGAAAAAGTAGCTAAGTTTATTCTAAACTGTCTAAATTTATTTCTTCAAAGATATACTGATGATTAAGTTATACCTGTATTCATTTGCTCTTAAAGTAAATTTTATTTAAACCTTTTAAAGCATTATTTATATCAAATGGGTACACAAGAATGATGCAATAAACATGTATTTAACACCACCCACCATAGGCTAAAGAGCATTACCACTGCCTTTGATGTTTCCTTGGTGCCCTAATTTATCCTTCCTTTCTTCTCTCATGTGACTGTTATAATAAGTTTTCTTCATTATTCTATTACTCATTTTTATAACTTCTCCATAAATAGGCCCTAAATATATTATTTAGTTTTGTGTAGTTTTCTTAACCTTACGTTTCTCAGATGCAGCTTAATTATTGTCTACAATTTGCATAATTTTATTGCTATATTTCCATATTTTTCATTTTACCATGACTGGGCATTTGGGTCTTTGTGTTATTATTATGCTACTATGAACACTGATATTAATAACCTTTATGTACTAGTTAGGTGGCAGAACAGATATAAAGAGAATGACAAACAAAAAAGTGAAAATACTTAACAGGAGTTGAAAGAAAAGAAGAAAAAATGAGAAACTCTAACATAAATCTAACAGGAGCACTAGCAAGATAAGAGCAGTAAAGAGGAGAGAAGTAAAGGCAAAATCTTCCTAAAGACTGAGAGTTTTGCAGAATTAAAGCAGCAGTCCTAAAAGTGAATCTATGCCCACATGTATCACAGCACATCAGATATACACTACTCCTTTAAGGTAATAATTAAAAGGACAAATAGGAACCAGGCAGTGATGTAATCTCATCACTCTGAGAAGCTGAAACAGGAAGATTCCAAATTCAAGTCTTGCCTGTGCAACCCTGTCTCCGAATTTTAAAAAACAGACACTCACCATTTAATGACTTACCTGCCTAATGACTTTTGGACTTACGACAGGGAGGTGTATTGTTCAGACTCAAGAAGTTTCTTATTAACCAGTGTGGCGTGTAAAAAAACCACAAAAAAATATGATCCGTCTTTGTTTTCTTTTTGTACAGTTCAGTAAGTCTTGTTTATTATACAGTCTTGGTGTCTTTTTTTTGTGCAGAATACCTTATGTGTATGATACTGTAAGTTTGCTCGTTATACTGTGTAGTACAGTACTAGTTTATGTTGCTATACATCACAGTACTGCATCCCTAAACTAAGCAAATAAAAGCAAAGTCATTAAGAGTTTCCTTTAACCACTTCTTTGTCCTGAATATAGTAATCAACATGCTACATACAGTTCCTCACTTCATGACTAATTCAATTAATGACCTAGTTGCAGGACTAGGTAACTACAAGGAACATCTGTAAGAGGCTGGGGCTACAGCACCACGGCAGAGCATGTGGGGTTTGATTCCCATTGAGAGAGAAACAGACAAAGAAGACAGAGAGAGAGAGAGAGAGAGAGAGAGAGAGAGAGAGAGAGAGAGAGAGAGAGAGAAAGAGAGACAGAGAGAGAGAGAGAGAGAGAGAGAATTATAAAGTCTCTGAATTTTAAATAGTCTTATTAGAAAGTTTGTTTATACTCTGAGTATTTTTTCCATTTCTACCTATATCTCTTGGTTCTTCTTTCTGTTGCAATATATGAAAAAGCCCAATTCTTCTTCAATATAGCATTCTTCCCAGACTGTACAAAAAGATTCATTGTTTTGTTAATTAAGTACAGTCTGAAAGAGGTTAATAGGGAACAGAAGGGTAAAGTGAGAGGGAGGCAGGGCCTGAGAACTAGCCTTGAGTATACTGATAAAGGTTTCTAGGGGAAATGAAGTTTCCTATTAACCAGTATGGCATGTAAAAAAACCACAAAATATTCTTATTTCTTCTGCTTCTCTTGTCCAACAAAGAAAGTAGTAACTTAAGATAGTTTACAACTATTAATCTAACAAATCTCTTTTCCTTTTGTTCAGAATTCCACTGTGCCTCTTTTTGCCTTAGTAAGAAAAAAAATTACTAAAGGAAATTAGTGTGGATATTCAGAACAATAGCTCCAAAGTGCATCTAGATAAAACAACAGCCTGATAGTTGTAAAATGGGACAAAAGGAATGGTATTAGGATTTACTTAACTTGAAATTAAACTTTTTAATTTAAATATTTTTTCATCTATGAGGTTAAAATGAAATTCCAAAATTTACTAATATTTAAAATGTTAATTTCATACTACATTATTATAAATATTAATTTATAAAATGTTAATATTATAAATGAAGTTGCAAAGTACCTTACTTTATGACAACTATGTAGTTAATCACTTTTAAAACCATCAAGGAGTCAGAATGCTATTCAGTGTTGTATGAGGAGTTTTTTAATTCTCAAAAGTATCTAAAACAGTCACATTAACTATTGTAACCCCAAATATTGAGTACAGTTATCCAAGTATCATAATCCCTTTTCCTCACAATCCAAAGAGTTATATTTGTAATCCCACTGAGACGTTATTGGAATCCCACTAAGTTAATTTTAATCTACCACTTCCAAGGCAACCCATGGTGAGAGTAAAGACATCAAGACATATTCCAAGTTAAGGACAGCCAAGGGGTCCTAAAGCCAATCCCCGTGAGGATGTGTGGACAAAGGCCCTGATCCTAGGCCTCTCCCAGAATTTACTTTCTTGTGAAGAAGCAGGTGTTTTAAGGATGAGTGACAGTGGGGCTGGGGATTTAGCTCAGCGGCATAAGCACCTGCCTTGCAATCAGGCGGTCGTGAGTTCGATACCGATTCCCTGGTACCGATAAAAAAACGAAAAAGACAAAAAAAAAAAAGGATGAGTGACAGTGAGGATGGCGGAAATTACATGAGCCTGCTAGGCAGGTAGGAAGAAAAGCATCTCTGCAAAGTGCAGAGATAAGGATATGCAGAAGAATCAATTTGCATAATTCAATTAAGGTAGCAACTGAATTGTTTTAGGAGGCTATTGCTTCGGTTTCTGATATGTAAATTTTTGTGCTCTGGGGAGTCATGAGCTAAAGGCTCATACCCCGTTGAGAGTCCTGGAGCTGTTGGCTGTACCATCCCACCGTCCTCATATCTTTTAGAGAGAGCACTAATCCGAGGAAGCAGAAGACCATCTGGTGGCCTTAGAGATTACACATCAGTACCTGGCTAGCCTTATTTGCAATGCTTAGAGCCAACTGAAGAGAGAAGACAATACCACAGCCAGCTCTGTACATATCAGGATAAGGAAGTAAGTCCCCATATAACCAAACTTGCAACAGTTGTTCTATATTCAGGGGGAGTCACTAGAGTTGTCTCCCACATTAACAATTACACAACATTTATGCCCCACACAGCATTTATGCCCCGCACCCATGTGCAGAGGATACAAATGAGGGTTTCCTATACACTAAGCAAATGCTCTACCAGTGAGCTATACTACATTCACAACCCAGTATCTTAAAATTTTATTGGCTGAACAAGTAAGCAATTCTTGACTCCATGATTTACTTTGCAAGAACTCTCTAACCCATTTAGTAACAATGTGTTCACTCATGTCCCACATTACATGGAATCAAACCCACTTCATATTTAATGTTACAAATATGCATATGTACACATTAATGTTTATACATATAAATATATGTAACACACACACACACACACACACACATATATATGGTGTAACACTAGTAATGCTAGCAGACATTAAATTACAAATTTGTTCATTAGGATAAGAACATGTAATGACATGAGTAGGAACTGAAATGGAAATTACAGACTTGAAAGAATACATACAATGATTCTGGATTCAATCTCCAGTATCAAAGATGGAGAGAAATCATTCTTTCCGTATCACAGAACCTGTCAGAAGCATATAGGAAAACCAACTCATATCAGTATATAACTTATTGCTTCACTTAAATATCTGATTACAGAGTCAAAATAGGGAGACCTCCTTTATATAGCACAGTGGATTGCTAGGCTCTACTGTACTGGCAACACAAAGCTTGCAAACTAAGTAACAGGGAAAAATGGAGCACAGGTGGTTACATTTATAGCTTTTGCGCTTCTTTGAATTTATCTGTTCCTGGCTGCAATTTAAATGGCAATAACTTGTGGTCTGTTTCCATTCAAAGATCTATATAAACTGGTGACACTCATATATATAAAATTTTTTTATCTCCAAATTAGGTAATTTCAATTGTTAAACTTTTCATATCCTAGTAATTTACTTTAAAGTATAATGTTCAAATTCTCCAAATCTTTTTTAATTGTAATGTGTCAAGATAAATAGTTGCCTTTTATCAATTTGGGTAAGAATAAATACGTGAAAGAATCAACATACTTAAAATGAAGTTGTTACATTAGAATTCAGAGTATAGTTTATAGTAACAAATATGCAACATAGTAATTATGGGTGAAATAAAGTAGAATGCCAAAATACCTATTTCTAGAACAAATTCAACTATCCCAGAGAAACTGGTTATTTCCTGTCAAATTATGTACCTGTAAATAGACACTCATTTTTAGATGAATGCAATGCGGGCTGTCAGCTAATCCTATTCATTTATTTAATTTGCTGTTCTGGGGATATAGACACAAGGCCGTCTGTATACTACCAAGTACTCTGCCACTCCACTCCACTCTCTTTCTCTCCAAACTTTTGTTTCTGACATTTTATCTGAAAGACAAAGCAGAAACAAGATGGCAAGTATAAGGAACACTACATGAAAATTAAGAATAGGATAGTAAGAGTAGTTACTTAATAAATATAGAAGCTTATGAGAAGAGTATGAACTAGAAAAGGCAAAGAGTATAGTAAACAAAGTCCTTCAGAGATAACTTGAAATAATAGAGCTTTATTTTATTGTGACACATGAAGAGGAAGCAACTACTAGCAAGGAAAACTATTTTGACATCAAAATGTATCACTGACATGGAAACTAGTGGGGGAAGGTCCGAAGGGAAGAAAGTAGAACTGAGCGACTAGCACTCCTGGATTTTACACATCTTCAAAACTAAAAAAAATTAAGTACTATTGAAATTTAAGTGTTACAATAAATCACTGGCAGAATTAAAGAAAAATATCCATCAGGAGAAAAAACTCAAAGCAATATATAGCAGTCCTGATTTCTTTATTCAACATTCTCAATCTCTAAACCAATAATGTAACCAGATTGCTGCATAATGTGAATTAAATGTTGTGAATTACATATATGTATCTACCCATCTCTAATAGTGTTGAACATGGTTTTAGTATTAACAAGTGACATACATCACCATTACAGTCCCAAATTAATAAAATAAATTTAATCATAATGCTTAATTAAGCAGATGATCCTATTTGTTATCAATGTGGAGAAATGGGAATTTACCACAGACTATGCTGCAAAACTGACCTTACTACATATTATGCTTCAAAAGCTGTTTTAGTAAAGTTCTCCTTCAGTAAATATATAACCCTAAAGTATATAGTTAGGATTACAATTATGTATTACTTTATTGCAATCTTTAAGTCTGCAACAATCAATGTTCAGTTGGAGATTTTAGGTCAAGTTAGTTTAGAAAACAAGCATAATTAATTAAAAGTGTAAATGCTAACACACATTATTAAGAACTTTAGGACTGGGGTATAACTAAGTGGTAGGGCACTTGTCTAACGTGTGATTACATAGGTTTGATCTCCAACAATGCAAAATAAATAAATGAAAACTTTCAGTCATTTGTTTGCTTACAGATTGATTGATCGATTGATTATTATTTTTTCTTTTTTTGAGACAGGGTCTTCAGATGTAGTTTAGGCTGGTCTTGTACTCACTATGTAGCCTAGGCTGGGTTCGAACTCACAGCAATAATCCTGCCTCAGCCTCCTGAGTGCTACATAGTACAGGCGTGCACCACCATGCCCAGCTAAAAGAAAACTTTCAACCAGCTAAACAAACCAGATAATGTTCAAAGGATGAATTAGAATAATGGTTATATATTCCAAATAAATCTGAAGGCATACCATCAGTCATAGGGCTCCTAAATATAACTGAAATTACATGTGTCACTATGAAAGACAACAAGTAATATAAAATAAAGTATGATTAATCTCAAACTCATTTTTATTCTTGGATATTTGGGAGGTTCTGGAACCAATCCCACTTGGATAATGAGGAAAGACTGTATAAACCTCTTTTCTTGGTAAGGGACATTTATATTTTTCCCCATATAATAAAGCTAAGAGGATAGCCAAAACACATAAAACCCACACATGAAATTTCAAAGCAAATAAACACTCAGAGAAATTTAACCTAGAAGAGAAGGATTTGATTATTTCAAGCCTTCAGCTTAGCACTGTTATTAACATTTCTAGTTCAATAGTAGTTTTTAGCAATCTACACAAAGCACTGTGGGTGTGTGTGCATATCTATATCTTTATCTATAGTAATTACCACTCAAGCAGTTTCTTAAGTGTTTTAAGATTTAGCAGACCATGAAAATCAGAAATGCTGGGCATGGTGGCATGGGCCTGTAACCCCAGCACCCAAGAGGCTGAAGCAGAAGGATCTCTGTGAGTTCAGGGCTAGCCTGGGCTACACAGTGAGATCCTGTCTCAAAAAAACAAAACAAAACAACAGAAGTCAAATATCAAAGATTTTTCTGAGATGTGATAAACTAGGAAGGGACTGTTTTTATTACATACAAGGGAAGATTGCTTGTATGTAACATTCTTTTTTTTTTTTGTCCTTTTCCTTTTTTATTGGTACCGGGTATAGAACTTACAACCGCCTGCTTGCAAGGCAGGCGCTTATGCCACTGAGCTAAATCCCCAGCCCCAGTATGTAACATTCTTAATCTCTGTTACATTTTTCCCTCAAGTAGCAGTTACTTAATCAAAAATCTTCCTCCAATAAGATTATTCATTTACATTTAATAACATGAACGTTTGGGCTGTCCCAGTGTGGTAGCATATTCCTGTAATACCAGCTACTCAGAGGCTGAGGTAGGGGATTTTAAGTTTGAAACCAGTTTAGGCAATTTAGTGGAACCCTGTCTCAAATAAAAAAATTAAGAAGGCTGGGGGTATCACTTAGTGGTAAGAGTGGTTATCTAGTAGGCTCAAGGCTTGGGTTTGATCCCCAGCGTTGCAAAAAACAAACAAAAGGAGTAGAAATACTTTCAACTAAAGGAAAAAGGTTTTTCACTGAATTTTTTTTATAACAATACTTTTCTCCCTATTACTTCATTTCATTTCTCATCAACATGAACTCCAGAATAATGCTAATTTTCCTTCTGGTATATTGTCATTTTACCTACTAGTTAAATGAATAACTTTTTTGACGAGTTTTAATTGGGCCAGTTGCATAAGAAAAATGATTTCTAGCTATTATTAGCATATAAAATTGGATATATGGAAAATTACAAAAAATAGAATGATTAGAAAAAGATACTCTGAATTTTAATCAACCACACATATATTCAGTATTTTCTAAATGACTATTTGGGTTATAAAACCACAAGATTACAAGAAAAGGTCGACAACTCCTCCTCCTCTCATAAATTTCCAACTAAGCCCTATATCTACAAAACAAGTCTAAATATATACATATCTATGTCACTGTTCTTTCTTATCTATATTTTTGTTAGTAAGTAAATTTTATCTTTTTAGGGTCTACATAAATTATTGGAAAAAACTGTATAACTAATAGCTCAAAGAAATAAATTCAAAATAATTTTATAAACACATTACTATGGTAGAAAAAAATGGGGAAAAATTATGAGTAAACAATGGAGGGTATACGGCTTTGAGAAAAACTAGTTACCAAGCCACCAAAGAACATAACCCACCTCCATTTGCTATTGCAGTAGTTGCCTCATATCTGTGATTCCACGTTCCTCAGTTTCAGATACTCGGTCAACTTCAGTAAGAAATTAATAAATGGAAAATTCCCCAAATAGATAATTTATAAGATTTAAATTATGCACCACTCTGACTGGCATGATAAAATCTCTCACAGTTCTAGGATGCAAATCAAACCTCTGCCCAGTATACCCATGCTGTATATAATACCTGCTCATTAGTCACTTAGTTGTATATTGTTTAGGAGATGAACTGTCAAGGTATCACAGCCCTTGTATTTGAGTATTCCTTTTTAGATAATTTTAATTAATAATGGTTTCAAAGTACAAGAATGGAGATCCTGGCCATTTATTATAGTATATTATAACTGTTCTATTTTACTATTAGTTATTTTTGTTAATTAATTTGCTACTGTTCCCAATTTGCTATCCAAAGTTTGAAGTTTTCACTGGGTGACTAGGAAGTATTATTCCTCATCGAAAAGAAGGGAATACTATATCAATGTTGGTCAGCCATCAGCTTCAAAGAGTTGTTATATATTCACTTAAAAACCCAGGAGTGAATCAAATAGAAGTGGCCTTTATTACAGACCATTGTTTTTTCACTTAGTAAATGGCAATAAATCAGTTCATATTAACAGAAAGGCTTTTTAAAAATCAATTTCACATTATTCTTGGGTATAGCCAAAATGGCCATAGTTCCAAAATTGTTATACAGATTTAATGCAACTACAATCAAAATACCAATAGCATACCTCACAGAATTAGAGAAAACAATCCTAAAATTCATGTGGAGCCAGAAAAGACCTAGAATAGCAAGTGATTCTTGGTTATAAAGGCAAGGTAGGGGCCATCATAATCCCTGACCTGAAATTATACTACAGAGCTACTGTGATTTAAAAAGCAATGGAGGGTATACGGCTCAAATACATTTTAAAACAAAACACAAAAAAACCAGCATGGTACTGGCAAAAAAACCCAGACCTGAGGATCAATGGAACAGACTAGAAGATTCACAAACAACCCCAAGCATACTCAGCCACTCCTTTCACAAAGGGGCCAAACACATTAAATGGAAGAAAGATAGCCTCTTTAATGAATGGGGCTGGGAAAACTGGCTTTCCACATGCTGAAGATTCAAACTAGACCCATACCTTTCACTATGCAGTGAACTAAAGTTGAAATGGATTAAAGATCTAAATATTAAAATGAAACACTAAATCGGGTGGAAGATAGAATACATAGAACTCTTGAAGACACTGATGTAGGCAAAGTCTTTCAACAAAATATGGTTGCACAGGATCTATCACAAAGAATCACCAACTGGGATTTTACCTTATTGAAAAGCTTTTGCACACCAAGAGAAACCACCAATAGACAGAAAAAACAATTCACAGTGCAGGAAAAAAATTTTGTCAGCTATTCCTCAGACAAAGACTACTATTTAGAATATATAAAGAACTCAAGGAGCTGGGCATGGTGGGGCATGCCTGTAATCCCAGCAGTTGGCAGGAGGATGGTTCAAGTTTGAGACCAGCCTGGGCTACAAACTCAAGGCCTGCAGAGGGAAAACTCGTCTCAAAAAACAAAACACCACAAAATAAAAACCTCAAGAAAAATCAGATGCTCCAAATTTAAAGACTCAACCTAAAAATGAGCATCTGAAATAGACACTTCTCAGATAAAGTAGAAATGGCAAATACCTGTATTAAAAAATGTGCAACATCACTGGTCATTCAAGAGATGCAAATTAAAACAACACTGAGATTCTACCTCACTCCCCAAAGAATGACTATTATAAAGAAATCAACCAATAACAAATGCTGGCAGGGTGGTAGGGGAAACGGTACTCTTCTCCAACGTTGGTGGGAATCCAGACTGGTGCAACCCCTCTGGAAATCAGTGTGGAAATTCCTCAAAACACTAAAACTAGAGGTTCCACTTGACCCAGCCATTCCCTTCTTGGAATCGTTGTGAAAGAATTAAAAGCATCATACCACAACAATATATGCATACCCATGTTTATAAGCGGCACAGTTTGTAACAGCTAAATCCTGGAAAAGGCTCAGCTGCTCATAAACTGGTAAATGGATAAAGAAAAGAAGGTTTTTTTTATACAACAGAGTACTAGTCTGCCTTAAAGAAGGATATTCTAGTTGAATGGATGCACCTTGAGGCCATATTCTTAAGTGAAAGCAGTAAGGCACACATGGTTTCTTTATACTGCATGGTTTCTCTAGTGTGAGAAACTGTACATGTAAATCATGTTCAGTAGTCTTTGTCTGAGGACCAAAGTATACAATAGATAATTGGGAAATGAGAAGAAAATGTTAAAATGTGAAGAGGACTAAGGTGGGACGAGAGGGGGTGGGGAGACAAGAAAAACAAGAGTACAGGAAGAAACAGAAACAAAGCTGCTGTGGGTGGACAGGGGAAGAGGACTGAAAGGAGGGAAGAATGGTGGGAGGAAGAAGATGCAAGATATACTACGTCCAGGTACAAATTCCCTATAGAGAATGTTATCACTATGTGTATCTAAAGTGTACCAATAAAATAAAGAAAAAAATTAAAACAATCAACTTCAAATACATTTTAAAGCAAAAACTCCAAGCTTAAAATAACAAGAAGGGTATCCAGAGTGTTTGTGTTTAGAATTCTTCATAGGAAAATATACTGAATATGATCCTGTCTTTTCAAAAGATATCACCATTCTGTATGAAAATAAATTTTTTAATTGAGTTCAATAATGTTATGAGATGGTATGGGAAGAATAAGTGTTAGTGTAAAATGGATCAGAGTAAGCTTTCTGGAAGCAAGGAAATCTGCAGTGTCCCTTGAAGGAGGGCAGATCTGGTGCATTTGGAAAGAAGGTATTCTATTCAAGGAAAACACAGAAGCAGGGAAGTGGGAGGCAGAGACTATGTTCCAGGATCAGCATACTGGGTTAGGAAACACAACAAAGACACCTGAGAAGGCAGAGTAGTACCAACCTGTGAGGCCCTGAATATGTGGTTGAAGTATAATGGGAACCTTGTAGTTTTTTCAACAAAGAAAGACCAAAGTTAAATCTCCATTAGGAAGATAAACTGGCAGTATTATTCAGGACAGAATGAAAAGTCAGGGAATAGAAAGAACTACTGAACTACTGCCTTCTCATCTCAGATCAAGCACACTGCTTTGAACACAATGTTCACAAAGTTCTCTAATTTCTTGCCATGAAGTAGTGAAGAATTCTGTAACAGTGAGAAGATGGGGCCTTAATACATTTTGCTCCCATAGTAAAGAGTACATTGATATTCATACACATAACTCAGAAAAGCCTTAATTCATAAATGCTTTGATGAAACTAATAATGAAAATGCTATGTGATCTAGATAATAATAAAGCAAGATAGTACAGTAGTTCTAAAAGAAGGATGGAAATATTTCGGCATAGTTCACAACAAAACACAGCACCTACATGCATTCTGAAGTAAAATTAGTCCCCAAATGGGGTTCACAGACGTGTGGATTTACAAAGACACACAAGAGGCATTATAGCATGTGCTCTGAGTTCAGGGCATGGTTTAAATCCCAAAACAGTGACTTAATTACTAGATTCTAATCTGATCTTAAACTAGATTCTCAGAGTTAATGTAGTCATGATAGTTGCCTAACATGTGATGATTTGAGATTTGATAACTAAAGCACCTAACCCTATGCCTGGCTGTAGTACATAACAGAAGTATCTAATAAAGTCTAGGAGTAATAGATTAGCTGTTATTATGAAATAGAATACGTCTATTAGAACAGGCTTAAAATAGTCTAAATCTATGTTAGGTCTTCAATTTTAGAATTCCAGAGAACTACAAAATTTTACTTTTAATAGATCTTATGAATTTTTTTTTTTTGGTCATTTTCCTTTTTATCGGTTACGGGGATCGAACTCATGACTGCTTTACAAGGCAGGCGCTTATGCCGCTGAGCTTAAATCCCCAGCCCCGATTTTAGGAATATTTTATGCGTAAAGTCTTTTTTAAAAACTACTACAACCTATCACTATTATAATTAGCCTAGTACCTAGTCTCAGATTAAAATATATTTGTAGTATCCCATGCCTGACTTAAAGCAAGAACATAAAACTAAACTGCGTACCTTGTCAAAAAAGATTGGGGGTGGGATAATGCCTCTGGAACAGTATTATAGAACTTTTATTTCATAACCAGTCCACTCCTTAAATTATAAATAATAGCTCTGAAAATGCTTGCCAAAATGAGATGTAAAAAGCAGGTCTGACACTGTCCCTCTTCCCGTGAACCACAATCTTGCCTTTTTTTATTTCTAAACAAACAAGCGAAGCTAATCTTGACAAGTGAAGAGCCACACAAACGTGGCATTTTTCAGAAGCAATCACAACAGGCCATTGTCAGACTGGAGATCTTTCGAGTACCTTTCTGAAGTGGCAGCTTGAAAATCAGCTCGGCACACACCGTGGCGCACCACTACAAACCCAGAGAAAGGAAAGCCAAGAACCTACTTATTTTAATTCCACGGTGGGTTAAATTATGCATTAAGGTGTACATTTTCCACTAGTTCTGTTGAACAAAGTTCAAACATTAGTTAAAATTCTCTGATTAAGGAAATGACAAGATTTTCCACTTTTCAAAGTAGTCTATAGAATTCAGCAAAAGGTTTTAACATTTTATGCTTAAAACTTTACGCAACTAATACCAATTTCAGTTTACCGATACAAAATCGGTTGGTGTTCAAAAGTTCAGGGGTTTAAATGCGACAGAGGCAAATATTTCATAAAAACAACCTGGTTTGAGTATCAAGCGCTACAAGCGGCTACGATCTACCTCGATTCGATTGCACAGGGATTCGTACTTTTTGTTTGTCACGCCCGGAATATGTGAGAGTTGACTGTACCCTAGCACAAATTTTATATTTAAAAAATCTAGGGACCGAAGTTCTTAATCCTTACCCTCACTAAAAATTTGCTAACAAGAAAGCTTCTGAGGGCGTGTATTGGCTTCTGGTTCCTCGACGTCCCCGCAGCGCCCCCAGATCCCGCTCCGCCCGGGTGTGCCAGCTCGTGGGGCCCGCACCCAGCCCCCAGCTCGGGACAAAGTAGGTGGCCGCAGACCCAGGAGCACCCCCCACACGCGCCCCTGCGCGCCGCTCCTTGGCGGCCCCGCAACGCCTCAGTCCGCGGCCGGGGAGAACTCACCTCCAGCGGACCGGCGGCTGCGGGGTGCGCGGTGTGCGGTGGGGCCGCGGCACAGGCAGCCTCGAGCCGCAAGCGGGGGTCACGGCACTCGGGCCAGACCAGTTTGCGCGGTGTGAGCGCCGAGCCAGGCAGGGATACCGAGGGAGGCCGGTGCTGGCCCCCTACAGGTCACGTGCGCCGGAGCTCGGAACTCTCTTTACCTCCCCTCCGGTCCCTCAGCCACCCAAGGGTCCTCGCAGTGCCAGCGCTGCACTGCGCCTGCGCCCCAGCTCCAGGCGCTCCCATTCAAACCGACAACGCCCCGCGTCTTTCAGACTGGCCAATGGCGACGTCGAGGGGCGGGGCGACATCGGGGGCGGGGCGTTCACGCCTTCTCTCCCTCTGTTCCTAGATGAGACCAAAACTAGGGGGCTCCCTGTGGGGTAATCGGTCCCCCCTTCTCCTGACCTGTCCTCTACCACTAAACTAAAGTTTCTTGTTCTCTTATTTCTTCAGACACTTACATGTGGAGCAATAAATATCGTCCGGAGTTCAGGTGGGGTCTAGTCTCCACCCGTTTAAGCGGTCAGGTGCCTCCTTCCCCTACAGCTCGGTCCTGCCCTAAAGGACGAGTATTCTGGCGGCAGCTGCACGCTGTTTTAAGAAAAAGGGGCCTCTGTAGAAGGAACAGAGGGACCGTGTGAAAGTCTGAACAAGGCAACCTCAGTTCTTGAGGCTGTGTCACAATTCTGGCGTTTCCAGATGCTGGAAAAGCAAATTTCTTTGGACTGCAGGATTGCTGATTCCCAGGAAAACTGGGTGGCACATTTGGTTTCAGCAGCTAATTTCCAACTATACTAAGAATTAACTTTATTTCTATTTACTTTTCCATGTCAAGCTTACCAAAAAATAGATTTCTGTCTGTTTTTCACAAGATGCCAAGACTAGAGTCTTTAAACAACATTTCGAAGTTTTATAGAACTAGGGATTTTTCTTTCTTTCCTTTTTTATTTTTAAGAAAACATAGTTTCTGTATCCCTCTGAATTATAGTACTGGGCAACATTTCTCACCAGTGGTATGGCAAATGGTTTCAAATAACAGCATTGGTGTCAAAGTAGACTTGGGTTTGAGTTTCAACTGTGCCACTTACAGGCGATTGATCTTTAACAAGTTGCATATCCCTCTTTAACCCTAGTTGTTTCACCTATAAAACACGGATAATAAGTCCTCTTCTAATCGCTGTTATGCTTCGGTGAGGTAAGGTTTGTTTAACATAGGGTCTGATGCAGAAACCAGTCAATACATAGTGACTATTATTGTTATTACCAACAACAACCTTTAATATCAGGTTCTTACACCTAACATCTGAATTAGGTGGCTATACTATTTCAGAGGTAAGTATTATAATTCCTTCTTACTCATAAATTCTCTGTGGCTGTTGATAGTGTGAAAGCCACAAAAGAAATACAATGTATCATATTTAGCATGTCCATTATTTTGTCCATCATTTCCTTCCTGCCAGTTTTCATTGCAGACGTGACTATTTCTGATATCAATTATTTCCATCTTCCTAATCACTCAGGTTGAATTATCTTTTTTTTTAAACTAATGTTTGTTGGTACATTTCAGGTATACGTTATTACATTCATCATAAAAAATTTGTACCTATACATGACACAACTTATTTTTTCCCCACTCCCTTACTTGCCCTTCAGTCCCCTTCCCTTGTTTACGAAAATGTCGTTTCCATTTTTTCTTTTTGAATTATCTTCTAAATTAATTTGTAAAAAGGCATACAACAGATCATGTTACTTTCCTACTTGGAAACGTCTAATGATTCCCTAACTGATTTAAAATAAACGTCTAATGATTCCCTAACTGATTTCATAATGCTTATAGTGTTTAGTGTTTCACTGACTTTGTAGCTCTAAAGACAGTAGTCTGTTCATGTATTCAGAGGATAACAATATGCAATATAGCATCTATGGAGGATCTCCTTTTGAAGGCAGTAGCCATTTTTAATTCCCTATTACCTTGTTTTGAAGTCCTGCATCATTTTCATTGTTTTTTTGGATTTGGTTTTGTTCTCTTTTGTTTGATTTTGTTATATACAATGGCAAGGCAGCTGTTTCAAAGACAGCAAGCTATGGTAGCCATTTTGGATTTATTATTGTCTTGAAGACCTTTATTGCATTCATTGTTTTGTTTTTATTGGTTCTATTCTGTTCTGTTTTATTTGATTTTTACTATGTTTGCGGGTATCAGCAGCTATTTTGAAGACAAGAGGCATTATGGTGGGTAGCCATTATTGACTTCCTATTGTTTTGAAGTCCTGTGTCATTTACACTGGCTTGTTTTGGTTGGCTTTATTCTGTTTTATTTTGCTTGGTTTTATTCTCTTTAAAGTAAAAATAAAATTCAAACTTTTCTCACAACTACCTTGGACTTCTTTGCCCCTGCTTACCTCTCAATTTTCTCTAAAAATTTTTGGTTGTTATACATGTGCACAGTACATAATGATTATTGTATTCATGCAGGGAGTTAGTACTCGTGTACCTTTCAATTTCATATTTCCTTCTCCTACAGACTCATTTCCTTCCAAGTACATAGAATGTCACTCCCGCCCTGGAATTGCGCAAACCTCTGGTTCTCTCAGGACCTCCTCCTTGGCAGTTCCTTTGCCTAGTTGTCCTCAAGCTATTCAATGACTGGCTTCTTTTCATCCCTCAGCTTCCAGCTTATTCATTACAATAGTCAGCAAGTATTAATGGGGTTTCCGCTGTGTGTCAGAAGCTGTCTAGGTACCAGGAATACAGTTGTGAGCAATACAGAATAGAACCCTTGCTCTCATGGAGCTCAGTATAAGTAAGGGAAATAATCAGGTTGTGTTAGCTGCCAGTGGAGAATAAGAGGAAGGGGGAAAGTACATTCATGAAAGGCTACTGGAGATCAAGACCTCTCCGAGGAAATGGCACTCAGACTGAGATTTGAATTACAGGAGTGAGCAGGCCTTCAAGAAAAGTTTAGGGAAGAGCACTTCTGGCAAAGGGAACAGCTAATGCAGACTCCTGTGAGGACAGGTTTCTGGGGTTTGAGAACCTTGGAGAAGTCCACAGTAGCAGAAATGGGGAGAGGAGAACATGCAAAATGCCCTGCAGCTCTTTGTAAACCTGGGCAGTATGTTTGAACTACATTTTCTAAAGGTTAAAAATAAGTACATTTTAGGAACTATGGGGGAAATTTATAGACTATATTAGATGATATGATGGAATTACTGTACTGTTAGTTTCTTTAAGTGTGACATAGAATTACAGCTACAAAAGAATTTATTTTTGTATGTTTTTTTAAGGAGATGCAAGCTGAAACATTTAAGAATAAGAATCATGACATCTACAATGTATGTTCATATGATTTAGCAAAAACAGAAAGCGAGAAATAACCTAATTTTAGCAGTTGGGTCTAGGTGAAGATATATGAGGATTTTTAAATATAATTTTTGTATTATGTATGTCTCATTCTTTTTCTGGAAATTTTGAATTTTTCAGAATAAAAAATTGGCAAGAAAAATCACTCTTAAATATTTCCATTTCTCATATAAACTATATACCTTGACCAACTCTCCACTGAAAATAGCTTAACTTGCTTTATAAAGTTAAAAATACAGAAAGAGACAAGCAAAGAACATAAGACAAACTTCATCTTGACTAAACCAGATGAACTGAGGCTTTCACTGTCAAGAATGGAAATGGAGTGGAAATAAGGGACAAAGACCAGGTCCTGCCAATGTGACAAATTTAATACAACAGCCCACACACAGAGCTAGGATCTTCCAAAGGTCCCTCCAATCTTGTTCCAGAGACTGCAGAAGAAACTTGCTTACAATCAGCCTTGATGTAGAGAAGAGAAAGATGTTCTTTGAGAATTGTCTTTTTAATCAGAAAATCAGAAACTATAATGTGCTCTATAGGTTATGTGAAAAACTAGAACAGATAATTTAACCCTGTGTTGGGTCAGTGTCTCTAGCTGTCAGAGGTAGAGAAAATCACCTTTAGAGAAACCCAACTTGATCAGACAAAAATTTTTAGAGAAAATTTTCTGAGAAATGTGAGCTCTCAAATCACAATTCATGCAAAGAAACAAAGCATTACGTCAGAAGCATTGGCGCAAAAAATAACACAGTAGAATCAGATCCCTAAAGACTATGAAACTGAATAACCAGTGATTATAAAAACAGGTATGCTTAATATAGTTAAAGAAATAAAACAAAAGATTGAGAATACAAAGAACCAAAGAGAGAGAGAGAGAGAGAGAGAGAGAGAGAGAGACAGAAAACAAGTGAATGAGGCAAAATTTAAAAAATTCCAAAACTTCTGGAGTTGAAAATAGCAATGGGATGGAGGTGGAAGGACGAGGAGAAAAAGAATTGAGATGTATTACATACACGTGCCAATGTCTACAATGAATGTAATCATTACACACTGCAAGCATGTACTAATAAAAATCAACAATTTTGAAAAAAGGGAGAGATGACAGTAAGAAGTTGGAATAGCTACTTCCCAGAGAGAGTTATCTGAGCACAAATCATGAGTGGGAAGAGATGGAAGGTCAGAGGTTTAGCTCAAGGTTCTCCAGCATGTAAATCCACAATTTGACAGGCTGTGGATCATTGTCATGTGCTCCGGAGATGGTTTATTTCTTAGCAACATTGTATCACTGTTCTAACCTTTCTTGTTCCACCTAAAAATAAAATAATATGTTTGTTTTTACCTAAGAAAAATTCAGTGATGGTAAAATGAGAGGAGAAAAGAAAATCGCTTTGAGGTATTGGAAAGACAGAATTATATAGGCTTATGTGCACTGATTTGTACTAAGGGGGACGTATTCTGTGTAACCTACTGGGAGGATGAGTCAGGGCTTTGTTCTCACCTTGTGATGCCTCTGAAAGTGGCCCCTCTGTCTTGGTCTAGGGAATCAGTTTGCTTCTCTGCTTTTCCCGCAGGCCCCCCCCCCCCGCCGCCACGCAAGAACAAATTTATGACATGGATGCAATATGAAACAGGCTTACAGTTTTGATAGTGACAAAGCCAAAGCTTTTTTATTAGCATTTGTGTAGGCCATGGGGAAATATTGAAATGCGGATTGATCTTGGCACAGAGGTTGAATTTAATAAGTCCCTGCTATAAAAGACTCATATTTAAGTTCTGGCAAGTCTCAGAGCTCATTCTGTCAAGGCTATCTAATCTCTTGCACCTCCAGCTACAAATTACATTTCTCTTTGTCACTATTTCTTTAGAGTCTATTTTGAATGAGTTAGAAGATATCAGCCTGTTCCCCATATTATAGAAAGCTGAATCCCTTAGCCTACTTACTCTGATATGTGTTCCAGAGACCATCCTGGGTGAAGCTACCTTTGGAAGACTCATGGGTGTTCTATTTTTATAATGGCTACGAATAATTACTACATAGTTCAAGCTGGCCTTAAATTTGTTATACACCCCAGGCTGGCCTCAAACTCACAATCCTCCTGCCTCAGCCTTCCGAGTGTTGGGATCATACCCAGCTTGTGAATATCCCTTGAAGTTATAAATAAGCACACTAAATCAAAGCAAATTTGAATAAACCACTAGCTGACATCTGTTACTTCCTTCCCCAACAAAGTGCTCCCTTGACTGAAAGAAAGAAGAGCAGATGTGAACTTGGTAGCTCTACCGTTTAGAAAAAAGGAAAAAAACAAAAACAAAAACAAAAAACAAGAGATAGGAGGTTTCCAAAAGATTACCCAAGAAAAGAGGGATGAATCCCCCAACATGTAGGGAAATAGCTTGATAAGAGTTTCATTTGAAATCTAGATTAAGTTAATAAAAACAACAGCTAATTTGGTGATAGATATACAACAGACATTGTGTGAAACTGAAGGAGCAAATAAAGACCAAAATCTATAATAGGTATTGTAAAGTAGGAAGAAAATGTTCAAATGGGAAGGGGAACAAGGAGTGTGGGAGAGAAAGGAAGAGAAAAGGGAAAAAAAAGAATAAAAAAAATGTAAACAAATCTTTGTAAATCAGGAAGGGAAGAAAGGTTGAAGTAAAGGGATTGGGAGGAAAAAAGAATCAAGGTATTGATCATGCACAGGTACAAATTCCCTATGATGAATATGATCATCGCATATCTCTAAAAAGGTACCAATAAACTTAATTTAATTCTACACATATTACAGGTTTAAAGATTTTACCTGGACACTGACTGATATAAGGACTAAATGAATTAAAGTGCTTGACAAGGCCTCATATATAGTAAATGCTAAATAGCTTGCTTGTACTCTTTTTTAAAAGCAATTATCAGATTCTCACATTAGGAAGGAGGTACTAACATCATCCTCATTTTTCAGTATCTTAGATTGGCTCTTCTGGAAGCAAGGCCTTATGATTTATTGAGGGGGGGCTCTTTGGGAGGAACCTGTAAGGGAGGCAGTGAAACAGGTCAGGAAACAGGGAAGATCTAAGTGAGAATGGGTCACAGGAAATCCTAGCCTTGGAGTGATTCCTTGAGGAGGGCTCTAGGATCTAGAGTAAAATCCATAATGCAGAATTAGCCACCACTTTATGCAAGGGTACTGGCTTTTGTTCCCCTGGAATGTCATGTCACAGGTGTGGCAGTTCTCCCTAGAGCTGGTCTCCAGAGAGGAAGCCATGGATAAACTCTAGCAGCCAGCCTCTCAACAGCTGGGACATAGGTCGTATGGCCAGAAAAGGGCATCTGAACAAAGTGTCCAAATGGCATTCAGTACGGCTAGGAAATAACAGCCAGTGTGTCTCACAGCTACGCTGTCAGCCTCTACACTGCCTCTTATAAATTCAAAAAGAAAATAATAGATGGAGACATATGTGACCAGCAGGAGGTTCAAACTAATTTCTTAGTATTTAAAGAATTCTTATACAATAAAACAACCCAAAGGTGGGGTCTGGGGGAACAATTCTACAGAAAGATAATAAAAAAGGACCAGCACTACACAATGGGTGTTCAAGTGACCACAATGCACTCATAAATGAAGTTGATCCTATTATTTAAATAATGCAAACTAAAAGAACAATGGGTAGATCTGGAGTCTGCTTGTCAGCAAAAACAGTCAAGAACTCTAAATTTACATGGGGCCACATGCAAAAGAAATTACAAGTTGTCCACTGAAATTTCATTAATGAAGGACACTTAGTAGGGTGGATTGGGTAGAAAGGATGTGCAGCTCTCTTGATGATTTTCCACGTGTCCCACTTCTAAGAGTCAGGATAGCATGTCCTTTAGGATAGCATGCTTACTCAGACTTCACCTCTGATGAGAATGTGTTTTATTATGCTATTATCAGTCTTAATTATAGGATTGTAAATATGCCCAGAGGTTTTTTGGATAGACAAATCATATGAATCTAAATTATCATGTGGTATTCTTTCTACCTTAGTGGCTAGACTGTACTTCAAATAATCATTGACCCTCTTTCCAAGCACTATTTTTTGAATTAGTATGAATTTTAAAAGACCAGGGCCAAAAAAAAAAAAAAAAAAAAAAAAAAAAAACAAAACAATAATAACAACAAAAACCCCAGGGCTTCAGACATAAAAAATTGAGTAACTTTTAAAAGGTGTCTCTGGACCCAGTTAAGTTAAATTCCTCCCTAGAAATCAGATGTCTTTCTACAGATACTGTTGGCCTTCTTGCGTAGGAATTGGCAGGACCTATAGGTCCTATAGGACCTATATCTGCCAATTCAAGCAACTGCTTGAAAATGTTGCTGGGGGTAGGGATCCGGTGGTATACCTCAATGGTAAAGTGTCCCTCTAGCATGTGTGAAAAGGCCAGGGATGTAGCTCAGTGATGCAGCACTTGCCTGGCCAGAGCAAGGTCATGAGTTCAATTCCGGGTATCCCCCTCCCCCCCAAAATGATGGTTGTAGATGTAAGTCAGTGATGAAGTGTGCTCCTATGTTCAATTTTTAGTACCACTAAATAAATAAATAGCAGAGAGAAAAATCTAACTCTCTTAACTTGTGGGCCTTCCTCCCTCTGTTCCTTCCTTGTTAACCTGCCCCCCCCAACCTTTCTTTCCAATACTTATGATTGTAAGGTAAAGAGGCAGAGTACTCGGCAGGCTTGCATCGGGAGACACTGTTCTAGTGCAACAGGTGAGAAAGATTCTGGAGGGCCAAGGACTAAGGAAGAAACAACCAGGCAGAAGGAAGGTGGAGCTGAGACTTCAGGAGTGTGAACAGCATGAAGGAAGGGTCCCGGGATAGGCAGGAACTGGTGTATTGGAGGAAAAACAGAGACCAAGGTCAAAGACAGACAATGCTTGAGAGAGAATGCTAGGGGATCCAGTCCGGTCCTTGTCCCTGACTATAGCTCACATGCACCTGAAGCACCAAGAAAGAGATCATATGATTGTTCCAGAAAATTTGTTTTATCCATAGTCTTTCTTACTGCAATGCTTATGGCCATTTTGTACGGGATCATTCCTCCCTATTCAGGGTTCTTCTATGCCTGTATGTATTCCAACCTGTGGTGTTAACTGTCAGCAGCAGGTCTCCTGCATAACTAGGAGCCCCTAGGTGGTCCTGCCCTCTTCCTAAAATCAGCTGCTCTAATTCAGAGAGTAGGTGAGTCATTGCCCACAGCCTGATAAGCTTCATCCTTTCATCTATTGGCATCTGAACTCCTTTTAATGGACCTCCTTCCCTGCAGACACCCTCATGGCTCCAGTGTTGATCTCTGGGATACAAGGAGAACATATCTAATTCCAAGAAATAAATGTTGGATCAGCACTGTATCAGAGATGACAGAAACAGATAACAATTAATTACAAGATGGTGGGAATGAGTGTACCTGAGGAAGCTGGTACAGGGAATGGAGGTGGCAAAGGAGGAAGTGGCCAAAGGTCCCAGGGAGGGAGGGCATTCCAGGCAGAGAGCAGCAGCATCATCTAAACAGGAGGGCACAAAACACCAGTGGTGGTTGTGGTGAGGATCTGTAGGCAGCTGGGACTTTTGGAAGTATGAATGTCAAGCTGAGGCATGGGGGGAAGACAGGTTGGTGACGTGGCCTCATATGCCATGCTAGGGAGCTCAGACACAATGTGAAATAAGCTCCCAAATGCGCTACACTTATAAATCTTTACTCCTCTTGAAAAGACACTTGAATGAGGTATTTGAAATTTTTCTGAAGAGATTTATAGATAAGGTTGCTTCAGGGTGATACAAATTTCTCCCTGGCTCTCTAACTTCATTTACAAAGTTCTTATGTTCTTTAGAGGATTTTACAGTTATATTTTTTAAAATTTTATTTAAGGAGAAAAAGAAAAAAAAGTAGAAAAAGGTACAAGTTATACAGAATTTCAGAAAAAAAATAAACAGTAGGAAATCACTAGTTAATGGATTACATATTGTCATCTTAGAAATATTTGTTCAAGTTACAAAATTAAAGCTTATATAGTGGACACTCAAACAGTGAGACCATAACAGTTCTGTTCAATGATCCAACAAATCTCAGTAATATCATTGTCTATCTTATACACTTAAATATACATGCAGTTATATCATTTAGAGCACTTTCTTTTCCTCTCTTTTGTACAATGACTATTACACATTTTGGGTTTTATTGTTCCCACAGTTCTTATTACTTTTTTGGAAGAGAGTAAAACCAAATGTGACATAACAGAACAGAGTCAGTAGAATCAAAAGGTGGACATAATAGATAATGTAGAAACATAATACAAGGTGATCAACAATGGTTACCATAATGCCTCCTGCTATCTCTAATAAAATTGCCTATATCATCAGTTATAATAAAATTGAACAAAACAGTAAAGAACAAAACCAACAAAACCAAAACATTGGAGACATTACAGGTCTTCAAAAGTAGATAATAGTCAACCAGAATGGGCATCATAATGAATCCCACTATCTTCACATTTGTTGCCTAAACTTTCGAACCTGGTACTATCAAGCAAAACAGAATAGAGGAACATCAGTCAAAACAAGATGGTGAGAGCAATACAGGGCTTCAAATCAAGTTAATAGTAAATCAAAGTGGGTTACTATACTATATCCTACTATTTTTTTATTTATTTTTCCCTTAATTAAAAGGATAAAAATAAAAAAGGAAATAATAAAATGGAGATTGAGATAAAAGAGGGCATAACAACAAAACAGTGCAGATCAAAACATAACCATTTAAGCAGAATAGTGTTTCACCACAAGATAATCCCAACATAAAAGTAGTTACCATACTGTCTCTTTCCTTGAAATCTTTGAGTATAACTTCGTATACTGTAGCATCAAATATATCAAAACAATGTAAAGACAAGAGAATGACAGTATTACAGGGTATTTAGAATCAACTAACAGAAAATGAACAATGGTTTCTGTATAATCAATCTCCTTGTCTATAAAAGTTTTTGTTTATACTATCACATATAATAAAATCCAATAAGATACAACATGTTAAGACCAATGGAGACAGAAGAACAAAAGCTTGATGAGACTTCAAAACAAGATGATACTAAATCAGCATTACCTATTATGACGTCGTTTTCTCCAAAATAGCTGTTCCTATCATCCAATCTTCTCTGCCTCATTTCTGTTGAGCTCTTTTTCTGTCATTAGTTGTCAGTTTGTCTTCTTCATTTTGTTTTCTGCTCCATTCATTGTGGCCTCTCTGCCACTATTTCTGGATTCTTTGTATTTTTCTTTTTTAGAATATCCTGCAATATTCTCTGTAGAGTTGAATTGGTGGTTGCAAATTCCCCTAGTTCCTCTTTATCCTGGAAGCACCTTGTTTTTCCATCAATTTCCAGGGATAGTTGTGCAGGATATATCAATCTTGGCTGGAGGTTGTTACCTTTCAAAGCTTGAATTATTTCCCCCCACGCTATTCATGATTTGATGATTTGTGCCGAGAAGTCTGCTGTAATTCTGATGGGTGTTCCCTTGTAAGTGATCTGTTTCTTGTCTCTGATGGCTTTTAATATTCTGTTCTTATATTGGATTTCTGGAATTTTGATTATTATATGCCCGGGTGTAGCTCTGTTTGGGTTGTAGGTGGCTGGGGTCCTGAATGCTTCATACATCTGAGTATCTTTACCTTTTGCTAAATTAGGAAAATTCTCCTGGATTATTTCTGCAAGTAGCTTTTGTAGTTCATTTGTTTGTGTCCCTACCTCTTCTTTTATATTCTTAATTCTTAAGTTATAGATCCTCTTATCATCTTCTAGTCTTTGTATTATTTTTGTTTGTTTCTTTGTTATTTTTAAGAAGTTTTTCATTTCATGCTCCCATATTACAACTCTGGCCTCCAATTCAGATAATCTATCCTTAGATTCTTTCAAGCTGTTATGCCAGCTTTCGATAGAGTTTTTAGTTTCCTGGTAATCTCTTTGAACCTGCTTCACGTATTCTATTTTCTCCATCAAACAATTCTCCCCTCTTTTTCTGTTCTTCCATTCCACCATCTGTTTTTTCTTGGGTGGTGCTTAGCATTTCTCTACCTATTCTGCTTATGTCTAGCTTCAGGTCATTAATAACTTTATTCCTGAACTCGTCTATGAGGCTCTGGAGATAGTGCTTTATGTCTATTGGTGCCGTGTCTGCTATTGCCTGTTTCTCAGGATTGGGGGCCAAGGGGCCTTTCTTGTTGCTCCCTCTTCCCATATTCTTTGTTCCTTATATATGCAAGCATATATAGGAGGCCCAGCTTCCTTCCCTGTTGGCCACAGTCTGATTGAATTGTGCCGGCTAGGTGTTCCCGCCCACCGCAGCACACCAGGGAGTTACGGACCAGGCAGCCTATGCGGGGCCTGCCCCTCCAGGTCACCTTCAGGTGCTGGGACCTGGGTTGTGCTAGCCTATTGGGTCTCAGCCATCAGCATCACATAAGCTAGGCACTGCTCACCAATCCTGCTTGAGAGGGGGTTATGTGACTGAAGTCACTACAGCGCCCTGTTCTGGCAAGTCTGCCTGGCCCCAGAATGTCCTTTGTTGGAGCCTCCTAAACCGTGGAAGAGTCCCAGTTTCTCTCACTCACTGCAGGTCAATGCACGGCTCCTCGCCCATCCCACTCTCAACTCTGTTCACCAATTCCCATTCTCAGAGCTTTCACGCGTCTCTCTCCCTGCAGAGCTGATTCAGATGCAGCCGTGGTGGCAGGAAACCCAAATCGTGGCTTCCAATGACACGGGCTCCAGCTTCCATGCTGAGGCTTTATCTGTTCCTGTTATAGCACCAGGATTGCATTCCCAGTTGGTTTCTCTCAGCCCAGTTCATTCTTGGGTCAGCAGGGCATATCTCCTCTTGCTTATGATTCCTTACTCCGCACCATTCCTGGATTCTAAGCTGGGTCTTTCAGAGAGCCTCCGTAGCTGCTGCTATCTGTCTGCCATGTTCTCCCAGAAGTTACAGTTACAATTTTTAACAGCAAAATGTTGGCCCATAGATGTCCACTATTTTCAGGAATCTGGGAAGCAGTCAATAAATGTTAGCTGAGAAAAATATATTTAAGACATTGAAGGGTATAGTCTGTTACATGTCATCAGAGATTTTGCAGATGTGATTAAGTTAAGGATCTTAGGAAGGGGAAACAATTGTCTTGGATTATCTGTGCAGGCCAAACGAAATCACAAGGGTCCCCTACAAGTGAAAGAGAGAGGCAGGAATGTCAGAGGCAGAGGAGACACAGAGTGCTGTGATGTTGTCTTTGAAGATAGAGGAAGAAAATGTGTTCTCCAGAAATGATGAAAATCTGGGCAATGGATTTCCCCTGAAGCATCCAGAAGAAATGTAACTCTGCCTCACTTGGATTTTAGTGAAAACATTTTTAAATCTTCAATGTGGAAAGATGATAAATTTATATTGTGTTTTGGCACTACATTTGTGATGATTTTGTTAGATAAAATTTATGGGAGTGTCTGGACATGATGATGCATGCTTGTAACCTCAGCCTGAAGCAGGAGGTTTGAACCCAGCAAGTTTGAGCCCAGCCTGGACCTTAGCAACTTAGTAAGACCCAATTTCAAGATTATGAAAACAAAACAAAATAAAACAGGACTGGGCAGGTATCTCAGTGCAAGGCTCTGGTTCAGTCTCCAGTACCACACACACACACACACACACACACACACACACACACACACGTATGATGTTGATGAGTCTGATTACTTCTGTTCTTCCTTCCTCCCTGTGACACATGATGTAGCAGAGTGGAAGCCAGTTGGATTTGCAATCAGACTGACCTATCCTAGTCCTGACTCCATAACTCATTTCTCATCCTAAAGAATGATATTTATGGGCTGGGGATTTATGGGCTGCCTGGAAAGTGCTAGGTCATGAGTTCCATATCTGGAATCAGGTACCAAAAAAAAAAAGAATGATATTTATTTTGGGGGTCCATGGAGACAACTGAAGAGATAAAGTACAGTGCTTAGCACATACTGGGTCTCCAATAAATATTTCTTTCCTTCTCTTCACAACAAATACATAATTTCAAGGAACTAAATCCTCAGTGCTTGTGACCTTCTGAGTGATTTTAACTGAGTGGCTTCTTTTCCCTCAGTTTCTTCCATGAAATTAAAAGGAGTTCCTCAGTGTTTAATTAGAGTTTGTGATGTGACTAGATACTCCTGGTTGAAAGAGTTATTTCCATGCAAAATACTGTTACCTTTTGAACAAGTACTTGTTTCCTGGCCTAAATTGTTTAGCGTTATATTAAGTTTCCACTTCTGAGATGATGACATTGCTTACCTGAGTGTTGTGTGTCTTAATAATCAAAGCTTATTAAGTCCACACAATCCTATCTTTAAAAGCTAACTGCTGAGTATTTATCTTTCATATGACTTTGTAGTATTTTAATGCAGTATTTCATTGGCTAATACTGTCCAATAAATCTTGGCATTTCAGTACCAACTTCAATAATATTTACTTCATAATTGTGCATGGGGAGCTAATGTATTTATTTATTGATTTTTTTATTTTTGAGGCAGGATCTTGCTATGTAGTTCAGGCTGACCTTGAATTCACATGTAGCCTAGTGATTCTCCTTCCTTAACTTCCAGAGTGCTGGGATTATGGGTGTGCATCATCATGCCTCGCCTAATTTATTACTTTTAAAATAATTTTTGCTTTTGGCTGAACATGGTGGAACACGGCTATAATCCCAGCACTCTGGGAGGTGGAGGCAGAAGGGTTTTAAATTCTAGCCTAGCTTGGGCAGTTTAGAAGTGATTTAACAAGCTCCTGTCTCAAAATAAAAAATGAAAGGCCTGGGATATAGCTTAGTGCAGAGATCCTGAGTTTATCCAGTAATCCCCTGCCTCTCACCCTCACAAATGCTTTGTGCCTTTAATAAGAAAGGGGTGAGGGGAAGTGTTGATAGCTAATATTGTTCTATTATGGAATAATTTCTTTTTTTTTTTTTTTTGTCTTTTTTGTTTTTATCGGTACCGGGGATCGAACTCACGACTGCCTGCTTGCAAGGCAGGCGCTTATGCCGCTGAGCTAAATCTCCAGCAATGGAATAATTTCTAACAAGTTTGCATTTCAACATGTATCTCATATAAAATGATAAAAACTGACTAAAAGCTAAAATTTTGAAATACTAAGATAGCTTATATTTTTTTCCTTTTTGTGACACTAAAGATTGAACTCAGGGTTTCTATACCCTCAACCCAGTTAATATCTTTTTTAAAGGTAGCATTTACCAGACTTTGTATGCCATGCACTTTCCAAATTTTTTTTTTTTTTTTGTCTTTTTCCTTTTTACCGGTACCAGGGATCGAACTCACGACTGCCTTCTTGCAAGGCAGGCGCTTATGCCGCTGAGCTAAATCCCCAGCCCCGCCATGCATTTTCTAAATCATATATGTACATTAAAACTGAAATAAGCACAATCCAACTCTAACACATTACATTTATTTAGAGAGTGTTCCTATTTGTATACCTCTCCAACTATGTATATTAAGGGTTGTTTGTGTTGAACAGGAGGGGATTTATAGAGGCTAGGACTTTGGTTCTAAAGCAATGTCTATCATTTATTGAGTACATTATTGTTTACTACAATAAGTAAATGTATTCTTTTATTTTTACAGCAACTGTATTGGTCAGCTTTCTCATTGCTGGGACATCCACAACTTGAGTGAGGGAAGGTTTGTTTTGGCCCAGTTTGAGGACTCAGTACATGGTTGACTGGCTCCAACACAGAAACATCATGGCAGAATGGCATGATGGAGCGAGGCTGCTCCCTTCACGGTAGCCAGAGCAGATCGCAGAAGTCAGTAAGAGATACCCCTCCAAAGGCACACCCTCAGTGACCCGCCTTCTCTAACTAGGCTCTGTCTCCTGGCAGCACATTCAATTGTGAGTATCAGTGGATTAATCCACTAATGAGCATAGCACCTTCATGATCCAGTCGCCTCGCCAGGAGTCTCAATCCAGCACTCAGGAGGCTGAGACAGGAGGATCGTTGAGAGTTCAAGACCAGTCTGGGCTTCAAAGTGAGCTCAAGGCCAGCCTGAACTGCTTAGCGAGATCCTGTCTCAAAAAAAAAAAAAAAAAAAAAAAAAAAAAAAAAAAAAAAAAAAAAAAGATTAACTCACTCAGCAGCCCTCTAAAACATTCTCTTTTACAAAGTAAGAAAATAAGAATTTAATTTGCTCAAAATTGTGAAAATAGAAAGTGACAGTCAGGATCCAAACACTCATTCTGCTGTCCCAGAGCATGAGGACATGTGCAGGATCCTGCACTGCTGTGAACAGTAATCTTCCTGGCTGAGTTGTTCCCTCTTTTGCTTCTCAAATGTGTGCTCATCAATGAGGCTGTTGCTCTGGGTGATCTCTGATGTCTTGTAGCTCAGTGTTTTATCAGACTTTATCATTTTCTTTGATATCTATATCTATAGAGAGCTAGCTCAATATCTGTATATCTAGGGAGAAGGAGGGAGAGTGAGAAGAGAATGGTGGCTTTTTTTTCTTTTTGTACCAGGGATCAAACTCATAACCTCACGCTTGCCAGGCAAGTGCTTATGCTGCTGAGCCAAACTCCCAGCAAATAGTGATTTTTTTTAAAAAAGGAATTGTGATGAGACAAGCAGATAAGAATCAGTCTTAAGCTCTGAGATGACATTTATTACTGCAGAGATTCTGGAACATTAGTTTCCCTCCCATGAATAAAGGAATACTGCCTTCACAAGAGGGAGGGTTCCTTCTCCCAACTAGAAAGGACATGGCTGTGCACAAAAACCAGAGGACTGCACTTCCAGCGCTCCCCAGAAATAGGTGCTCAATCATGTGTGTATGTGCAGGCACTCACTAAGGTCAGGCTACAGGCAAGGGTGAAAGCTGTATACTTACTGCACACCGTTTGAGACCTCAGAGCCTCTATTTATTTACTAACAACATACAAAACATACAAGGTATATGAAATATAAGAAATATATATATATTTCTCTTTTAAAAAGAAGGCTGAATTGTCCAGAAAACAGTGTATTAGGGCCCTAAGTGAAGCCAGATCTTCATATGCTCTTGGTTTGAGTGAGTCTGTTCTTCTTTGTATGCTCTGGCTTTCCCCTAGACCTGGAGCCTCAGAAAGAACAAGTGCCTGTATAAGGTATAACCAACAATAGTGTGTGGTTTGTAAGTACTCAATAAACATTAGCTGGCCAAAAGTAAGTTTAAAATATAGAACATACTCTAATGAAGGTGATAGTTTTGTCATTTGTTTAGATGATTATCTTTTCATATTTTTAAACAGTGTCTATATCTTTTTAATTTACATCCTTTGCTCTTTGGAGTCATTTTCCTATTCATTTGAGTGATCTGTATTCTAAAATACTTGGAAGATACAAGCAGGCATGAATAAGAAGCCATGATTAATATTTTCTTACCCTCACACACTTTCACAAGAACATTGTGAGGGTCTGTTAACGTTTCCTCCAAAATACGTCATAAGTATTGAACACATTGATTTCTCCAACTACACTGCCACTGTCATGCCATCTGCCTTCAGTTCCCTTCAGAACACAGAGTTCTTTTCCAGCCAAGGTCTTTGCACAAGGGTCTCTGCCCACAGTTCTTTATACCAACTTTTTTCAAGGCTGATTTTTTGTCCTTGTCATGGTTTATGTCGATGGCCCCCTGGCCTCATGTGTTTGCACTATGCATTTATGATTGATTCATTGTCTAGTATGGATTAATTGTGTCAGTGCTACATCCATCTAGGGGTGGAGCCAGCATGTAATGTAATGGCAGGAAGAAAGTGTGTCTTGCTCTTTTGCTAGTTTCTGCCTTTGCAGCCACCGTGAACTGCAGCCCAGCCATGCCAGCCTGCCTTGGAGCCAATTGAGTATGAACTGAAACCTCCAAAAAACTGTAAGAAATAAACCTTTCCTTTCCAAACTTTGGGCTTCAGGTATTTTGTCTCAGCAACAAGTAAAAAGTAACTAAGCCAGAATTTGGTACCAAGAGTGGGGTTGTTTGCTGTGACTATACCTGACCATGTTTTTTGAGAGGCTTTGGAATGTCACCTGGATGCATAGAGCTGGAGCAGTTTAGGCTGTTCTGGAGAGGAGATTCTGGTCAGAGCTCAGGAGATTAGAAGGCTGATAGAAAACCTCATGGTAAGACCAGGCTTGGGAGGTTTCTGCTAGGAAAAAAGACTGCATTGGTTGTTGGTCTCCCATGATGTATGTTATGGCTTGGCAGAAAGTTTGTCTGCATTTTGGCTCATGCCCAGAGACTTTGCCTGAGACTGAGACAAAGGGTAATGGACTGATTAATCTGGAAAATGAAATTTCAAGGCAGTCGAATGTTGAGGCTATGGCATGGCTATTGTTTGGGGCTTTTAGCTTTATGTTGCAAATCAAGAGCAAAGAGCCCGCAGGATAATTTACAACTCTGTGAATTTGGCCAGAAGGAAAACTCCAGTAAAGCTGTGGATTGTAAAGACAGGATTGAGACTTTAATTGTTGAGGAGAAACGAGAGATAAGAAAGATGGCTCAGGGGCATCCCAGGAAGCAGCGGGTATCTACCCTTTGCAGCCTCAAAACTGCAAAAGTGAAAGAATTTGCTCAGAGGAGAAAGCTGCAGAGCACCATGCTCCGGAATGGCGATGGAGGCCACATGAGGTTCCAGAATGGCAGCAACATAGAGAAGCTTTTCTTTACAATCAGGTTCACAGAGCCCAGTGATCCAGGCAAGCGATCCCTACAGCCAAGAGAGAAAAAAGCCTGGCTACTGCTCCAGATGGAGCAAACCTCAGCAGCATCCACGTGGTGCTGATTTTAGGTGCAAGAAAAATGCACAAATTCTGTGAGTAAGACAGCTTCCTCCTTGATTGCAAAGGGCCTGGGAGGCCAAGCAGTGTGCCCCTGAGGGCAATTTGTAAAGATGTAAGGGTAAAGCCAAAGGTGTAGTGGAGACCCCAGAAGTTTGGAAAAGCCAGGAATGTGGGTGATCCAAGGAAAGCTTCAAAAAGGTAGCAGAGAGCGTTTAAGAGAGAAGCTGCAGGAGCTGAAATCCCTGGAAGTGCCTTCGGGGTAGGATCACCCAAGCCTTTTGGAACTTGCAACCAGATTGCTTCAGATGCTGAGCATGGAACTCTAGGACTTAATGTTTGCCCTGCTGGATGTTGGGCTTGCTTTGTTTCCAATGCCTTATATTCCCCTGTTTGTAACTTTTGGAATGGTAATGTTTATTTTGTGCCTTTGCACTTCAGAAATGCTTAACCTTGTTTCATTTGTACAGGGGGTTACAGTAAAGAGTTTGCCATAGATCTTGGAGGAGACCTGGGACTTGGACTTTTCAGAAATGCTGAAACTGTTAGGACTTTGGCAACTCTTGGAGATGGACTAAATGTCTTTTGTATAAAAGATGTACATGAGTCCTGGGGCCAGGGTTGGAATGCTATGATTTATGTCTGTGGCCCCCAGGCCTCATGCATTTGCATTATGCATTTATGATTAGTTCATTGTCTAGTTTGGATTGATGGTGTCAGTGCAACACCCAACTAGGGGTGGAGCCAGCATGTAATGCAATGGCAGGAAGAAGGTGTGTCTCTCTTTTTTGCTGGTTTCTGCCTTTTCAGCCACCATGAACTGCGGCCCAGCCATGCCAGCCTGCTTGGAGCCAACTGAGTATGGACTGAAACCTCCAAAAAACTGTAAGAAATAAACCTTTCCTTTCCCAACTTTGATCATCAGGTATTTTATCTCAGCAACAAGTAAAAAGTATAAGACAGTCCTATAGGCTCTAGCTTGAAATATTCATCCTCAGAGAACCCTTTCCTGTCTAACCTATCACAAGAAAGTTCTCTCTCTCTCTCTCTCTCTCTCTCTCTCTCTCTGCGTGTGTGTGTGTATGAAGGGCTTTGTACTGAATTGCATTCCCAGCCCATTTATTTATATATTTATTAATTCATTGACGAGGTATTTTTAAATTGATTGAGCTACCCATAAACTTGCAATTCTCCTGCTTCAGCTTCCTGAGTGACTGGGATTATAGGTGTGTGCCATCACTTTCAGCTTCTTTTCTTATATATTTTTTTTCTCCATGTAGTCTCTTTCTAGCCTTCACAGCACTTATCACCACTTAAAATAATATTAATATAATTCTTTGCATTCTAAAGTGATGAATGTAAGATTAGAATGGAACATCAGGCACACAAGTGCTGTATAAATGATGTAAAAAATCAACTCATAATTCTCACAGCTACATTCTCCTATGTGGTAATACTATTAGTACTTCTGTTTCATAGATGAGCAAACTAAGAATCAGAGAAGATGAACCACTTGCCCAAGATTGCGCAGCTTTCTGAGAGAGTAACAGGGCCTAGATATAAATCAGCCTGGCACAAAAGTCCACATTCTTAACTATTTTTGATGTTGTCCTTTGGTTACAGGATCTACCTAACATGGTGCTTGCCACCTAATAAATATACTTGAAAACTATTTAATAAATGAAGAAACAGCTGTATAAGAAAATAAAATTTATCTGTAATTCTGTCACGAAATTGTTTTAGGAATTCATCTGTTTTTTTTCCCCTAACACAAGGATAGGCTTTTAAAAAATCAAATCATAACTTTTAGAAATCATTTTAAAGATCCCATATTAGGTATCAATGTACCATATCTTTTTTTGATATTTTATTCATTTTTTAAAATTATAATTTTAAAGCAATGTTCATCCTTTAGGCAGGGTAGGAGAGAGAAGGGTTTTCCTAAAATATTCTGGCTTTTCTTAGAATCTTTAGGCAGAAGTTGCCAAACTTAACCTGGAAAGTTTAGGAAAGTCAAAGACGTTTCAGTAGTGAGATTTTTAAAAATATATATACTTTTAAAAATTCAGTGTGTTGGAGTCAGTGACATTTGTGAACTGCAGGAGAAGAGAACAAGAAGTCAACAAGAAGCAAGCCCTCCCTGCGAATCAGTACCATGCACAGGCTGCTGCCAGGGAGAGCCAGATGCCAGCCCCTTCCAGTGCGTGGGCTGGCAAACAGGAAGAGCCAACCCCCAGGCCCCCTGCCGTAAGTGACAGGCTGATCTGAAAAAACACAGGCTGTGATGATGGCTATTGAGATGGAGTACAAGTTAATGCTTGTAATGTTTAGTGTTTCACTGACTTGGCAGGTCTAACGCCAGTGGTCTGATCATCTATTCAGAGGATGCCAATACACAGTGTAGCATCTATGAAGAATCTCCTTCTGAGGGTGGCAGCCATTGTTAATTCCCTATTGTCTTGTTCTGAAGTCTTACATCAACTTTCATTGTTTTGTTGGGTTGGGTTTTGTTCTGTTCTGTTTTGTTTGATTTTATTATATCTGATGGCATGGGTAGGCTATTCAAAGATAACAAGATATATTATGTTTGGGCTGGGGATTTAGCTTAGGGCATAAGTGCCTGCCTGGCAAGCACAAGGTCATGAGTTCTGGTAGCCATTTTGTATTTACTAGTACCTTGTTTTGAAGTCCTTTATTGCGTTCATTGTTGTTTTTATTGGTTCTATTCTGTTTTGTTTGATTTCTACTATGTCTGAAGGTACTTGCAGCTATTTTGAAGACAGCAAGAGGCACTATGATAGCCATTATTGATTTCCTATTGTTTTGAAGTCCTGTGTTACACTGGTTTGTTTTGATTAGCTTTGTTCTGTTTTATTTGCTTGGTTTTATTCTCTTTAAAATAAAAATTTTAAAAATTAAAAATATAAAATCAGCATGTTTTGAAATTTATCATGAGGCCAGGTGTGGTAGTGTACACCCATAATCCCAGCACTTGGGAGGCTCAGGCAAGAGAATTGCTGTGAGTTTGAGGCCAACCCGGGCTACAAAGTGAGTTCAAGGCCAGCCTGAACTGTATAGGGAAACCCTGTCTTCAAAAGAAAGGGAAAAAAATTACAAGAAAAATATCAACTGGTAAGAGTTTTCTAAATATGCCTAAAGCACAGTCAAGGCCATAGCTTATAGTACAATTTAGACTACTCATGCCGATTACAGGACTCTATCAATGAGAAAATTAGATAAAAAGATAATGCTGACCAAAGAGCAAGGAAAACAAGCAAAGGCTGCCAACCAAACACTGAGAAGTTACTTCTCCTAATACTGGTTTGCACAGTTGCAAAACTTTTTTTTTCTCCTTGACTTTTAAAATAGTTTCAGGCGAAATAATCTGTGACAGCTGGTCATCATACTCACGCCCACTAAAGGAAGGACCATCTCTCTTAGCTGACTATAAATAATACATCCACCCACTTAGCTGTCAAGGGAGCATTGGATCAAGTTGTTGCTCCACCACAGTGTCCCTTCTGTCACTCTATAAAGACAAGATGAAGCCAGACTGCCACACTGAACGATATCTGGTTACAGTTAGAGACACTGCATTTGTGGGCAGCCCACATTTCTGAGGTAAAGTGAACCGATAGGATTACCACAGTGATATCAAGTGCAGCCTGTGCAGAGGGGCTTTCATCACATTACCTTTGAAAATATTTGAATCTAGAAGCACCATGCAATGGATACAAAACCCATGAATATCTGACTCCTGGGTGTGGCTTACGACTTAATATTCTGAGCCAGATCCTATTTTCTTTTGAGGATGGATAGACAGACAGAGCTAGGGTTAGATAGCAAGAATGTAAAAATTAAAACAGAGTCAAGCTAAGTATTTTTGAATGCTCTTAAAAAGACAAAAAAAAAAAAAAAAAAGACAGAAGTTTAGATCACATTGGAAGTTCCTTGTTTTTCTTCAACATGATTTTTTGCTTAAAGGGACCCAGCAGCAGCACACCATGATTTTGAAGCTCCATGTCTGTTCTATTATTTGAAGTCAGCCTCCAGCTACTGAAAAAAGAAAAAAGACAATTTAGGCTAAAGGATTGCTCATGTGCACTGGTGAAGGCCCCTCACCTTGTTCACTGCACTGTGTCGAGACACCAAGGTGCAGGTGAGTGTCTATTGCCATTGACATTGTTTTATCTCTTCATGTTGGCTGTCATTTTGTGTTAGTTGAAGACTTAGCATATTACTTTGTGCAGAACACAATAAGAGAGGATCATGTCCTTAAAGCTCCTGACTATAAGACAGTCACTTTCTAAATGACAAACACAGAGAGGAGCATGAAGAATTTGGACTGTCGAATTATTACCTCCAACAGTCAACTCTTTTTTTTTTTTTTTTTTTGTCTTTTTCATTTTTATCGGTACCGGGGATCGAACTCACGACCGCCTGCTTGCAAGGCAGGTGCTTATGCCGCTGAGCTAAACCCCCAGCCCCAACTCTTTTTTTTAACTGTATTCAGGAGGGTTAAATTCAGAAGCTTAGGTTTGGGGCCACAGGGGTCAGGCCGTGGTTCTAACCAGGACTTTGGCGGAGGAAGGCAAGGAAGGGGTGAGCGGAAACAATGCCGCAGCTGGGTCACAGACACCTTTGATGGTTTGCCTGGCTAGCAGAGTTCTAAACACAGAACAGAGGGGATGCAGACAAAGGATGCTCACACGTTTATGTGTCCCGCTTTTCTTTGGTGATGAAAACAGTCCTCCAATGTGTAAATAGAAGAAATATCACCTACCAGGCAGAAACTATGATTTGTTGACCATTTTTTGCCTCTAATCTCTATGGAGTTGTTCTGTTTTTTCCATCTGTAGACATTCTTAATTGATTCAAAGTCATTCCAGTCATGAATATCTTCTTGTCTTAAAGAGGCAAGTTAGTGAGCTTAGATGGGTATTTCATCACCAAATTTAGACTTCACAATGAAGTAAACCACGCAGGGAAGCGCAGTCAGCATGACAAGCACTTTGGTGTTCATCTCTGCTCAGGGCCTGGACTGAAGTGGTTTTACACATAGGATTCCTGGGATGCCTAGGCCTCATTTGCTCAGTGGAGTGACTATGAGCTGTTGCTGAGCTCACAATGGTCAATACAGCTGCATAAGAAGCTATGGCTTCAGATGTATTCCTGGACTTCAGGAGATCCAGTTGGGCTCTACAGAAATATTCTATTGGGTTCTGGTTGGACTCTCTTGGAAGGTGCCTTTGGATTCCAAGGTTGAGCTGGGTGTTGATGTAAGACATACCAGTTCCCTCCAGCTACCTGTAAGATGCCCATTACAATGCTAAAGATGTGAATTGTCTTTTTCTAGAAAAAAAAACTCCTGATATTTTTAATGTACAATTTTTATTGTAAGTATTATTACTATTATAATGATAATAATAGTAATAATAATGGCAGAGACTTTATTTCTGTATGTAGTGAGAGAGTTCCTTGGGCTTCTGGCTTATCTTTGGTGGAGTTTCTTTCTAAAGATCTGCAGCAAAAATAAAAATATCAGTTTCAATGAACACTATTTTGAAACTGAGATCTGGCCACCATGATATTTTTTTTTGTTAACAAGAGAACGGCTTGGAGCTCAGCGATGAGTCCCCTGAATACAAAGAGTGCACTAATATGACTTTTTTTGTAGCTTGGGTCCTTAAAAGTCTTGTAAAATTAGAGTTTGTCTTCTTTTCTGTTTCCCCATAGACATTTAAATATACATTTTTTAACCTCAAAAATTAGACTCTGCTTTATTTTAAATTATTGAGTGATTTTCCACCTTTAATAATACACACATTTTAGAGTTTTAAGGCTGTTTTAGAGATGACCTTATAAATACAAATTCCTTCCTTTATCCTTTAAGTATCACCTTAGGAGTACAAGTGGCTAGTCTTCTGCTCCCAGGCATTCTTTAGTATTCCAACACCAAGATTAGTTTTGGCTCTTAAAGTTTATTTTAAGATACCAGTGACTAAACCCTTCCTCTATGTCAAGCACCATGCCAAGTACTTTACCTGCATTACCTTGTTTCATCACCCAGCAGTCCTGTAGGTCAGGTTTAATTGTTCTTATCTTTTTAGAAGAATAAACTGGTACTCAGAACAGCTAAAAACTTGCCAGATGACATACAGATAATGAATAGAGAATGCAGAATTCAAACCCAGATCTGTTGATTCAGCTTTTCTACTGTCTCTTTGACTTTCCCAGGAAGCATTTTCCCAAGCTCTTCAACTTGGTTTGGAGCAATCTACAATTCCGTTCATGAAGAGCAGACTCCTTCATTTCATAGTAAACACCAGCCTTTAGAACTGATGTAAAGTATCCTGTGGTTACATTCTTCCTTACCATCCCTTCAAATAATTTTTAAAAATTTGAGTTCTCTAACACTAGCATGTTATCTATCAAACTGTGATTTTTGTATCATGTTTCATGGATGCCTTTACCACATTTAGTTTTTACTCCCTTTTTTCTTTGCTCAGTTTTTTCATCAAACATATTATTTTAGCTTTTGAGGTTAACTAATAACTCACAAGTTCCTAGGGCATATAAATTTGGATGAGGAAGGACGCACAGATCCACTCTGCCAGTCCCATCATTGGCGGGGCCAGGGAGGGCAGCTGTGGCAGCGTCCACCCAAGCCAGTAAACTTTAGAACATGGCTGGAGCTCAGGGCAAAAGACAGGCTCAGTCACTCCTCCTAAAACTTGGGATAATTTTACTAGCCCTAAGTAGTTGTCTCAAAAGCTAACAGATCAAAGAGATATCCAAAAGGGTGATTTAAATTTTCTTTAAAAAATAAAACTGACTCATACTGAATAACTACTGGCTTCCCGCTGATCATTTTTAGGAGCTTTCTCAGAACTGCTGCCACCACACTGTCTGGACTGTGGTAGCTGGACAGGGCAGCTCAGGAGAAGGCAGCTCTCCAAAGAGGCTCCTGCCCAAGCTCTAATTAAAAGAGGGCTGTGTAGCTCCAGAATGGCCTCCAGATGTAAAAAGTCCATTTGTCCTCCCTGGTCATACATCTGCCAGTCCTTCTCTGCCTTTCTTAGATACACTAGGGAGAATCAGGAGAAGGGGACCAGAGAATCCAGGAGGACAAATGAAAAAAGTAGCAAATGTGGGGCAATGGTTGGAGGACATCATGTGAAATGAAGTAAACCAGGCAGGGAAACTCAAGTGCCAGGTGATCTCACTCCTGAAATCTTAAAAAGTTGATTCCATAGCAGTAGAGACAGAATAGAAGTTGGCAGAGGCTAAGATTGAAGGTGGGTAGAGAAAGTTTGGTTATGCGTTTCAAGTTAGGGTAGGAGGACTTATGCTCTGATGTTCTAGGGTAGGCTGACTGTGGTTAACAATGGTGTTTGAAAGAACTGGAAGAGAGTATTTTGAATGTTTATCCACAAAAAATTAAATGTCTGAGGTTATGAATATTCTAATTCATCTACTTGATTACTTTATATACATATTTGAAAACATCACGCCCCAATACATACAATTACTATGTGTCAGTTAAAAAGAAAACTCTTTTTACAGTTGATATTAGCTGAAAGGCCAAGAAGCTATCAAATAAGACTCTCTTCCAAAGTATCAGAACAGAGAAAATAGAGGTTATGCTTGAATCAATCCAGCTTTCAGTGGCAGAGGACATAGACACTTGTTAGTGATATGTGGAAGACTGATGGCCACAGAACTTCCAACAATCCTATACCACTATTCAAAACTCTTATTTTGGGAGAACAAATACCAAATAGTATTCCTAGGAGAAAATGGAAAAGATTTGATCACTAACTGTAGATCAATGTTTCCTCTACATTTAATGAACAAGAACTATATGTCCCAGTTTTTAAAAATTATTCTACTGTATTTATAATGAGTGAACTGTTGATTGAACTTTCTGTCTCTATGTTTACAGATGAGTTTTATAAACAAAATATCCTTTTTATTCTGGCATAAACATGAGAATAAGCATAGCGTCAGACATTATTCTAATGTATTTAACATGGAGGCTGTTCTCATTTCCTATAGATTAGGACATAAAATGAAGACTATCCGTGAAAACCAGAAGATCCATTGTGACAATTAAGGGCGCTAAGGACAATTAAGGCGACAGAGGACAAGAGGTACCAGGCTAGACAAGCATGGATGATTTTTCAGAAGACACAACTTATAAGCAACAGGAGGATCTGCCTTATGATGGTACTGTCTCCCAAATGATGATGTGTGGTGATGGCAATTTTACCTCAAAAAATAACATCCTTGGTGTCTCAGATCAAGTTATGCTAACAGAAGATGATCCTCGAGAAAGGGAAGCACATAATGAGACTTGCCCAGATACAGCTGTGGCCATGACTCAGGGCAAAATTACTGAAAATGGTTTTGTTGTTGACAAAAACTGGGATAAAGAGAAAAATTATCCCATGACATTTCATATTTCAGCTGATGAAGGAGATACTTCAAAGTCAAATATTTCTGACATTTTGCTCCATCATCTTTTTAAGGAGCAATTTTTAGGAAGTCAAGGCATTGATTGTGAAACTCTCCCAGAGACCTGTAATGCTGATAGTACTGATGAAGTGGCTATTATTACAAATACTTCTTCATGCTATGTTAAGAACTTCTGTTCAAAAGAACAAACCCGAGAATTCCCTGACCAACTCAGCCCTAAAAGGGATGGTGAAAACAGCAGGAAGCCCAGTTGTTCTCCAAATTCTTCTGAGTTAGAAGAGTTAGTAGATATTGGAAATAGCAGCCCTCAAGAAAATTCAGATTTTCTAACAAAAATCACAGATGTGAGTGATAAACACAAAAGTTGCGAAGGACAGGAACCCCAGAAACAAGTAACTGAAAAAGCAAGCTCAAGTCATTTGTTCAAATATGGCAGAGGTCAAGTTCATTACCAGCTCCCAGATTTCTCTAAGGTTGCTCCCAAAGTGCAAATACCTAAAAATAACCTAATCAATAAGTCACTTACAATAGCTGAACAAGCCAACTTTTCTCCTAAATTGAGAAATAAATCAATAATTGTGCAAGACATTTTGGAAAACTTGTCTAGGTCAAACTGTGTTGGAAAGCAGCAACCAGAGAAGAAAGAGAAATTTACAGAACCTTCACAACACATACAGGTAAATGAAAATAGTCTCTATAAGTATATTGTGGGCCACTGCTTATCTCTGTCAAGGTGACTTTTTGGAAGGTGCATAGAATGCAGTTCAAGCTCTGAGGTTCCATCAAACCCTTTAGATCAGTGATGGGAAACTTTTTAGAGCTTTCCGTGCCAGGTGTGGCATGCATGCCATAGGTTCGCCACCACTGCCCTAGACCACTTGGGGTGGTGGCTGAACCAGTGGTGGTCTTTAAGAGAAAAATTAGGAGCCATACTCACAAAAATACCTATGAGGATAAGATCAAAATTCCTCAAGTTGGAATTTGGGGCTCCCCACTTACTCTTTTAAATTTTATCTACCATTTTAAGCTCAGTTCCACTTCTGGGAGTTGTCCATGGTTATCTGGCTGCTCCGGAACCTCTTTCCGGGCTCTGAAGCTTCTTACCTCTTCCTACCTTGTGTGAAAATTCCATCTCAACTCATCAGAGACCTGTGCATTCTCACGGGCTCTTTTAGGTCCCCTCAGACCATGTGACTTTTCACAGCCACCCTTGCTTGTTGAGTGCTTCTGTCAGGCATTTATTTCAGCCTGCTTTGGCTTGTTAATAATCTGGAGGTACCTGTTTCTCCTACTGGATTCGAAGCCTCTGGAGGGCAGCAACCTTATCTTCATCTTTCCTAACATTCCTGAAAAGATTGGTGTTGGTGCCTTAGGTACATTATTCCTTTAGTTACTTAACTGAGTTTAATGTGAGATTTTGTTAATGCTTTTTAATGTTATTTCCCTTTTCCCCCTATCCAATATTCTCATCTCCACTCAACATCCCAACCCAGAATGAGGTTGTCATTAATTATTTGAGGATCAGTAGTAAAGTGAATTGACCTTAATCATCATTGTAACATTCTTGTTCTTTGGAGCTTGCTAGGATTGTATTGTCTTTCTTTTAGGCCTTAAATAAAAGGTGTCCTGGACTGAACAGCACTGTCTGACTTTCTGTTTCCATCTCTCATTATTCAACCCATTTTTCCTCAACTGATCACTATGGAAGATTTCAGCATAAACTGCATACACACATACTTGTGGGGCCAGTAGACCACCTGGCCATGATGGGCTGCTTCCCAAAGCCTTAGAACTATCTGCGCCCCTGTGATATTGGAAAGTCTCAGGATTTCTTGTTCTGCTTACAAGAGAACATGTGCATTATGCTCTATTCTCAGTACCTCATGGTTAGTAGAAGCAGAATGGATATAAGCCCGTGCCCCACTGGCAGTGGGGCTCTGGAGTCAGGTATCTGCTATTTTCTAGTCCTTGTCAATTCAGGTTGGAGAACCGGATCCTACAGTTTCATCCTATACCAAAGATATTCACAAAGACCAGTCTGTTTTGACCACTGCCACTTATGTTTCTGAGATTTGTGTGTTGGGCATTCATGTTTCTGAGATTTGTGTGTTGGGAACAATGGGAAGAACCTCCAAGTGAATCACTCTGGGATTGAAACCTCTGTCCAGTTAGCCTGTGTTGAGCAGAAATCAATCATTATCTTGACACACATTTTGGAATTTAATACATATTATGTCATTCCTGGAAAAACGGTGTCAGTGAAAGCACCAGCAACAGAGTTGGTAACAACATCAACAATGATCCCTGCCCTCGTGGAGCTTCTGATCTATTTTTAGGAGAAATATTGGAATAACTCACACACTGGTATCAAAAATTATATTAATGACTGATACGTATTGCCGAGTACTTACCATATGCCTACTATTATGGCATCCTCATAACAATTCCATGAGTTAGATTCTTTACTATCCCCATTTTATCACCAAGAAATTTGAGGCTGACAGTAATGAGGTAATTGCCTGGGATACCTAGCAGGTAAGTGTCGGAGTGGAATTTGACCTCAGCATCTGAGTTGCAGCTCATGACCACAGCACTGGGCTGCCTCGGGGATGACCACAGCACACTGACAATTTCTGAATAATGGTGCCTTTGGACAATCTCAGCAGTAATGTTTTCTTATCCTTTAATTGTGCAGATAGAGTCTACAGAGCACATCCACCAAGAACTTCTCACAGGTACTGGCATTTTCAAACTTCTTTGATTTAGATAGATAGTTGAAAACTTTTAAAAAGATAGTAAAATGCAGTGACTACCATAATCTTTACTGCTTAATAAAACTGTGGTAAGTCGAAATGAATGGTATGCAGAGCTTACTTTTTCTCATATAGGATTAGAATCAGAGACAAATCTGTTGAAGTTGACATCTGCCTCTCAGAAAGAGCGTTCCTCAAATTCTTCTTCCATATTTCAAAATATATGCCAAGGGAAACAGATGTATCAGAAACTAAAAGACCAGACAGATCAACTGAAGACTAAGGTAATACATTCAAAGCTTATTATTTTTAATGTTATTCCAAACACAAAAAAATAACTATTGATTAATTTAAACACCAGAGACGATGCCATTAATGAAATATTACATCTTTTCACTGCAGATACAAGAATTTTCCAAAACAATACAACAGAACTCTCTCTGCCATGTGCAAGACAAAAAACTGGTAATGAATTTTATCTAGTTTTAAAAATGTTTGTTGGGGATTTTGAGATGGGTAGATGTAAATAACTTTATAGCACTGTGCTTTCTTACCACAGGCATGAAAATGTGATAGTGAGAAATGTTTGGCTGAAGATTAAAATATATTATTTTCTGGGCCTACAACAGCTTAGAATTATGTTTCCATATGCATTCGGCACTCTTTCTTTTTTGGGGATATGTTTCTTCATCAGTCACCTCATAATAAATCGGGGATCATGCCACATTCTAGAGAAGAACCGTTATAAAGGGTGACCCATAGCTGATGGATTTCTGTAGATGTAGGTTATCAAAATTGCTGTTGGTTCCTCAATAGGTAAACTTGGAAAACATTTAAAGTCAGACTTGAAGCACTGCTTTTCAGGTTAAAGTCTTTCAGTTTCACATCCCTGTTTGCTGCTGCATTTAATCAAATTGCTAAGTTACACTGTCACTGTGGTCAGTGACATTGTGGTCAATGCTGTGGTCATAAGAAGAGGAGATGGAGCAAGCAGGGGGAAAGGCCAAGACTGGGAGAGCTACAAATGGGCAGGAGATGCATTTTGGGTCAACAATAAGGCGAGTGGCCATAAGTCCTGATGCAGACACGCTCAAGGTTCAGGTCAGGCTGTGCTGCAGATGTCCCAGAGGAAGGACAAAACCCAGGCAAACCCAGATGCAAGGATGCAGTTGGTTATTCATTTATACACCATATTAATTGAATCATTCATTGTTTCATTCTGCAAATATTTCTTTTTTTGAGAAGGGCACCGAGAATTAAACTCAGGACCTTGCACTTGCCAGGCAGGTGCTATGCTGCTGAGTTATATCCCCAGCCCCACCACAAACATTTCTGAGGCACTTTCTATGTCCCAGATCCTGTCCCAGGAACAAGAGATTTGGAAATGAACAAATTTCTTTTTCAAACGGATTATGGTCTAGGAACAACAGATTGTTAAGCAAATAACTAAAAAGTTGCTTGAGAAATGTCTTAGATGTTGTTCATGGCAGCCTAGAAGAGGCACGCCCTTGCTTTTGATGGAAATTTGAAAGGTTTCCTGGAAGGGACTTGTGGTTTGGGCATTGCTGGAGGAAAAGGGATAAGGTTGGCAGAATAAGTGCCAAAGTTTTCTAGAGAAAGGAAGCAGCAGGTGCATGGTGCAGGGGCCGGGAACTGCTGCTACCGTGAGGTTCTATGTGGCCTTATAATTTACCAGATGGAGCTCGGAGTATCTGTGTTGAAGTGGAAAGGGGGAACTAGAGAGGCAGATGAGAGCCACATCGCAAAAGGCTTTTAAGTCATACTAAGGAGCTTAGATTTTATGCTGAGTCCAGGTGATGGGAACATGGAAGAATTTAAAGCAGAGAGACAGCGTAATGACAGCAAGACTGTAGGGAGACTGATCACAGAGCCTTAATCCAGCACAGGTTAGGAGAGCGTGGACCAAGGATGACGGTGAGAATGGAGCGGGGTGGAAAAGTCTCTGGGTTTAAAGTGGTAACAGACTGAAAGGAATGAAAATAGGAAAGGAAGAAGCTGGATGGATTGTAGATTTCTGGCTAGGGTAACGGTGGTTACAAGTAAAAGTGGAGGATCCACTTCAGAGAAGCAGACAGGGGACAAGATATGAAGTATAGTTTGGGAGTACTTTAAGTTTGGGGGTCTCTATGGGGCATTTAAGTGTGGGGGTCCAGCAGGCAGTTACAGAAATGCATTAGAGGTATTTAGGCAAGAAACACTGATTTGGTTTGGTCATGGTGTAGATGAGATTTCCCAGGAGAAATAGGCAGAGGGAGACAGTAGAGAAACACAGGCACAGCAACCAGAGAGCAGGGAAAGAAGAGTGGCCTGCAGGGGATACCCAAGGGAAGGTCCCAGGAAGTCAGAAACAGGCTTGATGGAGTAAACTGTTGTTGAAACCAAGAGAAAAGAGGGCTCTAGGGAGAGGCAAGTGGGCCTCACCATCAAATGTTCAAGGAAGGAAGGAAAATAAGATGAGCATTGGATTTGGCAGTCAGAGGTCACAAGGTTCTTCCGCAAGCCCAGGCTCAACAAGGTGGCATATCTGGAAGGCAGATTGCTGGGACTAAGTAAGTAATAAGGTTCTGCCAAAAGCCAGGATTTAGGGAACTGAAAGAACATAGAATTTTATTTTTTTTTATCAGTACCGGGATCAAACTCAAGACCACACACTTGCAAGGCAGGCGTTTATGCCGCTGAGCTAGATCCCCAGCCCCTAGAACATAGAATTTTAAAGGACAAAGCAAAGGAGAATGGTAAACCAGTGCTAGCCTTCAGAGGCCTCAATTCAGGAAGCTCCGTCCTGTGGTTAGAGGGTAAATGAAGATTCTTGATAGGAGTGAGGACAGTAAAGGTGGCTCCTTACGGTGTCAGTCTGTGCTCTGGGTGTTCCAGGCCCACTAGTTCACTGTTGGAAAAGGCCAGACAAGGCTAAAACCACCTTCTCAGTTGGAGCAGAACAGCACAATGTGAAGCAGACACTCAAATTCTACTCAGTGGTTACACAATCTTCAGTATGCTTTAGCGAGTCTCCCATCTCAGAGTTGTTATGAAAACTAAATGCAAGACACTTATGCCTTATATCTTGGGAAATATAACATGCTTTAAATTCCAGATCCTAAATTAGAATCCATAATTGGCTCCTTTTTTCTTATCCTCTTTCCTGTGAACACCTAATTCTCTCTCATGGCTTTAACGGATACTTTCATGGTACCAGTTGCTAAGTAATCAGTCTCAACTTTTCATCTGTAGCTCCCAGTGTCTGGTACCCTAACTCACACAGCATATTCTCCCTGTCACTCTCCTTGTCCAACACCGGCATCGCTACTCCAGCTCGTCCTTCTCCAAGACCTGTTTTAGCCAGGATTTATCACATTTTCTCTATCTCCCAAGCCAGAATTTCCAGCATTGCCTGTGGGGTTTACAGCACGAGGCATAATCTTGGCAGGGAGGAGATGGCTGGCTAAATTGGGGTAACTGAAGGGTTTGATACAGGCATCCTTTTGTAACAACGTGGGGAAATTTGAGAGAAACAAATAATGGATGGGAAAGCATCTCTTTCTCTCTGCTTTGCCTACTTCCTGAAGAAGCAGAGGAAAATGCAGGCCCCAGGCCCTAAAAATAGAGAAACGATCACGGTAGCTGTAGGAGTAGCTAGCAAGCTCTGTGCCTCATGGTGGGAGGACACAATCAATCCATGATGACACGGAGAAGAAGCAATGAAGGAAATAACCCCAGCTCCTCTCTCTTGTGCTGCCTTTTATCAGCTGACAGCAATGAAGTCAGGGCAGACAGGAGCCTGTGGATGCTGCTGATTTAAGGTCAGGTTCCTGGCTGAGGCTTGAGAAAGATGGAGGCTGAATATGTAAAGAAAATGGAAAATATCCACCAGACTCATCCTTTTTATATCCTCTAGCCAATATGCTTCCAAACTCCTGTTTACTTACTTATTAAGAATTTATAATAACAGCAGCTACCATCTATTGAGTGTGTACAGATGGTTTTTGACTTATGATAGCTCAGCTTAACAATTAGTCAACTTCACCGTGATGCAAAAGCGGTTTGTGTACATAGACTTTTTACCTGTTCCTGAGCTAGTGATATGCTCTGTAGTACTCTCTTGCAAAACCAGGCAGTGGTAGTGAGTTGCAGCCCTCAGTCAGCCTTGCAATCCCAAGGATGACTAACCAACACTGTACTCCACAGTGTGCCATCAGCAAACACCAGCTGTTCAGCACCTTATTATGAAATGAACTTTGTATTTTACCCAACCAAGTATTTTGAACATATTCATGGACAGACTAACTTGTGATGTATGCAGTGTATTTCTACTTACAATATATTCAATTTACAGTGGCTTTATAGGGGCATAACTCCATTGCAAGCAGAGGAGCACTATGCTCCTGGAATAATTATCTCATTTAATTTCCACAATATGAGATTAAAGATATTATATTCACTTTACAGATGAAAAACTGAAGTATAAAGGAGTTCAAATTGACTAAAATCATTCATAGTAAGTGACAGAATCTGAACTTGAACCCTGTTGTGTCTGGCCTTATTTCCTCATTGTGCTATACTCCTGCCCTTGGTGGGGTCTTTCCAATTCATCCCTTAATCTCCTTTCATGGGTTCTGCCAAGTGTGGACCTTCTGGGCATCCTGTAAACCTGATCTAAGTCTCACTCTTTCCGTTGGGCCTTGCCACAGTAGTCTGACCTACAGTCTCTTCTTTCAGTGGATGAAACCCTTCAGAGCAGGAACAGTGCATGACACAAGTTTTGTGCCTCACCCTTCCAGGACAGGGTGGATGTAGGCAGGGCTCAAGGAGTGTTTAGGGACTGGGATGTGACACTGAACCTCTCTGCATCTTCAAGACGTGACTCAGCAGCACGGGTTAGACAGCCACCTGCGCGGGGCTGCACGTGCAGCATCTGCAAGGCATCACTCACTGCTCAGGCTAAATCTTGCTGTTTCCCCCTGATCTTCCTCTCCAGCTGCATGGACTCAGAGGCTTTCTGGCTTTGGTTCTGTTTAAGATCTATGCAGCTTCAGTCATACTTTTTAGTGCTCCAATTTCCTCCTCTATGAAGTCTATGTTGCAACATTTTCAACATTGATGAGTGAATTAAATAAGGATTGGGAAAGCACTTTGTAAATACACAGGATTATGTAGTTTTCAGCTGTGTGCTATGAGGGCTGTGGATGTCGAGGTGACTCTTGAGTTGTCTATATTTTAAATGTCAGACACACAAAAAACTGAAGTTGTGAGGAAGTGGCACCTTCAGGTGGACACTACTGTCGGGCTTTCCTGCAACTGTGTTTTGGGAAAACAACTCCACACACATGCTGTGAATGATTCCAGTAACTTCACTGCCGTAGGTGCTGGAGCAACTTCAGGGACATCTTGAAGTGCTGGAGCAGGAGTTTGTGGCCACTAAGGAGAAGCGCTTGGCTTTGCAGCAGCAAACCCACGAGCATGAATCCCCAGCTGTCGGTGACTTTGATCCAGAAAGGTCAGGTTTGAATGAGCTGTGGAAGGTGGAAGGGCTGAAGGCCACCTCTTGCAGGTGGGATTCTGAAGTAGTTGCTGACTTAGTACTAGGAAAGCCACTGGTGTAGGTCTACATAATCTGTGTCTTCAGTGAAAAAAGTGGCACCTCATGCCACAAGCCGCATGGAATCCAGTGTATAGTCCTGTGACAGCAACTGAGCCAGATGGAACAGCTGTCTCCTGGGACAGAGGTACTGTGCCCCCATTTTGCATTTTGTTGGACGTTATTTCAATTGGTTCTGAGACATCAAAGAGCAAGAGAAAGCCCTAGAAAAGTTCATGAGCTAATTGCTGAGCCCCCTCCCTCTTCCATTTCACCTCACTTCTGCTTTTATTGTACCTTTCTGGTCTTTTCTGTCCTTTCTGGTCTTTTCTGTCCTTTCCCATCCATTGGCAACTCTGAAAAGCAAGAGCAGGAGAGAATCATAATTGGTTCATTTTGTAGTGAGGGACCCACAAATCCTGATAAAGGAAAAATATTAAAGCTTAAAGTTAAACGATTCCTGAATTTGTTCACGTTAGAAACCTGGGTGAATGCTCAAAGTTTCCAACTGGCCAGTTTCACAGAATTATTCTCTTCTCTGTCCACTCCAAATAATTTTAAGATGCATTCCAGAACTCCAGGCTCAGATTGTTTCTATTTAATTTCCTGGTATGAATTAAAGAATCCAGTGAGTAATCTTAATATTTGTTCTTTCTACACATAGCATTTTAGCATGAATCATTCTTGATGCCAAAATATTTCAATGATTTATGTTTCACAGCTAGCATCCTGAGATGTTTTTCCTGAGGTACAATTTTACTTTTCCAGAATGAATAGAACCTCTGTGTACCTTTAGGCCAAAACAGAGTAATAAGACATCAGGGACGAGGTTTTAATACTGATTTTTCCCAAAAGCTTATCCCCCCATACCATGGGAAAAAGAGATCTCCACACTCTTCTGCCTTCTTGTTTTATAATCAATAAAATAAGTATTATATAGTTTCCAAAGAATCTCTTGCTTGGACCATCATTTCTATGCACATTGAAACCAAAGTTATATAACACTTTATTTATATCCTAGTTACAACCACACTGCTTGGCATGAGTATAAATCAAAAGAGTTTTAACTGCAATTATACCCCATATACGGGAGAAGCTTTCAACACTGAGGAAAGGGAGGGACCCAAACTCACTTAAAGCTACCTCAGGACAAGCAAAGGCACTTTGGCTCAAGACTGGTCTCATTTCCCCATGCGCCAACATGGCAATAGGCAGAATCCCACATATTCCTTGGGCCCTGAAGTGCCAAGAATCTTCTAAATGTTTAGTTCAGGCTAAAGTGGATAGCGTTGTAGGGACAAGAATTCTGCAAATTTATTGAATAATCACTTGTTTTCCCAGTTGCTGTGCTCTTATTAAAACTTTCTTATTATAATGTTTAAAAGGTAATATGAAGGTGTAGCTCTGCGGCAGAGTCCTTGCCTAACCTGCCTGAGGCCCTGGGTTCAACCTCTAGCAACACTCACACACACACACACACACACACACACACACACACACACACACACTCTTACACACATACACACACACACACATGCATACATGGACAATATGTAAAAATGTTTGTTTGTGTATGTATCTTGCTAACCCGAATGTAGTCCAATAGTCATTTTAGTCTCTTCTCTCTGATATTTTTGGTGTGCAATCTTGTTTTCTGTTACCTAGAGAAAATCAAGAATTCTCTGAAAAACGTCTTCTCCATCTCCAAGTATTCTCCTTTTTCTGCATTTACTTCCCCTCGGAGCCATGACCTTGAGCTCTTCTCGGTTGTCTACCTGGAGGCCTTGTTCTGTCATTTCACCTTTGTTTTGTTTTTGGTATCAGAGATCCAGCTCATGACCTCCTGCTTGCCAGGCAGCCACTTGTGCTACTGAGCTGAATCCCTGGCCCTCATGTTTCATTTCTGAAATTCTTAGTCTCTCCTTGTTCCTTGCTTCACTCTCATCAGCCTGCTAGATTAAAATGTGTTTTCCAGTATTTCCAATCATCTGAGTTTCCCTTTGTCTTGGCACTTACGGCCCTTGCCCACTGGCTGGAAAGGAACTTTCCGTCACACACAGAACCTCGGTGTGCAGGTGGCACTGGGCCTGTTCCCTCACTGACCTGTTTCTATTTCTACATTATCCACATGCTTTTAAATCGCTGCAGTCTCTATTTTGAAATGCTTATTCTTTTTAAAAGTTTCTTTTACTACTGTTGCAATGTTCTTCTCACTCATAAACTTCATAGTCAAACCAAGTTTCCTTAACAATATTTCATGAACATTTTTATTTAGAATTGCATTGAGCTTATGGATTAGTTTGGAAAGAATTAAGATCTTTGCAGTAACTGTTCCCATTCAGCAGCATATTTTCTTCATGTAGATTTTGTATATTTGTTATTCCTAATTACTTTGCAGTTTTTCTGAGTATTGTCAATAGATGTTTTCTCTAATTGATATAGATGATTTCTCTAGGAAATGTAAAATAGTATATTTGACCTCTGTGGGCTACTTAGGCAATTTTATTCTTAGTGTTTTGTTGATTTTAACTTCATTATCTTATTTTTTAGGAATGACCATCATTACATCTGAAAATAATGATGAGAAGTTTCCTCCCTGAATATTTATACTTTCTTTTCTTCCCTATAATTTATGTATATGTATATATATTTATTGCTTTATTTCATTTGTTAGGTTTGCCAGAACAATACCATGCAAATAAGACTAGTGAAAGAGAGAATTCTTCTCATGTTCCTAAGAGTAACAGGAATTCTCTAAGGCATGATGGTCACTGCGGGTTCAAGCAGATCAGCTTCAGTGAGGACATTTCCTTTCATTTCTAGCTTTTGAGAATTGGAGTGGTTGCTACTGTTTAATTTAGGAAAATGTTAAATCAAATGAGATTTAGAAATATATTAGTTTTTCTACTGTGACCTGTTAGCGTAGTGTAAAATGTTAATAAAATCTTAATGTTGAAGTACAGAGTGGGTCGGGAATTTTTTTTTTTCATGTCCTAGAAGTGATGAATTATGGGCAATGTCTGTCACTTAGTCTTAGTAGAATTCACCTGTAATCCCACCTGAACTTGTGCCATCTTACTGGTGGATTTTTGATTATCTTTACTTTTCCCTGGTCTTTTTCTTCTGGTCTTTTATTTCTTAACTTTTTGAACAAATTTTAATAGTCACATTTTCCTAGAAACCTGCCCATTTTTCCTGGATTTAAAAGTATTATATGAAGTTGTTCAGTCCCTTCCGATTTAAATTGCTTTTCTTGTTATTTTTCTTTTCTCATTCTTAATATGCTTTATATTTCTTGGTCCAAATTTCTTTGACAGGTATTTTGAAAAAAATAGTTCATTTTATCGATCAAATTCTTTTAAATTTCATTTATTGTACTTGTATCAATATCTCTATTTTTCTAGATTTATTTTATATAGTGCTCTTCATTCTGCCTTCTTGTTATAAATATTTAGTTTATTGAACTTTTTGAGTAGCATTTGTTTTTTGAGACAAGGTTTTGCTATACAGTTCAGGCTGACCTTGAACTCACTTTGTAACTCATGTTGACCTTGGTCTTGCAGTGATCCTCCTGCCTCAGCCTCCTGAGTGCTGGGATTACAGGTGTGCACCACTACACTTAGCATTAGCGCCTTAAAAACAAAACAAAATGAAATTGTAGGACCAGGACTGTTTCTCAGTGGTAGAGCACATGCTTACCTTGCACAAGGTCCTATACTTTACCTCCACCACCAAAAAGCAAAGCCTCAGTTAAGCTGAAAGCAGTGGCTCAAGCTTCTAGTCCCACCTACTAGGAAATTGAAACGTTAGATCATTTGAGCCCAGGAGTTCAAGGCAGTTTTATCAGCATAATAAAACGCTGTCTCTTTTTAAAAAGAGAGAGGAGAAGGGAAGCAGAGAAAGAGAGAGAAACAGAGAAATTTTCCCAAGTACTGGTTTAACTGCATTATGTTGGTTTTCAAAAGTTCCTACTTACTATCCAGTATTAAATTACCTCTAATTTTCATTTTATTTCCTATTTAACTGACAGTTACTTAGACGAGTGTTGGATAAAGAATGTTCATATACTATACACATGTACATATATACATAAGCTTATCAATTATTCACATATTTTAAATTCGCCCTCTTTCAAAATTTGTGCGACAATTATTTCCACGGAATTACAGCTTTTAGAACTGTAAGGGACCACAACATCATTGGATACCGATAAGTGAGGTATTGTTATCCCAGGGCATAGTTGAAGACCCAGAAAGACAAGTGATTCACCAAAGTATACACAGCTCCTGAACACCAAATGGGCACTAGAGCCCAGGATCCAGGAGTGAAACTATAACCTGAACACCAGCCAGGTGTCATCACGCTTGCCCTCTGAGGCCAAGCTGCATTAATAATATAGATCACCACTATCTCCAGGAACTGTTGTCATAGTTACCACACTGACTACATAGTCCAGAAGACACCTTTTTGTTTATGTTTACCCAGAGAAGTGGAAGGTGAAATCTTCAAATTGGAGATGCTACTTGAAGACGTGAAAGAGAAAATTGATGAAAGCAAATATACTTCAATTCTCTTTGTTCCTGTGAATTCTTCAGCCATCCCAGATGACTTGGCATCTACACTGTCTTCATCCTCAAATGAGGTAATACGGAAACCCAAAGCCTAATTTTGTGCCAGGAAAGGCAGTGTTTGTGCACATGTAGACTTCTAATGCGTAGATTTGATGAATTCTTTTTTTTTCTTTTTTTGAGATGGGATCACTATGTAGTTCAGGCTGGCCTTGAACTCACTGTGTAGTGCAGGCTGGCTTCAAACTCACAGCAAACCTCCTGCCTCAGCCTCCCAAGTGCTAGAATTACAGGCATGCTCCACTACAGCCGGCCATGAATTCTATTTTACTATTTCATCAACACAAAACTTTCCAAAGTTCCATGAATCATATTATTTACAATGGAACCAGTTTTTAACAATTGGAAATTATTTCAAATGTTGGATTTTGAAATATCTTATTAGTTTAGGATATAACAATACAGTTTAAACTAATAAACCACTGAAGAGCTATTTCTTCTGGATAAGAGCAAAACTTTGATGGATTGTGACTGGAAAATTTTTTCTTAATAGTTTTACACTACATCTTCTAAATCAAGAATAGCACACTAAACAAAGTAGTTATTTCCTTTGGAACTACTTTCGTATTTTCCTTCTCTCAAGTGAAGTTCTTTTGGATTATCTTTATATCTAGGATTGGAAATTCAAATCAATCACACTTTGCTTCTATAGGCTGAACTATCAGAACTTTTTAGACTAAATTAAAATTCAGTGTGGAGACACTGAGTCATCTAAATAATGCTCTTACCTCTCTCCATGGGCTTCAAGTCTCACTCCAGATCCTTCTTGGGCCCAGGGAACCCACTCCCCTCCTTCTCTCCTCATGTTGCTGTATTCCAGTGTCTGGACAACAACTCTCAGAGACCTCTTTCTCCGCTGCCCACCACTCCACCATCTTCCTAGGAGTCTTAAATAAATTACCTTAAAATGGTTGTGCAGTTGCATTCAATATTTGAAGATACGACCTGAAGCTGATATTCAAAACTTGAATGAGGTTTTCGTTCAAACTAACAACAAGATGAGATGATTTATATAAATGTTAGCTGTTCCAAGGAAGTGTGTTTAACTCCTCCAAACATTTTGTTGCCTGGCAAAATCTCAGCCAGTCAAGGCCTCATCCATTCAAGGCCATTCAGCGGTAGGTGTTTGTGTATCTTTGATAGCCAGCTCCCACTTCAAGCAGAATTCTTTGCCCTGCCTTTGTGTTCCCACAGCACTGGGTCTCATTTTTTCTTTGTGTTCTGGTACTCATCTTCATGCCTTGAACATCTGACTAAATGCTTCTTACAGTGAAGGCTCCATACAGGGGCCCAAAGCCATTGAAGAATTTATGGATCTCAGTGCTTCCCAAGCAACCCCCAGGGTTCACAGCGCATCCTCTTGCTAGGCCTGAACTGTGCTAGTGCAAGGTGGTGGAAGGGAGCCTGGGGGTCAGCATGGCCATTTACCCAGTGGCTCCCTCAGGTCTCAATTTGCACTTCTCTCCTTGGTCTCAATTTATGATAATGTTTGTGAAATAATAATTCTATAACTTTGTGATGAAGTAGCCCTGAAGAGAGAGCTTACTAGTAGTCTATGTTACTCAGCATGATTTGATGCTATACGCTAGGCACTTTTCTAGGTATCCAGGCTGCAGTGTGAATAAGGAAGACAAATGATACTTACACTTCCATGAAGGAGACCCGTGCTTAGCAAACAGAACTGAATATGAATATAGAATGCCAGAAGTGTGATGCAGGAGTGACACATTCCACATGACTCTGAAGCCAGATTGCCTATGTTCAAATCCAAGCTCTGTTACTTATCTGTTTTGTGATCTTGGGAGAGTTAGGCAACCTCTCTGTGCCGCTCTGTTTCCTCCTCTGGATAATGGAGATAATAATGCTTATTCCCAGGACTGTCATGCTGTTTAAATGAGTATATGTAAAGTGCTTACAACAGGACCAGCTGTCCAGGCTACTAAGTAATGAGGCCTGAGCAAGGAGGGCAGCATTACTAAGACAGAGGTGGTTGGAGGTGACATTTGATCTGAGTCCTGGGTTAAGGAGGTAACTGGGTGAGGAAAGGGGACTCTGGGAAGGATGATATAATGCCTTAAGGTCATAGGGATCCTGACCTGATTTTGAGTCACCTCTAGTGGTGCAGCAACCCTGACTGCAGGCCTGTGTGTGCTGTCCCCAGATAACCAAAGGCACCCTGGCCAGCTTCTTGGCCTTGCTCATGTGGGGCTGCTTGGGACAGAAGTGCCCCAGGCAGGACTGGCCCCCACCCCAGGGACCCTAGGACCTCACAAGAGAAGCTGACTCAGGCCTGCTGGATTAAGCTGGAGTAACCCTGGGGCAGAGTCCCAGGAGCAGCGGGGGAGGAAATGAGGAGAAGGAGGCCCAGAGGATGCACACCATCCCATATCAGTCCACCTTAGGCCCCAGGAGGACCATGGGAATTCCCAAAGACTTCGCCAGATAATGAGAAGCCAAGTAAAATGGGCTCCTAGGTGGCTCAAGAACTGATTCTAATATGCAAACTTGTCTTTCATTTATTTACTTTTGAACTACTTACCTAAAGGTAAGTGTGTGGCTTCCTAGGACCAGCCAGACCAAAAGGACATTAAGCTGACTTCTGATTCTGGGGCAATTTCTTGTGACCTGGTTCTGGATTCATTTTGTTAATTACTCAAATGTGATTCTGCAGCTGGCATCTTGGAGAATAGCTGGTTCTTGTGTTTGACGCTAGGGCTTCTCCTTGCTCTGTCATTAAGCTACCTCTCATCCTAGGTTCTTAGGCTCATCACAGGAGCATTAGTGCTGGTGATGTTTCCTACTTTTTCAGTTCCCAGGAGAAATGGAGTGGGGGTTCCTGCACTTAGGCCAGCTTCTCTTATTTCACTGTGCCTAGGAATAGCCTGCAGTCTTTTTAAAATGCAGATGCTGACTCCGTGGGACTGGGGTGAGCCTGCAACCACCCTGCACTTCTCTTTAATCAGCTGCTAGGTGCTGAAATGGAGACCACCCTTTGAGTAGCAAGGGTTCCAGAGATTATTTTGTTTTGAGTGAATTAGAAGTAATGGGATTAAAACCCCTGGATCTAAAATGATAGCAATATGAGGAGGGTTACTGTTTGCAAAGGTTTTTGTAAAGGAAAAATAGCTTGGTAAGGTAAGACTTGCCAGGGCAGATGACAAGGACTGTTAAAGGCCTGTTGTTCTCTCTGGAAGATACCTCAGCTCTTCTGCTAATGCAAATCTGTTTTACGTGTCAAGTGCAAGGGAAAACTATAGACTTAGTAGTGATAAAAGAAAACACAAAAATAGAGGGAAAGAACTTCATTTTTAAAATTATAAATGTGATACTGCCACAGAAATCAGTTAAAAATATGAAGAACAAATTTCTAAGGAAAAATATTGCCAGTTTTTTAGCGTATATCTTTACAATCTTTTTCTCCTGCATACATGTTTTTATAAAATCAGGATAATGCCAGAGTTTTATGCTGTATTTTACATTTTTCATTTCGCATTGTGGCCGTCTCTCATCACTTAGAATAACACTTCAGCTTCATTTTAATGAGCAGTTAAAATGCTGCATGTATCTCCGCTCTACCTACTACCATATGTGAGAGGTGTATTTCATTACACAGACACACTCTGATTCATTTAGACAATCTTTTATTGATGGGATTTAGTTTTTCTTCCAGGTATTTGCTATTATAAATATGGCACCAAGTAACAGCACTTACCTGTAAACTTTTATCTGTAGTTGGTTACTTCCTTAAATGAAATTTTAGCATTGCAGTAAGTAGCTCAAAAGGTGTGTGGCAAGCATTCTGATGAACTGGCCGTTAGAAAGTTTATAGGTGCCACCAGGGTATGGGAAGGTCAGTGTCTCCAACTAAAGCCCACCCCATATGCTGTTTCCTTTTTGCTCCACTTCTGCTAAGTGACAAGCGCTATCTTACTGAAAACTGCTCTCATTGTATCTATGTTTGACTATTTATAAAATTCGATCTATTTTCATTGTTTTTTGGGCCAGTCACACCTCCAACATTTAACTTCTATGTTTGCAAAGCTGAAACCACAATTGATGGTTTTTAAAGGCAGACAAAATATAAAGAGAAAATCTTGTCCAGTGTTGAAATCTTGATTTTATCAAGTGCTGAAATACATGAAGGAGCAGAATTAGCATAGGACCCGCATTGTAAAAGTCCAAACCCAGCTCATCTACTTATTCTCCATGTGACCTTGACATTGGCTTAAGTTCCCTGAGACTCTGATTATTCATCACTAAAATTCAGGCAATGCGGCAATGCTGGTGAGAAGTGATAAGAAAAAGACTGTGTAAAGAGCACCTAGCAGAATCTAAGGAACAATCAGCAAATACTGTAGTTGTATCAACCAATAAAAATTACCAAAGCCCTTCAAAAAAACTAGTGGACAGAGGATACCAACTAAAAAGTCACATACCAGAAATACAACCAATGAATAGCACAAGGAGAAACTTTTTTCTTTTATAGCACAATCGCACAACTTTAATTAACACAACTCCTCCTTACTTTTTATTTTAAAGAGAATAAAACAAAAGAGGACAGAATAAAGCAAATCAGAACAGAACAATGCAAGCAACACAGCACTTCACAACAAGACAACCAGATAGTAACAGTAGCTACTATAATGTCTCTTTCTTTGAAATAGTTGAGCATACTTTCATATACAATAGTATCAAACATAACAAAATTGTATAAAACCATTCAGGAGAATGAAAGTATTACAAGGTATTCAAAACCAAAGAACAGAAAATGAACAATGGCTACCATAATACCTCATTTTCCATAAAAAATTTGTTTATACTATCACACATATTAAAATCCAGTAAGACACAACATGATAAAACCAATGGAAACGAAAGAACAAAAGCGTGGTAAGGACTTCAAAGCAAGATGATATTAAATCAGCAAGGCTGCCATAATGTCTTGTTTTCTTCAAAATAGCTATTTTTACAATCACACATAATAAAATCAAGCAAAACAGAATAAAACCATTCCAACCAATGAATTGAAAACATTATAAGATTTCAAAGCAATGTAATGGGGAACCAAGATTACCATAAAATCTTATGTACTCTTACCATTTCTTATACTAGGGAGACCATATGGTATTCATACATGTGCGTTTGATTTATTTCACTTATGAGTATGGTCTCAAGCTGTGCCCATTTATTTATAAATATCTCAATGTGATCATTCTTTATAGCTGAGTAGTACTCCACTGTATAAAAATACCACATCTTTTTTATCCATTCCTCAGTTGATGGACATTTAGGTTGTTTCCAAGATCTGGTTATTACAAACTATGCTGCTATAAATATGGGTGTGCATATATCACTGTGGTACAATGTTTTCAGTTCTTCTGGGAATATGCCCTAGAAGTGGAATAGCTGGGTCAAATGGGACCTCCAGTTCCAGCTTTTTGAGGAATCTCCAGACTGACCTTCACAGTGGTTGCACCAGTCTAAACTCTCACCAATAGTGCAGGAGAGTTCCTTTTTCCCCACAGCCTCTCCAGCATTTGTTGTTGGTACTTTTCTTGATCCTGGCTATTCTTTCTAGAGTAAGATGGAATCTCAGTGTGGTTTTAATTTGCATTTCCCTAATGAGTAATGATGCTGAACATTTTTTCATGTATTTATTTGCCATTTGTATTTCTTCATCTGAGAACTGTGTATTCATCTCAGATGCCCATTTTTGGATTGGGTTTTTTAATTTCTTGGATCTGATTTTTAAAAATTCTTTATATGTTCCTAGACAGAAGTCCTTTGTCTCAGGGACAGTTGACTAGGAATTTTTTCCAATTTGTGGGTTTTCTTTTCACTATGCTGGAGATTTGACTTGCAGAAACCCTTTAATAAGATGATCCCAGTTATTGATTCTGGGAAATATTTCCCATGTGGTTTGATTCCTGTTCATGAATTATCTACCTACTGCTACGTCTTCAAGACTTTTACCTAATTTGTCTGCCAACATATTTAGTGTTTCTGTTTTAATATTCAGATCTTTGATCCACTTAGACTTTAGCTTAGTATATGGTGATAGACATGGGTTTAGTTTTAGTTTTTGGCATATGGAAAGCCAGTTTTTCCAATATCATTTATTAAAGAGACTGTCATTCTTCCAGTGAACATGTTTGGCTCCTTTATCAAAGATAAGGTAGCTGAATGTGTTTGTAGTTGTGGTTGTATCTTCTAATCTATTCCATTGATCTTCAGGTCTATTTTTATTCCAGTACTATGTTGATTTTATTACAGTAGCTTTGTAGTATAACCTCAAGTCAGGGATTGTGATGCCTCCTGCCTTGCCTTTGCTGCTTAGAATTGTCATTGCTATTCTAGGTCTCTTCTCATTCCAGATGAATTTTAGGGGTGATTTCTCTAGATCTATGAGGTATGCCAGTGGTATTTTGATTGGAATTGCACAGAATCTGTATAACAATTTTGAGAGAATGGCCATTTTAATAATATTTATTCTTCCTATCCATGAACAAGGGATGTCTTTCCATTTTCAGAGGTCTTCTTCAACTTCTTTTTCAGGGTATTATAATTTCCCCTGAATAGATCTTTTACTTCTTTTGTTAGGTTAATTCCTAAGTATTTTATATTTTTGGATGCTATTGTGAAGGGTGTGGCTTCTCTTATTTCTCTCTCAGTGATTTTGTTGTTAGTGTATAGGAATGCTATTGATTTTTGAGTGTTGACTTCATATCCAGCTACATTACTGAATTAATTTATTGTATCTAGGAGTCTTTCAATGAAGTTTTGGGGGTCTTCTATGTAGAGTATCATGTCATCTGCAAATAATGATATTTTAATTTCTTCTTTTCCTATCCTTACTCCTTTTATTTCTCTCTCTTGTCTAATTGCTCTGGCTAGTGTTTCCAGCACTATGTTGAATAGGACTGGTGATAATGGACATCCTTGTCTTGTGCATGATTTTAAGGTAAAGGGTTTTAGTTTTTGGCTATTTAATATGATGCTGGCTGTTGGTTTGTCATAGATAGCTTTTATCATATTGAAGAAAAGATCATGTATTCCAATTTTCTGTAGGGTTTGTTTTATCATAAATACGTGTTGGACCTTATCAAAAGCTTTTTATGCATCTATAGAAGTGATCATGTGATTCTTATTTTTGGCTCTATTGATATGGTGGATTACATTTATTGATTTATGTATGTTGAACCATATCTGCATTTCTGGGATGAATCCCACTTGGTCATGGTGTATAATTTTCTTGATGATTTGCTGCATTGTATTTGCCAATATTTTATTGAGAATTTTTGCATCTGTGTTCATTAGGGAGATTGGCTTGTAGTTCTCTTTTTCAGTTGGGTCTTTCTCGGGTTTTGGTACTAAAGTAATATTTGCTTCCAGGAATGAGTTAAGAAGAATTACTTTCCTTTCAATTTCATTGAAGAGTGTCAGCATTAAGTCTTTGTATTTCTTGTAGAATTCTGCAGTGAATCTGTTGGGCCTGGGCTCTTCTTTATTGCTAAGGATTTAATTACATTTTCAATTTCATTAATAGAAATTGGGTTATTCAGCAGTTTTACATCTTCTTGACCCAGTTTTGGTATTTTATGTTTCTAGAAATCTGTCCATTTCTTCTGTGTCACTGAACCTGTGAGAGTAGAGGTTTTCGAAATAGGTATTAATGATCTTCTGTATTTCCACACACTCTCTAGTGATTTCACCCTTTCATTCCTTATTGCATGAATTTGAGTTTTTTCTTTCCTTTTCTTAATAAGGTTGGCTAGGGGCTTATCAATTTTATTTATTCTTTGAAAGAACAAACTCTTTGATTCATTCATTCTTTGTAGTTTTCTCAGTCTCTGTTATTAATTTAAACTCCTGTTCCTGTTGCATGAAGTATTGTTTCCCATCTTTTGACTTTCAGTCTATGAGTTTCCTTTTGGATTAGATGGCTTTCTTGTTGACAGCATATGGTTGAATGTTGTTTCTTGATCCATTATGCCAGTCTGTTTCTTTTAATTGTGAATTGAGGCCATTTACATTAATGGTTATAACTGTTATTTATTGGTTTACTTTTGACATGTTACCTTTCTGCTGTTGCTTCCTTATCTTTCCCCTCTGTTTAATTGTCTGCATTGCTTAGTGGTTTTTTTTTCCTATGTCTATCTAAAATGTCTTTCAGTATTCTTTGCAGGGTTGGCTTTGTGATCATGAAGTTCTTCAGCTGTTCGTTGTCATGGAAATATCTTACTTCTCCATACATTTTGAAGGATAGTTTTTCAGGGTACATCAGTCTGCATTGGAAGTCGTTTTTCTTTAGGATCTGAAATACTTCACTCCATGCGCTTCTTAAGTTCATTGTTTGTGTTGAGAAGTCTGCTGTGATTCTGATAGGTTTTCCTTTGTAGGTGATCTGTCTTTTCTCTCTAACAGCTTTTAATATTCTCTTTTTATGTTGTATTTCTGGGATGGTGATTATTATATGTCTGGGTGTAGTTTTATTTTGGTTATGGCTATTTGGAGTTCTATATGCTTCACTGATCCGTTTGTCAGTTTCCATTCTTGTGTTTGGGAAATTTTCAGCTATTACTTCTGTAAACAGCCTCTTGATATCATTTGTGTTGTCCCCTTATTTTTCATTTATCCCTATCAATCTTATGTTGTTTTTCATTGCATCATCTTGCAACTGTTGAATTATTTCCTGATTCCTTGTTATTTTTTTTAAATTTTATTTAAGGAGGAAAAAAAAGCAGAGAAAGGGTACAAGTTATATAGATTTACAGAAAAAATAAACAGTAGGAAATCACTAGTTAATGGATTACATATTGTCATCTTAGAAATAATTGTTCAAGTCACAAAATTAAAGCTTGTAAAGTGGACATTCCAACAGTGAGACTGCAAACAGTTCTGTTCAATGATCCAACAAAACTCAATGATATCATTATCTATCTTATACACTTAAATATACATGCAGTTATATCATTGAGAGCACTTTCTTTTCCTCTCTTTTGTACAATGACTATTACACATTTTGGGTTTTGTTGCTCCCACAGTTCTTATTACTTTTTTGGAAGGGAGTAGAACCAAATGTGACATAACAGAACAGAGTCAATCAAATCAAAAGGGTGGACATAATAGATAATGTAAAAGCATAATACAAGGTGATCAATAATGGTTACCATAATGCCTCCCGCTATCTCTAATAGAATTGCCTATATTATCAGTTATAATAAAATTGAACAAAACAGTAAAGAACGAAACCAACAAAACCAAAACATTGGAGACATTATAGGTCTTCAAAAGTAGATAATAGTCAACCAGAATGGGCGTCATAATGAATCTCACTATCTTCACAGCTGTTGCCTAAACTTTCGAACCTGGTATTATCAAGCAAAACAGAATAGGGGGACATCAGTAAAAAACAAGATGGTGAGAGTAATACAGGGCTTTAAATCAAGATAATGGAAAGTCAAAGTGGGTTACTATACTATATCCTGCTATTTTTTATTTATTTTTCCCTTAATTAAAAAGATAAAAATAAAAAAGTAAATGATGAAGTGGAGATTGAGATAAAAGAGGGCATAACAGCAAAACAGCGCAGATCAAAACATAACCATTTAAGCAGAATAGTGTTTCATCACAAGATAATCCTGACATAAAAGTAGTTACCATATTGTCTCTTTCCTTGAAATCTTTGAGTATAACTTTGTATACCGTAGCATCAAATATATCAAAACAATGTAAAACAATTTAAGAGAATGACAGCATTACAGGGTATTTAGAATCAACTAACAGAAAATGAACAATGGTTTCTGTATAATCTCCTTGTCTTTAAAAGTTTTTGCTTATACTATCATACATAATAAAATCCAATAAGATACAACCTGTTTAGACCAATGGAGACAGAAGAACAAAAGCTTGATGAGACTTCAAAACAAGATGATACTAAATCAGTATTACCTATTAAGATGTCATTTTCTCCAAAATAGCTGTTCCTATCATCCAATCTTCTCTGCCTCATTTCTGTTGAGCTCTTTTTCTGTCATTAGTTGTCAGTTTATCGTCTTCATTTTGTTTTCTGCTCCATTCATTGTGGCCTCTCTGCCACTACTTCTGGATTCTTTGCATTTTTCTTTTTTAGAATATCCTGCAGTATTCTCTGTAGAGTTGAATTGGTGGTTGCATATTCCCCTAGTTCCTCTTTATCCTGGAAGCACCTTGTTTTTCCATCAGTTTCCAGGGATAGTTATGCAGGATATATCAATCTTGGCTGGAGATTATTATCTTTCAAAGCTTGAATTATTTCCCCCCATGCTCTTCGTGATTTGATGGTTTGTGCAGAGACATCTGCTGTAATTCTGATGGGTGTTCCCTTGTAAGTGGTCTGTTTCTTGTCTCTGACAGCTTTTAATATTCTGTTCTTGTATTGAATTTCTGGAATTTTTATTATTATATGCCTGGGTGTTGCTCTGTTTGGGTTATAGGTGGCTGGGGTCCTGTATGCTTCATACAACTGAGTATCTTTACCTTTTGCTAAATTAGGAAAATTCTCCTGGATTATTTCTGTGAGTAGCTTTTGTAGTTCATTTGTTTGTGTCCCTACTTCTTCTTTTATGTTCTTAATTCTTAAGTTATGGATCCTCTTATCATCTTCTAGTCTTTATATTATTGCTGTTTGTTTCTTTGTTACTTTTAAGAAGTTTTTCATTTCATTCTCCCATATTACGAATCTGTCCTCCAGTTCAGATAGTCTGTCTTTAGTTTCTTTCAAGCTGTTATGCCAGTTTTCGATAGAGTTTTTAAGTTTCCTGGTAATCTCTTTGAAACTGCTTCACGTATTCTATGCTTTCTTTATTTTCTCCATCAAACAATTCTCTCCTCTTTTTCTGTTCTTCCATTCCACCATCTGTTTTTTCTTGGGTGGTGCTTAGTATTTCTCTAACTATTCTGCTTATTTCTAGCTTCAGGTCATTAATAACTTCATTCCTGAACTCATCTATGAGGCTTTCTAGATGGCGCTTTATGTCTATTGGTGTGGTGTCCGCTATTGCCTGTTTCTCAGGATTGGGGGCCGAAGGGCCTTTCTTGTTGCTCCCTCTTCCCATATTCTTTGTTCCTTATATATGTAAGCATATATAGGAGGCCCAGCTTCCCTCCCTGTCAGCCACAGCCTGATCGAATTGTGCTGGCTAGGTGTTCCCGCCCACCGCAGCACACCAGGAAGTTGCAGACCAGGCAGCCTATGCGGGGCCCGCCCCTCCAGGTCACCTTCAGGTGCTGGGATCTGGGTTGTGCTAGCCTACTGGGTCTCAGCCAGCAGCGTCACGTAGGCTAAGCACTTCTCACCAATCCCGCCTGAGGCGGGTACATGGCTGAAGTCGCTGCAGTGCCCCACTCCCAGAAGTCTGCCCAGTCCCAGAATGTCCTCCGCTGGAGTCTCCTAAACTGCGGAAGAGTGTCAGTTTCTCTCACTCACCTCACCGCAAGTCAATGCACAGCTCCCCGCCTGTCCTGCTTTCAACTCCGTTCGCCGATTCCCGTTCTCAGAGCTTCCGCACGTCTCTCTCCCTGCCGAGCCTATGTAGACGCAGCCACCGCGCGGCAGGAAACCCAAATCACGGCTTCCAATGGCACAGGCTCCAGCTTCCACACTGAGGCTTTTCTGTTCCTGTTATAGCACCAGGATTGCATTCCCAGTTGGTTTCTCTCAGCCCAGTTTGTTCTTAGGTCAGCAGGGCATATCTCCACTTGCTTATGATTCCTTACTCCACACCATTCCTGAATTCTAAGCTGGGTGTTTCAGAGAGCCTCCGTAGCTGCTGCTATCTGTCCGCCATGTTCTGATTCCTTGTTATTTTTAAAAGATCTTTCCTTTCCTGTTCACTAGCTGCAATCTTATCCTCAAAGTCTGAAATTCTATCTTCTCTTTCGTTGAGGCAGTTTTGACAACTTTCAATGGAATTTTTTATTTCCTGTATATCTCTTTGAGTCTGCTTCATGCATTCTGTTTCTTAAATTGTTCATTCAAGGTTTCCATATTTTTGCATTGTCCCTCTAATTTATTAACTATTTCTTCTTTAGATGTGTTCAGCATTTCTTCCATTACATTTATCATTTCTTCTTTTACCTGGGAGATTATTTCTGATTTGAGTTTTTTTATAGCTTCCCAGAGTTGTTTCTTTATTTTAGTTGATATCATTTCAGGCATTTCAGGTGTATGGCTTATATTTTCTTTTATGTACATGGCTCCTAGGCTTTCTTGGGATGGGCTAGAGATTTGAGACTGCATTTTGGTCTTTCATTTTGTCATTTTCCTATATTTCCAGGTTTTGAGCGATGGTCCACAGCTCTCCCTGAGCTAGCACAAGCACACTGGAACTCACCTCATGTATCCTCAGTTCACTGGATTGATAAAAGATCACTAGGTGTGGTCCAGTCAGGCCCGTGGGACTCCCCGGAGCCCCCTCTGGTGTTTCAGGCAACTCCTTACATTAAAAACATTTCTAAGTGACAGTTCCTGGCACTGTGAAAGTTGCAGTAGAATTGAGCCATTCACATTGCAGGTGGCTCTGTAATCTATAAAATTCAGGGAAAACAATTTGGCAAAAACCTGCCCTTCCACAAACATTTTCGTGACCTCTGGCCCAGATGTTTCCTTGGGAAGTAATTAAAATGTGGAAAAAGTTCTGTGCTCAAAGATACTTGCACCAGCATTGTTTATAATGGCAGGAAAAGTACATTTATTTTCTATTTACAGGAGGCATAAGATCACAGTCAGAAATACCTGACAGGAGGTGTCAGCCCTTTCAGTGAATTAGTAGAATTATTTTGTGTTAAAAATGGACACAGCCAGTTGTATAGGACATACACATTCCCTAAACCCTGTTTTATTTCATAGCTGAATACATTTCTTTGGAAAAGCTTTTAGAATTCTACTAACCAGTGGTGAGATTGACTTGAAAATTACCCGCTGGCTGGGGGTGTGGCTCGGTGGTGGGGCACTTGCTTAGCAAGTGCAAGGGCCTGGGTTCCATCCCTAGCACTGCAGAACAAAACAAAAATGAAACATCTTCCTAAATCTGTTCATCCTCTGGTGGAGGGTGGAGTAATCTGAAACTACAGGAAAGGTATTTTCTAATTTGCACCCAGATTTTAAAATCTGGAGAAAGAAAAAAGCTCACCCTGGACTGAAGCTTTGTCTTGAAGCCCAAGCTGTGAGAAGCCCAGACCATGCCAGATACACTGGCGCTAACGTGTCCTCTAGCCTGCCTCTGAGGCCGCTTCTATAAGCGATGCTTAGCAAAAGCCTGGTGTCCTGCCAGTGAGTCATCCTGGCCTCTGGGGCATGCTGGGCTCTGTGAGTGCAGCCTCGGGGATGAGTCACATCTTCCATCACAACCACCTGTGTGTGTGTTTTGTGGCACAGGAGGACCCCAGCGGTGCATCGGGAAAGCAGCAGCATGCAGAGATGGTGGCACCGAATCCAAGCTGTGCCTTCTGCTGCCGACTCCTGGATTGGTGAGGGCTTTCTGCTGCTGCAATTCCAGGATGGGTGGGAGGTGGTCTTGGATAACACCCGGCAGCAGCTCATGGAAACACTGGCCAGTGAAGGGAGCATATATCTCAGACCCGGGCACCAAGCCCAGCTTCTCTCCCAACTTTACAGATCTGCTAGCAGTCGTTTTTTTAGCATTGGTTTATTTATGCGAGGGAAAAATCAAAGTCCCTGGGGAATTTTAAAATAATATACAGACTTCTGCTCCACCTATATGTAAGCATCTCCAGGAGCACAGTTCTGGTAAGAACCAAATCTTTCCAGAGGATTCATAAGCACTGTGGTGAGGAATCACAGTAACATCACAGGAGGGTGGTCCTATGGGCTCTTGGAGCACCGCCCAGAGAGGGGATTCTTATTCTCCTGCTGTAGACCAGCTCCCTCTGTCTGCTCCCTGAAGCCAAAGCCTTCCCTGTTGGGTCCCACCTGTCCCAGTCTCCTCAATCCCAGAAATAAGCCTCTGTTTCTCTTAGGGTTGATTTTCTTCTATTTCTAAGCAAGAAATCTCCCAAATCCAATGCGTAAAATCCTAAGGAGAGATCCTGAGCATTTTTGGAACATGTATTAGATCAACTGTTAGCCCGTCTGACTTCACAATCATTTGTAGCATCTATCAGTCATGAGTGGTGCCAGCCTGATGGACTAAACAAAGAGTGGCTAAGTCACCTTTGAGAGGTCAGGAGTCCCACGGGGAGAGCTGTTCAGCAACTACTCTTATAAGTGCACAGTGAGCTGTGATGGATGCAGAAGGACAATGTCTGAACGACTGCATTTCCAGTTAGAAAACATTACCCCCAGAACGGGCACTTGCCATAGTGTTTTATTGAGTTTCTGCCTCTAAAAAAAGAAACAGCATGGGGTCTGTGCTAAAAACTACTGTGTCATCTGGTGCGGCCCATTGTGTCAAACTGCCTTGTCAGACCTGAGCAGTGAGCTCTCCTGTAGGAGGGGCACTCGGTAAGGGCACTCACCCAGTCCTCCCAGGACTACTGTTCCTATTTATTAAGGTCTGAGTTTGCATTTTCAAAGAAAGTTTTAAAGTACAATAAAAACATTTTGAGGCTGTTGGTGGTGGCATACACCTGTAATCCTAGGTACTCAGGAGACTAAGCAGGAGGATTGAAAGTTTGAGGCTAACCTGGGCATTTAGTGAGAACTTGTCTCAAAACTGACATTTAAAATTAAAACATTTAGAGTACACATTTAAAGTACTGAATGTTTTTATTCTGAATTCCTAGTCTAGACCCTATAGAACCACTTAAATACCAACAGAGGTACCAACGTTCCATACTAAATGTTCTCCCTCTCTCTTCCTCTGTCTCTCTGTCTCTCTGTCTGTCTGTCTCTCTCTCTCTCTCTCCTTCAAGACAGGGTCTTACCATGTAGTTCAGGCTGACCTTGAACTCACTATATAGCTCAAATTGGCCTCAGACTTGCAGGGATCCTTCTGCCTCAGCCTCCCCAGTGCTGGGATTATAGGCATGCCCCAGGGCCAGCTAAATGTATTCTTTTTTAATGGACAAGGCAGAAAAAAAGCACAACCAAGCACATCCAACCAAGTCAGTGGATTCCCTGTTGGACTGATGAGGAGAAAGACATAATTTACAAATTGAAATCTGGGTAAAGCATATAATTATTGAGCAATTGTTAACTGAAGGCAGGGCTATGTATATCCTCTTTATTCTGTCAGAAGATCAGATATCTCTCTGATGGGGGATGTATTCTTTTGTCTACTTTGCTGATGTACAATTTGTGAATTGAATAATATAGATAAATAATATACATTCATCTCAATGTAAACATGGTAAATGTAATATTTATCTTTTATATTATTTTTGATGTAAAATGCTGCATTTAAGAGTCTATTTTAGCTACTTTATCCAGTTGAAAACAGCATTCTCCAGTAGAGCTGCCCTCAGCTATTATGTTTGGACAGAAAAGTTTCAAAGAGCAGACCAATTCATACACTGGGCTGCACTCACTTGAGCAAGTTCCAAATTTTCTGCTTCGGAGAACAGATGTTGGAATGCGGCAGGAGTGGAGGGTGGGGACAGAAAATGAAGTGTGAGAAAATATGTGACTCAGAAGGGCAGCATGTTTTTCCAAGAGGAAAGGGCCTGGCTCCCAGTTCCAACCCCTCGAGCCCCAAGCAGGGTCCCCCCCGCGCACACACACCCTCACACATCAGCGCTGCACAGACCCAGGCACAGCCGGTGTGTGGAGTTTGTTGACTATCACAGTTAATATCCCTAGTTAATACCCTGCCGTGGGGAATCAATCGGTTTCCCTGTGCCAGGATTCTTTGTCTTGAAGTTCTCCGAGCTCAGAATGCGCAGCTTTCCCTGGGCCTGTTATTTTACTCCAGGGGCTGAGTGAGGGCCTGGTTAAGAACTGTGATTCATTAGAATTCCTTTAGCAGAATTAGGATCTCTGGGAAGGAAGGGGCTGGAGCTGCACACAGTTCGGTCTCTTGATAAATGCCATGGTATTTGCTTCTTTCTGATGCCCCCTGGTGACCTTGTACTGTATAACTAAAATTGTTCCATGTACTCAGACAGGTAGAGCCCCGCAGAGACCCACAAAACCCACTTTTTGGACATCTTGGATACATTTAGCAGTACTTAAAGAGCTAAGTACTGATGTGTAGCATAGCTTCTTCGCTACATAAAAACTAATTTTTAGCCATAGGTGTGAAGAAAACATCAATGTTTATAGTTGCATACTATAATTTTCTATTTTATGATGTCTATGTGATGATTAAATATTATCCTTTGTGGAACAAAACATTTATTTTTAATGTTTTATAAACATATTCTTATCAGGCCAAATTGTGCTAGATGTAATTTCATACAAGAAGCTTTCCAAAAGGACCAGGGAGACCTCTTAGTTGAGGATGACAGGCCACGCAGACATTAGTCCAGGCTCTGATATAAGAAATTTAATGTTTCTTTTTGCCATTACTTTCCCTGTCTCTATTAGAAATGTACATAATTTTATGAGATCTTATGTAACTTTCTCTAGGAAGCAAAAGATGGAGAGAAACGGTCTCAGAAGGATCAACTGTGGCAGGTTTTCAATCATCATCCATGAAAACGTGCTGTACCAAGGTGCAACTCTTGGTAGGTTGAGGGGCTGGGGTTGTGGGCACTCAGCCTTCAGGGTGCCTCTCTGTGGGGTTCTGCTCGTGCTAGGCTCCAAGTTGCTGCCTGCTACTCCAATCTCATACCACATACTGGGGTGATATATATATATATATATTTCCAAATGTATGCGACTAATAACTAGATGGCTTTAAATCAGATGTGATTAAGTTGGGTGAAGTGCCAGTGCCTATACCTAACTGGAATCAAGGGCTCCACGGAGCTAGTCGGGACGTGTCCTCAATCTCCCATCCTCCTCTTCCTGCGTGACCCATAACTGCACCTGGCAAGGTCACAGGCCACGTGGGCGTTGCTGCCAACTGTCCGTAAATGTTTTGTGGAAGCAGAGATCTGGGAGGAGTACAGAGGGCACCAGAGCATGGAACTCACTGATTTTAGTCACAGAATCCTTTTTCCAAAAGTAGTTTAAGCAGAGCAACAGCCTCCGGCGGGGCTGCCGGGGTGACAGGTAGGTGGGAGAGGTCTTCTGAGCCCGAACAGTGAGGAAACTGGCAGCCAGAGAGCTGGCACAGCCACTTATGTTCTCCCTCCCTGGCTCTCAGCCTTGCGTTCCACTCAGCATGCTGTTAGGTCTCACTTGACTCCAAGCTCACTCTCCGTAGGTGGTACGTTTTCAAAGAATAACAGCAGGCTTCCTGGATTTAACACTTAGTATACCACATGCTATATCACAGAAAGGTCAAAGTGTGGTCAGAGGGCCTTGAGGTTCCCTTGAGACCTTTCAGAGAGGACACGCACTCTTCCCTTTTGCCTGCAAGGCCAATATTGCAATAAATTGATGGAGATCCAGTTACACAACCCAGCTGCCTGCTACCCGGCCAGGTAACATACTCACCATTCTTTAACGATACTCTTCTCCTTTCTTTAATTTCAGAAAGTGAAGTTATTTTCATTCAAGCATTTTTTGTTAACATGCAGTTAATTTTACAATCTTTATTTATTCAGTTTTTAGAGAGAGGGTCTCACTATGTTTTTCAGGCTAACATTAACTGTCTGGACTCCAGCAATCCTCCTGTCTTCAGCCTCCCAAGCAGCTGGGAGTAGGCATGCACCAGCATCCCTGGCTTCTTATTATTATTGCTTTAGCACTGAATTGTATCCCCTAACCTTTATTATATTTTAAACACATAATACAATGTTTCCTAAATGTCTCAGTTTAAAACTCTAAATAACATCCTCAAAACTGCCCATTCAGTCTAGGGAAGCTCTAAATGTGAAAGTGATTTGCCATTTACATATCAAAATGTCTTTCTCAATCCATCTGCAGCTGGCTGACATTGTATGATAGCTTTTCTCCATTTCAGGGTTAGAGTTCTACCTCAAGTCTCTAAAATGATGTATGTTATGATATTTGGTAAATGAAGCCACAAAAACACAAACACTTTAGGGCCCTCAATTTTAAAAGTATAAAGGTTGTGACTGTTGACACAGTGTACGGCATTTATTATAATACCCTTATAAAGTAGGAAGTAGTCTCTTTATTTCACAGACGAGGAAATGGAGGCTCAGAGAAGTTGAATAATGTGCCAGGGTTGAAGAGCTGGTGATTACTTATCTATTGCTGTGTAACAACGCATCCCAGAATTTAATGGCTTGAAATCATGAACCAGGATTTTGGGAGCGGTTCAACCGCAAGGATCAGGCTCAATCTCTTCTGAGGTTGCTGTCAAAATGTCTGCAGAGGCTGCAGCCTTCTGATGGCTTTGTCTGGGGTAGGAGGCTCTGCCGCCCACACTTGGCCTCTGGCAGGAGGTGTCAGCTCCTTGCCACATGCGCCCCCAATCGGCTGCTTGCGAGTCATTATGACCCAGCAGCCAGCTTTAGAGCAAGTGATCTGAGGGAGGTACCTGGAAGACTCAGTGTCTTTTACAGTCCAGTTTTGGATGTTTTATGCCATCATTAATACTTGTCAGAAGTGAGTCACTAAATCCAGACCAGGTTTACAGAGAGAAGAATTAGGCTCTGTTCTCTGCCCCCTCTGATGTGGGGATTAAATGCAAGGCCTCTTCTATCCAGGAAAGTCTTCTATCTGCTGAGCCATACCCCTCAGCCCCAGCTCCATCTTTTAAAGAGAATGCAAAGAATTTGTGGATATACTTTCAACTGTCACAATGATAGAGCCAGACTTCAACCCAGGTGTCCAAATTCAATCACTTATGATTCAGAGGTACATGCTTCCTGGGTCAGCCCTGCGCTCCCACACTCTGGCCTTCCCTGGAGTCCTCCACAGCCCCAGACTGCCCAACAAGCTCCAGACTCGTGCCAGGTGCATGAGCTCTCTGCTGCTAGCCTCTCAGGCTAAGGGGGCAAAGTGAAGCTTCGGATTCTCACATGGGTTTAAGAATATGATATAGAGAAGAACTACCTTTGCAGTGGCCTGGATGACAAAACCTAAGCTCTTGGCTCTAATAGCATCTGAGATAAAGAAAGTGGATGCATCAGAGCAACTCTGGAAAACAACTAGAAATACAGGATTGCCTGACAATTCAGCAAGTCACATTCCCACAGATCCCCTCATTGGCATCTATATGTCCCCAGCACAGTTTGAGACTTTCATATCTGAACTGTTACTTATTAAAATATCTCTCAGTGTCAAGAGGGGACCACAAATGCTACCCCTATGCTGGCAACTCCCCTTGGTAACACACCTGAAGAGGGGTGCATACCGTGCACGTTAGAACCCTACTCTCCACGACGTTTTATGACTATCAAAAACTCACTCTTCTTTTGTGTAACTTGGGCTTTTTGAGGCTGTGATACAGGACCCAGCTTCTCTGATTCCAGCACTGGAGCACAGCACAGTAAATGTGAACACTGTGAGACTGACATTCAGAATTCTCCAAGAGTCTCCAGTAAGGACCCACTGAAAGGTGAGAGTGACTTGGGGCCTCCAAAAGATGGAAGTAGAGACAGCTGTTCCCAAGCCATAAACTATATGTTTAATATTTTCTTTTTAGAATTTCATTATAGATACAACACCCCAGGACAATATTACTTAAATTGTGGAAGAGATGCCTTTGTCCAGCCCTGCTCCTTAGATGAAAATAAAATTTCTGCACCTCGTAAGTACATCTCCTGCATGGTCCCATCTATGTCAGCAACCCACCTCCAGTGCGGGAAACCCAGAGGACACTGGCCACTGCTTTCTCAGCAGGGGCGGGCACTATGAGAACCCAGGGGTAAGTGATTTTGAATGTGCTTTACGTGCTACATGTGCTAGAAGTGCTTAGGTACAAGTCAGCAGCACATCATCAATTCTGGCTAGACGAATGATTGAATAATCATCACTTTTAATGATGTCCAAAGCTTTCCTATCCTCCCTCCTGAAAGTCAGCGCATGACTACTTCCTCTACTCCTTAGACAACACATTGCTAATTCTTTATGTAAAATCTGGCTGTCTTTAAAAAAAAAATTAAAACCCCACAAACATTTATAGAAGTGACTGAAGATATGGCTCCTCCCTCCAAGAGTTTCCAATTGAGACTTATACCCAAATGGGGGAAATTCAAGGCAAAACGTAGTACTAACAGCAAGGTCAAAGTGTGCTACTAGAACTCAGAGGAAGAAAGGACACCAGTACCTCCTGTTTCCCCCCTGAATGACAGTCGGGCCGGCTCTCTCACAGGGCCGCGTCCTTTCTCTCACACCTCACACTCTTTCCTTCTGGCAATAAGAGTACAGAAGGAGAATGTTTCTCACCTTTCCCAAATGCCCAGGCCCAAGACTAAAGGATGTTGTTTACCTCAGTGATCTCAGTGGTGCCTCTACCTACCTGCAGCTGACAGATCTACCCATTTGTCAAAGAGTAGCCGTCACTAAGACTGCAGAAGCTACAGGGTAAATTTCCTTTACTCTCTCCAGTCTTTGGACCCATTATTCCGAAGCATTATGAGAAGTATAACTAAGTCACTGAAATGGGAACACCCTTAGAAAAATGTGGAGTGGCTCAGAGGGAGGCAGCTTTTTCTTCAGTGCTGATAAGGAGCCTTCCAGCATTTAAAGCTGACAGAAACGGAGTGGGCTGTTACGGGAGGCCAGGCCGTGAGCACCATCTGGGAGACAGTGTGCTCTGTCTGATGCTGCAGATCTGTAGACTGGCCCTCAACTGGGCCCTCTGGCCTGTGTCTCTTTTGGAGCTTCTACATTTTCAAGAAGACCCAAAGTTACATTTGGAGACTACCAAGGATTAAGATGGAGCTCGTTGGTGCCTTTGTTCTTCACCGCCCAGCTAAGCGGTCAGCATGACTAAATTTGAACGTTTTGGCTTCCATCTTGTATGTTCGAAGGACAATCTCTCCTAGTTTTCCTTGTCTGATGGGACCCCCTAGAAGGGTGTGAAGCTGGTTACTAGACATGAGTGAGTAACACAGGGCACTTGGAGCAGGAAAAGGAGAAGACAGGGAAAGGAGGGGAGAGAAGAGGACTTCACAATGAGGAGGCAGACTTCCGGACCACCGACCTGTCTCTCTGCCTTTCCCTGGCTTTCTTGCCTTCATGATGACTCTGCTACATTTCCTTTTCTGTTCAGTCTGTGTTTCCTGGAATTGCCTTAATAACACAATTGTAAATGACTCCTAGGATCCTTTCTCCTAAAGTTGGAGAGGATTTCAGGAGCCCATATCCAACCTCTTGGAAGTTATTATCCATTCATTTACATCAGGTGAAGTAGCTGAGCTTGCAGAAGTCGGACAACATCCAACAGTGAACACTAGGGAACTAAACTCCTGGCCTCTTCTGCTGATGAAACTCCTCTTAAATTGAATTTCTTTTTAAGGAATTTAGAATACTTGACAGAAAATCCCTTGTTTTGTCACTTTTCTTCTATGATTAAAATCTTAGAAAATATTTAATTCATGCTGAAAAGGAAAGGATACATACCCACCAACTAGGGATCATTTTTGGTGCTGTGAATTTAATTATAACTAACATTTTCAGCTTGTTCAAAACCAAAAGAGCCATGTTTCCAGGGAGTGAATTCACAATCCTTTCAAGATGAATGGGAGCCTGCATTAGGAAAGTAAGTATCCATGAGAGCCCATCACTGGTGAGGGGTAAATAATGTGTTCATGTATTATCCACCCAAGATCACCTAGAGCATAAGTTGAAGGACCATGAGTATAACCAAAACCTTTCTAATATTCCAATCATTCACTTTTTTTTTGGTCTTTTTGAGACAATGTCTCATTGTGTAGTTCAGGTGGCCTTGAAATCACTATGTAGCCCTGTATTCTTGGGAAATGTTACTTACCTTCTCTGTGCCTCCATTTACCCCTATGTAAGTTGGGAGTAAAACAGTTTCAAATTCACTGAGAATGGAGTCAATACATATAAATACTGAGACTCGGACTTGGCTCATAACAAATACTCAGCTGAGCTGTTATCAACAATGGCTGTTATCAATTCTGTTGAAAGTGATGACTAATAGGTATTTGCAGAGAACAATCTGAAGCCTTTGCTCTTCTCACGGGCCCATACTTCCACATCTTGCCAGTTTTTTTATTATATAGGGCCCCTGACACAGAATCACTTCTCACTGTGAGGAAGATCCAATGTGCTGAGCTGCACAACTAACTCATGTTAATGTAGTAGAGGCAGAGGGGTTAGGGAGGCTCTGAAGTCACAGCACTCAGAGTGAGGCTTTCTAAAGATGACCTTGCTCACAAGTGTATGTATCAAAATAATTTTAGCAGAAGAATGATGTGAAAGCGGCAGCAAGACAGACCTGCAGACAGGCATGTACTTGTGGCAGCCCTTGGGGCTACCATTCATGGCTGTGAAAAGGCTAACTCCCAGACTGCTCCTCACAAAGACTATAGGACTAGCCCCTGCAGCTACAGAGGCGGGGTCCCCATTCCACCTGTTTAGACTCAGGATCCCCCCCATTAGAAGGAGTCATAATTCTAGGGTAGTCTAGGGGGCCTGCTAACTTAAAGGAGTGCTTCTATTTTCCTGCAGCTTTGGCCTTTTGCTGTATGTGTTCATTGATCCTAAAGTGATCTCAATCCAAGATGCCTATAACTGGCAGGTTTTTTTTTTTGTGCACATTTGTTTTATAAATGTTCAAAGCAGCATGTTGGCCCCAACATAATTAAAAATAAATAAAAATTGTGTGGGAAGGCTTGCCTTTCTTGTTGCTAAGAAAAAGCCCACTGATGGAAGGATAAATCACCATGATTATGGTAATAAATTGTTTTGAAGGTCAGCCCCATGATTCTAGGAGAGCGATGTTGTGTGTTCACGTCCTGACACCTGACTCCACACAGAGAGCCACCAGACCAGAGCTGAAAGGAAGGTGTGCTTTAGGTGTGTTTTACACAGAACCAATGTGCTTTTGCTTTCTAGAAGAAATGTACAGACCGACAGTGCAGATCCTGCAATCTTCCCTCCCCAATTTCAGTCCTGCATAATTTCTGGAAGCAAATCATTATATGACTTCGATAGCCTCAAAAAAACAGAATCTAAGGTGAGGACTTAGAAAAATATTTATAGAATCCTTGCAGCTTGTATGTTTGGTTTTAAGGACCACAGCACTGTTAGCTTTTAAGTTTTTCTAGTTTGCGGTTTAAGAAAATGCTCTGATTAAAACAATTTGCACTCAGCATTAACGTAAAGCCTTAGCAGCCACATGGTTTGTATTACTCCTAAACTGGTTCCAAGGCGCTGGAGAAAGTGTTTTGTGGGTGGTGCCTCAGTTGCAGGATTCCCCTGGCCCACATTGGAGGGCTGGAGTCTGTTCCAGTGATTCTGGGGTTAGGGCTGCCAGCAGTTTCCTATTTCAAACCACTAACCCTAACCCCTAGGTCACTTTCAAATGTGTACACACACACACACACACACACACACACACACACACACACACACACTGTATTCCTGCTTGCTCTGTCCGTGCTTATGGTCTCCAAACCTCTCCAATGCCCCCAAGAGCTTTTGTCTCTCTCTGCAGTAGGCAAACATCCCAGCAGGTTGCTGACCTCACCTCTGACTCATGCTCATCAATCACGTGCTGATCTCTTTTCTCTCTCTTTCCCTAACACATATATTCCATGTCAGACTGATTTCCTAGGAAACCAACCCACAAAAACAAAAATAAACTGTGTGGAAAACAGAATGCTCCAAAAATCTCATCTTGCAGTATTTAATAATGGGAGAAACTAATTATAAGAAATATTAGTAAGTTTACATAACTAAAGTATGTGGGCTTTTCCTTTGTAGATTTTAAACTCAGCTTTGGATCATGCCCTAAACACAGCAAGCATTTTGAAAAAAACTACTGATCAAATGATTAAAACAATTGCAGAAGATCTGGCCAAAGCACAGAGATGGAGGAATCAATTGAAACACTAAGCCAAGGCAGCTAAGTTTAAAAAGAAAAAATATGCGAAGAGAACTTGATCAACGCCCTCCCTCAAATATTTTACTTGTTACATAATTTAGAAAGATGTCTTTTTAGAGAAAGTGCTAAAACCATAAAAGGGTAACACAAAGTATTTAAATGGGGTGGGAGGACCTCTGATTCTTAAAACCAAAAGAAACCAAATCAAAACAATAAAATTTACTTTTATGTATTACTTTGAAGAAAATTAAAGTTTGTGTCAGTGAAGATGTGGAAAAGAATTACTCTCATATATTTTTTGGTGGAAATATAAACTGATGAAATCTTTTAGGAAGCAAATTTGTTCACACAGATGCTCCTTGGTTTATGAGATTTGTATCCAGATGAATCCTAGTAAGTTGAAAATTTATATAATAAACCTAACCTACCCCACATCACTGCTCAGCAAAACATTTACTGACAAGTGTCTGTTGTTTCCGTGTGACCAAAGGATGGCTGCCAGTGCCCAGCATCGGAACAGGATGATTCTGCCCAATACTCTAGCCCAGGGAAAGATCAGAACTCAAAGTAGAGTCTCTACTTAAGGCGCATCAATTTTATACTACCATAAAGCTGAAAAAAGTCCAGCTGTTACAAGCTGGAGACTGTGTCTACCAAACTGTACAAATTCTAAAAGCACTTACCTTCTTACCAGTGATTCCACTGCTAGCAATTTCCAGATGACTCAAATATTCCACCATAGGGCTGGGGATGTAGCTCAGTGGCATAGCACCTGCTTGGCAAGTCTGAGGTCGTGAATTCGATTGCTGGTACCAAAAAAAAAAAAAAAAAAAAAAAAAAAATCCAGCATACAAGAGCAAGGGCCACTGGATCACTGGTAGTAATATCCGCAAGGGGAATGAATCTTAAATACAGTATAATGATTAATAAACAATATTCTGCAACCAGTCATAAGAATGAGGCAGATTATGACCCCCTCCAAAAAAACAAGATACCTAACAATATACCCAGCATGACCTAACTTGTATATATTTTATTATAGGGCACATATATTTTCTGAAAAGATACACAGAAATCAAGTGGCCTCCAGGACATAAAACCAGGGGCTTGGGGGGGAAAGAACGAATTTCTACTTTTGTTGCAGATTTCAAGGGATCAGAAAGGCCAGTGGGGGAAAAGGTTTTATTTCCAGGATTTTAAACCGTACTTTGACCTAGCCGTCTGCAGTGCTGGGGGTTAGAACAATGAAAGGTTCTACTTTTATACGTTCGGCTGAGGGGTTGGTCTTTACAAACTGGGGTGGGGTGGGGCAAGCAAGGTACAGGAGCGAGACAAAGCAGTTAATCACAGCCTCGAAAGAAGACAGAGCCTCATGAATCCTGGAGAACAAGATGACATAAACTCTGTTTACAGGACATAGCTGCCCATCGTATCTGTACCAGAACAGGAAGTTCTTTAACTACAGGAGAGAAGGAGAGCTTTAGAGAGATCACTCTTTAAGTCCCGCTTCACTTTTTCCTTAATGACGCTATGACATCTTTACAATATTATAAAATTACCTTTAAAGATTTCTTGAAATCATGTAAAAATGATAGTCCTACATTAATGAAATTTTAGAAAAAGAGAATCCATTAAACTGAGAATCAGGGATTAAATTTGTAATATGCCCCATAGAAGGCCAGAGCAGGTTTTTGACTTAGTCGTTCAAAAGTTATTCATTACCTCCTTAGTAACAGCAGATTTTTGTTTCTTTTCCCCTCTCCTGATTGCACACCACACACTCTCAGTAAAAGGTTTCCCAACCCCCAGAGTCTGGCTCTGCAGGGACAAGGGAGCTGAATATATTCCTGCTTCAGATTTTTGTGCCAACCAAGGCAGCTGCTGTTTGTCTAGGTGGCTAGAGAATAGGCTATTTTTAACTTTGGGCTTTGAAAGTGTTTTGGAGTATCTGGGAAGAGATAGTGCAGAGGTCAGCTGGGAGATAACTGAGTGTGTGGCACGATAAGGAAGAGGGCAAAGGCAATGCTCCAAGAGAAAAGGGAGCTTAGAAGTGTTTTCTGTTACATAAAATTTGTGGGATGTCATTTTTTTCTTCTGATCCCTAGGCTTCGTTTCTTTTTTTGAGATAGGGCCTCACTATGTAGTGCAGACTGGCCTCAAACTCATGGTGATCCTCCAGCCTCAGCCTCCCAAGCGTTGGGATTACAGGCATGTGCCACCACGCCCAGCTGGGTCATTTTTGTACTGAGCTTCTGTGCTAGACTTCAGGAAACCAAATCAAACCAGAATAAAGTCACTCATGTGCAAGTGTCACTTTGTCAAACCTTTATAGAAATGTGTCATTACTTTTTTGATTTAAAAACATGGTCCATCTCTGCGTTATTAAACCATATTCTAAATGTAATTTTATATTTTCTTGATTATTTGGGAACAGTATGAGCAACCAGTGCAAGGATCTAAACCAGAAATGAAATGGGACCATGCCTTGAAGGAGTTCTGAAAAGCGCCAGACCCTGATTTAAGAGGGTAATTTCAAACTGACTGACTTTGTACTGTCTGTTGTTTCCTGCCTCACCATGTCAATTCCTGTAAACACTTCTTCTAATTTTGTTCCAGTAATAAACCAGAAAACCTAGCTTGTTAAGTAAAATTGTATTTATAAAGCTGTGAGTCAGGGGCTCAGCACTGCCCGGGGGCAGAGGTGGTGCAAACACCTGGCAGCAGTGTGGTGCCGGGCTCTGCTGGAAGTTGCCAGAAGCAACAGCAGATGCCAGACTCAGTGAAAACAAAAAGGACTTGGTGGGAGGCTTTCTATCTCCTTTTTAGGAGAAAGTTCTAGCTATCCACTTTAGTGAACTATTAGGTTATACAAAACTCACCTTTTTGTCATTCTTTATATTATAATCTTATTAATGAATTATGTAATAGATCTAATTCATACTAAATATATTTATTTACATTTATTATCCAAAACAATTGTTTTGGTAGCGACTTTGTTATATACAGGAGCAAGATTTTTATTTCTTTGATCTTAGAAGAAATTATTTGCATTGCATCCTAATAGGATTCACAAATATGGAGGATACAAAATATGGAGACATCACACCTTATACCATTAAACCCCTGGAATCCAGGTCTTTAGGGGCTCAAATCCAAGAATTTTGTGTCTTTGTGAATTGCTGCTGTAAGCCTGGCCCAGTAGAAGACAAGGGCCTAAAACAGGATTCATAAAGATGTTCTCCTTAGTTTTTGGTAATACTGTACGTTTGAACAGTGTGAGCATACTGCACTTACTGACCAAGTAAATTTCAAAAGGAAGCAGCACCATGCTTAAGAGACAGTGTATAAGTGATTTCAGTTAGTCATAGCAACAAATCCATCTTGTTCACAGTCTCTGTGGGGGGAAATGAGCAAACACTAAGCATTTGATGAGCTGATTCTCTATCTTGAAGATTAGTCTAAATATTCCACACACGTCCGAATCCTAGCAGCATATTCAAGGCACTCAAGGGTCTCAGACAAAAATGAAGACATCAAAGAGCAATCCTCAGTGGAGATGTACTATTCTAAAGAACCATTATGAAGGTAAAGATTTAGACAAAAGGCATTCCACACTCCTGAGTATCAAGTTTAATAATATAAAGACATCATTTTTTCCCAGAGCCATAGCCGAGTTTGTGTTGTTCAAGGCAGTCCTTCAATTTCCTGCCCTCCAACATATCCAAATGCATTAACCTACTTAAATAGAAAATTAAAATGATCTACATGGAAAAATATTTGTATTTCAATGTACTCGAATCTCTGCTATAATGCTGCCCCAAAAAATGTGCTGCGAGGGGCAGACCACCTCCTCTGTTCCTGCCCCCACCATCAGTCCCACTGATTTTTCCCCCTAAATTAACTTAGAAATGTAATGAAGATGTCAAAATAACCCCATATGGGAAAACAACAAAATGATATTAACACATTCATCTAGAAAAACCTAACAGGAAGTTTTAGATAAAATATTAGTAATTTACATTTGGGTGAAGTAAAGATTACTTCCACTACATATTAAATACACAAACTGGGTATGGAAATGCGTGCCTGTAATCCCAGCACTTGGGAGGCTGAGGTGGGAAGATTATTGCAAGTTCCAGACCAGCCTGGGCCACAAAGTGGGCTCAAGGCCAGTCTGAATTACATAGCAAGACCCTGTCTCAAAGAGACAGGAAAACAAAAACAAAAACAAAAACAAAAATCTCATGAATTAAAATAGATAAGGAAAAAAATACAAATTGGTCAATAAAAGAAAATCTAGAAATACAATAGAATACAAATGGAAATTTAGTCTATGATAAAGGTGGTACTTTAGGTTAGCTGAGCAAACAGATTACCTAATAAAAGTGGTACAACTGGTTGTTCTCATTATGCATATCTAAATTGTACCAGTAAACACACAAAAAAATAACTGGCGGTTCAGAAAAGAATAAAGTGAGATCACAAGTTCTGCATCAGTTAGGGTTTTATGTGGGAAATAAACTAGGTATTTCAAGGAAAAAGGGCTTTAATAGGATTAGGTCTTTATGAAACCACTGAAAAAGTCAGACTATCAGACACTGAAGAGCCACGGCCATATCACCACCCGTAATCCAGAGGACAGGAAGCTACGGCTGTTGCCCCGTGGCACTGCCTAAGCCACACCTGGGATCACTAAGACTTGACGTCCAGTTGCTGCAACAGTGCCCTGTGTGCACTGGCGCAGCACAGAAGATGGCCTTTGCTTCCTTATTTTCAAAATCTTGACCAAATGCGTATTACTGACAGAATCTAAGCTGTTAAGAACCCTGTGTAGAGGCTGTAAAACTTCACTCTCTGCTTTTTAATTCTGTGGAACATGAGGTGGGGAGGCATGGAATAAATATACACCAAGCGATAAAAGACAATGTCTAACATACACCTTTGCATTAACATTAATTTCACATGGATAAAAGTAATCTGTAAAAAAAAGAATCTATCAAAGTATTTTACAACAAACCATAGGTAAATTTATAATTGTAGTGAACAGAGATTCTAAATACAGTATAAAGCCAAAAAGAAAAGTGATATATATCTTTATATTTAAGTGGCAGGCCAGGTATGGTGGCACATGCCTATAATCCCAGCACTCAGAAGGTTGAGGCAGGAGGATTGCTGCAAGTTCAAGGTTAGTGTGCCCTACAAAGTGAGTTCAAGACCGGCTGGACTGCAAACTGAAATCCTGTTAGAAGAAAAAGAAAAAAAACAAAGAAAACAAAGAAAACAAAGCAAAGCCAGGCACATACAAGGGTGTAGCTCAGTACTCAGTAGTAAAGTGCTTGTTTAGCAAGAGTAAAGCCCTGAGTTCAATTCCAATCACCAATAAATATTTGTAATGATACCTGTCAATATTTTAAACACAAATCCTATGACAAGCTATGTCACCGCTAGGATTTATATTACACAAATGTTTGTGTAAGTCTGCAAAAGTACATACCCATGTAATACAGAATTATTTGTCAGAACAAAACTCTGAACATGAGTGACACATAAAATTATGGTCCACCAAATGACAGAACACTATGAGGTCAAGTAAAAGGAGAGATCTGAAATGAAGATGTTACTTTTGTATAACACAAACTCATTTAAGGAGACAGCCTTTAATTATCTAACTTTATACATATTAATTGTGCTGTTTTTGGAAGAGTCAGTAGGAATTCCCTTGGTGGGAATTATGGTGCTTTCTGTTCCTTTGTAACCCTGATTTAGTACTTTTAAACTTTCCCCTCCTACCTAAAAACAAACAAACAAACAAACTTGGATACATTTTGTAACTATACTTTTATTTTATCTAAGAACATTCAAGATTTTCGGTTTTGTAATTTAAACATACATAATTTCAAAATTACATAGAACTGTGTTCTTTAGAAGTACTTAGAAAGCTAGTGTACACTGTGAAATCATTCTATTATTAAGTTATAAAGACATCAAAAATTTCAGTTGAAAGACAAATGGTATTTGTAGGAAATTCTATCATACATACACATTTACAGTTTTTTATAAGTTCTTCATTTAAAATCATTCTTTCCCAAAAACTATACTTCAGCATGAGACAAGTAAGTATTTAACAAGTAATTTGTATATACACAAGTGGCTGTGACAGATTACTCATAACTCTAATATATTTTGCTCAAAGGTAAAAAAATTTTGTTTAGAGAGCATTTTAATATTTATCATCTACAAAGCAGCAACAATATTTAAATTATTAAAAAATGTCAAATTCCATAATACACAATCCTAAACAGTCCCTTAAGAAATGTAATTGAAAAGCCATTATTGCATAAAATATTTACACTGTTTAAATTACATAATAGCATAATCTTATTTCATTTTCGTTGAACATATAATAAAATCTCTTTAAAAAAAAGCTACTCATCCTTAATAAAGGAAACTTTATCCTTGGGTTTATTCAGCATCTTTATATCATCCAACAGCTTTTTGGGTGTTAAAATGTGTGTAGAACCTGTTAAAAAAAAAAGAGAGAACTTTTCAGAGCCCAGAACCTAAACTGATTTTCCTTAGCTTAATATACTGTCATGTCCTTCAAATCAGCAAAGTGTAGTAGCCTGCAGCATTTTAGTAAGATCTCTGTTGACATCTTCCGAAATCTCCCTGTCCTACAAAATTTCATTCCTTTACCACTGAGCATACTCAGTAATTCCTCAGAAGCACTGCTCAATCCTAGTGTTTCTTCTGTCTTGTACTACACGTTAGTATACTAAAAGCAAAACTTGGCATTTTTTTCCCTCAGAATTGCCACAGTGTCACTCAGTATTAGGGAACATCTAAGCAGTGTTGCTGATGTTCAAACTGTACTTCCCTGGAGGAAGAGAGTTTATCTACTGAAGGCACTGACTGACATTTTTTTTTAAGACAGGGTCACACTACATAGATCAGGCTGGCCTTGAACTTACTATGTAGCCCAGGCTGGCCTTGAACTCGTGATGATCTTCCTGCCTCTACCTCTCAAGTGCTGAGATTACAGGTATGTGCCCCACCATGCCCAGCTGACTGACATCTTAATGCTCCACTCCATACAGGTCTTGCCAGTGCCAGATGTGCCCACAAAATCAAAATCTTTCTGAAGTACAAATGCATTGATGTGTCAAAAATTATTTAATGATCAGATCAAACAAAATCATAGGGTAAAACATTTTAAGGATAAATTCATTTCCCTCAAATCAGAATACTTAATAATAAAGTTATTAAAAAGATCAACCAGGAAAAAATTTCGGCAAGTCAGATAAAATACATTTTATGGATAATTTTTTTCATTCAATAATTCAGTCTTAAACATATAACACAAGTAAAATTTATGTGTATATTTTTGCATTTAGAATTTGTTTTAAAAACAGAAAAGAGGGGGGATTTAGCTCAGCAGCATAAGCGCCTGCCTTGCAAGCAGGCAGTAGTGAGTTCAATCCTTGGTACCGATAAAAAGGAAAAAGACAAAAAAAAAAAAAAAAAAAGCAGAAAAGAGAAAAACAAAAGTCTTACCAATAATAACGTCACAGGATTTATATGCCTGAGAAATTTCATAAGCACAACGCATTTCAGAATACGTAATCCCTCCAATTACAAAAATAATCAGCTTTGATCCATTTTTTCGGTCTAATTCCAGGTAATTAGTTCGGGGTTTTTGGCGAGCACTAAAAAGTAAAGAGCAAAAAAGTCAAAACACTACCAAAACCACAGTGCTAGAAGACATAAAAGCCCCTGAAGCTAGTGACTATCATGCTGGACAGTGGAGACAGAGAATATTCTCATCACTGCAGAAAGCTCTATGAGATAATATAGCTCTAGAGCATAAGAATTACTTTTTTTCTTCACTAGTAACTTCAAGCCTTTATTTGAAAAATAATTATTTAAAAATAGACATTTACATACATTTATAAGTAAATATATTAACTTATAAGCTATAAATCTGTGCTAGTATACAAAAGAAAGTATTCAATGATCATTTTATTGCACATTTGGAAGCTACCGTTCCAAATGAGATCTAAGGCCCTGCAATAAGGATGCCACAGTAAACTTCTAATAATGTTCTCAGCCTGGACTCTGGCAAGATCATTTTCATCTACCCACCAACTCAAAGAGTGGTGAGACTTTAAACAACAGGAAAATGAGAAAGTAACTGGTTTTGAAAGATGAAACATGAACAAAATATACTTTTGTTCCTGCACAAAATAAAGCAAGGGCATACAAAAATGCAAGTTTGGTTTTAAAATTTTCAAAAGAGAAAAACTGAATAAGAAAGGAAAAAAAATCAGAGAAAACACTGCTGAAAAGTTATGTAATTCAAGCATATTTGAATAATAAATACAACTTCCAAAATGGAATGGTCACTGAAAAGAGAAAATAAAAAGAATTTTAACAGCAATCACAGTTTAAGAGAGAACTGCAGAATTAAAAACTAAGTCTGAAGAAAAATTTTCACAATGAAACATAAAAGGAAGAAATAAACATGAGATATGAAGACAAAATAAATTTGAGAAAACCGAGCATACAGAAATGGCAATATTTGAAGAAGTTTTCAAAGATGAATTCTCAAATTTAGGAATAATCCACAAGGAAAGAAAACAAATCCTTACATAAATGTAATGTATATCATTTGGAGAATATCAAAGGTAAGAAGCATTGAAGAAAGGCAAATTATCCACAAAGGACATGGCTGACAGAAAACCCTTCCCCCATCATCCTGAGGGCTGAGACAGCAGAATATTACCTAAAAGTGTTGGGTAAACAGAACTGTGTATGTAGGAATTCATAACTGGCTAAAGCTGGTAGGGAAAAACAAGGACCAAATGAAGAGCCTTTCAAAGAAGCAAAACCATAACGACTACCAACAGTCCACACTGAAGTAACTTCTATAGAAACAGTTTGGAAGGAAGGTAACTGCCCACAAAAAAAGGTATAAGGGGTGGTGAGTAGTGTAACTGAATAACATACACACACACCTAAATAAAAAATAACAATAATGCTGATAATTAAATTTGGAATTAAAAAAGATGAGTTGAAAAAAATAAAGTACCTGGTAACATTTAAGAATCATTTGGAAAAATTAAATGTTTTTTAAAAAAATTAGGGCTGGGGATTTAGCTCAGTGGCTCAAGCCCTTTCCTGGTAAGCACAAGGTCATGAGTTCAATCCCCAGTACCAAAAAAAAAAAAAAAAGGAAAGAAAACGTAAGAGTCATTTGGTTTGCTGTGGATTGGCCTAAGGTTCTTGTGTTGTTCAGGAAGAAGAAAAAGATATTAATCAGTCTCAAGCTCTGTTGAGATGAATATGTGTATTAAAATTTTAAAGATAGTTGTTATATGAAAAAAACACAAGACTACACTACTTCCAAACCAGGAGAGAAGGGGGGAAAAAACTAAAGAGAAATTCCTCAGTCCAGAAAAGCTCTAAACTCAATACATGTAAATGTACAGGAATGCTCAATGCAAATTTTGATTTCAGCATGTGGAAAATAGATGAACTGTGATACTCATATAACTGTACACCAATCAGCAGTGAAGATTTATATATCTATGAATCTGGGATAAATTCCACACACATAATATAAAGGAAACATGGCAGGTGCAGGAGGATAATATATATTAAGACATCTTTTACATGAAGTTTAATAAAACAGTTTAGTTTTTTTGTTGCTAATACAAAATACTCAACATCTAAAGTTAAAGGAGGAAAGGTTTATTCTGGCTTACAGTTTATAGAGATTTCAGTTCACAGTCAGTTGGCTCCGGGACAGGGTGGCATGAAGAGGGGCATCCCAGAGGAGAAACAGTGCACAGCAACACAGGGCCGGGAAACAGCAGCCAGCAGTGAAGTAGTAAGCAGCCAGCGATGGCAAAACTCTTTTTCTGTCCCCTTATATTCCATCTAAGTTACACACCTTAGGGCAGTAGCGCTCACATCGGAGTGGGCCATCCCGTTAGCCACACCCAGAACTACGCCAAGCCAATCAGTAGACTAATTTAGTAGTCGCACACCCTAGATCCACCCACCTTCGAAAAGTCCCACTATGACTCCTTGAGAACTTGGGGGGATATCTAAACACAAGCCATAACAGTAACATAAAAAGGACTCATGGTCATGGTGGAATAAGGTAAGTTAGGAGAGTCCCTTCCAACAAACAAGTATATAAACCGAATGAAATTCTGAGAAAATCAAAACAAATTTTAAACACCCCCAAACCAAAACATTTCAAATCAACTAGAAATTGACCATGGGAAGACAACAAACTGAGCATTTACTTGTGAGTATCTTTTAATTTATTAGGTAAGAAAGGTCCTGGTCAATACATGACCTTCTAGTCTGAGGCTACAACTTACCTCTTCCCCAATCCCAGCTGAGAAAACTACTGCTTTATTGACTTAAAGCTGACACTGAAAAGTAGCCTGGAAGACCTCATTCAATTGGACTGCTACTGGCAGGATCACCAAGTCTTCATGTACTGCCAGTTAAAAAGGTGCACCTGGCTCAGAGCAGGAAGACCTGGTGGTCTGGTAGCTTAATGGTACACTTTAAACTTGTGACGCACTGTAAACAGGTCAGAAACTTAACAGGAAATCTTAAAAGTGAGTAATCCAATGAAGGCCAAGATAAACTTGAGCATCATGAGCATGTTGGACTATACATGTGCAGGGAAAACCTCAGAACATCTAGGGAAAAAAGAGAAAAAAAAAAATCCCAGAAGATTCAAGCGCTGGCTGTATTGGAATACATTCCTTAATCCACTCAAGACAATCTGCAGAGAAGGAACACTGCACAAACTCTGAAGTTTCTCTGTATATTTCAATTCAATTGCTGACTTCTAAACTACTAGGCACCGAGGTAATCACTGCAAGTCAAGTTAAAAAATTAAAATTTAAAAAACTCAACAAAGATATTAATGGCTGCATAAAGAGAGAGTAAGCTTCTGTAGTTTAAGTCCATACATATTACTACAAAAAAAAAATCAGAGTTATTCTTTTTTTTTTGTATGTTTACCGGTACCAGGGATCAAACTCAACGACCATACACTGCAAAGCAGGTGCTTATGCCGCTGAGCTAAATCTCCAGCCCCAATCAGAATTATTCTAACAAATTATCTAAAATTCTAACAAATTATCTAAAAGGTCTAATTCTTAATCAAAAGCAGATATATAAAGAACAGGGAAGTATGACTCATTTTATGGGAAAAAGGAGTTATATAAACTGACCTTGGGTAGACCAGATTTTGGGTTGAGCCTGTACTTTTTTTTTGGTACTGGGGATTGAACTCATGACCTCACGCTTGCCAGGCAGGTGCTTACACCACTGAGCTAAATCCCCAGTGCAGTCTAACTCTTTCTTTCTTTTTTTTTTTTTTTAGTTTTTCATTTTTATTGGTACCGGGGATCGAACTCACGACTGCCTGCTTGCAAGGCAGGCGCTTATGCCGCTGAGCTAAATCCCCAGCCCCCAGTCTAACTCTTAAGCACGTTGACCACCACCTTTTGTACTTGAGAAGTTAAAAGACATTCAAGAGTAAATGCTCAAAAATCAGATCCTAGATCCAGATTTTGAATTTGGTAACTTCAAAGCAGTTATTACAAGTAAAATAAAAAGTTAAGAAAAAATATGCTAGTAATGAGAAATGCAATTTAGGGCTGAAGATATGGCTCAGTAGTAAAATGCTTGCTTAGTATCAGTGAGGCCTTGAGTTTGATATTGTGCATCACTAATTAAAAAAAAGAAAGAAACAAAGAAATAGAAGCTACAAAGGAAACAAGTGGAAATTCTAAATATGAAAAGTACCATAACTGAAATGAAAAAGTCACTAGATGAACTCAAAAGCAGAAGTGACACATCAGAAAAATTAGTGAATCTGAAGCTAAACAGATACTACAAAATCCAAAGAAAAGAGAAAAAAGATGAAAGAAAATAGAGCTTCAGTGACCCATGGAACAATGCCAAATCTTCCAACATATGTGATAGGAATTTCAGAAGAAAATACAGAAAGAACAGTTGAAAAATAATGCCCCCAAATTTGATGAAAATTAATTTGCCAATCTAATAAATTCAACAAACTCCAGGTAGAATAAAAATAGAACAGCAGCCAGACAGAACATAGATAAACTGCTGAAAGCCAAAGACCAAGAGACAATCCTGTTTAAGATACAACTATGGGTAGAAAAAGCATAAAGACATAAAGGTTAATAATAAACATCAAATTCAGGATAGGGAAGAGAGAACAGGGGCTGGGGATATAGTTCAGAGGTACAGCACCTGCCTTATAACTACAACACCCTGAGTTCGATTCCTGGGACCCCGGGGGAAAAAACAACAAGGAAGAAAGAATAATAAAGTCAGAAACTGATATACAAGGAAGTTAGAATTGCATTTATAATTTATTTGTTGGGCTCTGGGTTAAGGGTATGCGTTATAATATTCTCTGTATCTTTCTGAATGTTTCAAATATTTAATCACACAAAAATTACCAAAAGGGTTAATGTATCTACTATATAAAAAAAAGAGAGGAGACTTTTTTAGTTTCATGTTTTTTATAATAAAGTACATTTTCATGCTGTTTACTAGAATTCATTTAAAACAAGTTTACAAAATTACCTCTTATGTGACTATAAAGAGAACTGCCCAGTAGGAGAAACTGTACAGCATTTTCAGTTCTTCAGTCTGTAGAATCATAATAAAAATTTCACTGACTTTTATTTATAAGTTTTACCTTACAGCTCCAGAACCATTCCACACTGCTGGACACTGGGAACAGTATGGCCATTCTTTTGAATCTAATCTATTATCAATAGCATCCTAAGAAACAAAAGAGTTAACACCATAAGGAAAATGTTGTAAATTCAGGACTTTGCTATGCATCAAGGTCAAAACTTGTATTTACTACTAATGAACATTAAAGAAACAAACATTTTATAAAATTAGACCTTCCTTTGAAACCTACAAATACTGCTTTAAAAACAATGCAATCATTTACTTCTTATTATTACTAATTTTTTTGAACCAGGGATCAAACTCAGGACCTTGCACTTGCCAGACAGGCACCATGACGCTGAGCTATATAGTCTGGGTTCCTTGAACTGGGTATCATCTTTTTTTTTTTAAACTTACTAAACCAAAATGTACTGCAGACCTTTCTTCAGTTAGATGTCCTTGCTTTGGTTTGAGGACCATTTAGCTCTAGTGTGCTCATGTTTCTAATTACTACCTCCTCACCTACCACCAAGGCCTTGCCTTTCAAAGCACTGCCTCCAAAATATACCTGGCCTAGGAATACTCAAGACAACTCAGTGAGATGTGGGAAGTTTTCTTTCCTTTCAAAAATTCTTCTTTTTTTTCAGTGTTACACTTTATGCTATACTTAAGATATATATATATAAAATACACATATTAGATTCACACTCATATTTTTAGTAATCAGGTGTGTATGATCAAATAAGTCGAGGCCACTGATTTACAGCATGATAATGCAAGTGGCATTGACAAGTGAGCTCAAGGAGTGACGCTGTACCCACATGTAAGTAGAAACATAATTTTTACCTCCATAATGTCTTTGATAAAAGGTGTCCATCGAGAAAGTTGAAAAGTTTCTTCTGCTGACCGATCCTTTCTTAATGGTTTGCCTTGTTGAGACTAGAAGAAAAAGTTGAAAATCATGATTTTACTCAGTAATATGATTATTATGCTTCCTACAAAAGATACTGAACTTACCAGCCAATTAAAGTAAGTAGCCAATTACAACAGCTGGCATAAAATATAAATTCATTAAAAAAGTATACTTAATTCATATGGGAAAGATAAAATTTTTAATTGCTTAATGATAAAAAATTATAAGGTGATATTAAGACTATTCACATGGATTGCCACATAAAAAACATAATTAATGCAAATCACCACACATGAACAATGTAAATTTCTTACTTGGGGAACAATGGGAACACCAAGGTAACTCCAGTTTCGAATCATGTCACTTTCATTTTCTATCTTTACATTCTGGATCAACCTGTCCAAATTCTCTTCTGTGGTCCCTTAGATATGCAAAAACATGAACACACAATTACATAATTGTTACTGCAATCAATTCTAGGTTTTATGTAGCATTCATAAAGTTTTTAAAAGAGCAGACAGTTCAATCATAGCATCCGTTTAGTCTTCTCTCAATTTCCTATTTTTTTAAACATATACCTTAACTAACTCTGACTTAAGCCACTATACATAAGTTTTCAAAGATTCTCTTAAGATCAGTTTTAAATCAATAATTAAAAAGTGATTTTAAAACTGGGTATTTTAATGACTCATGACAATTTCCATTACCATTAATACTGAAGATATAAAGCAGAATTGCTCTTATTTTGTCACAATTATCATGATTTTTGTTGAGTAGAACTGGAAGGAGCACTCGCATAGCATCTTTCACCTTCTGTCCTTCTGCATCAGTTCCAAGTGCCAGGTCCTTAATGAAAATAAAATAGTCAGTGGTCTAAAATTCAAATTGAGTCTTTTGTTAAAAATACCCCTTTCTTTCTGGGAGGGTCCACTGGATACTGAGCCCAGGTCTTCACAATGAGCTACACACCCAGTACTTTTTTATTTTGCTAAATCACTAAGTTATCCATGCTTGAACTTATGATCCTCCTCCCGAAGTTCTGAGATTACATGCATGTGCCATGCATGGCTCTGAAAAGTACCTATTATTAAATCATCAAATTTTAATGGAACATTGATAACATTTCATAGGAAAATGTGGACATCACTTTTATACCATTGTAAAAAATTCAAAAAATCAATCAGAGAAAAAAATCATTAATCCTAAACACATGCTATTCAAGCCACCAGCCACATGTGGCTATTGCATACCCAAAGTGTAGTCAATCTGAATAAAAATGTGCTATGGGTGCATAACACTGCATCTTGAATACTTGGTATGAAAAAAAGTGTGTAAAATATCTCACCAGTAATGTTTATATTGATTACATGCTGAAATAATATTTTGGGTGTATCAGGTTAAATTAAACATATTATTAAAATTGTACTTTTCTCCTTTTAACTTTGCCATGTAGCTACTAAAACATATTTTCTTCCTTTTTGAGATAGGGTCTTGCTATGTTGCACAGACCGGCCTGGTACACTTGATCCCTTTGCCTCAGCATCCCCAGTAGCTACAGGCATTTGGCTTTACACTTGGTTTTACTAGAACCCTAAGTACATGCCACTTGCATCTTCTAACACTTTTTGTTAAGAGCATGATGTTCTTATCAGTTGAGGCATTATATAAAAAGCTTAAAACAATTAAAATGTGCCTACATTCAATGCTGCACTTCCTGAATTAAATCCTGCCAACAATGTCAGCCCAAAATAAGGCTCCAAAAACTTAAAACACACCATTCAGCCAAAAATGCTAATCGCAGATGAGAAAGGACTGCTATTACATAGCTGCTTGTTAAGGCTGACAGGTGCTGTAGTTTGGACCTGGACTGCTCCAAAAAGGTCTATATGTTAAAGGCTTGACTCCTAGTGCGGTGCTATTGGGAGATGGTGGAAACTGGGGCTTGTGGGAGGTCTTTGGCTCACTGGAGGCTGTGCCCTGATGCTTATGTAGAATCCATGCCTCCTTCTTTCTTTTGCTATTCGGCCATGGGGTGCACAGTTTTGCTTTGCAGGTTTGTTGATTTTAGGCTTGTGGTAAGATAGTGCTATCATGAAATGCTATATCACCACAGCCTAAAAAACAACAAGTTCAACCCCCAAATTACAAGCCTTACGCACGTTTAGCATCTACAAGGTACTTGATCCCCAATATTAACAACAAAAACAAACAAAAAACAAAACTGTGACCTTTTATAAGTTTCTTATCTCAGGTGTTTATAATCATAACAGAAAGCTGACTAATATAGTGAACTACTATGCATTATATACTGCATTGGCAGGTCTCCTTTTACAAATCTATAATTCTATTAAAATCAGTGGTTGCAGTGAGCAAAATTGTGCATTTTAACTTATAAAATTTATTCTATAAACTTCTTATCAATGTAGGTATTTCTGACATCTTACATACTTGTTCAGTTTTGCAGAGCTTTTCTATATTAAGCTTGAACTTATTCATGCAATCTTCTGCTAAGTTAAGATGAACAACTTGCTGAAAAACAAAAGAAACATTATTTAAAGCCTTTTAATTATTTTTTTGGCAACTAGAGTAATTTGACGAGGATGCAATATGGTAAAATGTATAAAGTTATTTTGATAGAGATTTGTAAAAAAAAAAAAAAAAAGCTACAATAGTGAAAAACTTTACCTGGCCACAGAGCTTAAATGCTGTTAAGTTTATTTATTTATTTTTGGTGCCAGGGATCAAACTCATGACCTCACGTTTGTCAAGCAGGCACTTATACTGCTGAGCTAAACCTCTAGTCCAAAACAATTTAAAGACGCACGTAGAGTAACAACTATTGGTCAATCTAGAGTTGAATATTCCTGTGAGGTTGGTAAAACTTAAAATTATTGTGTTCAGTTGTTAAAACAATGATCAAGAAGTTCAAGAATAAATCTAGATTTGAATAAAACTAGATGATGATGTACAAAAAGTTACTGGAAGCTCACATATTTGGGATATTTCTCAGCTATAAAGTTTAAGAGGACAACTAACAAGTACTCCATGAAATTTATTGCTAAGCCTAACTATAGGATTGGATAGATCAATAAACTACAAATAAATCATATTATATACAACATTGCTTACCTTAGTAATCTGTTTACGGAAATGGGGCATCTTTTTCATCAGTTGGGTAAGAGCACTAAGTGATATCTAGGAAAAATAAAAAATATGTCAAACAAACTTATGATTCTGTTATTCTATAATTTTGTTATAACCTTTTAATTCCAGAATTTTAAACATTATCACAGTTAACTTTTAACTTTTGGCAAATTTTTAAAAGAAAATACTACGAGGTTTCTAATGTCAGTCACCATAAAGTAACTAATATCAAAATTATTGCTCCTCCATAAACAAAAATAAAATTGGACAATAGCTGTCAGGCAATGGATAAAAACAGCTCTGAGGGAAGGAAAGCATAGAAGGTGATCCAATCTTAAAGGACAAAGTTGGAAAAGTTATGCTGCCAAATTTCAAAACTAACACAAAGTATACTAATTAAGATAGGTGTGGTAATTGGACATAGTGATACTCAGGCCAGTGCAAGAGGATCAATGTGAGTTTGAGGCCAGCCTAGGCTTCAGAGTGAGTTCAAGGCTGCCTTAACTACATAGTGAGACCCCATCTCGAAAAGACACCAGAATCAACAAATTGACCAGGAAAAGAAATCCAGAAGTAGACCCAAGCATTTATAGTCACCTGATTAACAACAAATACATTACCACCTCTCAGTGGTAAAAAGATGGTCTTTTCAATAAATAGTTCTTGAGTAACTGGGTGTTTATATAAAATTAAAATAAATGTGTACTCTTCATACTGTAAGCCAAAATTTAAGTGAATTACAGACATAAATGTAAAAGCTAAAATGATCACACTTCTAGAAGAAAACCTAGAAGAATATATTAATGATCTTGGGGTAAGCAAAGACTTCTTATAGAAGATAAAATAACTCATATACTGGATAGTATGAAAATCAAGACAGAAAATTTAAAAACAGTAAGATACCACCTCACAAAATGAAAACACAGAAGTGAAAATCATTTCAAACACTTTGTAGAACTTAAGGCTTTACCCACTAAAGATAAATGCAATCCTGTTTTGTAACCCAATTCTACTTGCAATATATCTACAAAAGAATGCATGTGTCCATTAAAAACCATGAACAAAAATATCCATAAAAAACGAAAAGATGCATAGGTTGTAGTACAGTCATGTACTGCATTAAACAATGTTACAGTCAACAATGGACCACATATACTATGGTAGCCCATAAGATCATACCATCTCACAACACTACAGCTGCATCAGTCTATGTGAACACACTCTATATAGTAATGTTACCACGACAAAATCACCTAATGACACACTTCTCAGAACATATCCTGTTGTTAGGTAACACAAGACAGTATAAACATAATATTACTACTACACAAAAATGAACAAAAAAAAAAGCCTACTGAAATATGTGACACTGGCAAAGCTCAAAAATTCTAGTGTTGAGTGAAGGAGGCAACCATATAGCACAAGATTTGATTTATATGAAATTCAAGTACAAACAAAAGCAATATATGATGACAGAAATCAGAACAAGAGTTCACTTCTAGCAGGATGGCAATGACTGGGAAAGGATAAGAAACTTTTTGGAATGAGGGAAATATTCTGTATCTTGATTTAGTTGGTGGTCCCGTAAGTGCATAAATAAGAAAAACTAACCAGTATACATTTAAGATTTGTATGCTTTACTTACATACATTATTTCCTTATAAAAAATACCAACAACACACTGATAAAATATGCTTTAAAAAGATTTTAAATAGCTTTCTAAAAGAAACCTTAATGAAGGAAGACTAACAAAATGTTTCTAATTTTTGAAATGAGATGATGGGTACATTTATTTTCTTTACTTTGGTGAAGAATGTTTCCAAAATGGAAAGTTAAATGTAATAAAAATTGGCAACAAAATTTAAAATTCATCTTTATCATTATTTTGAAAATTAGGTAAGGCTCTTACCTTTCCTTCTGTTGCCTTCTTTGTTGATGAAATTTCCTTCATAAGCTTTGGAATTTCTCTGTCAAATTGTAAAAGAATTCTTTAAATATAATTCTTTCTCTTTTTTTTGCCTTTATGAGACAGAGTCTTGTTACACAGTTCAGGATGGCCTTGGGCTCACTTTGTAGCCCAGGCTGGTCTTAAACTTGCAAGCAATTCTCCTTCCTCAGCCTCCCAAGTGCTAGGATTATGGAAGTGCACCACCACACCCGGCTAAACACAATTCTTTTACAAAAACTATTTTGAGGTTATAAAATATAACACTTAATACCCTAAAAATATGGACCAAAATTTAAAAAGGTTTCACGTACTCTAACACAACCGCAATATGCCGATGCCGGATTCTGACCCAGAGGTCATCATCTTCTTCAAGGATTGCCTCCTTTTCTTTTCCATCTGTTTTATACCTACAAATAGACAGATGCATAAAACTTTCAGATTTCTTCCTCCAAAAGTGGAAGTAACATTTTTACATTCCATAATTCTGAAAAAGAAACTGCAAACAAAACAAAACAAAAACAAAAACCCCAGTAATTCTGAAAAAGCAGTGATTAAAATTGACCAAGGTCTTACCAATGCCTTTTTTTTTTTTTTTTTTTGGCTATGTTGAGGGGAGACTAAAGAGATCCCAAAGAATGAAGAAGCAGTGGAGATCAGCTAGAAGTCTATTGCAATGAACCAAATAATAAATTATACTGACTTGGACTAGTTTGGATTCTGGTTATATTTTGAAAATACATCTATAAAGACTTATGAATGAATCCAATGATTTTAGACTTGATTGGCAGTAAGATATGAGAGAGGAGATGACGAAAATTCTGGGTCTGAATAAACTGCAAGACTGCTGCTATAGAAGACTATAATTGGAGCGGTTCAAAGGATGTTATCTGGACCTCAGATCTGGACACACAGACCTGAGAACAATGTTCTTCCGGCTTTCCAAGTAGTATTATCCAGTAGACAACTGGCTGAGTTTGCACTGAGAATAAAGGATCAACACATTCACCGCAGGCTGTAATTTGTATGCCTCACAGCCACGGAGCTCTAAACCATCAGTGGTACCTGTATGACTGTCCCAGCAGGGGGCATGGGACTGTCCCTGCAGGGGGCATGGGACTGTCCCAGAAGGGGGCATGGGACAGTCCCATCACGTGGGATAAGCCTTCCAATGGGCCAGTCACACATGTTCCATCAGTGATTCAAATTGGTGGGAACATATTAAGAAGGAACTGTCAAGAAGCGACTTTTAGGGCCAGGCCCTGTGGTACATGCCTGTAATCCCAGCTTTCAGGAGACTGAGGCTGGGCTAAAAAGTGAGTTCAAGGCCAGCCTGAACTGCACAGTGAGACTCTGTATCAAAATAAATAAATAAATAAAACAAAAATAAAAAGTTGACTTTTAGATTAACATAGAAGGAACTGAAACACTTTATTTTTAAATCATCTCATATTAAAAAACTATGACAGAAAAAAAAAAAACTGTGATAGAGTACAAGGAATTAAGGAAATTGTGCTCCCATCTAAGTTTTACCCTGACTTTTTTTATTCCAGGAAAGGGAGTATGGCTAACTTAATTTTTTAATTTTTAGTAAGTCTCTCACTTTTAAAAAGTTAAACCTTGCTTTTCTTGCCAATAAGCCTAGGGAGATACATTTTTAAAATGCTAGGTTCAAAATGTCTAAAACTTTTATCTGTAGTCTAGGACAAATTCTTTACTGTTTATTAATTTTTTCCTACATCTCTTGAGCACTGCAGGTTTATATACCTAAAAGATAATAGAGATAAATATCATTGTTCCTGGAAATTCAAAATGTAATTTTTAGAACATTATGTTAGAAAAATAGCGATATACCTTATGTCACTAATTAATGTGAGTATAAAAAATAACTCAGAAAACAGTATACAACGAAAGTGCAAATGAAAATACAATATACAAAATTATTTTAACAATATTTGGTTTAAGAAATATTAAATAATGGGGCTAGGGATTTAGCTCAGTGGCATAAGCGCCTGCCTTGCAAGTGTGTGGTCATGAGTTCGATCCCCGGTACTGATAAAAAAGAAAAGGACAAAAAAAAAAAAAAAAGTAAAAAAAAAAAAAAATTGTTAAACATTGCATATTGTTTTAGAACTATCACATTAAGCATAGCTAAACATAAAATTTCAGAAGTTAATTTTCATTTTTACTACTGTGCTCAAGCAATAAATCTTAGCTTTCTGAAAAACGTCAATTTGGATTTAGTGAACATGATATTGAAAAACATTTAATTAGTACATATATAATATATATATGATACACAAAGGTAAGTAAAATGATTCTTTTATAGAAAAGTTATTTCATTTAGCTTTTTATTTGACATTAGCTTTAAAGTGAGTATATTTATATCAAGATGTAGTTAATAAGTACCAAAATGGTAAAACTGTGTCTATTCTTTCTTCATGTGTGGTACAAGGAATTTATATATCCTTCAAGTTACACTTACTTGTATGTGTCATTCTCAATTGGTAGTAGATCATATGCCATTGCCTGAAAAGTCAGTTCATGTAGGACAGTGGATATAGGATCAAAGCCACGATCAATTATTAAGAGCTGGGAATGAGTTTTACCCTAGAATAATAAGGAAAAACATTAGCTTAAGAAACTTCAATTTTTTTCTGTGAACACATTTTTGTTATCTTAGAAAAGGAGATTTCAGTATAAGCGCCTGCCTTGCAGGCAGGCAGTCATGAGTTCGATCCCCGGTACGGATAAAAAAGGGAAAAGACAAAAAAAGGAGATTTTTCTTAAATTTGTATCTATTTCCTCACTAAAAACACAACAGAATAGTTAATTTCCTTTACAATGTGAAGTTACATTAAAATAGGAAAATCTTAAAGGTACACTGAGGCAAAAATCAAGAGTGTATAACTAAACACTTTCATATTTACATTAAGGAGCTGTAATTAATAATATTCTTACTTTTTCCTTTTAAAAAGTAACAATTGGCTTGTACTGTCTATTCTGTTATGAATTCAACTCTATGAACACTAAAACTGATATATGCTATACACAGCAGGTACCACTTGAGCCTTCTATGCTAGACATTTAAAAAATTTTCTACTAGTATTTGCAGTACATAATGTTCTCACTCCTCATATGGAGTTGGTCCATGTGTACATAACAATCTTAATTCTTTTTTTCATCTCCTTTCTCTCTCTTTCTCCCATGTCTTGATTTTCTTTCCACTTAAGATTTCTATTTCCTGTTATCTTTTATTTTGTTCTTTATTTATAATTGGGTTTCTTTTACTCATTTATTTTTATCTTTTAGAGACAGTTTCGCTATGCAGTTCAGGCTGGCCTTGGACTCACTTTGTAGCCCACTCTGGCCTTGAACTCACAGTGATCTTCCTGACTCAGCCTTCTGAGTTCTGGGATTACAGGCGTGTACTACACTCAGCTTCACTGGGCTTCTCATATAAGAGGAACCATGGATTCCTAGGCTTGTGTGTCAGATTTACTTCACTTAACATTATGGTCTCAAGGTATCTCCATTTTCCAGAAAATGACTCAAGTGTATTTTTCTTTATGACAAGAGTAATACTCCACAGTGTACAACATTTATTTTATCCATTCATCAGTTGATAGATATATAGGCTGCTTCCAAAATTTGTTGTTATGACTGGGGATATAGCTCAGCAGCATAAGCATCTGCCTGGCAAGTGCAAGGTCCTGAGTTTGATCCCTGGTACAAAAAAACTAAAAACAAAACAAAGACCCTAAACCAAAATTTAGCTATTATGAGTTACAGTTGCTATAAACATGGGTTTTTATGTGTCACTGTAATTAAACATTTTGCTATATGACAAGTACACATATAACTTTTCATTTAATTCCTGTTATTATTTTAGGGTGCGGCAGGTATTATATATGATATTCAGGGTATTAAGGTTTGAAATTAAGTACTTTATAGGTAGTAAATGGCAGAATGGAATTTCAAACTCAAGTTTACTTTAGGTGAATACTTGTGTTTTTCACCTCTGTGCTATTTTAAAATTATACTGATGTCAATTAAGATAAAAAACCATACTGAGAGCCCACAATATATGTGACCTATGAGTCTTCAGAAATATAGACAGGAAAAAGATTGTGAAACGTAAGTGCTGTATCAGAGCTTGGAACTTAATGCCTGCATGTAGGGAGAAGTATCTGTTATCCCAAGTCAGGAAAGCCTTTGAAAAAGGCTTCAAAACATGACATTTTATCAGGCCTTTTAAGTGATTTTTTTTTTTTTTTGTCTTTTTCCTTTTTTATCGGTACCAGGGCTCAAACTCATAACTGCCTGCTTGCAAGGCAGGCGCTTATGCTGCTGAGCTAAATCCCCAGCCCCTATCAGGCCTTTTAAAGAAAAACACACATCAAGCGTTTGAAGGCAGCACAATTTCCTAGGCAGAAAGAAAAGCCAAGGTTGCTTTTTTGTGGAGTTTGTGGTTTGTCTCTTGAAATTGAGAAGGACTGAACAGGTATTTACTAACATAATGAGTGTATATCTTTTCCTTTCATTTACTTAGTTGCTATGTACATTTAACTATTCGATCTTCACAGAATAGACCAGAACAACAGCTTTGGTTATACCTCCAATACAGAAATGTTAACTTTTAAAGTAACATAGCATCTAAACTAAAATCCTTTATTCTGATGCAGTTTCTTTTTTCTTTTCATTCCTGTGAAGCTTTCTAACAGTAAATTTTTCCTCTTTTCTATACCTCTATCCAAAGAAGCCTATTACATAAGCAACCAACTCCCTCTTTTATCATAATTTTTTACACAAAATTTCATTAGCACATTTTCAGTATATGGCGACTACATTCATCATAGGGACATGGTACACAAACATAAAACATCTTAATTCTTTCTACTTCTCCTTCCTCTTCCCTCTCTACCCCCATCTCTAGGTCTTTTCCCATTTGTAAAAGATTATCTTCCTGATACCTGTTATCCATCCTTTATTTTGCTCTTTATTTATACTTTGGGTCTCTCATATATGAAAAACTGTAATATTTAGGCTTGTGTAACTGATGTACAGGGGCCGTGCTACTCTCTGTATTGTCCTAATTTCAGTATATGTGCTACTAAAATGAGCTCTGTGTTACAATGTTTCTTGAAGCTCAAGGACCTCCTCTTCCTCCAGGGCACCTTCCAAGCTCCAGCTTATGCTCCCAACTGCGCTCAGTCTATTCTCTCACTGCACTTACACAGCACTACAATTGGTAGCTTCTTCTTCTGAACTATGGGCAGTTTCTTCCTGCCGTTTTCCAGCTACTGTAGTATGGTTTCCCAGTCCTCTGGTACCACCTCTGTCAGTGTCCTCAGGCTTTTTGTTCTCTCGCCACCCTATAAGCTGGTATTCCCCAGGCCAACTTTAATCTCCAATTACATTATATTACCTTATAAAATGTTAACAGTCATCATTTATTAAACTCCTATATAAAGGTACTTATGATTTTATCTATATTCATAGGTGAAAAAAACTCAAGGTTACAGTGAGTAACAGCAGGAAGTCTGACATTTATTAAATATTAACTCAGTGGAAATGATTATTCCAAGGACTTTATAAATATTAACCCATTTAACCCTCTCAATAACTTATAAAATACATACCCTCTTACTATCCCTATTTTATATAAAAGAATATTTAGGTGGAATTTATATTATTTGCCCAAATTAATATAACTATGAATTACATGGCAGAGTTAAGATATGGACACCAATGCTTAAAGACTACACACTGCTTCCTAAGATTTTCACTAATGTTTACATTAATGGTTCTCAAATCAGTGTTGGAGGTTTATGTTAATGATTACCACATCAATCCTAAAAAATGAATCAATAAACTGTTTTGGCTTATAAAAACAAGACTTTATGTGCAGTCATTTGCCTTTTATATATTACCTTTCTTTTTTTTTTTTTTTGGTCTTTTTCCTTTTTACTGGTACCAAGGATCGAACTCACGACTGCCTGCTTGCAAGACAGGCGCTTATGCCACTGAGCTAAATCCCCAGCCCCTATATATTACCTTTATTAGGCTCTTTTCATCAGTCTTGTAGTAGTCTTCAAGTTTTTTTTCAACCAGCTGTGCAAGCTTACTGGCATTATCTAGAGGCTTACTAAAAATGGAAAATATATTTAAACAATTATCTTTCTTTCAATATCATAAAGTTGAATTGTAAGGCTAAACCACACAACTTATTTATAAAATGAAAAAAAAATTTAAATTTTAATTTTTATTCGTGCATCTTTGCAATATATAATGATTACATGGGGAGTAGGTTCATGTATATAACCTATCTTAATTTTTATACATCTTTCCGTTCCTGCTCTCCATCTCAGTTCTCTTCCCTTTTGCAAAAGATCTGTCTTTCTGTTTCCTGTTATATATCTTTTGTTTTACTATTTATTTATACTTTGGGTTTCACTTTAACATTGTAGTCCCAAGATGCATCCATTTTCCTACAAATCAAATTTATCCTTTTCAGTGGCAGAGTAATACTCTATTACGTATCAGTACAACATTTGCTTTATCCATTCATATGTTGATGGGACATATAGGCTGCTTCCAAGATTTAGCTATGATGAAATGTGGCTGCTACAAACATGGGTATGCATGTATCCCTGTAATATGATGTCTTTAACAGCCCCCCGCCCTTTTTTTGGTCTATAGGTTTTTTCTTTGTTCTCATTTATTATGAGTACATGTTTGCAGTAGATGATTACATTCCTTATGGGGTGTTGGTACATACACATCTGAGTTTTTTCCATTCTCCTTCCTTTCCTTCCACTCCCTACCCTCCATCTCTTGGTCCCCTTCCCATCTGAACAAGATCTAAGTTCCTGCTTCCTATTATCTGTTGTGTATTTGGCTCTTTACTTGTAGTTTGGGTTTCTCATATAAGAGATACTATGTGATATTTAAGCTTTGTATCTGATTTATTCCACTTAAATTATGGTTTCAAAATGCAGTCATTTTCCTGAAAATGACAAAAGTTTATTCCTTATGGTAGAGGAGTACTTCTCTGTGTAAATTTTCTTTATCCATTCATCTATTAATGGATGTACTGGCTTCTTCCAAGGCTTAGCTATTATGAATTGTGGCTGCTACCAAACTCTTTAAGCAGGGTACCTAGAAGGGAAGTAGTTGGGTCAAATGGAATTTCTAGCTTTAGATTTTAAGGAATCTTTACCCAATTTCCACAGTGGTTACATTAATTTACATCCCCACCAAAAATGTATGTTTTCTCTGAAGCCTCATCAGCATTTGTTATTTGATTTCTTGCTGGTGGCCATTCTTTCTGGGCTAAGACGAAATCTCAGTGTTCAAGTTGCTGACAAGATGCTGTTAAGGTTCTATTTATTTTATCCTGGTTAGGTTAAACAGGTACTCATTTTGGAAAATGACTTTACTTTAGTCAACTTTACAGAAAACTTCATTTTCAAAAAGAAGTAAACAAATAAAAATATATAGTATGAAAGTTAAACTATATTTCTTTAAAAAAAATTCTATTGCGTCTTGATCCTTGGTAAGATCAAGAATAAAAAAAATTCTAAAATTCAGTAAGAATGGCCACTGAATGGCTGGGCATGGTGGTACATATCTGTAACCTTAGCACTTGGGGAGGGTGAGGCAGAAAAAAATGCCAAGAGTTTGGAGGCCAGCCTGAGCTACATGGTGAGTTCAAGGCCAGCCTAGTCTACACAGCAAGACCCTGTCTCAAAAGAAAACAAACAACCCCACAATGGCCCTAGATACTTAGACTCTATAAAGAAGTATCCAGATAGTTTAAATTTGGTGGAAATTTAATGGGAAACAGTAAGTACAAGACTGTATTCCTTACATAACAGAGACATTTCCTCTAAAGTATTCCTTGGGTGGGTGGGGGGGAACTATGTGACTGGTATCACATTTAAACTCTAAAATTCAGTAACAGAAATATTTAATCTGGAATTTAAGCCTTAATTTTAAATCTCCTATACAGAAAGCAGCATAATTGTATGAGGAAAGTGTGTTTTACAAATCAAAACAAAAAAGCACAGAGATATCACTGCCTACAGCCTAGATGCACTACCGTGTCTTACCTTTTATATCGTACTCCAGGATTTTCATCCAAAGTAGCACATACTGTGACTATCTGCTCAGCCATTGCTTCCATGATGGAGTCTTTTCCATTGTCATTCCCAGGGACTGGACTATAGCAGTAATAGAATGCATCTGGTACATTAAGAGTATACACCTAAGTGAGGCCAAAAAAAGTTACTGTCAATCTAGAGAACTAATTTAAAAAATACACCTAGTAATATGCAGCTATGATTTGAGACATTAAAGAAAAAGGACTTGCACTAATTTAATTATGCTATTTCCTGAAACAATTGTGTGTTTGCCATAATCAAATCTTTTTCCTCTGCTATTTGGACTTCATCCTTTATTCCTTTTTTCACTCTCCTTTCCTGATTAGTCTATCTTTCTCCTTCAATTCTTGTACCATAAACAGATTGTACTGTTTGCTTTTCACTACCTATGCAACAGATGTAGGAATCTGAGGTAGTCAAAAATGTAACACTTGGCAGAAATTACCATAAAGCCAAAACTGGCTTAGATCATTAAACCTAGAAGTTTATCACTATTAAGTATTTTCAATTCTTTAGCATAGACACTTCATGTCCTTAAAGATACATTTCTCAAAATGGTATGTTGTTGTATCAGGTACAAGTCTTAACCATAAATACAATGACGACTACCATCAAAATCTTCATTCATTTGGTTGACTAAAATTCTTTCATTTACTTATGTACAGGGAACTGAGTTAGAGGCTTTTGTTACTGTGTTATCTGAAGGATACAAAAGAAGCAACTCACTAAATAGTGTTGAGAGTTCCCTATTAAACTAAGTTTTGGGTTTTAAAAATAATACTAATCCCTCTCAACCGAGGATAACATAAGCACAAAAGTAGTTAAGTAATAAAATATCACAGTTTAAGTAATGAATTCTGAATAAACTTCTTTATATTTTCTTTCACACAAACTCATTCATTTCTCTGAACATAAACTATCATCAACAACAGCAGCAGCCTGAACATAGGCTGAGAATTAGCTGTGGCCAATTCATTTATTTCTGTGCTGCTCCAAGGCAAGGTTGCTGTATTAATTGCCAGGAAGCACCCAACTTTTTCATAGTATATTATCCCATTGTATATAGGTATTATTTGCTCTAATATATTTACTGCTCTACCTTACAAGTTTTTCCCTATGGGACTATTTTTCCCATCCACAGGTAATTGGAATATGGATAGAAAACACATGTGCTACTTACACACAAGGATTTAAGAAACACTGTATAGGGCTGAGGATACAATTCAGTAGTAGAACATTTGCTTGTTACAGCTTGTATCTAGATTTAACTCATGGCCTCAGGCAATCATAGGTAAGTAGATTTCAGAAGTGCTAGATCTAAGGTGTGTGACGCTGAGGTAAACTATGTGACAGTGGGATTGATTTCACAGTATGATGCTACGTTAAGGGTGTGCGTGCTACCTGCCCTAACAGGAATAGCCTTGATAAAATTCAACAGACAGACAGAAGGCTGTTGCTTGTCACTGCTGCTTGCTGCCTGCTGCCATCTGCCTGCTATGACCTCTTTCTCCTCTGTGATGTCCCTCTCCCATGCCACTCTGCCCTGGAGCCAGCCAACTCTGAACTGGAAGCTCTATAAAGTGTGAGGCAAACAAATCTTTCCTACTCTTGATTTTGAACATTGAGCACTTTGTTTCAGCAATGAGAAAAGTAACCAAGACAACCCCATGCTGAAAACAAAAGAAAAACAAAAAACCCACCACCACCATCACCACAAAACCATTGTGTGGCTAAAGCATTTTCTCTTTTCCCTCTGCTATATCCCAGACCACTCCTCAGCTTCAGCCCCAGTATGCAGGCAAAGATATAACAAAATTCCAGCCAAATCACAACAGATGATATCTGTTACAAATTCATTGAGATGAGGGGCAGGGGAGTTCTTACAAGTTTAAATTAATCTAAGTCATCTAATACTTCAATGCATCCTACACTAGCACTTTTCCCTTTCCTTCCCTCTTCCTCCTCTCCACTTTACACCACCACCACTGAAACCATCACGGTGCTTTTAGACTGCTATCATATTTCTCCATCTCTATGACCCACAATTAGCTCCACATTCCCTCTACTCTACATGCTAACCTATAGCTAGTTTCACGCTATCTCTACTTAGATTTTTTTAAAGTACCCTCCTTCATATTCTTGAGTGTTTTCCATCTTGAGTGTCTTAATGTACACATGGTAACATTACTTACATTAAACCCTCTCAAAGAGAGGAGAGGGAGAGATCTTTCTTTAATCTCTTGACTTATGAAATCATAAGAAATGAGTCAATATTCTTCCTTTCCATTTAACTTTTAAATATGTTAAATTTCCAATTTTGCTTCTTTGAAATACTAGCATCCCTGACTACTAATTTCACCTCAGTGATTTCTTGATTGCTAGGACTTAATTTTCCTTTAGGATTTTAGGACCAGCCCCGTAAGTTTTCTTTATACCAGCTTTTTTTGGGCGGGGGCATTACTCCTGGCTGGATCTGAAGCCTAACCTGAGGCCCTTATCTATTTGCCATCATGCCTTATAGCTCATATTTTTGCTGTTCTCCTATCTTTCTCTGCTTTCGTATCTTTGCATTTAAATTCTTAGAACGCTCTTGCTTTCTTCATTACTACCTTATGAAATTCTATCCATTCTTTAAATGTTTTCTCATTTCCTAATAAGAAATAATCTTTTTGTGGCAAACTGTATAATGTTTCCCCAACAAAAAAATAAGTGCATTATTTTTCAGTAACTGTATGTCAATTCACTGGGGGAATGGCCATGTTATGCCCTGTGACAAGACTACATTTCCTAGTTTCTCATGCACTTACGTGTAGACTAAATTTTAGCTAACAAAATATAAATTAAAATTCTTTATTTTTTCACTCTGTTCATCTCACTACTTTAAGTGAAAATATAATAATTCTACAGTTATATTGGATCAGGAAGGCCTTGCCTAGATTAGGCTCCTGACAAGTTTGGAGTACCAGCACATAAGTTATGTGCCTTATTTCCTGACTTGTTTCATATTAGCAAGAAATAAACTTTCTTGTTTAAATTTTTGTAACTGCTAAATGTGATAATGCAAGCCTGTAATCCCAGCGTTCGGGAGGCTAAGCCAGGATTGCTGCAAGTTCGAGGCCAGCCTAAACTACACAGTGAAACCCTGTCTCAAAAAGACAAAAAAAGAGGCTGGGGATATGGCTCAGGGGTGCAGGGCCTAACTGGCAAGCATGAGGTCCTGAATTTGATTCCTGGTACCAAAAAAAATTTTTTGTAACTGAAAATTTATGTTTTTTCTGTTGGTCGCAGTTGAACCTAATCTTAAATAATGTTTTTCAAAATCTGTAGATATATTGTATCTTTTATAATACTCAGATGAGGGTAGCACATTACTCCACAGTAGACTACTATGAATCTAGCAATGTTCTCTGAATATCATCTTGATAATGGTCATGAGGCTTCTGCTGAGAGTTCAAAGTAGTATTTCATTTGTGTTTACATGCAAACAAAAATCCAACATATTTTCACTGTAATTTCTCCAAAACAGTTAAACTTGTAAACTAAACTATCTTAGGATGTTTACTAAGGAAATAAAGTGAAAAAGACGTAGGGCCGGGGGTTTAGTTCAGTGGTGTGCCCTGCCAGGCAAGCGCAAGGTCATGAGTTCAATTCCCGGCACCAAAATAAAAACAAACTTAGGGAAAAAAAATAGGACCTTAAATGGTTATGTTTCATAGATGGAAAAATGAAAATTTTCAAAATTTCTTTATATATAGTATTCAAAGAGAAGTTACTCATCGAATTAGGTATCACACAAAATATCCCCAATTGTAACAGTTACATAATTTCACTGAATTCTGGAACTAAAACTATACTAACTTGATGGGAAGCAAGATGTCTTGAAAATGTAACATTTATCATGCTACTGTTTTTTACCCCACATGATTTTAGAAAGCTCATTTTTACTTTATACATTTTTATATGATATATTAAAGGAATAAATCTAAAGGAATCTTTTGGGAAATTTTAATGTTAAACAGTTATCTCAAATCTTACAATTTGGATGGATTAGAATTATTTTTTGCAAGAAATATAAAAAAGAAATCCTTTGTATAGGATCTTTCTATCCCCAAAATATTAGCCTCACAGTTCCAAACAATGCTGAACTATTTCAGTTCTATAAAATGTTAGAATCCAAACTGAGTATAGAGCACAACAAATCTCAACAGTGCGCTGCTGTGTGATTTGGGATCAGTTACTCACATATTTAATTTCCAATTTTTAAAACAGAAACAGAGGAACTATTTACAGGGCTCTAGTCAGGGTTAAAGGACCACAGTTATGTAAAGCACCCAAAAAAGTATCTAACAAACAATTTATTACAATAGTGATTACTGCTATCATCAACTGTTTCAAAGCCAAAACATGAAAATCTTTCAACTTTATATATTAAAATAATTTATATAATATTGTATTGAATGGTTATTAAAGAACATTTGTTTTAAAATCATGAATAGATACAAAAGCCAGCTAAAACTACTTTTAACACTATCTAACAAAGATTATGCTCACAAATTTCTTGATTTCATAATCTAGTAGTGTTCTGGGGGCTGGGGATTTAGCTCAGCCGCATAAGCGCCTGCCTTGTAAGCAGACAGTCGTGAGTTTGATCCCTGGTACCGATAAAAAGGAAAAAGACAAAAAAAAAAAAAAATCTAGTAGTGTTCTAACTTGACAAATAGATGACTTAGTGGCAAATATGAAATATAAGCTCATTGTTAATGTTGTATTTCAGTGTTTTGCTCATATTTCTCCCTTCATCATTTTTTGCAAGAAATATAAAAAGAAATCCTTTATATAGGATCTTTCTATCCCCAAAATATCACAGTTCCAAACAATGCTGAACTATTTCAATTCTATAAAATGTTGGAATCCAAACTGAATATAGAGCACAACAAATCTCAACAGTTCATTTGTGGATTACATAAAGAAAATCTACCAAAAAAATCTACCAAATACATATAAAACAATCTAGGATATGCCTAACAAATGTGTAAAACCATACACACAAAAAAAAACCATTTTTTTTAAAAATCGGTACCAGGGATCGAACTCACGACCGCTTGCTTGCAAGGCAGGCACTTATCTACTTATGCCCAGCCCCATAAAACCATATTTGAAAATCCATCATGAATTAAAATTAAAATAAAAATAGAAAGTACCTGAGATTCAAGTGGAATGAAGGAAATATTTATTTCTTTACATCTTCTTACTGACTTGGAGCAAGATGTCTTAATTTTGTTAAAGAGTAAATCAGGACAAACTGGGAGAGAAAAAAAGCAACATTTTTATTAATTACTGGTTTTTACAAAGTAATTTACTATGAGGCCAGAGATAAATACAAATTGTTCTTTGGGTTATAGACTAATAAATTGAAGTCAAAAGAACTATAACAGAAATTTCATTTTCCCCCTTTATATCCACTATAACCTCAAGTATATTTTCCTTAGAGATCTGCTAACTCAGCAAACTGAAATTGTTAGAAAGGAAATCATATCCAAACTCATGATTTAATCAACTGTAGCATTAAGGAATTTCTTAAAATCTACACTACTGGGGCCTGGGGATTTAGCTCAGCGGCATAAGAAACTGCCTTGCAAGCAGGCAGTCGTGAGTTTGATCCCTGGTACTGATAAAAATGAAAATGAAAAAGATAAAATCTACACTACTTTTCCAAGTCTTTTACTAAGTAATCTACCATATCATATTGACTAGTAATTATTCTCTAAATAATGGAACCTTTTCTAACATTAAAAAAGTTTGACTCTAAACTAGGAGATTCTAGAATATAGTGCCTGGGTTTCCTCCCCCTTCACTCAAGTGCTTATAGCTCCATTAGATCTATTCTGGAATATCAGCTATTAATTGTTCAGGCTGACAACAAATTCAACCACTGATTCCCAATGTCTTCTACCATGATGTTCTTTAGCATCAAGAGTCTTTAAATGAGAAAAGACTTTACATTCATTACATTCTATCAACTCCATAAACACAAAGTTCTGTTTAATGTTACTTAAATGCCACATACTTATGGTATGAACTTTTTAATACAGACTACTATTAGGCATAAGATAAATAAGCAGGGAAAATATACTAGAGTGAGTAGTTTAATACCAGAGACCAAGACTTACTTAGATAAATGGTATTTTATTTTAAAAATACAATGATATAATGCATTATAACATAAACAAAACTGTGTCTCTGGATATCTCTGTAATTCTTCGATCTATTTTTTTTCTTTTTTTATCGGTACTGGGGATCGAACTCAAGACCGCCTGCTTGCAAGGCAGGTGCTTATGCCACTGAGCTAAATTCCCAGCCCCTGTAATTCTTTAGATTAGCTGCTGTTTGAACACCCTGCACGTTAAGAGAAAGACGACAGATTTTCTCTTTAGTATTTGCCAAATAGATGGCTGTTTTCCTTAGTGCCTTCCTAGAGGCTCTTATTTTTACATTTAATTGAATCCTCAATTGAAACTTTGATTAAAAATAATTCCTCCTGCCTCTAACATGGAACTTAAGGATTGGCCCTCTCTATCAGTCGCTTACTTCATATATTAAAAAAAGTTACTGTCTTTTGAAACTAGTTGGGGCAGGTTTCCTTTAATTTCTAACACCATAACATAAATTAAGATGTGTATAATTTTACATTTTTAGATTCTAACCTAATTCTAACCTAACTCTAGCCAACAAATGATAAATATAAAATCACTAATACTCAGATATTATTATAATAAAAAAAAGTATTTTACAGGCAATAGGACTTTAAACAGTGAAGTAATAAATTTTAAAAAGAAACTTACAGTCAGTGAAGTATATATATGCAGCTTTATATTTGTTCTCTGATTTACTTGCAAAATCTCGCAAGAAACAATCTATAGACTTAAAAAAGGTTAGATGTTAGTATACTTATTAAAAATACTAATTGAAATACACTAGCTTTTGAAATAATTAAAATCATTTTATTTCAATGATAAAATAAAACCTTACTGGCTAGAAATTTAAGTTATAAACAATTTTTAAAGGTGCCAGGATGCTGAAAGTATCATTCACATGAATAATAAATCACCAAGACTTATGACTGGAGAAGTATTAAAAAGAATGACCACAAACTAGGAGCTAAAACTGTCAAGGGATTAGAACAAAAGACACTAAGCTTGGATGACTTCAAGGAGGAAAAGCAGGTAATATGGTGCTGCTACATGCTTCCCCATGGCAGTTTTGAAAATAATCACCTGGATGCAAAAATAAAGAACAATGACTTTAATTATTAGTTCTCCACTATTTGTTCCTTTTTATTCTTCTGGAAATCCTAGAACTATATTTCTGTAGATCACGTCTCTATCTTACAAGCCTCTCCAAGATTTCCAAGATTTTTTCTTTTTACTTTGAGATACTCTATTTTGATTTTCTGAGACACTAATTCAAATTCAAATGGTAATTAGCTTCTCCAATTAATTAATAAATCACACTATGTGCTTTAAAAACTGCTTTTGGTGCCATACTAAACTCTCTGTATGTGTACTATTTATTTTTCTGTTCAAGTTGGCATTCTTTTTAAGCAGTTCTATTTTGCTAGCTAGATGTTTTCTTCACTTCACTGAACTTTCTCTGACAGTGGGACCTATTTAGCTGTGTGGCTGCTTCTCTTTGTCAAGTCACTTGAAGCTTAGGCTCAGATGCTATAATATCTGAACCAGAGGTAGCTCCACAAGAGGTTTCCCTTCCTGCAGGCAAAACCACTAAAGCCAAGTAAATAAAGCCCAAGGGTCTTTTTGAGATATCAATTGATCTCTCCTTTGGCATTCACAGATTTCCCTCAGTAAACATTTCCCAAAATCTGTTGCTTTAGGATTCTTATCTGGGAACTCTGATGCTATTTTCCAAGTGCTCTCCTAACCAATGAGGATACAAATCTCATGCCATGTTTCTTCACAGTGCTCCTAAGGACCCCAAAGCCTCATCTGCACACAGGGGCCCATAGGACTAGGTGGCAATTGACTGGACAGGAAGAGAAAGTGGAGTGAGTTGTCTGTAAGAGGGAATCACATTCAGGTGTCATTTTCTCTGAAGCCTTTCCTGCTTTACTAAGTGCACAATTTTGTATCCAGCTTTTAGCTATGGCAATATATGGCATTTTCTGCTCCATTACCCACTGACAGCTAAAATAGCTAATATGTGATATATATGTGCCTAACATATTATATATGTAAAATTCTTACGCCAATTTACTAGGTGAAGAATGGTGCTTTTCCTTTGTATTTTTTCCAATCATGGATTTTCTCTTATGGAATTGTATCATGGATAAAGCTCTTTGTCACAGCAGCTAATATGTAAAGAGTAAATAGTAAATATTTGGGGTTTTTTTTCCTACTATTGCTAGAATTAGAAGTAAAATGGAACTGAGATTGCCAAATTATATTCTATATAAGAATGAGCAAAAGAAGGTATAGAAAATGCATTCTCAGATACTGTACAGACTAAAGGACTCTGATGCTTTGTTTGGGTCTCACTTTGCCTCAATTTAATTTGTTAAATCTTGTAACAGATTATAAACTGAAGACATTCCTTTAACATGAAAACAAACACATGTATATATCCACATGCACCTATATATATATATATGTACACTGAGGAAATCACTAAGATAAAGAAAGGATCAGGGCTATTTCTTTTAACTCCTCACCCCCCACCCTTGGTAGTACTGGAGATTGAACCCAGGGCTTCAAGCATGATAGGAAAGCACTCTACCAATGAGCTGTATCACCAGCCCCTTTTAAAAATTTTACTTTGGAGCTCTGAGGTATGCTGGCTATCTGCTCCAAGCAGCTCTTCAATATCTTTTGGAACAAGTACCATTCTAACCACAGGGGATACATCAGTAATCAAAAGAGGAAGCAGAGCAAAGATGGCAGATAGATGAGAGCTAGCTGCAGAGGCTCCCTGAAATAGTCAACTTAGAATTCAACATAATACAGTATGGGGAGCCCTGAACAGAAGGAGATGAATTCTCTTGTCCTAAGAAGAAACTAAGGTGAGAAGAACAAATCAAAAATACAGTCCTGGTGCTATTATTGGGACAGCTAAAGGTTCAGCGCTCCCTCCACAGCAAGTGAGTTGCCAAGCCACCGAGGGCCCACTGCTTCGACTCACTGGAGGCCCAGTCACACTGAGAGCGGAGGTTGGCCAGTCGAACAGAGAGCTGAACGGAGAGCTGAGCTGACGGGGAGCCTGCATCGACCTGTGGTGAGTGACGGGAATGGAGCCATTCCACAGGAAGGGGGACTCCAGGGAACAACATTCTGGGACTGGGCAGGACTGGCAAGTACAAGAGGCAGCAGTGACTTCAGTCAGTTGTTCCCTTCCTGAACAAGATTGGTGGAACAAGCTAGTCCTGGATCACGAGACCTGGCTGAGACCCAATAGGTTATCCGAAATTAATTCCCTATTGTGGCAATGCACACTAACACAGTGAAGCCTCAGAGGTTTGACTGACCCGGAGGGGAGGCAGTGCACAGTAATACAGTGAAGGCTTCAGCAGCTTGACTGATCCAGAGGGGAGGGGCCAACATATGCTGTCCATGTTTGCAACTCACTAGCACACTGCAGTGGAAAGGATCAGCTAGCCAGCGTGCTTCAGAAGAATTGTAACCAACAAAGAAAGAAACTGGGGCGTCCTGGAAGACACAAAAAAGATGGAAAGAGGAAGCAACAACAAAAAGTCCGCACATCCCAACCCTGAGAACATTGACCCAAGACAGGTAAATACAAAGGAGAATGAGAACAGCAAACATGCAGTATCAGACACAGCACCAGTGGACATAAAGAGATATCTTCGGGACCTCATAGATGAGTTCAAAACTGAAATATTTAGCCAAGTAAAGCAAGATGTAAGATTAATAAAAGAGATGCTAAGCACTCCTCAAGTAGACACAGATGGAAGAAGGGAGGAACAAAAAGGAGAGAACCATTTGAAGAAGAATATAAAGAATACATGAAGCAGATTCAAAGAGATTACCAGGAAATTAAAATCTCTATGGAAAGATGGCAAATCTGCTTGAAAGAAGCTAAGGATAGATTATCCAAACTGGAGGACAGTTTTGCAATGTGGGATTATGAAAGGAAAACCTTTTTAAAAACAACAAGGAAACAAGCAGTAACAATACAAAGGCTAGAAGATGACAAGAAGATCTATAACTTGAGAATAAAGAATGTGAATCAAGAAGCAGGGGTACAAACAAAGGAACTACAAAGGCTATTCACAGAAATAATTAAGGAAAACTTCCCAAACATAGGAAAAGGAAATGTTATTCTGATGTATGAGGCATACAGAACTCCAGCCATATAATAATCAAGATCCCAGAAATTCAATATAAGAACAGAATATTAAAAGCTGTTAGAGACAAGAACCAGATAACCTATAAAGGAAGGCCCATCGGAAAAACGGCAGACTTCTCGACACAAACCATCAAGTCAAGAAGAGCCTGGAGCGAAATATTCCAAGACTTGAAAGAAAATAACCTCCAACCCAGATTGATATATCCTGCTAAACTGTCTCTAGAAATTAATGGAGAAACAAAATGCTTCCAAGACAAAGAGGAACTTGGGAAATCTGCAACCACCAATCCAACTCTACAGAAAATACTGCAGGGCATTCTAGAGAGAGAAAAGTACTAGGATTCCAGCAACAGTGGCAGAGATGCCTCAATGAATGGAGCAGAAAACAGAATGAAGAAGATAAGCAGACAACTGATGGCAAAAAAAGAGCATAACAGAAATGAGGCAGAGAAGGTTGGTTATAATCTCTAATATAAATGGCCTTGATACACTAAATTAAAAAAAAAAAAGAACCACACATGGAGTAGATCAGGAGGTAGGGTACACCAAGATGCTATTTATAGGAAATATAATTAACATGAAAAAGAGAACATGGACTGAATATCAAATATGAGAAAACAATGCCTATGTGACAGAGAACCAGAGAGTAATAGAGGCAACTAGACCAGTATTTGTGAATAGGCTTTAATAGGTAAAGGAATACAATTAGAGATCAAGTGCAGGAGAGAGAAGATTTGGAACCACTTAGGTAAATGGCAGGTTACCCCGCCCCCAATTTAAAACCAAGGGTCTTGGTCAGACCCAAAAATGCATAGTGTACCCTGGGGAAGTGAAAGGGAAGGGAGAGTCTTAAAAAAGATGGCAGAAGATATTGTTAATAGTGTATCAGGATTTAAAACCCACATTACTCACACCCCTCTGCTTAGATATATTTTATTCTGTCCCAGTTTGTCTACTTGCATTAGATTTGAGGGTATAGACAGCTATCCCAAAAACATCAGAATATAGCAAAGTAATCATCTTTAATTTCCTATTATCTTAATCTGGAGCCCTGTATGACTTATACTGTTTTATCATGACTGATCTTAGTTAAATCTGGTTTGTTTTGATTGCTATTTGGTATTGACAGATTTTATTCAAAACTGATATGATTGATAGTATCAAGTCTGAGAGTATCGGCAACTACACTGAAGGTAACAAGACTATGATACACATTCTTGTTTGATAACTGCCTGTTTTTGAAGTTTTATACTATATACAAAGTTATTTTTATTAATACTGTTATGTACTGATATATTCAATTATACTATGTCTGATGATATAGCCAACTGTATTAGAGATAACAAGAGACAGCAGAGGAACTATGGTAGAACACCTTGTACAATGGTCTTATATGTCTTTTTTGTTTCATGTGTTTATAGGACTATGTTTTGTTTTGTCTTGCTTTGTTTTGTTTCTCCCTCTAATATAGAAAGGATAGAAATACATATTAAGACTCTCATGCATGTATAGAATCTATCAACAGTTTGTGAGAACTGATCTTATGACACATGATGAAATGAACAGATACTCTGAAGAAAAAGAGACAGTAAAATACCCAGTGCTGATCCTGGAGGGTCATAATGTGAAACCAAGCAATAGTATTATTCTTTGTTCAGAGTGATATTAGCCTGCTTGGGTTAATCTCAACGTAATTGAAGATATGGATAACTGCATGTATGTTTAAGTGTATAGGATTAATAATCATATTTCTAAGTTTTGTTGGATAGTTGAACAGAACTGCTTGAAGTCTCTGAATCCCTACTCTATATGCTCTACTTTAGTATCTTAAATAACTATTTGTAAGAGGACAACCTGTAATCATCAACTAGTGATTTCTTACTGTTTTTTTTCTTTGAAAGTATGTATTATTTCCACCCATTTTCTGTTTTGTTTAGTCTTTCTTTAAAACACACACACACACACACACACACACACTACAGTACCCAGTGCTGATCCCGGAGTGCCATGATGTGAAATCCAGCAATACTATTATTCTTTGTTCAGAATGACTTTAGCCTGCATTAGTTTGTTTAATCTCAACATAAATGAAGAAATAGGGCTGGGGATTTAGCTCAGTGGCATAAGCACCTGCCTTACAAGCAGGCAGTCGTGAGTTCGATCCCCAGTACCAATTAAAAAAAAAATCAACCATAAATGAAGAAATGGATAACTGCATGCATGTTTAAGTGTATAGGATTGACAACCATATTACTAAGTTTTTGTTAGATAGTTGAACAGAACTGTTTGCAGTCTCGCTGTCTGAATTCCCACTTTATATGTTCCACCTTTGTACCCTGAACAACTATTTGTAAAAGGACAAATAGTGATTTCTTACTGTTTATTTTTTTCTCTGAACGTATGTATTATTTCTACCCATTTTCTGTTTTGTTTAGTCTTCCTTTAAATAAAATTTAAAAAACTTTAAAAAAAAATTTTACGTTGACTACTGTCTTGCTAAATTGTGCAGGCTGGCCTTAAATTTGTGAAGCGTCTGTGTCAGTCTCTGAAAAACATGGGATTCTAAGCATGTTCTACCACAGCAAGCTTATTGCCATTTCTATCTCTGTAAAAGTTATGGTTCAGTAGAAATTACATGAATAACAAATTATGAAAAGAAACTATCGTTTTATACAGTCAAATTCTGCTTTCATATATGAAAAAGAAAGGAAATCTTTCATTTACTCTTTGGAAGGAACAGAAATGAAACAATCTTCTACCAGAAAAATCTTTCTTAAGCAAAGTACTTTATGGTAATATTTTCCTAATAAAGGGTATTTTATAATACTGAATTTTCTATTAGCAAATCATAGCAATGGTGGAAAAAATGTGAAGAATACAATTGAGGGGGTGCTGAGCTCAGAGGCTTGTACATGCTAAGTGTGCTTTCTACCACTGAGTTTTATCCCAGCTCAAAGATTCAGTTTTTAAAAGTTCAAAGTACTTTTGTTTGTCTTAGCATGTATTAGTTATACACAATACTGAGTTTTGTTTTGGTATATTCATACATGTATATAACATATTTGGATCACTTTCACTATGTAATACTCACTTTTGATGTTGGAGAAATAAAATAAAGTGCTTTCATTTGTCTGACAGGTTCACGGTTCTTATAAATATTCTCTACAACTAACAAAAGAAAGGAAGTATGAGTCTTTTTATATAATCAAATATTATACATATGAAAAATATCATTAAATAAATTTTACTGCACTTTATATTTACAATAACAAGAAAACACATCTACATATTGGATTGAACATTTTGTTTTCACTTGATAAGTTAAAAAATACTGAAAATATGAAGCTAAATCGTAGGCCACGCTGCATTCTCATGATGAGAAAAAAAACACAAAGTGGTCATTTCATAGGTAAGTTACCAAGACAAGCAATCTATGTGCCATGAAGAAACCCCAAAAATATATTAAAAATTAGAACATATAAAAATAATTTAAACATTTAAAAATAATTCTACTAATAGCAAATATGATACCAGCTACACTGTAATACTACTGTGAGAAATGAAGAAACTAAGGTTGAAAGGAGCTTATTAACTTGCTTAATCACACAGGAAAGTACAATAGGCAGGCTTCCTACCCAGATCTAACTCCAGAGTTGAAATCTTTTTTTTTTTTTGAGACAGGGTCTCACTATGTAGTTGAGGCTGGCTTTGAACTCACTATATAGCCCAGGCTGGCCTACAACTCAAACAATCCTCTTGCCACAGAGTGCTGGAATTACAGGGTGTGCCACCATGCCCAGCCTTGGAAGGTATATTCTTGACCCTTGTTCCTCCCTTCTGTGTTTCCTGGGTGCCATGGAGTGAGCTGCTGTCCTCTGCCATGCCCTCACCTGCCCTTGGAGCTAAACCAGTCATGGACTAAATCCTCTAAAAACTATGAACCAAAATAAACCTCTCCTCATGTAAGTGGTGGGTTAGAGGTATTCTGTCCTACCAACAGCAAAGTGACTAGTACCCTTATCTATGAGCTATCACCAACAAATATGATGAATGTTTAAATTTTTTAAAATTACATTAGAAGACCCATTGCCATTTTAATCTCTCTCAAAATACTCCTCCCATTACCACTTATAACACACTTAATCCCATTGTTCTTATGACATTTTCAGGCAGTTTTATGGATGCCTTTTATCTTTGGTTATGCTGTTGGGTTGCCTCGATGTTCTGAATTGATTCATGATGTCTGCCTTTCACTGTCACTTTTGAATTTGGGAAAGAGTCAGAAGTCACCAGAACCAATAAAAAAGGTAGATGGGACAGGGCCGGGAATATAGCTCAACAGCATAGTGCCAGCCTGGCAAGTGCAAGGTCTCAAGTTCAATTCCTGGTACAAAAAAAAAAAAAAAAAAAAAAGTAAAGGAAAATGGGACACAACACAATATTACAAATCTGACTTTCTGTTGGATGGCACTCAGTGGCAGGTTTCTTTGAATTTTTTACATCTTGTAAAAACATTCATTTAAGGGGATTTCCAAAACTGCTTCAGAAAATGGCAAGAATAATGAGATAAGTGTGCTCAAAGTGTGTGGGTGGGAGTATTTTCAGGGGGATTAATGGCAATGTATCTTTTACTGTAACAAATATTTTTAAATTTAAATATTCACTGTATTTTCCAATTACACAAGACAGTAGTAGAAAAGAAATGCTTTAATCTTCTAATTTCTAGTTAAGAGCTTTTCTCTCTGAGAGTTATAAAGACCACAAATTGAATATACAGTAGAGATTAGTTTTTTTTTTTTGAGATTAGTTTTTTATAAATATCATATGGTCAGACTGTCTGTAAGTTAGGAGCGATGGTGGGTACATATATTAGGATACAAAATATTAAAGAAAATTATATTTCCATTGAGTCTGCTTCCTTGGTGCAGCTTTTTAGGGTTGTTATGGAGAACAAACTTAAGTAAGTGAGTTAATAGATAATGAAGTTAAGGATAATATGATTAAGTATAAGTTATTTTCCTCAAAAAGTGATGCAAATTACTATCTCATAAGTGTAATTAACTTCTTGTGGCATCATCATTTTTTTGAGAACTGTATTTTGAATTTTTATACTAGAACTGATTTAAACACAATGTAGCTAATAAAGAAACTTACGAGATCAGTATTACATATTTTTAAATACATTATGTACAAATGTTGATTTTAAGACATCTTAATATCTATTTAAAAGCAACTCAAGAAAACCACAATGACTGGAAATTTAACCATAAATTGTAGAACACTTGCCTAGATGAGGTCTTGGATTTGATCCCAGTATCACACACACACACACACACACACACACACGAACACACAAGGGGGAAAAAAAAGGAAAGAATTACAAACATCAGAACACTGAGATGAAGTTTCAATATACAAAACTCTTAGTAGTAAATGTAATAATAAAAAATTAAAGAAGAACCACAACAAAACAATTGACTCAGTCTTGGATGGGGCCCTTAATTATATGTCTTACCTTGGCAAAAATCTAACTTAGAAAAGCTTTTCTGGGGATTCACAGAGAAAGAACAGTATCAAATCTAAGTGCTGTAACTAGAGCCATAAGAAAAATATCACCTAAGAAACAACTGTTATGGTTTATATCTGCACGTCCCCGCAAAGCCTCATGCAATCACGGGCGGAGCTTTGGAAGGTGACTGTATCATGGTCACCACACTCACCAAACTCATCATCATCAGTGGGTCAGCCCACTAATGAGTCTATAGGTAAATGTGACATTAGGAAGTGGGACATGGTCTAAAGAGGCAGGTCACTGAGGGTGACCTAGAAGAGCATTCTCACCTATTTTTGTTCCTTCCTTGACTCCCTCTGCTTCCTATGGCCACACCCCTCTGCCACACTTTGCTGCTTTGGAGATAGACCACTACAGACTAAAACAGAACCAAAATAAGCTTCTCCCCTAAGTTGTGGGCAACACATACTGAGTCTCAGTGACAAGAAAAGTGACTAAGACAACTACTACCTAAATTTGTTTGTTTGTTTCTTTGGTTCTGAGAAGGTCTTACTATATATTTAAGATTGGCTTTGAAATCACTGTGTAGCCTGAGATGGCCTTGAACTTTTGGTGATACTCCTGCCTCAGTCTCCCGAGGGGAGATGGTAGTACAGGCATATACCATCAGCCTGGAAATTTCCGAATATTTCAAAAACCTTCTGGGTCAGAATAAAAAAATATTCATGAGAAAAATTAGTAACACTTACCAGTGATTCCCTCGTCTAGAAGATCTGTCATTTTACAACATGATGCCAAAAGCTTAGTAGTAAATTCATCCAAAAGCATTATCTTAAAATAAATACCAATAAAGAAACATATAAGCAGGCAGTTGTCAAGAATATGTAAAAGAATATCAGCCCTCAAATCAACTCAAATTTCTAACTCTTTCATAACATGAAATTAAAATATCAAGACAGAAGGTGAAATAATATCTGCTCATCTTTTATCTTTCATTTATTTTTCTCAACAGACATAATATGGTATTGTATCTAAGTAAGCAAATAGAAAATTTCTATTTTGAATTAGAGGCTGTCCATTTAAAATACACCTTATGTGTAATATCAAATTTTCTTAAAATTATAAATCACCATTTACAGAATTATTGGTTCAAGCAATTTGTACTTAATATTTACAACTATCATAGGAGTTATTATTACCCTTATTTTATAGATAAAGAAACAGAGCTAGAGAAAAGATCATGAAACTTGCAAAAGAAGCTACAACTACTAAGTGGTGAACTTAGGATTTGAAGGTGAACAGTGTGCTTCCAGATCCTATACTCTTATAGAAATATTGTAAGAACAATGTACTGCACTCCTCAACGGAAGAGCAAAGTATGCAATTCTACCTTCCATTCGCCTTCCTTCTTGCAGTCATCAAACACTGTTGTTTTTATCTCTGTTTAAAAAGAAAAGAAATTATTTAGGAATCTCAATAAACATAAATGTAGTATACTACTCAGAAGATTCAAAGTAGCTGAGGAAAATCCCAATTTGAACATTTGTTAAATCACATAAAAGCATATGTATCTACTAAACCTGGAATAAAAATTTACCTTTAATACCTAACCTATGTAGTACATTTAAACTGTAATTTTTCATTGGTACATGTTTGCAGTACACAATGATTATTACTTGTGAGGAGTAAGTACATGTATATGACATTTCTTATATTTTTAAATTTGAGATAAGAGCATCACAAAAAGGGATCATATATTTAGTGCATGAACACATACTGAAAAATATTTCTGAAAGTATAATCTTATCTGGTTTTTTCAATTTCACTTAAATCCTCAATAAACAAGATGAAAAAAATCTTTGGAAAGACAAAAGAGTTAAAGGCATTGTATCACAGTCACGTATGCATGTTCATGTTTATAGTAATACAATTCATAATAGCTAAATCTTGGAAGCAGCCTACAACAGATGAAAAACAAAATGTGGTATTTACACACAGTGGAGGGCTAGGAATTTAGCTCAGTGATGTAAGCACCTGTTTGGCAAGCATGAGGTTGTGAGTTTGATCCCTGGTACAAAAAAAAAAGAAAACACTCATATATTATACACAATGGAGTACTTCTTTGCCATAAAGGATAAACTTGAGTCATGTGTAGAAAAATGGATGCATCCTGAGACCATAATACATTACTACATGAAGTAAATTAGTCTTACAAACTTTAATAATGCATGGTTTCTCTTTTTAAGAAACCCAATATATAAATAAACTACAAAGTAAAAGACAGACAATAGGAAAAGTTATTGTAATCCAGCGTGGTGGCAATTCTAGCACTTGGTAGGCTGAGGCAGGAAGAGGGCCACGCACAAGTTCGAGGCCAGCCTTGACTATGTACCAAGACCTTGTTTCAAAAGACCAAAAAAAAAAAAAAAAAAACCAAAAAAACCCCAAAAAACAAACACAGACAAACAAACAAAAAATCCAGAAAAAGTATACCTTGCTTTTGTTTTTGGCCTGTTAGTCTGGCTATTAATCTGTACATACAGTAATTTTTTATTTTAAAAAAAAAGGTAGAAATGATACAGAATTTCAAAAAAATAACATTAAGAAACAATCACTAGTTGTGCGCTGGAAAGGAAAGAACAACCTGCAGGTAAACACATAACTGAATATATGATTAAGTGTGCAAGACAGGTAACCATACTGAGTCTCTGATAGTTCATCAAACAGAACAGTTCGTGCTGTCACTGTTCAATTGTTCATTTTATTGCTCTGATTTTGTAACCTGAATAACTACTTCTGAGACAGCAATACATACATATGATAAATAACTGTATATAAAGACTAATAAATTAATGAATCTGATGCTGGCAAGGAATTTTTTTAAGAGGGTAGGGGAAAAAAGATTGAGATGCGCTATGTACATGAACCAACTCCCTACAGTAAATGTAATTATGTACTGCAAACATGTACTAGTAAAAATTAAAAAAGAATTTAAATAGGGCTGGCAGTGTAGCTCAGCAGCACAGCACCTGCCTGTCAAATGTAAGGTCATCAGTTTGATTCCCAGTAGCAAACAAACAAAACATTTTTAAATAAAAATATTCTTTTAAAAACCTCTGAAAAGTTAAGGAGCTCAATGTTATGTTGCTTTTGACCGATTTGCATAAACATTTTATCCTGATTTATAACATTATATTTCTTTTTACTTTTTTATTTTTGGGGTTTTGTTGTTATTTGTTTTGTTTTGCTTTTTGAGTCAGGGTTTCACTATTCAGTCCAGGCTGGCCTTGAATTCACTATGTAGCCTACACTGGCCTTGAATTCACAGCAGTTCTTCTGCCTCAGCCTCTCAAGTATTAGGATTACAGTTGTAGGCTAACACACCAGCTGTGAATATTTAGTCTTGGTTTATAATAAATATTAATGTGTTCTTTGCACTGATTTTCAAAATTAAATATTTAAATTGCTTCAGTGGACTAGGGATTAACAAAATCTTTCTCTTATGTAGTAAAGAGTACATGAAGGGCCAAGTGTGATGGTGCATGTCTGTAGTCCCAGCACTCTGGGAGGCTGAGACAAGAGAACTCAAAGTTCAAGCGTAACAACTTGGCAAGGCCCAGTCTCAAAAAATAAAAAAAGGGCTGAAGATATAGTTTAGTATTTAATATTCTGCGTTCAATCCTTAACTATCAGGGCAAAGAAAAAAAAAACAGATGTAGGCAATGCATACAAATATCTGTTCCACTTTATGAGATGATCTCCCATATATAACATTTTATTAATGTTCAATTAATTTTGAATATATAGTATATAATACATAAAATAGAATTAAACTACCATTTACAGTATTTTCTTTCATTAATCCTTGTTAATGCGGCAGTGTATGATTTGTTTAAGCTTCTCTATTTCTTAATTTCTTTTTTGGAGACAGGGTCTTGCTATGTATTTCAGCCTAGCCTTGAATTTACCGTGTAGCCCAGGTTGGCCTCAAGCTCACAGCACTCCTCCTGCCTCACCCTCCTGAGCCCTGAGATTACAAGCATGCACTACCACATCTGGCTTTCTATTTATACTAACATTTTTGGGAAATTTACCATTAAGTTTTCGACATCATGATAAAAAAAATGACAGTTTTGTTTTTGTTTTTGTTTTTGTTTTGGTTTCCTATGTAGTTTAAGAACTCACAATCCTCTTGCCTCAGGCTTTATTCTTCTAACAGAGGGTGTAATTAGTATAATAAAAATATTTTAAATCTTTTTTCCTCGTTCCTCATACACAGGCTTCTAAAATCCTTGGAATCTCCTGAGTGACACAGTGACTACAGTGCACTAATGACACGATTTTTGGAGAGAGGACACCGAGCTAGCTTCTGGTCACCACAAAGAGAGGGAAGAGGGACAGAGATGGAGTCCAGTTATCAGTGGCCAATGATTTAATCAATGACACCAACACAATGAAACCTTAAAAAACTCACTAAGGGAGAATATGAAGAGCAGCTCAGTTGGGTGAACTATGCAGGGGGCATAGGGCGCCCAACTCTGTGGAGGTGACAATTCCTGTGCACCAGTCCATTCTAGGCCTTATCTTACATATTTCTTCATCTGCACGTTCATTTGTATCCATTACAATTAACTGGTTACATTAAATAAAGTGTTTTCTAGTTTGTGAACCATTCTAATAAATTATTGAATCTAAAAGTGGATTGTGCAAACCCAATTTTGTAGCCAAGACTGAGAAAAATGTGAGTAACCTGGGAAACAAACCTGATACTTGCTACTGGCACGAGGATAGCCTTGTAGGACTGAGACCAAAACTAGCTAACACTAGTTAAGTGACACGAGGTAGTGTCAGAATTGAACTTAACTGCAAGATATTCTTGTTGGTGTCCAGAGTTGCATAATTGGTTGGTATGAGGGGGAAAAAACCACATATTTGCTGTTAGAAGTTAAAAGTATTTTAGTTACTAATACTCATCATAAAACATTGTTAGGTAAACCGAGGCACAATGAGACCACTGACACAGGCGAGGTTCAAGCAATATGCTAGGACTTAATTGCAGACTGAGTGCGGCTGGGCCAAAAGACTTGGCCCTGAGCAAGGGGTAAGGGCAAATTTTTACAGGGGAGTTTAGGCAGGGGAAGAAAGTATTTCCAAGGGGGTGCAAAATTTGGGGTCTCTGAGTAGAGGGTCTAAGGTTATAAGTGATAGGGTGGTGATAGGGAGGTGTTGGGTACAGGGGGTGCTGGCAAGCACAGCATGTCTCGTGGTTTTTGTGGAACCAGCTATCTGGAGGTTGAACTGTGTGGGGACCGCTGCAAGACTGTTGAGCTGCATGAGGAAGCTGCCAACTTCCTTTTTATTATCTGGCTCCCCCAGGTGTGAAAAAGAGATCTGTTTGGTGAGTTTTTTCTCTCCTAGGTGGGCAGGGTCCAGTTCAGAGACCGGACACTTACCTGGAAGGTTTTATTGTAGTTGGGAAGATATGAATTAGTGCAAATACTAATTAAGATGGCTATATATTGTTTGCTAGGAAGATTATAATTTTATAGAAATGATTAAAAACTTAAAATACTTAACCATAATATCTTTCAACCATAATATCTTTCAACACACTGATTTCTAATCTCTACAGGGAAACATTGTTTCACACAAAGTTCAGAAATTGAAATAGTATGCTGCTTCCTCCTTTAAGGTAACTTCATTCCTTATAACTCAAAGAACCTAAGTATAATTTTACTTGTTCTTACAAGACTTATTTGTATCCTTCTCTTAAGAAATTAACAGGCAGGCATGGTGGTGCACCTATAAATCCCAGCACTTGGAAAGCTGAGGCAAGAGGACTGGTGCAAGTTCCAGACCAGCCTGAACTCTAGCAAGATCATGTCTCAAAAAGACAAAAAAAAAAAAAAAAAAAAAAAAAAAATTATGATGGAACGTATTGATGAGAAGTCCCTGAACAGACAAGCAAACTCACCACAGTCTTCAAAATGTTATAGTACATGCACTGTCCTAGCTGACAGAAACTTGGCACACAGTTACTGAGCACTTGAAATGTAGCTAGTCTCAACTGGTATGTCCTGAAAGTAGAAGACTGGCTGGGCGTGGTGGCATGCACAGGGGAGGCTGAGGCAGTTGGGTCACCACAAGTTTGAGACAAGTCTGAGCTACAGAGGGAATTTAAGGCCGACCTAAACTATGCGGCAAGATTCTCTCAAAAAACAATAATCATCCAGTTGTACATTTAGCATTAACATATTTCATCATTATACTTAATTTTAAGAGTCATTTCATTCTTGTGCAGAGGGCGTGCTAATTTTCTCAGTATTGTTTAAATTTTTGTGTATGTGCTGTTGAAGCAAGTGTAAGTCATTTCCCTTCAAACTAAGAGCCAGAAAATCGCTTCATTTATGGCATTAACAGAGTGCCAAAACTCCTGGTGACTATTGTTTGAAAAGGAGAGGAACAAATTATCTTTAATGACTCTCCATTGCCCAGAATATCCAAACTACTTTGCACAGCACTCAGGGCCCTTCATAACTGGCTCCAACCTACATTTTTGTACGCCCTACTATCCCCAGGAACATTACTCTGTACTCACTCAAAAAGAACTGTCCACATTCTTCTTTGTCCTGGTTCCCTTTTTATAAACAGTCAAATATTCTGTCACCTTTGGGATTTGGCCCAGAAGTCTCCTGCTTGGCAAAATACTACTGTCTTTCAAGCATCATCTTAAATGCTCTTTTGGGTCTTCCCTGTTCTATTCTCAGATAGGAAGTATTTCTTTTTTCCTCTCTTCTACCATAAAATTTTTCATAGTGCTAATCCAGCATTTACTACTTGTGCATCTGTTTGACCTTATTGTGATTTCTAGGAGGTCAAAGAATAGGATAGATATTCAAAAGTGAATGACTGTTTAAAAATCTAAAAATAGAGGCTGGGGATTTAGCTCAGTGGCATAAGCGCCTGCCTTACAAGTGCATGGTCATGAGTTCGATCCCTGGTACTGATAAAAAAAATAAATAAAAATAAAAATCTAAAAATAAATTACTCAACAAACTAAATTTAAAAGAGGAAGTGACCAGAATGAAAACACACAAAAAGATAACTGACTAAAACCAAAACAAACAATTTTGTGCAAGCTTGTATTTTAGAAAACCTACAAGTGGTTGTCTCTATAAAGAAAGGCAGGGAGGAGGATTATTCTCTTCTGGCATCAAAATTTGCTGCCACATTAAGGTTCTAGAAAGTAGTTTAAAATGTTAATTACAGCTGGGTGTAGTGGCACAAGACTATAGTCCAGCACTTTGGAAGAATGAGGCAAGAGAACTGCAAATTCAAGCCCAATCTGGCCAAGTTTGCAAGACCATGCCTTAAAGTTAAAAAAAAAGTATATATATATATATATAACACAGTACATATATAAAATACACATACATATATAGATACATATGTATATATACACACATATCTATATATAAATAGATATTTATACATATACATAAACACAATAGATATGTATGTATATACATACAAATATTAAAATGTTCTGGGAATTTACTGCAGTACAAAGACCTTGTATTCAATCCTCAGTACCACACACACACACAAAAGTTAATTGCAAAGATTTTGAATGAACAGGGAAAATACTGTTGCAACATTTAGTTGTCTAAAAAAAAAAAACCACACATAACTGGGCAAGGTAGCACAAATCTATAATCCAGTGGTCTTAAGGTTGAGGCAGGAATGTTCAAAGCCAGCCTGGGCAATTTAGGTAAAGCCTGTCTCACAATAAAAAGGGTTGAGAATATAGCTCAGCGCTATAGCACCTGCCTCCATGCATGAGGGCCAGCATTCAATCCAGTACTAGGGGCATATGTATGTGTATGGAAAATACAGAATGATAAATAGTAATACTAAAAGTTGGGATCTATATAAGCATTAGGAGGAAAGATGTGAAAAAAGGAAAAAACCATAATTTAATATGTAAACAATGGGCTCAAATAAGCATATTCTAGTTACTTTTAATTTTTTTACCCAGTTTTATATGCTCTGAAAATTCCTTTAAAACATGTGACAAATACAAATTAGATCTTACATGGACTACTGATTATACATGAAACAAAATAAACTACTGAATAAGATCATGAATAAGAAACAGAAATGTTACCAGTTTGTTGAACTCACTTTATAGATAGTTACTTTTGTTTTGCCATGTTTGGTTTTAAAATAAATTTTATCAAAAAGTTTAAAAAATCTTTTACCAGTTATTTTTATAACCATTCTCCTGTAGCAAAAGTGCCAAATATGCACTAGAAACTTTCATTAATTTTTAAATATGGGAATTAGTTTTATAAACAAAATCTTGCTTTTCACACTCAAAACACTGCAATGTTTTTTTAAAAGAGGTTTTCCGTGGAAACAAAGCTTTGTAATTGGGAAGGAGAGGAGGAGATGAAGGGAGGGTAGAGGAAAGTCGGGGGGAAATACCAAACAAGGTATATCATGTACAGGTATAAATATGATCAATGTGATCATTATGTAGAGCTGAAGGGTACCAGGACAATCTAATTTAAAAAAAAGGGGGGGGGGTTTCAAGTCAGGGGTGGTGGCACATGATTTTAATCCAGCACTGGAGAGACCAAGGCAGGAGGACTGCTGTGAATTGAGACCAGTCCAGGCCACACAGTGAGACTGTTTAAAAAAATAAAAAAGGTGTTGAGGGGGTTCAGACGGTCTCTAAAGGCTAAAGCCTTCTCAAGTTCTAGGTTACAACTCAAATGTCACCTACTCAGACAAACCTTTCCTAACCCACATATCTAGAGTAGCCTCTCTTCCCTTCTTACCACTGACTGAAATAATCATGCTTGTTTATTTTTTACTTGTTAATTTTCGGTTACTCCTCACTTCAATTTAAACTTGAAGGAGGTGAGAATTTGTCTCCTACTGTTGTATTACTCTAAGAATTCAATCATATTGGACAAATGGGGTTAGTAAAAAGTAGGCAAAAACTACAAAACTGAGTCAATTATTTTTAGAACTCATTGTTATCCCTCACATTCCCATAGGGCAGTGTCCCAAACTGCAACTTAAAACCCACTTACTTATCACAAAGTACCACCATTGCAATTAAACCTGAATACCCACTGTTTTATTTTAGAAAATAATTCATGGAGACTGCAGCCCTTCCAGGGGGAGAACCAGCAGTGTCTCCTGAGATCCACGCCATGTTGGAACTTAGGACTCTGGGAAGCCAAGCAAGCACCTCCCCTTCCTGGTAAGCAGAGGCAGTGTGGCAGACTGCAGCCCTTCCAGGGGGAGAACCAGCAATGTCTCCTGAGATCCATGCCATGTTGGAACTTAGGACTCTTGGAAGCCAAGCCAGCACCTCCCCTCCCTGGTAAGCGGCAGTGGTCTAGTTGACTGCACCCCTTCCAGGGGGAGAACCTGCAGCAGCTCCTGAGATCCAAGCCATGTTGGAAATGAGGACGCTGTGAAACCAAATGTCCATCCTACCTCCCTCCTAAGCAATAGTGAACCTGCATGGCCTATAGTCAAATATCCCACTTCCCCTATCCTCCTTCTCCCCCCCCCCCCCCCCGCACCGCCCATTAGCAAATGGGAACCAGAAATCTGAGCCTCTCCTGGGAGGTTGACCATAGCAAATAAGGGGGACTTCGTTCTACCATTTCTTTGAAGGCAAATATTTTTATTACTGTTTTGCTCTTTTCTGGTTAATGGTACTGCTCTATTCAATATTTTGTTTTGGTAAGTTCTATAGTGTTCTACCTTTCATCTCATTTTGATATACGTGATTGAAAGAACAACTATTATAAAGATAACAAAATATACTGTGATACCTATTACTGTTATCCTGGTAACCTGCTGTGCAGTTCTGTACCAATTTCACTGTGCAATCTTAGTTGGCTTTATTCTGACTTGTTCTGTTTTATACTTTCAAAATAAAATTTAAAAAAAATAATTCATGTATTAACATCTTTTGTCTTACAAGAAAAACAGTAACACACATGCCATAGGTTGCCACCACTGCCCTGGAGCCTGTTAGGAATTTAAAGCCTTGTAAAACAACAGTGTACCTACCTTCAAGAAATTTATCAAGGCAGAAAGTAGTAAGAAGTGCCATCCAAGAAGAGTATATTAAAAGCTACAGAAAACTTAGAAGCTAGGAAAAATGAGAAGCCATTATGAAAGTGTTAATGCATTTAAGTTGACTTAAAGGGTGGCTAAAACGGATAGGTGAAGAACAGGGAAAGTGAAGCATCTAGACAGAGCCATGGACCATCATGATAAGATATGGAGTCAAAAGATTGCAAGATGACTAAACAGAATGGACAAGATAGAAGAATCAAGATTATGCTGGTGAAAGTAGGTAAGAATAACAAGGCAGATTGGGGCCAGATTACAGATCTTCAAAAGTAATCTGGAGATACAGCTCAGTGGCACAAGAGTCTGCCCAGCAAGTGTGAGGTGGCAAATTCATTTCCCGATACCAAAACAACAACAACAACCAAAAACAAACCCTGAAATTAACTTTAGACAATTAGAGGTCTCTGCAGGTCTATAAGCAAAAGAAGCACCCGATCACGGCACATACTATTATACAAAAATTATTCTGGCAACTATTTGCTGGAATGGGAAAAAGCAAGAGCTCAGAGGCTCAGCTATGAAGGTACTACAATAAGATGAACATAAAATAAGACCTTTCACTAAGCTTTAAGGGGAGAAGCCACTGACAGGTCAAACATGAACTCTGTAGTTAAAAAAAAAAAGCTGAGTGTAATTCCTAGATCTCAATTAAATAGCTGTTTTTAAAGTTAATTTAACAGCATTAGAAAGATATAATTTGCATACTATATAATTTACCTATGTAAAAGTTACAATTGAATGGTTTCCATTATATTTGAAGTCAAACATATTATCAAAATCATTCTGAAAATATCTTCATTACTTAAAAAACAAACTCCACTCCTCCAATTTCCCCTCCAGATATAAGCATCCACTGAATCTACTTTTTTTCTGATCTGTTTATTCTGAACATTTCATATAAATGGAGTCATAAAATGTGTTCTTTTTGTAGCTCCTACTACTTAACATATTGTTTTTAAGATTCAGCAATGCTATCAGTATTTTATTTCTTCTTACTGCTTTAATTCATTCATCAGTCCTTGGTCATTTTGAGTAAATTTCTTTTTGGCTATATGAATAATATTATGCCAATAGCTTTATCAGTTTAAATTATCTATGAAACAGAAACACTAATTCTCATGAATTTTAATGTATGCAAAGAAGTGTTTGGCATAGAATAAATGTTCAAAAATAGTGTACCAGGGCTGGGGATTTAGCTCAGTGGCACAAGTGCCTACTTTGCAAGCTCACAGTATGAGTTCAATCCCTGGTACCAAAAACAAACAAAAAACAAAAAACCCCTACTTTCCACATTTTCTAGGTAAACTCAAGATTCTTGAATTAGCTATCTTCACTTAACTGTACTGTATCCTCAACCCAGCAATATATGATTGTGTTATCTCAGAAGATTCCCTTTACATTTCTTTCGGATTTTTCTTATTTTGTTAACAGAACTCAGAGGCTCCCTTTTCTCAATATATATGCTTTATCAATAAACGTTGAGTTATTACCATCTTGTCTTTTGGTTATGTTCCTACTTACACAAAGTTTCAAAGAACCACTTTACAACCTTCTTTTTCTTTCCACTCAGTGTCTCTATCTTACACTCCATCCGAACACTTTACCTCAAATTAACAGCACAAGGAAGTACTTTATTATCTGTTCACTCTTCCTTTCACCTAGTTTCCATGCTGTCAAGACTGGCATTACTGTCAACCTCTTTTTCCCTGATAAATGCTGAAACACCATGTTTATCTTGAAAATTATTTATACATTACAATGTGCTGTCCATTTTCATACCCATGTATTTATATGTCACTACGATTTTAAACACCTGCAAACCACGGTGGGGGATAGAGGCCTATAATCCCAATTACCAGGAATGTTGAAAGATCACAAGTTCAAGATCAGCCTAGCAATACTGTACAGTGAGACTTTACAAATAAAATGTTTAGGAGTGAATGTATAAATCTATGCTAATACTGTCATTAAAAAAACCAACTACTGTGATCTTGAAAAACAAATGTTGACTTTAAAGTTATTTTTAATAACATAATTTGATGTTTCTCTTTATTTTTTCATCTTTTTAAACACTATACAATTATTTATACTATTTAGGGTCTGCTATATGATAACCAATATCCCAGCTACTAATCTGGATTTTTAATTTTATGCACGAGAACTCCATAACTCCTTGAACTGTGTTAACTAAATCATTTCTGTTCTTTGTTCAACAAGTTGGAGTAAGAAACACTAATTAGATGTTACTCCTTTTCTACTACTAGACCATAATTACTTTCAACACAGCAATGCCAAACAATGTTGGTTCTTCCTGTTGGGTGGTTTCATTCCGTCCCTAATCTGCCAGGCGTAGGTCTGGAGTAATTTTTATGAAAATCGTGGAGGATATGGCAGAACATCAGTAACCAACAAATAGTGTGATTTTTCAGCAGGGAGTGGCCCGCGTGTAAGGGAAAAGTGAAGGTTAGCTTTGCTCTGGCTATGCTCGGAGCTGTCACAGCATGCAGTTTTTAGCATGTAAGCATCTCCAGAAATAAGAGAACAGAAACCTGTTTAACAGTAAAGTTTTTTTTTTTTTTTAAAGGGTACTTTGGTAGTAAATTCCTCCCCAATACATGAATAAGCTGCCTCTGGACACAAGTGTGCGAAAGGAGGCAGGACAGAGCAACACAAAGCTCAGATTGTCCCGGGTGGGAGACATCCCGGACTGGCGGAGCCAGGCGAGCGCGGAGCAAGGGCGCAGGAGCCGCAAGACAGCGCACGCCCAGTGCAACTCGCCCACGCGGGGCTTCCGCGGGGCAAGCGGGTGCCGGACCCCAGCGAGAAGGCTCAGACGGGTCGCGCCCCGCCCACCCCCGATGCTGGCAAGAAACAGAGCTGAGTAGGGAAGCAGGAAGGAGTTCTAAGAGGGACGCGGGTCCCAGAGCAACAAGTGCTGTGGTGGCTCCCCGAGAGGCTGCTGGACTGGAGCGGGAAAACAAGGCCCGACGCGGTGGCCTTCTAGTCTTTCCTCTCAGCCCCTAACCCCACCGCACTCACTCTGCCACACCACGCTCTTCAGCCCCCGCTCCGTCACCGACGGCGCCATCTTCCCAGATCTACAGGACAGCAGCCACCGCCTCCCACTCGCAACCTACTTTGGCCCGGAAAGTGGTACTTGGAGGCCCCGCCCCCTGCCGACCTCGCCCTCTGGTGACGTCACGTGCGTCACCGCGGGGATCACCGCCCACGCCTGGACGGAGGCTGCGCAGTGCAGGCGGAATATTAATGAGGATGAGGGCTACCCCTTGTAGGAGGGTACCGCAGCCGGAGTTTCGAAGTCCTTTTGCATCGGAAAGCGAAGATGGGCAACAGGTTGTGAACTGGCACAATTGGCGAAATTATGAATTGACACAAGAGAAAGCCAGGAGCCTTCGCTTTACAAAAGAATGCTTTGCGAAGGATCTATAATAGACTTCACTCTGTAGGTTCCTCAACCGTTAGATGGAAAATCTACCTTCCCACAAAAAATTTTACTCATTTTTCAAGAACACAATAATTACGTATAACTAGGACGTATCCTTTAGTATCCCTAGAATTGTGTGCTGAGCTTTTAGGAAACTCAGAAATGAGAGACACCTTTTTCCCAGAAGAATTCATAGTCCAATTAATAAAAAACAATTGCTGGCATGCTGTAGGTAGCCAAACATCGGTTTAAAAAGTGAATGCCTTGTGAATACAATATAAAATAGCCAGAAAGCTATCATTTAACGTGTGTGCAACAAACATAAAACAGGCTATCAATGCTTTAGATACAAAATTATTGTTGAAAGCTGATTAACAGAGGTGTTGCTTTGAGCTGAGACTTGATTGAAGCAACGATTTGGGGAGTTGAAAGTGTATCAATTATAAATTAGATCAGTTTAGTTGCTGACAGCCCTAAGAGATGATCATTGGGTACTTTGGCAAAAAGTAGACATTCCTAGAGGGGTTTGCAAAGAAGCAATAGTTTTAATTTCGAGTTGGACATACAGTGTAAATGGTTAGTAACCACTACTGCTAATAATATCTATACTTATTGAATGCTTATAATTTGCCATCACTATACAGGTTGGATTATCTCATTGTCCTCAAAGCAAATAGATTTAATGCAGCTACACTAATTGCCAAGGATGCACAGTTAGTGGCCCACACAGAAAGCAGTGGAGCAATTAATTTGTGTGATGACTTGCAATTTTTAGGAAAGAAAAGGAGACTGGAGAATAAAAACAATCATAAAATTGGAATGAATAGTTTTTTTTTTTTTTTTTTTTTTTTTTGCTTGAGGTTTATGTGGAAATAGAAGCTAGGGCCTTGTCTTTCCTTAAATGTACTTTAAATTATTTTCGCTTTTCAGTTTTGAATCATGTTAACTAAATTAGTTTTATCTTCGTGCAACATAGACTGTGTTGTCTTCTATAGAATATGGACCAAAGTAGTTCACCTTTAGACGCCTAAGCAGATAGTCCCTCTGGGACCAAAGATCCTAGCCTTCTATTTGGTCTTTGCCTGTTTTCTTTGGCTGTCCCAATTGGACATGATCACAACTCCATTTAGAGGGCACACCTTGCTAGCAACTGAGCTCAGCATGTAGTCTCACACAGGCCCCCATAACTCCCCATGATGCAAGCCAAGTTCTATATCATCAGGGAGGCCCTCAGTGGGCATGGACTTTTTCTGAACCCTCTGGATCTCACCAATCCTTCCTCATGACCTCAAGCCTATAGCTTCTTAGTGTCCCACCTTGAAACTGTGTTTCAAGGAATAGCTTAAGGAGGCAAATCCTTGACAGTTCCCAAACCTGGGGTAGGGATGCAGTTCAGTGTTTGAGCACTTGCTTAATATGTATAAGGCCCTGAGTTCAAAACCCAGCTTTGAAGGAAAAAAGTTCCCAAATGTGGCTACCTGCCAAAATCACTTGTTAAAAACATAGATTCCCAGGCCTGTTGAATTTGGTCTGCTGAGGAATCTACATGAAGAATCAGTACTTCCAAGCCAGGCGTGATGGCTCACGCCTGTAATCCCAGCACTCGGGAGGGAGGATTGTTGCCAGTTCGAGACCAGCCTGGGCTACAAAGTGAGCTTGAGGCCAGCCTGAACTGCATAGTAAGACCCGTTCCAAAAAAAAAGAAAAAAAAGAATCGGTACTTCCAAGTGATGCTGATACATCTAGCCCAACCAAACTCCTGTTCAGTCACCAGTGTTTAGGAATAAAAGAGAATGAAACACAGGCTTTCTCTGTGTGTGCTCTTGTGCACATCAATTGTACTTTTAGGGATCGTGTCTTTGGTTCATCTTCAAGTACAGATACTTCAGGGAAAATCTATCAGTGACACATTACCTTCTTTCTTGGAGAAGAGTATTTTAAATTATCTCAAAAAAGGAAAGAAAACATAAGTTTAGCCAACCTCCATGCCAATCTCCAATCTAACTCCATGCTGCAATTTCCAGTGGGCAGCATTTTATAGTTGTTCTTAACCAAAGATATTCCAGGTTTCAAAGCCATGCATTGGGTGGAGTAAACACCATAGGTCTGTGTGTGTGTGTGTGTGTGTGTGTTACAAAAGTCCTGCTCAAACTATTTTTAATTGGGTTAAAAAGAACATTAAAAGGAGAAACACTGGGGGCTGGGGATTTAGTTCAGTGGCATAAGTGCCTGCCTTGAAAGCAGGCAGTCAGGAGTTCGATCCCCGGTACTGATAAAAAGGAAAAAAGACCAAAAAAAAAAAAAAAAAAAGAACAACAAAAAAAGGACAAACACTTTTCTCAGTACAACAGATTTATGTTATATACCATTGCCTTTTCTCTCCAAAGATGAAAAAAGCGGTACAGTGTAAATGGGGATGTGTGAACACAACTGACAAGATCGAAGTCCCTCTCCTCTGTCACAGCTCAACTCTCACCTTTGGCTGTCCCTCCATCTGACATTTTTGCTCACCCAGAAAGCACAACTGCAACCCTTCTAGCAAAGCTTTTCCAGACACTCCCTTAGATGTCAAATCGTGTGTCACTTTGGCTCCCCAAACCCTGCAAGCAGCTCAGCTTCCCCCCTAACTTGCAACGAACAACCATTTGTTACCACAGGTTGCCCTGACAGCTGCTGCTGTCTGACCTAAGCTGAAGTCCTAGTAGAGGTGTGTCTCGGCTTTGCACTGCCCTCCTGAGATTGGCTTGACTTCTCTGGAAGTGCACACATCCAGGCTTGAAAGGCTAGTGGGCTGCACAGCAAGTGCTGATGTTAATGAAATACTCATGAAGTAGATGCATTGAAGACTAGTGTTTCTGGATGTGAAATCTTGGAATTTCTGCTAAGCAGAGTTATTCTGCTTCCAGGCTCTGCTTTCTTCCAGAGGATTTTCTGATTCATTTCTCTTGAGTCTTCTCTGCAGCCGAGCTTCAACTTCTTGGCAGGTGGTAACACACCTGATCTTGCCCTCAGGAGCGACAGTCAGTTAGTTGCTCTCCTCAAGGGCAAAGGAATCTTTGCTATCTTATAGGGATTTTTATATTCTAATAGATTTTTTTATATCTACTCACTGATAACTGAGACAAGTCTGCAAAAGAAATGGGAAGAAATTTTAAAACAAAGGCAAAAATTACTGTGGAATCACACAAAATCAATTACATTACTACTACTTACTTGATCAAGTCTGCTTTTATCTGGGACTTGCTGTATCATTATGCATTACTCTTCCCTCTGTAAATCACTGGAAAGACAGGGGAAGGAAAATAGAGCAAGATGAATTAAATATGCAAACATTTTCTTAACCTAAAAGCAGAGAAATGTCACTGAGATTTTATTAGTGTGTTGGTTTGAAATACAGTATTTTGCACAAGTAATAAGGAAACTGAAATAATCTGAACTGTGTAAAGGGAAACTGTTCAAACTGACCAGCAGTTTTCAACTAACCAGGGTGATCCTTCTCCTGCTTCATGAAATGAATCCTCCAAAGGAGCATCTGAACTCTGACTACTGACTCAGGACAGGAAACTTGCCTTTCCATCCACAGGGCAACTTGCTGTGTTCCTCATGGAGCTCCAACATTTCATTAATTCAGGAAGTTGTTTAGGGGAAACATAAAATTGTCTGCCAAGGAAATTTCAGAGAGAAAATTCCCTCAAAGTTCCCTGGGATATGCAGATAAGAAACAGACTGGATGTTGAAGGTGAAGGATGCCCCATGGAGTGAAATCAGACACAAACCCCTCCACTCATCACCTCAGATAGACTGATTTCCTCTTCTTTACAACCTATATCCAGTCTCCAGCTTTGAAGTAGCTTTTCTGAATTAGAGCTATGGTTTTCAAACTTCAGAGTGTATTTGTGTCACTTGGAGGACTTGTTAAAACAAAGGTGACCAGGCCCATCTCCAGAATTTCTGAGTCAGCAGTAAGTTTTTGGTGGAGTCCCAGAAATTGTATTTCTAAGTGGTTCCCAAATGATGCTGATGCTGTTAGCCCTAAGACCACACTTGAGAACTAATGAATTATAGTATTATGAAAGTTAGAACAGGAGCTGGGGATTTAGCTCAGTGACATAAGCACCTGCCTTGCAAGTGTGTGGTTGTGAGTTCGATCCCCGGTACTGGATAAAAAAGAAAAAGACAAAAAAAAAAAAAAAAAAAAAAAAAAAAAAAAGAAAGTTGGAGCTAAAATGTAAATACCTTTAATAGAAGTAGCATATTAAAAAGCAAATAAATGGTACATGATATGACTATGCAATGAAATTAAATTTATCCTCAATTAATAACTACCACTTACAATGAATTTACTACTTGTTATGGGCCTGTCATTGTGACCACTTAATCCTCATTACATTTTATGGAATGATTAGTATTCCAGTTTTCAGATGAGGAAACTTAGGCCTAGAATTGAGATAATTTAGCTAAGAGCAAATGATATCATCAGTATTTGAATTTAGATCTAATTTTTAGAAAGTTCATGCAGGTAGCAAGTCTAGGATAATGCAATGGTCAAGGAAGACCAAAAGCCTTAGGCTAGCAAGATTTCTAAGGCTCCCCTGAGCATACCTTTAAGTCCCATGTCAGCAGGGGTCCTGATTTGACTTGTGCTGTGTATTGGAAGGAGATGCTGAAATTGGTAACAACAATTTAGAACTTCCTCCTATATATAATGATTTCTGCAAGACTATAGAGGCCCTCAAGTGACCTGGAGTGCTTTGTTTTTGTGAATCTTGCAGGATTTCTTTAAAGTATCTCGTTGGACAGAGGCTGATTAAAGAAGGGAAGAGCGAGGATAAACTGCAACCCAAAAAAGACAGAACAGGGAAAATGGAGACCTGAGGCAGACTTCTCAAACATTTTGTACATCAGAATCACTCACAAACCTGATAGAAAGACACAGAAGCACTGTGGCAGGATATGGCCTGGGCCTCTGTATTCTTTAATTAATTTTCAGGAGGTTCTGACATACACTAACATTTGAGAAGCACTACCTAAGAAAGGCTTCACACAGCTGAACACATGCAAATTACTTAAGGATTTTGTAGGTAATGCTAGGGCCTGAGATTGCATCTTTTTAACAGGCTATCTGGTGATGCAGTTAAGTAGAAAGATCTGGAAACAATAGTTTTCCAGCTTGTTTTGTTTTATTTTTAATTTATTTAAAGCATTGCTTAGGTTGGGGATTTAGCTCAGTGGCACAAGCACTTGCCTGGCAAGCACAAGGTGATGAGTTGGATCCCCAGTACCAAAACAAAACAAAACAAAACAAAAGAAAGAAAGAAAGAAAAATATTGCAACTCTTCTAACAAAAAAAGAGAGATCAATAAATAATGTACTACCCCTCTTTTGCTGAAAGCTCCCAAAGACATTTCTCCCCTTTCGCTCTACCTCTAGTGAAGACCTATTTAAAACAACCATAAACTGACTTCCGGAAGAACATGGCAGACAGATAGCAGCAGCTACCGAAGCTCTCTGAGAGACCCAGCTTAGAATCCAGGAATGGTGCGGAGTGAGGAATCCTAAGCGAGAATAGATATACCCTGCTGACCCAAGAACGAACTGGGCTGAGAGAATCCAACTGGGAATGCAATCCTGGTGCTATAACAGGAACAGATAACGCCTCAGCGTGGAAGCTGGAGCCTGCGCCATTGGAAGACGCAATTTGGGTTTCCTGCCGCCACTGCTGTGTCTGAATCAGCTCGGCAGGGAGAGAGATGCGCGAAAGCTCTGAGAACAGGAATCGGTCAACGGAGTTGAGAGTGGGATGGGTGGGGAGCTGTGCATTGACCTGCAGTGAGTGAGGGAAACTGGGACTCTTCCACGGTCTAGGAGGCTCCAACAGAGGACATTCTGGGACTGGGCAGACTTGCCGGAACAGGGCGCTGTAGTGACCTCAGTCACATATCCCCCTCTCAAGTGGGATTGGTGAGCAGTGCCTAGCTTATGTGATGCTGCTGGCTGAGACCCAGTAGGCTAGCACAACCCAGGTCCCAGTGCCTGGAGGTGCACCCTAACAGTGAAGCCTTCGGTAGATTGACCTGGAGGGGCGGGCCCCACATAGACTGCCTGGTCCGTAACTCCCTGGTGTGCTGTGGTGGGGAGGAACACCTAGCCGGCACAATTCAAACAGACTGTGGCCAACAGGGAAGGAAGCTGGGCCTCCTATATACGCTTGTATTTAAGGAACAAAGAATATGGGAAGAGGGAGCAACAAGAAAGGCCCCTCGGCCCCCAATCCTGAGAAACAGGCAATAGCAGACACAGCACCAATAGAAATAAAGCGCTATCTCCAGAGCCTCCTAGACGAGTTCAGGAATGAAGTTATTAATGATCTGAAGCAAGACATAAGCAGAATAGTTAGAGAAATGCTAAGCACTACCCAAGAAAAAACAGATGGTGGAATGGGTGAACAGAAAAAAAGGGCAGAATTGTTTGATGGAGAAAATAGAGAAAACATAGAATATGTGAAGCAAGTTCAAAGAGATTACCAGGAAACTAAAAGCTCTATCGAAAACTGGCATAACAGCTTGAAAGAATCTAAAGATAGATTATCTGAACTGGAGGGCAGATTTGTAATATGGGAGCATGAAATGAAAAACTTCTTAAAAATAACAAAGAAACAAACAGCAATAATACAAAGACTAGAAGATGATAAGAGGATCTATAACTTAAGAATAAAGAACATAAAAGAAGAGGTAGGGAAACACTATTTTGCTTAAATGGTTATGTTTTGATCTGCGCTGTTTTGTTGTTATGCCCTCTTTTATCTCAATCTCCATTTTATTATTTACTTTTTAATTAAGGGAAAAATAAATAAAAAATAGCAGGATATATTATAGTACCCCACTTTGATTTTCTATTAACTTGATTTGAAGCCCTGTATTGCTTTCACCATCTTGTTTTGACTGATGTTCCTCTATTCTGTTTTGCCTGATAGTACCAGGTTTGAAAGTTTAGGCAACAGCTGTGAAGATAGTGATACTTCATACTTCATTATGATGCCTATTCTGGTTGACTATTATCTACTTTTGAAGACCTGTAATGTCTCCAATGTTTTGGTTCTGTTGGTTTCATTCTTTACTGTTTTGTTCAATTTTATTATAACTGATGATATAGGCAATTCTATTAGAGATAGCAGGAGACATTATGGTAACCATTGTTGATCACCTTGTATTATGTTTCTACATTATCTATTATGTCCACCCTTTTGATTCGACCGACTCTGTTCTGTTATGTCACATTTGGTTTTACTCTCTTCCAAAAAAGTAATAAGAAGTGTGGGAGTAATAAGACCCAAAAAGTGTAATAGTCATTGTACAAAAGAGAGGAAAAGAAAGTGCTCTAAATGGTATAAGTGCATGTATATTTAAGTATATAAGATAGACAATGATATTACTGAGTTTTGTTGGATCATTGAACAGAACTGTTTGCAGTCTCACTGTTTGAATGTCCACTTTATATGCTTTAATTTTGTAACTTGAACAAATATTTTTAAGATGACTATATATAATACATTAGTGATTTCCTACTGTTTATTTTTTTTCTGAAATTCTGTATAACTTGTACCTTTTGCTGCTTTTTTTTTCTTTTTCTCCTTAAATATAATTAAAAAAAAAAAGAAAAAAAAACCAGCCATAAACTGAACAAGGTGGTGCAAACATATAATCCAGGCTATTCAGGAGACTGAGGCAGGAGAATCACAAGTTCAAGGTTAACCTAGGTACCTTAGCAAGACCTCTCAAAATGGAAAAATAAAAGGGCTGAGGATTTATCTCAGTGGTAGAGTATCTCTGCGTTCAGTCTTAGTACTACAAGAGAAAACAAATGTAATACTAAAAATAGTTCCTAAGAACACATATATAAATCTATGTTCATTTCCCTGATGATCAGGGCTCAAAGTCACTAGAACTTTGGGAGATTTTTAACAATAGCTCATTTTTCTTTTGGTGGTGGTGGTACAGGGGTTCAACCACAAAGTCTTGAACATCTGAGTAAGCTGCAATCCCAGCTCCTAAAGCAATTTTTTATACAATTAGAAGTTTCCTCAGTTTGTTTTCACTATGCCACGTCTGTTTTCCTGTAGTCATAGGAAATAAAAACTCTTGAAACATGAATGGAGATTGCGCTTATTTTAGACCTGTAGGTGGGGGTTAGAGCAGGGATTGGAAAGTATGTGCCCTGCTGTGTTTAGAGAAGCAGTGGACTAGGAGAAGAAAGGAACCCAGGGGACAGACTGGGGATGGACCCCAGACCCAAGCCCTGTCACTGAAGAGTCACTGGGTGGGGAGCTGACCCCCACAGGAGGCTGGCAGTTGGGGTCTGCTGGCCGGAAGGCTTCAGCTCCACTAATGCCTTCTGAAATCAGCCTTGTCTGCCTAGGAGCAGGGGGAGTTCTGTAGTTTGGGGTTGATCATATTCTCTGGGGGGTTTGCTAAGGCTTTGAACCACACTGTTTCCTACAGTAGTGTGACAAGGATTCTTCATGAAGTGCTTATGCTACTTCCTGGTCATCTCCTTTGCCTGGCCCAAAAATCATCTCCATGGGAGCAACCAAGAGTCTAAGCAGGATCAGCCTAAGCAAAACTGAGCAGACACTGAGGGTTATTTTCATTCCCTTCGGCACCCCTCTTCCCCTTCTGGGTATATTCACCAGAAGTCAACATTGTTGCTCTTAGCAGACTAAGAGATTCTCTCTTGCACCTGACTACTAAAAGTATGGTCAGAGCAGTAGCCTCAGCATCACCAGCACTGCTTGGACCTTGCTAGAAATACTATCTCAAGCTTTGCCATACCTACCAAAGCAGAGTTTAGTTTTAACAAGGCATGACTGGTTCAAAGGAGCAAAATGTTTTAGAAGTCCCACTCCAGAATACTCAGCCTTGGCGGCCTTATAAAGTCACCTGAGAAGCTTTTAAAAATCCTGATACTTGGTGAGGCATGGTGACACATACCTGTAATCCTGGCATTCTGGCAAGCTGAGGCAAGATGGTCACAAATTTGATTCTAGCCTGGAAAATTTAGTGAGACTCTGTCTCAAAAGTTAAAAGGGTCTGGAAATGTAGATCAGTGGTGGAGAGACTTGGGTCTCAGTTCCCAGAACTGGATAAAAGAAAAATCCTGATGACTTTACCTTGGACCAGTTAATCAGATTTTCCAGGGACAGAATGCAGGCATTGGTTAATTTTAAGTTCTCCACTGTTGGAAACAACTTTCTGAAGTAGGAGGGATTAAGGAATGCCTCTTCTGAAAATATTTACATTTTTCTGTAAATTTAAATTCCATCTTCTGACGCCAAAAGACTAAAAAGATTTCAGAATCCCAAGGAATCCCTATCAGGCAGTGGAATCTGAGGGTGCCAGTAGGAAAGAGGAGAAAAATGTATGGGACAGGAATGCCCTTGTATCAAAAAGAGAAATCCTTTGCCTTTCTGACTAATTGCAGAATCAGTATTCAACCTGACTTTGTTAAGAAGCTCCAGAATTGAACAATGAAAATTCTTTACCACTTTAACCATGAAAAAATGACTTACCCACTCCAAGTGTACTTCCAGAACATGTTACTGTAATAAAAAAAATACAAGCACTGAAAATATACTTATTGATGTTTTAAAATGGTAAAGATATAACAGAAAATAAAAGGAAAGTGAAGCAAAGAATAAATAAGAACAAATTTGGGGGATAAGAGGAGATACCTATTAGTGCTGGGACCTTGAACTCTAGTCACTTCATTGTGCCTCAGTTTTATCTGTGAAGTGGTAAGTATGCCACCTCGTATGTATGTTTGTTATACGGCTTAAAAGGATTAATACGTGTAACACTCATAGGTTAGCACTGACACATAGCATTCAATCAATATTCACTATAATTGAATAGAGAATCCCTGTTCACCAACATTGAAACAAACAAAACACTTCTGGCAAAGTCATAGTTTTTACAGGGGAGACTAAGCAATTGTGTATTATAAATTCAAGCCTAGATACTTAATCCTGAAACAAAATAACTGCAAGCTTGAGATGTCACCCCCATCAAAGAGTATCAGAGTGCCAACCCACCAAGACTTCTAGTGACAAACAAGCTATCAGTGGAATGACTCTCTAAAGGTTGAATTGTGACCTTAAAGCACAAAGGAAAAATAAAAACAAAATAAAATATTTGCATTGTTCACTTAACTGTGTGATCACTGGCACTTAAACTCATTTGGTTATTTGTTAAATTTAAAACATGTTGGTCACATTTAGAAGCTAAATAAATGATAATCAGAGATAGAGTCACTTATCCGAGGAGATGGAACATGTTCAATTCACAATAATATGTTGTGGTAAAGGTAAGGATGCCATGAGGTTGTAAATGGAGGAGGAGAGGGCTAATTTAGCTTATGAGAAAAAGAGAAGGCTTCACAGATGAGGGGGGATTTGGGCAGGTGGAGTTTGCTTGGTAGAAGTGGGATAGAATGTCAGGCAGAGAAAAAGGTAATACATTTGCCCAGAAATATGATACAATGTGGTTTGTATGTATGGCTGGGGCAGGTGTGTGTGAATGGTTCCATGCCACGAGACCAGAGGAGGGGACTATTTTACTATCCAATGCTGTAGCCACTTGACACACAAAGATACTGAGCCCAATAAATGTGGCTAGTCTGAACTGAGATGTATTGCAAGTATAAAATGCATAATAAATTTCAAAGACTTAGTATAAAAAATGCAATGTATCTTAACTTGTAAACTGATTATTAGTGATAATATTTTTAAGTGTATTGGTTTAACTAAAATATATTACTAAGTTAATCTCACCTATTTCTTTTTACATTTTTAATTTGGCTGCTTGAAAATTTTAAATTTTCATACATAGCCCGTGTTAAATTTGTATTGGATGGTACAGGTGCAGATGCACAGATGGTAGAAGGTAAGACACCTTGAATACTATGATCAGAGGCCTGGATTTTATTCTGTGAAGCAATGGGAAACTTTTAAAGATATTGAAGTATAAAAGTAAAACAACTGGACCAGAGACTTCTGTAGTCCAAGCTACTCAGGAGGAGAAGGAAGAGGGAGGAGGCTCGCTTGAGCCCAGGAATTCAGAGCCAGTCTGGGTGACATTGTAAGATCCCGATTTTGAAAAAAGTTTCAAAACCCCAAACAAAAAGACAAGTTTGCAAAGAGAGATTTGGAAGCCTCTGTTCCAAGTTTCCTCATTTTTAAACTGAAGATAACAAAATCTTTTGAATCTACTTCTTGGGGTTACTTTGAACATTTAATGAGATATGGAATATGAAAACACCTGATAAATAGTGACATATTATGCAAATGTAATAAATTATTATTAATAGCTATAGGCTCCTCTTCCCAAGAGCTCATCCTCACCTTACGAGCATGCTCCTGTCTCTTCCCATAGGACTATGCTTTGAGTCAGCTTGTCTTGTAGACAAGATAATAAGACAACAAAGAATCAGAGCATGACATGCAAGGACAATGAAAATGTTCTTCTAGGAGGAGCTAGCCTTGTTCCATCATCAAAGCCAACTTGAACCTCTCATCCCCTGTATTTAGTTGGAAATTATGCATTCTGGCTATCAGTAAAAGTTTGTGAATCATTTGTTCTTCCTGTATTTGCTTACAAACTTCTAGGGCTCTGTCATCTCTTTCCTTTCTTTTTAGAAACAAATGAAAATTATTATTTATGTCCTGGGCAGTGTAGCAGAGGGTATTGGGATAGAACACAGAGTAAAATTGTAGTTTTCTACTAACTCTGAAGAGATGGCATTGCTGCCAGCCATGTTTTGTGATCACAGCTCTTCTGCCCATTCACATTTCCAAACCTAGTTTATGACTTATAAATTCAGTTTTTCTGACTCTCTAAATTTTCCTCATTCATAATTCCCAATCTGTGCAAATGAATCACAAGTCTCTTAACGTTCAGTTTTCCATGGTGTCTAGCATTATTTCTAAGACTATGTCAAAAGTCTGTCTCAAAATCTCCAATCATTTATGATTTGGTTTACCATTACATGGTAAATAGCAGCAAATATTTGGTCCTTTTCCCAAGGAGAAGAAAAGGAAAGGGAAGAGAAGAATACTTGCTAACTAAATAATAACAAAGCATCACATTTACAAAGAAATTTGGGGTGCCTGGCAACATATAGAAATTTCACACATAGTAAGTAAGTATGGCTTCCCTGAGTCTTAATTCACAGATCTGAGTTGAAGGTTAGTTTTAAGTAAAGGATCATAACTTGTTTTACCTGAATATATTTTTTTTGGACAGAAAGCAAGCTTCAGTCCTGTTTCAGCAACTGGTGAGACCATCACAGTATACACATCCCCACAGGGTATCTCAGTGACATCGCAGAAACTGAGACCAGCCCTTGGGGCACAGGTGAAGATGCCTTTGGAGCCATAGAGGTCAGTGCTGTAATTGGCAGAGCCTCTGGAGACTTGCCAGTGGATCCGGATGCCATTAGAGCCCAACCTATATAACTTCACCCCCAAAGGGCAGCAGGCACCTGGAGGACAAAGACAGAATCTCTTATTCCAGCATCTCACATCATGGCCTTGGTTATTACAGAGGGAAAAAAATACAAATAAGCTATTCTAATGGTATAACTAGTTACTGGTCAGAGTAGAGAAAGATTTGTGGGAAGTTCAAGTTTTTTCCATGCTGTGCCGAAGAATCAGAAATCCATGTGTGAGGGTGGTATGGGGTGGGGCTTTTTAATATAGAATGGTGATTCACAAATTTCCACACTTGGCAGAGCTCCTGTATTGTGTATGACTCAGACTATGAGTCAGATGCATGAGATCCTGTCAAGACCCCTCAGAATGCCACAGTTTCATTTAAATCTTAGTGGAGTTAAGTTTAAATATAATTTATTGAACTCAGCTGTAATTGGAAATAATTTTCCTCAGCTGAGCAGCCTGATGCCTTCGGAGCAGCCATTTCCATGACAGGCTGGTGGCCATGTTGCTTGCTCAATCCTTCACCCATGCTAGCTGATCAGGTACTTTTATGGGACCTCTTTCTAAGTACCTTGAGTAGGCATTATGTGTCAAGCATTAAGTGACAAGTGCAAGGCACCAAATGGTGAAGTTCTCATAACTAAAATACAGATGCTGTTGTATAACTTTTTAAAAAAAAATTGTTATTGACCTCAAAGTTTTCAAATTATTATTTGATATATTCTTTTAAAAATTTAGATGTCTAGATAAGCAGGGGTGGGTGCACACCTGTAATCCTGGTACTCAGGAGGCTGAGGCAGGAGGATCACCACACACACAAAAAAGCAATGGGCCATATTCCTAGAGCCTGATATCAAGGTGAGAGTTTAGGCAGCAAATTTAATGGAATGGGTCAAAAGAAAATATAAACCACCTTATATATGTGTGGCACATGACAAATGCTCTTACATTATAACTTATTTTAATTCCAAAATCAACTTTGAAAGATAGGCTAGAAAGCTATTATTATCTCTGTTTTTTCTTACCGAGGAGGAGACAGAATTGTGGAAAATAGGGCAGCACAGTTTATAAGAAGCCATTTCTAACTTAGACTCGCAGCTGAAAACTTTTTATCCTCTCCCCAGCATGACAAAATTATATTTCAGCCTTCCATCCCTTGCCCTGGGCAGAAATACAAACCATCACTGTACTCTTTCTCCTTAAACCTGACAAGCACTCTCAACAGTTTTTTTTTTTTTTTTTCAAAAAACTGGAAGCAGCCACTTTAATAGGTTAGAATCACCCAAGAGGGATATTATTTGCTAGCTCTGCACCTTTTTTACTTCCCCTTGTCATCTTCTAATGGTTTGATCTCTGAAAAGCAAGATACAACACCGTCAAAGACAGACACCTTTGTTTTCTCAGCCTGTTGAAATAAGAAACCATAGAAGGAGCTGGAAAGGCTTGGAAAAGAGAGAAATGGTGGCATAGTAATAATATTAGAAGAAAACAATGGAAACCAAATAGAATGGATGATCCAGTGTCTCTGAAAACCACTGGGCTGAGTGCTGCAGGTCTCTATGTTGCATAAAAATACACCATAGCAAATGCCTGAAACTTGTTACCAGGGAAGGTAATTTACCAACTACCAACAGGCAGAACCTACTTTCTGAAGGGTTCAGGTTCAAAGTCAGGTGGACATCGTAAACATTTTAGAAAACATACACTTACAATGCAAGCTGCATGGAGTGGCAGCATCTTGTTGAATGAGGAGAAGTTGTGCCTGGACTTCGAATAACTGAGTCATCTCTTGTACTCTAGTACTAGAGTTAAGAATGCACTTACTAGAGAAGTAAGTTTGGTAGGTGCAGTCTGAAGTCAACCCAGAGGCACTAATTGCTTTTAATGCCACCGTGTAGTTGATGCCACATGTGATACATCCCAGGAGACAGTGACTCTGATGGGTGTGACACTTAGACTGTCCAATGTGTGACTCCAGAACTGTCACATAGGTTTGCGCCACTGTATCAAAAGTCCAGCTCACATTGATTACCGACTGGGTGACCTGAGTTATTGTCAGACCGGCAGGACAGCATGGCACTTGAATGAGAAAAAAGAAAACGTGGAACTTTATTTCTACTGAAATTATCTGTGAAAAACAACCAAGAAGATATTTTGCCTGTATTTTATCCAATATTCTAAATTTCTCATATTGTCTATTGTTAATCAAAAATTGTCTTTGTTCATGACTCTTATTACATCAACTAAACAGTAAATATCTCACCAAGAACCAGAGTGCACTAACAGGTCGTGAAACTCCCTAATTTATTTTCTTTCAGAATAAGAAAGAAATCCTTTGTTGTACCCCAACTTGAACAATTCCAGTTGGTAAATTTTAAAGTAATGGTTGCATTAATCTCCTCTCTCAATAATATTTAATAGCATTCTCAATAAAATATATTTTGCTTTTGTGGAGAATTTCATCATATACTACTGCTATAAAAGCTTGATTTCTTTTTTTTTTTTAAATCGGTACCAGGGATCGAACTCAGGACCGCCTGCTTGCAAGGCAGGTGCTTATGCCGCTGAGCTAAAAAAAGCTTGATTTCTTAGCCCTCTAAGAACCACAGTCACCTCAATTTTCTAGGAATTCTTTTATAGGATGTAGGATATTTAGAACCTTTGTGTGTATTTAGCATCTTCTCTATTCTGCTGCTTTTTTTTTTTTTTTTTGGTGCTTTAATTTTTGCAACCCAAAATGTCATCTATTGTTATACATACAAGAAAATAATGTCCAAAGAAATAAAGTAATTTGCTAAATTTCATTTACACACAAGGCTCTAAAGCAGTGAGTTTTATTGGTGAATCTCTCACTACTCACCAAGCACTTCACTGAACAGTTTGCAGCATTAGTTACCTTAATACAAACACCCAGTGAGTACCTATCCTCTACTTATTGATTAAGTGCCTGAAAACTAGACAGCACTTTTTAGAGGAAGATATGAACAGGCTGAGTCAAAGAGATAATAAATCATCTCATTTGATTTACTTATTAGCTGTTTGGATAGATCGTATCATGGGAGAATATAAACTCTACCAAATGCTTTTGCAGAGTCCTCTGATGCCAGTGTAACACATAGAAGAGTCTTTTGGTGATCTTTTTACAGAACTTGTAAAATGTTGAAAGTTCTGTTTTCTAAGACCTGGGCTTTTTAGAAGACTCTCATGCTTACTGTATTTCTGATACACCTAGGTAGATTAAATAAAGCTTCTGTCTTAAAGTGATTCCTAAGGTCCCAGGGTAATCAGCGTTCAGGCTGGTGGTTGCTACATACCTGTCTCCAGGGGCACACTGTAGCTGGGCAGGCTCCGTCCGATCTCTGTTTCAGCCACAGCGGTGACAGAGAACACTGAGCCGCAGGGCAGGCCCCCCATCGTACAGGCCTCTCCCTTGCTGCTGCACCGATAGAGCCCCCTCTCCCCCTGGGCAGTCACTGTGTAGATGGCATCATCATTAGTGGCTTGCCAGCGCACATTAATTGTGGAGAATGCATCCATGGAAATATTTTTTATCTCAGGACTGCAAGGAGCTAAGAGATTTAAGTTATTACTTGAAACAGCTTGAGACAAAAAACTGTGATCTGTACCATTCAATGTAAAACTCATTTTCCCCCAAATAAGATCACCATAGTTTTTGACCGGCCCATGCTTGTGAGCCAAATTCATAGAGCCTCTGTGCAGAAAACTGTTGACACTGAAACAGGGTGTTAGATTTCTGCATTGTTGAACTATCTGGAAAATATTTAAGAGCATTTTTCACTCAAAGGAAAAACTAACTGAGGCAAACATTATTTGCACACTTTCATGGTGTGTACAGGCAAGTTCCTCAACGATAAAAAGAACCAAATGGCTCAGGCACTTGCTAACAAAACTTTCCCCTTCCCCATGGTCCTCTTTTTGGTTTTCTTTCATTCCATCTTTTTCTTCCACCTTGCCTTCTGCCTCTCCTCAGTATAACAGAGGCTCTGTTATATTGGTCCCCGCAGAGCAGTTAATGGAATTTAAACTTTTTCTAAGTCTTGTTGTAGGCTGGACCTGAAGCACATAGCAGGGTGGGGAGGAGGGGAATCATTCAGACACCAGTGCAAGAAAGCCTAGCTACACTATAGTACCTGTAGTGATAAAGCGGGAGGTGCATGACATGTTGCTGCTCTGGACTTCACTGAATGAATACACTGTGACATTGTACTTGGTGTCACACTCCAGAGCCGAGAGGGTGCAAGCAGGAGCGGTGTCATTGCACTCTACCACACTGTACCCAGCTATGGCCTTGGTTTCATAGAATTCGGCCCCACGGACAGGAGACCAGATGATCTCCACTCTGTCACTAGACACCAACACGGGGTTAATATCACTGGGACAACAGGGAGCTGAAAGCAGAGCAGAGAGAACCAAAGTCAGTATAAGAGCAATGCCATCAGAAGGGTTCATTGAGTCCTGACCTTCCCATGGCCAGAGCCTCTGCCACTGTCTTCTCAAACTACTGCAAGGAGCCTCTTCCAGCTCTGTTCCATTTCAAATGGGGTGTAATCCTCACTGCACAGGGGATAAGTCCTCACATGACATTCAAGCATGCAAGCTGTAATGTTCAGCTGTGCTTTTTCCACTCCTGCCAGGTCAGACTTCTCAATCCCCTACCTCACCTGTGCTCCTGCTTCTCTAGGCCTAGAAGACTCTACTAAGAGTCTTTCCCTTATTCTACCTGACACAGTCAAACTTAGTCCACTTTTTCAGATTCTATCAGTCTTTCCAGACACTAAATCAGATAAAGCAGAGGTACATTGGGGGATATAATTGTATTAGTAGATCATAGAATATCACTGATAAATGTCTAACTCAGTTTGGGATTTCTAAATGATATCCTGTTCCACCTACATTCCACCCATTCTTTAATGCTAGTTCAAGGCCACTCCCTCTGGAAGGTTCCCCTCTGTTCTTGAGATTTTATTGATAGTCTCTTACTCCAAATTCCAAAAGAACCAGTTATTTAGAGCCCAACCTGGTAAAATTCATTATAATCCAGCTAGTATCTTTATATAATTGTATTATTCTTCTTGTAAATTTTAAGGCATTATTCATTCTTCAAAACTCAAATATCTCTTACAAGCTGATCACACTATAATAAACACTGATAACAAAGAGATAAAGAAAACATAATCCCTGCTAATACAAGACTTAAACCCAGGAGATGGTGACAGTAATGGTAAAAGTCATGTTAAAATATTTGAATCTAGGCATGGTAGTGCACGCCTGTAATCTCGGCACTCAAGAGGTTGAGCCAGGACAATTACTGCAAGTTCAAGGCCAGCCCAGTCTGCACAGTAAGTTCAAGGCCATCCTGCCTAGTGAGACCCTGTCTCAAAAAGAATTTATTTTTGAATTCTGTTTTATCATTTACAAAGAACTTTTCACATTTATGTTATTTTTGTCCCTTTGGTAGTGGGGGATATTAAGCAGCAAGGAAGATACCATTTCCCCATTGTATGAATGAGTTAGTGGTCAAGTTAAGATTTCAACCCACATGTCCTAATTTAAAACTCTCAAATTATATTGCATCTTGGCCGCTGTGTCTGTCTCTCTAGTCACCGGTAACAAGTGAAGCCCTAAAACGAAGAGTTTGCATCCCCTTCAGAAGCTACCAGAGACCTGAACACTGAGTAGACATTTCTGAAAGGTTCAGTTTTTTAGAGCAGGGTGGAACAGCTGCATTCCTTTCTCTCTTTTCACTTTTTAACCTTATAGTCTTCTAAGCCCACATCCACAAAGCCAACTTTTCTTAGTCAAAGCACATGGGACAAAACATTCACTTTGTTTTCCTGGCCCTACAATGACTTCCAGGTGGTGAATCAGTACGTAAAATAAATGATCCACTTTCTGCTGCTGACTTTAGTGAACTAGAAACTACCTTTTCAAGCATCAGATGTGACTTACCTGTGGTATAATTGAATACATCACCCAAAGGACTTTGTCCTGCCTTGTTATAGGCAAAAACACTAATAAAATAAGTGAAACCACACTCAGATAAGAAATTGCACTGGGTGAGGGATGTATTGCAGTGTACTTCCAAGCCATCATCACTCTTTACAAAAGCCACATAGTAATCACCCAGATCAACATTTGACCAAGCCACAGACAGATGGCCAGGGGGATCTTCTTGGATTGTCACTCTTCCAGGTGCACAAGCAACTAGGAAATGATGAATAACAAGCAGCTGTAAGGCTATTGCAACAGATTTCTTTGCAATTATTCAAGATTTCAAGACAATCCAAATCAGCAACTCTGAGTTTTGTTATAGATTAAATTTGATGTACAACACTCAAAACTATGCACCAGAAAAATTAGAAAATTTTCTTTACAGAACCAAGTATGTGCTGTAGGGCCTAAGCACCATAACAAACTCCAGGGACCTAGCCACATTTTCTGATTGGAGCAATATTTAAAATGAGCCATCAGAGATTTTTAGTCATTTTAAGTTATGGAGATTTTCATTCTTAGAGTATTTGTTGAAACATTTGACCTCACTCAGAGATGCAGCCAATTTGAAGTGAGTGAAATAGAAAATACCCCAGAAGTTATGTTTTGGAGATAAAAATGTAGCTACTCATTGTGCTTTCTATTAACGTTTTGTTAAGCCTTCCAACAACTCCTTTCATCTCTGGAAGTGACGCAAGTGCTCTACGCCCAGCCTGCTCTATGCTTTTAAAAATTTAGTCATCTCTAATGGAAATCTTCCTAATATATTACATATTTCTGGGCCTCTGGAAACCACAGCACTTTCTAAAATAATTTTTCTATTAATAAATCAAAGTTATTCTCAAAGTAAAGACTGATTATATTATATACAACGAACTACAGTGTACCTCTTGGACAGATAAGTGCACAGGGCTAGTCAATAGGATTTAGCCCTGACTGCACGTTAGAATCAACTGGGGAGTTTTCACAAAATAGTCATATCCAGACTCTATTACCAGTAGTTTCAGCTCAACTGGTTTTAGGTGGCACCTGGTGTTGGTGTTATGGCTTGTGTCTAGATGTCCCTGCAAAACCTCATACAGTCATAGGTGGGGCTTTTTTAGAGGTGGTTGAATCTAAAGTATGTGATTGATTTAAGATTCAATGCTAGGATAAGGGTGCTAGGATTAAGGGTGGGTGATTACTAAATCAGTCCACTGACTGATTTAGCACCACCCTAATCCCTGTAGACATCCAGTATTAGCGACAGAAAAAGTTTGTCTTGTCTCTTGCTTGCTGTTGCCTTCTGCCCACCGTAAACTGTTTCCTTTCTGCCTATCTGCCCATCTGCCGCCCTACCTTGCCTTGGAGCCAGCTGGTTATGGACTGAAACCTCTACAAACTAAGAGCTAAATAAGCCTTTCTCATTTTAACTTTGGGTGTCGGGTATTTTGTCTCAGCATGAGAAAGGTAACTAAGATACCTAGGTATCAAGATTTAATAAAAGCTCTCCAGATCTTTTAAAAGTGCATCTAATAATTAAGAATACCAGGTGGTCCTCTTCTGTATTAAATAACTAATTCAAAACTGCTGTGCTTTTGAAAGTGTTTCTTATTTCTTCTTTGATGCTATCCTCATAACCAATGCATATGTGCCATTCACATTAAATTGTAGTTGTCAAAAGAGAAGCCAAATCACTACAATTTTTGTAACACGAAGAAATCATGGGTCTGGGGGGTTGACTTTGTTTTTGTTGCTGTTTGTTTCTGTCTATGGAATAGAGTACACAAGCTTAGTGATAACTCTTTCCTCCTTGCTCAGAAGCCTTTTAACTTAGAATGGTATAATTATGACTTTTGGATAAGTGAACATTATTACATTTTCTTTGGTTTAGAAGGTTAAAATCAGATAAATCTGAGCTTGAATCCATTTCTCATTGAAATGTCCTTGAAACCATTATTTAACCTCTGAGCTTTGATTTTCTTATCTGAAAAGGGACATAATAGAGACCACTTCATTAAGTTGTCATAGAATTGAAGAATATATATATTAATGTCTTAGACAAAGTAGGTCTTTATATAACACTAGTTTTAATTCCCAAAATACATAAACACTTTTAAATATAGGAATAAACTTCCACATATGTGTATCTTTATGTCTTTAAATAGGAAAATATCTGAATACATTTGGAACTAGAAGTATTCCATCTTTATTTTAAAAAATAGTTTCCACCAAGTCTTTGTCATAAAACATGAGGTCAAGAAGAGGAGGTTGTCTGTACTGCATAGTTAGAGCTATGTATGACTCCAATTGGATCTTAGAGTTGTCTTAACTTTATAAAGAAAAAAGAAAAAAACTAAAAAGCAATCTAGAATAAGAGCCAGAACTCCTAATTTCTTTCTTGCTTGCTTTTCTTTTCTTTTTCTTTCTTTTTTTTTTTTTTTTTTTTTTTTTTTTTTTTTTTTTTTTTGGTACTGAGGATTGAACTCACAACCTCACACCTACCAAGCAGGTGTTTGTGCTGCTAAGCTAAACCCCTAACCCCTAAGCTAAACCTCCAGCCCCTAATTTTCAAATACAGAATCTGTGCTTCTCAGTACATGACATCTAGGTTTCCTTATCAATATTTAAACTCACGAGAATGTCCAATTCAACACATTCATTTCAACACAGCTTTACTTTTCACTGTTTGCAGAATGTTGTGAAACACTGGGAAAACCTGTTTTCCTTATGGTTGGCACTTTGACTTGCCAACCTTGCAGAAACATACCAGTCTTTAGGCTCTGTGTTGAAGAAGACTTGCTAAATCCGGCATTATTACTTGCTAAAACGGAAATCAGGTACTCAGCGCCACACTGGAGAGAAGAGATGCTGCAGGAACTGACAGTTGTACTACAGCTAAGCTCGGAAGAGTCACTCAAAGCCATTGCGGTATAGTTGAAAGCTCCTTCCGTTGGTGTCCATGAAATCGATGCCTTCAGAGCCCCACTGTCGAAAGAGACTTGAATGTTGGCAGGGGCATGAGGACCTATGTTTTGGAGAAAAAAATTAACATTTTATAGTAAAGAACCTAAGTAAGATTTAGCTAAACAATGTTAAGGAGCTCAGAGGGCAAAGTGCTCTTATAGAGTAGTTAGATAAATGTAAGTGCTCAAAGAGTATGATTGGGATACAGGGTCTTAAGGAGCTTGCAACGCATCTCCCATTAACAATGCAAACCCTTAATCTATGTGACCTTGGTCATATCAGTTGGTCAACTTGTTACTTTCTCACCTATAAAATGAATGCAGTAGAATCAGTGTAAGGCACATATTTTATATGCACACATGAATGAATATAGCATTTAACAAATGAATGAAGAATGAAACAAAGTTACCAGGGGGCTATGAATGGTAAATCAAGTGCTTATGCATCACAAGGCTCTGAGTTGGATCCTCAGCAGCCCCCAAAAAAACAAGTAAAAAAATAAATGAATAAACCAAAAGGGCCATATGATCATATTATTATACTATGAGTCAAATGTTTTCTCTATTATTGATTAATGAAGCTAAACGTATCTCTTCTTTATATTTAACTGCTGCTAAGACTTTACTGTAATAGCTTTTAAGTCATAATTGCTTCTGGCGGAACAAAATTGCTCTCCATTCTAATCAAAAAGAATGAAAAAGCTGGGTATGGTGACACATGCGTGTAATCCCAGAACCCTTGGGAGGCTGAGGCAAGACAATCACAAATTCAAGTGCAGCCTGGACAATTTAGCACCTTGGCATAACCTAATATCAAAATAATAAAAGAGCTGAAGATGTAGCTCAGGATAGAGGTCCTGGGTTCAGTCTCCAGTATTTTTTTGAAAGGAAACAAGGAAGAAAAAAAGAAAAAAAGAAAGATGGGCCTCAAGTCATCAAGTATAATGATCACCTATCAAGGTAGCCTTTGTGTCTGTATAACATTTCCTTCTCATTCCTATAAAATATGTCTGGATTTCTTCAGTGTTATCCCATTCAAAAAGCTTGGTGATATACTTCCGTAATTCCACATAGAATTCTACTCAGCACTCAGGAGGCTGAGGCAGGAGAACTAAAAGTTTGAAGCCAGCCTTGGGTTCCACAGCAAGTTCAAGGCAGGCCTAGATTTAATAGTGTAACCTGGCCTCAAAATACAAAACAAAAACATTTGAGATGTTCTCTGAGCTGAGGAAATACTGGCCTCAGTTCTCTTTTGGAACTTCTGCTCTAGTGAAGAGCATGCAGCAACCATTGGAAGTGGCTCGGACAGCCTCTGAGCAGAGATAGCATCCTCTGAACACAACTAGGACACAGGAAAGGCCCTGGCTGAGGACAGTGGGACTCAACCAATGCTCTGCAAGGGAAGCACCAGATGTATTTCTTTTCTGGGCCTTGTTGGCAGGCTCCTTCCTTCACTGCATGGTCAGCTTGTTTATAGAGGCAGGTCTGCTTGGGAATATTGCTCAGCCCTCGGCTGGCAAGAGTCGCCTACAGTATTTTAAGACAACTTATATTTCCTAGCCTGGGAGAACTAGGAAAAATAAGTAGAATATGGGAAGACTGTCATAAACTTATATGTTGAAGTCTTAACCCTTAGGACACTCAGAGTGTGACCTTATCTGGAAATGGCGTCATAGCAGATGTTATTCATTAAGATGTGTTTATAAAAATAAAAAAGTAGACACTGACATACAAGTACAGAGGAAATGTCATATGAACATAAATGTAGTCACCTACAGGCTCAGCAGAAATGCCTAAACAGTTCCTCCTTCCATAACCCTCAGATGCAACCAGTGCTTCCAACACCTAGATTTCAGACTCACGTAGTTTCACAACTGTGAGCCATCAGTTTCTGTTCTTTAAAGCTACCCAACTTTCGATGCTTTGTTCAGCAGCCCAGGCAAACCAGGACAGAGGCTACATCCAAACTCTAAGTTTGAAAACACTGAGATACAAAAGAAAAGAAAGACTCCAGGGAACCAGACGGCTCTCTGTGTCCAATCCACTGTCCACGCACCAGCCTGTGTATCTCACTCTGCCTGTACAGCTACATCAAAGCACTTTTACACAGAACTGTGATCAATGATTTATGCACCCTTCAACATGATCAGTTCTTTGTGGGTAGGTATCATTTTTTATTTGAATTTGTATTCCTATCAGATAAATTATGCATAGCACAAAGTAGCCCCTCAACAAATACTGGTGGGAAGATGCATGTGGGAGGGAGACAGAGAAGCAGAAAGAGAGGGAGAGAGAGAACTGAGGAAATGACCCAGGCTGCCTGGTTTGTCACAGACACTCCAACTTTTCAAACCCATATGACAAATCACCATAGCTACTTGCTATAGTTTTTCCCCATAGAAACACTATGCAAGGCAAATTCCTCTCCATGTATTTCTGCCTTGGCCCGTAGGCAATGGGGTTTCCATTCTTCTCCAAACAGCGAAAGTTGAAGGGAATATTTCTGATTTCTTCCCACCTTTTCCTTTGTCCTTTCTAATAGTTAAAACAGCTAATCTGGTTAATTTAGTTGGTGAGAGTTTGGTCTCTGTTTAGATCATATTGCCTGTAGGGGACAATTTATTCAAGAGAAGGAAAAGCTTCCATGCCATCGCCTTTCTTTTGGCTCATTTTAGCAGCTCAGTTTGGAAGTCAGTTATTATGCAGTGGGATCCCCTGTTCAGGGGGCTCCTGGGGTTGAGATGGTGATAAAGCACATGCTGTGACTGGAGAAGGGTTGGGAAGCCCTATGTCAGCCTTAGGTCGAAGTTAAGGCCTTTGAGAAATAATCTAAAACATTGATTCCCATCACAGCATAAAGCACCAGGACTGAGAAACTCGCTCTTGTTTGCTGTGGTACCTTTGGAATAGTACTGGCCTCGAGTTGGGGCACACTCATTAAATGTCTCTGGGATGAATAAATTCTGGTTAGGCCCAATGCTTTTTGTTTGGACAATTGGCCTGAATGTAACAAGAGACTAGGGGTGCTGGGTAAACCTCCTTTTGTGTGATATCGAATGCTCATGCTGCGGATGAGTTGGAGATCAGAGGAAAACATGCAGATCTCTATGTATTCTCACTGCGTTTCTTTATCCATGCAGTAAGCATTTAAACTGCTGAGAAGGAAGAGTCAACACACTATAAATAACTTCATAATAAATTTAAAAACAGCTGCTGCCAGCTGCTCTGTACTTATCACTTAATGTTGCTCTTGGTAGCTGCAATGCACAATTTCCTCATTAATCAAAAATGAGATTATTTGAGGCTGAGACAAGAACTCCTTACTTGTTCTCTGATTACAGGTGGAGTCATCACCTGGGATCCCCTTGGCATTCCATGCATAGGCCTTTATGGTGTAGAGAGTCCCAGCATTTAAATTGCTGAAGGTCAAGGAAGTGTTTGTAGTATTCTCTTTCCAAATTTTACCCAAGCCATTGGCTTGCATAATGGACACGGAAAATCCAATTGCCATATACACAGCTTCCCACTGCACAAGGATGGAATCTGGGCTTGGAGAGCTTACTTCTAGAATTGGTGCCGCCAACACTAAAAAAACAACAAAGTGAAACAAAGACCAAAAAATGTGTCACAAAAGCCCAGCGGAGGATAATTCAAAGTATTTAGCAATAAGTAAATTGAGATTGATTATCCATATTGTGAAATAGCTACTGGCTTTGTAAAAGGATTCTTGGCAGGATTCCATTAAATAATTGCTATTTAAATGTGTACTAATCATAAGTAATGTGGCAGAGAAATGGGGCAGGTTCAAATAATAGGTACCACTTTGAACTGCAAATCAGTCATAAATTAGATAAAATATCCCTGTAATAATATAAATCAATGGGAGGAATGATGGAGTATTCTTTTTTAATGTGTATATAATTTATCAGAAATGTCTAAGTTCAACTTTGTCAAATCAATGTAATGAATATTGATTATAAATTCTAAATGCTTTTGTTTGTTAATGTGTGCTAGGTAATCAAATAGCAGTAAAAGTCTTTCTATGTGTCCTTTATTTGATATGATTTAAAATTCCTCCTTTTCAGAGATTTAAAAGAAGATATACTTTTTTTCCCTTGAGACAGTCTTACGTTATGGTCCTGGCGGGGTTTGAACTTGTAATCCTCCTACCTCCCTCTTTCAGCCTGCACAGGAATGCTTTTAAAAATGCACAGAAGGGGGCTTTATTTTCTGAAGTCAAGCATCAGGCATTTAAACACCAACCTATTCTTCAGATGTCTGAGCTGCCACAAAACATCATCTGATTATTTTCATTTCTGAGCCCTTAACTATAGCACTTACAGTTACATTATTCCTTTGTAGCACCAGTGTAAATGGTCCAGGTCACAGAAGACGAATGCCTAGCTACCTGTTTTTGCCTGCTTTGGCGGTGATGCCTGGCTTCTCCCAGTAGCACTGATGGATCTGATGGTGATTTGATACAAGGTTGCAGCCTTCAGGCCCGTCACAGTGCCTGGTGAACTGGCCACCATGGTTTCAATGACTGTATCCCCATCTTCAGCTCTGAGCAGGTAACTGGTGGCCCCTGGCACTGTAGCCCATTCTACAGTGATACTGTTGCTGATTTTTGAATATGCCTGATCAATAGTAGGTGTTTCAGGAGCTGAAAGAAATTTTGAAGTGGTGAATGTTACTTCTTTAATTATTTTCCTCTGCAAACAAAATCATTTTTGTGCCATCCTTTAGGCATAAGCTGTGTCCTCATTTCCCAGGGAGAGAGAGACAGAGAGAGAGACAGAGAGAGAGAGAGAGAGAGAGAGAGAGAGAGAGAGAGAGAGAGAGAGAGAGAGAGCAGGTACAGTTGTTTTTCAGAAGAGAGCTGGAAGCTCAAGCCTCCTAGGCAGTGATGAGATTTCAGAGGGTTTTCCAATTTACCTGTGGGGTCTTTTGCACTTTTTGTACTTTTAAATGAGAATGGGAAGTAATTACAGGAAAGAACTTCAAGAGGAGGGAGAGAATAACCAAAGGAGCCTTATTCCAGAGGATTCTACTCTAGTTTGGCAGTCCGCACATTTCCCAGGCTGCTTTTCCACGGATGTCAGCTCCGTCCCTAAACTGGCTGTGCAGCTTCCAAGTGGACCCACCTCTCTCTACCGCCCCAGTCGCTGTGGTCACTCTCTCAAGTACTTTGCACTTTTCCCAAATGGGATTTAATCAAATGGAGGAAGGAAGGAGAATTCAGTCCTTTGTTATACTTGCTCCATACTACATTTTATTATTGGAATGGGACAATTTTTAGGTTTCTATCTATAAAATAAAAATAAATGCTATTCTCTTTCCTATCCAAACATGTGCCTCAGGATAAGAATGAGATATTATGGTCTCTCTTTCCTGTGTACTTGGCGATGGTTTGTCATAGGGATATGAATATTTAGGTCATGAGTTTATACAAAGCATTCGTAGGTTTAGGGTATGGGGTGGAAGCACAGCATGATAATTAAATTTACTGCTTCATAGACATACAGACTTGAAAATGTCTTGAATGCAGGATGGAAGGGATGAAAAGCACCATGTACCTATCATTCCAGCTGCTTGGGAGGGTAAGGCAGGAGGACTGCTGGAGAGCAATGGGTTCAAGAGCAGCCTATGTAACACAGTAAGACCTGTCTCAAAGACAGTTTTTTAGACTGGCACTTGGCCATTTGATGGGCAAAATCACTATATGCCAAAGTAAAGCTAAAGAGCAAAATAAACAAGCAAAACTATAAACTATAAGAAAGAATAAATACAGAATAAATACTCTCCTTTCCTCCAGCCTAATCCCTGGTGCATAATACAGAAAACCTTCTCTTTCTGTACCAATAGCCCAGAGAGTTGGCTTTGGCAGCCTATCAGAAATAAACATGCTGCAAAAATGAACAAAGTCTCCACTGTGTGGTGGCCAGATATTCCTGGAACATCATCCAGGAATGTCTCTTTTACCATCAAAAGAAAATCATGAGGGTTATATGCTGGCTGAAGATACAGACCTGAGATAGCCATTTGCCAGTGGAAGCTGATTCTGCAGGAAGGGCCTATGTCCTCTTTTGGTCCTTGCAGACTAGAACGCCTAGGAGGGGTTTACCCTTTCTTCCTACCCATATATCCCGTCTCTGCTGTCCCAATCATTTTTCCTATGTACTAATTTTCTGATGTCTCTCAACTCCTGTTGCCTTTGTCCCCCCTCATTGATAGTATCTCCTGTGACAGCCAGTCCTGTTTTACTATAATGGACTAACTTCTTGAGAAAATGATAAACAAATCAGCTACACACAGTACACGACAGGCCTGACAGTGCATTCCTGGAGTGGGCCTAAAGGGTTAGCAGGTCACAGACTATCTTGCCTCAGGCCTGTCACAGCACTTGAGAATGCCATGCAACTTGTCCTACAATCATTCTAAGGAACTGACTCAGGAGTGGCACATTTGCTAGGAGTCATACCAGGAGCCAGCATCTGCAGAATGAAACTCAGGGTCATATGATGAAAAACAGCAAAGAGTTTGGATTCAGGAACTCTAGGTTTGAGCCCCAACTCTGTTTTTTTCACCTTGGTATGTGAACATGTGCAAAATTTTAGCCTTTTTTAGTCTGCTTCATTATTTGAGAAATGTGGAATATTAATAATATCTCCATTTTAGGATTTACTTTGAAATATAAAATATCTATATTTTAGGATTATTCTAAAGATTAAGTGAAATAACGTATGCAATGCACATTGAAAGTGTGTGTGAGATAGCCATGATGGTGTACATCTGTAACCTCAGCTACTTGTGAGACAGAGGTAGGAGGATCACAAGTTCAAGTCCAGCCTTGGCATAGATTGGAGAAAAAGTCAGGATGCCTGTTTTACATTTGGCTCCCACAGGCTCTGACCAGCATCAACCAGGAAAGCAGATGTAAATTCTACTTCTCTGTAGGATATGACAACCCATGTCACCAGCTCCCTGGGGCAGGGGAAATGTGAGGTGAGAGGCAGGGTCTAAGTGGGAGAACTCGAGTGTGTCAGCAGCTGGTGATCTGAGGTAAGGAGAAAGTGGTGGGGCCACACACTGAGGTCTGAGTGAGTCTGAGGCTCACTTGTGGGGGCCAAAATGAGAGGTGGGACCAGCCTCATGATGCTAGGTAAGCACTTAGCCATTGAGCTACAGCCCCAACCCCTGGGGACATTAGTGTATCATTAGTAAAGACTGGGGGAGGCTGATGGAAAGTATCAGAGTCCCACTCTCTACACTCGCCCGTTTGAAAGTGAGGGGCAGAGGGACAGGCTTGAGTGACAAACATTAGGCTTATAAAGTAGCACCAGCTCCTTCTCACTTTTCTTATTCCTATGCTTAACACACTGTCTGACCAGATTGATGGAAGAGAAAATGTTATTCCCTTGATGTGCATCTGACCACTCAGATCAGCCAGAAATAAAACCTTTTGGCTCTCAGCATCTGTGCATTCTACCAGCTCAGAGATCTAAACTAGCACAAAACCCCAAAGGCCAGCTATGCATAAACATCTCATGCCAAGGCTCAAAAGCAGTCTAAACACACACGTCCAAGATAAAGCCTTCTGTACAGTATAAATCACACAGATCACATTTGCTGAAAAACCAGGATGAGTCAATAACAGAATCCTCTGTATCTCACTGTGACCTTCTCTTTTCTCTCATCTCCAAAGGGTCGATGCTATAGGAACTCAAAGGAGGACTGTTCTTAGGACTGTGTCCTGAGTGTTCAGGGACCTTGGAAGAGACAACAAAGCTAAAAGCCAGTTAACTAAGAGCCAGTCATTTTAAAAATCATTTAGAAGTTAAGTCACCCAGGAGGTTTAGGAGAGAGCCTCACTTGAGCCTGAGAGTTCAAAGCCAGCCTGGGCAATATGGTGAGAGTTCATCTTAAACGACATAAAGATATAACATAAGCCAAATTCAGTGGCATATTCCAGCTACTGGAATTGCTACTAGAATTATGTAATTCCAGCTACTTGGGATGCTTGACAGGATGATCACAAGTTCAAGAAGAACCTGGAAAATTTAGGAAGAGTTGGCTTAGTGGTAACATAGCACACTTAAGCCCCTGAGTCCAATGCCTAGTACTGCAAAAAAATAAACTAAATCACTTTGAATACAGCCAAGCAGTCCTTCCCATAGTTTCTTGGTCAGACCTGAAGATCTCTTAATAAGGTAAATAAGAGCCAGGCATGACGACCCATACCTGTAATTCCCAGCACTCTGGAGGCTGAGGCAGGAAAATCAGCTGCAGTTTGAGGCCAATCTCAGCTAACATAATGAGTTCAAGGTCAGCCTGAACTATATAGCAAGATCCTACCTAACCTCCACTCAAAAAATAAAAATAAAAAATAAAAAAAGAAAGAAAGAAAAAGGTAAATGAATAAGAATAGAGCAAGAAATAATAATTTTTAAAAACCAACTGTATTGTATATCCAAGGATTTTATGAAATTTCATAGCTCAGCTGTATATTTATACCAAATTTTAAAATTGTCATGACATTATATCCTTTGTTGTGACAGTGTTGAATCACTTCAGAGTTTATTGTTGAAATAGTTGATATTATATGGTTCTATAGGTAATCTATACCTCTAAGCATAAATATCTATCCTGGGACTAAAATTTCTAGAATATATGAGCTGGCAGAAGATTCTAGAGAAATTATTTTTGCCTTCAGTCATTCATTAATAATAGTGATCAAATCTTTTTAAAAGAAAGCCCTTTCCAGCTTTGACTCATCATTGCCTATCTTTTGAATCATCATTGTTACTGTTGCTTTTGAGAGTCTTTCGGTATTGCCCAGGCTGACCCCAAACTTTCCTCCTCCTTTAGTCTCCCAAACATCTACATTATAAGCATGCAATTTTAGGAGCAGTAAATTTCCTTTGAAATAGAGAATAATTTTAAAATTCTAATTTTCTCCTCTAATTTCCTACAAGACAAAGAAGAAAATTTATACAAATTAGACATATAAGATTTTTCTTTGACTAGAATGGCTACTATTGTAATATGTTGCTTATAAGTATGTATGAAAAAACTGTATTGCTGTGTGACTTGACACATCACAATACTTAACAATAACATTGTCTTTTAAGTTTGATACATTTATTTGTTGTACCAGTTATTGTCTCCCCAACACCTGACACAAAGGTTAGCACTCGCTGTAAATGCTTGGAAAATGATTTTTTCTCCCTACTACAGCCTTTATATTTCTGAGTAGCCCCATGAATTAACAATAGCAACTAAAATCAAATATGAGGACAGAAAAGTTGCATGTCAGAAAGTTTTACCTGTTTTGGCTGAAACAACCTGAAACGGAAAAATTAAGAAAATTAGAATCATAGGGAAAAACAGAATATCAGAGCAATATTAAATTTATCAGATACTTCTACACAAAATGTGACTGATCTTTGATTTCACCCAAGTATTTTTCTGCACGACTCATTTCCCAGCACTCGAGCCTGCCACAAAGCAATCCTAAATAGAATTTAGAGGCTGGAGACAGATCACATTACTATTGCATTTTTTCCCTTTGAATCTGCTTATTGAACTAGGTCAGAAGTCAGTGACAGATTTTTCAGAAATCTTTGTTCTTAAATATAATAATAACATTGTTCTAGTATATCACAGTTCAGACATGCAAACATATATAATCTTGATATGATCCTAAAGTATTTTGATTTCTAGCCCTCTTACCTCCCACAAAAAAGTGAAAGATAATGAATGTGCCTCCTTTCTTCCCTAAATAGTTGTGGGTTGGTTGGAAAGGTGAACTCACCGTTTTAAGACAGACGAGAACAAATCCAATCAAAGACAAACCTCTCTCAGGTTCTCTGGCCATTCTGGTGGGCATAACACTCATGTGGCACCAAACCAAGTGTTTCGTGTCCACCTGGACCCCTGAGGGCAGCGCTGGAGCCGCTGTGATCCTGGGAGGGACGCTGCAGGGTTGCTCTTCCACTTTGGTATGAAGCTGACCTGTAACTAGGCGCATTGAAAGACCGGCAAAGAATGGGAAAAAAAAAAAAAGAGAGAGTTGAAGAAAGCCATGCCAAACAGATTGGCTTTCAGCAAGGGTGGAAAGGTAATCACAGGAGAAGGATAGACCTTTTCAACAAATGATGCTGGAACAATTCGGGAGCATGTTTGAGGCTCTGGTTCGATTGCCAGCACCAAAAAAAGCAAAATTAAAAAATGAACTTTGATCCAGTTTTTACTTCATATTTAGGAATTAAACTAGCCACAGTGGCACATACTTGTCATCCTAGCTACTTGGGAAGATGAGGCAGGAAAACCACCTGGGTCCATAACAGCCTGTTCCACATATGGAGATACAGTAGTAAAAAAATATAATCAAAAAAATTTAATCAAAAGCTGGGCGTGGTGGCACATGGCTGTAATCCCAGCATTCAGGAGGCTAAGGTGGGAGGATCCTTGTGAGTTCAAGACCAGTTTGGGCTACAAAGTGAGTTCAAGGCCAGTCTGAACTGCAATAGTGAAACTGTGTCCCCCCAAAACAAAACAGTAATAATTAAAATGGATCATAAGGCAGGCATGGTGGCATACGCCTGTAATCCCAGTACATAGGAGGCCGAGGCAGGAAGATTGTGATGAGTTTGAGGCAAGGCTACACTATACAGTGAGTTCAAGAGCACCCTGAAGAAACTAAGTATAACCTGGACTAGACACCAAGTCTTCCAACTATTAGTACAATGTAAAAAATATAATAAAGCTTTTATAAAGGCATAATGACAATGTGATTGAAAATCAAGTAGCCAAAAATAAAATATCAGACCTGCAGGCTGTAAAGGAATTTATATTCTCTGAAAATCAAAGTCTGCTATTAAATTCTTAATTATGATCTCAATAGATTCTGCCTACTTTTGGCCCAGCCCTTTAGTGAACAAGTAAGAATCATTATAAAGGCAAATCCTGGGGCAAGAAGCAAAAGCAAAAAATCACGAGTGAGCTGAACAAAAAGAGAATGAATTGTACACAGGAAAACCCACTTATGACTTAGGATATAATGTTCAAAATTGAATGAGTGTAGAGCATAAGAAAACTGAGAACCACTGCAAGAACAACTTCACATGCACAAACTACACACATAGAAAGGGCAGATACTTCAATTTTTAAAAAAATTTTATTTAAGGAGAAAAAAGAAAAAAAAAACAGAAAAGGGAACAAGTTATACAGAATTTCAGAAAAAATAAACAGTAGGAAGTCACTAGTTAATAGATTACATATTGTCATCTTAGAAATAGTTGTTCAAGTTACAAAATTAAAGCATATAGAGTGGACATTCAAACAGTGAGACTGCAAACAGTTCTGTTCAATGATCCAACAAAACTCAGTAATATGGTTACCTATCTTATACACTTAAGTATACATGCAGTTGGCGCGCGACTGTGGCAGCAGGTGTGTGAGGCGCGGGCTGTTGTGCTCTCGGCTCTCTTTCCCCTTCTCGAAGGGTGAAGGAGGCCGAAGCGGTGCTGGGCGCTCACCCCTTCCTTCTTCCGTGACCTCCTGGTCATCTGGCGCTGCACGGCACCCCCCCCCCCTCCCGCAAGACTGTCCCGGCCTGGATATGGCTCGCGAACAGCAGAAGATTCAGTCTCAGCAGAAAAATGCCAAAATCAGGCTGGACAAAAGAAGAAGCAAGGGCATGATCAGAAGGCTGCTGCCAAGCTGCCTTAATATACACCTGCACTGTCTGTAGGACACAAATGCCAGACCCTAAGACCTTCAAGCAGCACTTTGAGAGCAAGCATCCTAAGATCCCACTTTCTCCAGAATTGGCTGATGTGCAAGCATAGAGTTGTTTACAGGTGAATTCATGACACCTTTGACTGTTCTACTGTCTCAGACCTCAGGTAACAAACCTGCAGCTGCTTTTCTAACAAACTGTTGATTAGCAAAAATAAAGGGGCTACAGAAACACTCATTTTTATGCTGTTCCCTTTTGGGCTTCAAGCAGACACTTCTGTGTAAATGTATAGTTGACTCTGATTTGGAAATCCGAAAATCAGCCCATCCTTGTTACAAAAAAATTTTTTACAATTGTAATTATATTGATGTTCATATCATGTAAAATAACTCATTTAATAAAGTAGTACTTTGATTTTACAACAAAAAAATACATGCAGTTATGTCCTTTAGAGCACTTTCTTTTCCTCTCTTTTACAATGACAATTATACATTTTGGGTTTTATTACTCCCACTGTTCTTATTACTTTTTTTTGAAGAGAGTAAGACCAAATGTGACATAACAGGACAGAGTCAGTCAAATCAAAAGGATGGACATAGGATGGACAGAATACATAATGTAAAAACAAAATACAAGGTGATCAACAATGGTTACCATAATGCCTCTTGCTATCTTAAAAAGAATTGCCTATATCATCAGTTATAATAAAATTAAACAAAACTGTAAAGAACAAAATCAATACAACCAAAACATTGGAGACATTACAGGACTTCAAAAGAAGGTAATAGTCAACCAGATTGGGCGTCATAATGAATCTTATTGTCTTCATAGTTGTTGCCTATACTTTCGAACTTGGTGCTATCAAGCAAAACAGAGGAAAATCAGTCAAAACAAGATGATGAGAGCAATACAGGGTTTCAAATCAAGTTAATAGGAAATCAATGTGGGTTACTATAATATATCCTGCTATTTTTTAAATTTATTTTTCCCTTAATTAAAAGGATAAAAATAAAAAAGTAAATAATAAAGAAAGGATATTGACATAAAAGAGGGCATAACAACAAAACAGTGCAGGTCAAAACATAACCATTTAAGCAAAATAGTGTTTCACCACAAGATAATCCCGACATAAAAGTAGTTACCATAAGTGTCTCTTTCCTTGAAGTCTTTGAGTATAACTTCGTATACTGTAGCATCAAACATATCAAGACAATGTAAAACCGTTCAAGGAAATGATAGTATTACAGGGTATTTAGAATCAACTAACACAAAATGAACAATGGTTTCTGTATAATCTCCTTGTCTATAAAAGTTTTTGTTTATATTATCACATATGATAAAATCCAATAAGATACAACCTGTTAAGACTGATGGAGACAGAAGAAAAAAAGCTTGATAAGACTTCAAAACAAGATGATTTTAAATCAGCACTAGCTATTATGATGTCTTGTTTTCTCCAAAATAGCTGTTCCTACCATCTAACCATCTCTGCCTCATTTCTGTTGAGCTCTTTTTCTGTCATTAGTAGTCAGTTTGTCTTCTTCATTTTGCTTTCTACTCCATTCATTGTGGCCTCTCTGCCACTGTTTCTGAAGTCTTGGTATTTTCCTTTTTTAGACTATCCTGCAGTATTCTCTGTAGAGTTGAATTGGCAGTTGCAAATCCCCTAGTTCCTCTTTATCCTGGAAGCACCTTGTTTTTCCATCAATTTCTAGGGACAGTTGTGCAGGATATCTCAATCTTGGCTGGAGGTTGTTATCTTTCAAAGCTTGAATTATTCCCCCCTACGTTCTTTGTGATTTGATGGTTTGTGCCGAGAAGTCTGCTGTAATTCTGATGGGTGTTCCCTTGTAAGTGATCTGTTTCTTGTCTCTGACAGCTTTTAATATTCTGTTCTTATATTGGATTTCTGGAATTTTGATTATTATATGCCTGGGTGTAGCTCTGTTTGGGTTGTAGGTGGCTGGGGTCCTGTATGCCTCATACATCTGAGTATCTTTACCTTTTGCTAAATTAGGGAAATTCTCCTGGATTATTTCTCTGAATAGCTTTTGTAGTTCATTTGCTTGGGACATACTTCAATTTAAGAGCACTTCTAATGAATCTGACAAACCACTTGACAAAATAACCTTAATAGTAAGATGTTTCGAAAGAGGGACCTTCTTGGGTTTATGTCAGCCTACTAAATCTGTCTCTTAAACACACACACAAAAAAGAAAAAGAAAGAAAGAAAGAAAAGATGTGTTCATACAAAAACATACATAAATATTCAGTTATATTATTTTAATTCCCAAACTATAGGCAAACCAAATGTTCATCCACCAAGATGAATGATAAACAGATGAAATACTTCTCAGCAAAAAAATGGGAATGAACTATCACATATATAACAACATGGATGAGTCTCAAAATAATGGTACTCAATGAAAGAAGCTATATTCAAAGAAGAAAGAAACAAAGAAAGAAAGAGTAAAAAAAGAAATGAAAAAAAGTAAGAAAAGAATACAGATGGCATGCTTCTAGAAAATGCAAACTACTCTAAAAACAGAAAGCAAATCAATGGTTGCCTGGAGATGGGAAGGGTGGGAGAAAGAGATTCTAAAAGTATAACAGGAAACACTTAGGTATGGGAGGTATGTTCATTATCTGAATCATGGTGATGATTTCCTGAATATATACCTATGTCAAAACACACTTAGTTCATCTTAAATAGGTGTGATTTATTTCACATCAGTTATACATAAAGGTGATTTAAATAATCAGTCTAACCCCCAAACTCTTAAACTTCCATTAAACCACCCAGCTACCTTTGAGTTCAATATATATTCAAGGCATTTTGCTACATTCAGTGAATGTATATTGGGTTTCTCTATTGTATACCAAAGAGCATTCTAGTCACTGAGGTACAATCCTAAATAAATCAGGGCCCTGCACTAATGGAGTATAAACTCTAGTAGAGTAAGACCAAAATAAGCAGAACAGTGATGAAATATATCAAGTTGCAAGATATTATGGAAACCCCCCCCCCACACACACACACAAACCCAGCAGAGTAACAGAAGAGAGTACTAAAGAACAGAGTGCTACTCTGTATACAGCAGTCAGGGGAGACTTATCTGGGAACTAGATGCTTTAACGCAGGCCTCCAGGAAGGGAGGAAGTCTGTCCTTTGGAAATCTAAGAAAGGAACATGCCAGGCAGAGGAAGAAGAAGGACAAAGGGCCTGAGAGAGAAAAGGCTTGGTTGCAACAGTGTGAGCTCCTCACCCCCGCTGCAAGGAGAGCCCGTAGGTGCCAGCTCCCCCTGAGTCTCTCTCTGACTTGCCCTTGGCTGATGCGTGCTTCGTACTGGGTCACACTCCCTACGTGGAGTAGCCATGTCCAGTGACTGGAGGATGAAAGAATCTCCGTGCTCCTTGTCTGAATTCTGACAGCTCTGGAGGGACGAGCTGCATGGTGCATGTTGGGGCCAGGCAACGTGATAGATTGTGGGGGGCCGGCTACTTGACTACCCCTACCCCCCAACCTGGTCTGAGGTCAGCAAGACCTTGCTTCAGGAACAGGGAGGTATAGGAAGGCCTTGTGACCCTTGCTAGGGGCGGGATGCTACTAACCTGGCACTTCTGAGACGGGATAGCATCTACTGAGGACAGTTCTCAAAATACAGTCATTTGGGTTTAGAGAAAATCTAGTTCCTCTTTAATTTAATCCTTATATGCCCATTTTCTTTTTTTAAATTAATTACACGTATTGGTACATACATAATGATCACATTGATCGTTGGGAATTTGTACCTGTCCATGACACAGCTTGATTCTTTTTCCCACTCCCCTGCCCCTCCTTCAACCTCGCCTCCCCTCTCCACTTACAAAAGCTGTTTCCAGTTTTTCCTTCTTTTCTCATAATTTTTTTCCTTCCTTCTTTCTCCCTCCCCCATCCCTAGTTCCCCTTCCCATTTGAACATTTTCTTCCTGTTTCACAATATCTATGATGTATTTTGGTCCTTACTTACACTTTCAGTTTCTCACACCAGAGAAACTTTGGTAGTTAGACATATATGTCAGGTTTATTTCACTTAAGAATATGTCCTCAAAGTGCATCTATTTAGCTAGAAATGTCTCAAGATAATCCTTCTTTATGGAAGAGTAGTACTCCATTGTTTAAAAAAAAAACAAACAAACACATCTTTATCTTTCACCAGTTATAGGCATTTGGGTGGTTTCCAGGATTTAGCTGTTAAAAACTGTGCTATTATAAGCATGGGTGTGCCTGTATCGCTGTGGTACAATGCTTTTAATTCTTTTGGGAAGACATCAAGAAGGGAAACAGCTGGATCAAGTGAAACCTCTAGTTTTAGTTTTTGAGGAATCCCCACACTGATTTCCAGAGTGGATGCACCAGTCTGCACCAGTCTGTTTCCCCGCCAACAGTGGGGAAGGGTTCCTTTCCCCACAACCTTGCCAACATTTGATATTGGGTGATTTCTTGATAATAGCCATTCTTTCTGGGGCTGGATGGAGCCTCAGCATTGTTTTAATTTAAAATTTCTCAAATAATCAGTGATGTTGAACACTGTCATTTCTACTTTTTCATCTGAGAAGTGTCTGTTCATTTTTGGATTGGGTCTTTAAATTTGAAGGTCTGATTTTTTTGGAGGCTTTTTTTTTTTTTTTTTTTTTTGTATATTCTACATAGTGGTCCTTTGAGGAATAGCTGGCAAAATATTTTCCCCACACTGTGGGTAGTCTCTTCACTCTGTTACCAGTTTTTCTTGCTATGAAAAAGTTTTTTAATAAGATGAGATCCCAGTTGGTGATTTTTTGTGATAGTTCCTGTGCAGTCGGGGTTTTGTTCATAAAAACTACCTATATCAGTGTCTTCAAAAGTTCTACCTATTCTATTTTCCAGCAGATTTAGTGTTTCTGTTTTAGTATTTAGATCTTTGATCCATATGGACTTTAGTACAACTTGAAAAGTATGGCATGTGAAAAGTCAGTTTTTCCAGCACCATTTATGAAAGAGGCTATCTTTCTTCCAGTGAATGTGTTTGTCCCTTTTGTCAAAGATAAGGTAAATGAGTGTGTTTGGAGTTGTTTCTGCATCTTCTAATCTGTGCCATTGATCCTTGGGTCTGGTTTTTTTTTTTTTTTTTCCAGTACCTTGCTGGTTCGTTCATTTGTTCTTTCTTTCTTTCTCTTTTTTCCTTCCTTCCTTCCTTCCTTCCTTCCTTCCTTCCTTCCTCTCTCTCTCTCTCTCTGTCTCTTTTAAAATCACAGTAGCTCTGCAGTATAATTTCAATTCAGGAACTGTGACGGCCCCTGCCTTGCCCTTGTTGCCCAGATCACTTTTGCTATTTTAGGTCTCTTCTGATTCCAAATGAATTTTACGATTGTTGTCTCTAACTCTGTGATGTAGCTATTGGTATTTTGATTATGATTGCATTAAATATGTATAATCATTTGGAAGTATGGCCATTTCACTATATTGGTTCTTTCTACACAAGAGTAAAGTATGCCTATTTTTTGATATCCTCTTCAATCTCCCTTTTCAGAGTGCTATAGTTTTCAGTGGAGGTCTTTTACTTTCTTCATTAGATTTATTCCTAGGTCTTTCTCTTTTTCTTTTTTTTTTTCTCTCTCTGTTTCTTTTACTTTTTGGTTTCTATGTGAGTGTTGACTTTGTACATACTATGCTACTGAATTTGCTTATTAAATCTAGAATTGTTCTGATGCAGTTTTTGGGGTCTTTCATGTAACGTATCATGTCATCTGCAAATAATAATTTGACTTCTTTCTTATCCTTATTTCTTTTGTTTATTTCTCTTGTCTAATTGCTATGGCTAATGTTTCCAGAACTATATTAAATAAGAATAGTGACAGTGTGAATATCTTTGTCTTGTTCCAGAGTTTAGAACGAAAACTTTCAGTTTTCAAGTTTTATGGGTATATGTTGGCTGTCAGTTTGTCATAGATGGCTTTTATGAAATTGATGTTAAAAAAACATTTACTCCATTTTCTACAGGGTTTTTTAATGAACGAGTGTTGACCTTTGTCAAAAAGTATTTCTGCGTCTATTGAGATGATCATACAGTTTTTGTTCTTGGCTCTGTTAATATAGTGTATTACATTTATTGATTTACATATGTTGAACCATTCCTGCATCTCTGAGATGGATCACACTTAGTCATGGTGTATAATATTATTGATGAATTGTTGAATTCTGTTTGCCAGTATCTTATTGAGGATTTTTACATCTATGTTCATTGGGAAGGATGGACAGTAGTTCTCCTTGGTTGAGTCCTTCTCTGGTTTTAGTGTCAGAATAATGCTTGCTTCCAGAAATGAATTTGGGAGTATTGCTTCCCTTTCAACTTCATTAAAGAGTTTGAGAAGTAGCAGTACTAGGTGTCACTAAATTTCTCGTAGAATTCAGCAGTGAATCAGGGCCTGGACTTTTCTTTGTTGGCAGGGTTTTAATTACATCTCCAATTTCATTGATCGATATTGGTTTATTTAGAACTTTTATATGTTTTTGATTCAGCTTTGCTAATTCATGTGGGATCTATCTATTTCATTTTTTATTTTATTAGAATACAATTTCTCAAAGTAGGTATAAATGATCTTCTGGACTTTTAAGGGTTGCATTGTTATTTTACCCTTTTCATTTCTAATTAGATAGATTTAAATTTTTCCTTTATTTGATAAGGTTGGCTATTGGTTTGTCAATTTTATTTAATCTTTCAATGAACCAACTGTTCAATTCATTGGTTCTTTGTATGATTTTTTAGTCTTCATTGAATTGATTTCTGCTCTGATCTTTTATTATTTTTTTTTTGGTCTTTTTCGTTTTTATCAATACCAGGGATCAAACTCACGACTGCCTGCTTGCAAGGCAGGCATTTATGCTGCTAAGCTAAATCCCCAGCCCTTCTGCTCTGATCTTAATAATTTCCTCCCTGTGATGAGCTTTGGGCTTGACTTGCTTTTTTTTTTTTTCTCTACAAGTTTGAGGTTCAACATAAAATGTTTATTTTAGCTTATTCTGTTTTCCTGATATGGGTATTCACCATAATGAATTTCCTTCATAAGACTGCTTTCATTGTGTCTATAAGTTCTGGTATGCTGTATTGGCATTATTAATTGTAGAAACTGCATAATTTCTTCTCTAATTTCATCTGTGGCCCATAGGTTGTTAAAGAGGGTGTTATTTAATTTTCATGTGTGTATGAAGTTATTGTGGTTCCTTTGACAGTGATTTCCAATTTCATTGTTCTGTGCTCTGATAGTATAAATGGGAACATTGCAATTCCTTTGCATTTACTGAAGCATGTTCTGTGAGCTAGTATATGGTCTATTTTGGAGATTACCCCAAGTGCAGCTGAAAATAATGTGACTTTTGATGTTGTGGGATGGAACACTCTGTGGACATCAATACGTCCATTTGTTCAAAAATTTGGTTCAGTTCTAATATTTCATTGCTAATATTTTACCTAGTTCATCTATTTGTGACAATAGAGTATTGATATCTTCCAGTGCAATTATATTAGTGCTTATTTGATTTTTTCCACTAATATTTGTTTTATATAGTTGGGTGCACTGATATTTAGTGCGTATATATTTATGATTGTTATCTCTTCCTGTTAGATTATTCCCTTTACAAGCAATGTAGTGATCTTTTCTCTCATCATGTTTAGTCATTGCTGGGGAAACTAAGAGTAGGATGAGTTGTATTTCACTTGGATTTGTGTATAATTAGTCAAGTATGCTACAGAGAGACCACAGCAAGGAGGTTGAGATGTTTATTAAAGAACTGATTTGTATTATTTGGTAATGAAAATGAAGTGAGAAATAACAAGATGAGGCATCTCACTGCAGAGGAGAGTGAAAAGCTTGGAAGGGTAACAGACTGAAGGACCTAGGGGACTCTAAGAACTGCTGAACAGGATGTTAGAACAGGAACAATAGCAGTTAAATAAAAAAAATGAAGACAAGTGTATTTTGGTTCATACTTTCAGAGGCTTCTGTCCATGGTCTCTTGGGCCAGTTACCTTTGGGTCTGTGACTGTTAATCCATATTTTTGAACTTCATCAGATTAATAAATGCCTAGTTGGTCATTAAAACACACTCCCTGGTGTGTTTGGTAGGCCAAGGGGGCATATCCTTTCTTGGGTACTATATATGATGTGGTCGCTTGCCTGTTCTCCTCTGGTGCTGTTCCCCTGGTATGCTCTCCAGGTGCCAGGAACTAAGCAGCTTTGCTCTAGCATGTCCTTCTACCATGACATTCCCATCTTATGGCCAGATGACTGTGAACAGAATTTTCCCACTTAAACCTTTCCTCCTTTCCTGGTAGTGTCCACCAGGAAATCTGACTAATACAGGATCTGTGAAGAAGTAGATCATAGTGGGATATATGTAATAAAGCAGAACTGTTCATTTTATGCAGAGGTAAACAAAGAAACAGGAAGTGGTTGGGTACCTTTGGGTTCCCTTCAAGGGAATAGAACTAGTAACCAAACTTCCTCTCCCTGTACCTCTCTTTCTAAAAGTTCCACCATCTCCCAGTAGCACCAGCGACTAAGCACTAAGCCTTCAATACATGGCCTTTGGGCAACACTGAGGACCCCTATTACAGCAAGGCCATTAAATTCTGTAAGTATTTGAAGTACTAGGGGAGGATCTCCCAAGGTCTATGGATGAGATGAACAATCAAGAGATGGTAGATAGTATAATCAGATGACATGAATTTTAAAGGAAGTATGGTAGAAAGTTTAAGAAAGAGGAGTTCCAGTAAAGATGGCGGATAGATAAGAGCAGAATACAGAGGCTCCCTGAGACAGACAACTCAGATACCAAAATAACACATCGTGGAGTGTCCCAGACAGGAGATAGATCCTCTCAATGCAGGAAGAAACTAAAGTGAATAGAAACAGTCAAACATGCAGTCCTGGGGCTACTATTAAGGCAGCTAAGATTCCGTGCTCTTGTGTGTCTGAATTCCCACTGCTTTGACTTGCTGGAACTGCAGTTGCCCTGAATTGCAGTTGCACTGAAGTTGGAGGTTGGCAAGCCCAACGGAGAACGGAGCCAGCAAGGGACCTGCATTGATCTGCAGTGAGTGCCGGGAATAAAACCCTTGCACGGGAAAGGGTCACCAATGGAATGACATTTTGGAATTGGGCACGACTGGCAAGAACAAGGAAAGCAGTGACTTCAGTCAGTTGTTCCCTTCCCAGAATAGATTGGTGGGGTATCTTGGCCTGGGTCACGCCTCTGGCTGAGACCCGATAAGTTGTCTCAAACCAATTCCCTATGAGCGGCTCACATTAACACAGTAAGGGCCTCAGCAGGTTGACTGATCTGGAGGGGAGGAACCAGCATATGCTGCCCCTGTTTGCACTTCAATAACACATTGGAGTGGGCAGAATTACCTAGCCAGTGCACTTCAGAAGAACCATAACCAATAAGGAAAGGAACTGGGACCGCCTCTATATGCCTGTATGGAAGAAACCAAAAACATGAGAAGAGGAAGCAACAACAACAACAAAAAATCCCCAGCCCCCAACCTTGAGAACATTGATCCAGGAGACATAAATACAAAAGAGATTGAGGACAACAAACACACAATATCAGACAAGGCATCAATGGACACAAAGAGATATCTTTGGGACTCATAGACGAGTTCAAAAGTGAAATATTTGACCAAGTAAAGCAAGATATAAGTAGATTAATAAAAGAAATGCTAAGCACCTCTCAAGAAGACACAGACAGAAGAATGGAGGAGCACACAAAAAAAGGAGAGAAATGTTTAATGAAGAATATAAAGAAAACATAAGATACATAAAGCAGGTTCAAAGAGATTACCAGAAAATTAAAAACTCCATTGAAAGCTGGCAAAACTGCTTGAAAAAAACTAAGGATAGATTATCCAAACTGGAAGACAGGCTTGCAATGTGTGATTGTGAAAGGAAAAATTTCTTAAAAATAACAAGGAAACAAGCAGTAGCAATACAAAGGCTAGAAGACAACAAGAGGATCTATAACTTAAGAATAAAGAATATGAATGAAGAAGCAGGAGTACAAACAAAGGAACTACAAGGGCTATTCACAGAAATAATTAAGGAAAACTTCCCAAGCATAGGAAAAGGAAATGATATTCAGATGTATGAGGCATACAGAACTCCAACCACCTACAACCAAAACAGAGCTATACCCAGGCATATAATAATCAAGATCCCAGAAATTTGGTATAAGAACAGAATATTTAAAGCCATCAGAGAAAAGAAACAGATCACCTATAAAGGAAAACCCATCAATTTCATGGCAGACTTCTCGACACAGACCATCAAAACAAGAAGAGCTTGGAACGAAGTATTCCAAGCCCTGAAAGAAAATAACCTCCACCCCAGATTGGTGTACCCTGAAAAACTGTCTCTAGATATTAATGGAGAAACAAGATGATTCCAAGACAAAGAGATCTGGGGGAATTCACAACCACCAATCCAGCTCTACAGAGAATACTGAAGGACATTCTAAAGAGAAAGAAAAGTACCAGGATTCCAGGAACCGTGGCAGAAAGGCCTCAATGAGTGGAGCAGAAAGTGGAATGAAAAAGAAAAGCAGACAACTAATGGCAGAAAAAGAGCACAACAGAAATGAGGAAGAGAAGATTGGCTATAATCTCTAATATAGATGGCCTTGGTACACTAAAAGAAAAAGAAAAAAAAGAGAAGCACAGGCAGAGTAGATCACGAGGCAGGGTCCACTGAGATGCTCTTTATAGGAAATATAATTGACCTGAAAAAGGGTTTATGGACCGAAAATCAAATATGAGAAAACAACGTTTTATGTGACAGGGAACCAGAGAGTAATAGGGGCAACTCAACCAGTACCTGAAGATAGGTTGGAAAGATAGTTTTAATAGGTAAAGGAATACAACTAGAGATTCAAGTCCAGGAGGGAGAAGGTTTGGAACCACTCAGGTAAATGGCAGGTTGCCCCCCCCCAATCTAAAAACTGAGGGTGTTAGTGAGACCCAAAAATTCACATTGTACTCTGGGGGAGTGAAAGGGGAGGAATAGTCTTAAAAAAGATGGCAGAGGATATTGTTAATAGTGTATCAGAATTTAAAACCCATATTACTCACACTGCTCTGCTTAGATAGATTTTATTCGGTCTCAGTTTGTCTACTTGCACTAGATCTGAGGACACAGACAGCTATCCCAAAAACAACAGGATATAGTAGAGTAATCATCTTTAATTTCCTATTAACTTAATCTGGAGCCCTGTAAAACTTATACTGTTTTATCATGACTACTCTTAGTTAAATCTGGTTTGTTTGATTGCTGTTTGGTTTGATTTTTATTCAAAACTGTTATGACTGAGAGTATCAAGTCTGAGAATACAGGCAACTATTCTGAAGAGGACAAGATTCACTATGATACCCATTCTGGTTTGACTATTACCTGTTTTTGAAGTTTTACACTATCTACGAAGTTTTGTGTTTATTAATATTGCTATGTACTACTATATTCAATTATACTATGTCTGATGATATAGACAATGCTATTGAAGATAACAAGAGACAACACAGGAACTATGGTAGAACTCCTTATACAATGGTCTTATATGTTTTTTTCATTTCATGTGCTCACTTTGTAACCTAGGCTGGTCTGGAACTCAATGATCCTCCTGCCTCTCGAGTGCTGGGATTACAGACCGGAGCCACCATGCTCTTGAACAACTATTTGTAAGAGGGCAATATGTAATCATGAACTAGTGATTTCTTACTGTTTATTTTTTCTTTGAAAGTATGTATTATTTCTACCTGTTTTATTTGGTCTTTCTTTAAATAAAATTTAAAAAAAAAAGAGGGAGAAACAATGGTCCAGTGCAATGACTTTTAAAAAATGAGTTAAGAAAATTATTATGACATAAACAACATTCCTGGCAAATATCAATTTTTATGTGGTAATTTTGGGTAGTAATTTAGGTAATCTAGGTAATGAATTTATTGAACAATTTCAGTAGGAACCAGTGTAATAAATTTTGTAGTATAAATTTACAGTTTTGAATTATTAAAATTACCAGCTGTCTAAACTTCTTCCAGGTTGAGACTCTACAAAGCAATAAATATATGAATTTAGGTATTGAGGTAAATGGAGTTAAGACAAACAAGAAAGGAAACAGCTGTGGGGCATGTTGGTGCATGCCTGCAATCCTAGCACTTGGGAGACTGAGGTAAGAGGATTACTGAGTTGGAGGCCAGCCTGGGCTGTATAAGTAAGATCAAGGCCAGTGTGAACTGCACAGCGAGACTCTGTCTCAAACAAACAAACAAACCAGCTACAAAAAGACATTTATTGAAATATTATTAGTGTGCTTCTAGGGTGACACTAGAAAATTTAAATTAATTCTTAATATAAAGGCCAGGATATTGTGTGGAAAAAGATAAAAGAGAAGGTCTCCAACGTAAGAGAAATAAAATGTTAAGATGCTACATAAAAATTAGGCTTATTATTTGGTGTATTCTTCTAGATATCAAATTCATAAATTTGCTGAGGGTGACAGAAAACCTGTAACAGTGGTTTACGTGGAAGTCTTTTCTGATATAAAATAGAGGAGGCAACACAGCCAAGAGAAACATGACAACTCAATTCCTTGGGATCCTCTGAGACCCAGTTTTCTTTTGGTTATTCAGCTTGCTAACCTTAGGATGAAGCCTTCTTCTTGGTCCAGCCATCCCATCAAAATTGCAGGCAGGGAAGGCCTGCATTGTGAACTCCACTTAGTGGTGCAAGCACCTCACTTGGAACCTCGTAGGGCTGAGAACCTGTGGTAGGGGCTTGACTGGGCCTTGCCTGGTGACCCCAAGTGGCAGGGGTCTCATCTGTGCTGAATGTCATGAGCCAAAGGCCTGCACAGCAAACTTCACCTAGCCATGCAAGCTCAGCACTTTGCTCGGATCCTGGTAGGGCCCCACCTAGCATCCCCAAACAATTGGGGAGCTTTGCTGTGCTGTGTGGCATCAGATAAAGACCTTCATAGTGTACTCCATCTAGATGTTCAGCCTTGGTACACTTGTTAGAGTCCTGCCCAGCAACCTCAAGCAGCCAGGGAGCTTTAGAGTGCCATGTGGGGTGTGCTAAAGGTCTGCCCAGTGTACTCTTCCCATTTGAGGAGCCTTCCAGTGCCACTAGGAACCAGATAAGGCCTGCTTAAAGACTTCCACTCAACTGGGGAAACTCCCTGTAATAGGGACAGACACCCTCAACCCAGGAAGCACCTAGGAACTGTTAGAGATCTTGCATTCAGCTTGCCCAAGAGAATACAGGAAAATGACAAAATAAAAGAGCAAAATGCAATCTCAAACCTCTAGCCTATCCCAAACAAGCCTAGGAGACATAGACATAGAAGAAAGTGTAAGCCACACACCTGAAACTTCTGAAATGATAGCAACTGAAGTAAAGAAACAATTCCATGAAGCTGTAAAGGAACTCAGATCAGAAATCTCCCAAGTAAGGGAAGAAATGATAAACATAATAAAAGAAATGCTGACCACATCTAAAGAAGACATAGTTTTTAAAAAATTGAGGAGTATTGCAAAAAGATAGAAACCTTGAGTGAACAATGTAAGAATGCAATAGAGTGCATGAAACAGATTCAAAGAGCTATCCAGGAAATTAAAAAATTCTGTCAAAAGCTGGCAAAACCGACTGAATGAATGTGAAGATAGATTTTCAGACATTGAAGACAAGATTGTAGTTAGTGAACAGGAAAGAAAAGATCTTTTAAAAATAACAAGGAGTCAGGAAAGAATAATTCAACAGTTGCAAGATGATGCAAAGAAAAACAATATAATATTGATAGGTATAAACGAAAAAGGTGACAATACAAATGAGATCAAGACCATTTATTGAAGTAATAGCCAAAAACTTCCCCAACATAGGAAAGTGAGCTGACATACAGATAAGTGAAGCATATACAGCTCCATTTAGCCATAACCAAAATAAATCTACACCCAGACATATATTAACATCCCAGAAATTCAACATAAGAACAGAATATTCTTACAGAATAAGCTGTAAGAGACAAGAAACAGAACACCTACAAAGGAAAGCCCATCAGAATCACAGCATACTTCTCAACACAAACAATGAATTCAAGAAGAGCATGCAGTGAAATATTGCAAATCCTAAAGGAAAATGATTTCTAACCCAGATTGATGTACTCTGTAAAACTGTCCTTTAAAACTGATGCAGAAATAAGATACTTCCATGATAATGAACAGCTGAAGAACTTCATGACTACCAAATGCACCCTGCAAAGAATACTGAAAGATATTCTAGATAGACATAAAAATACGACTTCAAGAACACAAACAGAAAAAAACCACCAAGCAAGGCAAACAATTAAACAGAGGGGACAGGTAATGAACCAATAGCAAAAAGGTAATATGAAAAAAATGAGCCAACATATATATCAATTATAACCATTAATGTAAATGGCCTTAATTCACTAAAAAAAGAAACAGACTAGCAGAATGGATCAAGAAACAATATCTATCCATATGCTGTATACAAGAAACCCATCTAACCCAAAAGGAAATTCATAAAACTGAAAGTCAAAGGATGAAAAAAAATACTGCATGCAACAGGAAACCCCACAAAAAAACCTGAAGGGTAGCTATTCTGTTTTCAGAACTTCAAATCAATAATGATCAGAAGAGATAAAGAAGGTCACTACATATTAGTTAGGGAAAAACTTCAAGAGGAAGAGATAACAACCCTAAATATCTATGCACCAAATATGGAAGCACCCAGCTATATAAAACAAGTATGAATAGAAATAAAAAATCAGGTAAGCAATAAAACATTATAATGGGAGACATCCCATTGACACAAAGAGACAGACCAACTAGACAGAAAAACAGCAAAGAACAGAACTGAATCAGACTTGTGAACAAATGGACTTAGTAGACGTGTACAGAGTATTTCACCCAACAACATTAGAATATACATTCTTCTCAGCTTCTCATGGAACATTCTTTAAAATAGACCATATATTAGCCCATAGAACAGCATAAGTAAATGCAAAAGAATCAGAATTATTCCATGCATATTATCTGATTATAGTGCCACAAAACTAGAAATTAATGACAAAAGAAACTTCAAAAACTCCATAAACAAGTTGGAAATTAAATAATAACAAATGAAATTAAATAAAAACACATGGAAATTAAATAATACACTACTGAACAATCAATGGGTCACAGAGGAAATTAAAGAAGAAATTAAACAATATCTACAAGCAAACAAAAATACAAGTTACTGGAATCTTTGGATTGCAATGAAAGCAGTTCTCAGAGGAAAATTCATTGCAGTGAATTCCCACATCAGGAAAACAGAATAAACACATGTCATGGTTTATGTCTGTGTCCCCCAGGCCTCATGAGTTTGAATTGTGCATTTGTTATCCATTCAGTGTCTAGTGCTTGGATAGATGGTGTCAGTGCTCCACCCACAAAGGGGTGGAGCCAGGATGTGATGTAATGGCAGGAAGAAGGTGTGTTTTGCTCTTTGCTGGTTAGAGTTTGCTGTTTGCAGCCACCATGAAAGGTGGACCAGCCATACCCGCCTGCCTGGGAGCCAACTGTGTGTGGACTGAAACCTCCAAAAACTGTAAGAAATAAACCTTTCCATTCCCAACTTGGGCATCCGGTATTTTGTCTCAGCGATGAGGATAAAGAAACTAAGACAACACAAATAAACAATCTGATGCTACACCTCAAACATGTAGAAAAAGATGAGCAAGTCAAGCCCAAAGCCAAAAGAAGGGAGGAAATTATAAAGATCAGGGTAGAAATTAACACAATCAATCCAAGGAATTAATGAATCAGAGAGTTGGTTCTTTGAAAGAATAAATCAAATTGATAAGTCCCTGGCTAACCTTATTTTAAAAAGGAAAGAAAAAGCTCACTTTCATGCAATAAGGAATTAAAAGGGTGAAATCACTACAGATCCTGTGGAAATACAGAAGATCATTCATACATACTTCAAAAATCTCTACCCTCCTAGGTTCAATAACACAGAAGAAATGGACAGATTCCTAGAAACATATGAATTACCAAAGCTAGATCAAGAAGATGTGAAACTGCTGAATAACCCAGTAAATGAAATTGAAAATGTAATTAGAACCTTACCAACAAAGAAAAGCCCAGTACTGATGGATTCATGGTTGAATTCTATAACAAATTCGAGGAAGACTTAATGCCAACACTCCTCAAACTCTTCAATGAAATTTAAAGGGAAGCAATTCTCATTCCTGGAAGCAAATATTACCCTAATACCAAAATCAGAGGAAAAAGAGAACTAACAGGCCAGTCTGCATAATGAACATAGATGCAAAAATCCTCTGGGGGCTAGGGATTTAGCTCAGCGGCATAAGTGCCTGCCTTGCAAGCAGGCAGTCGTGAGTTCGATCCCTGGTACCGATAAAAAGGAAAAAGACCAAACAAACAAACAAACAAACAAAAACGCTCAATAAGATCCTGGCAAACAAAATGCAGCAAATCATCAAGAAGATTATACACCATGACCAACTGGGACTCATCTCAGGAATCCAGGGATGGTTCAACATATGCAAATCAATAAACATAATACACCATATCAATAGAACCACAGACAAGACTTATACGATCATTTCAATAGATGCAGAAAAAGCTTTTAATAAAGTCCAACACTCATTCAGGATAAGAACCCTACAGAAAATTGGAATAGATGGTCTTTACTCAATATGATAAAAACCATCTATGACAAACCAACAGCCAGCATCATATTAAATGGTCAAAAACTGAAACCTTTCACTCTAGAATCAGGAACAAGACAAGGTTATACATTATCACCACTCCTATTCAATATAGTGCTGGAAACATTAGCCAGAGCAATTACACAAGAGAATGAAATAAAAGTAATTAGGAAAGGAAGAAGTTAAATTATTATTATTTGCAGATGACATGATACTCTACATAGAAGGGCCCCAAAACCTCATTGAAAGATTTCTAGATGTAATAACCAAATTCAGTAATGTAGCTGGATATAATGTCAATACTCAAAAATCAATAGCATTTTCGTACACAAACAACAAACTCACTAAGAAAGAAATGAGAAGTCATAATAGCATAAAAAAGATGAAAAACTTATCCTTCACAATAGCATCAAAAATGAAAAACTTAGGGATCAATCTAACAAAGAAAGTAAAAGATCTATTCAGGGATAAGTATAATACTCTGCAAAAAGAAATAGAAGAGGATATCAGAAAATGGAAAGATATTCCTTGTTCATGGATAGCAAGAGCAAAGGGGCCAAATATGTTCCCTGGAGGAAAGAGAGCCTCTTTAATAAGTGGTGCTGGAAAAACTAGCTTTCCATATGCCAAAAACTAGAACTAGACCTATGCCTATCACTGTGTACTAAACTAAAGTCAAAATGGATCAAAGATCTAATATTAAAACAGAAACACTAAATCTGCTGAAAGACAAAGTGGGTAGAAATTTTGAAGACATAGGGTAGGCAGAGAATTCATGAACAAAAATCAAACTGAACAGGAAATACTTCTCAGAACCAATAACTAGGATCTCATCTTATTAAAAAGTTTTTGCATGTCAAAAGAAATCTCTAAGAGTGAAAAGAAAACTCACAAATTGGGAAAAATCTTAGTCAACTGTCCCTCAGACAAAGGCCTTCTATCTAGAACATGTAAAGAATTTTAAAAAATCAGACCCCTGAAATTCAAAGACCCAACGCAAAAATGGGCAAATAAATACATGAAAAGATGTTCAGCATTATTGGTCATTAGAAAAATGCAAATTAAAACCACACTTAGCTTCCAACTCACTCCAGAAAGAATGGCCAAGATCAAGTAAACCACCAAAAACAAATGCTGGAGAGGCTGTGGTGAAAAAGGAACTCTCCTGCACTATTGATGGGAGTATAGACTGCTGCAACCACTGTGGAAATCAGTGTGGAGGTTCCTCAAAAAGCTGAGAAGTCTCATTTGACCGTTATTCTACTTCTTGGTATATTCCCAGAAGAATTGAAAACATCATACCACAATGATACATGTGCACCAATGTTTATAACAGCATAATTTATAATAGCTAAATCTTAGAAACAACCCAAATGCCCATCAACTGAGAAATGGATAAAAAAGACGTGGTATTTTTACACCACAATGGCTTACTACTCAGCTATAAAGAATGATCACATTGAGATGTTTATAAATAAATGGATGTAACTTGAGACCATACTCATAAGTGAAATAAATCCAACTCACGTGTAAATACTATATTATCTTCCTAGTGTAAGAAACCAAAACAGTAAATAAGATACGACATATTCAACAAATATTGTGAAAAGTTGAAAAACTCCTCAAAGGGGAAAAAATAATGAAGTGAGAAAAGAAGGAAGGGAAAAGAAAAAGATATAAATTTGTGTGAAGTATATATATATATATATATATATATATATATATATATATATATACTTCAGATAGCTAAGATGATTGTACTACTAATTCTATTAGTTCTTGGAACAAAAAAGCTAACAGTCATAGGATTAAGTCAATTTTGCATGTCTGTATCTGGTAATCTGTTTTGAAGATAACTGCAAAATAACTATCTTAGTTATGCTTCTACCATCTTGTTTTGAATGCCTATATTGTTATTGTTTTGGGCTCTTCATTAGTGTTATTTGTCCCTTTTGTTTCTTGTTTTTGTTGCATTTTTTGTCTTGCTTTTCCCTCTAATACAGAAAGGTTAGATGTAAATGTATACACTTACACATACCTAGATCTTCTCTTAAAGAGTTTATAGGAATTGATTTTATTACATGTAATGGTATCAAACAGCTGTTTAAAAGAAAATGAGACATTATGGTAGCCATTGCTGATTTCCTATCATCTTGTTTTGAAGTCCAATACTGTCTTTATTGTTTTGATTGGTTTTAGTCCGTTTTCTATTATTGGATTTCAGTGTGTGTGAAGATATAGTCAGCTATTTTGATGAGAACAAAGGATATTGTGGTAGCCATTGCTGATTTTCCTATTGTCTGGTTTTGAGCCTGTAATGTTGTCATTCTTTTATTTTGGGTTTCAGTTTTTTTTGTTTGAATTCATTGTTATGTGATGATAAGCCATTTTGAAGGGAACAAGAAACATTGTGGAGGCCCGTTGATTTCCTGTTGACTTGAAGTTCTGTGTTGCTTGCGTTGTTTGTTGTGGTCTGCTTTGTTCTGTTTCACTTTTGTTTTATTCTCTTCAAAAAAAAATTCCGAACAGCCAAATTCAGTAAAGGAAAGGGAAAGAGAGAGATGCTTTTAAGGTCATCAGTTTCTTCAGAAAGGTTTCTGCTGCATTTACATTCCACTGGTCAGAATTTTGTTTCATAATTATATTGAGCTGGGGTTAGAGGGAGACATGTCTGATCAAATTTTTTTTTTTTGTTTTTGGTACCGGGGAGTGAGACCACTACCTCATGCTGCCAGGCAGGCACTTATGCCACTGAGCTAAAACCCTAGCCCTAAAAAGTCCTTTTCAATGGAAAAAATGAAGAATTGGCATTGGAAAAATCGGCAATCTCTACCACATGAACAAAGGGCAAAAATGGATTAGTATAGAGCAGAACTTTTCCATCCTCGGTATCAGAAGACAAAGAAGATGAAGACAATTTAGAAAAGGAAGAAAACAAAGAGGATGACAATGGCCAAGACAAACAGGAAGATACAGTAGACAAAGATGAAGACGAAGACAAAGACGACGAAGAAGATGAAGACAACAATGAAGACAAAGACGAAGATGAGAGATGAAGATGAGTACAAAGGATATGACAAAGATGAGATGAAGACAGAGAAGAAAAATAAGTAGAACAAACATGGAGAATTGATTGTTCAGGAAAAAATGGGAAGCTATAAGATTAGTGGCTCTAATTCATATTCTAATCTTCCATTATGACACCTCCCTTCTGCACGTGTCAAATAATTTATACCAAGGAAAAGGAACTGTACCTGTAACATCAACTTAAGTAATTGACATTTCTTGTTGGTGAAGGTGGATTAAAATGTGTGTCCTGAAAATGTCAGAGATTCACTGATGAGCCCCCCTGTGCTCAAAATAAACCAAAAGTTAGGCAGCACACATTCCTGTAATTCCAGTATTAGGGGAGGGTGAGATAGGAGGACTGCAAGTTTGAGACTTGAACAACACAGCAAAACCCTGTCTCCCTTCCCCCACCCTACTGGCTACTGGGTTCCAAGGAAAATGGGCCATCCTGAGGAAAATGGAGACTATGTGACTATCCACTGACTAGACTGAAAAAACCTAGAAAGACAACAGGAAGCAAGGCATACTTCTAGGCATAGTGACTTAGATACTGCATTGCTTTCTCATAGCCACTCATTAACTGCTTCTGGTCGTTTCCTGAAGTTTGGCCACTTCTTTAAAACCTTGGAAGGAGCCAGTCTGATTCACTTACATTATTTTCAGTGAACTTACTGGACCGAGTTCTTTATGCCAGACCTTATCGGGGGATCAGATAGTCTGAAGAAGTGGCACCCATGACTGGTATCACCATACACTGTACCATTCAGGGTCCAGTCAGGACACAGAAGACAGTAATTTCAACAGGAAAAGTTTGATATAAAGAATTAACAGACAACATACAATTTATTACTAAGAATAAAGAGAAGTAAAAAAAAAAAAAACAATGGATATTAAGGAACAGGCACTAACTCTAGGATTGAGGGAGAGGGGACAAGTAACAAATTTAAGAGGTTCCCTTGTAAAACAGATTGGCACTTTGTAGGAGAGGGTCCTGCTGTGGAACTTTGGCTGGAGAACAGGGGTTGTCAACCAAATCAACCAAGACACCCCAGTATGTGCTGACACTCACTGGGAAATCTTGGGGTGCTACTGTAAGAGTTGTCAGCTGGAACATTAGTAAAGCTTGGTGGCAAGCTGTCAGGATCTATAGATTTGATGGAAACTCCTCTGGCTTCGCTCAGTGCAATGGTACTGAAACTTGCTGAGTGCCCTTGGATATCCTACTGGCCCCTACGCTATCCAAAGGAATGCATACATGGCAATTCTTCCATCTGCAGTACCCTCTACAGGTGGCTCAATTATGCCAGCTGGCAAAAAAATAAAACTATGACGACCCACTGCACAATCGAGTATGGCCAGAGTGGATTTGGTAGCCAGCTGGTTTGGTAACTTCATGTCCATAAACTAGTATGCTTGCAGATCAAGGAATATTAGATGATTTCCTTTTTTTAAAATGATACTCATAGAATCTTACGGTTTGTTCTAAAATGCTTTCAAGTCAGCTGTTTGTGACAGGCTTAATAATTCCTGTACCCATCTGTATATATTTTCATGTGTGAAATATAGGTGATTTAATAGTAGAAATTCTTTAATAATGCTGAGAATGTAATAATAGATTGTAAGTAGCTACGATGCTATTTTTCAGCTGTTAGTATTCATGCTGTCATGTTCCCTACAATAACAAATGCTATAAATGATTCAGAATGAAATGTCATTTTAGAAATATTTGCAAAACTGTCAAGCAATCTTGTACCATGAAATGATAGAAAAAGACTAAGTATCAGGATGCATTTTCTTCTCACAAAATCAGCTCCCAGAGGTCTAAACTGGGACAGGATGTATCTTGGGTTGGAAGATAACCAGCACTGCAGAGGGGTAAAAAAAAAGAGCATAGCATGTTTGTAGAGGAATTCCTTCATTTAATGAGCTTTTTTCTTAAAATGGAATTAGGTACAAATATCAGCCCACAGTGGAGGACTTCAAGTGGATTTTTGAATGGTGGCTTGAGTGTCCTTCATTGGCCAATGCAACCATTAGGCTAAACAAATGTTGGTGTACTGGAGATCTGTCAGGAACACTTTTATTCCTGGCACTGATGAAACCTGTAATTTTGCACCTATATTTTCTGCTCTAAAAAGAATGAGTCATGAAATTTCCTTTAGGTCTTTGTACAGTCCAAGTGAAATTATGTAAGCACCTTTGATCTGGAACAAATTAATCAAAAGATCACTGCAGTGACACATGACATCCACTAACAAAGTAAAACGCCATTAATAATTATGATAAAGATTGTTGACTATCACGCATACCCAATTCAGTCTAAAAGGTTAAAATTCATTTGTCACATGGACTCTTAAGTATCTGTCTATACAAAATGCAATTCCACCAACTTTTCTGAAATTCCACAATAAAAACTTAAAAAAAAAAGTTAGCAAATGGGGGAAAAGCCAACATCCAGGAGAAAGGATTTAATCCAGTATTTATTCCATTCATGATGGTTCTGTTATCAGAATACAAGTCATAAGAACAATCTATCAAATAATTTGCTGATAGTCTTAAATAATGCAGCACAGCATTACTTTTAATACTTCTTTTCTAGATTAAGTTTAAAAACTCAAACAGCAATCTTCATTATCAAAAAAAGTCTGAATTTAAAAAAAAGACCACTATATCAAGCTGTTTCATAATTTAAGTTTTTTCCACTTATAAAAATGTTTTGGAAGCCTGAGGCTTGAATCTGTTTCTCTACTCATCTGTTCTACCCTCTCCCAACTACATGTTAGTATAGGGTTGCTGCAAGAATGCTAGGATTTAGACATTTTTTTCTTTAATATAGTATTTTAAAAATCTGAGGAAGAATCCAAGAAAAAAAAGATTACATGTCATATAGTTTTTCAAATAAAAAAACAAAAACTAAGTGAATAAAATTTAGGCATACTAACAGTGTCCCTTTGAGGTAGAATGCTAAAAGGACTTTTGATCAAATCACAGCCTAACTTAAACCTCTGCATCTGAAACGTCTTATAAGTTCTCTCTAAAGTTAATTGTGGAGAATATTTAGTATAACATATTAACAAGAGCCTTCCAAGATAATATACAGTGGACAAGAATGTTAATCCTACAACTGTTGCCTTCATGTACACTGAAAGCACATAATTCTCCTATAAGACATTCAAGATCCATTCCTAAAGTCTTTAGCATTCTATTACGAAAAGCACAGCCATGCTAACTTCAGTACAACAAACCATAAGCCCACACCTACAAAACAAAAATAGAATTAGTGGCAGTTTATTGCCTTATACAAATTTAACCAACATGGCAACCATGCCAAAAGAATTAAAACATTTTTTTCAGGACATATGTACAGACTGTACATTTTAAAAACAATAAAAATGCAAGAATGATCTGTGCATCATATAGCAAACTCAACATCTGGGTGAAAACATCAATGCGATAAACGGGATTACAAAGGCACTTCCCTACACAAAAGAAATGAGAATGCAGCCTAAAATAGGGGGCTTGAAGAGTGTGTAACTACTGCACAATCTCAATTTCGAAAAAAAGAAAAAGCAGATTTAATCAAACATTTATAGGATTCAATATGATCCATTTTTACAAAAATTTTCACACAGTCTCATCTTTGTTTTTCTGCTGTTTTTCTTGGCTCTCTCGGTCTATACTTTGGCTCCTCTGTCGATCATGCTTGTCTGACTGGTCCTTACTATCACTGTGATCTCGTTTGTGGGCTCGTTCTTTGCTTCTGCTACGCTTTCTAGTTTTTTCTTTGTTGGGGGTATGTTCCCGTTTTTTTGATTTTTCAACACTGTCAGTTCTTCCTTGACTGCCACTTCTACTTCGTTTATTGGATTTTTCTTTACTTTCGTTTTTATGTTTACTTGATTTCTCTTTGCTTCTGCTTCTACTTCGTTTCCCTGCATTTCTACTTCTACTCCTACTTCTATGTTTCCTTTCTCTGCTTCTACTTCTACTGTGTTTTTTCTCTTTTTTGGAATCTTTTTTGTCATCTCTATGCCTCCTATCATCTTTGTCTTCTTTATGTTTCTTCTCTTCTACCTCACCCCTAATTCTCTGTTCCTTGGATCGTTCTCGCTCCTTTTCTCTGTCATTACCTCTTTCTTTATCATAGTCTCGATCTCGTCTTCTGCCTCTTTCATTTTCTTTCTCTCTTTCCCGATCCCTGTCCCTTCTATCACCTTTTCTATCACGACTGCGACTGCGACTTCTATGCCTTTCCCTACTCCTGCTATGCCTGCGATCTAACCCACGATCAATACTTCGGGATCTTCGCCTTTCTTTTTCTCTTTCTTTGGCTTCGCGCTCTAGTCGTTGACGTTCTTTTTCTCTTTCTAATTCTCTGTCAAAACTAGAAGACCCATGGCCCTCTCGATGATGACTTCTACTTCTTGATCTTCTTGGGGACCTTCGTGGACTCAGTGACCTCCTGGGAGATCTAAGAAAGAGGAAAAGAAGAAGAAAATTCCAATGAATAAAATACACTGTCAAGATTGGAAAGCAGCATGCTCAAGGCCTTGGTTCAATGCTGAGCATCACACAAACAAAAACAGCCAAACATAATGTACAAATTTCATCAACAACATTCAGGTCTCAGAATACATACGCACCAAAAATAATGATTTCTTGTGAGTTGAGGCAGAGGACTTCAAGTTCAACCCTAGTCTGAGCAACTTACCAAAACCCTATCTCAAAAATAAATTGGCTGGAGATATAGTTTCAGTGGCAAAACACTAGACTAGCACATAAAAGGCCCCTGGGTTCAATCCTTAATACCAGTGGGTGGGTGGGGATTGGGAGGGGGGGACATGACTAAAGTTGGGGCGAGGGGTGTGGCTCAGCAAAGAATGTTTGCCTAATATGCAAAAAGCCCTTGTCTAGCTTCCCTAGGACCAAAAAAAATTTTTTGCCCTTAATTTAGATGTACAATTTTGTTGAAAATGCCTTGAAAGAAATACCTTCTTTTGGTGAGAGGCTGTCGCAAACTAATGAGTAGTATAAAAAGTTTCCTAAGAACTTATCATTGATTTCCAAGATTCGTCAGCTTTGTAGAAAGCATCATTTTTTAAAAAAAATATGTAATTTGTTATATTACCTTGAACGTCTGCGTTCAATATGTCTTTCTATTTCTTCAACACCTTCCTTCCCATCTTTCTTTATCTTCCTAGGTCGACTTTTAATCTGTTGATCAATATTCTTCTGAACTGGAACTGGAATTCTTGGGAACAAAGTAGAAAACCATTCTAGTTTTGTGAGAAAAGACCGTAGCATTTCTCCAATCGTCATCACACAGCCTCCACCAGCCTTCACATCTAGGTCCTATGAAACACAAAAGACACCCTAACCGTCAAAAAAGAAAATGTTTCACTATATTTGAATATTTAAAAAAAAAATTTTTTTTATACCATCTGTGGAATCTCAAGTACAAAAATGTTCTAACGGAAAAATTTCAATTTTTTTTTTGCACCCCAATCTAAAAATGAATGACATAGGAAATATTTGGGCTTAGTGTATACATGCAGGTGAGAACAAACCCTGCAGCCTCATGGGCATAAAGGGAACTGATCTCACTCAGTTAACAAGAATACAAAAAAATTCCTTGTATTACTAAGCTATGTGGAATAACTTAAATTTATATTCCACATTTCTACTAAATAACATAGTTCTGTGGACACACTTGGGCACATCATACCTAGCACTGCAACCTAGCTATATATGAACTACTTCAGACAATTCCTGTCTAAAGGTTATCTTTTAAAAGCTATAATATAAAAATGAAGCCCTAGTAAAACTGGAAGCAATAGCAAACCAACTGCCATGAAGCAGTGAGGTTTCTAATTTAAAGTTATGTAGAAAATAAATAAATGAACAAATAATTGGAAACGCATAATCCATGATGACCATTGTCTCTGAAAAGGGTCATTACCGCATGAAGGCCTTCTTGCTATGCCCTCTCACAGCTCAGGACATGTTAGTCAGCTATTGTCAGTCCCAAACCTATAGTGCAAGCACACAAGGAAAGTGAGATTTGTTATCTAAACAGAAAACAAGAGCTAAAGGTAAAACTGCTTGCACTCACACACATTTAAGTGTTCAGATATACAGTATTTCCAAATATAATCGCTGCAGATATCTAAGGAAGAAAACATAAGTTAGCTTAAAGGACCTCAGATTTGTAAACACAATAAAAAACATTAAACAGAAGCATTCAGAAACAAACCCAATACAATTATGCAGAGACGTGCTTTTTGAAGACAAGTGGAGAAACGCTTTAGCTTAAGAATGATCATCTGAAAAGAAAAAAACTAAAGACTGTGATTATCTCCTAAAATATTTTTTGCTTAATTATTAAAACTCAGTAAACAGACAAAAAAATAGAAAAAAATTAAAAACAACAGATTTCTATTAGAATTATTCTTTATTTCAGCCAATTCTCTCTTTGAACTTTGATCTACTTGCCAGGCAAGCGCTTATGCTGCTGAGCTAAATCCCCGGGGCCTCTTTCTTTGAACTTTATAAGTAGGACTACTAAAACAGCACTGTAAGCTTGCTTAATGAACCACAAATGTCATGGTGTGAGTTGATATATGGATAATAATATTGAGTACACGTTGGTATCTAAGCCTTCAAATTAATACAAGCATGATTTAATCTGATTCAGTAGTTTTCTGAAGGAACTTTCTGAACGTAAGTCACAGGCTTTGAATGGCAAAGGAGATTCAAAATTTTAAAAAACCTGAACTACTAAAGAGAAAACTTTTCTGTTCTGTTTGTTTTTGTTGTATTGGGTATTAAAGCCAGGGCCTCAAACATGCTAAGCAACTACTCTATACCAAGCTTTATTTCCAGCCCTTCTTCTTCTTTTTTTTAAATATAGTGTGTGTGGGACACTAGAGTCAGAAAGCAAGAATTATCATGCATGGTGGAGAGTGCCTATAATCCTAGTTACCTAGGTTAGGAGGTTGAGACAAGAGAATAGCAGTTCAAGACTAGCCTGAGTCCAGCAAGACTTCATTAAAAAAACAAGAATAAGCTGGGTGCAGTGGTGCATGCATATAATCTCAGCACTTGGGAGGGCTGAGGCAGGAGGATTACTGCAAATTCAAAGCCTGTCCACGTGACAAAGTGAGTTCAAGGCCAACCTAAACTATACAGTGAAACCCTTACTCAAAAAAAGACACCCCCCCCCCCAATAACAACACACAAAAAAACAAATAACAAAAAAGCCAGGGGTGGCACATTCCTATTGGAAGGCTGAGGCAGGAGAATTGTCATTAGTTCCAGGACTTGGAACTTGAACTTATATAGTGAGACCTTGTCTCCAACAAACCAACCAACCAACCAAAAAAAGGAAAGGCTTGGATTTATTTTGTCACTATCACAAACTCAACTCAGTCTGTTTAAGTCACACCAGCTCTTTAATTATGCAGTTCTGGCAAGTGGAAATACTGATACTTGTAAGAGATTGCAAAGTAAAGCATTAAAATTTCCAGAAGAAAAAACCTCCAGTAAGTATTTGGTGTACACGCCTCTTTCAACCTCAATCTTGGGCACATATCACTATACAAGTCTCTGCCAACTGTACAAGTTAGAATCAGAACAACACACTAAGCATAATTAGGAAGAAAATTTTCACTAATTATCAAAACACATTCACATGACTTTTAAAACAAAACAAAAATTTAAAAGATTTAACTTAAGGTATATAAAAGCCACCAGATCTTAGTAAAAGGACAATAGCTCAAAAGTATGGATGAAATAAATTTAATTACAGAAAATTCTGGAAGACACTAAACCTCCACTGAATAAAAGATGTTAAAAGTATGAGAGTAATCAGAAAAAAATGAATTATTACCCTCGTTGACATACCTCCTCATCATCAAGGAAGGATTCAAACCAATCCCACAGATCTGTAGGGGGCTGGGTATACCTAGAATCAGGAAAAATTTATTAAATTTACGCAAACTAAAATGAGATTATTTAAAATGTAAATAAATGCAGGCTTACCTTATATACATAAATCCAAGGGCTCTAATATATGGAGAGTCAGTGTGTGTTATAAGACCCATCACTTGCTTACGAGTTAGCTTCAGAGTAAATAATTTGTACAATAGGCAAAAAGCAGTAGAAACAATTCCTCCTGTTCCAACACCTCGAACCTTTATAGTAAAGAGTTAAGAAAAAGTAAAATAAGATTTTTAACACACATTAAAAAACCATATTCCAAAACTCAGAATAGAGCATTTAAAAAAACAAAAAAAACACTTTTTCTAATCCTATTTCATTGGAAACTTAACATTTTCTTAAAATTCTAAGATCTGCCAAAAACTTATTTATTTAGTTATCAGACAGAAAAAAACTAAAAAATGCACGTACTTCTACTTACCCCTCCGCACATCCCTGTCTGGCCAGCTGTTTTCCTGCTTCCTTTCTCCCATGGTTCAACATGTGTGACCTGAAAATAGAAAAGAGGAATACAACAAACATTCATACTTTAAATTTTTTGATGTCTGATTAAAGTAAGTCCTAATCAATAATAGAACAACTCTTCCAAAAACATTTTTCATTATGTATGCATTACTTTTCACTAATGTAAATCATCTTTGGAAAAACTGCTTAAGACAAAGAACACCAATAAAACTACTGAGATTTAGTACATGTGCTGCCAAAGCAAGCAAAAATTACTGAGATTTAACAAAATAGGTTTTCAGAGCAGAAATCATGTGGGAATTGGGAAATTTCTAATGCCTCTTATACCTGCAAAGAGTATCTAACATTATTTCAACTTCTGCATCTTATAGCTGTTTAAAAATAAACATTTTCATCTTAAAATGAATTTAAATTTCTAATACTTTTAAATGGAATGACACTTAAGTACTAATTTAAAAATTTTTTAAACCATCAATAGTACAATTTTAAAATGTACACTGTAAAACACCAGAAAAGGAGGAACATTTTCTGAAACTGTATTAAGTTACTTCTGACACAAAATTATGGGACTTTAGATACTTTTTCCACCAGAATAGGTTCATTACTGATTAAAAAGATCAGACCACCAAAGACACATGCAGAGATCATTGTTGTTGTAATTCATTTTCAGCCTAATTATGTAGATTAATCCATTTGCTTCTATAAAATACACTATCAAAAACTGAATGTGAATAGTCATTAGCATATACTAAATATAATAGAAGGCAATATGGTATCATCTTTGCTAAAGTGCGTTTCCTATTTAAAAAAAAAACAGCTGTAGCTAAAAATAGCTTTAAAAAATTCTCTAAAATACAAGTCAAGAAGGTCTTTTGGAAAGACTATTTTTGTTTCTTAAACCAAAAATAAAAAATTGTTCTTACTCTACTTCTAAAAGTGTATTTCCTCCTACATAAGCCAACATTTTATTATAGTCCTTTTCAGTGCTTTAGACAGAAAAGCCTGTATTTAAATTTAAGCACTGCACTATTTTGCCCAACTCTTGCAGTGCTTTACTATTTTCCTCCTCCCTAGGTTGCTGTGTAAGCAATATTTTAATTCCTTAAAGGCCAGCCAATGTAAGCAGAGATGAAACAGAAAAATTAACACACAAAATTGGAAGGCTACACGTTTCAATGGTAAATCTGGTTCATTAGTTTTAACACTGAATACCTGAACCTTACGGTGTTTCACAATACATCTGAAACTAGAAATAAACTTTTCCCTTTCTTACATTAGTAACTGCCTGTTTTAAAATAATCTGCCACAAAAGCAGGAACCCAATTTTCGACTGTTCAAAGTTTATTACATAAACTTAAGGGTTAGATATTTGCCACAGTGCATCCATGCTGAAAAGGCCTTACCTTTTACAAGCTAGTTAAAAACTACTTCACAATATTACAGCTGGACCTACCATACACTCGTTAGAACACCAAATCTGTGTACCCAAAGTTGAACTATATCTCTCAAAATGTTTCCTAAAAAAGCAACTAAAACTTCAAAAATCTTTCAATAACCAAAATACTTCACTGGAGGAAGGGGTAGGCAAAACAAATAAAGAATTCCCTTCTGTTAACATCTCCACATGTATGTTGAGATTACAGAATATGTAGTCTGTCTCAAATTCTAAATGTCAAAATAGTAAATATATTAGATGTTCTAAAGTAGTTAAAGATCACTAAGGCTATTATTAATATTTTTTAAACATAAATTAACCTTACGAGGCCTGGAAGATATTTTTGAAACTACATAATTTGCAGGGAAGTGGAGAAAGCCTATCTAGTTCGTAAAGACCAAAACAAATGGCCGCCAAAAAAAAAAAAAAAATCGAATCAGCTGTTCATTTAACCAGGGAAATGCATTTATGGCGATTGAGCATGATTAATAGTGCATACCTCTACCTGCGACCCTGGGCTGCTCCGAGCCTCGCTGCAAGACTGAGTCAATCCTGCTAACGAAACAAGAACTGAGACAAGAGTGCAGTGAGGAGGCGCCAGGTGAGCTCCCCAGCACAGCCAAGCCAGCACCGACCCTGCCGCAGAAGCCCAGGGCCCAGATAATTCTAAATATGCCCAATGCACAGGTGGCTGAGACCTCATACTCCTGACTTCCTGCTGGGAATATTTCCAGGCCTTCTGTACACCTCTAGCACTGGCACCTCTCCACCCTCAACCCTCCCGCCCCACCCGACACACACGCACTGACCATGTCCCTGTCTGCACTGGAGAGTACCAACGACACCGGGTGAGTGGGAGAAGCGCCAACAAGTTGGCGTTTAGGAGATCCGCATCAAAAGGACTAATTTTAAGTATCTGAAGTGATGAGTAACTTTTGTTACTCTTTTCTTCTCTTCCCTACCCCTCTTGCCCAACACACCCGGAGAGTAGGCAGGAGGTTTGAGGAGGAGGAGAAAGATCGCTAGTGGCGGGCTCTCCTGGCCCTAAAAATCAGAAAAGGAAACGAGGGGGCGGCCCCAGCTGGACCCCTCCCCGACAAGCTACAGGCCGCAGATCCCTTTTAGCCCACCTTTCCCACCCACAAATCCTCGGATCTCGGGGGCCGCCTCCGCCGGTTTCCTCCACATCCCTCTCCCAAACTTACCCCCAAGGCCTAGACGCTTCGTACCTTAAAGTAGATCTCGTCCACCACCTCGTGGTAGGTCTTGAGCTCGTACAGCTGCACTTTGAAGTAAGGCGACGACAGGATGTTGGTCAGGATCATGGGGTTGAGGTTCATGGTCTTCTCGTTACCCCACAGCGGCAGCACATTGCCCTGCTTGCCCGAGACCGCCGGCTTGGTGGCGCCCCCGCCGCCGCACTGCTGCTGCTGCTGCTGGGCCGCGGCCGCGGCCGCCTGGTGCTGCGGCTGCGAGTTGCCTGTCAGCGCCGGGCTGTTGTTAGCCATGTTGCGGCGGAAGGAAGGAGGGAGGGAGAAGGGAGGGGGGAAGGGGGCCAAGCTCGATCTGGCTCCTTGGGACAACGGTCCGGGACTCTACTCCATGGAACGCCGTCAGGAGAAAGAGCCGCCTCGCTGTGCCCCAGCCAGGCGAGGGAGGGCAAGCGGGACGCCGACGAATGGATCTAAAGCCAAAAGCAGAGGCTAAGACGCGGCCGGCGAGAACTCCAGCACAAGACAAGTCGGCGGCCAGGGAGCGCGATCTCTTCCGCCAACTGCCCCTGGGACCAAGATGGCTGCCCCGGCGGATGTGACGCAAGACGCTCAGCGTTCCAAGCTTAGCCGCCAGCCAATCAGGGACGCCCGGGCGGGCTGGTGCGTCCTCCTGCTGGTTCCGAGAGTTTGGAGTTGTTGGGGTGGCCTGTTCTTCTCTAATGTTAGGTTTCCCATGAGAGATTGATATCCGGAGGAAGGGATTTGGGCCCAATCTGTACGTTTTATAGGATGGACTGAGGGCAGATTTGTCCAGTCGAGAGACGGGAGGAAAAGGCTTCGCTTGGTCGTTGTGTGCTTGCAGTTCATGATTGTTGGCTCTTGCCGAATGTGGTACTGTTGTAAGATTTTCCAGAAAGGATTTGGATCATAGAGCCCCATTAAAGGCTTGTCTTTACCTGGGCTGTAGTGTCTGAGCAGAGGTCTTAACGTTTGAGCCTGTGTTCACCCATCTTTTAAGATTGAAGTAACAGGGCTGGGGGTTTGGCCCAGTGGGGTAAGTGCCTGCCTGGCAAGTGTAAGGTTGTGAGTTCGATCCCCAGATTGAAGTACAGTGGGCTTTGGTAGTGCACGTCTGTAACCCCAGTGTGTGGGAGGCTGAGGCACATCTCTTGCTGAGATTTCAAGGCCAGCTTGAACTACATAGACACTGTCTCAAAAAGCAACAAAACAAAAACCAGATAATACTTTTCTGGGCTGTTGAGAAGCATTGCAGGAGCTACTTGTACTGCACCTGTAGAGTGGACTGACATCCAGTGAGTCCCCCCCCCCCTTTTTTTTTGTCTTGAGACAGGGTCTCTCTATGCAGTTCAGGCTGACCTTGAGTTCATTTTGTAGCCCAGGCTGGTCTCGAACTCAAAACGAGACTCCTGCCTCAGCCTCCCCGAGTGCTGGGATTACAGGCGTGAGCCACCACGCCCAGCTTCAGTGAGTGCCTTTTCTTTCCTACCTATTTGAGATCTTTCAATGCTACGAATCCCTTGGGTGGGTCACCCGGTTGGGGCCGGGGCAAGGTTCCCAATGAAGGTGAAGAAAAGATATAAACATGTGTCTGAGTTAATTTCAAGTTTCAATAGCTACTAACTTAGAAGGATCATAATGATTATGAATAAAGGCCACAAAGTGCATTGTCATTTCTAGAGATAGAACTGGAGTAGGCAGCTTTATTGGCGAAAAACAGCTTCCCAATAGAAGCAGGTAAGAATAGACATGTTGACAATGACTAGCTGATATGCTTACAGTGGTTGAATGAGGAGATATAGTTCAATGTAGTGGTATGGCTCAAGAGTGGTGTCTGTGCATACCATGTTGAGGTCCTTGGTTCAGTCCCTAAACAGCCTGAAGATTTTACTGTTAGCTTCTTTTTTGAAAAATAATCTCAGCGCTGAGTTGTAGCTCAATAATAAAATGTGTGCTGGGACAGGGATATATAGCTCAGTGGCCTGGCAAGTGCAAGATCCTGAATTAGATTCCAATACATACACACACACAACTACTAGTTTTTATTTGGACATTTGTGTCTTGACTAGTGTCCAGAAGTAGAGTGATGGGGTCATATATTGGGTACGTGTTTCACTTTTTATGAGATAGTCACATGTTTCCAAGCCTTGACAACATTTTCACTACCATTTTGGATATTAAGCATCTTTTGTTTAAACTATTCTGATGTGTGTGAGATTGTGTCTAATTTTGATTTTTTTTTAGATAATGGCTTAAATAGGTTTTTAGATGAAAGTCTAAATAAATGCTGTAAATCTCAAAATTGACTTGCTCATGTAATTGCTGAAAGACAGCTTGAGACTTGCTGTGAACACAACCACATCTGTACTGTGATTAAGCAAGTGTGGAGACATAATCAAAGGTGGCCAGCCAGATTCTCTCTCCTGAAGGCTGGACACACGGAGCACATCTGTTGAGTGTGAGAGCCTTGCTATTGTAGTCATTCAAGGTGAAGGGCACCATGTACCCAATGTCCTGGCAAACTGTTGGGAGAATGGGATCGTGATGGCTCCCCCCCACACACAAGTACTAAGAATTGAACTCATAGAGCACTGAACTATATACCCATCCCTTTTTATACCTTAAGATAGGGTGTCGGCAAATTTCCCAGACTGACCTTCCTAAATAGCTGGGATTGTGGGCATGTGCAACCATGCCTGGCTTGTGATGGCTCGTTTTATGTATCAGATCACCTGGCCCAAGGTGTGCAGATATTTAGTTAAACATCCTAGTTGTTTCTATGAAAGCTGTTTTTTCCTTTTTAAAATAAGATTAACACTGAAATCAGTAGACTTTGAGTAGAACAGATCACCTTCCATAATGTGATTGGGCCTAATCAGCTGAAATTCTTAATAGAACAAAAGATTAGTGTCTCCCCAGTTGTAATCCTCTACCCATTCTCACCCTCCTACTTAGCAAGAAGGAATTCTTAAGATGATTGACTTCAGGCTTGAGCTTCAGTTGATGAGTATCTATCTTGTAGGCTTTGGACTTGTTCCTTCATAATTACACAAGCCAATTCCGTAACCCCCCCCCCCAGCTTCTCTTCATACATGCACACATATAGCTTATTGGCTATGCACCTCTGGAGAACACTAATAAAAGCTGATCAGAGTTTAATTGTGCTATTGTAGAGGCAGTTTTCCTCTAGAATCTGATCTTGGTAGTACTGACCTAGGATTTGTGGGACCTGAAGCTTATGTAATATGGTAGCCTTCTTTAAGAGAAAGCATGAACAAAGTATGGATATAAAATTATAGCTTTTTGCATGTCTGTGATGGTTAATCTTGATTGTCAGCTTGAGAGATGCCTGGCTGGCTCTTCCTTGTTCTACTTGGCTATCATGAAGTGAGTAGTTTTGCTCCACCATACACTTCTGCCATGATTTTCTGCAGTGGAGCCAGCCCATGATGGATGAAAACCTTTGAAATCATGAACCAAAATAAACCTTTTCTCCTCTAAGTTATGTGTGTCAGGTATTTTATTGCAACACAGGAAAGGCTGACTAATAAATACATCTGAAAACTCAAGCAATTTTCCAGACCAATTGAGAATTATATACTTTGTAATCTATTTTTTCATCACTAACCAGATGCTTAGAGTTGGCCCATAAGATACATTCATATTCCAATATAATTTCTGCCCCACACCTTCTCATCAGGGTGCCAGGCTGTTAGTAGCCATTCTTAAACCAAGACAGCCACCAATAACTTCATTGTTGTATAGAGTAGCAGCTTATCCTGAGTTACTACACTTTCAGTAAAAATGATAAGGTAAAATGACTCAGCTTCTTATAAACATGCACAATCTGTTCTGCCCAACCATAAGGCATGGATTAAGTGATTAATACATGCTAGTAAAATTACCACCAGTGACCTCATCAGAAATGCCCTATTAATGTATAAAGCAATCACCTCTTCTAGATGCATTAAAAAAAAAAGAGACACCTCAGGGTATAGCATGGCCCACTGGTCTGTCACTTCCCCACAGACCACTCTGGTACACTTGTGAGGGCCTCTGCCCAGGAGATTGCCAGGCAACAAACTCCTCACTTTTCCTGGACGTGGTACAGTGCAATTCTCCCTGTGGTCAATGCTGTCCACTTTGAGGTTACAGTTCTGGACCCTTCTTCTTTACATCTCCATGATTGGTTGCTAACCCAATACCTCATCACCTGTAGCAACTGTGTTTGTGTTGGCACTTTGCATTAACTTCTTGCATTGCCTCCGTAAATGCCTCAGCCTCTTTACTCCTTGCCAAGTTTCTGTAACCCAAAATAATTATTTCAAATGTGACATATGAGTTATGATTAAATCTAGAATGTCCTCCAAAAGCCCTGTGTGTTTAGCGGAGGGGCTTTGGGAAGGGGATTGATCATTGTGCTTATCAGTGGACTAATCCATTGATGTATGACTTGCTATTAGAAGGTGGGGCCTTGATGGAGGTGGCTCCCAAGTTAAAAATCATTTAGAGGCCTGTGACTGTGCTCCTGTTGCTTGTCATGCAGTCAGCCTGCTAAATTCAGTCAGCCTTGACTGTCTGCATCCAGTCACTTCTCCCTGATGTGGAGATGTGCTGGGTCAACTTGTCTGTGTCTAGTTGCAAGGCATGTATTTTTCCTTACTTAGAAAAATATACATTGTTTCCAACTTGCTTTAAGGACTTATGTTTGTGACAGACTGATCCAGTCAAGGACACATTTAACTGTACTTGTTCCACTCAAATCCCCTCCCCTGCTTCCCAGAAATTTACTTAGAATTAGCTTGTTGACAACACATGACTTAATTCATGTAACCAATCATTTAATAACCTGCCATCAGCAAGTACTTCCTGCTTGCAAATTGTATTTAAACTGAACTCTAGGCTGATTCCTGCCTGGTGATTTGCAACTGATTCTTATCAGCCTGCTAGCATAGTAAAAGTTGCCTTCTAACTCCTCAGTGCAGAGTCTTCTATTTGATATTGGTTTTTCTGCAACATCATGACTTGAGCAGTTTTTCTCCACCAGACCCTTCTACCATGCCCTTCCTGCCTTGGAACAAGCTATGGACTGAATTCTTTAAAAATACATGAACCAAAATAAACATTTCCTCCTTTAAATTGTGAGTGGCAAGCATTTTGTTCCAGTAAGAAGAAAGTAACTACGATAAATGCTATAGTTATTAGTAATTAAGATTGGACTGGAATAATGAACTCGTGATTGCCACAATCAGACGCCAAGTGAAATCCAAAATACTTGCAAAGTAAAGCCAAAACAACTAATGTGGCTTGTGAGTCTACTGTTATCTAGTAAACTGCAATGTGGAAAGACATAAATGTGACTCTATGTTAATGGCATAGCTTGCACATGACAACTCTGTACAAAGAAAATATCCAACACTATGAAATTGTTTTGTGACATTTTAATATGCCAGACCATTAAGCCCGGCCTATAGGTATCTTTTTTGGGGGATTGTAACTTTTTCTGAATTACCAACTACCATGGAAAGGGACCAGGAGGAATTCAAGTTCATAAATAGGTCAAATAGCTGGTGAGGCAAAAACCGAAGGCCCAATTCTGTATTAACTTTTTTTTTTTTTTTTGAGACGATCTCTATTTAGCTCATGCTGGCCTTGAACTCATGGCAGTTCTCCTGCCTCAGCGCCTCAAATGCTAGGATTGCAGGTGTGTGCTCCCTCTCCCCCCATTTAACTTTCAAACTCCTTGAATTTTAAGGTGTGGCAGATCTACATAAAATTTAGCAATCTGTGTGTTGCGCTGGGTACTGAATCCAAGGCTGCTACATGCTAGGCAAGTGCTCTTCCACTGAGCGATACTCTGAGCCCTTAACAATTTTTCGGTCCAAAACTTTGTGGTATTCAGACCATTCGCATTGCACTGGCAGCACAGATACTAAACCTGGAATAGCATTAACAGTCTAAACTGCAGCTTCCCTACGCCAACAGGAACCTCTGCAACAGTGATGCGGTACTGTGCCGCATAAGACTTGAGTTACACACTCTCAAGATTAATCTCTGAAATACCGGAAAAGATTTTTGTAATTTATTCCAAAACAGCACAATGCTTTTGCATATTGTTGATGTATTAAAATGCAGTTTCAGTGTAGTAACCACTTTTGACTTTTAAAACAAGACTAAATATTTTCCAAAGAAGGCATCTTTACTCTTTTCCATCACATACAGGAAAATGCTGTCCTTATTTTTATATAAAGTATAAATAAAGTCGAGTCTCTGAAAGGAAACAAAAGGCACAAGTCAGTAAGTTTAAGTGATCAGCATTCAGTCCACAGCGTGTGGCAAAACCAGTCGAGAGTCTGGGAGCTGAAAGAATATTTTCTTAGCGTTCAGCCATTTTGGGGCCAACTTCACACGGCTGTAGGGCAACTGTTTTGGGGTCAGAGTTGGGGACTCTTCTGCACTCGCTACTGGGGAGCCCCGCTGCTCCCCTGGCCCTTCCCGTCAGGCAGACGTTCCCGGCAGGGGGAGAGCAAGACACCGAACAGCCGGGCCAGCCGCCGCTCCAGGGGCGCCGCCTCCACCCAACAGTTGACGGCCCGCCTAGCCGGGCGAAGGGCGCAACGCTCCCCTTGGTGCGGGTCAGACTTAGAAAATGGCTTCGGAGCATGCGCCGCAGTGGCCGTTAAGCGCCCCCAAACCGACGCCCGGCAATGAAGCGCCCGCAGGGAGGCGGTGTCAGGCGGAGTTGCGAGCGTCGGGGGCGGAGCCGGGCGCACGTCCAGGACGCGCACGGGGGGGGCGGGGGACGGGGGGTGCGGGGCGGCTGCGCAGGTGTGGCCTGTGCGGTTAAGCCGGGCTCGGGGCTGCTCGGGCTGACCGTGAGGCCGGAGTTTAAGGCCGACGCTCGGTTGCGAAACCCGAAACCTGCTCGCGGCGCCGCCCTCTGCTTCTCCGCCTCCGAGGGTATCTTTCTCAGAGGTGGGGCTGGTGCCTCGCGGGGGAAGACCGGGCGTTGACTCGCTTGCCCAGCGCTTCAGGATAGGACTCTGGGTATTACTGGGAGCCACCGGTTAATTTGGTGCCCACATTTCAGGCTGAGTTTTGGTTGATTGAAGATCTGTGGGCAGTTGAGAACCAAGTTCTAAATTCAAGCCTGTGAGTGAATTGGATTGATGTTGCAGCATTAGGGGCACTCGAAATTTTATTTTTATAAAGTTTGAAAACGTTACTGAGAGCAGTACGGATGATGTTGAGTGTTTCAACATTGAAATGGGCAGAGTGCAGGAGTTTATTTCACTTTGTATCAGATTGTACTAATAGTAGTGGAAAGAAAGATTGAGTGTTATTGCGCTTAGGTAAGTTTGAGGTAATGGAAAATTATGCTTCCAAGCCTGTTTGCTAGTGGCTGAAACAGTACTTGCAGGATAAACTTTGTGGTTTAAAAAGTAACACATAAGAATAGAGTAAGCAGCCAGGCATAGTGGCTCACACCTGTAATCCCAGCACTCGGGAGGCTGAGGCAAGAGGAGCGTTGCGATTTCGAGACCAGCCTGGGCTATAAAGTGAGCTCAAGGCCAGCCTGAACTGCATAGAGAGACCCTGTCTCAAAAAAAACAGAAAAAAGAGGAAGCCCCTCTCCCTTCTCTTCCCATCTGGGCAGCCATTTCAAATTTTTCTTTTTTGTGGGGGGTGGGGGCGGGGGGGTGTTGCTCAAGCTGGACTTAAATTCTCCTACTTCAGCCGCGCCACTGGCCACCACTCCCAGTAGGTGTCTCTATGAAAATGAAATTTTGTATTTGCAGTTGAGTCGCTCTTCATTTTTTGATTCGAAGCTTGAGGGATATATCTGAGTTCTTTGTCTCAAGGAAACTTGGAAATAAAATGGAAATGGAAGAAATGAATGTGCAGGTAAATGCCACCCTTCTTACTGGCCAACATGAGTTTCAGATTTATAATAGCTTTGTATTGGGGAGATTACAAGCAAAATCTATCCCCTTTAGGCCCTAGCATTTCCTTGAATGTTGAACTACACAAGACTTTACATTGATGAAATGTCTGCATTTGATGTCTATAAAGTACATCAGTGTTTTTAATCACCGCTACTTTAAAATTGCTACTTTAAAAAACACTAGCTCTAATGTAAACATGTGAATGAATTACCTGGAGACTATAGATTTTGTTTGAGGAGGTCTGGTGTATGCATTCCTATGAAATGTCCAGGGGTTTGCAGTACCTAAGCTGTGGTAGGTACTTGTAACAACTAGATATTTGAAATATGACTGGAGCAACTGGACAAGGAATCAAACCTTAATTTCATTAATTTAAGTTTAAAAATAAATATTTAGGGCTGGGCTGTAGCTCAGTGGTAACGGTTGTGTGAAGTCCTGGGTTCCATCCCTAGCATTGAAAAAAAAAGTTGCATGTGTGGCATGTATTTTATATTTTATGTAGTACTGAGGATTGCAGAGCCTCTCATATGCTAGGCAAGCACTCTTATCAATGAGTAATATGACCCTTGCTTGCATTTTATTTTTATTGGACAGTTACTCTACATATCACAGGCCTATTGGTCTAACAAGAGCGACAGCAGTTATAGATTGGTTTTCTAAATCCTGCTTTTTTGTCTTGGAGTCTGTTAAAGGAGTTGTTTGTTCTAACTTTATTTAGGACTGTTGCAGTGAGCACTGTGGTGAGCCTTACTAGGTACAGAATGGGCAACTGGGGATATATGCGAAGATTGGGATGTAGGGCCGTAGGGCAGGTGGATGGAAAGTCGAGACATCAAGAATAGGGGGGTTCTTGCTAAACAGACTTAACAGGATTTCTGCTGAAGGCAGGTCAAGGGCTTACACATCAAGAGTAGGGGATAAAGAATTTGATTAGGTCATAAAGGGTGATTAGATATAAAGGTGAGAGATTCTTTTTCCACAGACTTATAATTTTTATTAGTATAGGTTTGCAGTATATAATGACTACATTCATTGTGGTATGTGTACGGTTTCACTGAATTCTTGCCTAAACTGGGCTGCGCAGTAAAGCCTGAGTCAAAGGCTACAGAGAGGCACGAGTAAAGCTGGTCCAGAAAGTCTTTTGTTACTCATTTTCCAGCCTCCTATCAGGAACAAAGGCTTTGGCAGTTCACAAAAGGCCCTCTGTGGTTAGGAGGCTTCTAATTGTTATGATACTCACTGGTAATGTTGCTCTCAGCTGAAACTAAGCTGTCAGAAGCTTGAAGTCCAATTCTCACCTGCAGAAAGGTAGAAGGTGAAGATCTGTGGAGAAAATGCAGTGCTGCCTATGACCTCCCAAGAACATGAGGAGGGGGCTGGTGTGTTCTTCAGAGCGATTGGGAGGAAAGAAAGATTTCTCCTCCTTATTTAATTTCTATTTGTTTGCAAATTTTCAGTGCAATAGTGTGGTTGATGGTAATTTTGAAGAAGTCTGCCCAGAGAAGGTAATTAGGTTTAAACCTCCCTTGTACAAACAACGATACCAGTTTGTAAGAGATTTAGTGGATCAACATGAACCTAAGAAGGTAGGTATCTCTCTCCAGACACTTTACTAGTATTCTGTGAAGTGGTTGGTCAGATTCATTAGTAACTGCTCTTACTTTGAGCTGTGTCCTCTGTCCTTGTCTTTCTTTGTATGTAGTTCTGTGTGTATGTGTGTGTAGTCGTTCTTGCAATAGTTCTCAGTTGTCTTATGTTCTACATTCATACAATTTTGAATTTTATATCCACTTCTGTTTTTTCCTGCTTTTTTCCAATTTAGTCTGCTTTTGCTTCCTGCCCCAGGATTTGCCTTTATAAAGATTCTTATCTGTTAAATAAAAAGCCTGGGCCAGAGGGAGGCAAAATCTATTGAGATGGTAATTAAGAATTTGATAGCAGGTTTGGTTTTCAGAGAATATAAATTCCTTTACAGGCTTCAGGTCTGATATTTTATTTTTGGCTTCTTGATTTTCAGGCATATTGTCATTATGCATTCATAAAACACCTTATTATTTTCTTACATTGTACTAATAGTTGGATGACTTGGTTTCTAGTCTACGTTATACTTTAGTTTCTTAACTTTAATAATGAGAGGCTTTGAATTGTTTTCTCTTTCTTTCTTTTTAGTTTTTGAGATTGAGTCTCGCTTTGTAGTACAACCCAACCTTAAACCTACTGTGTAGTTTAGGCTTGCCTCAAACTCATCGTAATCTTTATGCCTCGGCCTCCTGAGTGCTGGGATTATAGACACGTACGACCATGCCTGGTTTAGGCATTTTCTTTAGGTTTTTTTTTTTCCTCCAGTTTGAAGTCTCCATCAATCCATGTTTTTATATCTTTCATTTGTTATAGTTCCTTTGTTTCTTCTTATATCTTGTAGGTTTTCTATTGTGCTATAGTATAGTTCCTTTTTATGTTTTGTTTGGGACATAAGTATTTACCATTAGGTTTTCTTTGTTTAATGACATTTTACATATTTATTTGTCTAAAGGCTTTTGCTTTGATAACTGCTTTCTCATCAGTATTCCATGTTCTCTTTATGTTAAGCATGACCTTAGTTCATCTTCAGTGAATTGAAAATAAATTCTACATATTAAAGAGTTACAGTATAAAAAGGAAAACAAAAAAATTGAGAAAAATGTAGGATAATATGAATTAGACTTTTTAAACAGTTAACTAGAAACCTTTCAAAGATGCCATAAAAAGAAAAGATTTTATTACATAAAAATTGTGAACTCCTCTGTGTGATAGGAGATACCATGAACCAAATCAAAAGCTAAATTGTAGATGTGAAGAAAACGTTGGCCACACAGAAGAAAGATTTAATATATGAAGAATGCTTTTGAATTGATTAGGAAAAGAAGAGCTGCAGTAGAAAAATGAGCGAAGGAAATAAAAATACACATTTTGCAGATTAGGTCATGCAGTTGACTGTTTTTCACTTTTTATTTTTTTTGTGATTCTGGGAATTGAACCAGGGTTCACACTGAGTTGCTTTCTTAACCCTTTTTAAAGTTTTTTTTTTTTTTTTTTAATTTTAAGGAGACAGGGCTTTGTTAAGCTGCCCCGCTAGGCTTGAGTTTGCAGTTCTTTTGCCTTAACCTCCTTGAGTTGTGGGATTACAATGCGTACCACCTTATTATTAATTTTTTAAAAATTTTTTGTGAGAAATAGGGGTCTTACTGTGTTATCCACGCTGGCCTTTAAGCAAATAGCAAGACCTCATTCAAAAAGGGGGGAAAAAGGCAACAGGCATGATAGCATATCCCCATAATCCCAGTTACCTGGAAGGCTGGAACAGGCAACTTGGTGAGACTTTGTCTCCAAAGAAAAAATAAAAAGGATTGGGGATATAACTTAATGGCAGAGTACCTGTGGTTTAAACGCCCCCCCCCCCCAAATTTTTAAATAAGTTACCTTCCTTCAGAGGAAGTCATGATTTCATGACCAAGCCACTATCATAATGAATTTGATGTTCTGTCTTAGATTAGGTGTAGGTTCGGTGAACATCTAGATGAAAGGTTTCTTCTTCTGTTAACATTCTTTTGCTTAGACATTTCTCCTGCTTTAATGACACTAGGGTTCTCTGACACATGCACACACAGAGAGGTATCCACTGATGTCTTGATGACCTTTCAGGCACATGTATTCAGTTAAAGTGGCTTTTTTATAGACCAGTAAGAATTTCATATGGTTTGAGGTGATTGTTTTGTCAAATAAGAAATTAAATTTCTCTATATGGAAAATAAGGGGGCCAGGGATTTAGCTCAGCGGCATAAGCGCCTGTCTGGCACACGCAAGGTCGTGAGTTCGACCCCGGTACCAAAAAAAATAAATAAATAAAAGAAGCCATACATGGAAAATAAAAGCAATGTTTTAGAGAGCCTTGTTTGCTGAAACGTGAAACTATGAATATTTATGACTCCAGCTTCTGATTCGAAATGGGAAAACTGCATATGCCTAATCTTTCTATCTTTCTTAGTCAAATACGGACAATAGTAATAGCTGGAGTAGGAACAGTTATTTTCCCAGAAGCTTAAAATCTCAGATTAATTCTATTTTTAGGCACACAATTCCGCTAAAAAGATCTTTCCCTATAATGGTTTTATCACTGATACACAGTCCCCCCACACTTCCAGTTTCTGGTTCGTATTTTCCTGGCTACACATGTCTTTGAAATGTCATTCTGTTTCTTGTACAGGTTGCAGACCTGGGATGTGGTGATACTGAGCTCCTAAGGCTGCTAAAAATCTACCCATGCATCCAACTGCTTGTTGGAGTAGATATTGATGAGGAAAAATTACAGTCAAATGGGTAATACGTAGTCCTGTGTTTTATATGTGGTTCATCTCCCAGAGATGTATGTGTTGAAATGTGGCTGTCAGCATGGTGGTGCTGAGGTGGTGAAGCTGTTGGGAGGTGGTTGCTAGCAGAAGGTAACATGCTGTTGGGGGCTCAACTCTGAATGATTGAAGTCTGTCTTGGGGGAGTGTGTTAGGCTTTGGGATTAGATTAGTTCTGAGTGAGTTATAAAGCATGGCCATCCCATGTGCTTAGCCCTTTCAAGCAAACATTTCCCCTTCCGCTGCAGATTATTTTGAGAATGTTTTTCTTCTAAAGTACAGATAGCTGAGAATCAGTGATCCAAAGCAAGCTGGAAGACCACAAGTATTAAAAATGAGAACAACATCAAATATTCTCAAAAGAATTTATTCTCATTGGCTTGTAGCCTCCTACTATGAAAGGAAGCTGCCCTATGACCTAGGTTTAGTATATCAAGATGAGGAAACAATCCAAGTCAGATTTGCAGTTGTGTAGGCAGATGATTACCAAGGGATCTGAGATCTATAGCTTGGAAATTAAAAAAATTTTTTTTTAAATTTATTGTAGTAGGGATCAAACACAGGGCTTTCTGTATGCTGGCTACCACTGGTACTGCTGGTACCACCACTAAGCATATCTTCAGCCTGAGAGTTTCTGAATAGATTTTGCATATTATGTTTCTTACTTATGCAGTAATTCTTTGCAGACATCATTTGTCTCCCTATTTGGGGGAGTTTGTGAAACCCCGAGATCTGGATTTGACTGTTACCTTGTATCACGGCTCTGTTGTGGAGAGAGACTCCCGTTTGCTTGGATTTGACTTGATAACATGCATTGAGTTGTAAGTTTTAAGTTTTCAACTGTGTTAACCGTTCATTCTGAAAAATATGAAAAGATTAGTTTCCGTAATGTTAGTGTTTTAAATATTTGAGTCTTGATTATTATTTGCAATGAAAATTGCTTATCAGTTGAGAATATCTTTTTATTCTCACTTAGTATTTTACTTGGAAATTCCAAATGTACACATAAGTTGCAAAAAATTTAATAGTACCAAGAACACCTGTATATCATTTACCTAGGTTTACCCATTAGTGTTTTTCTCCTTGCTTTAGCATCTGTACATATGCACTCTCCACTAATAGTTTTTTTCTGAGCTAACTAGATTATAAATCTAGTTTTTTCTGAACTAGGCTATAGATATCGTGGATCTTTGCCCCTGATACAAAAATTCAGTTTGTATTTCTAAGACAAAGGCTTATGGAACTAGTTCTTCATTCCTCATTTTAATGTTTTTTAAATTTTGGACTCCTGCTAGTTAAATTCAGGTTACGCATCCTTGGAATACTGTAGAAAACTGCATAGGTATTTGGTCTTTTTTGGACCATCCCAATTGAGAACATATAATGTCCACCTGTCCCTTGGTGATGTTAATTTTGATCTTCCCAGTCATAGTGTTTGCTCCACTATATAATTACTGGGTTTTTTTTTTTTTTGCCTTTTTTGTTTAATCACAGCTGTGGGGCAGTCTGGGGAGACACAGAGTATGCAGGTGTCTTTCCTTTCATGCATGTTTACCTATATATAACATTGTGAAGGCTCAGTCCTTATTAACATGGTGGGAAGTAGTTTTTGTGATTATAATTCTCTTTCTGCGTTTACTAGAAAGCCCATGGCATTTTACCATTGAGCAAGACCCTTTCTTTACTCTTTATCAATATATAATTCCTATGTTTTTAGTGGTTTATGATTTATTCACTTATTTTCTTGCTTGTTTGTTTTAGGCTTTGCCAGTGGGGTCTTTTGCCTTACTTGGTTCCTATGTCCTTGTGATATGTCTTATTTGTGAGCACTTATTTTTTGAAATAATAAGATGTTTAAGGTTCCTGTTGTACAGTTCTTTCCTTAGTCTTGGGACTGTACGTACCTGACTCCATTCTTTTTTTATTACTATATATTTTCCTACTGTAAGAATGTAATGTAATCTGTCTTAGTCACTTTCTCCTTGCTAGACATAAAACCTGACACCCACAACTTGAAGACAGGTTTGTATTTTATGGTTTCAGTCCATGGTTGGCAGGCTCTAAGGCAAAAACAGAACGACAGAGGAATGTGATGGAGGAAAAGGTGTTCAACCCATGGCAACCAGGAAGCAGAGATAGAGGAGAAGAGCTGGGGATGAGAATATATCATTATAGTTTGGGTCTAAAAGTAATCCACCAAATCTCATGTGTTTGAAAGGTGATTGATCCATGGAGGCCCTGTACTAGCAGTAGGTCCTCCCACTGGTGAGTTCAGCAGCCTAGGGTGCTGTTGGGAGGGAAAGTCTGGTCAGAAGTGGGACATCAGGGATGTGACCTAGAAGGGTGTGTTTCTCTCTCCAGCTCTTCCCTTTTCTCTGCTTCCTGGCCGCTGTGACATGAGCTTTTCCTCTGCTATACGCCTCTACCATGCTGTGTTTATCTTGGAGCTGTCAGACCATGGATCATAACCTTCTTTCAAGTTGTGGTTATGTGGTATTGCGTCTTAGCAATGAGGAAAATGACTAAGATTTGACTGTTACCTTGTATCATGGCTGTGTTGTGGAGAGAGACTTCGGGGAAAGAAGAGTGTCAAGGGAGGAACTGGGGAGGTAGATAAACGATTCAGAGCCACATGCTGGTGATCATGTCTTCTGACCAGACCATACCTCCAAATTACCAATCAGTTCTAAGGCCCATAATTCAGTTACCTTCCCCAACCCCTGCCTCTGAGTGCTTGAGGCTCTTGGAAGATATTTGCTTGTAAACCATAAGAGAGTCCTGTTCCCAGTTGAAATCTCCTGAGTCCAGATTTTGCTCACTGCTTTCCTATTAGCATTTTGGTCTTCTGAACTATTATCAGAATTTACCATCAAGCTCTGCTTATAGCATTTTCTTGTTGACATCTCCAAACCTTTCTAAACTCCTCCCACAAACTAGTCCCAAAAGCCTCAGAACCAAATGGTATGATCACAGCAGCAGCCGCTACTAATATCTGTCTTAGTCACTTTCCATTGCTTGTCATAATACCTGACACTTGCAATTTAAAGGAGGAGAGGTTTATTGTGGCTCAAGGTTTCAGTCAGTGGTGGACAAGCTCTAAGGCAGGAACAGAATGGCAGAGGGGCATGGCAGAGGGTTATGGGTTTGAACAAGGGAGAAGCTGGCACAAGCATACACCCTTCCAGGTCATGCCTGGTGGAATGGCTCACCTCCTAACAGGGCATTTAGCTACTGAACTCATTAATGGATGAAGTCAGTGATGGATATAGTATCCCCATAGTCCAATCATTTCCATACAGTTTTGGGGACATTTTAGATCTCCATGGCAATGTATTTAACCAGCATTTAAAATGACATGGTTGCTTTGCATGGCTTTGTTTATATGTTTTTGTATACATGAGTTCAACTGTGGTGTAAACTCCTAGATATAAAATTGCTAGGTTAAAGGACATACAAATTTTTAATTTTGATGGCCCTTTTGGTTATGGTGCAGGTTTGAGTTGTAGAAGAGAGTCCAGATAGTGGATGAAAGAAAGTGGAACCTAGTTTTTCTAAATAGTCCTGAGCTGAGGGTCCGTATTTTGTCATTGCATGGCTCTTTGAAATCACTGAGAAACCAAATTCTATTGTTCTGCTCTTGCAGTGTTATATCCATGTGTACAGTTGTAGCTGCTCTCAAACATTCTTTTAAAAGAAAAATATTTATAAATTGATGTATTTTTATAAAGCATGTGTATTCATTTATTAGAAATACATATTTGCATTGGTGTATGAAGAGATTTGTATTACACAGTATCTATGTGGCTTTTATGTTACTGAGTATGGTGAGGCACCCCAGACAGGCAGAATGGTGATATATATTCACATACTTTTTTTTTTGCAGTGCTAGAGATTAAACCCAGGGCTTCACCCATGACTAAATAGGCATACTACAACTGCACTAAACCCACAGCACTGTCTTTCTTTCTAATGTATGGTAAAGCAATCAGTTGCCCTTTAATCATGTTATTCTGTAACTGTAATTTTTGTTATATGTAGTATTTGTACCAGTGATGCAAAGAAGCCCAATGGGATAACAATTTGAGGGATTGCTAGATTTTTTCTGCTTGTAACAGATTATGTTTACTTTCAATACTTCTTTGTATAATTGGTTGAAAGGTCAGGATTCTTGTGCTCATTAGTGTTCTGAGATAGAGGTCCTCAAGTGTGGTGAGATTATCTTCCTACCTCTTATTCAACATAGCTTCTGGTTTGCTTGCAAATTCATTTGAGGCTGAACCCCTTGTGAAGCAGTTTTGTCAAAGTCTAGAGTTTTTAGAGCTTATTGACATAGGATTTCAGCAGTATTCTGTCAGACTCATTTTCATTAATACTCAAATTTACCAAAAGTGGCAGGAATGGTACAAGGAACTTCATGGGTTCACCAACTGTTAGTTTTTCACCTCTTTTACATAGACATTTTTCTAAATGTTTTCTGTATGTTTTTCATCTGAATCATTTGAGAGCAAGTTGGAGACACTGTGTCTCTTTTCCTCTAAATACAGCTGTATACTTTCTAAGAACAAATACTTCACTTTTATAACCACTGAGTACTGACTTAGGAAATATCACAGTGATACAGTAATACTATGTAATGTACAATCCATACTCAAAATCCATCAGTTCCAGTAATGTCTTGGTAACATTTTGAAACTTAGGTAGACTTTAAAACAGTCCAAGATCACACAGACATTTTTAATTTTCATGTCTGTTGGATATCTTTTAATTCGGAGGGAGTCTGCTCAGTCTTTCTAATTTATTTGCTCTTTAATCCATTTTTTTTCTTTTTGTGATGCTAAAGATTGTATCCAGGGACTCACGAATGCTAGGTAGAGGCTTTACTGTTGAGCACCAGCCTTGACCTTTATTTTTGAATAATACATGATAAATATTTTGTAAAATGTCTCAACCCTCAGTCTGGGTTTGTATATGACCTCATTATTAGATCCACTGTATTTTTTAAATTTTTATACACTTTTTCTTTTCGAGTGTTGATAATGTGCCCCATAGAGCTCAGCAGAAGAACTTAGTTAGTTGAAAGAGCACCATGGGCAAGGCTGGGGGATAGGGAAAGATTAGAATATGTGAATAACTGTTGATAGGTTGTAGTACTGCTGGATATTCAAAGAAAAGTTAAATCAGTATAGAGATGGAAATTGCTTGTCAATTAGGAGAGTACTTTCCAGATAAGATAGGTTAGTAATGTCTTTTCCATTAACCATTTTAGAATAGAACATTTGGATACAGATCATCTGGCCAGATTTCCTGAAGTGGTGTTTGGGTACCTGTCTCCAGCCATGATTGTCATCAGCACACCCAATTCTGAATTCAACCCCCTGTTTCCCATAGTGACCCTAAGAGATGTAGACCATAAGTTTGAGTGGAACAGAATGGAATTTCAGACCTGGTAAGTTTCAAAAGGTTCTTTTTTGTTTGATTCTTAGAAACCCTATTGGAATTTAAGGTCCTAGGAAGTAAACCTTTATATTTGTATCTTACCTAAATTCTTTCTTTATTCTAATGAAATCCCAGTGTGTAACATATTGTGGAATAAGATCACAAGGGAACTGCCCCATCTGGGCAGCTGTGGAAAGGGTGTATGGCATCGAGTGCTGCGCAGGTGAAGGCATCTGTAGTGTTGGCATGAGAAAGGGCAGGGTCTGAGGCTGTGAAGTGAGCCCGTGCCAATGTCCAGCAGTAGCTCCTTGGGCTTGCTCACATTTTGGAGTAATTGTAAACCCAGAGGGACAGTTGAGGCTTAGCTTTTGTGGTTTCCCTGTGCAGCCCTCACTCTGTGTGCTCTGTAACTTTTTCTCTTCCATATTCTATTTTTTTTTTTTGTCTTTTTCGTTTTTTATTGGTACCCGGGATCGAACTCACGACTGCCTGCTTGCAAGGCAGGCGCTTATGCTGCTGAGCTAAATCCCCAGCCCCTCTCTTCCATATTCTTACGGACTTGCAAACTGACATTTGTGTCACTGTCTCTTCTCCTCATTAGAAACTAAGTGAACCTTGTGATGTAGCAGCATTATTGTTGGTATAGGAATATGTAATGTGGAAATTCTTTAATTCATTTTTTTCATATTCTACCACTGATTGGAATTTATTTAATGATATGCATTCTAATTTATTTCTTTATCTTTTGCGTACATGTAAATGTCAGGGTCATTCTCCTTATAGTGGCAACATAAAGCATGTATTCTGCATGAATGTTCTGGCTGGGTGTGGTGGCACATATCTGTGATCTTAGCACCGTGGAGGCTCAAGCAGGATGACTGCAAGTTTGAGCCCAGCTTGGGCAACTTAAGGACTTAGTGAGACCCAGTATCAAACATGGGGGTTGGGAGAGGCCCTGGGTTCAGTTTGTAGTACACAGAAACAAACAGTTCCTCTAGTTAGAAAGTCTGTAAATTGGCTTTTCACTTTCCCATTATATTTCAAATGAAAACAAATTTTATCTTATATAAAACATAGGAGGCTGTTGTGAAAATCCAGGAGTGTGAGAAGGACCCAGGGACAAAGGAATCGGGGCCTTGGGGATGCGCTGGGAACTGAAATGCAAGTGGCTGGAATTTACTTGACAGAAATTACTTACTGAGCAAATTACTGAAAAGTAGCTGTATGTTTAGAAAAACGATTTCATTTTTATTCCAGGGCTTTACAAGTGGCAAATCACTACAATTACTCTGTGGAGTTTACAGGGGTAGGCAAACCGCCAGCTGGTGCTGAGCACGTTGGATTCTGCACCCAGATAGGCGTCTTCCGGAAAAACAGCAGAGAGGCAGCCGGGCTCTGTGTTTCAGAGCAGCACCATCAGCATGTTTATAAAGCTGTGAGTACTGTTGATGAGGTAGCACTCAGGCAAAAAGTATGTTGCTTAGGATGGTGGACATTTTTTTTTTTTCTTGTAAGAGTACCCAAAGTAGAGATGAGCATGAATTTCCTCATTTTGAGTCTCAGTTTGAGTGATCCTTTGGACCCCACAACCCTTGTAAGAGTTGGTCTACTGATCCTCTGAGACTGGTTGGCCCCTTGGCATTTCTCAAGGCACATTAATGAGAACGCTCTTCTGCTGGAGTTTTAGAATACTTCCAGCAACAACATCTGTAATCTCTTCAGATTACCTGTGTTAAATAGAAAGCAAGCCAAGCTGGACACAATGGTGCATACCTGTAATTTTAGCTATTCAGGATGCTGAGGTAGGAGGATCACTAGTTCAAGGCCTTGCTGGGCCACTTAGTGATTCTGTCTCGAAATAAAAGTCGGGCATATGATTGATTGGTATAGCACTTGCCTAACATGCCTAATTCTTAGGGTGTCAAGTGCATATGTGCACAAACACACACAAAACTAAAGATCCAGAAGAAACATATTTTGCCTTTTCAACTGAACCATTTCCCTCCCTTCCTGCTTTTCCCTCCCTTTTCTTGAGAGTCTCACTTTGTTACCTAGAGTGGACTGAACTGGGTTGAGATCCTCTCGAGTCAGCCTTCCCAGCAGCTTGGGACCACAGGCACATGCCAACATATCCAGATTGAACTGTTTTTCCTTTTTTACCCTTTTCTTTGTACACTAAGTCCACAACTTATTAACAAGTTCTGTTCTGGGAGAAGGTTCATAAGTCAGATTTGTTCTTAGATCCAGCAAAGTGAGTCTTACACACACTTGACACAAATGTACAGTGTAAAGCATAAAAAAACCAAACACACACACACATACACACATACTGTAAAGAAACTATTTTCCTTTTATAGTTACTTTAAAATGGTAAGGTAGACATGGGAGATACTTCTGTGATTTGTTCATATCTATGAATATTTGTAATTTGAGTTTTTTCATTTCTGTGAAAGTTCACACATCAAATATTACAGGTAAGGAAATTAATGTAATAAGAAGTAAACATATTGGACTAGTGTGCTTTGGTGTAAACCTGGCTGAGAGGCTTTGGCCATTAGAATTGGAAAATCAGATAATTAATGTCAGTGTTGAGTCCCATTACTGGGCCATTTACATTGAGGATCTGGCCCTCTCCAATATGTAACAACATAATCCAATAAGACTTACAGTTAATTCTTTTGTGACAGAGTACTCATAGCTTTGAATATTTCCCTCTCTTATGTGTTCTGCTTCTTTTCCTTCAGGTTTACACCACCACCTACCCAAGTTTACAGCAGGAAAGAGTGCTCAAATTTGAACTGGTGGGGGAAGTGTTGTTACAAGTGGAGCGCCTGCGACTGGGGTACCTGCGAATGCTGCGGCAGCGGAAAAGGTCAGGCCGGTGGCCTCAGGACCCTCCTGTGGCCCCCAGTCTGCTGTTGGGGGAAGTCTTCACCGAAGCTGAGAAAGCCAGGATAGAGAATTCTCCCAAGCCCTTCTGCCAAGGGAACCGGTTTTTCATACCCCTGCAGAGACTCCTCGCGTATCCCAGACTGCACCGCTTGCCTGTGGATGAAGAGCGGGTGCGCTCACTTCTCGCTGACTCAGTGTGTTTGAGTAGTGACGGTTCTGCGGTCACGGTTAACCTGCGTAATTCGTGGGATTGTGAACCTGAAGATAACTGAGCCATCGTATTTCCCAAAGTTCAAAGTGGTAGTTGAACTGGCTCAGAATTTAAGCTTTTTTTTTTTTGGTATAGTCTTATTCAACTGACATTTAAGAAGTTTTAACACAAGCCATTCCTGAACTGGTGGACTTATGGTATAGTACAGTTGCTTTTTACCTGAGAAATGTGTTGGGGTTTAACTAAAAGCAGTGTGCTTTTTTCAGTTGGAAATTTTCTTTGATGTTTTCTCAAGAATGAAGAAATTGGATATGATACTGTGTTAATTTTGAGTGTACCCATATTTCGATGTTTGAGCCATGTGTTGAATGAGATTAAAAAATGCAGAAGTACACACTGTAATTTCAGCTACTCAGGAAGCTGAGGCAGGAGGATTGCAAATTAGACCACCTGGTCAATTTCCCAAGGCCTTTCTTAAAATAAAAATGACTGGGGATTTTAGAATGGGGAGCACTTGCCTACCATGCCTGAGGCCCTGTCTCTAGTCTCCACTGCTGGGAAAAAAGGTGATTAAATGTACTGTTTAAACCTTTTCTCAAGGTTTAATATCTTAAAAAGCTCTCTGAATAGCTTTAAAACATTTCTGGGATTCTCTTTGGGGCCAAATTATTACCTACCATTTCCTAAAAACTTAAGAATGCAGATGTTTGTTTTCTGAGACATGGTCTTACTATTTAGTTCAAATGCAGATATTTGAAGAGCATAGAGCATAGAGGTCTCTGTGGTATAACCCCTCTTCTCCTTTTCCCTCCCCTCCCCTCCCCTCCCCTCCCCTCCTCTCCCCTCCCCTCCCCTCCCTTCTGTGCAGTGTTGAGTACTGAACCCAGGCCCCTGTGTGCGAAGGAAACACTACCACTGAGCCACATCCTCAGTCCTGTCTCTCTTGAGCACCTGCTTCTCTAGGAATTCACTGTCAGCACTGGGATGGAATTAACAATGGGAGACAAAAAATATAGCTTGGCTTGCTAGGGAAAAAAGTGGAAATGAGACTTTTCTATTGAAAGCAAAGGAGTGTAAGCCAGTGGGGTGTGGCTGCTGTGGCACCAGAGGGACCTGGAGGTCTGTTCTGGCCACTGTGATATACTTAGCATGCCACCTTAGGGACAGAGAAGAAAATACGATCTCCAGCTACCATGTCCATGTTCCATACCAGCAAAAGGGAAAAGAGAAGGGAGAAGTGCCTGCCAGCTGCCTGGTCTGTTGCTATAAGTTGACTTTAAGACCTCAAAACGATATCTTGTGGCCACATATAGCAGCAGCAGAAGCTGAGAAGCATAGTTTATATTCTGACAGGTCACATATCTACTTGGTGGCCTTCTAAGCAACAAGAGAAAAGTGCGGACCCTGGCAAATTGTGCCATACCTGGACTATTCTGACTAACCCAAGATGGGCCCTGGTCAGGGGTGTTGATCCTGGGTGAGGCCTCCAGTGGGCAGTTGTGCTGAAGCTGAATTGTGAAGAAATAATAATTGGAAAGTAGATTTGGTGAGGATGGGAGACAAAGGACTCGGGAAGAAAAGCCTTTTAATCACATAACCTCTGCTAACAATCTGGTTTCTTCTTAAGTCTCATAGCCTCTTCCATCAGGCCTCCATGTATCTGTACTGAATCCTCCCCTCCACCCATACTCAAAAGTACACAGGACCAAGAGATCTGCATCCCTCCACATCCATCTCAAAGGCCCTCTGTTCTCACCTGTCTAGGCTCCTGTACAATTTTTGTCCTAAGGTTCCCTTGTCATCCTTGCTGTTTTTCACTGCTGCATTTTCTGGCTAGGATCAGCATCTTATCTTTCTCCAAAATTAACAGATTAACTTTGTTTCTGAAGCTTTATCAGTTGATCCTTCATCCTGTAAGAAATCTTTAAATGCTTGTTCACAGGCAAGGCAAGCACTCCACCATTAAGCCATGCCCCCAGCCTCTGTACTTGCATTGTTTGTGTTTTCTTCTTACCTTGATAAATTCTTTCTGTGCACATTAACAGGTTTATTAACATTCTAAGCCAGAGATCAGCAAATACTTCTACTGGGCTAGAGAGTAAATCTTTGCAGGTTTTGGGGTTTGTATCAGCAATTCAACTCTGCTTGAGTTGATGCAGAAGAGTAGCCATAGGTAATTCAACCTTGTGTCTATGTTCATTAAAACATCTGAAGGAAGGTTTGATCAGTAGTCTGTATATGGCTGGGGATCAAATCCAGGGCCTTGTGCATGTTAGGCAGGTGCTCTACCACTGAGCCTCACCCTCAGCCCAGATCCTTGTTCCAAAGGTACATTTACCCTTCAGCAGCACGGAAATGGAAAATTTTGTAAATGAAAAGGTAATTAGAGATTAAAATCTCTTGTAGTCAGGGGTGGTGAATTAAAATCGGGATATGGAGCTTATAATATTTTTATGATGGTCACCCAGAGTTGACACAAAGAAATGCAGGAAATCTATCCACAATGCTAAAGACATAGAATATTTAGCCGAAGGCCTTAATCCCATAGCAATGTCCTGCATGAGTCTAGATGAAGACCCAGAACTCATGACAATGCCTCCCATGAGTCCAACTGGAGAGCTAGAGCCCAATTGCCAGTCTCTTTTACGGATCAGTGCTGGGAAGGCCCAAAGGTCAGTGGTGGAAGCTAGAAAGTCTATGCCAGTGGGGTGAAGGAGCTGTGTTGGTAGGTAGAGGATTCTATGCTGGAGCCAAGAAGTCACACTAAAAGACCAGGGCTGTCCTGAAAAGCACCCCAGCCATCAGCGACATGGAGACCCCGAGCTGCTCTGACAAAAAGCACAGTCGAAGACATGCCAGGAAGCCAGCATGAGTAGTTCATCCTGGAGATTAAACGGCACACATCTTCCTCTCTGGAGCCAGGAAGCAATGTTTAATGTGAGGATCAGAGCTTCTTCAGGAGAACCAATGGCTCAAACAGCAACACACAGGAGAACCCACAGTGCTCAACACTTCCCTTCTCCTTCTCCAGTCTGTATTTATGCTGGCAACTTTCCTCAGGTGGAACATCTACTCTCAGCACCATGGTGATTTGATTCAGCTGGCGTTAAGTTGACCAGTTTTTAATCCATAACAAAATCCCTTCTGCTATAAATGCAGAAAGCAGCCAGCTAGGCTTGCTAAGGGAATTTTACCTTAATTATGTGCAGTGTGGGGCAATGGTCACATCACAAAGTTCTGACAGATGCTAAGGGAATAGGTGTGGCACAGGAAAAGTTCCATCTGAGACAGTGGACTGTGGACATTATTGGGACAGCAGAGTCCATTCTGGGGTCCTGGTAGCTATTGGTCATAGTAGTAAATACTACAGACCTACAGAGTGAACATTATTTAAGATTGTTTTTAAGACCGAATTGTCACTCACTCACAGTTCAAAGAAGCACGCAGAACAGTGGCAACCCACACTGGTATGTGTAGAGTCCTCTCTGTTCTTTGCAGAACGAGTTGCGTGCAGCTCCTAGCCCAGTTTGTCTCAGACCCCACAGAAGGGGACCTACCAGAATGAGGTGTCTTCTTCAGTCATTGCCCCTGTTGTCTGCTGTCCCTTCACTTCTATGGAGCACTTTAACTCACTGGGACTGTACTTCCCAAAATGAAATGGCGAATGGCCACTCTTTTGTTTCCTGTGCCACTCAGTTCGGAGAATTTTCTAGGAGCATCCTAAGGAATCAGACTTGCTGTCCTTCATATATGAAAGTTCAGTTTTCACAATCATGCCTTGGAATCAGTGGCTTCTTAAGGTCCACCTGGGTGTGGAAGACTTAAAAACTTTTTTGGTGCTGGTGATTGAATCCAAGGCCTTGTTTATACTAAGCATGCACACTCACTGAGCTATATGCCCAGCCAGAAGTTTTTATTTAATTTTTCCTTTTGCTTTTTTTTAGGGGAAATTCCTACTGGTAAAACATGTCCCTCGTATGTTGGGTAAAGCATATTTGCTGCTATCACATTTCTAGGGCTAAGCTCTGGTTTTAGATCATATGGTTTGAGGAGCCTCTGGTTGCAGGAGCTGTTGGAGGGAAAATATATTTTCTCTTAAATTTGTGTTCTGGCTTAAGATATTTGCTATCTTGATGGGGATGCCCGCAGCTACCTTTAACTCCAGTTCTCTGGAAAATAAGGAAACAAACAAAAATAACCAAATCCTAAGTGATCTCACTCTCTCTCTCTTTCCCTTCCCTTTTCCCTTCCTAGCTGGGGAGCCAGCAAATATGCATACTAGGCAAACACTGTACCAGTACACTATACCTCAGCCCTAAAAACTCTACCAGTTAAAAAATTGAAAATTTTTTCCTGTGATAACTTTAAAATTTAAGTTATGAAAATAAAAAGATTATGATGGTTTAGAATGATACAGAATTTAAGATGGATTTCATAATATCATAAATACCCTTAAAGTCTACTCTCCCATAGCCTCTCGGGCTGCCTGACCTCTCTAGGCAATTACTCCTCTAGAAGAGCAGTCCTATCCACCACTTCTCATACATTTCCAGTAACAAAGTTGTACTAGTAACTTTACATTTATGGTATTCTTACTACACATTTTGATGGAACTTTACCATTAGTAATGTCTTTTATAAATGCATCTGTACTCCATTCTTGATCATTATATGTACTTTTATAATACACTTATAAAATGCATAAAATTCATGATAAAACTCCCAAACTTCTCATAAGGATGCAAAGAAATGTCCCTGAGCAGACTGCCCTTGCTTACCTTCATTTCATTCCCCAGAAATCACTATCAAGTATTTCTTATGTTTCTTTCCAACTCACTAGAAGTAGATTTTAGTTTTGTAAAAACTAGTGGACTTTTGTGGTATTAGGTTGGGAATGGACCACACAGTATAATGCAGAGGACCCAAGCACAGCAAGTTAGGTCTTTGTCCCAAGAAATGCAGTGTATGATTGTGAAGAAGATGGAACAGTAGGAGGAACAGTTTTATTTGTAGATTTTTCTTTGAAAGCTTACACTGTTGCCTACTGCTTCTCGCATCTCCAGGGTAGATGTCAAATACATGTTACCAGATATTAGTTACCTCCCACTCCTACTTCCATGGTCTGAGAACTCCAGAAGCTTTCTGCTATCACAAAATATCTGAGACAATTACAGAGAAAAGGTCAGTTTTTGGCTTACAGTCTGGAAGTCCTAGTCCATGTTGCTTTGAGCCTTTGATGAAGTAGTACATTGTGGCAGGAACACAGGGCAGACCTCATGGTGCTGACCTCATGGCTAGAGAGCAAAATATGGGAAGAGATCAGGGCCCCTACAATCCCCTTCAAGGGCAACTCCGGTGACTTAAGGACCACTCACTAGGCCCCAGCTCTTAAGAGTCCACCTCTCCCAAATAGTACCACATATTAACATGTGGGTAATTGGAGGACATTCAAGACTGAAACTTGCAGAAACTCAAAAGATTCGTGATTTCCCAGAAGTCTGAGCCTTCACAGCACTTCCTGCATTCCAGTTCAATTTCCATACCACTGAGATGTGAACTTGGTCCCCTCAGCATTTTCACAAGTCTCTCTAAACACGCCGCCCCCTTGTCACACAGCAGCGCCTTCCGTCTTTCCCTACCTTGTCTCACCCTCCCTGCCCTTTCGCTTCTTGTCAACTCCGATTCCCAACCTTTCCCGCTAACATACTCAGCAAGCAGTTTAGTTCCTGTACAGAACTAAATACTTCCAAATTAAGGCAATTCCCTGGGTTGGCGTTTGAGTCAAAACCCAAACCAAAACCAAAACCAAAACAAGAACATCACACCTGGTCCTGTAGAGATCATGGTGAGTGGCTGGCAGGAAGTCAGGGGCTGAGTGGCATCAACAATGGCAATGCAGAATCTTTTGAAGACTTGGAGAACAGATTTTTGTTGCTAGGTATTTACGGAGTCGCTAGGTATTTACAGTGAGCACACAGGAAGTACATCTTTTGGGATAGTCAGAAAAGGGAACACTTGGGAATATGGCTGAGGTCTAGCAAACAAGCTGCTAGAAGCTAGATCTAGAAATTTTTATGGGAAATGTTAAATACTAGTTTCTGAAGCCCCACATGCCTATTATAAACCTTTTCACCCCTTGAAAATTAACACTTCATGCTCTCTACTATTTAGCAGTTGGGTTCCTAATGATCAGCCAAATTGCATGGACACTTTGCCTGAACTGTTTGCCTCTATTGCTGTAATTAGCTCCTGTTTCTACCTATTTCATTTCATCCTATATGCTATGACTCGGCTGGAAAGATTTAGCTGTGATCTTTTCCCTAGAAACACTGCTGCCTGCTTCCACACCACTCCTTGATCCTTTCCCTTGGATTCTACTGAACGGGCCAGTGTCTCTTTCCAGGCCTGTCTCTATTTCTCTTTATTGTTTTTTTTTTAATCGGTACCAGGGATTGAACTCACGACCGCCTGCTTGAAAGGCAGGTGCTTATGCCGCTGAGCTAAATCCCCAGCCCCTCTATTTCTCTTTTAATCAACAGCTTTCTGATAGAACTTCTCATAGAGCATTAGTTACAGAATCTTTCTGTAATTCTGCAACAGAGGAAACAATTTCACCTTAATTACACAATGCTTTAAATTCTTTTTGAAATTATCCCAATTGTTACTGAAAAAAATAGAAAATTGTTTTTCCTTTGGTCTTAATTTCATGGAATATACATGAAAAAGGGATACACAATCACCGGGGAAAGGGTGATAAACCCCAATCTCTGAAGTTCAATGCCACAAGATGGCGCACTTTTACTAAAATAACCTGGAGGCGTCTAAAAATTTTAAAAACTTGGGTATGCCAAGTTGAAAAGACATCTCAGCCTCGGTGAGTTGCAGCTACCTAGGAATGGTATCTAAACCAATTAAGACAGGAAGTTTCAAACATTTCCTTCTTAACATGGGTTTACAAAGAATGAAGATCATTGACTCAGGGAATGTCTAAATTTGATAATTTCCTGTTTGTTTATCATTTGGTGCATTTCATGTAAGATGGGAATATTTAGGATTTTCTACTTGTAAAAATGGAAAGATCTCACTATGTGTTTCTACCAGGTGAATGCTGCATAGGTATAGAAAGAGAAGAGGTAAACATTGGTAAAGGCAGGATTGAGAAGGAGAGGCCTAAAAGGAAAACCACTAGATGTTGAGAAAAGCAGCGAAGTCCTAACAAGACCTGTCGGGGAACACAATGCCAAGATAAGGACAAGGAGTTCCGAGACAGGCGCATGAGAAGCCATGATTTGGTACAAAGTCATCTTGGTGATCCTTTATGACCCTGTGTACTGGGGAGGTGTCTGGAGGGTTTCCCAGAATGTGCATACCCTGTTCCCTTCTGCCCATACACAGTATGCTTTCTCCTCAGTCATGTGACTTGTAATAATGTGCACTGTCTAGGGAAGCCCTGTCAAAGGCAGAAGAGGATCTGATCTCAAACTCATACTAAACCACAGTTTAGTGATGGCGAACCTTTAGTTTTTAATAAAAGCCCTCTGTGGCTCTATGTATCGTAGATTTGCCACAATGGTTATAGTCCTTTATTAACTTTAAATTGCTGTTATAATTTTCATATCAGCATAGAATGCATTGAAATTACTTTCCTTCCATGAGAACACTAATCAAAGGGGAAAAAGGGACATATAACCTCATGAGGATGGCAAGTTAGGTGATAGCCTGGGCGACAGCCCCGAGTCCTGTATCAAAAAATAAAAAGGGCTGAGGATATATGTCCACACTCCCTGGGTTCAATACTCAGAACTAAATCAGACTGGTAGGAGTGGGGGAGTATGGGTGACAACGAATATCATTTGTTGAATAGTTATTTAATAGTGGCCATTTAATAAACTATCTGTGTGACAAGAATATATGTATATAGATGTTACATAAAGGTAAAATTTTGCTTTGATAAAACACTGAGTGCTTACTAAAAAGTATATATGCATATATATATATTTTTTTTTTTAAAGAAAAATGCCATTTATTTTTGAAGTTTTTGGCATATTCTCAACATTAACGTCTATGTTCTTTGTCACAATTTGCTAGAATTGGTGGTCCATCCTAGACGATGAAGATGGTTCCGAGCTTGTCTTACTCCAAGGCCTAAGTCTGTGCCCCTGCATGGGCTGCTGACGGTTCAAAGGCGTCTACTACTGAAAGTGTTTAAGCCGTATACTGCCTGGTAATAAAAGCAAACCCTCAGGGGAAAGTTACACTGGATTTTCAATTCTGTTTTCTTATCTAGGCAGACAATTTAAAATACGAAAAACATCTAAACTTTTAAGATATGACTTTTATTAACCATATATAATTGCCTTTACATTATTACAAACACTTTACAAATAAAACATGTTTTTGTTAAAAAAGGAAACACCTCCTGGATTCATCATTGTGCAACTGAAAGAAATACATATAAATATGAAGGTCATTTTCCAAGTATTAGAACAGAATACTAATGGAATCACTTCTATATATATAAATTTGGCAGAGATGTGGATCAAACCCAGGGCTTTACATTGTGCTAAGCTAACCCTGTACCACTGAGCCACACCCCAGCCAGCAATGCCATTTTTCATAAGCATTTACATGACTTGAAAGATTACATACACATTTCCAAAGGAGCAAATAAACACCAAGAAGAAGGTGATCCCTCAAATAAGATATATTTCCAACAAACAAGTTTGTATAAAGGATTTGGTCAATGAATATCAGCAAAAGAATTTTCTGTTACATACATAAACACTAGAAAATGCAGAACATATTGTCTATAATGGATACAACTTACAGACAATATATTCAGTATCAATTTTGTTATACAAGCGACCACCCATATTGTGTGAGGTAATTACCCATACAGCCACTTAAAATACATCATGTATACATTATCTTATGAAAATCAGACATAAGGGAATAAGGCCTTCATCTTCAGGGCAGTCTTAAAATAGGCTTAATACAGCACTATTTCAACCTTTGTATCTTAGATTTCATATTCTTTAACATCTTGGCTCTTAACATTATGATAGTACCTAAACTAGCACATGAGTAGCAGCTGAACACAATTTGAATGAATATATCTGACTACAGTCACATGACGTACCATCTAAGGGAGCTGACCAGGAATAACTTCTGAACTTCTCAAGTTAAAGACTTAAGAAAATACGTTGCAACCCCGTCATTTGAGTCCAGCCAGTCTCTCAGGGATTTGTTGTATATACAGGAAGCCTGGCACATTTTTGAGTACTTCAGTGAGATATGTAATACCATCAGCTCGAGTTCACAAAGTAGTTTAGTTAGCATGGAAATCTGAATGTCTGAGATTATTATTATGGATGTTCCAGTTTATTAAAGTCATTGCTGCCTTAACCTGAATGGTTTTTTTTTTTTTTTCTTTTTTTTGAGACAGGGTCTTGCTAAGTAGTTCAGGCTCGAACTTGCACGTCTCCTGCCTCAGCCTCCTTACTACTGGGATTACAGGTGTGTGCTGTCAATCCCGGCTGAATATGTTTTGAGTGGAGGCTAGTTGTAGATTTTTTTTCCCTTCTAGCAACAAAGGGGTTAAGTGGTCAACCTCTGGCTCTGAGTTTTACACAAAAAAGCACATTCAGAAAAATGTAGTTTGGATGTCATTCTGATAACTATGCTAGGATGGGAAATGGAATTTAGGGTTGTTGGTCAAGACTATCAGATCATGTGGTACTAATCTACATTAGCTGTTTGTTTTCAGAAGCCTGCAAAACACCACAAAGAGGCATCAACCATTAAAGTGTAGACTGATAGTTCAGGGCCAGCTCTGCCCTTCACATACTATCCGGTCTCAGCCACCAACTCATGTTACAGAAGAGGGCCTCCTGAATTCTGTACTTTCTTCCGAACAAAGCATTTAAAAGCCTTCTTGGGCCGGGGATTTAGCTCAGTGGCCTAAGTGCAAGGTCATAAGTTCGATCCCCAGTACCAAAAAAAAAAAAAAGAAAGAAAAGTCTTCTTTATCTCGTCACCGACTTGAGCCTGCAAGTGCCATTCATTTTCTTTAAAACAGAATTAGAAAAGGTTTTACACATCTGCGCATTCACCTAGATTGGCTTTAGCATTTAAAAAAATTAATCAAGATTTATGTTTTGAAGTCCAATTTTCTTCACTCAAAAGTAGATGTAGTAGTTAGTAAGCAGCTTCTTTTTTAACAGCTACATGGTTAAGGGACTAACAATACAAACAAGAAAATCAGGCAGACACCTGACAAGTGTTTTATAGGACTGTACTAAAATGTGAATGCAAATTATGCTAGTGGAGTACGAGAATAAAAGGAAGGTGCTGACCACAGAGGACACAGTCATTTTTTTATCTTCCTATTTAATGTTTCCATTAAAATGCTTTTTTTACACTTATTACTATATAAACCAAGATGTACTTGGACACTGCTAATATTATGAAGGAATGACTTTTATGCTTTTGAAAAATCTATTCACACTGTTTTTTTAAAAAAGGATCTTGAACCATATTTTTTAGGTGAGAAGAGGGTTTTATTATTGGTTTTGGCTCATGGAAGAATTCTGTACCATTTTAAATGCCAAGAGTCGATCTTATAAGGACGTAGGGCCAGCAGTAATCAAAGTTAGTAAGACAGGGGCGCTGCCCTGGTTACAGTACCTTTCATACGTCTGATGAGCATCCTCACTGAACCTTGCCTACAATCTACTTGTTTTGTACTGAAAACTGCAAAAGTCATTTGCAGAAGTGCCAATAAAAAATAGAGCCTAGAAAGAATATTTGAAAATAGAAAAATATATTTTCAAAAATGTCATTGATTTCTCTAAACAGTATCTTCACATATCTACTTAAAACTTTGATTCTTTCCATAAAACAAAGCTGTAAGTGTGGTAATGCATGCCTGTGATCTCTACCAGTCAGGACAACAGGGGGAGGAGGATTGTAAGCCTCAGGCCAGCCCGGGCAACTCTGCAAGACAACATGGACTGAAAACAAAACAAAACAAAACAAAATAAAACAAAACAAAACAAAACAAAACAAAACAAACAAAACAAAGGGTTGGGGGGATTGAATGTGACATTCTGCCCCCAGCACCACACATCCACAAAATAGTGCACATAACTGAAGACTCATAAAACCCCTCTCTTAATATTAAAAATATTCTGAAACAGGCTGTCATTTTTAAAACATTTTCAAAACCTATTTATAAAAGCAATACTAAATTAATATGGAATATCCAATTCTTAAAATATTAAAAAAGCTCTAACATGAGTTATTCTTTTTTTCCAAACCCCAAATTATATTAAAATAATTTTTATTCTAATAATTTTATTTTACCAACATGAAAATACGTAGGCTAAACCAATTCTACTTTAAAAGCCGTATCTGATGTACATTACAGCCTATTCTTGTCTCAAAACAACCGGCTTCTGACACTGTCTTCCTGCACCACAAATGTCAAGCAGCAGCTCCCTGTTTTGGTCCACTGCCATGTCAGAGTGATCTCCAGCTCCAGCTAAGTCTAACCTTGACACAGAGAAGGATGCTCTGTTTCTGATCATATCACAATTTCCCTCTTGTTCTAATTCTGAATGCTGAAACCAGTAGATCCTAATATTCAGCAATTTAGAACAGCTCATGTGTTAGGGTATCTTATGGCAGCCTAACATGTGGACTCAAAGCTTATTTTGAATCACTTATATAATGCTAGTGGGGTTCTGCAGCTCATCTAATATTAAGTAACAATATACTGTATAGTGTATAATAACAGTATTACACCCATTCACTTCCCTCAGACTTAAAACACATTGGTCATTTGCTTTATGGCAGATACACTTAAAATTATTAAGCATTTTACATATCGCAGTATAACATTTTCCTATATCTCATATCAACTGCTGCATCAAAGGGCGTTAATAGACTTAGTATAGTTACTCTATAGTATGGAAAGTTTCCGTCACAGGAATTGTAACTGTCCCGACAGCATTTATAGGATTTAAATTACACTCACATACTGTCTTCCAAATGTAAAGTTAAAATAACATAGAGTCCAAATCTGTTCAGCACCTCTGTCATAGATTTTATACCTGAATACTAAACTTATACTCAGATGTGTCTGATGCCTTTTTCTCCACTGGAAAAAGTAAAAGCAGGTCTTCCATTCCCATGTCCAGTGACCATAGGAGCAGTGTACTTCCGTGGCCTGCACTGGCACACTGCTCTGAGACCACCATGCAGACAAATGTTCTTTTTCAATGGGTTGGACAGATTGGTGGCAGGTGCTTTTGGAGAAGAAACTGGTGTCAGTTTCCCTCTTAATAGATGAACTTCATTTTTAGAAAGAGGAAAAAAAACTTCATTTTTCTTGGCTGGGTGTGGTGATGCACACCTGTAATGCCAGGACATGGGAGGCTGAGGCAGGAGGATCGCTGTGAGTTCAAGGCCAGCCTGAACTACAAAGGTAGATCCTGTTTAAAAAAACACATAAAATAAGTACATTATCTCTTAAGTGCTTCACTGAAATGCCTTGATACACCAATCATACATACCTGAAATCCACACGGAAGCATCTGTTCACTGGTTTGACTGCTAGCGTTTAATTACAACTTGTTCGTAAGCTCCAGACCCTACCCTGAAACAGCAGGAGAGGAAAAAAAAAAAACATTCAGAATGTTGAGTTACAGTGCTTGAAATTATTCTAAGTAACCTTGACCCTAGAAAGATGGTACATTAGGCCTTTTTATCTAAAGTTTAAAGGTAGCATGGATATAAAATATTTGAAATAGCAAATGTTTATAGTATGTTGGATTAGTCTAGCCTTTGACTCTCATTTCTAGTAGTAATCTAGTAATAGTTCATAGTTCTTCACCTATTAACAGATTGCGGCAAGGATTATTCTCTTCAAATGTGTTTATGTGTAAATCCTATGATCAGTGTCATCCAGCAGTGCATCAGGCATTACACAGATTAATGATGGTGGCAGAGTTAATAATTATAGTCGTTAGTTATAACAGTAGTATGTGATGCCTTAATGCATTTTTCTAGAAACTAAAACTCACCTCCCCATCCCCATGGCCTACAACTCCTAGACCTACAAAATTCTCCAAATTTGGCCTCCTGAGTATCTGCGACTATAGGCATGTGCCACACATAGCACTTAGCTCTAGAATTTTTTAAATCAGTAAGCAAGTGGTTTTTGCCTGTTGTATAGCACTGGGATTTGAACTTAAGACCTTGCTCATGCTAGGCAAGCACTCTGCCATGGAGGTCCATCTGCCCTTCTGTAAAGGAATCGTGCTTGTGAATCAAACTTGTGATCCTTCTGCCACAGCCTCGTAAGCCGCTGGGACTATGGGTGTGCCCCCAGGTCAGGCTGAACGTGTTCTTATGTGTGCTTGTTGCTGTAAGCTATACTTGTGTAATGGAGATGTGAAGGGAAAAATGAGCTTGAAAAAGGGTTTATTTCCTCATTAATTTGGAGTAGCAGACTGTTGACTGTTCCTCCAAATCTCCACTTCCCTCCTTCAGGGTTTAGTTGGGAACAGGCTACTTTGCTAGAGAGCACAATCCCTAAGCTCCTCTTAGGCAGGTGTGGCTGTGTAACTAGGTTCCCCCTAAGGAACACGAGTGGAAGAGATGTACGTCAGCTTGTGTTTTATTTGCTTACAGGAAAATTGCTTTCCCTGGACTAGAAGCTAACTTTGACAAGAAAGGTAAGGAGGACAGTGTAGTAACAAAGTGGGTCACTACACTACCTTCAGAGGAAAGCTGTCTTACCAGCTAGGCCATTGTGTTTTGGGGTCTCTTTTTTATACCTGTTACCCTAATATGCCAGGCACTGGACTCTATAAATGATATATGGAGAATATTAAAAGACTTAAAACTTGCAAGCTTTCTGAATAAAGTAACTCTGAGATAGGCTATTTAAATAATGGCCTCATCAATAAAAGCTTTCTGTTGTGCTTGTGAGGCACTTAGTACCTTGGCTCTGTGTTATAATGGAAGAACATGCATCATCCATCGATTGTTTCCTAGTCTTACAGAATAAAGGTTTTTTAAAGCTTGTAAAAACATACAGGGTCTTTTAGATGACAGCTGGCTTTGCATTTCAGAATACGATCATTCCCTCTTTCCCCTGAAGCATCTCGAGTAACCAGGAGAGCTGAAGTGGTGGTGTTGCATGGAGCGGGAGGGACTTGTTGCTTAAAGCTTAAAGTTACCAGGAGGTACAAGTTTCCCATTTCCTCATCGGTCAAACTGTTGGGATCCATCCTAGTACTTGACATTTCACTGTGAGTGTGCCAGAGTTCACTAAGGCCAGGAGCAACCTCTAGGTCTGTTCTTGTCCCTTAAGGGGATGTCAAGAGGAGATTCTAAACGGTGGTAATAAGGCAGCCATGGCCTAAGATGGACTTAGCTGACTGCTCAGAGCCAGCTTTTTTTTTTTTTTTTTTCCTTTTTCTTTTTTATCCAGTCCAGGGATCGAACTCATGACTGCCTGCTTGCAAAACAGGCACTTATGCTGCTGAGCTAAATCTCCAGCCCAGAGCCAGCTCTTAATAGATTCAAAGAACATGGAATATCTTCACCAGAGCATCAGTAGACACCCACACACAACTACGCTAGTCAGAATTTGGAAGAACCCTGGAGAGTACCACTTGCACTGGCTTTTTAGATCTCCTTTGAAGTATGTTCTGTTTCTGGTCATGATGGCATAACAAGAACTAGGGCGTCCCTCCGCCTTAAATAATCAGCAATCAGCATATACAAACTGGAGGAAACACACATGATCGACAGGCAGTATAAGACTGCTGCCACAAGAAGGAAAACAATGAAAAAGCCCCCTGGTGGCTTCAGCTTGCTACTGGAAGCAGGTTCCTTCAGGATCCTCCTAGCCCACAGGGAGGGAAAACCCAAACACAGCCTGTGACTCTCTAAATGGAAGAACCAGAAGTCAAAGCTCAGAGGAGCTGGGGGCTAGAATTGAGTGTCAAACTGGATGAAAATTATAAACCCACAGGTGCCCAAGGTTCAATGAACTTTAAGCAGAATAGACACCAAAAGACACATACCAAGGCCCATCATGCCCAGATTGCTAACAAGAAAATCCTAAAAGCAGCCAGAGATGAAAGAAAAATAACATGAATAGATGAATAAATATAAGAATAAAAGCAGAATTCTTGCCAGCAAAATTAAACGTTCTCAAAGACAAGCAAGCAGGTGCACATTGGACCTTCTAGGAAACCCTGGGCCTGCGAGAGTGAACCCACCAGACTTAGACAGGTTACCGCAGACAGTCTTTCCCTGCCCCTGCGGTGTGCTGCTCTGTTCTGTCCATTCTCATGTTTTTGTTTTTCTGACCCATGATTCTTGAGCTTCTTCCTTTCTTCCGTAAATGATTCTGGTTTCATCTGTGCCACTGTAGTTTATTCCATAGAGCTGATCTAATGCCCAGACATCAGCTTCTCTGATAAAGGCCCACTAGCTACTGCAAGCCTGTATGTAAAAGTGGCATAGTGGGTACTTCAAGCAGACTGATTTCCACAATAACTCTACAAGTCAGGCCCTTAGCTAGTGTATACAATTACTTGAGTGCTTGCTGAGTGCCAGATATTATTCTAAGGTGTTCGTATCTTACTTTATTTGTTTTACATCTTATAATTCTTATGAGGTAGCTTCCACTAGTACTACTCAGTGGTGAGGAAACTGAGGCAGAGAAGACATGGCTAATAAGTATTGTTAAGAACTCACACAACCTAATCCAAAAACTTGTGCTATCAACCCTAAGGATGCACTTTTTGTATGCTAGCAAGTAAGAGATGTGATTTTGCCAAGATCATAGCTAAGCTGAGTCATGATGGCTAAACCAGAAATCAAACTATGTCTATCTCTTTGGCCTGTTCTCTTTTCAACATGACATATTCTGACTTGTTTTTGGCCTTTCTGTGACTTGCAATAATGAATCTTTATCTACTTCAACTCCTAACGCACACTTTAGACTTTCTCATACTTGATAATCTATTCTATTGTATTCTTTTTGTTTTTTTTTTGGTACTGGGAATCAGGACCTCATGCTTGTCAGGCAGGTGTTATATCACTGAATTACATCCCGGGTCTCTCCTCCCTCTCCTCTCCTATTATTCTATTCTATTTTATTCTAGTCTATTCGATGTGTTGTCGGGGACTGAATCCGGCGCCTTGCATGCACTAACCAAACAAGCACTCTACCAATGAACTAAACTCCTAGTTCCAGATGATTATCCTAGTATTCACCTGGAAAGGGGGTGGCAAGCAGAATTATTTTCTTTTTTATATAAATGCCTTTATGTCCTAAGTTCTATATGAGTTTTTGATTAGAAGTAATCTTTCTTTCATCTAAAAGACAACACTAATAAAGAGTACACCCTCTGAGATTTCTATGTGCCAGGCATTATGTTACATACTTTCTGTAAGTCATGTAATGTAATTCTCACCAAAAATAAAACCTTTGAGTTAGGTAGCTTACTTGTTACTTTCACTTTACAGGTGAGGAAACTTAGACTTACACAGAGCAATTACATCAGCAAATAGTGGAAGAGTCAGAATTTAATCCCAGGTAGTCTGATGAGAGGGTTCATGCTTTTGATCATTTATTATTTAAATTTCTTGTGGGGGTGCTGGGGATGTAGCTCAGCAGCACAAGCACCTGGCTGGCCACTGCAAGGTCCTGAGTTCACTTACTGGTTAAACCCCCTCCACCCTTGCCAAATGACTTATGGTTGGAATTACACTTCTTCTACTTAGTTCTCTGCTACTGGCCTTTTTTCCTCTAATCAAGCTACGGCGACCTTCCTGAAATGCCAATCTGGTAAGTCATTTTCCTGCAGAATGACCGCTGCCTCCCACTGTACATGTCAGAAAATAAGAATGGTAATGTTGACTGAGGCACCTGGCAGCTGGATTCCGAGATACCTGTCAACCTCATGTCGCAAAACTCCCTTTCACATGCCCCCTTTCCTCAAAAGAACTTGTTTACTAGTAATTACCTGAGTAGGTTGTATAATATTATTCATAAGTCACTACAGTATAGAGGTTAAGTGCAAGGGACAATGCATTCAGAGACACAAGTGTGGATCTTGTTTTACCACTTACCAATTTTAAGACCTTGGGGCAAATAATGTCTACTTTCTTTGTATCTTTGTTTCTACTTTTAAAATACTAATTATAGTGTGTTGTGAGCATTGAAAGAGACACTGTAAGGGGTGAATATACCTAACTATGTCTATGTCTGGCACATAATAATTACTCCACATTACCTATAATTACTATTAATTTTCTTTTGGATGTAGGGTCTTGCTATGTAGTGCAGGCTGGCCTTGAACTCACAGCAATCCTCCTGCCTCGGTCTCCAGTGTTGGGATTATGGGCATGTACCGCCATGCGTGGCTTTATTATGGTATCTATAGATTCATTCTGTTGGCTCCTATTACCAGGAGTATCTGCCTTCCCCAAATTTGCTTTATAAACCCCACTTATCTTTAATTCTCCCAAAGACTCTTCAGGTACCAGTTCTTCTTGAACGTTTTTTCTGAGTGTGATCTTGCTGCTATTCTCTCAGAATTTGCTCTATTTCTATGCCTTATAGTTCTGATATTATTACAGTTTTTAGTTCAGCCATCTTACCTTCTGAAAAGTGTCAGACAGTAAATATTTTAGGCTTTAATGGCCATATAATTTCTGCTGTTCTACTCAACTATGCTGTTATAGCATCAAAGTAATCACAGACAGTATATATATAAGTAACCAGGTGTAGGCATGTTCCAATGACATTTGCTTTATAAAAACAGGCAGTGGCAAGCTGATCCATTGGCTGTAGTCTCCTGGACCCATGGGCTAGACCAGTGGTGGCGAACCTGTGACCTGCAGACGAACCTATGAAAATGAAATCTGGGCTGCACTGCATGTGAGCTAAGTGAGTGAGTAGTTTTTCTAAACTAAAACCTTAGGATGTATTCAGGTTTAATTGTGACACGGCACTTTGTGATAAATAACTGGGTTTTGGGTTGTGCTTCAGGCACGCAGTCTCTAAGAGGTTTGCCATCCCTGGGCTGATGGTAAGAAGCTTTCTTCTGTGTCTCCTTACTCACAAGCTGGCTCAACATTTAACTGAACTTAGTGGGTGGATATGTTAATAATGTTAATGAAAGGTCGTTACATCCTCTATAAACCCTTTTTAAAATTCCTCCTTCATAGCATCTTTATATGTCCTTTTTTAACCTACTATCATAGCTGACTGTCATTAGTGGTTGATGTAAGAATTTGCTGCCAGACTGTATTTTGTATATTTTGGGTGGACATGGAAGAAACATTCATTAAAATGACTATTGATAGAATAAATGAAATATTTCCAGTTTTAAGCCTAAGAGAATAAAATAATTGTCTTTGCCCAGGGGCTTCCTCTATGCTTGCAATTTGAGCTTACGCTGTAGTTATGTGGGGGCTCTTCATAAATGTTACATGCAAATCATGAGCAGCAGTGGTGATGGAAGCAGGGAGCAATCAAAACCCCTGGGTGTCATCTATATCCACGTTCACCACTCTGCTGTAATCAGGGTACATTGCTAGTCTGAACATCTGAAATCCTTCAAAATCTCAATCTTTTTGAGGACCTGCATGAAGCTTAAAAAGCTTTAGAGCACTTTAGATTTTGGGTTTTCAGATTTGAGATGCTCAACTGGTAAAAGTGCAAATATTTCAAAATCCAAAAGTTTCTACAAAACATTCCTGGTCCAAGCACTTTGGACAAGGGGTACTCAACCTGTACTGAGAATCAAGGAGATAAGCCTGGCAGGCGATTTTTCCTCAATTTGAGTAATTCCCAAAATGATGTCTGGTAGGTATGTTAATCTCTATGGTGTGGAGAAAAGAAGAGTACAAGAAAGGTTAACTATTAGCTTATGCTGTTGAGTAGGTACACACTACTTGTAACACATAAGATTACTGACAGAAAATGTAGTTTGGGGGCTTGGTGTGTAGCTCAACGTAGAGCACCGGCCAAGCATGCATAAAGCTCTGAGTTCAACGTCTACAACTTCAAAACAGAAAAAAAAAAAAGATGCAAATGTAATCCTGCTTTGCTGTGCCTAAATTATTAAGATTTAAAACTTTTTTCTAAATATCCTTTTTACATCACAACCTGTTCAGTGCTCTACTAGCCCTTTACCAATAACTTCTAAACATACACCTAAGAAAATTAGCAAACATATAATGTAAAAGAAATACTCAAAATAAGGAAAAGTGAGAGCCACACTAGAACTGTTAATTCTTCTTATGTAACTGCTGATATTTCTGTTTTCAAGCTTTCGTGTAATAAATGCTTTGCAATCTTTGGCCTCTGCTTATGACATTTTTTAAACAGTCAATCTGAATTTTAATAAGGTACCATTTGGACTACCTACCTATTTGGAAGGTGATGACTGCCAAAGGTTGTGCTTCCCCCAGGACCCACAAATAACCTCAATCCTTCTTCTGCAATATACAAGGAAAATGTCTGTTGTACGTACAATCATGAGACTACAGTCATCTAATTCATGCTATAGTAATTCATATTTCACATTTCAGTTTATTTAATAAGAGCTAAAGAATTAAAAACCAGGCAATTTATAAATTATACTAACAGTTACTTCTTATCAGTTTTCCTAAAGGTCCTTTAGCTGAGTATTGAATACAGCGCTTCCTACAAATTTTCATCTTCACTGTTAAGTACTCTCTTTAAGTATTAGCATGTGTAATTGTACCTTTCAAACTGGAGCATATAAATTATCGTTTCAGGGAAAATACTAAGGAGAGACTGAAGGACTCTGTTATTCACTCCTGTTTTAAGACCATGGTCTCAACCCTCTAAATTATAAGAGACCTGAAGCATTATGGCAGACAGAATGTAGCTATTGAAAGGAATGAATGTGGGAGGCCTTAAACCATAATATGAAGGCAAAATTTTCTTTAAATATTCTTTCTTTTTAGGGCGTGCTAGGGATTGCTAAGTACTTGCTCTACCACTGAAGTACATTCCCTAAAATTGATCACTTTGAACTAAAATTTGTTCATTTTCCAAATTCAGTATTCATTCTCAGAAATGAGCTACAAAGTTATCTTGAGATTTTTATGGGCATGAAGTTTATTTTACCAATATGCAGTAACAGCACGATGGACTGCCTCCTCCCTGCTGCTGACACGGACTACACAGACCTGGATTTACTGCAGTGTATCCCCGACAGTTCTCTACATACCTTCCGCACTGGAGTCTAGGCTGAAGTCTTGACTTTGTAGTATCTTCTCCACAACATCATCTGCATCCACTCTGGTGTCATCCACTCGTTTCAGCTGAGATTCTACGGAATCCTGTTTCATTGGGCATCTTTGAAAACAATCACAGTTTTTTAAAAATTCCTTTTTATTACGTTATGAAAACAAAAAATTAGATTTAAACTTATCTTTTAAACTAAAAGGATACCTGTTGAGTTTGTCAGAGGCTGTATCTTCTTTATCAGCGGTATCAAGATTTGGTTCAGCTATTTTCTGCTCCACTTCATCACAAGGCTCTAAAATACTTTCAATTCCTGTTGATGTACTTCCCACTGAAGTATTTCTTCTGTGGCAGAACTCAGAGAAACTAGATGACCGGGAATGACATGTGCTATATCCTGTCAGAGAAAAATCACTTTGGATATGATACTAATGTCACACATACTGCAATCTATAAAGTCCTTCTATACCACAGCACTTTCAAAACCCCTTGGAACAACAAGGAATTCAATTTTACTATTAACCTCTACCTGATACTTTGGAGTGCTGGCTTGCGTAGCTTGATGTTCTGGAATGTCCACAGGCACCCAGTTCATCAGGAACAGAGGTGCTCTTTGCTGAAAGATCTGTAATATGTCACAATATGGCATTAAAATTACTTCAAACAAGTTAATGATCAATTTGTATTATAATCTGCATTTGTAAACTATGCCAAGTTCATTACCAAGAAAAATAGGCTAGAAAGTGACAGAGATCCTTCTAAACCAGTAAAAGGGAAAAATGCATTGAAAGAAACAACAACAAAAAACTTAAATGTGTGTGTGTGTGTGTGTAGCACTGGGGACTTTGGGTTGAGTTATGTCTGCAGTTCTTTTTTAGTTTTTTATTTTGTGACAGGGTTTCATTAAGTTGCTAAATTATCCTGGATGATTTCAAATAACAAACCTCCTGCCTCAGCCTCTGAGGGTGCTGAGTTTGCAGGTGTGTGCCACCGCACCCAGCTAAAAAGAAATTCCTTAAATATTTTAGTTCACTGAAGAATTACAGTATTTTTAGTAACATTTACCAGCACTCTATCTTAAAATTAATAAATTAATATTATTTTTATTGTGTTTAGCACTTCTTAAACAGAAGAAAGTAAGGTTTATTCTCATATGCTCTCACAAAATTCACTAGGATTTCACAGTTTTTGAGGAAATCTTGCTTCCTCCAAAATCCAACACAGTGGTAAATTAAAGAATACTTTACTATTCTAGTGTTAGTGCTGCTAGTGCTAGGCTATAATGTGGGCAATATCTGTGGTTTACATCAACACAGCATGGAATGTAGCACTGAGGAAAAGTTTCTTTAGAAACTGATGACAGTACTCATTCTTATCAGTTTGTATATCTATAAAAAAAAAAGCAGTACTAAAGCCACTTCTGGTACAGTTCTCTAGTCACATGCATATTCCAGATACTAATTATGTATTTCTAGGAGCAGGCTTCCTCTGCACAATGCAAAATTGTTTAAATTAGGGTGAAACTACAACTTCTTTTACTCTAGAAGCAGGACAGGAATATAGTCATTATAGCAGCAATTCAGTAAATGATACTGTACACAGTTGGACCAACAAATAATCTACTAAATCTATATTGATCTGTGTCTGTCTCTATCTGATAACAAGTACAGTCTGTTTCTCTCTCTCTCTCTCCCCCTTCTCTCTCTCTCTCTCTCTCTGTCTCTCTCCCTCTCCCTCTCTCTCTCTCTGTCTGATAACAAGTACCAGCCTGCTAGAGTTGATAAGCCAGCAGTAGAGAAGAAGCAGTTGGTGGGTATTTCTTTTCTCAATACAGAATTTAAGATATTTAATGTTGAAGGGAAAGAAGTTAATGAAAAAGTTAAAAACAGATAAAGGACTTGATCTTAATTCAGGAAATTTCATAGTTATCATTGTCTGCAAGAAACTATATCACCACACATTTGAAAAGGTAATGAAAATGTTAATTTTATCATTTCACCTTTCTTTCTATTCTTTCAAATAATAAAATAATACATCTTGCTCACATAACTTGGGAGATAGAAAGAAGCTCTTCTGTCTTTTTCCTCCAGACAATTTGACATTTTGCACACCTTTTTTGTTTGCTTGTGTTTTTGTTTTGATTTTTAAGCATAATCTCACGTTTTCCCCCAGGCTGGCCTCTAACTAGTTAGTGGTTTCAAGCAATCCTACTGCCTTAGATGGGACCACAGGCGTGTACCTCCAGGCTGGACTCTAATTCCTACAAGAGATCCTGATTTGCTGAAAGTTTTCTTGCAAAAAATGGATCTCCTTGATTGTAATGCACAAGTTCCATCACCTGCCCTGATCTACTGAGTCCAAAATCCTGGCTGGTAGTACTAGCAGTCTGTTTCAACAAGCCCTCTGGGTGATCTGGGTGTACGCTAAGGCTTGAGAAGCACAGGCAGAGGGAAAGAGACTGCTGGAACAGAAGCAACACCTGAGAGATTTACTGGCACAAGCTGTTGGGCATGCAGAATGGGAAAGATCTTGAAGTCTCCTGTTCTAAATGTGGAGTCAATGCATTCAATTTATGGGGGGTGTGGGGATGGGGTTTATTACAACATTTATCTATCACTCTGTCACAGCACATCACTTCGGACAAAATAAAACACTGGCTTAACTATAATTGAAACTCTGATGATACTTAGTGGCCCATTTCAGGTCACACACATGGCCATAGAATTTTAAATCTGGAAGGCCTTTGGGGGATTTTTTAGGAAATCAAGTAGTATTGTTTGTCACAAGTCACAAACAACAACAACAACAACAAAACCAGTAAGCTACAAATTCACACCTGCTATTCCAAGATGGACTTTGAGGGTCTCTCCACCTTTTCTGTCTTCTTCCAGAGACTCGGGTTCACCAGCAATTGGTATAGACATTGACGTTGAAGGAGGCCTATAAATAAACATTTTTAAGAATCAGAGCTAGAATCTTGGGTGAGCTGAAAGTCGGAATAAACTGTTAGAGACAGGTTGTGAGCAGAACAGTCTTAGAAAGCCACAGGTCTCAGGCATGCTAGGTAAGCAGTCTCCCATTGATCAACACTGCCAGCCCAATGTCAGCCTTTTGAACGTGAAAGTAATGAACATCAGCAAATAATGTAGTCTGGTTTCAATCAGAGCTGTTCCTCCTTTAGCTTCCCTCTCAAGCCAAAGCCCTTTCCCCATTTTCTTTTCTCAGTTAAAATTTTTGCCTGTAGGTTCATGTTGTTGCCTCAGTTTGAATTTGTATTATCACTAAAGCAGTGGAGTCCCATGTAGATCACATTCTGGAGACTCCAGTGGGATGTGTGGAATGGATACAGGACAGGGCCTGTTAGACCCAAGACCTCTGCACACGAACCTTGTCTGTACTAAGTAACTGCCTAGTCTTCCTTTTTCCAGCACAGTGGTGAATAGGGTGATTACAGTGCATGGACACTGGCTAACATGTCTCCAAAAGCACAGGATGGACATTCTAGAGCTTTAGCCCATGCACTGGACTTGCTCACAGAGTATGCAAGTGACAGATTCTGTGGACAGTCTGGATTTTCCAGTCCCATCAGCCCCAGGAACAGGAGAGTTTAGCTCAGTAGCTGGAATTTAATTCAGTCACTGGTGGACTTTTCCCAAGTTCTCAACCACAGCCATGGAGGTGGAGAGCTCAGACTTCCCAAAGCTCTGTTACAAGGTTTTGCCTGTTTGGACTGAGGCCGAGGAGAACTCTGGACTAATTTATACCCTAAAATAAATACAATTACAAGGAATAGGAGGAATGTGGGACTGTTTTTTCTTTTGTCACCTATGGTGTTTCTTTTTGTAAGTGCCAGGGTGGGGGTATATTGTGGTTCTAAGTGCTGATAAGTCCTAGTTATTGCTTTTACTTCTACCGTATTTCACCAAGTCACATTATGTCCTACAGTAAGGGTTGCGTCATAGGATTTGCTAAATTAGGGTTTCTGCTAGTTCATTAAACTGAATGCAATATCCTTGTATCTTTTTTCACTTTCCATTTATATTTTCTCATCTTTTCTTTCCTTCCCCTCTCACATCCTTTGAAATTTCCTTTCTTTTCTTGTGTGTAATGCTTTTTTTTTCTGGTCATCTGAGACATGGCTTCACTATGTGGCCTAGGCTGGCCTCCTACCTCACACTCCTGAGTGCTGGTATTATAGGGGTGCGCCACAGGTCTGGCAAATACTGTAATTAAAACCTATTTTCTTATGGTTTGTATGTGTGGGGCATGTGTGTAAACAACTGTGTGTAACAGTTAATTGTTGCTTTTGACTGTAGTGTCTTACCTTGGTCTGTCAAGTTCTCCCTCATAAAGGTTGTTTCTTTGGTCATCTAACTTTGTGTTTCTGCTAGTTTACTTACTGGGTCAAACTGACACATATCATATCTCATTTTTCATTTATATTTGCCTGACGCCCTTCTCTCTCTCTCTCTGTCTCTCTCTAAACCTTTCTTTTTTCCCTCCCCCATTGAAGTCTCTCAAACCTGTCTCCTACCTCATTTCTAGGTATACAGATAGTATATCACAATTTTTCTTTCATTTTTTTCTTTTTCTTATTTTTCTTGTTTCTTAGCCTTTCCTTTATTATTACTATTCCTTTGTCTTCCTGCGTTTTTGAAAGAGTTGCAAATTTTAAAAACAAAATTTAAATTATATGTTGATGTATCATTGGTTCTCTCGATATTGATATTACTGGTAGTTGTTTTTGCCTCACAGTGCTGTGCTAGGGATTTAACCTAGTACTTTGAATAGGTTAACTGGGTGCCTTCAAGCTGAGTTACACTCAAAACATCACAGGGAGAAGTTCACTTGTTAAAGATATTGCCACAATAGTGCAGTTTTCTATCCTAACTAATCTATAAATTTAAACACAAGAATCATGAAAAAAATAAGGCAACAACATGCCTCTAAAACTTTGTAACTCTCTAAATGCTGGCCCTATAGACTGATGTGGATGAAATTCTGAAGAATGAAAAACTCTAATAGTTAAAATGATTAAAGATATTAAAGAAAGCCAACTATAAGCAGCTGAATGAATCAATTACTAAGATGATCAATAAACTTAAAAAAGATGCAGTGGATTCCAGAGTTATGACTGTCCTAACATATGAACTACCTGGGTTATGGCCAGAATTTCAGTTTTAACTTCTGACCAAAGTCTTGAGCAGCTTGTGCTTCTAGATGGCCTCAGATACAGATTTTACTCTTAAGAATTCCAGAAGAAACATTACTACATCCTTTCCTGTATGAGGTTATTGAGAAATCCTGGACCAATGTCTCTCTAAGGACACTGAGATCTGCCTGTGAACAGCAGAGAGACTCGAAGCTGTGTAAAGGGGCTTGAGCCGTCAGTTGACAACCCCAGTTACAACCGGCCCTTGGGAACAAACTGAGTTCAAAACTCAAGGGTCCACAGTACAAACAGCCAGAAGACAATGCTAGATATCAAGACCACTTCAGTAAAGATATAGAGGCTATGAAAAGGAAGCATGCAAACATTCTGGAAACAAAAAACACAACTGAAAGTCTCAGCAGTAGGCAAGATCAGTCAGAAGAAAGGATATCAGGACTTGAAGACAGAGTTCATACAGTCTGTAATGAAGAAAAAACAAGAGACAATCAAAAGATTATCAAAGAGCTCCTATATGCAGAACAAATTTAAGGAATACTGAATTTGATGAATGGAATGATATAGAGGCTAACAGAAAATTTATTCAATGAAATTATTGGAGCAAATTTCCTAAAAGTAGGTAAGGAAATCAATACCTAGGAAAAGGAGACATTTAGAACCCAAAATACAACCAAAAAAGAACCTCTCCCCAACACATCACAGTCAAAATGTTAGAAACTCAAAGAATGAATTCTAAAAGCTGCTAGAGAGAAATGCTAAGTGATCTATAAGGGCAAACACATCAGAATAATAGCAGATTTCTCCACACAAACCTGAAAAGCCAGGAAGGTGTTGGGTAAAACTTTTCAAGCTCTAAAAGAAAATACCCAGCAGCCCAGATTACTGTATCCTCGAAAGTTATCCTTTAAAATCACAAGAAAAAAACAAAAAGATGTCCCATGATAAGGATGAACTAAAGAAGTTCATGACCACCATTTCTACCAGTACAATGAATGAGTTGATTATTTAAAAGGATAAGACTGATAAACTCTCAGCCAAACTTAGCTAAAGAGAAAGAAAAGACCCACATCAATAAAATTAGAAATTAAAAAGGCAGATTACAACATACTAGAAATCTAAAGAATCATTAGAAACTTGTAGTCCAATAAATTGTAGAATCTAGAAGAAATGGATAAATTTCTACACACATATGACTTACGAAACTAAGATACAAAAATCCTGAACAGACCAATAAAAAGCAATGAAATTGAGCAGTAATAAAAACTGTACCAATGAAGAAAAACCCAGGACCTGATGGATCTACCCCTGAATTTTATCAGCGACCTAGGTTGGCAGGTGATAATCATGTTGACAAAAACTTTTCCTGATTATAATGTCCTATATATGATCAACAATTGTATACATTATGCAATATTAGTGGATAATTTGGCTGAAACATTTTCTTATGGTGTTAGAGAAGAATTAACACTAATACTCCTTAAACTATTCTATATAACTGAAAGGGAAAGAATGGTTCTAAATTCATTCCATGCATCCTGCATTACCGTGATAACAAAATAGGGCAAGGAAAAAAAAGGAAAATTACAGACCAAATTCCTTGATTAAAAGAAATGTAAAAAATCTCCAATAAGATACTTTCAAACAAAATTCAGTAACTCATTAAAAGGATCATAAACTATGGCTAAATTGGCTTTATCCCAAGGATGCAAAGATGGTTCAACATATGTAACTCAAATATAATAATCATATAAATAGAATCAAGGCTAAAAATCACATGTTACTCACAATAGCTAAATCTTGGAAGTAGACTATCCATCCATCAATAGATGAATGGATAAAGAAAATATATTTATGTACAATAGAGTACTACTATACCATAAAGAATAAAAGCATGTCATTTGCTGGAAAACTAACTCACTCCTTGAAATTTGGCCTTCGTCTGGGTGACTCTGAGGCTTCCTGATGGCCTGGCAAACTCGACTCCATACTTCTGTGATTGCATTTTCTGAAAACGTGACTTTCTGTTTTAAAAACTCTTCTATACTTCCTTTAGGATAAAGTTCGAGCTCATAAAGATGGAATACAAGGCCCTTTGAGGTCTGGTCTAGACCTGTGTCTTGAACTACCAACAATTATACTTTGTTAAGCTATAGAACAAAAGAGAGGGGGTTATTTTAATTTTACAGTAATGTTAAGATTATGTTGAAGGAGGCTGGAAGTGTCGCAGATAAAAAATGACCTCCTATGGGGGCTGGGGATTTAGCTCAGTGGCTTAAGTGCTTGCCTGGCAAGTGCAAGGTTGTGAGTTTGATCCCCGGTACCAAAAAACAAAAAACAAAACAAAACAAAAATGACCTCCTAAAATGAAAACACTACCCACTGGACAGTCCATAACTATCCCATGAGCTGTGACAGTGCCATGAATTTGTGCAAATTGTTTTTCCTTTCTGGACCATCTCCATCCATCGCCTGTGCTTAGTAAATTCCTATTTATCTTAAAATTTAGCTCAGTGCCACCTACTCAGTGAACATTTTCAAGGCTTTCAAGGGACAGTGGTTGGTGATCCTATCTTCTATGCCTCAGTGACTCTCCTGTTGTGTGTAAATCTTTCACACAAGTGAATCTGGCCAGAGCAGGAGCAGGTGTTATTTAGCTGGGTCGGTCAGGCCAATATGAGCACATAGCAGGAAATCAATACATAAGCACATGTATGTGTGAATCCTGGGGCTCTGGACAAATGAGCTGCTTGCTCTAAGCCTTTACATCCTCCTTCAAAAGTATCACAGAGATGTTCAAGAATTACACTGAGAGACAGTGACATTTATGAAATCACTTTGATAAATGGTAATTTGTTTCTTTTAGAATATGAAAGTGCCAGAAGATCACTATTTAAGAGAATTACGTCATCTGGGATTTTCTTTTCACAAGATTATGCAACTACAGCATACAATTTCTCTCTCAAAATATTCTTTTTTCTTCATCAGATCAGTTTCATCATTTTACAAGAACTGGTGGCTACTTGATAAATTGTAGAGAACTACAAAACTCAATTTAGTGTTTAGGGGTAGGTGGCTAGATTGGTTTGCTAGCTGTCTTTTTTTTTTTTTTTTTTTTTGCAAATATTGGCTTTACAGTATAAAATTTAGGTTTCAGAAAAATTACACAATATATGTAACAAATCTTCTGCTCTTAAAGTATTAAAAGTAGAATTTAAATCTGAGAATGCTAAAGATAGCTGTAGTTTTGTGTGTGTGGTTCTAAGGATTAAACTTAGAGCGTTAAGCATGGTAGGCATGCTGCCACTGACCTGTACCCAAGCCCACTGTACTCTTTATTAGTTTCTCTAATTCTGCATCATGAAATATTCGAAAATAGACAAAAGCAGTGAGACTAGAAGAATGAACTCCTCTAGCAGTTATTCAGATATTTGTGCTACACACAGATACTGGATCAAGTTACTTTATTCCTCTGTGCCTTATTTTTCTCATTGTTGGATGAGAATTTTGATTATACCAATACTTTAAAAAATATACTTATATGTATATTTAATGTATATGTATACAAATATGTATATTTAAAATATGCTTTTACTAAAGCCTCAAAATGACAAAAGACCTATAATTTAAGTAATTTAGAGTATATAGAGGTCATTTGGTAATAGGCAACAGTAACTTCTATGCAGGTGAAGTCTGTCTCCCAGGAAAGGATCTAATTGCTTGAAAAAACCATAAAATATTAACACACACATTTAAACAAATGTCTGTTATACTTTCAGGTAAGTACACTTGTTTGGCATCAACTTACGTTTTGAAACATGGATCACCAGACATCAGTTGCATACTGATCAAAACCTAAACATAAGAACAATAAATATTATAAAAGGTTTTTTGAGAATGGAATCCATGTTCTCCGAATCAATGCTTCCCAAACAGTATGTAATCCAGTATTTTCTATTTAAAAAACATTAAATAAAGTCATTGTTGACTTGGGTTATATCTGTATCAAATAACTGCTTTCTATAGACAGGCTAAAATTCATTTTTAACATTCAAAATCTTGCAATTTCAAAAATCAAGAGTGGAAGAGATGAGAATAAAATGCAAGTGCTTCCCCAGTAATGAACTTTTTGGGTGTGTGGGGCTGTACTGACCTGGTTTATGTGTCTTTATTCCCAGATTTCTGTGGTATTGAAGCATCTGGTGATGTTTCCTTGCATTCTGCCATGCTAATGCTTCCCTGGATGCCTGCTGGTGGCTTCTATGAGCACACAGTTTTTGGCCTTTGTTCTAGCTTTAGATCACTTAAAGCTTCTTCTAATTCCTTCTGAAATATCACTCTCTGGTTGCTGACTACCTTTATTTAAGTATCATTTCATATTCCTTTTTTCTTTTTTGAGACAGGCTCTTACTATGTAGTTCAGGCTGGCCTCGAACTCACTGAGATTCTCTTGCCTCAGCTACCGAGTGTTAGGATTACAGGCATGTGCCACCGTGCCGGGCCCATCTCACATTCTTATGGGAATAATAATGGTAATAACAGCAACAACATTAACAAAGATTATGAGAGGAAAATTTATAATGTGCCAGGAATGAGCAAAATGTTTTACACGTTTCACTTCTTTAATCTTCAATATTTCTATGAATAGGATAGATACTGTCATTTTAAACCTAGAGAGATTAAATGATATTTTCAAGATCAGGGAGCTAACGGAGGGCAGAGATGAGACCTGAATATAGGACTTCATGCCCTAAACTTCATGGTCTCAATAAATAACAGATATGTATATGATTACTGTTTTCCAGCTAAAGGCTGCTGTATACCTTCTCTAACTTTATTTCCTTCAGATTTTTTTCATCTCAGGGCTTCCACTACTATCCTCTTTAAAAGGCAAACATCCTGCTATACTGGTTTTCTCATGATCTCTTGTTTCATAGAACCCTATGATCTGATTTCCAACTCCATCAGACAATACTCTTGCATGTCCTGAATGTCCCAGAAAGAAGATGGAGATCACACACAGGTGCATGTGTGCATGCACATTCCTTTTAGGGAACTGTATAGTGCGGTAGAATAGAGAAGACTAAGATTGGAAGAGAGGAGATACTGGTTTTGTCTTCTTAAAAAGATATAGCAGGATGGTGGTGTACATGGCGAGTGAGCATAAGGGCCTGGGTTCAGTCCTCAGTGCCACAAAAAGGGAACGGGTGACAAGAGCTGTTTGTATGCTTATAAGAATCGTTTATTAGAGGGAGAGATGATTAGGAGAGAAAATAATCCAAGAAGAAAAACCCTCAGTTAGGCTAGTTTTGGATTCTGAAGCATAAGAGAAAGGCTACTTGGCTTTCCATGCATTTCAACAGGAGGCTGGAGAGAAAGGTAGCATTGTCAGTTTGTGATGGGAAGACAGTGGATTTGAATTTAACAGATTTTAAGTCCTTAATAAAGGCTAAGGTAAGACCACTGACTTAAAACAAGAGGGGTGTGAGGAGACAGGAGAAAGAAGAGATGAAATAAACTAAAGTTGAGAAAGGGAGTAGAGTACACTGCCAGATGGTGGTGAGCCTTACTTCAATCTTGCCAGCCAGCCTGGTCATATGATCTTCTCCAGCAATATCCAGACTCAGGGAAGACAGAGTGGAAGTCAATTAGGGTTGGAGATTATTCAAGAAGGAGAAATGGGCAAAACAGTCAAGAGTCGTATTAAGAATATGGTTCTCATGGATCATGGAATTAAAGCTGGATAAAGCAAGAGGAGAAGCAAGTGGGGGTTGAAAAATAATGAGAAAATGGCAAAGTGAGAAAGTGGAAAGATTGATGATAGCTAGGAGAGTAGACCAAAAGGGACAGATCATAAGAGACAGTGGTAAGGGAGGGGAAAACTTCATCTGAAGTTTTGGAAGAGGCCTACTTCAGGGATAAGAAAATTGAAAATGTAGCCAGGGATGAAGAAATTGAAAAAGAAAATGCTGCTGGAAATGGGCTAAGAAGTGAGAAGTGTTAGGCACATTTAAGATCAGCTGGTCATGACAGAATATATAGAGAAGACAGTTCATGAGAATAGCTCACCTACATTAATGGTGAAGTCATCTGAAAGAGAGGACAGGAGAAGGGATGAAAAGAAAAAGCGTGAGCGAGGAGGTGCAAGGTGATTACTAGAACTCAGCTCCTGATGGTATTTGGGAAACACAGGGCAGATGCCAGAGTTGAGTTTTGCCTGTCACGCCCCTAGGCACAAGAAAACCCAGGGACTTCTAGGGATATATCACAGTGCTGAAGAAATCACCTTTTAGAAGCTACGGACAGTTTAAGGTCTTTATTCATTTCTTTGCTCCCAAATGAGCAATTACATTGTAGAAGTTGTAGCAGACAAGAAACACCTTAGCATCACGAAGGCCAAAACCTGCTACCTTTCGCTGCTCCTTTGATTTGGACTGGGTTTTTCAATTCCCCCAGGTGGTATTTCAGCGGTGTGGTTAGCTTATGCTCTCATTAGACATCCTGTCTTTGAAAGATATACCTACTATGATTGCTGAAATGCAGGGGATCCCATTGGTTGGCATGTAAATCTTGTAGTGTGCTTACTTTAAGAATGGAGTTATCCTGTCTTGTATTTTTGGTATCATAGCCTTCCAGTAAACAGCGACGAGTAGTATTTCCTGATCCAGCAAACTCTGCCAGGTTTAAATCTGCAAATCCCAGCTATGAAAAGAAAGAGAGTAATATTAATAGAACATCTAGAGGCTTCTACCATATTCTTCTTAAAATAAACATTCAATCCATTCCCTAGACAAGCCTTCTCAAATTTCAGTCTTGGCAGTTTTTGCCACCTTAACAGTACCTGTTGTTTTATTTGCTTTATAAGTGTCCATAAATCGGTTTGATTTTTTTCTGTTTTTTGGTACCAGGGACCGAACTCATGATCTTGCACTTGCCAAGGAGGCACCATGCTGCTCAGCTCATTCCTAGCTCTGGTATGCTTTTTCAATGAAAACTTATTATCTATTTTATTCTCTGATATATCACATACAATCTTTCATATATCACAGATCTAGTGTGTGACATATATTTTTCCATGTATACGAAAATAAATACAATAGTGTTATGGTAAAATTAATGTGTATCATACAACTAAAATCACTGCATATAGCAGTGGCACTTACACCACACTATGGAAAATACCAACAAACCAATCACGATCATTTGTATATCCGAACAGAAAAATGACTGGACTCTCTCTATTTTGGTTCTCACTCTATGCTGTTAACCCCCAGTAAGTATTGCCATTTTCAGGTTTTCAGTTCTCTTAAGTGAATCACAGATTTTCTTTGGTACAAACCTCTTTGTTTCTCTCAGTTTCCAAGACATCCTCCTCGGTGATCATCCTTGCACTGAATCATTCTTTAAGGAACTTTTTACCTATCTCACAGCTCTGCTCCATAACTAACCTCTTTGCTGCCACCCAAAAGTTCCGTTTAAACCTGTTCTTCTTCATTACTACTCAGGTTTGGTCCAATTTTTTACATTTACTCAAAGTTGTTCTACAGTTTTTCCTCCAATGTTGCTCAACCCTATTTCTTACTTGAAGTGGTACTAGAAACAAACTCATTATATAATTATATTTTGTAAATAAATCAAGCTTATTCTTCAGGACTAAGTTTGTGTAGAGTCACTTATTAATAAAAAATGAATTTTTAGAAGATTTTAAAGCACACAGAATGGTATTCAGATGAAGGTTTTAATTGTAGACTGTAACATTATTTCAGTAGCTTTTAACTGGTAGAAAAGAAAAGATTAACCCAGGGAATGGCTGAAGCCCCAACACGTCAGGCACACATCAAGCTACAGGTAACATCTATCTAATTTTCACATTGTTACTCTGGTCTTACTGCCTTTAGGAGGCTAATACAGCAGCAGCAGAAGTCTGGATATGTCCAGGGCAAAATGACTTTCATCTGAGCATGTGAGGACTGAAGTTACTTACTAGGTCATACATTATGAACACACCCTATCTCATCTATTCTCCCTTTCTCTTTGAACCTCCAATGCCTCTTTCCTGCTCTCCACCACCCTGCTGACCTTGCTTCCAATTTCAGAAAATAAGAGCAGTCCAAAGAGCACTTAACTTCCAGGCCCTTCCAACCTCTTCCACCCATTTACCTGCACCTGCCCCACACATTTATTTGTCTTTCCGCTCACAGAAGGAAGGACATACTGGCTGAGTTCCCAAGGCCGACTGCTCTCATTCACTTTTATTACTGCAGCTGTTTTTTCTGTTCCTTGGCAGTCTAAAATTGCCCTTCTCTTTGGGATTGTTCTCATTAGCACATAAATACACTTAAGTTTTTCCTTTCTTAACGAACAAAACCAAACCAAACCTCATCCCACATTTCTCACTAGGCGGTTAGATCATTTTTCTGTTCCCTAGCCCCAGGCAAAATGTCCTGAAAATGTTGGCTAAGCCTCCAGTTCCACAGTTCCTGACCATTTGTTTAACATCATTTCCTCCCTGTCAACCACAATGCTGTGTTCCTTAAAGATGGCAAGGTCACCTCAAGGACTTTAACTCTTCTTTTTTTGCTGAAACATGCTCTCTCACATGGTCTTGTAGCTCTTTTACTCTATTCACATCAACACTCCATGTCATTGCTCTAAAGCATCCTTCTGAGCATCCTAAAGTGTATCGCTTGTCCAGGTCTTAGCCTGTAGCTATTACTCTTTATCCTTACCTGCTTCATTTTTCTCCTTAGATCTTATCTACCATGCCCAAACATATTTTACATTTATTTACTTGTCTGTCCCTTACCCTTCTACTTCTTGTTAGAATGTAAGCTCCATAAAGGCAGGGATTTTTGTCTGTTTTGTTCCCTGTTGTGTCTAGTACTTAGAATGACACCAGGAAAAATGGCACATGATGGGATCTTAATATGCATTTGTTAGGTAAAAGACAGTCCACTGTCTTACTATTCACTGCCATAATACTAATATTGCCACTGTGTTAAAAGATCTGATTAGTCTCTTATGCACTGTATGTTTGTGCTTCCACAAAATTCATATATTGAAACACTTAATCCCAAAAGGATGGTATTAGTGATGTGTGATATAACCTTTTAGAAGTAATTAGATCAGAAAGATGGAATCGTCAAGCATAGGTTGTGTGTGTGTGTGTGTGTGTGTGTGTGTGTGTGTGTGTGTGCGTGCGCTAAGGACATGCTTTATCACTGAGTTATATGCCCAGCCCTGGATTAATTCCTTTTACACAGACAGGAAAGAGCTTGCTTCTCTCTTTGCTCCCTGCCATGTGAGAACATAATGAGTAGCCAGGGATCTGTGCACAAGCGGGGTCTCTCACGAGACTGCACTCTGCCAGCACCCTGCTCTGGGACTTTCCAGCCTCCAGAGATATGAGAAACAAATTTCTGTTGTTCATGGTAATTCGTCAGAGGAGCTCAAACTTTAAGTCTCCACTAAGAAACTATATTAAAAGGCAGAACAGGTCAATATGATGTTAGGCTAAAGGTTATGAGTGAGGTCAATATTTATTGTGCACCTTTTATGTGCCAGGCTGTTTTAAACACAAAAACAGTGAACAATAGGACAAATGCTCTAGCTTCAAAGAGATTACATTATAGGGAGATACTAGACAGTGCATGTTTTCTTTGGTTTTACCAAAATAACTGTCTTATGAAAATAACATACATACACATACAGCCGTATTGATGCTAGCCATTAACTTATTAAAAAATTATTTCCATGTTCCAGGTAATGTTAAATATTGGAAACACGGCACTTTTTTCTTCCAGTGCTAGGGATTGAGCCCAGGGCCTTGTGCATCCTAGAGGTGTCCTACCACTGAGTTATACATCTGGTCCATATAAAATCACTCTTATTCTCATAGTTAATAATGCATTAAAAATAGAAAAAGAAATTCCTTTTTTTTTTTTTTGTCTTTTTCCTTTTTATTGATACCGGGGATCGAACTCACGACTGCCTGCTTGCAAGGCAGGCGCTTATGCCGCTGAGCTAAATCCCCAGCCCCAGAAAAAGAAATTCCTATAGTATAATCTGCTAAATGCTATGATTGAAAAAGACACACTTACAAGAGAGAAAAGGAAAAGTTCTCAATGGGGAAGGATGATTAAGCTGAATCTTTAATGACACATGAGTTGACAAGACAAGAGAAGTCAGAAATACATGCATGGCTGGGAAAACATTAAGTCACAAGGCAAAGAATCTAAAATAAGCAGAGACAATCCAGGAAGTTCATGATAGCATCAGCTTCGTAAGGATGAGAGACAGAGAGAATCCAGATGGTAAATATGTAGAAGAGATGAAGCAGCAGAAATAATTTGCAAACTAAAATGTATCTTATATGCTACACTACAAAATTTTAAATGACCTTTATATGCAAGAAATAGCTGCTTAAGGAGTAAAAGTGGGGGAATGATAGGATCTTATTTTAATTTTCTAATAGGTAAATGTGTTGACTAAAACTTCAACAGCCAGACATCTAGTGTTCAGGAGAAGCACTAGCCAAGAGCAAAGGCATCACACAGAGAACAGGACAGTGGAAAGAGAAAAATATGGGTTCTGGATGAGGTTTCTCAGCCAGCAAGTTAACCAAACAGCTCAATATCACATCTACTTGTTCTGTGAGGTTAAAAAAAAATCTCAAGTTGAGGAAAGTTTTCTGTTATTTGCAGCAAAGAACATCCCAGGTGACTTTATAAACAACTAGTTATTTTGTCTAGTTGGTGGTTAAAACTAGTCCAGGTTCTTGCTTCAAAGGACTGGAATGATGCATGTACCATTTACAGAAAATGTAAATAAAAGAGAAATATGTAGATTTCTGGTAGTATTAACAATTACTCATTCTTCCTATTCAGCAAAAAGTTGAGCACACTAATAATTTCATGTAGCTAATAAAAGAAACAAAGTGCAATAGATCATTGCTTTCCCTCTGTGTTTCCAAGTTCTGCATCTGTAAATTTAACCAATTATGGATGGAAAATATTAAAAAGCTGTGACTCTCTTAAATACACATAGATTTATTCTTGTCATTGCTGTCTAAACAACAGAGCAAAACAACCACATACATCATATTTCTATATTAAGTATCATAAGGAATAGAGAAATGATTTAAAGCATATGGGAAAATGTATGTTATATGTAAACAGTATGCCATTTTATATAAGAGACCTGAGTTGAACAATCTTAGATTTTGTTATTCTGGGGTTGGGGAGGGTACTGGAACCAATCCACTGTAAATACAACCGAAGAATGTATATTGAGTGCAAAGAGGACACAGAGAAAAGTTTCTATTCCACTGAGGACAGGAGGGCCTGGGAATATGTCCCAGGTGACTGAATTATCTGATAGAACTTCAAGGAAACTAGAGATCATTCTCTAGTAAGGAAGCTAAAACTAAACACACCATAATAGGAAATTAGAAAGAAAGACTATGTCTTTTATTGTTGGATACAGCCCTTCAATCTTCAAATTCCTTTACTTAAAAAAGAGTCAACAATTAGAAGCTAAGTCATTTAATTTTTAAGCCTATAGAAAGCAAAGAGCTAAATTACAAGTTACTAAAGAGTAGAAGCAAATCTACTTACCTTTGCATAAGCTTTTCCACCCTTTAACTCCTGTGAAAGATAGAAAGCACCATAAGGTTATCAAATAATTAAAGATTTAAAATTAAGCATATGCTTAATTTTAAGCATATGCATAAGAAACTAAGTAGTTTCTTAGTATCAATGGACAGTAAACATGTGATGATGTTAAATTCCTCTTTGTGGACTCTTCCCAACCCCCCAAAATGACTACTACATTTGACTGTCTATGCACAGCTCTCTCCGATTGGGCTTTTGTCTCCATTTCTCCTCTGTAGTAGTTTTTACAGTTTTCAGTGATCTTCATTTTATTAAAGCCAAAGGCTCTGTCTTCATCATACTTAGTCTCTAAAAAGTATTTGACAGGCTTGGGTACTCCACATCTAGCATTCTTTTTCTGTCTAAACTATACTACAAAGGGAGAAAACAGTCATGTAACTGAGTAGTGTGTCTACAAGCCAAGAATTTCTTTTTCTTTTCTTTTCTTTTTTTTTTTGGTACTGGGGATCAAACTCATAATCTTGTGCTTTCCAGGCAGGTGCTTATGCCACTGAGCTAAAGCCCCAGCCATCAAGTCAAGGATTTCTTCAAGTAAAGATTGCCAGAAGTCAAGTCCTTGAGGATAGGATAGAATCTTTATTCTGAAACTACAGAACCTAGGACAGAGGCATGAAACAGTTTCTTCCCTGGAGGTGCCGGAGGGAGCATGGCCCTGCTGGCATCTTAGTTTTGGATTTCTAACTTCCAGAATGGAGACTGTCTATATATTGGTTGCTTTAAGTCACCCAGTTTGTGGTATTTTGTCACAAGAATCCTGGGAACTAATACAATGTCCTTTTATTTTTAGGTCTTACTCCTGTAATTGGTCTTTGTGTGTGTGTGTGTGTGTGTGTGTGTGTGTGTGCCTGGCTATTGAACTCAGGCCCTCCTGAGTGATAGGCAAGTGCTCTACTATTGAACTATAATTTTAACTCTTTGCTACATCTTTATATGGCTACCTTCCTTCAAATGTTACCTTCTAGTTAACTTTTTATTAACTTTCTCCAATTTTCTAAACTAATCTCTCTTCTCCAAGTTACTCTTTATTACCCTCACAGTACTTTATGCTTAGCACTATCATTATCTAAAACAATCTTATTTGGTTATGTGCTTACTTTCTGGCTTTCCTATCACTTCTTGCCCAACTCCTACCAGAAAATAAAGTCCTCGAGGATGACCTCATTCTGGCTCACATTTGTCCTCAATATTTAGAGCACACTGTAAGCATTCACACATTTGTTGACTAGTGACTGAGTGCTTTGCTGCACCTAGGCATCAGAGTACATTATCAAACTTTTGGTTTTCGTTGGCTAGCTAAAAAATTGTATCTTAGTCACAATTTGAATCTGTGTGTGTTTGAGTATATTTTGTTTAAAAGCTGTTTATACTTTCTTTTTTATGAAATATATACTCTGCCACTTGGCTATTTTTCTAAATGATTGTTGATCACTTTATTATTCATAGGTGCTCTTCCTAAATTAAGGGGATCAGTTGTTTGACATGATTTGCAAATATTTTTTCTAATTTATGAATTTGTTTATAGTATTTTTTGCATTGTACAACATTTTTATATAGTTGTTCACTAATCTTTTATACACTAACTAGGAAGGATTATGTAGAATGAACTCAATAAATGTCACCATCTAGCCATGTACAGCAGAAGCAGCTAGTGGTTTACTATATCCATTCTCCCTTTCTCTAACTTTAGAACTGTTGGCCAGCTATGCCTCAGGTTCACAGCCTTTCTTTCAATTTGGTATGGTCACCTAACTGCATTCTAACCTGTAAGATATGCACACTTAGAGTCACGTCTTCAAAAGGGATGCATTTGTTTTTATGTCACTGGTTTGGGAGACTGGAGTAGCTCTCTTGGATGAGATGGCTGTTACCCTAGAGCACTGGTGCCAAACCTCTGGCACACATGCTGCAGTGGGCTGTTTGTGTTACTGAAAGCTCTATGAGGCTCGCTATCACCGCCCTAGAGAGACACAACATCTGTCTTCCTTAAGCCATTGCTTATTTGAGTCTGTGCAGCAGCTAATTAATAAACCGAACCCTTATAATCTGAGGAACTGGGTGAAGAGTATTTCAGATGAATAAAGCTTACTTAAAGAGCATTAGTTCTTCTTTGTTATGATTTTGTAGACTTTGAGTTTCTTCAACTCAGTTATGCTTTACTCTAAATTTACTTTATATTCATTTTTCTTAAAATTCAAAGACTTATAGCTCATCTTTCAAAAATATAATTGGAATAGTATTTATTTATCTTCAATTTGGATAATGTGTATAAAGTTTACATTTTAAAGCTAGTTTACTAGTACCACTGACTAATACAGTACTTCTTTTTACCAGCTCTCTCCCCAAATAAGCAGGACTGTGTGTGTGTGTGTGCCTGTGTGTATAAAATGAACCATGTAAAACTGTCACTTTTGTAGATTATTGTTAATATGGCTCAACCTAGTATGTAGAAAGGAAATATATAAAAAGTAAAAGACTGACTTGCAATCAGAAAGATTTGTGATTGAATCCCTCCTTTACCATTTATTAACAGTATAAATTTGGCAAGTACTTTTATTCCTCTGAGCCTTAGTTTTCCTAAAAAGAAAAAGATAAAACAACACCTAATTTCAGAGTTGTTATCGAATGTGAATAAATATATTCCAGAGCAATACCTATCAAAGAATAGGAATTTAATAAATGGCACGATATACATATAATCCCCAAGTTAATACAAATATGGTTAATGTGTATATGCGTAGTGACAGTGAGATAAAGGTTATTGAATAGTTTAATTTATAGCTTCAGATTCTTTATCATAGTTGCCACAGGAATTTAAATCATTGCTATAAATGGAAGTGAAATTACATATAGTTTAACAGTTCCAACAATAAAGCAGAGCTAAATAAAGTGAGTTAGTGACTGTGGAACTAATTATGGTTTCTGAAAGTGAAAAAGTAATAGGTTATTTTTATACCTTCCTTACAGATACTCTGTAGATACAAGGATCTAGGATGCCTGAGGTGGCGCTTGCACTCATTTTGCACATAAATGAGAACTTCTTTCTCCAGCGGACGCAGTTTGCTTGCACCACTTCCCTGAATGGGAATTAAAAAGAAAGGCCAATTATTATTGATAACATGTTAAAGGCAGACACACACACATATTCTTTCACTAAAGTCAACAATGCAAATTGATGCACTAAGAAGTATTAATAATGTGCAAAGCAGACAGAAAATGAATTCCTAACAACAATCTGAAAATCTCTAGAACGTTTCAATTATAAGACATTGAGAAAAAAGAAAATTCACTTATTAACTCAACCAGTGTAAACTGAGGCTTATTCACTTGTTCTACACAAAACACCCATTTAGTTCATGTGTGTTGGGTACATGCTAGATGTCTAAAACAATGATGAGGGCAGAGTTCCTGACTCATAGGGCCTACAATTATGGTTAATGCAAGAGATGGAAATGCACATGAATATTTATTCTAAAGGACAAATATTTACTCTAAGATGAGCTATAATCCTAGCTTTACTCCAGCTATTTCAGTATCAGAGCCTATCATTTAGTGACAGCTTACCACAATCCTTCAAAATAGCTGGCATCTCCCTCACTTTACAGACAAAGAAAGGAAGCACAGGAGGGAAGTAACCTGTCTAGTAAGTGAGAGCAAAAACAGCATCCAAAGCATGCGTGGTTAACTCTACAACCCACAAAGCAAAATCTGTAATTTTTTTTTTAATAGCTTCACTTTTTCAAGTTGAAAACACTGTGTACCTGCCTTAGGGAAAAAAATGAATTTTTTATACTGATCAGTCATTTTGGTCTTATGGATAGGTAAAATAACAAGACATCACAAATAATAATGAAAATAATTAGCAATAAAAATGCAAAATTTTTATTGTTGCTTCCTTTCCAATATCTCTTGGACTCAACACTTGCTAAAGATATCAGCCATGGTCTCTAGAGCTCCTCTAAAATTTAAGCAAATATACATGACCTTTCAGAACATGTTGAACCTCATAGCATGTGATTATTCCTGTCACCAAAATAAATATAAAGAAACAACATTTTAAAAGCCTGCATTTTACTTTTCTTGTAAAATTATATATAAAAGATGCATGTTGAGGACATGGATTAGCCTCTGAACTCCTTACCCCAAACCTACTAATGTAAAAAAGAAAAAGTATCAAAGCATTATCTCAGAAGGACAAATTGAGAGTCAAGAAGGAGACAATAATAAGTAGCTAGCAACAGGCAAGAGATAGCTAGCTTAGTTGGCATAACAAAGAAATCTGAATCTTACACAGGTAATAGAGAAAGCCAAAAGCAGGATCTTACAGTGGTCCTGAAATATCGTGAAGGAGAAACAAAAGGCAGAAGGATGGACTGAAAACTGTTTTAGCAACAATGAGACCTTGACTCTTGCAGAAAGATAAGATTTATTTTCCTGGAGGTAAAACTGAAGAAGCCCTGGACTGCCCGACTCAAGGGCAAATATGAGACACAGCATGATGGCAGGAGGAATGAAAGGTGACTTACTTACTATCAAATTTCCAGCCTTCTTTTCCTAACCTTTTTACAATGCTTAAATTAGGCATATATTCATCAAGAAGATGTAGGAAAAATACTTCCCAGGGAATCCAACCAGTCTCAAATAAAAGATCTAATTAGATGGATGATGGCGGTTCCTAACAAAATGCCTCACCCAGCTCAACTTATAGTAAAAATCCAAGACAAGTTCCTCCACAAGCACGATGCCTCTAATCAACTTTCAGTGCCTTAGGTAAATATGAGCAGGCACATGAGGATCTCTTAATAGCAACGTATAGATCAAAATGAACAGAAAAAAAGAACTTGAACAAAAAAGGCCCCATGCTGGATGAAGAAAATTCTCAGAGATTAAAAAACACAAAAAAGAAATTATATCCATTGCTTGGGCCTGAAGCAAGGCAACACTTCATGGTGGAAATGTGGCAGAACAAAATGCTTACCTCATGGCCAAGAAGCAAAAGGGAGGACAAGGAAGGAGCCAGGGCCCAGTTCCCTTTAGGACCCGCCACCACTGACCTGAAAATCTCCCTCTAAGTCTACCTTTCTTAGAGGTTCCATTACCTCCAACAGTGCCATGCTGAGAACTAAGCCTTTACCACACGGACCTTTAGATCCAAATCATAGTGGTATCTTAAAATGTTACTAAATCAACTTTTCTAGTCATTATTTCATAAGCAAAACAAACAAAAACAAATGAACAAACAAAAAAATCCACTAATACAGCAAAGCCTTGCTTTATATTCTTTCACTTTTCATTTATTTGTGCTATATCAACAATTTGTTGGACATACTAATTATAGAATTACATCTTAGATTTTTATGTAGTTTAAAAAAACTGAAATGTAGCAGCTTTTATACAACAAACAGTCTATGCTATCACTTGAACGAATGGAATGTAGCTTTGGTTTGAGTAACAAAAATTAAAGAAATCAAGTGAACTCTGTATGTAACTGTTTGTTAAAAATCAAGCAGGAAAAAAGTATTTACAGAATATTTAGCTAGCTTAGCTATGGAGTAGAGGAAGCCAACATTAAGTCTGGTAGGACTGGGAATAAACTAGATGAAGAGACTTCAGCACAACATTACAAATAGGAACCAATAATTGAAATTACAGCATAAAATAGAGACAGAGAACAATGAACATGGAATAAAATCTTAACGGGCAAAATACACTGTATATCTTTATGTCCCCATCTATTTACTATTATTCTCTTTGCTTTTAAGGGCAAGTTCCTTAGAAGTAAATATTAATAATAATTATGACAACATTTATTGGGTGCTTATTGTATAATACTTTTAAATATATTACATGTATTAACATAGTTCATCCTCAAAAGAATTCTATAAAGAAGGTACTATTATTTTCATTTTACAAAGGAACTAACAGCCATAAAAATTAAGTAACTTGTGAGCCAACAGTGACTGTGTGCTAGGAGGAGAAACAAGATGTGCCATTCCCATGAGGTGGCAGTGACTGTGGGCTGGGAAGAGAAACAAGCTGCTCCCTGCCCATGAGCCAGTGGCGACTGTGGGCTAGGAGAAAAAACAAGATGCACCCTTCCTATGAGCCAGCAGAAACTGGGCTGGGAGCCAGAGGTGATGGTAGGCTGGGAGGAGAAACAAGATGTGCCCTTTCTTGTGCTAGCAGTAACTGTGAGCTGGGAGGAGAAACAGGAAGTGCCCTTTCTGTGAGCCAGCTAGTGTGCAAGCCGGGAGACAAGAATTCCCCCAAAAGCAATCTACTGATTCAGAGGCACATAGACTGAGTTGATAAAAAAATGAGGTACAAAAACAAATTAATGCTTATACTGTTTGACTTTGTAGGCCTAAAGTCAATAGTCTGAGCATCTATTTAGAGGATAACAACACGCAATATAGTAACTATGGAGGATTTTCTTGTTTTGTTTTTGAAATCCAATATTGTTCCGTTTTGTTTTGTTCCATTTTGTTTTGTTTTATTCAATATTTTATTTTGATTGGTTTTGTATTCTGTTCTGTTTTGATTTTATTATATCTGGTGGTATGAGCAGCAATTTTGAAGATAACAAAAGGCATTATGGTAGCCATTGTTGATTTCCCATTATCCTGCTTTGAAATCCTGTATCACTTTCACTATTTTGCTTGGTTTTATTGTTTGGTTTTATTCTCTTTAAAATAAAAATAAAATAAAATGAAAATTGCTGTTCAGCCCCCCCCCCAATTAAGTGACATCAGCTGAAAAAGGTTATAACTGAATTTGAAGAACTTTTTCTAGCAAGGGTGTCTAGCCCTTTGGATTTTAGATTTCCTGAGCTGCACTGAATGAAGGGTGATTTAATGTACATAATTAACAGACATCCTTTATTTTTATAATATGAAAGAAAGAGGAACATAAAACTAGTTGGATATTTGACCTTGCTTTTTGTGAAACTAATGTATTAACCTAATGTATCCAGGCTTGACTTGATGGAAGTGGTTGCAATCCTTAGTGATTTCTCAAGGTGCTCATCAGGAAGTTTTGATCTAATTTTACTCTTTGTATACATTATTCTTCAAAATAGTTGTCCACAAGTGCATGTACTGCTAAAAATGATGACATGAATAAGACATGACTGTGAAGAGAGGAATATTTTTCTTCTGCTTGAAAATTCATAAATAAAGTATTTATGTTGGCTGAAACTGGTGCTGCCAAAAAGAACAAAGGATTGCTGGCTGTTTTTGGGGGGAGTGTTAAAATACTGCTAAAAATCACATTATAATGTTAAAAGTTTTTGATATTGCAGAGCTACAGAGTTACAAACTGGACATGCCTGGTTTAAAATGTTGATTTTTCACAAGTTTCTATCCTTGGCCTTTTGTTTACTTTGATGGCCTTAAATAGTATGAGAATTTAGGAAATTTAGACCTTTTTCTTTATTGTTCAGGTTCACATACACACCTGTTAACTGACAATCTTAACTGGATCTCCTAGGCCAGTGGAAAACCTATGGTACATATGCCATAGCAGAGAAACAGAGCAAGCATTCTTTGTACATGATCCAAGTTGCCCAAGCATCTGAGAATCACATAACAGTTTTTTTAAAACTACAATCTCAGTATTCAGGTTTAACTACAGTGTTGGCACTTTGTGTGATAATAAGTAGGTTCTGGGTTGCTATATGGGTACTTGGTCTCCAAAAGGTTTGCCATTACTGTCCTGTGCTAGGCACTAAACAAGGATTTAGGCGCCTGATGTCTGTGGTACTCACCACAAGGTACCCACCAGGAGGCTAGTTACTCACCATCTTGGCTAGGTAAACTAGTCAGTGGCTTCGTTGGCTGAGACTGCCAGCTGCTTACTCAATACTCAGTCTCTCCTTTTGTTCAACAAAAACCTGATTTTAGTTTTACAGGCCATGCATCCAGGTAAAAGACTATATTTTACAACTTTCCCTTGCAGCTAGGGGTAGGCATGAGCATTAGATAATGAAATATCATGGGTGTTACTAGTTGTGACTTCTGGAAGGGCACAGTGAAAGAGGAATGGTAGAGATATACCTTTATTTTTATCCCTTCTTTCTCCCTCTGCCTAGAAAATTCATGATAATTATGCACAGAAAAAGGTAGGTCCCTGAAAAAACAAGAAGCCTGGACTATTTCCCTCCAAGATTTCTTAGATTATTTGAAATGTTTATTTAGGGTATTGTTACATGCGGCTGAAATGAATCCTTACCCAGCCTACATCTGATCATTCTCTAATAAAGAAACCTTATGCCTGTCATCCTGGCACTCTGGGAGGCAGAAGCATGAGTATTCCAAGTTTGAGCCCAGAAAGAAACCTGAGAGCTTAAATATTATACATGTTGTGGCACGTGCTCCAGGAATCCCAGAATCCTGCTTCCCTGGTTTAAAATTATTATGTGGGTGAAATGCTTTGGAATCTATTGCACAGATCTTTTATGACCTGTATGGTGCAACGCATGAAGCCACAAACAAACTCAGGTTCACTTTATGTGGATTAAGACATTATTCACACACATGAACACTGCCTCTCAAGTAGTACACTGACCTATGTGCTAGAAATCTGAATAGATTATTATGTGAGTAAAGTTTAATAAGCAAAGAATCTTTAAGGAAAAAAAGTCCCAGGAATGATAAAGCAGAAACCAGATATAAAAAAATATTATGGACGTAGTTTGTCAACCAGAGTAAACATGATAAATGTTTTTGATCAAATGAATAACTGAAATCATTCATGGGCCATAAGTGTCTGAACCAAGTACCAATTTTTGCCTCTGTAACTTAACTGATCCAGAAATCAAGCCCTTTCTGTGTCTAGTACAACTGTTCAAATTCAGACTCTTAACATCTCTTCCCTGAAATACTTATGGCAAAAATCTCTTTAATGATTCCTGCTCAAATCTGCCTTCCTCATCACTACTAGAAAGTTCCTTTTAAAATAATACCATTGCTATTTAAAATTCTCCATTGCTTTCCCACATTTTATAGGATTAAGTCCAGCCTCCTTAATGTGGCATCTCCACTATTAAGCCCTGGCTATCTTTAGTCTTATCTCTTGACTCTGTTTTCCCCATATTGCTTGTTGATTCCATTTATGTGGCACTGATTTTCGTAGCAGGACTTTTTCTCTGATGTCTTCTTTCTTGTGCATGCCATGTACTCTTGCTTTAAACTTCCCATATTTGTCAGTTTAATTCTAACTCTTTTAGCTGAGTCATCATCACCTCTTCTGGAAATCTGTTTTCAACTCAGTCTTCAGGTGGAAGCTTGATGTCCTTTATCAAGGTGGTCTGTCCTGATTCCTGCAATACCTCAGTGTCCTTGCTTCCTTATCCTAGCGCACAGTAACCAAGAGGGGCTGGGAAGAGCTAGCTGAGATGGCCGTCTCTGTCGCTCCATTCAGTCCTCATTCCCCAGAATAGGATTCTACTTTCCTTGTCTGTTTCTGGCTGACTTTCCTATCTTACATATATTTCAAATGAACAGATATTATAAATGCATTTTTTAAAATGCGTAAGTTAAAAAAATGTGTAAGTTAATATATCCTTTCTTAGTAGGAACTCAAGTAGAAATAATAGGTTTCTACTAGGTTAAATAATCCTTTTAATTTTCTAACATCAAGATACTATCCCTGGATTATTAAACAACCTCTCTAAATAAAAGAGATTTTGTTTGTGTATCTAAGGCAATTACTCAGATTTGTTTGGATGGTCTTCACTGTAGACACACAAGTATGCACATGCACGCAGTTGTGAAAAAGAGAGCTGTCCAAGCTAAACAAAGCAAAAGAATGGTAAAGTTAGTCTGTGACAGTTTGTTATACTGATGAGTTACCATGGAAACACACAGAGACTACTTGGCAACTGACACAAAAGTGACATTAGTAAATGCTTTCCATATGTGAGTCATTCATTTCCTATAAGTTGCTTAACCACTTCTTCCAAGAAACACAGCAACAGAATATGATTTGTGTTGAAACTGTGGAAAGCCAAGTATTTCCATGATAAAATGATAAAGCTGCAGAATGTGACCCATAATCAGAAGACTCAGAAAAAGATAATGTTGCTATGGTCATTACTTATGTTTCAAAAAAGTCAAAACCTAGAAAGTTGTTAAAAATAAAAGTAATATAAGGTAGAATGAAAATTATGAATCTAACGGTTGTGACTAATTATCGTATCAGTAATTTGCATTATCATTCTCAGAATAATTTGCAAATTTGTAGTCCAGGCACATATTTAAAATTATACCACATCTGATAATTCAAAGTATTTTAAATTTTTAAAAATACAGTGATTAAAAAACTACAGAAAGGAATGCAAGCTCTGTGTCAGATAGTACCCTGTGGTGTATCTGCTTGGGTTCAAATCCTGCCTTTGCAACCCACCAGCTCCTGGCCTGTACGTATCTAACTCCTCCACATCTGCAATCCTGCCTCCAGTAAACAGGGTTAGCAACAGCATGTATGCCTCGTGGGAAGCTGGGAAACCAAATGAATTATTACAATGTTCAGAGTAATGCCAGGTTTATGGTAATCTCAATAAATGTTAGAAAATGTTATTATCAAGGATATATGTGGTTTCAAGGCCACTTAAATTTGCCCAGTAGAGTAAAATAATGGCAAAATTTATAAGGAGATTTTCTCTTCAGCATTAATGAAGATTTCTATTTTAAAAGACATGTAGATTCTTGAGGAAAAAAAAAAAAAACCCTCTGGGAACCAAGGGAAAAACAAGGTTTTAGAGTCAAGATAAATTAGGCCTATAAAATTTTGACTTTTAATTGCAACAACAAAGTAAGTGAATGTCAACACCAAAGGTATTTTTGGCTTAAGTAAATGGGTGGGCAGTAAAACTGTTCATAGAGGAAAATTGAACACAGAAGATTTTATTTATTTCCTTATTGATTGATTCATTTTGCTAGGATGGTTAGGGAATGAAGAAATAATAACCCAGTTTTGGAGTCTCTCGTTTGACATTTTTTTTTTTAATACCAGGAATCAAACTCACAACCTCGTGCTTGCCAGGCACGCACTGTGCTGCTGAGCTCTATTCCCAGCCCCACCCTTCTTTTAACATCCTTTTTTTAATTTAAAAAAAAAAAGTTTTTTGGAGTCCCTCAATTGGAAATGTGTAGTAGGCAGACAGATTTATAAAACTAGAACTCAAAGTAGAGGTCAGGACTAACAAATGTGAAAGTCCTCCTCATATAAACGGTCACTGAAATGGTCAGGGGAGTGGAAAAGACCAGAGAATAGGGAGAGAAAGAAGGGAAGAGTGGAGTCTGAGACTCCAAGAACCAACAACATTTCAGCTACAGGAGAAGGTGGGAAGGCAAAGGAGACATGTCAACAGAGGGAGGAGCACAGGAGATTAGGTTTTGCTCAAAACCAAAGGGAAAGATTTTAAGGAAAGGATCACTTAACATCAAAGGTGGTCAGATGATATAAAGACTAGAGTTCACTGGATTTATTTTTATTTTTGTTTTGTTTTTTTGAGTCAGGGTCTCACTGTGTAGCTCAGGCTGGTCTTGAACTCTGATCAATCCAGCCTCCTGCCTCTGCCTCCTTAGTGCTAGGATTATAAACGTGCACCACCACACCTGGCTGAGTCCATCAGATCAAGCAACAAGGAAGTCACTGATAACACCAGCAGGGGTAGTTTCAGTGCAAAGCTGGGATGGAAGCCAGCTTACCTTGGGAAATGGAGACATAGGACATAGACAATTCAGGTCTTTCAGAATGAAATTAAAGGGAGCAGCCAGATAGGAACATGATACAAAAAGAGGATTTCATCTTAATGTGTAAGAGGCTTAAGTATGGTTTAGTACCAATAGGAAAGAGACAGGGTAGGGGAAAAGTTGAAGATTTGAGAGGATATAAACAATGATGCCAGAGCAGAACTGGCCCTGAGAATGTCAGACGGTATGGGATCCAGACAATATTTGGGAGGACCGTGGACAGAAGGGATTGTCTTCTGTCGTGAGAAGGGAAAAAGGAGAGAAGGAAGTGTAATACAGGCTACTTTGTCAGTAGACTGTTCATTGTCTAGAATTGTTCTAATGAGAAATTTCATAAAAAACACAGTCCTACTTGGTACACAGTAGGTCCTCAAACATTTGCTGAATACTTGCATGTTTACAATCTGTTATAAATACTACAAAGAGGTCTTCGCAGTTCTATGTAAGAAACAACTACTGTTCTGTGCTGACAAACCTTCTGACAAGAACTATCATTTTAGAAAAAAGTATGCCCTATATGGAACAGGAGAAAGTATTTGAAAACCTTATCTGATGAGAAGTTAACATCAAAATATATAAGGAACTCACACAAGTTAATAGCAAAAAAGCAATACACTCATTTACGAAATGGGCCAGCTGCAAATGGTAATGCAGACCTCTAATACCAGCATTGGGGAGGCTGAGGCAGAAAACAGTGTGAAGGTTCCTCAAAAAATTAAAAATGGAACCACAGTGTAATCCAGAAATTCCACTGGAATTGATTCCTTTCTTTTCCAAAAGAAAGGAATCAATATTTTAATAAAATATCTGCACCTCATGTTCATTTTAGTATTATTCATACTAGAACTAATATGGAAACTAACTGTCAATGAATGAATAAATAAAATGTGATATATATATATATATATATACACATATATATGAATGAGTCACCCTTAAAGTAGAAGGAAATACTATTTTTTTTAGCAACATGGATGAACTAGGAGGATATTAAATTAAGTGAATAACCCAGTTACACATAGAAAAAACACTAAATGATCTTACTTGTCTGTGGAATCTAAAAATAATCAAGCTCATCCAAGAATGGACGAACAAATTGCTTTCCGCTTTCTTTTATGAAATATGTCTGCAAATATATCAATATATTTCATATCAGATATGAAGTATATCAACATAAATTTCTTATTTCATTGAAATATACCAAGGAAATATATCAAATATACCAATACTTGGACATTTGTTGTCAGAATCTACAAAATAGTTACAAAACCTTGCACTCCCATGTTCACTGCAGCCTTGCTATGGCCAAGATGTGGAAATAACCTTGACCATCAACAGATGAATGGATTTGAAAAAAATGCAGTACACATCCACAATGAAATTCTATTCAGCCTTTTAAAAAACTAGACAATTTGGTCATTTGTGGCAACACGGATGAATGAAGAGGATATTATGTGAAGTGACATAAGTCAGGCAGAGATAGCCAGCAAACTATAAATTTGCTTAGATGTGGAATTTAAAAGACTCAAACTTACAGAAGCAGAGAGTTGAATGGTGGTTACTAGAGTCTGTGTGGAGTGATGAGATGAAGAGCGGGTGGGGCTTTGGTGAAGGAGTACAAAGTTACAGTCAGATAGGAGTTAAGTTTTTGTGTTCTGTTGCGCAGCCCAGTGAATAGATGGCTACAGTTAACTAAATGTGTATTTCAAAGTGGCTAGGACAGAGTTTTAAATATTCTCACCATAAAAAGATACAAATTTGAAATGAGAGCTACAATTAGCCTGATTTGATCATTAAACAACACATACATGACAAACACCACATTGTACCCCACAAATATGAATTAAAAATAAACTTAAAAAGGAAAATTAAATGGTACTATACAAGTATAGATGTGTGTGTGTGTGTGTGCTCACACTGCATAAACCAAAGGGCTGTGATTAAAGACTTCACTAAAAAGCTTTTCCTAGGTCCTGGAGTAAAATAATTCTCTTGTTCCTGTAAATGCCTGGGTTCTTCTACATGTATGTCTGGAGTAGCTGCCTTGCAAATCAAAGATACAAGAAAGCAAAAGACAGCAGTTCAGTGAAATTTTGCTATGTACTAAGTATTCCTCTAGCTTTTTTTTTTTTTTTTTTTTTTTTTTTTTTGGTACCAGGGGTTGAACTCATGACCTCATACTTGCCAGAAAAGCACTTGTGCCGCTGAGCTAAATCCTCAGCCCTTAACTAGTAAACTCAAAGGCCATGTACAGTAACCAAAGCAGAAACCAGCACTAGATAAGAAGATGGCAGAATGTTTACATTCTGGAGATTAAGAGTGATTGAGCCAATGACACAGCTGGAGTGTAATAAACAGCAGTGTGAAGGCTTTCTTCTTCTGGCTGTCTTGGTTATTCTTATGATAACGATATTACACTGATACCAATTCCTGCAGATGACATAAGTGGCAATTGAAGGCACAGCAATACAGTCAAGCTAGCTCTCATCTCCACAGAAAGGTGTGGGGAAGAACAACAATATGTGCCAGTGAAGGAAGAGACTCCAGGGGGTCGCATATGTAAGGACTGAACTGAGCATCCACGCCGGGACAGTCACCAAGTGGCTCAGATGTGCTGTGTAATGTGATGCTGACTAGTCTGTACCGATATGCTTCATGTTTATGCATCAGCTTGCACTGCATGGCCTCGCACCACTTGTTATATAGCAGGAAACTCAGAAGGAGCAGGATAGGTGAATTAAGAGAAATTGCAGTAAATATTTAAAGCACCATCTTAATTAGTTTGAATGATGAGGTGATTTAGTCTGAAAGCAATATGGTACCATCAGGAAGTTATGGGGCAGATGGGTTTTACATGAATTACTTTAACACAAATACCTCTCAAATTCATTTTGAATTATTACCAGCTGGTACTAATTTAGTTTCTCAAAGGAGGACATGGTAAGTGTTAATAGTTACTGAGTTCCTGGTTGCTTCAGGAAGCCTTCCATTTCAATAATATGACAGTTCACAGTTTTCAATTATATATAATTACAGAGTCTTATTATTTGTTTTATTGGTCTGATGACTGAATTTATCTTTCCACTAATAGAAAGTGTAAATATAATTTATAATTGCTTTATTAATTTAGCCTAAGCCAAAATTTTGGAACCAATTATCTTCCTCGGCAAGCACTATGAACAATCTTTTCTACATATTTTCTTGGGGCTACAACAATTTCTTCCTTGTACATAGAATTTCCAGACATCACTAGTGATGCGTAGTTGCCAATTCCTGTGAACAATAAGATAGATACAATTTTATGTAAACAATGGAGTACTACTCAGTCTTACATACAATTTTAACTAGAAAGAAAATATCACTAAGTAAGTCTATTGTAATGCTTTGCTAGTGATAACACACTAGAAAGAAAGCAAACATGAGAAGTCCAAAATCAATATTATGGGAGTTTTTCATTTCCTTAAGATAAAGTTGTCTTCCCATAAGCAAGATCCTAAGATACAATGCTTGGAAATACAACTGATAAAGAAAAGCCTGATAACTTCTTCTGAAACCAGTAATCGGGTTCTTTTTTTAATTTTAAAATGAAAAAAAGAGTAAAAACAATGATACAGAATTTCAAAATGAAACAGTAGTAGATTAACAATGGTTAACATATCATGTACTGTTACCTTCAAAGTAGTTATTCATATTATAAGATATAGGCATGAAAAAGTGATCACAATGAAACAACAAGTAATCAAGTTTTAAAACAAAAAGACACAAGTTTCTTTGTAGTATTTTCTTTGATAGTATTTGATAGCATTTCCTTTTGCCTCAATCTGTAATCATATTTCAGTCTCTATCTCAAAAATAAATAAATAAAACTTCAGTTTGTTCTCACTTCCCTCCTTTTCCTAATTCTGCTTTTCTCCTCTCCGTGGGGAAACCTCCTCCAAAACAGTTTCACTCCGTACTTCTGCTGTGCCCTCACCTGCTTAACTCCCTCATCCCTTAGAAGCTGTTTTTTCCTAGGAATCAATGAACTGTCTGTCAATGTGCATCAAAGACTCGCTGACTGTCCACAAAGACAGCAGCACAATTCATAACAGCTAAATCTTGGAAGTGGCCTATATGCCTACAACTGATAAATGGATAAAGAAAATGTATTTATACATAATGGAGTACTACTTTGTCATAAAAGATAGACTTCAGTAACTTACACAAAAATGGATGCATCCTGAGATCACAATGTGAAGTTAAATCAGGCACACAAGCTTAAATATCACACAATTTTTCTTATATGAGAAACTAAAAATACAAATAAAGAGTAACAGAAGAGATAAGTAATAGGGAGTAGGTAGGCAGATCTTTTACCAATGAGAAAGGGAGTAAGAGATGGAGAGAAGGAGGAGAGGGGGAGGAAATGAAAAGAGAATTAAGATTTGTTATATACAGGTCCCAACTTCCCATGAGGAATGTGACTGTTATAATTGCAAAAATGCACCACAAAACCAAAAACCAAACAAATGAAACAAAACAAAAACCTGGAAAGAAAGCCAGCAGCTCTTACACCAGCCCTTGTCTCAGCACTGGTACAATGAATGCCTTTTCTACAGCTCTGCTCAGTTTGTTCCTAGGATACAGTTGCATGCATTGGTCTCTTTCTACCAAGATTCTATCCACATTTTGTTCTTTATGCTTTTCTTCTCCTACTCTATCATATACCATGTTTGCATCTTATGTTCGGATGTAATTATCAATAGGAACATCCAAAACAAGACATACTATTTAATTCATATTCCAACCATGAAAGAATATTACACGCGGCAATATTAAACAACATGTACTAAGTGATGTAATAACATAGAAAATGCTCATAGTACAGTGCCTCAAAAAATCAAGATAAAAACTGCATGCAATTTGGTTTCAACTGTATAAAAAAATGAATGGGAAGAAAACTAGAAAGTTCTGTTTCAAAACGTCAACAGTGATTAGCATGGATGAGTGACTTTTTTTCCTTTTTCCTTTAAACATTTTTTGAGATGCAGTCTCACTGTGTAGTTCAGGTTGGTTTTGAACTCACTTATGTAGCCCAGGTTGGGCTTCAACTCAGCAATCCTCTTGCCTCAGGCTCCAAGTGCTGGGACTACAGGCATGTGCCACAGTGCCCAGCTGCCTTCCCTTTAACTTTATGTACTTTCCGAATTTTCTATATTGATATTGTTATACTTTTAGAATCAGAAAAAATGAGTTCAAGGTCATACTGCCAAAGGAAAAACTCCAACCTTCTTTTGATAGAATCTAAGAAAAATCCAGCCCCCAGGGTATCTTTCCAATTTTTTTGTCCTTCAATGTAGTCAGTCGCCCAGCATTCTGTGCTCTGCTGACTCCCTGGTCACTACATTCACTGAACTATACACCGTCATGGTTCTGCCCACCTCTGGTCCAGGCCTCTAATCTCAGCACTCCAAGAGGCTGAGGTGGGAAGATGGCAAGTTTGAGCTCAGCCTGGGCAATGTAGCAACAATCTGTCTCAAAATTTTAAAAAAATTGAAAAAAGGATTAGGGCTGTAGCTCTGTGCCAAGGCCAGAGTTCAGTCCCCAATATTGCCGGGGAGGGGGGTGGGATAAAAAGCAAGCAGGACATTTGCATTCTGAAGACTTCTGTACCATAAACCTTGTAAAGCGGCATGCCTTTTACCCAATCTGTAATGAATATTATTGATAGGAATAATACATGTAAAACTCACTAGACTAGCTAAAACTACATGTGCGAACGCTTGCTTTTGGCTAAACTGCCTCCCAAATTAAGAATTCTTAACAAAAGTTAGATATGTAAAATCTGATTCTAAAATGAAAAATAACAGAAATAGTTTAATTTCATGGAATAGTAATTAGCACTTAGTAGTCAACAGATATTTGTTAAATAAAAGAATAAACTTGTCCCAGGAATTGACTGACTTAATAGAATTCTTCAGAAAATACTTTAAAAAACAGCTTTCTTGAGCCATAATTCACATATCACATATTATATCCATTTAAAGAATTCAGTGACTTTAAGAACACTCAGTATATGAAGCATCACAATTCTTGAACATTTTCATTACTTCCTAAAGAACCCTGGTACCCATTAACAGCCACTCTCCATTTCCTTCCAACCCCTCAGCCCCAAGCAACCAATCATTAATCTACTCTTTAGATTCTAGACATTGTACATACACTGAGTCATAAAATATGTGATCTTTGTGACCAGTTTCTTAGCATGATGTTTTTAAGTTTCACCTATAGTGTGTACCAGTGTTTCATTTCTTTTTACTACCAGATAATATTTCACTCTAAGATGCATCACATTTATTCGTCTATTCAGCAGTTGAAGCCACTAGGGCTGTTTGAACATTTTGGCTATTATGAACAATGATGCTATGAAAACCCAGGTACAAGTTTGTGTGTGTGTGTGTGTGTGTACATGCACGTGTGTGTAGACATCTTTTCATTACTCCTGGGTATATCAGGAGAACTGCTCAGTCATTTGGTAACTGGTTGCCCTTACTAGTTAAGTCCTACCCATCTTTTCACGTTCAAAAAAGGGTATGGAGCTATTAACTCTGGCCGAGAAATTAGGGAAGACTCATTAGAAGAGCTGGTATGTGAGCTAAACTTCGAAGGATTAGTAAGCTGTGACCAGTAGAGAGGAATGACGGCTTAGACATTTTAGCTCTAATAATATTTTGACTTTGTTTACTGTTAAAGTTCATTTTAAAAAGTGGTTCATTGATACTGAATCTTCATCAAGAAAGCATTTTTTTGGCTTTAAAAAAGTTACTTAGTATAGCAAATACTCATAAAATTTGTATTTTAACCAATGAAGTACACAGTACAGTAAGTGGCATTAAGTCCATTCATATTTTTGGTGCAACTCTCATCATTATCCACTATCAGAACATTTTCATCTTGGTGGACTGAAACTGTTTCCATCAAATAGTAACTCCAGGGCTCCTTCCCCTATTCCCTGGAACCACCACTGTACTCCTTGACTACTTCTGGATTGTTTCTCTTTCATTTAATAATAAAGAGGTCCACTGTTGACTAAAGGGATTGTTTCTATATATGAAAGCCTTCTTGCATATATGCTTATTTCAAATTTACATAGTTTATTTTAAGAAAAAGGTAGAAGCTGGGGATGATGGCACACATCTACAATTCCAGCTATGTAGGAAGCTGATACAGGAGGGCTGCAAATTCAAGGCCTGCCTGGACAAGTTAGAGAGACCCTGTCATTCATTCATTCATACAATATAAAGCAAAACAATACAATACAGTGGCTGGGGATGTAGCTCAGTGTTCTGCGGCTTCCAGTTGCATAGAGAGGTGGGGCCTGGGTGGGGGCAAAAAGATGACAGAAAATTGGGCTGGAGAAACAAAAGAGTTTGTATAAACAACATGGTTAACATGGACCTCTTATCTGCAAGCTTCGACAGCCCTGCTAGAGATCTGCCTGATTCTTTTGCATCAAGAACTTGATCCTTTGAGCCATTTTCATGTTTTAGACCCATCAGCAGATTTTGCAACTTTCTTACTTTCACAGATGGCAAGGTTTCTTAAAATATCACTGTCCTCAACGAGGCCATCCACGGCGAGGATTCTGCTTAGGGTCCTCCATGGATCATCCATGTTCTCTTCTGGTACTATTACAATCCTGGAAATGAACTTCATACATTTTGCCATGACCTTGTATTTAAGTCTTCACTCTGCAGGATTCTGTCAATTAGGATCTAGCCAACCCAAAGCCATCTCAAGAAAGCACTTTCTAGCCTCTTTGAAAAGCAGACTGGTAGTACCTCAGATGTTTAATAGTTATTCTATGACAAACAGACTCTCACAAAACTGTAAAACAATTACTGCATAAGCTTTATGTCTATATTTTCCTAGACATATTACTTGGTAGAATTAACTGATTGTACTTATTAATGCTATTGCAAAAAATTCATAGCAAAATGTTCCTAAATTATGAAGGCTAAAAGGAGAAAACTTTCTTTTTAACATTTACCTACTTTACTTGAATATTCTGACATAAATAATTAGCTTGGCCTAATAAAAACTTTGAGATTGGGCTAAAATATTTATCTATTTTTGAAAATTGTGTTTAATATATAACAAAACATTCACCCTCTTCACCATTTTTAAGCTTATTAAGGGATATTAAGCACATATACATTGTTATGCACTATGTCTCTAGAAAAACCAAAATCTGTACCCATTAAACAACCTCCCATCTCCCACCCTCTGGCACCATCACTCTATCCTTCTGTCTCTATGAATCCGACTACGCAGGCTTACCTAAGTAGACACCTAAGTAGAATCAAACAGCATATTTGTCCTTCTGTGACTGGCCTGTTTCACTTTACATTAATGTCCTCAAAGTTCATCATGTGTACGTGTCAGCATTTCTTTCCAAGATTGAGTAATACTACTGCTTGTACTTAACACATTTTGTTTATCTATTTATCATTTGATGGATACTTAGGTTGCAACACTTGAAAATGTTGATATGTCTATTGTAAATATTGATATAAGCATGGGTGTACAAACATCTGGTTAATTTCCTGCTTTTCAATTCTTCTATATACCTACAAGTGGAATCGCTAGATTATATTAAGATTTTTTTTTTTTTTTGTACGGGGATTGAACTCAGGATCTTGCACTTGCCAAGCAGGCACTCTGAAGCTGAACAAAATCCTCGGCAACTAAGATTTTTTTTTTGAGACAGGGTTTCACTTTGCAGTTGGGGCTGGCCTTGAACTCACTTTGTAGCTCAGGCTGGCCTCAAACTCGCAGCAATCCTCCAATCTCAGCTTTGAGCACTGAGATTACAGTTATGCACCATCACACCCAGTCAATTTTGAGATTTTTGAGAAACTGCCGTACTATTTTCTATAACACTTTATAGTCCCTTAACAATCCAAAAAGATTCCAATTTTATCATGTCCTGACACTTATTCTCTTTATTAAAAAACTTGTGAAATAGCCATTCTATTTAATAAATGTGAGGTAGCTGCTGGCTGTGGCTTTGATTTGTATTCTCCAATTGATAACTCATGTTACACATCTTTTCTTGTGCTTTTTGTCCATGTGTACAACTTTTTTGGTGAATTTCTATTTTTAATCTCTGCTCCTTTTTTCATAGGGTTGTTTCGTTGTTGTTGAGTTGACGGAATTCTTTATTCCTTTATGAGATATATGATTTGTAAATATTCTCTCCCCTCCCAAGTGTTGTGTTTTCACTCTTGGCCTAAAACAATTTGAATATAAACAGCATTCTCATCCCTAACACATATGAAGATTTTCCCTGTCCCTGTCCAGTTATAGGCAAAAGTTACTGCAGTTTTCTTAAGGGCTGCACAACAGTTTTAAGCTTAGACCTCTCGATAGGAAATTCAAACTGTTTGTCTGTTAATATAATGAAGAAGCCACATAAAATAATGAAAAAGTCTTGGACTAGCAGGTAGAAATCTTGGGTTTTAAATCTCTATCACTTATTTTTAGTGTGACCATGGGTAACTAATCTTCTTTGTCTTAATTTATTAATTTATAAAGTAGAATACTAATAGTTTCCTTCCTTGCCACATAAATCCTGTGCAATATCAGCCTTTAAAAAAGGGTGGATAAAATGTTTAGGCAGTGCAATTCATAAAAGCCAAGCTATGGAAAAGCCTAGGTTCTTATCAACTGATGACTGGATAAAGAATATGTTTATATAAACACACTGGATTATCAGTCATACAGAAGAAAGAAATCATGTCACTTGCAGGAAAACACATGAAATTGGGCATCCTCATTTTAAGTGAAATAAGCCAGATGTAGAAAGACAAATATCACCTGTCTGCCTAAATATATGTAATCTAAAACAAAAACAATCAAGAGACCTCACGAAAGCAGAGGAGAGACTATTAGGGAAGAGAAAGGAAGGGCAAGGCAGGTAATGGGGGATGAAAATAATCAAAATATATATGTGCGTACAAGCATAACCAAATAAAACTCATTATCTGCATAACATGCACTAAAACAAGAGAAAAAAGGTGAGTAACACTACCTCACTGATTCATTCTCCTATTGCTGTTGTCTTTGAACTAATTCTGCTATTACCTGAAACACTTGTTCTATGTGTAAACAAATTTGCCTATTTGCAACTTCCCATAACTCCACTCACTGACTAACTGAAAGCCGGCTATCTCATGAGGACACTGCTGGTATTGTGACTCTGCATGTAGCTATGTTTGTTTTGCATTCCCATCTTCCACAGCATGGGCACTTTCCTTATTCCTCCTTGCCACCTGCAGATAAGTAGCAGTCAGCTTCAGGCTCACAAGCTTGAGGCACAGGCCGTTTATGTCGTGTTCTAGTTGCCACAGCAAGCTATCTGTTTTCTACTCTCTCCCTTCACCCTAATACCTGTAATCACCCTGGCTACTTTAACACAGACAAATAACCTAACATAGAAGGATCAGAATTCTTTGCCCTACTTCAGTCTAAACACCATTTCAGTAATGCTGACATCCTGGACCCTACCAACTCTCTACACTGCTCTAATGAAGGAATCTTGAGCTTGATATCCTGCACTCTGAGCACAATACCTCCCCCTACCCCAGCTCAATCAAGCACCACACCATCATTTCTTCCACATGACTTTTTTTGACATCATTTCTGAGGACTTCATCCTTTGATCATTCTATATTTCCCTGCTTTAGCTTTCTAGCTTGGTTTCTTTCCTTAAGAAACTTGGACCTTATAACTAAGTCCTTAAATTATTTTCTTTCCCCTCTTTTTTTCTTTCTTTCTTTAAAAAAATTTTTTTTGTACCAGGGATTGAACTTAAGACCTTGCGCTTGCCAGGCAGGTGCTTATGCCACTGAGGTAAATCCCTGGCCCCCCCACTTAATTTTTTTAAACCAACATTCATAATTCCTTTACTTCCTTAAGCTTTCTATCCACCTATAAACATCTAAACCTGATCAATCCTAGCACACATGTTCTCCTACACACAACCTATAAACACTGGTGGAGAGATCTACATGAACATGCATATTGCTGACACTAATATTTTAAAATCTTAGGGCTTTTGAACTTGTCCTTAGTTAGCTTCTTTTCCATTCCTCGTGGAAGCTTCTCTGATCTTTATCATTATAGTAATTTACTTAATCTTTCTTATCGTTCCTGAGAAAGCTAAAGGTGTGTGTAAGCTGAGAATTCTCTTCAACTCCAGCCTGGAGCCAACTTATTGCCTCATGTAAGTTACTCCCCTGCTTCAGGCTCTCTAGATACACGATGGACACAAGTCTAAAGTCCTAGAAGTGACCATTTCCTCTTCTTCTGCTTATCCAGCAGCAATAACACACCTCTACCCCCGGTATTCTCAATGTACTATGCTGCTTCACATTGTCATTGTGTCCTACTCCAGCTAGACTTAAAAAAACCCAAAAAACTTTGCTAAGGAGTTCTGTTCCGTGATACTTTTCCTGGCTGCTCCCCTTTCATAAAGAAAAAAACAGGCTAAACATTTCCTCCTTTTCTTATTACTGCAGTTTTTATACTGTATAATAATTTTTCATAAAGGTACATTTTTTTTGAGACAGGATCTCACTATGTATACTTCAAGCTGGCCTTTGACCCGCTATGTAGTCAGGCTGACCTCACACGCACAATGACCCTCCTGCCTTGGCCTCCCAAGTGCTGGGCTTACAGGTATGCACCATCACACCTGGCTCATAAAGGTCATAATTAGAAGGACAAATTTGCTGTGAAATTTCTGGTAGAAATAAAAACTATAAACATTGAATGTGAGGAATCATAGAGAGACAGTGGGCAATTTTTTTCATTTATTTATCATATAAGCAACATAATAAAGACAGAGAATGCATAGTAAAGGATTAGAGGGAAACAAGTGGCTATAAGCTATGTCTATAGTACAGCCTATGCAGAGTCTGCCAAAAAATGTGTACACAATTCAGGTAAGGAAAATTATATAAATATTTTAATACATATAAAATTAATATAAGTTAACTTATGTTCCTCAGTCAGACATCATACCTCCACATCTTGTCACTACTGTTTTCTTTTCCTGAAGCGTGCACGCATCTTTTTTGGCAGACTCTGTACTTTTCCATCTGACTTCCACAGGTATCTAATTTGGGAATTTCTATGTATTTATCATTCTCAGCAAATGAACAACAGATCCTCACCCCAAATATGTGCATGTTTTTCAATAAATATTTATAGAATGCCTGCTGTGCAAGGCTTAGTGATATGAAAGTGAATCTTAACTATTAGCATAAAATGACATTAATGATATTTTTACAAGATACAAAACATTGTGTTTGTTACCTTTCCTGTATGCTTATCTTGAGGCAACTGTAAGGGGCCTCGTCTGTTAACCTCTCTTGGAATAGTCTCCATATGACTGGAGAAAAGCCATACTATATGTACTTATCTATTATTTTTCTAAGACATAAAATTGAAAAAGCAGACAATACAAAATCTGAGAAGCCACAGAGACTGATATTAAAAGTGTCCCATGGAGACAGCATATGTCCTCACTCAGCTCTTCCTAGCTGACTTTCCACGTCTCTTTGTGTTTCTATTTCCTCCGGTAGAAAATAAGCATAATTACAGCAATAACAATGATAATGATACCAGTGATAGTAATGACGCAATAATAGCATTTCCTGATAAGATTATCTTAAAGATTAATACAAAGGCTGGGAAAGTACTTAAAATAAATCTTAGGTACTAGATTTACAGCTTTTGTAATGAAATGAATTTATAATTGATCTTATTTCTTTTTTTTCTTTTTTTGGTTTTTTGAGACAGGGCCTTGCTATACAGTTCAGGCTAGCCTTGAACTCACTATGTAGCCTAGGCTGGCCTCAAACTCATGGTGATCCTCCTGTCTCAGCTCCCCTAGTGCAAGGATTACTGTTGTGCACTACCATGCCCAGCTGTTGATCCCATTTCTGGCCAGGGTATGAAGAATCTGTTTTGTTTTGGCACATGGGCTTGCTATGTGGCCCAGGTGGGTCTCAAATTCATGAATTCAAATGGATCCTCCCAACCTTTGGCTTCCCAAGTACCTGGGATACATGTGTGTGTCATCACATCTGGCTCATTATTTTAAAATATTTATCTCTATAATGCATAATTGACAAATAAACATTGTATATTGTTATGGCTGGGATCCATTAAAAGTTTCACTGACGGGCTTTTGGCAAGTAATTGAGTCAGAAGGCTCTAACTTTACCAATGGATTCATTATTAGTTAGATGAAGTGGTAAAACAGGAGATGAAGCCTAGTTGAAGCGTGGATCACATCAGGGAAGAACACTGAGGCCTACAGCTAGTCTCTTTGCTATAGGCTCTTTCCATCTTTCTCTGCTTCCTGGCTCTCTGGGGTGAAGAGCTTTCCCCTGCCACTCCCTTCCACCATGATGCTCTGCCTGACTTCAGGGCCAGAAACAACAGAGCTAGCCAAACACTGACTGCTTCAACCTTTGAAACAATGAGCCAAAACAAATCTTTGCTTTTTTTTTTCAGTACCAAGATGAAATCCAGGGCCTTGCACATGCTAGGTAAGTACTCAATCACTGAGCAACACGCCAGCCCTTTTTATGTTTTTTAAATTTTGAAACAGGGCTCCACTAAGTCACCTCAGCTGGCCTTGAACCTGTGATCCTCCTGTCTCGGGTTCCCAACTGTTGGGTATACAGGCACATGTGCACCACACCTGGCTCAACTCTTTCCTTCTTTAAATTGTTTTTCTTGGGGCTGGGGATTTAGCTCAGCAGCATAAGCGCCTGCCTGGCAAGCATGAGGTCACAAGTTTGATCCCTGGTACAAAAAACAAAAACAAAAAAACAACCCAACCAAAAAAACCCAAATGCATTGTTTTTCTCAGGTATTCAGTCACAGTGATGGAAAGCTAACACATACATATATATTTTCTAGTGTACAGCATAGTTTTAATGTGAAATGGTCACATTAGGCTAATTAATGTATTCATCTACTTGCATACTTATTTTTTGCTGTTAGAACATTTATGATCTAATCTCAGCAATTAACCAATGAATAATACATTAACTATAATCATTATGATGCACAATGGATCTCTGGAATTTATCCAACAGAAACTTTGTTTCTTTTGACCAAACAGTTCTTTATCCCTCTGGTCCTCAGCAGCTGGCAAGCACCACTCTATTTTCTGCTTCAGCGAGTTTGCCTTTTCCACATTCCAGGTGTAAGTGAGACTGTGCAGTATTTGTCTTTCTGTGCTTGGTTTATCTCATGCACTATAATGTTCTCCAGGTTCATTCACCTGGTTACAAATAACAGAATTCCCCCCCCCCCGCCCACACACACACTTTTTAAAAGATTGAATAGTGTTCTCTTTGATATACCACACTTCTAAAAATCCATTCATCAGCTTATGGACGGTTGTTTCAATATCTTGGCTTTTGTGAATCATGCTTCAACGAACATGTAAATGCAGATATCTTTCCCATATACTGATTTTATTTCCTTTGGATAAATATCCAGAAGTGGATTGCTGTATACAAGGTATAAAGAATTCTGGGCTGAGGATTTAGCTAAGCGGCAAGCATGCAGTTGTGAGTTAGATTCCCAGTACAAAAAAAAAAAAAAAGAATTCTGTACTATTGGGTCAAAAAACATTTATATTCTCTAATTTGTGATTTTTTCATCTAAAAAATCAGTCTAATACAACAAAGATCTTAAAAGCTGCATGCATAATTCAATAATTATTGTCTAAGTGTTAATCCTAAATAATAATGGATGTGCTCCAAATTCGGCAATAAGTATGCTTTTTATAGTGTATTTATAAGTATTACTTAAAAATGAAGAATAAAAATTACTTCAAAAGGAGCTTTGTGCAATAAATCATGAAAATTAATGCAACAAAATGATATGCATCTATTTGAAATATTTTGTAATTGAATATTTAGTGATACAGAAAATTCATTAAATGAAAAATGTGTCAATGTATGATCTCATTCTGGTTTAAAAAAAGATCCGTGAAGACTGTGGGTACATGTGTATCTACATATGTGGGGATCAACAGAAGCTAATAGGTAATATACTAAAGTATTAGTAAAAATAATTATCTTAGGATGGAGCATGTATGGTCAGTTTTTGTTCTTTTTGAACTTTTATTTTTTCTATAAGACTCTATATTACTTTTGCAATAAGGAAAAATTTACTAAAAAGGAGGATACAAAGTGCAGTGAATTAAAATCTTAAAAACATAGAGATGTTCTCCAGCCAGGAAAAAAAAAAGAAAGAAAAAGGAAAGAAATCCTCTTAGCTTGTTTACAAAGTAAAAAATATCCAATAAACAGATGTGCTCATTAGTTTCCTGGACACTCCCTAAATTCACATGTGTTTTTGCCAGAAGTTCATGTGAAACTCAGAAAACTATTTTCCCTATGAGTACAAGGGGAAAAAAAGATGAACAAAGGGCAAACTGAAAAATCTCAAAATATGTAGGAGAAATTTCTTCTTAATATTTACTTAAGCAGACCAGTAGCTGGGGGTTTAGCTCAGTGGCTTAAGTGCCTGCCTGGCAAGCACAAGGTTGTGAGTTCAATCCCTGGAACCAAAAAAAAAAAAAGTCTCTGCATTTAAGCAGACCAGAATCAAATCCATCTTAACAATCTCAATAATTCTCAAAAAATGATTTGACTGCTTTACAACGGAAGACCCCTAAAAAGATTTAACTTCAAGATTCCATCTCTCCAAAGGCATCCCAAAATCTCTATTAGGTAATATTACTTCAGTGTAGACCTCTCTTAATTGTACAATGTATTTCTCAAATGTCATACGGTACGTGAGGTCATAATTTATTACCAATAAGCATCTTTCAGTTTTCATTAATTTTCTTACCTCTTCATTGGACAAAACTCAGGAAAAGCTGGATTCCTCTAAACTTAATTTTAACTAATAATCTGTACAAGGGCAAAATGGTCTAAGGAAATTCTAAATGCAAAATAAGCAAGATGTATGGTTTCAACAGATGAGAATGTAAAAAAAGCCACACACCACCATAAATGTGTCTCCAACCACTTACCAGGCTGTCAACTTAAATGTGGTATGTTAAGCACACAACTTAAAACTCTTCATAGCCTCTATTACCATATGCAAAATTTCCCTTAAACAAAACCAAACCAAAAATTTTCTTGACATTCTAACTACTGTTGTGACATCAAGACACTGACCACAGCACATCGGTCTATTAACATGAGAAACCTGAGTTAAGTTTCTCGTTAGTTCCGGCCTCGGTTATTTTAATACTCTCCTAATTTGTCTCTCCATCTTTAATCTATTACCACTTGAGTCCAAATAGCATCAGCCTGAAAATCATCTTAAATATCATTTTAATTACATTACAACTCAGTTCAAAAACCTTAGATTAAATTTTACCTAATGAACAATGGAAAGCAAACTCTTTCTAAAGGCATTCAAAGCCCTTTTCTAATCTTATCTTCTGCTTCTGTTCAAAGTGGACTCTGCAATCACGCTGATCTAGCACCAACTCTATTAATGTCTTGCTCAAGCCGTCCTCCCACTTTGCCTTCTTGTCAATGCAAATGCATTCTTTCAGTGTGCTCAACCGAAATGCTAATATGGTTTTCAGTAACCTTTATGGCTGTAAATAAACTCTTTTCCTTTAAAATTTCAACACTTACACAGTGTCAGACCTGCCCATTAGCCAGTAATTCATACTGTCTCCTACTGTCAAACAATTATACACCTATGATCTACTTCAATTAAGTAAAGATACTGCCCTTGTGGGCCCTTACATTTGCTGTAATTATAGCACCTGACAGAAATACATGGCAAATGCTCGATGTTTGGTGAACAGTGAACCACGTGCTTTTTTAGTTTTTATACAAAGCATACTCTATACAAAGCACGCGCGCGCGTGTGTATCTGTGCAATTTTCTACATGTTTCTAAGACTTTTTTCTAACAAAACAAATATTACTTTATATTATTTTATATAAGTTCATGTATGGGGGTTCCTAAGATCACCCTTGTGTTTACTGATCCTCAAGAAGGACTCATAGGATTCAACACATAGTTGTACTCATGGCTCGGATTACTACAGCAGTTGAACATAAAACAGAATCAGTACACAATTTCTCTAGCATCAAATTGTGACACCATCTACTAGGGAAACCTTTCAGAGACTTTGTGCTTTTTTATTATGACTGGTCACCTAGACACACTCTCAGAAGGTGTTTGGCATGAACCACACTGCAACATAGGCATAGTGAGCCATCTGTCACTTTGGTAAAGTTTCATGTCATACATAGAACATTTCACCATCCAGGTTTCCAGACAGAAGCCAAGGGCAAGCTGGTAAATAAAAGGCTTTCTTGAGCCTATTTTGCTAATTTTTTTACATGTAATTCATTTCATATTTTCATGGGAGACATGTTACAGTTTGACTATCTCTGATTTAAGAGTTTCCTACAGTAATTTTGATAAGAATTCAAATCTAACAGAGATATGCTGCCAGGGTAGGTATTCACTAGTTAACAGTTGTGCAATTTTGAAATAATTCACTTCCTTTTGCTATTCTAGGTTTTCTTTTTTCTTCTTTTTTCCTTGTAAAATGGGGTATTGTATCTTTCTTAAATCAACATTTTTGTACTTTGTCAAGTTAAAAGAATTAAACATAACATCTAAAGCAAACAGCTATTGTTGAACCAATTTTTTTTGTCTCTTCTCCTTAAATACTATCTGGGTGCCAAAGCACTGTTAAGTGATTCAAGTACAACATCCTTCTAGATCCTCAAAGCAATACCATATGCCTGTGAATGTTTCAATTTTACAGGTTTTAGCTTTAAAAGCCTAAGTACCCTATGCAATTTTACCATGGTGGGATTAGGATTTAGACTCAGAGCGATTTGTTATCATTTGGATTTGGAAGGACTCCCAAAGGCTTTTGTGCTGAACGTTTGGTCCCCATCTGGGGTACAATTGGGAGATGATGGAAACTTAGGAGGTGAGGCCTGGCTGAAAGAGTGTCACTTGGGGGATGCCACTGAAGGCGACATTTTGTTCCTGGACACTCCTGCTTTCTCTGCTGTTGGCCGTTACATGAACAGTTCTGCTCCACCACACATTCTCTGGCATGATGTTCAGCCTTGTGTCAGGCCCAAGGAATGATGTTCAGCCTTAGACTGAAACCTCCAAAACTATGAGCCAAAATATGCGGTATGATCAAAAACGAATGTTTAAATTTAAAAAAATCATCACAGTAAAAGGTGCATTCCACTAATACCACTCAAAATATTTCTTTTTGCTTCGAACAGTATATCATCATTTTTGTCACTTTCCGGAAATCCTTTTGTGATTGTCTTTAGTTACACTGCTGTGGCTACCCTGGTACCCTGATTCAATTCAGAATGTTTACCTTTTACGGTCATTTTTACTTTGGGGAACAGCCAAAAGTTGCATGTTGCCAGATCTGGTGAATATGGTGGATGAGAACACACCATATTTTTATGATGCCTGTCTTTGTGCTGGATGGCACTCAGCAGCTGCCTTGATCATACTTTTGGTCACATCTTGTAAGACACTCAAGAAAGAGGACTTCCATAACTGCATCAGAAAGTAACCAAAATGGTGGGGTAAGTGTGTTCAATGCAAAAGGGAGTATTTTGAGGGGGATTAGTGGCATTGTGTGTCTGTGTTTTTTACTGTACTAAGTTTTAAAATTTATACGTTCATCATGTTTTGATAACCCTATGAAAATCTTTCCTACTTTAAGCGCAGGTATTTTTTCAATAGTGACAAAAAGCTGGCTAATACACCAGACCCTTGCTCTGGGCTTTACACTTACTCTCTATCCCATTTCAAAGGCACATGGTCCTTACTATGAATCATTTCCCTCAAACCTCAGCACCCTTTTGTTTGCCTGGCGATACAAAGCACCATTCTTAACCTCTTTTGCCTTGATTAAAGCCAGATTTTAATTGTAAGAGAAAGGGGTAAGTTTAACTTTTTCACTTCCTAGTCTTTGAAGACCACAGATCAAGTTATATCCCTTGTACCTTAAAACCCTTAGGAAGTTGCCTATTCAGAAGCCTTTCACCATAGCGCACATTTTTCCTTTATCTGGAATCATCTTGTTTGAAGTTAGATCTGTATCAGAACCATGGCACTATACATATCAGCTGGGAAAGTTAGTGATGCTTCCAATGCCTCAATTTATTTGCCCCAAAATGTGGATTCCCTATCCCATGCTATGAGAATTAAATAAAAGAGTATATTTAAAAGGCCCAGTGGATATGTTTGCTGAATAAATGATTGCCTGAAATGGCTGAGTAACTGACATGTGGGAAGTAGGCTGGGTCAGCGAAAAGGAGTGCAGAGCAGACAAGTGTCCTAACCACCAGGTGTCACCACTGGGTCGGGAGCCCTGGTCTAACTGCTTCAGGTGGGGAGTATGGCCCTGTAACAACTAACAGTCTAACCCTCAGGTAGTTCAGTCACCTTCTCTTACCAAGTGACATTCAGAATTGATTTACGCTTTTCAAGATCTTAAGCACAGCATTACTTCACATCATTTGTTTTCTTACATGTGTGTTAAAATGATTGCATGAGATTACCTAAATATCTATAGATTGGTCATCAGTTTAACTTTTAAAATTACCCTGAATAGACTTTTTCTTTAAAAATTTCAAGAATAGTGCCTAATACTAGCCAACAAGACATTTTCCGGCTTCTATAGCTTTCTGTAGGGCCTCGGTGGGCAATTTTATGGCCTACTGATATTGATGGGCCCAACCAACCCATTGACACTATTTCCTTTATTAGTGGGATGACAGATAAAAAGAAATCAGAATATTTTTAGCACAAAAACACAGTCAGTGATCAGTATATATAGAGAAAAGCAAAATAAGAACTATTAATCTTTTTCTTTAGTCTGATGAACTCAAAAGTTCATTAAAAACAATTCTTTAAATTTTCTATTTTCTTGACAAGAAAATCACATTAGGGCAAATCTGTCAACCTGGGAATAGCCCTGCAATTGCTCAACACGGATCACACCTGGCGGCGTTCTGTAACCTGCCAAGGTTTCTTCCTGGAGAGTACCTAGGGCTGAATTCGAAATGAGGGCAAGGCGTGGGCACCTTCTGTCGTTCTAAGTCCTCCACACTGAGACCCATTAGTGGCCACGTCAAGAGGTTAATTCAGTAAGAGCCCCTAGCTGGAGACAGAGCTCTCTCATGGCACAGACTGAGTGAGCCTCATCTGCTAGAACATCGGGCTCAAGTCAAGCTGACCAGGCCAGCCCAGCCCCATCCTGGGCGCCTAAGCCAGGCGCAGAGGGAGTTACGCCACGCACAGATGGTTCAGTGTGGGCGCTCTATTCGAGCGGTTGGGGTTATTTCTGTCTTTAACAAAAGCTCAGGTTCCACTTTATATCTCACATATATGAGGATGTCTTATGGGAAACCAGATGCATCCTCTCCACCATGGCCACTGCTACCATTCCGGGGAAATTGGGTGGAAAGAGCAAGCAGCAGGAACCATCTGGAAGTCACCAGCGCTAGAGCCGCGGGCAGCCCTGACGAACCCATCTGCCAAGCACTTTGTGCAGATCAATGCACTCCTGACCGACTGACCCTACAGGGGTCCCTGAGGACGACAAGCTCCGGGGCTGGGCGCGCTGCTGCAAAGGGGCCGACGCGAGGGGCGCTGCCCAGCCCACGAGCCCGGCGAGGGCGCAGCAGCTCGGGAGGGGCGGCGCGCGGTACCTGGACGACTCCGCGGTGAAGCTGCCGCCGTCCAGCAGCCGCATCTTGCAGAAGAGGACCCCATTGACGAAGGGCACCGAGGAGAGCTCCTCGAGCTCGAAGTCCACCTTAAACTTAAACTTCTTCTTCTTCATCATCGTGAGAGCCAGGCGCCGGCGAGCGGACAGCGCGGGCGGGCGCCGCCGCCTCAGCTCGGCCGAGCCCCGGATCCGCCCAGCCCCATGGTCCGGGCCGCGAGCTCCGCGCGGGGGTGCGGCCGGGGGGCGCCGCGGGCCGGCCGGGGCCGGGGCTGTGGCCGGGAGCGGGGCCGGGGCCGCTGCCGTCGCCTCTCGCAGCAGCCCGGGCTGGGGCGCGGCGGCGGCGGCGCGGACCCCGGCCGCACGCGGGGAGCGGTCGCTCTGCAGCTCGACCGCGGAGTGGGCGCCCTCTCGGTGCGCGCTCGTCGCCGCCGCCGCCTCCCGTCTGCGAGCGGAGAACGGGGAAGCGGAGAGAACCGTGGCGGCCCCGGCGGCTCGGCGCGGGGCGCCCCCAGCTGCCGCAGTCGGCAGTGTACCGCGGGGCGGAAGCGGGAGTCACGGGAGGGCGGGGCAACTGGGGGCGGGAGGGCGTCTGGCTGGGGAAACTAACGCACAGCGGCGGTTAGCAACGAGTCACGCCTCTCGGGTTAAAAAAAGACAAACGCGGCGAAAAAAGCTTCCTTCAGCAGCTTCCTCTGAGCCTTTCCTTTCAGCTTTCTTGCACCGCCTCTCTCCTCCCCTTTCTAGTGATTTCTTTCCCTGGATTTTGGTTTAACAATGCAAACGGGTTGTACTAGGTTGTTTGGGTCAAACAGATCCCAGAACTAGAATTTCCTTTACTAAATTCATGAGACTTCAAATGTAAAATGAAAGTAAGATAGAAAAAAAAGAAAGGAATTAAAGTGCTGAGGGCCAACCGAGTGCCTATGCAAGGCACTGCTCAGGCAGTGTCTCATGTTGACACCCTTTCTAATCTTTGTCACCCAGGATAAAAGATAATAGAGCACAGAGCAAAGTAAAAATATCTTCCCTTTTAATAACTTGTCTATATAAAGAACTGAAACGCTTAAATGCAAAATTTGCAGGGCAGGCTTTAAAAAAAAAATCTCCCTAGATGAATAGCAGTTACTTGCTTTCTGTAGGCATATGCACGATCTACTGTTCAATGTGTATGACTTAGTTTCATAATGTTCATGTTTTATTTGTTCACTTTGCAAGTACTGGGGATTGAACCCAGGGCTCATGCATGCGTTTGCCAAAAGAGCTACACCCCAGAGGCCAACCTTGCACTTTTGCTTTGAGACAAAGTCTTATTAAATTTTCCAGGCTGGCCTCAAACTTGTGATTCTCAGGCTTTAGCCTCTCAGGCAGCTGGGTCTACAGGCATGTGCCATAGGCCCGTTTGTCTTGTTAAAGTCTGGTCTTTTTAACTCAAAGGAGTCTCTTGCACTAATTTTTGAAAAGACAATTGAAAAGATTCTCACTCATTTATTCGTATAAAAGTATATATTAACTGCCTAAAATGTTGATCACTAGCCAGAGTAGAACCAGTGATCAACAAATAATAATTGCCTGTAAGAATTTTGCCATCTAGTGAAGAAGATATTTTTTTGCTTTATCATAACAAAAAACAAAACAAAAACCACGTAACATCAAGCTAAGCAGAACACAGAAGAGTAGGCAATGAATTAAAGCGAACCAATTTTCTGGATTTCAAAGAATATGTAGAATTTGGGACAACATGGGGAAAGGTGTTGCAGGTGAAGGAAAGAGGAGAAATAAAAAACCAGAAGCAGGTTTTAGTTGGAAAGATTTGGTACCGGATGAAGCTTGAGGAATGTAGTTTGGACAACTGGGAAACAGAAGCAGGGCAAGTTGAAATGGAGGAGACAGTGAGTCTATCTAAAATGCTTGGGGCAGGGAGAGAGCTCCAGGGACGGGACAGGGCAGCGCAGGAGAAGGCAGGAAAAGGAAGATCGGAGCCTTAGCTGTTGTCTGTTGCTAAGATTGAAAATATGCGCTTGGGAATTGTGGTATTCGTTGATGGATGGAGCTCAAAAGGCAGATAAAATGAGTTGCTCTGAAGAATATTTAATGGATAGTTGAAGGAAGAAGCAGTTTTGAAGATTCCCAAGAATGAGCTGTCAGAGAGACGGTAGATGGAGAGATGGTCAAGAAATGGCCTTTGAAGCCAAGAGAGAATTCAACCATTTAACATTCTTAGTTACTAAGACTTACTGTGTGCCAGACACTGTGCTGGGTACTGGATGTAAATGAACAAGACACACAGGCATAGAAATGTGTGGAAGAAAACATGCAAGCAAGTCAGAAAGAGGAGGGAGAGAGGGAAAGAACGAGAAGTGAACAAAATATGATCTATGAGTGGGCAGAGAAGCTGGTTTCAAAAAAGTGCTAATGAGCAAGTGCAGGGGATTTGGAAGGAAGCTACAGAATTGATAATCTAGGTTATTAGTGGTCTCAGCAAGAGAAATCTTGCTAAATGATAGTGGCAAAGAAAGAATGAAATGGCTTAGGTAGTGAATGAAAGGTAGTAATAATGAGTGGTGGGTGGCTAGAAAAATATTTTTCATGACTTTTGTCAGTGAATAAAAAGAGAAAACTATAGCTGCAGGAGATATTCAGGAATAATTCAATATTTATTGAGTGCCTGTTCTGTGCCAAGCACCTTAATAGTTCTTATAGACCTGAGCTGCCGTCCCAGCCCTAGATCTTATGATCTATTGGAAGACACAGATAAGTAAGCAGACAATTGCAGTACAATATAAAATTGAGTGCTATCGATTATACAAATAGAGATTTCTGTGGGAGAATATAACACCATTTATCTAGGTTAAGTAGGTTTATGAAAGGCTTTCTGGGTAAGTGGCATTTGAGCTGAGGCTTGAGTGATGAGAATGGGGGTGGACAGCTATATTTCTATTCTGTGCATGCAGAAGCTCAGAGGAAGAGAGACCGTTTTGCAGAGGGAACTGAAATTAGTTTTGTCTGGCTGCAATTTAAAGTGGGGTGTGATGAAAGGGGTATAGATGGAAGCCACTGAAGTTTTAAAACAGAAGTGTATATTCAGATTTGTATTTTATAAACATCTCCAGCTATAGTAAAACTGAAAGATGGTTGATAGTCTGGTACTCTTTTTTAGAGTCACAATTCAATTATTAGACATTTGGTGTACGTCAGGATCAAGGCAGACACAGACATCATATTCAAAAGGGTTCACATGAGGAAAATTTAATGAAAAGATTATGAGGAGGGCAGGTGTCAGAGCCCCACAGTTTGCCAGGGAGTTGGAAGGAGGCAGGGATAAATAGCCTGATTCCCCTTACCTTCTAATTTCTGACCCATCTGTGCCTCTGTGATCCGACCAAAGCAGAGAGCAACAGAGATCGAAAGATGTGGTTCCTCGAGAACAGTGTCATAAACACACGATGGTGAGAAGAGATGAAAATGAAGGGATAGAAAACTACTAGCTACACATCTAGATTTGGTAGAAATCCAGAAACAAGGGAATTTCATACAACACTTCAGTGCTTCTGAAATCCTTGGAAGGGGTGGATATGAATTCCAAATCATATCATTTAGGATAAACCTAAATGGTCCTCCTTTACTTCCTGGCATATAGAAGTTTACCTTTTCCAGTATACTTGTAGTTAGGTAGTTCTGGGCAATATGTGAGAAGTAATGTGTCACTTCAAAATGAGGCAGAGATAAGCCTTTGAACAAATCTTCCTTGCCATGATAGTTATGGAGGAGGCCTTGGGTTAAAATGTATTATTCACAAAATCGAAACAGTTGTTTTCTGAGTGATCACATGGGGGAACAGTGGCTCCTGTCTGCAGTAAAGACTTTAGAATGAGAAACATATAGTATTGGGACACTGAAATGTGGGGATTACTTATCACTACAGCACATAGCTAGCTTATTCTGACTAGAATGTAACTGAGATAGGAAGGTGACAGCAGACACTGGTATGACAGCTACCACCACCAGTGGCTCTCATAACATTGAAGGTTATAAGGAGTCTGCATGTTACACACATGTCATTACATTTGGCTTCCAGGTGGTCATGAATGCAGGAAGACAGCCTTGATTCACTTGTGCCCATTTAAAAATGAATACAACTTGGGGCTGGGGATTTAGCTCAGCAGCATAAGCACCTGCCTTGCAAGTGCACGATTGTGAGTTCAATCCCCAGTACCAAAAAAAAAAAAAAAAAAAAAAAAATGAATACAACTTGTTGGCAGAACTTATTTCTATCCAGAACTCGAGTGGCAAGGGAGTCAGAGGAAGGTAATTTTCAGCTTTCCAACTTCTTTTAATAGGGTAGTGAAGTGAAGTTGAAGTAGCAGGTTTCAGTATTTACCCAGACCTATGATGTAAGTTCCTAAAAGGCAAGTGTGGTTTGCTAATCCTCCTTTTATCTTTTGTATCTAGTCTGACACCTGACATTACTGTATGTTCTATAAAACTTTCTGAAATGATCTGAATTTATGGATGAACCCTAAGTGTTTTACCTCTCAAATGAAATTGCAAGACATGTGCCAAGACTACTTGCTGTGAATAATTCCACAGTTCTTTTTTTTTTTTTTTTTTGTCTTTTTCCTTTTTATCAGTACCGGGGATTGAACTCATGACTGCCTACTTGCAGGGCAGGCTGAGCTAAATCTCCAGCCCCTACAGTTCTTATAATACTAGTATGTCTTCTTCAAGGACATTTCCTGGAAGATGCACACTCCTATTGTATTTAAATGCCAACAGTCAGTGCAGCATGAACAAAAATGATAGCATCAATTCAGGGCATGGCCCACAGAAACCTCCCACATGTGGTTCTCCTTCAGGTCTTGTACATGCTGTCTGGATTTTGATATCAAGAAAAAGGATGGATTCCTAAGTGGCCATGTGGCAAAAGATCCTCCTTTGCCCTGATCAGGAATCCTGACCAAAAGCACCTATGCTGAACTGTTATGTGAACAAGAAGTGAACTTTTATTGTGATATGTTTGAGGGTTTTGTTTTGTTTTGCCACAACAGCTAACATTTCTCTAAATGGTAATAGAAATTGGTAGGGAGCTATTGTAAAGATTTTAAACTAGTCAGGCAAGCAGGAGACAAGTAAACTTACTGGAGACTGAAAATAGGAACCATGGAAATACGTCTTAGTTCATTTTCTATTGCTAATAGCAGCATAAGCACCTGCACAGAACCACAGACTGAGTATGTTATAAAGAAAAGAGGTTTATTTTGACTCATGATTCTGGTTCAAGACTGAGATGCTAGCCAGGGATATAGTTCAGTGGCATAGGCACCTGTCTGGCAAGTGCAAGGTCCTAAATTTGATTCCTGGCACCAAAATAAATAAATAAATAAAAAGACGGAGGTGCTTCATGTGGTGATGGCCTTCTATTGACTGAATCTCTCTCAGTGTAATGTGGAGAGAGTCATACAATTTGAGAGAGATCTAGATACACTGGCTTTTATGGCAAAATCACTCTTGAAATAGTTACTAAACCCACTAACACATTACAGTGGATCCTTGATTTATGAACTCAATTTGTTCTCCAGGGCGGTAATAGCTCAAGTTGTGAATTGAAGGCTCAGGTTCCTCTATATAGCCTTGAAAGGCTCTCTGCTGTACACAGGCAGATCTCAGTGTCCTTAGTGAGACCTTGACTCAGGATTTGTCCATTAACTCCATACAGGAAAGGATGTTGTAATATTCCTTTCAGAACTCGTGAAGGGTTAAATCTGTATTTGAGACCATCTGAAAACACAATCAGCCAGCATTCGGGTTGTAACTCAAGACTTTGGTTGTATGTTAAAACTGAAATTCTGGTCATAACCGAAGTTCATATGCCAGGTTGGTCGAAATTTGAGGGTCCACTTGCATGAATAAATCAATCTACTCAAGAGAGCAGAGTTCTAATAACCTTTTAAAGGTCTCAACTGTTAATACCTTTCATAGGCGTTAGATTTCATACAAATTATGGGGATTTGAATCAAACCTTAGCACAAGACATTTGGTAAGTATTGCCTACAATGATATAGAAGGAAAATAAGATGCCTACAAAGTTCATAGCTCTAGAATAAGTTGGAACATGGAATATTAGCAGCTTATGTTTCCTGGTTGCTTTTAGCAAGATTAGAAACAAGAGATGAGCTCATGCAATAATTAGGTTTTCAAGCACGAATGAAAAAGAGAAGATAGAGAATTCAGAAACATGCAGCCTCAAGGGGTTGGAAAACCTGACTGCTCTACAATTCAAAGGATAGAAAATAATATTGAAAAGCTTTTGAGCAATAAGGGTCCATTAAGACTCAGCCATTCAGCAAAGATTAGATTTAGGATGTGGTTTCACATTATAGTCTGATCACCTGCAAGTAACCACTATAAATCGAGATAAAGAGAGGCACAGGAGTGAAGATGCAAAGAATAAAATCAGGATCTGGAGTTATCTGTAGGAAACTTTAGTGCTACTGGTGTATGGAACTGCCAGAAAGCAAACCAATTAGAAGAGTTTTTAGTTAACAGAGGGATTGACCATGAAAGAATCATGAGCCTGTTTTAAATGCTGTCCTTGTCCCAAGGATGTTGTGCTCCCCAAAACCCACTTCAAATGTGGGTTTAGAGGAAAAGCTTCCAGAAAGCAAAGTCAGTGACTGGAAGTTGGTTAGCAAATGGGATCTAATTGAGGAAATTCTTCCCCACTAGTACAGGACCATCATAATATGTCCTGGCAGAATTTAATCTTTGTTGTTGTTATTTTTTTAGCATTTAATCTTTGTAGTAGGCCAGTGTCTTCCTTTATGCCCTTCCCTACCTGAAAGTATTTTCTGCAACACATTTGATCCTTTTTTTTTTTTTTTTGTCTTTTTCAGACACGTTTCACTATGTGGTTCATTATGGTCTTGAACTCATTTCGTAGCCCAGGTTGGCCTTAAACTCACAGCAATCCTGCTGCCTTTGCCTTCTGAGTGCTGAGATACAGACATACACCACCACACCTAGCTTGATCCATCGCTGTATACTGGATATAACAGGAAAGATAGCTTATTATCTTTCGTAGGTCAGAGCAGAAGTTTCCCCTTTGGCACCACTCACTTTGAACTGGACAATTCTTTGTTGCTTGGTGTTCTGTGTATTGCACAATGTTCAGCAGCCTTTCTGACCCCTACGTACTAGTTGTCAGTTGCATTTTTGTCAGTTAAAAATGTCTGTGTGTGTGAAAAGAGGATACAAAATTAACCCTGGTTAAGAATCACTGGCCACGACTTCCGGGAGAACATGACGGGTAGAGAGCAGCAGCTACGGAGGCTCTCTGAGATACCCCGCTTAAAATCCAGGAATGGTGTGGTACAAGGAGTCCTAAGCAAGGGGAGATACACCCTGCCGACCCAGGAATGAACTAAGCTAAGAGAAACCAACTGGAAATCCAATCCTGGTGCTATAACAGTAACAGATAAAATCTCAGCACCAGAAGCTAGAACCTGTGCCACTGGAAGCCGCGATTTGAATTTCCTGCTGCCGCTGCTGCGTCCAAATCTGCAGGGCAGGGAGAGAGACATGCAAAAACTCCGAGAGTGGGAATCTGCGAACAGAATTGAGAGCAGGACTAGCAGGGAGCCCTACATTGACTTGCGGTGAGTGAGCGGAACGGGTGAGCGGAACTCTTTCATAGAGTAGGAGGCTCCAGCAAAGGACATACTGGGACTGGGCAGACTTGCCAGAACAGGGCGCTGCAGTGACATTAGCCACATATTCCCCTCTCAAGCGGGATTGGTGGGAAGTGCCTGGCCTGTGTGAGGCTGTGACTAAGACCCAGTAGGCTAACCCAAACCAGGTCCCAGCGCCTGGAGGTGCACCCTAGCAGTGAAGCCTTTGGTAGGTTGACCTGGAGGGGCAGGCCCAGCAGAGGCTGCCCAGGTCTGTGTCTCCTTAGTACACTAGAGTGGGCGGGAACACCTAGCTGGTGCAATTCAAACAAACTATAACTGACAAAGAGAAAAAAAATTGGGCCTCCTACATTCGCTTGTATGGAAGGAACAAAAAGTATAGGAAGAGGAAGCAACAAGAAAGGGTCCTCAGTCCCCAATCCTGAGAACACTGATCCAGGAGAGGGAAATGCAAAGGAAGACAGAAAACATGCAATATCAGACACGGCACCTAGAGATACAAAGCGATATCTCCAGAGCCTCATAGACGAGTTTAAAAATGAAGCATTTAACGAAATAAAGCAAGATATAAGTAGAATAGTTAGAGAAATGCTAAGCACTCCCCAAGAAAAAACAGATAGTGGAATGGAAGAACAGAAAAAAAGGGGAAAATTGTTTGATGGAGAAAATAGAGAAAACATAGAATACGTGAAGCAGGTTTACAGAGATTACCAGGAAACTAAAAATTCTATCGAAAGCTGGCATAATAGCTTGAAAGAACCTAAGGATAAATTATCTGAATTGGAGGGCAGATTTGTAATATGGGAGCATGAAATGAAAGACTTCTTAAAAATAACAAGAAAACAAACAGCAATAATACAAAGGCTAGAAGATGATAAGAGGATCTATAACTTACGAATTAAGAACATAAAAGAAGAAGTAGAGACACAAACAAATGGACTACAAAAGCTATTCACAGTAATAATCCAAGAGAATTTCCCTAATTTAGCAAAAGGTAAAGATACTCAGATGTATGAGGCATACAGGACCCTAGCCACCTACAACCCAAACAGAGCTACACCCTGGCATATAATATCAAAATTCCAGAAATCCAATATAAGAACAGAATACTAAAAGCTGTCAGAGACAAGAAACAGATCACTTACAAGGGAACACCCATCAGAATTACAGCAGACTTCTCGGCACAAACCATCAAATCACGAAGAGCGTGGGGGGAAATAATTCAAGCTTTGAAAGATAACGACCTTCAGCCAAGATTGATATATCCTGCACAACTGTCCCTAGAAATTGATGGAAAAACAAGGTGCTTCCAGGATAAAAAAGAACTAGGGGAATTTGCAACCACAAATTCAACTCTACAGAGAATACTGCAGGATATTCTAAAAAAGGAAAATATCAAGACTTCAGAAACAGTGGCAGAGAGGCCACAATGAATGGAGCAGAAAGCGAAATGAAGAAGACAAACTGATAACAAATGACAGAAAAAGAGCTCAGCAGAAATGAAGCAGAGAAGATTGGATGATAGGAACAGCTATTTTGGAGAAAACAAGACATCATAATAGCTAGTCCTGATTTAGTATCATCTTGCTTTGAAGTCCCATCAAGCTTTTATTCTTCTGTCTCCATTGGTCTTAATAGGTTGTATCTTACTGGATTTTATTATATGTAATAATATAAGCAAAAACTTTTATAGACAAGGAGATTATACAGAAACCATTGTTCATTTTCTGATAGTTGGTTCTAAATATTGTGTAATACTGTCATTCTCTTGAATGGTTTTACATTGTCTTGATATGTTTGGTGCTACAGTATACGAAGTTATACTCAAAGATTTCAAGGAAAGAGACACTATGGTAACTACTTTTATGTCAGGACATCTTGTGGTCAAACACTATTTTGCTTAAATGGTTATGCTTTGACCTGCACTGCCCTCTTTTATCTCAATCTCCTTTTTTAAAAAAATTATTTACTTTTTTATTTTTATCTTTTTAATTAAGGGAAAATAAAAAAAAGCAGGATACATTATAGTAACCCACCTTCATTTCCTATTAACTTGATTTGAATCCCTGTATAGCCCTCACCATCTTGCTTTGACTGATTTTCCTCTGTTCTGCTTTGCTTGATAGTACCAAGTTTGAAAGTATAGGCAAAACTGTGAAGACAGTAAGATTCATTATGACGCCCATCCCGGTTGACTATTATCTTCTTTTAAAGCCCTGTAATGTCTCCAATGTTTTGGTTTTATTCTTTACTGTTTCATTCAATTTTATTATAACTGATGATATAGGCAATTCTTTTTAAGATAGCAAGAGGCAGTATGGTAACCATTGTTGATCACCTAGTATTTTGTTTTTACATTATCTATTATGTCCATCCTTTTGATTTGACTGACTCTGTTCTGTTATGGCACATTTAGTTTTACTGTCTTCAAAAAAAAGTAATAAGAACTGTGGGAGTAATAAAACCCAAAATGTGTAATTGTCATTGTACAAAAGAAAGGAAAAGAAAGTGTTTTAAAGAATATAACTGCATATATATTTAAGTGTATAAGATAGATAACCATATTGCTGAGTTTTGTTGGATCATTGAACAAAACTGTTTGCAGTCTCACTGTTTGAAAGTCCACTTTATATGCTTTAATTTTGTAATTTGAACAACTATTTCTAAGATAACAATATGTAATCTATTAACTAGTGATTTCCTACTGTTTGTTTTCTGAAATTCTGTATAACTTGTACCCTTTTTCTAATTTTTTTCTTTTTCTCCTTAAAAAAAAAAAGAATCACTGGCCACAGCATGACATGGAGTTATATCTAAACTTGATGGAGAATCTTGTGCATTACTTGGAGTTTCTGTACTTTGAGCTTAATACAGTGACTGGGTGGGATTTTATTTTATTTCACCTGTGAGGGGAGTAGTATTATTTGTTCAGGAAGAAGGATGAAAGTATTATTTGCTGACCAAATAGATGGACTATGGCTTAGAGTTCTAGGTCATTGTCAAACTTGTTTTTTCTTTTTGAGTAGACAGTGTGACTATATTTTCCACTCTTCTCTGAAATTAGTGTTATGGCTTAACTCTAACCAGTGTGCCTCTTCTTGTTCTGTATGCGCCTTCCCAGTAGGGTTAAGTTTCTAATCCTTGTAAAAGCTTAAGTTTCAGCTTCTTGTAACTTCCTACCCCCCTTTCCACATGATATTGCTAACGAGCTGTTCCGAGATAATTAACTCCCTACTTTCTTTTCTGCATGTTATTGCAGGTGTGCTATTCCGAGATAATGTTTAACCGCAGGGTGAGAGTAACAAAATGCACCAGAAGCTCCAGATGTTATCAGAAATAAGTCAACAGCTTTACAGTTTCCAGATGTTGTCAGGACTAAGTCAACAGCTTAACAGCTCTGCGAGTTTTTTTTAGCTTTAAAAATCCCTTCCTTAGTCTGTTAGGCCGGCAGTCTCTGGGTTGATCCTAAGGGGGCTCTGTCCCCAGGCCTGAAATAAAAGCCTTTGCTCCAAATTTCTTAATTCCTTGCTTCCTTGGATTTTATTCCGGGGTCTGAGCTATCTCATTAGTTGTTGGTGCAAGACTGATTTCTAGTCAGTGGGCATTTGTACAATTTCAAGGCCTAGTCCAGGAAAACCTGTGTGATCCTTTCACTCTTGCCTATCCAATGGCTGGATGTTGATGTCAAGGAAAACCTTGGAAGATAGTAGCACTTCTATTATTCTATTAGCCTGTTAACCCACAAATATTAGCAGCTCATAGCAGGACCATCACGGACTTTCCCAATGACACTGACCAGGAGCTTGATTTTTGAGGTGAGAAATCAGCATTTAATATTTTTATGTGTGTTTTCAAATATCATTATTATCTTTATTGTCATCATCGTGCTGGGGATTTAATGATGTCTTTAAGGTGATCTCAAAAGTTCATAATGAAATACAGACTTGTTTTTAGGGAAAGACTTACAAGATGCTAGGTTCTCTTTGAGCATATTTATAATAATGATATTTAAAATATTATCTAAACTAAAGAAAGTCAAATTAGTAGCATTGCCTTATGCTAATAATAAAGTGGAAAGCTGGGTGTGGTATAATCCCAGCATGGGCTGCATAATGAGTTCAAGGCCAGCTTGGATTACATAGTGAGATCCTGTGTCAAACAACAACAACAACAACAAGGACAACAAAACAAAACAAAAACAAAGAGACATTGTGGTGGATTAACTAGTGGTCAATTTGTAACACCCAGCTGACCTGAATCAGCATGGTGCTGGGTGTGGAAGGCTCACCCGAGGATTTTAGTATAAAAAGAGAGCTGGAGGAGAAGATGGTAGAGTGTTGATTTTCCTGGAGGAACTTGTTGTACTGCCTTTTCTGATGTGAATTCAGCTGTTCTCATTGGAGGAGCTCCAGTCCTTGTTGCTGAGGATGGCTGTGGTTCCCTTCCAGGGAGCTCTGGTCCTTACCTTGGGCATTGCTTCCCCGCTCCAGTGCGGATCCCTCAATCTGCTGCTATGGAAGCTTAATCCCACTGGTTCAGACTTTCTAGCTTCCATCACTGATCTTTGGTGTTTCCCAAGCTCCTGATACAGACTAACATGAGACATTGTCATGGGCTCTAGGCCTCCAGTTGGGCTCTCAGAGGACATTGCCATGAATGCTAGGTTTTTAGCTGGAGCCATGCAGGATGTTGCAGTGGGATCTAGGCCCTCAGCTGGATGCTTTAGGTCTCTAGTGTGTGGACGGATCTCTGGCACTCTTCTGCATTTGACTCTGGGTGATTATTATAAAATAATCCTATAAATTGTGTGTCCCCTACAAACCCTGACTACAACAGGTGTGTTTGCCTATTAAAATAACTATCTATACTCTTTTCAATAGAATGTACTAAATGTACTAGAAAAAATACTTTGAGGAAATATTTCTAAGAATAAGTAGTGGGTTTTTTGTTTGTTTGATTTTATTTTGTTTTGCAGAAAAAGGAATCAAATTTAGGTGCCACTTTATCACTGAGGTGCTTCCCCTTTTTAATCTATTTATTTTTATTGTGTCATAGGATTTTGGCTAAGTTACTAAATTGCCCACTTGGTCTTGAATTTTTAACCTTCCTCCTTCAGATCCCCAGAGTGTTGAGATTCAAGTTGTATACTACCATGCCTGGCCAAACGATTCTTTTATACTGTTACCTGAATATAAATATTTATCTTTTTCAATGTATTTTTTTGTTAGTGTTCAGCTATTGTATCAAGACCAAATTTTTTTTTTTTTTTTTTTTTTTGTCTTTTTCATTTTTATCGGTACCGGGGACTGAACTCACGACCGCCTGCTTGCAAGGCCAGTGCTTATGCCACTGAGCTAAATCCCCAGCCCCAAGACCAAAATTTTTCCAAGTTAGATCAGGTCTTCTTTTATGTAAAACTTGTGTGATGTTGTTGCTTATTTATTTACTATTTATTTTCTCAATTATTCTTTAAGTAGATAGTCAGGATGTGGATCTTACTGTGCAATTCAATTAGAGAATATAAAAACCGTAAGAGTTATATCTTTTCAAGAAAATGAGAGTAGGGGAATAAGAAACAGAAGAAATGTGAAAAAGAAACATTTGTATAACTACCTTTAGAGACTTCAAAGAAGGAAGCAGTTACCGCCAGATGAGGCAGTAAGAGAAGACTGGAGGATGTGGCATTGAGCTAGATCTTGAGCCTTGAAGGAAGCGTAAAAATACAAAGGCAGAGAAGGAAGAAAAGGCCATTTCTCAGGCAGGAAAGCATAAAGTTAGGGAGAAAAATCTGGGTTAAAACAAACAAACAAAAAAAACAAGCTAGGAAAAAAGCAGAGAAAATTCAGGTTTGGAACATGAATTGTGGGTTTTAAATACTAGACTGGAGAATTAAGACTTTATCTTGTGGTTTGTAAGGATTTGAAAAACAGAATGAAAAAAAGTTTTTCATTAAGAAATTAATCTGACAGGAGTATTTAAGTTATGTTGGGATAGGAAAAGACTAAATGCAAGTATAATTTATAAGGCTATTCTTTACAGGATAGCAGAGTATCTCTCTGAATTAGTATACTATCAGGGATGCTGAGGATATAGCTCGGTGGCAGAATTCCTGCCTGGTAAACACAAGGTTGTGAGTTTGATACCTAATTCCAAAAAAAAAAAAAAAGTTTATTATATAGGGAGACTATAGAGGAGAGGAATCATGAGAGGATACTGTAAAACTTAAATCAATGAACCTGTATATGGTGTGGAATAAGGGGAAGAAGTAGAAAATGACTCCAGTATTAGAAGTCTCCATGAGAGAGAGGATGTGTTTATTTCAAGCAATTTTGAGAAATACAGGAAAGAAAGAGATCTAGACTAATATAAAAAGGTATTCTTAAAGAACTTATATTTACACTACATTCTTGGAGAAAACATATATGCAACCCCCCATACACATAAATCTGCATCATTACGTTACTGATGAAATGATAAGGGCGCTGGGATCACCTTGAATTTTGCCATGATAATAAGTGTAGGAGTGTCCAGATTATTTGTACTTAACGTCATTTCCTTTGTTACTGAAGTATATTTATGGTTTCAGTCTGATGAGTTGGAGAAATGCTTCTTTTATAACCCTAAATTGTCCTTCCTGGTTAGCCAAGTGTCTGTGGTATATAGATTTTCTTAGTGCATTCAACATCATTAGCCAAAGAGATTCTTAAAATAGCACAAAAGATCTTTAAAACAAAGAAGTGTCCATACATGGAAGGTCTTAATTTAAGCTTTTAGCTTGCATGCTCTTTGAACATTCAAACTGAAGAACTTTTCAGTTCTTGGAATTTCTCAGTTGAAAATATTTATAAGCAAGAATATTCAGATTTAGAATTGGTTAAGATAAAAACAATTTTAAAGGTTTAACGATTGTTTCATTAGAGTACAAAACAGGTGGCTAAGGAAGAAAGAGCTGTTATTGCAAGAGAGTTCATTTGTACCAGAACATCTTAAACCTTGGTTTATTTCATATCTAAAGTTTTTCCTTTTTGATCTGAAATTACAGGAGGGATACACACTGGGGCCTTTTAGTATATTTATAGTATCATAGTTAACTTTACTAATTTTTTAACTCTCTTTAAATCGTAAGAGCCATATTTAGTCTGTCTGAGGCAGAGAGCGGCAGAGACTTAGGGCATGCTGAGATACTCAGTATCATTTCTTTTTTTGGCATGCTTCGTAATACTAAGAAAAGATAGATGGGAGATTCTTGTGTGGGAACAGGAAGATGCTACATGCTTGGCAAGTCAATTTGGCTAAAGAAGATGGTAGCAGAATCCTGGTAGTTTTGACATGAAGGAAAAACACCAGAATAATAATAATGGATAGTAAAAAACCAAAAGGAAAAATATTTCCAATGAAATGTAGGAAAAGAATCTGGGGTAAATGGAGACTGACATAAAAGCAAACTTTATCAATATTATTTAGTGTTTAGCTTCAACTTTTGGCCTTATTTTTAGTGCAAAATTGGTGCTTTAAAACATATCTTAAGAGCTAAGGCAGGACAATTACCATGAGCTTGAGGCCAGCCTGGGCTATGTAGTAAGTTCAAAGTCAGTCTGAACTGCATGGTGAGACCCTGTTTCAAAAAACAAAGCAAAGTAAAACAAAACAAAACAAATGTATCTTAGCTAGCTAGGCATCTTCATATAGAGTACCCCTTTTTGGGTCAACTTCATTGGCCTTGTACTATGATATGCCTGTACTAGAACAACAATAATGTTGGTGCCTCCAGACAGAAGGTGTTAGTAAAAGAGGGATAATGGATTATGTGGTGCAGAAGGGTTGATGGCATTAGAAAAGGACTCTGTCTCCTTTATTGATTAGAATGACATTTGGTATTGAAGAATACAGATATGCTCTCAGTTATACTATAAATGTGTTCCTGAAAAGTTGCATATAAACTGATTTTTTGGTTATTAATGAGATTGAATGGCTATATTTCCAGAATTCTCATATTTTTATTTTTTTATTAATTTTTAATTAGCAGAGATTTCTAAGGTTTTTACTCTAAATTTCTCTGCTACCATCTACCTTTTATGCAGTCCAGGCTTACTTTATAAATCCTAATATATATTTATTTATTGTAACTTTAAAATTTTATTCATAATGTGAGAAATGACCCTTTGTTCTATTTCCTCAACTTAAATCTTGAAAATCTAGGTTTCTGTAATAATAGCAGAATATCAATCATTCATTGAGCGTTTATTACATATGTAGCATTGTACTAGCCTAAGTATTTCATGTACTAGCCCTAAGATTTTATGTATTCATTTATTAAGCCTCATACTCAATATAACGTAGATGATATTATTTCTCATTTTACAGATGAAGAAACTGAGGCATGGGGAAATTAAGCGATTCTTAAGATTACTCAATTAAGTGACAAAAACCTTATGTATCAGGGTTTCTTAAATGAGGTTCATAACTGATGAGTTCAGTTGGGAAGGCTTTATGCACACCTGTTTAGAAGTCATTAATCCATTTGCTTACTAAAAAACATGCATTGAGTTCCTACCCTCTTGTATGCACTGAAGAAATACCAGTGGATGAAAAGCAATTCTTGCACTTATACAGCTTCCATTCTGTTATGTGAGACAGGCTTTAAAAATACAAATAACAAACAAGCAAATATATGATAGTAATGGTAAGTGCAATTAAGAAAAGCAAAATAGGGTAGCATGATGATCAAAGTGGATGGGGAAAGTGGGAAGAAACAAAGCATTATAAAAGAGGAGCTTAAAAACAGTTCTGTGGGGCTGGGAATTTAGCCCAGTGGCAGATAACTTGCTTAGCATGCCTGGTCTGTCCAGACCCCCAAACAAACAATAAACAAAATAAACAAAACAAACAAAAACCCAAAAAATAAACCAGTTCTGTGGATCCTTACTCCCTTCTCCGTCTTAAGGTTGTTGCTATATGTGCTCAAATGCAAGTGGTGAGGAGCTGGTTGAGAATGGGGAAATTCCAACGGAAGGAGTCTTCAGTATATTTTGAGGGTCCCCTGTGACCCCTGGGAGACTGGGGGTGACAGGTGTTCTTAACTTCACCTCATGCCTTGTGAGGTAGGATCTACTGAAACCACATGGAGAGTCAGTCTGGATTCCATGGATCACAGAATTATTTTTTTACTAGTATTGGCATAGACAGTAACTGTAATCCTTTACTGGCAGCTCAAAGTTGTGAAATCCTGGGTAGCAATATATGGCTGAAGCTATTTAAAAGGGATTGTGCTTAGCCCAGTATAGTGGTACACATGTATAAGTCTAACTACTCAGGAGGCTGAGGCAGAAGGATTGCTAGTTTGAGGCCAGCCTGGGAAACTTAGCAAGATCTTATTTCAAAATGAAAAAATAAAAAGAGCTTGAGATGAAGCTCCATGCTCCATGTGTTCAATTCCTAGAACCATTAAATATAAAGATAAAGGAATCATGCTTAGGAAGCCTTCTTTCACACTGGGCAGCTTAGCAGAAAGAGGCTGGAGATGTGCCCTCAGATTTGGCAGCTGGAGGAGGAGATGGGAGAGGAATGGGTATATCGGTGTCTACCTAAGATTAAGGTTTGGCTGCTTTAGTGGTATAAAAGGAGCCCCCGCAGGAGCATCTGACTCTGAGAGCAAGTGTCAGCTTTAAATACCTGCCATATCTCACTGTTTGAATGTTCGCTTTGTGTGCTTTGATCCTGTGACCTGAAATTTCTAAGATGATAGTGAGTAATCTATTAACTGATGATAGCATACTGTTTTTTGTTTTTTGCTTTTCTGTAGTTCTGAATTACTTATACCCTTACACTGTTTTGTTTTGTTCTGCTTTTTTTTCTCTTTTTCCTTTTAAATAAAATATTTTTAAAAAATACCTGCCATATCCAAAGTACACTAATGCTGATTTATGCCTGTGCCTGTCACCCAAGAACATTCCTATCCCTTATCTCTCTTCCTTCCTTGCCCTGCAGCCCCTGGTTGGCCAAAGGTCAGCTAAGTGAATGAGGTGGAGGAGGCCAGAAGAGAGGCCCTGACCCCCAGCACAAGGAAGGGGCTGGGGGGAGGTGAGGTGGGGGAAGCATGAACTGTAATGAAGTTGCATTGGACATTTTTCCTTCTGAAATGAGATTATCTTGTGAAAACAGAAATATTTTTTATTAACTGAAGGTACTTAAAAAGACAACGTAGTTGTCCTAGGCACTAAGAAAGATTCTGTCTTGTGGAGTTAGTTTGAACAGACTTTTGAGAAGAAAAGAGTTGTTTTAGTCTTTCTAAGAGAGTTTCTGGTTCTGTACAAAAATTACCCATTTTAAACTATCCCACTGACTGCTCTGCAAAAACAGGATTAGAAGGTGCTGGGGTGAAGGCAGAGAGTCAGTGCAGCTGGTTGGTGATTCCTCCACATCTAGCTGTAGACTTTGGGCAAGTCACTTAACTGCTCTGTGCATCCTTTCTTCAGCTTAATGTGGTAAGGTATTAGGATGCCTTAGAATTGTTTGAGAGAAATAAAAACCCTAATATATAAGGTACTTAGAGAAGAGCCTGACTCATAGTAAGCATTGCAAATCACTTCCTACTATTTTTATTCTACAAATTGCTATTGTAGCAGGCCGCCTGTGAAATGGTGTTAAGTTAGATTACCTTTAACCAGAGAATGGGGAGATGTTCATTATCATTATGTGTTCTGAACTTACAATCAGTGGGACTTTTTATGGAATGAGTGGATTGTGGAGAATGAAAGAGAGAGAAAGGACAAGGGTTGCTTCCAGGCTTCTGGCTTGGATATCAGTATAATATTGAAGAGGACAGGAATTATACATAGGCTTCACAGAGATTCCTGGCTAATGATGATTTTGAACTCTCTATGTTAATAGTAAAATAGTGGTTAGCATGGGCCAAGGCACACCTTCCTATCTATTATGGGCTAAAGAACACTTCCCTATCAACTTTCAAGAGTCCTGGTTCTTCCCAGGGCCTTAACTCTCTAAATCCTGAACAGTTGCCACAGTTGAAATATTAACCTGTGGACCAGTTCTTGGGAACACCACCAGTTTAGGCACAGCCATAGAAACACCTCAAATGTTTGGCCACAGACAGGCTCATTACCTATATAACATCCATGTGGGTTGCATCTCGTGGAGTGAATTATGGGCACGGATATGTGCAGTCAGCATAGAGGATGTGACTCAGCATGAGCTGTCAAACACACTCAGAGTGGCCCTATGGGAAATACTTGGATTCTTGACCAGAAATAAAAGACCACTTTCTGTCTCAGGGCGACTGTGAGTCTGTTCACAGCCTGCTCTCACTGGGCTAGCATACTTCTTTTCTGCCTTCCATAAGTGTTCACATTTGCTGCCTCTTCTGGGTCTTGTCCATTTCTTTGTTCAGGACACCAAAAAACTGGAAAGATACCCCCAGGGCTTCCCACCTGGTAACATTGCCTGGTGAGCCAGGAGGTAAGAAGACCCATGTTTTGTCTTGCCGTAATTGTCTGGTTGTGCTCTGGCAGGCATGGGTCAAACAGTTGCATCCTGGTAGGGCATCTGCTATTGAAGACTCCCCTGACAGGGTAACTCAGTCGTGGGACAGAGCGTTGTGGGCTCTAGTAGGCTCAAAACAAATTCCTACAAATTGGCTAGGTTTGTGTTTTATGTTTGTGTAATAAAAGGATAAAATGTCTGTCACATAATCTTTTCCTACAACCCTGATTGCTTCTGCATTCTAGGAGTCTCTTGTGTAATCCATTGTCTCTTTTCTGAGTCACATTCTTTCCTGTAGCTCAAAATTCTTCTTCTTACATCTGCCAAATTGTTCTGTCCTCTGGATGGTAGGATAAATCAGTGCTCTTAGACAAAGGCTTTGGCCTTCGTTTCTGAGGTCCCATTAGGTCAGTTTACAAAGCTGGCTATCAGATGGGAAAAACAGCTTATAAGTATGCACTCTGCACCAGATGCTAATGGATGACAAAGCTGGGGTCCTCTGTGGAAATACTAGAGAAGGGAACAAGCCTTGCTGGCAAACTTTGAGGAGTTAACAAGAGCCCACTGGAGTACAGCTTGACTGATAAATTTGCTTTTGATTTCATTTTGAATTGATATTTTTTGCCTAATTGGCACACTTAAAACATTTTTTGTGTATAGGGATAGTCCTTAAACTGCAACTACGGAATTAACTTGCTCTTTTACTGCTTTCCGCTTATGCTAAGATAAGGATGTTACTCAAGGTCACTTGGAAGTTTGCTGGTCAGCCAGTCCTAATTGGAATATAAGCATCTGCACATTAACTCTGAAACTGAAGGAAAAACATGTACTAAGGGTATTTTAAAATTCAAGCAGCTATGAGAATTGTTACAAAAGGAGATCAGTAACTAGGATAGAGAAAGAAATATGCACTCTAAGTTTTTTCTCTTGTTTGTTTAGTTAGGCCTAAGATCTCTTCCTTCTAAACCTCCTTGTTGCACAAATTGACTAAAAGAGCCGAACCAAGGACTCTCAGATCACCAGTTACTCCTCCCAGATCCCAACTCCCAACTCTCCAGTCTGGCTGTCATCAGTGATGCTCCTTCATTGCTTCTGGTGCTAGAGATGCAAGGGCAAGGGATACCAGGGTGCTGTCTGCCATTTTGTGGGGAATGCTGCCCACCCCAATAGTGGCCCGACACCTAGTTTTCCGTTTATCCCTTTACCCCCACCTTTTGCCCAGTAAGCCTGGTGGCTCCAGGGTACCTACAAGGGCAACCATAAAAGTGACTCAAAGAACTCCTTGTAGATCTGCTAGTCCCTCATCAGAACTTTTCTTCCAGTTCTCTTTCTTCACTGCACTCCACAGGAGCAGCTGGGTCCTTCAGGGCTCTATGAAACCTTGATACTATGTCTTGCTACAGAGTCCACCAGGACTGGGGCTTCATCTTGGTTTAAGAACTACAGTTTGCTTGCTGTAGCAACACTATTGGTAAGGGTAATAACTCTCCTGCCATTTCATGACAGATGTCTAGCTTAGTATGTTATATTTGCCTTTGGCAATCTCATAAAGGGGCAAAATCATGATCCAGAAGAGAGAAACTAAAATCAAATGCTAAAATACTGGATCAGCTCCCTACTTGTGACAGGTACAAAGGAGGGGGGCCCTTGATATTTAAGCAGTGACCATTTTGGTTAATAGAGAAATACTTTAAAATCCATGCAGATATACAACTAAGTTAAAGTGCTTAACACTAAATCTTTAGTGTTACTGATCTCATTTTAATCATGGTGACCAACAAGTAACATTGGCTTGAAAATTTCCAAGGCCTACATCATCTAAGCTAACACCTCCAATAACCCCTCCAAAATTTAATAATTAGACAAGTAATAAACTTAATAAACTAAATAATAAATTTACCCAGGGGATTCAGGAGGCGGAGGCAGGTGGATCGTTGCAAGTTCGAGAGCAGCCTGGGCTACAAAGTGAGGTCAAGACCAGCATGAACTGTATAGTGAGACCTTGTCTTAAAAAAAAATTTTTTTTTTACTTAATGGGATCTGAAATATAGTCTTTGGGCCTTTCTTTATTATTTGTGATAGTATGGTATCCTGGGGGGATTCTGTTGGATATGTGCACTGGGAAAATTTATTATTTTTAAAAATTTATTTTCTTTAACTTCTATCAAAGTAATGCATATATATCATAAAACAGTACTGAAGATTTTATATTGACAAATAACAGCTCTCTGCTCAACTTCCTAGCCTCATTTTTCAGAGGCAAACCTTCTTCCTTTTTTTGATAAAATAATTTAAACAATTTAGTATTTATTTTTATCCTTGTATTCCTTTAAACTGCCTCTTGCAAAGATACAACTGCAAGTAATCTGTATGAATACTCTGGTCACCAGATATGGTCTAAGGGAGTCCCAGCGGAATTTTTAAAAACTGAGTTTGTGTTTTGAAACCGCAGTTTTTATTAAAAAGTACAATTTCAGAATTATGAGCTGAGTGTGGTGGCACATGCCTATAATCCCAGCACTTGGGAAGCTGAGGTAGGAGGATTATATCGAGTTCAAGCCAGCCTGAATTACAGAGCATGACCTTGCCTCCAAAACAAAACCAAACAATTTTAGAATCGCTACACTACAAGACTTTGTTTCTATGCTTATAACAAACATACGTGTTACACATTGCTTAATGGTGGGGCTGTGTTCTGAGAAATACACCATGAGGCAACTTCATTATTGTGCAAGTCTCACAGAATGCACTTAGCCTGCCACAACTGGGGCACCATCCCTAACAACTAGGTACAATCTCACAGGACAGCCATTGTCTATACAGACCATCACTGTCAGAAATGTGGTCATGTAGGATGTGATTGTAAATACCTAGAAGTAGTAGCTACCTTTTAAATCTGTTTTTCTTTTAAATCCCCAGCACCACCAAAAAAGTAAAAAATTCCTTCTTAGGATTCCAAATAAACCTTCAGACTTTTGATGATATGCCTTTTATGACATTCCTAGATCTCTCAATGTAAAAGACATTATCTATTTATTCCTTATAGTTAAAAAGAAGGATTTAGATATTCTTCCCAGTTTCTATGATTATTGCTATAGCTTCCTCCTTGGTTGTTTTTATACTTCTAAATATTATACTTAAACTTCTCTGTTTTGTCTCATCAGTCTTATATAATACTCCTGACTCCTAAACTATATTTATTCACTCAACAGTGATTTATTGGGGATAGGCACTATTCCGGATGTTCAGTGAGCAAAATAGAAATCTCACTCTCATTGGTACTTTGGGATTCAGATATGTAAATTATATAGATGCTGGTAAATTCAATGTAACGCAAAGAGAATAGTAGAGAAAGAGAAATCTGGAGTTGGGGAGGTGGAAGTGATGTAAATAGAAGAAATAAAGATACATAGAAAGGAAAAGGGAAAAAATCAGAGTTTCAAAAGTGTACTTTTAAGAAAAACTGCAGCTTTGGGGCACAAAAGTTACGTAAGCCTTTTTCCGTTTCAGAAAACTTACCCCCTAAAAATTCCTAAAAGTTTTAAAGGTACAATAAGCCTATAAACTGGCTCTGAGACTATGGTTTTCACCTTCAAACTGTGCTTCCTGTCAAGACCTCTATGCTCAAGGAAGCAGCAATATTAGTGGGCTGCATATCTCAAATTTGAACAGCTGTAAATGGTTTGCATTCTAACATAGCCTACCAGATGTGTAATTGGCAAATATCAGAATACAGACCATCCATCTTGAGGACACTCCCAAAGCCCCATAAATATATCCAGCTCCAGATCACAACATGCCATAACTCTCTCTTGAGGGCCCACCTCTGTTTCTCTGGGAGTGTACTTTAAAATTTCTGCCCAATAAATCCCTTGATGCCTCTTCTGATACATCCTGAAAAATTCTTTTTTTCTGCTATGAGAGGCAGCACACCTGCAACTTAATTCTTTTTTTTTAAATTTTATTTTAAAGGGGTAAAATTAAACACAACAAAACAGAACAAAATAGGACATAAGAAAGCAATGTAAGAGATGTAAATTTCAAAGCTAGACCACCTGAGATCTTCACTATCCATTATATTGTCTCATTTTCTTCCAAATAGTTGTCCATGTCTTCACATACAGAGAATTCATACAAAACAACGTAGTATAAAACTGATCCGAACAGAATGAGGAAGACGTTTTAGGTCTTCAGAACCAGACAATAGGGAAGTCACTAATGGCTGTCGTAGAGTCTCTAGCTGTCCATACTTTCATGTATATTGAAGTTCAACAAAACAAAACAGGCTAAAATAACACCATTACTTAGAGCAAAGCAAGGATAATAGTATTTGCTTTCAAAGAGATGGTAGAAGGAAATCCCTCCTATTTGCTACATTGCCTATGGTTAACCTCTCAAGGAATGTCCAGATCACTGGCTTCCACTTGCTAAGGAGGGGGTGAGGGGAGATGTGATGTTTGATTCTCAGCGCACACCGGCAGGCTCACAGCTGCTCACGGGGGTGGGTGAGGTGGGGTAGGGGTGGGTAGGTGTGTGTCTGTGGGGGTGGTGGCTTGGTTTTCCATCTCTCCAGGTCCCAGCATGGTGCGGGTCCCAGTCAACGCAGGTGGCTCTTGTCCTGGGCCGCCCCTGCAACTTAATTCTGTGGGTAGTGGTTTTAGGTTCCTTGTCACCCTTGTGGAAATCTTCCAGGAGTAATAATTTTAGATCAGGTTGTCAGATTTGGCCTCATTGAGGGGTGATGTTTAAGCAAAGACTGAAAGGCAAGAAAACTGTTACCACAGGAATTTCATTCAGGAGATGGTTTCAGGCGGAGGGAACAGGTACAGGCAGGCATGGGCCTGGCATACTGAAGGGTTGCCAGGGAGATTAGGATGGCTAGAATGGAGTGGGCAGAGGGTGGTGTGGTGGAGGATGAGATCAGGGAGATCATGCAAGGTGAGGTGATGAAGGGCCATCTGATCAGAACAAGGACTTTTTAAAAATTTTACCTTAGGTTCAGTAGAAGCCATTGCAAGGTTCTGAACAGAACAGTAGCCTAGTTTGGCTAGTGTTAAGGGAGATGGGAGACAGGAGCATCACCATGAGTTTGTAACCAACCTGGGTTACATAGCAAGTTCAAGGCCAGCCTTCACTATAAAGCAAGACCCTGTCCTAAAACAAACAAGGAAGAAAGAAAGAAAGAGAGAAAAAGACAGCAAGATGGATATAGGTGCTTCTTGAAAATAGTAGGAAGCCACTGGTGGAAAGAGGGGACTGGCTGGGTGCTCTTACAGTACCCCATGGAGTCGGTGAAAAGTCGCCATGTTCTGGATGTATTTCTACTCACCATATTCTGCTAAGTGTATTTTTATTTTTATATTTTCAGAGTTAATATTAAATCCATTCTTCATTATGACTCATCTTTCCTATGTTGGTTATAGGCTGTTTCTGAAAGTTAAAAGTCAACCTTTACCCCAATTTATGTTATCATGATTATTTAGTTATTATTTACTACTTAGTCAAATAATGTGCAGAAATTACATTTCTTTTTTATAGGTTCAAAATCAAGACCTATTGGAGAAGATTTTTCTGGTGTTCAAGTGAAATAAATTTTTATCTTCTAGAATTTACTTAAAATGAAGCCTCATTTTAGTGGCTTTGTATTTATATCGTGACTTTTTTTAAAACAAAATTTATATTGTTTTTCCTTTCTGGATTTTCTATGTATCTTTCTTTTATCTTCTTGAGGTAAAAAAGGACATTTTTTCTTCTCCATATCACTGATATCATCAATTTCCATACATTGTATCTTTTGTGGGGGCAGCATTTCACTTTTATCCTTGAAGATGTTGTACTTGGAGCCAACTGACTTGTTAATATGGCTTAGGTTGTTTTGTAAACCCCATGCGAAAATACCTACCTGGAATTACTTTTGATTAAATTTCCTATTGAATTCCTTCTTATATTCCATTTCTTTCTCTTTCTTGATTTATATCTCCCTTCTCTGGAATATATCCAAAAGTATCTTTAACAGAAAAAGCAGATGAGAGATGAAATTTCTAAGTATTAGTAAGCCTGAAATGTTTTTAGTTCATCTTAATATTGATTTATAGTTTGGCAGGGCATAAAATTCCGTATTTGAACATATTTTCTTCTTCAGAACTATGAAGACACCATTACATTCTCCTCTGGCACAAGGTATTATTAAGTTTGGTGTTAGTTTATTATTGTTCCTTGGTAACTGACATTTTTTTCTCTTCCTATCTTGACATTTAAAAAATATTCCCTTCTTGTGTTCACTTGCAGCACTTTTTGCAACAGCCCAGATGTGGAATCAACCTAAAAATCTATGAAACAATAGTGGGTTAAGAAAATGTGGCATGTACTTATGGAACATTACTCAGACACAAAAAGAAGGAAATCTTGGCGTGTGACAACACAGGTAACTTAAGGACGTTTGACTAAGTGATAAACTCAAAGGTTCCATTTATATGAAACATATAATATAGTCAAACTGATAGAGGTAGAAAGCAGAGCAGTGGTTTCCAGAGGCTGGGGAGTGGCCAATGGGCAGTTGACGTTCAGTAACAAAATCTCACTTATCCATGATGGATAAGCTCAGAGAGCTTCCATACAACATCGTGAATACAGCTAGCAATACTGTAATACAAACTTAAAATATAAATAAACACAAAATTAATTTTAGGGTCCCTTAATAATTGGTTTCCAAAATTTCATGATAATGTGCATTATGGTCTTTTCCCATTTATTCTGAACCGCACTTTTATTTTATCTCTTTGATAAGAATAGTTCTGTTTTTAACTTTGGAGAAGTACCTATAATTTTTAAACATGACTTCATCCTTTCCTTTTTTCTCAAATCATTCTTTTTGTTTTATTTTTTTCCTGAAGTTTTCTCTTTTTATCTTTTGCTGTATGTTCTTGGAGAGAACTTAGACTCTTGTCTTTCAACACTTCTGTTCTTTTTTGTAATTTTAGCAATTATATATTAACATTTAAAGACCTTTTTTGAGGCAGGCTACCATTATGTAGTGCAGGCTGGACTTGAACTCATTTATGTAGCCCAGGTTGGTCTCAAACTCAAGGCCATCCTCCTGCCTCAGTCTCCTGAGTGCTGGGATTATAGCCTTGAACTACTTCCCGGCCTTCCAGGGACACTTCTTTTGGATTTTTATTTTAGTGTATGTGTAAGGAGATCAGGGTAAGGGATAGAATTATCCAGTTCTAGTTTTGGGGTAGCAGTATCTTTTCAAATTTCTCTAAGAACACTAATTTAAAAAGATTTTTTAAAATGGGTACTGCCCGTGTGAAGCTTTGCCAGATCAGCATGTTGCCTGCCCGTTTGCTGATGGACCCCAGAGCGACAGCGTGCCCCCCCGGGGTTGACTCCTGTGTTCTTCTTCCAAGTCCAAACTGAACTTCCCGCTTTTTGGTGGTGCCCACATTCCCCCAGTCAGCTATCAGTTCGTCATTTTGCCTGGTCCCTCAAACTTCACCTGCCCCCCCAGCCAAGTAAAAGTCCCTGCTTCATTGCTTCAAAGGGATCTTGCCCTCTTCTGCAGCCCTCCCATGCATGCAATACAGGCCTTTTTTTCTTTTTTTCTTCTTGCTACTCTTGCTTCTCTACTATGCCAAGGAAAAACCTAACAGTTTTCTATTCCATGGGTGACCTCTGCTTTCTCTCTCTCTCTCTCTGGACCAGGGCTGTTTATCTTTTTTTTCTTTGTTTTCTTTCTTTGTATTTTTTTAGCAGTTCACTATATTTAGGAATGAACCTAGATGTTTAGGTAGCTTTTAGACATTTTTACTATTATGTACATAAAATGTTTTTCAGTAGGTTATCTGCTAGGAGTGGGGGCTCTGTGTGCATGGGAGGTCTCATCGATTAGGGTAAGGCTGGTTACCAAAATAAAACACGAAACTTCAATGGCTTTGCCAGGCAGTGCTTGTTTCTCACCTGTATCACAGTCCAGCGTGGTTTTCTGGCAGGTGACAGAGAGATCCAGGCTCCTCTTTCCCTGGCACTGCTACATCAATGTCTCCCTTGCTTAGCTAGGAAGCTACCCTTCTGGCTCTGCACTTGCTTTCTTAAAAGCCCTGGCCTATGAGACTCTTACAGACACCACTTTTCTTACGTTCTAGGCAGTCCGATAATTACATTTGGATGAACAGACACTGGAAAAGAAAGTGCCTGATCTGACAGTAACCACCTAGAAAAGGCATCATGCTCTGAAAAGAGGGACACGAACTCCTGGGAGAGCTACGTACTGCTTCCATAAATAAAACTATCCACTGATTCTCTTCATTTTAGGGTTAGAATACTGAAGTTTACAGTTCTAGAGGGAGAGATGGGTCACTGTAGGTGTGGCCTGGAAAGTCATTATATATTTCTACTCCTCCGTTAATGGTTCCCTGCCTGCCATGCCACCCTATCTTGGAGCCAGTCAACTATGGACTGAAACCTCTGCAAACTGTGAATCAAAACAGACCTTTCCTCCTTTACCTTGAATCAGGTGTTTTGTCCCAGCGATAAGAAACTGACTAAGACAATCGCCTTGGCTGAGCTATGATTTAGCATTATGGTCTTCATTGTAACAAAAACTGTTAACGAAATACTGCATTTATAAATCTTGTTACTACTACTGAGATTATTTTAAAGAATTTTAAAAAGACATTATCTGTTATTTTCATCTTTCGGTAAGACATTTTTAATCAGCTCATTGCTACAATCTCTTTAGGAACTGATACGTTCACTCTCTTTTGATAATGAGAATTGTACAACTGGTTATAGAGTCATGTACTTCAAAGTGATGCTTCAGTCAACAACCAACAGACGTCATAGGCAGTGGCTATAAAATATAGCCAAGAAATATAATGAGCTGTACTATGCAGCTTTGTGTAAATGTGCTCTGTAATCTGCACACAATATCACATTGCCCTGTGATACATTTCTCAGAATGTAGCCCCATCATTAAGCAACACATAACTGTGGTCTTACTGTCTGTATTTTACATTCTCTAGTGTGTATTTCATTCTATTTTAAAACTGTGAAAGTATCTCTAAGATAATGTGCATTCAAATAGAACTAATTAGCAGTTGGTTCTGGGCTTCATCTGCCTGAAATTCTCACATGGGGACTGGCTAGTACCTTCTGCATGTTGATAAGTCAGGGAAATGAGTATTTTGTGGTTATTTGGGGTTTTCTAAATTCAATGTATAGCACAGTTCTGTAATATCTAGTCTAATTCATCCAAAGCTTAAAAGTGAAACAATAAATTAAAACATACATTAACTGGATGACTAATTGCAAATTAGTTGCAATAAGGTAGTCATGAATGTCATATGATAGAACTTTTAAACTCTACTTATAATAAGAATTTTCCTGTATTGTTACTACTGAGCCTCTAATTGTGTAGGAATAATAGAAGTATATACTATTTCTGTTTGATATTATTGTCTGGTATGATATGAACAGCAATTTTGGAGAAAACAAGACATCATAATAGCTAGTGCTGATTTAATATCATCTTGTTTTGAAGTCCCATAAAACTGTTCTTCTGTCTCCATTGCTTTTATCATGTTGTATCTTACTGGATTTTATTATAGGTGATAGTGTAAACAAAATTTTTTATAGGCAGAGAGATAATATAGAAGCCATTGTTTGTTTTCTGTTAGCTGGTTCTAAATACACTGTAATACTTTCATCCTCTTGAATGGTTTCACACTGTCTTGATATGTTTGATGCTATAGTATATGAAGTTATACTCAAATATTTCAAGGAAAGAGACACTATGGTAACTACTATTAAGTCGGGTTATCTTGTGGTGAAACACTATGTTGCTTAAATTGTTCTATTCTGACCTGTATTGTTATATTGTTATGTCCTCTTTTATCTTAATCTCCCCCTTTTTAAAAATTTATTTTTTTATTATTTTTTTAGTTAAGGGAAAAAATTTTAAAAATTAGCAGGATATATTATAGTACTTTTTTTGATTTCCTATTAACTTGATTTGAAACCTTGTATTGCTCTCACCATCTTATTTTGACTGATTTTACTCTATTCTGTTCTGTTTGATAGTATCAAGTTTGAGGGTATAGGCAACTACTTTGAAAGCGGTAAGATTCACTATGATGCCCATTCTGATTTGACTATTATCTGCTTTTGAAGTTCAGTAATGTCTCCAGTATTTAGGTTTTATTGGTTTTGTTCTTTACTGTTTTGTTCAATTTTTTTTATACCTGATGATATAGGCAATTCTTTTTAACGTAGCAAGAGGCATTATGGTAACCATTGTTGATCACCTTGTGGTCTGTTTTTATATCATGTACTATGTCCATCCTTTGTTTTGACTGACTGCTTTGTTTTGTCACATTTGGTTTTATTCTCTTCCAAAAAAAAAAAAGTAATAAGAACTGTGGGAGTAATAAAGCCCAAAATGTGTAAATGTTATTGTAAAAAAGAGAGGAAAAGAAAGTATTCTAAAGGACACAACTGCCAAGTGTGTTTAGGTGTGTAAGATAGATGACCATATTACTAAGTTTTTGTTGGGTCATTGAACACAACTGTTTGCAGTCTCACTGTTTGAATGTCCATTTTGTATGCTTTAATTTTGTAACTTGAACAACTATTTCTAAGATGACAGTATGTAATCTATTAACTAGTGATTTCTTACTGTTTATTTTTTTGAAATTCTGTATTACTTGTACCCGTTTACTGTTTTTTTCTTTAAATAAAATTAAAAAACGAAGTATATACTATTTGTTGTCAGTAAGCAGCATAACTTTATGTCATACACAGTGTATATTGTTTTATTTTGTAAGACATTTCAAAACCCCTGTAGAACATGGCAACATATAATAACTACATGAAAATGAAAAGAAACTAAAATAAAAGAAAAAATCAATAGTCCAATTTTGGATGTGTCTGCCATGTATATAATTCATTCAGTATTCATATTATTTCCACAAGGAAAGACATTCTTTTTTGTGTGATACTGGGGATTGAACCCCGGGTTTCACACTTGCTAGGCAAACTGTTGAATAATGAGCTACACCTCCAGAACCTTTTAATTTTTCAGTTTTGAGACAAGGTTTTGCTCAGTTACCCCAGATGGCCTTAAGCTTGAGATATTCTTACCACAGCTCCCAAATAATCTTGAATTACAGGCCTGTGCTACCTTGCCCAGCTGTGGTGAGGTGTGCTGTGGTGTGGTATGGTATGGTGTGTGTGTGTGTGTGTGTGTGTGTGTATGTGTGTGTTTGTACTAGTTTAATATAAAATGCTTGTTATACATGCATTTAGAAAAGTTTTGATCACATATTATCTATATGAATTATAACCAAAGGAACTAACATCAGTGAGGGTTATCAAACCCATGCTGCAAAGAGATTGGTTCTCCAGATAATAGGTTTTGTCATTCTTCTGTTAACAGTTATAGCTGGTTCTGGCATCCATCATATTTGATTTTATTAACTTGCCTTATAACTCAGAAAGATAAACTTATTTGCAACACTTGTGAGAAAGAATAATGTAGTGTGTTTCCTGGGGGTGATGAATTTTCATGCTATTAGAGAAAAATGTAAAAGGATGAAATAAAACAGGAATAAATGAAGATTGTTATTTTCCCTTATTCTTATAAAATCGTGAATAAATTTTATTAAGAATTGACTTGTGTACTTTTTAATAGTCATAGATAAATGTGTCATTGAGTCTAAGGAAAAATATATCTTAATTATATTTATAGAAAAATTCCTGCACTGTGATCCCTAAGTCATTCTTGAGTGGTTCTAAACTTCTATCGCCCTCTACTGTTCAGAGGTTCATATTACAGTTCGCCTTTTTTCCCACCAAAGTTGGTATCTAAAGGCTAAAACCAAACCAAACACAAAGCATAAACAATAACCAACCAGACAAAAACAAATGCTTTGTAAATTTACTAAACCTAAAAAATTATGTTCATAAATAAAATAAGTGATACTTAAAATCAGCATATATTAATGATATAATCTGTTAATGTCTCTCAGAGCTCCTTTAGGGACTCTGTTTAACTTTCATATCTCTAACACCAAAGACTTTGCTTTTTATTGTACTCAATGGATGGATGAAATGCTTAGGCGGTTTTTACAGTTACTGTAGTCTTCACTTGCCATTTTATAGAGTTCTATTTTGTAGATCTTTTTTACCATATGTATTTATAAAAATTAGTAAAACTGATATTTTAAAAATACTGGTCCCACACAAAATACTGAAGTTATTTTAACTTTGCTATAATTACTATTTTCAAACCTCTTATTTGTAGTCATTTAGATTTTAGTTTACCATGGGCACTCCTGTAATAATCTTTTATTTTGAATTGTTAAGTGGAGATTTTTACTGGTTAAAATTAGGTTCATCTGCGCAAGGAGAAAATTTGGAATACCAGTTGCTTATGGTTTGAGTTCATTTTGGTCACACATATGTCTACATAGTCCAGAGCTGATAAGAAACTTCTATAGTTATCAGGATCCTAGCTCCTTCTGTCTTACTGTTCCATCATGTGCAAGCTGTGTGTACTAAATGGAATAAACAGGTACATAGCCCCTGTGAGAGTAGGTCAGAACGGCTGCCTGCAGTGTGGAAGTGATAGTTCTAGCAGAGGTCCTGGTGTGACAGTCTAGTACAACTGCATGAGACTGGTGCGCCCAATTCTGAGCTATTAGATGAATTATAATTTTCATAAATTAATATAAGTTCATGATCAGAGATTGGTACTCAAAAATATTACCTGGCTTCTCTGGTAGCATAGCCTTTTCATTCTCCATGCGGTAATTATCTTTAATGTCTTATTTTTTCAAATTTCTGGCTCTTACATCATGTCTTTCTGATGCTGTCTTCCTTAACATTCTTACATCCTTATTTTCTCCAGAATGCTTCATTATTCAGGGGAGGAATGGGTGAGTCTTCTTCTTTCATATATATATATATATATATATATATATATATATATATGATATATTTATATAATATATATGATATGTTCATATAACATATATTCACTCTCAATAGACTTTTCACTGGTTTTTAATTGTGCTGGAGAAAAACAGGATAGTAAATAGGATCACAGACTATGTACAGTTTTAGTATCATGAGTTAAGACTACTTGATTCATATTCTGGTTCCACCATTTACTTCACCTCTCTGCTTGAATTCTCTCACTAAAAATGGCAATTTATTCAACAAACAGTTATTGTATGTGCTAAGTTGTTTTAAGTGCACCAAAAAACCAGACATTCTTATCTTTGGGGAGCTTATATTCTTTCACTGAAAGACACACAATAAGTAAACAATTGAAACATAACATGTTACTCATAAGGATTGTAGAGAAAAACTGCAGAAAAAGAGGGTATGTAGTGTTAGGGACTGAAATGTTAGAGAGTGTAGCTTGGAAAGAACTTCCTGAAAAGGCAATTCTGAGTAAAGCATGAAGGGAGTGAGAGGTGAGACATGTAGGGTGAACAAGGAAAACATTTAGGGTGGGAGCACACATAGCTAGAGCAATCAAGAAGTAATTGTAGGAGACAGGGCCAGAGATCAAGTAGGGTGTTAGCCTGAGTGAAGAGGTCTTGATTGTGGTAAGGACTTTAATTTTTACTCCAGCTAGAATGGCAAACTGTTGTAGTATTCTGCAGGAAGGAGTTTCATATCTGACAAGTTTTTTTAAGGAACAGCTTTATTGAGGTGTGATTAATACAGTATAATTCACCTAACATCATGTATAAAATTATTGTATAAATATACTAAGTAGAATGCATGGGTACAGAATCTCTGTAAGAATAGATTAGAATGGATGCAAGTCAAGGCAGAGTAGAAGTTGGGTAGTTCTGACAGGAGGTGCTGATATAATGGCCCTTACAATTATTGGTGTGATTATAAGAGATTATAATATAATTTTATATATGATAATAGTTTGAGGTCTAACAAAATATGTAATTCAGTAGTTTTCAGAATGTTTACAGGGCTGCATAACTGCTTTGGTCTAATCTGAGAACATTTTCATGATTCTAAAAAGAAATGTTTTCCCCATTAGTAGTGACTCCCCTATTCTATTTTTCGTTAGTCCCTGACAATCAATGTTCTACTTCCTGTGTTTAGAGATTTGTGTGTGTGTGTGTGTGTGTGTGTGTGTGTAGCATGTTTTCTTACATTTGGGTATGTATCAAAGAGAGGAAATGCTGAGTAATTTGTAACTCTGGGTTTAATCTTTTGAAGACATGTTAGATTGTTTTCCAGGATGGTTTCTTGATTTTACATTCAGAAGAGGTGTATGAGGATTCCAAGTTCTCCACATCCTAGCCCAGACTTATTATCTGCCTATTTGATATAGACAGTTTAGAAGATATGAAGTAGTACAATTGTCATTTTTAATTGATTTGTCTTTGCATTGTTGAATTATCAGAGTTCTTTGTGTATATCTGATACAAGTCTCTTATCAGATAGATGGTTTAAAAATATCTCCCATTCTGTGAGCATCTTTTTACTTTATGGTATCCTTTGAAATACGGTTGCTTTTTTGGATGAAGTCCAACTTATCTATTTTTTCTTTTGTCATTTGTGCATTTGGTGTCATATCTAAGAAACAAGTTCCTAATCCAAGATCACAGATTTATACTGTATCTGTTTTCTTCTAAGAGTTTTATCATTTTAGTTCTTACATTTGGGCCTATAATCTACTTTGCATCTAGTTATTTTTTAAACATGAATTGAATTCATGACTTCACACCCTCATGCTTCTCAGGCAGGTGCTGTGCCACTGAACTATATCCCAGGCCCTCTATAATCTATTTTGATTAATTTTTATATATTGTGTTAGGGTGGAGTTCAACTTCATTTGTAAATAAATAGCAGTTTCTTGATTTCCGTAGCTTTGTAGTAAGGTTTGAAATTGTGAAATGTGAATCTTCTAACTTTGTTCTTCTCTCAGGATTATTTCAGCTGTTCTGGGTCCCTCACCTTTTGCTATGAGCATTAGGAGCGGCTGATGTTGGTTTAGAATATAGCAAAAGTATGAAGTAATGATTGGTATATTAGGAAAGTAAGAGAAATATAATTCCATGACAAAATTAAAGGTTCAATTAATATGCAATCATCATAAATTTAAAATGAGGCCAATATGCATGAGTATGTGGTGTTTTTTTTTTTTTTGTCTTTTTCATTTTTATCGGTACCAGGGATCGAACTCACGACTGCCTGCTTGCAAGGCAGGCGCTTATGCCGCTGAGCTAAATCCCCAGCCCCTTGAGTATGTGTTTTTATAGTCACTTTTAGTTTCATGGGAGTGGGCATCAGTGGAAGTGGACTTGATTTTAAGCAGGTTTATTCTGTCATGTTAATATGATAAAGGAAAAGAAACAAAAAGTAAGTGGTGGGATAATAGGATTATTTCATGAAACTTCTGTGAATACCAAAGTAATCTGTGTAAAGCAATAGATCTGCCTCAGCACATAAAAACTTCTATATACTTCATAGTATCATTATCATCAATTATGTCTCAGAGGTAGTCTCTTTCTGCTGATCCTGACTTTTCTACCTTGAATATTGATCTAAGTCTTTGTCTATTAATACTTTCTTTTCTTAGTTGCTAATTGCTCATCTTCTCTCTACTCCTTTCTTCAATACTAGCAAGGACAGTAGCTGTGTAAATCATGTGTACATCCTGGAAAACTGGCATTTTTCATTTCTTTATTCCCAAGGACATGAAATATCATTTACATTTTATTTTCCTCAGTGTTTATTCTTTCCTTAACTCCCCTGCATTATACCATCTTTGACCTGTAGTTGAGAAAAGTACAAATCCTATGTGGATCAGACAATTATCCAAGTTTGAGAAACATGAAATGAGTAAAGCCTTAAAAGCAGGGCTTAGTTTACAAGGGCTCTCATAATATAGGACTGTACAGCTGGAGTGGATAGCTTGAACAGCAGAGATTTATTCCAGGCTAGAATTCTAAGCCGAAGGTGTCAGATTTGGTTTCTTCTACGTTCTCTTTCCTTTGTTGCAGACGGCCACCTTGAAATATAGGGGGCTCTATTAACTGCATTAAATTACACTAAAATTAATATACATAAATGTATACTTTGTTTTGTTTTTTGGGTACTGGAATCAAACTCAGGACCTTGCTCTTGCAAGCAGGCACTGAGACATGGAGCCTTATCCCAGGCTTAGTTCATAAATGTGTATCCCATGGTTCTTGCTATTTTGTACTAGACTGCTACTTTCTATACTTTGTACTCTTTGCTACAATAACACAGAAGGTAGGAGTGTAAGTCTGCGGTGAGAAAAGATTAATATTTTATTATCTGGTGCATCTTGTAGTTGTCATCAAAGTGTACAATCACTTTGCTCTGTGTCGGGTTTTCAAGATTCATTGGCTAAATACTCGTGCGGAGTGTCTTGAGTTGGTGATGTGGCTGGGATGTAGTATCCTATCTGACTTTCTTGATCAGTAGGTCAACTACCCTCTTCCTAGAGAGAGAATTCATATACAGGTTCAAGGTAAATTTTTGTGAGGTAGACAGTGTAAAAATTCCCTACTTGGTGTAGGAAATTGCATTTTTTGCTCTAAGAGTATCTTAGAATCTTCTCTATTTCCTTCACTTAATGCTGGCTCTTTTGAAAATACAAAATTAGGAAATTCTTCTCATACGAACTCAGATGAGTAACAGTGCTTTTCATTTAAAATTGCACTTAAACTTTGTAACTATGTCAAGATGAAATACAGTATTTTGGTGACTCACAACTGGAGGAATCTTGACTAACCTTGAGCTAGAATTCATTAAATTATAATGATAGAATTTTTAGAGCTTGGATCCTGGGAAGATGACGGATTGATAGATAACAGGATAGAGAGTCTCTCTGAGAGAAACAACTCAGATGCTAGAATTTAACACTATGGAGAAGATTAGATGAAAAGAGAGGGATTCTCATGACCCAGGAAGAAACTAAGGAAAAAGAAAAAGAAAAAGGAAGGAAGGAAGAAAAAAAGAAAAGAAAGAAAGAAAGAGAAAAACTGTGAAGGAAGGCTGGAACCAGATGTGCTTTCTTTGGGCCAGTCCCATGCAGTGCTGGGCACCTTGGAGTTGGAGGACTCGTGGTAGTGCTGAAGTCGCAGGTGCACTGAAATCGGAGGTTGGTGAGCCTGAGGCCCTTGGTCGGAGGATGCACCACAACAGACAGTGGAACCAGCATGAAGAGCTGCACTGACCCGCAGTGAGTGCTCAGAATTTAGTCATGCTGGTGTGTGTGTGTGTGTGTGTGTGTGTGTGTGTGTGGGGTGACCAGCTGGGTGGCATATTGGAGTTGGGCAGGATAGGCCTGAACTCAGAACTGCAGTCAGTGGCCACTCCTGGCCCAAACTGGACTGGTGGGATCTGCTTGGGCTGGGTCATGCCCCTGGTTGGGACCCAATAGCCAGGAATCTGGTGATGAACTGGTGATGTCCACATAGCACAGACTAATGTGGTGAAGACACTTGCTGGTTGACTGGCTCAGAAGAGAGGGGCCCCACCCCACACCACCCCTGTGTGCACCTCACTGATCAACAGCAAAGTGGTTAAGGTAGCAATCCCCTAGCCAGCACGCTTCAGAAAAACTGTAAGCAATACAGAAACTACCTAGACCACTACCATACACCTGTCTGAAAGAAACCAGAAACATGACAAGAGAAAGAAACAAGGAAAAGGCTCCAGCCACCAACCCAGGGAATATATGTCCAGGAGAGGTAGATACAGAAGAGATCAAGGGCAGCAAACATGCAATATCAGACACAGCATTAGCCAACATAAATATCTACATGACATTACAGATGAATTTAAAACTGAAATACTAATTCAAGTAAAGCAAGATACAAGAAGATTAATAAAATGCTAAGCATTTCTCAAGAAGACACAGATGGAGGAATGGAGGAACTCAGAAAAAGGAAAGAAACCTTTGATGAAGAATATAAACAAAATCTACAATACATGAAATAGATGCAAAGAGACTTCCGGGAGAACATGGCGGACAGATAGCAGCAGCTCCGGAGGCTCTCTGAAAGACCCAGCTTAGAATCCAGGAATGGTGTGGAGTGAGGAATCCTAAGCAAGAGAGGAGATATGCCCTGCTGACCCAACAACGAACTGGGCTGAGAGAAACCAACTGGGAATGCAATCCTGGTGCTATAACAGGAACAGATAAAGCCTCAGTGTGGAAGCTGGAGCCCGTGCCATTGGAAGATGTGATTTGGGTTTCCTGCCGCCGCGGCTGCCTCTGAATCGGCTCTGCAGGGAGACAGTCGCACGAAAGCTCTGAGAATGGGAATCGGTGAACAGAGTTGAGAGCAGGATGGGCAGGGAGCCGTGCATTGACCTGCGGTGAGTGAGAGAAACTGGGACTCTTCCACGATCTAGGAGGCTCCAACAAAGGACATTCTGGGACCGGACAGACTTGCCGGAACAGGGTGCTGTAGTGACTTCAGTCACGTATCCCCTTCTTAAGCGAGACTGGTGAGCAGTGCCTAGCCTATGTGATGCTGCTGGCTGAAACCCAGTAGGCTAGCACAGCCCAGGTCCCAGCACCTGAAGGTGACCTGGAGGGGTGGGCCCCGCATAGGCTGCCTGGTCCGTAACTCCCTGGTGTGCTGTGGTGGGCGGGAACACCTAGCCAGCGCAATTCAATCAGACTGTGGCCAACAGGGAAGGAAGCTGGGCCTCCTATATACGCTTGCATATATAAGGAATAAAGAATATGGGAAGAGGGAGCAACAAGAAAGGCCCCTTGGCCCCCAATCCTGAGAAACAGACAATAGCGGACAACACACCAATAGACATAAAGCGCTATCTCCAGGGCCTCCTAGATGAGTTCAGGAATGAAGTTATTAATGACCTGAAGCTAGAAATAAGCAGAATAGTTAAAGAAATGCTAAGCACCACCCAAAAAACAGATGGTGGAATGGAAGAACAGAAAAAGAGGGGAGAATTGTTTGATGGAGAAAATAGAGAAAGCATAGAATACGTGAAGCAGGTTCAAAGAGATTACCAGGAAACTAAAAACTCTATCGAAAACTGGCATAACAGCTTGAAAGAAACTAAGAATAGATTATCTGAACTGGAGGGCAGATTTGTAATATGGGAGCATGAAATGAAAAACTTCTTAAAAATAACAAAGAAACAAACAGCAATAATACAAAGACTAGAAGATGATAAGAGGATCTATAACTTAAGAATTAAGAACATAAAAGAAGTAGGGACACAAACAAATGAACTACAAAAGCTACTCACAGAAATAATCCAGGAGAATTTTCCTAATTTAGAAAAAGGTAAAGATACTCAGATGTATGAAGCATTCAGGACCCCAGCCACCTACAACCCAAACAGAGCTACACCCAGACATATAATAATCAAAATACCAGAAATCCAATATAAGAACAGAATATTAAAAGCCATCAGAGACAAGAAACAGATCACTTACAAGGGAACACCCATCAGAATTACAGCAGACTTCTCGGTACAAACCATCAAATCACGAAGAGCTTGGGGGGAAATAATTCAAGCTTTGAAAGATAATAACCTCCAGCCAAGATTGATATATCCTGCACAACTATCCCTGGAAATTGAAAGAAAAACAAGGTGCTCCCAGGATAAATAGGAACTGGGGGAATATGCAATCACCAATTCAACTCTACAGAGAATACTGCAGGATATTCTAAAAAAGAAAAATATGAAGAATCCAGAAATAGTGGCAGAGAGGCCACAATGAATGGAGCAGAAAACAAAATGAAGAAGACAAACTAACAACTAATGACAGAAAAAGAGCTCAACAGAAGTGAGGTAGAGAAGACTGGATGATAGGAACAGCTATTTTGGAGAAAATGATGTCATAATAGGTAATGCTGATTTAGTATCATCTTGTTTTGAAGTCTCATCATGCTTTTGCTCTTCTGTCTCAATTGGTCTTAGCATGTTGTATCTTATTGGATTTTATTATATGTGATAGTATAAACAAAAACTTTTATAGACAAGGAGATTATACAGAAACCATTGTTCATTTTCTGTTAGTTGATTCTAAATACCCTGTAATACTGTCATTCTCCTGAATGGTTTTACATTGTTTTGATATATTTGATGCTACAGTATATGAAGTTATACTCAAAGATTTCAAGGAAAGAGACAATCTGGTAACTACTTTTAGGTCGGGATTATCTTGTGGTAAAACACTATTTTGCTTAAATGGTTATGTTTTTTTCTGCGCTGTTTTGCTGTTATGCCCTCTTTTATCTCAATCTCCATTTTATTATTTACTTTTTAATTTTTATCCTTTTAAATAAGGGAAAAATAAATTAAAAATAGCAGGATATATTATAGTAACCCACTTTGATTTCCTATTAACTTGATTTGAAACCCTGTATTGCTCTCACCATCTTGTTTTGACTGATGTTCCTCTATTCTGTTTTGCTTGATAGTACCAGGTTTGAAAGTATAGGCAATAGCCGTGAAGATTGTGGGATTCATTATGATGCCCATTCTGGTTGACTATTATCTACTTTTGAAGACCTGTAATGTCTCCAATGTTTTGATTTTGTTGGTTTTGTTCTTTACTGTTTTGTTCAATTTTATTATAACTGATGATATAGGCAATTCTATTAGAGATAGTGGGAGGCATTATGGTAACCATTGTTGATCACCTTGTATTATGCTTTTACATTATCTATTATGTCCACCCTTTGATTTGACTGACTCTGTTATGTCACATTTGGTTCTACTCTCTTCCAAAAAAGTAATAAGAACTGTGGGAGCAACAACACCCAAAATGTGTAATTGTCATTGTACAAAAGAGAGGAAAAGAAAGTGCTCTAAACGATATAACTGCATGTATATTTAAGTGTATAAGATAGACAATGATATTACTGAGTTTTGTTGGATCATTGAACAGAACTGTTTGGTCTCACTGTTTGAATGTCCACTATATAAGCTTTAATTTTGTAACTTGAACAAATATTTCTAAGATGACAATATGTAATCCATTAACTAGTGATTTCCTACTGTTTATTTTTTTTCTGAAATTCTGTAAAACTTGTACCCTTTTTTGCTTTTTTTCTTTTTCTCCTTAAATAAAATTAAAAAAAAAAGAAAAAAGAAATAGATTCAAAGAGATTACCAGGAAAATAAAAACTCCATTGAAAAGTGGCAAAATTGCTTGAAAGAGACTAAAGTCAGACTTCTAAAACTTGAAGATAGATTTGTAATGTGTGATTGTGAAAGGAAAGATCTCTTAAAAATAACAAGGAACCAGGAAGTAATAATGCAAAGGCCAGAAGACAACAAGAGGATATAGAACATAAGAAAAAAAATGTGAGCAAAGAAGTAGGGGTAAACACAAATGAAATACAAAGGCTAGTTACAGAAATAATTAAGGAAAACTTCCCAAGCATAGGAAAAGAAAATGATATTCAGATGTATGAGGCATACAGAACTCCAGCCACCTACAACCAAAACATATCTACACCCAGACATATAATAATCAAGATCCCAGAAATCCATCACAAGAACAGAATATTAAAAGTGGCCAGAGAAAGGAAACAGATCACCTATAAAGAAAAACCCATCAAAATCACAACAGACTTCTCAACCCAAACCATCAAATCAAGAAGAGCTTAGAGAAAAGTATTCCAAGCCCTGAAAGAAAATAAGGTCCAACCCAGATTGATATATCCTGCAAAACTGTCTATCAAATTAATGGAGAAATAAGATATTTCCAACACAGAGGAGCTGGGGGAGTTCGTGACCACCAATCCAACCCTACAAAAAATACTGAAGGACTTTGAGGGGAGAGAGACACTGAGGTGCCCAGTGCTGATTCCGTAGCATCATGATGTAAAATCTAGTGGTACTATTATTCTTTGTTTGAAGTGATATTAGTCTGTTTTGTTTTGTTTAATTTTAACATACATAAAGATGTGGACAGCTGTTTCGAAGAGAATGAGAGACATTGTGGTAGTCATTCTTTTTTAAAAAATTTTATTTAAAGAAAGACTAAACAAAACAGAAAATGGGTAGAAATAATACATACTTTCAAAGAAAAAAACTAAACAGTAAGAAATCACTAGTTGATGATTACAGCTTGTCCTCTTACAAATAATTATTCAAGATCCTAAAGTGGAGCATATAAAGTAGGGGATTCAAACAGTGAGACTGAAACCAGTTCTGTTCAACTATCCAACAAAAACTTAGAAATATGGTTATCAATCCTATACCCTTAAACAAACAGTCAGTTATCCATATCTCCAATTATGTTGAGATTGAACAAACCCAAGTAGGCTAATATCACTCTGAACAAAGAATAATACTATTGCTGGGTGTCACATTATGACACTCCAGGATCAGCACTGGGTATTTTACTGTCTCTTTTTCTTCAGAGTATCTGTTCATTTCATCATGTGTCATAAGATCAGTTCTCATAAACTGTTTATAGATTCTACACATGCATGAGTCTTAACATGAATGTCTATCCTTTCTATATTAGAGAGAGAAACAAAATAAAGCAAGACAAAACAAAACATATTCCTATAAACACATGAAATGAAAAAGATATATAAGTCCATTGTACAAGGAGTCATACCATAGTTCCTGTGTTGTCGCTTGTTATCTTCAATAGAATTGGCTATATCATCAGACATAGTATAATTGAATATATCAATACATAACAGTATTAATAAAAACACAACTTTATATATAGTATAAAGCTTCAAAAGCAGGCAGTTATCAAACTAGAATGTTTATTGTAGAGTCTTGTCATCTTCAGTGTAGTTGATACTATCAGACTTGATACTATCAATCATATCAGTTTTGAATAAAATCTGTCAATACCAAACAGCAATCAAACAAACCAGATTAAACTAAGATCAGTCATGATAAAAAAGTATAAGTCATACAGGGTTCCAGATTAAGATAATAGGAAATTAAAGATGATTACTGTGCTATATCCTGATGTTTTTGGGATAGCTGTCTGTGCCCTCAAATCTAATGCAAGTAGACAAACTGGGAAAGAATAAAAGCTATCAAAAAAGAATAAAATCTATCTAAGCAGAGTGGTGCAAGTAATGTGGGTTTTAAATCCTGATACACTATTAACAGTATCTGGAATCAGAAGAGACCTAGAATAGCAAAGGCAATTCTAGGCAGCAAAGACAAGGCAGGAGGCATCACAATCCCTGACTTGAAATTATAGTACAAAGTAATAAAATCAACATGGTACTGGAATAAAAACAGACCTGAAGATCAATGGAATAGACTAGAAGATATAACCACAACTACCAACACACTCAACTACCTTTATTTTTGATAAAGGGGCTAAACATGCTCACTGGAAAAATGACAGTCTCTTTAATAAGTGATGCTGGAAAAATTGGCTCTCCATATGCCAAATTAAAATTATACCCATGCCTATCACCATATACTAAACTAAAATCTAAATGGATCAAAGATCTAAATATTAAAACAGAAACACTAAATCTGTTGGAAGACAAAGTAGGTAAACATCTTGAAGACCCTGGGGTAGGCAGAGAATTCATGAACAGGAATCGAACTGCACAGGAACTACTTCCAAGAATCAATAACTGGGATCACGTCTTATTAAAAAGTTTCTGCAAGTTAAAAGAAATCTCCAGCATAGTGAAAAGAAAATCCACAAACTGGGAAAAAATCTTTGTGAACTCTCCCTCAGACAAAGGTCTTCTGTCCAAAACATAAAAAGAATTTTAAAAAATCAGATTCCCAAAATTCGAAGACCCAATCCAAAAATGGGCATCTGAGATAAATACACAGTTCTCAGATGGAGAAATACAAATGGCAAATAAATACATGAAAAAATGTTTATCATTATTAGTCATTAGAGAAATGCAAATTAAAATCACACTAAGATTCCATCTCACTCCAGAAAGAATGGCCAGGATCAAGAAAACTACCAACAACAAATGCTGGAGAGGCTGTGGGGAAAAAGGAACTCTCCTGCATCGTTGGTGGGAGTGTAGACTGGTGCAACCACTGTGGATGTCAGTCTGGAGATTCCTCAAAAAGCTGGAATTGGAGGTGCCATTTGACCCAGCTATTCCATTTCTAGGCATATTCCCAGAAGAACTAAAAATATCATACCACAGTGATATATGTGCACCCATGTTTATATCAGCACAATTTTTTTTTATCAGTACTGAGGATCAAACTCATGACTGTCTGGTTGCAAGGCAGGTGCTTATGCTGCTGAGCTAAATCCCCAGCCCCATCAACACAATTTGTAATAGCCAGATCTTGGAAACAATCTAAGTGTCCATCAACTGAGGAAACAAGCTGTGGTATTTTTATACAATGGAGTACTACTCAGCTATAAAGAATGATCACATTGAGATATTTATTAATAAATGGGTGCAATTTGAGACCATACTCATAAGTGAAATAAATCAAACTCACATGTATAAATACCGTATAGTCTCCCTAGTGTAAGAAATAGTAAGAGTACATAAAAGTTTATGGTAATCATAATTCCCCATTACATTGTTTTGAAACCTTATAATGATCGCATTGGTTAGTTGTAATGGGTTTGTCCTTGTTTGTTTGATTTTATTAACTGTGATGGTATAGGGGCTGGGGATTTAGCTCAGCGGCATAAGCACCTGCCTTGCAAGCAGGCAGTCGTGAGTTCGATCCCTGGTACCGATAAAAAAAGGAAAAAGACAAAAAAAAAAAAAAAAAAAAAAAAGAAAAAAAAACTGTGATGGTATCAAGAGCTAATGTGAGGGAAAAAAGTCATTATAATAGCCAGTACTGGTATAATATCATCTTACTATGAAGTCTACCATGCTTTTGCTCTTCTGTTTCTATTGGCTCTATTATGTTATACCTTTTGGATTGTATTACATGTGAAAGTATAAACAAATTTTCTATGGAAAATGAGATAATATAGTAGCCATAGTTTGTTTTCTGTTATTTGGTTCTGAATGCCCTGTGATACTCTCATTCTCTTGAATGTTTTTATACTATTTTGTTATGTTTGATACTATTGTATATGAAGTTATACTCAAGTATTTCAAAGAAAGAGACATTGTGGTAGTTACTGTTAATTATGGGTTGCCGTCTAGTGAAATTCTGTGTTGCTTATGTCCCACTTTGTTATGTCCTGTTTTGTCTTAATCTTTTTAAAATAAAAAAACAATATCTTCTGCCATCTTTTTAAAGACTCTCCCTCCCCTTTCACTTCCCCAGGGTACCCTGTGCATTTTTGGGTCTGACCAAAACCCTTGGTTTTTAACTGGGGGGAAGCAACCTGCTATTTACCTAAGTGGTTCTGAACCTTCTCTCTCCTGGACTTGATCTCTAATTGTATTGCTTTACCTATTAAAGCCTGTCTTTCCAACTTATCCACAAATACTGGTCTAATTGCCCCTATTACTGTCTGGTTCTCTGTCACATAGAACATTGTTTTCTCATATTTGATTTTCAGTCCATGTACTCTTTTTCTTATTAATTATATTTCCTACAAATAGCTTCTTGGTAGACCCTGCCTCCTGATCTACTCCACATGTGGTTCTTTTTTTTTAAATTTAGTATATCAAGGCTATCTATATTAGAGATTATAACCAATCTTCTTTGCCTCATTTCTGTTGTGCTCTTTTTTTGCCATCAATTTTCTGCTTATCTTCTTTCATTCTATTTTCTGCTCCATTCATTGAGGCCTCTCTGCCGCAGGGAGTGGCGTGACCGCCCCATTGCTGCCTTCCCGCCTCTCTCCTATGGGCATATGATGCACCTGCCTACATTAACCATAATCCTCTTCTGCTTACATCACATACCCGGACATGATGATGACCCATCAGAAACCACCCCGTAGCCTCTTCCTGTCCCACCAACCCACCCTTGGTCCATAAAGGATGTGACCACTTCCTGAATAAATGAGGCTTGATCAGATTCTCTCGACTTGCTTCAATTTCTCTTTGTCTCCCCCCTGTTTTATTCATCCCCATTCCCCCTCCAGGTATACCCCACAGATTGATCTGTGGGCCTGATCAAGTGGCGCCCAGCGTGGGGGCTCCTGGCATGGGGGAGTCAACGAGGGAGCTGTTGGAGAATGCCGGCTAAAAGTGGAAACAAATTGCATCAAGGACTGAGGCTAAAAGTGAACACAAATTGAATCAAGGACCAAGGGCTGCGCAGACAACTGCCTAAACGTGCCGCCCAAGTCACGGTGAGGGAATGGCAACCCCGGTCCCTTTCCCGGACATGGGTCAAGCATTGAGCGAACATAAATTGTTTCTGGGAGGCCTTAGCAAGGCTTTAAAGACAAGAGGGGTAAGGGTTAGAACAAAAGAATTATTGCAGTATTTTCAATTTATTCATTAGGTTTGCCCTTGGTTCCCCCTAGAGGGTTCTAGAGATACCAAGAGGTGGAGAAGAGTAGGAGATGCTCTAAAAGATTATTATAGGGTCTTTGGCCCTGAAAAGGTCCCAGTTACAGCCTTTGCATACTGGAACCTAGTCTCAGAGCTACTTACACAGTGCTGCCTAGACCCTCAAATTGATAAAACAATCACCCAAGGTGAAGTAGCTTTACGCACTTCCACTTCACCAACATCATTCCCTTCAGGAGATGAATCTAAACCTTCTTGCCCCTCTGGTGAGTCAAATGATTTGTTAAAAAAGCCCCAAGATGGTGGCCCACTGCCATCTGAGCCCCTACCACCCGAGGCCCGCCACAACTCTCTATCTGAAAAGGCACTTGCCTCACTTCACCACAACAGGGTGGGGTCCTCCCCAAAATGGTGTTTCTGGGGAAGAAACAAACGTACCTCCCCAAGATGGCGCCGCACAGCCGCAAGACGGTGTGGGCACCATGCCACTAGCTCCACAAGTCATTAGGACCCATATGCCATTCACAGTGGCAGCTTTAGAAGAATTAAAGACAGCAGTTGCCCAATATGGCCTTACAGTTGCTTTCATTCTTGCTGTTTTAAATTCTCTGGCTGACGGCTGGCTCACACCTAGATTGACAAAGATTGGCCCGAGTGACTTTATCGGGTGGGGATAATCTTTTGTAAAAATCAGAATATACAAAAAATTGCAAAGAGACCGCCAGACGCAATACACAAGCCAGCAATGGGTGGGACCTTAATATGTTAATAGTGGAAGATGCCTATGCATGCAGAGAAGCTCAAAAGGAGTTTAATCCAACACCTTTTACTCAAACTCAAACAGCAGCTACTCGAGCATGAAAAAAGCTGCCTGCAAAAGATAATATGAGCTCCTCTCTCACTAGCATTAAGCAAGGCCCAGATAAACCCTTTTCAGAATTTGTCAATCGTTTGATTACTGTTGCTAATAGAATCTTTGGCCACGCTGATGTAGGCACTGATTTTATTAAACAGCTAGCTTTTAAAAATGCCAACACTGCCTGCCAGGCCGCTATCAGACCTCATAAAGATAAAACAGACCTAACAGGATATATACACCTTTGTTGTGACATTAGAACTGCTTGTCAGCAAGGCCTTGCTATGGCTGCTGCCTTGCAAGGGTTTACAGTTAAACAGTTCTTATCTCAAAAGCATAAACAAAACTGTTTTACCTGTAGAAAGACTGGTCATTTTACAAAAAGACTCCAGAGATAGAGATTCCAATGTCAATTACTTTGACTCATTTAACTGATCGGAGTGATATTGGTCTAGTCTCTTAAGTTTAATTTCAGCATATGTAAGGATAGGGACAGCTGCTGAGAGAATGAGAGACACTATGGTAGTTATTATTGTCTTCTCCAATGTCAGATCTTAAAAACCTGAGGAGCCTTTATCATCCTGTAATGATTTGATTAGTTCTATAATATGCAGTGTATATTTAATGTGCATAAAGAGGTGGCCACCCAAAAATATTCTATCTCATGCCTTATAATCCTTGATTTTTAAAATTTGGATGCTTCTGGACAGTCAGCAGCCATGCGTTTTTGGCATACTAAAACACAAAAGCAATTTGCTTCTGTACTATGGAGAGATACCCTCACTAATTCATGGCATGGCCCTGACCCCGTTCTCACATGGGGACATGGTTCAGTGTGTGTATACTCCCGCCAAGACAAAGAGGCTAGATGGCTCCCTAAATGCCTCGTTAGGCAAATTAATGAGCCAAATAATAATAACCCCCAAAAGGCCCAGGAGTAAACATATACCCTGAGGCAACTTCTTGTGTTTCCTTACAGAAAATGCCAAACCGATGGATTACGTGGTGCATTCTCGAGATCCTCCTTGGACCACCTTGACCAATGGTGGATTTAGACCTCCCATCACAAATGGCCTCTAACCCCTTCTCCACGCTCTGGGGAGCACTCTTTCCCTTACCTAGGGCCCCTTTTGTGTCCCCTAACTGCCCTGTTGCTTCTCTCTGTGGGTCCTTGTATTTTTCAGAGGATTATGACACTCATTAATAACCGGATAGACGCATTTATGGCAAAGCCCATTCAGGTACACTATCACCAGCTGGAGATGGCAGATTAACAAACCTACCGGGAAGGAATTCCCACGAGTGGCCCATATGACGATGCGGCCTAACTGCCCTGGGGCAATGGACAGGCAGCCAGAGACGGGCAACTAGGACATACATGTTACTCCATCGGCTGCCTAAGACAGGCACAGGACCAACTGTTATCCTGCAAGTCCATGATGGAGAAGGCCTGGTTGGGTTCATGAAATGAGGTTCCTTGACCTAAGACAGGTGCTGTCCTCACAGGGCCTGCCATACTCCTGATTAAACAATATAGAAAGGGAGGAGATGTAGGGAGTGGTGCGACCGCCCCATTGCTGCCTCCCCACTTTTCTCCTATGGGCATATGATGCACCTGCCTACATTAACCATAATCTTCTCCTGCTTACATCACATACCCAGACATGATGATGACCCATCAGAAACCACCCAGTAGCCTCTTCCTGTGCTACCAACCCGCCCTTGGCCCATAAAGGATGCGACCACTTCTTGAATAAACAAGGCTTGATCAGATTCTCTCGACTTGCTTCAATCTCTCTTTGTCTCCCCCCTGTTTTCTTCATTCCCGTTCTCCCTCCAGGTATACCCCACAGATTGATCCATGGGCCGGATCACTCTGCCACCGTTCCTGGAATCCTAATACTTTTCTCTCTCTCTAAAATGCCCTGCAGTATTCTCTGTAGAGTTGGATTGGTGGTTGTGAATTTCCCAAGTTCCTCTTTGTCTTAGAAGCATCTTATTTCTCCATTAATTTCTAGAGACAGCTTATCAGGGTATATCAATCTGGGCTGGAGGTTATTTTCTTTCAGGGCTTGGAATACTTCGCTCCAAGCTCTTCTTGATTTGATGGTATGTGTCGAGAAGTCTGCCATGAAATTGATGGGTTTTCCTTTATAGGTGATCTGTTTCTTTTCTCTGATGGCTTTAAATATTCTGTTCTTATATCAAATTTCTGGGATCTTGATTATTATATGCTTGTGTATAGCTCTGTTTTAGTGTAGGTGGCTGGAATTCTGTATGCTGTATCCATCTGAGTATCATTTCCTTTTCCTACGTTTGGGAAGTTTTCCTAATTATTTCTGTAAATAGCCTTTGTAGTTCCTTTGTTTGTACCCCTGCTTCTTCATTCACATTCTTTATTCTCAAGTTATAGACCCTCTTGTCGTCTTCTTGCCTTTGTATTCTTACTGCTTGTTTCCTTGTTGTTTTTAAAAAGTTTTCCCTTTTATACTCCCACATTGCAAAATTTTCCTCCAGTTTGTATAATCTATCCTTAGTTTCTTTCAAGCAGATTTTCCCATCATTCCATAAAGTTTTTAATTTCCTGGTAATCTCTTTGAATCTGCTTGATATATTCTTTATTTTCTTTATATTCTTCATCAAATGGTTCTCTCCTTTGTTTTTTTCTAATTTCTTCATTTATTTTCCTTTATGTATCATTTTTTTTGCTTTTTAAAAAATTTTATTTAAGGAAAAAAGAAAAAAAACAGAAAAAGGGTGCAATTTATACAGAATTTCAAAAAGAAACAGTAGGAAATCACTAGTTAATAGATTTCATATTGTCATCTTAGAAATAGTTGTTCAAATTACAAATTAAAGCATATAAAGTGGACATTCAAACAGTGAGACTGCAAATAGTTCTGTTCAATGATCCAACAAAACTCAGTAATATGGTTATCTATCTAACACATTTAAATATACATGCAGTTACAACCTTTAGAGCACTTTCTTTTCCTCTCCTTTGTACAATGACAATTACACATTTTGGGTTTTATTACTCCCACAGTTCTTACTAGTTTTTTTTTGAAGAGAGTAAGACCAAATGTGACATAACAAAACAGAATCAGTCAAATAAAAAAGATGGGCATAATACATAATGTAAAACAAAATACAAGGTGATCAACAATGGTTACATACTGCCTCTTGCTATCTTAAAAAGAATTGCCTATACCATCAGTTATAATAAAATTGAACAAAACAGTAAAGAACAAAACCAATAAAACCAAAACATTGGAGACATTAAAGGACTTCAAAAGAAGATAATAGTCAAACCAGAATGGGTATCATAGTGAATCCTATTGTCTTCCCAGTTATTGCCTATACTGTTAAACTTGGTACTATCAAGCAAAACAGAACAGAGTAAAATCAGTCAAAACAAGATGGTGAGAGCAATACAGGGTTTCAAATCAAGTTAATAGGAAATCAAAGTGGGTTACTATCATATATCCTGCGATTTCTTATTTATTTTTTCCCTTAATTAAAAAGATAAAAATAAAAAAATAAATAATAAAAAAGGAGATTGAGATAAAAGAGGAAATAAAAAAATAGCACAGGTCAGAACATAACCATTTAAGCAAAATAGTGTTTCACCACAAGATATCCTGACATAGAAGTTGTTACCATAGTGTCTCTTTCCTTGAAATCTTTGAGTATAACTTTGTATACTGTAGCACCAAACATATTAAGACAATGTAAAACCATACAAGAGAATGACAATATTACAGGGTATTTAGAACCAACTAACAGGAAATGAACAATGGTTTCTGTATTATCTCCTTGTCTATAAAAGTTTTTGCTTATATTATCACTTATAATAAAATCCAATAAGATGCAACATGTTAAGACCTATGGAGACAGAATAACAAAAGCTTGATGGGACAATATTAAATCAGGACTAGCTATTATGATGTCTACTTTTCTCCAAAATAGCTGTTTATACCATCCAACCTTCTCTGTCTCATTTCTGTTGAGCTCTTTTTTTGTCATTAGTTGTCAGTTTGTCTTCTTTATTTTGCTTTCTGTTCCATTCATTGTGGCCTCTCTGCCACTGTTTCTGGAATCTTGGTATTTTTCTTTTTTAGAATGTGGTTTTCTCTGTAGAGTTGAATTGGTGGTTGCAAATTCCCCTAGTTCCTCTTTATCCTGGAAGCACGTTGTTTTTCCATCAATTTCTAGGGACAGTTGTGCAGGATATATCAATCTTGGCTAGAGGTTATGGTCTTTTAAAGCTTGAATGATTTCACCACATGCTCTTTGTGATTTGATGATTTGTGGCATAATTCTTCTGTAATTCTGATGAGTGTTCCCTTGTAAGTGATCTGTTTCTTGTTTCTGATGACTTTTAATATTCTATTCTTATATTGGAGTTCTGGAATTTAGATTATTATATGCCTCAGTGTAGTTCTGTTTGGGTTGTAGGTGGCTGGAGTCCTATATGCCTCATAGATCTGAGTATCTTTACCTTTTCCCATATTAGGGACGTTCTCCTTGATTATTTCTGTGAATAGCCTTTGCAGTTCATTTGTTTATATCCTTGCTTCTTCTTTTACATTCTTAATTCTTAAGTTATAGATCCACTTATCATCTTCTAGCCTTTGTATTGTTACTACTTGCTTCCTTGTTATTTTTAAGAAGGTTTTTCGTTCATGCTCCTACATTACAAATCTGTCCTCCAGTTCAGATAATCTATCCTTAGTTTCTTTCAAGCTGTTATGCCAGCTTTCAATAGAGTTTTTAGTTTCCTGGTAATCTCTTTGAACCTGCTTCATGTATTCTACTTTTTCTCTCTTTTCTCCATTAAACAATTCTCCCTTTTTTTCTGTTCTTCCATTCCACCATCTGTTTTTTCTTGGGAAGTGCTTAGTATTTCTTTAACTATTCTACTTATATCTTGCTTTACTTGGTTAAATATTTCATTTTTGAACTTGTCTATGAGGTCCCGGAGATATTGCTTTATGTTTTTTGGTGCCATGCATGATATTGCATGTTTTCTGTCCTCATTCTCCTTTGCATTTACCTTTCCTGGATCAGTGTTCTCAGGATTGGGGACCGAGGACCCTTTCTTGTTGCTCCTCTTCCCATACTTTTTGTTCCTTCCATACAGGTGTACATAGGAGGCCCAGTTTCTTTTTTTGTTGTTTACAGTTTGTTTGAATCATGCTGGCTAGGTGTCCACTGCAGTGTACTAGGGAGGTTTGAATCATGCTGGCTAGGTGTCCACTGCAGTGTACTAGGGAGACACAGACCAGGGCAGCTAAAGTCCCACCCTTCCAGGTCAGTCAACCTGCTGAAGGCTTCACTGCGCTAGGGTGCACTGCCAGGTGCAGGGACCTGGTTTTGGCTAGCCTACTGGATCTTAGTCCACAGTGTCACCCAGGTCAAGCACTCCCCACCAATCCTGCTTGAGAGGGGAATATATGACTGAAGTCACTGCAGCGTCCTGTTCCGGCTAGTCTTCCCATTCTCGGAATGTCCTCTGTTGCAGCCTCCTAGTCTATGGAAGGGTCCCTGTTCCTCTCACTCACCACAGGTTGATGCAGAGCTCTGCTCTCAATTTGGCTCACCGATTTCTGCTCTCAGAGCTTTCATGTCTTTATCTCTGCTGTGCTGATTCAGATGTAGCAGTGGTGGCAGGAAATTCAAGCCGCAGTTTCCAGAGGCATGGGTTCTGGCTTCGGCACTGAGACTTTAGCTGTTCCAGTTGTAGCACCGGGATTACATTTCCAGTTGTTTTCTCTCAGCTTAGTTCATTCCTGGGTCCGCAGGGTATATCTCCCCCTGCTTAGGACTCCCCACACTGCACCATTCCTGAAATCTATGCTGGCTATCTCAGAGAGCCTCCCTAGCTGCTGTTATCTATCTGCCATGTTCTCCCCAAAGTTCCCCTTCTCTTTCCTTTGTTTGAGTTCCTCTCTTATTCCACCTTTGTCTTCTTGAGGGGTGCTTAGCATCTCTTTTATTAATCTTCTTATATCTTGCTTTACTTGGCTAAATATCTCACGTTTGAACTCATCTATGAGGTCCCAAATATATCTCTTTGTGTCCACTGGTGCGTGTCTGATATTGCATGTTTGCTGTTCTTACTCTCCTTGGTATTTACCTATCCTGGGTCAATGTTCTCAGGGTTGGGACCTGGAGACTTTTTCTTATTGCTTCCTCTTCCCATCTTTTTTGCTTCTTCCAGGAAGCCCCAGTTTTCTTCTTTGTTCGTTATAATTCTTCTGAAACACTCTGGCTAGGTGACCCTTCCCATTGCAGTGTGCTAGTGAGTTGCAACAAGGACAGCGTGTACTGGCCCCTCCCCTTTGGATCAGTCAAGCTGCTGAGGCCTGCACTACTGTATTACTGTGCACTGCCTCCCCTCTGGGTCAGCCAAACTGATGAGGCCTTCACTGCATTAGTGTGTGCTGCCACATTAGAGACTTGATTTTGGATAATCTATTGGGTCTCAGCCAGGTCACCTGACCCAGGCCTAGCTCACTCCATCAATCCTGTTTGGGAAGGAAACAACTGAGTGAAGTCACTGCTGCCCCTTGTACTTGCCAGTCCTGCCTGGTCCCAGAATATCATCTACCAGACCCCCTCTTTATGTGGAATGGCTCCACTGCTGTCACTCACCACAGGTTGATGCAGGCTTCCCACAAGCTCAGCTCTCTGTTTGGCTGGCTGACCCTGAACTCAATGTAACTGCACCTCCAGTGAGTCGAAGTGGTGGGACCTCGGATGGCTCGGCAAGTTGCATGCTGCGGCGGGAGCAGTGAACCTTTAGCTGTTCCAGTAATAGCACCGAGACTCTGTGTTTGATTGGTTCTTCTCACCTTTGTTTCTTCTTGAGATGAAGGAATTCATCTCCCTCTGTTCAGGGCTCCCCATGCTGTATTATGTTGAATTCTAAGTTGACTATCTCAGGGAGCCTCTGTAGCCAGCTGTTATCTATCAACCATCTTTGCTCTTTCCGAGTTATTGATTTTAAAAAAATGTTTCAAACTTAAATCATGGAATATACTCCATTTTTGATATTTCATTACCATTTTTCATAATGTTAGATTTTACTGGTAATATATTGATGAAGATTATGAAATGTATGTTGACAACTCTGATTCTAATTATAGTTTTATCTATCTCTCTGCAGTATATCAGTTTTTGTGTCATGTACTTTGAAACTTTGTTATTAGGTACACACACATTTGTTCATGTCATCCTGATAAATCAGTCCTAATGTTTTAAAAATATCTTCTTTTCCTTTAAAGTCTTTTTTTGTGTGATAGTAATACAGCCAACTTAGCTTTATCATAATTGGCGCTGACATATAATTCTTTTTTTAAAAGACTAAACAAGACAGAAAATAGGTAGAAATAATATATATGTTCAGAGAAAAAAATAAACACTAAGAAATCACTAGTTGGTGTTTACATATTGTTGTTTTACAAATAGTTGTTTAAGGTAAAAGAATGGAACATGTAAAGTGGGAATTCAAACAGCAAGACTGCAAACAGTTCTGTCCAACTATCCAACAAACACTTAGTAACATGGTTGTCAATCCTATACACTTAAACATACATGCAGTTATCCATATCTTCATTTATGTTTAAACAAACTAAAGCAGGTTAAAATCATTCTGAACAAAGAATAATAGTATTGCTGGATTTTACATCATGACACTCCATGATCAGCAATGGGTACTATAGTGTCTTTTTTAAAAATTTAATTTAAAGAAAGACTAAATAAAACAGAAAATGGGTAGAAATAACATAACTTCAAAGAAAAAAATAAACAGTAAGAAACCACTAGTTGATGATTATAGATTGTCTTCTTCCAAATAGTTATTCAAGATACAAAAGTGGAGCTTATAGAGTGGGGATTCAAACAGTGAGATTGCACCCAGTTCTGTAACAAAAACTTAGAATTATGGTTATCAATCCTATACACTTAAACATACATGCAGTTATCCATATCTTCAATTATGTTGACATTGAATAGACCCAACTAGGCTAATATCACTCTGAACAAAGAATAATACTATTGCTGGGTTTCACATTATGGCACTCCAGGATCAGCACTGGGTACTTTAGTGTTTCTTTTTCTTCAAAGTATCTGTTCATTTTATCATGTGTCATAAGATCTGTTCTCATAAACTGTTTACATATTCTACACATGCATGAGTCTTAACATGTATTTCTATCCTTTCTATATTAGAGGGAGAAACAAAACAAAGCAAGACAAAACAAAACATATTCCTATAAGCACATGAAACAAATAAACATATAAGACCGTTGTACAAATCATTCTACCATGGTTCCTGTGTTGTTTCTTGTTACCTACAATGGAATTGGCTATATAATCAAACATAGTATAATTAAATATATCAGTACATAACAGTATTTATAAAAACACAACTTTGTATATAGTATAGAACTTCAAAAACTGGCAGTTAGCAAACCAGAATGTGTATTGTAGAGTCTTGTCATCTTCAGTGTAGTTGCCTATATTCTCAGACTTTATACTGTCAATCATATCAGTTTTGAATAAAATACTCTCTGCCTCATTTCTGTTATGCTCTTTTTTTGCCATCAGTTGTCTGCTTGCCTTCTTCATTCTGTTTTCTGCTCCATTCATTGAGGCCTCTCTGCCACTGTTCCTGGAATACTAGTAGTTTTCTCTCTCTCTAGAATGCCCTGCAGTATTCTCTGTAGAGTTGGATTGGTGGTTGCAATTTTACCAAGTTCATCTTCATCTTAGAAGCATTTTGTTTCTCCATTAATTTCTAGAGACAGTTTATCAGGGTGTATCAATCTGGAATGGAGGTTATTTTCTTTCAGGGCTTGGAATATTTTGCTCCAGGCCCTTCTTGACTTGATGGTTTGTGTCGAGAAGTCTCCCATTATTCTGATGGGCCTTCCTTTATAGGTTATCTGTTTCTTGTCTCTAACAGCTTTTAATATTCTCTTCTTATATTGAATTTCTGGGATCTTGGTTATTATATGCCTGGGAATAGCTCTGTTTTGGTTGTAGGTGGCTGGAGCTCTGTATGCCTCATATATCAGAATGTAATTTCCTTTTCCTATGTTTGGGGAGTTTTCCTTAACTATTTCTGTGAATAACCTTTGTATCCCAGCTTCTTCATTTATATTCTTTATTCTCAAGTTATAGATCCTTTTGTCATCTTCTAGCCTTTGTATCATTACTGCTTGTTTCCTTGTTATTTTTAAAAAGTTTTCCCTTTCATACTACCACATTGTAATATTTTCCTTCACTTTGGATAATCTATCCTTAGTTTCTTTCAAGCTGATTTGCTATCTTTCCATAATTTTTAGTTTCCTGGTGATCTCTTTGAATCTGCTTCATGTATTCTATTTTTTTATATTCTTCACCAAATGGTTCTCTCCTTTGTTTCAGTTCTTCCCTTCTTCCATCTGTGTCTGCTTGAGGGATGATTAGTATCTCTTTATCTTTTTATATCTTGCTTTATTTGGCTAAATATTTCACTTTTGAACTTGTCTATGAGATCCCGAATATATCTCTTTATGTCCACTGGTCCTGTGTCTGATATTGCATGTTTGCTGTTCTCATTCTCCTTTGTATTTACCCGTCCTGGGTCAATGTTCTCAGGGTTGGGACCTGGGGACTTTTTGTTGTTTCCTCTTTCCATCTTTTTTGCTTCAGGAGGCCCCAGTTTCTTTCTTTGTTGGTTACCATTCTTCTGAAGTCTGCTGGCTAGATGACCCTTCCCACTGCAGTGTGCTAGTGAGTTGCAGACAGGGACAGCATATGCTGGCCCCTCCCCCTTGTATCAGTCAAGCTACTGAGGCCTGCACTACTGTATTACTTTGCACTGCTCCCCTCCAGACCAGCCAAACCTCCGAGGCTGCACTGGGCCAGTGTGGTTAGTATGTACCACTGCTGCAGGGACTTTACCTCAGATAACCTATTGGGTCTCAGTTGGGTCACGTGACCCATGCCTAGCATACTCCACCAATCTCATTTAGGAAGGGAACAACTGTCTGAAGTCACTGCTGCCCCTTGTACTTGCCAGTCCTGCCCAGCCCCAGAATGTCATTTGCCAGAGTCCCCCTATTTATGGAATGGCTCCATTCCTGTCACTCACCACAGGTTGATGTAGGCACCCTGCCAACTCAGCCCTCCTTTTGGCTTGCTGATCCCCAAACTCAGTGTGTCTGCACCATCAGTGAGTTGAAGTGGCAAGACCTCAGATGGCTCAGCAAGTCACTGGAGGACCCTGGCCAGTCACGGCGGGACCTTGTGTGGTCGGCAAGTTGCCTTAATTTCTTCTTGGGATGAGAGAATTCATCTCCCTCTGTTTGGGGCTACCCACTCTGTATAATGTTGAATTCTAAGTTGACTATCTCAGAGAGCCTCTGTAGCCAGTTGTTATCTATCTGCCATCTTTGCTTCTCCCCCGACATATAATTCTTTTTTAAAAATCCCGTTACTTTTATGTGTCTTTAAATTTCATTTTTGTAGAAAGCCAATAGCTTGGGTCTTATTTACAATGCTTTTAAATTGCAGCAAATAAAACATTATGCTTAATGTAAATATTTACAGGGTTAGCCATAAGTCTAGCACCTTATTTGTTTGGTCTCCATTGTTGTTTTTCTTTTTTCTTACTTTCCTGGGCTAATGCATTATTTTTTAATATTTCATATTTTCTCTTTTATGGACTTACTAGCTAAAGTTCCATGGTTTCTTTAACAGTCATTCTAGGGTTTATATGCATTTTTAACGAGTGGTACTTCACATACAATACACATACTGTTTAACTATATTACCATATTGTCCTTCCAATCCTTATTATCATAACATTGTCATAGTTTTAATTCTATATGCTATAAGCTTCACATTATATTGTTTTCCACAGTTAATTATCCTTTACAGAAAAAAAGATCTTTTATAAACAGCCAGCATATTTTCTAAAAGTATGATCAATATTTTTGTTTTCTTGTTAATTTCTAAACTTATCTGGTAAGCCAATATGTGTCTTTTATATTTGGTCACTGTCTATTATAGCACTTAAGTTGGATTTCATTTATTTACAACCTTACAGTGCATTAGATAGTTCTATGAGGGCCGATTCAGTGGTATTCTTTTCTCTCTAGAATTTAGCAAAGTATCTGATATAAACATGTAAGTCTGAAATAACAAAATATACTCACTAGTATTATTATTTGTCTTTTTCCTTTTTATCAGTGCCAGGGATCGAAATCACGACTGCCTGCTTGCAAGACAGGTGCTTATGCTGCTGAGCTAAATCCCCAGCCCCCACTAGTATTATTTTTGAGAAGCAAACTTTACGGTCTAAAATTTGAGATTTTACAAGAAAAAAACTGGGCCTGCCATTATGATGTGCCATGAATTTTCAATGCAAGAGACAAAAGAGAGAGACAGATAGTGAGACAGAACGAGGGGGAGCAAGAGCAAGTTTCAGAGTAATAGAATTTTCTACAAAAATTATCAAGTCCAGTTTCTCAGGGCCACAACTTTAGAAGCTCTAAAGGCCCACAAAGGAGATAGAAGGAGCTTAAGAGAGGATGGGAGGGCAGAAGTGTGTGTTATTCTACGAAAACAAGATTTAGGGTAGATGATATGGTCAGTAGTGTTTCAAGACGGCTCCTTAAATGAAGGCTTAAGTGTCTTCAGACTTTGTTACGTGGACGTTCACTATGGTAGGTGGTGGTGGTCATTAAATGAGACTGTAATCTTGTTAGGACGTGAGAAGTATGGAAGATGAAATCAGTTCTTGGGGGTTAACCCTAGCAGGGGACAGAAACAGGGCTCTTCAGATCTCTCCCGAAAGATTCCCGGGCTGCAGATCCCTAAGGTCAAGTCCTTCCTGGGATAAGAGGTGACCACAGAGCACCTGACGCTCCAGGCCTCTTCAAGCACTGAGGCTGTGCCAGTAGATTTTAGACGCCCCGAGAGCTCACCTGACGCCATCCTGGCAGCCGACTGGGGCAGGTGATCCCCTTCCCCAAACTTCCCTTGCCAGGCGCAGGAAAGCCCCTGCGACAGTCCTGGGCACCGGAAGCCAGGACCCCTGTGGCCTCGGGCTCAGCTTCCGGGTCAGGACGAATCTCCCAAGGTTCCGCGCGGCGGACGGTCCTCGCAGCTATGCAGGAAGAGCGCCTGCGCGGGTTCTCAGGCCCGCCGCGCCCCCAGGCGGTTGCGGTAGCCCTCAGCGCCCTCCGCAGTCCCTTTGCCCAACGCATCTCGGCTGGAGGAGCCGGCGACAGACCAGGTCGTTGAGTGGTTCCCGCAGGCCCTGAACCAGCCATGCTGCGCTGGCTGAGGGGCTTCGTGCTGCCCCAGGCGGTCTGCCAGAGTGACGATGACTACCTCCGGTACCAGATCCTCTTTGAAGACTTGGACCACAATGGAGATGGCGTGCTGGACATCCAGGAGCTCCAGGAGGGGCTGAAAAACTGGAACTCCTCCTTTGACATCAATTCAGAGAGGGTGAGCGACTAAGCAAATGCGGGGCATCGGGAGTCTGGAGAGACGTTGGACGGTCACACGTTGCAGAGCTGCTTCCAGAGCTGCTTCCAAAGCGGGCAATAACGCAGCCTAGAGAAACTTCGCAGCAGGCTGACCAAAGCCTTCTGGGCTTTAGGGGAGATGTTGAATGAGTTCCTGGTGACTCTTTCAACATTTACCAACCAGCATACACTGTCAGGAGCTGTTAGCCTTTGGGATGCGAAGTAAAGCGGTAAAGCTGTCTCTTTGCTTAGAGGGTAACAGCCTACGCGGTGGTGGTGGACCTATGGCACGTGTGTTACTGTGTTTTTCTTTTAAGACACAAGAAGTCAATGTAGAGTTCTTTCCTAAGCTAAAACCTCAGTACTCAGGTTTAATGGCAGTGTTGGGTCTTCGTGATACATAAGTGAGTTTGGTTGCAGTTTGGCACATTATATACATGAAATATTTGTCCTTTTGTGCCTGACTTATTTCACTTACATAATGGCCTTAGGTTTCATCTGTGCTGTAACGTGTCAAAATTTCTTTTATTTTTAAGGCCACATAATATTCTACTGTATGTATGCATATGCTATATTTTGTATATTCATTCATTTGTTGATAGATACTTGGATTACTTCTGTGTTTTATTTATTGTGAATAACACTTTGTGAACATGGGTGTATAAATATCTCTTTGAGATCCTGCTTTTTACTTTTTTCAGGTGTATTCCCAGAAATGGAAGCTGGCTCATATGGTAATTCTGCATTTAAAAACTTGAGGAATTGCCAAATGATTTTCCGTAGAAGCTGTATCACCTATTCTCCTCAATGGGACAAATGTGTTCCAACTTTTTAATCATTTATGATGCTTGTTACTTTGTGTTTTGTTTTTAAACATGGGTAGATGTGTCTTTCTGTGTTGTCCAAGCTTCCCTCAAATTCATCATCCTACTGCCTTAGTCTCTAGAGTAGCTGGGCATGTACTACCTTGCCCAGTTATGTGGCATGTGGTGTGTTTAAATAGTAGCCACCTAGGTGGTATTTCATTTTAGTTCTGATGTGCATCAGTGATGCTCAGCATCTTTTCTTGTGCTTACTAGTTATATACCCTCTTTAGAGAAATGTCTGTGCAAGACCTTTGACTGTTTTTGAATTAAGTTACTTGTTTTTGTAACTGACTTTAGGTAATAATATATACATAGAATAGAATAGATTTAAATTTTTGTGAGGCCCAATTAAAATCTTAACAATATAAATTCTTCTAATCCATGAATCTGGGATATCTTTATGTTCTTAATTTCTTTCAGAAGTGTTAGAGTTTTCATTGCACAAATAACTTTTTCATCTCATTGGTTAATTTCTGAGGATTTACAGTGATTTCTGAGGGTTGTTTTCTCTTTGGCCATTCTGTAGCCATTTTGATTTTTTTGATATTTTACCAATATTTAAGCTGATACTATAACCTGGCTATTGTGAATAATGATTCAGTAAACATGGGGATGTAGATGTCTCTTTAATATCTCTGTGCATGCTAGAAGTCTAAGGTGTCAGTTTGCCTCCAGATTGGTAGTAGGTGTAGAGAGCCTACTACCAATGAGAACATGGTACCAATGTGAGTTTTCACTCTTGTGTAACTCAGGCTGAACCTGGTCTCTGACCACAGGAATTGGGTCTGTGTAGATATTATCCCTAATGGCAAAAAGTATGCATCTTTTTATCATTTTTCCCTTGAAGTACTTGGCATTCATCATTTACCTCAGGAAAGTGCTTACTGATAAGATTCACAAGTACTTGGAATTATATGGTGGTTGTTGACTTTACTATTGCATAAATTAAAAATAACTTAATATACTTAGCCTTGTAGCCATGACTGAAGCACTAACTAATAGATACTTATAGCAATCATAATTAAATATAAGTGAAGTGTGCAAATGTTAGCATGGTGTAGTGGATTTACTTGTGATGTGCTTCTGCAATGAGTTTCTTCTCTTTTGTAGACGATTCTTAGTGCTGGAGATACCAATGCTGACTCAGGGTTGGACTTTCAAGAATTTATGCAGTATCTTCAAGACCATGAGAAAAAAATGAAGCTGGCATTCAGTAGTCTGGATAGAAATAAGGATGGTGTGTATGTCCCATTAACAGTTGACTTAATGTGAATAAGAGTCAGTACTAAAGGGTAATTTTGCTAGCCTTTACTTCTTCTATCAAAGACTTGCCTATTTCTACTAAGTCTGTAATTTTTAAATTCCTGAGAAAAGTTGCATTTATTATTAGTATACTTCCCATACAATTTCTATTTTAATAAAAATGATTTTGTGGAAGTTTGTGTCTTCTGACTTGAAAGCTTTTCAGCTTAATGAATTGGCTTTCTGCACTTTTGCAGTACATGAGCTGAAAGTATCGTGGTAATTTGAAAAACATGGCATTTATCATTTTCTTGTTGATTATGAAAAGGTATTGGTTGCAAGAAAATGAGATAATACAAGCAAGTTCCTGAAAGAAAATAAAAATTACATACAGCCCTGCTATTTAGTCATCAGCTTTAACACTTTAATGATTTATTTTGATGTGTTTGATATGTTCCTTACAAACCTTTGTTCCCACAATGGCTGCCACTGTCTTCTTGAACTGCAGAGCTCAGGCTCAAGCAGCCCTCCAGAGCCACTGCTTTCAGTGAGCTGCCAGCTTTTTGTGTTAGTGTCTGAGCTGCTTTATTTTTCATGTCTCAGTTACCACTTTCTTTTTTCTTTTTTTTTATTTAAAGAGAAAAAAGAAAGGAAATAAAAAACAAAGCAGTAAAAGGGTACAAGTAGTACAGAATTTCAAAAAAAAAATACAGGAAGAAATCACTAGTTGGTAGGTTACATATTGTCATCTTAGAAACAGTTGTCCAAATTATAAAATTAAAGCATATAAAGTGGACATTCATACAGTGAGATTGCAGACAGTTCTGTTCAATGATCCTACAAAAGCTCAGTAATATCGTTTTCTATCCTACACACTTAAATATACATGCAGTTATATCTTTTAGTCAGTCACCACTTTCATGTAGAATTCAGCCAGTATATATTGGCCAGAATGCTTATCAAAATGAGAAATAGAATACATCATCTGTTATGCATATGGCCAGTTGCAGCTCTAGATGTTCTTGAGGGGAAGGATGGAAAGAGGATGGGACAATAAAGAAAAGAGTTAAAGCTGAGGTGAGGTGGAGCCCTTTCTTCTGACAGGAGGAAGGGAACTGCTTAACCACCATAAGGGTGTTCATGTATACATTTGACAGGTTGATGTCATGTGACACCACTTTTGCCTAGCAACTGATTGTTTGGATTATCTCAGGGATAGGTGTTCTCTGGACTGAAGAAGCTTGCCTCAAGCACTGCTTTTTTATTTTGGGACTTGCCTTGCCCTTACACGTGTGAGCAATTTCTAGCTTCAACAGCTCACTAAATGGGGTGAATCATGAGTTGTCAAAATTATGTGTTGAAGTCCTAGCAACAAGTACTTCACACTGAAACTTTGTTTAGAAATAAGATCTATGTAGAAGTAATCAAGTTTAAATGAGGTAATTGGATTGGGCTCTAATATGACTGGTAACTTTATTAAGACACAAAAGACAGATACAGCCATACTTTGGTACTCCACTGCTTTGAAACTTGTAAAATTTTCTACTGGGTGCATTTTGACATGAACATTTTGTTCTGGTACTCATTTATTTGAGCATAAACTACAAGTTGGTGTTGATTGCCTCATGACTCTACCCTTTCCAGCTAAAACAATTTGTCACTCGTTTTTGATACTTGTCACCTTTTCAGGACTAATTAACAATGAGTACTGAAGTACCACTGTATATACAGAAGATAAGGATGATGTGAAGACTTCCATGCAATAACATACAGGATTGGAATGATACATATACAAGCCTAAAAATGCCTTAGCTCTTAGAAGCTTGGAAAGAGATATAGAACACACTTTCCTGGAATCTTCTGAGGGAGCACAGCCTGTTAGCACTTGGATTTTGAGCATCTGGCTTCCAGAACTGTGAATTAAGCCACCTGGCTTATGATATTTTGTTACAGCAACCACAGGCAATTAATATTCTACTCTCTCTGTGTTATATTTAAACAGGAGGTATCTGTAAAGGTTGATACACTGTGTCAAATTCACAAGTTTAGAAGTTTAACTAAGTGACTCAGCAGGGGGTCAAGGTCCTCACTTTGTAAGCAACCTCACACTGTGCAAGAAAAGGGCAAGGAGACCTGGCTGAGAAGGGGAGTTAGCCTGCTTACAGTATAAGGGAGGAGAAAAGACTTGCTCTCCCACTTTTTGTTTCTGTTGCTTTTGTTATCTTCTACTGTCTTGAACAGTTATCCTTCTGCCATGCCACCCTACTGTGGAGCCAGCTGATTATGGACTGAAACCTCTAAAAACTGTGAACTAATAAAGCTTTTCTTCCTTAATTTTGGGAATTGGGTATTTTGTCTCAGTAATGAGAGAAAAGCAACTAACGCAAAATTTGGTACTAGGAGTGAGGTCGTTGTTGTGACTATCTGACAATGTGATTCAAGAGCCTTTGGGAATAGTTTATGGGAAGAGTTTGGAAAGGTTCAGAGATGATACCCAAAAGAGTAGAGCTGGAGTGCCTTAGGCTGTTCAGTACTGGAGATTTTATCAGAGCTCAAAAGACCAGCAAACTGGTAAAGATGAGTCCCAGGAGGTTTCTGGTGGGAAGAAAGTCTGCAGTGGCTGCACTGATGTATATTATGCCTTGGCAGAAAGTTTGTCTGCATTTTGTTTGTGTTCAGAGATTTTGCTTGAGACTGATGTGAAGGCCAGCAGACTAATTAATCTGGCAGAAGAAATTTCAATCTAATGTTGAAGCAGTGCCATGGATATTGTTGAGGGGTTTTAGCCAGATTTATGTTGCAAATCTAGAGCAAAGAGCTCAGCAGAATGATTTAAAATGTGAGTTTGACCAGAAAGGAAGCTCCAGTAAAGCTATGGACTGCAAATATAGAGCAGAAGAGATCTTGACTGCTGAGAAGGAAACAGAGAGTATAAAAGATGGCATGAATATAAAATATGACATCACAGGAAGCAGCAAGTAGCCACCCTTTGCAGCCCTCAGAACTACAAAAGTGAAAGACTGTTTTGAGGAAAAAGCCACAGAGCACCATGACGGTGGCATAGAGAATTTGTTCCTCAAAATTGGATTCAGAGTGCCTTGTGACTCAGGCTCTTGAATCCTGCAGCCAAAAGAGAGGAAAGCCTGGCTACTGCTCCAGCTGTCAGCAGACCTTGGCGTCATTCATGTGGCATTGGTTTTATGTGCATACAGAATGCAATGTTTAGGGGTTATAGTTGCTTCCACTTCAATTTCAGAAGGCCTAAGAGGCCAGGCAGTATGCCCCTGAGAGGACAATCTGTGATCTGTGAGTGTAAAGCCAGAGGTGCTATGGAGATGCCAAAAGTTTAGAAAAGCCAAGCACATGGATCATCTAAGGACAGCTGCAAGGAAAGAGTAAAGCAGGCCTAATAGAGAAGCCATGGGAGCTGTAATCCTCAGAAGTGCCATAGGGGCGAACCGCTCAAGTCCTTTGGAGCTCACAATTTGCCACAGATTGCTTCAGATGCTGGATATGGAACTATAGGACTTATTATTTGCCCTGCTGAAATTTGGACTTGCTTTGGCCCTAATCCTTGGTATCCCCCTATTTGTAACTTTTGGATTGAAAATGTTTATCTTTTGCCATTGAATGTTGAAGTGTTCAGTTTCTCATTTGTACAAGAGGTTACAGCTAAGAGTTTGCCTTACATTTCAGAGAAGAGTTGGGATTTAGACTTCTCAGCAGTGATGAAACTGTTAGTACTTTAGCAACTCTTAGAGATGGACTAAATACCTTTTGCATAAAGGGATGTACATAGGTTTTTGGAGGACCAAGGGCAAAATGTTATCATTGTAATGTAATACAATTTTGATAGACTTAAAACTGGTTCTTAAGGATTGTTAAACTGGTGTTATAATGTTCAAGTTGTAAAATGATTAAGAATAAGCATATCTTTGTATCTGGAGACAAGTTTAAAGAAATGTATCTGGCTGCTAGGTTGACAAGGGATGGATTATAATGGTTGATACAATGTTGATACAATTGAGAAGTTTAGAAGTTCAACTAAGCAAATCATCAGGGAGCCAAGGTCTTCACTTTGTAAACATCCTCATCCTGTTCAGGAAGAGAGCAAGGAGATAGTGTGAGTGTTACAGTCGCCCTGAGGGGAGAGGACAGGAGACTGCTTACACCATAAGGGAGAAAAAGAGGCTTGCTCTCCCCATCTTTGTTCTACTGCTTTTGCTGTGTTCTGCTGCCTTGAACAGTTGCCCCTCTGCCGTGCCACCCTAATTTGAAAACTGCGAATTAAATAAACCCCTTTTTCCTTAATTTTGGGCATTGAGTATTTTGTTTCGGCACAGTATCTGATACTAGAATATTATGGTCCTAAAAATACAACTTTTTTTTTTTTTTTTTTTTTTTTTGGTACCGGGGATTGAACGTACAACCTTGCGCTTGCCAGGCAGGCACTTACGCTGCTGAGCTAAATCCCCAACCCTAAAATACAACTTTTTTCAATTCATATGTTCGTGTAGTCACTTTCTCCCAGGATGTACAAGTGTTTTCAAAGTGGCTGGAATAGGGTACTTCCTGGTGATGAGAAGAATTCTGAGATGTCTTCAAAGCCAGAAAATGCACATGGGATAGAGATAAGAGATATTAATTCACAGCTTTGAACTACATTTAAAAAAAATGGAAAACAACATCTGCTGCATACTACTTCCAGTATGCTGAATATTATGCATTCAAGCCATATCACATTCTGTATTTAGAACTAACCAATCAAGAAGAAATTTTTTCTTTGTGGACTAAACTCCTAACTCAGCACCTTGCACTCTGGATTGTCCTGCGCTTGATACTATAGCCGGTGTAGGTTCAGTGTGAATGATTTATATTTCTTCACTCCAGTATTTTGTTATAAAACAGTCTGGCTCCTTAGGTCTGGCACACATTTTTCCACCTGCTATCTGGCCACGTTGCGGGTGGCATAGGGAATTTGTGCTAAGAGCAGTCCTTTTAAGTTTTTGATTAGTATCTGTAATATCTCAGTAAACTTGTTGCTTCAGAGACCATGTAGAACCTATAATTTGACTTAACACTGGTAGTAGATGCCTTACTAACCCTACAGCCAACATTTCTCCCCAGATCTGGTTCACTACATCAGGCCTTTCCCCTCTTGTTCTATTCAACATCATTGTTTCTCTGGCATCATTCTAGTTTATCACATATGTGTTCAACATTAAGAGCAGATGAGATTCAATTTTACCACACTCACTGCCCTAGGAGACTCTGTAGGCCTCGTGCTAGTCAGTAGAGGTAGATGGTTACACATGGGCTAGTGGTTCTATTAAACAACCTACTGGGAAGTATCTAAGCTCCTATTCTGTTCAGCAAAAATGTCCATGGGATGCTATTGCAAATATATTACTCAAGTAATTAATTATTTAATATAATTTCATCAGTAAGTTTCTTTCTAGGGTGCTGTCTTTTCTCATTGGTGGGACAAAATACACAACATCCACAAGTTAAATTAGGAAAGATGTATTTCATCTTACAGTTTGTAGCAGGCTTCAGTTGATAATCAGCTGGCTCCAAGGTAGGTGGCCTGGCAGATGGACATCACAAAGGAGAAACAGTTCATGGTATGGCAGACAGAAGGCAGTAAAGCAGTAAGCACAAAAGTAAAACCACATTTCGCTTCTATTCTAAACAGGCTATAAATCTTTTGGGTAGTGCCATTCATACCCAGTTAGGGGTTCTGTTTTCAGTAAATCCATTGAGCCACATCCAGAACTATGCTAATTCCAACTAGTGGACTAATTGAGTACCGCACACCCTTAATGCCAGTATTACACACCATAAATCTATTCAACTTTGAAAAAGCCCCACGTATGAGTGCAGAAGCTCTGGGGGGACATCTGGATATAAGCCGTAACAGATGGAATTTTGGTATTGAAGAAACAGGGAAAGTGATTAAGCTTTACTGGATTTTACTGTTGGCTATGTTTATTCAAGGTGCTTTATCTTCAATATCTTATTTTTTCCTCATAGTTCTCACAGAAGCAACATTTTATAGAAAAGAACACTAAAGTTTAGACAGGTTAGATAATTTTCTTTACATTGACTCTTACAGTGAATCATATCTCCCAGGATAGTATAGTCCTGTCCCATATTGACTTGGGTTTGATCATTTCAGCTGCTGAAGATATTAACAGAGCTTGGTAAATACTTGTACATTAGGCCTCATTGTCTTGAGTACTGCCTCTTAAATACCCTAACCCAAAAGGAAAGAAGTCTACCTACCTGTCTGGTGAGAACACATGGAGAGAGATGTCCTTTTAGTCATTAGCTATTCTACATTTTCATGTGAGGTGACAGACGTGATTAAAATCACCCAGCTTTGAGATACAATTGGATCTCTAGGTGATTGGATTCACCTGAACAACCCAAGCAAGGTCAGCAAAAGAGTCAGCCAGTTGAACCAAGCTTATGTTATGTCCACATGATCAAAAAAATTCTTTTAAAAGCATCAGATATTGGAATGATGTTTTGTAGGGATATATTACAGATATATAAATGGAATATTTTGTATTCTTTCCTAGGATTATAGTGCTGGAATGGTTTTAGTCTTCTTCATTCATTTAAATATTTTAATTTCATTTAATCTATTTCAAATCTATCTTTGTAGTGAAAATTTGGTGCCTATACTTAAGACTATATTGAATTTCCATTTTAGTCTATAGGTCTTGATTATGAATTACCTAATTTTTCTACATTTTTGCTTTAAGTTTTAAACTCTTTAGGATAGGGACTAAATATAATTTAATCAAAGAAACAAACTGTTGAGTTTTATATGTCAACTTAGTGTACTAGGAATTATATTAACCAATGTGTTCAGCTGCTCATGGTTTTGGATGGAATAAGAATAAACAACCATAGCTCTATACAATATACACTATGATTATCCTGTAGAAGTAATACAAGAAGAACTTAGTTGTGTCCAAATCTAAATTGGATTTGCACTCTCAATATATAAAAAGTGGGGAAAAACTTCTTGAGTAGATGTAATAGCTTGAAAAAAGATGTTGCTGAGAAATTGCCACACAAGGCCAGAGCTGTTTAAATGGCATTTCAAGTTTGGCGGTAGATTACTGTTTGGGAAATGATTTCACTCATATGTAATATATCCATTAAAGTGTATAAATTATCAGTATAATAAATTATAAACTCCCTAAATTTTCACAGGGCAAACATATAACATGAAAACTTTCCAGATTAAGAAGTGGAATATTTCAGATGCCCATTTTTAGGTTGGGTCTTTGAATTTGGAGGGCCTGGTATTTTTCAATTCTTTATATGTTCTAGATATAAGTTCTTTGTGTGGGGGACAGTTGGTTAAAATTCTTTCCCATTTTGTGAGTTTTCTTTTTGCTCTGTTGGTGATTTCTTTTGAAGTGCAAAAACTTTTTAATCAGATGAGATTCTCATATAAAGAAATACAAATGGCAAATAAATACATAAAGAAATGTTCAACTTCACTGGTAATTCAAGAAATGCAAATTAAAGCAACATTGAGATTCTATCTCACGCCAGAAAAAGTGGCTGCCATCAAGAAATTAACCGATAACAAATGCTGGCAGGGCTGTGGGAAAAAAGGAACACTTCTCCACTGTTGGTGGGAATGTAGACTGGTGTGGCCATCGTGGAAATCAGTATGGAGATTCCTCAAAACAGTAGGGAAGTCCCATCCAATCCAGCTATTCCCCTTCTGGGTATTTTCCCAGAAAAGTTGAAAAGGTCATGTCACAGCAATATATGTGCACCATGTTTATAACAGCACCATTTGAAATAGCTAAATCTTGGAAAAAACCAAAATGCCCATCAACTGTAGAATGGATAAAAAAGATGTGATATTTTTATACAATGGAATATTACTTAGCTGTAAAAAGGATTATCTTTAGGCTTTTGTAATTAAATGGAGGCAACTTGAGACAATACTCATAAGTGAAATAAATCAGACTTACATTTTTAATATTGTATTGTCTCCCTAGTGTAAAACATAAATAATAATAAACTGAAAGAGTAATAAGTTCCAAAATGTACAACAGATATAATGAAAATCAAAGGGAAAGAAAGTGCTCAAGGGGGCTGGGGATTTAGCTCAGTGGTATAAGCACCTGCCTTGCAAGCAGGCAGTTGTGAGTTCGATCCCTGGTACCGATAAAAATGAAAAAAGACAAAAAAAAAAAAAAAAAAGAAAGTGCTCAAAAGGAAAGAGCAACTGGGATAGGGGGAAGGAGAAATAGAAGAAAGGAAAAGATACATGTATGTAGGTATACACATATAACTGTATATATGTATGTATATGTGTGCAAGACGACTATACTACTAATTCTCTGTGCACCAAAAAGAACAGTTTGTGCTATTATTGTTTGATTGATTTTTTATGCCTAGATCTCATAATCTGAACTATTTCTAAGATAACAATATGCAATATATTAACTAGTGTCAATTTCTGTTTTTTGATATTCTGTATTATTTCTATCCTTATTTTCTGTTTTGCTTTTTTAAAATAAAAAAAAATTTTAAAATTTTGCTTAAAGAGAAAAAAGCAAAACAAAAAGGGTGGAAATAATACAGAATTAAAAAAAAGTAAGAAATCACTAGCTGATCAATTGCATATTGTCCTCTCAGAAATAGTTATTCAAGTTACAAAATTAAAACATACAAAGTGGACATTCAAACAGTGAGAGCACAAACAATTCTGTTCAACAACCCAACAAAAACTTAGTAATATGGTTATCAATCATACACTCTTAAACATACATGCAATTATATCCTTTAGAGCATTTTAAAATAAAAAAAATTTTAAAAATGAGGTGGAATATCACTAGCATCTCAGAAGCCCTCTGGGTATCCTTTCCAAGATACCTGTTATCCTTATCCCGTACTGTTACCTATTATTATTTTTAATACTATTTGTAAGTTTTCAACAAACCTCTGTAAATAAGTACATATACCTTGCTTTTAAAGATAATTTTTATAGAAATCTTTTATTACTTTATAGTTGTCTCGTACTCCTTTATTTACTGTTTCATCATACTTATTGCTAACTCGTCTGTTAACCCACATTTAGCATAATGTGATATGTTTTAAAAATAATTAGTGCATCCATAAAAATTTGTAATTTCCTTGGGGTTGTTTATTAGTCTCATATTTAGTATAGTAATTTGCTTAGTAGATTACCAAAATTTTTAAAATTATTAAATCAAATTGAGGAATTTAGTGTTTGAAGATTATAATGAGATATAAGGTGGGGGATCCAAGCGTCTATGGTTAAAGAAATTGATTTCTAGGCTGAGGAATAGATCAGTAAATTTCATTCTGTAAAGCTTGGAATACTTGGGGCTTCGGAGTCACTGTACGGTCTAAGATTCTATGTTTGAATAAAGTACTTTGTCTATGTGTTAAGTAATATCATGTATTTTGCACTACTTTTTATACATAATGCATGGGCAGTTATGGTTCATAAAATACAAATTAAAAGTGTGGCTGAATTTATGATAGCTTTCTGATATGTATTTTTAAGTAGGAGACCTACTTTTTTGTATTTACAAACAAAAATTTTAAAGGTTGAGTACAGGGTTATAGCTCAGAGGCACAGCACCTGCCTGGCAAGTGTGAGGTCATGAGTTTGATCTCCAGTACAAAAAAACAAAACAAAATAAACAAACAGAAAATCAAAAGTTGGGTGTCTTCAACTGGTACTTTAAAATTTTTTTTAAATTTTTTATCGGTACTGGGGCTCGAACTCACGACCACCTGCTTGTAAGGCAGGTGCTTATGCTGCTGAGCTAAATCCCCAGCCCCTCAACTGGTATTTTTACGTGAGAGAAGAATCAAGATTTTTTTTGGATTTGGTGGATAAGATTTATGTTTTAGAATTTGAGGAGACTATAGCTATGTAATTTTCCTTTTACAACATCCAGCAATGTGATAGTGGACTGTTTAGCAGATGTGTATTTTAAGTTATATTGTTTCTTTGAAGGCTTATCTTTATGAAACATTGAGTGACCTGGTTTTCATGTCTCTAAATCAGGTCTTTAGGATTAGCTTTTTCATTGCTTTCCAAGTAGGTGTAATAATCAAGAGGGTTACGTTATAGATATATAACACTTGGGTCCAGATGTGTTTGGAAATTTAGAATGTAGATTTTAGAAAAGTAATATAGTTATATATTAGGAAACTAATATTGCTATATTACTCTTAGAAAAGATATATAACATTTCAAGTGGAGTCTGGGGTAGTACCAGACAATAATACTATGTTTTTGCAGTGAAACATAAATTTTTACACACTGAATTAGATAAATAGTTGACTAAAATTAACCCATATGAGTTTAAAGCAGCTTTTGACACCAAATGAATCTTGGTGCTGAATTTATAAAATGTCTTTTACTTTTCAGAATTTTTTAGGCATTGGATTATGAATCTAGGATTATAGACCTTTAAAATATAGACTTCCAAAGACTAGTACAGTATAAGTATTTTGCCTCATTGTCTTTTCAGATACTTTAACATGGTATTTTTCACTTTTTTTTAAAGGAGTAATAGATGCTTCAGAAGTAATTGCTGCCGTGAAATCATTGGGTGTAGATATTTCCGAAGCTCAGGCAAACAGCATTCTGAGAAGGTTAGTGCTTGTCTTTTTAGTAGTTTTTAATTTATGCTAAAAGCTAATTGGTATAACTATGGCACCCCCATCTGTAACTTTGTAAACAAACCTGCTCCTACTGCTTAATTTTGTCTTTCTTTTGAGTGTTTCTACCAAAAGCAGCTTTCAAAGTTTTTCCATTAAGTGATTGACCATTTAGGTAGCAATAACTAAATGAATCACACATCAGTATAGTTTGTCAGGCTGTACTTAAGAGGCTCCTCAGAATGCATGTGGCCGAGGAGAGGTGAGGAGACAGCAGAGTGAACTCCTGTCTTGTACTACTGCTTGAACCAAACAGTTGTGCATTCTTTTTTTCTATATCTTAAGCTTTCTGAAAGGTTTCTTTTGGAGAAAGGATTGAAATCTCTGTACCTTTATAGAATGAGGCAGAAATGATATTGATTGACTGACTGACTGACTGACTGACTGACTGACTGACTGTGCTGAGAATCAAATCCAGGGCCTTGTATGTCCAAACAAGTGCCCTGCCACTGAACCATGCGCCTGAGATAACTTGAGGAAAAGTTTAAGGGGCACGCTGGGGGTTGGGGGCGGGTAGAGGAATACAGAAAGATGAAAGTAAAACCAGGTGCTGTCTGGATCCTCCTGTTTACTCTTACTCTCCCACTGTTGTTTCTCCCCCTGAAGCACATACTGCTGGGTGATTGCTTGCACAGCCCTGTTAAGCCTTGAAATAGTGTGCTGGTTCTCACACTTCCATGTTTCTGAGAAGTGGGCACTGCAAAGTAAGCAAATTGACTCACTCTTTGATCCTCTTGAGGTGGTATCTGTGTTCCCAAACTCATTCTTTCATTTCACCCCTTAAATCATACCAGTTTGGGTTTGTTCATAATGTTTCCAAATGTCTGGTCTGCTTTGATGCATCAAGTGGAGTCTAAATGGGTTAGAACAACATGTTGGATGGTATCCACGACTTTAAATAGCTCCTCAGACTGGGTTTTGGTTTGTAAAAGGATGAGAGAAGTGTTTCTAGCTGAAGTCGTGCTAGATAAATTGTAAGGGGGAGTTTGAGGGGACCGAAGCTATATTTGCTATACGAGAGAATACGAGACAGTACTTCTATGGCAATTTCAGTACTTTCTTTCCAATACGCAAAGCTTTGGTTGATTGATTTTTTTGTTCTTGCTGTAATGGTGTTAAGTGAAAATGGTAATGATGGGCATTCTGTCTTTTTCTTGATTTTAAAGGGAATACTGATATTTTATCATTAAACCACTAAAATACTAATATTTTATCATTGTAATTTTTCCCATATTAAGGGAGGTCTCTTCTGTTTTGTCAAGAAATTGTTTTAAAATTAAAAATAGGTTTAAATTGTGAGATGATTAATATGATATCTTTCTTTAATCTGTTGATGTGTTTATTTGTTAGTTTTGAGACAGAATCTTGCTAGTTCAGACTAGCCTTAAAGCCTAACTTGGTCTCAAACTCATGGCAATCCTCCTGCTTCAGCCTCTGAGTGCTGGGATTATAGGAGGGCACCATCATAGAGACTTGTTAATGTGATAAATTAGTTTCAAGAATTTTCTCTATCCTAACTCATCCTTGTAGTCCTGGAATAAACACAACCTTTTACAAATATTCCATTGAACTCAATTTACTAGAATTTATTCATAGTATTTACTTTTATGTTCATGAGAGAGATTCCCTGTTCTTTTCTTTGTTTGACTAATCTAATATTTTTTAGGTTACATTGATGTTAAGGAATGAGTTGGGGAGTAGTCTCTCTTTTTACATTTTATGTAAGAGAGTCAATAAAGTTGAACCAATCTATTTTATTCCTTAAAGGTTTAAAAGAATTTAATTGTAAAATCAGCTGTTATGGCTTGTAAGCCTCATGGGCTCGTAGGTGGTGCTTTAGGGAGGTGACTGGTGCATATGGGTGTGTGATGGTACATTAAGGGTATGTGAATACTGGATTGGTCCACTGATTAGTTTAACATATTTTGAGTGTGGTTAAATAGATTTACTGAAGCCAGAAGACCCACATAGGTATGGACAGCAACCAACCAATAGGCTTGTAGCCTGAATGGAATAAAAGGGAAAGGAAGGCTTACTATTTGCTGTTCTCCTGCTTGCCCTTCTGGATCCTTCCCATCTCTGTCTTTTTCTCTTTTGCCATGCCCACTGCCATGCCATTCTGACTTGGAACCCCCCAACTATGGACTGGAACTTCTGCAAACTGTCAGCTAAAGTAAATCTTTCTTCTTTTAACTTGTGAATTTGGGCATTTTGTCCCATCAATGAGAAATTAAGATACCTGCTGAGCCTCATGTTTTCTTTATGGGAAGATTTAAAATAACTGAGTCAATTTCATTAACAATTGTAGGATCACACTTTCTATCCCTTTCTAGGTCAATTTTGGAAAATTTTGTTTTTCAGATTATTATTTTTGTCTAAATTTTCAAATTTACTGGTATAAGGTTGTTCACTATATTATCTTATCTATTTGGTTCCCTCTAAATCTATACTTGTACTTTTTTCATCTGTAATTTGTTATGTGTGCTTTTTGTGTTTTTTTTTCCGAATCAATTTCATTGAAGTGTTCTCTATTTTATTATTTATTTTTTGTAATCAAAATTGGCTTTGTTTTAAGCTTGTCAGTTGCATCTAATGAAGTTATTTGAATCTAGAAGAAAATACATAAGGATAAAAATAGAACAATTACTTTTTAAATATTGGTTGTTTTTTGTTAAATTGGATACTTTTACTAATTTCCAGGTTTCCTTCCTGTTATAAGCAAAGGAAGTAACTCAACTTTTATAAGTGATTCTGATATATTTCACAAGTTTTACCTGTGATTTGAGATTTTCATTCTTATATAGTTCTAAACTTAAATAATACTTGTATTATTTTTTTTCACCTGAGATATTTAGAAGGTTATATTGAGTTTTAAAGAGACTTTTGGTTACTAATTTCTATCATAATTGTGTAAGAGTTAACGAAGAGTAAAGAGTTGATACTGTTTCTTCAAATATTTAAACAGTGAAAGTTTTTACAAATGTTGTATATGTATTTGAAGATTTGAAGATTATTTTTAAAATGTCGCAGTCAGGACTTCATAGAATGTCTATTAAAAGAAGTTTGTTAATTTTGTTGTTAAAATATTTTCCTGCCTTGCAGATGACTGACAATTTTAAATCTACCACTGTGATGAGGATTTTTGAAGTACTTATATTATTTTTAGCTTTATATGTTTGGAGGATCTTTTTGGACTCAACTTCAGAATTGTTAAATCTTGATAAATGGAATATTTTATCATTCTGTAGTGCTATTTTGCTGGATGTTATTATGGCAAAAATCCAGCTTTTTTATCTTTTTAGTATTTGCCATCATTTACCTTGTTTTTTTCTATGCCCTTATGTTAGTCAGCTTTCCTTTGCTATTGCAAAACACCCGGGATAATCAACTTAAAGAGAAAAAAGGTTTAATTTTACTAGTGCTCTTAGAGATTTCAGTCCATAGTTGCTTGACTTTGTTGCTTTGGTCTGTGGTAGTACAGTATGTCAGGATGGAAACACATGATAGAGAAGGGCTGTTTGTCTCTTGGCAGCCAGGAAGCAAAGATAGAGATGGGAAGTAGCCAGAATATAAATGTCCCCTTCAAGGAGTTAATCACCATGGCCTAATTTCCTTTTATAGGCCCCCTTCCCAAAGGTTTAACAATTTCCTAACAGTTCCAAATGTAGGAACCAAGTTTTAACACCTAGGCTTTTGGAGGACATTCAAGATACAAACTATACAGCCCTTATGCTTGAGCAAACAACTTACCTTTGAATTTATTTTTATTCAAGTTGGTAACCTATTTTTGATTGATGACCTAAGTCTTTATATACTAATATATAGTACTAATATTTACATAATATATTAATATTATTTTATTGGTATCATTGACTTACAATGTTAGGAGTAATTTCTTTTTAAGAATTTATTTAAAGAGAAAGAAACAAAAAAATGGAGGAAAAAAGGGTAGAAATAATACAGAATTACAAAAAAATAAACAGTAAGAAATCACCAGTTGATAAGTTACATATTGTCATCTTAGAAATAGTTGTTCAGGTTACAAAATTAAAGTATGTAAAGTGACATTCAAATAGTGACACTACCAATAATTCTGCTCCGTGATTCAACAAAAACTTAGTAGTATGGTTATCAGTCCTACACACTTGTTTTTTTTATCTTAAAGAGAATAAAATTAAACATATCAAAACAGAACAAAACAGATCAAAAAGAAACAATTTAAAGAAGTACAGATTTCAAAGCAAGTCCACTGGAGATCTTCACTGTTTATGTTATTGTCTCTAGTTTTCTTCCAAATAGTTGTCCCCATCTTCACACACATTAAATACATACTGCGTATTATAGAACTAATCAAATCATTACAGGATGATGAAGGCTTTTTAGGTCTTCAAGATCTGTCATTGGGGAAGACAATAATGACTACCATAGTGTCTCTCATTCTCTTTGTAGTAGCTGTCCTTATCGTTACATATGCTAAAATTGAACTTAAGAGACTAGACTAATATCACTCTGAACAGTAAATAATAGTATTGCTAGATTTTATATCATAAAACTACAGAATTAGGATTGGGTTTCTTAGTGTCTCTTGTTCTTCAGAGTATCTGTTCATTACATCTTGCATTATATAATCTGTTCCCATAAATAGTTTAAAAAATTCTTCCCATGTGTGAATTTCTACATTTATATCTATCCTCTCTGTATTATAGGGAAAAACAAATCATAACAAGACAGCAAAACAAATTCCTAGAAAAACATGCAATGAAAAAGACACATAAGACCACAATAGTAGGTGATCTACCATAGTTACTATGCTTTCTCTTGCTGTTTTCAGTAGACTTGTCCACATTATCAGGCTTAATACAGTTAAGCATAGTATTACATAGCTATTTTTATAAAAACACAATTTTGAAAACATTGTAGGACTTGAGAGCTGTTAATAATCAAAACCGGTATGGATATCTTTTACATATTGTCATCTTCAGAGTAGTTGCCTCTACTTTTAGACTTGATACTATCAAGCATACCAAATTTAAATAAAATCAGTCAAGGCAAAACTGTGGTCTAACAAATCAGATTTAAATAAGATCAGTCATAGTAAGACAATGTAAGTAATATAGGGTTTCAGTTTAATAGGAGATTAAGGATAGTTACCGTGGTGTAACAAGCTATTTTTGGGTCAGATGTCTGTGCCCTCAAATCTGATATGAGTGGACAGACCAGAGCAAAATAAATTCAAACTAGACAGAGCGATGAGACTACTGTGACTTTTAAATCCTGATACACTATTAACAATGACCTCTTCCTTTTTTTAATAGTGTGTCAAAGCTATCTGTACTAAAGATTATATCTTACCGTCTCGGCCTCATGTCTGCTACTCCACTTTTCTGCTATAATTTGACCACCTTACTCCCTCATTCCACTGTCTGCCCCATTCATTGAGGCCTCTCTGCCACTGTTGCTGGAATCCTGGTATCCCTTCTTCTCTCTCTCTGGAATGTCCTTCAGCACTCTCTGTAGGGTTGGGTTGGTGGCCACGAACTCCCACAGTTCCTCCTTGTCTTGGAAACATCCTAGTTCTCCATTAATTTTGAGAGAGAGTTTTTCTGGGTATATCATTCTAAATTATTTTCTTTCAGGGCTTGGACTATTTCCCCCCAGACCCTTCTTGATTTGAGAGTTTGTGTTGATAAGTCTGTTGTTATTTTGATAATTTTTCTGTTGTAGGTAATCTGCTTGTTTTCCCTGGCTGCTTTTAGCATTCTGTTCTTTTGGTGGATTTCTGGAATCTTGATTATTATATGTCTGGGTGTAGATCTGTTTTGGTTGTAGGTAGCTGGAGTTCTGTATGCCTCATTTATCTGGGTATCATTTCTTTTTCCTATGCTTGGGAAGTTTTCCTTTAATATATCTGTGAATATTCTTTGTAGTTCATTTTTAGTTACTCCTGCTTCCTCGTTCACGTGCTTTATTCTAAAGTTATATATCCTTTTGTCATCTTCTAGCCTTTGAATTGTTTCTTTCTGGTTCCTCGTTATTTTAAGAGGTCTTTTCTTTCACGATCATATATCATAAATCTCTCTTTAAGTTTCAAAAGGCTAATTTTAGTTTCTGTCAAGGCATTTTGCCAGTTTGCAATGGAGTTTTTAGTTTCCTGGTAATCTCTTTGGATCTGTTTCATGTATTCTAGGTTATGTTTAAATTCTTCATCAGAGGTTTCTCTTTCTTTTCTGATTTCCTTCGTTCTTTCATCTGTGTTCTCTTGGGAGGAGCTTATCATTTCTTTAATCAATCTCTTTATATCTTGCCTCACTTGGATCAGAAGTACAGTTTTAAATTCACCTATGAGGTCATGAAGGTATTTCTTTATTTTGGTGATGCTGTGTCTAGTATTGGATGGTTACTGTGCTGGTTCTCTTCTGTGTTTACTTCTCCTGGGCTTATTTTCCCAGGTTCAGCAGCTGGAGATTTTTTTTTATGCCAGCTCTCTCGGTGCCAGGAGCAGCTGACTGATGTCACCATGGTGCGGGACTCTACCCAAATCCCAGCTGTCCTCTGCTAGACCTCTCTGTGCCAGGGGTGAATATCTGATGTCACCACTGTGCTGGGCTCTGCCCAACTCCAAGATGTTCTCCACCAGTCCTTTCTGTGTCACCGATGCCACCATGTTGCCAGGCTCTGCCCAATTCCAAGATGTCCTCCAGGTAGTGACAGCAGTCGTGGGACCCAGTCTTTAGTACTCACTGGGACTCAATGCAGATCTTCCTGTTGGTCCACTGCACACTGCGCCGCTTGTCTTCACTGCGTTCCCAGCACAGCGCGGATTGGTCAGAAAACTGCATGGTGTCCGGCTTTGGAGCTTTGGAGCTTCTTGCAGTCTCCTTCGGCGCAGCCAGGTGGCTTTGGCTGCTTCGCAGGGTCCCAGGTCTCAATTTCCAGCAGTTGCAAAGAGCCAATACAGCTTTCCCCCTTGGATGCACTGCTTATTTTGCCGCGTTCTCTCGTTAAGGGTGTGGGATTCGCAGACTTCCGTTATCGGTAGCCCCAGTCTCAGTGTGACCTTAGATCCTCTGGGTGCACCTAGTACAGCACAGAATGGGGCTCAGTGAGTACATTGGGCTTCAGCTCTCCACTTGCGCTTTTCCTTCCTCTTCCTAGTTTTATTTTTCCCTTCGGTTACTGCCTTGGTTAATAAGAATCATTATCCATTGGTCTGGCCCTCTCCATGTTGTCATATTCTAGCATCTAATCTGACTTCTCCTCAGAGACTCTGCATCCAGCCCTCTAGCAAGCCGCCATTTTCCATAGGTCAGGATTAATTTCTGTTAGTACATTTTTACTTCCCTTTAGCCTATAGTTCTATGCTTCTCTTCTTACTCTCTTGCTTTTTAATAAAGTTTTTGTGCCTTTTTTTCTAATTCATTTCATAGTTTAAAAATTATGTAGTTTGTTTCCTGGTAGTAGATAGTCTTGACATTTTACTATAAAAGTTTAAAAACTAAAGATAAACAATATCTTTAACCTCTCTTCAAATAATAAACTTTAGAACATTTTTAATTCTAATCATCTCTTTCCTGGTTTACATGCTTTTTTTGTTCTCAATTATAATTGTTATTTTATACTGAAAATGTTTTAGATGTGTTAGTATGTAGCATTTTATTTACTCATTATTTGTCTTTGGATCTGAGGCTGTCCTGCCAAGATAATTTTTCTTTTTGAACTATATGCTTTAGAAATTCTTTTAATAGAAATAAATTATTAGTTTTAATTTTTAATTTTAAAGATAGTAAAATCTAACAAAACAAGACAGAACAAAGCCAATTAAAATAATGCAGCAGGCTGGGGATTTAGCTCAGCGGCATAAGCGCCTGCCTTGCAAGCAGGCAGTCGTGAGTTCGATCCCTGGTACAGATAAAAAAATGAAAAAGACAAAAAAAAAAAAAAGCAGCAAAATTGGTATGGAACTTCAAAGCAGGATACTAGGAAAACAGCAATAGCTACCATAGTCTACCTTGTTATCTTCACAATAATTGTCCATTCCATCAGGTATAGCAAAATGAAACCAAAAACAAAACACAATAAAACCAATCAAAACAGAATATTGAATAAAGCAAAACAGTTAATCAGAACAAAGCAAAAAAGTGAAACATATTTGACTTCAAAAACAAGATAGAAGGAAATCCCTCATATTTGCTATATTGCATACTGTCATCTTCCCAAGAGATGCTCAGAACGCTAGCCCCAGGCCTGCATAATCAACCAAGCAGTGCAAGCATTTAGTTGCTTTATTTACCTTATTGCTATCAACTCAGCCTCGGAACCATCTGGTTGCTTGGGGTAGTGGTGGGGTGGACGTGGGTCAAGGGGACACCAATGATGTAAACTGTCTAGTTTTTTAGTGTCTGGGAATATGTTTATTTCACTTTTGTTCTGGAAAGAAAATTTTGCTAGATACATGATTTCAGCTTGATAATTACTTTTTCTTAGAATGAGATGCTATTTTATTATCCTCTCTCTTCTACTCTTAGGTGAAAATTGGTGCTAGTATGATTATTGAGCCTTGGTAGGGGATTTGCCTTTCTCTGTCTCCTCTTAAAATTTTGCTTCTCTTTGGTGTCTGTAGCTTTTTTTTCTTTTTGTAGCTTTTTATCTAGTGAGTAGGCCTTTCTTTTTATTAACTCTGCTAGAGAGATGTTAAATTTCCTGTGTTTGTATCTTTTAACAATTCTGGAAAACTCTTACTAATCTTTATCTCTTCAAATGTAAACTTCTTTTTATCATAGTTCTGCTTTCCTCTTTTTCTCTGTGTGGCATTCTATCAAGTTCTTCAAATATATTCGTGTCATTTAATCATTCTAACAGTTTATTTTTTAAGTTTTTTTTATTCATGGAAATTCTGTTTGGTATGTTTTCAGCTATGTTTGATAATTCCTCATGGTTTCTTACTTCTTTTTATTTTTTGAATCTTATTTCTTAGCATTGGTATATGTTTAGTTAATCTGTATTTCATATCTGGAAGTTAGGATATTTTAAGTCCATGAAAGAATAAACCTCTTTTTGACTGGTGCTTGGAAAAAACTAACTATATTCTGTTAGAGAGTTGTGTTTTTTAAAATAGATCCAGTGTTCAAAGAAAAAAGATAGAAAAAGCAAAATCCATTACTAAAATTTAAAAGAGGTATTTTATAGTGATTAGAACTTTAATTTGCTCAGAATATATAACAATTCTAAATTAATATGAAAGTAAAAATATAACCCAAATTTAAAAAGCAAGAATGTAAGACTACAGAAAGTATAGATGAACGAGTACAGCAAGAGCGTCTAACTTAGATTTCTAAGTAATAGAACAACTATACATAAGGTATCAGTAGGGATAAAAATTTCAACACCACCATCAATATCTAGGAACCCTCATAGGATATTACATTCAAAACTGTTGAGCTTTTTTTTTCTTGGCTTTTTTTCGTTTTTATCGGTACCAGGGATCGAACTCATGACTGCCTGCTTTCAAGGCAGGTGCTTATGCCGCTGAGCTAAATCCCCAGCCCCAATTGTTGAGCTTTTAAATCACATACAAAAATAATTAAGAGCCCAATCTTATTCTTGTTCATAAAAGAAATGCAAAAAAATTAAAAAGAATTGGAATCATATATATTTTGTATCCTTAATGGAGTTGAACAAGAAATAAGTTTCTTACAATAAAAATATTTTTTAAAAAAGTTTATCAGTACAAGTTTGATAGAAACTTGGTAGTTGTATGAACTTGTGGATTGGTGTAATATTTGAAATATGCTGTTAAATCATACTCTAAGAACACTTATGAATTTCCAGTAGCAATAATTGATTAAAATTTAAATTTAGGAACTTCTATGAGTATCAGTCATAGCTTTTGATGCCAAGGGGTGAAGCCATGAACCAGCCAAAATTTGTATTTCAGAATTCAGTTTCTGGAGTGATAAGTCCTAACAATGCATTATCCTAAGTGAAAACAAATTGAACAAGTGAATATTGTCCATGTTTTATAGTAATTATTTTGTTTATCTGAAAATATATTTAACCTTCATTTTTGGTGGTTAAGTTTATTGTATTGAGGATTTAGGGTACAGTTTGTTAAATTTTGTTTGACTAAACTGAACTTATTAAAGATTGCTAGCATATGTTGTTTCTGGTGAGAACTCAGTTATTGCCATTTAAATTTCTTCCCATATGTAATATTTCTTTTTTCTCCCTTTCTGCCTTCTCTCTCTTGCTTTCTTCCACTCCCCTTGTCTGTCTCTCTGTCTCTATCTCTGTCTCTCTCTTCTGTTTTTTCTTTCCTTTCTTGAACTCCAACATTCCTCCACTGCGGAGTTTTAATTATGCTCCTAGCCCTCCGTTAACTAATTTTGTGAGGCTGAGTGAGTCATATGTGGCTTAGCGTTTTGCAAAAGTGTCAAGGGAATACTTTTGTAAATTCCTGCATCCTCAGTGGCCTTTTTTTATTCTATTCACATTCTCCCTGCTTAATCGCTTACTTCTGCAATTTGGAAACTGTCCCCAGAAAGTGGAGAGAATGGGAAGCACTCACTATATGTGTTTTGCTTTTCTCAGGTATTATAGTCTTGTCCTGTTTGTGGACTAGTCCTGAAAACAGTTGTTTCTTATGTTATGTTCAATTTAATAATTATTTACGGGGGGGGGTATAAATTTTACGATGATTATTTTGTCTTGGTTGGAAGTGAAATTGCACTAAATTTTTTGATGCCTGAGTGCATTTTGTTTTTTAGATATTTCATTTAGAGCAAAATTATTAAAAGTCATTCCTTTTAATTCCGCCTTTTACTCAGATACAAAGAAACAACCTACAAATTTTAAAAAACATTTTGAGATGTTGAAAGATTGAGTAAATACTGAATTTTGCAAGGTGAAAAAAAGCTATTTTAAAATTGATTAGAATGTTATAAAAAAGCCAAAAGATGGTCAATGGTAAAAATAATACTAGAAGAGCCAAAAGGTATAAGGTTACTCTTTAATGGGTTTTATTTACTTATCATTCATTCATCAAGCATTTATTGGATTCTCAGTGCTAAAAATACACAGATCATTTAGATACAATCATTTTCTTTATGGTTAACAGAAAAATCTAAGAGAAATACTCGCACAAAAGTAATTAAAAATATTATAGAAAAATCCCAATAAAGAAGAAGTCTATGAAATATTGGACTAATATTCCTTAAAATTATAAAAATAATAAGGAAAATCTGAGACACAGTTATAATCAGAGGAGACTAAGGAGACATGATGGTTAAAAGGAATGTAGTGTCTTGAGTGGGATTCTGAAACAAATGGAGAGCATTATTATTATTATTTTTTTTTATCGGTACCGGGGATTGAACTCATGACCGCTGCCTGCTTGCAAGGCAGGTGCTTATGCCATTGAGCTAAATCCCCAGCCCATGGAGAGCATTATTTAAAAACTAAAAAAGTCTGAATAAAGTACATAATAATCTATCAATAATCAGCTTATTAATTGTAAAAAAAAAGTACCATATTATGTAAGATGTTATCAGTAGTTGAAACTGGATGTGCAGATGTATGGGAACTATACGTAATATCTTCTTAACTTTTCTAAAAATCTAAAACTGCTCTAAAATAGTTTTACTTTTATAAAAACCAATGTGAAAATACAGTGATATTCATGAAGTACAAGACAATGGCTTTAAAAATAAATAATTAAGAAGCATATATTTCATTTTTATAATGATGCTTTGTTATAAATACTATAAGCAATATTTTAAAAATTTATTTCAGCATGGATAGTGATGGGACATTGACAATAGACTGGGATGAATGGAGAGACTACTTTTTACTTCATCCTGCATCAAATATCAAGGAAATTATTCGTTTCTGGAAGCGTTCTACTGTAAGAATACTTCGTGTTTCACTGTTTTTACTTTTCTCTAAATGTCATAGCTTTTATTATCATTATATAATCCCCACACTAGTTGGAGCATTAGAGGTTAAAGTTACACTATTCCCTTCTAATAATGTTTTGTGAAATCAGTAAGAGGTATTAATGTTTTGTGTAAAACCCAATACCACATTTTTAAATTGAAACCTAGATCTTAGAATAGATGCCTACTGAGGAGGCCTACTTTATGTTAAGAATAAATTACTATGATATAGTGGGAGTAGCCTAGAAAAGTGAAAAATAATGTTTTCAGTAAAGTTAATAATTTGTTCATAACATACTATTCTCATCCACCCTCTTAAGTTTTTTGCCTCCTTCCCATAGATGATATATAGGAAGAAAAAGATCACAAACTCTGGAAACAGAATGTGTAAGTCTGAATCCCACATCTAGTAGTTAGTTTATCTCTGAGTTATTTAGGTTATGGTTGATCACTTTATCTTTAAACTGCTGCTTTTCTTGGGTTGCAGTTCCATGTATTCTGTTGTTTGTTTGCTTCTTCAGAGTTCTTCCCTCTTCAGCCTTGTTCTTTCTATTATCCTCTTTATTTCTTGTATTTAAACATAATGATTCACATTGTTAGTACTATTAAAAAAGCACAGTCCAATGACATGTCTTTTTTAGCTACATTAACCTTTGGTCTCATTACAGCTATGCTTTCATTCACTTCTCAACTTGTCCTATGGAACTCTTTCACCAAGTCCAGTTCCCTGTTGTTATTTTCCAGATCATGACAGTTTCTCCTTTTCAATATTCTCCCCATCTGACTCCACACCCCGTCAGTGCTGGGTATTGAACCCAGGACCTTTGTATTGAGCTACATTGTATCTTTCACCTTAAAAATTTTTTTTTAAAAAACCTTTTTGAGTATGATCTTTCTAAATTGGTAAATTACTCAAACTGGGCTCAAATTTGCAATCCTGTTGCTTCAGCTTCCTAGAGTGCTGGATTACAGGCATGCATCACAATGCCTGGCTCATGTGCCTTTCTTGACACTGCATTTTGCTTCTTTCCATTACTTTTCTGTTTCCTCTGAGGATCCTCTTCCTTGGTCTGGCTCATGTATTAGTTTTCTTCTGTGTTCTCTTTACAGCTGTTTTGTCTTGTTTTGTTTTTGCTCTCACTCTACACACCTTTAAAATACAAGTCCCCATACTTTCCCAGGTTGAATTATTAAAAATAAGCTAACTGATGGCTTCAAATTTTACATTGCTAGACCATATGTTCTTTTTTCACATGCTAGTATTTACTGGGTATCACTTAAGGCACCACAAATAGCGTATAGAAACCACTCATCATTATTGCCCCTAAACCTTGAAAGGGTTTTGGCCCAGACAGGACACTGTAGCCGGTGAAGCCTTAAAGGCGGAACCAAAGAGCTCCTACCTTCCCCGCCCTAGGAATTTACCTGTGACGCCATCTTCCCGCCCCCGGGAACTTACCTATGGCGCCAAACCTAGGACCAATGTGCTACCTGTGCATCCCTGATGCCCCTTTAGGTTCTGCCCCAAATGGTGGCTACTTACATACCCCCACGCCACGTGTCCGCCAGAGAGAAAGCCGGACTCCAGCGCTCTGGGGGTGTCGGTTCTCTCCCTCCATGTTCTCAGAATAAAGGCCTCTTTTGTTTCATACTTCTCATCTTCTGGATGTAATCCTATCAAACCTTTTCCTTTTTCTGACTGGTGCCACTATCTTTCCTACTTGCCTAAACCAGGAACCGTGACGTTATTCTTAGACCTTACACGTTTCTTTGCCTTCCTTTTATGTTTACATACAATCTTGTAGTTTTTAGAGTATATAGTATATTTGAGCGCACCACTTATTTTGTCAGGAGCATGGCCTGGTTAATCCCTCTCTGTATAAGGAGATACTGTAATGTGATAGATGAGAAGGTAGTCCTTGACATTAAGATGCCTGGGTTCAGATTGAGACTTTTCTGTTCCTATGTTACTTTAACTAGAGCAAGTAACTATCTCTTCCCCACCAAAAATAAAACCCACATTCCCTTAGTTGTATTTCTTTTGTCTTCCTACTGTTAGTTGCTGCCCTTCTTATTGTATAAAGTTATTATTATTCTGTGTTACACTGTTTGCCTCTTTTCCTATCTCTCTGGAAATTTCTAGAGGGCAGAAAGTAACTTCTGTACTATTAGATCACTAATTCATAGCTCAGGGCCTGGTATATTAACTTATTTATTCTGCAATATTTATTGTGCTCCCTTTCCCCCCTCCTTTTCTTCATGGACGGTAGCACTAGGTTGACAACAGTGTACAAAGAAGACCAGGTTGTATCCTTTGTTGAGGTTACTTTGTAAAAATCAAGTAATAAAATTAAACTAGTCAATTAAGACCACACAATATATTAGGAAATAGTAGAAACAGTCAAGGAGAATTATTCTAGGTAAAGAGAAAATCAAGTTCAAAGTTTCTGTATTGGGAATGTACTCACAAGAAGAATTATTTATGTCATTGTTGAATGAATAATTGAATGAATAAATGAAAGGGGGAAAACTAAGAAAGATGACTTTGTCTACTATGATCAGCAAATAAAGGAAGTCCAAGTGAGAACTTGGAAGTCTTTATTGAAACATATAGCTTTGGGGCTGGGGATTTAGCTCAGCGGCATAAGTGCCTGCCTTGGAAGCAGGCAGTCGTGAGTTCGATTCCTGGTACCGATAAAAAGAAAAAGACAAAAAAAAAAAAAAAAAAAAAAAAAGAGTGTGGTCGTGAGTTCAATCCCTGGTACCGACAAAAAACAAGACAAAACATATAGCTTTAACTCTTAGAAAAAAGTAATCTTAGCAAAATCATATAAGATAAAAGAAATAAAGTGAATGCAAAACTGATTACAATGCAAAATCCTGAAAAGGAAACTGGTATTTAAAGGAAAAAGTCAATATAAATAATAAGGAATTTTATGACTTAAGTTTAAGTGTATGATGAAATCTGAGAGAATTTGAAATAAACCATGAAAAATTTATTCATCAGTTAGTGTGTGCCAGACACTGTGAAGAGTGGTCGGACATGATCCCTGCTCTCAGGGGTCACCTTTTTTTATGGAAGAGGTTATCCAAATGGTTTAAGAACTTTAAGTTAATAACTCTGATTTAATGAAAATGAATTTGCATTAAGTCTGATGTGATTGTGCTATTCAGAATCATTTGGCCTAGTGCAGTGACAAGCAAATTGTTAATCTTCAGTAATTGGTGATATGAAAAAAAACCTTTGGAGTATTTGGTTCATGTGAAGTTATTTTTGGTCTACAAAGTTATTGTTTTACTTTATGAAGTATTTACACTTTTTATTGTCTTACTTATTTTTGCATTTATCAGATAATTGATATCGGAGAGAGTATAGCTATTCCAGATGAATTTACTGAAAGAGAAAAGCAATCTGGAGATTGGTGGAAGCGTTTGGTGGCAGCAGGAATATCTAGTGGAGTCACACGGACATGCACTGCACCTTTGGACCGCTTGAAAATTATAATGCAGGTAATCCGCTTGCTTTACCTGACTGTAAGAGTTATAGTGATGTGAAGAGTCCTCCAAAAGACATAGTTTAAATGTTTTGGTAAATTTCATATTAACTCTCATTAAAATTTACTTTTGGAAAATCTTATCTTTATACTAAAATCTCTCTCTCTTTCTTTCTTTCTTTCTTTCTTTCTTTCTTTCTTTCTTTCTTTTTTCATCTTTTTAAGACAGGATCTTGCTGTGCGTTCAGGCTGGTCTTGAGCTCCCTTTGTAGCCCAGGTTGGTCTTGAACTCTCAGTGATCCTGCTGCATCCGCCTCCTGAGTGCTGGGCTTACAGGCATGTGCCACCACACCTGGCAAGTATTTCTTAATTTTCTTAAAAATGCTCCCATGGTACTCAAATCAATTTTTACTTGAAATAATAGTAGAACCACTTTTTTTTGTAGAATCACTTATAGTTTATTCATATTTTTTATGACTAAATTCATGAACAAAGTGGTAAGACAGACTATTTGTTGATTATTTCTAACATCTTACACTAATGTAATAGTTTGGTTCTACTCTACTTTTAAAATATTAACAATATTTCTTGCCAGTATTCTGAAAGGCTGAGGCAGGCGGATTTTAAGTTTGAGCCCAGACTGGGAAATTGAGCAAGTTAGCAAGATACAGGTTGGGGATATATCTCACTGTGAATGCCCTGGATTCAATCTCTAGTAACTCAAAATATTCTAAGAATTATAATATATTATTATAAGTTATTTATCTCTATTTCAGTGAGTTATGTGTTCGCAACAATAGTTATTAAATAATGTGTGGCTTAATCTGTTAAGAATCATAATTAAAATTTAGTATTTTCTGAATGCTTTTCAGGGGAATAATCAATAATAAACTGAATTAAATTTGTAATTAAATTAATATATCTGGATATTTTATTGGCTCTGGTAATACTGATGGATTTTGATAATGGATTATGCATACTTATTATGCAATGTGAATTGTGGGAAAGCTATATTACATAATTAATAGCTATATAATTTTTTTGTTTGGTACCAGGAATGTAACTCACGACTTTGTCCTTGTTAGGCAGGCTGTGTCACTGAGCTATATCCCCAGGCCCAGTAACTAAGAAATTTATTTGCACTTCTACATCATTCAAAAATTTTGCCACTGGGTGTGGTGGCACGCACCTGTAGTTCCAGCACTAGGGCGGCCGAGACAGGAGGATTGCCATGAGTTCAGGGCCAACCTGAGCTATAAAGTGAGTTCAAGGCCAGCCTGAACTGCATAGTGAAAGTGTGTTTCAGGAAGACAGACCAAAAAAATGTCATCTTAGAAATGAAATTTATATAAATATATCATTTTTGGAAAATAAAGGCTGTTAGAAGAGTTCCTTTCGTTGGAAAAAGTCTTCACTTATTTACTTTACATATATTTATTTGGGACTTATCTGCTAGGTTCTTTGTCATTTGGGACTACAACTTACATTAGACATAGTTTTTACTGTTAGAGACTTTATTAACTTATCAGGAAAAATGGATAATTAGGTGAGTAATAATAAAATATGATAGTAGTGCTTTATGTATCCAGATGGTACTATGGGAGCATCAGTAAATGGTACTATGGGAGGATAGTAAATATTTTTTCTCTGGCTATTATTCTTCATTTAATTATAAAATGCTGTCCTGATTAATGCAATGGAAATAAAGACCTTTAATTCAGTGGGTTAGATGTAGGATGTGTACTTCTTTTTTTAAATTTTTTTTTGTTTTAAGGAGATTAAGACAAAAGAGGACAGAACAAAGCAGATCAGAACAGAACAATGTAACAGAACAGAACACAATATTTCACCACAAGACAACCGGATATTAACAATAGCTACCATATTGTCCCGTTCTTTGAAATAGTGGAGTATACCTTCAGGTACAGTAGTATCAAACATAACAAAATAGTATAAAACCATTCAAGAGAATGAAATTGTTACAGGGCATTCAGAACCAAATAACAGAAAACAAACAATGGCTACTATATTATCTCCTTTTCCATAAAAATTTGTTATACTATCACACGTAATGAAATCCAATAAGGTGCAATATGATAGAACCAATGGAAATAGAAGAACAAAAGCATGGTAGGACTTCAAAGCAAGATGATATTAAATCAGCAATGGTTATCATAATGTCTTGTTTTCTTCAAAATAGCTGTTTATACCATCACACATAATAAAATCAAACCAAACAGAATAAAACCATTCCAACTAATGAATGAAAACATTATAAGGCTTCAAAGCAATGTAATGGGAAATCATGATTACCATATACTTTTATATATTCTTACCATTTCTTACACTAGGGAGGCTATATGGTATTTATACTTGTGAGTTTGATTTATTTTGCTTGTGAGTATGGTCTCAAGTTGTGTCCGTTTATTTATAAATAGGATATACACTTTCAGTGGCTTCTGATAATGAGATGAATGACCAATCACTCACTGGATTTTATTCCATATGTAACCTGTCTTTCACCAATTGGGTGATTACATTCAGTCAGTTGTTAGAGAAATAGTTGAAAATCCTCTTCTAAATATCAAAATAGAAAGCTTTGTGTCTTTAGCAACTGTACCTGTCAGAAAATTTTAAAATGAGGTGTAAAGGAAAGAGACATATAGTACCATGCAACACAGAAACAGAGATTTATCAGGAGATGAGAAAGATGTGAATGGACCAAGACATAAAAGAGAGATGTTTTTGTTGTGTGTCTGTCATATGTTAAGTGCTAGAAATGCAAAGATGAAAGTCGTATTTTGTCGGTGTCACTCCCGGCCGGCAGGAAGGACACACAACAAAGTCTGGCAGTGGACAACCTTTTCTTTTATTTTCCTTCTCCGTACAGCCTGCCCCGGGAATCCTCCCGGCCGAAGCCTCTGTTGGTCCGCTCCCCGCGGCTCCTTGCGTGCTTCTCCCTACAGTCTGTCCCGAAGCCTCTACCGGTCCGCTCTCCGCGGCTCCTTCTGTGCTTCTTCTGCTTCTTCTGCTTCTTCTGCTTCTTCTTTCGTGGCGGGAGAGGCACTCACTTTTATAGGGTTACAGTGGCCAATCAGTTCAAAGCGCGCGATGCGGGCTGATTGGCTAACATCAGTTGTTGCTAGGCAGACTATCTTACAGGGCGGGTTGTGAAGCAGGAGATCTTACAGGGCGGGTTGTTTACCAAGCAGGAAGCAGGAGATCTTACAGGGCGGGTTGTTTACCAAGCAGGAAGCAGGAGATAAGCGCCATCTTAGCACACTCGATGGGAGGGGTAATCTAGCTCAGGCTTTGCTCTTTCCTACAGGCCTCACGTCCGCCAAGTAAGGCGACTGGGCTCGGCCGCGGCTCCCAACAGTATTTCTCATTTTAAAATTTTATTAGTACATGTTTGTAGCATATAGAGTTTACATTTGTCTTAGGTGGTAGGTGCATGTCACTGGCATATCTTGAATATTTTCCTGTTCTCCTCCCCACTCACCTTTCTCTGTCTCTAAATCCTCTTTTCCCATTTTCATTATTATTATCATTATTTTTAGTTCATATTTACGACATATAATGTGTACATTCAGTGTGGCTGTTTGGTACATGTACTTGACATACCTTAAATCTTATTTACTTTTCCATTTTCTCACTCCTCTGACCCTCTACTTCCTGGACTCCATCTCATTGGCAAATGTATCTCCCTGTTTCTGTGTATCAGTCCTTTAAGTTTACCTTTATTTGTATTTTGGCTTACTTGTATGGAGATATCACACATAAGCTTGTATGCCTGGTTTACTTCACTTAACATTATATTTTCCAGGTATATTCCTTTTCCTATAAATATCTTAAATGTGTCTTTTTTATAGCCAAGTAATATTCCATCATGTATAGGTACCACATTTTAAAAATGTATTGATCTATTGTTGGACATACTGAGTGTTTCCAGGATTTAACTATTATGAATTGTGGTACTATAAACAATTAGCATGCGTGTATTAATCATTGCAACATGATGTCTTTAACTCTTTTTGGAAGATACTTAGGGAATAATTGGATCAAATGGAATTTCCAATTTTAGTTCTTAGAAAAATCTCCATACTGATTTCCATTATGGTTGTAGTAGTTTATATTCCCACCAATAATGTCGGAGGGCTCTTTTTTGTTTGTTTAACCATTGATGTAGAAGGTTTCCTTGTTTGCCATGGCCATAACAGCATTTGTTATTACTCAATTTCTTCATGACTGCCATTTTTTCTGATACAAATGTTAGTGTTGTTTTAATTTGCATTTCTCTAATGGATAGAGATGTTGAATTTTTTAATATGCTTGTTGGCCATTTGTACTTCTTTTGAGGAGTGTCTATGCATTTCACTTGCCCATTTTTGGTTGGGTGTTTTATTTTGGATGGCTTAATTTTTTGAGTTCTTTGTGTATTCTAGGTGTTAGTCTTAAGCCTGAGAAATAGCTGGCAAAATTTTTCCCATTCTTTAGGTTATCTCTTTACTGATTATTTCGTTTACTATACAGAAGTTTTTAAATTTGACATAATCCCACTTGTTAATTGTTGTTATTTCTTGTGCAACTAGAGTTCTGTTCAGAAAGTGCTTGTCTACACTATGAATTCAAGTGTTTTACCTTCAAATAGGTTCATTGTTTCTGCTTTAATGTTTAAATCTTTGATCTGTTTCGACTGTAGTGCATAGTGAAAGATGTAAGTCCAGCTTTAATCTTCTGCATACAGATAGACAAATTTTCCCATCACCATTTGTTGAATAGGCTGTTTTTCCTCCAACACATGTTTTTGACCCTTCTGTCGAAGATCAAAATACTGGATGTGTCTGGGGAAGTTCTGTATCCTCTATTTGATTCTGTTGTTCCATGTGTGTTCTATTTTTGTGTCAATACCAGGCCATTTTTATCACTGTTACTTGGTAGTATAACTTTAAGTTAGGTATTGTGATGCATCCTGCTTTGTTTTTTTGCTATTCTAACTCTCTCCTGGTTTCATATGAATTTTAGGATTGTTTTCTCTAGTTCTGTGAGGAATGCTGTTGGTATTTTGATTGGGATTGCACTGAATCTGTATATCAGTTTTGGGAATATGGCCATTAAAACAATATTGGTTCTGCCTATGAAAGCAGAGAACCTCTTTACATTTTCTGATGCCCTCTTTGATCTCCTTTTCCACAGTATTGTAGTTTTCCTTGCAGAGATCTTTTAGTTTTTGGTTAGGTTAATTCCTAGGTATTTAATTTTTCTTGATGTTAGTGTGAATTATGCTGTTTTCCTAATCTTTTTCTCAATGAGTTTATGTATGTATGACTGCTATGGGTGATTTACATGTGATTTTTGTGTGTTGATTTTATATCCTGCTACATTGCTGAAATTGATTAACATTCTAACAGATTTTTTTAAAAAAATCAAATTCTCTGGGTCTTCTGTGTAGATTTTCATGTCATTACAAGTAATGATAATTTAACTTCTTCTCTTTCTATATATAACCATTTTCTTTTTTTTTCTTGCCTGATTGCTCTGGGAAATGTTTCAAGTTCTATGATGCTGAATAGAAGTGATGATAGACATGGACATCCTTGTCTTGTTACCGACTTTGGAGGAAAGCTTTCAGTTTTTTTCCATTTAATATGATTTTGGCTGTTGGTTTGTCTTAAATGCCTTTTATCAGGTTGAGGTAAGGTCCTTCTCTACCTATTTCCTTCAGAGTTTTTTATCATGAAGGAGTCCTGGGTTTTGTCAACAGCTTTTTCTGCATCTAATGATGTAAGCTTGTGATTTTTTTTCTTTTTTGGTGCTGGGAATTAAACTCACAGCCATATGCTTGCCAGGCAGGTGCTGTGCTGCTGATCTTATCCCTGGCAGCAAGCTTGTGATTTTTGTCCTTGTTTCTATTTATGTGGTATATTACATTTATTGATTTTCGTATGTAACCATCCTCACAACCTGGTATGGAAATTACTTAGTAATGATGTATGATCCTTTTGATGATATGTTGCATTCTATTCACCAATATCTAATTGAGGAGTTTTGCATGCATGTTCATTAAGGAGTCTGACCTGTAGTTTTATTTTTTTGGTTAGGTCTTTGTCTAATTTTGGGATTAGAGTGATGCTGGTTTCCAGAAATGAGTTTGGAAGCAATCCTTTCCTTTCATTTTTGTTGAAGGGTTTGAGTCTTACAGTGATTTAATGTCCTTAATGGTTTTCTAGAATTCACTAGTGAATCCATCAGTCCATGGGCTGTTCATGCATTTTTAAAAATTACTGCCTCAGTTTCATTGCTTTTATTGAATTTTTCATAATTTTTATGTCTTCTTGGCTTGTTTTGGTAATTTGTATGAGTCTATGAATATTTCGATTTCTTCAAGATTTTCCAATTTCTTGGAATATGATTTTTCATAGAAATTATGATCTTTTGGATTTTGACAGTATCTGGTGTGATTTCTACCTGTAAAATATATTTATTATGCTCTAAAACCTTTTTGAGATATAAATAGCTCATGGTAACATGATGATGATAGTCTTTTTGAAAATAATAATTGCTACCTCAGTTATTGTTCTATGCAAAATGGAAAATTATGTATGGGCATTGTAGAGCTACAACACAAGAATATAAATTTTTTGAAGAGATGAAAATGGATCGTTGGACTAGGGAGAGTAAAAAGTATGGGGAAAATAGACAAGTACAGAAATAATGAAAAAACAGAAAGAAATAAGAGATCTGAATAGAGAAGAGTAGGAAGAGGATGGGATATTTAAAAAAAGAAAAGGAAAATAGAGAAGAAAGGGGGAAAATAAGAGATGATAGATAAAAAAGAGAGAAAAAGAATTATGAGTGGGAAAGGAAGCAAAGGAGGAAAGGAGGAGGGAAAAAGAGTCGGGGAATGAACTCACCTTTTCATGCCCTTCTGGATTGGCTCTCTTGGCTTTCATTGAGTAAAATGAGTTTGTTGGAATATGTCCTCTTTACTTATGGATGTATTACTGCATGAACTGCACACTACTGAAAAGGAATACTGTGAATTAAAGAAAGGTAGGCATATGCATTGTGTGGTTAGAGATAGTTTAATATGTAATAGCAGAGATTTACATTTAGAGAATCCTGGATTTAAATTCCAACTGTCAGGTTTATGTTGTTTGGAAGCTACTTGCCACTGCCAACTGAGTCTATAAGGCGAGAATCATCATTGCCAGAGTTGTGTTTACCGGGGGTATAGATTTGGCTTGGGGTGTATCTCAGTGGCAGTGTTTGGCCTCTTCTCCATTATGAAATTCCGGATTGGATCTCCTTCATTGCAAAACAAACAAACAAACAAACAAACAGCAATAACACAAATAAGAAAAAAGAGGAATAAAATTTTATGAAATATTTAGCTGGTGGAATTAAAAAACTGGAGGCTATAATTTTTTTGTAGAGAAATAAGATGGGTGAAGAGCACTGTTGGTGTTTTATCAAAAAAACACTAAAGTTTCTTTAGTTGAGTTTCAAAATTTTATTTTTAAAATAAATGAACCTACTAAGAAAAATCTGGAAAGTAAAGATAGAAAGAAAATTTCTCTCTCTTTTCCCCACTGAAACTAGACATTATTAAAATTTTAGTGCATTACTTTTTATTCTTTTTAAATGTTCTTTAAAATAGTGATTAGTTTTAAAATAATTCACATTATTTTTGTGATTAATGGTATAACAAAAATGTTTTCAAGTGAAAATTGTTTTCAAGTTATTTAATGTTCTTTAAATATAATTTTTGATTACTATGTAATGTTTCATATGCATATATTTTTTTTAACATTTTGAAAATTTTAGACATTAAATATGTTTAAAGATCCTTCTTAAAACTATTATTTATAATTAGATGATAAACAAAGCTATCATTAATAACCTTTCATATTTAGGAGTATTAATTTAGAAAAAATTCCTAGAATTTTAATGATATAATTATTTTAAAGACTATTGTGTGGGGATGTGCAGATACACAGATATGCAGCTAAAATGCTTTCTAGATTTGTTCTTGCAGAGAATGCCTATTTTGCCTTTTTCTTCCCATTACTTTTATATTATGGACAGGATGGTACTTTACTAATGTTTTAATTCTAACTTTTTAAACATAACATTTCCTATCATAAAATAATGCATTTATGAGGTGGAAAAGCACAAAAAGCATAAAGCAGACGTTAATATGGTATGTAATCTACATCAATTCCTTGGTTAATGATTCTGTAACAAAGTACCACAAACTATGTTAACCGACAGAAATGTACTGCTCATAGTTGTTGGGATCAACATGTTAGCAGGTTTGGTTCCTTCTGAGGGCTACAAGGGAAAGTTTCTCCAGGTCTCTCTCCTTGTCTTGTGGTTGGCCATCCTTTATATCTCTTCTCATTATCTTCCTTCTTTGTATGCTATGTCTGTATGTCCAATTTTTTTTTATAAAGATGTCAGTTAGATTAGATTAGGGTCTGTAGTGACCTTAGTAAAACTTGATTGCATCTGTAAAGACCTTATGTCCAAATAGGTCATGTTCTGAGGAATAGGATTCAGCAAATGAATTTTGAGGAACACAATTCAACCTCATCATACTGTGACACATACATTGGTCAACTTTCCTATTGCTGAGAAAAAATGCTTGACATTTTCAATTTAGATTTTTCTCATGATTTCAGAGGGTTCAGTGCGTGGCTGCCTGATTCACAGACACTTTAGATGGGTGGGAAGCAGAACACAGGGGAAGAGTGACAGCAAGGAATGTATTCTCCAAAAATCACACCCCCAGTGATCTACCTGTAACTGGACCCCACTTATGAATAGTGCATTCAAATATTAACTTTGAAGTGAGTTAATCCACTGGGGAGTGTGATGTTGCCATTCACATCCCAGAGGTCTCTTAATCCATCAAGTTTACAATAAAGATTAACTGAGACAATATGCAAAATTATCCACTGTTAGAAATTTGATATATTTTCTTTCATTCCTTTTTCTCTTTAATACTATATACTAATACTATATTGCGATACATGTGATGTCCATTTTGTGTTAACTGATTTTGTATATAACATATCTTCATCATTTTTGATCCATTTACCCTCTTTACCTCCTCTCTCACTGAATCTCCTTCCCCATCTCCAAAAAGTCTGCCTACTTGTTTCTTACCAGAAAATTTGGATGATTATAACAATATACTGCAAATAATGTTTTGCAACCTTCACATTTTCACTTAAAAGAAGCTCTTTATGGGTCTCTGACATAATCAAATTGCTAACATCACTATTGTTACATTTCGAGGTCATTATAAACTAAGAATTATTTGAACATAAATGTTGTGATATTACAATAGAATATTTGATAACTGAAATGGCTACTAAATGATTAATGAGTAGGTGGTGTATATATAATGTATACAGTGCACAAGAGGGGTAGTTCATAACTGGAGGAGAAAGTGGAACTGGAAGTTGTGAGACTATCATACTGTCAGAAAAGCATGCAATTGATTTCTGTAACTTTCCATTTCATACATATGGACCATGGAAAGCATAGAATGGAAAATCATAGATACTTGGGTGTACTGTAATTAAAATATGCATTTGAGGACAAGAAAAAATTAATATATCAACCTTTTATGTTTCTAAAGGAAAGTTAAATCAGGCTTGAGAATTATAAATTTATACATATAATTATTTCGTTAAGAATAGCAATACTGATGTCATATTATCAACAAAATAAATTTAAAAATAAGCTTCCTATTTCATTTCTAGGTTCACAGTTTAAAGACAAGCAAAATGAGACTGAGTAGTGTGTTTGAGCAGATGATAAAAGAAGGAGGAATTCTTTCTCTTTGGCAAGGAAATGGCATAAATGTTTTTAAAATTGCACCAGAAACAGCACTTAAGATTGGGGCCTATGAACAGGTAAAATGCTGTTGACTGTGGAATTGTAAATTAATAACGATTTTAAATTTAAGTTTAAAAAGTTAGGCATTTATTAAAGATAAAGCTGGAGTGTATACAAGAAACAATTGTAAATGTAAAATATTAGTGACTTTATTTTTCTTTGATTATGTCTTCATATTGCTATTACATATAAGAGGTTCTGCATTATATTACCATAACTAAAGTCTATTAGTCATTCTTTTGGTTTCAGAGTCACAGTGTGTCTCATAATGCATGTTATAATTGGTATTACCTTTGAACAACTTGAATGTTTTATGGGAATTTCAGTTTATTTGTTGATGACTAGAAGATAAATCTTGGTGAAATAATGAACTGATGAAAAATAACATACTTGTTATGGTTTAGATCTAAAATGTCCTCTCAAAATCTCAGGTCTGAAGGTGGGACCTGGTTGGAGGGATAGAAAGGTATATTCTTGTCCCTAGTTCTTCTCTCCCTCTCACTTTCCCTCCCGCTCCCTCCTTCCGTGTTACCATATGGTGAACAGCTTTCTTCTTCCATGCCATCTACCTCAGCTTTGGAGCCAGCTGATCCTGGACTGAATCTACTGAAATCGTGAGCCAAGATTAAACCTGTTCTTTTTTAAGTTGCAGGTATCAGATATTTTGTCCCAGTGATAAGAAAGTGATTCATACAATAATGAATTTTAAAATTTGTTAATATGATTTAGGATCTTCCTTTTCTTTGAGTAATTTGTGTTAAGATGAGCTGTTTCTTTTTTCAATTATAAGTTAATTGCGTCACATAAGAATCCAAGGATATTCTTTCTGCTTCTTAAGTTATTCTTTCTTCATTGTAAATCTCATAATAATTCACTTTTCTTTAAACTTTTTTGAGCATATGACATTAAACTGCTTCTATTGTAGGGCCTTGTTTACATGGTTACAGTAGCTCAAAATTTTAAGAAAATATAAAAGATTGGTAACTGTCTCAACTCAAATAAGACACTGGATTTCATTCTAGTGTACATCTTTAAAACATATATTTCTTACTTAAATGAGAATTTGCTTCTTCATTCAATTATCACTTTCATCAACAAATGTTTGTTGGTGCCCTGGTGTATTCCAGGCTCTTTTTAGGTGACAGAGATACTGCAACAAATACAAACAAACAAACAAACAAACAAAGATCAACCAAACAAAAGCCCTGTCTTTACAGAATTTACCTTAGAATATATGTAGGAAGAAACAACAAACAAATAAAATATGGGCCATTTTATTCAGATGGTGAACAGTGTCTTTGGGAGGAATAGAGGTTAGATGCTGGAAACTGACAACTCTTTCACGAAATTTAATATGAAGAGAAGTGGTAAATAGAGACGGCTTGGGACCAGGAGACTGGTTTTCTGGAAATGGAGAAAACAATGTTTGTATGCTGAGGTGAATGATCCAGTGGAGAGAGCACAATTGATTGTGCAAAAAGAGAGGACTGTTGCATGAGATTGCCCTTGAACGGGTGAGTGGAGATTCAGGTGAGGGGAGGTGCAAATGAGTGCTCAGGGGTTTGTTCTTGCCGAGGCGCTTCATCCACAGGAGAAGTGTTACCGGTGTTACAGTTGTAGGTGGTCTTGTTGCAGCTTGGTTTTAGTTTAATCAGTGATGCGGAAGGCAAGAAGAATATGTTGGAGGCTTGAGGAAAGAGAAGGTATGTGACGTGGTCTCCTAGGAGAGCTAGAAAGCAGATGAAATCAGTAATCATGAATATAAAGTGATATCAGGCAGTGTGTTGATCTATAAAATCTCTCTCTGTTTTAGATTTTGGTGGTTTTATGGATTCAGATACTTAATATGTGCCTACTGTGAGCTATGTCTTACGCTGTATGCATGAATAAGCATAGAAATAGATACTATCTCTCTGCCTTTCTGAACTCTGCACTTTATCAAAACTAGATGTTGAATTTTGAGAATGGTTCATCTAAATTGAAATACCAAGTTAGGAGCAAAAATAGTATTTCATAAAAGTATAAAGGAATAAAAGTATAAGGTATAAAGGAATCAGAGCAGTTTGTGTGTTTTTGGCTGTTACTGGGAGTATGTGTTGTTATTTGTGAGCTCAGGCACAGATGGAAATAAATGGCCTGATCCTAAATCAGTGGTGGGAAACCTATGACTATGTGCCACAGTGGGCTGTTTGTATTGTTGAAAGCTTTAAAAGGTTCACTGTCACTGTCCTAAGTCATCAGTATGCCATCCTCACTATTTCTAGTGATGTATAACAGCATAGAGGATGTGCAGGGTAATGTACTGTTTGATACTAATTAGGACTTAAACTTTAAATTTATTTTTACTCTGCAACCCTGGTGAATGGAAGTAGATCACAAATAAACAACTAAAGTCATCATTTTTCGTAGTTAATGCAAACTTGACTAGAGACAGATAATAGCCTTTTTTCACACTTCCTCTCTTTAAGCCCTTCTGCTTCCTCCTACCCTTTCCAAGGGTTAAAGAGAATGAAAGAGTGTCGATAAGGTGTTTATGATCCTCAGTCTGTTTATGACCTTGCTTTTCTTTTCTTTTTGTTTGGTTTTGTTTTATTTTATTTTTATTGCTTAGGAGCCCTTCCTTTTTCCTTGGGTAACCTTTATTCTTCCATACATTATTCTTGACAGCTGCGCTTTTCCCCCTTAACCCTGTAGCAGGGGAGGGGAGTGTTGTTTGGGGTAAGGCCAAATGAATTGTAATCGCTTCCTAGAAATTATATGTTTTATTTCTTGGACTTTAGGTAAAATCTTTTCCCCAGTGTTATGTTTGGATCTAAAGTGTCCCTGCAGGTGGTATACACTTGTAATTCCAGGATTCTGGGATGCTGAGATGGGAGGATAGTGAGTTCTAGCCCTGCCCGGACAATTTAGCAATTCAGTGAGATCTCAATATAAAAAATACAGAAGGAATGGGGATAACTGATCTCAGTTCAAAGGGCATGGGTTTAATTTTCAGTTTCACTAAAAAACAGGCCATTTGCTAAAGACTTGGTTGCCAGCTGGTGGACCTGTCAAAGGTGATTGGGTCACAAGGGCTCTAAATTCATCAATGGATTAATCAATTGATAAATTCATGATTTGTAGGCATTATTGAGAGGTAATGGAAACTGAAGAAGTGGGACATAGTTGGAGGTGTGTTGTTAGGACTATGTTTTATCCCTAACTCTTTCTGCTGAGCTGTCTTCTCTGCTTTTTGGCTTTCATGAGAGCTTTTCTCTGTTACTATGTTCCTGTCTCATACTGGGCCTAGAAATGATGGAGCCAGCAGACCATGGACTGGAATTTCTGAAAACATAAGCCAAAAATAGATCTTTCCTCTTTTAAGTAGATTTTTAAAGGTGTTTCATTACAGCAACAGAAAGCTGATTGGCATACTTACTGAGCATTAAACTCTTCTATAACATATTCCTATTTAACGTGTCCAGTACTCCTACTGTTGGACAATGTGCTTTTTTAAAAAATTTAAGATAATTTTATTTATTGTATTTGTTTTTGAAACAGGATGTTCAGGCTGGCCTTAAACTCATTTATGCACACCCCAGGTTGACCTTAAACTTGCTGCAGTGATCCTTCTGCCTCAGCTTCCCGAGTGCTAGGATTACAGATGTGCACCACCACACCTGGCAAGAAAATTGTCTTATACCTTAACAAATTATGTTTTCCCTGCTTTGACTTTGCTCACATTTTCTCTCACTGGATTACCTTTTAAAAATCTATCTCTATCTATCTATCTATCTATCTATCTATCTATCTATCTATCTATCTTTTTCTTTCAAGAACCCAAATCTGTGTTTCTCTTAAACTTACTTTGACATCTTATTTTTCTGCCCTAGGATATTGATTATCTGTACCACTTGCATAAGTTAGAAATAAGTTCAGACACATGTGACAGAAAACTCCAAACAATAATGACTTAAGATAGAAATTTATTGGTTTACTACAAATAGAAACCTATGGATAGGCAGTTCTGGGCTAGTATGAAAGTGCTTTGCAGGTGAAAAATTCAGTCACTTCTAGCCCACTGTTTGCCATCTGTAATTGTCCTTGTCTCCATTCATCTGAGATGGTATTTTAGCAACTGCATTCATGTACCAGATAACAACTAGGGAAGAAACCAGAGGAGAACACATCTTTGTCATATAGAACGGATCCTGAGGTGATATATACTACCATGCTGACATATTAGCCAATACTTTGACACATGAACACATCTAGTTGAAAAGAAATTTAAGAAAAATACTTTTTAGCTGGGAATTGATATCTGTAACTACAAAATATTTCTTATGAAGCAGAACATAGTAGATACCAGCACACTGATAGCAATCACTGCTAATAATTACTTCCTGTTTTCTCTGAACAAAACTACATTTTCCAGAAACAGTGTGTCTTTGGGGTAAGGAGTATACATTATTCCCAGAATAGTGCCAGGACAGTGTTGAATGTTACTGAGTAAATAGCTTAATATAATTTGTCTTATTTTAGTTAGCATAATGTCCTCCAGTATCATCTTTATTGTTGAAAATGATAGTATTTAATTTTTAAAGACTGAACAATATTCTATGCATATATAATTGTGTTACACATTTACCACGTTTCTTTAACTGCATTTTGGTTGCTTTTATATCTTAGCTATGGGTAAATAATGATGAAATAAACATGGGAATGCAGGATCTTGATACACTGATTTTATTTCCTCTAGGTTATATACTTAGAAACAGGATTTCTGAATCATTGATTTTTTAAAAGAACTTCCCATATAAATATTTGGATATGGATACTGTTTTCCATATGGATATATCAGTTTACATTCCCATCAGCAGTACCTGGGGTTTGTTTTTCTCCACATCCCATCAAAGCTTTTCTCTTTTTTTGCCCTCAAATTTTGTATTGGTATATGTTTGCAATAAATAGTAAATACATTCATTATGGGGGAATAGGCATATACACATGTCACATTTCAGTCCCCTTTACTTCTCCCTTCTCTCCCTGCCCTCCCATCTCCCTATCCCCAAGACCTGTTTGTATACTTTCAAAGAACTCTTTGATTCATTGATCCTTTGTATTTTTTAAAAAATATATTTCTCCTGTGATCTTTATAATTTCTTCTATTACAGATTTAGATGATTCTTCTCTTGATAGTACCTTACAATGCATCATTAGGTTATTTATTTGAGATTGGTCTACTGTTTTTATGTGTATATTTACAGCTGTAATTCACTGTGTAGCCCAGGCTGACCTCAAACTCATGGTGATCCTCTTGCCTCAGCCTCCCAAGTGCTGCAATTGTAGGTGTATGCCACAATGCCTAGGTTGTTTGTCAGTTTTAAAGGGTAGTTTTGCAGGATATAGAAGTCTGGTTTGACAGTTGTTTTCTTTTAGGGCTTAAAAAACTTTACTACAAACTCTCCTGGCTTTAAAATTTTTCTGGCAGACTTGCCTTTATGTTGCTTCTGGTTTTTTTTTTAAATTGCTTTTAGCATTTTCTTCTTTTGTTGAATTTCTAGAATGTGGATTATGAGTATTGTGCAAGGTTCTTTTTTGATCATGGTTTGAAGACTGGGTGATGCAAAAAGGACAGTCCACTGTGAAATTTTGCCTCATATTCTTTCTTCCATGGTAACTTGCCCTCATGCTGTAAGATATACTTCTTTTCCTACTTTTACTTGGCCCAAACTCACTCTTCAAAGTCTATTTCTTTTCCTATCTTTATTAAAACTTTGGTGCTCTTAAAAAGATAGAGTGAACAGAGTTTTTGACATGTGAGTCTCTTTTGTTATGTTGTTTTTCAGTGATGTGTTGTGGGCTTTATTCTCCAGAGATCTGTTCACCCCTTAAAGCCATTCAGTTTCTTTGGGTTGGACCTGTATCTGTGAGAAGAATGACATCACAAGTTTGACAGAGATTGCGTTGTGTCCATAGGTAACTGGGTGGCATAGACATTCGAACAATTTTGATTCTTGTAATCCATGAACATAGGATGTTTATCTATGTTTTCTTCAATTTCCGCCAATGCTTTATAATTTTCAGAACACAAGGATTTTGTCTATTTGGTTTATGTCTAAATCTGTTTCTTTTTGTTATTACTTTGAATAAATTACTTTTAAATTTCCTTCCCAGATTGCTTTTTTATGTGTGTGTGTACAGACCTGTGAGTAATTTTGTATGTTGATTTTTCTACCCTTGTAACTTCTTTCTCTCTCTCTCTTTCTTGCTCTCTCTTTTTATACAGGCTCTTGCTATATAGTTCATGCTGCCTAGAGCTCACTATGTGGCCAAGGCTGGTCTCAAACTTGAAGTTACCCTCCTGCCTCAGCTTGTTGAGTGTTGAATTTATTTATTTATTTATTTATTTATTTATTTATTTTTTTGATATAATATTTTCCCCCCTTTGAACAGATTCTTATCCTTTCACTATATTTATTGAGGATTTTGTATCTTATGTACTCTTACCATTTCTTACACTAGGGAGACAATACAATATTTAGTCATGTGATTTATTTCACTTAGGAGTATGGTCTCAAGTTGCATCTATTTACTTATAAATATCTCAATGTGACCATTCTTTATAGCTGAGTAGTACTCCATTGTATGAAAATATCACATCTTTTTTGTCTTAATTTTATTTAAGGAGAAAAAGAAAAAAGACGGAAAAGGGTACAAGTTATACAGAATTTCAGAAAAATAGTAGGAAATCACTAGTTAATAGATTACATATTGTCATCTTAGAAATCATTGTTCAAGTTACAAAATTAAAGCATATAAAGTGGACTTTTAAACAGTGAGACTGCAAACAGTTCTGTTCAGTGATCCAACAAAACTCAGTAATATGGTTATCTATCTAACACATTTAAATATACATGCAGTTACAACCTTTAGAGCACTTTCTTTTCCTCTCCTTTGTACAATGACAATTACACATTTTGGGTTTTGTTACTCCCACAGTTCTTACTAGTTTTTTTTTGAAGAGAGTAAGACCAAATGTGACATAACAAAACAGAATCAGTCAAATAAAAAAGATGGGCATAATACATAATGTAAAACAAAATACAAGGTGATCAACAATGGTTACATACTGCCTCTTGCTATCTTAAAAAGAATTGCCTATACCATCAGTTATAATAAAATTGAACAAAACAGTAAAGAACAAAACCAATAAACCCAAAATACTGGAGACATTACAGGACTTCATAAGAAGATAATAGTCAACCAGAATGGGCATCATAATGAATCTTATTGTCTTCACAGTTGTTGCCTATGCTCTCGAACTTGGTATTAACAAGCAAAACAAGAATAGAGGAAAATCATTCAAAACAAGATGGTGAGAACAATACAGGGTTTCAAATCAAGGTGATAGGAAATCAAAGTGGGTTACTATAATATATCCTGCTATTTTTTATTTATTTTCCCTTAATTAAAAAGATAAAAATAAAAAAGTAAATAATAAAAAATGAGATTGAGATAAAAGAGAACATAACAACAAAACAGCGCAGGTGAAAACATAACCATTTAAGCAAAATAGTGTTTCACCACAAGATATCCTGACATAAAAGTAGTTACCACAGTGTCTCTTTCCTTGAAATCTTTGAGTATAACTTCTTATACTCTACCATCAAACATATCAAGACAATGTAAAACCATTCAAGAGAATGACAGTATTCCAGGATATTTAGAATCAACTAACAGAAAATGAACAATGGTTTCTGTATAATCTCCTTGTCTATAAAAGTTTTTGTTTATATTATCACATATAATAAAATCCAATAAGATACAACCTATTAAGACTGATGGAGACAGAAGAACAAAAGCTTGATGGGACTTCAAAACAAGATGATACTAAATCAGCACTAGCTATTATGATGTCTTGTTTTCTCCAAAATAGCTGTTCCTACCATCCAACCTTCTCTGCCTCATTTCTGTTGAGCTCTTTTTCTGTCATTAGTTGTCAGTTTGTCTTCTTCATTTTGCTTTCTGCTCCATTCATTGTGGCCTCTCTGCCACTGTTTCTGGAATCTTGGTATTTTTCTTTTTTAGAATGTCCTGTGTTTTTCTCTGTAGAGTTGAATTGGTGGTTTCAAATTCCCCTAGGTCCTCTTTATCCTGGAAGCACCTTGTTTTTCCATCAATTTCTAGGGACCGTTGTGCAGGATATATCAGTCTTGGCTGGAGGTTGTTACCTTTCAAAGCTTGAATTATTTCCCCCCATGCTCTTCGTGATTTGATGGTTTGTGTCGAGAAGTCTGCTGTAATTCTGATGGGTGTTCCCTTGTAAGTGATCTGTTTCTTGTCTCTGACGGCTTTTAATATTCTGTTCTTATATTGTAATTCTGGAATTTTGATTATTATATGCCTGGGTGTAGCTCTGTTTGGGTTGTAGGTGGCTGGGGTCCTGTATGCCTCATACATCTGAGTATCTTTACCTTTTTCTAAATTAGGGAAATTCTCCTGGATTATTTCTGTGAATAGCCTTTGTAGTTCATTTGTTCGTGTCCCTACTTCTTCTTTTATGTTCTTAATTCTTAAGTTATAGATCCTCTTATCATCTTTAACCTTTGCTGTTTGTTTCATTGTTATTTTTAAGAAGTTTTCCATTTCATGCTCCCACATTACAAATCTGTCCTCCAGTTCAAATAATCTATCCTTAGTTTCTTTCAAGCTGTTATGCCAGCTTTCAATAGAGTTTTTAGTTTCCTGGTAATCTCTTTGAACCTGCTTCACATATTCTATGTTTTTTCTATTTTCTCCATCAAACAATTCTCCCCTTTTTTTCTGTTCTTCCATTCCACCATCTGTTTTTTCTTGGGAGGTGCTTAGCATTTCTCTAGCTATTCTACTTATATCTTGCTTTACTTGGTTAAATACTTCACTTTTGAACTTGTCTGTGCGGCCCCGGGGATATTGCTTTATGTCTGTTGGTGCCGTGTCTGATATTGTATGTTTTCTGTCCTCATTCTCCTTTGCATTTACCTTTCCTGGATCAGTGTTCTCAGGATTGGGGGCCGAGGATCCTTTCTTGTTGCCTCCTCTTCTCATATTTTTTGTTCCTTCCATACAGGCATATATAGGAGGCCCAATTTCTTTCTTTGTGAGTTACAGTTTGTTTGAATTGTGCCGGCTGGGTGTTCCCACCCACTGCAGTGTACTAGGGAGACAGTCCTGGGCAGCTTCTGCTGGGCCCACCCCTCCAGGTCAACCTACTGAAGACTTCATTGCTAGGGTGCACCGCCAGGCACTGGGACCTGGTTTGGGCTAGCCTACTGGGTCTTAGTCTGTGGCGTCACCTAGGCCAAGCGCTCCCCACCAATCCCGCTTGAGAGGGGAATATGTGACTAAAGTCACTGCAGCGTCCTGTTCCTGCTAGTCTGTCTGGTCCCAGAACGTCGTCTGTTGGAGCCTCCTAGTCTATGGAAGGGTCCCTGTTCCTGTCACTTACCACAGGTTGATACAGGGCTCTCTGCCAGTCCTGCTCTCAACTCTGTTTGCTGATTCCCGCTCTTAGAGCTTTCATGTCTCTGTCCCTGCTGTGCCGATTCAGACGCAGCAGCGGCGGCAGGAAATTCAAATCACAGTTTCCAGAGGCATGGGTTCTAGCTTTGGTGCTGAGATTTTATCTGTTCTGGTTATAGCACCAGGATTGCATTTCCAGTTGGTTTCTCTCAGCTTAGTTTGTTCCTGGGTTGGCAGGGTATATCTCCCCTTGCTTAGGACTCCTCACACCGCACCATTCCTGGATTCTAAGCTGGCTATCTCAGAGAGCCTCCATAGCTGCTGTTATCTATCCACCATGTTCTCCCAGAAGTCTCAATTCTGAATTTATTAATTTGACAATTTTTTGGTTGACTCTTTAGAGTTTTTTTTAACATATATGATTATGTCATCTGAAAACAATTTTAATTTTTCCTTTAGTGATGGCTTGTTATTTATAGTTCTTGTCTGATTACTCTAATTAGGACTTCCTGTACTCTCTTGACCAGAAATGGTATGCACATGCTTTCTTGTCTTATACCGGATCCTACAGGGAAAATGTTTACATTTTCCTCATTGGTTATGGTGATGGTTTTGGTCTATTTTCTGCTGCTGTAAAGAAATGTGAAGAAAAGAGACTTATTTCTTACCATTCTAGGGGCTGTGAAGTTTAAGTTCAAGATCCCATGTCTAGTGAGGACATTCATTCCCCGTTGGGAAGTAAGAATGCAAAAGAACACATGTGAAAGAAGCAAGAGGGTTCAGACTGGTTTTATTACAATCTACTCTAGCAATAATTAAACACTCCATGATAACAACACTAATCCATTGACAATAGTTCAGTCACTATGACTTAATCACTTTGTTAATACTGTTACATTAAATTAAATTTCAACATAAGTTTTGGAGGACACAGTCAAACCATAGCAGTGTTAGCAGTGAACTTTTCACATATGGTTTTTGTTGTGTAAGTTTCTTCTGTTTCTATTTCATTGAGAACTTTATTTATGAATTGATGTTGAAATTTGTTGAATCCCTTTTCTGTGTCTGTTGAGATAATCATGTGGTATTTTTCTTTCATTCTGTTGATATGTTTTATTATACTGAATGATTTCAGTACGTTGAGTCATTTATGCATCCCAAGGATAAACCCCCTTGATCATGGTGAAAGATCCTGTTAATGTGATTCTGAATTAGGTTTGGTAAAGAACTTTGCATCTATGTTCATTGGGAAAATTGGCTTGTCATTGCTTTTTTTTTTCTTTTTTGGTCGTGTCTTTGTTTTATGATGCTGACCTCATAAAATTAATTTGGAAGTATTCCCTCTTCTGTTTTGCAAAATGGTTTTAGAAAGATTAATTCTTTAAATATTTGGTAGAATTAATGCATGAGCTATCTGGATTTCTGGCTTTTATTTATTGGGAGTTTTTCTGATTATTCAATTTTATTTGTGATTGGTCTGTTTATTTGCTCTATTTCTCCTTGGTTCATCTAGTCAATTTTGTTTTTTCTGAAAATTTATTCATTTTTTCTAGGTTGTCTAGTTTGTTGGCATATATTCATCATGGTTTCTTATAGTCATTCTTCTCTCTATGACTTTTGTTGCAATGTCCCTTTTTATTTCTAATTTCAATTATTTGAGCTTTCTCTCTGTATATTCCATAGGCAGATCTCAGCTCATGAATTTTGTGCCTCAGCCTACTGAGTAACTGAGATTAAGGGACTTTACCACTGTGCTTCACTGTTTGGCTTTTTAACCACACTAATATCTTTGGCAGTGTATCTTCTTTGGCTACACTTTATCATGTACACTTTCACTGGCCAATTTGTAAGTTTTCTCAATCTTTTCATTCTGCTTCCTTTTGTTCCCCATTCTCACTGCAAATTCGGCTAAAAGCAGCCTGCCTGTGCTGTAGCCTAAATTATTTGCTACCCTGAAATTTCCCCCACAACATATACTAGTCCAGAGGACTCCTGAGAAGACAGTAGAAAAGTAAGTAGCAGAGCAAACTGCCTCTCTGAGAGTCACCGTGCAGACGCTGGAATATAGCATCATGAGGAAGACAGGAAGGAAGGAAGTGGGTTCTCTGGACCCAGGAAGAATCTGAGCTGTAAACTGAAGTCCACAGAGAGAATAAAAAGAAAAACTTCAAGGACGAAGAAGGCGTTGGAGGAACCTTCACCCTGAGATGGGACTCACCGCGTGAGAGGAGCTGTTTGATATGGTCACAGTGACAGTGATGGCTGGTGAACTCAAAAGTTGTCTGCAGGTAGACCTGGCAGCGTGGGGCGGGAAGTGGCAGATGTGGAGGACTGCACTGGCTGGTGGTGAGTGCAGAGGACTTAGTCTTCCTGCAGGGAGAAAGCAATTAGCCAGGAGGCATTTTGGAGATGGGTTGGATAAGCCCAGAATTCAGAACTGCTGCTGGATTCCTCTGGCAGCTCCCAGCTGGGCACAGACTCATGTAAATTGCTTGGACTGCTGGAAGTCCAATGAGTCTGGTCTTAGGGCAGGCCTGCTGAGATTATGCACTACTCTGCCATAGGGCAGCTGCTGGCTTGCTGGGATAAATCGGCACAATTCGGCACTCTGTCTCTACAGGTTGTGTACTAGTGAACCTAAAAAGAATCCGGGAAGTGGACTGTTTCATTTTCCTTTTTTTTTTCTTATTGTTTTTATATGAGTGTGAAAGTGGCTACTGACCTCTTTGTGGGTATGGTTCTGTTTTGTTCTTCCTTTTAACTCTTCCATCTCTCTTTTCCTTCAGTCTTCTGCACCAGTTTCCCCAAGTTGGTATGATCCCTCTTTGTCCTCTAACCCTACTTCTAATCTCTTTTTCTTCTTCCACCCCTGTTTTTCTCCCTAGTTCATTTTAAATTTTGAACTGTTGGCAAAACTGACACATTATAGACATATATTGCATATAATTATCTAGTTTCTTTTATGTCTCATTATACAATCACAAATCTAATTCATATAGTTATAGGTTGCAAATTAAGGATTATCTTAGTTTGTTGTTTTCTAGGCTGTGTTTGATGCTATTGGTACCACTATTGCCAAAATTGACATAATTGTTCTAAACAGCTGTTAATCCTGGTATTCCATGACTGAGATTAACTAAGGGTCACAGCAAATATGGTGGTAGAGTGCCAAATAACCAGGATAACAATAACCAGGATAACCAGTAACAAGCAACAATTTCTCATTTCCAATAAACTGAAGAGGTAAGATCTTCTGACAGACTCAAAACCCAAAAAGTAGCTACACCCGGAAGATCCCTCGGAGAAGTAATTATCACCTAAGGATCCTAAATACTAGCAATAAAGAAACTCACCATATGCAATTTACAAACATTACCCTAGGAATTAAACTAAAAAAAGAGATAAAATAAAATGAGAAGACACTTAAGCAAAATACAACTCCAGATGTCCAGTTCGCCGAAGGCAAATCCAGGAGCAATGTAGTGGGACAATCCAAAAGCCACCACCAGGTCGATCTGAAATGGAAACAGCAAAGCAATTGAATGAGGCTCTGGAAAAAATGAAATCAGAAATCATTTCAAATAACTACAGAGATTACCAAAATATACATCATGTTTAGTAACATTAGAGCAGACACAGACAAAAAAATAGACAAAGCTTAATAAAATTATGGAAGCTCAGCATAGGAGAGAAATGGAATCCATAAAGCAGATCCAAGCAGATATCCAGGGGAATAAAAACTCCATTGAAAGTATTTAAAGCAGATTATGCCAATGTGAGGAGAGGATCTCAGATATTGAAGACAGGCTTGCAGTTAGTGACCAGGAAAAGAAAGATTTCTCAAAAGTAGTAAGGGATCCTGAGCAGCTACTAGATGAGACAAAGAAGAATAACTTAAGAGTAATTGGAATCAATAAGCAGGAGATACTACAGATGATGTTAAAAAAATGTTCACAGACATCATGACAGAAATTTTCTTGGTAAAGAAAAAGAATTTGACATACAAATAGGTAAGGCATATAGAACTTCAATTAGCAATGATCAAAAAAATCTATAGCCAGGCATATCATAGTTAAGATTCCAGAAATTCAATGCAAGAATAGAATCCTAAAAGCTGTTAGAGAAAAGAAACAAATTACCTATAAAAGAAAGCCCATCAGAATTACAGCTGACTTCTCAGAACAAACTCAAGTCAAGGAGAGCTTGTACTGAAGTACTCAAAGTTCTAAAGGAAAACAACTTTCAACCCAGATTGATGTACCTCACATAATTATCTTTCAAAATTGAGGAGAAATAAGATACTTCCATGACAAAGAACATCTGAGAAAATTTCTGACCACCAAACCAGCACTCCAAATATTCTGAAGGGCATTCTAGAAAGAGATAATAGGACTACAGCTCCAGGAACCCTCAACAGAAGGAATCCACCAGGGAAGGCAAACAATTAGAGGAAGGGAAAAAAAGGAGGGGTGGGGAGAGCCAATAACATGACAAGGAGAAGTTAAAACATTTCAGTTATAACCATTAATATTAATGGTCTTAATTCACCAGTTGAAAGATGGACTAGCGGAATGGATCAAGAAGCAAAATGCAGCAATATGCTGTGTATATGAAACACATTTAATTCAAGAAGAAATTCGTAGACTGAAAGTCAAAGGATGGAAAATAATACTCCATGCAATGGGAACCCAAAAAGAAATAGGGGTAGCTTTCTATCTTTCTATTTGCAGACAAAGTGAATTTCAAGCCAAGACTAATTCAGAGAGATACATAAGATCACTAATCCTTGTAAAGGAAACAATCCAAGCAGAAGAAATAACAATTATAGGTATATATGTGACATAGGTATATATGTGAGTGCACTCAACTATATAAAACAATTACTAACAGATATGAAAAATGAAATAAGCCCTAATACAGTTGTATTGGGAGACTTCAATACTCCACAAAAAGTGGAGTATCACAAAAAGACAAATCAACTAGAAAAATCAATGAAATATTAGAACTAAAACTTTTGAACAAATGGACTTAATAGATGTCTATAGAGTATTCCACCTCATAGCATCAGAATATACATTCCTCTCAGTTGCACAAGGGACAGTCTTCAAAATAGACCACATACTGACTCATAGAACAGGCTTAATAAATTCAAGGGAATTGAAATTATCCCATGCATGCTATCAGACTATAGTGCAATGAAATTGGAAATCCATGCCAAAGGAAACCACAAGAACTTCGTAAACACATGGAAATTAAATACCATCATACTGAACAACCAATGGGTCACAGATGAAATTAAATAAATTAGACAGTTTTTACAATTGAATGATGATGATAATACAGTATACCAGAACTTGTGGGACACAATGAATGCAGTCTTAGAGGGAAGTTTACAGCAATAAATAACCAATATCAGTAAAACAGCAAGTGTATATAAACAAGTTAATGTTGAACCTCAAACTTCTAGGTATTCTCCTAGGTTAATGGGTATCTGGTATATATTTTAGTATAATTATGCTATTATATATTATACTATTAATACAAATTTAGAAATAGCATATATTACATGCCCCTAATACTTTCAATATTTTCATTTATGCAGTATAAGAAATGGCTTAGTTTTGATGGTTCTCGTATAGGAGTTCTTGAAAGATTTATAGCTGGTTCGTTAGCTGGTGCAACTGCCCAGACTTTTATTTACCCTATGGAGGTAAGTATTACTATAAAATTTTAACTAAGAGCATGCTTTTTGTGAAAATTACAACTTCTTATAAGTGAACTCCAGGTTAATATTTTATTAAAAATAGCTTTATAGCTACATATTTTATATGTAATTACTCTATAATTACATAAATATGTAATATTTGTGTAAAATATATGTAATATGTAAATATATGTAATTATCCTATAATTACATAAATAACAAAGTATTTAAAGGGTGACCAAAATTCAAGGTTAAAACCATAATACTTTGACTACTTAACCTGATTACAAATCTATCTAAAAATGGCATCAAATCATATTACAAGTATTATTACAAACACAGTCCTTTGCTTCTCACTAACTTTTAACAGGGCATGGAAGACTGAAAAATAGGGATCTCCTGCAATTCAAATACGCTCTTCCCTTCAAGTGAAAGGCTTCAGTTCATTTTTCTATTATCTTGTCTTTCTCAACAACATGGACTTCTTTGTTTCATCCTTGCAATCCTTAGCTCCTCTGGAGCCTGCTCTCTGACCAAATGTTTCAAATCACACTGCTGGATCTTTGCTCTTAATTTTAAACACTGATCTGGCCAAAAGCTCTCAACAGAAACCGTGCCACCACCCCAACAGTAGATTGCACTGAAAATTTTCTGTCACCCAGGTAATAACTCTAAACACAAGCAAAATGCAAACCAAGTTTCTTCCAAAGCTCAGTATGCTACCTGGGATCCAGCAGCTGATGTAGTCCTCCTTAGTAGAAGTCTTCTGAACGTCATCATAACTGGCAGCATTTCCAACAGTATTGTGATTTTTCAGGCTCCAATCAGAGTCTCCAATATAAAATTTGCAGCATATAGGGGCTGCCTCTTTGGCCAGTCTCTCAAAACCTTTCCAACTTAGTTTTCAAGGTTCTTAAGCCACATGGCCAGGCAACATCACAGCAATGACCTCACTCTCCTGGTACCAATTTAGTTGTGTTCGGGTTTGCAAGGGAAACAATTTAATATAAGACATATAATTTATAGGATTATTTTATAATAGTCACCAGAGAGTCAAATCCCCACCAAAAATGTGCAGGAATTCTGTCCATACACTAAAGACCCAAAGAATCCAGCTAACAGAGGTAGAGTATAGAGGAATGGAGCTAGACTCTGAGACATGATAAGTTCAGATTTGCATATATTTAATTTAGCCTTTGGTGAGACAACCAAGTTATGATTTTCAGTGGGCAGTTGCATATGTGTTACTGAGACTTCAGATTTCAATGTTTGTGTTTCATCTGCAGGAACTCAAAATATAAATAAAAAGCAAAATAAAAGATAGATAATTAGGCAATAGGGAGGTAGATCTTTTGCAAATGAGAGTGGAACCAAGAGATGAAGGGAGAAGAGCAAGAAGGGAAAGGGCATGAAAAAAAGGGGTTAAGATGCTTTGTGTACATGAAGAATATAAACATTAAGTACTGCAAATACATGCTAATAAAAACTACTGTGGAAAAAATTCTCCAAATAAAAATAGTAAAGAATTATTTGAAGCCATGGGTTTGCCTAAGGAAAATGTAGTGGGTTTTTTTTTTTATGTTGAGAAGACAACTTTTAAGAAAGATCTTAATTTAGAAAAAAGAGAAAAATTTGCCAGGGAAGCAGGCATAAAAGATTAACTTGGGTAAGAGGAAAGTGCATTGCCCTGGAGAGGATTGAGAATTTTAATAATGAGATTATCTGAACTGTCTGCTCCTTCTGAGAGGCCTGTGAAACCAAAGGGTTCCTACTGAGTGCAGAGGGGCAGCCTCATCATGTTACAGTTTCTCTCATCAAGACAGAAGTTACATGTTTTTCAGTGTTGGCTGTGTGGGAGAGCCATTTCTCCAAGCATGTGTAGAGCTCCCTTAAGTTAAATTACTAAAAATTAAGACTATAAGGAAGAGAGATTCTTATTAGGAGAATTTCACTGGGCTTGAGAACATTGAGCATTTAGAGCTAACTGGAGCCAACTCACGGTTTCTGGTATGTTACTATTTCATTAGCACAAATTGAGCCCAAATTATATTAAAATACAATTTACAAGCTGTAACAAAATAGTCCCAAGTTATACTTTTTAGCATATATAGATAGGTGCTTATTTTTCATATTGCCTCTTTCCTTTCATGTGACCTTTCATATACTTTCTTAAACTTGAGTTTTAGCTATGTTTACTTTGTAGAAATATTATCTCAAATTTGTTTCAGTACAACATGCCCTTATTGTACAGTAAAGGTGTTTGAGCAGATGTATCAATCAAAAACACAATAATTTTATTTCCTTGTTTGAATACTTATTAAAACTTCTGTAAGTAAGTTATAGTTATGGTTTATGGTGCTAGGGTTTGAACCCAAGGCCTCATGCATCTCAAGCAGGAACTCTACCAGTGAACTATGTGCCCAGCCCTCATTATAATTATGATTGCTTTATCTTTTTAATTTCTATAAAACTTGTAAATTTTATGATATAATAGTCCTCACTAGATTGCTGGATGATTTGGTTGAATCTAATCTATATACCTTTATTATGTTCTTTTACATGTAGGTAATAAAGACCAGACTCATTGTAGCCAAAAAGGGAGAGTATACTGGAGTAGTTGATTGTATCAGGAAGCTTCTGAAGCAAGGAGGTGTGAAAGTCTTTTTCAAAGGTTATGTTCCTAACCTGCTGGGCATCATACCTTACGCAGGCTTAGATCTTGCAGTTTATGAGGTGAGTTTACTCCAAAATATGATATTATGTGTTAGATTTAAAGATATGGTACAACAATGGTTTTGTATTCTAAAATATAAATGATCTTGCATGAAGCAGCTTCTGACCAAGAAGTGAAGTTGGTGCTTTAATTGGGCTTTTTGTTTTGTATGTTAGATATCTGATATTCTGATAATTTTTTTTAATTCTGTAAATTGGTTCTTGGTGATAATGATTATAGTCCTAAATTCTGATGTAATAGTAGTTATTAACTCTGAATGTATGTGTATAAGAATCACTGATGTGAAGGTTTTAAAAAATAGGATTCTTGGATTACATCCTGAAATATACTGGATTCTTAATTACTCCAGGAGAGGCCCAGGACTCAGATTAGAAAAGTCTAATATATGAGTGAGATTTAGAAAACTGAAATATTATTGTACAGCAGTGAAAATTAGAGTTGAAGAGAGGAATAATTAGGGGCTTGGGAGAGAGCCTACATGGAGATGGGGTAGAAATGCTGACGGTGAAGAACTCATCAGGCAGGATTCCAATGTACTTCATTTTGGGCCGGTCGTTTCATTCTTATTGATCATACATCTGTCTCAGGCAGACCATCTGAAGAATATTTATCATTTGGTCACAAGAGTCAGGTGCCAATGTGTAATTAAAATAATAGATTTATTCTTGATATGGAAATGAGTTTTCTTGAGATAGGCTTGCTAACATTTTTTTTGCAAGTAGTACTACTATTATATAAAAACAGCTAATTTATTTCATTTAGTAGTTTAACAAATGCAACTATATTTCAGTAAATATTTAAAATATTGAATATGATAGCACATATACCTTTTTGTTTCATGCTTTTGTAATACTACTAAAATTATTGCCACTGTTTATGTCTCTATAATTTTATTAATAGAGTTTAATATCTTTTTCATATCAGAGGGCATTACACATTTCTCTTTTTGTTGTTACATAACTATAAGTACATACTGAAGGAAGATGTCTTGAAATTTATGTTTTTAAAAGAATCATATTATATACTGGACAATTGTCCCTGAATATAACAGTAATGGTGCTTTAACTTTAATCCTATTATCCTTTCATAAATAAACAATTTTGAAATATTTAGTGATGTTTTATTTTAAATGTGTCCTATTTGTGAATAATTTTTCCAGTCACTTTTATTTAAGGATAAGCAAATTTGAAAAGATAATATTTGAAAGATAATATTTGAAAGTTGAGAAGGTGTGGATTTTTAAAATCCGAAGTAGATTGTGCTGTCCTCCTCTCTACAATATTTTGTTAAACACTCTAAGAACATCCAGAATTTTGCTGTAGTGTTTTGATTATCTTGAAAACCAAAATAAGCAAAATAAATAAATAAAGCCAAATAAGCAAGCAGAGGAAACAAAAACAAGCAATAAAGCACAATAAAACATACACAGAGACAGAAGTGTTTGAGAATTTGAAGCTCAGGTTATTTGCTTGGAAGCATCTATGTATCTAATCCTAATATGACAGCATGAATAGCACCCTGTACTAAACCTGCATTCTACTTAAAGTTGCATAATAGTTAATTTATTACTCTCCTCTCCATCAGCTTTTGAAGAATTATTGGCTAGAACATTATGCAGAAAACTCTGCAAATCCTGGGATAGCAATTTTGCTGGGCTGTAGTACATTGTCTCATACTTGTGGGCAGTTAGCAAGCTTCCCTCTGAATCTTATTAGAACTCGCATGCAGGCAGAAGGTGAGTTTTTTTTTTTTTAAAATGAAGTGATAATTAAGTTTAAAAGTATGTCTTAAGCATAATTAATGATTTTCCTATAATCAATAACCAAAAGTGAGTTTTGACTTTTTTTTGTCTTTTGGAGGCAGTGTTTCACTCTGCAGTTCAGACTGACTTTGAACTCACTTTGTAGCCCAGGTTGGCCTCAAACTTGCAGTGATCCTTCTGCCTCAGCCTCTTGCGTGCTGAAATTACAGTGTGTGCCACCACCCCTGGTGCAAATTCTGATTTAAAGCATGAAACTTGAATTTATTATTTTACTGATTAGAGCTTTTTGTGAATTACAGATTTTATTTCTTCTCTATAGTTCTATTTGGACTCTCCATATTTTCTTCAGTTACTAATTATCTGTTTAAGGAGTCCTTAATTTGTACCACGTAGAACTAAATAGAAGAGGTTTTGCCTTCTTTGAATTGAATCAACAATTACTTAACATGAATAGAGTTTTTCCTTGGTTCTGCTATCATTATCATAGTCCACATCAGGAACTTAATATACTTGTGGAATTGAACTTGATTATTTTGTATTTCAGTATATTTGGGGAGGAGATATTAAGTAGTAGAGAAGATATCTGGTTTCTTTTGTCCTCTCTGAGTAAAATGTTAGGGATTTAAATTTTAGGAAAATACCTTCAAGTCAGGTGTGGTGATACATGCCTATAATCCCAGCACTCTGGTGACTGAGGCAGGAGGATCGTGATGAGCTTGAGGCCAGCCTCAGATATGTAATGACTTCAAGACCAGCCTGAACTATGTAGCAAGATCCTGTCTCAAAAACAAATGGGGAAGGGGAAAAAAAAAGAAAATAGCTTCCTCACTTTGAAGAAGAGAAAAACCTCACATAATCCTTTTTTTTTTTATCTTCCTCAGAGAAGTATGTAGGAGTCATGTGCTAAGTGGTGTTCTTTTACATTTTCTTTCACCTTCTCTTTTTAATTATGCTTTCAAATTTAATTTATATTGCAATTAAAGTGGAGACGTTCTCCCATCACTCATCAATTATTCTTTCAAACTATAAATGTCATAACCAATTCTGAATGAGCCTTTGATATGTCTCATGAAAAACTTCTAAGTTGACCAGTAAAACTTTCTGCAATGATGGAAATATTTGCTGTATATACTGTCTCATACAGTAGTCATATGTAGCTATCAAATGGAGCTCAAGTGTTAGTTTAACTTTAATTAAATTTAAATAGCCATATATGTCTAGTAGCTATCATATTGAACAGTACAGGAGTGTTTTATATGTAGGGAGAAAGATACACTCTGAAGGAATTTCAATTTCTATAAATTCTCATTTTCACAGACTATTTTAGTATATAAATGTTAAATATTGAACTATACTGATTTTTTTTTAAATTTATAGCCCTGGTGGAAAAAGAAACGGTATCCATGAGTCAACTCATTCAAGAAATATACAACAAAGAAGGAAAAAGAGGATTTTTCAGGGGCATCACTCCTAACATCATAAAGGTGCTTCCTGCTGTAGGCATCGGCTGTGTGGTTTATGAAAAACTCAAACCATATTTTGGATTAACCTAGAAGTGAAACATCAAATTGTTATCATTGCCATAATCACTAAATTATAATTCCTAACGTATAAAGATTATCTTGTCCTAAAGGAAAGAAATATCAAGTAACTTTAAAAATATTGTCTCTTTATCTATTAGACAATATAGAAATTAAATAATAATTTTGGCAAAATTCTTAAGTAATTTTAAATCTTTAATATCTCTTTATATTTCCTGCTATTTTCTGTTGAATCCTAACTTAAAACTTGTTTTTGATTGGATTTGAATATACTGTAGAGTAACATTATAAAACATTTGGTTATAGTAGTTTGTTTTTTTAATACGGTATTTTTAAAACTTTTTTTTTTTTTTTGACACAAGGTCTCACTCTGTAGTTCAGGCTGACCTTGAACTCATGGCTATTCTCCTGCCTCAGCTTGTATAGGATTACAGGCATGTGCTACCATGTCCAGCTAAAAAATCTTTTTTAAAGCTGGATTTGAAAAGGTTTTAAATACTAAAAGAAAAATCAATGCTTTAAAAATTGATATTACAGTTAATCACTGGAGTTTATTTCATTTTAAGTGAAATGGAAAGCTAGTTTCCTACCTCCTTTTATCATGCTGTGATGCAATAGTGACAATTTAAAAAATTTTTTCTTGAAAATTTTATTTCTCAGTATAAACATTGTTCATATTGGCTCTTAATATTTTCAGTTTGTGTAAGGAAGTTGGCATTAAGAAAAAGTCAACATTAGACAATTTTCTTTTATCTTCTAGTTGAAACATTGGGAAAAAATTATTAAAATTAAATCCATTATTTCATATTTGTTAAAGCATGTCTTAAACTTTAAGGATTGGTTGAATTAATTCTTTGGCAAACTAAATAATTACTCCTAATATTTATTAAAAAAACCCCTCAATCTCTGTTGAAATTACTTTAAAGTGTGGTGCTACTGATAGACCCCCAAAGAAGAAATGCCATGCTAAACTAACTAGAATTCAGGTTTCGAATTTTTACTTTGCTGTTCTAAAAATTTGACTTTCTCAGTTTTCTTAAAATGATTAGTTTCTGAATGCTAAATTAACAAAAAATATAAGTCTAAGATAAAAATCACAATAGAAAATCACACATTTATTGTAGGACTTAATTCTTTTCATGAACCAAAATACTTGCAACTTTTCTCCAGTGTACATTGTTCCCTGGCATCAGTGTATCGAGGGAACCAATTAAGTAATGAGAAGATTAATGTGACATCAGAATAAAGACAGGAAAAAAATTTTTTGAGGAAATTTTTTACTCAAGACCATCCCAAGGTAAGAAGACTTGGAAACACTGTATATGAGAGATTGAGGCCTAAAATGGGATAGTGGAGAGAATTGTGAACTTGATCTAAACTAAGCCACAAAGTACCAGAAGAAAGAAAGGCAACTCTGTGAAGAATGTAATCTAAGAAATTTTTAAATTTTTTTTTATTTTAAAAAGGGTAAAACTAAACATAAAAAAACCAGAACAAAGCATATTAAGCAAAACAATGTAAGTGACACAGATTTCAAAGCAAGACAACAGGAGACCTACAGTGGCTACCACAATGTCTGTTGTTTTCTTCTAAATGGTGGTCTATATCTTCACATACAATGGCTTCATACAAAACAAAATAGTATAAAATTGATCAGAACAGAGTGATGAAGGCATTACAGGCCTTCAAAACCAGACAGTAGGAAAATTAACAATGGCTGCCATAATGTCTCTTGTTCTCTTCAAAATAGTTGTCCATACCTTCATGTATGTTGAAATAAAACAATGCAAAACAGACTAAAACCACTCTAAACAAAGAATAGAAGCACTTCTGGATTGCACACCATGACAATATGGAATCAGCAGTGGACATCATAATGTCTGTTTTTCTTCAAAGTAGCTATTCATTTCATCACACATAATATAATCGATTCTTGTAAACTGTTTAGGAGAAGTTCATAAGCCTCTACGTGTATACCTGTCCTTTTTTCAATAGAAGGAAAAACCAAACCAAACCAAACCAAACCAACCAAACCAAACAGATTAATAGAAAAATAAGAAGCATAAAAGACAAATAAATAACAATAAAGAGCCCAAAGCAGTGACGATATAGGCTTTCAAAACACGGTGGTAGGAATGGAATTAAGGTTGATATTTTACATAGTGATCTTCAAAAGTTCCTCAGGTCTTCAGACACAAACATGCAAAATTGTTTCAATCCTATGAATATTAACTGCTTTGTTCTACAAAATTATAGAATTTATAGCACAATCATCTTAGCTATCCTGTATTTATACAAATTTAGATTTTTCCAATCATTTTCCCCCTTCCTTTTCCCTGATATAATATTTTCTCCCCTTTGAACAGATTCTTACCCTTTCACTATATTTATTGAGGATTTTGTATCTTATGTACTCTTAGCATTTCTTACACTAGGGAGACAATACAATATTTAGTCATGTGATTTATTTCACTTAGGAGTATGGTCTCAAGTTGCATCTATTTACTTATAAATATCTCAATGTGACCATTCTTTATAGCTGAGTAGTACTCCATTGTATGAAAATATCACATCTTTTTTGTTTTAATTTTATTTAAGGAGAAAAAGAAAAAAGATGGAAAAGGGTACAAGTTATACAGAATTTCAGAAAAATAGTAGGAAATCACTAGTTAATAGATTACATATTGTCATCTTAGAAATCATTGTTCAAGTTACAAAATTAAAGCATATAAAGTGGACTTTTAAACAGTGAGACTGCAAACAGTTCTGTTCAGTGATCCAACAAAACTCAGTAATATGGCTATCTATCTAAGACATTTAAATATACATGCAGTTACATCCTTTAGAGCACTTTCTTTTCCTCTCCTTTGTACAATGACAATTACACATTTTGGGTTTTGTTACTCCCACAGTTCTTACTAGTTTTTTTTGAAGAGAGTAAAACCAAATGTGACATAACAAAACAGAGTCAGTCAAATAAAAAAGATGGGCATAATACATAATGTAAAACAAAATACAAGGTGATCAACAATGGTTACATACTGCCTCTTGCTATCTTAAAAAGAATTGCCTATACCATCAGTTATAATAAAATTGAACAAAACAGTAAAGAACAAAACCAATAAAACCAAAATACTGGAGACATTACAGGACTTCATAAGAAGATAATAGTCAACCAGAATGGGCATCATAATGAATCTTATTGTCTTCACAGTTGTTGCCTATACTTTCGAACTTGGTACTATCAAGCAAAACAGAATAGAGGAAAATCAGTCAAAAGATAGTGAGAGCAATACAGGATTTCAAATCAAGTTAATAGGAAATCAAAGTGGGTTACTATAATATATCCTGCTATTTTAAATTTATTTTTCCCTTAATTAAAAAGATAAAAAAGTAAATAATAAAAAAGGAGGTTGAGATAAAAGAGAGCATAACAACAAAACAGCGCAGGTCAAAACATAACCATTTAAGCAAAATAGTGTTTCACCACAAGATATCCTGACATAAAAGTAGTTACCACAGTGTCTCTTTCCTTGAAATCTTTGAGTATAACTTCTTATACTCTACCATCAAACATATCAAGACAATGTAAAACCATTCAAGAGAATGACAGTATTACAGGAGAATATCACATCTTTTTTATCCCATTCCTCAGTTGATGGGCAAGTATATTATTTCCAGGATCTGGCTATTACAAATTGTGCTGCTGTAAACATGGGTGCACATATATCACTGTGATATGATGTTTTCAGTTCTTCTGGGAATATGCACAGAAGTGGAATAGCTAGGTAAAATGGGACTTTCAATCCCAGCTTTTTGAGGAACCTCCAGACTGACCTCTACAGTGGTTGCAACCCATCTATGCTCCCAACAGTGTAGAAGAGTTCCTTTTCCTCCACAGCCTCTCCAGCATTTGTTGTTGGTTGTTTTCTTTATCCTGGCCATTCTTTCTGGAGTGAGAAGGAATCTCAGTGTGGTTTTAATTTGCATTTCTTTAATGTTCAATGATACTGAAAATTTTTTCATGTATTTATTTGCCATTTATATTTCTTTTTCTGAGAACTATGTATTCATCTGAGATACCCATTTTTGGATTGGGTTTTTGAATTTCGGGGGTGTGATTTTTTAAATTCTTTATATATTCTAGACAGAAGTCCTCTAGCTGAGGGATAATTGACTACGATGTTTTCAAAATTCATTGGTTTCCTTTTTACTCTGTTGGAGATTTCTTTTGACATGCAAAAACTTTTTAATAAGGTGAGATACCCGTTATTGATTATGGGAGGTATTTCCCATGTAGTTTGATTTTTGTTCATGAATTCTCTACCTACTCCTATTTCTTCAAGATTTCTACCTATTTGTCTTCCAACAGATTTAGTGTTTCTGTTTTAATATTTAGACTTTGATTCATTTTGACTTTAGCTTAATACATAGTAATAGGCATAGGTCTAGTTTTAGTTTTCAGTATAGGGAGTTCTTTTATAGCTTCCCAGAGTTGTTTCTTTACTTCAGTTGCTATCAGTTCAGAAGTTGCAGGTGTATGACTTATGTTTTGTTCTATGTCCACATCTCCTAGGCTTGCTTGGGATGCGCTGGAGGTTTAAGGTGGCATTTTGCTCTTTTGTTTTGTCATTTTCTGTATTACCTTAGGGAAGCTGAAGGCAAGTGTCAGTTGTTTCTTGGGTTGAGAATATCTATCCCTATTGTAGGGAGTTTCCCCAGTTGAGTGGAGGACCTTAGACAGACCTTACCAGATGGCTCCAGACACTTGAGGTCACCGGGCAGGACCTTACCAGTCTTAGAGTGAGGCACCAAAGCTTCCCCGTGGGCTGGAGAGCACTGCATGCACTTTCAGCTTGCCAGGCCAAAGGTAGGTAGCTGAAGTCAGCTGAAGAGTCCTTGGGCAGGGGCTGGATAGGCCCAGACACACTCCCAGGGCATCCTCTGGTTATGCGGGAGGCTGGACGGGGTCTTACCATCCTGTGAGCAATGCCCCAAAGCTTCCCCATGAGCTGCAGAGCACCGTGCACACTTTCAGCTTGCCAGGCAGAATGTCGGCAGTCCAGGAGTCCAGATCTAAGAAATTTTGATGATGGTGACAGTTGTGATGGTCAAATTTTAGAGATATTCCAATGTATTGAAATAGCTTAGGCAGCGATGTGAAAATGGGAAGTTTATGGAACTTTAGGGAATCTGCAAGTAGCCTGGTCACTTTTGAATGTATATGTATAGGATGATATAGTAAAATATGATAAGTTCTTGCTATATTTTGGATATGCTTGGTTTCTCAGGGCTTTGTGGGTTGGCATTTTAGTGTCTAGAGTGGTGATATTGAGAAGTAGCTGATTCTTTGGGAGGTGAGGCCTACTAGAGGAATTAGATCACTGAGGGTGCTGCTTTCAGAAGGGGTCAATGCTGGTCTCATAGAGCAAGATCTCCCCAAAGCAAGTTCTTATAAAAAATGAGCTAGAAGAGCCCTCTCTATTCTCTGGCTTTCTGTCTAGCCATGCAGTCTCTTCTCCATGTACTCTGACATCATTATGCTATCTGTCATAATGCACCAACCTGCGGACCAACAGATGGGATCACTCGATCTTTTAACCTTCAAAACTGTGAACTAAATTGACTCTTTTCTTTATAATTATAAAGTATCCAGACTCAGATATTTTGATGTAGAAATGGAAATAAATAGTATCATGACACAGACTTTGAACTGTACATAATAATGACCTGCTGTTGTATAAGAAAACAAATTTGCAACAGGATAGAGCAATTGAAAGAGGAAATAGCAGAGCTGGGGAAATGAATTAGTATGTTACCATGATAGATTTAGTTATAAAATGATAGCTGTAAGTAAAAACTTCTCTTTAGGGTGGGCAGACCTCTAGGTTTTTTTATTATTGTACAGAAGTCAAGTCCAATTTGTCTTTTTTAGAATTAGAAAGTTAAATTTTATTTTATCAAGTACTTATTATCTGCCAGGCAGTCTTTTAATGCACCTTGAAAGATGCTCTTGCTTAATTCTAATAGTCATACTAGAAGGTTGAGATAGCCTTGATTTTCAAACAAGGAAATTAAATTTAAATGGGTAAGTGCTTTGAAGAGGTTTCTCAGTGCTTTCTTCCTCACAGAGGATTGTGCTCATCCTTCACCTTGAGGGCCTTCCTTTCAGGAAAAGGCCTAGTTTCAGCCATGGTGTTGGCTGGCTTGAGTATTTTTACAAAAATTCTTAAAGTGATGATTTAATGTACTGTCATTAGAGTACAGCCTCTCAGTTCTCCTAGATTGAGTCTAAATCTAACTGATACTCTTCCTGCTCTTTTAAACTGAGAATAATTAAGGTATAACCTTTTGTAAAATGCTTATAAAGGGGCTTGTGATAGAGGTCAGTTGTACGGTGCGTGCTTTGTGTGTGTGAGACCCTGGGTTTGAGTCTCAACACAGAAAAAGCAATTACAATTTGTCACTGAAACTTGAGATTTGGAATGAATCATGAAGACATGCCAGAAATCCTGTCTAAAAGCCACATAAAGCAATAAATAGACAATACTACAAGGTCTGCATTGCGAGCAGTTTAATTTCACACAAAGACACCCTTCAGCCTGCTTTTCAGATATCATTAGAACTTAATGATCAGCCTTCTCTCGAGTTACCTCGAGGCTTGTGCTGTGCATTGATGAGATTCTGTCTTATGTTCCTGGAGGGTTAGTAGCATGTTAAAGATTATTATATAGGTAAAATATATTACAGAGTAGATTATGGAAATGAGATTACAGAAAGATCACAGAAAAGAGTAAGATTAACCAAAGATAAAGAATGACTATATTAGTTAGTTTCCCATTAACTTTCTACCCGTAGAACTGAATTTGAATTATTAACTATATGGACTAGGATAAATTACTTATTCTTTGAGTTTGTCTACATTGTAAAATGGTAGTGATATATTTTATATAAATTGAGAGAAAAAGTGAAACAATGTAATGATTCAGATCATGTATATAATATACAAAGGTGATCCTTCCCTAGTATTCTGTTATCTAGCAAGGAAGGAACCAGGCATTACCTGGCCTGCATAGAGGCAAATCTGAGGTCTGAACTTTATGACTACTTAGCCAACACATTAGTCAAGCCTAGCATTTTTGTTTTTCACTTCCTTCAAAAATTTTCCAACTTTTGGCCTAGAATATGGATATAGGAACTCTCTACCAAGTAGTTATATGCAAAAAAATGATATTGTTTCTATGTTTTTTTCTTCTGTGTGGTAGACAGTAATCAATGAGAATGGTGAAACTAAAAATGTCTCAAAGACTGAGGGAAATAAGTGTTATTGTTTTATGAATTGATTTACCATTACTTAAGTTTTAATCCAAATTTAATGAACCTGTTTTACTATAACTTCATTTTATGGTAAACTAAAAGGTATAGATAGTTGTAATTTAATGAGGCTATACAAGGTTTTTTGCATATGCTATCTCATTTAATTCTCTCAATTCTCTCTAAAATATGTCATCACCATTTTACAACTCAGAGAATAAGTAATTTATCCAAATCCATACAGTGGACAATTCAAATTCAGTTCACTGGTGGAGACTTAATGCTGTTTTCACAGTAGTACAAGTCTTGAATGACCATCTCATCCTTAGAACAATACTACATTGAGAGAGAATGAGGTTAGACAACTTATTTTTTTCCTATTTCATCCAAGAAAGTTTTAAAATTTATACCAATTTTAGAGTCTAGTAAAGACCGGTTTTTGAAGGTTGACTTTGAGGATGAGTAATGTTGTGGATTAGATTATAATGGTGAAAGTCTAAACTCAGCAAAATGACATGCAAGAAAGAAAAGAACAAAAATTCAGTTCAATTTTTAAAATGAGTGATAAGAACTTTAAAATAAGAAATGTTTGCTGTTAATTTCTCTCTGCACAGTGTAACTATTAAAATGAATGTTAGGGGAGTGACTTTATTGATGTTATTTCTAATTGTATGACCTAGGTTTCTTATAGTTATAGGATGCTTTAGGTATGATTAAGTTGTTCACTGTCTCCCTGAATCAGATTATATGCTCCATAAGAACAGAGACTTTACTTGATTTTCTTTGCTGCTGTCTCTTCTAGATGGAGATCTGTGTTTGGCTAATATCAGTACTCAATATGTAATAATTGAGTGAACAAAATTTATAGGCAGAAATATTTACTTATGTCTACTTTATATTTTGGTTGACAACAGAAGAGTTTCTTACAGAACCTCTTGTTATTAGTTATATGTGAGTATTAAGGAAATTCATTTTAATCATTCATGAGCAAAAGAATATTCCTGAAGGTATTATACACAGAGTTTCTGAAACTGATGCTGACTTACTATGTGATCCTCTCAGTCTGTCTTGGTTACTTTTCCCTTATTGCTTGGCCAAAATAGCTGACACCCCAAATGAAGGAAGGAAGGGTTTATTTAGCTTAAAGTGTGTGGAGGTTTCAGTCCATAATCAGCTGGCTCCAGAGCAGAGTGGCACATGACAGAGGGCAACAGTTCATAATGGTGGAAAACAGCAATCACCGAGAGCGAAAGGGGAGGAGCACAGAGAGAAGACTCTGTCTCTTATATTGTATGTAGGCCACACCCACTTGTATGTAGCACTCACACCCGTAATCCCAGCATTGGACCATGAGTCATTCACAAACTCTAGAAGCCTGCCTCCATGACTGCATGAAGCTTTTGGGGGGACATCTAGACATTGCAGCACAAACTAAAGATGAATCATGGACTCTGTTGCAGCATACTCTTTCCTTTTTCCTAATGGGATTTTAGAGTTAGAGATGAACCATTGATATCCTTTACTTTTGCAGCCCTCTTTATGCCAGCTTCCTTAATAAATCTTAACCTTCCCTCCATGATGCTAGTAGTATCACAGAAAGCATCAGAATGGAAAGAAAGCAGGGAGGAAAGTTATCTGCTGGACCTTCATTCCTGGCCATTAAGCTGGGCAACAATAACTGGTGTTCATTCTGTCCATCACCACTTGGACTACTTTTTACTGTATCACACTGTTGATATATTAAAATAAAGTGCCATGTTGATGTATTAAATAAAGTGCTGTGTTTTTGTTTTGATCAAACAGTATTACTTAGTTTGCTACTGAAAGGGAAAATTTATCACAGGGAATCTCCAGACGTTATCATCTGAGGAAGGTGCAGGAGCTTTGTCAATATAACAAGTCAATTTACAAAAAGTTACAAGCACAATTCAAAGAAGACCATATGTGCTCACTTGAAGGTTCCATTCAAGTTTTACCTACTGTCCAAATAATATTCTTTGGATACTATACTTGTCATGTTGATTTAGTGTCCTTCATTTAAAATAGTTCCCAATCATTCCTTGACCTTCATAATCTTTGCATATTTTAAAGTCACAGGTTAGGGGGCTGGGGATTTAGCTCAGTGGCATGAGCGCCTGCCTTGCAAGCAGGCAGTTGTGAATTCGATCCCTGGTATGGATAAAAATGAAAAAGAAAAAAAAAAAAAAGAAAGTCACAGGTTAGGTCTTCTGCAGAGTATTCTCAGTTTTGTTATATCTTATGCTTCCTCGTGATTAGATTCAGATTATGAATTTTGTTGTGGACTGTCACAGAAGTGATGCTATAATCTTGCTTCATATCATCAGGTGTTCCATGATCTTGGTATGTCCTGTCACTGGTGGCATTAACTTTGGAAACTTGAGTAAGATTATATTTTCTAGGTATAAATTTGTTTATTTGCCATTTGTAATATATGTTTTGTCAGTATAGTTTGAAACAAGACAACCTTAACCTATTTTGGAATAAATATTAATATTTCTTGCCTGAATTAATTACTGTTACCATGAGTCACATTTTGTTTTTAATCAGTCCATCAACATTTATTAGTTGGCATTCTCTTTCAGGGAGTAATTTTCTCACCTCATTTGTATGTACATATGTATGGACTGATGGATTCCTGCTTTACTTAATGGGACAAAATACGTGAAAACAACCTATTTTTGATGCCCAAATTTTCATAGACTTTACCAGTAAAAGCCCCTTTAGGCTGACCAAGTCCTTTAAATATATCCCCATTTTCTGAGCACTTACTTTCCAATAAAGCAACATATTCTATATTTAGCTGTACCTTTGCTGCTTCTGCCTTAGAGTCAACTATTTCTTCAAAATCCTCTAGTCCCTGTTAGAGAAAGGTATCTAGAAAGAAAAATTGACCCTCAATGTCCTTAATAGTACATGGATTTACTCCTTATAGGTCCTGTTAGTAGACTGACCTGGAAAATTATGTAAGAGTATACACACTGTATTTATACACCTTTATATTTTTGTGTCTGAAAATATTTGCAAGCTTAAACTCATACCTGTATCGCCAGTAGTCACAATGCAACGGTTAATTGTAATGTAACCCTTTTGGTATTTGTAACTCATTTTTCTGTCAGCAAGAAGCCTAGTTCTCATTATCCTTAGTATTTTTATGTGCTTCATTTCTTTTGTGTAACTAATCTCCAACCCCATGAATGACCACTGCCCTGCGCAGCCACCTTCCTTCCTTGAGCTTTGGCTTCTACTGAGCAGTTTTCCTCAGTCAGCCAGTTTAGTGGCTTTTAACTGGTGAATCAAGAATAGAAGAATGAAGAAGGTAAAGGGTGAGAAAAGAATGGAGAGAAGAAAAAAAGAGTAAAGAAAAAAGAAAGGGAAGAATGATATTTATATAAATTATCAGTATATATTTTTTTATTTTTACTAGGACTTGTTTGTTGTACATAATGATTACATTACTTATGGGGAACTGGTACATGTACACAACACATCTTAATTCTTTTTTTCATTCCCTTCTCTTCTCTTCCACCTATCTTTTCCATCTCTTGAAGTCCTTTTTATTTGGAAAAGATCATTCTACCTACATCTTACTATATATCTTTTGTTTTGCTCTTTATATTTTGGGTTTCCCATAAAGAGGTAACCATGCAATATTTAAGCTGTGTCTGATTTATTTCACTTAAAATTATGGTTTTAAGGTGGATCTACTTTTCTATGACTTGAAGTTATTATTCATTATGGTTTATTGTGTATAAACATCATATTTTCCTATCCATTCATCTATTGATGGGCATACAAGCTCCTTCCAATATTTAGCTATTATAAGTTGTGCTGCCTTAAAAATGGGTTTGTGTATATCACTGTAATATATCTTTAAAATTCAGGAAAATATCTAGAAGGGGAATAGCTGGGTCAAATGGTGTTTCTACTTTTAGTTTTTTGAGGAATCTTGATACTGATTTCCATAGCGATTGTACTAGTTTATATTCCCACCAACAATTTAGAAGGGTTTCTTTTTCCCATTCAGCCTTATCAGCAATTGTTATTTGATTTCCTAATGAGTCACTTTTTCTAGAGTAAGATGGAATTTCAGTGTTGTTTTAATTTGCATTTTGCTAGTGGCCAGCACTGTAGAACCTTTTTTTATGTATTTATTGGTCCTAATAGTTTCAACATTGCTGAAAGGCCAAGCCCAAATTTGGGCTTTAAGGCACTCTGGGATTTAAGGCACTCTGTGAGCTGCAAGCCCTGTAAAAATCAAAAGAAAGTTACACAATGCCAACAGACAAAAGTAAAGGGCAAACCTTCCTACTCCAAAAAGAAGGAATGCAGGAATACATAGAGTAAGACTAGAGTGAGATCAAAACCAGCAGGGCAGACATGAATTCCTGTAGTTTTGTGTCCAGCAGCTGAGGCAATATGTGGAGAGAGATGAACTCTAAAGGGTTTGGGCAACCTCATTCCTACAGCATTGCAAGTGGTTGTAGATCTCATGGTTTCTCTCTTGAGCTGGCTTTGCTCACTTTGTGGCTTTTCTCAGATGTTCCATGCTCCTGGGTTTTTCCTGGAAAAACTGAAAAGTTTAAAATAACTCACCTAAACCCTTTGTTCTTGATTCTCAAGGAAGCTGGCTAACAGTACCCATGCCACAGCTTCAGTGCTGGGCTGCCTTGAAATTTTTCTAGCAGGTTAGTCTGCCACTCTTTTTTTTTTTTTCCTTTTTCGTTTTTATTGGTACCAGGGATTGAACTCACGACTGCCTGCTTGCAAGGCAGGCGCTTATGCCGCTGAGCTAAATCTCCAGCCCCATAGTCTGCCACTCTTAATCTCAGACTCCCATAGAGTCTCAGGACCTAAGCAAAATGCAGACAAATTTTCTGCCAAAGTATAGCACACATGACCCAGAGCCAGACTGCCAATGGAAAATTCCTAGGATTGGTCTTTAACATCTGCACTTCCGTCAGGATTTTGATCTTCTGAGCTCTGAGCAGAATCCCTTATCAAAGTGTATTCACAGCATCCTAAGGCTGCTTTTCCATCATACATCTCCAGATCTTTTCTGTGGTTTTTGCAAACTATTTCTAAAAGTTTCTGGGTCACTTGGCCAGGTAGCATCACAACAGCCTCACTCTTGGTACCAAAATCTATTTTAGTCACTTTCTTCATCACTGGGTCACACTGCACAATACCTGCAAAATAAAGGAGGAAAGGTTTATTTTGGCTCACAGTTTGTAGTAGTTTCAGTCCATAGTTAATTGACTCCATGGTGGGATGGCATGGCAGAGGAAAGGTGCTCATATATAGTGGCAAGAAAGCAGAGAAGAGTGGGGGGGGGGCCTGGAAGAGCTTTCCATATTAGAGAAACCATGTGATATTTATCTTCTGTGTCTGACTTATTTCATTTAAAAAGATTCAACTAAAAAGCAAGCAACTGAAATGAATATAGATGTTCAAAAGCAGCACAAATGACCCGTAAGTACATGAAAAAAAATGTTCAGCATCTTTGGTCATTAAAGAAATGCAAAGCAAAATAACACTGAGAATTCATCTTTATTAAGAATAGTGATCATGAAGGACACAGTTGTGGAAGGAAAAAGAAATATTTTTCCATTGTTGGTGGATCTGTAAACTAGGACAACTACTATGGAAATCAGTATAAAAGTTCACCAAGATTTTAAAAATCAGATTTATTGAGATACTATATGTAGAGTACACCTGTCATAGCCAAGATTGTAAGTTTCTGATACAGTCGTTGTCCCCTACTCCGGATAGGACAGTTCTGTCACCCCTTACAGCTTTTAAGCGCTCCTTTGTAATCTATCCCTCTTGGGCTCCCATGCCCTAGCAACTACTGATCTGTTTTCTATCCTTACAGTTTTGGCTCCTCTAGAACATTGCACAGTGCATTTGAATGTTTCAGTATTTCATTCCTTTTAATTATTGTATGACTGCAAAACGCTTCTTATAAACTCAGCTCTTCTAATACATTTTGGTTGTTTCTGGGTTTGGCGAGCAGCTTTTCCTAAATACATAGTAGGGGGTTAAAAGAAGTTTTCAAGGACAGATAAAGAAGTTTTGAAGTTTGAAGGGTGTTCCAAAGGAAGGGGCAAATCCTTAACAAAGATTGGAAGTTGGGAGTAATATAAGCAGATACATTGGTTTCATCATGATTTCACTAAAACAGGCTGTCCCTCCCTAACTGTAAACCCTACATATATATACACATTATGTCTTTTCTTTTTTTTTTTCTTTTATTTCTTTGGTACTATGAATCGAACTCAAGACCTTGCACTTGCTAGGCAGGTCCTGTGTGCTGAGCTATATCCCCGGGCCCACATTATGTCATATAAAACCCTGTGAGAGTAGGTAAATTCAGGATCTGCATTCCTAGCTTTGTTGGAACTGTTTAGTGATTTAGAATACTTCTCTAATCTATAAATTCATTGATATCTTTGCTTCTACAGACAAGAGGAACATAGTATTTGTACTAAAGTGATCACAATTTACTAGATTGTTGCTTTAAAGACCTTTCACACACAATATGTAGTTTTGTTGTGAGGCAGTTATTCATATTTTAATTTTGTGGATGAGCAGCTACATAGCTGCCGGATTAGAGCCCCGGTGTTTGGTCTGTAGATAAAGTGTTCACTCCTCCCCTCTCATACTGGAAACTGAACCAAGGCCTCTAGGCATTCTAGGCCTGCGATGGGCCAGCTGTAGCACTGAGCTCCATCCCCAGCCCAGTGCCTCTTCCAACAGCGCATGCTTCACGGAAGGAAATTCTGACTCACCGGGTAATCAGTCAGAACCACCCATAGGGAGGGGCCTGAGACTTTTCTTAAACCCAGCTGTGGGCTGGAGCGACAGGGGTTTATCACGGAGATCACATCACCATACTGTTTGCTAAAGCAGACCCCCCCCCCTTTTTTTTGCAAAAGCCTCCTGCTCCTTTTAAATCGCAGAGATGTTTTACCATCTAACTCTTTACCTTAAGCAGATTTCTACCTTAGGTGTACAACTAACCACTTCCGCCTCTTTTTCGCTAATACAAAACTCCAGGGATGTATAATTTCTGGCATTGCACGAACAAGTTCGAGGTCCTGCGAGACCGGCGGAGCGGGAGTCCGGGGTGCGCGCGGGGAGAACCACTCTGGCGGTTCGCCCAGGCTGCAGTCGCAGGGTCGTAGGAGGAGTGACCGGCAGTTTAGGCACTCTCCGGTGCCCAAGCCGCTGACCCTGCAGCTGAGGCCCCCCTCTTTCTGGGGACTTGCTCCCCCCTAGAAGATGCGGGATGGAGCAGAGCTCTTCCCTCGGAACCCGGGTCCTCCGCACAGCCACCCGTTTCCTGCCGGAGCCTGCCCTGCCCGCCGCCGGGCACCGCCACCCCGCCCCAGCAGAGCTGGCGGCCACTCCCCAAGGGCCGGCCCCGCGGCCTCGCGCTGCGCAGCGGCTCGGAAGCCGCAGCCCCGACCTGGGCCCCGCCCCACCACCCCGCCCGGCCCGGCCTCTGCGGCGCGGCCCACTTCCTCGGTGGCCGCGGGCTGCGGGAACATGCTGCGCTGGCTGCGGGGCTCCGCGCTGCCCCGGGCCGCCTGCCAGGATGCGGAGCCGCCCACGCGCTACGAGAGCCTCTTCCGGGCCCTGGACCGCAACGGGGACGGCGTGGTGGACATCGGCGAGCTGCAGCAGGGGCTCCAAAGCCTGGGCATCCCGCTGGGCCAGGACGCCGAGGAGGTGGGTCGCTGCGGGGCGCGGTGGGCGCGGGCACCCGGAGCCCCAGACGCAGGAGCCAGGCGCCGAGATGGCCGCCCGCGCCAGGGGTCCAGCTGGACTGGATCCGAGAGGCTGCGGGTGCTTTTCCACTTCAAATTAGTGTTGAGAAAGTTGTGGCCGGTGGCCCTGTTAAAATTTGAAACCCTTTTTGTGCCTCGGCAAACATTTTAACATTTTTTTAGCTGTCAGATTTCAGTGCGTTCCAAGTTCTGTAGATGATACTTTGTATCTCTTAGTTCTGTAGACCATACTTTGTATCTCTTTGAAGTTGCTTTGTTTCACAGCTCAAGTTGTTTACTGTTTCAAAACTATTTGAAAATCAGTAGTTCATGTTGAGAAGTGGCGACATTTCACTATTTAAGACATTCTTGGCCGAGCTTGCTAGCGCATGCCTGTAATGCCAGCACTGGGGAGGCTGAGGCAGGAAGATCGCAGCGTGTTTGAGATCAACGTGGGCTTCGTAAAGGGGTTCAAGGTCAGCCTGAAGTACGTAGTGAGACCCTATTGTGAAACGAACAACCATAAAAAACCTAAACGAAGAAAGAAGACATTCTTAAATTGATGACCAGCATACACAAGTTGATCTGAAAGGTTGACCTGTTGCTGAGTAATTTTTAAGGTTGACCTGCTGCTGAGTAATTTTTCTCTGAGTCATTTTAATTGTATCCCATATCATTCCCCTTAGCTGGGTGGGGATACAATAGTATTTGGATCGCCTCCAGCACTACCAAAGTGCAAGAGGACAGCTGTGGCATTCTCTGCTCAGAGGGAAAGTGGATTGCGTTACTGTGAGGGCAAGCAACTGCTCTGTACTTGCATATTGAAACTCCACTGACAATATATTTAGTATTATAGGCCTATTCAGTTTCCTGTTTTTAAGTCAGACTTTGCCCATTATCTCTAATTTCTGTTTATTTCCTTCCACTTTGAGTTTACCCATTTGGTCTTTTTCTAATTTTTTGAATCGAATACATAAATTGTTAATTTGAAGATATAATATCCTTTAATAATTTCTTTAGCACATCTCTCAAGTATTTGGGGGGAATTACTTAATTTTGTTATTTAATTCCAGATGTTTTCTAATTTACAATATAATTTCATCTTTGACTCATAAAACATTTAAGAGTGGGCTTTTAAATTCCATGATACATATTTCGAATATATTTTAAAAATATGAATAAAATACACAAAGTTCTGGTACAGTTTTTAAGAAAAAGGAGTTAGCTAGTAAAACTAGGAATTTAAAAAGTCTTAGTTAACCAAGATTCATAAGTTATATAAAATTGCATGTAAACACATAAAACACGATGACATTTCTTACTGTAATATAGGCATATATAGGTATATGTGGGTAATATAGGTAATATAGTTATATATATATATATAAGTATATGTTTGTACTATATGTAAATTCCTTCATTTCTTTGTGTTTGTACAAAATATATTTTATTTATACATGTAATGTCACTCCATGTGCTCATGGCTAGGCATTATTTATCATTTCCAGGATTCTTTTTTAAACTGGCATACTCTTCTGTAAAAGATTAGTGATGGTTATTTTTGGATGGAATAAGAGTTAGAATTACTTTTCTACTTTTTTCTTTACATCTTTTGTATTGTTTCAATTTAGAAAAAATGCATGCACTTTTTTTTATGGCTAGAGAGAATGTAATTGTTATTTTGAATAAGGACCACCGGTAGGAGCTGCAGTGGGTCAAAGTTCCCAAGGTGTGGCGGGGTGGGTTGTCCTCCAGCTCTGCTTCCTTCCTTCCTTCTGCAGCCAGGTTTTATGGAGGCTGAGCTGAGCTGCTTAACATCCTTGCCACCATTGAGAGGACATGTGTGAGAAAGATTTGCTTCTTACAGAGCTTCAAGAAAGAACTCCTTTGCGGTTCTTGGTCTCTCTTACTAAGGGAAGGCATTAGGAAGAGCTACAGTCTCTGTTGCTTCAGTTGGTCACAACTGGTGCTCATTTCCTTTCTTGACTACTGTCAGTCCCCTTCACTCTAAGCTATAATCTCTGTGAGTCTCTCTGTCTTCATTCCTGAGGGGTCTGAGCTTCCCAGGCTGATATTGCTGCATGTGCTCATTCCTAGGCGTGGCCAAGGGAGAAAAGGGAGAATCAGGCTGCACCCCTGTGGATCTCTTCAGTTCCATCTGTATCACTTTGTCTCCATTGTGTAAAAGCTACACTGCCTCCTACTAATTGTGTCAGTTTACATCTACCGAGATAATGACTTCTCTTGAATCGTGACACCATGTTCTTGAACTTCCCAGACTTCAGAATCACAAGTCAAACTTTCTCTTTACAAATTACTAGGTCTTAGCTATTTTGTTATAATCACAGAGAATGGACATGTGGACTTTGTGATATGACCAATGACTTCCTTGGCTATGTACCAGCTTCTACCTCTTATTTATTGTGAACTGGACAGGCTGTGTACCTGGTGCAGGAATCCGGACATATTCACTTTCTTTTCATACAAAAGAAGAGAATCTTCACTGTGAACATTTGTTTTCACTTTTTTAAAGCCACTAATAGATTTTAGTATAATGTAACAGCTGTGTGGTTTCATGTTAGATATACATATTCAACTTATCTTTTCAGTTCATCAGGTTCCAGATTTTTCCTCCTCAAACTAAGTTGTTTGTCAAACTTTCATAGGGACCACTCTTACAGTGTTTTCTGTAGAATCACAGATGGTATAGGACCTTGAACTGAGAAACCTACTGTAGTGGGCTATTTATACTCGTCATCTGTGATGCAAACTCTTGGTGTAATGGTATTCCGTGGTGGGATTTTGGTAGGTGATTAGATCAGAGGATAGATTATAAGACCACAGAGAGCTCCCTCATCTCTCTCACTAAGTGAAGACAGTGAGAAGAACCAGAAAATGAGCCCTCAACAAAACTGAATCTGATAATTTCTTGATGTAGGACTTCAGCTTTGAGAACTGTAACAAATAATGTTTATTGTTTAAGCCAATATGTCTCCATAGTAGTCAAGTGAGGTCATTTGTCACATATTTCTGGCTGTTGTAGCAGGAAATGCATTCATATAGACAGAAATTGATTTTTTAAACAAAGAAACATTTTTATAGTGTTGAGATGTAAAAAATCTTTTTCTTGATAACTAACAGGTTTTTTCAGTTGATACTTTATTTTCTTTTTATCGTGGAGTGATCAGGCTTGCAACCTCCCAAAGGAGTGGACTGCAGAGGCATAAGTAAAAGAGACAAATGGTAGATTTTAGGGTGCCAAGAGGATCAGAAACCTCTGACAGAGTTCAACATTCTGGGGCCTGAGACAAAGAACTTCTCTGGGTGTCAGGTATTTAGTTTTCAGACAAAGGGACTGGATATTGACGAAAGTGCAGGAAACTGAGCAGGGCCCTGGGAGTCAGTTCAAAGACTTCTCCAAGTAGTAAGTTATGCTGATTTAGGAGAACTATCTTATCTCCAGGTTGAGATTTGTGGCAAGACTCAGAAAGCCAAAATGAGTTGCCTGCAACTGCAGTCTCTATCTAGTTAATTGGAGTTGGAGCCACGTGTCCTTAACTATGTCTTATCTTGTCCTTTGAGGAATTACTGTCATCACAGGCCTCATCCAGGATTGTGACTCATGGAGGGTTCACTTACCGTGAATCTGCTGCCCATCATCAGACAAGGGGCTTAGGCCTGGGACACACTCACAAGTAAACATAGAAAGCTGATTAGTTAACTTTAAATCTTGCTCAGAACCATTTTGTAGTGGTCTCCATCATTTACTAACAAAAGTGTGAGATGAATGTACAAATGGGCAATGACTGGCCTATAACTAAAAATACAACTTTGGCCCACAACCTGTGGCAACCTGTCCCAGACCCAGCCCCTTATCTAGCATAAACAGCCCAGGGATCCAGCCTGCTATGTTAGGCTTCAGGAAGTTAGGTTGCTGTCTCGCACGACAGTCGAGGAACCTAGGCAGTAACTTTTTAACAATCAGACTTAAAATGACAAGGGCTTGCTTAATAAGTTAAAGACTCCTAAAATTCACACTGACAGGTTTTCTACGTTTTGAGTTCACTTCAATTTTAGGGCCAAAGAAAGCAGAATGCACAGCCACAGTCATGCAGATGCTTGCTTTGTAATTAGCATACAGCTTCTCCAGGCAGCAGCCTCCACCTTAGGCACATCTGAAACCTCCCTTTTCCTACTGTGTAGCTTCCCAGGATTCTGCTCCCCATTAAGTCTGTCAAAATGCTAGTGACAGTGGCTGACTACCTTGCTATAGTAAATTTTCATGGTAAATAGCTTTTGGTTCTCTTGTTTGGCTGGTTTTCATTTATTTCCACAGAGAAACATACAAGAAAATTCAAAAGAGAAATCTTAGCCTCGCATACTTTTGGTAAATTGAAGTCATTTGGTGATTGTAACTTTCTTTACTTAGCATGAGAAAAGTTGCAGAGATATGTTTTTTTTTTTTTTTTTTTTTTTTAAACATTAGACTTTTAAAGATACGGTCCAGAGATCTCCTAATTTTGGGAATTAAGAGGAAAAACACTGTGTTAGACATTATGCTAAAATAAGTGTTTGATTTCCATCTTACGGTTTATCAAGTATTTGTCTAGAAATTTAGGATATGAATAGTGCTAAAGATGTTGTGTTTTCTAGAAATAATTATTTTTCTAACTGAAAATGTAATACAAGATCTGGAGTCTTTTGCAGTAGAATACTTTTATTACAGATTTGCCATGATGGATGATGAATGTATCTGGTTGAAAGGTGGTCTTTCAGGAAGACAGCCAATCTGCTTGAACTATGTATACAATTAATGTAGTACTGTTGCCCATGATGACAATAAATATCTGCATTTTTTTTTGTAGAAAATTTTTACAACTGGAGACATCAACAAAGATGGGAAGCTGGATTTTGAAGAATTTATGAAGTACCTTAAGGACCATGAGAAAAAAATGAAATTGGCATTTAAGAGTTTGGACAAAAATAATGATGGTGTGTTTTTCTTTTATTTATTCATCAGCTTTGAAGAAATATTTCTTATGCTTCTAAGAGTCTAAAATTATGTGTGTTTTGTAGATGATAATTATTGCTTGTGTTAATATTTATTTTAGCAATGTAATTTTTATAGAGTTCATACTTTCAGTGAAGAAAATCTATAAATAACTTTGTCTACTATAATTAAGCAAAATCACACAGTGTTAACTATGGAACATTATGCTGATTTGCCTAAGCTATGAGTTAAATATAAGTATGTTTCCTTGCCCTCTCAGAAATGGTATTTATGTTGTTTATCTGTAGACATGTATTGTATATTCTAACATTTTAAACTTTTAAGATTATTTTACATTTGGTGATCTTTTTGAAAAAATTATTTTAGAGAACATATTCTCTGATTCTGAAAATTAGAAAAAAAATAGCATGTGCACATTTGAGTATGTAACTTTCTAACTGGGTGTGTGGCTCCTGTAGGGAAGAGCATTAAGAATGCCAGGTATGTAGGGCAAGAAGAACCCAAAGCTCATAGTAGGAGAAATGGAAGAGTTATAAAGCCCCCATCTCTAGAGGCAACCTTTGATAAGATGAGAAGTTTATTAAGTCATAACAGCACCAAACTCCTTTCCTACTTGTGAATATTCAGAGTCATTCCATTTATAGTTTGTTATTTTAGAAACAAGGTGAACAAGTAGGTTAAGAGAAAGTATATGGTTTTTATATCAGTCAGGACAATATGTAAACAATGGGCATGGCTGGGTCTAACAGACTTCACTTACAAAGACATGAGGCTTTATTTGGCTTCAAAATTATAGCTTTCCACCTCTTGGTTTATACTGAGCATAAACTTCAGTTCAAACAAACAAACAAACAAACAGCAAAACTCTTTGGTAATGATTCTGATCTATGACAGGAAGAGCTTGTTGTAGTATTAGAACTTTTGTGGCCTCTAATAAACTGAACATTGTATGTTCCCAAGTCTAGTTTTCAGGCAAAATTCACTTCTTTCAATGAACTTTCCTTCCTTGTTGGGAAGTTTTGTCCCAACCTGGGACAATAGTTTAATTGTTCAGTTATAGAGAAAAAAAGTAATCTGAGAGCTATGTCTAGCTCAGGATCAACTGCCAGATAATTAGTGGCTGTCTTAGTTATTTTTCTCATTGCTGAGACAAATACCTGACACCCAAAGTTAAAGGGGGAAAGGTTTGTTTAGCTTACAGTTTGTAGAAGTTTCAGTCCATAATCTGCTGGCTCTCAGGCAGGGTGTACACAGCAGTGCATGGCGGCAGAAAACAGCAAAAGCAACAAGTGCAAAAGGGAGACACAATACGTTTTCTGTCCTTTATATTGTATGCAGGCTACCTGCCCTGGGGGGGGAGGGGTGTAGCACTCACACCCTTAATCAGAGTATTGGGCCACAAACCATTCACAAATTCTAGATTCTGCCACTATCAAAATGCTTGTCTCCTCCATGACTGCATGAGGGTCTGGGGGACATCCAGACACAACCCATAACAGTGGCTAATCATTCTAATATATAAATTGTTTATTTCAGAAAATTCTAAGAGAATTATAGGGAATAAAGGCAAAATTTTAATGATACCTGTGTAGTAAATGTCAACAATGGCCATGTAATTTTTTTGTATATTTTGAAATAATTTATTATAGGTACATATTTTTATCAAGGTTCTTGAAGCAAAGCAAATACAGTTGATCCTTATTATTTGTGAACTCTGTAGATTTGCTGCTTGCTTGCTAAAATTTAACATTGAAAGGTACCCTAAAATGTATATTCACAATGTTTCCCACCCATTCATGAACCTATACAAGGGAACAAAACATTGTGCCATATGCACATTCCTAGCTAAGGTGGAAGACAGTGACATTTTGCCTTCTTAGGTTAGCTTGCAGAATGTAAACTAGTGTCCTTTTTGAGTTCTGTCTTGTGCTATGATTTGGTTGTTGTTTGTTTTCATTTTGTACTTCTTTTGGGAAGATAACTTTGCTTTTTAAAATGTTGTATGTAGGGGGCTGGGGATTTAGCTCAGCGGCATAAGCACCTGCCTTGCAAGCAGGCGGTCGTGAGTTCGATCCCCGGTACCGATAAAAAAAAAAAAATGTTGTATGTAGTGTTCCTAAATACCAGAAGGCCGTAGTGTAGATGAAACATCAGAAACGCTTTGCCAGGTTCAGTGTTAGTGAATCAACAGTGTGTGTTAAGTTGAGGTATCTTAAAACATTGTAGGAGTAATGGAACAGGTATAAAGCCCCCATCTGTAGAGGCAACCTTTGATATGATGAGAAGTTTATTAAATCATAACAGCACCAAACTCCTTTCCTACTTGTGAATATTCAGAGTCAGAGAATTTTCAGAGTCAGAAATGCACATGAGACAAGTTCAGATATTGATCAGTTGATGAAAATATGATCTGAAGTTTCCAGGAACTTCGCTGTGTGTTTCCTGTAAGAGCAGTGGTTCAGATATTTATAATTAAGTGTTTGTAATGACTTTATAAAATATAGCTACTTTGAATACCAAGAACTGAATGAAAATCTTTTAAGAGTATGGTTGTAAAAAGGAACATACAGAGTGGTATTTGAAGAATTTTATCACTACAGTTGATTCCTCCAACTGTCTTTGCATGGGCCAGTGTTATGGTTTGTGTCCAGTTATCCTCACAAAGCCTCATTCAGTCCTGGAGGCAGGCTTCTAGAGTTTGTGATTGATTCATTGTCTAGTGCGGGGATTATGAGTATGAGTGCTACACCTTGCAAGGGGCGGGTGGCCTGCATACAGTGCAAGGAAGGGAGAGCAGCTTAATTCTCTTTCTTCTCCTTTTTACTCTTGTTGCTGTTGCTATTTTCCATCACCATGAACTGTCGCTCCTCTGCCGTGTACCGCTTTGCCTTAGAGCCAGCTGAGTATGCACTGAAACCTCCACAAACTGTGAACTAAGTAATTCTTTCTGTCTTTATTTTGGGCAATGGGTATTTTGTCTCAGCAGTGAGAGAAAAGTAACCAACACAGCCAGATTCTCATGATGTTTTCCTTTCCCCAGTAGGATTGTGTCTGAATTCTGTCATTTCTTTGAGATCCCTTTTCTAGATGAAGTCATTCTTTTCACCCTTCACTAACAGTAATGTTTGTCTTTTTTTCCTGAGAAAAGCTGTTAGTCCTGCTTGGGTGACTCTCTCATTTTGTTTTGCTTCATCTGAGTTCATATAAGCAAGTCCTGTGAGCTGCTCCACTGACGTGCTGAGCTGTTTACATTTATTGCTTGTACTTTGCTTACCGTCTCTTCCTTCTGCTTGCTCTCCTCTCCACAGATGTGATCTGATTTCCCTAATACTACACATTTTCTCTTCCATTGCCCTTTTCTCTTTGCTCCATTTTTTGCTGCCAGGTTTATCAGAGAAGTGTGTGTGCTCTTTAGCCCCATTTCTTCTTTTCTACTTTATGTGGAGTTCATACTCTTAGTGGAGAAAACCTACAGTCATATAACTTTACTCATAGAGACCACCTTATCATTTATTAAAATCTAAAAGTAGATGCTTTTAAAATGAGTACATCCTAGGTTAATTGAATTCACCTCAAAGTCAGATTTTGATTTGAATCTCTGTTGGGCTTGTTTTGAGTCTCTCACCCAGTAGACTACTTGAGCTCTTACCTCTTTAAAGGAATATTATTTTCTACAAGGTTATTATGATTACTGGAATACAGTGTGCATATTGACTTATTTATTTATTTTGGTATCAGGAATCAAACTCACTACCTCACGCTTACCAGACAGGTGCTGTGCTGCTGAGCTGTATCTCTTGCCTTGACGCATGTATTTATTGTTTTGCATATTGTTGTTGCAATATGTAGCTAAACAAATGCATAATTTTTGCCTTAATCATTTCAAAGCTTTCTCTTAAATGAGATTTGAAATTCACATTTCCTAAGCTTCTTTCAATTCTGAGTTTATACTGTTTTTGTATTTTTAAAGGAAAGATTGAAGCTTCAGAAATTGTTCAGTCTCTCCAGATACTGGGTCTCACTATTTCTGAAAAACAAGCAGAGTTAATTCTTCAAAGGTAAGCTCTTCATCTCACTGTCAATTTTGGAGTTTAATCTTCTACATTAGAGATACGTATCCACAGGTATGCTGGGAATGTTAGAATACTTTTTCTTGTAGAGCCGCAGTGGCAGTGGACAGCAGTAAAGAGTTAAATCCAGAGATAAGGAGCCAAGGGTGTGGGTAGTGCTTTTTCTCCTCATTTTTTTAATGCATCAATTGAACTGGTTTCAAGATTAAGCATCTAGGATACTCATCAGGTTGTTTAACCACATGTGACTGGATATGAGGGTAATTGCAAAGCTCTGCTGGCTAACAGGATTTAAATTCTATTTAAATCACTGATTTAAATAGAACACAGAGATCCAGTTTCATCTTTATTGTCCAGGGAAGTCAGGTCAACTTTTAGTGAGCCAGACTCTTAGAGACTTAATGCTTTATTTCACAGAATGGAAGCGTAACGCCTGAAGTCCAGGTACTTTCCAAAGGATGATTACATTACGGTACTATTCTTGTGAATGTCTTCATCCTTCACATTACTAAAAAAGTTTCTTCATAAAGCTTTATTGTTGTTGCATCTCCTTTTGTATCCATCTATTCACTCAGAAATACTTATTTCTTATGGGAAAATAAATTAGCATATTCTTCCTTTCTATCTGTTCAGAATTTCTTTTGTAAGAACCTTTCCAACACAAAGGCTTTCCTTAGGAAATGAAAAACTAAAACATGAAAATAAGATAGAATTTTGACCTTGGAATATGTATCGTATAAGATTCTGCTTCTAAAGTCACATTCACCCAGGAAAATGAGGGTTTTTCTCTTGTTCTAAGGATATTCTTTTTGGTGGCTTTAGGAATAATGCAAATTTTAAACAAGCTACAGAATAGGTCAAAGTATATTCATTGGTTGAACTGCTGTAACAAAATATTGTAGACTAACGTACACTTCTGACTTATGGTTCAAAGAGGAAATTATAAATGGAAATTGAAGGATTTTTAAAAAATTTGTTTTTATTTTAAAGAGATTAAGACAAAAGAGGACCTAACAAAGCAGATCAGATCAGAACAATGCAAGTAACACAGCATTTTACCACAAGACAACCCATAATTAACAGTAACTGCCATAGTGTCTCTTTCTTTGAAATAGATGAGCATAGCTTCATATATGATAGTATCAAACATAACAAAAGAGTATAAAACCATTCAAGAGAATGAAAGCATTACAGTCTTTCAGAACCAAATAGCAGAGAACGAACAATGGCTACTATATTATCTCATTTTCCATAGAAAATATGTTTATATTATCACACATAATAATATCCAATAAGATACAATAGTATAGAACCAAAGGCAATAGAAAAACAAAAGCATAGTAGGACTTCAGAGTAAAATGATACTAAATCAGCTCTGACTATTCTAATCTCTTCTTTTCTTTAAAATAGCTGTTTATACTATCACAGATAATAAAATCAAACAAACTGGGATAAAACCATTCCAACTAATGCATGTAGACATTATAAGGCTTCAGAGCAATGTAATGGGGAATCATGATTACTAAAAACTCTTATGAACTCTTACCACTTCTTACACTAGAGAGACTATTCGTTATTTATAAATGTGAGTTTGATTTATTTTGCTAGTGAGTATGGTCTTAAGTTGTGTCCATTTATTTATAAATATCTCAATGTGATCATTCTTTATAGCTGAGTAGTACTCCATTGTATAAAAATACCACATCTTTTTTATCCATTCTTCAGTTGATGGACACAGGTTGTTTCCAAGATCTGGTTATTACAAATTGTGCTGCTATAAACATGGGTGCACATATATCACTGTGGTATGATGTTTTCAGTTCTTCTGGGAATATGCCTAGAAGTGGAATAGCTGGGTCAAGTGGGACTTCCAATCCCAGCTTTTTGAGAAATCTCCAGACTGACCTCTACAATGGCTGCACCAGTCTGCACTCCCACCAGCAGTGCAGCGGAGTTCCTTTTTGAAGGATATTTTGGCTTGAAAATATTAAACTTATATACTGTTTCTAAGGTGGCACTTAAGCAGTATTTTATCATCTTTAGACTTTCATTACTTACTTTTGAAATAAAAGTTGAAAACTAATAGTCTAGTTAAGTTAAGGGAGAGAAACAAAATTAATCTCAAAGAAGATAGAAGAAAGAGGTAATAAAGGCAGCAGCATACCTAAATAATAAAGTCACAGAAATAGGATCAAAAAGCCAAAAGTTGGTTGTTGGAAAACACAAGCTTCTGGAGAAATTGTGGGAAAAAATGAAACTAGATGTAAATAAGTTATGTTTGCAAATATATGCACCAGAAATTCTGAAAAGACTAAACGTTATGAATAGTTTTTTGCCAAAAAATTTCAAAAATATGTAAAATATGAATTTCTTTTTTTTTTTTTTTGTATCTTTTTTATCGGTACCGGGGATCGAACTCACGACCACCTGCTTGCAAGGGAGGTGCTTATGCTGCTGAGCTAAATCCCCAGCCCCTAAAATATGGATTTCTATAAACATATAACGTACCTAGTTATATCAGGAAGAAACCAGTAATACCTAAACAAAGAAATTGTATCAATAATTAAAGTTTTTCTCATAATGAAGCCTAGGAAACCAGATAGTTTTAGAAAACTATCAAAAAAACAGAATTAAAAGTATTTCCAAAGTGTAGAAACGCACTGTCCAGTCTTTCCTGCAAGACCACTATAACCATAATGCCTAAACAGATAAGTAAATGGAGGCAAGTTATGGATTGATATGACTTATGACATAAATGTAAAAATTTATATAAAATATTAGCAAATAGAATCAACTGTATGTAAAAAATACCATAATCAAGACATTTGTAAGAATAACATAAACATTTATTAAATGGTATTAAAAAAGAATCAGTACAGAAAAGATACGTTTTCTAAGTTGCTAATAGAGATTTCATACCATTGAAAAGAACCTGTGTGGGTTTTTTTTTTTTTTTTTGAGGAACCTGTCAATTTCAGACTTGAATTTATACCAAGGAGAAAAGATAGAAGAATAACCAAGATAATTAAGACATTCTTAAAGAACTGAGGAATTTCACTGTAAAATCAGGAACAAGACGAGGATGTCCATTATTACCACTCCTATTCAATATAGTGCAGGAAACACTAGCCAGGGCAATCAGACAAGAGAGAGAAATAAAAGGAATAAGGATAGGAAAGGAAGAAGTTAAATTATCATTACTTGTCAATGACATAATACTCTACATAGAAGACCCCAAAAACTCCACCAAAGGGCTATCAGAGTTAATAAGCAAATTAAGCAGCTTCGCTGACTATAAAATTAGCATTCAGAAATCTTTAGCATTCGTGTACATAAACAACAGATTCTCTGAGTGAGAAATTATGGAAATAACACCTTTCACAATAGCATCCAAATAAATGAAATACTTAAGAAGCAATTTAACAGAGGATGCAAAAGATGTATACACTGAAAACTATAATACTCTACAAAAAGGAGATTAAACAGGATATCAGAAAATGGAAAGATAGCCCTTGCTTTTGGGTAGGAAGAACCAACATAGTGAAATTGGCCATACTCCCAAAACTGATAATGCAGATTTAATGCAATCCTGGTCAAACTACCATTAATATACACCGCAAATATAGAGAAAACATTCCTAAAATTTGTTTGGAAACAGAAGAGACCTAGAAGAGCATAGACAATCCTGGGCAGCAAAAGCAAGGCAGAAGGCATCACAATCGCTGACTTGAAATTATACTACAAAGCTATTGTGGCAAAATCAGCAGGCAAGGAAAACAGACCTGAGGATCAATGGAACAGATTAGAAGATGCAGATACAACTATAAAGACACTCGGCCACCTTTTCTTTGACAAAAGGGCCTAATATGTTCACTTTAAGAAAGATAGCCTCTTGAATAGATGGTGCTAGAAAAATTGGCTTTCCAAAAATTGCTGAAGACTAAAACTAGACAGAAGACTATCACCATGCACTAAACTAAAATCAAAATGGATCAAAGGTCTAAATATTAAAACAGAAACACTAAATCTACTGGAAGACAAGGTAGGTAGAAATATTGAAGATATAGGGGTAGGCAAAGAGTTCATAAACAAAACACAAACTATATGGGAAGTACTTCAAAGAATCAACAGCTGGGATCTCATTTTATTAAAAAGATTTTACACATCAAAAGAAATCACCAACAGAGTGAAAAGAAAACCCACTGACTGGGAAAAGTTTTAGCCAACTGTCCTGCAGATAAAGGAGTTATATCTAGAACATATAAAGAACTGAAAAACATTGGGCCCTCCGAATTCAAAGACTCAATTCAGAAATGGGCATCTGAGATGAACGTGCACTTCTCAGATGAAGAAATGCAAGTGGCAAATAAATATATGAAGAAATGTTCAATATCACTGATCATTTGAGAAATGCAAATTAAAACAGCACTGAGGAGGTCTGCAGAGGAGGAGCTGGGCAGATCTGGGGTGCCCTCACTGGCCTCTCTGCGTGTCTGGAGGACTCTGGATTTCTGCGCCCAGACTGCTGGAGTTCCCTCAGGCTTCCAGGTGCAGTGAAGGAGAGAGGTGGGTTTGAGGCTTCCACATCAGCCTCCCCATTCCCGGCTTCATTTGGAGACCTGCTGAGCTCCCGATAGGTGGGCTGGCCCACACTACCAGCCTAGCCCAGCCTGTTTAGCTGCCGCGCCTGGCCATAGGTCTGCAGAGGAGGAGCTGGGCAGATCTGGGGTGCCCTCACTGGCCTCTCTGCGTGTCTGGAGGACTCTGGATATCTGCGCCCAGTCTGCTGGAGTTCCCTCAGGCTTCCAGGTGCAGTGAAGGGGAGAGGTGGGTTTGAGGCTTCCACATCAGCCTCCCCATTCCCGGCTTCATTTGGAGACCTGCTGAGCTCCCGATAGGTGGGCTGGCCCACACTACCAGCCTAGCCCAGCCTGTTTAGCTGCCGCGCCTGGCCATAGGTCTGCAGAGGAGGAGCTGGGCAGATCTGGGGTGCCCTCACCGGCCTCTCTGCGTGTCTGGAGGACTGTGGATATCTCTGCAACCAGGGAGGGTCCACAGGTTCCTGAAGCACTGCGGCCTGTGGTGAGTACCCTAACCCGGCTGCGATTGAAGAACTGTGGAGCTTCCAAGGGGCAGGTGGGCACACAGTGTCCCTGAGGCCCAGCTTGTCTGGAACTGCGGAGTTCTGAGCAGGCAGAGGAGGACCACTGGTTCTGTAGGCCCAATGGCTTGGGGTAGCATGGTGCCAGAGTCTCAGTAGCTCCAAACATAGAAGGGGATTTTCAACAGATCCTGAGGAAGCTTTCAAATAACACTTGAAACACAGAAATATAGGAAGATGACAAAACGAAAGACCAAATTACAACCTCAAACCTCCAGCCCATCTCAAGAAACCCTAGGAGCGATGTATATAGAAGAAAATATATCCCATTCACCTCATATATCGGACACAATAGCCACTGAAATTGACAAGCAACTCCAGGAAGCTTTAAAGAAATTCAAACTCGAAATAATCTCCCAGATAAAAGAAGAAATGATAAAAGAAATGAAAGAGATTCTAAATATATCTAAAGAAAACACAGATAAAAAATTGGAGGAACTAAACAAAAAGATAGAATCCCTAGACGAGCAATATAAGAAACAAACAGAATACATAATGCAGATGCACAGAGATATACAGGAAATAAAAAACTCCACTGAAAGTTGTAAAAACCGCCTTAATGAAAGTGAAGATAGAATTTCAGACCTTGAAGACAGGATTGCAGCTAGTGAACAGGAAAGGAAAGATCTTTTGAAAATAACAAGGAACCAGGAAACAACAATTCAACAACTGCAAGACGATGCAAAGAAGAATAACATAAGGATGATAGGGATTAATGAAAGAGAGGGAGACAACATGAAGGATGTCAGGAGGATATTTAGAGAAGTAATAGCTGAAAATTTCCCAAGCATGAGATCAGAAACTGACATCAGGATCAGTGAAGCATATAGAACTCCAAACAGTCATAACCAAAATAAAACTACACCCAGACATATAATAGTCACCATCCCAGAAATCCAACACAAGAATAGATTATTAAAAGCTGTCAGAGAGAAAAGACAAATCACTTATAAAGGAAAACCTATCAGAATCACAGCAGACTTCTCAGCACAAACGATAAAGTCAAGAAGAGCATGGAGTGAAGTATTCCAGATCCTAAAGCAAAATGATTTCCAACCAAGACTGATATATCCTGCAAAACTATCATTCAAAATAGATGGTGCAATACGATACTTCCATGACAAAGAACAGCTGAAGAACTTCATGAACACCAAACCAACCCTGCAAAAAATATTGAAAGACAGTTTAGATACACAAAGGAAAAAACCACTAAGCAAAGCAAATAATTAAACAGAACCGAAAGATAAAGATGCAACAGCAGAGAGATAACATTCCTACAATTAACCAGCATTTAACAGTAATAACCATTAATGTAAATGGTCTCAATGCACCAATCAAAAGAAACAGACTAGCAGAATGGATCAAGAAACAAAATCCAACCATATGCTGTTTACAGGAAACCCATCTAACCCAGAAAGATACTCACAGACTGAAAGTCAAAGGATGGAAAACAATTCTTCATGCAGCAGGAATCCAAAAAAAGGCAGGAGTAGCCATTCGGTTTGCAGACAACGTGAACTTTAAACCAACAATGACCATAAAGGACAAAGAAGGTCACTACATACTCGTAAGGGGAAAACTCCAAGAGGAAGAGATAACTATCTTAAATATATACGCACCAAACTCCAGAGCACCCAGTTATATAAAACAATTATTAACAGAAATGAAAACTCAAATTATCAGTAACACAATTGTAACAGGAGACCTTAATACACCACGGACACCAAGGGACAGATCAACCAGACAGAAAATGAGCAAAGAAATAACAGAACTGAATCACACCTGTGAACAAATGGGTTTGATAGACATATACAGAATGTTCCACCCAACAACATCAGAATACACATTCTTCTCAGCAGTACATGGATCATTTTCTAAAATAGACCATATATTAGCTCACAGAACATATTTAAGCAAATGCAAAAGAGTTGAAATCATCCCTTGCATATTATCGGATCATAGCGCTCTGAAATTAGAAATTAATGACAAAGGATACTGCAAAAATTCCGCAAACACATGGAAACTAAATAACACACTCTTGAGTAATCAGTGGGTCACAGAAGAAATTAAAGAAGAAATTAAACAATACCTAAAAGAAAATGAAAATGCAGATACAACTTACCGGAATCTGTGGGATGCAATGAAAGCCGTTCTGAGAGGAAAATTTATTGCACTGAGTTCCCACATCAGGAAAACAGAACGAATACAAATAAATAACTTGATGCTACACCTCAAACAACTAGAAAAAGAAGAACAAGTCAAGCCCAAGGCCAAAAGAAGAGAGGAAATTATAAAAATCAGAGCAGAAATCAATGCAATAGAGACTAAGAAAACAATCCAAAGAATCAACGAATCAAAGAGTTGGTTCTTTGAAAGAATAAATAAAATCGATAAGCCCCTAGCCAACCTTATTAAAAAAAGGAAAGAAAAAGCTCAAATTCATGCAATAAGAAATGAAAAAGGAGAAATCACTACAGACCCAATAGAAATACAGAGGATCATCAACACCTATTTCGAAAACCTCTACTCTCAAAAGTTTGATAACACAGAAGAAATAGACAGATTCTTAGAAGCATATGAAGTACCAAAGCTAGATCAAGAGGATATAAAACTGTTGAATAACCCAATCTCTGCTAATGAAATTGAGAATGTAACTGGGTCCTTGCCCACCAAGAAGAGCCCAGGCCCAGATGGATTCACTGCAGAATTCTACAAGAAATATAAAGAAGACCTAATGCCGACACTCCTCAAACTATTCAATGAAATTGAAAGGGAAGCAATCCTTCCTAAGTCACTCCTGGAAGCAAATATTACTCTAGTACCAAAACCTGAGAAAGACCCAACTATAAAAGAGAACTATAGACCGATCTCCCTAATGAACACAGATGCAAAAATCCTCAATAAAATATTGGCAAATAGGATCCAGCAAATCATCAAGAAGATTATACACCATGACCAGGTGGGATTCATCCCAGGAATGCAAGGATGGTTCAACATACGCAAATCAATAAATGTAATCCACCATATCAATAAAGCCAAAAATAAGAATCACATGATCATCTCTATAGATGCAGAAAAAGCCTTCGATAAGGTCCAACACTTATTCATGATAAGAACTTTACAGAAAATTGGAATAAATGGTCTTTACCTCAATATAATAAAGGCCATTTATGACAAACCAACAGCCAGCATCATACTAAATGGCCAAAAATTGAAAGCCTTTACTTTAAAGTCGGGTACAAGACAAGGATGTCCTTTATCACCACTCCTATTTAATATAGTACTGGAAGTACTAGCCAGAGCAATTAGGCAAGAAAGAGAAATAAAAGGGGTAAAGATAGGAAAAGAAGAAGTTAAATTATCATTGTTTGCAGATGACATGATACTCTACATAGAAGACCCCCTAAACTCCATTGAAATACTCTTAGATACAATAAATAAATTCAGTAATGTGGCTGGATACAAAATCAATACTCAGAAATCAATAGCATTCCTATACACGAACAACAAAATTACAGAGAGGGAAATAAGAGAAACTGGACTATTCACATTAGCAAGCAAAAAAATGAAATATTTAGGAATTACTCTTACGAAAGAAGTGAAAGACTTATACAGTGAAAATTATAATACACTGAAAAAGGAAATTGAAGATGATCTCAGAAAATGGAAAGACATCCCTTGCTCATGGATAGGAAGAACAAACATTGTGAAAATGGCCATTCTCCCAAAACTGTTATACAGATTCAATGCAATCCCAATAGAAATACCATCAACATACCTTATAGATCTAGAGAAATCACTCCTAAATTTCATCTGGAACCAGAAGAGACCTAGAATCGCAAAGGCAATTCTAAGCAGCAAAGACAAAGCAGGAGGCATCACAATCCCTGACTTGAAGTTATACTACAAAGCAACAGTAGTAAAATCAACATGGTATTGGAATAAAAACAGAGCTGAAGATCAGTGGAATAGATTAGAAGATACAACCACAACTATGAACACACTCAACCACCTTATTTTTGATAAAGGAGCCAAGCAGGTTCACTGGAAGAACGACAGTCTCTTTAATAAATGGTGCTGGAAAAACTGGCTCTCCATTTGCCGAAAACTAAAGCTAGACCCATGTCTATCACCATGTACTAAATTAAAATCTAAATGGGTCAAAGATCTGAATATTAAAACAGAAACACTAAATCTATTGGAAGACAAAATAGGTAGAAACCTTGGAGACATAGGAGTAGGTAAAGAATTCATGAACAGGACTCAAACCGCACGGGAAATACTTCCCAGAATCAATAACTGGGACCACTTCTTACTAAAAAGTTTCTGCATGTCAAAAGAAATCTCCAGCATAGTGAAAAGAAAACCCACAAACTGGGAAAAGATTTTAGTGAACTCTCTCTCAGACAAGGGACTCTTGTCTAAAACATACAAAGAATTAAAGAAACTCAGACCTCTGAAATTCAAAGATCCAATCCAAAAATGGGCATCTGAGATGAATATGCAATTCTCAGATGAAGAAATGCAAATGGCAAATGAATACATGAAAAAATGCTCATCATCATTGGTCATTAGAGAAATGCAAATTAAAACCACACTGAGATACCATCTCACTCCTGAAAGAATGGCCAGGATCAAGAAAACCGACAACAAATGCTGGAGAGGCTGTGGGGAAAAAGGAACTCTCCTGCACTGCTGGTGGGAGTGTAGACTGGTACAGCCTTTGTGGAGATCTGTCTGGAGATTTCTCAAAAAGTTGGGACTGGAAATCCCATTTATTCCAGCTATTCCACTTCTAGGCATATTCCCAGAAGAACTGAAAGCATCATACCACAGTGATATATGTGCACCTATGTTTATAGCAGCACAATTTGTAATCGCCAGATCTTGGAAACAACCCAAGTGCCCATCAACTGAGGAATGGATAAAAAAGTTGTGGTATTTCTATACAATGGAGTATTATTCAGCTATAAAGAAGGATCACATTGAGATATTTATCAATAAATGGGCGCAGCTTGAGACCATACTCATAAGTGAAATAAATCAATCTCGCATGTGTGAATACCGAATAGTTTCCCTAATGTAAGTAATGATTCAAATATATAAAAATATGTGGTAATCATGATTCCCCATTAGGTGGCCTTGAAGCCTTATAAAGTTTTCACTCATTAATTAGAAAGGCTTTATTCTGGGCTTCTTGATATGAAAATATTTGAAGCTAGAGTATATGAAGTTTTACCCAAATATTTCAAGGAAAAAGACACTATGGTAACTACTATTAAGTCAGGTTATAAGGTGGTGAAGTACTAGGTTATTGAAACAGTCATGCTGTGACCTCTATTGTTATATTGTTATGTCCTGTTTTATCTCAATCTCCCCCTTATTGTTTCAAAAAAAAATTATTTAGTCATTTCTTATGTTTGTCTTAATTAAAGAAAAAATTCAAAAAAATTAGGATATATAAATAGTAACTCTTTTCGATTTCCTATTAACTTGTTTTGAAGTCCTGTAGTACTCCCACGATCTTGTTTTGACTGATTAGACTCTGTTCCATTCTATATGATAGTATCAAGTTTGAAGACATAGGCAACTACTTTGAAGACAATAAGATTCACTAAGATACCCATTCTGGTTTGACTATTGTCTTCTTTGGAAGTCCTGTAATGTTTACAATGCCTAAGTTTTATTGGTCTTGTTCTCTACTGTTTTGTCCAACTTTATAATATCTAATGAGATAGACAATTCTTTTTAAGGAAACAAGGGACAACGTTGATAACCATTGTTGATAAACTTGTACTCTGTTCTACACCATGTGCTATGTCTATCTTTGGTTTTGACTGACAGCTTTGTTTTGCCATATTTGACTGTATTCTTCCCCCCCCCAAAGAAAGTAATAAGCACTAAGGAGTAATAAAATCCAAGATGTGTAAATTTTGTTGTAAAAAAGAGAGGGAAAAAAAAAAAAGAAAGAAAAAGAGCTCTAACGGATATAACAGCAAGTGTGTTTGGGGGTGTTAAATAGCTGACTTTATCAATGTTTTTGGAACATTGAACACAGCTGTTTGCAGTCTCCCTGTTTGAATGTCCACCTTGTGTTCTTTGATACTGTGATTTGAGGAACTATTTTCAAGAAAATAGTGTGTAATCTACTAGCAGGTAATTTCTTACTGTTATGGTTTTTTGTTTTGTTTTGTTTTGTTTTGTTTTGTAGTTCTGTATTGCGTGTACCCTTACGCCGCTTTGGTTTGTTTTGTGTTTTTCTCTTTTTCCTCTTAAATAAAAAAAAAAAAAAAAAAAAAGAATATAACTGCATATATATTTAAGTGTATAAGATAGATAACCATATTACTGAGTTTTATTGGATTATTGAACAAAACTGTTTCCAGTCTCACTGTTTGAAAGTCCACTTTATATGCTTTAATTTTGTAACTTGAACAACTATTTCTAAGATAATAATATGTGACCTATTAACTAGTGTTTTCCTGTTTATTTTTTCTGAAATTCTGTATAACTTGTACCCTTTTTCTGTTTTTTTTCTCCTTAAATAAAAAAATGCCATCATGATTATCCTAAAAAAAAAAAAAAAACAGCACTGAGATTCCATCTCACTCTAGAAAGAATGGCTGCCATCCAAAAATCAACCAATAACAAATGTTGGTGGGGCTGTGGGAAAAAAGGAACACTTTTCCACTGTTGGTGGGAGTGTGGACTGGTAAAAACCATTATGGAAATCAGTGTGGCAATACCTCACAAAACTAGGATTAGAGGTCCCATTTGATCCAGCTATTCCCCTTCTGTGTATTTCCCCAGAAGTATTGAAAACATCATTTCACAGTATTCGTCTTGTTTATAGTAGCACAATTTGTAATAGCTAAATTGTGGAAACAACACAAATGTCCATCAACTGTGGAATGTATTAAAAAAGATGTGGTATTTTTATATAGTGGAGTATTTCTCAGCTATAAAGAATGGTAAACTCGAGGCTTTTATAGGCAAATGGATGCAACTTGAGACCATACTCATAAATGAAATACATCAGACTCACATGTGTAAATATCATTATTGTCTCCCTAGTGTAAAAACCAAATACTAAAAGAGTAAATAAGATCCAAAATATACAATAGATAATGTGAAAATGAGGGAAAACAAGTGCTCAAAAGAAAAGAACAACTGGGATAGGAAAAAGGAGAAAAGAATGAAGGGAAAAGATTAGTATGTTTAGAAATACACATATATGTGTGTATATATAGTGATAGATTACTATTAATCTGTTAATTCATCAAAAAATGATTTGTTTTCATTGTTTGATTGATCATTTTTTCATGCCTAAATCTTATAATCTGAACAACTGCTTTGAAGATAACAACATGCAATATGTTAACTAGTATTAATTTCCTATTACTTTGTTTCAAAATTCTGTATCATTTTAATCCTTTTTTTTACTTAAAAAAAAAAAGAATTGGAAGCCTGCCCTTGTAGATATTAAAAGTTCTTATTAAGCTGTTCTTAAGACAGTGGCATTGCTATAGAAATATACAAGTTGACAAGTGAAAGCCATCCATAATTTGTCACATGAGAGAAGTAGCTTTGCAAATCTCTAGGAAAAAGGAGAGACTATATAATAAATGCTGCTGGGACACAAAACTGAAATTACATATATACACAAGCATCAACTTAACATGAAAGTTAAACTATGTCACTGTTGAGAGGCTGAAAGGAGCGTCTTTATCCCAGAGTAAAAATTTGTTTTTAAAACAATACATAATGTGCCAAAAATGAAAAAAAAAAAAAAGATAAATTCGGGTGAATTAAAATGAAAGCATCTATACTTGGACATCATAAATAAAGTAAAAAGACAGAAGTATTTGCCAACTTATAACTTGAGAGTTAATAGAGTCAGTTATATGAAACACTATGTATGAATAAGTCAAAGACATGGAGCAGCATTTCATTCAGAAGGAAATATGAATAGCAAATAAGTAAGTTAAATGGATGCTCAAAAGCCTTAGCAATTGAGAAGTGCAGCTCAAACATGCAGTGAGACTATTTAACCTGAGAAGTTTGTCAGGACTAAGTGTTCCTTGGCTTTAAACTACAAAATTTGAAATTCATTTATTCATTCAATGTACATTTAGTTTGTACCAGGCATTCTTTTACGTGCTTTGTTTATATTAGTGAATTAAAAGTGGAACTTTTTGCGTTGTAGAGGATAATTGTGTGTGGGAGACTAAGAATTTGGGTTAGATAATTAAAAGAGAAAATATCGATAAGAATACAGCTATAAATATTGCACTAATGATATAAACGTAAGTAATGACCAGGATTCTGATACAGATATAGAATGTTAATACTATGTAATTTATATATGCAGATTGAAGTATAAAATAATACTTAGGAAACACAGTAATAAATAACTTAAGATTTCATTTTATGTACTGCTATTTTCGTACATAGTTTCCACACAAATTGTAGTGTAAAATTGAAAGAGGCCAAAATTTATTTTTTCAGAGATATCAATTAATTCAACAAATAAATGAATATGTCTGTTGGCTTATGATGTGGTTATAGTGTAGTGAAAAAGATAGTCAAAATTCTGGCACAATTCTTTGTTGCTCTCAGGAAAAAAGCAGCCACCACAAATGGCTGTATTGTCAAAAGCTTGTAAATCAAACAAGAAAATTTTGATCAATATTTAAGATTATAATTTTAATTTTAAAGTTGAAAATGAAGTAGCAGGATTTCTTGTCTAGTTGATCTATTTGTGACAGTGGGTTATTGAGGTCCCTCATTATAATAGTAGTAGTGCTTATTTGATTTTTTCATGTCCATTAATATTTGTTTTGTATAGTTGGGTGCAACTGGCATTTGGGACATATCTAAGTATAATTGTTATCTCATCCTCTTGGATTGTTCCCTTTATAAGGATGTAGTGACCTGCTTTATCTCTATTAGTCAATCTTGGGTTGAATCCACTCTATCTGCAAATAGAATAGCAACCCCTGCTTTTTTCTGGGTTCATGCCACATGCAGTATTATTTTCCATCCTTTGACTTTCAGTCTGTGAACTTTTTTTGAATTAAATATGTTTCTTGTATGCAGCATGTTGTTGGATCTTGCTTCTTGATCCATTCTGTCAATTTGTTTCTTTTGATTGGTCAATTGAGACCATTAACATTGATGGTTATAACTGATTTGTATTGTTATATTGTTTTCCTGCTTGTTGGTTCCCTTTTTTCCCCCTCTGTTTATTTGCTTGCCATGCCTGGTGAATTCATTCTGTTGGGCTTCATGGTATGATAATTCTTGTTATCTTTTTCTAGAATACCCTTCATAACAATATGGAGTATTAGTTTTGTGGTTCTGTCACAGCCTACCAGTGACAGTAAAGACTCACCTTGAAGGGGACTTATTTTCTTTTTGTTTTTTTTTTCTCCTCTGATATTCTCTCTTTTTGTGTGTTTTGTTTGTTTGTTTGTTTGTTGTTTGCCCTTTCTCAGCTGCTCACCACTCTGCTATTTTCCTGGATGTCTGAGGTAGCAGGATTTCTTAAAACTCAAAAGGCCCATGCATAAAGAATTTGCTTTTTGTGCAATAATTACTAATTTTCTTAACTTAGAATTGGAGAAGGAAACTGAGCATATTTCAAAATCACATCCAAATGTTATAGCTGACCATTAAGAAATTATCTTCCTGAATGAGGGTAGGAAAAAAATGATTATATATTCATTGAATACTACTTCCTAATGTCTTGTTGTTCATTTTATATTTTACAAGTGATTGACTTAGAGTTTGACAGAGCATTGAATGTAGTTTTTAGTGGGTGCCATGTAATTTTTGGGTCCATTTATCATCTAGGGTGTTATAATTATCCAAGAAGACTATAAATGCCAGCTGTTATTTCTATTTTCTATGGTCATTAATAGGATTTAAATTATATAAGACTATTAAATTGGAAAAGAATCACCAGTAAGGCAATTTTATTTATCAGTTTTTTTTTCACTTGTTTTTAAAACAGCATTGATGCTGATGGGACAATGACAGTGGACTGGAATGAATGGCGGGACTACTTCTTGTTTAATCCTGTTACGGATATTGAGGAAATTATCCGTTTCTGGAAACATTCTACCGTAAGTGTGCTTTGCTTTTTGGAGCTGTGAGCTGTAGGCATAATTGTTATGCAGAAACACTGTGTGACATTAATGGGACAGGGTGTCCAAGTCCCAGTAGAGTCCTTAACTTGTAGGGTCCTGTTTATACTGTTAGGCATAGGTTTATAGAATATTTTAAAACCCCCAACACTGCGTAAACATAGCTATTCTCAAAACTTGGAAGAAGTACAGCCTTGATGAATAAGCTCTCCAGATTTTATTGGCACTTAAATGTCTTATCAAACGGAAATCTAAAAGCCATTGGCTTTTATTTTTTATAGATATGTATTGCTCAAATGGTCTCAAAACATCATGGTTGGTATAGATTTATTTCCTTGGCCATTCATGGTAAAGCTAACGATCTCTTCTGAAACTGGCTTGTTAAATTGACTAGATTTATCTCTGGGATAAGGCATATAAAATAATTGTTGAAGGCTACAGAATTCTCTTGGCTCATTGCTGATTTGTAATTCATATTATAAATTCTGTACAACTTTCAAATTTTGATTAAGTTCACTAATGTTCTACTAAAATATATTTGTGTAAATTAACTTCATTTGTGTAATCTCCCAAAATCATTGGGAGCTCTCTGAAGGAATTTTTTTCATAATAGGTTTGTCTTCATGGATTTTAATAAATTAAATATACATTAAATGAAGCCTAGAATTCAGTTTGCCACTAGTAACAATGTCCAAGCTTAAAGAGAACATTATAAAATGGTCATTTTAATCTATGAGTATAAAATAATATTAGATTGGTAGTTCCCAGGTAAATTTTATACTTAGTGATATTTTACACAATTTTACTTAGTAGTTGACCAGGTAAATTTTATACTTATGTGATTCTTATGTTCATGGTTTTTATTTTATTTTGGGGGTAGTTGGTAACAAGATTATAATCCTATATCCATTTTATTGATAGTAAAATTAAAGGAAAGAGAGGATTACTATGAAAGCATAGTATAGCTCTTTACTGTTCTACTTTTGCCTATAAAATCTTTGATGATAAAAAGAATTTTTTAAAAAAAATTTTCTTGTAATGCTGGGCTCAAACCCAGAGCTTTAGGAGAATATTAGACAAATGTTGTATCACTGAGCTACCGTCTCAATCTCCAAATAATATCAATAGTAAAACTGTAAAACTAATGTCATTTTAGAACTTTGATTTTCTCAAATTATATTTGCGTCTATAGTAATGTTTAGAATGAATTGAAAGAGTGATCACTTCATGCAATACTCCTTGTTAGCTACTTTTATAAAGAATCTATTGCATGTTTTAAATGACATTATATTTATAAAAAATTATCTTAGCCAGTCAGTATAAAAGATGAGTGGGGGCACTTTCTTATATATAGTTTTTAAAAATTTCTTTCTTATATATTTAAAGCATGTATCATTTGTATAAAGTATAATGTGGATATAATTTTAGATAGGGTATCTTTGAAGAATTACAAGCTAATTTCTTGACAGATGTCATCAGTAGCATTGTGAAAGTGGATATAATGGAAAGGAATTTATACTATTATAAACTATGCTTTCATTATTACTTAGACCAACAAGAGAAATATCACTCAATCTATAAAAAAAGAGAGTTTTATTTACTGGTTTTATAAATTTATTATTGTCAATTTTAATTTCTTATGAACTGATACTGGATTATGTTTCATATGAACAGACTATTTATAATCATCTGTGTGCTCAAATTGGTTCATTATAAATACAGAAGAATAAAGTTGATTTTTTTTTTCCTTTTTTCTTTTGTCTTTTTGAGACAGGGTCTCACTTTGCAATTTAGGCTGGCCTTGAGCTCACTTTGTAGCCCAGGTTGGTCTTGAACTTGTAACGATCCTCCTGCCTCAGCCTCCTGAGTGCTGGTATTACAGGGTGTGTCACCCCACCTGGCTAAGTTGATTGTAACTTAAATAACATGATTCTTCTCTAAAACAAAACAAAAAAACTTTATCTATTTTTAATTGAAGCAATGTGATGATATTTTTCCACTTTAACAGGGAATTGACATAGGGGATAGCTTAACTATTCCAGATGAATTCACAGAAGATGAGAAGAAGTCTGGACAGTGGTGGAGGCAGCTTTTGGCGGGCGGTATTGCTGGTGCTGTCTCACGAACAAGTACTGCTCCTTTGGATCGCCTGAAAGTCATGATGCAGGTAAGCCTTGCAGTCTGTGTCTGGGTTTCACTTAAAATTCTAGAATACTGAGACGTGGTTCATTCAAACAGAAGTTTTAAATTCTCAGTAATAGTTTTTCATATATACATAGATTTTAAATTTTGAGTTCATTGCTATTAAGTGTTCAGTTGAATCGTCAGTTGTTGGTACATGTATGTAATAAATTTTAATTTTTGGCATTCTATGACTTTTTTATTTCTGGTACTGGAAATTCAACCTAGAGCCTTTGCACCAAGCACATGTATCCCCAGCCCTTTCTTTCGTTTTTTGTTTTGAGGTAGGGTCTTATTGCACCCTAACTTGCTATCTTTCTGCCTCAGCCTCTGTATCAATTAGGGGTCACTAGAGAATATATATATGTATGAATTTACACATAGATAGATAGACAGATAGATTTTCAAGGTAGGCTTGTAATGGCTGCCCAAATGTCCTTCTATGACATTTTGTCGGGTAGCTGCAGTGTCCCAGTGAAAAGTCCTGGAGCTCCCGCTGGAGCTGGGTGCCAGACCATACTGGCAGGCTGAAGAATCTGCCTTACACAGCTACAGGGTCTGTGCTGGAGGCCTGAAGGAACTGAGAAGGATCCAAAGCTGTGGTGAGGACTGCAGGCTGGGCTTCCTCTGAGGAAACAAAAGCGGGGCCGACTTCCTTCTTACTCCTCTTCTGTTTCATTCAGGCTACAAGCCTGTTGGTTGGCCTCACACACACCCAGAGGGAGTCTTCCCTTTTCAGTACCAGACACACCCAGAACTGTGCCCAGCTACGCTGCTGGTTGTTTGTTTCTACAGAGTTGACACCACAGTGAACTCTCATAGCCTCCCACACTGCTGGGGCTACAGGTGCACAAAACCATGTTCAGTTGACTATTGAAATATTTAATGAAAGGAAGTCTGTGGTCATCACTGTATTTCCCATCTTTTTCATGTACTTTATTAAAAGTGGGGTATTTTGAAATCTAGAATCTTGGGATAAGGATGGAAGTTTACCAGTTATTCTAAAGTTAAGATTAGCAGGAAAAAGACCTGTATTTATAACCTGACTTTGCTATTTACTTGCAGTGTGTGTTTGGGCAGAACAGAGTGAAAAGAAGGAGATAAAGAGCCTATGATTCTTATACTGTATTAAACCTGTGAGGTTCAATTTTTCTTCTTTGTGAAATAGGAATAAGAATACCAGACAAGGGTGACTGTAAAAGTTAAACATTGAAAGTCTGAAAAAATATTGGACCAGTAGAACATAATAGTTGTTTAAAAATATTTTTAAAAGTTGTATCTGTTAAACCTAGGTTAACACTTTTCATATTTGCTCTTAGATCTTTCTACAGAATAGTATCTGACAATATTTTAAACTATCTATCCAAATTTTGCAATTTATTTGGGGACAAAGATAGTGCTTAAAGAAAAAGGGCAGGAATTGTTTATATTGTTTTTCTGTAGGAACAATAGCAAATTGACTTTAAGAGCTTGAATAAACATTCATTTTTTCCTTCATATTTTATTATGAAGCTAATTTATTTGAAATAAAATGGAGTTTTTTTCAAGACTTTAGTTTCTGCAAATTTGAGGGGTTCCCAAAATCACTTTTGGGTTTGAGGCTGCTGGAATTCAAAGAACTCACTTGCAGAATGTGTACTCATGATTTATTAACGATGAAGATTAAAGTCAGCCAAATAAAGGAAGTACAAAGGGCAGGGTGAAGGGAAACTCGCAATGCAGAGCTTCCCTGTGCTCTTCCTGCGGAATCTGCACGTGTTACTTTCTGGCAATGTGTGTGTGGCAGGAAGACAGTACTGCAGCCATCAGGAGATGTTTCAGTTGGTATTCCATGGCCTGATCTACAATTTGGTTCATGTTCTTTTATGAATATTGCTTATAATCATTTTAATTTTGATCAAGTCTTCCCTGACTGCTTTCCCATGCTGAAGACACTAACTGTTCTTAGTTTTAGAAGCAGCCACAGACCTCTGTCTCAAAGAGAAAGGAATAAAGAAAGGTGCCAATAATCCCACCCATCATTACACATTTCCTCAAACTGTATTTTGTTTTATTCCTCAAACTGTATTTTATTTTTAAATGTCTATTTTGGCAGTTATAAGCAGTGCAGTTGTGTGATTATTTGAGAAATAATGTCAACAAGGCCAGCCGTATTTTATATCATTTTGCTTTTATTTTTAGGTTCACGGTTCAAAATCAATGAACATATTTGGTGGCTTTCGGCAGATGGTTAAAGAAGGAGGTATCCGTTCCCTTTGGAGAGGAAATGGAACAAATGTCATTAAAATTGCTCCTGAGACAGCTGTTAAGTTCTGGGCATATGAACAGGTAATAATTATCATCTGTGTAAATGATTAACAAAGAGGAGTTAGTAATACGATTCAATAAAGATTAGCACACAATGCTTTTGGGATTTTTGTTTTAGTGCAGGATAATTGTTCACATTCTCTCCGTGAGGAGTTTCTCATGGGAGATTTTGCTAGATAAACTCAGCAGTTCCCGGTGGCTAAATTCTGGGATTCCCAACTTTATAATATTATTTATAAAGACAGACTTCTTTGTTCTTTGCTAAGGAGTTCTTAAAGGAAAGGTATGATTTTAGCCTATGTTGGAGTCTTAGTAGATGCAGGGTACTAACATAAGTTTTACGAAAGGCTTCTTATCTAATGTCTGGGAGGAAAACTGTTGAAGTGAAGACCTTTGCTAACGCTGACATTGCTCTAAGTGCTCTAAGTGCAGCTGAATTGCTGTGAAGGCTCCATAAAGGCAGGTGCTTGGCTTGGCTTCTCTGTGCCCTCTAGCAAGTAGGCAGAGCTTGTGTTGGATTCTACTGAGTACTGAATCGGTCACTGCAAATGATGCATCAGAGTCTGAATCAGCTTCTCTGCTGACTTCTACTTACTTAGACTCTTTATTGTTTCAGCCTAACCTGTTGGTGAGAGGAAATACCTCCCACAGGGTTACGTTTTCCAGCTTCTTCTTTTCAAGGTCATTTGCAGAACTGTCTATTTGAACATCTACAAAATCATTTTCCTGTCATTTATTTCATCATTGTTTACCATGGGTTATAAAGGAATTAAAATTTAACTCTGCCCCATATTTTTTGTTATATTTTAAATAGACTTGAGATTATTCTGGAGAATGTTTTGTTACTGAATAACAGAACATTCTTGGAGAGATTACTGGATCTAGTGGTATCCATTTCTTGTCTTAGGGAAAAGAGAATCCAAGAAGAAAAGCGAAGAATATCTATCTTCTAGGACTTTACTTAGAATGTAGCTTTGGGGAAGACATTATCCTTAAGTGAATGTAAGCATTCAAATCATGGCCTTTAAGAGATGGTATTCTAGATATTCTTAGATTTTTCTATCTTTTAAAATAGAAAAGCCAGAACCTAAAATGGTTAATTATTAGAAGTTAATGCCATTATTCCCAGAAGAACTGAAAGCATCATACCACAGTGATATATGTGCACCCATGTTTATAGCAGCACAATTTGTAATAGCCAGATCTTGGAAACAACCTAAGTGTCCATCGACTGAAGAATGGATAAAAAAGTTGTGGTATTTTTATACAATGGAGTACTACTCAGCTATAAAGAATGACCGCATTGAGACATTTATAAATAAATGGACGCAGCTTGACACCATACTCATAAGTGAAATAAATCAAACTCACATGTATAAATACTGAATAGTTTCCCTAGTGTAAGAAATGATAAGAATACATAGAAGTATGTGGTAATCATGATTCCCAATCATATTGGTTTGAAGCCATATAATGTTTTCACTCATTAACCGCAATGGTTTTAACCTGGGTTGTTTGATTTTAGTATCTATGATAGCACAAATAGCTATTTTGAAGAAAGCAACACAACATAAAAGCTAGTGCTGATTTAATATCATCTTGTTTTGAAGTCTCATCAAGCTGTAGTACATCTGTTTCCACTGGTTTTAACATGTTGTATCTTACTATATTTTACTATATGCTATAGTATAAACAAAACTCTTTATAGGCAAAGAGATAATATAGAAACCATTGTTCGTTTTCTATTAGCAGGTTCTAAATACCCTGTAATTCTTGCATTCTTTTGAAAGGCTTCACACTGTCTAGATATGCTTGGTATTATAGCATGCAAAGTTACACTCAAATAATTTAAGGAAAGAGGCACTATGGTGACTACTATTATGTTAGATTATCTGGTGGTGAAACACAATGATGCTTGAATTACTTGGTTCTGCCCTGCATTGTTCTACTACAATGTCCTCTCTTATCTCAATCCCCCCCCCCCTTTTTAAATGAATCTATTTTCTCTCATTTTTTTTTAATTAAGGGAAAACTAAATTAAAAATAACGGGACATATTATAGTAACTTTTTTGTTGTCCTATTAACCTGACTTGAACCCCAGTAGTGCTCTCCCCATCTTGTTCTGTCTGATTATTACATATTCTATTTTGTTTGATAGTATCAAGTTTGAAGGTATAGGCAATCACTTTGAAGGCAATAAGGTATACTATGATGCCCAATATGGATTGACTATTATCCTTTTTTTGAAGTCCTGTACGGTCCTCAGTGTAGGTTTTATTGGTTTTGTTCTGTACTGTTTTGATCAATTCTATTATACCTGATGATACAGACAACTCAATTTAAAAATAGCAAGAGGCACAATGGTAACCACTTTTGATCACCTGGTATTCTATTTTTGCATCACGTGCTATGCTCACCCTTCTGTTCTAACTGACTCTGTTTTGTTTAGTCACATTTGGTTTTATTCTCTTCAAAAAAGTAATAAGAACCATGAAAGTAATAAACCCTAAAAGCCTAATTGTTACTGTAAAAAAGAGAGGAAAATAAGGTGGACTAAGGGATATAACCGCAGGTATGTTTGAGTGTGTAGGATGGAAAACCATATAACTGAGCTTTTGTTGGATCATTGAACGGAACTGTCTCCAATTTCACTGTATATGTCCACTTTATATGCTTTAATTTAGTGATATGGACAACTGTTTCTGGGAAGATAATATGTAACCTATTAACTGGTGATTTTGTACTGTATATATTTTTTTCTAGAAATACTTATTATTTGTACCCTTTTACTGCATTGTTTTTTTATGTCCTTTCTTTTTTCTTCTTCTCTCTTTAAATAAAAAAAAAGAAGACGTTAATGCCATTATTTCAATATGCAGGAAGTTTGGCGTATTTGCAAGTCCACAGTTACTCTATGTGCATTATACTTTATGCCAGATTCTCACTCTGGATACCACTCACAGGCACCCTTTATTTCCATCCATTCAAGCTGAGTTCTTGTTGTAGCATTCTGATTTTTTTTTTTGAGATAGGGTCTTGCTTTGTAGTCTTGGCTAGCTTTGAACTAGCCCTCAGGCTGGTCTCAAACTTTTGGCAATCCTTGTACCTCAGATGGGATTATAGCTGCAGCATTCTGATTTCTACATGACAACTCCACTTAGACATCAAGAGAAAGCTATTTATGCAGTGAGGTAAAGTATTCTTGTGGTTTCTGGGGCCTAGGATGCCACTCCATTTTCTCGCTGTCTGCCAAAGCCCTATTCATTCCAGCAACTTCCCGTGAGAAGCATTTCCCAGCCCAAATTAGTGTCTCCCCTGCCCAGTCTCTTTAACCTGCTAAATCGCAGGATATCTAGTTTTCCACTGGATCATGAAAACTCTTTAGTTACTTCAGGGTAAATATAATGTCATAGATATTTTCAAATTTCCCAGAATGCCTAGAAATCTCACTTCTCAGTTCAGGTAAGTTCTGTTCACCTAGTAACTAGAAGCTTAGAAAAAGAAGAGCATTTTTACCCTGGTCTATAGTGCTGTCAAATGCATTATCAGTTTGAGATAACGCTGTGTTCTGTTTGGGTTGTCATCATGATAGCAGTGGCACTGTATCACTGACAGGTAGCAGTGAAGTATGTTGTTCACATGGTATCAGCTGCCGCCTGCAGACTGACTGCCCTCCGTTCTAACATCTTCTCTTTACTCAGTCGTCCACTCGTGTGCTCTGTATCCCTGCATCTCTGCTTGACATCCCAGGGGTACCTCAACTCAACATGCCCACAGTGCCGTAGTCCTTTCTGTCCTATGTTCCACACTGCCACCCTTCCCTGTTTCTGCAGCACACATCCACCATTTCTCTTTCTCCATGTCACATGTGGTTAATATTCCTTATGACTTTATTCAAAATCTGTTTCCTCCAAGAAACAGTCTGCATTATTATAGTTCTCTTTGTTTCCTTCTGTTACATTTCTTTCACATTGAATTCTGATTATTTCAGTGCTTAGTCTGTCTCCTTTGTGAGACACTAAGTTTCCTTAGGCAATAGGTTTTTATTTCCAGAACCTTGCTCTGTGCCAGTCAGTCCTTACTGAATGAATGAGGGAACTGTTAGACGTGGAATTTGAGTTGAAGCTGACGGGGGCAGGGCCCCTTAAGAAGGGAAAGATATTTCAAGCGTGGATAGACACGTAGACACAAGAAAACATTATTTACTGGGGGAACGGAAGGTGGTTCCTTCTGCCTCTAGGACAGCGGAGTATACTTCGGGACATATAATGAGGAATGATGGTTGGACAGATAGACAGGAACCAAAGATGAAGGATTTCATCAGGAATATGGTGGGACTGTTGAGGTCTTCTATGCAGAGAGGTGAAATGGGTGCGGTTACACTGAAGGAAGATCATTTTGGGGGAAAGATTGACAAAAATATTGGAGGAGAGTGACGCTGGACTGGAGGCAGGGGGATTATCAGAAGGGAACATTTCAGTAAGAAATGATGAACACTAGTATAAGGTGATGGTTGTATGGATTGGAGAAGAAAATAAATTTTAAAAAATAGAAAATGCAATCAGAATTCACTGACTGCTTGGATAAGGAGGTAAAAAAGAGAGTTCCTAATTTGAGAGACTGTCTATATAAAGAATAGTAATGTCAGGTTCCATTCATGACATGCTGAGTCTGAGACCTCCGGGACATGTGTGTGGGGGTGGGAGGGACTGTCCAGTAGGCAAGTGGATGGCTCATCTAGAAGATAGGAGGCAGCTCTTTCATAGAAAGGTTGTTACTAACTTGAGTCATTGGATTGGACAGGCTCACTAAATAAGAGCATATTAAATGAGAAGTATTTTGGAAATAAGCCTCAAGGGAGGAGTAGGAAAAACTTGGAAAGGAGACTGAGAAGAAATAGCCAGAGGGAGAGGAGGAAATCCAGAGTAATGAGCTAGAAGTTAGTGGAAGGAAAAGATGTCATATATGGTACACAGTGGTGAATACAGGAAGAGTGTCGAGGATTTATCAACCCAGAGATATGGAAAGAGACACACACACACACACAGAGAGAGAGAGAGAGAGAGAGAGAGAGAGAGAGAGAGAGAGAGAGAAATACACCTTTCTAGATTACACCCCTAGTGATCCATCTCAAACCAAATCCTTCCTTCTAACAGCAAATCATCTATAGTGTCTCCATAATCAAATCATCTCCAAAAAGCCCTACTTCTGAGCTCGTGAGCCTTCTGGAGGGCATTCTAGGTCTAAATCACTAAGCGAGTTACCATTCCTGAGAAGGAGGAAGAAAGTGGTATTGGTAGCTGGAGAGAATGAACAAGGTATTCTTACAAATGTGAGAAAGAACTGAAGTTGACAAGGCTCGGAGAGCCAGTTAAATCCCCTTTAGGAGAGTCAGATTCTGTGGCCTTGGTAAACACTTAAAGTTTCAAGATGGGGCCAAATCTTTGTGACATGTTGGCATGGGTTGCGTTTAGATGTCCCCGCAATGACTCATATGGTCATAGGTCGGGGGGCTGTATCTACAGTGTGTGAAGCTGGAATTGTCTAATGGTGCAATGCTGGGGATCAAGGGCGCTAAGATTAAGAGTGTGAGTGCCACCCACTATCAGTACCCTAGATAAAGTATAAGGATAGAAAGAGCTGTGGTTGGCCCTGGTTGCTTTGGTACCTTCTGCCTGCCATGAACTCTTTCTCCTCTATGATGCCTGTCTGCCATTCAACCTGCCTTGGAGCCAGCTGATTATCGACATCCCTTTATCATATTCCCTTCTGATAAATATTCCTTTCTGTAGGTTTCACTACAAACTGAGAGCTAAATAAACTTTTCCTCCTTTGATTCTGGGAGTCAAATATGTTGTCTCAGAGTAAGAAAAGTAACTAAAACGTGTTAAGTGTCTAGTACCTACCTTATCTTTTATACGGGAAAATATCTAAAAATTATGAAAACTTTATTTTCTGTAAGCCTGGAAAAGAATGCTATCATTGATTTAACAAAAGGGTGAAGATCAAGTCTGTGGCATATCTGTGTTCTGTGGAAATCTTAATTGAAAATCATTGTCAAGTAAACTGAATGAATATTAGCATGTCAGGCTTGCTTTTCTCCTAGGCATGTTACTAAGAAGCAGGAGGGAGCTGCAGGATAATCAGATCATATCCAGAGCCTATTAAACTATCCAGCCTTCTTACCACTGGGATAAAATACCTGACATAGACAATGGAGAAAAGGTTTATTGTGGTGTCAGAAAGTTCAGTCCACAGTTGGCTGGTTCAGAGGCAGAAATGACATGGCAGAGGAAGGCTGCTCAAGCCAGGGGAGCCCAAACATTGAAAGAGTAAGGTGGGAGAGGGCAAGAAAGGAGGAGCAGGAGGAAAAGGAGAAAAGGAAGAGGAAGAAGAAAAGAGAGAGGAAGAACTCTGCCCTGCAGTATCACACTTAGTCTCATAGTACCTCCTAATATCACAGTTAACTAGGAGTCAGATTACACCCCTGGTGTAATTTTTTGAGGGACCTTTGGTGGATATTTTAGATCTAATTTGGTATTGCCATGGTTAGCTTGGGCTACCGTAACAAAATACCACTGACTGTGTGGTTTAAACAATAAAACTGTATTTTTCATGTTGTGGAGGTTGAAGTCCAAGATAAAGGGACCAGCCAATTTGGTTTCTAGTGAGGATTCCTTGCTATCTGCTTAGGTGATCTTTTCTTGGTGCATGTGTGAGTGGAAACTCTTGTAACGGTGATAATACTGAGACCTCCCCTCTTACGACTTCATTTAACCCTAAGTACTTCTGAAAGCCCTGTCTCTTAATACCACACGTTAGGGTTCAGTGTATGAATTTTGAGTGTAATACAGTTTAGTCTATAGCAGGTGTTAATATGCATTTAAAAATTTATTCGTACAGTACAAGAAGTTGCTTACTGAGGAAGGACAAAAGATAGGAACCTTTGAGAGATTTATTTCTGGTTCCATGGCTGGAGCAACTGCACAGACTTTTATTTATCCCATGGAGGTAAGTGCCATTGTGAAGTGTGACTCCTTATTGGTGTTTGCATCAGCTAGCTACTGTTGTGTTGTAAGTTATCCCAAAATGAACAGTTTAAAATGACAAGCATTTATTATTTCACTGTTTCTATGGACCAGGAATTTGGGAGCAACTCGCCTCAGTTCTTCTGGCTGTAGGTTTTTCAGAGCCTTACTATTGAGGTGCCAGCCAGGGCTGCACTGACCTTAGGCTCAGCTGGGAGGGTCTACTTCCATGCTCACCCGTGTGGATGTTGCATGGCTCACGGGCTGTTGGCTGCGAGTGTTGGTTCCTTGTTATGTGGCCTTTCTGTAGGCTTCACAACATGGTATCTGGTTTACAGGGTTGTGTGTGTGTGTGTGTGTGTGTGTGTGTGTGTGTGTGTGTGTGAGAGAGAGAGAGAAAGGAGGAGAGAGCATGAGAGAGAGAGAGAGTTTGTAAGAGTGAGCTTTCAAGGTGGAAACTTCTGTCACTTGTCACTTCTGCTGTGTTTCACTGATCACATAGAGCAAGTCTGCTAGAGTGCAGAAGGGGACCACACACAGCTGTGCATACTTGGAGACAAAGTTTGTGTTGGGAGCTGCCTTAGAGGCTGGCTGCCTTAGTATTGATGAGAATTATAACTCAATTCTTCTCCAAAGAGTTTATGTACCATGAATTTAATAATAGAACTTCAGGATTTGATGATAGGAAGATAATCCTAACTAGACAACTTTATGTAGCATAAGAGTTGGCAGGTCATACACCTGCGGATGGTTTAGAACAGCCTTAAGCTAAGAATGGGTTTTACATTTTTAAGAGGTAGATAAGTTCAAAGCAAAAAAAAAGTGGATGAATATGCAATAGGCACCTGCTATTTTAGGCCTATGAAGTCTGAAATATTTACTATCTCTGGCCTTTATGGAACACATTTGCCAACTTCTACTTTAGAGCAAAAACAGTACTGTACCCCTGAATATTATTATTGATATAACAAGGACTTTTTAATAATTAAGACCTAACCAAGATAAATACCTGTTCATCCTCTTAAATTCTCTCTCTCAATTATAGCATCACTTTCCTACCTCCAACATCTTATGCTTCAAGCTAGAAAGACTAGAGTTACCCTTTACATGAGCACTCCCCTTGGGACCTTTCACATCAAATGGTTTTATTTTGATATCAGTAGGTTATCTTTTCTCCATTTCCTCTGTCACTTCTCTCAGACAGATCTGCTTTGTAATAAATGTGTTTTCCTGATTCTGGCCTTAGCCCCTCAATAGAAGTAATAAAAAAGGGAAATCATATAATCAAACAATCATTTGAGTGACAAGACGTGCTAGGTATTTTTTTTTTCTCCAAAAAATTGCTTCTTTTGAATTTTATGATGCTAGAGTTAATATGAGTCATAATATTTTGTTAAATTCTTTCATATCTAGGTTTTGAAAACCAGGCTGGCTGTAGGCAAAACTGGCCAATATTCTGGAATGTATGATTGTGCCAAGAAGATTTTGAAGCATGAAGGCTTGGGAGCTTTTTACAAAGGTTATGTTCCCAATTTATTAGGTATCATACCTTACGCGGGCATAGATCTTGCTGTGTATGAGGTGAGTTTATAGCATTGGTTTGAACCTACAAATATAGTTATATAGCTAGTATTGCTAGAATTTGATTATATATAGAGAAGTAGATATAGAACATAGTTTATGACCAGACTCTGCCAGAATGTTTTCTTTGATATTTCTTTTCAAGTACCTGGTGATGTAAGATCACATATAGATGGAACTAATTTGTATTAGATTCCTTGTGAATTATTTTATTTAATGAAGAAAGTGGATTCAAATTCAGATAGTTCTTTTTAGCTCAGAAGATGGTATGATGGATGAGAGAGGCACAAATAAGTAAAAAAGTTACATTTTATTTGATTTCTTAAACTACGATGTTGACAAAACCAACTGACTAGAAGGATTGATCTCTTGTATCAAAGAGGCAAAACTCAGAATACAAACCTTGGATCAACCTTAACACATAAATCATTTCATAATATATCTGACAAACATTTATTGAGTAGACACCGTGTGCAATCAGCTGGGTTTGATAGTACAGGTTTTAGCGCCTGCCTGTGAGAAACTGCAGATCTACTGGAGAGAGAGACAAGGCAACAACTAAAGCACAGTGTGGGTGGGTGTGCTTTGATAGATGGAAGTCAGGGCTGCGTTTGGAAAGGATCAAGTCTGTTGCTGAGTGGGGAGGGTGAGTAGGATATATACGGTGTTAGAGAACGGATTGTTGATGTTTTGTTCAGTGTTTTCTCTGTGTTGTTTGTGCCTCTTCTTTCTTCTGCTTTATTCTTTTGTGTAGTGTTGCTTTTTTTTCTTCTAGTGACATATTTTTTATTCCCTTTTCATTTCCTTTTGTGTATGTCCTGTAAATATTGCCTCTGTGGTCACTATTGCAATTATATAAATGTTTGTGTTATAACAATCTATTGTAAACTGATTACAACTTTAACTTCAATTGTATATAAACTCCATTCTTTTTTTTTTTTTTCCTTTTTTTTAAAATTTTATTTAAGGAGAAAAGAAAAAAAAAGCAGAGAAAGGGTACAAGTTATACAGATTTGCAGAAAAAAAAATGAACAGTAGGAAATTACTAGTTAATGGATTACATATTGTCATCTTAGAAATAATTGTTCAAGTCACAAAATTAAAGCTTGTAAAGTGGACATTCCATCAATGATACTGCAAACAGTTCTGTTCAATGATCCAATAAAACTCTGTAATATCATTTTCTATCTTATACACTTAAATATAAATGCAGTTATATAGTTTAGAGCACTTTCTTTTCCTCTCTTTTGTACAATGACTATTACACATTTTGGGTTTCATTGCTCTCACGGTTCTTATTACTTTTTTGGAAGAGAGTAAAACCAAATGTGACATAACAGAACAGAATCGGTCAAGTCAAAAGGGTGGACATAATAGATAATGTGAAAACATAATACAAGGTGATCAACAATGGTTACCATAATGCCTCCCTCTATCTCTAATAGAATTGCCTATACCATTAGTTATAATACAATTGAACAAAACAGTAAAGAACAAAACCGACAAAACCAAACCATTGGAGACATTGTAGGTCTTCAAAAGTAGATAAAAGTCAACGAGAATGGGCGTTATAATGAATCTCATTATCTTCACAGCTGCTGCCTAAATTTTCGAACCTGATACTATCCAGCAAAACAGAATAGGGGAACATCAGTTAAAAACCAGATGGTGAGAGTAATACAGGGCTTTAAATCGAGGTAATGGAAAATCGAAGTGGGTTACTATAATATATCCTGTTATTTTTTTTCCTTTAATTAAAAGGATAAAAATTTTAAAAAAGTAAATAATGGAGTGGAGATTGAGATAAAAGAGGGCATAACAACGAAACAGCACAGATCAAAACATAACCATTTAAGCAGAATAGTGTTTCACCACCAGATAATCCTGACCTAAAAGTAGTTACCATATTGTCTCTTTCCTTGAAATCCTTGAGTACAACTTCGTATACTGTAGCATTAAGTATATCAAAACAGTGTAAAACCATTTAAGAGAATGACAGCATTACAGAGAATTTAGAATCGACTAACAGAAAATGAATAATGGTTTCTGTATAATCTCCTTGTCTTTAAAAGGTTTTTGCTTATACTATCATACATAATAAAATCCAGTAAGATACAACCTATTTAGACCATTGGAGACAGAAGGACAAAAGCTAGATGAGACTTCAAAACAAGATGATACTGAATCAGTATTACCTATTAAGATGTCATTTTCTCCAAAATAGCTGTTCCTATCATCCAATCTTCTCTGCCTCATTTCTGTTGAGCTCTTATTCTGTCAGTAGCTGTCAGTTTGTCTTCTTCACTTTGTTCTCTGCTCCATTAGTTGTGGCCTCCACTATTTCTGGATTCTTTGTATTTTTCTTTTTTTAGAATATCCTGCAATACTCTCTGTAGAGTTGAATTGGTGGTTGCAAATTCCCCCAGTTCCTCTTTATCCTGGAAGCACCTTGTTTTTCCATCAATTTCCAGGGACAGTTGTGCAGGATATCTCAATCTTGGCTGGAGATTATTATCTTTCAAAGCTTGAATTATTTCCCCCCATGCTCTTCGTGATTTGATGGTTTGTGCAGAGAAATCTGCTGTAATTCTGATGGGTGCTCCCTTGTAAGTGGTCTGTTTCTTGTCTCTGACAGCTTTTAATATTCTGTTCTTGTATTGAATTTCTGGAATTTTTATTATTATATGCCTGGGTGTTCCTCTGTTTGGGTTGTAGGTAGCTGGGGTCCTGTATGCCTCATACATCTGAGTATCTTTACCTTTTGCTAAATTAGGAAAATTCTCCTGGATTATTTCTGTGAGTAGCTTTTGTAGTTCATTTGTTTGTGTCCCTACTTCTTCTTTTATGTTCTTAATCCTTAAGTTATGGATCCTCTTATCATCTTCTTGTCTTTGTATTATTGCTGTTTGTTTCTTTGTTATTTTTAAGAAGTTTTTCATTTCATTCTCCCATATTACAATTCTGCCCTCCAGTTCAGATAGTCTGTCCTTAGTTTCTTTCAAGCTGTTATGCCAGTCTTCGATAGACTTCTTAGTTTCTTGGTAGTCCCTTTGAACCTGCTTCACGTATTCTATGCTTTCCCTGTTTTCTCCATCAAACAATTCTCCCCTCTTTTTCTGTTCTTCCATTCCACCATCTGTTTTTTCTTGGGTGGGGCTTAGCATTTCTCCAACTATTTTGCATACTTCTAGCTTCAGGTCGTTGATAACTTCATTCCTGAATTGGTCTATGAGGCTCTCTATATGGTGCTTTATGTGTATTGGTGCGGTGTCCGCTATTGCCTGTTTCTCAGAATTGGGGGCCGAGGAGCCTTTCTTTTTGCTGCCTCTTCCCATATTCTCTGTTCCTTATATATGCAAGCTTATATGAGAGGCCCAGCTTCTCTCCCTGTCAGCCACAGCCTGATCGAATTGCGCCGGTTAGGTGTTCCCACTCACCGATGCGCACCAGGCAGCCTCCGCGAGGGCCCGCCCCTCCTGGCCTCCGTCAGGCTCTGGGATCTGGTTTGGGCCAGCCTACGGGGTCCGCCGACAGCGTCACCCAGGCCAGGCACTTTTCACCAATCCCGCCCGAGAGGGGAATGTGTGGCTGGAGTCGCCACTGCGCCCTGCTCCTGCAGGACTGCTCGGGCCCAGAAAGTCTGCTGGAGTCAAACTGTGGTGGAGTGTCAGTTTCTCTCACTCACCTCGCCACAAGTCAGAACATGCCTCCCTGCCCGTCCTGTTTTAGACTCCGTTCACAGACTCCCGTTCTCAGAGTTTCCGCACTTCTCTCTCCTTGCCGAGCCGATGTAGAGGCAGCCAGCCACTGCGCGGCAGGAAACCCAAATCGTGGCTTCCAATGGCACAGGGTCCAGCCTCAGCAGCGAGACTTTTCTGTTCCTGTTTTAGCACCAGGACTGCATTCCAAGTTGGTTTCTCTCAGCCGAGTTCGTTCCTGAGTCAGCAGAGCATAACTCCACCTGCTTATGTCTCTTTAGTCGCACCATACCTGGCTTCTGAGCCTAGTTTTTCAGAGAGCCTCCGGTAGTTGCTGTTATCTGTCCGCCATGTTCTCCCGGAAGTCCTTTTTTTTTTCTTTTTCATACCAGGAATTGAACTCAGGACCTTGTGCTTGCCAGGAAGGCACTTGTGCTACTAAAACTCCATTCTTATCTTAGTCACTTTCTTTGTCACTGGGACACAGTATCTGATACTTGCAACTTATAAGAGGAAAAGTTTTTAGCTCACAGCTAATAAAAGTTTAAGTCTACAGTCATCTGGCTCCAATGCAGGACAGTGTGGCAAAGGAGAGTTGCTCTTGGCATAGCAGACAAGAAGCAGAGAGAGTGGAGGAGCTGGGGAGGAGGATAAACCCTTCCAGGCCACACCCATAGGGACTTCCTCTCTGTCCAGGCCCTAACAGCAAACCAGCTCTAATTCCCTGTAACCACTTTCCAGAATTCTCACCTATGGGCATGTGTGGCTGTTGGAGTTTGTGTCTAGATACAAACTGTTAACAATTCCTTTGCAACTCTGCCTTCCCCCTACTTTGTGACTGATGACGCATATAACCTCTTTTAATACTGTGTATCCATTAGCATAGCTTTTCAGTTACTTTTAAGACTTTCATTTTCTAATTTCTGCTACAGATTTCAAAGTTATTATACCTATGTTATCCTACTATAGGATTTTATAGTTTTCCATACATACTCGTGGAGTTTTACCCTTTTGTATAGTTTCATGTTGCTTCTTATTGTACTTTTATTTCAACTTGATTTCCTTTAAGGTTCTTGTAGGGCAGGTCTAATGGTGATATATTGTCTTGGTTTTATTTATCTGGGAAGCTCTTAATTTTTTCTTCATATTTAGAGGACAGTTTTGCCATGTAATATTTTTTGTTGGTAGGTTTTTCTTTTTTAATTTTAGCACTTTGAATATAATGTCCTGATTATTTCTATCTGCTGATAATATTAAAGGGTTAATAGAAATTTAGTGTTATATAACTTTTCACATATTAGCATATATTATTATACTTCAAAGTGTTGTGTTTAAAGAATTGACACAGCAGCCAGGTCTGGTAGCACACACCTATAATCCCAGCCTTTGGAAGCCAAGGCAGTTGAATTGCAAGTTCAAGCCCAGTCTGGGCAATTTAGAACTTGTCTCAAAAAAAAAAAAGTGGGGGTGGGGAGGTTGAGAATGTGGAATGCCTGGGTTCATTTCCTGTAATGAAAAAAAGTTAATATATTTGATACATTTTATCCCTGTTATTCCTTCTAATGAAATGCAGGATGTAGAGTAATGGGAAAGAATGTGACCCTGGACCAGCGCACCTGATTTTGAGCCTTTGTTAAAAAGCTCCATTGAGATGAAATTTCCTCATTTCTAAAATCAGAATAATAGATCCAAGTTAGAGTTTTTATAAAGACCAAGTGAAATATATATTAAATAAAATATAATTAGTACTATCATTATTTTATTAATACCATAAGAATGGTCTTTTTATTTAATGGTTGGTGTGCTATTGATTTTCATGTTTGTTTAGCAGAAAATGAGTAACCAGAGCAAACCTCTTATAAAAGCAGCTGTCAAGTTAGTGGCTCATTATTTTTTTTCTTCTTTCTCTGTTTCTTGGTCAGCTTTTGAAGTCCCATTGGTTGGATAATTTTGCAAAAGACTCTGCCAACCCCGGTGTCATGGTGTTGCTGGGATGTGGTGCCTTATCCAGCACGTGTGGCCAGCTGGCCAGCTACCCCTTGGCTTTGGTGAGGACTCGCATGCAAGCTCAAGGTGAGGTTTTGGTTAAAGGATGGCACTGATGGAAGTTCCGAATCAGTCATGTGATGCTGAAACTTCAAGCCCTGCTGAAACAGCTGAGGATGGTTTTTAAGACACAGTTTTTCAACTTTTTAAAAATTTTTACATCCCTAAGATTTCTTTTTAGAAATTCTTTTTGTAGTATCTCTTTCTTCATGAAATTGTAATGCCAGATACACTGAATGTGTATGTGTCATTTATATATGAGCAGAATAAGGTTCTTCCTTTGGTCTGTGTTGAATGTGTGTTTTAAGAGCATAAAGTTTGGTACGTGGATGAATTTGGGTTCAGATCCTTGCCCCAGATCTCTTTAAGGTTTTCATGTTTTCTTCTATGAGTGGGAATGAGAAGAATTAGTATCAAGATACGTAAAGCACTGACTCTTGCTACATTCTTGGTAAACGATAACTAGAATTATTGATGCTGCTTGGACTTCACTTTTGACCTATGATTCCTCCTCACGGACACTTTCTCCTTCACTAGCTTGGGTTTACACTGTATGATACTGGTTCTTTACCAAGCTCATAGATTATTCTTTTTTTAACTGGTTTTTTTGTTTTGTTTTGTTTTTAGTTCTATACCCATCCTATAAAGTATGCATTCTGTGCCTTTCTTTTCCTTTCTCCCTTTTCTGCAGGTAGTCTCACCTACCATCATTTCTTTAAATTATAGATCTCAAGCATTTATTGCTTTGTCCTTCACCTCTCTTCCAAAGTCAGTCATCCCTCTTGGATCAAGAAGTCAGTCATTAATTGATAGGTATTTGAAGACTCTACGAGATGCCAGGGTTAGAGCACTCAACAAGTCAGATGTGGTTGCTGTCTTTTAGAGTAGAGAAGACCTACATCCAGCAAGTAACCGCATTAAACCACCTGCCCTTTGTTAGGGAAGCACAGAGCAAGAACTCAAACCTGATTCCAGCAGGAGACTGGGAAGACAAGTGAGGGTTTGCTGGGCCCAGATGGGGGCAGTGAAGCATTCTGTTCCAAGGAAAAGCATGTGTGAGGTATGAGCAGGAGTAAGCCATATTTAAGAAGCTGAGAGATGATCATATGGCTACAGAGGAAAATGCAAAGTAGAGAACTAAATGTTTTATATGTATTCTTTCATGTAACCATTGGAGCATGATGCTAATATTGTCTCCACTTTGTAGATGAGTAACTGGGGAAAAGAGAGATTAAGGAACTTCTGCATGGTTATATATTTGGTAAATAGTGGAGATAGAATTCAGACCCAAGGGGGTTTAGCTCAGTGACATAAGTGCCTGCTTAGCAAATGTAAAGTCATGAATTCAATCCCTGGTACAAAAAAAAAAAAAAAAACAAAAAAAAAAAAAACAAAAAAAAAAAACAAAAAAAAACAAAACCAGAATTCAGACCCAAGCAGTATGATTCAAACTGTTTCCTAGCAAAACCTGCCAGTCCGGCAGGCCAGGTCTTTGCCTGACTGCCAGATTTGCCATTTCTGAAGTCAAGTTCTGACCATTTCATACCATTCTTTGACACTCTTTAGTGTTTCAGAGTAAATTGTGAAGTTCTTAGCAGGAGTTCTAAACCCTCAATAACATGTTTGAAGAGGTGGGGCAAGGGAGATTTTTGCTGGTGAGATTCCCCTGCTAAAAAAAATGCATGGGTGCAAGACATCAGCAACCACAGCAGGGAGCTGGGCAGAGTGCAAGGCAGGCACTTCATTGAATTAATTCTTATACAAGTCGTTACCAGATATTTACATTCTTGCATGATGGCCTCACTGGCACATGTGTGATTATCTAATGCTAAGTCATGGTTATATAAGTGTGTCTCACTGTGTGCCTGCACTGGACAATGAGTTCTTGTCTTTATCATGTCCCCAGTTGAGTGGTTCCCACAAGATTTTAGGAACCTCCCCCCGCCCCGCTTAATTTTTGCTTCATCTCCACTTCTTTACTACCTCCCCCATGTCCAGCAGCTTGGTACTACTGTGTCTGCACAACTTGGCTCTCTGTACAAAAAGCACATCTGACAGTCAGCTGTACTCCTAGCGCTGTGTTTCTGTCCTAGCTACATTATTGTGGCAGCAGCACAGACTTTCATTTATACCTTTTCTTGCCTATTGAGATACTTTTCAAGGCTAAGATTCTCTGTACTTCTCCTAAACTTCCTGATCCTTCCTCTTACTTCTCCTACCTTGCAAAATTTAACTGTTCTCTCCTCACTGCTTAGTGAATGAACAAGGGAAGACGAGGTCACAGAGCGGTGTGATAGGAAGCATATGGCTTTACAGTTAATAGATCTTATGTTCTTGGCTCTACCATTTGCTAGCTACATGTTTTAGACAGACTTCTCCATCTTTCTAAGCCTTTAATTCTTTATTTATAAAATGACTGTATTTACCTTATAGTGTTAGAATGGAAAGTAACCTAATATGTAGCACACAGTGATCAATCAATAAAGTATTACTACAGTATTATCATCAGTTTCATAGGTAAGGCACTCACTGTTAGTTGCTCTACAAAGAGAATTATATACAAATATATTTTCTTGGACCTGTCGAAATTGTTTCATCCTTTCATTGTATTCTAGATATTGTTATGAATCCTGATTGTTTACTGTAATAATAATCAAACATACTTGAATAATGAATCAACCTATTTTTTCTTTTTTTTAAAAAAAATTTCTAGCCATGGTAGAAGGAGCCCCACAGCTTAACATGATTGGCCTCTTCCGACGAATAATTTCCAAAGAAGGAATACCAGGACTTTACAGAGGCATCACCCCCAACTTCATGAAGGTGCTCCCTGCTGTAGGCATCAGTTATGTGGTGTATGAAAATATGAAGCAAACTTTAGGGGTGACTCAGAAATGACATACGGAAGTTTTTGCTTCAGAACGACTATTAACATTTTCTACAATCTCTTCAATGTCTCCTTAGAATTGCAACATGTTCATGACAAAAGAAACTGTATTTTTTCCACAAAATGGAAGAGCATTTCATAAATTACTTCAAATATTTGGGTTCGATTTTGTGTATTAAGAAATTATGGTTTTAATGGTTTTTGAAGAAACCACATAATTGTATCTTTTTTGTGATTTGTTCTTATGCAAATGTGTGCCGTGAATCCTAAGTCTGAAAATGCACTTCCTTGAATTAAATTTGCTTTGCATGGTACAATTATAAATCACAATTCTTTATTTTGGTTGGTTCAGCTGTATGTCAGTTCCTTTATAAAGGAATTGTTGTCTTTAGAACTGATCAATGTTAAGACTTGTTTTATGTATTCTGAATGCCTTTGAAGACTTGTAAAATTTTACCAACAGAGCTATTAATAGAAAATCATTGTACCTAAAATATACTTTATGGCAGCTAAACAAGAATAGAGTTTATGTTCTTGTGTTTCTTCAAGTGGATGAGAAATGAACATAAGTGGCAGAATTCATGATGGAGAGTACTAAAATAATTTTAGTGAACACTTTCTGTCTTACTTGCATTGTTATTTGGTTCCTAGGATTACATTCTAATTGTCTTATTTGCTACTAAATTATCAACACAAGACACCTTATTTCAAAGATTCTGTTTATTTTGTCTTTGCTTTGAAAAGTAGCAGGGAATGAAACCCTTTTACTTGCATCAGTTTCTGAAGAGCATCTCTCTGTTTGTCCTTTGTTTCCTACTATTTGAATGAGATTTTGTTTTAATCAGGAAGGATTCTTGGGACCATTCTTGGTAGTCTTTTTAATGACCTGACGTGGGTTGAGCATGAGTGAATATTACATGCTCATTTCCTCCTCACTGGTGGATTTCTTTGAACCTGCTGTTTTCAGTTGGGAGGCATAAAGTTAAGAGAACAGTGCATAGTGATATTAGTATGTATTAATCTTATGCATTAGACATCCAGAGTTAAATGAAGGGCCTGATTTGTGAACATATACATCCATATTTTAACATGCCTCAAGTTTTAGGAACATGTTAGAAAATTATAAAATTTGTAGCTTTTAAAAAATTTTACTGAAGTCATTTTTATAGTCAGTCATCTTTTCTGATTTGTGATTAGAACTTAAAATGTATTTATTAGTTGAGATTATTCTTTCTTAACACTTTTTAGCCTTATTTAGTTTCTAATACTATGTGATATAAATTGCAACATTTTCACAAAAATCTATTGATGTAATAGACATTTATTTTATTTGAACCTACCTCTTTTATTTTGGGAACCAAAGAGAAAAAATGGATTTGCATTTGTGAAACATATTCTAAAATATAGTTTCAGTTATATTACTTATACTTCATGAAAGTCTTGATATTTTTATACTAGGTAATAATCATGGAACTCTATCTACAGGGTTATTTGTACTTTCGAGTAATACATAAAACATTAAAGTGTATTATTATATTAGCTCTTTTTCTCAAAAATATAGAAATGAACTGCTACCATTTATGAAATTTCTGCTGGTGAAAAACATGAAAATACTCATAGTTCATTATGAATTTAATTTGTTACTTGTTGAACATTGGTAAGGTATGAATGTGATTTATCTATGCTTGTTGTATCTTTTAAAAAATGATCTTGTATCTTTTAGAAAAATGCCTCAAGTTGAAGATTGCTTGCTTCTAGTATTTTGTGCATATTTACTTTCTCTTTTATATTAAAAATGTTTATTTTTAACATGACTTGTTTCCTGATTTTTTTTTTTTTTGGTGGGGGGTACCGGGGATCGAACTCACAACTGTGTGCTTGCCAGGCAGGTGCTTATGCCGCTGAGCTAAATCCCTGGCCCCTAGTTTCCTGATTTTTAAAATAATTTATAAGTAATGCAAAAATTGTGTCAGATAGCTTATATGATTGCAGTGGTTTGAATAATGGTCTTCACATCTGTCTCCTACAGTCTTTCTAAATATTTTGGCTCTTCCTGAGCAGCCGTAGCTCCTGTCTCTCTTATACATTTTGGCATAAGATCTTTTTTTTCCTGTCATTCACACTTAGGTTTACAGTGCTGGGAGTTCACAGTGTCAAGGAGGATGCAATGCTATAGGATTAGCTTGGTACATCTTGTGGAATGTGTTTGTATTGAAATTGTTGGAAACAAAATTTAAGTGAACTTACTGGTAAACAATTTTAAAACTTTTTTTTAAGGAAATGTAAAATTTGATGTAGAAACATACTAGAAAAGCTCTGCATTCCAACTGCAGTACTACTCAGACATCAGACATCATGCATCAGTCCTCTGCTACATCAAAAATGCTGCCAGGTTTGTTTGCCTTAGTCTGGTCTCCCTGTTAAGACAAAGCTTCTTGCAAACGTAGGTTGTGTTGACAGTAATGCGTTCGTGGGATATCGTCCCAGTGCATATGTATAAAAGAAAGTGTGACATGGTTTTCTCCTCCCTAAACGGGAATTTTGCAAGCCCTTTTGGCCTTGAGGAATTTCCGTTTTGGAGAAGAGGAACAAAAGAGCCACACTGTTTGTGGAGGGCCTCCCAGCAACCCATCCTGTCCCCTGCCCTGCTCAGCCCGGGGAAGCAGCCCCACCATGGTTTGTCTACCTGCTGCTTCATGCAGGGCGGGGCTGGGCTGAAGTCCCAGCTGCCTGGCCTGGCCTGGCCTGGCCTGCTGCTCCTCTCAGACCACAGTGTGAGTGAAGACACCTGCCAGTCACCACCTGCTGGAGGGTGTTCAGGAAGTATAACAGATAAACATATTCTCGGGTGTCAGTGGGACCAGATGCAGCTACAGCCACCGCGGGAAACATCTGCTATGAAAGCAGGAGTGCCTCGGTCACTCCTTTGTCTCTCAGTGAGTCTTTATTATGTGCCTACTGTGTGCCAGGGCCTCCCTCCTCTGAGGATGGGAGTTCTGTTACCAGAAACATTGAAAAATGGCCCCATTTCTGGTAATCATCTTTTCTAGCATAGCAAAATAGATTTCCCCACTGCTGTCCCATCACACTGGCCCATTCCCCAGGTAATATGTCTATTAATTCCCATTTCTCCAGGGAAAATTTTAATTTTTAAAGGCAGAATTAACTTACTTTTACAAGAATTACAGAGAATGTAAATCTTACCAAATTAAGGCTACAGAAAGGCTCACTCTTTCCTCTGGTGTCTGTGTCTGCTCATGGGTTATTTGGTTTTACAGTAATCCATACGAGATTTGCAATGTTGGAAAAAAGATTTGTTTATTTTTTCTTGATAGTTTCCTGTTTTGAAGTCACTTCCACAAGGCCAGATAATAATGAGTGATTTGTGTTTTGTTGCTCTTGAAAGTGGGGGCTGGTTTGATGCAGGGATTTCAAAGCATTCTAAAGTACCTTTCAAAATTAGGTTTATTCCAGAGCCCAGATTTCTCTAATCAGCCATGTGTTCATTGGGTTTATACCTATCTTGTTTCACAGTTCTTTTCTGCCCAAGGTGAATATTCTCTGCTCAGCGTGAATTAGTCTGAATCCTGACACTTTCCATCAGTGTCTACCTCAGATAGATAGCACTCAGCCCGTCTTTGACATCCTGTAAATGGTCCCGACATCAATCTTAGAGGACCAAGATGTACAAAACATGACATTTCCTTTAACTCCATTTAAATCTGGCAGGAAGCTCCTGTGTGATTCAGGGTTGTGCCAGAGACTTGGGGTCTTGGACTCTCTAGACACCCATTTATGGTTCTCATCAGTCACCACCAAGGGGTCCTTGGTTCTAGCCGGACCATCTTGGCATGGGAATAGGTGGAAGTACCTGGGAATGTGGTTTTTCCATTCTGGGAGAGCGAAGAATTGAATGGGGCTTACTGACTCCCCCAGTCTGCTCTCTTTGATCTTAAGAGCACCCCTTTTGCACTTCCCTCTTAGACTCCTAGCATCTGTTCTGCAGGCAACCCAGATGTTTCAAAAGACAGATGAAGTTTTAACTGAAAGTGACTTCTGTATTTTTTCCCCTTAAAAATCACTAAGGGAAGGAAACGGTAAAGGCTTGCCTCTTAGCGTGACATGAGACGAAAGGGAAAATGTAAGGGGAATAAATACACATTGGTATTTCACTAGGTTGTCTTGATCCAGGCTCTCAAACTGCATCTTGGAAGGAAGCCTCATGTACTGTAGGCAGGGAGTTCCACACATGGAAAGCATTGCTTGGTTCATTTGTTTTATCTGAGAAGTAGATCATTCCACCTACTGACTCCAAATTCCCAAAGCTTCACTGATAGATGCAATATGATTTCATGGCCAGACAGTTCAGTAAACAGTGTCTAGAGTAAAAAGTAAACTATGTAACCGAGCATTGACAGTTTTCAAAAGCATAGGGAAGCGATGTAGGAGAAGTGAAAATTGGCTGTAATGTGGAAAACAATGGTAATTCAAACTATAGAAATTCTGAATCTTAGCTGGTTTGATGATTTGCCCTTTATGGAATGCTTCCACCTCATCTTTTTAACCCCATCTTTGAATTCTTGTCCCAGGCTGTTTCTGAGAGAATCCAATTTCAGCTGTTTACCTCAGAGAGATCTGAAGTAGCAGAAGAATAATTTCATTTATAGAGTGGGGAGGAAAATACCAAAAGAAGCAGCTAACAGAGTTACAAGTGAAAAAGCAAGACAAGAGGCAGGAAGGGGTGGAAAGAAAGACCTGCCTTCACGTATGCCATGTCTACGTTAACTCAGTTTAAATTAAAACAATTATTTAAGACATAAAGCAAATTGGAATAATGCAACAAATAAAGTCAGAAGGGCAGAGCCCAGAAGAGCTGAATGATCTGGGGTCTAGTTCCCACCACTTAGCTTCACCTGAGTATGTCAGTCATGTTCAAAAGACACCACAAACTGAGGTGAATGATTGCGTGGATCTGAACAGTTGTAAAATAGTCTCTGTAAGAAGTTTCAAAAGCATTTTATGATCTTAATCATTGTGACAAGGTTTGAATATGCTTCCGACTTTGCATTTTTACCATTGTACAAGAAAAAGCACTCGGGGGCTGGAGGTTTAGCTCAGCGGCATAAGCGCCTGCCTTAAGCAGGCAGTCATGAGTTCGATCCCCGGTACCGATAAAAAAAGGAAAAAAAGAAAAAAAGAAGAAAAAAAAAAAAAAAAAAAAAGAAAAAAAAAAAAAAAAAAGAAAAAGCACTCAAAATATTGACGATCACTATAGAAATGAGAAGGGATTTGTTAGATGGAACACTTAGCACTTTATGTAATACTACTTTTTGAAGATGCACCTTACACACTACTGCATAATATTCGTTAATAGAAGGGAACATTTTGTGTCTTGGCCTTGAATGTAGGTGATTGATGAATATTTTCTGGTCATCTATCCTGACTTCAATAGAAGTTGTGGCTCTTGAATAAAAACTCTCTGGTTGTAGATGTAAACTTAAAAATTGTATTTTTAATCGGAAAGCTGTAATTGCAAGTGTTTAGGACTGTCATGTGATATTCCCATATACAGAAGCACTAAATCCCAAAAGGTCCTCGAGTAACTGTCAGTGACACAATCGAACACTAGGTGGCAGACTTAGCTCAGCCAACTCTGCGGACTCCAGGTACCTGGACAGGACTGTAAAGTTTACAGCTTTGCCTTGCCTTTTCCCTTTTCCTTGACCTGGAAAATCACTGGGCTTCCTTCTAGGCCAAATTTAGATTTCCTGCGCAGCCATTCTTACCTTGTTTAGAGGAGTGAAATTCGGGTCAGCCTGTTACCGTTCCAGGAGAAAAATTGACAAGGACCTTTTGTGTGGTGCTGAAGAGAAGAAGGGCTTGTTACTTTTCTAGCCGTTTTCAAATATAGAAATACTCCATACTTTACAAGTCAAATTAGAAACCGTAGAAAGAACAAGTATTACTGTTCATACAGAATCACAGGTAAGTGTTCAGATATGGAAATTGTAACTTCAGAAAATATTTTTGGGTACTTGCTTTCATAGTGTGATGCATATATTTCCATTTGCTTAAAATAATTTGCAAAGTGTCATAATTTATGATGGTAGTACAAGGGTGGTGAAATAAGAAAAAAATAAACAAGTAGCAAATGCACCACAAAATTTACTTTTCTCCTTTTTACAAGAGTTTTTGTTGATTTTAAGCTTTCTGGTTGATGTATTTTAAAAGAAGGGTTTCACATGAACAGAACTGGCTTCTATCTGGAATGACAAACATCAGAGGAAGAATTTAATAGGAAAATCAGGTAATTCAATCTGTAATTTTGTATTACTCTGGAATATTCTTTAGGTTCAAGAAACAAGTAGGATAGAAACTTCAGTAAGAAAAAAATAGAAATTAGGAAGTGGAAGAGGATGCTGGGCTGTGAAGTGATATGGGGGACCCCACTTGATCTAACAGCTGTCAGTTCATTTTCCCAGCTCCATCCCGATGGCGGAATTGAAGAGGCACCAGCTCCTCCACCTCTCATCCCCCCGCCCCCCAACTCCACGAGCTGTTGTCAGCTACCATTCTTTACTTCCCGTTCTTGCCTCTGGTCTGCTAACTCACCAGTAAAACATTGCTAAGTGCTCACCCCTATAAAAATGCCAGAGTCTGAAAACCTTAGGGGGAAAAATGCTATAAAATGTAAAAAGAAAGCCAAGGTGATAAAACTGGCCTTGTTAATCTGCTAAACTCCATCAACCCTGCCAGAAACTGAGAGGTTTTCTATTTCACCTCTTTTCAGTTCATTTCCTCCAAATTCTCAGGGAAAATTCTGTGCTTAAAGAAAAAAGAAACACAACAGATCTAGAGCTGAGATCTAGTGATTTTTTTTCGCCCAAGTTTTAGGTACTGGTAAGATAGTTTCACCTAATGATCAATATATAAAACTGATTAGAGAATTTTATCAAAATAAAGATTATAAAAGATAAAAAAAGATGAAGCTCACTAGGGTACATTTATTTAGCTTCTAGATTTTAATTATTAGCTTATTTTAATATTTGGAACATTGTTTTTAGTATGGGATATCAGAGTGTATTTTGTACTTTAATACCAATTTTCATGATTTTACCTATTTTTCTTTTAAAGTTTTAATACAGTGCTTGGCAAACCCAAACCTTAGAACCACATGGAGGCAAATTTTAAATTCTCCACTCATAGCAATGGAATCAGAATCTCTGGGGATGGGATGCAGAACTTTTTTTTTTTTAATTACCCACTGTATGTTTGCAGTGTGGCGGCAAGGTTGAGAACCAACATGCACTGATTTCATTCTGACCACCATATATGCAAATGTCATGAGTAGCTGGGGTTAAAGAACTGTTAATAGAAGAAAGCATTTCAGTGCCCTCTTAGATACTGGAGACTGATTAGACATGGGATTAAAAATAGCAGCAGCTCCGGAGGCTCTCTGAAAGACCCAGCTTAGAATCCAGGAATGGTGCGGAGTGAGGAATCCTAAGCAAGAGAAGAGATATGCCCTGCTGATCCAAGAACGAATTGGGCTGAGAGAAACCAACTGGGAATGCAATCCTGGTGCTATAACAGGAACAGACAAAGCCTCAGCGTGGAAGCTGGAGCCCGTGCCATTGGAAACCGCAATTTGGGTTTCCTGCCGCCACGGCTACTTCTGAATCGGCTCGGCAGGGAGACAGAAGTGCGAAAGCTCTGAGAAGGGAATCGGTGAATGGAGTTGAGAGCAGGATGGGCGGGGAGCTGTGCATCGACCTGCGGTGAGTCAGAGAAACTGGGACTCTTCCACGATCTAGGAAGCTCCAACAGAGGACATTCTGGGACCAGGCAGACTTGCTGGAACAGGGCGCTGTAGTGACTTCAGTCACATTCCCCCTCTGAAGCAGGACTGGTGAGCAGTGCCTAGCCTACGTGATGCTGCTGGCTGAGACCCAGTAGGCTAGCACAGCCCAGGTCCCAGTGCCTGAAGGAGACCTGGAGGGGTGGGCCCCGCATAGGCTGCCTGGTCCGTAACTCCCTGGTGCACTGCGGTGGGTGGGAACACCTAGTCAGCGCAATTCAATCAGACTGTGGCCAACAGGGAAGGAAGCTGGGCCTCCTACATATGCTTGCATATATAAGTAACAAAAAATATGGGAAGAGGGAGCAACAAGAAAGGCCCTTCAGCCCCCAATCCTGAGAAACAGGCAATAGCGGACACCACATCAATAGACATAAAGCACTATCTCCAGAGCCTCATAGACGAGTTTAGGAATGAAGTTATTAATGACCTGAAGCTAGAAATAAGCAGAATAGTTAGAGAAATGCTAAGCACCACCCAAGAAAAAACAGATGGTGGAATGGAAGAACAGAAAAAGAGGGGAGAATTGTTTGATGGAGAAAATAGAGAAAGCATAGAATATGTGAAGCAGGTTCAAAGAGATTACCAGGAAACTAAAAACTCTATCGAAAACTGGCATAACAGCTTGAAAGAAACTAAGGATAGATTATCTGAACTGGAGGCCAGATTTGTAATATGAGAGCATGAAATGAAAAACTTCTTAAAAATAACAAAGAAACAAACAGCAATAATACAAAGACTAGAAGATGATAAGAGGATCTATAACTTAAGAATTAAGAACATAAAAGAAGAAGTAGGGACACAAACAAATGAACTACAAAAGCTACTTGCAGAAATAATCCAGGAGAATTTTCCTAATTTAGCAAAAGGTAAAGATACTCAGATGTATGAAGCATTCAGGACCCCAGCCACCTACAACCCAAACAGAGCTACACCCAGGCATATAATAATCAAAATACCAGAAATCCAATATAAGAACAGAATATTAAAAGCCGTCAGAGACAAGAAACAGATCACTTACAAGGGAACACCCATCAGAATTACAGCAGACTTCTCGGCACAAACCATCAAATCACGAAGAGTGTGGGGGGAAATAATTCAAGCTTTGAAAGATAAAACCTCCAGCCAATATTGAAATATCCTGCACAACTATCCCTGAAAATTGATGGAAAAACAAGGTGCTTCCAGGATAAAGAGGAACTAGGGGAATATGCAACCACCAATCCAACTCTACAGAGAATACTGCAGGATATTCTAAAAAAGGAAAATACCAAGATTCCAGAAATAGTGGCAGAGAGGCCACAATGAATGGAGCAGAAAGCAAAATGAAGAAGACAAACTGACAACAAACGACAGAAAAAGAGCTCAACAGAAATGAGGCAGAGAAGACTGGATGATAGGAAAAGCTATTTTGGAGAAAATGACATCATAATAGGTAATGCTGATTTAGTATCATCTTGTTTTGAAGTCTCATCAAGCTTTTTCTCTTCTGTCTCCATTGGTCTTAGCATGTTGTATCTTATTGGATTTTATTATATGTGATAGTATAAACAAAAACTTTTATAGATAAGGAGATTATACAGAAACCATTGTTCATTTTCTGTTAGTTGATTCTAAATACCCTGTAATACTGTCATTCTCTTGAATGGTTTTACATTGTTTTGATATATTTGATGCTACAGTATACGAAGTTATACTCAAAGATTTCAAGGAAAGAGACAATATGGTAACTACTTTTATGTCGGGATTATCTTGTGGTAAAACACTATTTTGCTTAAATGGTTGTGTTTTTTTCTGCGCTGTTTTGTTGTTATGCCCTCTTTTATCTCAATCTCCATTTTATTATTTACTTTTCATTTTTATCCTTTTAATTAAGGGAAAAATAAACTAAAAAATAGCAGGATATATTATAGTAATCCACTTTGATTTCCTGTTAACTTGATTTGAAACTCTGTATTGCTCTCACCATCTTGTTTTGACTGATGTTCCTCTATTCTGTTTTGCTTGATAGTACCAGGTTCGAAAGTATAGGCAACAGCTGTGAAGATAGTGGGATTCATCATGACGCCCATTCTTGTTGACTATTATCTACTTTTGAAGACCTGTAATGTCTCCAATGTTTTGGTTTTGTTGGTTTCATTCTTTACTATTTTGTTCAATTTTATTATAACTGATGATATAGGCAATTCTATTAGAGATAGCAGGAGGCATTATGGTAACCATTGTTGATCACCTTGTATTATGTTTTTACATTATCTATTATGTCCACCCTTTTGATTTGACCGACTCTGTTCTGTTATGTCACATTTGGTTTTACTCTCTTCCAAAAAAAGTAATAAGAACCGTGGGAGCAATAAAACCCAAAATGTGTAATAGTCATTGTACAAAAGAGAGGAAAAGAAAGTGCTCTAAGCGATATAACTGCATGTATATTTAAGTGTATAAGACAGACAATGATATTACTGAGTTTTGTTGGATCATTGAACAGAACTGTTTGGTCTCACTGTTTGAATGTCCACTATATAAGCTTTAGTTTTGTAACTTGAACAAATATTTCTAAGATGACAATATGTAATCCATTAACTAGTGATTTCCTACTGTTTATTATTTTTCTGAAATTCTGTATAACTTGTACCCTTTTTCTGCTTTTTTTCTTTTTCTCCTTAAATAAAATGAAGAAAAAAATAAAAAATAAAAATTGTTGAATCAAGGATGGCTCTAAATTTTTGACTCCCACAACTGGAAGGATGAATTTGCCTTTAATCCAGGAGGGAAGACAGCATGCATAACAAGGTGGGAGGAGTGGGAAGATGGAGGATTGAATTTTGTACACATGAAATTTCAGATACTCATGAAATATCCAGGTCAAAATTTCAAAAGTAGACAGTTGCAGCAGTCCAGGAACAAGTCTAGGCTACACATACACAGTTGAGAGTCATGGGCATCTAGATAGTGTGTAGAGCTACAGGATCAGAGATTATCTAAGTGAGACTAAGAAGGAGAAGACAGGGATGAAGACTGTCCTAGCATGAGGTTCAAGCCAGGATGAGAAAGCAGCCAAGGTTGTGGGAAGAAAAGGTCGGTGATGTCACCCGGCTTCAGGGTGCTGGAGTTTCCTTTTAGAGGTGACTTTTAGGATTTGGCTCGAACAAAGAACTGACTGAAACAAGCATAACTAGTGGTAAAGTTTTACATTTATTAAAGAAAGGAAAAAACAGGCTCTGTAGAGCGAGTTTGGGCCAAATAAAAGCAGGAAAAAGGGAGAAAATAAAGCCACACCCTATGGCAAAAGATGGGCTACTGTGAAGACATGGTGAGCACAAAAATGCTACCATGTCTTTTTTATGTTTCCCCCATGGGCATGTATCAACAGCATGTCCAGGTCATCCTATCAACAACCTGCTTGAGTTCTCGCGAGAAGTCCCCGTGCAGGGCTTTGGGACTGGTTCTGCGCATGTGTATTGGAATTTATGACTGACTTTCTCAGCTACTTTTAGCTACGCCCCGTCTTCCTAACTCAGAGATGTGGTTGGTCACCTCAGACAAAGAACTCGTCCTTCCTTCTATCTTTTGCTTTCACTCCAGAGAAAGAAGAGGACAAGAGAAGTACATGATACTTGCTGCTTCTATACACTTGATTTTCTCAAGCAGTGTTGATATTCACAGTGTAAGCCCAAAAAGCAGATAGTTCGAGTCATAGGAGGGGAAAGGAATTAGATGGTAGAGGAAGAAATATTAGGTTAGGACCATTAAATCAAAATGGAGTAAGGGAGAAGGAGGGGACAATTCATAGAGAAGTATGTGGGTAGGTGAATGGAAGTCTCCAAATACCTGGAAGAGCAAGAGTTGTGAGAATGATTAGTGAATAAACTGCAGGAGAGAGTAAACGAGGCAGAGATTCTGAGTTATAAATCCTGGAGTGACCAGGAAATTGGGAGGAAAATGTGGCAACAGGGGAAATCAGTGGCTGCATGGCAGGACCTTTGGTGGAGCAGGGGTTTTACAGGAGAGTGGAATGGTCTAGAAGGGAAAATAGGCAGTGTGGAGGACACGTCCCTCTTGCCACGTGGCACAGCGCAGGGGTGTCCTTATAGGATGTCTTAGCCACTCTCCTGGTCACTGGGACAAAATACTCAAAACCCACAACTCAAAGGAGGAGAGGTTTATTTTGGTTCACATTTTTAGTCACAATTGGCTTGCTGGAAAGCAAGACGGCATGGTGGAAGGATCAGGAAAGCTGCCAACCTCATGGCAGCCAGGAAGCAGAGAGTCAGAAGGACATGGAGTTATTAGGTAAGGGGAGGTCAAGAGAAGAGGGCTTATTAGGAGAGAGGAGGCCACGGGGCAACGAACTTTTAGAAAAGTTGGTGAAGGGGAGAGTTTAAAACGTGTATAAAAAACAGAAATGTAAGGCAATATTGCTATCAGTCCCCAGTTCCCTCTGTGGCAGGCTGTGCCCTAACTTTGCTGTCTGTGACCTGATGCAGGAAACTGCTTGCCAGCTGTCACTGGGTGAGTGACAAGGAGGAAGCTCTGAAGATCCACTCTGGGAAGATGCCAAGGTCAGCTGGCCAGTAAGTCCAAACTGAATCATCAATCCAGGTTACTAAGCAAGTGTGGAAAGCACAGTACAAACCTAAACACAAGAGTGGAGGAATCTAGAGAGCTGGGAGAGCTATGGTGTGGTGAGCAAGCAATAGAGACTGGGAGCATTCTGGAGTCAGAGCAGTGACCTGGATTTCTTTGTGGCCATTTTATAATTCAGACTCCGTGAAATCTAGAGTGGGTGGGTGTGGTTCATTTAAAAGGGCAGGAATAGGATGAGAGGAAGACAGGGCTTTCAAAGAGGGCAACATAGTAATTACCTCACAATGACAAGCTTGAAAAGAATGAAAGGAAATTAAACAATGAAGAAAATAGAGGCTGTGCCTTTTAAATCAAGAATAGTCAATTAAACTGTTTTGTTATGCAATATCTCATTCATTAGCCATTGAATTACCTCTGCTCTATGTACCACCCCCTAAAGTTAATTTTATTCCATTATGAAGGAATAAATCAAATCCAGTGAAAGGAAATCTGGCCTCTTTACTATCTACAGGAGGAGGGGCTTGAACCAAAAGTCTTTTTGTGGTTTAATATTTTTGGTCTCAATTTAATAAAGAAGAGGAAGCCCGAGGGATAGGAAAAGAGGTCAGGTTTAATCTTTTCCACTCCAAGTACATAAATAGAATAGAAAAGAGTAGTACATAGTAGATGTACATAGTAGATGTACATAGTTATAAAGAAGATGAAATCAACCTAGAAAATTCCAAATGTTAATGGGAACACACAAACATCAAGTCTTCACAGTGCTTGTGAAAGTACAGTAATCAATTCAAAGTTTTCATTGATACTTGCTGACTATACCAGAATTTTATTATTAGGTATATGCAAAGTTAAGTAATATGCTGTTTTGCCCTCAAAACTCATTTGTTGGAGCACAATTATAATGTAGGAACACATTTATAAAATAACAAACTTACAGGTATTTCATGATCAATTAGAGGTCTCTGACCAAGTTTCTGTCTCTGCTGTCCTTGATAGTGTCTTAAAGCCCAGCTAAATACCTCTGTTGAGCACTGAGTCAGAGTAATTGTCTGTACTTTAAGGCACTCTGGGCTAGGCAAGGACACCCAGTAAAGGCCTCCTCCCTGTACTGTTTCTGTGTTATGGTGACGCCTTTAACTGTGCTCACTCTGTAAGGGCCCCTCCTCTTGTTCCCCAAGTGTTTATATATTATAATAAACAACTGCTTTGTTTCAACAAATCTGTTTAAAACTAGCCTGTCAATGCATGTATCCAATTATGTGATGTTTTCTCACTTGCTTTGTATCTCCCACTTCTAAAATCTGTATGAACTGAGCTCTCAGTAAATTCAGCACTGTTGCCTTTGTGGAATTATCCCACAATAGTCCACTGGCATAAAGACTAAACACTGCCTTCTTATCTTCTCAGTGCAGTCTTCCTTTTGGTTTGGGTTGATTTTGGCAATTTTACTGCAACACATCACTACTGGAAAACTGACATGGAAAACCATTCAATACACAGCAATAATTGCTGTAATGTCAATTTGTTCAGTGAGTTGTGAGAACCACAGCAGGAGTGTTGACTAAGGGTCATAAGGGAGATGAAATTTTTGCTCAGCTTTGAAGGATGAGGAGAAGTTTGCTGCACAGGAAGATACAGAAAAGATGCTCTGGAGAAAGAGGGTAGCATAGATACACGGAAAGAGACCTCAAATGATGGTTTTGAGAAGATGCAAATTTTTTTACTGGGGAGAAGGGCAAAAGCTTTGATTAGAAGGATAAATACTGCTCCCATGCCATGCTAAGTAGTTGTGTTTTGTAAAGAAGTCGTTGGAGGAGTTTAATCAGAGAGGAATGACTTGGCTTACTTTCTTTCTGAGAAATGACAGAATTGGAGGGGAGTGGATTGGAGGCAGGTCCAGAATGAAGGCAGAGGCAAAGCTCTTTCTTTTCAGACTGTATCTCCACTGTGTCAAGCACTTTATTTGGTACATAGTTGGTACTAGAAAAATATTTTTGAATGTATAAAAGAAAGAGAGACAAAATTTCCTAGTTGGGACAATAGATACAGGATGCTGGGAGAGCTCTTTTCTGGGATAGCTGTGCCTGTCTGCTGCTGCTTGCTGTATTAGTCATCTCAGGCCTCATAAAAGCAGTGTACCAGGTAGAAAGATCGAAAAGGAAAGGAACACCAAAGAGCTGGCCTCATGGTAGCTGAGGCACAAGAGCTTCCGAAAGGAAATAGTAGCCATCTCCATCTCACGATGCAGAGATGTCCACAAGGGACAAGATCCTTGAGTTTTGCCAGGACTGAAATATTAAGTGGCTTCAGTAGGAAGGTTTTCAGTGGGATGGTAGCAGCAGATTCCCGAGGGCAGGGGGGAGGAATAAAGGGAGAAAAAGAGGACATCAGTCAGGTAGACACTCTTTTCTCAAAAGATTTAGCTGTGAAAAATGGGAGCAAGTAGCTTGTGATAGAGGCATGATCAAAAGTGTGTGCGTGTGTGCATGTGTGTATGTGTGCGTGCTTAAAGAGTGGTAGATTTATTCACTTGAGGAAAAGCCAAATAAAGACAGAATAATAAAGATAAGGTTAGATATAGGTAATTGCGATTTTTGTATTTTTTCATTTTAATTTTGAAAATGGATCTTTAGAAAGTGGATGGATGACAGTAAGTATGTAAATAATGAAAGAGGGACGCTGGATGGAAAAGTAGGAGACCTGGGTCTGGTGTCTGCGTAGGTGCCAACCCGCTCTGTGAGCATTACCAAGCTACTGATCGGCTCTGAGCCTCACCCCTTCATCCCTTCACTTCTCACGCAAGCGAAGTTCTGTGAAATTTCTTTCATCAGTAAAATTTCTAAGTGTTGTATGTTTGGCAGAATGAACACATGAGAACAAGGCTCTTCCCAAAGTATAGTTTGCTTTGACTACAATTTAGGTTCTTCGTCTTTAGAATTTTGCTTTATTTATATTATCACTAAGAACAAAGGAGATTAGTGAGAATGAGCATATGAGACTCAAGAAGCAAAGTAGTGTGAAAGCCACATTTCTAGTGTTTAACAATCATGCTAATATTCTTGACCTGGAGACTGTGCATGTTTTCCCTGTTTTGTATATATTACCCTAGAGTATGAAATCTTAGCAGAAGGGGAACCAAAATTAAATTAGGTTCTTATCTAAAGCTCTTAGATGCCCTGGTACAAACCTCTCAAGGATAGTAAACTAATCATTTCCCTGTGGATAGTGAAATTATGGTTTGCATAATTATTTTTTCATGATTTAATTGAAAATATTAAAGATTAACCACTCAGATACCAGGGACTCTAATGCAGGATAACACATTTCCATATTTTATCTCTGCAGCACTTGCAGCTTAGAAAGTTGAAACAGAAATGTTAGTGAAAAACAGAAGTGAGCTTAGATGTGGTTTTGGGCCATTTAAGTATGTGATTGCTGGCCCACGAGTAGATGCCACTTCCAGATTTCTGTGAAGTACAGAGCCTAGGACTTGCCTATCCCTGTGGCTGACTTCCTAATTCTGCCCATTGATGTTATCCTAACCAATCTTCCAGTGCCACTCAGACATTCACACCTCCAGACCTGAGTAGCTCAGGAAGTGCTGGCTTGTTATCACCTTATGAATAGACCCTTGCACAGCTCTCTGCTGCAGCCTGAGACTCCACCTCCTAAACTGTAATTTCTGGGGACACAACTCTTCACACCTCCTGGAAACCATCCTCAGTGCCTCCTGTTCTCCTCCATGCCTGGTGTGCCATATATTACTCTGGATTTTGCCTGTTTTCTGGGTTCCTGTCCTCTTGCTGTGTTCCTTGCTCTAACTGCAGTAACAACCTCCTGCTCTGGCTACCGACTCTCTCCCTGCATACCCAGTGCTGCTGCAAAGGCTAAGTTCTGGAATGTGGCACTCAAGTCCCTTCTGGTTTGGTCCTCTAATGCCTCTGAAATCTTCTCTCATCTCTAGATTCTTGCCCACGGTGGTGATTCCTTCTTCTATTTCCTTGCTTGTGCACGCTTGTGCTGCTCTTGCCCAAGGCCTTTCCTGTCTCATGAACTACGCTGTTTTTTATGTCATTCTTGCCTTGAAGGGTGAAGTTTTCCTAGTCCAATCTCTGCTGTTACTTAGAAAAAAAATCAACCGTTTCATTGTCCTATCCCTCTTGAGGCATAGATTAGATGTTCTCCATTGTATCTGGAGGTTTAGTTTTATCTGCCTTCATAATTAGACTCTGAGCATCTTTAGGCTACATGTTATTCATCTTTGTCTTTTTTGGCTCAATAGGAAGTACTCAAGTTATGCATGCTAAATGGATCTGAATTCTTTCTCATTCTTTCCATTTTTCCCAGCTGTCACTTTATTTTCAGAAATATATTTCTAATACAATAAAGAACTCCTTTTGTTTTTCACACATATCCTAGTATTAATGCTACTAATAATGGCTTACACTTATAGGGTGCTTTCCAAAGACATGACATGAATCCTAAGAACTTTACTCATATTTTCTTTATTCCCTACATCAGCCATGTGAGGGAGGTTTTGTTGTCCTTACTTGATACACGAAGAAACTTGGTCTCAGAGATGATGCAGTTTGATGAATGCCACAAGAAACTTAGGAGCTACTGAGAAAAAATGGGTGTACTATTTCCTTGCATAGGCTATTTCCTGTTAGGAGTTACCATTTGTTGAAAATGTCTTAAAAACATACTCTCCATTAATTGTTTAAAAATATCTTAAAATTGCACAAAAATGTATGCTTTCTTTTACGTAAAAGAGACACATCACAATAAAGGTCTTTGAGCAGTGATTCTAAACCTATTGAACTACTTAGAATAAGCCATTACTCTAGTTTTGTATGTGTTCTTCCAGATCTTTCTCTGAACTTTTACATACACTGTTTACAAAAACACTGAATTAGGGTAAAAGTAAGACAGAAAAAAGAGAGAGGCCCTGAAGTGTAGCTTGGAAGTTTACACTCTCTCCTTATAGTTTTAAGGTGAGCAGTGGAGTGTTAACTCTGGCCACACGGCCAAAGCCTCTCCTGTTTTAGCTTTGTCTGCATGGTGAAGACAGATCAAAGCCACAGATTCCCTGTTCAAGAAAAGGCACAGAGATGTGGTAAGGAACAGACCTCAAAGAGATACACACTGCTTTTGCTGATGCGCTGTTGGTGAGACAAAGGCATTTCAAATTTCAATAAATATTGCCAAACAGCTTTCCATACTGGGTGTTTGCATGTATTTACATTATTGTGAATAGTACGTGAAAGTCTTTTCATATGTTCTCAGCATTACTTGATATTGTTGGATTTAAAAGTTTTTTACCAGTCAAAAAATGCCAAGAAATGACATCTCATTTTTATTAAATTTTTTTACTGGTTGTAATTCTTGCTATATATCATACTTTTATATTTTATTTTGTCTGTTAACTCTGTGTGGTTGGCTTTCTTAATTTTGGCACTAGTGACGTTTGGGGCTGGATAAACGGTTGGGACGGGTGCTGTGTATATGGAATTTTTAGTAGTATGCCCACCCTCGATTAGATGCCAGTAACATCTTTGTCTAAATTTTCAACCAAAAGTGTCTCTAGGCACTGCCAAAGGCCCTCTGGTGAGCAAAACTTCTACTTGAGAACCACTGACTTTGATGACACTTAATTCTTAGTGCAATCAAATTGATAATGTTTTTCTTAGGTTTTTGCATCTTACTTAAGAAAGCCTTTCTTAAACCTGATTAATAATGGTGTCGTTTTTTTCTAATAATTTAAGACTTAAAGGATTTATGTCTCTAATGCTCTAGAATTTATCGTGGTGTAAAATGGGAAGCGAGACTGTGGAAGACCCTGCTTGTGTCTCATCCCCCAGCTGTTGGCTATGTTTAGTTCCCTGTCTTGGCTTTGCTTCCTGAGCTGAGTTACCCTGAAAATGGCTCAGACTGGTCCTGGGCTGTTGTAAAGTCATGACACTCAGTGCCATAGTCTGAGGACGCCTTAGTGATGAAGAGGGCTGGCCACACCTGCAGGTGGGGACACATGGCAACTCTGAGTTTCTAGTGGCTTCCTGGAATGGCCAGGAAGTGTGAGGATGCTACAGCTCCAGCAGGTGCACCTCTATCACTAACAGGAGGAGAGGAAGGAACAAGCAGGCCTCTAAATGGTCTGCCTCTCTTCCTCCCTGTGTTCCAAGATGCAGTGGTTTCACATGGCTCCGCGTGTGACAAGGCAATGAGCTGGCTGCTGGGAGCTGCACCAGCTCTGTAACTCACTCCCTGCATCTTTGCTCCCTTCTTGCCACAGTGGAGTGCCAGCCTCAGGCTCTTCCTCGGGCCTGCTCTACAATTAAAAATGCTCATTAACATGTAGCCCCTGTGATAATCTAAAACCTTTTATTGAATTGACTGCTTATATTTCACCCTGGGGATGATTTTGTCTGTGAATAACAAAAATTGCACCTGCAAGTAGCAGGCCTCAAGCTAGGTTAAGGTGAGCGAGAGACTCACATTGGGTGCAAATTGGATTAGGGGCCAATAGCAAATGTATCGATAAGGTAGACATTTAATGCAATACTTTAAAAAAATAAACGAACAGATTCTCAGAAGAAGAAATACAAACAGCTAGTTTCTGCCCATTAGAGAAATGCAAATTAAAACAGCATGGAGATTCTATCTTATTCTAGAAAGAATAACATTGAATAATCAACAACAAATCAAATAACAAATGCTAGCAAGACTGTAGGGAAAAAGGAATCCTGTTACATTGTTGAGAATGTAAACTAGTAGAATGAGTTTGGAAATCATTATAGATATTCCTCAAAAAAAAAAAAACTAGAAATTTTATTTGGCTTAGCTGTTCCTTTTCTTGGTATCTTCTCCAAAGAGTTAAAAGCATAATACTTCAGTGATATATGCATGCTCAGGTTTATAGCAGCCCAGCTCATAATATCTAAATCTTGGAAGCAGCGTATCTGTCCATCAGCAGATGAATAGATAAAGAAAATGTTATATTTACATACAGTGGAGTACTAGTACTGCCCTAAAGAATGATAAACTTGAATCATTTATAAGAAAATAGATGCATCTTGAGACCATAATGTTAAATGAAATAATTCAGACTCACAAGCTTGAAGATCATATGGTTTCTCCTAAGTGATAAACCAGAATATAAATAAAGAGAAAAAAAATCAAAGAGAGATAATAGGAAATAGGGAGATAGATCTTTTGCAAATGGGAAGGGCACCAAGAAACAGAGGAAGGGAGGACAGAGGGCAGTGGAAGGGGCTGAAATAAAAACTGAGATGGTATATGCATGCACCAACTCCCCACAAAGAATGGTATCTTGTGTAATAAAAATATGTACTACTAAAAAATAAACAAGAAATAAATACAAGTAGTTCATGATGAGTAAAACAGCAAAATTTTAAATGAAGACAGAATTCTATCCCATACTCACTCAAACTCGTCTCATTCAATTCATCCTAATCCTGGCCTTGCAAAGGAGCTTAACCAGTAAGGAATTACTCTATTGCACAACAAGAAATGCACAAAAAGAAAAGGGTAGGCACAAGGTATTTTCCTATCATTAGCTCAGTGATGCCATCAAGGACAAAATTCTCTACATCTTCTGTCCTGCCAGCCCTGTGGGGCTGCAACTTTTCAGGAGCAATTCTGGGACTCACATCTAGAGGTGACTGCAAACAGAGGCTCTGCATCTCATTTTAAGAATGAAGATTTTTCTTAGAGATACTTAGTAAACTTTCCATCACAGCTTATGAAAAAAGTGGATCACTTGCTTACCCTCCCCTGATCCTGGCAAGGGTAATGGGGCTCCTTTGATTTATCTACCATAATTCATTTGTCCTTGCCCTGAGTGGACACCGGGCAGGGACAGCTACATAATTTATAGTAATTGAGTAATGAAATGCAGAGCTGTTTTCTGAAGAATTATTAAAAATTTTGACAGTGACATCAGTGCTTTAAATCAAATATGGGGACCTCAGCATGGGTCTCAGTGTGACTGCAAAAGTGATATACTCGTGAAGCTGGCTCTGACATGGCGTTCTTCCTTGATTAAACAGGGTTTATTAAGAGGGAGAAAGTGGATGTGAAGATATTTGTTATTTCCTATTGACTGAAGATGCGTGTCCATCCTATATCAAACCCTTATGCATTCATGAGGCTGCTTCAGGATTCTCTTTTCTTTGATATGATTTATTTATTTACTCTTGGGCTTATACTATACTTTTCTAATTGCCTGCTCATGTACTGACTTTTTTGATAGGTTTATTAATGTTTGAATTATTCTTGTACTTTTGGGATACAGTGTACCTGATTTTGGTATTTTAAAAACACTTGGAATTCACATTGCTACTATATTTATATAGAGTTTTTACATTGGGCTCATAAATGAGGTTAACTGATAATTTTCTTAAATTGCTTCTGTCTAATTTATTACCATTGTTATGCTAGATCTACAAAGTCCTTTGGATAGGTTCCCATGGATTTGTGTTTTGGAATGGTTTGTTTGTATGAAATAGAAATTGCTCATTACTTGAAGTTTGATGTAGCTTAGTAAGAATCCATTTTTAGTTTGCTATCTGTATTAGAAGTACAGTTTTGATTATTACTTCATTTTATTCAATGACTGTTGCTATTGGTACAGGTGTTATATGAGAAGAAAAGCTAATTTTAGTGACTTATGTTTTATTACAAAAGACTCATTCCATTAGGCTTTTACATATTAGTATAAAGTATTCTTAGTATTTTCTCATAATTAAAAATTTATGTATTTATTATATTGTCTTACTTGTTAATTATTGTCCTCTCCTCTCTTTTGATCTTGAAAAAAAATTAAATACTATGCTGTCATTTAAAAGAACCTGCTTTTCTCTTCAGCTGTCTCTACTACGTCTGATGTTCCAGTAATTAATTTTGGCTGTATCCTTATTTGTTTAGATGGTATTTGAATTTTGTTTCAGTGATCTTTTTCTAACTTTTTAATACTTGATTATGTTTTTATCTCTTTTGTTTTCTTGTGAATCTGAGAGGGCTTTTATCTTTTTAATTTCTGATTTTATTGTATTATGGCCAGTGAAAGAAAATCTTTTGGAATTTCTTGAGACTTTCTTTGCGACCTAGAACAATGACACGTTTTTGTGTTCATGAGCATTCTCTGCTTGTTCAGTATGGAGTTATATACATATGCCCATAGAGTTGTTATCATTTATGTTGTTTTTCCACATTTTATTACTAACTCTGAATATACATGTATATATATGCACATGCCCCATTATTATTTTAGAATATTTGTCCTTGAATTCTTTTTTTTTAAATGCCTTAAGACCACACATATTGTCTTTTACATCAGGTATTTTCTTTTATATCATCTTTGTGACTTTTTTGCAAAAGCCAATCAAAATGAACAAGTGTAAGTGATACAAGACTTCCAAACAAGAGAGTAGGAAGTTAACAATGGCTGCCACCTTCAGAAGGAGATCCCCCCATAGATGCTACATCATGTATTGTTATCCTCTGAATAGATGATCAGATTACTGGCTTTCAACCTGCAAAGTGAGTGAAACACTAAACACTACAAGCATTAAATTGTATTTTACCTCAATAGCTGTCATCGCAGCCATCTAGTTGCTTACAGTGGTTGGGGGGCAGTTTGGCTCCTCTTGTCTCTAGCTGGCATCTGGCTCTCCTTCCCTAGTGGTCCATGCATGGCTCCGACTTGCAGGGAGGGTTTGCTTCTTGTTGACTTCTTGTTCTCTTCCCCTGCAGTCCATGAATCTCTCCTATTCATTTCAAGAGAGAAACAAGTATTATGTCCTTAAGGCTATGGTAACAGCTTTCCTGCCCACACTCACCACTTGGTGAATACCAAGTTGTGTTCTGGACAAATAAAACAAAATAAAAAACCAAAAACCCAGTAACCTTCACATGAATTAATTAGTTAATTTTCTTTTTAGTATCTAGTTTAGCTTCTCAGAAAGAGATAGACTTTTGAGGATATGAAGGGGAAAATGGAAACTTAATTTTATGATTTTGGGTATCCTTGAGGGGAGACAGCACTGGGATAGATTCTGGACCACCAGAGAAAATAAGATACAATAGCACCTGGAGTTTTGGGAAGGGAGATGTTATAGTCAGAGGGTGCAAGGAGAACAATTACATATAAGACACATAATTTATAGTATTATTTATAATGGTCACCCATGGGGTCAATTATAAAGAAAGTGCAGAAAATCTGTCCACAACACTAAAGACCTAGAAAATCTAGCTAAGAGCCTGGATATCATGGCAATAGCCTGCATGAGTTCAGCTGAAAACCTAGAGCTCATGACAGTACCTCTCATGAATCCAACTGGAGGCCTAGAGCCTATGAAAACAACTCATGCAAGTCTGTTTCATGGATCTGTGCTGAATGGGCCCAAAGGTGAGGGGTGGAAGCTAGAAAGTCTATGTCAGCAGGCTGAAGGATCTGAGGGCTGAGAGTTTTGTACTGGAGCCAAAAAGCAATGCTCAAAATAAGGACCAGCGCCCCCCTGAAAAAGTACCACAGCCATCCTCAGTGACAATGAGGTCCTAAGCTCCTCGGATGATGAGAACAGCCAAGTTCATATCAGGAAGCCAGTGTAACAAACTTCTTCTAGAGATTAAACAGCACATATTTTCCCCTTCAGAGCCAGGAAGTGATGATCAAAGTAAGGACCAAGGCTCCTCCAAAGTGAACCACAGCCATCCTCAGCAACAAAGTCCCTAGCTCCTCTGATGATAACAGCTGAGTTCATATCGGGAGCCAGCATGACAAGCTCTTCTAGGAGAACCAACAGCTCCAAACAATACTTGGGAGAATCCAAACACTACTCTTCCTTTTCCAAGTCTCCTTTTTATGCTGGCAACAGTCCTCAGATGCACCATCCAAGTTCAGGACCAAGATGATTCAGTTCAGCTGGTATTTATGTTGACCACCAGTTACCAGTCCACTACAGCAGGCCAGATGCCATTAGAAGGGAGAAAGTGAGAGGGAAGCACAAGAGAAGGCGGACGAGCATTGACTGCTGAAAATTTTGTAGGGCCTGCCCTGTTCTCTCCATCTGCAGCGACCCTTTGATGAGACCCACTTCCAGACAAGTCTAAGCTTTCTCCTAGCCTTCCAGATGTGCCCAGTCTCTTCTATTCTATTGTGCTTTTCCATCTTTGATGGAACGTGGAGGTGATCAGCTCAACTGAAACATGAAAACCTCAACTGTTTTGCTACCCATGGAGCAGCCCCATCCAGCTCTGGAGGGCCCGTTTTGGTCCATGAAACACAGAGTTGGGCTGGACATCTGTAGGTTTCCATTTGGGGGTCATGAGACCCTGACAATTACTTTTATAGTATAAATTAAGTGTTTTCACTTATTAAACTAACACAGAGCCTGGCCGTAGCTGCAGTGTTTCTTTGTCTCTGAAAGGATGTACTTTGTTACTGATAGCTTCTGTTCCATTCATGTTGTCTAGGGGAAAGTCTATGAAACATTTCACTTTTCTGGTCCTATTCTCGGTCTGATGTTCGGCTTTTTCTTCACCATGTGTGCGGTTGTGCATGTTCATGCTTGTGTGTGTGTGTGTGTGTGTGTGTGTGTGTGTGTGTGTGTGTGTGCGTTTCTGTCTTTGAAGTTGAGCACATGGGTCAACTAGGGCTCTCCCCTATTAGTCCACAGGACAGGCTTATTTTGATCTGCTTTTGCTGTTTATCATGTGGCCTGACCTACTAAAGGTGGTCTCTAGTTGTGTAGCCTGGAGTGAGGGATATGTGCTGGTGAGCTTATTTTAAATTCCATTGTAGCTACACAAGTAAATCATATACTTAAACCCAGTTATATTTGTGACAAAGCTGTCTGACCCATTTTCTCTCCTCAATGGCTCTGAACTATTGACCCTGAAGTTTCAGCAAACAATGGAATTTGTTCCCAAGAAAAGAAGGACATAAAGAATTTCCTTTATAGCAAACTGTATATTTGTTCAACTGTTCATTAATTGTATACTAGGGGGGTGTTATGGTGCTGGGTGTGGGATATAATGTGGCTATCAAACCCAGCATCATGGAGATAAATGTGTGTAAATGTCCATGTCTGTGTGTGACAGTAAGGAAGAAGCTGGTAACAGATACTTTTCCAAGTAATTTATTACAAATATTAAAGAATTTTACCATGAAAGAAAAGTGCTGTAAGAGTCACTGTTGCTACTCATCCCAATCAACTTGCCTTTCAAAATCTCCCACAGAGCATTTTCTACAAGGCATTCCCAAACCCATATCCCCAAGGCAACGTAAGTCCTAGCAATATCATTCTGTGCCCACACTGGAAGTATGCAAATTAAGCTCATAGTAATTGTGGGTTATAGAAGGATCTTTAATTAGAGATGTTAAAATGCCAAATTAAGAGGCAGGGGAACTGCCAAAAATATCGAAGGGGGAATTGAATCAAGGAAATAATTGCTTAATAACCCTATACTTTTCTATTCTTTTAAGAATATGAACAGAAACAGTCCTGTTGGGTCCCTCTTGGATATCAGGGCGGTTATGAAACTGCTTCAAAGCTTGTGGGTGTATAAAGAGAAAGACTAGAGAAATCCTCCTGTTCTTGTATCATTCCATTATTCCTATCCATTATAGATTTGGTTAAAAATAACTTAATCTTGGCGTTAAATCTATTATTTATTTCTTCATATAAACTGCAAGTTTTTAGAGACAATCCCTTTCCAAATCCTAGAGAAGATAAATAACATTGGGACAGTAGGGATCTGAGTTGAGGAACTGAGGAAGTGATGATTAGTATTTGTTCAGCACTGCACTGGCCAGTTTTCATGATTCATCTGATAAGTATGTTTTGAGATGAGTACTATTATTATTCCACTGGATTTAGTGAAACTACAAGGTTTGCTTAAGGTTGTGACCCGCTGCACCCTGGACTCCCACGCCAACACCCTCCCTGTTAGTAACTGACAGAATCAGGATCAGAACCCAGGATGTTCTGATCCCAAACTCTGTGTTTAAGTCTCGTGGATTACTTCTCTGGGAACATTAGGGCGGTTGTGAAGGGAAAACTAGGCTAGTGTGAGAAGAAAATGGACCAAAAATGATGTTAATCTATGCAGCCCCAGTTTATTGGCCACTTACTCCTTGCAAGTAATATTAGAAGAAAAGTAATTTACTCTCTACAACACATAAGTTCTAAGTTAAACCCCTGTAATGAAAGCTAGATTAACAAGAAAAAACAAATACTCCCCCAACCAGAAGTTTATTAACATATGTGTAATATATGCAAGAGTACTTTCTGAGTACAGAAATGAATAAAAGTCTTGGTTAGATCCTGAGTTTATATAGTATTTTAATAGAGGAACAACAACATTTAAAGAAGAGACAGACAAAGAATCTTGGTTTCTAAGGGGGAAGCAGATTGTAGGAAGGAAAATTAATGGGGAAAAATGGCCATGCAGGCTGGTGAGTAAAATTTATGTAGATCCTCAAGTGCTACCTCTATGTTGCCAACATTCTAAAGATTTTCCTGGTGATTATTTTGGTCCTTCTGTCCTTCTTGGCAGAGAAGTAGGAAGGGACAACCTTATAAATTTATGCCCTGCTTTTAGGAAAATAGCAGGAGAGCTTTTCTTGTGTTTGCTTCTCAGTTGCTTTCATTTCAAAATATTCATTTTGTCTAAATGGCATATTTTGGGGAGGTATGTTCTTGTCTCCTACCAAGTCATATTATATGTCAATCATTAACTGTCTCCACAATTCCAGAAGGAGGGCCATATGATCCCATTGTAAAGATGAACAATACACTGGGAGAGGCCCTCTGATATACTTGAAGACATGCATCTTCACAGTCCAGAAGGCACCCTGGTTACTGGGCAAAATGGCATCACCTGACTTCTTTGTTAGCAGGGCATTGACTGCTCGTGCTGTTTAGAGAAGGACATGCTTAGAGTCCTGAAGTGGTTTCAGCTTTATGATTCTGGCATCAGCTGTCTTGGGAGGCAGCTGAGACTGAAGAATGACAATTCTTATTTTCCTACTCTTAATTTGATATATATTTATTAAAGTTCAATTTGCATATCTTTCCTGGGGAGGTAAGCCCATTGCTAGAACTCAGTTTACACAGGTAGCCCCGGATCCTGAAGGGTGGGGTGAGGAGGAGCTGTGGAAGGAGCCTGCACTGGAGTTACAGGCTGTTTCTTGGCCTGTCTTGGAGTGGCCCTTGGCTCCTTCCCGAGAACAGTATGACAATCTCCAGGTTGCTTAGTGATTCTGTCCGAGTCACTGAAAGAACCTCATGGAGGTATTAGTGACTTTTTCTGGCTCTTAAAAATACAACAACATCCCAGGGAGAAATATTCTGTGCTCTGGCAGATTTTTATGGAGACTAAGCCTGAAGCCCCGAGTCTCAGGAGATTGTTGCTAGGGATAGGCTTCTATTACTGTGTGGTTATGCCAGAGCCTAATCTTCCCAGGTGCTCTGCCTGTGACCTCCATTTCTTTTTCCTAGACTCCTGAGAAAACCCCCAGTGTACTTGTCATGCTTCTCCAGTCCCAGGAAAAGAATCAGGTCTCCAAATTTTGCTTGTCATACAAAATAAACTAAATGCCAAGAGTAAGACTGGGCCATTGTTGCAGATTTGGCGTTTTAATTAATGGTGCTTTCTGCAGAGGGAATTAGGCATGCTAATAAGACGTTCAGTGAAACATAAGCCAGTCTGACTGATGAGAAAGGGTTTTGCTGACAACTTCATTAAACATATATGAAGAAGCCAGTCAAGCATTTCTGCAGAAAGGAAATCCAGGAGGCAGTGGGCAGGAAATAGTAGGAACACCAGGAGGGCTCGGAGATACATGAACATGAAAAGCATAGTTTGGAGGGCGAGAATAATTGGCTCTGCATTGAATGTGTGCCACTACAGAGAATGAACGAGGCTTTATTTATTCATTCATTCAAAATATTTACTGAGCCACTTTCCCATCCCAGATGCGTAGACAAGTGTGACAGGAAAGGCATGAACAGTCTGCCTTGCCTCCTGCTCCTTACAAGTCTAAGGGGCTAACATTAACTAGGAACTTCTAGACAACCATATATATACTAGTGGACAGTTTGAACAAATTATTTACTAATATTTTAAAAATCTCTACTTTTGACATGTAAGTTGAAAGTGTATAAAGCTAAATCTACACCTTATTAAAAATGATAGAGCAAATCCTGTATAGTCATGTTTCACTTTAAGAAACAGAATATTATTGAAACTTAGAAGCCTCCTGAGAAATCTTCCCAATTTCATTTACTTCCTAGCCCTCAACCAAAGGTACCTACCCGAAATTTGTGTTAACTATTCTTTTTCTGTGGCTCTTTTCCTTTTGTATGTTTCTCTGATACAATTTGGAAATTTGAAAAAAACCTAACTGAATCTAAAGATTATTTTATTAACTTCATTACTATATTCATTTCATTAACTTCATTGTTATACTTCAATATATTAACTTCATTCTTATATTATATTTAAGAATGTAACATATCTTTTAATTTACATAGGTCTCTCACAAAATCTTCCAAAAAAGCTTTATGTTTTATTCTATGACCTTTTTTTTCTGTGACAGCTTTTTAGTTTCCCCCTAGCTAAATATATCTTTAAAAGACTTTTAAAAAAAAGATTTAAGTATGCTTAGATGTATTTTTTAAAAAGTTATGATTTTGTAGAATGATACAGTCCACATTTTGTATGGATTTTATGAATAGCAGTGCTAAACTCTGTTATTTACCCTTAATACTTTGTAGCTTTTTTTTTCTTTTCTTTTCTTTCTTTCTTTCTTTCTTTTTTTTTTTTTTTGAGACAGGGTCTCACTATGTAGTCTAGGCTGGCCTTGAATTCACCATTTAGTCTAGGCTGGCCTTGAATTGGGCTTGTGGTGACCCTCTTGCCTCAGCCTCCTGAGTGTTGGGGTTTCAGATGTATGCCACCATATCTGGCTACTTTATAGCTTTTAAAACTTGATATGTGGATTATCATATAATTTGCAAGTAGTGATATAGTTCTCCATTTTAAATCTTTACTTCATTTTTTGTTATAACATTTTCTTGTTTTATTGCATAGACTAAGATTCCTAGTACCATGTTTATAGAGGTAATTGTAGGTGGGAGCCTGTGTTTGGTACTCAGCAATGCCTGACAGTTAAGTACTGAAACACACCTTTTATGTGTGACATTTGCTGTTGGTTTTTTGGGGCATGTCATTTAATGAATTGGATAATTTCTGTTTCTAGTTTGCTAAGAGGTTTCTTTTAAAATCATGAATGGATATTCAATTAAATTTTTTTCTTGGATTAATAGAAATAATTATTTACATTCATTGAGGCTTAAGTTTAAATCAAAATTTCATTTCTGAGAATGAAAATCAACTTTGTTATGTTGCATTATCATTTTATGATTTAGGATCCAGGATACTAATACTTCCCTTAGAATATTTATATTTGGGTTTCTGAGTCAGGCCTGACTTAGGTGACAAATTTCCTTCCTGGTGATGTCTGTGGTTTGAGTATGGAATATGGTAACATCATAATTTGGTTTGTGGAATTTTTTTTGTTGTTCTCTGGAAGAGTTTATATGGATTATAATTACATTTTTTCTGAATGTTTGTTAGAATTTACCATAAAACTCATTATGTTTAATCATCTTTGTGGGATGAATTTAAAATGTTGATTAGATGTTGGAACTTACGGTGCTGGGACACCAAGCAACCAGCTCGCCTTCCTGGTAAGAGGCTGTGGCTTAGGCAAACGGCAGCTGCTCCAGGGCAAGAACCAGCAGTGTCTCCAGAGATTGGAATTTAGGGCACTGGGACACCAAGCAACCAGCTCTCCTCCCTGGTAAGCAGCCATGAGCCTACCTGCATGTGGGCTGAGAATCAAACATCCCATCCTCCTCCCATTAGCAAATAAGGGAGGTTTCCTTCTACCATCTCTTTGAAGGCAAATATTTTTATCACTGTTTTGCTTTGTTCTGATTAATCATATTACTCTATTCAATATTCTGTTTTGATAAGTTCTATAATGTTCTGTATTTCATTTGATTTTGCTATACCTAATTGATAGAACAACTATTGTGAAGATAACGAGATATACTGTGGTACCTATTACTGTTATCCCGGTAACCTGCTGTGAATTTCTGTACCAATTTCACTACACTGTGTCAATTAGCTTTGTTCCATCTTGTTCTGTTGTTTTTTAGTACCTTCAAAAGAATAAAAAAATTTGAAAATGTTTATTAAATTTATTAATGGTTATAAAGATATTAAGAAATTCTAATTCCTCAGTTATTGCAATAGGGATTCTTGTTCAAATTCACAAAATGTTACTTATAGTATCCTCTTAGCATCTGTATATTTCCTGTCTTGGGCCTGAAATCAGCAGTTTCCTTTGGTGGGGCATAGTATTTGGAGGCTATAGACAGAGTGTTAAGTGCTTATTGATACTAAAATATTATTTTCAACATTATTCACTTTCTTGTCACTGGAACAAAATGCTTGGCATCTACAGTGTAAAGGAGGAGACATTTGTTTGGGTTCAGTTAGCTGTCTTCAAGGCAAAAGGCATGGTGGAACAAAGATGCTTAGTTCATGGTGACCTGGAAGAAGATAAGAACACTGCCATAGAGGGGCCTGGGACCATATCTAGTACCCAAGGTCGCATTTCCATGACCCATCCAAATACCCATAAGTGTTATTTACCAATATGGTGGGTATTTCTTGCTACAAGTAAGTTGCATATTGTGATTAATGGCATTTAGGTAATTTCTGTGACCCCGCTAAGAAAAAATGTGCTTTTGAAAACAACAAAATATGAGTTTAAAACTGATATTTTCAATTCCAATTTAATACCTAAGGTTATTACTTCTTTAACTTTTTAAACGTCTTACTTTGATAATTTTGGCTTCTAATAGTATTAAGATAAATCTTTATTTTGTTGTAAAGAATATATTAGTAAAAAATAGTAACAGCAGTATTATGCTAACAATAAGACTACTGAATGAGGTTGGAGATGTTTTTCAAATATTTGTTCATAAACTATGTTCCACTAAATTATTACATTCAAAAAACTATGTACTCTAAAATCACTCTAAGAAATACTTTTTTGGTATTATATAAGTAATTTGATCTTCAGTTAAGTTTATTTGCTTTGGTTTATGTTCAGTTTGTAGGCATTGTGTAATCTGGACTGCATAGAGTTCAAGGCCAGTCTGGACTACATAGTGAAACCCTGTTTAAAAAAAAAATAAACCATGTAATCAGATATGCCTTGTTTTCAACATTGTTCTTTCCTCCTCCTAAAAATCAGCTGCTTTGAAAAAGTTTTTTTACTGTTCTTTCTCTGTAAACATGAGAAAAAGCATAAGTGTATATGTCTGTGTATGTATATATGTGTATGTACCAGGGTGTGTATAGATATATGTAAACTGAGTTTAAGAAAATGTCCTAAACCACAGACACAGCACATCTTTAGTCCTATCTATTTTTCCAATAAAATAATCTATGAATTGTCATGTGGCTAATTCACCTTCTACTCTAGACACCTTAATTCATATGAAGGTGTTGTTTTTCCTTTTTCTATACGCTTGACTGAATTTTTGCCCCAAAGCTGAATTAATGGGCTTTTGCTGTGCCAAAACTCCCTTCATGCAATATTTTATTATTTGGAGTTGAGAAGCAGTTGCATTTTGGCCTTGCATAAGACTCTCTTCTCTTTCCCTCCTTTCTGCAAACCAACCAAGACTCCGAACTCATATCACTTGTCTAGCTCCTTGTTTAAACCAATTGTAAGTATTGTTTGTTTTCTAAACTCTGCCAGGATTTTTTTTCCAGTTCATTAGATGTATGAACTGCCTTCCGGGCTGCTATCATGGTAGTACTTCCTACTGTATAAAATGCATTATCATTTTAGTCTCTCATTATTGTTTGCCTACTGCTAACCAGTAGACCACTAAACCAGTGTTACACTCTGAAGGTTTTTGGTTATATCAAAATTCTACTTCTGGTACCAAGTTTTGTACCTTCCAATATAAGCCTGGGTTATACTTCAGGACAGAATGATTTCAAAACTTCAGTGGCTTAACACATTATTGCGTTACAAGTTCACTGTAGGTATGCAAAGGCCCTGCACATCACCATTCCCTGACAAAGACTACCATGTTCATAATGGTGAGGAAAAGATTGTGGTGCTGGTCATCTGTCTGAACACTAGTGGACCTATTCATCCTGCCTTGGTCTGTAATGTCAGAAGCTAACTCTACCAGCCTTATTCTATGGGTTCCTATGGCAGCTGGATTCTCATGGGTTTGCCAGTGGGAGACACTGATAGAAAATTATTGTCAATTTCCAAGATTTGAGTAGGTGGATACAATGTAATACTGTTGGTCTTCTCATCTCAAGTGCTGTGTTTGCACCATGACTTGAAGTTACCAGGGAATTCTTTTAGTGTCACCAGTTGTTTTCAGGTAGATTTCTCAGGTTTCTACTTGGGTAGGGTTTTCTTTTGGTAGTTTTAAAAAAATTGTTCTATTTGAGGTTCTGGATGAGTTTTGGATAACTTTACAACACTGCCATCAGTCTTTTTCATGATGTTCCTGGGGCTACTTTAAATTTATACCTGAGAGTTTGAACCAGAGAGTTGGTGTGAATTTAGACTCGGAGTCCCAGAAGAGCCCTCTGTGACTATGAGATCTCAAAGGGTTATAAGTTTTCCCCTTGTAACCAGCATTGATTGAAGGCAGAGAGACATTTATTATCACGATTGTGCATGAGTATAGTGTTTTGAGAGTTCAGCTTCATGAAAGAGTGTCTCAGTTAATTTCTAATTACTGGGACAAAATGCCTGATACCCACAAGTTAGTCCATAGTTTCATGGCTCCAGGGCAAGAGCAGCATGGCAGAGGGGTGTCCCAGAGGAGAAATAGTCCATAGAGAGGCAGGCAGGAAGCAACCTGCAGATAGCTTCCTTTTCCTTTTTCATTCCATTAAGGCTACAATCCTACTGGTTGGTGCAACTTACACCCAGAGTGGGCCTTCCCATTATCCACTCCCAGAACTATGCTAAACCAATCAGTGGATTTCACATCCATAATCCAGTACCACATACTCACGATCCATTTGCCTTTCCAAAGCCCCACCTGTGAGTGCATGAGGCTTTGGGAAGGGAATATCTAGATGTAAGTGTGGTGGTCCGCTTCCCGAGGTATGAAGGAGCCAGAGAAAATAATTTGGAAAGAAAAAATTATTTATTAAAGCACAGGCCTGGCGATGTAGCCTCCAGTAGCCAATATGGAAGACTGCGTGCCTAACAGCTAAAGGGCAGGGTTTTTATCCCGTAAAACTGCAAACAGCTGCTGGTCTCACAGTGCAGGGGGGTGTGGGGGTTCCAGGCGCACTACAGAACAAGAACATGGTGGTTACATTTCTTGGGAAGAGCAAGGTTCAGGTGGGCTAACAAGCAAGTTTAGATTAGGCAAACATCCTCTGGGGAAGGCACATCCTGCAAACAAGCAAGTTTAGATTAGGAAGACATCCTGTTCTGCTCTTAGAGTTACCTTTGATCTTTCTCTTGCCTCCGACGAGACTTATGACTTTTTTTTTTAATATATAGGTTACAACAGTAAGCCATACCTTGGGGTATCCCTCTTGATACCCTGTTTTTGGGAGTATCTGGGATTTACCTTTCCTGCCTGGGCACTATGCAGGTTTACTAGATGTGTCTCTAGGGTTCTGTATAGACCCTGCAGGGTTTGGCACTAGCTTACCATTCATTCACGACCTTATATCATTTTTTAATTCTATGCATTCCTTTGTAGTATCTTAGTGAGCAGGTAAATTTATTTCTTTCTTTTCTTTTTTTTTTGATACTGGGGATCGAACTCACGACCTCACGCTTGCCAGCCAGGTTTGCCACTGAGCTAAATCCTCTGCTCAGTATTTTTGAAAACTCCATTTTATTTTACATTTTAGTTTATTAGATTGAAAGCATTGTTCAAGGTAGCTAGTTTGTCTATAATGTCAGCAGAAAGCCTGCTTGTAGTCTTTACTTTTGTTCTTTGCACAGCACAGGAAACAAAATTCACTGGAAAAATAATTCTTATTTTAAAGTACTATAACTAGACTAAAAGGACATGGAAAATAGAAAATATACTTAGTTGTGGATAACTAGGTTAGTACTGATTATTAGCTAGCAATGAGGTAATTTGATTTGTTTTCCTACTTGTCATTTGTCTGGAATTTCCCAGGTCCTTCTGGCTGTTGGGAGATAGGAGTATACATTTAATGAATTTGAATAGAATTGTTTTAAGACGTAGTCTCAAATTCAAAAGGGAAATAATCATTACATACAATAAAGCTGAAAATGTTTGAAAGATGGGGAGGAGACTTTAGGTTTTCAAATTTAACAAATAAAATGGAAATGTTTTAGCACACATATATCTCAAGCAATGTTTGAGATATAATTATATTAAAGTGTTATCTGGTATTAAATTGAATGGAGAATCCTTTATTTTTAGATGACAGTCCTATTTGAATTTTTCCTAGCCATCTCTTGCTCTTCTTTTCTGTTTCCCCCAAATTCTTGCTCTGTCTATCCATCTTTCATGGATATTCCTTTCATTTTGTACTTGGTCAGCCTGAAGTGAAGTTTATTTTTCTGATTAATGTCATAGACTGTTACATAGAGATGTGAAGGTCAATGTCAGTTTGTATGACCCTGAAGCAGAGCCCCAAAATCAACAATAGTGTATTAGCTTTGGGCATTCTTCAAGTTCAACAGCCATGCCCACACATGTTGGAATTTCTCCACACACATCCATGTCTTCCCTGGTCTCTTCTTTGATCTCCTCCCTTAACTTTGATCTCCTCCCTTACTCTGTTCTCAGACTCCTTCCAGTTCTTCTGCCAAAACTTCTTAGAGCAGTTTAATTCTCTTTATTTGGTCCTGGCCTATTTGATGTCTCTTTACATAATTAAAAGCTAATGAAGATGTTATAAATAAAAGATCATTGTTTCTTAGAACAGTTCTGATACCTGGTTTTTCAACGAGGATCTTTTTCAACCTTCTTTTCTTCTCTCACACGATCTTTAGTGATTATAGAGGCGAGCATGAAAGAAGAGGGAGGAAAGAAAAGTCTTCCATGGCTGTATTAATACTAAGCTTTGTTGAAAGGAATCAGAACGGCAAGTGTTTTGAAATGTTAGCTTTCATTTTAAAGCGATATAAAATTTTATGTATCTATGGCATATAACATAAGTTGAAGAAATTTAGCTTTCCTGGTAGAAAAATTATTCAAAGGCATTTAAAGCATCAGTGAATCCAGCAAGTTGTAGTCATAATTTTATTCTAGCTGGTACCAGAACAGTAGTTGTGCGCACAACATATGCAATAAAATTATACAGTTGTTTTTATGTTGTGAAGATTTATACTTAAATTGCATGTTTTCACAATATTATATTACTAAAACATCATTTATTTAGTCATAGAATTGATAAATTAATATTATAGCATCATAAATACTCTAGTACTTATTTATTACTTATTATTGCTATCAAGTTATATTTGCTTTTTAGACGATCACAATTGCATATTTAAACATTAATTTCTTTAATACATAATACAGAGTAATGGAAGCAAATTGGTGCTTTTAGATGAAAGTGGCCTTGCTATATGTCTCTGATGTTGTATTAAGTGCATATCTGGAAGCAAATGGAGCTTCTCCAAATAAATACAGATGCCCCTGCTCTTGGCCTCTGTAGTGTGCTTCAACACTGTTGCTGTGTTCTGTGTTGGGTTAGGGTTGCAAGGGTACTATTTCCACACTAGTGGGTTGCATGCCTCTTTCAGTGCTCCCAAAGTGGATTTTGTACTTCCACATGGATCTATGTTTATTGGGGGGTCTTTGTTTTCTTTCTTTTTGGCATGGTGCTGGTGCTGGAGACTGTTAAACACAGAGGCTTCACAATAAGCTACATTTCCAGTCCTTTTTTTATTTTTGTTTTTTCATTTTGAGATAAGATTTCACTAGATTGCCTGTGATGAGTTAAATCTTGCAATCATCCTGCCTCCACCTCCCAGAGTGCTGGGATTACAGGTATGTGTCACCATATCTAGTTGTAGATCTTTATTCTTAATTGACATGGATAAATATCTTCTGAAAAAGAGAGGAATTTTTCAGAGTTGCTGGAAAGAAAAATTAGATATTTAATTAAGAGTCAACAAGGATTCTCGATGAGGGTCTTGAGGTAGGTTGTATTAGAGGGTCCAGCCCTTAACTGCTCTCTGCTTCCACACCTTTGTGATGGCCTCATTGTGGCTGAAATGTATTTGCCTTCATCTTAGCTTTGGGTTTATCTTGATGATTGCTTGCTAATGGCATATGTATGGAAGTGACAGCTGGTCAGTTCCAAACCCTGCCATAGAAGTCCTGTGTATTTCTCCAGATCCTGTGTGCTTCTGCCATTACCATGAAAAGGACCAAAACTGGGCTCACCCAATGGTCCAAGGAAGATGAGAAAAATATGGGGCAGAATTGCTACAGCCATGCTGGCTCTAGAACAAATAATTTGTAGATATGCCAGTAATAATTAATGAATGTTGCTTGTAATCGCTGAATTTTTTTAAATTCTATTTTTTGATCAATAGCTGAATGTAACCATCAGATTCCTGTAGGTTTTCTTCTTTGTCTTTTTTATCTTTTTGAAACAGAGTTTCACAATGCGGTTCAGGTTGGCGTTGAACTCATTTTGTAGCACAGGCTGGCCTTGAAATTGCAGTGATTCTCCTGCCTCAGCCTCCCTAAGTGCTGGGATTATAGGTAGGTGCCGCCATGTCCAGCTGATTCCTACGTTTTTAAAGTAAAATAGTAAGTCAAACCAGAATGGGAGTCATAATGAATCTTATTATGGTCTTCATAGTTGTTGCCTACACTCTTGAACTTGGTACTATCAAGCAAAACAGCTTTTGAAAATCAGTCAAAACAAGATGGTGAGAGCAATACAGGGTTTCAAATGACTGCTATCTTTTTTTGAAGTCCTGTAATGTCTCCAATGCTTTGGTTTTATTCTTTACTGTTTTGTTCAATTTTATTATAACTGATGATATAGGCAATTCTTTTTAAGATAGCAAGAGGCATTATGGTAACCAATGTTGATCACTTTGTATTTTGTTTTTACAGAATGTATTATTTCCATCCTTTTGATTTGACTGACTCTGTTTTGTTACGTCACATTTGGTTTTATTCTCTTCAAAAAAAGTAGTAAGAATGTGGGAGTAATAAAACCCAAAATATGTAATTGTCATTGTACAAAAGAGAGGAAAAGAAAGTGCTCTAAAGGATATACCTGCATGTATATTTAAGTGTATAAGATATATAACCATATTACTGAGTTTTGTTGGATCATTGAACAGAACTGTTTGCAGTCTCACTGTTTGAATGTCCACTTTGTATGCTTTGATTTTGTAACTTGAACAGCTATTTCTAAGATGACAATATGCAATCTGTTAGGTAGTGATTTCCTACTGTTTGTTTATTCTGAAATTCTGTATAACTTGTACCATTTTTCTATCTTTTTTCTTTTTCTCCTTAAATAAAATTTAAAAAAAAAGTAAAATAGTAAGAAGGATTTTCAACTTGGCCATTAAATTCAATTCATATTACTGGTTTCCCAATGCCTTGTTTTGAAAAGGAATCTCAAACTGTTCTAGGTTTAGCTCAAAAGTGATATGATTGATTATTAATATCTGCCAAAGAATTGGGAAAGAAAATTAAAACTCTATATGTTTTCCATCCTTACTCAGACTTAACCAAATTGTGACTATTAATAGCTAGTAGGCTAATGGTCCCATAAGATTATCATGGAGCTGAAAAGTTCCAGTACAGACAGTAGTCTGTAATGTGTTTGCATTTCAAGGTAACTTTTATTACAGAAGAGTCAAAAGTTAAGAACAAGTAAAATTCATTGAAAAGAAAGGTTTATGCTACTATCATCTGGAGAAAATTTTATGCCTATATCTTGTACTCTGATTACTTTAAAGATAACAATATTCAATTTACTAACTATTGTTGGGGCTGCAGATTTAGCTCAAGTGGCATAAGCACCTGCCTGGCAAATATGAGGTCATTAATTTGACCCCTGGTACCAAAAAGGAAAAATAATAAATTATTAGCTATTGTTATTCTCCTATCATTTTTTTTTGTCTTTTTCCTTTTTATCAGTACCGGGGATCGAACTCACGACTGCCTGCTTGCAAGGCAGGCACTTAGGCCGCTGAGCTAAATCCCCAGACCCATTCTCCTATCATTTTGTTATGAACTTTTGTTTTTCTTTTTTTTTCCCATAAAGTTGTGTTAAGAAGGTAAATATCACAAGGGAAAAGCTTCAATCAGCTGAGGTTAATTTATTACTGTAGAAAGAAATATTTTAAGTAAATTTAACACAGCCTAAATGTTCAGGGTTAATAGTGTACACAAGTGAACATTAATGTCTTTGGCCTTTACTTTCACATGCCACTCCCTTACCGAGCAGCTTCCAGTCCTGTAAGCTCCATTCATGGTGTGTGTGCTATGCACGCACCAGTTTTATCTACTTTTGATACACACATGTGATATGTAAAAGTGTACAGTGTATGGCATGCCACATGATCTTTCAATGTACATATGCATTGTGTAATGATCAACAATTTATTTGTCTTCTCAAACATGATTCCATGTGATGAAAACATTCAAAATCCTTCCAACTGTTTAAAAATATACAGTACATTTAAAAAATCTTTGACATTGTATTTTCACTGTGTCTTTTCTATGTTTTGATATATAAATGCCATTGTGTTAGTTTCCTACAGTATTCAGTACTGTAACATGCTCTACCTTTTGTAGCCCAGGAGCCGCAGGTGGGCTATATCATTACACATCTGATGTTTGTACAAGGACAAAATCACCTAATGATGCATTTCTAAGAACATGTCCCCATATGTTAAGGAATTTAAGAGTAAAATGCACAATTTCTCCAAATGTGATATCTCTGCATGGTGTGGCAGATTCTGCAATTTGTTTGGCTGGTTCGTGGTTCCTTCTGTATTCTTTCCTATACAACAGAGGCTGCGAGCTGAAGCTACTTTTCTAAGACTTCTTTGGAAAACACTTAGGGCTTCCTTAGAAACACTTAGGCTAACTGTTCTAGTTCTGTTTCAGTCCATTCCTCTTGCTATAAAAATGCTGCAGCATGAATAATAAACAAAGGAGAGAAGTTTATTTAGTTTATGGTTCCCAGGGTGGAAGTCCAAGATTGGGGAGCTGCACCTGGCAGGAGCCCAGTGCTGTGTCACAAAAGCAGAGGCCAAGCAGGCAAGTGGGGAAGAGCCTTGTTTCATAATGGCCCAATCTCGTGAGAACAAACTCAGTCCTTCCGGAAAGGCATTAATCCTGAATGTCCCCACCATGCATTAAAAACTCCACATCTCCATAGTGTCACCACGGCCATTATATTTCAACATGTGTGTCATGGTTTATGTCTGTGTCCCCCAGGTCTCATGAGTTTGCATTGTGCACTTGTGATGGTTCATTGTCTAGTGCTTGGATTGATGGTGGTAGTGCTCCACCCACATAGGGGTGGAGCCAGGATGAGATGTAATGGCAGGAAGAAGGTATGTCTTGCTTTTTGCGGGTTCCTGTTTCCTGTTGGCAGCTGCCATGAACTGTGGCCCAGCCATGCCTGTGTGCCTTGGAGCCAACTGAGTGTTGACTGAGACTTCCAAAAACTGTAAGAAATAAACCTTTCCTTTCCCAACTTTGGGCTTCAGATATTTTGTCTCAGTGACGAGTAAAAAGTAACTAAGACAGGAATTTGGTACCGAGGAGTGGGGTCATTTGCTGTGATTATACCAGACCATGTTTTTCAAGAGGCTTTGGAAATGGCTTGTTGCTGGAGTTTGGAAAGGTTCAGACGTGTCGCCTGGATGCATAGAGCTGGAGCAGCTTAGGCTGTTCTGTAGAGGAGATTCTGGTCAGAGCTCAGGAGACCAGAAGGCTGATGATAGAAAGCCTCATGGTAAAGACCAGGCTTGGGAGGTTTCTGCTGGGAAGAAGGACTGCATTGGTTGTTGGACTCCACATGATGTGTTTTATGGGTTGGCAGAAAGTTTGTCTGCATTTTGCTCCTGCCCAGAGACTTTGCCTGAGACTGAGATAAAGGGCAATGGACTGATTAATCTTGAAAAAGAAATTAAAAAGCAAATAAACATTGAGGCTCTGGCATGGCTATTGTTGGGGGCTTTCAGCCAGCTATATGTTTCAAATCAGGAGCAAAGAGCCCAGCAGGATAATTTTAAAATGCTGTGAGTTGGCCAGAAGGAAAATTCCAGGAAGGCTGTGGATTTTAAAGACAGAGTTGAGATTTTGATTGTTGATGGGAAACAGAGAGATAAGAAAGGTGGCCCCGGGGCATCCCAGGAAGTGGGTCCCAACCCTGTGCAGCCTCACAGTCAAGGTGAAAAAATTTGCTCAGAGGGAAAAGCTGTAGAGCGCCATGTTCCAGAATGGCGACAGCGGCCACATGAGGTTCCAGAATGGCAGCGACATAGAGAAGCTTTTTCTCACAATCAGGTAAACAGAGCCCTGAAATCCAGGCAACTGACCCCTACAGCCAAGAGAGAGAAAAGCTTGGCTACTGCTTCAGCTAGCAGCAAACCTTGGCGGCATCCACAAGGTACTGATTTTAGGTGCAAGGAGAATGCACAAATTCTGAGGGTAAGACGGCTTCCACCTCGATTGCAAAGGTGAAGATGTAAGGGTGAAGCCAAAGGTACAGTGGAGACCCCAGAAGTTTGGAAAAGCCAGGAATGTGGATGATCCAAGGGAAGCTGCAGAAAGTGAGCAGAGAAGATTTAAGAGAAAAGCTGTGGGAGTTGAAATCACTGGAAGTGCCATGGGGGTGGAATCACCCAAGGCTTTTGGATCTTGCAACCAGATTGCTTCAGATGCTGAGCGTGGAACTCTAAGACTTAATGTTTGCCCGCTGGATGTTAGACTTGCTTTGTTTCCCATGCTTTATATTCCCCTGTTCGTAACTTTTGGAATGGTAATGTTTATCGTGTGCCTTTTCATTTCAGAAATGTTTAACCTTGTTCCATTTGTACAGGGGCTTACAGTTAAGAGTTTGCCATAGATCTTGGAGGAGACTTGGGTCTTGGACTGTTCAACAGTGCTGAAACTTAGGACTTTGGCAACTCTTGGAGGTGGACTAAATGTCTTTTGTATAAAGGATGTACATGAGTCCTAGGGGCCAGGGGTTGAATGTCATCGTTTATGTCTGTGTCCCCCAGGCCTCATGAGTTTGCATTGTGCATTTGTGATGGTTCATTGTATAGTGCTTGGATTGATGGTGTCAGTGCTCCACCCACAGAGGGGTGGAGCCAGGATGTGATGTAATGGCAGGAAGAAGGTGTGTCTTGCTTTTTGCTGGTTCCTGTTTGCTGTTGGCAGCCGCCATGAACTGCAGCCCAGCCATGCCTGCCTGCCTTGGAGCCAACTGAGTGTGGACTGAAACTTCCAAGAACTGTAAGAAATAAACCTTTTCTTTCCCAACTTTGGGCTTCAGATATTTTGTCTCAGCGACGAGTAAAAAGTGACTAAGACGATGTGTTTCAGAGGAGGCAAATCAGGTTTAGACCCTTGCAGGATGTATTTAGGTTTTGTCAACACTTGTATCACTCAAAAGTAAGCAGTAGCTGTTGGGCTGCTGCAGATTATGCTAGCAGGTCCTCAGCTAGTAGCTTTTTCCTGTAGAACATGGGGTAGTGGCTTCCCTCAGATGTGAGCAGAGGCCCTGTGATTCTGGGGCTGGGAGTTGTTCTGGAAATTTAGGTCTTTAGCAAACCCATATTTAGAATTCAGCAAGCTATTCCTATACTTGGGAATGAATGCCTTGGGGTTGAAACTAGATTGCGTGTATCCTCTGGTGACCAGTGAAGTTTATCCTGAAATGAGAGGTCTTCTTAGGGCACTGAAATGGGTTAGAAAGAGCACTGGGCTTGGAGTCAAAAGATTTCAGCCCAAATACAATGACACCTATTTGTGGAGCCTTGGACAAAATACTTAAGTCATCATCTACAAATGAGTTGAGTGTTAACCACAATTCAATAGGATTGTTTTGAAAATTATTAGAAATTAATGAAAATTCTTTATGAACTTTAAAATGAAAGTGTTATATTTTCTTTGACTGATTTCTTTTTTTCCTTGACTTCTTCCTGCCTTTCCTCCAGCCCTGCATCCTCACTTCTGAACCACTGCAGTCCTCAGATCCTCTTTGGTTATTCTGTAGTAACAGGCACTTCTTTCTAGCCTGTCCCTCCAGATTGTCTTTGTTGCTGCTTTGTCCTCAGACACATCTTCCAAGCATCGCTGGTGCCAGCAGTTCTTTGAGGAGGAGAATGTATCATTTCTGTAAAAAAAAAAATAATAGTGTAAGTTACTAAAAATCCTATGGGGTGCATATCTGAAAGGAAGTCACACTGCTGCATGTGGTGTTGGAGCAGGCAGGCCACTGTGGGGCCAGGATTTCAGTCTGATTGGGAGTGAACAACTGTAGGTAAGTTGTAGGGAACAAATCCAGTCTTCATTGCTGTGCTGTTTACCATTTAATTAATGGTCAAAACTTCCTCCCCTTTAAAATAAATCAATAATAAAATGAAATATTGAAGATAGAACAAATCAGATTTCAAGCATGTGAACACCATCAATAACCACAGAGTAATGGCACATAGAATTGCAAGTGTCCTCATAAGTAGTTCAATATTTCACACAATAGAGACCTCTTTTTAAAAAACATTATTCTTAAGAAAACTGATCTGTCATGGAACATTTCAGCAAAAGGATGCACCAGGACCTTCTTAGAAAACTCTACCTTCACTGAATAGCTTCCAAAATTGTGCTGTAGCTTAGGATGTGACAATCTGCAGCGAAAGGTTCTGAGGTCAAATACATTAGGGAAATAGTATGCAGAACTGTCCCGTTTGGGGAGCTGTCACATCGATTAGCGTAACAGGGAGTCTGCCAAACCCAGAGAAGGGAAGACTTTCTATATTGTTGGTCTTAGGATTTTCCTAACTGCTGGTCATGGAACATTTTTTTTTCTTCTCACAGAAGTTTTCTGAGGATGTATTGCAGAAGGGCTACAATAAAGCTTTTTATAATAACTGCAATTTTGGTTTCTATGTTTTCCCTCACACTTATACCAATTAGTTTTAATTATAACCTAGAGCCACAGTGAAAAATGACTAATCTTTTCATGTGTGATGAGCTACTCAGGACTGATGTCGTGGAAGAGAGAGGGTGTGGGTGGAAAGAGAGGGATTCATGAAGGGTAGAAAGAAAGAAAAAGAAAAGAAAGCCCCACAATGTGTGTTTCTGAGGATGTAACACCTGATCTTCTGTCCCGATTCCTTCACTTTGCCCATCAAATGACTGCTATAGCATGGGTATGCTGCTACCTTAAGTTTAAGTGCTCTCCATCCTGGATTGGATAAATCCTTGCTACCTGGTCACAGCATTCAAGGTGCTACAGCATCTGGCCTTTACTTCTCACCCCACTCCCTTTACTAAATTTTTTAATTTTAAATTTTTATTTTTAAAAATTTTTAAATTTTAAATGGAAAAAAATCGGAAAAATCAAGAAGAAAACAATTAAAAGCCAACAACAAAAGCAAAATGACAACAACAACAACAGCAAAAACAATGGCAAGATAGGATTTCAAAATAAGATGATAGGATTTAACAATGGTTGTTAAAGTGCATATTGTTATCCTCAAAGTAATTGCTCAGGCTACCAGATACAGGCATGCAAGATTCCCATATTTGACTTTATTCTCTCCCCCCCCCAAAAAAAGTAATAAGAACTAAGGAGTAATCAGACCCAAAATGTGTAAATTTTGTTGTAAAAAAGAGAAGGAAAAAAAGTGCTCTAAAAGATACAACAGCAAGTGTGTTTAGGGGTGTTAAATAGCTGACCATATTAATGTTTTTGGTTGGATCATGGAACACAACTGTTTGCAGTCTCTCTGTTTGAATGTCCACTTTGTATGCTTTGATATTGTGACTTGAGCAACTATCTCTAAGATGATAATGTGTAATCTATTAACTGGTGATTTCTTACTTTTTTTTTTGTAGTTCTGTATTACTTGTACCCTTACACCATTTTGTTTTGTTTAGTTTTTTCTCTTTTTCCTTTTAAATAAAATTTAAAAAAAGATTGATCAAACAATAGCATTTCCCTTAAAAAATTACAATAGATATAGAAAAGGGAAAGAAACTACTCAAAGGGACATTTTATTGTTTGATTAACCCACCCCCTTTATTTTGGTCAGAATTTTTCCATCTTATTCTACTTGTACTTGCACTATAGAAGCTGCAATCATTTGCAGGTTGAACCCACAGTGTTTCTTGCCCCTGTCTGGGCTCTGCAGCGGCTGGTCCCTGTGGCTGGACCAGTGTCCTCTCCTTTCCCACTCCACCTTCTTTGTGGTATTCTTGCAGCAAATTCCCAACATCAAAACCAACATCTCTCTACCTGTGAATTCTTACTCCAGTTCTTCCCCACCTGGCCCCGCCGGATTCCCAGTATATATGTTTAGTTTGTCCCCCCCATATTTTCTTAGACTTTGGGTTTCTAAAGATAGAAACTGTTGGATTCCTAGGACTGCTGTAAGGAAGCACTGCAAACTGGGTGGCTTGAAAACCACAGAAACATACTGCCTTGCAGTCTCAAATCAGGATGTCGGCAGGGTCTTGTTCCCTCTGAAATCTGTGGGAAACCCTTTGTTGTTTCTTCCTTGCTTCTGGTAGTGGTTGTCAGTCCTCTGTGTTCCTTGTTTGTGTGTGTATACCTTCAACCCCTGCCTCTGTCATCTCATGGCCTTTCTAAGTGTCTCCCTTATCTCCTTAGAAAGACAAGACATCTTGGACTAGCAGCTCGCCCTACTTCAGTGTGACCTCTTCTTAAGTAATTACATCTGCAACACCCTGGGTCCAGGAGGGGTCATATTCTGAGCTTCTGGGTGAGGACTTTGACATATATCCTTTGGGAAGACATGATTCCACCCATCACAGGGACTATCTTATCTTTTACGGTGAGGTAGCTGTTTAACAAATGTTCAGTCAAGGCTCCTGTCTGAATTTGGACATTTTGGTTGCCTGCACTTGTGCCTCTAATGTTACTGTACTTAAAAACATTTGCCAGAGCGCGTGGTACAAACCTATAATCCCAGCACTCAGGGAAGCTGAAGCACAGCTGGGGCAACTTAACAACCTAGTGAAATTCTGATTTAAAAGAATACATTTTAAAAGGGCTGGAGGATGTAGTTCAGTGCAAAGCCTTGGAGTTCAATCCTCAGGATCTTTCTCTCTCTCTCTCTCTCTCTCTCTCTCTCTCTCTCTCTCTCTCTTTCTTCCCTCCTTTCATCCTTCCTTTTTTCTTTCTTTATCGGGAATTGGACTCAGGACCTGCGCTTGCCAGGCAGGTGCTGCACTGGATATATATTTCTGTGCACAGTATTTGTGCATCCTCTGCTGCATTAGGTTTACCACATAAACCCCTTAAACTTGAGTTCTTGAACAGGGTTTGGGCTTTGATTCAACTACAGAAGTACAGCTGAGTGGCCGATTGACTGTTGACTTGTCATCCATTCATCAGTGTGCCTAGTGTCTACCACATGCTGGGTTAGTTAGTAGGCACACAGCAATGAATAATAGTGCCAGGGCCTTCATGAGGCTTATCATCTAGCCACCCTGAGCACTGTGTAAACTGCTGAAGATTAGACACCTTTCCTCAATGAGCTCCCAATCTAGCTGGGGAGATTGAGATTCTAAGTGACAATTATGTGTTGAATATAGCATGAAAGAAGCATGTGCTCTGATTGCTTTGGTGATGGGCACCTAAGGAGCCCCTGGAGAATGGGAAAGTTGGGGAGGATTTCCAGTGATGGACACATCTTAGATGAGTTTGGAGAGATGAATAAAAATCAGGGGTGTGTTTGTATCTGCGGTGTCACGGCTTGAGACAGGAATTACTGCATCAGACAAGGTAGCAATTCAAGAAATTAGCTGCGATGCAGAAACCACATATAATTCCATATGATTAGAGTGCATGCTGAGAGAAAGGGAGACGTGAAGGTGACTGGAAAAGTAGAGTTTCTACATCATAAAGGGCTTCCTAAGCCATTCCTATGCCATTTTTTCTGTTCTGAGTATAAATATGATATTCAAATATTAGCAAAATATTAAGTTCCACAAAATTCAACCCAAGAGTAACCATGGTCAACATTTTGGCTGACATTCTTCCTATTATTTTCTATGATAATATATTTTATCAAAATGAGATTATGTTTTATGTATATTATTCCATACACTGTAAAAAGTTAATTATTTCTTGGGTATGTTTCTGCATTAGAAAAGATGACTACTTTGTTAAGTAATGTCTTGGTGCTCTATGGTATGACTGTACCACAGGGTATTTAATAATTTCCCTACGAATAAATATTGGCAGTTTCCAAATTTTACAATCACAGATACTGTTGTAAAGGAGATTTTTAAATCTGTGCTTGAGGCAGTTGTTGAAATATTTCTGAGAAATAAATTCATAGGAGTAAAGTAAAAACATTAAAAAAAAATTAAAACATTCTTTTAAAAAGAACAATATTATTACCTGTCATATAGTATGGATACTAAGTTTCCAGTATATTATTAATCTTTAGAAATATTTGCTAATATAAAGAGCAAGAAAATTTTATTTGGTTATAATGCCACTTCATTTGTGAAATTGATTTTTTCCAAATAGTTATTTATCAGCATTATATATTCATAAATTTCCTATTTATTTACTGTGTATATTTTTCCATTCAATTTTAAAATTAATTTACAGAAGCTCTTATATTATGTTTTTTCTTTGCCTGATATATATATACATATATATATATATATGTATATATATATATTGCAAATCTTTACTTCCAGTCTGTCACTGTCTTTTAATTTTGTGTATGGTGTCCTTTTCCATATAGAATTCTAATTTATATGGTAAAATTATCTTTTATATGACTTTGGGATTTCTGGTTTTGCTGAAATACCACTTCTCTTCATGTCTAAAATATTTGTCTATATTTTTCCTGTAGCCATTTATTTTTATATTTAGGGTTTTTTAAGTGCATCTGGAGTAAGTTCTTGAGTATGATGTAAAGTGGGTGATAATTTTTTATTTTTCTACCAGAGTTTTTCTTTCTACTGTTTGGTGTTGCTTACTTTGTCTAAACCCCATATATGTGCAGGACTGCTTCTAGACTCTGTATCTTGTCCCATTGAGCTTTTGTCTATTCTTGTGCCACACTAATGTCTAGACTATGAAACTATTTTAACATCTACGATTTCATTCGTCTTTGTTAAATTTATGTTGGCTCTTCTTGTTCACTCACTTTTATTATGCATTCTATTTATTCATGAGCACGAGGCTCAGCTGAAAACCCTACAGCAATGGTGGTTTAAATTAGAGAAAAGTGCAAATAAAAGCATAGTCCAGGATCATGAGCAATAGGACACCTGCATTTTCTATATCACTGCTTCACCATTCACAGCATTAGGTTCTGTCTTAGTGTCTAAAATGTCTGTACAAGCTCCAACCATGACTCCTGGAGGAAAAGTGAACAAAAAAGCAAGTGAAATGCTCAGGGATCTTATAAGGAGTTCCCAATACCATCCATATAACATTTGTACTTACATCTCCTTAGCAGAACTTGATGTCAAGACTGCACCTAGTAGTTGATACCTGAAAATACATTTGTGTTCTAAGTGAGCAGGTGCTTAGCCTATATTTGAAAGTCATATTTGTCAGAAAGAGAGTTCGAAAGGCATTTGTTAGGATAGAAAATTAGCAGTCCCTGAAATATTTTTATTGTATCCTATTTATATTTTGATTCAACTACAAATGCTGAGTACCATTCATATATACATATTATATATATATAATTTTTGTCCATTTTCTTTTGACAGGCATCTAGACTATTTCCTTAGTTTAGCTATTATACATTGCAGTGCTATAAACATGGGTATGTATGCATCATACCCATTCTTTTGGTAATATATCCAGGAAAGGTAAAGTTGGAGGGATCAAATAGTAATTCTATTTATAGTTTTCTTTCTTTATTTTCTTCTTCCTCTTCCTCTCCCTCCCCTCCCATTGTCCTCCTCTCCCCTTTCCTCTTCTTTTGTTGTTTTGAGAAAGGGTTTCACTATGCAATTCAGGCTGGTGTTAAACTCACGGTGTAGCCCATGTTGGCCTCAAATTCATAGGGATCCTCTTGCTTCAGCCTACCTGAATGTTGGGATTTCAGGCATGCATCATTACAGCCAGCTGTTTCTCATTTGTTAGGAATTACCATAGTAGCTGTACTAATTTGCATTCTCAACAATGTAGGAAGCCTCCCACTCCGCTTGAATGCTCTCTGGCATTCAGTGTTTTTCTATTCTTGACAATAGCCATTCTGATAGGGGCAAGACAAAATCTCAAAGTAGTATTGATTTGCATTTCACTAATGACTAAAGATGTTGAACTTTTAAAAATATACCTATGAGTATCTGGACTTCTTCTTTAGAGGGGAAATATCTATTCAGTTCATTTGCCTGCTTTTTTAGTGGGTTCTTTGCTTCAGGGGCTTAATTATTTTGAGATCTTTATATATTCTTGATATTAATCCTTTATCCAAACAGTAGCTAGAGATTTTCTTCCATTCCATAGGTCATTTCTTCATTCTATTGTATCTGTTGCTGGGTAGAAGTCTTTTAACTTGATGTGATCCCAGTTTATTTGGTATATGTTTGCTGTACATAATGATTACACTAGTGGTGGGAATTGGTACAGTACATAACACATGCTAATTTATTTTACTTCCCTTTCCTCTTTCCTTCCTCACCCCTCTCTCCATCACTAGCTCACCTTCCCATTTGTAAAAGCTCTATCTCCTTGTTACATATTGTCTACCATTAATTTTGCTCTTTAAATTTTGTATACTTTGGGTTTCTCATGGAAGGGAAAGCATGTGATATATAACCTTGTGTGTCTGGTTTACTTCACTTAACACTTGCCTCAAAATGCAAGAGTCAAATTTATTCATCAAATTTTCCTATACAAGACTCAAATTTACCCATCTGTATGACTGAATACTACTTCTTTGGGCATATATATATATATATATATATATATACCCCATTTGTTTATTCATTTATCTGTTGATGGATATATTGGCTGCACTAAAGATTTTGTTATTATGAGTTGTGGTGCTACAATCATGAGTGTGATTATATATTACTGTAAAATCATGTATTTAACTCTTTCAGGAAAATACTTAGAAGGAGAATAATTAGATCAAATAGAATTTTTATATTTAGTTTTTTGAGAAATTTTTAGTTTTTAGTTTCCAGAGTACTGTACGAGTTTATACTCCCACCAACAGTGTACAAGGTTTTCTTTTTTATTCTCCTCAGTCTCATTAACGTTTGCTATCATTTGATTTCTTGATGAGAGTTGCTCTTGCCAGAGCAAGATAGAAATTCAGTGTTGTTTTAATGGCCAAAGATGTAGAACATTTTTTTCTAGTAATTATTGACTATTTGCAACTTCTGCTAAGAAGTGTCTATTCATTTCCATTGCTTATTTTTTATGGAGTCTTTGAGGAGGAGAGCTATGTTTCTGAGTTCTTTGAACGTTCTAGACCAGTGATGCCAAACTTAGAGCTTTCAATGATACCAACAGCCTGCTGTGGCACATGTACCACAGGTTGGCTACCACTGCTCTAGACATTAATCCTCTGTCTGGGGAGTAGGTGACAAAACACTTTCCCATTCTTCAGACTGTTTCTTCACTCTTTTGGTTGTTTCCTCTGCTATGTGGAAGCTTTTTAGTTTGATATAATCTTGTCAATTGTTGATGTTTTTTCTTGTGCAATTGGAGTTTGTTCACAATCTTACCTGTATCTATATCTTCAGGGTTTTATCTATTTTATTTTCCAGCAAATTGTTTGTGTTTTAACATTTCAGTTTTTGGTCCATTTTGATTTTAGTTTAGTACATGGTGAGAGATATGGGTCTAGATTCAATTTTCTGCACCTGAATAGTCAGTTTCCCCAGCACCATTTGTTAATATGGTCACCTTTCCTCCAGTATATATTTTAAATCCTTTTGTCAAAGACCAGGTGGCTGAATGTGCCTGGGCTTGTTTCTGCCGCCTCTGCTTTTATTTTTTTATCTTCTGTTGAATCCCATGTCTATCTTCGTGCAAGCACCAAGTTGTTCTTACTACTGTAGCTTTATAATGTAATTTAAAACCTGGGGATGTGATGCATCCTATTTTTGTTATTCTGGGCTTTTTTTTTTGGTTTCATCTAAATTTTAGGATTTTTTTTATAGTTCCATGAAGAATGTTGTTGGTATTTTAATTGGGATTGGATTTTGTCAAAAGGTTTTTCTGTATTCAAACATAATGTGATTTCTGTCATTGTTTCTCCTTTTGAAATGTATTACATTTACTTACTTGTGTATGCTGACCTATACTTGCATTTCTGGGATGAAGCAGTTGTTTATGATGTATGGTCTTTTTTAATGATATGCTGTTGAGTAACTTAGGTTCTATTGAAGAAACTGGCCTGTAGTTTTCACTTTTTGTTGAGTTTTTGTCTAATTTTGGAATCAAGGTAATGCTAACTTCCAAGAAGGAGTTTGGCTCAACTCCTTCCTGTCAAATTCATTGCAGAGTTAGAGGAGTTGATGTTAGATCTTCCTGGAAGTTCTTATAGAATTCAGCAGTGAATCTATGAGATTTAGCAGGTAGGTTTTTACTATTTGATTATTATTATTACTTCAACCTCATTGTCTTTTATTGGACTGTTCAAAATGTTTACATCATCTTTGTTCAGTTTTAGGAATGCATGTATGTCTAGGGATATGTACTATTCTTTTAGTTATCCATTTGTTGAAATATAAGTTTTCAAAGTACTTACTAATAATCTTTTGGATCTTGGTAGCATGTATTGTGATTTTGTTACATTGATTTGAGTCTTTTCTTTCCTTCTTTTGGTAAATTTGCCTATGACTTTGTCTATTTTATTCTTTAAAAAATCAGTTCTTTAATTTATTAACTCTTTGTATTACTTTTTTTAGTCTCAATTTCATTAAGTCTCACTCTACCTTTAGATTTGAAATGTTTTTGCTTTTCTAGAACTGTGAGATGGATTATTAGATTAGATATTTGGGCTCATTTTGTTTTTCTAATGTAGGCATTCACAGCTATAAACTTCCTTCTCAGGACTGCTTTCATTATGTCTCATAGATTCTGGTATGTTGCATTTGTATTATTGTTTGATTCTTAAAACTGTTTAATTTTTTCCTTGACCCACTGCTTTGTTTTGTTTTGTGTTTTTCTCTTTTTCCTCTTAAATAAAATAAAAAAGAGTAAATTATTTGATCTCCATGTATTTATATAATTCCTGTGTTTTCTTTTGCCATTGATTTCTAGTTTCATTACACATAATCTGATAATATGTATGTGATAATCTTGATTGTATTTAAATATGCTTTATGGGCTCTATTGTGATCCATTCTGGAGATCTATTCTGGAGATCTATTCTGGAGTATGTGATCTATTCTGGAGAAAGATTGTATGCTCCTGAGAAGTATGAATATTCCATTGCTGTTTGGTAGAACACTGCAGGCATTTATTCAGTTCATTTGTTTAAAGGTGTGGTTCAAATCTGATGTTCTTTATTGATTTCTCTGTCTAGTTTGTGATAGTAGGGTATTGAATTCCTCCACTATGATTGTATGAATGTTTTTTCTTATCTTTTACATCCAGTAGCATTTGTTTTATGAAGCTGAATGCACTGGTATTTGGTGCATATATATTTAGTGTATATAGGTTATCTTCCTGGTGATTTGTTCACTTACCAATATGTATTGATCATCTTTGTCTCCTCTGAAGAGTTTTGGCTTAAAATTCAGTTTGTGGGAAGATAGGTAGTATAGCTATAATGCTTGCTTACAGGCTCCTATTGCATGGAATATTGTTTTCTTGTACATATTTGATTAAATGTGTCTTTTGTATATAGCATTTTATTGGGTTCTGTTTTTTGATCCAATCTACCAATAAGTATCTTTTGATTGGGGTTTTGAGACAATTTACATTGAGAGTTATTATTTATTACTCTCATATTGTTTTTCTATTGCTGATTCCTCCCTTGTTCCTCTCTTTTGATCAACTGGTCATCTGACTGATGTTTTCATTCCATTAGGTTTTCTGACATCATTCATTATCTCTTTCTAGGCAGTGGTGGCAGCCTATGATATGAATGCCACAGGGAGATGTTTGCATTGTTGAAAGCTGTAGAAGGTTCACCATTACTGGTCTAGGTTCTCCTTGAGATTTTTTTGGAGTGCTTGTTTGGTGGTCATGAATTCCTCATTGTCATGAATGTCTTTATTTTTCCACTAGTTCTGAAAGATAATTTTAGAGGATCTATTGGTCTAGGTTTGTAAATTGCTTTCTTTTAGGGCTTGGAACACTTCACTTCAAGCTGCTGGCCTTTAAAATCTGTGTTGTAAAATAATTCTGCAGTAATTCTAGTGGATTTAACCCTTATAAGTGATTTGTTGCTTTTTCTCTAACAGCTTTTAAGATTTATCCCTTGTGTGGACTTCTGGGATTTTAACTATGATATATTGTGGAGAAATTCTTTTTTCATCATGGCTGCTTAAGGTTTTATATACATTGTTTACTTGTATATAGAGTTCCCCTCCACTATACTTGAAAAATTTTCTTCTATGACTTTTATAAATAAATATATTTTTTTACCATGTATGATATCATCTGATGCTTCTCCAATTCCAGTTAATCTCAGAGTAGTCTTTGTGTCATCTAGCAGCCATTGGGTCTATTTTCATAATCTCTTCTTAAGGCCTTTTAGTATATGCTCAACTGCAGCAGCCCTTAAGTTCTGACAGTTTCTGTTCATGTTTGTAATTTCTGATGCCTGTGTTTTTCACAGAGTATCTTGAATTTCTATTTGATACTTTTTCATGGACTTTAATTCTTTGGTAAATTGGTCATTCATGTTTTGTATCATTTTGGTTAGCTTGGCTAGCTTATTATTTGTATCATTTTGATTGTTGAATTCATTATCTGGTTAGTTATATCATCTTTAAGCTTGCTGCACACCTTAATTAATCAGGTTTTTAAAATTATTTCTCCTTTTATCATTTTGTACAAGTCAGCCATTTGGTTTCCTACTTCCTTTATCAATGCCACTTGTATCAGTTTTGAGGGCATTGGGAGTTCTTCAAGGCATTTTGTTGCCTTGTTTTGTTGTGTTTCTATTGTTTTATTTGTGCAGAAATTAAAGACTTATTAGAGTGGAAATATTTTGCTTCTATTATGGAGATCTCTTAGTGTCTGCTTTCTAGGGATGTGATCCTGGCTTGCTTTGGGTTTTGCTATTTATCTACCTTTTCCATCTACTTGGTTAGACTAGACTCCCAGTTATATCAACATCTGCAAATCCAACCATATATCATTCATATACATTAATACTTGTTTTAACAATTTCATTTTTTTTATCATTGTCGCATACAGATTGTACTATACTGCTACTCATAGGTAGACTGTGCTGTGTGGGCAAAAAGTAGAAGACAAAATGGAGAGATATGTCAGTAAGAAGAAATGGAGAGAAGAGAGGTATCAATAGATGAAACAGGCAGGAAATCAAACTCTGTTGAAATTATTTTTATTGCTGTAGTAAAGGGATAATTTTGAGGAAGTGTAAGAGAATATTTGTGAGAGTGAGAGAAGGGATGCCAAGGAAGTGAGGTAAAGCTGGAGAGTTGGGGAAGCTGTGAGAGTTCTGGAGCCTGTTAATATGTTGGCTATTAGCTTATGTTTAGATACTGTGTGCACTTTTGTAATGAGGTTTACTCTGACTTACCCATGAAAGGTACTAGGAAAATTAAACATTGGTTAATTCTTATTTTCCCTTGCACATGAACAGACACTATTTACACACACACACACGGTATAATATAGTATCTCAGTTTACAAAGCTTGTGTTTGCAAACAATTCAGTTCATGAACACGTTTGGCAAAATTTTGCTTCCATTTGTGAACTCCACGTCAGGTAATGCGCAGGATCGTGGCCATCTTCCCTACACAAACATGAACGTGGCCATCTTCCCAAAAATTGTGGAATGAATTAAATTAGTGAACTGAGGCGCCACTGTGTGTATATGTCTGATACCTCAGTTGTCAAAGCTCAAACTCTCTACTACTGGACCAGCAAAGTTTAAAAAAATCTCAGTATTTATAACTTTGCTTGATATTAAAAAAAAATCCAACTTGAAGAAACCTGCATAGTCAAGTGTGTAAAATATCATATTCATGGCTCCAAAGAAAATTAGTGATACCAATAGTAAAGCTAAGAGGAAAACTGTGAGAACCATCATAGATTTGAAACAAATCATTGAAAATTTTTTAAAGTCCTAGAACAATGATTTTATAAGTATAATTTCTGGATCTCAGAACAAATTACATGGTTTCCCATTGAAAATATATTCAGCACTTGAACTTTCTAAGTTTTGAAAATAAATTTGGAATGAATTGAGATATCACTGTATAACACACATAGGAGACATCACTATATATACAGTAAAATCTGATATTGTGAGTGCCTTGTTCTGCCAGGGTTCTACAAGATGAGCAAACATTTCTAAAAAAATTTAACTTGATAAATGAATGCTGTCTTGCAATAAAAATACTATAGTATACGATAGTCATCCTGTACAATAATCCTTTCTCTCTGTCTCCCTAACATAAGCTATGAAGGTTTACAAAGGTAAGTATAGGTTAATTTTTAAAAAAATTTTTCTATGTATCTTATTTTCTTCATTATTTTGTATTATACCACAGTATCATAGTCATTTCATATGAATATTTGTGGGCTGTGGAACAAATCATCTCAGTTTTCATTATTTCTTATGCCGAAATTTGCTTTGATATACAAGTGCTGTGGATTACAACCATGTTTCCAGAATAAATTATATTTGCAAACCAAAGTTTTAATATATATTAATAATAATAATAATAATAATAATAGTGTATGCCAGATGAAAGGAAGAAAGAGAATATAAAGGCACATGAAAGAGAAGGAAAAAAAGGCAAAATAAAAAAGAAAATAAAAAGAAAAAAGAAAGAATAACAACAAAAATTCATGAAGCTGCAAAAACACAAAGTCAAATCCGAATTGAGGCATCCTTACAGTCCCTTTGGTATTGCAGTCTGTGTTCAGTTGCAGGTCTCTGGGCTGCCCCTCTCCATGATTTGCTCATTTGTCTGCCAGGGAGCATAACCACTTGTTGATCTAGCTGGCCCTCTGGGCCTCTGCCTTGCTGTAAACTGTGTTTTGACTGTGGCTAATGGTAGGTCTTTGTTTCTGTCCCAAGATCCTACCACCTCCATTGATTTTGGCAGGGAGGATGCAGGCCAATTGACCCCGCACCCAGTTGTCTGCTGACTTCTGCTAGGGCCCTGTCAATCCCTGCACTTTTATCTGTAAGGCAGTCCCAAGACTGCCTCTGTATGTTCCCTCCAAAACCTTCTGCCTAGTGCATAGCTGGATGTCCTCTGGCCAGGGCACCATTCCGTGTCTCAAAGCCCACAGTTCTTCTTTGTTCGTTCTCCCCAGAACGTTAGTCTCGTACCCACCAACTTGGAGGAGCACCAAGCCTCACTGTATTTAGCGTCTTCTGGTAGTGGGTGGTGAGGCACTTGAGAGTGGCTGGTCGGCAGCATGCAGGATGTTCTCTGGGTTCATCACTTCCAGAGTTTAAGGAAGGGTCAGCCTGGTCTCTTCTCTTCCGAGGTCCCACTGCTCACAGATGCTGCTCACTCATGCCACCCATGGACCACAGTTTTCTCAGTGCTCAGATTGGGCCCCTAATTAGGAAGGCATGTTTATTAACAAGTTTCCCAAGGGACCACCAGGATCCTCTCATATACCACTCACCAACTTCCAGCTTCTCTGATGCCTGGTTTGCAAATATCCCACTCACACCGTTCTTTTCAGTGGGGAGCATAGAAGGATTGGGGGCCTATTCCAGTTGCCTGGCAGCTGCTGAGATTGAAAGAACAGTGACAATGAGAAGAGTGCCTCCCTCTGGGTGCCTGATCCTCTCTTAAGGTGGTGGCTGTGTACGCTGCACCTTGGGTTTAACAGGTGCCATGGCCAGGAGCAGCCCGGCTTCCCTTTCTAAACACACTGGTACTGGATTTTGGTTCAGATTTTTCTTCTTCTGTTTACTTTTCCATACTAGCTTTCTCTACTTCCCCCACACCAGTAAACCTATTTTCCTCTGGTGCATTGTGTGGGAGCCTCCTCTCAATACTGCCACCTAGTTGATGAAAATGGATATGCTTTATTTGCTGACTTGATATTTCCTGTGATATTGTTGTTTTAAAGAATATTAATAAATTTTGAACCTGCATTGTTGTATGAATGATCATTTAGAGGTTAAATTTATTTCAGCGGGTAACAAAATTCTGAAGTCTTTAGTATAAGATGAAGGGTTGTGATCCTGGCATGAGTAAATAGCAGCAAAATGGCAGGGTAGACTAATAGGATACAGTGCAGAGATACAGAATCTTATGAGGAATGTGCAGTTTTGGGGATTAAATGGAATGTTTGTGAGGATTGGACTCAACAAATAATTGATTCTCTTAAGGTATGAAAAATGGTAGCTGGGGATAGGGTTGTAAGCTCAGTGATAGAAAGTTTAACCAGTATGCACAAGGCCCTGAGTTTTGATCCTGAAAAAGCACAGACAAAAGGAATGATAACTATTCTGAGAAATACATGGGAGTTATAGACTATCCTATTCTATTATAAGCAGATTTATATTACCAAGTATACACAACACTAAATATATGTACTGTAGTATAGTATATCTACTATGGTACTAAGTAGATCAGATTGGAGTTTGGTATGAAAAGTTGAGATTGAAGAACTAGTACAATGAGCAGTCTTAGTTAATGTGAAGTTCTTTGTTATATGTTGCAGAGGACTTCCCAGATAGTTAAGGGGAAGGGTTGAAGTGCGTGATGTCTCATGAAATCATAGGTGACTATAGTGGCTGAGGAATTTAGAGTGCACTGGGGAAAGTGATTATCTGCTAGTATTCTCCATGTCTGGTTGGGAATAGGATTGATAAAATTCAGGTTCTTATTTTGGTGGAGATGGGGATGGGAGAGGAGTCAGTGTATCTGGGGGTATTGTCAGGCCAAAGCTGATTCTTAAAGTGAAAGGGACTTAAGTTTTATAGTCAGGAATAGTAAACCACATTGTAAGAGACATACCACTAAGTTGACATTAGTTTTAGTTTATGTGACAGCTGGGCTCAAAAGAAGTAAAAGAAAGGTTAGAAGAGGAAGAAGAAGAGAAGAAGAAGAGAAGAAGGGGAGGAAGAGAAGGCAAGGCAAGCGGCATCACAATCCCTGACTTGATATTATACTATAAAACTACTGTGATAAAATCAGCACGGTACTGTCAAAGAACAGATCTGAGGATCAACAGAACAGATTAGAAGATGCAGACACAACTACAAAGACACTCAGCCACCTTATCCTTGACAGAGGAACGTAACATGTTCACTGGAACATGTTAAAAACTAGGATTAGAAGTCCCATTCAATCCAGCTGTTCCCCTTCTTTTCCCAGAAGAATTGAAGACATCATGCCACAGCAGTATATGTGCATGTGTGTTTATAGCAGAACAATTAATACTAGCCAAATCTTGGAAACAACCCAAATGATCATCAACCGCAGAATGGATAAAAAGATATGATATTCTCATACAATGGATTATAACTCAGCTATAAAGAATAATAATATTGAGGCTTTTTCTTTCATTTTTTAATTTTAAAGGGTATAAAAAAGAATTAAAACCAATCAAAACAAACCAGTGTGATATAGAACTTCCAAACATCACAAAATTAACCATGATTACCATAATGCCTCTTGATGTCTTCAAAATAGCTGCAGATAATTTCAGACATAGTAAAAGTCAAACAGGACAGAATAGAATACAATAAAAATAAAACAATGAATGCAATAGCACTTCAAAACAAGCCAATGGTATATCCAAAATTGCTACCATAATATTTCTTGCTATCTTTGAAACAGTTGCTCCTGAGATCAGGTTTGACACAAGCAAACAAAAGAAAATAAAACCCAACAAAACAAAACTATGGAAATGATATAGGACTTCCAAAACAAGACCATAGGGAATCAACAATGGCTGCAACCCTGAGGAGATTCCCCCCTAGATGCCACACTGCATACCACTATCCTCCAAACCTACGATCATACCACACCCTAGACTTGCCATGTTAATGAAACAACAAAGCATCACAGGCGTTCAATTACATTTCACCTCTGTAAGTATCATCATGGCCTGTGTTTCCCTGGATAAGCTGGTCACTTATAGTGGGGGTGGAGGAGGAGGGTGTTGGTAGTTTTTGTTTGCCAGCCCATGAGCTGGAGGGGGTGTCTGTCTGCTCCAGTCTGGTGGCAGCCCGCACATGGCACTGGTTCCCAGTCTTGGCTTGCTTCCTGGTGTGGCCTTCTTTGGTCCACCCTCAGTCCATGAATGACACTGACTTGTGGGGAGATCCTGGGGTCTGCCTGTTCCAGTCTCTTGGGACCAGATGCATAGTGCTAGTTCCCAGACTGGGATTTCTTCCTGGTGTCTAAGCCTGAGGTAAATGGATACAACCTGAGACCATATTCATAGGTGAAATAAATCAGACTCACGTGTAAATATCGTATTGTCTCACTAGTGTAAAAACCCAATTTAAAGAGTAAATAAGATCCAAAATGTACAATAGATATTATGAAAATGAAAGGGAAAGAAAGTGCTCAAAAGGAAAGAACAACTGGGTTAGGGGAAAGGTGAAAAGAAAAAAGGGAAAGGATTACATGTGTATGTGTATACATATATCTGTCATATACGTATATATGAGAGATAACTATATTACTAATCTCCGTTAGTTCATCATAAAGAACAGTTTGTGTTTTCATTGTTTGACTGGTAATTTGTTTCATGCCTAAATCTTGTAATCTGAACAACAACTTTGAAGATAACAATATGATATATTAACTAGTGCTAATATCCTACTATATTTTGAAATTCTGTATTTTTATCCTTGTTTTTTAAAATAAAAAGTAATTTTTAGATAGATAAATAAAAGAATTGCTGGCACTTCAAATCCTTAAAAGATAACTCTCTTTTATTTGTTTATCAAGGATGACTAAAGCAGGTAGTCACAGGCAAAAGATGAAACAGGGCCTAATGCTGGAGTTTCTCTTCCTTCTGTTTCCTTTTCCTCTTCTCCTCCTCCTACTCCACAGTTATCACCATCTGTTCCTCTTGTTTTTCTCTTCCTTTTGTTCTTCTCCTTTTCTTCCTCTTCCTCTTTCTGCTCCTTCCTCTTTTCTTCTTAAGCCCAGATGCTACAAAAGATTGATATCTACCTGGAGTGATGCCTCCTGTAGTAAGGATTAGTGCTCTTGACTGTGTAAGCATTTAAGTTTGTAATGTATTCAGATAAGATTCAGTCTTAATTTCCTTCCATTGCCCTTTTAAAAAAATTTTATTGAAAGAGAAAAAAGGTAAAACAGAAAAAGGGTAGAAATAATATAGAATTTCAAAAAAATAAACAGTAAGAAATCAATAGTTGATAAATTACAAATTTCCTCTTAGAAATAGTTGTTCAAGTTATAAAATTAAAGCATACAAAGTGGACATTCAAACAGTGAGATTGCAAACAGTTCTGTTCAATGATACAACAAAAACTTAGTGATATGGTTATCAGTCCTACACACTTAAACATACATACAGTTATATCCTTTAGAGCACTTTATTGTTTCTCTTTTTTTACAATAGCAATTGCACATTTTGGGCTTTATTAATGCTACATTTCTTATTACTTTTTACACTAGAGACACAATGTGATATTTATAAATATGATTATTATTTATTTCACTTATGAGGATAGTCTCATGTTGCCTCCATTTACCTGTGAAGGCCTCAAGATCATCCTTTTTTACAGCTGAGTAGTATTCCATTGTATAAAAATATGACATCTTTTTCATCCACTCTGCGTTTGATGGGCATTTGGTTGTTTCCAAGATTCAGCTATTACAAACTGTGCTGCTATGAACCTGGGCACACATATATAACTGTGATAATGACCTTTTCAGTTTTTCTGGGAAAATATCCAGCAGGGGAATAGCTGGATTGAATGAAACTTTTAATCCTAGTCTTCTGAGAAGTCTCCATACTGATTTCCACAGTGTCTGTACCAATCTACACCCCCAACAGTGGAGCAGTGTTCCTTTTTCCCTGCAGCCTCATCAACATTTGTTATCAGTTGATTTCTTGATGGCAGCCATTCTTTCCAGAGTGAGTTGAAATCTCAGTGCTGTTTTAATTTGCATTTCTTGAATGACCAGTGATGGTGAACATTTCTTCATGTATTTATTTGCCATTTATATATCTTCATCTGAGAACTGTGTGTTCATCTCAGATTCCCATTTTTGGAGAGGGTCTTTGAATTTGGGGGGCTTGATGTTTTTTAATTCTTTATGTGTTCTGGTTGTAAGTCCTTTGTCTGAAAGGGTTGCTGGCTAAAATTCTTTCCCATTCTGTGGGTTTTGTTTGCACTCTGTTGATGATTTCTTTTGAAGTGCAAAAACTTTACAATAATATGAGATCCCAGTTGTTGACTCTTTGAAGTGTTTCCCATGTAGTTTGTATTTTATTCATGAATTCTGTGCCTACCCCTGTGTCTCCAAGACTTCTATCTACCTTGTCTTCCAGTAGATTTAGTGTTTCTGTTTTAATATTTAGATCTTTGATCCACTTAGACTTTAGTTTTTTGCATAGTGATAAGCATGGGTCTAGTTTCAGTTTTTGGCATGTGGAAAGCCAATTTTTCCAACACCATTTATTAAAAAGGTTATCCTTCTTCCAGTGAATATGTTTAGCACCTTTGTCAAATATCAGTTGGCTGAGTGTCTTTGTAGTTGTGTTTGCATCTTCTAGTCTGTTCCATTGATCCTCAGGTCTATGTCTTTGCCAGTACTATGATGATTTTATCACTGTGGCTTTGTAGTAGAGTTTCAAGTCAGGAATTGAGATGCCTCCTGCCTTGCCTTTGTTGCCCAGAATTGCCTTTGCTATTCTAGTTGTCTTCTGTTTCCAAATGAATTTTAGGAGTGTTTTCTCCAGGATCTGTGAGGTATATTAATGGTGTTTTGATTGAGATTACATTAAATTTGTACAACAGTTTTGGGAGTATGGCCATTTTCACAATGTTGATTCTTCTTATCCAAGAGCTAGGAATATCCTTCCATTTTCTAATATCCTCTTCAAACACCTTTTTTAGCATAGCATAATTTTCAGCATATAGGTCTTTTACATTCTTAGTAAGGTTGATTCCTAAGTATTTCATTTTTTAGATGTTATTGTGAAAGGCAATATTTTCATAATTTCTCTTTCAGTGAGTTTTTTTGTTTGTGTACAGGAATGCTATTTATCTTTGATTATTGACTTTGTCTCCAGCTACACTGCTGAATTTGTTTATTACCTCTAGTAGTCTTTTAACGGAGTTTTTTGTCATCTGCAAATAGTGATAATTTAACTTTCAACGGAGTATCATGTCATCTGCAAATAGTGATAATTTAACTTCCTCTTTTCCTATCTTTATTCTTTTTATTTCTCTTTCTAATCTGATCGCCCTGGCTAGTATTTCCAGAACTAAATCGAATAGGAGTGGTGATACTGGACATCCTTGTCTTGTTCCTGATTTTAGAGTTAAAGCTGTCAGTTTTTGTCCATTGACTACGATGTTGGCTATTGGTTTGTCTTAGATGGCCTTTATAAGATTGAGGTAGACACCATGTATTCTGAGTTTCTGAAGAGTTTTTATCATGAACATGTGTTGGACTTTATTGAAAGCTTTTTTCACCTATTGAGATGACCATGTAGTTTTTGTTTTTGGCTCTCTGTTGATATGGTGTATTACATTTATTGATTTGCATATGTTAAACTACCCCTGCATTCCTGGAATGAATCCCACTTGGTTGTGATGTATAATCTTGAAGATTTGCTGCATTCTATTTGCCAGCATTTTATTGAGAATCTTTGCATCAATGTTCATCAGTGAGATTGGCCTTTAGGTCTCCTTTTTGGTTGGGTCTTTCTCTGGTTTTGGTATCAGAATAATACTTGCCTTCATGAATAATTTGGGGAGGATTGCTTCCTTTTCAATTTCATTGAAGAGTTTAAGGAGTATTGGCATCAAATCTTCTCTAAATTTCTTGTAGAATTCATCCATGAATCCATCAGGACCTGGGCTTTTCTTTGTTGGTAAGTTTTTAATTGTTTTCAATTTCAATACCTGATACTGAGTTATTCAAAATTTCTATATCTTCTTGGTTGAGCTTTTGTAGTTCATATGTTTCTAGAAATCTGTCCATTTCCTCTGTTTTCTACTTTATGTGAGTAGAGATTTTAAAAGTAGATATTCATGATCTTTTGAACTTCCATGCGATCTGTAGTAATTTCCCCCTTTTCAGTCCTTACTGCATTAATTTGGGTTTTTTCTTTCTTTTTCTTTATAAGGTTAGCTAGAGATTTGTCAATTTGTTTATTCTCTCAAAATGAATTCTTAATGATTAATGAATTCTTTGTATTTTTTTTTAGTTTCAATTGCTTTGATTTCTGCTCTAATCTTTACAATTTCCTCTCTTCTATGACTTTTGGGTTTAACTTACTCTTCTTTTTCTAGAAGCTTGAGATGAAGCATTAGGTTGTTTATTTGTGCTCATTCTGTTTTCTTGATATGACAATTTATTGCTATGTGTTTCCCTCTTAAGACCTCTTTCTAAGACCACTTTCATCCCACAGATTACAGTATGTTGTTTTCGCGTTTTCATTGAACTGTAGGTATTGCTTTATTTCTTCTTGAATTTCATCTGTAGCCCACTGGTTGTTATTTAATTTCCATATATTTATGCAGGTTTTACAATTCCTTTTGCCATTAATTTCCAATTTCAGTGCACTATGGTCTGATATTATGCATGGGATAATTTCAATACCTTTGCATTTACTTAAGAATGTTTTATGGGATAATATATGGTCTATTTTGGAGACTGTCCCATGCACAGCTGAGAAGAATGTGTATTCTGATGTGGGTGGGTGGAACACTCTGTAAACATTTAATAAGTCCAACTGCTCAACAGGTATGATTCAGTTCTATTCTTTCTTTGCTGATTTTTTGTCTAGGTGATCTATCTCTTTGTGGCAATGGGGTGTTAAGGTCCCCTGTTATAATTGTGTTCTTGTGTATTTGGTTTTTCATGTCCATTTAGTATTTGTCATACATAGTTAGGTGCTCCTGTATTTGGTACATATATATTTATAATTGTTAATTCTTCCTCTTGAATTTTTCCACTAACGAGTATGTAGTGACCTTCTTTATTTCTTTTAAACAGTTTAGGTTTGAAGTTCACATTGTCTTCAAATAAAATAGTTATCCCTGCTTTTTTCTGGGTTCCTGTTGCATGGAATACTGTTTTCCATCTTTTGACTTTTAACCTATGAGTTTCTTTTTGGGTCAGATGTATTTCTTGTAGATAGCATATTGTGGGATCATGTTTCTTGATCCATTCTGTCAACCTATTTCTTTTGATAGGTGAATTGAGGCTATTTACATTTATGGATATCACTGATAAATACTGGCTCAACTTCGCCATGTTATGTTCCAGTTGTTTGCCTTCTGCTTTTCTCCCTTGGTTAATTGCTTGTTCTACCTGGTGGTTTCTTTCTGTTGTTGTTGTTCTGGAGACTGTGGTCATTTTTATGTCTTATCTAGTATGTCTTTTAATACTCTTCTAGGGTTGGTTTGGTGAACATGAATTTCTTTAGTTGATCTTTGTCATGGAATTATCTTGTTTCTCCATTAAATTTGAATGAAAGTTTTTCTGAGTACATCAGTCTGGGTTGAAAGCTGTTTTCTTTTGGGGCTTGAAATACCTCCCTCCAAGCTCATCTTCTCTTGAAGTTTTGTGTGGAAAAGTCTGCAGTGATCTAATGGGCTTTCCTTGATAGTTGTATATTTTCTCTAACAGCTTTTAGTACTCTGTTTTTATGCTGCATATCTGGGATCTTAATTATTATATGTTTGAGTGTAGATTTATGTTGGTTGTGACTGTTTGGCATTCTATATGTCTTACTTATCAGATTTTTCCCCATGTTTGGGAAATTTTCTGCTATTATTTCTGTGAATAGTTTAGTTACGTCATTTGCATTGACTCCTGCATCTTTACTGATGCCTATTAGTCTTATATTGTTTCTCTTGGCATCATCTTGAAGCTGCGAGATTGTCATTTCATGCTGCTTTGTTATTTTTTAAAGTTCTATCCTTTCATGATCGCTAATTGTGATCTTGTCATCAAGGTCCAAAATTCTATCCTCAGCTTCATTTAAATGGTTTTTGCTAGTTTTCAATAGAATTTTTTGTTTTTGGATGTGTCTTTGAGTTTGTTTCATAAATTCTACTTGTTTTCTATATTGTTTATTTAAGGTTTCAATTAGTTTACCATGCTCCTGTACTTTTAAAAAATCTATTTTTTCTCTAGCTGTGCTGAGCAACTCCTTTACTAAGATTGCTATTTTTGTCTTTGCATGAGAGATTACCTCTAATTTGATTTCCTCTATAGCCTCATGGGGTTGTTTTTTTATTTCACTTGCTATCATTTCAGAGATTTCTGGTGTGTTACTTTTGAAGCCCTCTATTTCAATGTCTTCTGTACTTGCTCCTGATGGACTAGATGTTTGAGATTGCATTTTGCTTTTTTATTTTGCCACTTTCCCCTTTCAAGTTCATATTTGATCCTTCAACCCCACTAGTGTCAACTGTTGGTAGTGTGTATCTTGGGGTCCTACTGTAAGGCTGCTGTTTGTCAAATTGCAGGGACCCACAATGAAGAGGTGGGCCAATCACTTGAATTCCTCCTGCAGAGTCTGTTGATTGAGTCCTATATTCTTCCTTGGCTGAGAAACCTAGGAGTATTGATGGAAGTCAACCCTTAGTTCCTGCTGTTATTATGTCTTCAGGTTGTTCAGAGTTACCAGATCTCCCTGTTTATAGTGTTTGTCTTGGCTGGGCCCCTACTTGTATCTGGGTGTCTCATAGGCCCTTTTAACTTTCTCCAGGTTGGGGGAGGCCTTATTGGCATCCTCCTCAATTTACCTGATATTCTCTGTGTGGAGGAAGGACTTACCTACCCACTTGACAAGCTCACCTATGGCCTACTTCTGGAGGGGGTTTTGCTATTGCTCCTGTTTATCCACTGAAGGTGGCAAACTGTATTCTTATTTAAGGAGCAAACTCACCTCACTGATGGAAGGCTGGTGTGTTCTTCTGTTTAGATGAGGGACTAGTGAGTCTCCCCTCAAAATTGCATGGTTAATCCATTGCAGTCCAAGGTTCTGGGGGGAGGTGTGGAAGCTGAAGATCAACAGCAATGCTAGGTCCAGGAGGTGGGGGTGGGGGGTTGTCCCTGATGGTAGCGGTGGGACTATGAGGGATCCTGTTGCAGGCTGGAGTTCCTAGGTCCTGAGGTGCATGGCTGGGGCTGTAGGGACATGGAAGGGGCCCAGTTCTGGCCTGGCCTGCCTGCACTGCTGGTTGGAATTCCTGGGTTCTATGAGGTGGTCTGCTGGAAAAGTGGGAGTCTTGGGAGCAGCCCCGGTCTAGCCTGGCACTGTGTGGTCTGCTAACTGGAGTTCCCAGGTTCCATGAGGTGGTCTGCTGGGGAAGGCGGGGTCGCAAGAGGACCCAGGGTATAGCTCAGCCCCATATGTGCCACTGGCTGGAGTTCCTGGGCTCTGTGTGGTGATCTCCCATTTCCCTTTTATATACTGCTATGAGTATGATGCAACAGATTTGAAGGGAAAAAGAGGAGAAATTAAAATAGAGAGTTTGTTTAGGATTAACTTATACATGGTTATAGAAACATGTTTTCCTGGTGTCATGGTTTATGTCGGTGACCCCCAGGCCTCATGCGCTTGCATTATGCATTTGTGATTGGCTCATTGTCTAGTGCTTGGATTGATGGTGTCAGTGCTACACCTACCTAGCGGTGGAGCCAGCATACAATGTAATGGTTGGAAGAAGGTCTCTCTCTCTCTCTCTCTCTCTCTCTCTCTCTCTCTCTCTCTCTCGCCAGCTTCCACCTTGCTGTTTGCAGCTGCCATGAACTGCGACTCTGCCATGCCAGCCTGCCTTGGAGTCAACTGACCATGGATTGAAACATCTAAAAACTGTAAGAAATAACCCTTTGCTTTCTCACCTTTGGGCACCAGGTATTTTGTATAAGCAACGAGTAAAAAGTAACTCAGACACTCGGCTCTTCCAGCTGCCTCTGCATCCTTACACCTCCAGCCAATGAAAGAAGGGTAGGCTTTGCCACTCACTCTCCCAAGAGAGTTCTGACTCCATTCCAGTCTTGAATTCTCTTCCTAATGAATGCTGTTTCTTCTCCATAAGGTCAAATGTTTCAATGCAATAATACAGTGAGTTTTAGTTCTTTAGTTAATTAATTTTGGTTTAAATTCTTAATTTTTTTCAAATCTCCTGAATCTCAAATTCAAGTAGATACAGAGTAACACAGACCATCAGGGAAGGCGCATGGAGTACTATTTGGCAAAGGAATTGGGACTCATGCTGGCTTATTTTATATACTAGTCATCCAAAAGCAACACCCATTTGTTGGCTTGTTGTCATCGGGTTTGATGTTTTACTGATATACAACAGTTCCCTGGAGTTACATTTGTTGATGTAACCTTTAGACCCTGCTATTTGCAAAAGCAAAATGTAGTGAAAGTTGCTCTTTGAGGGGTCAGTGAACTGGGTTTCTAATATTAAAAACAGATGTGTTTTCTAAAGCCTCCTTGCCAATTTATCACCTCTGGAGGGTTTCCTATGTACCCTTCAGTATGCTGGCGGTATAGTGCTGTCCAACATTGTTCATTAATTCTCAGTTAAATTAGTCCACCATGAGTGAATGGATGTATTTCATTTCTATAAACCTCTCATTGTGAAGAACATGATATTTTTCTGTGATATTTCATTGTTGAACATTGTTTTATTATTGTTTATATATTCCAATGAGGAATATATACATCTTTGCAATAAGAATATTTCTAGGGAGATTGGCCTGTAGTTTTTATTTTTGGTTGAGTCCTTTTCTGGTTTTGAGTGTTGCTTGCCTGTCTTGGTTACTTTTCTGTCATTGCTAGGACAAAATATCTGACACCCAAAGTGAAGGAAGGAAAGATTTATTTTGCTCACTGTTTGTGGAGGTTGTGGAGGAATCAGCTGGCTTCAAGGCAGGGTGGCATGGCACAGGGGCAACACTTCAAGGCAACATGAAAAAGAAACCAGAGCAAAAGGGAAGAGAACAAGTGCCTTAACCTCCCTTACATTGTATGTAGGCCATCCCCACTTCTAGGGTGGGTGTAACACACAAAAAATCTCCTTGCTCTCCTCCTGCACAGTATGAGAATGTTTACAAAGTAAGAGCCCGCTGAAACTCCTAAACTGCTCAAGCTGATACAATGTATCAACCATAACATTCCCTTTCAATTTCATTAAAGAGTTCCAGCATTAGTGGCATTAGATCTTCTCTGAATTTTGTGTAGAATTTTGGAGTGAATCCATCAGGATCAGATTTTTCTTGTTGGTATGTTTTTAATTATATTCAGTTTTATTGATTGGCATTGAGTTATTTTGTATTTTTTATCTTTGTGATTCAATTTTGGCAATTGATATTTATTTAGGAATCTGTCCATTTCTTCTGTGTTTTCTGTCTTATCAGAGTACATAGATGCAAAAATCCTTAATAAGATACTGCCAAAAAGAATGCAGCAAGTAATCAAGATTATACACCATGACCAAGTAGGATTCATCCCAGGGATTCAAGAATGGTTTGACACACACAAATAAATAAATGTAATACACCATACCAACAGAACCAAAGACAAAAATCACATGATCATTTCATTAAATGCATAAAAAGTACTTGACAAAGTCCAACATTCATTCATGATAAAAACTCTACAGAAAATTGGACTAGATTGTCTTTATCTCAATTTGATAAAAATCATCTGTGACAAACCAACAGCCAACATCATACTCAGTGGACAAAAATGGAAAGCTTTCACTCAAAAATCAGGAACAAGACAAAGATGTCCACTATCACAACTCTTATTCAACAGAATAATTAGGAAACATTAGGCAGAACAATTAGACAAAAGAAAGAGATAAAGGAGTAAGGATATTAAAGGATGAAGTTAAATTATCAGTGTTTGTGAATGACACAAAACTACACAGAAGACCCCAAAACTTCACTTCTATATTTAGCAACCAAATTCAGTACTGTAGCTGAATACAAAATCAACTCTTGAAAATCAATAGCCTTTCTGTACATGAATAACAAACTCACTGAGAGAGAAATTAGAGAATAGCATCAAAATAAAAATAGTACACAATAGCATCCAAAAAATAATACCTAGGAATCAATCTAATGAAGGAAGTAAAAGACTTCTACAATGAAACCTATATTATTCTCCAAAAGGAGATTGAAAAGGATGTGAGAAAATGGATAGTTATTCCTTGCTCATGGATAGAGAACCACCATAGTGAAAATGTCCACATTTCCAAAATTGTTATACAGAGTTAATGCAATCCCAATTAAATACCATTAGCATACTTCACAGAACTAGAGGAAATGTTTCAAAAATTCATTTGTAAACAGTAGAGCCTTAGAATAGCATAAACAATTCTCAGCAACAAAGGTAAGGCAGGGGGCATCACAATTCCTGACTTGAAATTATACTGCAACAGTACTGGATGAAAACAGCATATATAAAAACAGAACCCAGGATCAATGAAATAGATTACATGATGCAGTAACAACCCCAAATACACTCTCTCACTTTGTTTTTTTTGCGGGGGGTGGGGGGGGGACTGGTGATCGAACTCATGATGGCACGCTGAACTAAATCCCTAGCCCTTACTCACCTTATCTTTGACAAAGAGATCATGTACACTGGAGGAAAGGTAGCCTTTTTAATAAATGGTGCTGGAAAAACTGGCTTTCCACATACCAAAGACTAAAATTAAATTCATGTCTGTTATGATGCACTAAACTAAAATCAAAGTGAATCAAAGATCTAAATATTAAAATAGAGAGAAAATAGGAACTCTTGAAGACATAGGTGCAGGCAAAGATTTCATGAGCAAAACCTTGATTACATGGCAAATAATACAAAGAATCAACAACCAGGATCTCACCCTACTAAAAAGATTTTGCACAACAAAAGAAATCGTCACAGAGTGAAAAGACAACCCACAGAGTGGGAAAAGATTTTAGCCAGTTGTCCCTTAGATGAAGGACTTGTTATCTAGAACGAAAAAGAACTGAAAAAAATCAGACCTCCCAAATTTAAAGACTCAACCTAAAAATAGGCATCTGATATGAATACACACTTCAGAGGAAGAGGTACAAAGGCAAATAAATATATGAAAAATGTTCAACATCAATGTCATTTGAGAGATGCAAATTAAAACAATGCTGGGATTCCATCTCACACCAGAAAGAATGGCTATTATTAAGAAATGAACTAATAACACATAGTGGAGGGGCTAAGTGGAAAAAGAAACCCTTTTCCACTGTTTGTGGGAATATAGAGTATTGTAACTACTGTGGAAATCAGTGTGGATTAGAGGTCCTATCTCACCCAGCTATTCCTCTATTTTCCTGGTAGAATTAAAAATATCATACTGAGACCAGGGATATAAGTCAGTGGCACAGCGCCTGCATGGCAAAGCATAAGGTTGTGAGCTTGAGCCCTTTTTCATCTATCTATCTATCTGTCTATCTATCTATCAATTATCTATCTATCTATCTATCTATCTATCTATCTATATCATACCACAGTGATATAGGAACACCCATATTTATAGCAACACAGTTTCTAATAGCTAAGTCTTGTAAAAACCCCAACTGCCCATCAACTGAGTAATGTGTAATAAAAGATGTGAGGATTTTTTTGGAATACAATGGAATACTACTTAGCCATAAAGAAGAATACTCTTGAAACATTTCTAGGTAAATGGATGCACCCTGAGACCATGGTCTTGAGTGAAATAAACCAGAACACATATATAAATGTCATATTGTATTCCTGGTGTGAGAAACTGACAGAGAAAATAAGGGCCAAAATGCACAGTAGATATTGTGAAATAAGAAGAAATTATTTGAAAGGAAAGAGGAACTAGGAAGGAAGGGGGAAAGAAAAGAAGAGAAGGGGAAAATAATGAGAAAAGGATAAAATGGAAACAAAGCTTTGTAAACAGGGAGGGGAAGACAGACTGAAGAGACGGGGAGAAGACTGGGGAAAAGAGAGGGATCAAACTATATCCTATAAAGGTACAAATTCCCTTGATGAATGTGATCTTTGTGTGTATCTAAATTGTACCAATAGACTTAGTTTTAGAAACAATATTTCCACTCTTGGATAACACAGAGAGCAGAGTGTAACTGGGCTTTATATCAGAAGTGTTTGTAATAGTGCTACACTAGCAGATAGTAAACCCGAGTTGTAGCTTTGCACTTTCTATTTAAGTTTAAATTTTATGTAACTGTCATACTGGGCAGATAGCATCCAAAGAAAAAACTTCATTTTCTTCTAATTATCACTACTTCTTTACTCAGACATACAACATGTTTCCTAACATTATCTGAAACTAACAGAGATTAACTGGCAAGTCTGCTTTTAATGTAGAAAAATAATCATCTTTCTTTCTGAACTGCTTTGATAAAATATTTCTGAATAAAACTTGTCCTGAAATATCAACAGCTGAAGATTATTATGCTTAGGAATAATAAGGGCAGTAAATATTAGTTTTAAATATCTGTTTCTAAATTTTAAAAAGGATACCTTTTACTTTTCACTCCTTGTCCTCTTGTTTGCGTATTTTTAGATAGTCGTAATAACAGTGCACAGACTGATTCTGTCTTTGTTTTGGCAATAAGAGATAAAGTAACAAGTACCCTGATCAAAACAAAATTCTTTTGAATAGAGTTGCAACTAAAAGCCTCATTCGTAAAATCACACGAATTGGAGGAAAAAGAGCAGCATCTAATTTGTGGAATCTTTATTTATCTAGTCACACCAGCAGAACATTTTACCCCTCTTATTCTTTCTGAATTTCTGGATTGTCTGAAAAAAAGTTTGCCTCTGTTTATGGGGTCATTGGGATGTCTCCTCCCTGCTTGAGAACACAGTGACTGCAGTCCTCATGCTGTTTTATTTTTCTGCTCTTGACCTAACTTCTCAGGTGCTGCTGAGGCTGCAGGCAACCAGCAAGCCCTGGGCAGGTGGTGCCCGGCTGCTGAGGAGCTGTCATCCCTGATGTCCATCTGGCTCTTTGGGACCATACATTATTGAGCTAACTTCTCTCGAGTGTCAAGGTCCCACTGAAGTGATAGCTCATCTGGTCTAGGATGATAGAATCCCTGTGGTGTGATACATTCCTAGTGAGTCCTAAAGAAATTTAGAAGTCTATCTTTCCTTTGAGTTTATGAAAACAGCTTTTTACCTCACATCTGTAGTGCATTCTACCATCTCCCACTATTCCTACGTTAACACTGGCAACGTGTTCATACATTAAGGGGTGGTTACCAGTTCGTACCTGGAGGAGCACCTATGAACACATTGCTGTCTCTTTGATTGTATGCCCTCATATTTTGGCAACATGAATGTTAATCATGACGAATGCGTGAGTTTTGGCCTTGGGTGGACAAGTTAACAAAATCCTTGAGCTTTCTTGCCTCTGAATGATCTAGCTAGACAATAGTTCATAATCACAAAGCTAGCAATAGATAGTGTAAATAAAAGGCTTGGGAAGGAGTGTCAGCAAATGCCTGCTCCTGAACTCAGATGTAGAATTTTCCTGAGAACTTGAATAAATACTCAGAAATCTTTTCCCAAGTTTCCAAAAAGTCTGGAGTACTGAAATTTCTCCTGATCTTTGGATGTCCTTTTATCTGTCTTTCTACAATAACTCCTCAATTCTGACCTGAATACTTTAATTCAAATCTCTTAGTTTGAAGAGATCGTGGCTCTTCTATCATTGAATGAAATGGACTGACAGTAGTGACAGTGATATTTTCACCCTGGTGCAATTCTGTAAGTCATGTATATTTTTAAACTAAAGACCTGTCAGAATTGGTATTTGTCAAGGTGTAACTGTAAGTCTGTGTCTTCCAGACGGAACACAATTATGTTCATGATTCTCTAAGGTATTTGCCAAGTAAATTACGTCATGTAAACAAACTAGTGCTTTCATAGAGTTTATGTCATAAATCATTTTATCATCAACTTGTAGAAAATAACAATGGCCCAAGATTTCTTGGGATATACTTGTAGCCCTGCGGGCATCGCAGCAAAATTTTTGAAAGGTGCATTATGGTGGGTATATAATACCCATGTTTAGTTTTTAGAAGCTTTCCTATTGGTAAATTATTAATGTTAATGCTATGAGTTTTATTATATTAAACAATGTGTGCTTAACAGGAAAATAAAATATCAACAAAATAAAATATTAAATTTTAACATGTAATGAGTGTTTAGAATAAACATTTTTAGAGTCAGCTGTTTCCCTGCTTAAAAGATCTAAACACTAACAGCAGAAATAAATTTCTATGTAAACTACAGTGAAAATACAAACCAAAGTCTACCACAGAAATAATCTTTGTTCCAATTATCACACCTAAGGCAGTCTTTGCACATGACAATGGTGTGTTTCATACACAGACCTCACACTGACAGCATGTGTGGTTAGCTTTCGCTTCCTGTGTGGCAGGCTATGCTTGTCACCTTTCTTGTCTTGCTCTTTTGTCAGGAGCTTCCTATTACACTATGTGCACTTAGCAACAAAATGAAATATCAATAAAATAAAATATCGAATATATATAAATATATATTTAGAATAAACATGGACATTTACTACATCAACTATTTGCCTACTAAATCTAAAAAGTAAAAGCAAAAATAAATTCCTATGTGACCTATAATGAAAATACAAATAAAACTCTACCACAAAAATAATCTTTACTTCAATTATTACACTTCAGGCAGTTTTCACACATAAGAACAGCCTGTTCCATACACAGATATTGATAGCACATGTGTTTTGTTTTCCTGTCTTCTTTGGTGGGACATACTTGAAATCTTGCTGGTCATCTGTTTTCTTATGAGGTTCTTGAGATGTTTTACCTGTCTGTTTACTGGTCTATTTCAGAGGTTTTTTGGAGAAGTTCTTTGGGTAGATTCATACCCAAATTCTCTGTTGCAATTGGTCATTTATCAGTTTCAGTCCCTACCCTCTAAGAAAATTTCTCCATGATATTTTGTGCTTGTTATTTTCTTTGTAAACTGTGAACTATTTATGCCTGACATGTTTTGGATCTAGTAAAATACAACAATTGGCTTTGTGTTTTGAGTGACATCATAACTCATCAACAACCTCTACTCTGCCTTTCATTTCGATGTAAAATATGAGCATTTCTGGCCTCATTTATTTTGAGGATTTACTACCAATCTTTTTTGTTTGTTTGTTGTTTTGATACAGGGTCTTGCTACGTAGTCTAGGCTGGTCTTGCACTCACTGTGCAGTACAAACTGACCTTAACTCACTGGATCCTTTTTCCTCAGGCTCTGAATTCCTGGAATTACAGGTGTGTGCTACCACACCTGACTTTACTATGAGTTTTATGATCACAGTGTAATGTTGAAAGTATCCGTACTACTTTGTTTTTCTTCATTATGTAACAGGCCAGTGTTATATATTTTTTAAATCCAAAGATGAACTTGAAACATTTTTTGAACTCTTGACTTTGTTCTTGAAAATAGTTCCTGTGCTTTTCAACTGGTGTTATTTTAGCAAATGTAACATAATGGGTAATTAGTGAACCAGTTGTCAAATGTAACCTTTAGGCTACTCTTTGAAATAGGTGCAACAATTCTGTTTATACAGTCATACACTTTATTACTACATAAAAAAAAAAAAAGACCTGGTGTTTGAGTACCAGGATGAATTTTTAACTTCAAGTATAAAGTGCCTTTGCACCTACATATTTGGGGTATATATTTTTATACTATATTTGGAAACTTTACTTGGTGCATATTGCCAAATGCTTTAACAACCATGAAATAATGCCAGTTGTTCATCAATTATCATGTATTTAGACAGTGTATAAATTGATTAATAGTTCAAAACATCGGTCATATTCTTGGATAGTTTTCTTTATTGGAAGGTCTTTTTATCATCATAATGTAGATAATTTTAAAGGAAACCAAATCTCATTTGTTTTTTTGTCTTTTTGAGACAGTCTCACTATGCAGGCCTTGAACTCTCTTTGTAGCCCAGGCTGATCTCAAACTTGCAATGATCCTCCTGCCTCAGCCTCCTGAGGGCTGGGATTGCGAGTGTGCATCACTATGCCCAGTTACCACATCTCTTGAGTGTCATCATTGTTTTAAAATCTCAATGCTGTACCTTTTACCTGTCCATAAATCCTTTCAATTCTGATGATTAGAATGATAATTTTTTTGACTTTTCTGTGTTTTTTCTCCTTAAAATAAAATAAATTAAAAAATCTAACAACAATAACTACAACATCAAAAGATAAAGTCCTGCTATGAGGGCTTTCAGTTCAGAAAATGAGATGTCATGATAAATATATTGTTGAGTCTGAGTATTGGTGCACACAGAATGTTTTACTTGTATTTCAGTATTGGTGTATTTCAAAACGTTTTGTAGCATACCATCCATTACAGTTTCCATCCCAGTGTTGGCCTTCTGCAATAGTTTTGCCCCTGGCAAAGGCCTAATAACATTTTCTGACCTAGTTCTAATGTTGGATCACTTTGGTATACATGATCATTTTATAGCATTTTGACTAGTCAAATATTTATTTACATTACTGCTTTTTGTTCTTCATCTGAATCAAGGTCTTCATTCTGTACCTTTCTGTCGTATCTTACTAACTTCTTTGGCTTACATGATCCAGCTCATCATTGGTAGCAGTCACCTGGTAACTCACTTTCAAACCTTTTCCCAAAGTTGTAAAAGTGGGTTTTCATGTGACATTGTACTGAATTTGGCTAATTCTACTAGAAACATCCAAAGAAAAATTTTACTAAAATGAATTAAAAATACACAAAGATGTAACACAGCACATAATGTGTGAAACTCAACTGTTTAGATTTTGATATAGGTGTGTACACCTTGCTGTTCCTGGAGTGAGTACAAAAGTTGCTTCCTGGGGTTGGGGATTTAGCTCAGCAGCATAAGCACCTGCCTTGCAAGCAGGCAGTCGTGAGTTCGATCTCTGGTACTGGAAAAAAGAAAAAAAAAAAAGATGAAAAAAAAAAGTTGCTTCCTGTATTCACCTAGCACAACTCCCGTGACTAACAGCTGGCTGCTATTATGCTGAACTACATATTTTCATTAGAAAACTACGGCATGGGCACCTGCAATCCAGTATGAAGAACTGATTAAATTGGACCTTACCAAGACAGAGGACACCATCTTTCTTTATCCTGGGTAGTCTTATGTAGTCAATAATACCCCAACTACTGAAAAATAGTGGGTTCCCAGCATCCAGTTTAGAGTATTCTAGACTTGAGGATGGCTTTGACACAAAGATTTATTTTGTTGCATTGATTTGGATGGATATAGTTCATATTACCTAATTATCACAAAATTATATATCCCATGTGCATTTATTTTACCATAGCATAAAACCACAGCAAAATTCAGATGTAATAGGAACTGTATCCAACTTCTGGTTGATCTGGGACAGCTCTGACTTTGTGCGTATTACTTGGTATAAATGTTAGTAGGGCCCCCTCTCATGTTCAGGTTCTCCTGGTTGGTACAATAAAGCATATGGTCACTCTGAAGATGATACCATTGTTCCTGCCTCTAGTCTGATGTTAACTTCAAGCAAAACACTCTTTCTGTATTTTTTTCTTTTAAAAATTTTTTTATTACTAGATGTTTGTAGTACACAATAATTACATTCCATGTGATGATTTGGTTCATGTACATAACATACCTTAATTCTTTATTCCCCTCCACTCCCTCCCCCTTCTCTATCTCTTGATGCTCTTCTCATTTGAGAAAATAACGTATTATTTTCAAGGTGAAGCTTACTACATCTCTGTTTTATGTTGTTGCTTGAACACAGATTGCATTACACTTAGAAAGGATATAACATTTTTCCCTTTTTGAATCTTCCTCCTCAGTTTGCTCCTCAGTTTGCTCTTCTACTTTCCTGGGATTGAAGTCTGGGGATTTAGCTCAGCGACATAAGCACCCGCCTTGCAAGCAGGTGGTCGTGAGTTCAATCCCCGGTACCGATAAAAAGAAAAAAGAAAAAAAAAGTGTAAAAAAAAAAGTTTCCAAGAAAGACGATATCCCATTTATCACAGCTGCAGGAGAGAAAAGCTGGCTCTGTTATTTTTGGAAGAATCTATGCTCAGTATATGGATGGGAATAACCCTAGAGTCTGTACTCTCTCACCTACAGTATTGAGCAAGAACTAGATTGGTAGGGTGATGGTCCATTTGTGAACCGTTCTTAATCTAGGCATACAATTGCTGCTGTCACCCTCTCTCCTCTCCATCCCTCCTTCAGGAGACTCCTTCACATACTGGAGTTGAGGCAGACCTTTGGACCTTGGCATGGGATCTTGATCCATATATCGCAGACAGAGGACGTGAAGCTTAGTTGTTATTATCATGGGGTGACTTCAGAATCATGGTCACTCATCAGAATTATAGCAGATCTATCATTCTATTTTTCTACCAGTGCTGAATTTCCCATTTTATTTCTCTTGAACCTCTTATAGATAGAAAGTTGAGAACAGTTAGTAATGTCTCTTTTTTTTAATTTAAGGAGAAAAAGAAAAAAACAGAAAAAGGGTACAAGTAATACAAAATTTAAAAAATAATAAGAAATTACTAGGTAATAGATTACATATTCTCATCTTAGAAATAGTTGTTCAAGTTAAAAATTGAAGCATATAAAGTGGACTTTCAAACAGTGAGAGTGCAAACAGTTTTGTTCAATGATCCAAAAAAAAAAAAAACCCTCAGTAATATGGTTATCTATCTTATACATTTAAACATATATGCAGTTATAACCTTTAGAGCACTTTATTTTCTTTTCTTTTGTACAATGACAATTACACATTTTGGGTTTTATTACTCCCACAGTTCTTATTACTTTTTTTGAAGAGAGTAAAACCAAATGCGACATATCAGAAGTCAGTCAAATCAAAAGGATGGACATAATAGATAATGTAAAAACAAAATACAAGGTGATCAACAATGGTTACCATACTGCCTCTTGCTATTTTAAGAAGAATTGCCAGTTATAATAAAATTGAACAAACAGTAAAGAATAAACCCAAAGCATTGGAGACATTACAGGACTTTAAAAGAAGATAATAGTCAGTAATGTCTCTTTAATTTCATTTTCACTGGAGCCCACTAGTGGACTCTGATAAGAGTCCACACCTTTTTCTGTACACTATCAGTACATGGCATTACTCCAAATATCAGGTGGCTTTTGTTGTAGATTAAATAATTAGTTTTTGGAGTGAATGTATATTGCAAAAGAATAATCATTCTGGGTAAGCTATCTTCCACTTCCTCCTCGTCTCCAGTCCAAATGTAACTTGTATGTGCAGGTTTTCCCAGACTTGATGCTCCTCACATTAATACCTCCTACACCACCTAGTGAAAGTTCAGATTTACCTAACAACTTTCTTCTCCGGTTTTGAAGAGAGTAATCAAGGGGCTCATTTGTCCTCAAAAGTCCTAATTTTTCTACTCTTCGTAAGTAGCACAGAGATTCAGATGTCTTCATGAGGCCACCACTTTTTATGATATAGATAAAATCTGGAGAATTGGTCACCAAGAATAGCTTGCTTTGAGGTTGGCAGGATAGGAATCTTGGTGTTGCCTACCAGTCCGTATGCTATACTCACAGACTTTCTATGACAGAGTAGGAACTGGGTCTGGGGAGGCTTGGAGACAGCCTCTGAGAAAGGCTATGTCTCAGTGGGTCTTGTTTCTGTGGTCATATAACTCTTGCCCTGATCTTTAGGACATGATAGGTTTTGGATTTCTGGAGGACCTGTTGACTCTTTATGGATTTGTCCAGCAAAGTATTTTGTCATATATGATCTAATAATTCATTTAAAATAGAAGTTGGGAAGATTAAATACTCTATTTTATAACCTTCATTTTGTTTTTTTCCTTTATATAATGAATACTTTTAATGATGATAAATAGTCTTATATGGCATCGTTTTTCAAAGCTGCATCATATATTTTGCTGATTGTCTATTATAACCTTATTATTTACAATTTTCCACTTTTATGAGCAACAATGATGTGAATATCCTATTCCAGAGCTTTGTGTGCATCAGTGATTATTTCCTTGGGTTACTCACTTCCTAGATATGGAATTTTCTGGGTAAAATGTCCCACCACCACCACCAGCTTCCAGGACATTTCCAAAAGGCTGCTACTGGTCCTCTGCAACAATTCAGAAAACATTGTCCCATAGCTTGTCCTTTACATGCTCCCTGAGAGAATCAATCATGGCTTAGAACCTCTACTACAAACACACTACTTCTGAGTCTGAATATCAAAGGAAACAGTACAATTTAGTTAACTGTTTTCTCTCACTATATCTTTTACTGAATATATTTTTCATATTTGCTTTTGAGCAAAACATAATGACAGCTGTGTACTAATAATTGCCAGGAAGGGTTTTTTCTACTTCTCTGCGTATTTGTTCATCAAAGGAAGAGCTTTCATATCCTCTGAAAAGAATGGCAAATACAGTGGGGGTGAGGGTGGAGACAGTGATTTTCAATGGTTCTCTGGTTCCAGGGGAGATTGCCATAGAGAGGTTAGAAAATATTTACTGGCAGGTGTAGGGCTATTTTCCTAACCACTGCTGTAACCCGAAGAATTGTCTTAGTGATGAGTGATCTTCATCATTTAATTTGTCGCTTGAGTCCCTCTTCTTAACTTTCTTAAAGCATCCTGTGATATTTTGGCTCTGGACTCCTGACATTTTGTCTTTTTCCCTGAAGGCACAGAGAGAGTTAAGGAACCATCTGTGCCCATCCTCAGTGCTGTGTCTAAAAGATAAAGAAACAGTTACTCCTCTTGTCCTCAGGCGAGCTCTGCCTCTGCCTTGATCTTTTTCCAGCAAACAGAAAAGGAAATATGGCAGTTCCACTACCACAGGGGCTGGTGGGCTGGCTGCTGCCCCAGCGACTTCAGACTACATCCGTATCAATGCAGCATGTGGGCTGACAAAAGCACCAATCCCTTTGTGCTCTGTACATTCTGCAGGCATTTTCTATGCATTATGTAATGAACACTGAGGCACATGTTGAGATTCAGTACTGAAAGATCATCAGTTCTTTCCTTCTAGAAACTAGGTCAAAAGGGAGACAGGTATGGCAACAAGCAAGTTCATACAGTGATATAGTGATTTTAATGGGCATTTGTTTAAAGGTCAGGAGGTAGGTAGGGAGATAAAACTACTTGAGGCAAATAGCCAGTGGACTCTTGGAGGATAAATACGTTTGCTTAGCAGGCAAGTGGAGGAAGGAGGTGAATGGGGGGATGTGTAAGGTCAGGACTATAGTTGTTCAAGGAGTGTTGACTACAACGTCAAGTATTCTAATTTTGCTATTATTACATGACAGGTAAATTAACAGGACATAAAATTAAAGCAATAAGCCGGGGAAAGTAATGAGTCTTGTATGTCATAGTGGTATACACTGTAGATTATTACTAACTTTTGTTTTCTTCCTTTTTCAGTTATTAATAGGCTTGTTAACTGGGCACAAAACTGCCATAATTTTTTATTTTAAAGAGATTAAGATAAAAGAGAACATAACAAGCAGATCAGAACAGAACAATTTAAGCAACACAGTATTTCTCCACAAGACAACCTGATATATCATGTCTCTTTCCTTGAAATAGTTGAGTATGCCTTCATACACAATAGTATCAAACATAATAAAATAGTATAAAACAATTAAAGATAATGAAAGTATTACAGGGCATTCAAAACCAAATAACAGAAAATGAACAATGGTTACTATATTATCTCATAGTCCATAAAAGATTTGTATCACACAAGTAAAATCCAATGAGATACAATATGATAGAACCAATGGAAACAGAAGAACAAAAGCATGATAGGACTTCAAAACAAGATGATATTAAATCAGCATTGGCTATTATAATGTCTTGTTTTCTTCAAAATAGCTGTTCATACAATCACAGATAATAAAATCAAACAACCTAGGATAAAACCATTCCAACTAAAGAATGGCAACATTATAAGTCTCCAAAGCAATGTAATGGGGAATCATGATTGCCATAAACTCTTATGTACTCTTACCATTTCTTACACTAGGGAGACTATACAGTGTTTATACGTGTGAGTTTGATTTATTTTGCTTATGAGTATGGTCTCAAGTTGCATCTATTTATTTATAAACATCTCAATGTGATCATTCTTTATAGCTGAGTAGTACCCCATTGTATAAAAATACCACATCTTTTTTATCCATTCCTCAGTTGATGGACACCTAGGTTGTTTCCAAGTTCTGGGTATTACAAATTGTGCTACTATAAACAGGGGTGCACATATATCACTGTAGTATGATATTTTCAGTTCTTCTGGGAATATGCCTACAAGTGGAATAGCTGGATTGAATAGGACTTCCAATCCCAGCTTTTTGAGAAATCTCCAGACCGACCTCCACAATGGTTGCACCAGTCTACACTCCCAACAGTACAGGAGAGTTTCTTTTTCCCCACAGCCTCTCCGGCATTTGTGGTTGGTAGTTTTCTTGATCCTGGACATTCTTTCAGGAGTGAGATGGAATCTCAGTGTGGTTTTAATTTGCATATCTCTAATGACTAGTGATGATGGACATTTTTTCATGTATTTATTTGCCATTTGCATTTCTTCATTTGAGAGCTTTATATTCATCTCAGATGCCCATTTTTGGATTGGGGCTTTAAATTTCAGGGGTGTGATTTTTTTTAAATTCTTTATATGTTTTAGACAAAAGTCCTTTGTCTGAGGGAGAGTTCACTAAGATTTTTTCCCAATTTGTGGATTTTCTTTTCATTATGTTGGAGATTTCCTTTGATGTGCAGAAACTTTTTAATAAGACATGATCCTAGTTATTGATTCTGGGAAGTAGTTCCCATGAGGTTTGATTCCTGTTCATGAATTCTCTACCTACCCTATGTCTTCAAGATTTTTACCCAATTTGTCTTCTAACAGATTTAGTGTTTCTGTTTTAATATTCAGATCTTTGATCCATTTAGGTTTTAATTTAATACATGGTAATAGGAATGGGTCTAGTTTTAATTTTTGGCATATAGAAAGCCAGTTTTTCCAGCACCACTTATTAAAGAGACTGTCGTTCTTCCAGTGAACATGTTTGACACCTTTATCAAAGATAAGGTGGTTGAGTGTGTTTGTAGTTGTGGTTATATCTTCTAGTCTATTACACTGATCTTCAGATCTGTTTTTATTCCAATACAATGTTGATTTTATTACAATAGCTTTGTAGTATAACTTTGTCAGGGATTGTGATGTCTCCTGCCTTGCCTTTGCTGCTTAGAATTGTCTTTGCTATTCTAGGTCTCTTCTAGTTCCAGATGAATTTTAGGAGTGATTTCTCTACATCTATGAGGTATGTTGATGGTATTTTTGTTGGGATTGCATTGAATCTGTATAACAGTTTTGGAATGGCCATTTTCACAATATTTATTCTTCCTATCCATGAGCAAGGGATATCTTTCCATTTTCTGAGATCCTCTTCTATTTTTTTATCAGGGTATTATAATTTTCCCTGTATAGATCTTTTACTTCTTTTGTGAAGTAAAAACTTCTTTTTTATTTCTTTCCCTAAGTATTTCATTTTTTGGATGCTAGTGTGAAGGATGTGGCTTCTCTTATTTCTCTCTCAGTGATTTTTTTTTTAGTGTACAGGAATGACATTGATTTTTGAGTATTGACTTTGTATCCAGCTACATTTTAAGAGTATCTTCTAAATTTGCTGAATTTGTTATATCTAGGAAATTTTAATGGAGTTTTGTGGGGTCTTCTATATAGAGTATCATGTCATCTGCAAATAATGATAATTTAAATTTCTCTTTTCCTATCTTTACTCCTTTTATTTCTCTCTCTTGTCTAATTGCTCTGGCTAGTATTTCCAGTACTATGTTGAATAGGGTTGATGATAAGGGACATGCTTGTCTTGTGCCTGATTTTAAGGTAAAGGAATTCAGTTTTTGGCCATTTAATATGATGTTGACGGTTGGTTTGTCATAGATGGCCTTTATCATATTGAGGTAAAGACCATATATTCCAATTTTCTGTAAATTTCTTATAATGAATGAATGTTGGACTTTATCAAAAGCTTTTTCTGCCTCTATAGAAATTATCATGTGATTCTTACTTTTGCCTTTATTGATATGGTGGATTATATTTATTGATTTATGTATGTTGAACCATCCCTGCATGCCTGGAGTGAATCCCTCTTGGTCGTGGTGTATAATCCTCTTGATTTGCTGCATCCTGTTTGCCAATATTTTACTGAGGATTTTTGCATCTGTGTTCATTAGGGAGACTGGCTTGTAGTTTTGTTTTTTAGTTGGGTCCTTCTCAGGTTTTGATACTAGAGTAATATTTGCTGCCAGGAATGACTTAGGAAGAATTGCTTCCCTTTTTATTTCATTGAAGAGTTTGAGAAGTGTCGGCATTAAGTCTTTGTATTTCTTGTAGAATTCTGTAGTGAATGTGTCTGGGCCTGGGCTCTTCTTTGTAGGTAAAGACTTAATTACATTTTCAGTTTCATTAATAGAAATTGGGTTATTCAGGAGTTTTACATCTTCTTGACCCAGCTTTGGTACTTCATATGTTTCTAGGAATCTGTCCATTTCTTCTGTGTTATAGAACCTATGAGAGCAGAGGTTTTTGAAATAGGTGTTGATGATCTTCTGTATTTCTGCAGTCTGTAGTGATTTCACCTTTTTCAATCTTGTTGCATGAATTTGAGCTTTTTCTTTACTTTTTAAAATAAGGTTTGCTAGGGGCTTATTAATTTTATTTATTCTTTCATAGAATCAACTCTTCGATTCATTTATTCTTTGGATTGTTTTTTTTAGTCTCAATTGCATTAATTTCTGCTCTTAATTTTATAATTTCCTCTCTTCTTTTGGCTTTGGGCTTGACTTGCTCTTCTTTTTCTAGACATTTGAGGTGTAGCATCAGGTTGTTTATTCATTCTGTTTTCCTGATGTGTGCACTCAGTGCAATAATTTTTCCTCTGAGGACAGCTTTCATCGCATCCCACAGATTCCGGTAAGTTGTATCTGTATTTTCCTTTGTTGGTATTATTTAATTTCTCCTTTAATTTCCCCTGTGACCCATAGATTGCTCAAGAGTGTATTATTCAATTTCCATGTGTTTGTGGAGTTTTTACAGTTTCTTTTATCATTAATTTCTAGTTTTATGGTGCTATGATCTGATAACATGCATGGGGTAATTTCAACTCTTTTGCATTTATTTAAATATGTTCTATGGGCTAGTATATGGCCTATTTTAGAGAATGTCTCATGTACTGCTGAGAAGAATGTATATTCTGATGTTGGATGGAACACTTTGTATATGTCTATCAAGTCCATTTGTTCACAGGTGTGATTCAGTTCTGTTATTTCTTTGCTGATTTTTCTGTCTGGTTAATCTGTCCCTTTGTGTCAATGGTGTGTTAAGTTCTCCTGTTGTAATCGTGTTATTGCTTATTTGATTTTTCATTTCTATTAATACTTGCTTTGTATAACTGGGTGCTCTGGAATTTGGTGCAAATATATTTAACATTGTTATCTCTTCCTCTTGAAGTTTTCCCCTAACCAGTATGTAGTGACCTTCTTTATCTCTTAGCATCATTTCTGGTAAGAAGTTCACATTGTCTGCAAACAGAATAGTTACCCATGCTTTTTTTTCAGTTCGTTTTGCATGGAGTATTGTTTTCCATCCTTTGACTTTCAAAGTCTGTGAGTTTCCTTTTGGGTTAGATGGGTTTCTTGTAGACAGCATATGGTTGGATATTGTTTCTTGATCCATTCTGCCAGTCTGTTTCTTTTAATTGGTGCATTGAGACCATTTACATTAATGGTTATAACTGGTTATATGTTGGTTTATTGTTGACATGTTATCTTTCTGCTGTTGCATCTTTATCTTTCTATTCTGTTTAATTGTCTGCCTTGCTTAGTGGTTTTTTCCTATGTGTGTCTAAACTATCTTTCAGTATTCTTTGCAGTGTTGGCTTGGTGATCATGAAGTTCTTCAGCTGTTTTTTGTCATGGAAGTATGTTATTTCTCCATCTATTTTGATGATAGTTTTGCAGGGTACATCAGTGTAGGTTGGAAATCATTTTCCTTTAGTATCTGAAATCTTCACTCCATGCTCTTCTTGACTTTATTGTTTGTGTCAAGAAGTCTGCTGTGATTCTGATAGATTTTCCTTTATAGGTGATCTGTCATTTCTCTCTGACAGCTTTTAATATTCTATTCTTATGTTGGATTTCTGGGATTATTATATGTCTGGATGTAGTTTTATGTTGGTTATGGATATTTGGAATTCTATATGCTTCACTAATCCTAATGGCAGTTTCCATTCTCATGTTTGGGAAATTTTCAGCTATTACTTCTGTAAATAGCTTTTTGATATCATTTGTGTTGTCCCCTTCTCTTTCATTTATCCCTATTAATGTAATGTTTTTTTCTTTGCATCATCTTGCAGCTGTTGAATTTTTATTTCTTGATTTCTTGTTATTTTTAAAAGATCTTTCCTTTCCTGTTCACTAGCTGCAATCTTGTCTTCAAGGTCTGAAATTCTATCCTCACTTTTGTTGAAGCAGTTTTTGACAACTTTCAATGGGATTTTTGATTTCCTGTATATCTCTTTGAATCTGCTTCATGTGTTCTGTTTCTTATACTGTTCATCCAGGGATTCTATTTTTTTGCTTTGTTCCTCTAATTTTTTAAGTGTGTCTTCTTTAGATGTGTTCAGCATCTCTCTCATTACTTTTATCATTTCTTCTTTTACCTGGAAGATTATTTCTAGTTTGAATTCCTTTAAAGCTTCCTAGAGTTGTTCTTTATTGCAGTGGCTATTATTTCAGGTGTTTCAGGTGTATGGCATATATTTTCTTCTTTGTATATGCCTCCTAGGCTTTCTTTGGATGGGCTGGAGATTTGAGATTGCATTTTGTTCTTTTGTTTTATCATTTTCCTATATTTCTGTGTTTTAAGTGGTGTTCCAAAGCTTCTTCTGGGCATGTTGGAAATCGTCTCCTATGCCCTGGGCTCCTGGGACTGAATGGAGGTTGCTGAGCATGTTCCAATAAGGCCCACAGGACCTCCTGTGCCATCTCAAGTATTCCAGGAAGCTGGGTGGGCACCTTACCACTGTGGATGAAGGTCCAAACCTCTCCCCAGGCTAGGACCAATGTGCTGGAACTTACTTCATATGCCCTCAACTCCCCTGATTGAAGAAGGTGGTTGGGTGCAATGTAGTTGGGCCACAAACCCTCCCATGCCTAGTCTAGTGTGGCTGGAAGCTGGGTGGGACCACTGGGAATGATGATCTTAAACTCTCCTGGGGCTTAGGATGGTGTGCAAGAGCTTACTTCCTCTGGGAGCCCAGTTCCCTGGATTGAAAGAAGGTCACTGGTCATGGCCCAGGCAGGCTGAAAACCTTCAGAGCCCAGTGTAGTGTGGCTGCAAGCTGGTTGGGTCCTTGACCACTGGAAGAAATCAAAACTGCCACAATTTAAGTCTGTGGTTCCCAAACTTGCTCAGAGGCAGGTGTGATCAGGTGATAAAACTCATTAACATAACAACCTTAGGGTGTCTACCTTAAAGACAGTAAAACCAGAGAAATCTTTTATTTTTTTATTTTAAAGAGGATAACACAGAATAACACAGGAGCTTATACCGCTGAGCTAAATCCCCAACCCCTCCACATCTTTTTTATCCATTCCTCAGTCGATGGACACTTAGGTTGTTTCCAAGTTCTGGGTATTACAAATTGTGCTGCTATAAACTGGGTGCACATATATCACTGGGGTATGATGCTTTCAGTTCTTCTGGGAATATGCCTACAAGTGGTATAGCTGGATCAAATGGGGCTTTCAGTCCCAGCTTTCTGAGAAATCTCCAGACTGACCTCCACAATGGTTGCACTAGTCTACACTCCCACCAACAGTGCAGGAGAGTTCCTTTTATCCCACGGCGTCTCCAGCATTTATTGTTGTTGGTTTTCTTGATCTTGGCCATTCTTTCAGGAGTGAGATGAAATCTCAGTGTGGTTTTAATTTGCATTTCTCTAATGACTAATGCTGATGAACATTTTTTCATATATTTATTTGCCATTTGTATTTCTTCATCTGAGATTTGTTTATTCATCCCAGATGCCCACTTTTGGATTGGATGTTTGAATTTTGTGGGTCGATTTTTTAAAATTCTTTATATGTTTTAGACAGAAGTCCTTTGTCTGAGGGAGAGTTCACTAAGATTTCTCCCAGTTTGTGGTTTTTCCTTTCACTTTGCTGGAGATTTCTTTTGATGTGAAGAAACTTTTTAATAAGAGGTGATCCCAATTATTGATTCTGGGAAGTATTTCCCATGCAGTTTGAGTCCTTTCATGAATTCTCTACCTACTCCTATGTCTTCAAGGTTTTTACCCAATTTGTCTTCCAGTAGATTGTTTCTGTTTTAATATTCAGATCTTTGATCCATTTAGATTTTATTTTAATATATGCTGATAGGCATGGGTCTAGTTGTAGTTTTCGGCATATGGAGAGCCAGTTTTTCCACCACCATTTATTAAAGAGAATGTCGTTCTTGCAGTGAACATGTTTGGCCCCTTTATCGAAGATAAGATGGTTGAGTGTGTTTGTAGTTGTGGTTGTATCTTCTAATCTATTCCACTAATCTTTCAGCTCTGTTTTGGTAACATCAGGTTATTTATTTGTATTTGTTCTGTTTTCCTGATGTGTGAACTCAGTGCAATAAATTTTCCTCTGAGGACAGCTTTCATTGCATTCCACAGATTCCGATAAGTTGTATTTTTGTTTTCATTTGTTTGTAGGTATTGTTTAATTTCCTCTGTGACCCACTGATTACTCAAGAGTGTGTTATTCAGTTTCCATGTGCTTGTGGGAATTTTGCAGTATCTTTTATCATTAATTTCTAATTTCATAGCGCTATGGTCTGATAGCATGCAAGGGGTAACTTCAACCATTTTGCATTTATTTCAATATGTTTTGTGAATTAATATATGGTCTATTTTAGAGAATGACCCATGTACTGCTGAGAAGAATGTGTATTGTGTTGTTGTTGGGTGGAATACTCTGTATATGTCTATTAAGTTCATTTGTTCACAGGTGCAATTCAGTTCTTTTATTTCTTTGCTGATTTTCTGTCTGGTTGATCTGTCCATTGGTGTCAATGGTGTGTTAAGATCTGTTGAGAAGTCTGTCATGATTCTGATAGGTTTTCCTGTATAGGTAATCTGTTTATTTTCTCTAATAGCTTTTAGTATTCTGTTCTTGTGTTGAATTTCTGGGATATTGATTATTATACGTCTGGGTATAGATTTATTTTGGTTATGGGTGGCTGAAGTTCTATATATCTCACTTATCTGAATATCATTTCCTTTTCCTATGCTTGGAAAGTTTTCTGAAATTATTTCTGTAAATAGACTTTTAATGTCATTTGTGTTGACCTCTGCTTTTTCACTTGCATTTATTATTCTTAACTTATGTTTTTTTTGGCTACCTTGCAGCTGTTGAATTGTTACTTCTTGGTACCTTGTTATTTATTTATTTATTTTAAAGAGATCTTTCCTTTCATGATTGCAAACTGCAAACTTATCTTCAGGGTTTGAAAGTCTACCTTTAGTTTCTTTCAAGCAGTTTTACCAGCTTTCAATAGAGTTTTTACCTTCTTGGAAATCTCTTTGAATTGTTTCATGTATTCTAAGTCTTTTTTTGTATTCTTCATTCAAGGTTTCTCTCATTTTCCTGTGCTCTTCTATTTTTTCATATATGTCTCCTTTAGAGGTGCCTGGCAATTCTTTTATGATGCTTTTCATTTCTTCTTTTACTTGAGATAGTATTTCTGTTCTAAGTTCTTTTATAGCTTCATGAAGTTGTTTCTTTACTTCAGTTGTTATTATTTCATAAACTTCAGGTATGCGACTCGCAATCTCTTCCATGTTTACATCTCCTGAACCAGGTCTTCTTGGGTTGGAGGCCAGAGACTGTCTTTTGTTTCTTCTTCTTGACATATTCCTGGATTCTTCTGGACAAGTGGGTAGTGGAGTCCCAGGTATTTCCTGTATTGGCTATAATTTCTCTGAAGCAAGACTGTTTGTTTTTTCTAGCCATGGGTGACTGTTTGTTTTTTCTAGCCATGGGTATGTGAGGGTGACCATTTGGTACACTGGTGAAGAGCTGTCTGCTGCTTTTCCCAGCCTGTTTTGTCTCAGCAGTGGCTGGTGGAGTGCACACAGGGGCAGGTCTGGCCACTGCCTCATGGCTGGTTACCAGCGGGGATCTATGATGATGGTTGCCAAAATGTGTGCAGGAGATAGGGCCAGCTGCTACCTTCCTACCGAGCTGGTTAAAGGCAGGGAGCCCACACCATGGCTGTTAGAGTATGCATGGGGTCAGGGCTGGCCCTCACCTCCAGACTGAGCTGGTTAGTAATATGGCTAGCGGAATCATGGCAATCACTGTTGGAATGCACATAGGGGTGGGGCTCAGTTCAAGAAATTTCCACTGGTCTGCTCCCACCTAGGAGCTACTGGAGGGAGCTGGCCATAATTCTGGTTCTGGGCTTATCTTGCCCAACGCCAAAATGGCTCTTGGTCAATAAATCTCTCCCCGGAGGACTGAACCTTCTGCACTCACTGCCAATCAGTGCAGTCCTCTGCATCTGCTGCTCCCCTCCACCACTGTACCTCTTTGAAGAGGGCTTTGGGATTTCCATCAGATACGATCACTATGACCATGTGTACCCAGGTTCCAACAGCTCCTTTCACACAGTGGGTCCAGCTCTGGGTGAGGTTCCACTAGCTACTACCTCCTTCTTCATTTAAGTTTTCCTTTTTTACTGCTTCTGTGGGCTTCAGTTCTCACTTTAGATACTTCCTCCATCCAGGGGATCCACTTACTTCCTTTTTGTCTTCCTCATGATGCTGTATTCCAGCTTCTGGACTGCTTCTCTCAGAAAGGCTGTTTTCTCTGCTGGTTACTGTTCTGCCATCTTCCCAGAAGCCTCAAGATAGTCTCTTTAATAAATGGTGCTGGAAAAACAGGTTTTCCACATGTCAAAGACTAAATCTAAGACTCAAGTCTAGCACCATGCTCTACACTAAAATCAAAATGTATAACAGATCTATAAATATTAAAACAGAAACATTATATCTGCTAGAAGGTTGAATAAATGACTCTGGAAGACATATGTGTAGGCAAAGACTTTATGATCAAAACCCTGATTGTACAGGAACTATCACAAACAACCAACAATTGAGAATGCATCTTATTAAGAACCTTGTGTATAGCAAAAGAAACCATACAAAACTTACTAACCAACCCTCACAATTGTATAAATCAAATACTTTCTCTAAATCTCTTACCATTTGAATGAGTCTGCTTTTCTGATTCAACTCTGAGATATTGAATATGAAAATGGTGACAGTGAGGTTAGGGTTTTCTTATTTAGTGAAATACATATATTTTCAGGATCTTGCACTTGCCAGACAGATGCTTATGCTACTGAGCTGTATCCCTCGCTTCTAAAATTTCAATGAATAATTTTGAAAAATGAGAAAATTTTCAGACACCGGCATTCACAGGACTTGGTGATTGTTTGGTTATAGAACTAAGAGAAGTATAAAACTAGCAGGGTTTTGGGTGATGGTGGTGCCTATACTGAGAGAGGGAATCCATTATAGAGAATACTTTGAAGTGTAATTTTCAAAAGGATCTACCTAGCAAGACATTGAGTTGAGTGAACTTCTAGATAGCTTTTATGCATTAAACTTGTATTGCTAGAGACTATCAAATTTATAGGATGGAGATCAAGCTGCATAGACTTTGCAGGAGGCTGATGTTAGAGTAAGAAGATAAAATGAGTTCAGTTTTGAATATGCTGGTTAAAGAAGACTGTGGAATTTTTTTTTGCAGATGTTCAGTAAACCAAAATTCAATTCAAATATCAGGAAAGGGATCTGGGCTGAAGATTTATTTTTGAGAATTATCCATATAAAAACAGGACATGTAATAATAAATAGGATTAAAATAATTTCAATTTTATTAAGGTGGGAGACTTAGATGTTACAGATGAACAATATTTAAGAACCTGGTGGGAGAAGAGATGCCTGCAAAGGACTGTGAAAAGTAGTGGTCAGTGAAGTAGTAGGTGATCCAAAAAATAAGGGAAGGAACAGTTTGAAGAGAGAAAGAGTAACTATGATGCATACCAAATCCTGTGAAGCATTCAAGTTAAGTGAAGTATCCCTAGATAGTGCCATTTGTGGGACACATTGGGATAAGAAGGCACAGTGAAGTGAAATGAGAAGACGGAGATAGCAAAACAAGTGTTGACGAATGGAAACTACTCTGTCTTGAAGCTTAGCCATGAAACCAGGGAGATTTAAGATGAGAGTAATACGGAGAGTGAGAGCTGCACAGAGAATTGTTGGACTAGAACCATGGGAATTAAAATTTCACATGGAAAGATGTTCTGAATGGTAAAATAATTTGGGTGTTGGCTGAGGTGGGAGATGGAGTTTAAGGTTACTGGAGCTGAGATCAAAGAAGCAGAAGCCAAGATGTAGGAACATACTCACTTGGAGACCATAATGTTAAGTGAAATAAATCAGACACATAAGCTTAAATATCACATGGTTTCTCTTATATGAGTAACCTAAATTATAAATAAAGAGCAAAATTAAGACAGATCTTTCTCAAGTAGGAAGGGGATCAAGAGGAGGAATGAGGGGGCAGAAGGAGGGAAAGGGGATTAAAAAAGGAGTGAAGGTGTGTTATGATGTGTACCCCCTGCACACAAGGAATGTAAACAACATGTACTGCAAACATGGATTAAAACGGGGGGTGGGCATCATGGAGGTGTTTGTTGCCCAACAGTGGTGGCAAGTTGGAGAAGAAACAATAGTCAAAAGTTCATTATGGGTACGAGTGAAATGATAAGATGACAAGAATGAGAAGGAGAGGTTTTGGTTCTCAGATGATGTGAAACTTAAGGAATGTGGGGTGATTTATTCATTTGGCATTCAGTAGTAGATATCTACAATAATGACCTGGCTTATTGATGAAACATGATTAGGAGAACCACCTATTGATTCAGTGATATGTGAGGCAAGAAGAGAAAACATGTTCCGGTGAAAGAGTAACATTTGGAAGAGTCTAGATTTCTTCACTAGTTTTTAACCCTGGCTTCACAATTTGATTTCCTGAGAGTGTTACCTGGATTCTTACCAGAATCTCTGGGTATTGTGCTAGTCTCCTTTCCTCCACTGTGATCAACAACCTTGTATTTCACTGATGGATACTTTTCTTTTTTTGGTATCAGGAATTGAACCACCAAGCTACATATCAGCCTTTTTACTTTTTAGTTTTTTATTAATTAAGTTTATTGATACATTTCAGTATACACAATGATCACATTCGTTATATGGAATTTGTACCTGTACATGATATAACGTTATTCTTCTTTTACCATTCCCCTATTCTTTCTTCAACCTCTCTTCTCCTTATTTACAAAAACTTTGTTGCCATTTTTTTCCTTTTTTCTCCTCAATTTTTCTCTTCCTTTTCTTCTTGTCCAGTTACCCTTCCCATTTGAACATTTTCTTCCTATATCACAGTATTTATTAAACCTTTTGGTCCTTATTTACAATTTCAGTTTCTCTCATCAGAGAAACAATGTGGTATTTACACATGTATGTCCACTTTATTTCATTCAACAGTATGGTCTCAAGTTGTATCCATTTATTAGAAATGTCTCAAGTTTATCTTTTATGGCAGAGTAAAATTCCACTGTATAAAAAAACCCAAATCTTTATTCATTCATCATGGGCATATGGGCTGTTTCCAAGCTTTAACTATTATAAACTGTGCTGCCATGAACATGAATGTGCATGTATTGCTGTAGTATGATGCTTTTAATTCTCTCAGGAAGATAACAGCAAGGGGAATATCTCAGTCAAATGGTAATCGTAGGCTTTTTGAGGATTCACCAGTTTACACTCCCACCAACAGAGAAGAAGTGTTCATTTTTTCCCACAGCTCTGTCAGCAATTGTTATTGGTTGATGTTTTCATGATAGCCATTCTTTCTGGAGTAAGATGGAATTGTAGCATTGTTTTTAAACAGAATAAAACCAATTAAAGCAAAACAATGAATGCATTACAGGATTTCAAAACCAGCAAATAGGAAATCAACAATAGCTACCATAATATATCTTGTTATCTTCAACATAGCTGCCCATATCATCAGACCTAATAAAATCAAACAAAACAAGACAGAATAAAACCAAACCTAACAAAACAATGAAAATGATACAGGAATTCAAAACAAGATAATAGGAAATTAATGGTTACCACTGCCCCATTTTTAAATGTTTCTTCCCCTATCACTTTCATAATATCTATCCTACATTTTGGATTCCACTAATTCTTTCAGTTTTCTAAGCTAAGGAGATAACATGATGCTCACTCATTTGAATCCAAACCATTTTACCCATGAGCATGATCTCAGGTTGTATCTGTTTACCTACAAGAGCCTCAAGATTATCCATCTTTATCACTAAATAGTTTTCCACTGTATAAAAATGTCATGCCTTTCTCATCCATCCAGCAGTTGATGGGCAAGCTACCCCTGTTTTTTCTGGTTTCCTGTCACATGGAACATTGTTTTCTCTCTTTGACTTTTGGTCAATGAATTTCCTTATGAGTTAAATGTGTTTCTTGTATACAGCATATTGATGGATCTTGTTTCTTGATCTTCTCTGCCTGTGTTTCTTTGTATTGGTCAATTGAGGCCATCTACATTAATGGTCATAATTGGCATGCACCAATTGGCTTGTCTCTGCCATGATATCCTACTGCTATTGGCCTTTCACTTTTCCCCTCCATTTGATTGCCCTGTTTGACAGTCTCACTCTGCTGCTGTTCCCGAACTGTGAACATCTTTATCTTTCTCTAGAATACCCTTCACTGCTCTTGTAGAGTTACTTTGGTGGTCATGAGTTCCTTTAGTTCTTTATCCTGGAAATATCTTATTTTTCCATCAGTTTTGAAAGATAGTTTTTCAGGGTACATCAATCTGGGTTGGAAGTTGTTTTTTTTTTTTTTTTTTCAGGATTCAAAACACTTCACTCCAAACTCTTCTTGACTCGATGGTTTATATTCAGAGGTCTGCTGTTAATTCTGATGGGTTTTCCTTTATAGGAAATTTGTTTTTTCTAACAGCCTTTGATATTCTGTTCTTGTGTTGAATTTCTGGAATCTTGATTATTGTATGTCTGGGTGTAGATTTATTTTGGTTATGGCTAGTTGGAGTGCTGTATGCCTTGCTTCTATACCAGATCCTTTCTCACGTTTGGGAAGTTTTCTGCTATTATTTCTGTAAATAGTCTCCTTATGTCATTTGTGTTGACCCTTGCTTTTTTGCTTACATCTATCACTTAAATTATTTTTCTTTGTGTCATCTTGAAGCCATTGAATTATTATTTCCTGGTTCCTTGTTATTTTTAAGAAATGTTTCCTTTCATAATTGCTAGCTGCAATCTTGTTTTTAAGGTCTGAAAGTCTATCTTCAGTTTCTTTCAAGCAATTTTTCCAGCTTTAATGAAGTTTTTAATTTCCTGGATCTCTCTTTAAATCTATTTCATGCACTGTAATTTCTCCTATATTGCTCATCTGAGGTTTCCGTAATGTTTCTATGTTCCTCTTTTTTTTTAAATCTATGTCTTCTTTAGATATGCTCAGCAATTCTTTCATCATGTTTGTGATTTCTTCTTTTACCTGAGATATTATTTCTGATCTGATTAATTTCACAGCTTCATGAAGTTGTTTCTTTACTTTAGTTGCTATCATTTCACAGATTCAGGTGTGTGACCTCCATTTTCTTCCATGTCTACATCTCCCAGACTTGTTCGGTATGGGCTGGAGGTCTGAGATTGCCTTCTTTTTTATATTGACATTTTCCTGGTTTCCTCCTGGCAAGCCAGTTGTGAGGTCCCAGGCCCTTCCCATATTGGCTGCCCCTCTACAATGTAGGGAATGGGCCAGGCACTTGAGTTTCTCCAAATCTAGATTCCTGGGGAGGCCGTGGGGAATGGGTCAGGCTTCTCCGGACCCATGTGGTTACACTGAGGCTTCTCTGATGACCATAAATGTGTGATGGCAGTGCTGCTTCTTTTCTTGACCTACGCGGCTACATTGAGACTCTCACAAATGGCAGCAGGTGCACAGGGTTTTGTTTGTCTGATTCTCTGGGACCATGTTGGCAGGCAGCAAGCATCTCCAATGGTGGCCTGAGGGTATACACAATGTATCTGGCTGTTTCTCATTGCCCTCAGTGGCAGCTGGCACACAATAACATGTCTGCTGTTTCTCCCTGCCCATGTTGGTTACCTGAGGGAAGCAAACATCCCATTAGCAGCAGGCATGCAGGAATGGATCTTGAGGCTTGAACTTTTGTACTTTCTCTCTAGCCATGTGATGTTGCATGACATGTCCTCATGCATCAGGAAAGCCTTTACCAGATGTTCAGCACCTTGATATTGGACTTCGCTTTCATAACTCAAGCAAGTTTAAAAACAGCATACGGCCAAGTAGGGCCATTCAGTGAAATCCTCAAACCCTGACATCCAGTTAAGTTTTGAGAAGTTGTGTGGAAGGATTGAGAGTACCCAGTGTTTGTATTTTAATATTCAGGTCTCTGATTCATTTTAGTTTATGATATTGGAAAAGATATTGGTCCAGTTTTAATCTCTGGCATACGGAAAGCCAATTTTTTTCAGCACCATTTACTAAAGAGCCTATCTTTCTGCAGTGAAAGTGTTTGGAATCATGGCCAAATATAAGGTAGCTAAGTATGTCTGAAGTTGTTTCAGCACATTCTAATCTATTTCACTGAACCTGGATTCCAATTTTTTGTCAGTATCACACCTTTTAAAAAAAATAAAGTAGTTTTACAGCATAATTTCAAGTTAGGGATTGTAATGCCTTTGCCTAGCCTTTGTTTCCCAGAATTATGTTTGTTATTCTAAATCTCTTCAACTCCAAATAAATCTTAGAAGTCTTTTCTCTAATTCTATGAGATACACTGTAGAAATTTTGAACAAGATTGCACTAAATCTGTATAACAATTTTGGGAGTATAACCATTTTATCCACATTGGTTCTTCCTTCCCAAAAAGGATATCTTTCTATGTTCTGATTTCCTCTTCAATTTCATTTTTTCAAAATAATACAGTTTTCAATGTAGAGGTATTTTATTTCCTTCATTGGATTGATCTAGATATTTCATATTTTTGAATTTTATTGTGAATGATGTGATTTCTCTAATTATTTATCTGTGAGTCTGTCATTTGTGTACAGGAAGGCTACTGAGGGTTGACTTTGTATCCAGCTATACTACTAAGGTTGATTATTAAATCTATAAGTTTTTTTGGTGTAGTTTTTGATGTCTGCTCTGTAGAGTATCATTTTGTAATATTGCACTTCAGAAAGACCTATGGGAAACCAAGAGTCAGGAAACAAATGAGATTTATTTGGTTATTTGCAGCTGCAGTGGTCATCAATAGCTAATTCAGGTGAAACTGTTGACTTTGATTCTTTGTTCTCCTGTCTTATACCCATATGTGAGTTCACAAAGTCAGAGGGTTGCCATGGATACCATTTCTCACAACACCGTCATTACTTTGAAATGTTACAAGACCTTCTTACACATCTGGCTAATTGATACATAGGAAGTGAACATCAGGCAGTTTGTCCATCTTGAGATAAAAACATTAATTCCCCTTTCCATAGTTTTATGACCAATTAAGAAGAGGAAGAGATCTTTTGGAAAAAGTTCACTTAGTGTTTAGAGTTTAACTGCAAGCTAAGTACCTATGCTATAATCTATAGGCCATAAAATAAGTGAAGTTTTTAAGATTAGGGCAGAGATTTCAAAGAGAAAAAGGAAAGAAAGCAAGTAGTGATCGTTATGAGTGCCCTTATAATGTCATTTTCAAATAATGATAATTTAACTTCTTTTTTTCCTATCCATGGTGGATTGCCCACTGGTGGTCAACTTGTGATACCCAGCTGAACTAAATTAGCATAGTGCTGAGTATGGAGGGTCTACCTGGGGATTGTTGTCAAAAACATCAGAAGGAGAATTGGAGAGGAAGACATGGTATGATGTTGTTGGGTCTCCTGTTGCCATAGGTTCTCCTAAAGGAGCTTGTTGAGCTTCTTTCCTGAAATGAACTTGGCTGTTCTCACTGTCAGAGGAGCTTGGGATCTTTCTGTCACAGAGAATGGCTGTGGTTCACTTTTGGAGAGCCCTGGTCCTTACTTTGAGCATTGTTTCCTAGCTCTGGAGGGGAAGATTGTGTGCTGTTCAATATTCAGAAGAAGCTTGCCACATTGGTTTCCTGATATGAACTCAGCAGTTCTCATCATCAGAGGAGCTCAGGACCTTGTCACTGAGGATGGCTGTGGTACTTTTTGAGGCAGTGCTGGTCCTTATTTGGAATATTGCCTCTTGGCTCCAGTGTAGATTCCTCAGCCTACTGGCACAGATCCTTCATCCCACTGGTACAGATTTTCTAGCTTCCACCACTGACCCCTGGGGCTTCCCAGAACATGATCCAATAGACTTACATGAAACATTGTCAGATGGACTCATGCAGGATATTTCCAGGGTATCAGGGTGCTCAGCTGGATTATTTGGGGTCTGATATCAAAACCAAAAAAGAGAATTATAGCTCAATCTCCCACAGCTAAAAAATCCTCAAAGATACTGGCAAGCAGAATGCAACAAATCACCAAGAAGACTTCCTGCACTTTTTGTGTTTGACACTTTGAATGACTATTATAAAATAATACTGTACATTAGGTATCCTGTATTTAATCATTTCCCTAAACCTTGACTACAACACTATCATTATTTTTTAAATTCTTTCTCTTGTCTAATTCCTCCAACTAATGTTTCTGGGACCATATTGACTAAGACTGGTGACAGTAGACATCCTTTGATTTCATTGTTTGTCCTCTTTGTGTGATGTTGGATGTTATTTTGTCATAGTTTGCTTTTATCATATTAGGATAAAGACCTTCTATTCCACTTTTCTGCAAGGATTTTTTAATCAATAATAAGTATCAGACCTTCTCTAGTGCTTTTCTGCATCTATTGAGATAGTCATGTGATTTTTGCCTTTGCCTTTGTTGATATGGTGTATTACAGTTATTTATTTTGTATGTTGAATCATCCCTTTACCCCTGGGATGAATCATACTTGGTCATGATATATCATCTTCTTGGTGATTTGTTGCATTCTGTTTGCCAGTATCTTTGAGGATTTTTTCGCTGTGGGATATTGGGCTATAATTCTCTTTTTTGGTTTTGATATCAGAGTAATGCTTGCTTCCAAGAATGAATTTTGTAGTATTGCTTCCCTTTCAATTTCATTAAAGTTTAAGAAGTAGCAGCATTAAACCTTCTCCAAATTTCTTGTAGAACTCAACAATGAATCCATAGGGTCCTGGGTTTTTCATTTTTGACAGGCTTTTAATACATTTTCAATTTCATTAACTGGTATTGGTTTACCTAAAATTTTTATATCTTCATGATTCAGCTTTGGTAATTACTAAGTATCTAGGAATCTGTTCATTACTTTGTATTTTCCATCCTATAAAAATATTTTCTCTCAAGGTAGGTATTGACTATCTTCTGGATTTCTGGAAGATCTGTTTTAATTTCACCCCTTTCATCCCTAATTGCATGGATTTGAGTCTTTATTCCTTCCTTTCTTTCTTTTTTTGATTAGGCTGGTTAAGGATTTGATAATTTTATTTAATCTTTCAAGGAACCTACTCTTCAATTCATTGATTCTTTGTGTTGTATTCTTAGTCTCCATTGCATTGATTTGTGCTCTGATCTTTAAAATTTCCTCCCTTATATGAATTTTGAGCTTGATTTGCTCTTCTTTTTCTAGAATCTTAAAGTTCAACATTAAGTTGTTTATTTAAGTTCACTTACTTTCCTAATTTGGGAATTCATCACTGTAATTTCCCTTGTAGGACTGCCTTCATTGTGTCCCATAAATTATAGTATGTTTTATTGGCATTATCCTTTAATTGTAGAAACTGTCTAATTTCTTCTTTTAGATTTTATTTACTTAGTTTTTAGACAAGGTCTTGCTACATCAAGCCTGGTTGTGAACTCACAGCAGTCCTCCTGCCTCTGTCTTCTAAGTACAGGGATAACAGACATGTACCACCACTCAGCCTCTAATTTTTGCTCTAATTTTGTCTGTGACTCATTGGTTTTTCAGGAAGGTATTATTTAATTTACACTGTTTATGAAGTTCTTGTGGTTTCTTTTGCTGTTGCTTTTCAATTTCATTGCACTATGGTATCATAATATGAGGGGGATAATTTAAATTCCTTTGCATTTACCTAAGCATGTTCTATTAGCTTGCATATGGTCTGTTTTGGAAAATGTTCTGTGTACAGCTAAGAAGAAGGTGTATTTGATCTTGTAGAGTGGAATACTCTGTAGAAATACACTATTTTCATTTGTTAACAGATAGCTCAGTTCTAATAGTTCATTGATGACATTTTTGTCTGGTATATCTATTTGTTACAATAGTATTACAATTGTAGGACCAGGGATTTAGCTCAGTGGCATAATCATCTGCCTGGCAAGTGTGAGATTATGAGTTTAATCCCTGGTACCAAAAAAACCAAAACCAAAACAAACTCAATTGTATTAGTGCTTATTTGATTTTTCAAGTCCATTATATTTCTTTTATATAGTTGGATACACTGGTATTTGGTGCATATATATTTATGGTTGTTGTCTCTTCCTTGAATTGCTCCCTTTACAAGGATATTGTGGTCCTCTTTGTCTCTCTTAATCACTTTTGGCTTGAAATCCACTTTTTTTTTTTTTGCAAATAGAATAGCTACCTCTGTTTTTTTTCCAAATGAACCATAAATTGTGTGCAGTAAATAAGCCCTCAATATGGCCCATGTGCCTCCTATCAGCTTGAACTCAGTTGGGGCCAGCTAGATGAAGTCAGCAGTTGCTGTAAATTCTGAGTTCATTTGGCCCTTCTCCAAGATGGGTCTTGGCCAATTGTCCTCTCCTGAAAGATGTTTGAATCCAAATAACTCCCCAACCAGTGCAGTCTGCTTTATCCACTGCTGTGTTCCACTGAAGCATCTCTCTGTGGAGGCCTCTGGGGTCACCAGTAGTCACTGTCTGGCTGCAGGTTCAAGCCTTCCCATCCCCATGCAGTGAGTCCAGGCTCAGGAAGGAAGCATCACTTGCCACCTCCTTCTTCTTCACTGGAGTTTTTTCTCTTCACTCCACCCATTGTCTCCCATTTTCACTAGATCCTTCCTGGGTCTCGGGGACCCACCTCTCCTTATTCTCTTCTTCACATTGTTGTATTCCAGTGTGAATATAAAAAATTAGAGAGGCTTTTTCTCTACTTCTCACCATTCTGCCATCTTCCTGAAAAGCATACCCTTTTTATTTTTGAGACAGTCTCACTAAGTTTATAAGATGCCAAGGCTGAGCTAGAACTTTTGATCTTGCTATTTCAGCCTCCATGAGTGCAAGTATTACATGTTGGGATTATGCCCAACTCTATTGATGGATTGTTTAGATCTTGGGCATCTACATTATAATCATTTCAAAATAATTGTGTTGTAAACTCATCTTAACTTTTGAAGAAATTATAATTAAAGGAGTCGTCACTGCTTGAAAGTTAGAACAACAACAATGATGTAAGGTGAATTTAGGAGGACTGATTACTAATTAATTTTAAGAAATTAGATGGAGAAATTCTCACAGCATCCCAGAGCTACAGGACATGGGCAATTTGGTTGCCAATGATGAGAACCCTGGGAGGGAGAGAGGGGAGAGAACAGCTAATGATACTTACAGATGTTCACAAATACAAAATGTAACTAAATGTTGCTGACAATCATGATTGCTCCTCCCTTTCAAAGTGAGCAAACAGAAAACAAGAGACAAAGATAACTAGTAATCTCTCCAAGAAGATCTAGGTGGATATTAAATTAACTTATTGCTGATTATGCATGCTGAAAGGTAAATGAACCCTTCTTTGTGAAAATAAATAATGTTCAAAGCTCCTGAGAACATCTTAGAAGTGCTGAATCTCTAGGAAGTTGTGGGTCCTATGGGGCCCAAGACATCTGAAGCTTGATAAAATAAAACTTTCTTCTAACAAAAAAGAGAAACATCTTTGGATTCATAGGTCATGGTTTAGCAGCCGGTGTTCATAGTGTCAGAGGCTAGTTGTTTTGCACTTAAATTTAAACTTTTTATACAAATAGATTTACACATTCTCTTTTATTAAGGAACTATATTTCCTTAATAAAATATATTTATTAACTGAAAGTTCTTCATCAGCTATTTGCATTGAGGAAACCCTTACCAAGTAGACCAAGTCAGCATGATCCATGAAATTACACTTCACTGAATAAGAATTAATAAAACTGTAGATCAGTGAGTTTATAAGCTGCCAGAATAAACTAAAGACACATCCTGAGGGCATACATCTTCTCACATTTACATCTATTTCAGGCCTTAGGAAATAGATTACTTTTCTATTCAAGTAGACAGTCAATGAATAATAAGTGATGGAAATTTCAAGACAAAAAATGTTTAGTTGCAGAGTTGGATAAAAGGCAACATGTCCATGTGTTTGTATCTAGGATGTTGCTATGTGGAACAAGTGTTTGGGCTGAGATGAATGGCATACGATGGTCATGGGTCTGATTTTGGTTTTTATTGGGATTTCTCAAAAGGATTATTTGGAAAGTATGTGCTCCAAGATACCACCAAAGAACATACAAGAGGAGTTACACTTTATATTCAAATATTTCTCTAACGCCTTATACAATCATAGGGCCTTTGGAAGTTGATTGATTATGGGGGGTTATAACTAACTTGCTTAAGAGGTGGGGTCTAATCAGAAAAGTCAGATCATTCACTGGGTGAAATGTCCTTGAAGGGTTTGCCTCCCTCCTCAGCTCTTCCATTTCTGTTTCTTTGAGCAACTATCCTCCACTCTGTGTCCCAGTCATGTGATCCTATCTTGAAGCAAGCTAACTATGGATTAAATCATGAGCCAAAATAAACCTTTCCTTCTTCAAGCTGTACGTGGTGAGTATTTTATTGCAATGAGAAAAATAATTAAGACAGGAGACATGTGGAAAGATGCTCTATTAGGGAACTGCAAATTAAAATGGCAATAAGATGTCCCTGCACATATATTAAAGATTCAACATTTTTAAAAAGTGAACCTGGTAAAGCTAAATGCTGGTACTTGCACAGAGTAACAGAGACTCTCCTTTATTGTTAGTGGGAATTCAAGATGATACAGTCATTCAGTTTAACAGTTTCTTACAAAGCTAAGTATAGTCTTACCATACTGCCCAGAATCTGTACTCCTGAGCATTTAGTCATTCGAATTGAAAACGTACCCACAGAGAAAGCTGCATATGAGTGTTTGTAGAAGCTTTATGCACAATGGCTAAAACTTGGAAGCAACTAAGACATCATTTGATAGGTGAATGGATAAGCCAAAGTTGTGGTAGATCAATGCAATGGAATACTATTTAGGAATAAGAAGACAATAGTAATCAAACTGAAAAAGGAAATGGAGAAACTTTCATGTATATAAGCAAGATAAGGCAGTCTGAGAAGGTTACATACTTTATAATTTCAGATACAGACATGTAAAATTGATCTAATCATCTGAGTATTAACTGTTCTTTTCAAGAACTAATATAATTAGTAGTGTAGTCATTTTAGCTACCTTATGTGTATATATACAAATTTAAGGTTTTTTCCTTTTCCATTCCTTCTTTCCTACTTTTCTCTATCCCAATTACTTTGCACTTTTGAGCAGCTTCTTATCCTTACACAGTATTTAGTGTAGATTTTTGATCATATATACTCTTTCATTTTCTTACACTAGGGAGACAATATGGTATTTACACATGTGAGTTCGATTTATTTCACTAATGAGTATGATTTCAAGTCATGTGCATTTACTTATAAAAGTCTTGATGCAATCTTTCTTTATAGCTTAGTAGTACTCAATTGTATAAAAATACCACAAATTTTTTATCCATTCCTCAGTTGATGGGCACTTGGGTTGTTTCCAAGATTTGATTATTATAAATTGTGCTGCTATAAACATGGGTGCACATATATCACTGTGGTATGATATTTTCAATTCTCCTGGGAAAATGCCCAGAGGTGGAATAGCAGGGCCAAATAGAATCTCTAATCCTAGCTTTTTGAGGAACCTCCACACTGATTTCCATAGTGGTTGCACCAGCCTACACTCCCACCAGCAGAAGAGAAGAGTTCTTTTTCCCCACAGCCCCTCCAGCATTTGTTATTGGTTAATTTCTTGATCTTGGCCATTCTTTCTTGAGTGAGATGGAATATCAGTGTCATTTTAATTTACATTAATTCTTTGCCCCCTTTGTTGAAGATGAGGTGACTGAGTGTGTTTGTAGTTGTGGCTGTATCTTCTAATCTATTCCATTGATCTTCAGGTCTGTTTTTATTCTTTGAGGATTTTATCACAGTAGTTTTATAATGTAATTTCTTTTTTTTTCACTTTTTTATTTAAAGGGAAAAAAACCAAAACAGTATAAGGGTACAAGTAATATAGAATTACAAAAAAAAAGGTAAGAAATCATTAGTTAATAGATTACATATTGTCATCCTAAAAATAGTTGTTCAAGTTACTGGAATAAAGCATACAAAGTGGACATTCAAACAGTGAGACTGCAAACAGTTGTGTTCAGTGATCCAGCAAAAACTCAGTAATATGGTCATCTATCTTAACACACCTAAACACACTTGCAGTTGTATCCTTTAGAGCACTTTTTTTCCCTCTCATTTTTACAACAAAATTTACACACTTTGGGTTTTATTACTCCCATAGTTCTTATTACTTTTTTTGGAAGAGAATAAAACCAAATATGACAAAACAAAGCAGTCAGTCAAAACGAAGGATAGACATAGCACATGATGAAAACAGAATACAAGGTTATCAACAATGGTTGCCATAATACCTCTTGCTTCCTTTAAAAAGAATTGCCTACATCATTAGGTAAAATAAAATTGAACAAAACAGTACAGAACAAGACTAATAAAACCTAAACATTGGAAACATTACAGGACTTCAAAAGAAGATAATAGTCAAGCCAGAATGGGCATCATAGTGAATCTTACTGCCTTCAAAGTAGTTGCCTATACCCTCAAACTTGATACTATCAAACAGAAGGGAACAGAGTAAAATTAGTCAAAACAAGATAGTGGGAGTAATACAGGGCTTCAAATCACGTTAATAGGGAATCAAAAAAGTTACTATAATATATTCTGCTAATTTTTTTGATTTTTCCCTTAATTAAAAAAATAATAAATAAATAAATAAATAATTTTTTTATGAATAAAGGGGAAATTGAGATAAAAGAGGACATAACAGCATAACAATACAGGTCAAAGCATGACAATTTCAGCAACCTAGTGCTTCACCATGAGATAACCCAACTTAATAGTAGTTACCATAGTGTCTCTTTCCTTGAAATATTTGAATATAACTTCGTATACTATAGCATAAAACATATCAAGACAGTGTGAAACCATTCAAGTGGATGAAAGTATTACAGGGTAATTAGAACCAGCTAACGAAAAATGAACAATGGTTTCTATATTACCTCTTTGCCTATAAAAATTTTTGTTCATACTGTCACATATAATAAATCCAGTAAGATACAGCATGATAAAACCAATGGAGATAGAAGAGCAACAGTTTGGTGGGACTTCAAACAAGATGGTATTAAATCAGCTCTAGCTATTATGATGTCTTGTTTTCTTCAAAAGAGCTGTTCAAATCATTACAGGCAATAATATCAAATGGCCCAGAATAAAGCCATTCCAATTAATGAGTGAAAACTTTATAAGGCTTCAAAGCCACATAATGGGGAATCATAATTACCACATAATTTTATAGGATTTTAATCATTTCTTACAATAGGGAAACTATTCAGTATTCATACATGTGAGTTTGATTTATTTCATTTATGAGTATGGTCTCAAGCTGCGTCCATTTATTTATAAATATCTCAATGTGATCATTCTTTATAGCTGAGTAGTACTCCATTGTATACAAATACTACAACTTTTTTTATCCATTCCTCAGTTGATGGACACTTGGGTTGTTTCCAAGATCTGGCAATTACAAATTGTGCTTCTATAAACATAGGTGCACATATATCACTGTGGTATGATGCTTTCAGTTCTTCTGGCAATATGCCTAGAAGTGGAATAGCTGGATCGAATGGGACTTCCAATCCTAGCTTTTTGAGAAATCTCCAGACTGATGTCCACAATGGTTGCACTAGTCTAAACTCCCACCAACAGTGCAGGAGAGTTCCTTTTTCCCCACAGCCTCTCCAGCATTTGTTGTTGTTGGTTTTCTTGATCTTGGCCATTCTTTCAGGAGTGAGATGGAATCTCAGTGTGGTTTTAATTTTCATTTCTCTAATGACCAGTGATGGTGAAAATTTTTTCATGTATTTATTTGCCATTTGAATTTCTTCATCTGAAAATTGTTTATTCATCTCAGATGCCCATTTTTGGATTGGGTCTTTGTATTTTGGGGGTCTGATTTTTAAAAATTCTTTATATGTTTTAGACAGAAGTCCATTGCCTGAGGGGCAGTTCACAAGATTCTTCCCCAGTTTGTGGGTTTTCTTTTCACTATGCTGGAGATTTCTTTGGATGTGCAGAAACTTTTTAATAAGAGGCAATCCCAGTTATTGACTCTGGGAAGTATTTCCTGTGCGGCTTGAGTCCTGTTCATGAATTCTTTACCTACTCCTATGTCTTCAAGATTTTTACCCAATTTGTCTTCCAATAGATTTAGGGTTTCTGTTTTAATATTAAGATCTTTGATCCATTTAGATTTTATTTTAATACATGGTGATAGGCATGGGTCTAGTTTTAGTTTTTGGCATATGGAGAGCCAGTTTTTCCAACACCATTTATTAAAGAGACTGTCGTTCTTCTAGTGAACCTGTTTGGCTCCTTTATCAAAGATAAGTTTGTTGAGTGTGTTTGTAGTTGTGGTTGTATCTTCTAATCTATTCTATTGATCTTCGGTTCTGTTTTGATTCCAGTACCATGTTGATTTTACTATGGTTGCTTTGTAGTATAACTTCAAGTCAGGGATTGTGATGCCTCCTGCCTTGCCTTTGTTGCTTAGAACTGTCTTTGCTATTCTAGGTCTCTTCTCACTCCAGATGAATTTTTAGGGTTGATATGAGGTATGACAAAAAGATATTTTTGTTAGGATTGTACTGAATCTGTATAAGAGTTTTGGGAGAATGGCCATTTTCACAATATTTATTCTTCCTATCCATGAACAAGGGATGTCTTTCCAGTTTCTGATATTGTCTTCAATTTCATTTTTCAGTGCAATATAATTTTCCTGGTACAGGTCTTTCACTTCTTTCGTGAGAGTAAGTCCTAGATATTTCATTTTTTTTGGTTCCTAGTGTGAAGGGTGTGGCTTCTCTTATTTCTCTTTCTGTGACTTTGTTGTTAGAGTATAGGAATGCTATTGATTTTTGAGTATTGATTTTATAGCCAGCTACATTACTAAATTTATTTATTATATCTAGTAGTCTTTCAATGGAGTTTTGGGGATCTTCTATATAGAATATCATGTCATCTGCAAATAATGATAGCTAAACTTCTTTTCCTATCTTTACACCTTTTATTTCTCTCTCTTGTCTAATTACTCTGGCTAGTATTTCCAGTACTATATTAAATAGGAGTGGTGATAAACGACTCCTTGTCTTGTGCCTGATTTTAAAGTGGAGGCTTTAAATTTTTGGCCATTTAGTATGATACTGGCTGTTGGTTTGTGGTAGATGGCCTTTATCATATTGAGGTAAAGATCATCTATTCCAATTTTCTGTAAAGTTCTTATTATGAATGAATGTTGGACCTTATCAAAAGCTTTTTCTGCATCTATAGAAATTATCATGTGATTCTTACTTTTGCCTTTATTCATATGGTGGATTACATTTATTGATTTACGTATGTTGAACCATCCCTGCATGCCTGGGATGAATCCCACTTGGTCATGCTGTAGAATCTTCTTGATGATTTGGTGCATCCTATTTGCCAATATTTTATAGAGGATTTTTGCATCTGTGTTCATTAGGGAGACTGGTCCTTAGTTCTCTTTTCTTACTTGGGTCTTTCTCAGGTTTTTGTACTAGAGTAATATTTGCTTCCAGGAATGACTTAGGAAGAATTGCTTCCCTTTCAATTTCATTGAAGAGTTTGAGGAGTGTTGGCATTAGGTCTTCTTTGTATTTCTTGTGGAATTCTGCAATGAATCCGTCTGGGCCTGGGCTTTTCTTTGTAGGTAAGGACTTAATTACATTTTAAATTTAATTAATAGAAATTGGGTTATTCAGCTGTTTTACATCCTCTTGACTTGGCTTTGTTACTTCATATGTTTCTAGGAATCTGTCTATTTCTTCTGTGTTATCAAACCTTTGAGAGTAGAGGTCTTTGAAATAGGTGTTGATAATCTTCTGTATTTCTATAGAGTCTATAGTGATTTCACTTTTTTATTTCTTATTGCATGAATTTGAGCTTTTTCTTCCATTTTTAAAATAAGTTTTGCTAGGAGCTTATCAATTTTATTTATTCTTTCAAAGAACCAACTCTTTGATTCATTGATTCTTTGGATGTTTTTCTTAGTCTCTATTGCATTGATTTCTGCTCTGATTTTTATAATTTCCTCTCTTTTTTGGCTTTGGGCTTGACTTGCTCTTCCTTTTCTAGATGTTTGAGGTGTAGCATCAGGTTATTTATTTGTATTCGTTCTGTTTTCTTGATGTGGGAACTCAGTGCAATAAATTTTCCTCTGAGGACGACTTTTATTGCATCCCACAGATTCTAGTAAGTTGTATTTTCATTTTTTTGTAGGTATTGTTTTAATTTCTTTATTTTCCTCTGTAACCCACTGATTCCTCAAGAGTCTGTTATTCAGTTTCCATGTATTTGTGGGATTTTTGCAGTATCTTTTATCTTTAATTTCTAATTTCAAAGCACTATGATCCAATAACATGCAAGGGTAATTTCAACTGTTTTGCATTTATTTAATTATGTTCTGTGAGCTAATATATGGTCTATTTTAGAGAATGACCCATGTACTGCTGAGAAGAATGTGTATTGTGTTGTTGTTGGGTGGAACACTCCATATATGTCTATCAAGTCTATTTGTTCACATGTGTGACTCAGTTCTGTTATTTTTTTGCTGGTTTTCTGTCTGGTTGATCTATCCCTTGGTGTCAATGGTGTGTTAAGGTCTCCTGTTACAATTGTGTTACTGATAATTTCATTTTTCATTTCTGTTAATACTTGTTTTATATAATTGGGTGCTCTGGAATTTGGTGCATATGTATTTAAGATAGTTATCTCTTCCTCTTGAAGTTTTCCCCTAACGAGTATGTAGTGATCTTCTTTGTCTCTTCTGATCATTATTGGTTTAAAGTTCACAGTGTCTGCAAACAGAATGACTACTTCTGCTTTTTGGGGGGTTCCTGTTGCATGATTTATTGTTTTCCATCCTTTGACTTTCAGACTGTGAGTATCCTTCTGGGTTAGATGGGTTTCTTGTAGATAGCATATGGTTGGATTTTGTTTCTTGATCCATTCTGCCAGTCAGTTTCTTTTAATTGGTGCATTGAGACCATTTACATTAATGGTTATAACTGTTATATGTTGGTTTATTGTTGGCATGTTATCTTTCTGCTGTTGCATCTTTATCTTTCTGTTCTGTTTAATTATCTGCTTTGCTTAGTGGTTTTTTCCTAAGTGTATCTAAACTGTCTTTCAACATTTTTTGCAGAGTTGGCTTGGTGATCATGAAGTTCTTCCGCTGTTCTTTGTCATGGAAGTATCTTATTTCACCATCGATTTTGAAGGATAGTTTTGCAGGGTACATCAGTCTAGGTTGGAAATCATTTTCCTTTAGTATCTGGAATACTTCACTCCATGCTCTTATTGATTTTATTGTTTGTGCTGAGAAGTCTGCTGTGATTCTGATAAGTTTTTCTTTATAAATGATCTGTCTTTTCTCTATGACAGCTTTTAATAATCTATTCTTGTGTTGGATTTCTGGCATGGTGGTTATTATATGTCTGGGTGTAGTTTTATTTTGGTTATGACTATTTGGAATTCTGTATGCTTTAGTGAATCTGATGTTGGTTTCCAATCTCATGATTGGAAAATTTTCAACTATCACTTCTCTAAATATCCTCTTAACGTCCTTTATGTCATCCCCTTCTTTTTCATTAATCCCTATCAATCTTCTGTTATTTTTCTTTTTGTCATCTTGCCATTGTTGAATTGTTATTTCATGATTCTTTGTTATTTTTAAAAGATCTTTCCTTTCCTGTTCACTAGCTGCAATCTTGTGTTCAAGGTCTGAAATTCTATCCTCACTTTCATTGAGGTGGCTTTTACAGCTTTCAGTGGAGTTTTTGATTTCCTGTATATCTCTGTGCATCTGCTTTTTGTATTCTGTTTGTTTCTTGCTCATCTAGGGATTCTATCTTTTTGTTTAGTTCCTCCTTTTTTTAAACTGTGTTTTCTTTAGCTATGTTCAGCATCTCTTTCATTTCTTTTATCATTTTTTCTTTTACCTGGGAGATTATTTCTAGTTTGAATTCCTTGAAAGCTTCCTGGAGTTGCTTGTTTATTTCAGTTGCTATTATGTCCGATATTTGAGGTGTATGGCATATATTTTCTTGTATATACATTGCTCCTAAGGTTTCTTGGGATGGACTGGAAGTTTGGGATTGTAATTTGGTCTTTTGTTTTGTCATTTTCCTATATTTCTGTGTTTCAAATGTTTTAAGTGTTACTCGAAAGCTTCCACAGGGTTTGTTGGAAATCCACTTCTATGCCCTCATCTCCTGAGACTCTGGCACCCAGTTCCCTCAGGCTGCTAGGCCTCTCTAACTGGTGGTGCTTGCCTGCTTGCTTAGAACTCCACAGTCCCAAACAAGCTGGGCTTCAGGGAAAGTGGGCAACCACCTGCTTGCTTAGAACTCCACAGTTCTCCAAGCACAGCCAGAATGGGGAGGTGGATGCAGGCACCCTAGGCCCACCTAGCTGTTCCAGTGCACCCAGAAGGCTCAAGGGTCTCAAACAAGCTGGGCTCGGAGGAAAGCGTGTGTGGCACTTACCCCAGGATGTTGGGCTTCTGGAACTGGTGGCACTTGCCTGCTTGCTTAGAACTCCACAGTTCTCCAAGCACAGCCAGAACTGGGAGGCAGATGCAGGCGCCTCAGACCCACCTAGCTGTTCCAGTGCACTCAGAAGACTCGAGGGTCCCAGAAGTTTGAGGTGCAGCATTATGTATATGGCCATACCACCCTGAACGTGCCCGATCTCGGCTGATCTTGGAAGCTAAGCAGGGTCGGGCCTGGTTAGTACTTGGATGGGGAGGTGCAGCATTAGGTTGTTTGTTTCTGTTCACTCCATTTTCCTGATGTGAGAGTTTAGCACTATAAATTTTCCTCTAAGGACTGCTTTCATTGCATTCCACAGGTTCTGGCAATTCATATTTATAGTTTCATTTAATTGTAGATATTGTCTAATTTCTTCTTTAGCTTCCTCTGTGACCCATTGTTATTTAGGAAAATATTATTTCATTTCCATGTGTTTTTGGAATTCTTGTGGGTTTTTTTTCATTAATTTCAAATTGTATTGTGATATGGTCAGAAAATGTGCATGGGATTATTTCAATCCCTTTGCATTTACTTAAGCATGTTTTGTGGGCTAGTATATGATCTGTTTTAGAGAATAACCCATGTGCAGCTAAGAAGAATGTATATTCCGATGCTGATTGGTGAAACACTCAGTAAACATCTAATATGTCCATGATTCAGTTCTGCTATTTCTTTGCTGATTTTGTTTGTTTGATCTGTTCCTTTGTGACAATGGGGTGTTAAGATCCCCCATTAAAACTATTATTGCTTATTGGATTTTTCATGTCTATTAAGATTTGTCTTACATAGATGGATGATCCCACATTTGGTACATATATATTTATGATTCTAATCTCTTCCTCTTCAATTTTTCACCTAATAAGCATGTATTCACCTTCTTTATATCTTTTGATCATTCTTAGTTTGAAGTTCACATTGTCTGAAAATAGAATAGTTACCCCTGCTTTGTTCTGGACTCCTGTTGCATGGAATATGGTTTTCCATCCTTTGACCTTTAGTCTGTGAATTTCCTTTTGAGTTAAATGTGCTTCTGGTACACAGCATGTTGTTGGACTTTGTTTCTTAATCTACTTTTCCAGTCTGTTTCTTTTCATTGGTGAGTTGAGACCATTTATATTGATGGATATAACTGACAAATACTGACTTAACATGGTCATGTTATCGTTCTGTTGTTGGTTTTCTATTTTTTCTGCTTAATAATTTGCCCTGTTTAGTGGTTTCCTTCTGCTGTTGTTCTTGGGATTATAGTTATCTTTGTTTCTTTCTAGAGTGTCTTTCAGTACTCTTTGTAGTGTTGATTTGGTGGTCATGAGTTTCTGCTGTTGTTCTTTGTCATGGAAGTATCTTATTTCTCCATCAGTTTTCAAAGATAGTTTTGAAGGGTACATCAGTTTGGGTTGGCAGTTGTTTTCTTTCAGGACCTGAAATACTTCACTCCAAGCTCTTCTTGACTTAAAGGTTTGTGTTGAGAAGTCTGCTGTAATTCTGATAGGCTTTCTCTTGTAGCTGATCTGTTTCTTTTCTCTGACAGCTTTTAGTATTCTGTTCTTGTGTTGAATTTCTGATATCCTAATTATTATGTGACTGTGTAAAGATTTATTTTGGTTATGGTTAATTTGGATTCTATATGCCTTACTTTTGTGTATATCAGATTCTCTCCCTGTGTTTGGAAAATTTTCTGCTATTATTTCTTTAAATAGCCTTGGTATGTCATTTGTGTTGACTCCTGCTTTTTCATTAACAACTATTAGTATTATATTGTTTCTCTTTGCATTGTCTTGCAGCTGTTGGGTTGTACCTGGTTCCTTGTTATTTTTAAGAGATCTTTTCTTTCATGATTGTAAGCTTCTATCCTGTCTTCAAGGCCTGAGAGTCTATCTTCAGCTTCATTCAAGCAGTTTTTCCAGCTTTCAATGGAATTTTAAATTTCCTGAATATCCCTTTGAATCTGTTTCATGCATTCTAATTCTGTCTTATATTGCTCATACAAGGTTTCTATCATTTTCTCATGTTCCTCTGTTTTTATCTAGATGTTCTTTAGATACACACACAGCATTTTTATCATAATGTTTGTTATTTTTTTTTACCTGAAAGATTATTTTCTGATATTTTTTATTTGATTTCCTCTATAGCTTCATGGAGTTGTTTCTTTACTTCATTGCTATCCTTTCAGAAAGTTCAGTTGTGCAATTCCAGTGTCTTCCATTTCAATGTCTCCTGGGTTTGTTCTTGGTGGGCTGGAGGACTGAGACTGCATCTTGCTCTTTCATTTTGTCATTTTCCTCTGGGATCTCTGTGGCTGGCCAGGATTCCTGATGGATTACACTGGAACAGTGTGGGGGACAGAGTTTCAATCCTCTGATATCCTCATGGATACCTGTGTCACACTCTCAAACTATGGCACCAGAGGCTTGTAAGGCTGGCCAGGTGTTCCCCTGATGGACTGTGTTGATTGTAATGGGATGCTGGGGCTGGGCAGAGCTTGGGTTCTCCATGCAACTAGCAGGGATGCACCCATGGAGTGTGTCACCAAGGTCTAGCAACTGGCTGGGTGGAATTCAGAACCTCTAGGACTCAGGTGGCTAGCTGGAGTATGCCTCCAGAGTGTGGTACCACCAGGGCCTTGAGCCTGGTTTGGAGGAGTTTAGAGCCTCTGGACCCCACAGCTAACCTGGGCTCACCTCCAGGGTATGATGCTAGTGCCTTGCTCCTGGCTAGGCAGAGTATGGAACCTCTGGGACCTGCCTTGTGGTTAGCTGAGATGCACTCCTGAACTACAGCACTGGGCCCTTGTGCTCTGATGGGCGGAGCTTAAATTTTCCAGGACCTGTTGACTAGGCTGGTTGCTTCCTGATGGGTAGCTCTTATATATTTAAGCCTTCACGTACACTCATTTGGGAGATTGGGGATCTTGGCCAGGTCTCCAATAACTGGCACTTGAAATGGGGACCCAAAATCCTTGGACTAGGAATTTTAGTCTGAACAAATAATTCTTCCTAGAATGGAAAATGTGGAAATGGAGAAGGCCTTCACAGATTGAAAACTTCTCTGGGGACACCTGGAGAAGAGGGGGAACAAGGATGAGTCTTCCTGAGTGAAAAGGCCATTTTCCCTGGGATTAAAATTGGCCAAATGTTTTCAGCGGAAGAGAAAAGGTACATAAAGCTGCTACAAGGCCTACTTAACTGTTCAGGGGCTCATGTGTCAAAGAAAGACCTAGCAAAAATGCTGCAAGAGGTCACCCAATATAGTCCGTGCTTCTTTTGGACAGGCACTGTAGATACTGATAATTGAGAAAGAGTTGGAAAGAATCTTAAAAACGCATGTAGCACAGGGAAAATAGTTTCCCGAGACATTTCAACTTGGAATTTGGTTCATTCAGTTTTGAGTCTGTTACAGAGCTCACAGTTAATAGCTTCTGATTTGGACATGGAGGAAATAGAAGAGCTTCCAGCTGAGGTGCTTGCCACCAAGGCAGTGTCCTTGAAGGAATCACCTCAACAGAAGCCCTAACCCTAACCCTTCACCAAGAACATCCCATATGGCTCTGTCCAGAAACTTGCAGATTTTAAGGGCAGAAGTGACCACAAAGGAGTAAAACACTGGCACCTTTGCTTGCTTCCCAGTTGGAATTAAATGAGATGCTAGTGATCATGAGCATTTATTCACACGCCTTTTGAAATACAACTGCTAAAAGGTCTTAAAGAAAATATGGTAACAATGGAGTTCAAAGTCCATTTACTGTGGGACTGTTACAAAATGTTTTGGATATGTGTCTATTGACACCATATGATATCAAACATCTGGTATCAACATGCCTGTCTTCTTCTCAATTCCTTCATTTTGTCTTCTCAATTCCTAAAAACTCTTGTTTCAGAGCAGGCTCATAGAAACATAGTGGGTTCTAATCTGCATCCAGCAATAAATGAGGAATGCTTTCTGGGACAGGAATATATGTGCCACTTGGCGAACATATTCAGTGTCCTGATATATTCACAATTGACAGGTTTAGTGAAAAGAGCACGGACAACTATTCCAGAGGATCGGGTTCCCATACAGTTTTTTTTTTTTTGAATGTATTCTTCAAGGACTCCAAGAACATTTTACTCAATTTGTGGCTAATTTACAAGAAGCCTTTCACAGACAGGTTTCAAACACAGAAGAAGCAAACATTTTAATTCTATAATTAGCATATGAGAATGACAATGGGGATGATAAACAAACAAATCTGTAAAATCAACTAATGATTTAACAACATGTATTTGAGCATGTCAGGATATTGGAACTGAATCCTGTAAGACAGTTATGATGGCTCAGGTTATGACTAGTCTTGCAAATGCAAAAGGAAGTAATGTGAAATTAACTGTATAAAAATAAGACAAAAAATTGCAGAGTTCTTGCCAGATCTAATAGGACAGACTCTGTAACTGCAGCAAGTGGAGCAAACAATGCCTCTGCACAGAGGACTCAGGTCCTGTTCCTGGACTCTGTCTGAAATGCCAAAAACGAAGACATTGGCCAAATGTTGTCATTCTAAATTCCATAAGGATGGCACACCTTTGCCAAAAAATGAGATGAGGACTTTTCCTCAGGCCTGCCAAACAATACAGGAAACATAATCTGTGAGTTGGAAAGCCAGTCAGCTTTACTAAGTGCAAACACATCAAGTAATACAATTATATCAAATGTGGCTCCCTGGAGAGATGTCAACTCACTCACCAGGAGAAAAATTCAAAGTGTAGGATTAGATCTTCCTGCAGATTGCAGAGTCAGTATCATCAGATGTGACCAGTCTACCCCAATTCTCAGAAATTTAGGACCCCCCACCTGAAGGAACAGTTGGTCTTGTACTGGGAAAGGCTGATCTGAATCTAAAAGGAATAACATTGTGTCTAGTATGGTGATTGTAGAGATGAGATACAAGTTCCTGTGTGTGCTATGGACCTCTGGGTTTTGAATAGGGAGACTATCTGGTACAGTTGGTTTTGTTATCTATAGATAGGCCTTCCTTTTTGAAATATAGACAGCTCAAGAGGGAACAAGACCCTCAGGTCAAGATTACAAAAAGAGAGATTTGTTTTATACAGGAAATGACTAAAAACAGGTGTATGTATTGTATAAAGATTAATGGAAAATGCTTTGAAAGTCTAATATACACTGGTGTGGATGTGTCTGTAATTCAGGAGGCCCACCATGTGGCCAGCACAAAGGGCTTCTCCATCTCTTATTAGGCTGGGAACCCCTCTGCATGTGTTCACCCCTGCCTAAGGAGGGGCCAGATCAACAAAAGGGATTCTTTTTACCATATGTGGCATCTGTGCTAGTTAATATATGAGGAAGACATTTGTTACATTAGTGTTGACTAGTGATTCTGGTCTTAAAACTAAACAATTTGGAAACTAAACAAATATATTCAGGTTTTAAGATTAAAAATTTGATGACTAAGATGGGATATCAAAAAGACAAATGACTAGGAAAAAAGTCACAGCAAGTCAAAGAGCCTGTTAAGATTACACCTAAATATGACAGGCATGAATCACTGAGGAAATGGACATATTTCTTTTTTTCTTTTTAATCAGTACTGGGGATCAAACTCATGACCGCACACTTGCAGGGCAGGTGCTTGTGCCGCTGAGCTAAATCCTCAGCCCCTAAATGGACATATTTCTGAAAATGTATGAATTACCAAAGCTGAATCAAGAAGATATAATGATTTTGACCCAGTATCAGCTACTGAAACTGAAAATATGATGAAAAACTTACCAATAAAAAAAAACCCAGGTCCTGATGGATTTACAGATGAATTCTATAAGAAATTTAGAGAAGATTTAATGCCAATACTACTCAAAATTTTCAAAGAAATTGAAAAGGAAGCAATTCTTCCTAACTCATTCCTGGAGGCAAGTATTACATCGATACCAAAACCAAAGAAAGACCCAGCCAAAAAGGAGAACGATAGGCCAATCTCCCTAATGGACATCTTAACTTGGTCTTCAACCTCCTGCAGAAAATTATAACTTTAAAAGTTACAATGCAATGCCATAGTAAAATGTTAGCTGTAAAAGAACCTCAAGTTGCTAACACCTTTTGATGGTTGCTGACCATACTGGTAGCTGACTACTGTTACGGATTTATGGACTGTACAAGGTTTAAATTGCAGAGGTCTCCTAACACAGCTTTTCCAGTTTCAACTGACTACTCATCCCATGCAACAACAAAACAAAAGGGGGGAATATGTTGGGAACCATTGAAGCTGAAAATTGAACACAGTACAGGGTTGTGGCATGGCTAGTGCATGGACAACCAAGAAAAAAGTGAAGTCTCAAAGGGCAACATAAGATCTCAGATGAGGATACCTGGTTGCAACCCAGTTAACTAAATAAAGACTGTAGCAGCAGGCATTTCACTACAGGAGTGAAATGTAATCTGTAAACTTTCTCCTAAAATACTTCTAAGTTAACATAAAACAATTTTCCTAAATTAACATAATCTGTTACTTGGAAAAGTCCTTGAACTACTCCCAAGGTCCTGCTAGGTTTCCTGTATTTTTCACCTTAACCCCTTCCTTGTTTGAAAATTAAATAATTGTGGGTCATCCAGAGATATTCTTTGTCTTATCCCCAGAGTCTCAAACTCTGCAAGAGAGTTTTGCTCCTCTTGGAGCCCCAAAGTCAAACCACTTGTCTCATTTATTTAAGCCTTCACTGTACATCATTTAGGAAATTGTGGATCTTGGCAAGGTCCCTGGCTATCAAAAATTATCTTTAAAGTGGAAGAAATACTATCATATTGATAATATTTACTCTTGATGAAAACTATGGTGAAAGTGGCACTTTACTTCAGGGTTCCTTCCCTCCAGAACTCATAATCTATCTCTACTCATGAGATAAATTTCAGACAAATTGCAACAGAGGACCATATTAAAAAATACTTTACCACTATTTATTAATGCTTCCAGGATATCAAAACCAAGGGAAGTCTGAAAAGTGATCACAGACAAGAAGCATGTAATGAGGCACAATAACTAAATATAAAAAAAGGAATGATTCTGAATCAGATTCTAGAACAGAAAAGGGGTAATAGTTAAAACTCTAAGTAAATTTGACTGAACTCTGAACTTTGGATAATAATAATGTGTCCATGTGTGCTCTTTAACTGCAACAGATACAGTATAGCATAATTATGTAAGATGCAATAGGGTGTCCAGCGCCGCTTCCGTCCCGCGGAATGGAGCACACGAACACTTTGTCTCTGCAGGCTTCTTTATTGACTGGGCAACAACCTCAATACATGTCCGTCCTCGACGGCTTCTTCCGTGTTGTGCATCGGGCACTTCCTATACTTGGGCTTATATAGCTAATGTTATCCAATCATGGGATTACACGTGGGGACAGGCGATTGGGCGGCAACAAGGAAGCAATCAATCATTACCATATATGGCGGGGACAGTAAGCCGAGCAAGAACCAGGAAGCAGGATGTGTGCGCCATCTTCGGCACACGATGGGCGGGGGAGCAGCGAGGCGGTAGGCGGACGCCATCTTGTGGCTATATTCTCATGGGTAATACGGCAGGCTCCCAACAATAGGGGAGACTTTGCATGTGTGTAGATGGTAACTTTATGTATTATAGCCTTAATTTTTCTGTAAATTTAAAACTTTGCTATGGATAATATTGAACTTTCTCAAGGAAATATGTAACTACCATAAAATCCAGCAATTCCACTTCATATATAGAAAATGAAATCAGCATGTCAAAAGGACATCTGTATCCTCATATTTTGTGCAACAGTATTCACAATAGCCAAGAGATGGAAACAAACAGTGTTTGTCAACTGAATAGATAAAAATGTAATAATATATATAATGGAATACTATACAGCCACAAAAGAATGAAATCTGGCATTTGCAACAACATAGATGGAAATGGAGCTCATTAAGAAGACAAGTATCTCACATATATGTAGCATCTAAAAAAGAGGCTAAAGAGAGTAAAGGGTGGGAGGAATAGGGAAAGGTTGATCAGTGGGTACTAAGTTGTAGTTGAGTAACAAGTTCTATAATATTGTTGCACAGTAGGGTGAGTATTCAGATGAACTATGGACTATACATTTCAAAAAACAAGAAGAAAGAATTTGAACATTTTAAATTGATAAGTACAACTTTAATAAATAAAAAATAAAATAAATTTAATTTTAAAACCACTCTAAAATAAAATCCACTAATTAAATATCACTTTAAAAATACATATTACCAGCTGTATTTCTAGCTCATTCTGATACACATTGAACTATAAGAGCTACTCATTTCAAAACCAGAGTACATATGAGGTATTTATAAATCAGATGTTTGTAATTTGAAGAACTCGTACTTCAAAGCCAGAGTAAGGCTTAAATTCCCAAAGTTTCCTATATGAATAATTTTTCATTTATCAATTTAGAAGCAAGAATAACAAATACAAGACCTTGGTAAATTTTCCTTGAATTTTGCAATTGTGTTTTGGTTTTTTTTCCTGTGGTCTGGGTCTGATATCGCAGAACCACCCAGACAGCATGCTCTGGAAGGAGGACGTGAGAGAGGGGGAGTTACCAGTCTATCTCCTCCCACAGTTTAAAGGTTAGACACAGCTCACGTTGTTGTTTGTTATTGTATGAAATCTGTATGAAAATTGTCATCAGTAGTGTATAATAATAAAAATACCCTCAGTTTCTAGGAATGAACAATTTCTATCTTCATTGTTGGCAGTTACTGAAAAATGAGATCATAAAAATGAAAGATATTAGAAAAAATCAAACTGGCTAAACATCTTCTCTTCTTTTAGACAATAGCAACATGAATATTTTTCTCTGAGGTATAGTAATAGAAGGTGATTATTTTATTTTCCTTAACAAGCAATATAGGTAAAATGTAAAATTTACCAAAACTAGAGGATAATTGATTATGGTTTCCTAAAATAAGAGTTCTTCAAATTACAAACATCTGACTTATAAATGCCTCATATGTACAAAGATCAACAGATGATTACCACCAGCTCTAAAAGAGGGAGATGCATTCCAAACAACAGATTCTGTCCTCTTGTACATTTTGTGGCCTATGGCCAAAAAATTTCCAGAGCCATGAGTCTCAAAGCATGGTTCCATAACTAGGTACATTAACATTATCTGAAACTTGTTAGAAATACAAGTACTGGAGCCCCATCTCTTAACCATACACAAGAGGCTCGTTCAATGAGTGGAAAGCCACTAAGTACAGCCATAAGATAAAAGAGTGAGGAAAGGCTTACTACTTGTGGTATCTAAAGAGGGCATGGGGGGGGTGTCTCCCATAGGGGTGTCTCTAATAAAAGGAGGCAAATAATTTCTCTGAGGGGACAGATACACATTGAAATTGGAAAGACTGGTCATTATGTTACAGCTGGGCACATTCCTGAGCAGGCTCACTTTGAGATCATGTTTCTTCTTACAGAACACGTTCAAAGATGGTGGATAGGAACACTTCCGAGAAAATTTAGCATTATAGTGAGATTATAAAGAAAAGAATTTCTTGGATATATAGAAGAAAAATGGGTGTACCTGAAAAATATGTCGAGTGAAATAAAGCAGACACATAAACTTAAATACTGTATGTTATACCTCATTTAAGTAAGGCAAAGCACAAGCAAAGAGAACAATAAAAGATGAATAGAAGGACACAAGGGGATGGATCTTTTACAATAGGGAAGGGGCCCAAGAGATAAGGATGAGAGGTACTGAGAGGGGAAGGGGAAATAAAGATATGCCATGTACATGAACCTAGTAACCTCAATGGTTGTAAACATTATATGGCATAAGCATGAGCTGAGATTAATAAGATCATAAGAATGACAATGAGCAGGTCATTGGCCTTGCATCCCTCCTTGCTCTATGGATCTAGGGGTCAGTGGCAAGGTTGGCCTTGACTGCCTCCTCACTCTGGCAGCCCATGGACAACTAGCAAACCCTTCCACAATCTGCAGAACCTTGGTGAGCTGGTGAGAGCCTCAGCAACCCCTCACCCAAACAGAGGACCTCAGCAGGTTTGTAACAGTGTAATGAGTTTCTCCCTCAAATAGAGGACTTCATTAAGTAAATAGGAACAGCAGTGAACTCCTTCCCAGCTGTAAGACCTTGGTGAGTCTGGCAAGAGGGTGGGTAAGCCCTTCTTCCACGTAGAGAACACGAGGTAAGTTGAGGAGATTGCCGACAAGGCCTTCCTCAACCTGGAGGTAATCAAAAGGACTTATGGGACATCCACTGATACAGTAGGGTCCCAGCTGAAGTACACACTATAGACAGGTAGGTCTGGCAATCTGGAAAAGCCTGGAGCCACAATAACAATAGGAACTAATGGTTGACTTACATCAATATTCCTTAGCTAGTCAGCCAAGGAAAAATATAGGACTCACCCAACAGGCCTCATAGGAGGAACTCAGATGACTGGCCTTCCTTCACTGTGGGACCCAGAAATTGGACAATCATCAACCACACAGTAGGGCCCTAAGACTTACATGATGGACAGTTGAGACTACTGGAATTGAAAAGATCAGAATATTAACCCAGGAGGTGAAAATGACAAAATGAAAAAGAAAAATGCAATCTCAAATGTCTAGTCCATTAGGAACAAGTGCAGAAGACACTGAAACAGAGGACATTAGAAGGAATATGCTTGAAAAGATAGCAAGTGAAATAAAGTAACAAATCCATGAGGCTTTAGAGGAAATCAGATTAGAAATAATCTCTCAGGTAAAGAAAGAAATGGCAACCTTGATAAAGGAGTTGCTCAGCATAGCTACAAAAGACATAGATTTTAAAAAAGTACAGAAGCATGGGAAGATGATGGAAACCTTGAATGAACAATGTAAAAAAAGTAGAATGCATGAAACAAAATCAAAGAGATATCCAGGAAATAAAAAAAATTCTGTTGAAACCTGGTGAAACTGTTTGAAGTAGAGCATAGAATTTCAGATTTTGAGGACGGAATCACAGCTAGTAAAAGGAAAGAGCTTTTAAATATAACAAGACAGCATGCAGTGAAAGTCTAACAGTTTCAAATGATGCAAAGAGAAGCAATATATGACTAATAGGCAAGAGTGAAGATGCAGGAGTCAATGCAAATGACATTGGTAAACTATTCACAAAATTAATAGCAAAAAATTTCTAAAACATGGGAAAAGAATCAGATATATACATAAATGAAGTATATATATTGCCAAACAGTCATAACCAAAATAAATCTACACCTAGACATATAATAATTAAGATCTCAGAAATTCAGCATAAAAAAGAATATTAAAGGCTGTTAGAGAAAAGACACACCTCACCTATCAAGAAAAGTCCTTTAGAATCATGGCAGACTTCTCAGAACAAACCCTCAAGTCAAGATGAGCTTGGAGTTGGGGAATGGAGGTTTAGCTCAGTGGCATAAGCACCTGCCTTGCAAGCAGGTGGTCATGAGTTCAATCCCCAGTACTGATAAAAATAAAAAAGACAAAAAAAAAAAAAAAAAAAAGATGAGCTTGGAGTGAAGTTTTTCAAGCCCTGAAAGAAAACAACTTTCAACACAAATTGAAATACCCTGCAAAACTTTCTTTAAAAAGTAATGAAGAATAAGATACTTCTGTGACAAAGAAGAACTGAAGAGATTTATGTCCACCAAACCAACACTAGAAAGAGTGTGCAAAGACATAATAGATAGAGTTAAAAGTGACTAAAATTTCTAGAACAACAACAGAAAGAAGCCACCAGATTGGGCAAGCAATTAAAAAAGGGAAAAAAGCAGGAATCCAACAGAAGGAAAATAACATGACAAAGTTAAGGCAGTACATATCAGCTATATTCATCAATGTAAATGATCTCACATCATCAATGAAAAGAAATAGGTTGACAGAATGCATTAAGAAACTGTAGCCAACAATATTCTGTATACAGGAAATACATCTGACTCAAAAGGAAACTCATAGACTAAAAGTCAAAGGATGGAAAACAATATTTCATGCAAGAGGAGCACGGAAAAAAGCAGGGATAGTTATTCTGTTTGCAGACAATGTGAACTTCAAACCAAATATGATCAAAAGAGATAAAGAAAGTCACCACATACTTCTTAGGGTAATAATTAAAGAGGAAGAGATAACAATCATAAATATATATGCACCAAATACAGGAGGACCCAGCTATATGAGATCAATGCTAGTAGACATGAAAAATCAAATATGCAGTAACATAATTATAGTAGGGGACCTTAATACCTCATTTTCACAAAGAGAGATAGATCAACTAGACAAAAAGTCAGCAAAGAAATAACAGAAATGAATCAAACTGTAAACAAATGCAGTTAGCAGACATTTACAGAATGTTCCACCCAACCACATCAGAATACATATTCTTCTCAGCTGTGCATAGGATATTCTCTAAAATAGATCATATACTAGCCCATAGAACATTCTTAAGTAAATGCAAAGTGACTGAAATTATCCCATGCATATTATCTGACCACAGTGCACCGAAATTGGAAATTAATGACAAAAGAAACTGTAAAATATACAGAAATACATGGAAATTAAATAACACCCTCCTGAACAACCAATGGGTTACTGGTGAAATTAAAGAAGAAATTAAACAATACCTACAATTCAATGAAAATGCAGATACAAAATTCAGAAACACACGAGACTCAATGAAAATGGTCCTAAAAGGGAAATATATAGCAATGAGTTGTCACATCAAGAAAACACAGTGAGCACACATAAAAAATCTAAAGTTACACCTCAAGCTTCTGGAAAAAGAAGAGTAAAGCCCATAGAAGAAAGGAAATTATAAAGATCAGAGCAGGAATGAACAAAATTGAGACTAAGAAAACAATGCAAATATTAATGAATCAAAGAGCTGATTCTTTGAGAAAATAAAGTTGATAAGCCTCTAGCCTACCTTATCAAAAAAAAAAGAAAGAAAAAACTAAAATTCATGCAGTAAAGAATGAAAAGGGTGAAATTACTTTAGATCCTATGAAAATTCCAAAGATCATGATTACGTACTTTGAAAATCTTTACTCACATAAGGTGGAAAACACAGGAAATAGACAGATATCTAGAGATGTATGAATTACTAAAGTTGAATGAAGAAGAGATAACAATTTTGAATAACCCAATATCAGCTACTGAAATCGAAAATTTGATTGAAAAGTTACCAACAAAGAAAAGCCATGTCCTGATGGACTTATAGCTGAATTCTATAAGAAATTTAGAGAAGATTTAATGCCAATACTAGTCAAACTTTTCAAAGAAATTGAAAGGAAAGCAATTATTCTTAATTCATTCCTGGAGGCGAGTATTACTTTGATACCAAAACCAAAGAAAGACCCAACCAAAAAGAAGAAGGCCAATCTCCATAATGAGCATAGAGGCAAAAATTCTCAATAAAATACTGGCAAATAGAATGCAACAAATCATCAAAAATATACAGCATGACCAAGCAGGAATTATTACAGGAATGAAGGGTTGGTTTGACATATGCAAATCAATAAACATAATACATACCACATCAACAGAGCCAAAGACAAAAATCACAGGATCATTTTAATAGATGCAGAAAAAGCTTTTGATAAAGTCCAACACTTGTTTATGATAAAAACCCTATAAAGTCAGAGTAGATTGTCTCTACCTCAATCTGATAAAATCCATCCATGACAAACCAACAGCCAACATTATACTAAATAAACAAAAATTGAAAGCTTTCACTTTAAAATCAAGAGCAAGATAAGGATGTCCACTATCACCAATCCTATTTTGGAATTATTATCCAGAGAAATTAGATCAGAGAGAGAGAGAGAGAGAGAGAGAGAGAGAGAGAGAGAGAGAGTAAGGATAGGAAAGGATGAAATTAAATGATCACTATTTGCAGATGACATTATACTCTACATAAAAGACCCAAAAACTCTATCATAGGACTACTAGAGTTAAGAAGAAAATTCAGCAGTGTAGCTGGATATAAATTCAATTTTCAAAAATCAATAGCATTCCTGTACACAGCTAATAAACTCTTAGAAGAGAAATTATGGAAATGGATCTTTCACAATACCATTCAAAACAATGGAATATTTAGGAATCAACCTAACAATAAATGTAAAAGACCTATACACTGAAAACTATAGTACTCTTTTAAAAAAGGAGATTGAAGAGGATGTCAGAAAATGGAAGATAGCCTTTGCTCTTGGTTAGGAAGAACCAACATTATGAAAATGCCCATACTCCAAAAACTGTTATGCAGACTTAATGCAATCCTGATCCAAATGCCAATAACATACCTTACAGATTCAGAGAAAACATTCCTAAAATTCATTTAGAAACAGAAGAGACCGAGAATGACAAAGGCAATCCTGGGCCACAAAGGTAAGGTAAGAGGCATTAGAATCCCTGACTCAAAACTACAAAACTACTGTGATAGAATCAGTGTGGCACTGGCAAAAAAAAAGAAAAACAGCTGAGGATCAAAAGAACAGATTAGAAGATACAGACATTACTATACAGACACTCACCCACCTTATCTTTGACAAAGGGGCCAAACACATTCACTGGAAGATAGCCTTTTTAATAAATGATGCTGAAAAAATTGATTTTTCACATGCCAAAGACTGAAACTAGACCATGTGTAGTTTAGTTTAAACTAACTAAAGTTGTTTAAATTCAGGATGGATCAAAGATCTAAATATTAAAATAGAAACACTAAATCTACTTAAAGACAAGGTAGGTAGAAATCTTGAAGACACAGGGGCAGGGAAAGATTTTGTGAATAAAATGCAAATCAAGCTCTGCCTGGGGCCCAGGATCTGGCTGCCTGTGGGTCACATAAGTCCAGTGGAGGCATGGAACTAACCTGTTCGCCTGGGGGCCAGGCTCCTCCGGCTCCCTGTTGATCCGGTAAGACCAGCGGAGGCAGGGAATCCCTCCCGAGGCCAGCAAACTGTTTTCTTTTCCTGGGGCCCAGGATCTGGCTTCCTGTGGAAATCAGTGAGTAAGGAGGGAGCAGGGACTTCTGTCCCAGCCAGGCTTACCTCTTTACCTCACTTGGAACAAAACTTGAAGCGCAAATATAGGAAAATGACAAAACGAAAGACCAAAATGCAGTCTCAAACATCCAGCCCATCCCAAGAAAGCCTAGGAGGTATGTGTATAGAAGAAAATATATGCCACATACCTGAAATACCTGAAATAATAGTAACTGAAATAAAGAAGCAACTCTGGGAAGCCTTAAAGGAAATCAAACTAGAAATAATCTCAGGTAAAAGAAGAAATGATAAAAGAAATGAAGGAGATGCTGAACATATCTGAAGAAGACACAGTTAAAAAGCTTGAGGAGGTAAACAAAAAGATAGAATCCCTGAATGAACAATATAAGAAACAAACAATATATAAAGCAGATGCAAAGAGATATATAGGAAATCAAAAACTCCATTGAAAGTTGTAAAAACCGCCTCAATGAATATGAAGATAGAATCTCAGACCTTGAAGACAAGATTGCAGCCAGTGATCAGGAAAGGAAAGATCTTTTAAAAATAATAAGAAATCAGGAAATAACAATTCAACACCTGCAAGATGATGCAAAAAGGAACAACATATAGTTAATAGGGATAAATGAAAAAGAAGGGAACAACATAAAGGATGTAAAGAGGAATCTTTAGAGAAGTAATAGCTGAAAATTTTCCAAACATGAGACTGGAAACTGATATCAAGATCAGTGAAGAACATAGAACTCCAAATAGCCATAACCAAAATAAAACTACACCCAGACACATAGTAATGGCCATCCCAGAAATGGGACAAAAGAATAGAATATTAAAAGCTGTAAGAGAGAAAAGACATCACCTATAAAGGAAAACCTATCAGAATTACAGCAGACTTCTCAGCACAAACAATACAGTCAAGAAGAGCATGGAGTGAAGTATTTCAGATACTAAAGGAAAATGATTTCCAACCTAGGCTGATGTATCCTACAAAACTGTCCTTCAAAATCGATGGAGAAATAAGATACTTCCATGACAAAGAACAGCTGAAAAACTACATGATCAACAAGCCAACCCTGCAAAGAATACTGAAAGACAGTTTAGATACGCCTAGGAAAAAACCACTAAGCAAGGCAGACAATTAAACAGAATAGAAAGATAAAGATGCAACAGCAGAAAGATAACATGTCAACAATAAACCAATATATAACAGTTATAACCATTAATGTAAATGGTCTCAATGCACCAATTAAAAGAAACTGACTGGCAGAATGGATCAAGAAACAAAATCCAACCATATGCTGTCTACAAGAAACCTATCTAACCCAAAAGGATACCCACAGACTGGAAGTCAAAGGATGGAAAACAATACTTCATGCAACAAAAACCCCCCCAAAAAGTGCGAGTGGCTATTCTGTTTGCAGACAATGTGAATTTCACGCCAATAATGATCAGAAGGGATAAAGAAGGTCACTACATACTGGTTAGGGGAAAACTCCAAGAGGAAAAGATAACTATCTTAAATATATATGCACCAAATTCCAGAGCACCCAGTTATATAAAACAAATACTAACAGAAATGAAAAACCAAGTTAACAGTGGCACAATTCTAACAGGAGATCTTAGCACACCATTGATACCAATGGACAGATCAACCAGACAGAAAATCAGCAAAGAAATAAAAGAAATGAATCGCACCTGTGAACAAATGGACTTAATAGACATATACAGAGTATTCCACCCAACAACAACACACTACACATTCTTCTCAGCAGTACATAAGTCATTCTCTAAAAAAGACCATATATTAATTCACAAAGCATATTGAAATAAATGCAAAAGGTTTGAAATCATCCCTGGCATGCTATCGGACCATAGCACTATGAAATTAGAAATTAATGATAAAATATACTACAAAATTCCCACAAACACATGGAAACTGAATAACACACTCTTGAGTAATCAATGGGTCACAGAGGAAATCAAAGAAGAAATTAAACACTACCTACAAGAAAATGAAAACACAAATACAACTTACCAGAATCTGTGGGATGCAATGAAAGCTGTCCTCACAGAAAAATTTATAGCACTGACTTCACACATCAGGAAAACAGAACGAATACAAATAAATAACCTGATGTTACACCTCAAACATATAGAAAAAGAAGAGCAAGTCAAGCCCAAAGCCAAAAGAAGAGAAGAAATTATAAAAATCAGAGCGGAAATCAATGCAATAGAGACTAAAAAAATATCCAAAAAAATCAGTGAATCAAAGAGTTGGTTCTTTGAAAGAATAAATAAAATTGATAAGCCCCTAGTCAACCTTATTTTAAAAAGGGAAGAAAAAGCTCAAATTCATGCAATAAGGAATGAAAGAGGAGAAATCACTACAGACCCTATAGAAATACAGAAAATCATCAACACCTATTTCGAAAACCTCTACTCTCAAAGGTTTGATAACACAGAGGAAATGGACAGATTCCTAGAAGCATACAAAGTACCAAAGCTAGAACATGAAGATGTAAAACTGCTGAATAACCCAATTTCTATTAATGAAATCAAAAAGGTAATTAAATCCTTACCTACAAAGAAGAGTCCAGGCCCAGACGTATTCACTGCACAATTCTATAAGAAATACAAAGAAGAACTAATGCCAACACTCCTCAAACACTTCAATGAGACTGAAAGAGAAGCAATCCTTCCTAAGTCATTCCTGGAAGCAAATATTACTCTAGTACCAGAACCTGAGAAAGACCCAACTAAAAAAGAGAACTACAGACCAATCTCCCTAATGAACACAGATGCAAAAATCCTCAATAAAATATTGGCAAATAGGATTCAGCAAATCATCAAGAAGATCATACACCATGACCAAGTGGGATTCATCCCAGGCATGCAGGGATGGTTTAATACACGTAAATCAATAAATGTAATACACCATATCAATAGAGCCAAAAGTGAAAATCACATGATCATTTCTATAGATGGAGAAAAAGCTTTTGATAAGGTCCAACATTCATTTATGATAAGAACCTTGCAGAATAGAACCTTGGAATAGATGGTCTTTACCTCAATATAACAAAGGCCGTCTATGACAAACCAACAGCCAATATCATACTAAATGACCAAAGACCTTTACTTTAAAATCAGGCACAAGACAAGGATGTCCCTTTCAACACTCCTATTTAATATACTACTGGAAATACTAGCCAGAGCAATTAGACAAGAGAGAAAAATAAAAGGCATAAAGATAGGAAAAGAAGAAGTTAAGCTATCATTATTTGCAGATGACATGATACTCTATATAGAAGATCCCCAAAACTCCATTGAAAGACTGCTAGATATAATAAATAAATTTAGTAATGTAGCTGGCTATAAAATCAATACTCAAAAATCAATAGCATTCCTATACACTAACAACAAAGTCACAGAAAGAGAAATAAGAGAAGCCACACCCTTCACACTAGCAACCAAAAAAATGAAATATCTAGAAATTACTCTCATGAAAGAAGTGAAAGACCTATACAGGGAAAATTATCTTACACTGAAAAATGAAATTGAAAATCTCAGAAAATGGAAATACATCCCTTGCTCATGGATAGGGAGAATAAATATTGTGAAAATGGCCATTCTCCCAAAACTTTTATACAGTTTCAATGCAATTCCAATAAAAAAACCATCAACATACCTTATAGAACTCGAGAAGTCACTCCTGAAATTCATCTGGAATGAGAAGAGACCTAGAATAGCACGGACAGTTCTAAGCAGCAAAGGCAAGGCAGGCGGTATCACAATCCCTGACTTGAAACTATACTACAAAGCAACTGTAGTAAAATCAATATGGTACTGGAACCAAAACAGAGCTGATGATCAGTGGAATAGATTAGAAGATACAACCACAACTGCAAATACACTCAACCACCTTATCTTTGATAAAGGGACCAAACAGGTTCACTGGGAGTATGACAGTCTCTTTAATAAATGGTGGTGGAAAAACTGGCTCTCCATATGTCGAAAACTAAAACTAGACCCATGCCTATTACCCTGTAATAAAATCTGTACTAAAATAAAATCTGTACTAAAAAAAATCTAAATGGGTCAAATATATAAATATTAAAACAGAAACATTAAATCTATTGGAAGACAAATTGGGTAAAAACCTTGAAGATATAGGAGTAGGTAGAGAATTCATGAAGAGGACTCAAACCACACGGGAAATACTTCCCGGAATCAATAACTGGATCACCTCTTATTAAAAAGTTTCTGCATGTCAAAAGAAGTCTCCAGCACGTTGAGAAGAAAACCCACAAACTGGGAAAAAATCTTAGTGAACTGCCCCTCAGACAAAGGACTTCTGTCTAAAACATATAAAGAATTAAAAAAAATCAGTCCCCCAAAATTCAAAGACCCAATCCAAAAATGGGCATCTGAGATGAATAAACAATTCTCAGATGAAGAAATACAAATGGCAAATAAATATATGACAAAATGTTCATCATCTTTGGTCATTAGAGAAATGCAAATGAAAACCACACTGTGATTTCATCTCACTCCTGAAAGAATGGCCAAGATCAAGAAAACCAACAACAACAAATGCTGGAGAGGCTGTGAGGAAAAAGGAACTCTCCTGCACTGTTGGTGGGAGTTTAGACTAGTGCAACCATTGTGGAGCTCAGTCTGGAGATTTCTCAGAAAATTAGGACTGGAAGCCCCATGTGATCCAGCTATACCACTTCTAGGCATATCCCCAGAAGAACTGAAAGCATCATACCACAGTGATATATGTGCACCCAGTTTATAGCATCACAATTTGTAATAACCAAATCTTGGAAACAACCTAAGTGTCCATCAACTGAAGAATGGATAAAAAAGATGTGGTATTTTTATACAATGGAGTACTACTCAGCTATAAAGAATGACCGCATTGAGACATTTATAAGTAAATGGACGCAGCTTGACACCATACTCATAAGTGAAATAAATCAAACTCACATGTATAAATACTGAATAGTTTCCCTAGTGTAAGAAATGATAAGAATACATAGAAGTATGTGGTAATCATGATTCCTAATCATATTGGTTTGAAGCCATATAATGTTTTCACTCATTTACCGCAATGGTTTTAACCTGGGTTGTTCGATTTTAGTATCTATGATAGCATAAAGAGCTATTTTGAAGAAAGCAACACAACATAAAAGCTAGTGCTGATTCAATATCATCTTATTTTGAAATCCCATCAAGCTGTAGTACATCTGTTTCCACTGATTTTAACATGTTGTATCTTACTATATTTCACTATATGCTATAGTATAAACAAAACTCTTTATAGGCAAAGAGATAATAAAGAAACCATTGTTTGTTTTCTATTAGCAGGTTCTAAATATCCTGTAATTCTTGCATTCTCTTGAAAGGCTTCACACTGTCTAGATATGCTTGATATTATAGCACGTGAAGTTACACTCAAATAATTTAAGAGGCACTATGGTGACTACTATTATGTTAGATTATCTGGTGGTGAAACACAATGATGCTTGAATTGCTCGGTTCTGCCCTGCGTTGTTCTAATATAATGCTCTCTCATCTCAATCTTCCCCCTATTTTTAAATTAATCTATTTTCTCTCATTTTTTTAATTAAGGGAAAACTAAATTAAAGAATAACGGGACATATTATAGTAACTTTTTTGTTGTCCTATTAACCTGACTTGAACCCCAGTATTGCTCTCCCCATCTTGTTCTGTCTGATTATTATATATTCTATTTTGTTTGATAGTATCGTTTGAGGGTATAGGCAATCACTTTGAAGGCAATAAGATATACTATGATGCCCAATATGGATTGACTATCATCCTTTTTTTTTGAAGTCCTGTAAGGTTCTCAGTGTAGATTTTATTGGTTTTGTTCCATATTGTTTTGATCAATTCTATTATACCTGATGATATAGACAACTCAATTTAAAAATAGCAAGAGGCACAATGGTAACTACTTTTGATCACCTGGTATTCTATTTTTGCATCACATGCTATGCTCACCCTTCTGTTCTAACTGACTCTGTTTTGCTTAGTCACATTTGTTTTATATTTCACATTTCACATTTCACATTTATTCTCTTCAAAAAAGTAATAAGAACCGTGAGAGTAATAAAACCCTAAAAGTCTAATTGTTACTGTAAAAAAGAGAGGAAAGTAAGGTGGACTAAGGGATATAACTGCAGGTATGTTCGAGAGTGTAGGATGGAAAACCATATAACTGAGCTTTTGTTTGATCATTGAACGGAACTGTCTCCAATTTCACTTTATGAATGTTCACTTTATATGCTTTAATTTAGTGATATGGACAACTGTTTCTGCATAGATAATGTGTAGCCTGTTAACTGGTGATTTCGTACTGTGTATATTTTTTTCTAGAAATGCTATATTATTTGTACCCTTTTACTGCATTGTTTCTTTATGTCCTTTCTTTTCTCCCTTCTCTTTTTAAATTAAAAAAATGCAAACCGCATGAGAAATACTTCAAAGAATCAATAACTGGGATATCCTCTTCTTAAAAAATTTTTGTACTTCAAAAGAAATTACAAACAGAATGAAGAAATCTACACAATGGAAAAGAATTTTAGCCAGGTGTCCCTCAGACAAATGCCTTATATCTAGAACATATCTAGAACTAAAAAATATCAGGCCCCCCAAATTCAAAGACTAAACCCAAAAATGTGCATCTGAGGTGAACATGCATTACTCAAGTGAAGAAATACAAATGGCAAATAAATACATGAAGACATGCTCAGCATCACTGGTTATTTGGGAAATGCAAATTAAAATAGCATTGAGATTCCATCCCACTCCAGAAAGAATGGCTGCCCTCAAGAAACCAACCTATAACAAATGTTGGCATGGCTATGGAGAAAAAGGAACACCTCTCCACTGCTGGTGGGAGTGTAGACTGGTGCAACCACTGTGGAAATCAGTGTGGAGATTCCTCATAAAACTAGGATTAGAAGTCTCATTTAATCCAGCTCTTTCTCTTCTGGGTATTTTCCCTGAAAAAGAAAACATCATGCCACAGCAATATATGTGCACCCATGTTTATAGCAGCACCATTTGTAATAGCTAAATCTTGGAAACAACCCAAATGCCCATCAACTGCAGAATAGATAAACAAAGCTGTGGTATTTTTATACAATGGAATACTACTCAGCTATAAAAAGCATAATTTTGAGGCTTTTATAGGTAAATGGAGGAAACTTGAGACTGTACTCATAAGTGAAATAGATCGCACTCACATAAATATCATATTGTCTTTTTAGTATAAAAATAATAAATAAAAACCTGAAAGAGTTAATAAGATCCAAAATATACAATAGATATTATAATAATGAAAGGGAAAGAAAATGCTTAAAAGGACAGAATTACTGATATAGGGGGAAGAAAAACAGGAAGAAAGAAAAGGATTATATGTATGTTGGTAAACACATAAATGTGTATGTATGCTAGGTATCACCTATGCTACTAATCTCTCTTAGTTCATTAAAAAGAGCAGTTTGTGCTGTCATTGTTTGATTGATCACCTTTGTGTCTATATTTTGTAAGCTAAACCACTGGTTCTGAGATAACAATATGCAATATATTATCTAGTGTTAATTCCCTATCTATTTTTTGGCAGAAGAAATTGTATCATTTCTATCCTTTACTTCTGTTTTGCTTTTTAAAATAAAAAAGTCAAAAAAGAAAAAAAGGAAATGAAGAAAGAGGAATCAAAGGAGGATGAAGGGATGAGGACTAAAAAAAGAAACAAGTTGTATTAAGTGCATGAGTCCTCCCCCAAGGTCGTTGTAAACTGCTTGTCCTGCAAAGATATTTTTATAATAAATAAATAATTACTAAAAAAAACCAAAGTTTACTTTAGGTCACTTAGAAGAGCGGGTGGACAGCTTTGGCTCTTCAAACGAGTTCCTTGTGGTTTTCTCTGGATGGCCTTACCTGAAACAAAAACAACTTGAAGGGATGTTAACAGCCATTTAAATACAGAGGCAACAGTGTAGCTTCTCGCCTACAAGTGTGGGTGCTTGTTCCTAAAATATTTATGCCAGTAGCTAATGATCTTAGAGTGAATCTGTGTGGCACTTTGGAGTAGGGTCCAATAATATGTTTTATATATATATATATATCAAGTTGGCCTTGAACTTACTTTGAAACCAAGACTGGTCTTGAACTCACTGTCTTAGCCTCCTGAGTGCTACATTCAGATAATTCTTATGTACTGGAGAATCACTGATCAAGGAGATGCGGATAAATGTCAATATTACCAATTCCTTCCCTTCATATACTCTGGGCACTGCCGTCTAAGTAACCAAGAAAGCTCCAGAAGAATGGGGAAGAAGATGATTTTGTCTTTGCCCAGGACCAGATGTTTCATTAATAATGTTCTATATATTTATTAAGTTCTTAATATGGTCTCTAGAAGTTTCTCTTATCCATAGCATGCCTGACACACACATGCTAATCTAATTGCCATAGAATATATGGGATCCCAGAGTAACATGTCAATTTGCTGTACATGCAATTTGTTATGTGACTTTTCAGAGTTGTGTCAGCCAAAAAGAGAGTTTTGTTATAAATAATAAGAATTCAAGATTAAGAGGAAATCATAATATTTCTTAATTTAGGATACATTAGTCTTTTTACAAAACTATGAAATAAGATGTACCTTACACAACTGAGTATAAATGTACTATAGTGTGTTTTTCACCTATCCTTGTAACATAGCTATTAAATCAAATGATGTGTCTTGCAATTCACATATCTTAGAACTGGAAACTCCAGCTGTTAGAACAAGAAGGGGAAGAGAATATCTTCTGAATCATTTCCTCCTGTTTAGCTAGTGATCAGTGAGGGAAAAAATTTTACTTTTCTAATTCTAAAATTGATTAATTTAATATTTACTGATTGTTTATTAAAGTTGCATCCAAATAGTTCATTGAAATAATTAGTGGTGACTGTATTTAATTCTTGTCTGAAACAACTTAAAACTGAATGAAAAAATGCATGGAACAACAGTTTTCAGCATGTTGAAACACTATGTAATAGAGAAGAGAAATTGCTGAGAGATGGGACACAATGGAGCTGAGCCCAGTCCCTCCTATTCGCGTGTCACCAGAATGCTGTGCAAGCATGATGACCACATCTGGAGTGGGCGGCATGTTCCATGTCACAGTCATGGTAATATGATGATTCATGGCTCTGATAAAACATTTTTGTCCACTTGACAAAAATATTTTTAAAAAAATTTTTAAAAAGTCAACTTGATTTTTAAATATATGATGCAGATAAAAGGTATTTATCAGAATTAGATGTATTTAAGTACCTATATTTTTAAGAAAGCAGTAGTAGTACATTGATGACAAATTCATCCTGAGTATTATGAGCAGCTGTGGATGGCTTGATAGACCTGTATGCTTGTAGCTGACTGTGAGCCACCATTGATGTGGTTCCTGTGTGTATGTGTATGTATGTGTGTGTGCACACACTCATGTAAGTGTCTGTGTGTAAAAAGTCAGGAAGCAGGCAACAGTTGCTTGGCCGAGGGGTTAAATAGGCCAGATGGGGAAGTAAGGAATTATTTCTCTGCCTGGACCTTACTGAGAGCCTCCTGACTTCTGCGAGATTGGCCTGTGATAGAGAAGAGGGATGATGAACGTTCCAATCTTTTTTCAATTTTTTATACGTGTTTGCAGGACATAATGTTTAGGGAGTGGGTATATGTATTTAATGTATCTTAATTGTTTTTATTCTTTTTCCTTTCCCTTACTTTCTTGCTCCATCTCTGGATCCCCTGACCATCTGCAAAGCATCTATATTCCTCTTTGACTCATGCTGTCTAGTTGACTGAATTACACTAATTTTTAGTATTGTTTTTGATTTTACTATGAAAGGTGTTCTTGAAATGTTCAATGAGGATATTCATTTATTACACTGGCAGCACATCAGTGGTGATTACCACAGAATCTAGGTAGAGAAAAGCAAACATTAGACTGGGGCACAATAGAACTGGATACCAACGGTGATCATTTTTAACCTTCAACTCACTAAAATTTGGGTGATTTTGGGTAAACTTATGAACCTGAGATCTAGGCCCCAGCCCACATCTAGTATATAAGGATGCTTGATTGAATGATTTGAGCATCAGTAATTTTAAAAAAGCAGCTAGGTGATTTTAATGTGCATCCAGATATGAAGTCACTAGTAACTGATCTATAAATCTCTTTCTAGAATTTCAAATGCAAATTGAAACCTCAATTTTGTCAGGTTACAGAATACTGGCTGCTTTAACTCTGCCCTTCATGATACTTTTCCTATAATTTTTTTCTAATCATAATCATTTACTCCTGCATCTGCAGGCATCTGTAGTTTTAAACTCAGTAGCCAGAATGATACACCCATCTGAGGCCAGAATTTTCCACCTCTCAGGACTAGCTGGAATGATGCATCAGTCTCTTATTGCTCTTATTTTAGTGAACTGCCTCCTTTTTAAAAGTGGTGCCAGCAGTAAACCCTTTCTAGGCTCATTTGCTCATTGCCAACAGTTGGTTATCACCCTAGCTAGACTGGGTATTGGCTTTCTTTACAGTCCTATAATTTAGGTTGCATAGGCTGCCAAGTTGAGGTCAGTTTTGTTGGTGGGTGCTAAAATTTGCCAGAATGACCTTGGCAGTTAAAAACCTTGTATAATATAACAAGCTCACTTTTTTTAGTCTTAATTTCCTCCTTAGTCATGTATGAGTATGATGCTTCCTTCATAAGGCTGTTTTGATGATTAAATAATATAGACATGGAACACTTAATAGCTAACTGTTACTTTCTAAATCCTTCTGTTTGTTTTCCTTTCATATTTCCACATCTCTAGGATCTTATAATATGAAAAATTATTGCTACAGAGAAGAAGGGTAATTTAAAATATCCTAATATCCTCATTCAGAGATAATTATTATTTAAATTGTAGCATATTTGTTTAGTCTTTTAAAATGCATATATTTACAAATACTATTTGTGCAAAGTTGGTTTCATTCTGTACATATTTGTGCTGTAACTTCTGACTTCACAAGATACATTTTGATAATTAAATGGCATTCTCTTAGTTGAAAGCCTACAGTATCCCCTGTCATGCAGTGCAAATGTGCCTTATCCCTACCCCTGTTAAAGAATGAAGCACCACACGCAGACCACTGTGGGGAGAGCCACACATCAGCTTTTTCCCAAGATTTGGTGCCATTCTCAGAAGGGGAGGAGAACAAGAAGTCAACAAGAAGCAAGCCCTCCCAGAGAGTTGGCGAGTTGGCGCCATACACAGGCTGACTGCGGGGAGAACCAGAAATCCACCCTTTCCAGTGTGTGGGCTGGGAGGGCTAGTTCCCGTCACCTCCTATTAAGTGACTGGCTAATGCAAAGAAACACAAGCTGTGATGATAGCTATTGAGGTAAAACACAACTTAATGCTTGTAGAGTTTAGTGTTTGCAGGCCTGGTCCCAGTAGTCTGATCATCTATTTAGTGGATAACAATACACAATGTAGCATCTATGGGGAAATCTCATTCTGAGGGTGGTAGCCATTGTTAATTCCCTATTATCTTGTTTTGAAGTCCTGTATCATTTTCATTGTTTTGTTGGGTTGGGTTTTATTCTGTTTTGTCTTATTTGATTTCATTATATAAAATGGCACAGGAAGCTATTTCAAAGATAACATGGTAGCCATTTCGGGTTTGCTATTACCTTGTTTTGAAGTCCTTTATTGCATTCATTATTTTGTTTTATTGGTGCTATTCTATTCTGTTTTGTTTGAGTTTTTACTATGTCTGAAGGTATGGGTAGCTATTTGGAAGACAACAAAGAGACATTATGGTAAACATTGTTGATTTCCTATTATCTTGTTTTGAAGTGTTGTATCACACTGTTTCATTTTTATTGGCTTTATTCTATGTTATTTTGCTTGATTTTGTTCTCTTTAAAATAAAATTACAAAAAAATGAAATGGTATACTAAAACCTCATTAAAAAAATTTTGGTACACTTTCCTAAGCCTATCTCTAGTAATGATTTTTTCTAATAGAATTGAATGTAACTGGATATTTTAAAATAAAAAATTCCTCAAAAATAAACAAAAACATATTGTATATACTTTGGAAATATTACTATTATTTAATGGTATCTAGGGTCTAGAATCATGGAAACTTAGGGGAGGTTTATGGTCATGCACTTCTGACAAAGAAATCCCTTTTGTGATGTCACCAGTGAGCATGTAAACACTTGTAGTAACCATAATTTGTTATTGTGTCATCAGGGATTTGTTTCATTAGTTTAAAAGTTGATGTTTCTACTGTCTATGCTAAATTTAAAGATTACATGAATTTAAGGATATGATTTGTGTTTCCACATCTAAAGATGGGAACAACTACAACAATACAGTGAGACACACGCTGCTCCGTAGAGTTTTCTGGGAGCCCCTTCCCCATGCCAGCACTTGGAAATAATTATTGTTGCTTGGAGCCAAGAGGGAGCAAAAGTTTTATGAAGTTATGAATTAGGCCTTAATTTGTTTTTTGTACTGGGAATTGAACTCAGGACTTCATGCTTGCTGGGAAAGTGCTGTGCCACTGAGCTATATCCCTGTCCCAAGCCTTAATGGTGAATAGATTTTCAGGCAGAAAGCTGAAAACAATGGCTGTACCATAGGATCTCTCACAATCAAAATTCCACTTTAATCCTTGGTATCCTTCTAATTTACTTTTCATTTTCTCTAAGACAAAGAAACAGTATAAAAGTTTGTTACTAAAAACATGTAACCAGCAGCATTGATTCTTTGGGAGCATGAAAGAAATATACAGAATTTCAGAATCCAACCCAGATCTAGTGAAGGAGCAGGTGTATTTTCACAAGTTCTCTGGGTGATTTATACGTACACGAAAGCTTGAGAAGCACTGTGCTTGCATCTTTTTTCCTTACCTTCTGTTCAGTCTCTTAAGTAGAATTATTGTTGTATCTACTTAATGCATGTTAAACAGCTTTAATAGTCAAAGAATTCTCAAGACTCATAGCAACAAAATATGACAGAGCTCTCTTCTATCCCATCTCATCTCCACCAACCATGTACTAGAACCAACCACTTTTACATCTCTTAGCTATTTATTCTGATATTGATCACCAACTCAGAAACAAAAATGATTGTTACTGTTTATAGGTTTATTAATTTTAAAACTAACCTATGTCTCTTAACACAGCAGGTGAAAATTTAACTTTGTTATACAACTGTGTTGTGTTTACTTTTTAAAAATAATTATAATAAAAGTTTTTATATTGTTTATTGGTGCAATTTAGAACTACATAATGATCACATTCAAAACAGGGAATTTATGTCTGTATATGTTGTACCTTGATTCTTCTTTTTTATTTTTCCTCTCCCCTCTCTTCAACCCCTCTTCCCTTTCTTATTTAAAGCTTTGTTTCCATTTTATTCTTCTTTCCTCATTTTTTGTTTTCTCTTCCTTTTCCCTCCACACCCTTCCCTTTCCCCTTTCTTTTTGAACAATTTCTTCCTATTTCACAATATCTGTTACATATTTTGGTTCTTATTTATACACCCAGTTTCTCACACCAAAGAGACAATGTGATATTTACATGTGCATCTGATTTATTTTAAGAGTGTGGTCTGATGGTGCATCCATTTACCTAGAAGATTCAATCCAAAAATGGGCATCTAAGATAAATACATACTGAAAGGGTTTTGGCCCAGACAGGACACTGTAGCCAGTAAAGCCAAAGAGCTCCTATCTCCCCCACCCTTAGGAATTTACCTATGACGCCAAACAAAGACCAATGGGCTACCTGTGCATCCTTAATGCCCCCTTAGGTTCCACCCCAAACCGAGGCTACTGATGTGCCTCATTCCACATGTCCCACAGAGAGATGGGGGGGGGGATGCTGCGCCCCAGGGGGTTGGGGTTGTCTCCCCGAATTCTCAAAATAAAGGTCATTTATATTTTATACTTCTTATCTTTTCAGCCGCCGCCAGTCCCCCACAGTTCTATCACATACTTCTCAGATGAAGAAGTACAAACAGCAAATACATGTGTGAAAAAATGTTCAGCATCACTAGTCATTGGAGAGATGCAAATTAAAACCATACTGAAATTTCATATTACTTTGGACAGAATGGCTATTGATCAAGAAATCAACCAATAGTAGATGCTGGAGGGGCTGTGGAGAAAAAGGAACACTTATCTACTGTTGGTGAAAGTAGACTGAAGAAACTGCCACAGAAATCAGTGTGGAAATTTCCTCAAAGAGCTAAGACTAGAGGTTCTATTCAATCCAGCTATTTCCCTTCTTGATATCTTCCTACAAGAACTAAAAGCATCATACTACAGTGATACATGCACACCTATGTTTACAGCAGTACAGTTTGTAATAGCGAAGTGTTGAAAGAAACCAAAATGCTCACCAACCAATGAATGGATAAAAAAAGATGTGCTTTTTAATACAGTAGAGTACTACTCAGCCATAAAGAAACATAATAAAAGTTTGATTAAATTAAGATTTAGTGGTTTTAGTGCTATGGCCATAAACATTGCCACTAAGCCAAGTAGTATACTTTTTGGTTTGTTTTTCCTGGAATTAATCATTGCCTTGTTTTCCATTTGGATTTTATATACATTTGCTTATTGCTAATTTTTTCCTTATCTTTCCAATAGAACCAAAAAAATCATCTCAGTACAGTATCACAATTCTGTTAGTTTCTTTTTCCGAAAAATTTCCCTCAATTCCTTCATTTTCTGGTAAATTAGAACAGTTGCTTCTTGGGAAGCTGATACAAGAGTCATACCTGGACTTCCTTTTTATTGTCATTCTGGAAAATTCTTGTTTCTCTTTTGTTTTGAATTCTCCGTTTTTAGAATCTCATGATATCTTACTCTTTTATCTAATCCATTATTTCATGAAGGATATCCTCCACTAATTCCTGGACACAGATGTATGCCAAGCGTATGTGTTTAGGCATTCAGAATTTTTCATGATACCTCCCCACATAATAGTTTGGAAACATGGGGATACATCTCTCAGAATCCTCTGCTGGCAACATTCTTGTTTAATGTAGGTCAATGAAAGTTACTCAAAAGATATTTGGAAGGAAGTGAGGTAGAATTCTTCCATCAGAAATAGTAGCAGAGTAACAGGGGCTTCTGCAGTGGTTTCTCACATTTAACTTCATTAACATCAATTATAACTTTATTAACAGATTAATGTGGCTTCCTGATTACTGGGTAGATCCTTCCTACTCTTCCAGCCATATTAAAAATATGAGATCAGTATATTAGATCATTTCCTGCTCAGATTGCCTGTAGTAGATTTTTTTTTTTCAGATTGAACCCTTGCCAAGAGTGGCTGCAAAAAAAAAAAACAAAGACTTTTTTAAAAAATAGGAATTCCAGCTTAGATATCAGAAATGGTAAGATCTGAAATATGATGACCTCTAGCATATTAGTAGCTCATAACCAAAGCGTTACATAAATTATTACTTGTACCTCATACCTTCCATTAAAGGTACAGTTTGGAGAGACCAGGCGGCTACTTTGATATTCAGATACTGCTGTAGTGGAGAAAACAGAGATTGTAGGTGGGCTGGATATTTCTGAGTGCACTGGAGAGATTACAGAAAGGAATGATGACCTCAGAGCTTTAAAATGTTTGCTTAACACATCTCCCAAAATAATATCTTTTGGAGTTACAGGACCCTAATACCAAAATGTGCCAAAATCAGGACTCTGCATAGCAGTGTAACTAAGTGCCCCGTCCTTTAATCTTCTTGCACACAGAATTGTAAAGCAAGTTTAATTCACTGCCTCATCAGATCTATTATGTGAGAATTATACACTATTGACAAAAGTGTGTGACCAGGTGTGATGGTGCATGCCTGAATCTTAGCACTTGGGAGGCCAAGGCAGAAGTATCATCACAAATTCACGGCCATCTTCGGCTACACAGTTCAAGGCTAGGATGAACTATGTAGTGAAACCCTATCTCAACAAAACAAAACAAACAAACAAACAAACAAACACCCCACACAAAAAATTATGTGTTATGGACTGAATTTTCCCCCCTCCAAGTTTACATTTCAAAGCTCTAAAACCCCACTATAGCTAATGTATAGGTATGGCTTTATCTGGTAATTGAGGTTAAATGCAGCTACATGGATGAGGTCTTAATCCAATTTCTTTGTATGAGGAAGTGACAGCAAGGATGCTTATAGAGAAAAGGCTGTGTGAGGACACAGTGACAAGGCAACCATTCACAAGTCAAGGAGAGGGACCTCAGCAGGTCTCTGCCTTCATTTTGGAATTCCAGCATCCAGAACTGTGAGAAAGTTAATTCCTGCAGTTTAACCACCAGTCTGTGGTTTACAGCAACCTTAGTAAGCTAACACATTCTCTTGCTGTGCCTTATTAGATATCTCAAAGAACATGGATTGAGCAGGTCTAATCTAAAATTGAAAAAACTCCAAAACCCACAACTTTCAGGGCACATGATGCCATAATAGTTAATGCCACAACCTGTCTTCATTTGATGGGTCACAATCCAAATGCAAGTCCCTGGGGGGAGATTCCAAAATGGCAGAGCAGTGAGTACCAGAAACTCAATTCTCCAGGAAAAAGTGTCTAGAGTCTGGGAAGCAATTGTTTGGAGAAGAACAAAAGTGAGTGGAGGTTACCCAGGAACTGTGAGGGAACTGAGATCAGTGGCACTGATGGCTGCGGGCTAGCTGCCAACTGGGAGACAAACTGAAACTCACTATTTTTCTGTTCACATAAAAATGGAGAACTGCACTAGGAGTGAGAGAATCTTTTGCAACAGCAGAGAGAATGTAAGGCACTGTTTCTGGAGCAGCCTTCCCTAGTCGAAATTTGGTGCTCAGTACAAGCAGCTGAGGCCACCGTCCACTGGGTAAGGAGCCTGCGGGGAGTTGGGGAAGGGCTGGGTGGTTGAACTTGAGTCCCAGAACAGCCCCTTGGCTGCTTTAAAAGCCAAGTTCCCAGAGTGGACAGGGAAAAGACAGGCATGGGAGGCAGTTGGCAGTTGGGGAGAGCAGACTAGGGAATGCGGAACTGAGAGGCAGAGACTGAAAAAGACAAAAAACAAAAAACAGACCCAGCTCTCACCAGGAACCAGGTTTAGCTTGACCTACACAGGCTTGGAAACTCACATTGTTGCCATGTTCCCATTGCAAGCAGACTTCTATCAGCAGCGTTCTGGCGGCAGATTGCCACCTTAGACTTCCAGCCTGAGCAGGAAGACACATCTTGGCCTGAGCTCTTCTCCTTACCCCTAAACTGAGAAGTGCCATGTGTCCAAAGCAAGAAAACTTTCTTTTACTATTCTTTGATTATATTTTTTATTTTACCTTTAAAAAGTTTTAATTTTTTATTCTTTGCCTTTTTCCTCCTTTACATTTACTCCCCCACACACTTTTTAAATCCACTTTACGAGTGTGTCTGTATATGTCTGTTTCTCTTCATCTTTCCTTTTTTCTCCCAGGAGAATAAAGAAATTCTCCTTTTCCCCTTATGGTCCCCCCACATTTATCTGTATCTCACTGACTGTCTTCTTTCTCCTGTGTTTTTTTTGAACAGGGGATTGAACTCGCAACCTTGCACTTGCCAAGCAGGCACTTACGTCACTGAGCTAAAGCCCCGACCCTCTCCTGCATTTTATTCATTCTCAATTTTTCTTTTTTCTCTCCACCTTTTATTTGTCTACTTTTATTATTTCTGTAATATTTTATATCAATTATAGAATATTTTCCCATCCCCATTCTCACTACTAATTTTGTACCCGGTTTTCCTGGTTATTTCCTTTTAAATATATAATAGCATACTGTTAGCATCAACAGTATTCTTTGCTCTCTTTTATTTCCTCTTTCCCGCACCACAGACCTGAGGACTTGTTTAAAAACACATGTTTTTCTCTTCTCTTTCCTGATCCGCAATTGCCCAGTCCCCAAACCCCTGAGCTTTAGATAGCTGATTCTATAAAATTATTGTTGAATGCTGTTTTGCCAGTGGAGAAGACACAGCCATTGCAATCAGTGCACATTAACTGTGTGTCAAGACTTGGGTTATTATGATAATTATTCTAAAAACATAGATTTCTTCTCTAGACTAAAAGGAGATACAAAACAGGGTCTCATAGTATGTTATTTCTCAACTACCCCTGATAGATACCCCTACAAAGGATTAGCCCATTACTCCTGCAGCCAACTTGACTGTGTATGAATAATCCTGACTCAGTGGACAATCTCACTCCAGTGAACCTGTCTGCCAAATCCACGACATCCAGAGAAAGAGATGATAGGATTCCCAACCCAAGAACTTCAACTGGTTCAGACTCTGCAAGGATACCCGAAAGATGAAAGAAAGAAATCACTCAATTTTTCAGTGTTGTGGTGGAGGGGTCAGCAATTATTGGAGTGTTAGCACTCAGACTCTCTGGCAAAGAAACTACTTGGAAATCACATATGCAATTTCTTATTGGGATATTTAATCTGTGTTCCCATCAGACATCTTATTGCTTTAACATTTTGTATGTTTCTTGATTTAGTTATCAATATGGGGTTAGTTATGTTCCTTTATGGTTTCCCATGTTCATCAGGTTGTTACTTTTGCATGTTTGTTCTTTCTTCGGTGCTGACTCAGTAGGTCTAGGTCTAGGTCTCTCCCTCATTACAGCTTTCTATCTAGTTTCTTCACCTCAAACCCACAAAGCAGTATTATTAACCTATTCCTTCATGCTTTTTTCAAACTCATTAATTTCCCCTGCTAAGTTTTTAAGTTTCCCGTGCTTACATCTTTCACAGTCACTCCTATCTTCACTATTATTATTCTTTGACTTTCCCCATCCTAAGGCTTTGGTTCTTCCATAGCTTACTTAGCTTATTGTCTTCTCATTTGCTAAGATCTGAAAACCACATAACTTCCCTCAATATCAAAGTAAACTCTTTCTCCCATTTCTTGCCCTTGCTCCCACAAAATATCCACAGAGAACTCGTAATACTAACTTTTCAACTCAGCTAAAGTACTTCAGTAGTAGCAGACTGCCCATCCACCTTTTTGTTCATCTACCATTATTCTGCGCTTCATACCTCCCTCTTGGTGGCTAACACTACTTATCCCGTAGCCTCCAATTCTCCCCATCCCCATTTCATCTACCTCACTGCAGAGCAACCACAATTAATAAACTGTCATAATGTGCATGGAGAAGAGGCAAAGGGAGGAAGAGGAACTGTAAGGACTATCATATAGAAGTGCTACAAGATTGAATCTGTGAATGCTATTAACTAGAAATAATTATTTCAGAAAACATAGGGACAGGATGGAAATCACTTAAAGTAAGTAACACAAAGAATAAACACTAGCATCAGACATGTAAATCTGAAAATTATTCATGGGCAAGTAAAAGCCTACTAAAATTCTCCATATAAGCCACAAACTCCTCACTTATCTAGGTCCCAAAATGCAGTAACCACCTCCTATCAAAGGAAGGGGAAAACAGGAGATATACATAATAATTATATTATATATTATATTATATGTAATCTATATTAAATGCAGATATACATAGGAGAATGTGGAAACTAGAGAATAAAGATCTCTGATTCTCGCACTGTCCCACGTCAGAGCAAGGGGTCACAAAAGGAAAATATAACAAATACCAGGTAGTATAAATCTATGAAAAGTTCCTAGAAGAAAATGAGGAAAATATATGAGTTAAAAGAGGAAATGAAAAAACTTTAAAGCAATTTCACTCAATATGCCCATGGAGAATTTTGGGGAAATAGGTAAAAAACTGGATGAGCTAACCAAAAAAGTTCCAAATTTCAATGACATATTCAACAAGGATATGGAATCCTCAAAAAGATATCGGACAGAAGTATCTAAAATAAAACACTGGATAGAATTCATACTTTGAAGAAATGACCAATGTGAAGATAGAGTGTCTAATATTGAGGGCAAATAGTGAATTATAATAAAGAGCTCCTAAACAAAAAGGAAAACAAGACTATTTAGCAGCTACCAGAGACCAATCTAAGACTAATCAAAAGTACAGAAAAACTAGAAGATAACACAGATGGATTCACTAAGATGATTACTAAAATTGAATAAAAAATTTTCACATATAAGAAAAGATTTTAAAATACAAATAAATGATGCTTACCGAACAACAAGCAATTATGATGCAAGAAAAGTTAAACAGGAATATCTTTATTAAATTCTAATATATCCAGTAACAAAAAACAATAATTGCCAAACAAAACAGATTTTGAAAGGCACCCAGAGGGAAAAAAAATCACATATAAAGGTAAACAAAGTAAAATCACAGTAGATCTCTCAGTAGAAACTCTGAAGGTCAGAAGAGGTTGCAATAAAATGTTTCAATCCCTAAAAGCAAATAACTTCCAACCTAGATGAACTTACTAAGCAAAGTTACCTCTCAAAAGAGATGGAGAAAAAGACCATGAGAAAGACCAACTTAGAAGATATTATATGAGTGCTAAGGCAACTCTAGAGGAAATAGTGAAAAACATTCTTAACAGAAACAACAAATTGGATACAGCTAAAACCACAGAGGAAACTAGTGAGACCAGTGGTTAAATAGTAACAAAAAACATCAGGAAAAACAGATAAAAAAGCAATGATACTACAAAAAACATTTCAGTAATATCTTTCAGTATTAACAGCCTCAACTCTCCAATTAAAAGACACAGACTGGCAGACTGGATCAAAAAACAGAATCCAACACTCTGTTGCATACAAGAAACTCGTCTAATCCAAAAGATATTCATAAACTGAAAAGTAAAGATTGGAGAACAACCTTTCATGTCCCAGAACCCCCAAAACAAGCAGAGGTAGCAATTCTAATGTCAGACATGATAATCTCCAAGCTAAAACTGACTAGAAGAGGCCAAGAAGGTCACTTCATATTAGTGAAGAGAATGAACAATCCAACAAGAAGTGATAACATTGATAAACTTACATGAACCACATTCTGGAGCACCTACCTTCATAAATAAAAACTGCTGAAATAAACACTAACACAATCGTAATAGGGAATTTTAACACTCCACTTTCACAAAGAGATAGATTAACTAAACAAAAAACCAAAAAAGAAGTTTAAGGGGTGAAGCACACCCTTGAACAAATGCATTTGATGGGTATATAGAGTATTCCATCCCTCTATGACAGAGTGTATGTTCTTTTCAGCAGCACATTGTACTTTTTAATGAAAAAGACTATATATTAGTCCCTAGCCTACTTAAGTTAATATAGAAGAACTGAAATTATCCACGCACATTGTCAGACCACTGTGCAATGAAAATACAAATCACAAAAAAGTAATTAGAACTGTGGGAGTAATAAAACCCAAAGATTGGGGATGTGTAAATGTTATTGTAATAAAGAGAGGAAAAGAAAGTGCTCTAAAGGACACAACTGCAAGTGTGTTTAGGTGTAAGATAGATGACTATATTACTAAGTTTTTGTTAGATCATTGAACACAACTGTTTGCAGTCTCACTGTTTGAATATCCAGTTGTATGCTTAATTTTGTAAATTGATCAACTATTTCTAAGATGACAATATGTAATCCGTTAACTAGTGATTTCTTACTGCTTATTTTTTTTTTGAAATTCTGTATTATTTGTACCCTTTTACTGGTTTTGTTTTTTTCTTTAAATAAAAAAAGAGAAAATACAAATCAATTTGGAAACAGCAAAAGCTCCTGGAAAAGTAACAATATACTCCTAAATCATAAATGTGTCACAGAAGAAACCAAAGAAGAAATTTAAAAAAAAATTCTGAAAGTTGAGAACATGATGATGCACCTTGTCCAAACCTCTGGGACAATATGAAAGCAGTTCATAAGAACAAAGTTTATCATAATCAATGCTCAAATATAACAAGCTCAAATATACAACTTTATGAGAAATTTTAAGGTACTTGAGAAACAACATCAACCCAGCCTCACAAAATTTAAAGGAAGACAAAGATGAGAGTCAAAGTCAGTGAAATTGAGGCTGAAAATCAGTTTTAAAAAGCTCTAAGTTAAAGAGCTTATTTTTTGAAAGAAGAAATTAAAAAAGATAAGCCCTCAGTCAAACTTACCAAGGAAAAGTGAGAAAAGACTCATATCAATGCAATTAGAAATGAAAAAGGTGAAATCACAACAGACACAGTGAAATTCCAGAAGATAAATATTAGTTACTTTGAAAAGTTATATTCCAACAAATTAGCAAATTTTAAATAGATGGACAGATTTCTAGACGTACACAAATTACAAAAACTGATCCAAGAAGACAGAAATATGATTAACATTCCAATACAAACAATAGAATTGATACAGTAACAAAGAATATACCAACTAAAAAACACAGGACTTGATGAATTCTCTGCTGAATTCTACAAAACCTTTAAAGATATTGTATCATCAGTACTCCTCAAGTTCTTCAAAGAAATTGAAAGGGAGGAAATACTCCCAAACTCATTTTAGCCAGTGTTATCCTTATCCCAACCCTTGATAAAGACCCAACTAAAAAAGAAAACTATACTCCAATCCCGTAAATGAACATAGATGCAAAAATCCTTAAGATATTAGCAAGTAGAATGCAGCACAGTATTGAAAAGATCATACATCATGACCAAGTAGGTTTCATCCCAGAGATGTAAGCATGGCTAAATATACAGAGAAAAAGTAATACATCACATAAACAAAAGCAAGATAAAAAACCATATGATCATATCAATAGATGCAAAAAAGGTTTTTGACAAAACCCAACATCATTTCATAATAAAAACCCTGAAGAAAACAGGTATAGATGGACCATACCTGAATATGATGAAAGCTATATATGACAGGCCAATAGAAGGCATCAAACTAAATGAGGAAAAACGAAAATCATTCCCCCTAAAATCAGGAGCAAACTATCACCTCTTCTAGTTAACATAGTACTGGAAACATTTGCCAGAGCAATTAGACAAGAGAAAGAAATAAAAGGGATATGTATTGATCAAGAAGAATTCAAAATATCATTTGTAGATGACATGATACTCTATGTAAAAGACCAAAGAACCAAAAAACTCCACCAGAAAAGTCTTAGAATAATAACCAGCTTCAGCAATGTAGCAGGATACAAGATCAACAAAATCATTAGCATGGCTGGGGGTTTAGATCAGCAGCACAAGCACCTGCCTGGGCAGGTGCTAGGTCATGAGTTTGATTCCTGGTACCAAAAAAAAAAAAAAATCATTAACATTTGTACATACCAACAATTAATGAGATGAGAAGGAAATTATGAAAATAATACCATGCACAGTAGCTTTAAGAAAAATAAAATATCTAGGAATTAATCTAACCACAGAAGTAAAAAACCTCTAAATGAAAACTACAATTCTCTGAAAAATGAGGTTGAAGAGTTTGTCAGAAAATGGAAAGGTATGCCCTGCTCCTATGTAGACAGAATCAATATTGTCAAAATGGCCATACTCCCAAAATTCTAATCAGATTCAATGCAGTTCCACTCAAAATATCAAAGGCACACTTTGCAAAACTTGAAAAAGATCCTAAAATTCATATGAAACCAGGAAATACCTAGAAAAATAAAGGCAATTTGGGGAAAAAATAAAGCAAAGCAAGAGGGAGACAGTAATACCTGACTTCAATCTGTTCCAAAAGCAGTAGTGATAAAATAGCATGGTAATGAGACAAAAACAGATGTGCGGATCACAGAACCAGTGACACAGGCACTCCTCAACACACTCAACAATTTGGTCTTCAACAAAGGGCCCAAAAACATGTAGGAGAAAAGACAGTTTATCCAACAAGTGATTCTGGGAAAACTGCTTATTTGTGTGTAGAAGATTTTAACCAGATGCTTATCTCTCAGCAAATATTAAATTAAAATAAAACATTAAAACTTCTGGAAGATTTTTTAAAAAGTAGAATATTTGAAGACATACAATCTTTTAAACAGAAGATTGCACAGATTTAAATAGAACAATTGCACAAGAAATAATGGCAAGAATCAATAATTATGGATTATATCAGAATAAATGTTTCTGCGCAGCAAATGAATCAATCAATACAGTGAATCAATGAGTAGATACAACTGAGTGGGAAAATTTTTTTTGCAAGCTACCTCTCAGGCAGAGGACTAATATCTAGAATATACAAAGAACTCAAAAAAGTTAAACAATCAAAAATTAGATATCCAGTCAAGAAATGTGCAAGAAAAATGAACAGACTTTTCTCAGAGGAAAAAAATACAAATGGATCAACAAATGTTTGAAAAAATGCTCAACACTTCAGACCATTAGAGAAATGGAAATTAAAACAATATGCTAAGATAGCATCTTACTCCAGAAAGAATGCAATCATTAGAAATGAAACAATTACTAACACTGGCATGGCTGTGTTGTAAAAGGAACCTTCTTCATTGCTGGTGAGCATGTGAACTAGTACATGGAGATTTCTCAGAGAACTGAAATTAAAAATTCCATATAATTCAGCAGTCCTCCTGCTAACTATGTTCCCTAAAGAGCTTAAGATGTCATACTACAGCAATATATACATATCAATGGTGATAGCAGCACAATTATTATTAGCCAAATCCTGGAAGCAGCCTGTGTATCCACTAACAGACTATTGGATAAAGAAAATGTGGTGTCTATATATAATGGAATACTACTCTACTACAAAGGATGACAGATTTGAGATATTCGTATAAAATGGATGCAGCTGGAAAATATAATACTGAGTGAAATAAAACAGATAACAAGTTTAAATATCCTATAGTGTCTCTCATTTGAGTGAGGCAGAATACAAAGAGAATAATGACAGATGGATGGAAGGAGACAAGGAGATGCTTCTCTTGCAATAGACAAGTGACCCATGGGAAAAAGCATGAGGAATGAGGAGGGGGAGGGGAAACAAGTAAAATAAAGATATACCATACACTGGAATCTAATAGTATCAGTTACTGTACACAATACATGTCACAATATGAGCTAAGATTAATAGTATCAACAAGAATCAAAAAAGGGACAGGGGAATTGGAGGAGGTGGGAGGGAAGAAGTGGGAAGGGGAAAGGGATTTTAAAACAGGAAACAGGCTGCATGTGCTCTGTACATGTAACCACTCTCCACGAATTGCAAACATGAACCAATAAAATAAAGCTTTTAAAAAATGCAGACTCACTAAAAGTATTATTTAAAATTATTTTAATAAACAATTTTAAAACAAAGAGCATTACTAGGTGTTAAATTCTACAGATTAAATTCTAATGATAAGGTATTTGATTATTGGCACATTTTAAACATGTACGATTATAAAGTCTCAAATTTTAGATAAATTAAATAGCAACATAATTAAAAACCAGATAATTTCACTACAAAATGGTTGGTTTAAAATAATTCTCCAGGAAGTAACAGGCAAGAAGATAAAACAATTTAAAAATTGAGAAGGTGAGCTGATTGACTTCATGGTTGTATACTGTGAAAAACAAATCTAGAGTTGAAAGACTACTAGAAAATGCCACTGCAACAACAAGAGCCGACCTCAGGATCTGCAAGCATCTCATGATCAAATGGGAAAGGACACTGCTTTCATTGAAGGAGGGAGCCAGGCTAGTGGAAGATTTGGAGGTCGGGGTAGAAAGCAATGAAAGTGAGCAGACAACATGATCATGCGGGACTTAAAGGAGTATTTCTTTGGTCTCTAGATTCTTGGAATGAGGACCCAAGAGAGGAGATCTACCTTTTATTTCTTGTCTAAACTTAGGTCTGGGTCAAAGCCTCTTGGGTCCTAACGTAGGGATAGAAACTTGACTAAAGTTGGTCATGTCAGTGAGTAATTACAAGCAACTATGGATTTGTGAACCCTTTGCCAGTACAGAACACAGAATCAGATATTGCAGAAAACATATTCTCAGGTATATAAAAAATACATTGACCATACACTGGCTGTAATAAACGCAACAAATTTCAAAGACTCAAAATTATGTGAGTTATATTTTTAAATGATTTTTTTTATTTTAAAGAGAATAAAACCAAAACAAAACAGAATAAAACTAATTGAAACAGTGAAAGTGATACAGGACTTCAAAGCAAGATTGTAGGAGATCAACAATGGCTACTTTAATTCCTCTTATCTTCAAAGTAGCTGCTCATATCATCAGGCATAATAAAATCAAACAGCACAGAAGAGAAGAAAATCAATCAAAGCAAAACAATGAAAGAAATACAGGGCTTCAACACAAGACAAGAAATACAAAATGGCTACAACATATCTTGTTATCTTTGAAATAGCTGCCTGTGCCATCAGATATAATAAAACCAAACCAAACAAAACACAGCAAAACAATGAAAATGGTATAAGATTTTAAAACAATATAACAGGGAATTAATGATGGCTATCACCTTCAGAAGAAAATCCCCCATAGTTGATATATTACATACTGTTATCCTCTAAATAGATGCTCATACTACCAGCTTTAGGCCTGAAAAGTCAATCAAACACTAAACACTGCAAGCTTGAAGCTATTTTTCTTTAACTTCAGTAGCTATCATCTCAGCTTGTGTTTCTCTGGCTCATCTGGTGCTTATGCAGTGAAGGAGGGAAGTGCTTGGTTCTTATTTCCCAACCCATGTGCCAGCCACCTTACAGGAAGGGCCTGGCTTCTTGTTTCTCCTCCCAGAAGCCTGCATGGTTGCCCTTTTATTATGTTTAATAAAGCTGGAAATTGATAACACAAATTCCTGTATATTTTAAAATTGAGAAATACTTTTCAAAATAATTAAAAATAGAAGATATGAGCTAACACTAATACATAGTAGTGTGAGTGTCATAACTACAGCAATGGAAAGGTTAATTTACAATCTTTCTGATAGGTGTATGATAGCAGTATAAAAAGGGCTGGCACGAAGCATGGTGGTATGTATCACTGCTTTTAGGTTCTTGGGAAGCTGAGGCAGGAAGACAGCTTGAGTCCAATTCAAGGCTAGTTGAGAAAAATAGTGACACTCTGATACTCTGTCTAAAAAAAAAACCTCATTATTTTAAAATGAAAATTAAGTACATGATATATAGAAGAAAACAAAATAATACAGATCAGATTGTAACAAAGTGTAAGTAAAATCAAAAGCTATTTTACTGAAAGCTACAAAATTGATACCTAGCTATGTTGATCAAGCAGAAAATAAAGAAAAGACTCAAATTATTTACTTTGAAAATGCCAGACATGTTATCATTACCAGTTACATGGATTTTTAAAAAAATATTAGAGTGAAAAAATATCAGAGTGCAACAGCAAGCAGAAATACCAAAACAACACTCAAGATTTAGAGGAAGATTTATTTAACTTCAGATGGGCACTGACAATGGAGCAGTCTTCCTTCAAAATATCAGGCCTCAAAAGCTTGTGGAGATTTTATGGGGTCTGGAAAGGGGAGGTGCAGAGGTAGAGTACTTGGCTGTCTTTGATTCGTTCTTACAGTATACACCATAGTGACCAGCTATGCGCCACAGTGATAGGCCATTTCTAAGAAACAGAAGCAACGGAACTGTGACAGGAACTATTACCTGGGCAACTAACAGACTGGCTGGGAGAACATTTTCTGCTACAAGAGCGTATTATGAACTTTATGTTGATACAATTAACAATGTAGATAAAATGGGCCAGTTCCTTGAAAGAAATTATCAAAGCTCACATATGAAGAAATACATATACCGAGTAGCCCTATATCTATTAAAGAAATGGATATTTTGATTAGAAGTCTTCCTAGAGAGAATTAAAAATGTATTTCCTGACTGGAATGAAGGTTCTCACTTGTAATCTCAACACTGAGAGACTGATGCAGGATCACAAGTTTGAGCTCAACCTAGGCAACCTGACAACTTAAGACCATGTTTCAAAATTAAAAAATAAAAAAAGATCTGGGAATGGGTGTAGCTCAATGCGAAGGCTTTAGGTTCAATCCATGATATTGAATAGTTATATTTTTTCTTATTTTGGACTTCAAATTGAATTTCCCTCTAATACTGACTTTTAACATTAATCTCACTGCCCCCTGACCTACCTTGACCTCTGCCTTGAATTCAAAACTGATATTGACAGTGAGCCTGATCTAGCTGGTGACCAATCCTCACCATGATCGTGAACTTGACACTAAACACAACCCTCAATCTGATCTTGATAGGACCTTGAATTAACCCTGATCTTCACACTAACTCGACTTTAAACATTGTTTTGACCCCTCCCTTAATGTTGAAGTCATAAATTTGCTCTCTTTGTGGTCTTTTCTTTTGTTTTATTTTTTAGTTTGTGTGTGACAGGGTCTCACTTTGTAGTTTGGGCTGGTGTTGTACTCACTATGTAGCCCATGCTGGCCTTGAACTCACAGTGATCCTCCTGTCTCAGCCTCCTGAGTGCTGGGATTACATGCATGTGACACCATATATGAATGAACATGTAGCCTTGTATGATGCTGTGGTTTGGATGTGACTTGAGTGTCCCTTGAGAGCCTTTATGTGCTGGAAACTTGGTTGCCAGTGTAATCATGTTGATGTGGTGGAATCTTTAAGAAGCAGGGGCTTTTTGGAGAGTGGTTAGGTCCCTGGGAATGCCATCCTCAGAAGGGATTAGTGTAGTTCTCACCAGACCCTTCTCAGATCCCCTAAAAGCAAGTTGTTACAAAGGGGGAATCTTGGCCTCTGAATGCCTCTGGCTTCTTGTCTTGTCATGTGATCTCTTCTACCTGTGCTCTCACCACATTCACCATGGAATCCTCACCAGAAGGACAAACAGATGGTGCACCAATGTAGGACTTTTAGAATCCAAAAGTGTGAGGTGAATGAACATTTTTCCTCTAGAATATCTAGTCTGAGGAATTTTGCTAGGAATTTTGAGTAATAGAAAATGACTGATAACACATGGCAAAGGACAGTTTGCAGATATGATAAAGAGTATAATTGACTTTGAGATTTTGGAATAGTATCCTGGATCATTCAGGTAGCCCCAGTCTAATCATATGCAGAGAGCTTTTCTTGGTTCCTTGAAAGGTGAGAGGTGGAAAGGAAGAAAGAGAAGGTGAACTGATCTTTGGAAGAGGGAGTTACGGCCCTACGAGCCCAGGGATTCCAGGTGGAATTCAGAAGCTGGGTATGGTTTGCCACTGTCAACCAGAAAGAAAATAAAAATTTCACTCTTAAATCCACAAGAAATTGAACTTTTCCAATTGTAACATGCAAGTGAACAAATGCTTTCTTGCAGACAGCAGCCAGTACATTCATTTGATCCCAGTGAGACTTTAAAGCAGACTTCTGATCTGCAGAACTGTAAGATAAGAATAATGTGTTTAAGCCACTAAGTTTGTGTGTGTGTGTGCTATGTTGAAGCAGTAGTAGAAACATATCCACACTTACAATTTTTTTCATTACTAAGGATTGAACCCAGAGCTTTCACTCAGATCTATGTTCTCAGCCTCCCATTTTCTTCTTACATTTTAATATTGCTAACTTGTTAAGTACATTTCTAAATTTCTGTGGATGGACTAGACCTTGTGATCATCCTGCCATGACTTCCCCAGTGCTAGGAGTACAGGTGCTCACCATCACACCCAGACCTCTTGACTTTCATTAACCTTGAACTTGATGCCTAAATCAGATGCTCACCCTGGAACCTGACTTGACTTTAACCTATTCTCTTATTCACACCACTGATAACTGCACCAACATAAACAAATTTATTTGCACAGGAACACACATAATATAGGTAACAAGGAGATTTCAGTAGGACTGAAGAGTATTAAAGGGCCTCCATAAAATTTGAGCTATCTACTTGGGAACAGTATTTGCTACGCTACAGTTTGGTCTGAAATTCCACTAGAATTGTTCCCAGCAGCAGACCTCTTTCTCAAAATACTTGCCCCCACAAACTGCACTGGCCACACCTCTCAAATCCCCAGTATTCATATCAGCATAATTGTTAGAGGGGGAGGAATAGGAGCATCATACTTGCATGAGGCCCCATCTCTGGTTGTGAGCCTTTGGAGGGACAGTTCAGATTTAAACCATGAGAAGTGTGTTGCTAGTTGTGACCTGGAAGGGTGCATTTTGGTCTCTGGCTTCTCCTTCTCTTTGCTTCCTGGCTGACGTGGGTTAAGCACTTTTCCTCTGTCATGACCTTCTGCAAGGATGAGCTGGGTGGGCCATTGCTTCAGTTCTGTTTTTCATAGCTTTGCAGGAAACCTTAGGGTTTGAAAGACAGTTTGGTTCCCATGAGCTAGATGTTTGTCCTTACCTGGGAGATGGCTGGGTGCTTTGGTTTCCGTGAGAGGGGATTTGCTCCTGCTTGTGGGGTGGCTGATCTCATCATGGGGTGGCATGTGAAAGCACCTGCTTTTTCTGGAACCCAAGGGATTGTACATTCACAGATTTCTAGGCATCACTCTGGAACTGGATGTTGTAGAAGCTGTTGATTGAGTGTCCTTGGCCATCCTGAAAATGAGTTACTTTTATTTTGATGTCCTTGGTCATGAAGGGCGTGGGAGAGAGAGCTAATAAATCTTGTTTTGCCAACTTTTCCTGTGCAAATCTGAGCAAGAATCTGACTAGTTTTAAAGTAATAATGAAGTAAAAAAAAAAGTTGTTTCCTTGTTTCTTTTATATTTAGCATTATTTCCTCTAGCTTATCTCAAGCCAGTATGAACTTGATAGAATATAAGTGCTATAAATTAATGGTTGTATGTATCAGTATAAATTCTTGTAAAGAATGGCCTGCTAGAAACTTTGGCCTCCCGAGATATTTTAGTGACATGAAACTTTGTGAGTCTTCTGACCTGGGTTAAGTGCCACTTACACCTAATTTCAAAATTCTTTCTGGAGAACAAAAATGATGGCTTTTTTGCCTCTCTCTATGGTTTTATGCACTACTTTTACCTATGTCTTGATTCTTTAACCTTCTATCACTTTTTTTGGTCTTTTTTGAGACAGGGTCTTGCCATGCAATTTAGGCTGGGCCTGAGGTCACTTTGTAGCACAAACTGGTCTCATACTCACAATGATCCTCCTGCCTCAGCCTCTTGAGTGCTGGGATTACAGGCATGTGCAACCACACTGGCTTTAGCTCCCTTTAAACTCATGAGCAAGCACATGTGTAATTCTTTTATCCTTCTTAATTAGGAAAAAACCTGAGCAATGTGGAATGTTTCTAATATACACAAAGACACATTTTTCTTCGGACAAGACAATTTTATAATCTTTAACCTTGAAATATGACCTTTGGAAACTGAACATTTGCTGATTGCATTCACATCATCACTAATACCTAATGAATTACCAAAACTCATTTTGGCCCCCAGGGCCCTGGGCCCCAGTAGGATTATACTGAGAGATATAATAAGCATTGGAAAAAAATAAATGAGCAAACAAAAAACCCCAAAGCCTAGAATATCGCAGGCAGCATCATAGAGGAAAAGCCATTCTTCTTTACAGAAACAAGAGCACAGTTGAGGTGGACAGAGAGTACAGGCTTACAGAACCCAAGAGCTGTGAGAACTTGGCTTCCTCCATTTAGATTTCAAAGGCTGTCTCAGAAACCCCAGCCATCTAGGGAGGAATCTGTCCCAAAGGTGGGCTCCCCATAGACAGACTCCATTTGAAGGCAGTTCCCACTGCAGCTGTAGAAAAAAGAAAACTCTCAAAACCCCACAAGTTTGCAGTACCAACCTGGGAGAGCTTCAGGCCTGAGTCTCCAGCCCAACAGAGCCAACCCCTGAAGAAAGCCCAGCAAATCCATTAGGACAGACTCATTAACCATCAAGAACTCTATTGAAAACATGCCTGATTCCCCCTTGTCTTACTGCATCACATATTTAAATCTGTTTCTTTTGGAGTAATGAGATAGAGAGTTTTGTTCATTGGAAGCTCTGCATAAAGATTTGAAAACTTATTACAGTGAGAAAACTGTAACTTCTTAGAGGTCTCTATACATTTCCCTCTTTGAGGAGACACTGGATCTTCCAGAAATTCTGCAGTTTGCTGGTATGGCTCTCAGGGAAGAGGACAAATTTCTAAAGCCACTTACAGCAGTGAGATATAATAGTGGGGTATAGGGAATAGATGAAAAAGGAGACCTCAAGAGACGTGTCTGCGAAAGAGAGAGAGAGAGAGAGAGAGAGAGAGAGAGAGAGATCATAGAAGGAGTTGATGGAAAAGGATGTCACTAAGATATATCTGGTCAGAAATTTTTCAGTGAGGAAGATTCTATGTTGAGGCTGTAATTTGGGGCTGAGGTTTTTACTTACGTTATTTTCATGTTCCTTTCAGTGGGTTCTGATAGAGACTCCTGCTAGTCTGCTAGTTTTGACTTAAACATATTGAAAAACAGTTGGATAACTTCCTGCTATCTTCTTACCTACTTTAACAGGAATCATCCCTCTTTTTTTTTACATTAGGGAGATAACATGATATTTACATATGTGAGTTTATTTCACTTATGATCATGGTCTCAAGTTGTATCCATTTACCTATAAAAGCTTCAAGTCTATCCTTTTTATTGCTGAATAATACTCCACTGTGTAAAATTTCCATGGCTTTTTTGTCCATTCCTTGGTTGATAGGCATGTGGATTGTTTCCAAGATTTGGCTATTACAAACTGTGCTGCTATAAACATGTGTGCACATATATCACTGTGGCATGATGTTTTCAGAAACTGAAAGAGTAATAAGATTCAAAATGTACGATAGATATTGTGAAAACAAAAGGGCATAAAATTGCTCAAAATGAAAGAATAACTGGAGTAGGAGAAAGGACAAAAGAAGGATAAGAAAATATTATATGTATGTATATGTATTATATGTGTGTATCTATAAATATGTATATATATATAGATAGATAGATACCGTTAATCTCTGTAAGTTCATCAAAAAGAACAGTTTGTGTTTTCATTGCTTGATCACTTTTTTCATGCATAAATCTTGTAATCTGAACAACTACTTTTATAATATGCAGTATAATGTAACTAGTGTTATATAACTAGTGATTTCCTATTTTTTTGAAATTTTATATTTTTTTCATCCTTTTTATTTTTTGTTTTTAAAATTCAAAAAAAAACATAAAAAGAATCATTCCTCTTTATTGTCCTACTCACTTCTCCCAATTTAAATATTTGAAAGTCTTTTCTTTCCCCTTGGTACCCGGGATCAAACACAACCTTGTGCATGTTAGGTGGGCACCTTGCTGCTGAGCTATCCCCGGCCTTGAAGCTCTGGTTTAATAATGTGTGTCTGCAGCTTAGGTTAATTTTGGGGAACTAGCATATGTGTATAACTATTTTCAATCCCCCCACTTCCTTCCATCTCTCCTTTTTGCTTTTCCTGACTTCTTTCCATATCTTCAAAAAGTCAGCCTTTTCTGTTTCTTATTTCTATCCTTTATTTTACTTTTTAAAAATTATATTTTGGCTTTCTCATATAGAGAGCAATGTGATATTTAACTTTCGGTATCTGACATCTATTACTTCACTTAAAATTATGGCTTCAAATTCTACCAGCTTTCCTGTTAATGACCTAATTTTATATTGAAGACCATTTTTTATGATGGGAAATATGGAAGCAAAAGTAGAAGCATGTTCTATCACCTACTGAGATTATACCGTATTCATCTCATCGCATGTCAGCATGCAAAACAGTAATCATTTCGTCACATAAATATCAATCAATCATATTAACTAGTTCAACATTTGTTGTCATTAAAGTTCATAGATGACTTATGGACTTTAGACCCTCACACAGTTTTATTATAGAATCAAAGAAAAAACAAGGGCCATTTCTACCCTCACAAATTCTGTACTTGCAGGAATTTATATTTGGTTTTATATTTATCCTTTCCTTTTTGTTACTTTTGAACATATACTTTTATGTTTGGGATCATCATAGAAGTTCTGTAGAATCTCACTGATTTCTTTAAATGCTTATCTGCTTTTCTTTTCCCCACAAAAGACTGGACTATTCCAGACTATTTAATCTAGAATTTCATACTTTAAAAATATATGAATCTTAATGCTGAAATTCTCTTCACAATATCTAACTTTTCACTAAAATAATTAAATATCTTATTTTATAAAGCATATGTTACATGTCCAACACTTTTTTCTTTCTGTAATACAGACTCCAAAATGGCATTGTCACTTCCTGTCACATCGAATTACCAAGTGCATTTCCCTTGTTTCTCAGAATTGGGTCTGGAGCCTTAGTTCCCTTTGTGGCTTCCTGTGACCCTAGGAAATGGAGTTACCAGCAAGGCAAGGAAAAAATGAGTCTGACACTGAGTTTTAAGCAGAAAGAAGCTTTTGCAAGCTGTTGATGTCATTAGTATAATTGAACTCTACAATGAATTTTTAATCTCAGCTAAAACAATGACTTTCACCTATTTTGATACTCTATGGAATATGTCTATGGCCATTTCATTTGCACTCTTTTTATCTTAACAAATATTCTCTGTTTTGTGTGTTTTATCAGAATCATGGATATCCAGATGAGCTTTACCAATTTATGCTGGAGTGTTTCTATTTCTCTGGTTCCTTTCTTGTGCATTTGCTTTGCGTTAATGAAGTATGTTCTTTAATGTTGGGTTATAAGTGCCAGCCCTGTAAGTACTGAGCCATGTTTACTGTACCCTGTTACAGTTACCTGACTCATTTCCTATTCCTGTGCTTTGAAATATAACAATTACAGGTTGGTTAGAATATTATTAATCACTAGGCTTAACGGTATAGTATTATATTATTTAGGGTAAAGATGCTATCAGACACACCACCAAATCTCAATTGTTTAATGTAACAAAGATTTAATTCTTTCTCCTGCAAAGATCGTGCAGATGTGTTTGCTCAGTGTGCAGCTGTTGGTGTGGTCTTTTAGAGACCCAGCATCTTTATCTTGTGGCTCTGACCTCTTCTCTATTCTTAGATGAACTCTTTCTATTCAGCTGGTAGATAAGGAAAGGCAGGGAAAGGGCAGAGCGAATGAAGGACGTTTTTAATGAGCTGGATATAGAGGTAGATGTAGTAATTAAAATATTTTTCTTTCTGTTATACAGACTCAGTCATGTGGTTCTGCTGAGCTAATAGAAAGGTGGGGGAGGGGAACTGGCCGTGGACCTATGAAAAAGGAGAAATCAAATAGGCAATCAGCAAATCTCTGCTGTGATAATTTACTTACATAAATCAAAAAACTTGTTCAGAGTTCCACTTTGGCTTTGAGGTATTCTCTGGGGTGGCCTTTTAAGTTTCCCTTTCATGCCTGAACTAAATCACAGTCATTATGGTCTCCCTAGTTTCTACTTTTGCCACCTTACAGAGTGCCACTAGATGTATCTTAATACACTGTCTTCCCCAAATCCCTTTGCTGTCCTTTCCCAATGCCCTATTCTTTATGATTTCTCCATAATTTGGCCCTGTCTTCTCCAATATCTCTCATTAATCCTCTTCAGAGCTATGAATCAATAGTAAGATGAATCAATAGGTATTTGGCCTGGAATCTAAAAATCTAAGTCGAATAGTAATAGTGTTATTCCATTCCACAATACAATGGAAAGAAAATGGTATTCTTTAGTGTTTTGACCTTCAGATTCATGATTTTATTTAACCCTAATTTGAGTGTGCATGTGTATAACTCATTTTCTTTTCTCCTGGAAAACATGTCTGTGTTATCTTGTGAATGAGGGAAATACAGTTTTCAAGTAATGAAAACTTTGGAGTTTTTACTCAACTTTTCCCAAGAACAACAGATTTTCTCCTAAACAGTAGATATAATTTAGCTGAAATTTTAAATTCGGCAAATAGCTCCAAAAAGCTGGAGACTTTGGCCGTAAGTTTAATTGTTGCTCTTACCAGCATCTAAAGAAACAAAATATATTGCTTATGAAAACTTGTGGGAAATAGCTTCTGTCTCACTCTCCTCTTCTTCCTCCCCTTCTCCTCCCTCTTCCTCTTCTCCTCCTCCCAGCCCCTTTTCTCCCTCTTCCTCCTTCTCTGTCCCCTCCCACTCTCCCTTCCCTTTTCTCCCTCTCTCTCTTCCTCCTTTCTCTCTCTCTCTCTCTCTTTACTCTCCCTTCCCTTTTCTCCCTCTCTCTGCCTCTTCCTCTTTCTTTCTCTCTTTCCCCCTCCTTCCCTCATTCCCTCTCCCCTCCACATCTAGTAAAGATGATAATTCAGAGTGGCTTTAGTCCATGCCCAGGTAAGTACTTTTCATGGTTATTATCAGAATAAAATGATTTGTCTTTCTAAATGTAAATCCTTCAAGACTTTAGGCTTCTGTTTAACCAATGATTACACAAAAATTCTAACAGCATTGTTATTTAACACGTTCTATTACTAAGTCTGGAGAATTTTTTTAAACTGGCTCATATAATCCTTTTTCTTTTGAGCATAATTTCTTGATTCATTCAGTCTGAAAGTCTTCATCCTTTTTTGTTTTTAAGAATACTCAGTTTATCTTTAAAATATGAACTTGAACATATGGTTTCCCAGATATTGATAAGAAGTGCCTGACTGAGAAAATAAATAATCTGAGTACCACTGTGGAAGTTTAGATACTATCATTAAAAGACTAGTTCATGGAATTTTTTTTAAAAAAAAGAATGTTAGAGAGATATGTATGAGATCATTCCATTATGATGTTATGAACAAATATTAAAGTTATAGCTATTTCTATTCATATTGAATTAGTAGAGTGAAGAATTCTCAAAATAATCTAAAATGAGCATTTGATTTTCAGTATTTGATATTAATTGCAATTTCAAAACTAATCCTGGTAACTACATTTAGTATCTGTTCAGATTCACTTTCTAAAAAGTTTGAGGCAACTTCCTTAATTTTAGAGGAACATGTTTTCTTAGAAAGGAGTTCTGTACAGTTGAAACAGAGACAAAAGTCTTTCTGAACAGAGTTCAAACAATGGGATTCTCAAAGACTATTACTGTTCTGACACCAATTATCTGATACCCGCTGGGTATCCCGCACTTCACTCCTGGCTCTGTCTACCTACAGTTAGTGTCTGACCACACAGGGGTAAGGGTTTAGACTTACACACTGCGCTCTCTTCATGCGATGTTCATCTCAGGGCTGTGTCATAGCACTGGAAAGCTGACTAATACATAGGAGGCGGGCACAAAATTCCCCCTGAAGTGGGATGGAAGTATTTGGTAAAAAAGTATAGAGAGACATTAACATTCATTATCATTAATGAATCCATAATCATTAACATTGATTAACATTCTATAAATGGTTAATCAAAATATGCTTTCATGTTTGGGTGAAGTACGCCGAAATGCAAATTTTGTTTACTTGTTCTGGTTTAATTATTTTATGGAATTATTTTATCATAATGTTAGTTCAGAAATATGGCAGCCTGGGACAGCAACTCAGACCTTTTTCACATGACAACATCTTGAAAGCATGGAGAAGCCACACATTTTCCTTTTGTATGAGTTCATTTTTTTCTGCATTATTTAGCAAACATTTATAAAGAGAATTCTACATGTCAACTGCATAGTAAGAATTAACTATTTTGCTTAAAACAAATGGCCCAAATTTATGGAAGGGATTCTCTTTCATAATAAAAAGTAAGGATTTTTTTAGTTTTAAGAATATTATTGTCTGTAAGAAATGAGTCAGGCAATTTCTTATCTTTAAAGTAAAATGTTTTATCTAAATGATCTTAAGCTTTTTTCCAGTTCTAAAACTCTAGGATTTTGAAGTTTCTGCCACAATCCCTGTCCCCTCAAATGAGGTTCATATGTAACTGGTGACTATGGGGTTTCCTAACTAAAAACTTATGAGGCAAGCGAACCTGAGGGTTGTATTAATTCTAAGATGCTGGCGCTAACAGATCCTTGTCATAGTTACTGGTTCTTAATACAGATATTGGGACTTTTTGTCTATTTCTACAAGATCTTTGGAGAGCACAGGACAAAGGATGGCTTTCTTCCTAAAACAACTCTCATATCTGCCATGAGTCCAGGAAAGCCATCATTAGAGATGTTGTCCTGTTGCCTAAATCTTGTCCTCTATCTAGCCCACACCAGGTAAGAATAATAGACTGAAATTCCTGGCTTTCCTATTGAATCAGTGAGGCTATTTATGTCTAGAGATAATTGAATACTTAACTAAAAGTGACTTCACCAATAAAGTTAATTTCCTCACACAGGACAAGAATAAGTTCATTGCACTCTAAGTCAGCTTTTTTCATACTTGGATTTTCTTTCATGGCTGCCAAATGGTTGCAGCAGCTACAATCATCATGTCCTCTCATGACAATGTTCAAAGCATAAGAGGACACAACCCTGCCCCGACTTTTGCCATGCACCTTGTGCTAATCAACTTTCTGTTATAACAGATATAACAGTCAGCTCATAAAAGGAAATGTTTATTTTGGCTGACAGTTTTAGAGGTTCCAGTTCATGATCAGGAGTACCTATTGTTTTTAGTTCTGTGGTAAGTTTGCTCAGTGGAATGAGGGAAGTGCATGGTGGAACAAATTGCTCAATTCTTGGCTAGGAAGTAAAAGAGAAGAAGAGGAAAGAGCTTTCAAATGTGACATCTCTTTCAAGTATGACATCCCTAGGATGGAAGACCTTCCTCCGCATACCAGAGAAAGGTTCCACCATATCATAGTATTGCCATGCTGGGCACAAAGCCTTTATCACATTGACCTCTGGGGGACACTTACAGTCCAAACTATAGCGTATCTATTTTTATGCTAATAGAAACCTTCCATTGAAGCCTCCAGTAGAATTCCTCTTAATGATGGTAGTACGTTCCATTCCTAAACCCATGGCTGCAGAAACATTCTGTTAAATAAAGAGGGATGAATAACAGACTAGAAGAGGCTGTCAGGAATGTCTGCCTCATCCATTCTCATCAAGAAATAGACAGCAGATCTAATTAAGGGAAAGATACAGAAATAGTTTAACCCATTATCTTTACTTTTCAGAGCTTCTAGAAAGCCTGTGAATTACGAGATATCAGAGCAAGGGGCAGGAATTATGTGGAGAGAACAGGTAGAGGCCCGGAGGAAGCTGAGGGCGAAAATGAGGCTGATAGTAGAAAAGTCACAGCACAGTCCGTGATGGGGAATTCTGTGGTCTGAAACTCTCCTGTAGACAGTGTGACTGTTCCTGAGCATCAGGGAAATTAACAATAGATTCCTGTGATAGCTTGTACCAAAGTGCAATTCCACTGACATTTTATACAACGATGGAATGTTTCAACTCAGATAATTACCCAGCAAGTATGTAATTATCTTAATTCTCTGACCTGTTGCCCAGGGGTAAATGATCCAGAAACAAATAATGGGCTTTTGACTTCTGATGTTGGATTTGATTTCTTGGGATTAGAGATCAGCAGAATGGGTGCTATTCTATTTTAAAAACCTATTTTGATATCCCTGTAACATGTAATTAATTTGCTCAAGTTCAGTCAAGCTTTTTACGTGAAGGCATTGTGTAGGTTGCTTTTCTCAGTGCCTTAATGAGAGAAAAAGTTTTCAGAAATGAAATGTTGGGAGGATTAACTAGAATATACAAGTGTGGCTGCATCACATATTTCCTTGCATAGAGCGTGTACTCAATAAACGCTAGCTTCCTTCCCTCATCTGGATTTTTTCTCTAATTACTGTTTTCAAAAAATTCTCAGTAAGTGAGTTTATCTTCTCTTTTGGGGTATCCATTACCTCAACCACAAGAAATCAGGAAGGGAATAACAATATTCTAAGACAAGGTAATAAGAGATACAAAGATAAAAGAAAAGGAATGATTCTTTTATCATACACTGAATATGTATCACACATGCACCAGGCTTTCTAAGAAGAGGGAAGATGTTCCATCTGAAGGAGGGCATGGACTAGGAGAAGGCCAGACACTGAAAGAAGATCAAACTCACACTGAGCGTCGGTGAACCTTTAGAAGGTCCCTCTGCTTTACACTTCTGGGGTGGTATTGGGGGCATCAAGGGAGTCTTCTCTAAAGAAATTATTCCTCACAGGCAGATTCTCCCTCACACCTCTGCTGGGCAGCAGCTCTTTGGACTCTTGCTAACTCAAAAGGCAAACTGAAATGGAATATATTTACTTTTTCTAAAGTCCCAAAGAGCCCCAAAGACCATCCATTATTCATTCACTTGTAGGGTTTTGTTTATAGAATGTATATTAATAGGCCTTCAGGATTAGCTTAGCAATTATTATGAGTTCCCAGATTTACTGAGAAAAGATATGTAAAGCCATCCAGTGTTTTGATTTTAAAGGCCTAAATTTTAGAAAAGTAGAGACAGTGTTGCCAACTTCCAGCTCTGTTGTGTCTCACTGTTCTCTTATCATGCTTAGTTGGTAATATTTTCCAAATTACATTTAGGTTCATGCCCTTTGATGAACCTATTCATCCGTAGAGGCCTAAAGTGCAGGAAGATCAGGAATGCTTTCAGAGAACTGTAACCTAAAAATTCTACCTCGCAGACCTTAGATTATGCTTACAGGGCAGTTTTAGAACATCTTAACCAGTTCAAGGGTGTAAGTCATACGTGTCCCACTTTTGCCAGTGGGTATGAGTCACACAATAGGCAGTAGGACGGGGAACTGAGTGTGGAGGCTTCCGTTGTACCTGGAGTCCTGTGCTAGGGCGGAGAGACTTCCTTGCCAAAGTTCTGTTGGAACCATAAGCCCAGTGAGTTTCCTGCATCCTTATCCCTGTCATAGTCAGGCACCACCCAAAATGTACGCCATCGGAACTGAAAGCCTCTGCTCTTCTTCCTAGGTTGTTTTGTGCATTTTAGAGCTTGACTCATCCTCCCACAGCTGTGCTTTCTGCCAGTTTTCCCACTGGGTCCCCTGGAATCTCCATGTGTAAACCCCCACCCCCTCACACTTGTTTGTCAGAAAATATTTTCTTCACTTCCTCACCTTAACTGAAACCCAGCTTTCCCCCAAGGCTTGGGCTCTCAAATAAAGGTCGCTTTTTCTCTTAGGTCCTAGAGATCAAAGGTTTGGGAGGCTACGGGAGCATTCTCTTGGCTCCCCTCAGTTAGTTGGCGGTTTTTTCCAGTGGTATTTGTTTACAGAGCCCATTCTTCACACACTCACACAATATAGTAGCACTTATATCGGAATTTTTAAATTTTCATTTTATTGGTACATTTTAGATACACATAGTGGAAACATTCACCATAGGGAACTTGCACCTGTACATGGTACATCTTGCTTCTTTTTCTCCCCATATTCCTCCGGTCCTTTAGCCCATCTTCCTCTCTTTATTTACAAAAGCTTTGTTTCCATTCAAATTAGAATTACCAGAACATATAACTTCTAGTTCTAGGACTGCATCAGATACACATAGGGCTAGATATAAAGGAGGTGTGTCTGGTGTCTTACATGGATTGCTTTTCAGGGTTCACATAGCGCTCACTGCTGAAGTTCCAAGGCAGGTGAATGTGGGAGTCAGATTGCTTGATTCACCATTGGTGACCTCGGGCAGGTCATTTAATCTCCCTTAACTTCTCACAGGGGTATTAGGAGAAACAAATGAGGTTCTGCAGGCAAAGGGCTAAACGCAATGCCTGGAGCACAGTTAGCACGCAATACTCTGTTCTCCTGTTAGTGTCTGTGTGCTGTTTCTCACATATGTTGCAATAGCTTCCTAACTAGTTTGGTCCTTAAACTCTTCCCCTTCCCCTAATACTTAGCCATTAGAAATTTTAAAATGCAAACTAAATTATGAAACTCTCTGAGATAAGGAGGCCCTTTTCCTCACCACTGCTTTCCCATTACTCTGAAAATGAAACCAGTTCCAAATACCAGGGCAAGGCCATGTGCTGCAAGGGAGGCCCCGTAGCATTTGATGCTGCCTGCTTCCTGACAGCTCTGGCCTCACTCACAGGCCTGTGCCCAGCCTTGCTGGCCTGCCTGCTGTTCCCGGAACTCCCATGCTTATTACTGTTTTGCAACATTTGAACTAATCATCCTCCCATCTGAAAATTCTGCCCTGCCCTCCACATAGCTCACTCATTCACCCCATCCCCCTGAGAGCAGCATCTTTTTGCATCTTGTTCAAAACCAAGTATTAGTGAGCCCCATGCCTAGAGAAGAAGACAACCCATATTAGGTACTCAAAAAGCCATTTTTAGAGTAAGGCAATAACTGAGTGGAAATGGTCTTGATAACCACCTATTTGAAGGAAGATCAGCCTCCTTTCAGACTCAAAAAAGCCTGGTTGAAAAAAGGTACGGAACACTAAATGGAATTTGGAATAATTAGGAACTATGGCCTGCTGACTTTTGAGCTGATTTTCTTTATACTGAAGGGATCATGGATTGAATGAAATTTTTTTCCAGACATGTGGAATATTGAAAAACTCAAAGGGAGCCATAGCTCAGCAAAATGACTCTTGAGAGCCAGGGTCTAGAGAGATGTGGAGAAAATCACTATGATGAGCTGTGTAAACCACTCTGGAGAAACAAGGGATAAGCGAGGACTGTTCTTGCTCTTCCTCTGCACATCTGTTGTGACACAAGTGTCACTTGTAAGTCATTGGTGGAATACTTCTCTCTCAGACGCCTCAGCTTTGACTTCCCAAGGCAACCATCCCTTTCCTTCTCAAATTCAATTAAACTGCCCTCTGCAGAGAGAGCTTTTGTTTGGGTAACACGGGGAACAACAAAGAGCCAACATTAACTAGGATGGTTACTGCAAATCACAAAAATTGATTTTTTTTTTTTGCCTTTCCAGTGGCAGATTTCTGCTTTAGACATAAATTCTCACAGATTTGAAAAAAGCTCCCCTTTGCAGAGAAACACTTGTGGTCTTTGCTTATCACTGTGAGGTAGAAGTTTAAAAGCAGCAGCACTAAAGTTTTCCTTTGTTCTACGGGCTTGTGGCAATTCAACCAATCATGATTCACTGTTTTTCTTGGTGTTGCCACTACTGAATTTTCTGAACTTAAACAGGCAACCAAGTTTTAACCACAATGATAAATTTAAAATACTTTTTTTTGATTCTGTAGGCAAAGGGCCACGGCAGGAGTCAGAAGGTTTGACATAGGGATCATGTTTGTCCTTTGATCATCTGTCGTTTTGTTAGAAGAAAGCATATGCCATCCTTTGCTCTGTTTTTAAAATAGATTCAGAGGAAGTGAGGAATTAATCTTAACCTTAAACACATTGAGCCCAGTATTTCCTCTCCAACTGCAGAATGCACTATCTAGTTTCCTACACCTCGCCCTTACTAAGTTTAGGTCCTTGGGCCAGCTGTTAAGGAGGAGAAGGGGGTGGGGAGACTTTTAGGTGGATAAGGCACTGCAGTCCCCTCAGTCCTGTGTTCCTCCTGCCTTTCCATCCCCCACTCCCTATGGTCATAGAAGCAACCCAGACAGTAGCCCATGTCAGGTTTCAGACATTTGTTCCAAAATAGGTTGGATATGAGTCTCTCTCTCTCTCTCGCTCCCTCTTTCCTTTTCTTCTCCTCTCTCTTTCTCTCTCTCTCCCTGTCTCTCTCACTGTCTCTCTCTCTGTGTTACACTTTGTTATGTCCTGTGAACACTGAAAATCAGTCAGCTCATCATCAGTATGTATCTTGACCATTTTCTACTTTCTAGAAAAGCAAAGGTTCACATTTTTTTTTTTAAATTTGCTAAGAAAGGAAGCCGAGATATCATCCACTCACCTGCTCCACACAGCAGGAGGAGGTGGTGCTGAGCAGCAACATCAGAAGCATTTTTTCTTACAAGGTTTTCCTTCAGTCAGTGAATACTGCCAATATGACTGCTGTACAGGCAATTCAGTCAACATTCTTCAGATTTTGAAACAGACTTGAGCTTGAGTTACTGTAGATTGCAGCACTAAGAAACTATAAGGTCTTTACCGTGATGTGCCCCGTGCCAAATGCCTGATCTGGCTCATGAAGTGTTTAACCAGTGCTTCTTGAGTTGAAATTGTGTCAGTGTCAAAGTATCCCTTGGGTACCAGTGACCCTCTAGTACAGGTGAGATGGTCCCAGAGCGTGAGGGGAGAGTTGCTCTTGACTGATTCATTTCACCACTTCACGCTGTTGCCCAATATTTCCTTCTACTTCCCGATCCCTGCCCCAGTGGCAGCTTCTGATACAAAGAGTCTGACAGTGTCTACATTGCCTCTGGGTCCCCAGACACAGAGACATACATAGTGAAACCTGGCAAAAAAAATTTTTCAGTTTTGAATATGGCACTGAAGATTGAAATCAGAGCTTTAGCCTTGAGCTACATCTCCAGGTCCTTTTATATTTTTAATTTTGAGACAAGGTCTTTCTAAATCGCCCAGGCTGGGCTCAGAATTTTGATCTTCCTGCCTCACCTTGCCACAGTGTTGCCAGGCATGTGCTACCAGGCTTAGCTGAAAAATGTATGAAGTGAGCAACGTGAAGGAAGACTCACTGGGAAAAGTCTGCATCCGATGAAGGAAATAATTATCTTTTCTTCTTTTTAATGGACATTTTCATGCACAAAGGCGGCTAAATTAAAACGTGTGCTGATGTACTCATTATCCAGCTTTGACAACTATCAATTTCTGCTTATTTGCTTCACTTATGAGCTACAATTGCGTGTGTGTGTGAAACCAATAAAACTGTGTCTTTACAGTATGCAAGTCCTATTCTACTCAAATCATGTAGACAAAAATAAAATTTGACTCTTCAGTCTTCTGTAGCCCTGCATAGTTTTTAGGTTCTGGGGCTAGAAGTTCCAGAATGTTTCAATTAAATGCTAGTAATGCAAAAAACAGGTTTAACTCCAAGGTCTCCATGAGTGGCCTTCAACACTTCCCTCTATCTGATTGGATTCTTCAATGTTTCCCCGGTGGCCGCTGGTGGAGCTTGTGTTGCTTTGCCGGCCTCTCTGCTTCTGACACCCACACACTGTAAGGACAGGCTTCCTCTGGGCTTTTGGGACTGTTAAGCTCAAACATTTCTTTTTTGCTGATTTTCAATGAATGTCCTTTGTCCCAGGGCAATGATCCATTTTTTTTTTAACCACAGAGCTTACGGGGATGTGCTGCCACATCACGTTGGGGGATGACTCAGAGCAGAGAGGAGAGAAGAGCATTTAGCAACTGCCTGCACACATGGTCACCTGGCAGTGCTCGCTTTCATGGGACATTTTAGTCTTATAGATTGTCTTAGATTGCAGGTGCCACTGAGAAAAGTGATATCATTGTTTTGATTTATATGTTAATGAAACGAGAATAAAAGAAGCCCATTGAATTATCAATCGCATGAAATGACCAAATGTCATTCCTCAGTTCTAACGATTTAAGTAATGGAATGTGAATGCATCAGAAGAGAATGAATCTTAGTGTTTCTTTTAATCACATACATGTTTCTGCTGGTAGAAAGCTTTTAATATGTCAGTCTTTTCACACTAGACCAGAACAAACTCACGAGAAAGCTTTATATACAGTAAATATCATTTTATTTTTAATTAACTAATTTTTAGTGGTATCAAAGATTGAACCAGAGCATTGGCACTGAACTACCTCAGCCCTTTCTGATTTTGAGGCAGTCTTGCTCTGCCATTAAGTTGCCCAGGCTAAGCTTGAATCTTTCTGCTGATACTGTAGACACAAACCGTATTTCTGGCTCATAGAGTTTTAAAAAGAAATCAAGAAAAATGGGCTTCAGATGTACACTACAGTGGTGGACTCCTGCAGGTGTGATAAGTAGATTGCCGCAGTGTAGCACATTTGCCCCAGACATTGCTTTGTCCTTACTTTGCAGGCTGGTTTTGTGGCTTCTCTACCACTCGCTAACTGTTGGCTTCAGCTACTAGAAATCTGAAATTGTGAGAAGATGGTGCAAGCTGGGGGCTGCTGTACCAAATTACCATAAACTTAGCGACTTAAGCAACTGTACTATTTTAGAGTTTATAAGTTAGAAGTCACAGACAACTCAGAAATTTAGTCTTCTGATGTTAATAAAATCAAGCGATCAGCAAAGTTTTGTCTCTTCTTAAGTTTCTAAAAAAAAGAACCCATTTCCTTTTCCAGTTTATAGGGTTTGCCTGCATTCTTTGGCTTATAGCCACATTGCTCAAGCCTCTGCTGTGACCTACATTGTCTTCTGTGACCTCCCTCCCTCCTAGGTGCTTGTGATCACATTGGATCCACCCCAAGAAATCTAGGATAATCTTCCCATTTGAAGATCCTTAGCCTAATTCTATCTCCAAAATTACTCTGCTAGTCACCATTCCAATTCCTGGGACCAAATACCTGATACCCTCAACATAGTGGAGTAAAAGGTTTACTTGACTTACAGAGATTTCAATCCATAATTGCCTGAGTCCAAGCCAGAAACATCATGGCAGGATGACATGGTGAATCAAAGCTACTTAGTTTACAGTTGTCAGGAAGCAGATCAGTGAACAAAGCCAGAGAGGAAGGAACTAGGAACCATATGTAGTACTCAAGGTCATGGCTCTAGGACCCAACTGGACAGGCCCAGAAGTGTGCTTTAATAATCTCCCAGGGAATTAAGATGGGTTATGTACACATACATAATTTCCCACAATGAATATAAATATTGTGTACTACATTCAGGTAGTCATACAATAAAATTAAAAGTCAATCAAATTGATAAAATTAAGGTTAAGATTTACATTTTATGCCTTGTCAACTTCAAAACCAACACATTTCTTTACACCAAATATTTAATCTCCAAGAAGGAAAACAACAAATTTATAATTCTACATAACGTGATACAACTATCCTGTATATAACAGAAGAATGAATAATCCCTTCCTCAAGTATCAAAGTTTTAAGATTGCTAAAAATCCCAGTCTCCTCTAAGTCTGAAGGCAAATTCTTAGCTGTGATACCCTATTAAAAAACTAAAAAACAAGTAACATAATCCTAAAATACAATGGTACAGGGTAGACATTCCAATTTCAAAAGGGACGAAGAAAAGGGATAGAAAAGAATAGCAATAATGCAAGAGTAAAACCTAGCAGGACAAACATTAACACACTCATGACAGGGCTGTGACTCACATGTCTTGCTGCTGGATTTCTCTGATTTGTACATGGTACATTTCCACTGGCTTGAGCCACCAGTGGTATATGGATGGCTATTCTATCACAAAGTTTGTACCACTGTTTTTACAAATAGATCTAATCACTTTTATCATGCTAATGATAAAAGTGCCAAATCCAATCACTTTTAGTCATGCACATGTCACCAGTGGTACAGGGTGGCAGGAATGTATTAAGTCATGTTGCTCCAATTCTGGAATACTGTGTGGTGAAATGTGAATTGTAGAGGGCTTGGGTGGCCCAACCCTTGTGGTCTTGCTGGATGCAACCCCTGTGGTCTATTTCTTAAGCTGGTTCCACTCAAGACCTGCAGGTTTCCTTGGCATCCATTCTGTGATCTTAGCATCTCCAACTTCCTGGAGTCTCCACTGCATCTTTTCTTTATTTTCACTATCTTACACTTTTCCTCTCAGAGGCTTCTTGTGTAGCCTCCTACGGATTCCCTTGAAATCTGAATGGAAGCCTCTCTGACTCCACAACTCTTGCATTTGTATGCTGCTAAAAGCAGAATCACATGCATAACCCAAAATCTACTGTCAATGGGAATGATAGTTAAGCCTTCCACAGACCACATCTACAGTGGCCTCTGAGTGTCTGGCTAGCTGAGCACAGGGAAAGAAATTCTGGGGAACCAATTCTATAGGAGATTCATTTAAATATACTCAGAAGCTTACTTTACTAATTCCCTGGACCTTTCCAAGTTGACATAATAAATGCTAACCATTACAATTCCCTTTGCTGTATAATGTAACATATTCAATAATTCTGGGAATGAGAAAGGGGACATATCTTTAGGGGCATTTTATTCCCTACTATAGAAGCATTCCTCCTCTGTGTGCAAGGTGATCTGGGCTCCTTCTTCCTTGGTCCTTGTAGCCCACGCATAGCAGTGACTTCCTGCTGATGAAAACCTCTGGATTGTGTCATGGTTCCCATATTGGCTAATCGGCCTCTTTTGTCATCTTATTTGGTAATGATTTCTCTGTACCATATTTCCTTTGTGTGAAATGCCCAAAAGGGGTTTTTCCTTGTTTTCCTGGTTTGTTCCTGACTGATGAGGTGAGGTAGTGACCTTGTGTCCTGGTGTCTGTACTGGCGATTTGGGAATAGGCATATGGGGACACCTTAGAATGTCATTTATGTCAGGATTGGCAGAGGCCAACTAGCTATTTGGCAAGAGCCATTTCCCTCCCTCTCCCTCTCAGGTCACAATGTACAGTCAGGTTGGAACTGTGGAAGGATGGCTCATGGTGAGCTATTTGAAGTACACAGGGCCTCCTGATTTCACCCACTTCAGCATCTTGGTGCAGCTATGAATAGCTCTCTAACTGAAGGTTCTGTACAATGAGGTGACTATTAAAGAGAAGCTGTCAAAAGCATTTGTGGGAAGAGACTTGTCTTCCAGTCTGAATACTTGACTTTAAGTTCTTCTATTTACCCTCTGCATGGTCTTGAACAAATCACTGAGTCATCTCACATCAAATGTTTAAGTAGGACAATCATGTTTTACTTTGAGGTCTGCATGAAGGTTAAATAAGGTAATGTATGAAAAAATACTAAAAAATGAAAGCTTTCTATAGGCTAAAAAGTTCTAGAAATACTTACTGAACACCCAAACTTAGAATCCTAGCTGTCCTAACTTGCTACTGTCCTGGAAATTTTTGTCCATTAATTCAAAATCACACCACAGTATACCTAATTACAAACACAGCTTGGAAGGAAAAGTACACACTGTCTCAGAACAAGTGAAAACAGAAACCTGATTTTAGCAGAGGCTCAGGAAAGCCCTGAGCTAGCTGTGAAAGGAGAGCAGGAGTTCTCCAAGCAAAGTAATGGGGAAACAGCAGTTATGAAAGCCCTGGTTAGGATGACTCATGTTGTGCTAAATGACCTAAAATAGCTATTATGACTGGAGCACAAATAGCAAGAAGTGCAAGATGAGGCAAGGAGGAAGGCAGAGCCAGAACATGCAGGATCTTAGCTTTTGTGCTGAGAACCAGGGGAAACTGCTGAAGGATTTTTTAGCAGCGTACATGTGCATGTTCGTATGTGTAGAGGTGATAGGGACAGCTTTACAATTAGCAGAGCATCACTCTGGCTGCTGCTTGAAGAACAGACGGGGGAGGAGGGAGAGAGGATGAGGAGAGACCAGTTGAAAAGGCCTCAGGGAGAGCCCAGATGGTACCTTAGTCAAGAGGACCTGCAACCAGGGACATTGACCAGGGTCGAATGTTAGTGTCTTTCTCAGAGCATCATAGAAGACCTGGATTGACTGGACAACAGTCATGACTCTGGTGCTGGACACACTGAGGAGTCATGGAGACAACCGAGAGGAGACATTCCCATGAGATGCTGGGAAAAGAGTACCCTGGAGCTATAACTTTTTACATTATGGATTTATAAATTAGAACTGAACACTTTGATGTATATATATATATATATATATATATATATATATATATATTGAAGTCTTATTTTAAGCTAGGCACAACTTTAAGCACTTTATGTTAATTCTTTTAATCTCTATAACTGCCTTCTCAGATATTTTCTCCATTTTATAAATGAGGAAAGTGAGATAGCAGAGAGCTTCAATGACTTGATTAAGGTCAAGCAATTAGATCTTGGAGCAAAAACCCTAGGCTGGCTCCAGTGCCAGTGCTGCCAACCAAATTACCACACTGCCGGTCGCTGTCTCTGTCAAGCCAGTGACTCATTCTTAGGATACTGAGCATTTCTAATACGTTGACTTTCTTACAAAATCTGTGTCACAAGTTTTCAGGGTTACGGGAGATATGAGTGTTTCTTGTTGCCATGGTTTGCATAATATAATATACATTCCTGACCCGCTGGAATCCTCCTGTCCTGAGCAGCAGCTGCGTGGAGCTGCAGAAGGAACATGTGCCAGCAACCAGGCCAGGCACAATGAAAAGAGGCCAAGAGTGAAGAGAAGCACACGGTGATTAACTTTCCAAGCAAAAAGATGCTTGGAATGTGTTCAGGGTCTACATCTTTCTGCAGAAGAAGGCTGACCCCACAAACAAGGTAACTACTCGCTTCTATCAGAATCAGGCAAACTTGGCTTTGGAGTTAAGCAGTGAGAGGCCTGCATTTCACCCAGAAACTGTAAATGTGTCATGTTTCCACGGGAAAAAGCGCCACCAGCTTTACTTACAACACCAGTAATGTTTTTGTACTACATAGGCCCCTGCAGCAAGCAGTCTCATCAGCTGAGTGGGCCTGTTCCACACTCCAAAATAGGAGGATAGGCCTAGGGTACATTATATAAACTGTTGATCATGGATACTGATAGGTAGGTTCTGTTATTGTCATGTGCTTTGTGGAAGCAGGGGTGCTGTCCTTTTACAGAAAGTTGTTATAGCTGGTAAGCAGTCCAGCCAAAGGCAGCTTAATGGCTCATAAAATGATTAGATAATAATGAAGGCAGGATCAGGTTTTCTAGTCCTTCTGCATAGCGTAAAAGCATTAAATGTGGCTCAGGGTATGCAGGCCACTGGGGGAAAGTGTTCTGTTTGCTCCCCCAACTAAAAATCCACGTGAGGCCAGCTGCACAAGGAACAGAGACATATCACTACTTTCCTGTTGGTCACACACCCTTCATCCTTGCCACCAAGATGTCACTGCCTGACTGCTACCTTCCCTATTGCCATTGCTGAGCCATTTGCTTAAGAAGTGATGTCAGGGCAGAAAGTAACAGGAACGTGGAGAGCTTTCATTTACTGCAACAAAAATTGAGCTCTTACTGTGTGGTTACTGCAAGAGGTACTTCAAAGAAGAGGGGAACTCAGGCCTGCCCTCCAAGGAGGGAAACTATCAGTGATAAACCTAAGGCAAACTGTGACTGGGGACATGAAATACGGAGGTGATGGCCTTGGGTATAATTCTAGAAAAACTGGCAGAACTTTTAAGAAGATGCGGAAGGAGGCGAATTTTCAAGACAATGGAAAAAACTGCAATTGTAGGTTTCTACCTAAAATACAAAGGGCGTTTCCTGGAGACTTGAGGTGTTCCCAGATAGGGTGGATTGTTTCATGAAGGAGGGACTTTCTATGGCCACATGTTAAAAGGGTTCTCACTTTGGGATTTGATTTCATGGACAATGGCATTTCCTTATACTCAAAGGCTTTATTTTATAAAGCTTTAAGTGGTCTTTTATTTTCTTCATAAATTTTTAGCTTACAAAGCAGTTATTTCATATAGACATGCAGACCAATATACTTTGAGTCCAAAAGTTTTCTATTATGTATTGGGGAATTAGATGGATATTTCACACCTTCTAAATATAGAGTTGTATGAAAATGGCACCTGTCATAGAAACAGTTTAAACAGAACTGAGTAATACAGTAGTCAAAATTACCTTTAAATATTCATTCCAAAATGTGAAACAGACTGTGTGGTTTTTACTGACAGGTAGAAATTTTAAAATATATGCTAGGTTATTCTTTTTTAAGGTAGACAATACAAATACATCTTAATAATTCGAATGTCCCAAGCAAATCTGCTTCCTACCTCCATTCTTTAATTCCATAGTGACCCCTTCCCAAAGGCAGCCACTGTTACAAGCCACTTACTTATGTATTCCTCCAAAAAGAGATGCACAAAAATAAATGTGTGTGTGTGTGTGTGTGTGTGTGTGTGTGTGTGTGTGTGTGTGATGCTCCATCCACTATTCTAAAAGCTCTGTTTTGGAAAACTCTTTATATCATTACTTATTTATAATTAATAGCTACACAGTATTTATGATATACTGTATAACTTTTTTTCCTATGTATTTCCAATGTATCTTACAGGATACTTCTCTGTAAGTATGTATTGTGTGTACTGTGTAGTATAATACTAGGGTAAAGTAGCACATACTACACTGTGCATAAAATTTCTATTATTCATGTAACCTTGCATCCATCTAATCTGACACCACTGTCATTATCCCCACCCTGATAGAATGGAAAACCTGATAGGAGCAGGCACTTTGCCTGATCGTACCGGTAATCTATAACACTTAGAAACCCGACTTGTAGGTGCTCAATAAATATTATATTAATAAGTGGATAAACTGTAGCAAAATATTTGTTTAATTATTCTTCTAAGAAACTTAAGATACTTTTAAAACAACTAAAGAAAATTCCTATATTTTACTTCCATAATGCCAGCAATGTATCTCCACTATAGACAGTTTAAAAAGTTAGAAAAATAGCAAAGTTAACAATTAGTCTGGATACTCAGAGGTTAATATGGCTAACATGTTTGTACCTTTACTTTAACCTTTTCCTTACATATGTTTTAATGTACTTGTAATTTTATTTTTCTCCTGGTTTTTTATCCTTTTTTTCCAATACATTTTAAGTATATTTTTCCATAAAAACTTCATAGGTATCTCTTTAAATGATTATTATGTAATAGAGTTAAAATTTTTATTAGTTTTTATTCATATCTTTAAAAACTTATTTTATTGTAGTACATGCAGTTTACAATCATCTTGGGAGAAGAAACGTGTATATTCTACAGCTTGATTTTTTTTAATCCCCTTTCTCTGTTTCCTCCCTGCCTCTTCCTCTAATTCTCTTACCCTATTTTTCATTCTTGTTGATATTATTAATAGTTATTAATAGTATATCTTGATAATATTAATGTCATGTTATGGCATATAATGATTACATTCACTGAGATTATTGGGTTCCTCTGCCATGGCATATCTTTATTCTGTTTATTTTTCTTCTCTTCCCTTCCTCCTCATCCCTCATCTTTGTTCCCTTGGACCCCTTCCTTCCCTATTGCAAGAGAACTATCCCCTTGCCACCTTCTATCAATCTTTTATTGTCCTCTTTATCTGTACTTGGCCTCGCTTTTCTTTTTTCCTAAGTACTTAACCTTTATCTTTTTGCCTTGGCCAATATATACTCCTGATTGACACAAGAACAATGTCAGGAAGAAGTGAGTGACTTACTATTTCATATTGTTAATGCTCTTGACAGGCAAATAGGACCACGCCACAGGAAAAGTCATTTCCATATTCCTTTTTCTCCCACCCTCTCTTGTATACTACAGGGAAGCCTGGACTAGCCAGACCACAGTGTTCCCCATGGTGTAGAGAAGACCGTTGATCCTCAGCAGCAAAACATGAAGGTTCTGCTGATGCAGGGCATGCACAGGAAAAAAGGAAGTAAAATAGCAGCTTATTCTTTCTGTCTTGGAAGAGGTGAGACACAGAAGGGAAAGGATGCCAAGAATGAAAAAAGTGGGCCTGTGATGGGATTTGTTGTGGTGGAACAAGATAATTCATCAGCAAAGCATGAGCGTGATCTCCAAGGTTGGGGCTGAACAGAGTCCATAACTGCTTAGAGATACTAAGCCATTGGAAGCTAATGCAAGTCCTACCCGGCTAAGCAACACTCAGGCCTTTGCCTAGCCAAGAGATGCAGTTGAGCTAAACAAAACGTAGTGACAGCCTGCATCTGTGGATGCCAGAAAAATGCAAAGCATCTTTGGGCTTATTTCAATGACCAGAAGAAAAAGCCAGCACCATACTCGAGAGCATCTCTTTTTTTCTGCTATCTTAGGACATGTAAGATACCCCATATAACCAGATAGAGAAGCAGAGAATGTGGAACTATGTGGCAGATTTAACTGTTATCCAAGAAGACTGAAAAACATCTAAGTTTTCAACATAAATTAAGCTTTAAGTCATATCAGATGATGAGTTAATTCCACCACCCCACCTCTCACCATCAGTGGTGTAAGACTAGAGAAATGAGAGGTTAAATAAAGCAATTACAGTTTTTTTGCACATAGGAGTTATAGTGTGAATTAAACTTTGTGATCCCTAATGAATGTAGTACTCCACTGAGTGACTAAACCATGACGAATTTACTCTGCTCCCTATGATTGAAATTTAAGTTTTCCCAATTTTGCACTATTAGAAATGTTATATGGACATCTTTGTGCCTTAAAACTTGAGCCCCAAAGAAGTAGTTCTTCAATAAAATTATCACTGGAAATATTTATGATCTACAGTTTCATGTCATACAGAAATATTTTGCTTTCTTGTAGTAGAAGATGAACTATTGATAGTATGGGTTCCTAAGAGCTATATTAAGAGATCACTTTCTCTGCATTAGAAATAAGCAAAATTTTTAAATGTTGAGAGAGAAGAAAAGGGAAGAGGGAAAAGAATATGGTGGAAGATGTGGGTCTAATGTTGAGAACTGGTCAAAGGATGTTTGAGAATGGAGATATTTGTAGTGGATTTTAAATTATGTTTCTGTGATGTATATCATGCCATTGCCTCAGTCTTTTATAAAGGCTTTTATTTATACATACACCTCAGAAATGGTATTATCTTGCCATTTTGTTGGTTAAGGGTGGCAGATATTAGTGTCAAGGTCAATGTGATGAGAAATCGGGACCACACAATTGACACGATCGGATGTCTGACAATGAGCCTTACAACCAGCGTTTCACTGTAAGCAGAAGCTGAGCACTGGAAGTGACTACAAGAGTTCAGTCCCTTTACCTACAGCTGAAAGTCAAAGTGTCCTAGAGGCCATGAAGATTTTCTAATCAGTAGAATGAGGAATTGAATCAGTCTTGTCTAGCTGGCAGAGTCTGACAAGTGAGATTATGTACATACACCTTTGCTGCCATCATCCAACAGAAAGAGCGGCTCCCTGATTTGTTCTGGAGGTTTCTTGCCCTCCAGCATCTCTGTGGCAGAACCCATACATCATCTTACTATCAGAGAGCAAAACCATGGCAGAGAGGAGAGACACTATATAAAAATGTATTTACAGTGCCTATTTTTATTTCTTTTAGGTAGCATAACTTACTAGGCCAATTGGTCCTTCCAAGACTTCTCTTTTCCCCTTATCCCTGTAGTATATCTGAGCTAATGCGACTCATTCTCATCAGCGAAGTAGTACACGTTTTATGAGGGTCTTGGATCTCCTTTAGGATCCCACCTTGAAATGGGTATCATAGATATTCAAACCTCAGCATATTTTCTGGACTCTGCCTCAGTCTAGAACCTTCCCTGTCAAGTTATTCTCTGTTGTAGCACTCAGCCTTTGTTTAGCAGAACAGTTCCAGTACATGTTCTCTGTCCTAGGCATCTGAGCCCTTCCTAGATGTCTTGCCTTGTCATTTAACATGTCCCTTTTATGGTGGCCTCCAATTGCCTGCCTGCTCTGCACCCTGGCATTTTTGGGCTTTTTGTTTCCTTTTATTTTCCCTTATCTCCTCTCAGTGTTGTTTAGGCTCTTTGCTCACCATCCTTGCTGCAGGAGGTTAAGCCTGCTTAGCCCATATCTGTGTTCATCATCAACACAGTATGCCGATTACTGACCTTACAACTCTCCTTGTAGTAAAAATGTCTTACGATGTAGCGCGCACATGTTTGAAAAGACAGACTTTTCTTGAAGCACCTTAAAAATCAAAAAGAAGGGCAGTCATCATCTCATATGATTAATAGAATCTGAACAGGGATGGCAAAGTAGCTGAAATACTGCCAAAGAAGGGATAGTACAGATTAGTCCCCCAAAAGCAGAAAACTTAATTTTAAAAGAAGACTAAAATTTATAAACTGCGGACAGTCCTCGAACAGAATTTCCAGAGCCAGAGTCAACTTCAAATTTCTTCACTCTTGCTGTAAGCATCAGCTCTACTTGGCAGTGCAGTCTGGGAGTTAAAAACCCTGCCCAGGGCAGCCTTATTCTTGCCAAAAAGCCTGGGGTTGAAAGTATCCTGATAGCCTGACTGCAAGCAATCCGAAGCCTGGCATAATTGTATAGCATGAGGCTCTTGGGAGAATGATGATAAACCCGACTGGCAGGCTGCCTTGCCTTTCTAGAGGGGAAGCATGGGGAGCAGAAAATGTGCGGAAGGGAGGTGAGAAGGGAAAGCACAGCGTCAGCCCTCCTTGCTGCTTTCACCTTCAGAAATCAGAGCTGAAGGATGGAACCTAGAGACTGAGCAGGGAAAAAACCTCCGACTATCCGCAAATCAGGTCTCCATAGGAAGCTTTGTTGGCTCCAGACTCCTCTGTTAAATTCAAAAGAGAATTTTTCAACCACTGAACTTCTTAATTCCTTTTTTCTTTTCTTCATTTCTAGTACCTTTATATGTTGTTGTACATTAGTGTTTCCCTTAATGTTTAATAATAAGATCCAAGTATGGATGCATGGATGTGATAATGTACAAGCGTATATACAGTATCTCATGCCATCGCTACAACCAGGGAGATAAATTGAACAGGGCATTATTTCATCCTATTCTACAGATGATAAAACAGAGGCCCAGGGACTCATATGCTCAAAGTTAAAACACTGTGAATGGTAGAACTGAAACACATGTTTTCTGACCCAAAACTATTGCATTTTCTATTGTTACATGTCCATTCATGCAGGCTTGGGGCTCAACTAGTAAGAATTTAATCACACAAGCTCATTCCTTGATATAGTTGTATGTGTCTTAGACTAGACTGTATGATAGATTTTCTTTCTGTAAGTAATACTGGCATAAAGCACTTGTGCAGGAAACATGTCAAATGCCTAATAGGATTAGGCATTCTGCTCAGCTCAGCTCAGATGATGCCTTTGCTCACTCTTTATCCCAAGAGAGATGTCCAAGGAAGCAAAAATTATAAAGTAATTTAATGGGCACTTTTAGATACATATGAATAAGAAGACACAGAGACACTGAGGATATAGTATCTAATCTGAATGAGAAACTGAGGAAGAAAGTGATACCAGAGCTCTGTCTTCAAGGAGGAGAGGAGCCTGTCAAATAAAGACAGAAAAAAGTTTCTTAGAAGATCACCCCGCACACAGGTAGCATGGGACAAGGGATGTCCAGTGGAGCTGTAGCATGGTGTGCATGACGAGGAAGGGAGTTTGTGTGAGCACCAGCTTGTAGGTCTTCATTGACCAAGCTAAAGAATTTATATCTTATTATATAGGTAGGAGGATTTCAAAGAGATAAGTTGATATTTCGAGGAACATTCAATAAAATGGGTACTTGGATAACAAACTTCTGGAATTCGATGTGACTTGTTTGAAAATGAATTTTCATACATTTGGAGCAATGGTTCTAAACTGTGGGTATGCACCAGAACCAGAGTATGCCTAGATGACTTGTGAGGAAATAGATTGTTGGATCTCATGTCAGAGTTACTCAGTGAGCAGGGCTGGGGCAGGCCGGAGAATCTGCATATCTGACAAGTCCCTGGTGATGCTTGTTCAAACTCTCATTTTGAGAAATGCTCTCTACAGCTTCTGAAACGAGTCTGCCTGATGAGGACGTAGAATAAAGAGCTATAAGCTAACAATGCAGCAAAATTGGAACAAGAGGTATTTATTCAAGGCATTTGGAATACAATAGAGTTTTGGAGTTTCAAAAAAATCTGGACAAATGATTGAATCATTAAAAATAGATGTTATGTGCAAAGCACCATGCATACATAAATACACTACAAAAGAAGCTAACTTGTCATGAGTTGTCACTCTTAGAAATTCATGATAATGTGCTAAGGAAGAACAGGACACATATATGGACCTTCTTTGGTTTACCTGTAAGAGGCTGTGTGTGTGTGTGTGTGTTTCACCCCAGAAAGACAGAGCCATACCTGAGATAGAAGTTGTCATAAATTCTAAGATCTTCACCAAAATTATTCTGTTTATTAATGCAACTTTGATGGGAGAGAGGAAGTAAGTATTCAGAAGTCACAGACCATCTTATCATGTGACCGAATTGTTTTATGACTAAGAATCATCTGGCATTTAATCAGGTGGAAATAGAGAAAAAAACAAAACAAAACAAAACAAAAAAGACCTGAGTAATAAGAGGAAAAGCAGCAAGAGTAGGGAACTGGCTCAAGACGCTGCAGGGCTTTTTGTTTTTTAAAACAGACATCTTTAGCATTCTTTCCACCCCAGTGGAAGGCTGTAGTATCCTTTGTCTCAGTTGCACACAGCCTCTGAATGTGACAGCAGTGAATTTTAGACAGACCTTCCAATATCAAGTAGTGAGTCACTTTCTCTGACCTCCAGGCTGAGCGCCCATTCCAAAGGGAGTCTTGTTTCATGAAATATTGATAGAGAAGATTACACCAGAGCAATGCAAACAGAATGAATTATGCTACTTTGATGTGTTAAGCCAGCTTCCTGCCTTAAAGATTATGAGGCAAAAAATAGCCCTTAAAGAAATTCTTAAGAGGAATACTCACTTGATTGGCACCAGCACTTACATATGCACAGCAGATTTCAATCCTGTCTTCTGTAAGTGGTATTAACCCAGAACTCCTTGAAACAATATCCCAAAGCTCTGGAGTGGGCTGAGTGCTCTGTTTACAGTGAGTGGGTTGGCACCATTGTTCATCTCGATGGATACGGTCAGTTAATTTTCAATATGCCTTCCTCTGGCCACCATGTCTTCACTACACTCTTTGGAGCAGTGGTTTTCACCTGGTGTGACCTGGTACAGAGGTGGACTTAAATACATTGTAAGTATAAAGTCAAATTTTATCCAGGCATGGTGATGCACCCCTGTAACTTCAGCGCTTGGGAGGCTGAGACAGGAGACCACTATGAGATTGAGGCCACTCTGTAGTCTATACAGGGGTACAGTCTGTATAGACTACAGAGTGAGTGTAAGACTGGCTTGAACTAGCAGTGAGATCCTGTCTAAAAAATGAAAACCAAATTTTGACTGGCAAATAAAAATAATTTTGTGTATACCAAATTCTAATAATAACACAAGAGCAGCAGCAGAAACAATAACAAAGATTTACATACCCCTTATTAAGTGCCACATTTCTTCAAGAATTAACATGCATTAATTTATCTAACACTTATAGAAATCTAACAGATATGTTCTACTGTTTGTCCCTGTCTTAGCTGCTTTTCTTGTTGCTGAGATGAAATACCCAACACCCAAATCTAAAGGGGAAAAGTTTATTTGGCTCACAGAGGTTTGTAGAAGTTTCAGTTCATAATTGGCTGGATCCAAGGCAGGTGATATGGCAGAGGGGCATCATAGAGAAGAAACATTGAGGGCAGGAAGAAGGTAGCAAAGTAACTAGGTCCTTAACAGAGTTTTTCTGTCCTTTTTATCTTATCCAGACTATTTGTATTAATGTGGTGTTAAATCAATCAGAGGACTGATTTAGCAATCACCCACTCTTAATCCCAGCATTGCACCATGAATCAATCACACTTCTTGATCCAGTCATTTCTGGAAAAGGCCCACCTATGACTACATGAGGTTTTGGGGGACTTCTAGACACAAGCCATAACAGTTCCTTTCTCAAAGGAGAAAACTAAAGTACCATAGACAGGGTACCTTGCCTACCTTGCCTAGGGATTCAGGAATGTTAGATGGCAGAATTGAATTTCAAAATCTGTGCCCTGGAGGCCCTGTTAGGATAAATTAAATGCTCTTCCATTTCATGTTTGCTGTCAATTCCTGCCCATCCTTTGAGGTCCAGCTGAAGTGATCTCTTCTTTTCGGCTGTCAGTGCTCTTTTCCAACTGCTCCCCTGTAGAAAAAGCTGCTGCTCTATCTGTGCTCCAGAAGCACCTCACATATACCCTAATAAGGATGATTATTGCCCCACTGATGTTTGTTGATGCATTAATCATTTTGCTAGGTTGGGAGATTCATCAGTCTGTGACTTTCTTCTACCTGTGCTCTCCACCCTCCCCAAAGTCTAAAGGCCTGGAGATAATCTGTTATTTCCGTTGTTGAATTCAAATAGTGAAAGTTGTGATCTTTTATGTGTTATTCCTAGAGAGAAATTATGTCTTGTGTCAAATGTATTTTGAAAATGAATCATTTGAGTTTTGATTTCTATTTCATTCAACTATGCAAAAAATGAACTACACATGGAGGCATGTCCCAGCTACTTGGGAGGCTGAGGCAGGAAGATTGTAATTTGGAGGGCAACCTGGGCAACATGGAAAGACTGTGTCATAAGGAAAATATGGGGACTGGAGGTGTAGCTCAGGGGTAGAGCTTATCATGCTGAGGTACTAGGTTTGACCCCATTACAATAAAAGAAAATATGCAAAAAATGGTAAGATGATGCCTGAAGTATACTCGGACTTTGTGCTAAAGAGTTTCCACCTTATGACTCTTGGAGACTGACATGGAGGCCAATTAGTTACCAAGTACTATAATATCAGTGTAGTAGCTGTGGAACCAACTTGGCTTGAGAGGCAAGGAAGGTTTCCTTAATAACATCTAAATTGAAACATAAAAGACGAACAATGTTAGTCAGGTGAAGAGTGGACAGAATTTTATTTGGGGCTCTGATTTGTCTATAAAATGGCAACAATCTCATCCACTTTGCAGATCTTAACAGTCTTCCAAGACTCAAGACCGATATTTCTCCAAGTACTTTACCTGAGTCTTTTACCTGTCTGACTGTTTTGACTTCTATTCACTGAAACCAAATTGAACAATATTTTTAAAGTAAATGTGAACCTCAGGGATGTGCTCCATGTTGGAAACATTGGATTATCTCACTTAATTTTCAAAACAACTTCACAGTTAATCTTTCTTTTTTCTTATGAGAAAACTGAGGCTGATTTGAGTCTGCGTGGTTAATATCTCACAGTTAGTAAGATATAAGGTGGGAGTTGGATGTCAAATTTAGGTCTGGATAGATTTAATCTTCATAACAGATTTATTAAGTAGTTATTACCATTTCCATTTTAAAGATGGAAAAACTGAAGACCCCAAAATAATTAGCCCAAGGTCTCAAAACCCCTAAATATCAGTGTCTGGCTTCTAATTCTTATAGGTTTGACTCCAGTGATTGTATTTTGGCATGTTGGTTCTCAGTCAGAAAGTGTCCCTCTCAGCCTGACACATGTATCACCTCTGTAGCTGCTGTTCTGATAGGAGTTGCTGTTGTGGGTCTAGAGATTCCAGGCTGTTGCTAGCACGTGATGCCCTCTCCGTGAATCATCATTATCTGGGTACTTACTAGCAAAGCAGGCTCTCAAGCCTTAAGCTAGACCTCCTGGATCCAAATATACATTTCAGCCAGACCTTCTGATAATCCCACATGCATTCAAGTTGGCAAAGCACTTATCTAGAGATGAGATTGTGCCTTAAAATGGTTCTTGCAATTATAAACTGTAGGCTGTCATTGGCCTTCTGGGCTTAAAGCCCACAGACAGACCAGTTCTGAGACTTTAGTCTTTCAGGGAGTGTCCCAGAGCTCTGGACTGAGCTAGACTTTCTTACTGAATTCCAATAGGTCCTACAGACTGAGTCCATACTGGGATCTTTGAGCTACAGTCCAGTATATAAAACAGTCCTCTGGGACTGATATTATCTATAAACTGAATGTTTAGCTGGTGTGTTTTAAACTATAGATTGAAATAAAACACATTAGAGAATTATGTGATGATTTAAAACATCCTTGTAAGTAATGAAAAGCTAAATACAGTATTTTTCCAACATTACCATAAGACCTGGAAGAACCAAATAACGTTTTCCACAAAACCTTGCAAATTTGTGGCAGTTCCAGCATGATGTTATTCATGTGACTCCCTTGTCTGTGTTCCAGCCAATAAAAGTCATGGTAACATTTTTACTGCATTATAATGAGATGTGTCGTATTTATCTTTACAGTTGCCCATTCTTTCTCATTCATTTGTATTTTCATTCACTTATTCATGAACATATATTGAATGCTTTCCCTGTGGCAGGCATTACTCTACCATAAGAAAGTACAGTATTTATTGATCAATATAACAAAGACTCCAAAAGGAACACTTTAATGAGTTGGGAACTGGAAGATTTAACCTACTTTTAAAAGTATGGGTCCTATATCTCTTTTAGTTAGAAGAAATAGACTTCAAAAATAGTACTGTGCGTGGCTCAAACTGTTGGACATAGTATAAACACAAGAAGTGAAGTTGTGTTGGATACATCAGAGTCCTCAGACTCAGGTTGTTGTCTCTACTTTGATCAGATTTTCAAGCCCCTAATGTGAACCTTTTCCACTTGGGATGACGGTAGGGAGTGTAGGGAGTGTGTGTGTGAATAAAGGTGCGAGTGTGAGTGTGTGTGTGACAGAGACAGAAAGACACAGAGACAGAGACACAGAGATGAGAGAGAAATGGAGACAGATAGACAGACACACACATATATATCACATACAGAATATATGTGTGTGCTCATAGTCTGTATAAAAGCCAAGGATGTCTAAGTGGTTTGTTTTTATTTCTATTTCTTGTGGGAAAGACACTTACTTCTAGCTCTGAGTGCCAGAGCTGACAGCAGGCATTTAGCATTTACTTTTTTTTTTCTCCAAAGTTTAGTCTGCAAGGCTGAAAGTGCAGCTGTAACATTAAACAGTTTAAGTGTGCTATCTCTGTGCCAAATAGCATGACAAAAAGGCTTTTCTAGTACACATCAGGGAGGTGTGGGGTCCAGAAACTTCTCCTTTTTAAAAATTAGGTCATAACTAATTTAAGGCTTCACTATTTTGGTGACTGCAAGTTTTCCAAATTGACATGATCTATGTTTCTGAAAAGACAGTCTGCTCTAGGGATATTTATGTAGTCTGCCTATAAGATGCTTACCAAACAAGCAAAAAAATACGGAAATAGTGAATTGATATGTAACTTGAGTTGTGCAAAGTTTATTTTGGAGTGTGTGCGTGCGTGCATGTGTGTGTGTGTAATTTTGATTGTAGGCCTGTTTTCAGTATCTATATTTCATATTTCATAACTAAAAGGTGAATACAAGTCCCCATTTGTAGCAGCAGGATCCTGGGAGATAGAGAGAGAGATAGAGAGAGAGAGAGAGACAGAGAGACAGAAACACACAGACAGAGAAAGAGAGACATAGAGACAGAGAGAGAGAGAGAGAGAGAACTCATCCACTCATGGTCAGAAGACCAGCCACCCACTGAGCTCCCAAGGACTACAAAACCCTTTTTTTGACCTTCCAATGTCTCTTGTATTTTCTTTTTTTTTATTCTTGCAATAATTCAAAATAGGAGCTTTACTTTTCAAGCAAAGGAAATCTAGGTCATATCCTGTGTACATAAGCTGAGAGGTTCTCATTCTCATTTACTTCCCTATCACAGATTGTGTTACACCTTCACCATTTCTGTAAGTCACTCAATCATTTGACAAGCATTGCTAGGTTTGCATGTACCAAGCACCAAAGTGCTGAGGATGAAGCATGACTGAGCCACCATCTTTCTCTTTGAGAGACTCACAGTTTCACCAAAGAAACAGACACATAGACTGCAGCAGCATATGGCTAAAAGGATGTCTCTCCGAAAATATGGAGGAATGTGTGCAGAGGAAGGAGCAATCAGCTTTGTGGAAGAGGACTGAGGGTTCATTTGAGCTAAATGTCAGCAGATGAGTTTTAGTTTACTAGGACAAATCAAATACTTTTCTCATTAGGTGACACTCTACTATGGTAGAAATGATGACACATCAAAATGTATCATTCTTCTCTTAGGCAAACACCTGAGCCACCTATTCTCAAAATCCCTGATTGAGTGATTTTTCTCTCCAGAGAGGAATGAAAGTCTAGCAAATGAGTGGTCAAAAGGACAAACTTTGGACTTGAGAAGGTGGGAAACATGGCTTTATCTCTGATGGTTCTGTGACTTTAGGAAATTTCCTAAACTCTTCATTGTAACTAAAAGAAAAAAACATAAGCTGAGTTTTTATCAATTTGTCTTCATTTGGAAAGCTAGTAATGAACCTCTCTTGTGCCCTTTGCCACCAGGAAAACCTAGGAACAGTCGAGACAGTGGAGGAAACAGCTAGTAACTAAGGAGTCAGTGATAACAGTATAAGGGACAAGAGGCAATGAAATACAGAAGGAAGAAAATCTAAGTAATGCAAGGATGGTTTAATAGATAGGCTACCACCATGACAACTGGTGCTTGGCAAGAAGCCTTACAAAAATGTTTCTCAGAACTATTAGCCCAAAGGAAAATGGGGGCATCTGTATGTCCACAACTACTTTTCCTCACAGATGAGGCTCATAGCTTTAATTTCCTTGCATGTCTAGATCATGCACATCTAGAACTCTGGAGTTCCGGGTGGAGGTTTGCATAAGTATTCCTACGTCATGGTATCAGAGAAGCACTGGGGCAGAAAGCAGTAGGTGCGAGGAGGTCAGAAGTGAGGCACCATCAGGTTGTTTGTAAGTGAAGCTGGTCAAAGCCTGAAGACAATTACTCACTGCAGCAATATCTAGAGCAAAGAAAGGGCTCCAAAGGACTTGGAGTGTTGCCACATGTAGCGACATAATATACTCAGTCAGCTGTCCCAGCGACACCATTAAATAGGACCACTACTGGCTCCATTTTTCACAATGGAAAATGAGGTACAGAGAAGTTAAATAACCTAAGCGAGGTTGCACAACCAGTACAAGGCAATACTAGTTCCAAATCCAGGCAGGCTGATCCCACACTATTGTCTGTATTTTTCAACATGCGCACATCATCAATTTCTTTCTCCCTTTTTCTCCCCTTTCTTCCCTGTCAGGAAAATTACCTCGTGAATTTTAACACAAAGTCAGATAAAGCTGTTAGGTGCATCCAAAATTCACTGGGATATCATTTTAAATATTTATGAGTTACTTTATCTAAAGAACTTGGAAGACCAAAAGATTCTAGCAAGTTGGAAACAAAATATATTTAGGTAGCTCCAGGCTCCTTGTACATTTGAGGGTCTTTAGAGTTAAAAGAAAAATAAACTACATCTCAAGATATAAATCAAATGATGAGGAACATAGAGTTACAGATCTCTAGAGGAGATGAAAAACCAGATGATCCATGAGACTGCTCCCTGAGAAAAGACTTACTCCTCAATTCTCTTGTGTCTCTCTGTTCCTTCTCATATTCACAGGGAAATTTCGCTTATTTTAGAAGATTTTTCACATTTCCACTCCAAAATCTACCCATATAGTTGTCTTTCTGGAATGAACTGATCCCTGACATTTAGAATAAATTTTGACACTTGGCTATTTCTCTGACCTCTTTTCTATCACCACACCATGCTCCAGAAACAAGAGCATTTTTTTCCTGTTCTCCAAACACTCAAATTTATGTCAGCCTAAAGTCTTTATACTTACATTTCTCTTGCCTGGAAGTCTTTCTCTAATAACCACAAAAATGAGTTTGAGCATGTATAACTCAGCTCAGATATCATCATCTTGGCCTTCTCCCTGACTAGCTATCTGAAGTAGCATCCCAATTCATTCCCTACTCCATGCAAGTATATTGGTCTCTAGCTTAGAGTAGTCCCTGCGGTTGCTGGCTGATGCTTGGGTTCTGTATGAGGTCTTAGCTCAAGGACCAAGAGAAGTACGTCTTCTTTGCTTTATATAGTTTCTTATGTTATAGAATGCTATTATTTAATGGTTTATCATGCTATTATTATTATTTACATACTGCTAAATAATCAGCCTGAACACTACTTTTCTACTATTTTGTTCACCTTGTGACTTCCATCCACTCCACTTCACATTGCACTGGGTTACAACTGTGGATGAGCCAAACCCAACTCATGCCATTCCAGAGCATGCTGTAAACGCTGCTGGCCACACCTTCAAGTTAGTTGGATGCCTGACACATTCTACCTCTGTTTGCCCCTCTTTTATTGAGGTGCAAGCTCTGAGAGTCAGGGATTTTGTCTGGAGAGTTACCACTATCTCCACAGAACCCAGAGCATTGCAGACACATGATTTCTTGGATTAGACACTGAGAAATTAAATCATTTCATGCTAAGGGCTGAAAAGGCAGTTTGTGCCACTGGCTGTCACACTGTGGGTGCCCAAAAACAAAGCGCAAGTCCAAAGTCTAACTCTGAGAAAAACTAAAATACAGTTATCTTTAATTTTTTCTCAGCAACTGACTTTTAGAATAAATACTATGGAAACAAATTAAATTAACAAATATTTATTTTTTTAAAAGAGCTCAAAATCCCAGAATATTTTTAGACAGCTTTGCTGGTATAAAATTCATGTATCATACAATTCACCCCCTTGCAATGTGCAATTTGGTGCTTTTTAAAAAAATTTTGATACGGTTTTAAACCATCATAACAATTAAATTTTAGAACATTTCCAATTCCCTTAAAAGAAACCAAAACTCACTAGTAGTCACTCACCATTCTCCCCTCTCTAGTCCTGGGAACTACTAATTTGTTTTCTGTCTTCATGGATTTGTTTATTTTGAGCATCTCACATAAAGGAGATAATGATAGATATATAAGGCTTTTTGTGACTGGCTTCTTTCATTCTGTGTAATGTCTTCACGGCCATCCATGCCAGTGTATATTTTGAGGGATGTTATGCCCTTTCTCTTTTTGTACTCTCCTACCTTCCCTCCAACACTCTCCCTATTACATTATATCACTGGTTACTCCACCATTTTCTTCTCACCACCAAGCAAGATCTTTTCATAGTAACCTTTGTTGACAGTGCAGTGACCTCTGGTCCTCATGATGATTTTCCTCTGTTGCTGTAAGATTCAGAAGCCCCCAACGACAATCAAAACTCCCAGGAGGTAAATGTGAATTGCATTCTATATCTGAAACTTTTGAGGTGCTGAAACATCAGGCGGAGAGAGCCAAGTGGAATATCTGTGGTGGGGGAAAGGCGTGATAAGTATTCCCAGGATGACACTTGTGTTTGTCCTAGCAGGACTCTTATCTCTGGGCAGTTGTGACTCACTAGCTGTAACTGACAACTGAAACAATTGTAAGTGGGAGAGAGAGAACCAGACACCCAGCCAGAGACTAAACAGCTGTGTTTTGATTATTTGCAAGGAATGTGTAAGCAAATCTGATAGTTTTTATAATTGGCATCTGCTGGCTTTTCCTTTACTACCTGGTCCGTGAAGCCAGGAAATAATTTGGTTGTTAATTATCGGTTATCACCTTAATCACAGTGGGAGCCCACCAATTTCTGATAGAAATAACTCCACTATTTTTCAGCAGCCTCCTGAGCAAGTACTGCTGCAAGAATTAATTTTTTTGGTTAAAAGCACTATTTACTTGGGGTGCTTTTCCATTTTTAGGATTCTGTATCTTAAGGACTCAGATGTTTGAGTTAGATAAAGCACAGTGAAGTACTGCATGTTATCAGAGGTATAAGCCAAAGGTTTTACAGAGGATCTGCCTAGATGCAACGTGTCAGGGCAGGTAATGACATCTAACCTGAGATCTGGAGGTTAAGTTGGAGTGCACAGGCTGGGGCAAGGACTGGGCTTCCAGGCAGAGGAAACAGCATGCAGAAGAACTCTGTAGGGACCAAAGGGAAGCCAAAGTATACTCAGGTATCTGGGCAGGAAGAGATGCCCTCAAGTCCACCGCTCTCCTTATGCTGAGATTCTTAGGTTAGCTCCCAAGGGTGGGCGGGAAAGTGGGGTCCTGAAGGAACTGCCCATGTTGAAGGACCTATTTTGGCCTACTAAAATAAGGGTCTGTGTACTCTGTTTTGGAAGACCAAGGTCATATGAAAGGTATATAATATATGAGAAGCCAGTGGAGCTGGGAGAGGTGACAGCAGGTAAGAATAATGAAGTCTAATTCAGAGCTTTGAAGTCTGACTCTCAGGACCCCAGGCAAACCATCTCTCACACTTCAGTTCTTTCTGTACCTAAAATCAATTCACCTTTCTGGTCAGCATCTACATTTTAAAAGCCTAAGAGATATGTTTTACAAATGGTGGAGTGGTGGCTTTCTTTTTTCAGTTGACTATATATTTGCTGAACACAGGTATGTTCACATTTGTCCGGTAAATTCTGGGTTAATTTAATTATTCTATGTTATGTTTAAAGTAGAATGCTAATTTACATGGTGTCTTAGACTGGTGTTGCTATAACAAAACACCTGAGCTTGGGAAACTGATGGAGAAAACAGCTTTATTTTGCTAATGGCTGTAAAGTATCTCAGAACTCCCTTGGCTGCATCTCAACATTACAGAGAAGTGGAAAGGAAATCAGGCACATACAGAGAGGCTACAGATCAAGAGACAAACAAGAGACAGAGAAAGGTCCTGGGTCACTCTTTTATAACAATCAACTCTCATAACAACTAATCAACAGTTACAAGACTTGATCTACTCCCTGACGTCAACATTAATTTCTCCACAAGGGTAATCATACTCCAGTAACCCTTCACCTTTTCAAAAGGTCCCACTACCTTTCAACACGTCACACTGGCTACCAACCCTCCACACATTGACTTTTGTGGGGAACAAAACATATCTAGATCATAGCACCTGAAATTACTAGATCAAGACAGTGGTCCAAAAACATCTAGTTTCTAATTTTAAAAATACCATTGCTAAGAAAGAAAGCATGAGAGACCTGAGCCAAAGGGTTAGGGTTGCTCTGCCAGGAAGGAAAAAGCAGCAACATGCCGGGCGACTCCTGTGGCCTGCAGAGCTTTGTCAGCGTACTCCCTAATTCCTCAGGAAGAGGAAGACGTGCAGGTGCAGACCGACTGAGTAAAAAACCCACTTTTTCCTTCTTCACATTAATCTGAAAGATTATAAGAGGGCCAGCATGGGTCTGATTCCACAGACCCTCCTGCTTAGGAGGAGCATAAAGTCAGCAGGGCATTTGGGTGGGGTGGGCAGGGAGTACCTCTGCCACTGGCAGTGGAAAGGAGTTGTGATGATTAAGTTTCTGTGTCAGATTGACTTTGCAAAGGAGAGAGCTGGTATAACGTGATTTCTGGGTGTGCCTGCAGGGCTGAGCACTTGATTCAGTGGACTGAGGAAAGAAGACTGCGCTTGCCATGTGGGGAGGCATCAGTCACTCCACTGAGGCCGAAGTAGAGCACCAAGCTGGAAAACAGGCCTCTATCTCACGGAGCTAGGACATCCAACTTCCGACTTTGGACACCTGGGCCTCTCGCTATTGGCCCTTCACACTCCAGGAATTACCCTAGAAACCCCTTGATCCTCGTGTCTTTGGCCTTGGACTGGGAATAATGACTGCTGGTTCCATAGGACTTGGACTCATATGAAGGGCTTTGCAGGTTCTCTCCAGCTTTCAGGCAGTACATCATTGGACCTTTCGTCTGTATCATCATATGAATCAATTCCCATAAATTTCCTCTTAAATATCTATTTAAAATTGTCTCAACCTATAATGGAGTTACATCTCAATGAACATATTTTAAGTTGAAAATATGTAAAAAATGAACTTAATACAGCTAACTTACCAAACATCATAGCTTAGCTAGTCTATCTTAATTATGCTCAAAACATTTACATTGCCCCATGATTGGGAAAATTACCTAATACAAGTCTATTTTATAATAAAGTATTGAATATCTCATGTGATTTATTGCACATGACACTGAAAGTGAAAAACTGGTTGTATGTATATCTTTTGCTCTGTTGTAAAGCTGAAAAAAATCCAGTGTTGAACCATCACAAGCTACAAGTGAGGGACTGTCTGTATCAGTTCTATTTCTCTGGAGAATCTTGATTAATAAAAGGGCTTAGAGACCAGCCTGTTTTTGCAGTCAAGAATTTTTCATAGGGCAATTAAAGCCTGTGCCTGATAGCGCACCAGCTGAAGAAAATGATTCTTTCAGTCCTGGAGCTTTTCACCAGGTACCATCAATGAAAAAAACCTGATAGTCTCTTTTATGAGGCAAAAAGGAAAGTGAAAAATAAATAGTTTCATACAGTATTTATGTAGACCATGGAATTTGAGAACTAAAAGGAATATTGGAAAGCATCTAATTTAAATATCTCTTTTTGCAATGAAGGTCTTGTGATGCAGAAATAACTTACCTAATATAGTTTGTCAGTCATAGAACTGAGAATTACATTTAGGTCTACAAATTCCTAATCTAATGGTCTTCCTATTGACCTTAATCTAAGTTTTAAAAATACTATTTCTTTAAATTGTTTCCTTTATAAAACATGTCAACGTGCAATATGCAATGTGCTATCTTAGTAAACTTCTAGGCACTATTTTATTTGTAGATAGAACCCTTGTAGATTTGCCCAATCCAGTTAGGAAGACTGAGCATTCACTGTCAGAAAGCAGGCAGAATAGCTGGAGAGAAGCACGGGTTGAAGATCTTGGCTCTTGTTAAATACAAGTGGCCCTAGTGTGTTTAAAGAGGCTGCACCAGTGAGGCCGACCTTTTCAGAGCTTTCAGGGATGCAAACAAATGGCTGCAGCACCATGCCTGGGTTCACCACCACTGGGCTGCACTGTTAAGGCAAGAAAAGGGCAGGAGACTTAAACAAAACTCTGAGATAAATACTTTCTACCAGGTCTGTGATTTTAGATGTTATTTAACCTATCTGTATCTCATGTTAACACTTTAAAGATATAAGTAATTAGATTATTGGTCTTCTCTAGAAGTGGTCTTTAAAATCTGCACTCTGAATCCCAGCCCTAGTACCTTGTAAATACACCTGTATTTGTTGACTAAATGACTGAGTGGAAGATGCTAAAAAGCCCTGCATTGTGGCCAGAAAGGCCTAATAGATAGGGGAATTGTGGCTGTTGAGAAGAAAGGAAACCAACAAAGGGGCACGTGACTCCCTTCGTTTGGGGTGCTGTTTTACAGGGGACTGTGCTTCTTATTTTCAGTTTAAAAGGATAAAGGATAAGAAGAGTGGGGGGACTAGACAAAATAATAACAAAGTCAAGACAATATATTAAAAAGCTAAAATGGTAAAAAAACATTCTGCTAAATGCTATAATAACATTTATTTTCAAGGGCCAGACAAATCTTTCTTAGAATGAGGTCCCTCAAACCTGCTTCCTGTCACCTGCCTAGCCAGCGTGGCTGAGCAGGAGTCCTAGGGAAGAAATATTTTGAGGGAACACTGAAAGTGGAGAGCAACTTGGAGGTGGCCTTTGGATGTCGGCCTCAGCTGGGGAGCTAAGGGCAGAGTGCTCTGGGTCCTCCTGGGGCGGCTGTGGGAGAGACAAGCTGAGCTACCTGCAGGGAAGCTCAATTCCAGAGGACCCCTCCTCCTCCTACTACTCGTTTTCCCTCTCACCTGTACCCTACTCAGCTCCCATGGCTAAATTAGCTACTCATAACCCTGAACATACCTAGTCCTGTCCCTTGACATTTTCCCAGATGCCGCCTCAGACTTCCTGCAGATGTTTCATGAGGAATGAACATGTAGAAGCCTTAGAAACTGCTGATTCATCAAAGTTGTATCTCATACTCTAATTTTTTATTACTGAGCAGAATAAAAAGGATATAAATTATAAACTTCAGCTATGAAGCTGGGAAAGTTGATTTTGGAAGGAATATTACACAATGGATGACCTTTAAAGGCAGCCCAAGCTGAAAGGGACATAAATGTGTTACAGCCAGAGAATAAAGGCCAACATGGTAGCATAGTTTGTGGTATGTATAAACCACAACTGAGCACAACAAAAAGACAAAGTTGGGAATTTTAGTGGACAGTGGTGACTGTAGTTTTTGTCTGTCTAACAAGGGTTTTCTCACCCTTGTCTTCTGCTTTTTTTTTGGTGAATTCTTCCCCACTCCACATAATCAAAGTAAGAAAAGCTATTAATCCAGCTAGAACCCCTTCCTACCTCATGTTCCTCACACCCACAGATGGCCCACATTGGGCAAATTCAGTGGTTCAAAGATGGCACTACACTAACGCAGGTTAGAGTTTTCCTTAGACTAGATCTGTGGGAACCAGCAGAAAAGGCTGCTAGGAAAACATGAAAAACAATAAACACAAATAAGAGAGTAAAGTAGAGGAAAGGAGAGACGGAGATAGACAGACAGACAGAGGAAGAGACTTGATATGTCATTGGTGCAGCTTCTTGATTCAGCTATGTTAAATCTATTTCTTGATTTCGCAGTTGAGTCAACACATTTTCTTTTCCTTTATCTAAGGTAGACAGTTAGTTTCTGTCACTTATGACCAAATAATTTCTCATGAATTTAATTGTAAAGATGGGCTACAGGACAAATGGAGCAAGAATGAACAATGTAAGAAACCAAGCATCACAAATGCTTGGCATACACAGAGGTTGTACTAGTCACTTTCCTGTTGCTGGACACAATACTTGACAACTGCAGCTTGAAAGAGGAGAGATTAATTTGACTGATAGTTTTCAGAGGATTCAGCCCATGGTTGGCTGGCTCCAAGAGAGAAATGGCATGGCAGAGGAAAGGTGTTCAACCTATGGCAGCCAGGAAGCAGCAAGGGAAGAGAGAAGTCAAGGCAAGAGTATACCCTTCCAGGCCTCACCCCAGAGGCACACCTCCAACCAGGCCTCGCCACCTAACAGCAAGTCAGCTATTATCATGAACCTACTGATGCGTACAGTACCCGCATAACCTAACCACATTTCAGAAACAGGAGCATTGGGGAGATATTTTAGTTCTTAACCATAATAGAAGTTCCTCTTACTATAATCCAGAGGTGTTTCACCAAGGGAACGCCACTTTTTCAGCCAGAAACAAGCTTCTAAAACCCAAGACAATAAGGATGAAATTAACAGTATAAATCTTTAAATCCAATCCAACTTTTGTCTGATTCTTCAAATAGCTAAATTTATCTACAACTATCTGTATTACATGCAAATGATATAATCATATAATACTGTTTTCACCTTTCACACTAAAAATCATCCAGCAAAAACACCCAGGGCTGGTGAGGGTACATCCATTGGCAAAGTGCAGATAGTGCACTGCTTAAGGTGCATTGACTCAGGCTTTCTAAAGGGGCATTTTTGTGCTATTTACCAAAAACCTGAAAATGTACACATTCTATTTTTGACTCTGCAGTCATGCTGCTACAGGTCCAGTATAAATTCCCATAGGCCTGGGAGGGTATCTGGGGAATAAATTTCCAATTTTCCATTTGTTTCACTTCTTTGTCTCTATTGTGCAGAAAAGTTCTGACTTAATAAATATTTTTGAGTGAATATTTCTTTTTTTATTTTGAAAGTAGTAAAATACAACAAAACAAGACAGAATAAAGCCAACTGAGACCATGTAGTGAAATTGGTACAGAATTTCACAGCAGGTTACTGGGATAACAGTAATAAGTATCACAGTATATTTAGTTATCTTTACAATAGTTGTTCTTTCAATCACATATATCAAAATAAAATGAAAAAGAACATTATAGAATCTATCAAAACAGAATATTGATTTGAGCAATACCATTAATCAGAATAAAGCAAAATAGTAATAAAAATATTTGCCTTCAAAACGATGGTAGAAGGAACTCCCCCTTATTTGCTATGGTCAACTTCCCAAGAGATGCTCAGATTTCTGGTTCCCATTTGCTAATGGGGGGCAGGGGAAGGGAGTAGGGGAAGTGGGATGATTGACTCTAGGCTGGGCACCAATAGGCTCACTATTGCTTAGCAGGAAGGCAGGCTGCTTGCTTGGTTTCCCAGTGTCCTAAGTTCCAACATGGCGTGGATCTCAGCAGACGTTGGTGGTTCTCTGAATGAATATTTCTAAAAATTGACTTGAAAAGTTAGAAAACCATACTGTATTTCCTTTTTCTTGTGTTACAGCTATAAGACACTACAAAGATTAATGCTTTACACAGTTTAACTCAGAATTATGTATGCAGGTTAATAAAATTTAGACAAGTAGATTGTTAGAAGTTTTGAACTTGAAAATAACATTTCTGACATGTTTCCTGTTATTTGTATATTCACATTTATCAGGAAGAAAATTAAACCTATATTTTATAGACATTTCTGGAAGCATTTTGTATATTACATCAGATTAGTAGATTTTATAGAGATAGTGCCCTTGCTGGTAATTAAGAGTACCTGATCCAGCCTCTTGTGTGGGTGCCTGATAAGTCAATAGAGAGCACACAGCTAGCTCACTCTACATGCTTATTTCAAGAGAGCCGCCGATATTTTATAGAACACAGAGGATCTGATTTTAGGTGTTATGGATCCATAAGCCTTTTAGTTAAAAGAAATATACCTTTAATGCAGGCTTTTAGATGGCCTAACTCCAATTCCTGGCAGAACTCTCTATTAATGTTGAATGCTTACATTTATTCAATTTCAGTGTGGGCACAGAAAGTGATATTAGGTTTCTAATTAAGGATTCTACTATGGTTCTATTTATACAGTGAGCTCCTGATTGGTTTCAGGGGCCGTTTTTACCTTGAAGCTTTATGCTCTTAATATTTTTTCCACTTTCCAGATAGCTCTTATATTAGTTGTAACCATATAGTCTATATTTTTGTTTAACAATTGATAAGGTTAAAGTCATTCACTTAACTTCCAAAAGCAAGTTTCTGTGGGCATGGAGGTAGCTGCAGTCTCTGTTGGGGTAATCTAACTAAACTATTTGTGGATTGGAAGTCCAAATTCAGATGATTCCTAGTACTTTAACAAGGTTGCCTGTTACTTCGGGGGCGGGGAAGGGGGAAAATCTTTCAATAAGGGGGAGAAAGGATTGACAAAAATGGTCCTCTTAAAGGGAAATCATTACCTGATACCACTGCAGAAAAGCAACTGTATGCAATTTTTGCAGTGACTAAATTCCCAAAGTGAAAGACCACAAACCTCTTACAAAACTGTGAAGAGTGAACAACTTGCACGCCGCTTCCTCCACCCTTTGAATGTGCTATGTGTCACAGATACATTTTAAAAGACTGTGGTATAGAAGGAATTTCAATGTGGTGGCAAAAGATTAATTCAGTTTCAAAGAAAGCAAGTTAGCAACAATTCTTTACTCACATAAATATTCTTTGCCATCTTTCTTTCAAAATGTTAAGCGAAACAGAGTTAAACTCATTCCTTTCTGATTGACTCCAGAGTAAACTGGTGGAATCTTCTTTGAGATACTTCAGCAAGAAAAGCAAACTGATTCTGCTATCTGTTAAGTGACTAGATCTGAGGGATCCAGGGCTGTCACGTTTGCTATACATTCAATGATAGCACTACAGGGGCATTAAGAAATTAGTCTATCGATTAAAAATGAAATGAAGCAGTAGACTTCCATCAGATCTGGAGTGCATTCTTGGATCTGCAGGCTTATAGAGCCAATTTTGTGAATCTTGTTCAGTTTGTTTATTCTATGAAGTACCTGCTCTGCCAAGTTCCTTGCTTACACTAGAAATCTTGCTGTATTGTTTTGGTACAAACAATTCTCTCTCTTTCCTCAGTACAAAGATCAACACTTGTTTGAAGTCTGTTACTTTCTATATCTGTCAGAGACCACCTGCAATATTAGGGTTTTTTTTTTTGCCTTATCCAGTATTGGTTCCTTCATTCTTTAAACAGCTGCAAATTCAGACTTAGCCTCACACAGGCCTAAATTCTTGCCCTTGTAGGAAACAGTATATCAGGAGCAAGTAGCACAGATGCCCTTGGCTCTGGCGCCAGGCAATTCATGAGCAGTGGTCCTGTGTCTATCTTTAGTGCCTCATTTCCTGTATTCTAGACTCCTCACCTGTTCATAAAAGGAAACTGCTTCCCATTGGTGGTGTTCTTGGCCAGCTAAGCTCCTAGAATATTTGATCCATGTTTGATCTGTGTATAGCTGGACATCTTGAATTTGCTTATCAACTTTCTTTGCATTTATTTGTACATACTTTGTATGTTGTATTCATTTTTAAAAACTAATATAGTTTTTATCTTATTAAAATTTGTAATATCTACATTGATTTAATTGCTTTATCTTATGACAACTGGGGTGACTATTTTCTAATGTTTTTCTGTATGTAGAATGATTATCCTAAAGTACTGACATGGTTTTAATAGAGTATGAATGTTTTTGGTGTCAGTAAATATTTTCTGGAGTGTGACTTTTAGTAACTGTGTCATATACATATAATTTAACTTTCAGTGGTTAGTATGTATATTATTCACACATTTTTGTTGTTATAAATAATGTTATATAAATTATCCTTATAAAATTATGCTAGCATTTCAGATCATTTGCTTATGATACACTTGAATTTGGTATTATTGAGTAAAATAGCATAAGTATTTTTAATACTGCTTATACTATATTGTCAAATCATTTATACTTCAAGGAACACTGAATAAAATTGCTTCTTTCATTGAAATCTTATCAGAATTGCTATTTTGATACTTTCATACACTTAAACAGTATCTTATCCATGTTTCAATTTCTTACCTTCTTGATTGCATTGTAAAATTTTTCTCTTTCTTTCTTTCTTTCTTTCTTTCTTCCTTCCTTCCTTCCTTCCTTCCTTCCTTCCTTCCTTTCTTTCTTTCTTTCTTTTTTTGTGCCAGGAATCGAATTCACAACCTCACATTTAGCAAGCAGGCAATTACACTGCTGAGCTAAACCCCCGGCCTCTTAGTTATTTATTTTTATTTTAGTGGGAGTTATAGAGATTAAATCCAGAGCTTTATGCATGCCAACCCCTTACTTTACCACTGAGATACTCATTCCAACAGCAAGGCTAATTTTTAAAAATATTTATTTAGTAGACATTTACAATTCCTCTTTGTGAATTGTTTAATTGTGCTCTATGATGGTTTTATATTTTTACTCTCAATTCAGTGCTTAACGTATTAAGAATATTTTGTCTTCAGTAGCCATTTTTGCTGTGTACTTTTTTAGTTTGTCATATTTTATGATAATCTAATATGGTGACATTTTAAATTTTGTATGATTTTTGTTACTCTTCTTTTACGGCTTTTGCACTTGGGTAGTTGTTCCTTGCTTAGATGTCAGATAAACATTCACTTACATTTTCCAGTTATTTAATATATTTAGATTTTGGTGAATAATAGATCTAAGTTTTAAAATAAAGTAGCTAGTTTTTCTAACAACTTTCATGACGTATCATTTTTTGACATTGATCTTTAGTGTATCCTCTTTTCATATAGTATGCATGTTTCGCTCTCTTTCTAGTCTGTTTTCCATTCCATCAGTTCCTCTATCTCTATATATGCCAGAGGCATAGAATTCTAATTATTATAGCTTTAAAGTAATTTTTAAAGAGAACATTTAATTGTGGAAAATGTGAATCACATATAATTAGTTATGCAAATCCAAAAGCCATTGTTCAACTTCAGTAATTGTCACCTCATGGTAAGTCTATCTTGTCTCCTATCAGTCCCTTTCACCCTTACACTTTTCAGTATTTTTTGAAATGAATATCAGATATTATAAAATTATGTGCAATATTTACAATTTAAAATATATATTATGTATTATATATATTTAAAATTTATATATTAAATATGTATAATATTTTATTAAGTGTCTGAAGGATAAACACTTAAAAAGCAACTACATGAAGCTGTTTACCATGATGATCCCTATCACCATAATAATTAATTAATCAACAAATAGACACACTTTTACTATATTATAGATTATTGTGATTTTTTAATATTGACATCTAATAAATGTCCAATATGCCAATTGCCTAATAATATAAATATTTTATTTGCTTATTTTATTCTTTGTCTTTTGAATCAGAATCTAAAGTCCACCTTTTGCAATTAAGTAATATCTGTTAAATCTTTTGTAATCTCTAGAATTTTCTCTCTTCCTTTTTTCTTCTTTCAAATTAATTTGCTAATGAAATTCTTTCATTTCTGTTGTAATATTTGTCAAACACATACCAGACTTCTGAGTTCTCAGTAAACCTAAGGTTTTTTTCTTTTTGCTGTAAAACTTTGAAAAGAATAATTGCTCTTTTAAGATTGTGAGAATTAATGAACTAAAGCATTTGTATCAGATAGTGTAATTGCAAGCAGTTAATTACACTTAAAATTATGACTTATAAATGTAATCCTAATTATAAGGTCGTTTGAAAGATAAATCTTGAAAACTGTATCTTTATTTCTTAATTGTTGAGTAAGAATTAAAGACTTTTTTACTTGGGTTTATTATTTTGTTCATATTTTGTTGGCCAGTTTTTTATTTCAAGTTATTCAGTAAATCACCAATCTCATTAAGATTTCCAAAAATTTTAATACAGCATTTTAATTTAAAAATGCCTTCAAATCTGTCATCAAATACATCTTTCTTCTCCCATCCCTTTCTTGCTTTCTCTTTCTTTCCTTCCTATTCTTCCTTTCATTCTTTTTTCTTCCTTCCTTCTTTCTTTTATCTCCCCTCCCCTCTCTTTTTCTCTTTTTTCTTTTTTATTTTACAAACAAAACAAAAGATATAAATGATACAAATTTCAAAAAATAGTAGAAAATTAACATGAGTTGATATATTGCATATTGTTATAAGTAATTGTTCAGCTTACAAGATTTAGGCATAAAAAATGATCAAACAAAAAATGAGAGCACAAACTGTTCTGATGAACTTACAGAGATTAGTGGTATAGTTATCTATCTTGTATACATATATATTATACACATACATATACAAATATGTATATATATAATCTTTCCCTTTCTTTTCTCCTTTCCCCATCTCAGTTGTTCTTTCCTTTTGAGCACTTTTTTTTCTTTACACAGTATCTGTTGCACATTTTGGGTTTTATTACTCTTTCAGGTTTTGTTATACTAGGGAAACAATATGATATTTAAACATACGAATTTATTTCCCTTATGAGTAAGGTCTCAAGTTGCATACATTTACCTATAAAAGCTTCAACTTTATCTTTTCATATAGTAATTCTCCACTATATAAAATACCACATTTTTTTATCCATTCTTTGGTTGATGGGAATTTAGGTTGTCTCCAAGATTTAGCTATTACAAATTGTGCTGCTATAAACATACATGCACATATATTGCTGTGGCATGATGTTTTCAATTCTTCTGGGAAAACACCCAGAAGGGGAATAGCTGGATTGAAGGGGACTGCCGATCCTAATTTTTTGAGGAATCTCCACTTTGCTTTCCACAGTGATTGTCCCAGTCTACACACCCACCAACAGTAGAGAACTATTCCTTTTTCCCTACAGCCCAGCCAACATTTGTTATTGGTTGATTTCTTAATGGCAGCCATTCTTTCTGAAGTGAGATGGAATCACAATGTTGTTTTAAGTTGTATTTCTCAAATGACCACTGATGTTGAACATTTCTTTATGTATTTATTTGTCATTTGTATTTTTTCATCAGAGATGAATGTGTTCATCTCAGATGCCCATATTTGGATTGGGTCTTTGAATCTGGTGGACTTGATGTTTTCCAGTTCTTTACAGGTTCTAGATACAAATCCTTTATCTAAGGGACAGTTGGCTAAAATTCTTTCCCATTCTTCAGGTTTTCTTTTCACTCTGTTGGTGATTTCTTTTGATGTACAAAAACTTTTTAATAAGATGAGATCCCAGTTGTTGATTCTTTGAAGTATTTCTCATGTAGTTTGCATTTTATTTATGAACTCTTTTCCTCTCCCTGTCTTCAAGATTTCCACCTACCTTGTCTTCCAGTAGATTTAGTGTTTCTATTTTAATCTTTGATCCATTTTAACTTTGAACTAAAGTTTAGTTAAAAGTCAAAATGGTGACAGACATGGGTCTAGTTTCAATCTTTGGCGTGTGAAAAACCAATTTTTCTAGTACTATTTAGGCTATCTTTCTTCAGGTGAATGTGTTTGGCCCCTTTGTCAAAGATAAGGTGGATGAGTGTCTTTACAGTTGTGTCTGTATCTTCTAATCTGTTCTGTCTGGTTTTATTTTTGACCTCAGGTCTGGTTTTTTGCCAGTGCAAAATTTTATCATAGTAGCTTTGTAGTATAATTTTGAGTCAGGGATTGTAATGCTTCTTACCTTGCCTAGGATTGGTTTTGCTCTTCTAGGTCTCTTTTGTTTCCAAATGAATTTTAGGACTTTTTCTCCAGATTTGTAAGGTATGTTATTGACACTTTGATCAGAATTGCATTAAATCTGTGTAACAGTTTTGGAAGTAGGGGCATTTCCACTATGTTGGTTCTTTATATCCAACAGCAAGGGATATCTTTCTATTTTCTGATATCCTCTTTATCCTCCTTTTTTAGAGAATTACAGTTTTCAGTGTATAGATCTTTTACAACCTTTGTTAGATTGATTCCTAAGTTTTTCATCATTTTGGATGCTACTGTGAAAGATGTCCTTTCCATAATTTCTCTCTCAGTGAGTTTATTGTTCATGTACAGGAATGTTATTGATTTTTGAGTGTTGAATTTGTATCCAGTTATGCTGCTGAATTTGCTCATTAACTCCAATAATCTTTCAATGGAGTTTTTGGGGTCTTCTATGTAGCGTATCATTTCATCTCCAAATAATGATAGTTTATCTTCTTTCTTTACTATTTTTATTCCTTTCATTTCTCTCTTGTCTAATTCGTTGGGATAACATTTCCAGAACTATATTGAATAGCAGTGGTGATAATAGACATCCTTACCTTGTTCTTGATTTTAGAGTGAAAGCTTTATGCTTTTGTACATTTATTGTGATATTAGCCAATAGTTTGTCATAGATGGTTTTCATCAAATTGAAGTAGAGACCATTTATTCTGATTTTCTGTAGAGTTTTTTTTTATCATGAACAAATGTTGACTTTATCAAAAGCCTTTTCTGCATCTATTGAGATGATCGTGTGATTTTTATTTTTGGCTTTGTTGATGTATTACATCATGGTGGTGTATTACATGATGGTGTATCACATTTATTGATTCACATATGTTGAACTATCCCTGCATTCCTGGGATGAATCCCATTTGGTCATGATGTATAATCTTTTTGATGGTTTGCTGCATTCTATTTGCTAGTATTTTATTGAGAATTTTGCATCAATTTTTATTAGGGAGTTTGGCTATAGTTCTTTTTGGTTGGGGCTTTCTCTGATTTTGGTATCAAAGTAATACTTGCCTCCAGGAATGAGTTAGGCAGAACTAGTTCCCCTTCAATTTCATTAAAGCATTTGAGAAATATTGACATTAAGTCTTCTCTAAATTTCTTGGAGGATTCAGCAATGAACCAATCAGGACCTGGGAGTTTAGGGCAGTAGGACTATTTCTAAGTGACAAGTTGGTATTATGAACATCATAATTAATTGGTATACTCCATTTCCCTTGTAAATTATGTGCAAGACAGGGCTACACACAGGCTTCAAAACCTGGTAAGGTTGTCACCAAATGAAGTTTGCTTTTTTGCTTTTTGGGATTTATTTTGACTGTCTACTGCCTGAATCATTTTGACAGAGACAGTTGTGTGTGTGTGTTGTGGATACTGGGACTGGTACACAAAAATGGACCCCAGAGTAAGTGTACTTTGGTGATGGCAATAGCCTAGAGCATGGGTTACAACCAACTCAGAGATAGGAGTTGTGATTGCTTTGCTTAACACAATGAAAACTACACCTTTACTAAGATTCCTGATTTATTCTTATGTCAAGTACATGCCAATGATTCTATTTATAACACTGGAATCTGTGCTAAGCCAAGTTCTCCAGACATTGAAAAATGTATTTCAGGTGCCTTTTTCTGCTGAATATCATTTTAGATCAATTTCTCCACCTGCACTTAAAACATTTTTTTTTTAGCAACTTGACAGAAGAGCAAATAATGATGTACTTCTGTCTATCAAGAGCATCACCCAACTGGGTTACAAATTCATGGAGATGCTTCCTATGTATTTGTTTTTCTAATTCCTCTTGCTGAAACAGTAAAATTGTTTGATTTGTTTTAATTGAATACTACAGAATGGGGAGTAAATGCACTATTGTTTCAAAGACCCACTTATTCCAATTTTTTTTTTTACTTTAAATTTTAGTCTTCAATTCAAGTATACAGGTCAAAAATATGCCAGCTCTATTGTTGAACATTTCTCTCTTCATATCCTATCTTATTAAGCACAAGGCTTACATTTCTCATGTTCCCTATTTTATGTATTAGTTCTCACCAAAAGTACGAAGCTTCAGAATCACTAAAACCCAAGTATGATCTCTAGGAAGGGGAAAAATTCCAGCCGAGTAGGCGATATTCAAAGTGTTTCTTCATCATTTGGGCTGCATAAAGCTGTATAGTTAACTTTATTTGCTTAGCTTTTCTTATTTTATTTCTTGGTACACAGTTTTTGAGAAAAGAAAGCAAGGAACAGTAGGGAAAAAATAAACCGATGGAAATGAGGAGGCGTAATAAGTGAAGGAAAGGAGAAAATGTTTAAAACTCAGGACCGAAAGGAGCTACTTGGGCCACAAACATTTTACAGTGCTTTTAGGAACAGAACTTTAGCCCATTTCCATTCACGACTAGAATTCAAAGGGAGGATGCAGGATATACCATATTCTTAAATATTCATTGCATAAACTCATGGTGCTGCAGCTTTAGGGAAGGGCAACAATGCAAATTGAAAAGTAGGCACCATTTCTGATTTAAACTTGACCTGAATTCTGGTTTTCAAACACTGAAGCAAGGATTATTGTTAATAGACTCCTATGTGTCAGTTCCATATGGTTTTAGGTGCTCAAATACCTGCTGGGCGTGGTGGCACACACTCATAATAATCCCGATACTCTGGGAGGCTGAGGCAAGAGGAGAGTTTGAATGAGGTTGGCTTTAGTGACTAACATGTCTACACTCCATCTCAAAATAAAAGAAAAATGGGCTCGTTGGTTCTTTTTTTCTTCTAAAATAGTCTATAAAATTCACAGCATGTATTCACATGCATAGCAAGGTTCTGGAGTTTACTCAGATTCGTCTTATTTCCTCACTTCTGGTCTCAACAGGGTTCTTTGTTCCCTCCTTGGTAGGTAAGGAATAGTAAAGTTATCTATCAGTCTGTTTTGTACTGCCCGGAAATACAAACTTCCTTAAGAACTTAAAAGTACACTTGAAGTGTCCCTTTAATGTTTTAGTTTGAGTCTTTATGCTTTGTAGTTTGGGAGGCTTTAAACAGAAGCCCACTTTGGAAGAGCTTGTCTGTGTGTATTCTGGAGCACTAAAACAAACCTAAAACTTACATATTGTATTTTTCAGCTATTTTTTTCTAAATGTTTAATTTGGGAGCAAATATGTGTAGAATATTTACAGGTGAAGGCCTGTCACAGGGACTGAGTTATTTAACCTTGTAACAGAATTAAAACTGAAATTCACAGTTTATTTGTCATGCAATGACATTCAACTTGGGGCTGCTTTTGGATTCCTGCTTATTCAGAGACTGAATACAAATTACAAAATGTTTTGATTCTTAATAATTAATCTGCATATACAAACAAGTGAAATAATGAACTAATTACAGCTGACAGAGACACAGTAATTTTCAAGTCTTTTAATTTCTAGATGGGGCTGCAGATGTCCAAGTGGCTGACAGGCCAGGAAGGAACTGAGCCAGGATCAAAACTCAGATTCCCTGATGTTGATTCAGCCTTCATTCACTTACTCTGTCCCTCATTCTGTCATCTGACTTCATGTGTTTATTCACCCACCCATTATTCCAGCACTCTGTATTGAATCCTGGCCCTCCATGAGTCCAAATCTTATTTTGAATTATTGATAAACTATGTGTGATTTTTCAGAACAATTGTAAATCCAGGCACAGGGACAATAATCTAACACGGTACATATAGGCCAAAGGGCAGATATTCTTACGTTACGATGCAAATATAAAATACTGAGATCTTTATCCTAGAGATGTAGCTAAACTGCTCTTGCCTGATGTCGGACACCTTTTGAGGCCCTGGGAACAGGCCAAATCATTCTGCACAATCATGAGATCACCAGGCCAGGCCTTTCCTGAATTCATCCTTCCATGCAAGGGCAGCATGGCCCAGTGCCAGCTAATCTCTGCTCCTCAAAGAGTGATTCCCTGGTGTGGGGCAGAACAGAGGGGAGGCCAGCTTCAAAACCTCTTTCTGTCCGGTGGAAAGTGCAGTCTGGTGTGGGTGGGTGCCAAGTCCACCCGGGGACAGTCGTTTTGCTTGGACTGTGGTCAAACACAGTGAAACAAGTTAGGAGTGAGTAATGGGTTACCCTGACTTGTGGAGCTTCCAGCAGATAGGGAGGGATCTGGGCTTGGAGGGGCACAAGGTTCTCAGTTGAGGATCTGTTTTCCAAGCCAATTTGTAACCCTGAGAATGGATGCCTTATTGATTCCTATCTAGTATTGATGTATAGGAATGCTTTTAAGCAGGCCCTTGGTGCTCTCCTTTGTGCCACTGAAAGATCACTTAATTACTATTAAAAAATGTCACAGAATTGCTGTCTCTACCCCAGAGTAATATAGACTGAAATTTGAGATGGTTGAAGAGATCTGGATGTTATTATTATTAATATTGTTACTAACATCAACAGCAAAAAAGCATTAAGAAAACACAAGGTAATGCAAAGTGAAGGCTGCCAGGGAGGAGGCTTTAACCATGCACAAGCCCACAGACTCTGCATGCTTGTTCCCTGGCTGCCTGCTGCCCAGAGAGGCTCTCAGCTGGCTCCTTTTGCTGCCTTCCTTTAAGGAAATCCAGACTGACGTCAACTTTAAGCTGCCTTCTTCTCCTCTACTCCAGTGCCACGCACATGTAAACTTAGCATAATTAAAAATTGTGCATCTAAAAAAATTATGTGGATTTAGAGGTTCTCCCACATGGCTAGGGTAGGGGAATTAAAATATAAAACTGAATTTAAAACCTGGTAAAACTTTGTAAAACACTTTTGTTAAGATGTTGAGATTTGGAGAGGTGTATTTTCCAGAGTCATTGCAAATGGTGATTCAGAAGAAAGAGAATTCTTTATGAGAGAAACTATGTACATAAAGGAAACAATGAAATCCCAAAGAACATGTGAATGAGGACAAGGGGAGCATGAATGGGAGAAAGGAGAGAAAAATGACTTCTCTGAGGCCTTCCTGAATGTTAGGAAAGAACAGCTTTTCAGAGATTTCTGAGACTAAGGTGAAAAGTAGAAAATTTAGTACTGATTTGGAGTTCAGACAGAAAAGATTTTCTTTAGTGACAAGAGGTTAAATGAATAGTTATACCATTAACAGTGAAAATCAGTTAGCAAGGCGAGAGTTCTCTGCTCTTGCTAATTTCACCCATGTCTGTCTTTATATTCCTATAATACCTTTTGTATACCTATGTTTTTAGAGATTATACATAAGATGTGATAGCTTTCCATTGTCATGCCACAATAGCTGAGAAAATCACTTAAAGAATGGAAGGTTTATTTTGACTCACAGTCTTGGAGGTTTCAGTCCATGGGTCACTTAACTCCGTTGCTTCTGGGCCCACTGTGAGGCAGAGCATCATAGCAGGATGTATGTGGGGGAGCAAGCTGCTCATCTCACAGCCAACAGGAAGCTGCAAGAAACAGCTAGGGAGGAAGCGGCCGGGGACCAGACATAGACCCAAGGTCATTCCTTATGCTCTACTCCCTTGGGTTAGACTTTATTTCCTCATTCTATCACCCCTCAGTGTGGTCACAAAATTATGGTCTCACAATGAATTAATCCACTGATTAAGTGAAAGTCCTCATAATTCAATTACCTTCCAAAGTTCATCCTCTGAACACGTGAAGTTTTATGGATATATCTAACTTTTGTGGGTATATCTAATTATTCAGAATTCAAATTCTGGAGTACCACGGTGAGGGTTGAAATTGCAGCTGTGACTTTCACATGTTAATTTCTAATAACTATTGCCTACTAAAGAAAATTGGAATTCATTGGAGAAGGGTAAGATTCCAGATATAGAGCAAGGAAAGATGTTCTTAAGATACGTTATTGTGCCAAAAAACAAAGACGAGCTTAAAGACTCATGAGGAAATGACTGAAGGGTAAGGATCAAACTTGGGCCCCCATTGCTCAAATTTGGGAATTAACCGAGTATTTTTTAAAAAATAATGAATTACAGTATGTTGGTTTTTAAAAAACAACAGCAAAATCCTTACCAGTGATCCAAAAAGGATCGAAGAGGTGCAAATATAGGAGAAATCATAGAAAAAATTCTTTTGTAACCAATATATTAAATTATTCAGGCAATGATCATTAATGGATACTGAAACCACTGGATAAAAGGTTGCTAGAGACTAACTATGGTGGTACATGCCTGTAATGCTAGCTATTGGAGCTGGAGGCTGAGAATTACAAATTTAAAAATTTAAAGAAAATAAAGTTCTGAGAATGTAACTCAGTTGGAAGGGTCAGTACAGTGACCAGTCAGTACACTGTACATTCCCCAGTACAGTGCTCCAACTACAAAAAAATTTCCAGAATATACTATTTTAAAACATTCACTAAATTAGTATCAAAAGGGATCAAAAAATCTAAACATTAAAACAGAAACACTAAATCTGCTGGAAGATAGAGTAGATAGGACTCTCGAACACATAGGTGTAGGCAAAGACTTTATGAACAAAACCTTGATCACACAGGTAGTATCACAAATAATCAACCAGATTTGAGAACTGTAAATCAAAATAATGCTCAGATTTCATCCCATCCCAGAAAGAATGGCTATCTTCAAGAAATCAACCAATGACAAGTGCTGAAGGGGCTGTGGGGAAAAAGGAACCCTTCTCTGCTATTGGTGGGAGTGTAGACTGGTGCAAACACTGTGGAAATCATGTGGAGATTCCTAAAAAAAAAACTAGGATTAGGGATTCCGTTTGACACAGCCATTACGCTTCTGGGTATCTTCCCAGAATAATTAAAAACATCATACAACAGTGACTTATGCGCACCCATGTTCATAGAGGCACTGTTTGTAACAACTAAATCTTGGAGGCAACACAAATGGCCATCATCCAATAAATGGATAAAAAGATGTGTGCTTTTTAAAACATATAATGGAGTATTAGTCATAAAGAAAGATAAATTTGAGACATTTCTAGATAAATGGTTGCAACTTGAGACCGTACTCTTTTTTTTTTTTTTTTTTTTTAAATCGGTACTGGGGATCGAACTCACGACTGCCTGCTTGCAAGGCAGGCACTTATGCCGCTGAGCTAAATCCCCAGCCCTGAGACCATACTCAGGTGAAATAAATTGGACTCACATGTAAATATCACATTCTTTCTCTGGTGTGAGAAATTGAAAATAAGAACCAAAATGTACACTAGATATTGTGAAATAGAAAGAAATTGCTCAAAAGGAAAAGGGAATTAGAGCGGTAGGAGGGAGAAAGAAAGGAAGGTAAAGAAAAAATGAGAAAAGAAAGATAAAATGAAAACCAAGTTTTGTGAACAAGGGAAAGGGGTTTGAAAGGTGGGGATGGGAATGGGAGAAAAAAGGGAATCGAAATGTATCAGGAACAGATACAAGTTCTATATAACAAATGTTATATGTGTACATAAATTGCACCAGTAAACATTAAAAAATGCCCCTGAAGTTTACTTGAAAATAAAAAACCTTTATTTTTTATATTACTTTCACAGTGAGAAGATCTGCTGAAAACTAGTTGAAATAAGTGATAAAAAGTAGCATGTTAAGTATTGAGCCAAACAGATATTAGGTATCTGATATGATTTGAAATGAAATACACAACATTCTCAATGTAAAATTTTTGCCAAAAATGAGGGAATAAAACAGACAAGTAAAAAATGTAGAGAATTATCCTGAATCGATGTAGGCTCTTCAGAACATAACAGTGTCATAAAAGATTAAAAACAAAACAAAACAGAAAAACAGAGGGGGCAATTTCAGGTTAAAGGACCTTGATACTGAAAATATATGATACCACCATCAATATAGCATTTAATTCTTGATGGAAATACGAATTAGAGAAAACAAACAGTTATGTAGGATGTTTTAAAGCCAACTAGGGTTTATGAGACATATCATTGTATCAACAATAAATATCTTGGGTTGTGATAATGATGTTGTGCTTAAGTAGCAGGATGTCTTAAAAGATGTATGATGATATATTTCGTGGTGCAGTGTTAAAAATTGGTATAGGTGAAGGCTATAACATTGTATTTTAACTATTTTGTGGGTTTGGGCTTTTTCAAAATACAAACTTGATAGAAAAAAATCTTAATTTTGGATGTTTGTTGACTTCAGTAAGATCATCTCTGCCCCTGCAGGATATGCATAATGATGGTAGAAACTTTATAGAATTAATATCTCATGTGCAAAGAATACATAATTAGCATTCAATAAATATTGATTGCATAATTATCCTCTCTCTCATCTTGATTACTAATGGAATATGAGTTGAAAGGGACCAAGGGTTTTTCTATCTCTGTATCTTCAGAGGTTGGTACATGGTTGGGCTTGATATGTGTTTCTTGATGTAAGAAATAAAATAAAATTGTGAGTAAAAATGCATTAAAGTTTTGGTTTTAAATAGAAAGTACCATAGTAATATTTGAAGAGATTGTGCTATAATTACTTGCTTCATCCTTGGTTTATATTACCAGACTATTACTCTACTGAGTAGTTTCTTTTTTCCTCCAAATGACAAATTTTACATCTCTACTAAATCAAAGTTCTCTAACTTTCATATACATAATAACCAGGGGGGAGGTACTTACAAAAGTGCCTCTGGGGTCTCTGGGCTCTGCTTGCAGAATTTCTAATATTTTTAGATCTGGAGTGAGGACTGAGTTAGCATTTCTAACAAGTTCCCAGGTCCTGCTGGTGCTAATGCTGTGGATCCACAAGCTGCAGTTTGAGAACCTGTGCTGATGAGGAACTCAAAGTAGAAGGAGCCAGGGAAACACAAAGAGAGTTCTGTAGCTCCCTAGGCAAAAATAAAGGCCCTCTTAATCTATATGAATGGTAGTTTGGAAAAGTAGCTCAAGAAGTGAAAGGAGTTGGTTGCTATTATTCCATGAGTGTTCCTTGGGGTAAAATGATCTTTCATCACTATTTAGATAATGTTGCACAAAAGAAGCATAATAGTTAAACATCTATATAATATTTGTATATAATACACCTTCCTCATAAAATCATATAACACACACATACATGTTCATATAGAGATAATACAGATACAAATATAGTGTCCTCCTAGTCCTCCAAATTTGAACATTTATAAAGCAAAACAAGAAAGGATAAAGAGAGGAAAGGGAGAAAGTGAAGGAGAAAGAGAGACAGACAGACAGAGACACAGACACAAACAGTGAGACAGAGAATCAGTACTAACAGCTTTAGCTGGAATTTAGGAAGCAACAAATCATAACCAAGTTAGTACATTTTTTGCATTAATATGTATTTCAATAGAGAGAGGAACAAATGTTTAGAGAAGTCAGTAAATTGATGTGGCCCAGAAAGTAGCAAAACTGGAAAAGAATGCCAGGTGTTTTGGTTTACAATTAGGTCATGCTGCCTTGCTGCTGTTCTTGGGAATGTGATGGCTTTTTTCCTTCTTTCTTCTTTTTCCAGGCTTCCTTCAGCACATGGAATAGAAATGCTGTCCTATTTCTTTTTCTTTGACTTGCAAAACTTTAAACAGAGTCCATAGTTAAAATTTATATCATCTGAAAATTCAATTCTTGCTGAAAATGCAAGGGTGAGAGTAGTGAGATTCTGATTTGGAATTGTACAAAAGAATAACCCTTGTGAATTATAATGCTTGCATTTAATGTTTCTCAAAGGAAGGAAAATCGTAGCTATGCAACCTTCTAAGACAATTCTAATTTTAATTCTGCTTTCTTGCTGTCTTGCAACAATGACCTTTCTCTTAATCTGGTTACCAGTGAATAAGAGAACAAAGGAACAAAGAACAGTGTCCTAATAATGAAAAACACACAGTCTGCAAAATCCTCTGCTCCTGGTTCTCCTAAGAGGAAAATGGACTTGGCATCTCTTAAGAGAATCATGTGTTCTAATCTGGCTAGACCTCTCATGTTCTTGTCTAGAAGCCCAACTTTTTGTTTTCCAATACACTAGTACTTTTTCTAAGCAAACCTACTAAAAATCATGAAAGAATGAATAAGAAATAGGATGATAATTGATACAATAGCATCCATGTACACTGACCATTTTAACTTTTTCTAGTGCCTTCCAAATCCTAGAAATTCTCAAATTTGTAAGCACCCTCATGGCATGTCTTTGAGATCCAGACAAGCTGACAGTTCCTAAAGTTGAGAGACTGTCGTTACTAGATTGCCTCATGAATTGAATATATATTTTCCTAAACCAGGGTTGGCAAAGCTATGGCATATGTGCCACAGAAGGCACTTAGAGTCTCTCTGTTGGCACATGAGCCAAGTCACTCCAGTAGCTGAGCATTAGATAGCAGTTTTTTTTTTTTTTAACTAAAACCTCAATGTTCAGATTTAATTGCAGCATTGATATTCTGGATTTTGGGCTACAGTTTAGGCAGTTGGTCTGTAAGAGGTTCACCATCGTTGCCTTAAACTTTGCGATGCAATCTCAACCACAGAGTCCTTTTTAAAGCTCCCTACTATACCACTGGGCCATAAAGAAACTGTATTATTAGCTTGTATTCCTAATTTTATTACTTACAGAACTCTCCACTGTATATGAACAGTAAATATTTATATAAGTCTTACTAAGTTCCAGGTACTTTTTAATGCATTTTTATATTTTAACTTTTTTTTTTTTTTTTAATACTTGCTACAGAACAGAGGGTTAAGCAACTTGCCTGAAGTCACAGGGAGTCAGAACTCAAACTTAGGGTGTCTGGCTCTAAATGCTATGTTCTTGATTGTTATTGAAGATCAGCATCCCATCCCTAGAGTCTTATACTTTTATTAGAACTCAGATAAAAGCCTAGATGCTTCCGGCAATGTTTGAGCACTCCCTTTTCTGCCGTCCAGAGTGTTATTGTTAGAATCACTGTCACTGTGCCTACTAAAATCATTTACATTTTCAAGTAAAAGGAGTAAATTGTGAGTCCCCGGGGTGGACAGGAAGCAGGGCCCTTTCCTTAGTACTTTTATATCCCACTCAACATTCACCAAATAATAGATATTTACTAGAACACTGAATTAAGGGAAAGTAGTGTGAGTACAGATGTTTATACACATGGACTCATGGTTCCTGAGTGAACCAATTGTGTGCATGTAACCTCTTGTTTCTAACTGTGTTTTGTTACTGTACTTTCAGGTTATCTGTGTTTTTCACAATATAGGTGTAATATATGTGGCCAGCAGAGACCACCTGTCTTATGTAAAGGTAATATGGCACATGTCCGGGTTTAGGCAGAGAGTGGAATAAGACTGTCTGCCCCAAACAAAGAGAGAAATGTATCTCTTTTATGGGGATGGAGGGAAGGCAGGGGATATTTAGGCAGGAAGATCTCAACAAATACCTATGGTTAAAGTTTTTTGGTTTTTTTGTTTTGTTATTGGTAATTTTGTATCTTAGTGGGCAGAGTCCTTTGAAGTGTTTGCTGTAAATTTTTGGATGTCTCTAGATATTTTTAGGACCTACAAAATTTCTTATTCTATCTTTTTTTTTGGTACCAAGGATTGAACTCAAGACCTTGTGCTTGCCAGGCAGGTGCTTAAGTCACTGAGCTAAATCCCCAGTCCTTCCTGTTCTATCTTATTGCCTTTCTGTGCTTGTCAATGACAGCCTCAGCTGCTGAGCTGAGTCCCTGCTGAGAGCTGGGTTTTCTGCACACAATAGTGCTTCCATGAAGCAGATTGGGGCTGGGAGTCAGGTCCAGTCGGAGACTTACATAGAAAACAATGCAAAGGGAATACCAAATATGATCTCACCTCCAGTAGTGAGTGGGTGCTCATCACCTTTGTCTTAGCTCCACTGCTGAGATAAGGAAAGAAATGTATGTAATTCTTAGGTAATTCTGTAATGCCTTGGTAATTGGTGCCTAATTCATGACTGAATGTATGTTACGCTTTTCCTGGAGCACCTTGGAAAGCAGTGAGTCTTTTTCTGTAATCGTAATTAAAAAGGCAGGAGCTTAATCAATGTGTAATATCAATGGTAATGATAATGTCAAGCTAGTATCATCGAAGACTGGAACACTATGTTTATAAACTACTCATATTTATTAAGTGAAGAAATCAATGAATGAAAGAATACATGAATGTGTGACTCCAGAAGAGGACTCCAGAAGAGATCATCTTATTCATACTATTTTGCTGATAGGAAATTTGATGTCCAAAGAGTTAAAACCCTGTTCCTGGTTCCAAGGCTGACTAGTGATGGAGCTGGAAGCCAAACTTAGATTTTGTTTCATCATTCACAATGCTGTGTTTATCTACATGGTAAATTTTTGGACCTTTGGAAGGAAAGGAAGACTTTTTAAAAAAAAATTTAACATTGTAGATTACCTACATAATCATAGAGTTATGTAATAGAGTTTGCTATGTAGCTATCTCCCCTGTTGTAGTTTATTACCAAAAAACCTGGAAATTCTTCAGCGTGCTTTCTTGTCTGAATAAGATATTCTGAACTTAACCAAATCTTTTTCAATAATTTCAATAATTTAATTTATGATTTGGGCTCAAATCAGCAGTCTGTCTTGCAGCAATATACAATATTTGGACTATGTATTACATCACCTCATGGCACAACTTAAGGATTAAAAATAGTCAAGATTCCTTACTGTTTTGTCACTATTTAGTTTTATACCTTCATGTTAGGAATGTGATGATGGTGGATGACAGGGATATGGGACAGGAGTCATTTAATTCAAGGTTCTAATTACTTGAGTTCCAGCTAGTATAAATTTTGGAATACACAAATTATAGAAAAATGCCAAAGGCTTGTTCTTCAGCCCATGGTGCTATTGGGAGGCAGAGCCTAGGAAGTGGTCTTCTGATCACCGAGAGTGTGCTTTTGAAGCACTAGGATCCCAGCTACTTCCCCTTTCTCTGTTTCATGTACTGGCCATGAAGAGCATGGTGGTGCCAAATGCTCCTGCCATGACATGTTGCCTCAGTGAAGGCCCCAAAGCAGTGGTACAGACTGACCACAGACTAAAATCTCTAAAGCTGTGAGCCAAAATGGACTTATCCTCTTTTAAACCTGATTATTTCTGTTATGTTGTTATAGTAATAGAAATCTAGTACAGAGAGTAATCCAGGTATAGTGGTATGTGAAATAAACTCAATGTATGTGAAATTTGATAAAAGAAAGAACAAAGGTTTGTAGTCAGATAGCTCTGACTTTGAATTCCAGTTTTGAATTTTATTTTCTGAGAGACAGAGGCTAGTTATTTAGTTTGTATAGATCTTGTTTTATTTCTTATAAAATGAGATAAGTGTCTCATAGGTCATTTATAGATGAAATAAGATGCTGAGTTCATATAAAACATTCTGTAAATCTTTATTCCCAAATTCTCCACCCCATGTCATCTCAGTAAAAGATAAGATAGATTTATCATGTAAAGCCATCCATTTTCTATATAACTGATGACTCAAGTACAGTGCTAACTAGATTAATGTTTGATAATTTTCTTAGGGGATTAGAAAGACTTAGACATTTACAGAATTAAGACAAAATGTTAACAGATATATTCATTGATTCTATTAATATTATTAGTCTTGACTAAATTATGAGTCTTACAGAATGGAAAATAATAAATAAAGTTGATTTTACTTAAGTTTTTATTTTCAGTAGGCTTGAGAAGCTGCCCTTGCAGACCAGGTGAACTACCAGCAGAAGTTTTAAAGCAACTGGATGAAATGAAGGGAGATGCGTTTTTTCAGTAGTAGGCATACTATCCTGTCTTGCTGTGATGCACCTTGAGCTGCCTTTCTCTGGAAAGATGTTAAAGGAGCAGCATTTCAACTTGGGCAGCAGGGAAATCCTCAGCAGCCAGCTCCATCTTGGATCTGCCACATGGAATTCCTCTACAGGAGCGAAGAGGAGTCCAGTTTCTATGACAATCACAACTGTTCTGCCAAGACTGCCAGTCAGGGTGCATGCACTGCTAATTGCTATGCGGATATCCGTTCTCTAGAGGTTAACTTAGAAGTACCATTGTCTTTCACAAGGTAGGCAGTGAATCATTGTTTTTGGCCCTTGCTTTGTCTCTTTCAACCCGGGTTTGATTTTTATCAGAAATATAATCTATGCAGGTCATTGCCTATTTTAGAAAGATTACCAAAGGGTAACTTTTACAACAAGCTAAATGTTTTATTGGAAAACAGAGGTTAACCATCTGAGGGCTCAGAGGCAATCGGCTGTAATCCAGCACTGCCACTCAGTGGCTTGGTGTCTTGTGAAAATCATCCGACTCCTATAAGCCAGTTATCTCATCTGTAAAATGAGGATTATAAAATTTCCACACTGACAGAATTGTTATGAAGTCTGGGCAGGGATTAACTGGGAAAAGTCTCTGGTGTCTGTGTTGGCATCTGGAAAGAGAAGAGACAGTTATATGAACCAATATCTAGACGCCTGGCTTACTCGGGATCAGCCTCCCCAGCTTGTAATCTGTAAAACTGAACAATGCCTTATAAAGTAATCAGCACAGAGTTCGGAATTCTTAAGTCTGAATATTGTTACTGGGTTGCATGTATAGGGCTGCTAGAAATGAATATTAAATTTCCTTCAGGGAACTTTTTAGGTTGAGGTGGGAATTCAGTGTCACTAACTTGTGGATAATTTCTATAAGGGCAGTGTGATGGCAGAACAATTTCCATGTGGGATTTTGTTGGCATAAAAGCAACTAGACATGAGTACACAAAATTATCTTTAGAAATTTCTGTATTTTAAATAACAATATCATTTGCATATTTTAAGTAATGTCGTGTGACTACCCAAATGAGGTGATGTTCTGACCCTAAATGAAAACACTTAATTTCTGCCCTGTCCATCACTGCCTCCTTGATACGTGACCAACACTGTGTAACCACAACTCACTGAAATCACTCGTACAACTGGAGTGCTTGCCTCTTGGCATAGTTAACTGTTGGGACTTTGATTTTCTCCATGAATGTGGATCTTCCTCTCCTCTAAATATAGGTATTTTCTCTTGCCACAATACTTAAATTACCTAATACCCAATGTATTTTTACTACAGCTGCATTAGAAAACAATTATTAACTCTGCCCAACCCCAGTACTTCTATTGCTGCTCTCTCCTCTTAGACAGGATCCAGAGTCCTGTTCCTGCAAGCACTAGGAGCAGGCAGCAAAGTCTCAACATGCTCCTGGTGTGGGAGGGGATTCTGTCAGTTGCTGCCACATCTGGGGGAGGCCAGGTGATGAAAGATGGCAGCTGTGATGATGAGAGAGGAGCCAGTTTCCAGGAGGCAAGGGCAGGCTTCTCTCTTATTCCCTTCACTTCTACCCGAATACTATTTGTGTGAATCAGCTGCCATTGGGCCTTAAGGGACTTTGCTGCCAGATGCTGCCCTTCTCCCTTCTTGAAGCAAGAGCCAAACCCCTGCTGACTCCTCTGCCTTCATCAGGAGTCTTACAGGGCCACTTGAAGGTCATAGGGAGTGCACCACCCTGCAGTTAGCTTAGGCTTTCTTTTTTCCCACATACACAGCATGTGTCTAAGAGTTTGATAAAAATAAGGGATTGGAATGACTCTTACATCATTGAGCATCTTTTCTGGCACTTCCTCTAACTTTGCTGAGCACTTAGTGTGTGTGGGACTCTGTGCTAAATGCATTATATGCACCATTTCATTTGTCCTCACAACAACCCCATGAAATGGCTATTGTGCTTCTCTGGTCTTCACAGCTGTGGCAAAGGAGGCGAGATTTAAAGCACAGGCTCACTGTGCCAGATTGCTTCCATTCATAGGCAAATACTGTAGTATATGAGGCCTTGAGAGAGTCCTTCTACAAGTTCTGCTGCTTATATGTTTGAATATAAATGCTACAGAGAAGATTATAGCCTCTCCCTAGCCACTGGATGTAACAGCATAGCCACAGAAGAGCCACTGAGGCTCCTGGATTTCTGATTTTTCTCTCTCATCTTCTTTGGGAAAATTACCCATTGTGATGCAAGGTCAGAAATGATAGGAAGGCTCTTGCAGTGGCTAAGTAAGCAGCTCTCAGATTCTGCTGCATGCTACAGCAAATACAGCTATGCTTTCCTGCTCTCTGTAGCTAGTGCTCCAAGCTATTCTTCCTCGTTCATCTGATACTGCCCTGGATGTTCCCTAAATGCCCCTTGCTGTACTCCATTTTTTATTCGTCCTTACCTGACGCATGGTGGTGATGCACTTGGTTCTTGGCACTTCATGAACTCCAGTGATATCCATGCTTTGCTTTGTCTTTAGTGCTTATCACAACCCAAATTAATGCCCAAGAGAATCCCATTGTCTTACATTAGTAGAATTTTCCTTTCCCATCCAGTTGTCACTATTCTTTTCCTCTCCTTCTCATACCATTTTGAAGCAACTTGAAAATTTGAATGAGTTCTTTACAAAGCTACAAACTCCCTATTTCTGCTTTAGCCTCCTTCTCTGTCTTTCTGTTATGGACCTGGGATTTAGCTCAGTGGCATAAATGTCTGCCTACCAAGTGCAAGGTTGCAAGTTTGATCCTGTTACAAAAAAACAAAACAACAACAACAACAAACAAAAACAGAAAGAAAGACCCAGCCTCTGTCTTTCCCTTGAAGTTAGCTTCATGATTATTAAACTAAATTCTGCATACCACTTGGGATTTTTTGGTTGCAAACAACAGAAAGCAAGTCTAGCTATCCCCAGTAGCATTTTCTATTTTTCTATCTTCCTATACATTATTTAATTTGCAGGAAAGATAAGAGATCTATCTTGACCAATGTGTCCTATGCAGGGTGATTTTGTTGACTCTCAAAGACTACATGCTGTGAGGAGAGGACCTGCCCTAAACAGGTCATTGAGAGGGCAAGTGAAAGTGGCACAGGATACAACAGATGTCGACTGAAGGAGAGAGAAGGAGCCTCAACCACTTTCTCAAGCATCTCTCAACATTATGATATAACCTTCACTTAGTTTCTTTGCAGCCAGGGGTTCAAGTTGGGAGGTAAAAATGAACAATATGCTCTAAAGCCAGAATAGTTCATACACTATGGTTTAACTTATATAATAATGAGGTCAGAAATTTGAACATTTAATATTGCTGGTTGAATTGCACAGCAGCGTGTTCGCTGTGACTGCAGAATGGGTACATGCAAGAACCTGTGCCCCCCAGGGCTATGCACGGAGGAATTTTTGTATCCTGTTAGTTCAGGAAATGCTTGGACATGTAAATGGGCAGACTTAACTTCATCTGTCATGAGTGCCCACGCACATTCTCATCATTTGCATTAGTCACTTTGCTGTGATCAAGTATAGTTTTAGGCTAAGAAACTTGCTAATGTCTCTCCATCTCTGTTATCATGACAAACCTTATGCTCCCAAGTTAGTTATAAGAAGGTATTTTAATAGTGTGTCTTTTTTACAGTTTTCTACCTCTGAGAGGCCAGGAATAAATAGCAAGATCTTATATGATGTGACTATGGAGTCTTGTTCTAATTTTATTAAAAAGTGAAATTCGGCAAAAACTGTGACTTCTACTAAGGAGGGGTCTCGTTAATAAGAGATCAAAACAAATTCATTATAGATGTTTTTCAATATCCTTTTTGCAGGGCTTTAGTTTCCTCCACAAACCTAACAGTCTGTTCCTGTCTTTCCGACTCCATGTGCCAACATGAGCTTCACAAACCTCTCCTCTCACTTCATAAATCAATACTTCGCTATCTCTACAGAACTTCCTGGCTCTGTGCCCTCAGTGTTCTGAGTTTTAGCATGCTGTTCTTGTTTTTCAGTACACGTCCACCTACATTTCCCCCAGGTGAACTCTTCCCACACTTCTTTCTCCTCCCCACCCTAGGTGATAGTTCTTTTCTTAGTCTGTGCTTTTGTACCAGTTTGCATCTGCCTCTGTTCTGGCATCCTTTTGTCTATAATCTACTTTTGGGCTTTGTCCTTCTGGACAGTGAGGCCTGGCATATAGGAGGTGCTCAGTAGATTCCAGTGATCATACTAGGAAGTGGTTCTAGCAAAATAGAGTCAACATATATACACAGAAGTCAAAAAGAATCCAAGGCAGTTGTCCATGCCTACAGTTACTGATGGTGATGGTATTTTGCACTGAGAAGATGATTTGCTTACGACCATCTTAAGACTTCCTGTATTTTTTTTTTCTGGTAATAAATGGGAAGGTGTTCTAGGAATTTAGAGGTGGCAGGAAGGAAGGGTGGGGGAATGAGAAGTAGAAAGGATCAAATGCCCTGTGTATATGTACTAATTCCCCAGCGTGAAGGTATTTATTATGTATTGCAAACATACTCTACTACTAAATAAATAATGTTTAATAAGAGCTATCTTCTAGGAGCTATGGTTAGAGGTTGGGAATTAATGGACGCAAACTCTGGCCACTTGTGCTGTGAAGGTCAGGTTTGCTACAGCTAAAATCACATTACAATGTTCAATTAAAGAAAGTGAACACTTCATGGAAATAACCCATCACTGCATGGTTTACTACTCTGCTTTATGAAAAGTAAGAGTACCCCACCCCCAAACTTGCTAGACTTTACTACTTCATTGCATAAAAATGCAGATGGTCTTTATCTTAGAGTTCAGTCTTGAAAACTGCTTCATGAGATTTGTTGGAAACCTTTCCTTAGCTGGCAAAATTTAGTATCCAGGAGGGGGAGGAGAGAGAACTAGTCTGAGGATTTAATACATTGCAATGAAATTCAGGGCCCTGGTTTCAATCTCCAATTCTGGCATTTCTACATAAAACCTTTAAAACAGTTTATTTTGTCACCCTCACTTAAAAATGTAATTACTTAAAAGTACTACACTATTTCATTAAACATAATCACAAAGTAGTTTCATCTGCAAAGTAAAAATGTGCTATCTTTTTTCCAAAAGTAAAGTTTTTGATAGATATTGTCCAGATAACAACTGCCATGACTGTGTCCCTCATTGTCATACAATATTAGCTCAGTCTTCTCTATCCCTATCTCACCATTTCATGGTCTTACGAGTCTAGAGACCTCTTAGGAATTTCTGAAAGTTCTGGAAATCTTATTTCCCCTTGCACATTCTGTCTAAATCAATCTAAGACAACCATAAGCCAGCAATGTTTCTTTCAGGAATTTCCAGTTTGATACAGAAATACTATTTTTAACAAGCATTTCCTGAGTTGAGTACATTTACAGAAGGTCTTGCAACTGCTCAGTATCTCATCTCTTGGCTCTACCTTCAGACTTTCTATTCTACCCCTGTCATTTCTCCCTAAACCCCAATCCTTCAAGATTTCGGCCTGTTAAGAAATCTCAGATGCCGGGCTCTCTGCAGCATTGCTATTAGTGGGGGGATACCGCAGACTCTTTTCAAGGGTCCTTACCAGGATCTCATTGTCCTGAACTAAGAGTTGGACAGAGCAGGAAACTATGTAGGAAGGTTTTACATTTATTAAATGGATTAAAGGTAGGAAAAGAAACATGTTCTCCTAAGTGAGTGAGGGCCACTGTTTTTTATAGTCCACTTTCTGATGTGGGATCTAGGTCATCCTATCAATAACCTTCTTGTGCCAGAAGGCTTGAAGATACCATTCTCTGACTGGTACAAGATGCAGGGCCTGGAAGCTGTTCAGAGCGTGTCTTGGATCCCTGTGATTGACAGGTCACTCCCACTTAAGGAACCACTTTGCCACTATCTAATTTTCTCAGTGCCTTAAAAGCAGGAAGTCGACCTGTACTTTGGAAGAACCACCCTGATATCTCCTTTACTGAACTCCCTGCTTGCGCTCCAACAGGAACACACCATAACCAGGAGGCTGTAGGGCCACAGGTCATGCACACTTGGAGTCTGCATTCCTTTACTCTTGGTACCTCAGATTCCAACTTGCCCTGACAAGACCTTCACACTTGCTTCTAAAGTTTCACACTGTTCTCTCATCTTCCAAAGTTAACATTATATAGCAAGAACATATTTGAATGCTAAGGCAGTAGCAGATATTTTCACTATTGATCAGAGGAAAATAAAATGGTTATATTTTGCTCTATGTTCCACTCAAAATCTTTGTACTCAAAATCTTAGGGAGGTTCTGCTGCATTTGTACAGTCTGTTTCATTTAATTTCCATTTGGAGGAAGGTCAAGGATAAAGTCAACACAAACTGGATGAAATAGAGTTCTTTTCATTTGAGCTGAGCATTGCACATTGGGATGTTTGCTGGCTTCTTTGTAAAAAGTTAGCAAGTTCAGAGTAAAATGCTTATTATAAAACAGCATCAGTATTTTTTATTCACATTTTACCTGTTTTCTAGTCATGAAACTAAACGGTGGTACATTTTAAATGGGTAAGTTTCCTGTGACTATTTCACAGATTTTCCTGAAATTTGAACAAAAGTTCTAAAATTCAATCTACTGAGAAAGTTCTATAGTTCACAGACCCTCTGGCATTTTTATAATAGTCATTGTTGTTCATCAATTTTTCATTAGTTAAATGGGGTTAAAATGCTTAGATTTTAAATTTCTTGGCTAATTTTAGTAATCCCTTAGAGTCCAGGTGATTTTATAAATTGGCGATATTTTCAGTCATTGCATTTACTGACTAAAGAATTATCTACAATTTAGATTTTCTGTAATTGTAGAAGCTTTAACTCTAAATAACATCCAAGAATTTGTCAAGCAAGAGCAACTTGTTAAACCCTTACATAAGCGCAGAAATGGAAGAGAAAATTTAGTAAAATTATTAATGTGGGTCATTCAAAGAAAAAGATTTTTAAACATCCCAGGAATCATTGTAAGTATTTAAAATTTCAATATTTTCTTTTCAAGAAGCCATTTCCTTATGACTTTGTTTTCTCAGTCTTTACAGTGAGCTACATCCCCAGTCTATTAAAAATTTTTAAATTAGCATATGTTTGCAATACATATTGGACATAAAACATTGATTTTGGGGAATCGGTATATGTATTTTTGTTATTGTTTCATTTTGTTTTGAGACTGGATCTCACTTTGTTGCCCAGTCTGGCCTTGAACTTATAACTTCTCCTGCCTCAGCCTCCCAGAGTGCTAGGATTATAGATGTTTACCACCGCGTTCAGCTTTATGAATATGTTTTTATTTTCACATGCTGTGCAAGGTTGTAGTTATTGGGAGACAGGGTGGGTGTAGCAAAAGGAGATAATTATAAGGAGAAAAAGGGATAGACGGCATGTGTAATAGGATGATACTGGATTTTGTCATGAGATGGTTCTAGTTAGAATACTGTGTTGCCTACTTACTGATCAGTTGTGTCACTATTGGTAATTTGGTTAATCCTGATAAGCTTTAATAATAAGCTTAGAAATATCCACCTTCCAGAGTAGGAGTATGGATTCTGAATAATGAGCATGCGTGTTTGGCACATGGTTGAGGAAAACCAGGCAGGAAGAATTGAATGAGAAATGACAGGAAAGCAGAGGGATAAGAGATGAAGGTGAGGGAGGGTGGATAGGGTGAAATCCTTGGGCACTGTGGTGAAACTGAAGGACAAACAAAGTGTCTGTGTCTGTGTCTGTGTGTGTGTGTGTGGGTGTGTGTGTGTGTGTGTGTGTGTGTACAGGAGCCTGCGCACATATGAGTATGTGGGCAAAGGGCTGTTTGTATTCTGAAGACTTATTTAAATAACAGTCAACTTTCTTTTATGGGTTGATTAATCCTAGTTCTTGGGTTATTCCTCAAAATCCTTATGTTCTATGTCTTCAGTCCTCATTTGGCTTCCTTCTGGAGTTTCTTCACTCTCTATGGTTGTGACTACCAGGAGTTTGAACAGTAGTCTGTGCTTGTAGAGAGGCTAACAAGAGTAACATTCTTTTTCTTCCTTTCTGTTTGTAACTAGTCAAAAACATAGAAATAAGAGGCAGAGGACGACTTGCATGTAATATATATGTACTAGGCCCAACTAGGCTTGCTATAAGGAGTTAGTGTCACAGTGATTACAAATACTTCTAGAGTACCAACTGTGTGACAGGCGCTGTTCTAAGTATTCACACATAGTGAATTAACTTGTTAAAGTCATAACAACTTGTCTAATGGATCTATTCCCATTCTGTAGATCAAAGAACATGGTGATCATATAAATATCCGCAATTACAGAACTAGTAAGCAACAGACTTATGAATTGAACCCTATTCACTCTGTCTTCAGCAAAATCTCTTGTAAGCATTATGCTTACTAGTTACTGCACACTAGTTGAAAGGTCTTGAGTGCTTGAGTAAAGAATTTGGAAAATACGTATGGGCTTATTTTGTAGGTGAAGGGAGGGGTGGAAATAAAAAATGAGTTGTCAGTTTCAAGATAAGTTGACATTGCAAATAAAAACTTTGGAGATAAGATGAGCCATGGTCTCTGCTTTATTAATGAAGTAAAAAATAAGATTGGTTTCATGAATTAGAGCCAAGTTATTTCCCAAAATAACATGGTAGAGTCTTATATGAAGTTTCTGATGGGCAGACTACAAGGAACTTTTGAAAATTCAGAACTAGGAAGTAAGATGACCCTTATATTAAAAAGCTAAAACAAACCAATATATGCCCTCAAAAATTGTCACTTTTATTCAATTTGATTCTGTTGATCCAAAAAAAAAATTCAAGAAAAGCACAGTACTTACAAAGATTCATAACATAGAGTTATTTAAAAGAGAATGCTTCAGTTTCAGTGAGGATACTTTTTTGCATCATATATATTTAGGAACAAGCCTTCTATTTTTTCCTAATCATGTATAAGCTTATATCTTCACCACTCATTTAGAGAAGTTTCCCTACTTAAGCTACTTATGAATTTTCTTTTCTAGTTTACTCAACATTGATTATAGAGTTATAAGGAATCTTTCCAATTGAGAAAGTTATGACTCAAATCAATTCTGAAAAATATTTCCAACTCTATACAGTATTTTATGAAACAAAAATAATTGAGCTTAAAGTCCAAGTCAAATAATTCTCAGATGGATGATTTCAAAAGGAATACTATTTTTTTTTTTTTTTTTGTCTTTTTCCTTTTTATCGGTACCGGGGATCGAACTCAAGACTGCCTGCCTGCTTACAAGGCAGGCGCTTATGCCGCTGAGCTAAATCCCCAGCCCCCAGGAATACTATTTTCTCTGAGGAAGCAACCATGAAAAGTAAATGGTTTGAGTATTACTCTCAAGGAAAAAAAGATTATTGGTAGATATTAGGCATTTGTCAGAAATAAATGCTGTTCCAGGCTTGAGCACTTGTTCCCCTAATTTTTAAGGGATTCATAAGTTTAAATTTTTATTAAATATTTATCTGATAATTGTTACTATCTTGTTTTATTTGATCTTCATAAGTTTTGTCTAATGAGACCAATTCCTGTTATTAAAAACCATTTTTGATGAGAAAGATGTTATCAACTTCAAGAAGAATGGATTAAATGATAGATTTTATTTCAGTGTAGAACAGAGCGATTTTACTTAATGGTTGGGAAAAGTCATCCATTTTGCTTAAACATAAAAGTCAGTTTAATAGCTCTTCTGTGACAACATTAACTTTGGTCAAAAATGTAGTTTTTGTTAGAATTTATAAGGTTCATAGAGTAAGATAACAAAAGATTTATAAGGTTCATAAGTAAGATAAAAAAGATTTATAAGGTTCATAAGTAAGATAAAGAAAGACCAGTGCTCCCAAACTCCCACCAAGACTGTTGAAAGAAAACATTCACAAGCATTACTTTATCTTCATTTATTTTAGACATGAAGCTTGTAACTTCAATTAAGAAAGAAATATTCAATTATTGTTTTAAACCCTGATACTTCTATGCAAAAGAAAAACACCAACACTACATACTGCTATTGTCTGACTCTACCAGTTGCTTCAGATGGTAAAATGTCTGAAACTCAATAGTTGTAAAGATTTATCAGAAAATACATAAATAACTCATTAACATATTATCTAAGTAAACATCAATTATGTACAGTTTCTTATTGAAAAATTATATCAATTCTTAGGGAAACTGTATGCAAAATATTCCAAGTCTTGAATCTCTGGAAATGAACAGAAAAATGCTTCTTCTTACAAACTAGTTTCAATAAGTATTAATTCAATTCTTCTAGGCTCCATGAATAAGCCTTAACAGTTGATATTCCTTTCCTACATTCACAGGACCTATAAGTGCAAAGTCACCGTGCAGGCTTACTTCCTTTCTCATCCAAAAATGACTCATAAGTCTCACCAAAAATGGCTCCTCTTTTCAAGTTTCTAGTTTAGTCAAACAGCTGCTCATGACTGGAGAAAATATGATCAGTGATGTCAGTACTGAAACCATAAGTTCTAGCAAACCTTCACGAACCTGTAGAAGCTCAATATACATTAAAGGTATTAGACTGGAGCAGAAGACCAAGCTTCTAGTCTTGCCTTCCTCAGATTTGGCTATGTGACCCAGGACAATCTCTTTGGTATTGGATTTTCCTTGACCTACTGATTACTTGAATTGAACTAGATTATTTCTAAAGTACATTCTAACTCAAAATTCTGAGTCTGTACTCTCAGCCCATCAGATCTATTCTATGGAAGTCTTGACTTGAGTGAGTTGTTTTTATCCAAATTACTATCAGTTTTTAAATTTTCTTACCAGTACTCTTAGGCATAATCTGTAATCTTGTTAAATTCATTCTTTCCAAAATAAAGAGGGTCCATCACCCTGTGCTTAAACTTATCTCTTGTTTAGATTTCTGAGATACAATGTAACCCTGTACTAGAGGAAAGTTAGATGTTTTTTGTTGTTTGTTATCAGTAACTTTGATTTTAAATTCACCTCTATGGCTCAGATTTTAGGAGGATTTGGAGAGAGATGTAAATAAATATGGAAAGAAAGAAGAGTTGTTTGGGGACAGGTATCACTCTTCCTAGCAGCATTCAAAGAGTAAGACTAATTGTTCCAGGAGGTGATGTCATGAGAGCAACTGCAAGGGTGGCAGGGAATAAGGAGCCAGGAGAGAATCCTGAGGGATGACAATGAGGGGCCATGGGGTAGTTGACATCATTGGAATTAAAAGAGAGGGTTCCTAAGGTACTGGGTGTAATTGTGAGGCTGCTGACCCTGCGGCCACTTAGCTAAACTTAGCAGGCAGAGGAGAAAGTACAATTTAGAGAGAAGACAGAGAACTCAGATGTACCCATTGCTGAAAAGGCAATAACACAGAAATACATTTTCTAAAGTTAAGAAAAGAAATTGCATGTTTCACTTTGGATGTGAATGTTATAGGTCATTAGTCATTGCACAAAGTCAGAAGGAGACTGCACATTGCAAGAAAATAAAGATTTTCGTCTGTCTTATTTACCACAAAATCTCTAACATTAGAAAAACAGAGACAATCAATAAATATTTGTTTAACAAATGAGTCCATCTTCATAGACCAAATTTAAACCCTGGAAGGAGAGCTAATGTACTCAGCAAAGAATAAAATAAATCCCCAAAGTAAAATGTAGACCTGGTGTAGTTGGTATGATTAGACATTTCCTAATCCTCAGAGAGGAGGAACTAAAATTCAGCAAGACTGCACCTGTCTGGAACCCACATTAATATTTTATGAAGCAGGCATAGTTTTCCATTAAGTTTCTTTGACTGCTTTCACTAATTTCTTTTTTCTTCTAAAGGCCAAATTTAAGGATTATTTTGGGCTTTGAAAGCAGATATTGAATCAGGGTTGGTCTAAGTAATTACACAGAAATCACTACAGGAATAGCGTGGCAGAGCTTTCTACCTATTTAGCATCCATCAAGGGCAGTGTATGAAGGGCAGCCTCCCCCAGGACTAACACTGACCTGATTTTGTCCTGTTTTTGGTGATGCTCACTGACAGCCTTACCAAGGTGTCCATAACTTGGCTGCCTCCTTTCCTTTCCTCTCATCACTGCGAGAAGTCCCCTGAATCTGAGTGATTATTTTCCAGTGAGTTCTACCCTTGATTATGTATCTTTGACTGTTTCAAACTGTTCCCTGTGCCGATGACACCCCCTCCACACACCCACACTAATCTATCTTCTGCTGTCTTCAGTAACACTCATTTTGATGTCTTAAATTCTTCTAGATACCTAGTTACACAACCTGAGTCATTTTCACTCTTTTCTCTATATTACCCTTTTTTATCCACTTAATTCTACATCTCTCTTGTGTTTATCCTTACGCTCTATGCCTCATTCAGTGCAGTCACCTCTTAATTGGTCGCATGACTTTGAAATCTGTCTTTTCCGGACATACCATAGCTAAAGGTTTCTTCCTAAGTTACCACTTTGACCATATTTTCTCCCTTATTTGAAAAAACTCCTAGTGGCTTGCTACCATTGCTACTCAATCCTGCCTTTGACAACGTTTAGGATCTCTTCCCCTGAAACCCAAAATGTACCCCTCAGGGCCACCCAAGCTGATTTTTATTCTACAGATGTCCAAAAAAATTGTTTAATGCTGTAATTTTGCATATGTTTTTCTTCAGTTGGAAGATCTTTCCTTGCTAAAGGACTTCGAGTTTAACCTCTTGCATAAAGACTTTGAAACTGTATCACCCACTCTCTAAACACTGTTGCATTATTCTTTTGATCCTTGCTCATGGGTTATTTTAAAATATGACTTAACTGTTACATGTGCCTACTCCATCTTCTTAACTGTACACTTAAAGAAATAACAAGTATGTATATATTTTTATATAAGTTTTAGTTCTTAGGTGTTATATGAATATAAAGGAATTCAATAAATATATGAAGTAAACTCAAGAATTCCCTGAAGATTACTTAAGCTCAAGAATACTGGCATGGCTTCATGGAGAACAAACTCAACTTAGAGTAATATTTTGAACTTGCTTTGCAGCTCTGCTGTTCGTCAGGCAAGTGAAAATGAAAAAGTCCCTGTTACTCACTAATTCTCAAATTTTATTAACCTGGGTTTTCATTCAGTGGACATAGAAATAACAGCATCTTGTGAAAAGATACCCACACATTTGGTTGATAACTTTTAAAATGGTGGTGGGTACATGGCGATTTAATAACTATTTCATCTACTTTTGTAAAGACTGGAAATTTTTCACGATGAGATAATAATAATAATCATCCAAGAGCACTTGTTAAAAATACAGAAATTGTCAAGGGTCTAGCTCAGCAGCACAAGCACCTGCCTGGCAAGTGTGAGGTCGTGAGTTCAACCCCTGATACCCCCCGCCAAAAAAGGCAGAAATTCTGATTTATTAGATGCCTATATATTCCCTAAATATTGTGATATAGTTGTTTGAAGCATGGTTTAGGAATCTTCTTTTTGTGGCTGCACTTTTATAAACATTGTCTGCCTCTCTGAACTTCCTAACCTGCACAGTTGGACCACAATAGCTACTCTACAAGTCTATTGTAAGTGAAATAAGATGTGTCAAAGTATGCAGTTTAGTTTCTGGCTCATAATCTGCTGTGTAATGCATGTTTAAAGTAACAGAATCCTGGATTCGGCACAAAGGACTCCAGCTTGGATAAATGGTCAGTGACCATTTATCTTTGAAATGAATTTAGACAACCGAGGCCAAGAATGAAATAGAATCAAAGAAGTGAAAGAATTTGATTAAGAGTGGTAGTGACACACCCTTTCTTTTCATGCTCCGGTAAGTGGTTTGACCCTTTCTGAGAATGAACTGCGATGGCATTTAATTTGGAAAGCTCGCAGATAACAAATTACCAATAAGCAGGGTCTTTTATGGAAAGTCTCATCAGACTGGTGACTAAGCTAGTTTTGAACAGCTAGAAAGGATTGTTTCTCACATTCAAATCATGGACAGTTCAGGCTTTACAGAGAAAATCACTCTAAGAAACAAAGCAGCATCTCTTATAGATGGAGTATAATTTGGGACTATTTAGAGAAGAATTCCAAGACTTCTATTAAGCATATTTTTGTTTTAAGCCACATTTCATTGTGAATAATTGTTTAAAGCAAAGTAGCATTTACTGCCACAATTGTACTAGATATTCATTTCCTTTAGCACTTTTTAAATGATTTTGTTTCTAATTTAAATGGATCATATCATTTCTGAGTTATATTTGTCCCATTGGCCTCCATTTTTGTTATTTTATGGGCTCCTTCTTACAGTTTTTTTCAGACTTTAAGAGACAGTCATTCCATTAAGGCAAAATCTAAGCACAAAGTAAGACAAAAATTCTGGAAATTGTGTAAAAACTTTTGGTGGCTCTGAAGTAGAAGCAGCACCCTCTATATAGTAGTAAGTCTGATACCACTGCTTCATTCCTTCATTTATTTAGCAAGTACTTGTGCTCTTGGGAATTCTCAGATGAATGAGGCACTACTGTGTTTTCTTAATGATGCCTCTGCAGACTAATAAAGATAACTATAAGATGGGTATACAGGGGCTGGGGATTTAGCTCAGTGGCCTAAGCACCTGCCTTGCAAGCAGGCAGTCTTGAGTTTGATCCCTGGTACCGATAAAAACGAAAAAGACAAAAAAAAAAAAAAAATATATATATATATATATACAATTATACCTGTATGGATAGCCGGATGCTGGCGGTGATGAGGCATGGACAAGCTTGAGGAGTAGCCTTCCATCTGGGCTTACGGGAGTCTGATACAGGCAGAGGAGCTCCTCCAGGCTTAGACCTTCCAACCTTCCTCAGTATGCACTAGCTACAGGTACAGCTCAGGCTAGAGCATTATTTTGTGGCCACAGAGCATGGAAAGGTTAGATGGCTAACACAGGAACTGTGTCCACTGGCAATACATATTCAGTTGCTGCTCTAATTTACTGTAGTGTATTACTTGAATGAAATACCAATTTAATTTTTAATCCTGTTGCAAATTGACCATTGCTTCACTCATTTCCTAAGGACCGTTTGAAAGCAGAACTCGAGCTTTAGATTCCTCTATTTTATCTGCAGAATATGAGGCTATTTTGGAGAAATTTCAGGCAGAAAAATCTGGGACCTAAGCAATATTTTAAAACCCATGTCTCTTTTGGATCAGTTTCTTTTAACAGCACTATATTGCCTACGATTTAAAATGGAGAGAAGTGGAAAGGGATGGTTAAAGCTGACCTCAAAGACAATTACAATATTTTTAAAAAGATAAAATCTTTTTTTCATCCATACTGGTTCTGGTTCTTTAGAGATATATTTTTTTAAAAATCCATAATGAAACTATTGTCATTTTCATATATTCTCCATAAGACATTATTAAAGAGTAGTTGATCTTTTAATCTTTGAATATGAAAGAATAGAAAAAAAATTCTTAGATGAATACCTGCCTTTAAATGTCCCCTCTGACTATAGTAGTGAAGCAAACACCTTTTTGGTCATCCTTCTTTCAACACTAAAGAATATCCATTGGCTGTGAGTCACTGAGCCTGCCTTCTCCTTCACTTTGATTAAGAGTTAAACTGATGGCTCCAGTAGAAGGGTTGGGCCATGTAATCTATCACTTACACACACATCACAGTGAGCAACTGCAAGGAAATACCTCCAGCTAGCTCCACATCTTCCCAGACACAGTCAGCAGCAAAATCTAATTCACTTTGACTCTTCTAACTCAATTCTCCCTAAATGTAATGGAGATAGGTGGGAGGCCATAGCTCTTGCTCTGTGAGTGTTGGTCACCTGTTTTCCCCAATGGCCTTGAGCAAGGCCCTCTTGTGAGAGCTGAACTACTGCCTCATAGGCAGAGGAGGAGTTTGACAGATTACTTGAGAGAGTTGGAGCCTCATAATGAATTACTTAGTCAGGACTTCCACATTTTGAAATTGTTTCCTTCCTAGTTTTATAGCAGTGTAATTGACAAAAGTTGCATATATTTATTGTGTACAATATGTGAAGTTTTGGTATATGTGTATATTGCAAATGATTAAATACAACTAACTGATTTTCCATCACCAAATAAATTTATCATTTTTATGTCTCACAGTGATTTTCAAGTGTATACTATGTAGTTACCAGGATGTATAACAGGTTCCCAGAATACATTCATCCTTTCTAACTGTAACTTTGTGCCCGATCACCAACACCTTTTCATTTTTGATGTTCTTACTTTAATTCCTGACAATCGTCATTCTCCTCTCCTCTTTTGTGAATTTAACATGTTTAGATTCCATATAGAAGTAAGATTAAGCAGTATTTGTCTTTCTGTGTCTTACTTAGCAGAAGGCCTTCTAAATTCACCCATGCTGTCACAAATTACAGAATTTTCTTCTTTTTAAAAGGCTCAATTGTAATCTATTGCAAACATATACTGCATTTTTAAAAATATCATTTTAGCCAGTGATGGACATTTGGGCTGTTTGTGTATGTTGAGTATTGGGAATAATGCTGCAATGAGCATGGAAATACAGGAATCTTTGTGATACACTGATTTCATTTCCACAGTTTATACCCAAAAGGTGGAATTGCTGGATTATATAGTTTTATTATTGTTATTGGTTGACAGTTCTGGGGATTGAACCCAAGATTCTTGCACATACTGGGCAGATGTTTTACCGCTGAGCTATGTTTCCTGGCCGGTATTATTTATTCTATTTATTGATTTATTGGTATTGGGAATTGAACTTATGACCTCATGCTTGCCCGGCAGGCACTGGTGCTGATGAGCTAAATCACTGACCCACCAGTATTGTTTCTAATGATTTGAAGGAACGTCATGGATTGGCCATTCAAATTTACATTCCCTCTGTGGTGTATTAACTAACAGTCATTTTAAGTGCAAATGCTCAGGTGAACTGAATCAGAATGATTCTCAGAGTGGAAGATCCACCTGAGGATTGTTGCCTATGCACAAAGGGAAGGTTATGTGCTACTGATTTTCCTGGAGAAACTTGCTGTGGGAGGCTTTCCTATAACTCCATTGTTGGAGGAGGAGCTAAGGTCCTCACTGTTGCCAGCTGGTTGCTATTCTCTTTGGAAGGGAGAGCTCTGATTTTCACCTTAAACATTGCTGCCTGGCTCCAGAGCAGATCACTCAGCCATCTGGCACAGATCTTTTAACCCACTGGTACAGACTTTATGACTTCCACTATTGGTCTTTGGGCTTTCTTGGTGCGGATTCTTGATAGGGAGTTGAGTGAGACATTGTCATGGCATCCAGATCATTGGCTGGATTCTTGGGGTCTCTAGCATGGGGACAGGTCCCTTTCACTCTTCTATATTTGATCTTTTGAGAAAGTACTGTAAGATGCTCCTATAAATTTGTCCTCTATCAAATCTATTCCCTTGTAAAACACTGACTATAATATCCACCATCATTGAGCAAGTGTGCTTTATTTCCCACATCCCTGCTTACCTCTTAATAATAGTCATTCTAACTCATTTGAGGCCATAGTTCATTGTGGTTTTGATTTGCATGTCCCTAATGTCAGTGATTTTGAACATTATTTTTCCCACATATCTGTCGGCCATATGTATATCTATTTTTGAGAAATATCTGTTCAGGTCCCTAGCCTATTTATTTAAATTGTTAATCTTTCTGTTATTGAGTTTTTTGAGTTCTCAAAACATTTTGAAGTTTATAATTAATGCTTTAAATTCATCAGGCTGCATTATTGTGTATAAATATATACTTGAAGTCATCCCAGAAGTTATTCCTGGAGCCTGGGGCTTACAGTGATTAAACAGACACAGGGAAAGGTGTATAATGTGAAAATATCAGGATTCTAGCAGATGACAGAGTGCATTTACTGGATGCTCATCTGTGCTGACAGCAGACCTCACGCCCAAGGTATTTTGCGTTCTATCTAGCAGTTCTTTTAGCTCAATGCTTGTTCAGTTATGTTTCAACTCCCATAACAGTTGATATTAAATATAAGGATTTTCTACCACAGAGAACGATCCCAGCTGCCTACTTTGTACCACTGTTCATACCTTTGTTTTGCTCATTAACTAAATTTTTACAGAAAGTTGATATGGAGCTCTGTTTTATTTTTACTCTATAATGCCACATAAAATGTATCAGAATGTTTTTGTACTTTAAACACTACTAAGCATTTTTAAAATAAGGTAGGTATATTATATTTGATAGATTGGGAGTACTATTTTTGGAAGGAGATAAGAGCCAATAATTTTATATTTTTAAAAACTACTGACATCGGATATATAAAATTATAGTATCTTTCATCAATTTCATCTTATTCGGTCCTTAATTTGCAGTATTATTGTTTTCTCAGGCTGAAAATTGATCATCTTCAGGCTCATCTCTTTCCTTAATTCTAATGCTGTAGACTGATTTAAATAAACCTGAACTTCAGTTCTTGAGTAGTATCAACAACCACAAGAAGAGAGCTTACCAAACATGAGTTATTTCCTAACTCTAAGAAATTTCTATAAGAACAGTTTAAATTTTGTATTACAGTGGAAGAAGTTATCATGTTTTCATTCTTTCCAGCATTCTTCTAGGGTGGTCAGTGAGTGCCCTTTTTCTATTTGTATTTTCAATAAAAACTAATTTATAACATTGGGCGTGATATAGCATGCCTCTGATCTCAGCACTTGGGAGGTTGAGGCAGAAGGAATTCTGTGAGTTTGAGGTCAACCTGGGCTACATAGTGCGAGCCACACGGTTGAACTACATAGTGAGATCCTGTTTAAAAACAAACAAATAAAAAATTGTTAATTTACGATTTTTTCATGTAGCCTAATTCCCAGTTGCAAAATGGAGCATAGTCTACAAAAATGTTTTAAGTATTTGTCTATGTGTGCAAGTTAGTGAGATTAATAAGGTACATTAGGTTTTCATTTTGGAAGCTTTATAGTTTTCTTGTGTCTATATCTAGCAAAGTTTATCCACTTTTTATTGAATTTCTGTATTGTTAGAACTCTGATAATCAAAAAAGATACAGGTATTCTAAATCATGTGATTTCAAACTTCTTGTCATTCTGAAACACAACATAACTAAAAGATTGTGTCAGAAAAGGAAAAATAGAATACTTATAGAATTTCTAAGACATTTAAAATTGGAATACTTTAATAATAAAAAAGATTTAAGACAAATTGCTTTACTAAACAAATTTTGATTTTTTTCTTGCTATTTGAATAGCATGAGGGGTTGGGTTTTGTTTATGCATATAAAATTTAAAACTATACTTTGTTAATGAGTTCATATAAGCGTGGCACATTTAAAGTTGGTTGTGTATAAAGCATCTTGCATAAAACATTGGAGTTTGTTTTTCAGATTGGAATGTATTCTAAATCTTCACAAAGGCAACAAGATATCCCAGGGAGTATATGGATCTTGGCATACTTGGGGCCCACTCCTGGTTCTGCCATTTATCAGCTGCTTTAATTTAAGAAAGGTAGTTGAACTTTTTAGCCTCAGATTCCTGATCTATGTATAAAATGAGGTATTGAGCGAAGTTATGAAGATCAAATAAAACAATATATACAAAGCATGTTGTTCAATAGCTGTCAGGGATCCTCATTCACTATGTCACTACTCTATTGTGATAACCTGACCTTAGGATGTGAGGTATGAAATTAACAACAGACATTGCCCTTTTCAGGCAGAGTTTCTAGTTGTGTGATAATAAATATCAATTTTTAAAAAAACATAATTCAAGGGCTGGGGATTTAGCTCAGTGGCTTAAGCGCCTGCCTGGCAAGCATATGGCTGTGAGTTCATTCCCTGGTACCAAAAAAAAAAAAAAAAAAAAAAAAGAAAACATAATTCAAGTAAATTTTTAAAAAATTTAAATAAAATAATTTTAATCTAGGTGATTTCCAGGATTTCTGCACCTCTTTCACACAGATGAAGCCAGCTTGTCCTGTGGTATCGCTTTATCCAAATATATGGTTGGCAGGAATAAATATGAGCAACATGCAGTGATAGTAAATAAAATTTTATGCTTTCTCAAAATTACAGTCATATATTTTGTATTCCTGTTTATGTGATTTATCCAGCCATCTGCCCAACCTTGCATCCATCCATCCACTTCTAGTGGGTGCTGGTACTGGAGATATGAAATAGGTACATTCACTGTACCCAAGACCCTCAAGGAAGGACATGGTGGGAATTCTGAGAGGGGATGGCAGGTGCAGAGCATTATCTGCAAAAGACTTAGTATAATCACTGTGATATATTGAGGATTTTGTGGGAACAGGGACACAACAAAAGTTTCTTTACATTAGATTTTAATATTCACTCTCGGTATAAAGAATTCTTTCTTTGATAATTTATTTTTACCAACATTCAAATGCAATGTAAATATTCCAAAAATTAGATTAAGGTCCTTAGTTGCTGATGGGAGTGTACAGAACCACTTAGGTCTTTCCAGTGCATCTGACCTCCTTAGCCATCTTTAAAACAGAATGTATATCACTACTAAAGTTCCCCGGTGCCCTAGCATTGGTCGTGGCTGGAGGGCTGCCGCTTGTTTAATGTGAAACAGGCTCTGGAGGGGGCCCAGCTAAAGTACAATTTACTTGACCACGGAAACGTTTGAAGTTTCATTTTCTCTGCACCTTCCCTCACAATGAAAGAGGGGGAATAACTGTATCTTTGTTTACGTGGACATCAGTTAGTCTTTTATTGGTCTGTCCTTTTCAACACTTACAGACCCACAGTCGTATTCTTATCCTTCTTCTTAGTTTCCAAATTCTTTAGAAATTATTTTTGTCATAAATTATTCCAAGAAAATTTCCTAGTAAGTACTGTTTTGAATAAAAGGCATTCTTTTCATTGTTCTTACTAATGTTATTACCCAGGTTTGAATATGGTGGAAGAGAAAGCCTATGATCCTTACAAGAAAGACCCTTCTCAATCATACCTGGTCCCCAAATCTTTTAAACACATGAATTTGTGCATATTTACTGAAGAAACAACTACAGAAATCTCATTCTAGCTCCATCTTATCTTCACCAGAGTTTTCTGAATTTTATTTTAAAAACAGTATCAAATTTCCAGGAACTTTAATTCCATGTCCCTCTTGTTTATATGAAATCAAACTACACTGATTGCAGTTCAAGAAAATTAACTCAAAAAATTTAGAGCCTTAATTTCAGTTTGAAGCTCACAATATTTATGTTTCTGCATCTTTAATTTGATCAGAAGCTGTTTATCGATGAGATGCTATTTACCATCCATGATATACTTCTCTTGTGACATAAAGTAGGAAATAAAATAAGCTTGGGTTTCTAAATTCAGGAGGTAGATAAATTTCAATACTTCTGTAAATTGAAGAGTTGAAAAAATGAGAAGAAAAAATTGATGAGAATGCGTACAGCTATGGCAAGCAATGAATCTATGTGGCTCTCATGTGCTGCATTACACTGTCTTTGGGAACTTTAAAGCCTGTGCATAATCTCGTGGATTCTTTAATCCTCGTTTTTCTGATTATGGTGGAAGTTTGAGCAGGGAAAATGATACAATATCCAACATCAGTTGTACTTTCTGCAGCAGGGATGCCACACATCTCATTTTTATTCTTTGTGGGACTCAAGCAAAGTCCAAACAGCACAACTTTGTAAGAGTGAGGCAGAGGGTAGCCTGCTTGCCTCCGAGACTCAAGAAGGCTGACACACAGTAAAGAGCAGACATTTATTTCTTGTAGCCCTTGTATACTGGCAAGGAAGAAAGAGCAGAGAGAAGATGAATGTATTGGCAGGGGAGGAAGGACAACATAGCTCAGCATTCATTTATTCACTCATTTTCATATTTAGTGAGTGCTTGTTTTGTGACAAGCACCAGGATTGGTTCTAAGGATTTGGAAACGACTAAATTGCTCCCTGTGCCTTTAGGGCACTGTAGTCTAGCAGGGAGACAGATCCTCAAATCAGTAAATTTGTTAAGTTGATTCTTACAAAAAGAACTACAACTCTGAATAGAAACAATACAGATATGGAGATACAAGTTTATCCTCTTGTTAAGCTCCGTCAGAAGGAGAAGGTGCTTAATGCCTTTGATCTTCAGTTTTTTCATTTACATACTGTGCAGGGAAAGGCATGTTATAACTGCAGGTAATGTGCATGAAATACTCAGTGGAGGGCTTGACACAGGGTGCAGTTGGTGAATGGTAAAGTAAAATGTTCTGCAGGGGCTACTGAGGCTCACCAAGGCAGAGGATGATGGGAGGGGCCTGGAAGTCCTGTCAATTTTGCAAGATTGGCCTTCTTAGTCTTTATCTCCAAATTCAGCATTTTCACAAGGTAGTAAGGTTTTAAAGAGAAGGACTGAAGCCAACAGCTCAGATAAGAAGCCATTGCCATTTTTCTCATACCAATCAGATGCTCAAACATCTTGTGCACGGCTCACCTCTTGTAATTCTGTTCCTCGTTATTTGAAGAACCCTTCTTCCCTAACTCCACCTCTAGGTCTTCCCTGTCTTGCATATATTTTCCATTTGCACATTTATTCACTCTTTGATCTCTTAAAATTAAAAAAGAATTATATTATGCTTTTTTGTTTTCTTTTGTTTTTCTGGTACCAGGAATTGAACTCATAATTTTATGCTTACCAGACAGGTGCTGTGCTGCTGAGCTATATCGCTGGCCCAAGAATTATATTTTAAAGTCATATTAATATAAGGGAACAAAATTCCTGACCTACTATATGTCTGGTACAAGTTCATGTTCTCTAAAATTAAAGAATGAATTTTAGGAGCAATGGAGGTTAAGAGCAGAAATATTTATTAAGAGAAAGAAAGCTGCTGTCTGAGAGAGAGAGACAGATGGGTTCCCAAATGGGTTGCCAAAGATTGTGTATTTTCTAGGGAATTTTATAGAGTAAAACCATGAGGTGAGGAGGGTCTAAGGTGGGGAAAACTGGGAACTCACAAGGCATGAGGTGGGACAGAACTATGGTCAACCACTAAGTTTAATTTTTAGGTAAAATTGACCAAATTAGGGACAAATGGGGAGTGAGTCATGCAGCAAATAAGCATTCTTTAGGGATCAGTGACTCTTCCCATAGGGGATTGGGATGGTGACTCTTGCTTCTCAGGGTAATCCATACCTAATCTCTAATGTTTATGCTTAGGGTGTGGTTGCATTTGTTTTGCCTTCTGTTTTGAGATCTGACCCACTGCAAGAGGTATGTGTCTCCTCCAAGGTCACCTGACATTTGGTCCTGTGTGCTGGCTTCCTTGATTGTCTGACTGCCTGTAATATTTCTAACTAGCTCATCTGCCTGTAACAATATTTAATAGAAATAATGATGCATATTGGGGTCATAATTAACTATACTCAACTGGCCTTGAATGACACCACAGCTCAACTCTCTCCTAAATAAATAAGGTAAAATTAATAAAACAGGCTATCCTCCAAAATCAGATGATAGCATACATTCTAATAGTACAGGAGCTACTTATACAACTTTAAAATCTAACTGTGTGAATGACATGTCAGTTTCTTAAATTCCTTGCGCTTCCCTCCTTATGGGAAGCCATTACTAAAATTATACTCATAAATATCCTGTTGATTCTATTATTTGAATCCTGCATACTTAATTGATTCTTTACCTTTGTCTCCTTTAGACTTAAAGCTGTACACCTACCCAAGATGAAAATGCCTGCTATCTGCTGTAGGCAACTAGTTAAAAGCTCTGCAGAGTATCCCTTACTGCCTTCAACAACTTCAGCCTGAAGAAGCCTGATCGGTAAGTGCCCATTATCCCTCATGGCAATTTGGGTTACTTCTTCAGAGGAAAAATGCTATAGGCAGCTAAATCAATTAAAATATTATAGGTGGTCAGAAGACCTAGGGCCTCAAAGTAGCCAGCACAGAGGACTAGATGTCTTGTGTCCCTTGAGGAGACAGATACCTTCCATAGTTTGTGATACCTCCAACCCCACCTGCACTACCCATGCCAGGCGTATTTTAATCCTTCAATTTTTCCTTGCATTCTCCAGTATCCTATAGCTCCCAAATATTTATGAGGACTTAAACCTATAATTGTCTTTTAGACAATGGTTTTCTTAAACTTACCCATTCACTCTACAATATTCCCATTCTCCTGGTACTCAAGCCTACAGTCCTATAGTCTGACACAAGACCTTAGGGTAATCAAGGATGCTGTTACCCCAATTCACCCAATGGTGCCAAATCTTTGTATTATGTTCTCTCACATTTCTCCCTCCACCACTCACTTCATAGTCCTAGACCTTAAATATTAAAGATGCCTTTTTAAAAAAAACTATCTCCCCATACCCTGATTGTCAGGATTTCTTTGTGTTTATATAGACTGACCCAGACACCCTCAGGTCTCCACAACTTACACCTATCATCTCTATGTTAGAATCTCTCCTCAGGGACACATAACACCTCTTTCCTTTCCTACTTAGCAATTTCACGGACACACCCTTGTTCAGAACTGACAGGTAAAATGTAAATTTCATGCCCCACCACAAAACTCTCAAATATCTTCTCACCTTTGTACTTTTTCAGGATAGATAAAAGCCTTTCCCACAACCAGGGAGACTGCTGATATAGTTACTAAAGTCCTGTTACAAAAAGTCATTCCAAGGTTTGATCTGCCTCAGAGTATCCGGTCAGATAATGGTCCAGCTTTTATTCCTCCAATCTCTCAACAGGACTACAACTAAAATGAAGTGGCCCCTACCTGGTCTTCCTCAGAACTTCAACGGTGGTCAAGGTCACTGGACTGCCATCCTGGTTCCACATCGCTCAAGCTAAGCGGTCCCCTCCTAACTCTAACTCCCCTAACTCTAAACGTCCTCAGTGGTCATCTTATCTCCTATCTCCCACCTCCATCTCACCAAGGCCCCACAGCCACAATTTTCAGGCTAGGTCATGTTTTGTTATCCTATTGGTTCCTGATGCGTTACATTCTATTAGTTAACTTTTTCACTATAACTATCTTAGTGCTCTCTGCCCTCAGCTGTTTGTTAAACATGAGACTCCTGTGGATCTAAGACCTCGTATCACTTATAGTACACAGCCATGGCCCTCCCCACCCCTACTCTATAATTTCCTAACCATGATTCAACTGTCAGGCTTTGTATTTCTCATGCTTCTTATTCTTTTCAGCTCAACTGCTAGCGCAAAGACAACTTCTACCTACACTTTGTAACTTTTACCCTTTCAAATGGGAGAACAATTCCCTCTCATAACTTCACCCTCCCAACCCCGTACTTATTTTTCAGATTCTACCTCACCATGGCCCTGATGGAACGACCCATTTGGATCAAGGACACTTTTCCTTCTACCTCTCCTGAGTCCTTTAATTATGATAGAGGCCTGCCTCCTAATAGCACTTTGTGTCTTTGTTTCTCCAAACTAGGATATGAGCATTCACCAATGAAAAAGTTGTCCTGGCCAAAACACTTGGTACCAGCTTCTACAAGGGCATCAACCATCATCCCATCAACCTTTCTAAACCCCAATATGGTGCCCTTTCAGCAGGGAGTAGTAAGAGAGAGACTTCATACTTTTCCTAACAATACAAAGATGGGAATGAAAGGTTCTTGCCCTAGTATAAATTACTGTACAATTATGGCGGTGGTCTAATGTGGGAGAAGGCCAAAGTTGGAATGCTTACCACTTCCTGCTTCTTCTTCTGCAACTTCCTAACTGCAACCTCCCTTCCCATTTGCACACACAGAGAATTCCAATTGGTTCCTTACATACGTCATCAATATCCATCTCATGCGCCACTTCAATCAGAGGTCATCTGGTATCTGGTCAAAGGAGACAGCTCAGCCGCCATGGGTTGTGTGCTCCTTTCCATGTCCTCAAATAAATAAACCTGTTCGTTTTGTACTTTGCTTCTCTATTGTGCCAGCATAATCCAACAACTAACATATACAAAATTTTAAAAAAACGAAATGGAGTTTATTTAGTTATTTCTGCCTGTCCGTGAATGAAAGGTAGCTACTATTGGGTAATGTTTATCCAGTGCTATTGTACTATTTCTATATATCAGACCCTACACATTTTATTATGTCAGTGTTTCTTAGGCTTTGGTAAAAATCAGTATCATCTGTGAATCTTGTCAAAATTCAGGTTTGGAGTTATTCAGTCCACGATAGTGTTCAGGGTCTACATTTCTTTGATGATCTGGGTGATCATGCTGTATACACATTACATTTTGAATAGCAAGGTGTAGACTCTCTTAATCCTGACAAAAACTGTATGAGGTAAGTACTGTTTTCCAAATTAAAGATGTAGAAACTAAAGGGTGGAGGAATTAATTTGTTCAAGGTCATGTTAGGAAGCACAGTTTGGACTCCATATTAAGATCTACCTCCTGATAAAATGTATAAAATCTGGATTGTGTTCTATGGCATTTGAGGGTGAACTGATTTTACCTGAAATAAAACCTATCATTTAAATTTATTATTTCTTCTTTTTAAAGGAAATGTTTCCATTTTAGCTTTCTTCATACAGGCCAGTGTATTAAATGGTGACTCATATATGTTGCATTTGGTGTCTAAAGATGAAGTTTAATATGATTTACAGTAGTCTTCACTCCAGCATAGTTACATTTTCCACACTTTCAATTACTTGCAGTCAACAGCAGACTAAAAATATTAAATGAACATTTCCAGAAATAAAAGATTCATAAATTTCAAAGAAAGTTTATTACGATAGATGATTGTAATGTCCTGTTTCATTGTATATTGTTGATAATCTTTTACTAATTTGTAAATCAAACATTATACTAGGCATGTATATATAGATAAAAAGGTGGTGGTGGTGGTGGTGGTGGTGGTGGTGGTGTGTGTGTGTGTGTGTGTGTGTGTGTGTGTGTGTATGCATATAAACAGGTCTATGGTGTTAGAGATCAAACCCAGAACTTGACACACGCTAGGTAAGTGTCCTACAATGGGCCATACCTCCAGAGCTGAAAACGCCTTGGTAGGGTTGGTGCTATCTACAGTTTCAGATACTCACTGGGGGTCTTTAAGCACATCCCCCTCAGGTAACAGGGGCCTAATGTGTTTGCCAAAATTATGATCCAGGAAACTGCACTATTGATGGAAACTGCATTGAACACGAGAGGAAATTGCTGAGGAAGGACGTATGTGAGGCAAGGAGATCCTCGGACAGATTTATTGTTTAGCTCTGTGGACACAATGTGCTATGCTTGCTACAACCAAGTCAAAAAGGACACAATCCCTGTCCTCCACAGCTCACATACTCCTTTAAAAATGAATTTTACCATCTTAAAAAGTTAACATGATTCATAATAGAAAATTTAAGCTACAGAATCTAATTAAACAGTACATTGAGCATCGTGTGATGTCACATGTCTGTAATCCCAGCACTCTGGGACGTTGAGGCAGAAGGATCATACACTAGAGCCTAGCCTGGGCAACTGAGTGACTTCACAAGACTGTCTCAAAAAACGGTTAAAAAAAGGTTTGTGCTATAGCACTGTGCAGAGGTCCTGGATTTAATCTTTAGTACCACCAGCAACCATCTCCAATCAACCAGCCAACCAACCAAACAAAAAACTTACAAAGTGATGTAAAATTGCACCAAACTGGATTTTTATTTTCAAAATTTAAAAAAACACATCGTAGAAAGGTGGCCAAAGATATCACTTATATGGAACAGCAAGAGTTCCAAATCTTGGCACAATGAGTTTAAACACCATTTTTGGTTCTGAAAGGTAGTCAGAGTAAAAGGGACAGAATTGCTGGTCCCCCAAAAGTTTTAGAAATGCAAACGAGCTATTTCAGCCAGCGCAAGACTCGGCGTTGGGGGTAACGTCCAAGTTTCATCAAGGTTTCCCTAACTGCGCTCAGCCCGAGTGGCCCAGAGGTGAGGCGCCTGCCTCTCCAACCTGGTCGGCAGTCACTGACGCATGCGCGGTCTGGCCTCGGTGTCACCGGCCTATTTTTCTCAGGCAGGTTTTTGTGGGGTTAGTAAAAAGGACCAGAACTGGAGCAGTGCACAGTTCTGAGCCTAAGAGCAGAAAGCAAAACGAGCTCTAAGGGAAAAACATCTCGGGTCGAAACCGGTTGGAGGGTAGAGGTGCACAGGCACGCGCGCGCGCACACACACACTCTTAGGTGCCAAAGCATCCTTAGCAGGAGTTAACTCAGTGACACTGTGAGGGATTATCTGCACAAAACGGAGATGCATCAGGAGTGGCGACAAACTCCAACTTTCAGCGCTGTGCTGCCCAGATGTTCTGTGCCTGCTCTTTTCTTTACTTTTCCGGAGGCCCAGGTGCTCCAATTAATTTGTCTCTTTTCCAAGGCCCCCTCTTTTAAATTCCATTCATTGTTCAGAGTGTCGGGGAGCCACACGGTTCTATAGTGTTCAGCCACACCGTCCCCAGGAAGTCGCGCCGACAGACCTGGACGCCTAGGGTTGTGCAAGCTCCGGCTGTGCGGGTTCGCGGGTGGGCGGGCGCGCTGGGATCCCCTCGGAGGCCGTCGCCCCGCCCCTAGCCCCGCCCTCGCCCCGCCCCCTCGCGCTTCCCCGCCCCCGCCCCAGTCCCAACCCGGGCTGCGGAGCGCTAGCACTCGCTCCCCCGGGGACTCGCAGAGGCAGCGGCGGCCGGGCGCGCCGGGCATGCTCAGTCGCGGGCGCCGGGCTCCGAGTCGGAAGCCTGTGCGCGGCCGCCCAGCCGGCCCGGGCGCACGGGGAGCGCGCGCGACTGGCTGCGGCTGCGGCTGCGGCTGGGCCGCGGGGGACCCCGCGCGGGACGCGAGCCTAGCCCCTCGCGGCGCCCCTGACCTGCCAGCTCCCTAGAACCCGCGCAGGACAGGGGCCAGCCGCGGCTGGTGGCGGCGGGGCGCGGGGGAACAGCCTCGGCGCCGGCAGCGACTCCGGCCGCCCGGCCCGCCGCGTCCCGGAGCCGTCGGGCATGGAGCCGTGGAAGCAGTGCGCGCAGTGGCTGATCCACTGCAAGGTGCTACCCGCCAACCACCGGGTGACCTGGGACTCGGCGCAGGTGTTCGACCTGGCGCAGACCCTCCGCGATGGAGTCCTGCTTTGCCAGCTGCTCAACAACCTCCGAGCGCACTCCATCAATCTGAAGGAGATCAACCTGAGGCCGCAGATGTCCCAGGTAAGGAGGCCGGCGAGCCGCGCCCCCGCCTCGCGCCGCTTCTCCCATTAATCATCCGGCTAATTTCTTTGTGTAAATGCAAACATCTAGGTGCACTCGGCTTGCCCTGCCGCCCAGCATTCTGGTTTGGGGACCACTTCAGCTTTTCCTTGGCTTGAAAAGGTTTCGCCCTTCAGTTGAATGCTAACGCCTAGTGTCCGTAGGATTGTCGAAAGGCTTACTGTGAGGAGGAAGAAATAAGTTCTCTTACGTGTCTCTCTCTGTGTAGAGCGACAATGGGAATTTGATCCAGCTCTTGTATAGTAACCACGAGAAAAGATGAAACGAGGTGAAGGGACAATTTTGCTTTTAGTTGGTTCTTTGAATTAACGTTTTATCCTCAAGCTCTCTTGAAGGAGGAATCATGTCATAAAAAGGGCTGTAGGAAGTGGAGGGCGCTCGGTACCGTTATCTGCACAGAATGACACTAGTCATAGGAAGGAAGAGAAGCTGGACACGGGATGTTTTCAAAGGGCCCCTGAGCTTGTGGCCATCTGGCACGCTGGAGGGTTGTGTTTACAGCGTTTCTCAACCAAGTGAGAAGGAGCTAGCCCAGCCTCTTTCAGCAGTGCCAGGAAATGAGAAGTTTCACTCGAGATTCCGCTTTCTTTCATTCTGCCCCGTGCTCAGGTGATGTGGTGCAGGTTTGGCTCCTGGCGCTGGAACTTTGCCTGGAGGTGTCTCTTGGAGGGTTTTAAAGAAAAAGCAGTTTTGGAAAGCTGTGTGCAGTGTAGAGTCAGCTCAGAAGTCACCAGGCAGTGGAATAGTGGTTTCTTGGTCCTGTCGGAAAGTTTCTGTTCAGAAAGATGTTAAAACATGATTCAGAGCGTCCCTCTTTCTCTCTCTCTCTCTCTTTTTTTTTTGCACAGTGTAAAATACTGCTTTCAACTTAAAAGCTAGAGGAAAGTCCTTTTCATGCCACATTTAAACACTAAATCCTGTATGATACAGATCGTCAGTTACTTAGCAACCAAGAGAGTGTCTTTTAAAAAGGAACTAACTTCATACAGTTTAATAATTATGCATTTAAAGTTAGAGCACACACACTTACCTCTTGAGTCTCTGTGTCCTTGTTTCAGTACGATATTCTGCAGTCTAAGTTATGTGCCTCTTGCCTGTCTACCTTTAAGCTCTTAGTGGGCTGATAGAAGGAAAGTTAGGCATATAAATAGTGAGAGCCTACATATTCAAAGGCAAGATAAATTATTTTGTATTCATCTATGAACTTCATGATGATTGGTGACTCTGTGATACCAACTCTGGATGTTCCTGTTAACAGACATTTCCAATATGGTGGGAGTTGCAGTTATGAACAAACTTCAGTAGTGAGCTTTGGTCGGCTGGCTATCCAGTCTCACAGATTCGTGTTTTCTGTGTTAGCCTCAGAAGGCAGCATGGGTCAGGATGCTTTGGCCCAGGAGCAGAGAGTATACTTCAGGGTACTTCAGTTTCCTGGAGCTTTCGGCAGTTGTTCATTAGATTCTCAATAATCGTTTCCTGAACTGAGGGTCTCCTTTTTTAACCCTCAAAGCCTTATTTGGACAATGGATGAAAGTTTAAATGTGTTTTGCTTGCTTTTCTCTTAAATCGTATTAGAAGTAATTCAATCCTTTTTATGATTAAAGGATACCATTATAAGCATCATTAGTGAAAACAGCATGTACAATTCTTTAAGAGCTCTATTTCTACTGAGGGTACTACAACGAACACACCAGGATACTGCTCTAAAGGAATTATTGCACAGCTATCAGGTAAAACTCTAGGTTATAATAAGGTAAGTAGGACAGCTAAAGGATTATCTATAGGCTGTTGTGATTTTGAATTCTTAAGTCTTGACAAAACCAGAGCTTTCTAATTTGACTGAGTTCAGTTTTCTTTGTAATATACTGTGAGCTAGGAGTACTTTTTTTAGACATGAAGACTAATGCCTGAAGGTCAAGGTATCTTTTTTGTTTGTTTGTTTTGTCATTGGTTCTTGGCCACATTTCAGACAGCTAAGGTTGCTGGGAGCTAGGCAGATAAGTTTCTGCTTCATAAGTTGTCAATAAAGCCTTAAATGACTCTTGTTAAATGGTTTCATAAAATATATTAACATATTTAGCATGCTTGCAGTGCTTAATATTATAGCAAACATGTTTGCTATAGCAGAGTGATTTTTCTGCTATTGTCCTTACAAGTTACCTTGTGTTGACATCTTTGTTCTCATGTATCTGTCTCAGGAAAGGTTCTGGCTACTCATGGTTATGAGGCCCCTATCCTTTAACTCCGCTCATAATGTATACGTAATGACCTGTTCGTCCACTGCAACCCTGACATTCATCCCCTCAGAGGTCGCTTTTCTGAAGTTAGAGGACATTACTAGTACTTGTTGCTTTTGTTGTGGCTACAAGTCATTCTGACTTAGAGTCTGCCCTGATTTATGTTCTGAAGATATTAATTTGAAATGGGTTATTCCGTTTTAGCTCATGGTCTTCTAAGGAAAGAAGTAACAATGCTGTCACTTCAGAATTTTGTGGCATTCTGAGAGAGTTATGAGTAGATGCTGATGACAGAAACTTATTTATTGATGCTTTGCTTATTGCCTGTGTTTAGTTTTCTCAGAAGAGGCTATAAAATGACTAGCTTCTTTTCAGAGGAGTGTTTATCCAGCGAGTGGGATGTTTTTTCATTTTTCTGTTAGCTTTCAGCCTTGTTTGTATTTAAAAAAATAAATAACCCTGCAAGTAATGATTGCTTAATTATAGGTTTGAATCTTAGACTCTTCATAGGCTAATTGGGTCTTCTTCAAAACAGAAGCATAAATGTGATGCCTGCTTCTCATACTTAGTGTTCTTTCTGGCTGTGGACATCCAGTTCTTTTTGGTCTTGCCACCTTGGTAAGATGATCTTTTTCCACTTAGAAAGAGGTATACTGTTAACAGTGATTTAGATTCTGTTTTTATTTATAATGAGTTAACATCGTATTTAATTGTATTTTAGCATGCTCCTTTTATTATAAAGAATAAAATGAAATACAATCCTGATGGCTATTGAAAATCCAAGCAATTTTGTGTCTGTATATATTTGATAGATTTATTTTCCATCCTAAACAATACGGTAGCCAAGGCATAAAGCACTCAGATGATTCTGGAGAGAAGCCTAATGGTAAAGATTATAGTGGGAGTGCCTTGTGGGCAGGCAGGGGGTGTTGGCACGATGTCATTTGCAGTGGCTAACATGGTCTCCATGTATGTCTGTTACCGACCGTTATTGATGGGATGAGTGTAGCCTTATTAATTTGCAATTTAAAAATTTATTTTATACTATGTCTTAGAGGGATAGAATACTATCCCTCTACTAACATTTGATGAATTTGTTGATCATTCTATGCAAAATGTATAAGCTTTGAATATTGTTAAAATATGTTACTCAGGCTTCAAGTGTTCCTTCAACAAATATTTATTTGTTCCTTCTGTGTGCCAGGCATTATTTAAGCCACTAGCTTAATAGTAGTAAATGGACTCTAGTCCCTGCCCCAAAGGCATTTACATGTTAGTGGAGAGTATGGAGCATGAAAAATAAGTGACTATGTAACATAAAGTGTAATGAGAACATTTGAAGATGAATAAGGAAATAGAAAGAAGTATGTTGAGATTTTGTAGGAAGGTTGTTTATGCAACTAATGGAAGGTAGCCAAGAAAGCCTTGTCTGGGAAGGCTTTCTAAGACAACTAAGGTAGGGTTAGAGGGACCTGAAAGGAGTGAGAAAATGTGGGAAAAGAATATTCCCAGCAGAGGAGACACCAAAATTGACGGTCCTGAGGTAATTAGCTGCAGACACCCTAGAGACCTTCATGGGAAAGTATGGTGGAGAGGAGATCGAAAGGAAAACAGAAACCCAGTTTTTAGGGCTTATGGGGCTTTGCAAGGACTCTGACTTTCACTCTGAATGAAATGGAAGGCCAGCCAAAAGTTCGAGCAAAGACATGGGCTGACCTGCCTTGCCTTTTCAACAGAGTCACATTCAACAGAGTTATTGTGAGCAAACTGAGGAGCTAAAGGATGGAGACAGCCAGGCCGGTGCTGCCCTTCAGGCCAGAGGCATGCAGCCCTGACCAGAGCAGCAGCAGCGGATGGTGAGATAGGAGAGCTCTGAGTATATTTTGAGGGGAGATCCTGGGGGTTTTATTGATGCACTCAGATGAGGGGTATGAGGAAAAGGGGGAGGAGTCAAGAACGGGTTCCTAGAATGACAACATTGCTATTTACTAAAGTGGAGAAGAATAGAGGAAAATAGCTTTGAGGGTGTATGTGGGGAGGAAGGGAAGAGAATTTGGTGCTAGTTATGTTTGAAATGCCAGGTGGACATCTAGTTGGAGATGCCAGATAGGCATGTGGAGAAGTTAGAGATGAAGATGTGAAATTTGGATTTATCAAGTTATAGATTTTCCTGAGAATAATGAGATTGAGTTGGGTGATCTAGGAAATAGTGTAGAAAGAATCGAGTAACTGAGTGATTTGTGCGCATGCCTGCTATTGAAGGCAGAGAAAGAGGAGTTGTGAGGAAATGACTATGGAGTAGGAGGAAAACCTGCAGAGGGTGGCACCGGGAACCAGCTGAAGGAGGAGTGATCTGATGTATCAAATGCTGCTGCTAGACCAAGTCAAATAAGGACTTGGCATGGAATATTGATTTAAATTATGTACGGTTTCTTGGTGACCTTGACAAAAACAAATTTGACATGTGGTGGGCAAACAGTCTAATGCAGAAGAAGAGAGGATAGAGAGATGATGAACACAGCAAGGATAGACATCTCTTTGGGGAATAATTTTGCCATAAAGAAAGTAGAATAATGAGGTAGTGGTTAATAGAGCAAAAGAGGCCAACAGAAATTTATTTTCTTTTTTTTTTAATTTTATTTAAGGAGAAAAGAAAAAAAAAGCAGGGAAAGGGTACAAGTTATACAGATTTACAGAAAAAAAAATGAACAGTAGGAAATCACTAGTTAATGGATTACATATTGTCATCTTAGAAATAATTGTTCAAGTCACAAAATTAAAGCTTGTAAAGTGGACATTCCATCAATGATACCGCAAACAGTTCTGTTCATTGATCCAATAAAACTCTGTGATATCATTTTCTATCTTATACACTTAAATATACATGCAGTTATATAGTTTGGAGCACTTTCTTTTCCTCTCTTTTGTACCATGACTATTACACATTTTGGGTTTCATTGCTCCCACGGTTCTTATTACTTTTTTGGAAGAGAGTAAAACCAAATGTGACATAACAGAACAGAATCGGTCAAGTCAAAAGGGTGGACATAATAGATAATGTAAAAACATAATACAAGGTGATCAACAATGGTTACCATAATGCCTCCCGCTATCTCTAATAGAATTGCCTATATCGTTAGTTATAATACAATTGAACAAAACAGTAAAGAATAAAACCGACAAAACCAAAACATTGGAGACATTGTAGGTCTTCAAAAGTAGATAAAAGTCAACAAGAATGGGCGTCATAATGAATCTCATTATCTTCACAGCTGATGCCTAAACTTTCGAACCTGATACTATCCAGCAAAACAGAATAGGGGAACATCAGTTAAAAACCAGATGGTTGAGAGTAATACAGGGCTTTAAATCATGAAAAGTAATGAAAAGTCAAAGTGGGTTACTTTTCTTAATGTGTAAAATTTTTATTTTATATTTGTTAAAAGAACTTAGATTTACAGTTTTTCATGATACTCTTGTATACATGCATACATATATATGTTAAGAAGTATGTATATAAGCAAACATAAATGACATAAATTTAAATATGTTCATTCAACTTTTCCTTTGAAGATCATTTTAACTCAAAATTACTGATCTGTATGTTTTTCTACACAATATTGTCCTCTGAAAATCTAATTTGTAAAAGACCATTTGTAAAAGAATATGCCATAACTGGTCCTAGGATTTCTTTCCACTCTGCTAACACTCAGTTGAGTTTTGGTGTCATTTTTTTTAAAGCATTTGTGTTGTTACTTTTCTCTCATTGTTGAGACAAAATATCTAATACCGAACATTAAAGGAGGAAAGATTTATTTAGCTTACTGTTTGTGGAGGTTTCAGTCTATAATGATCTGGCCCCAAGGAAGGGTGACATGGCACTGGGTGAACAGTTCAAGGTGGCAGAAGACAGAAAAACAACAAGAGCAAAAAACAAAAACAAAAACAACAACAACAACAACAAAAAACAACAATGCAAAAAACCAAGCTTCTTTTCCTGCCTTATTCTGTAAGCATACTTCCCTCATGCCGTGGCAGGTGCAGCATAATTTCTGTGCCTTTCTCTTGCACAGAATGAGTATGTTTACAAAGTTAGGACTCTTGCACCTTACTGAGTCATTTAGTTAAGCTAAACTTCTCAAGTTGACACAGTGTATCTACCGTTACAATCTACCCCTATCAACTTGGCAACCAGACACATTACTTTAAATTGATTTCCAGATACAAACACATGCTTATTCTTATCATTTCACAACTTGACCGTTGTAACACAGGTTTAACCATCTTTAAGAACGAGTACTAAATCTGTCAACATTATATTACATTAGAACTTAACATTTCACCTTTGGCTCCCCAAAGAGTCATACATCTCTAACAGTTGTTAGACACTTAACAGTTTCAGTCTTGCTGAAAAGTCCAAATCCCAAATCTCCTCCAAGATGTAAGGCCAACTCTTAGCTGCAAGCTCCTGTACAAATGAAAACAAATTTAAACACTTCCAACATGCAATGGCACAAGATTTTCATTTCAAAATTTACAAACAGGGAGATAAAAGAAATGGGACCAAAGTAAGTCCAAAATCTATCGGAGCAAACACCCAAGTTCTGCATTTCCATGTCCAGCATCTGAAGCAATCTGTGGAAAATTATGAGCTCCAAAGGGTTAGAGTGACTCCCCCTCGATGGCATTTCTGGTGGTTGCAACTCCTGCTCCCGCAGCTTCTCTCTTAGGCATGTTTGGCTCTCTCCTTGCATCTCTCCTTAGTTGATCAACATTCCTGGCTTTTCCAAACTTCTGGGGTTTCCACCACACCTTTGGCTTCACACTCACAGCTTTATGTACTGCCCTCTCAGGGACACACTGCCTGACCTCCCAGGCCTTTTGAATGAGGTAGAATCATTTTTAACCCCCAAACTCTTGCATTCTGTATGCACCTAAAACCAGCACCATGTGGATAATGCAAAAGTCAGCTGCCAACTGGAGCAGCAGCCAGGCTTTCCTCTCTCATGGCTGTAGGGAGTGAGCGGCTGGGTTTTTGGACACTGGGAATCTCGCTCTGAAGAACAAATTCTCTATGCCACCATTGGTGCTCTGTGGCTTTTTTTTCTCAAAGCAAAGTCTTTCACTTTTGCAGTTTTGAGGCTGCAAAGAGTGGAGACACACCACTTCCCTTGATGGCCCCAGCCAATCTTTTTTGTTCTTCTGTTCCTTCTCAGCAATCAAGATCTCAGCTCTATCTTTACAGTCCACAGCTTTACTGGAGCTTCCTTTCTGGCCAGACATTTTAAATCACCCTACTGAGTGAGTTCTTTGCTCTTGGTTTGTAACATAAATCTGGCTAAAAGCCCCCAACATCAGCCAGCCATTGCCACAGCCTCAGCATTCAACTTCCTTGAAATTTCTTTTGCAAGATTAATTAGGCTGCTGATTAATCTAACTCTCAGGCAGAGTCTTTGGACATGAGCAAAATGCAGACAAATTTTATGCTAAGCTCTAACATCCATCATTTAGAGTCCAACAGCCAGTGCAATCTTTTCCTAGCAGAAACCTACCAAGCCTGATTTTTACTGGCAGGATTTCTATCACCTTTCTGGTCTTGTGAACACTGACCAGAATCTTCCATACAGAACAGCTAAAGGCATTCCAGCTCTACTTTTTCAATCAACATCTCTGATCTTTTCCAAACTGTCCCCACAAGCTATTTCCAAAGACTCTTGAACCATATGGTCAGGTATAGTCACAGCAATGATCCTACTTTCCTGGTAACAAATTCTGTGTTAGTTACTTTCCTCTCTTTGCTGAAACAAAATACCCAACACTCAAATTTAAAGGAGAAAAGGTTTATTTAGCTCACAGTTTCTGGTGGTTTCAGTCCATAGTCAGTTGGCTGCAAGGCAGGGTGTTGTGGCACTGGGGCAACAGTTCAAGGCAGCCGAAGACAGCAACAAGAGCAAAAGAGTGGAGAGCAAGCCTCTTTTCCTTTCTTACATCCTTATATTGTAAGCATACTACCCAATTCCTACCTAGGGCAAGTGTAGCACTCACAGCATCTCTATACCCTGCTCCAAAGTGAGGACCCTGCCCTACTGCTGAGTAGCTTAGTTAAGCTTCTGAACTTCACAAATGGGTCGATTCACTGTATCAATCATTACAACATGAAAGAGGACTTTATTTCTGCTATATATTTAAAAATTTTATTACTTTCAACATTGTGGTATGTATTACAAATCTATATTCCATTATCCTCAAGGTAATTGTATGTGTAGATTATTGAATTTGTAGAAGGAAGGGACAGAAGTACTCTCATTGTGCAAAAAAGTGTTCCAGTTACAGTTTTAGGTAGTCAGTTACTTAGTTTCTCTTTGCAGAAGTCAGTAACATCTTCACCAATTATTAGATCATTCATTTGAATCATCTGCCAGCATAATTTTATACTGGGCATCCAAGATCTTTTCATGTTAAGTAGTTTTGGCACTTTGAGGCATCTTACATACTTATTCATTTGCTATAATAGCTTAATGTTCTCTGGGAACTGAAGTGCTGAAACTTGATTGGTGAGGTATAAGCACTATTACAAATTTCCTAATTTTCAAATACATTGAAAATTTTTTTATCATTTTTCCTAAATTTTCTTTGACAATTGACATTATTGACCTTTCTCTTCCTCCCAAAATTTTCTTCCTTTTACTGTTATCATACTGCCCTCTCCCGGTTCTCATTCTTTTCATTTTCCTTTGCTAGCCTCTCTTTCTTTAAACATCCCTTAAATAGATTAGAGTTTTCTGCTTGATTTTCTTTTCCTTTCATATTCTCTTGACGGTATTATCCTATGACCTTCTTGGCAGTAGCCTGCCGTGGTGGATCCAAAGTTCACACTGATGGTGTAGGTCCGCCTGGGTTGCACCCTCATCTGCATTGTTACACTCTTGATGGTGAAGTCTAGTCACTGTAGAAAGCTGACTCACCCACAGAAGAGTCTTGAGACCGGATGGCTAGGGCAGAATGGAGGAGGAGCAAGACTAGTGCTGGAGGTCTCTCGAGAGGCAGAGCAAAGAGGTTAGGAGAAAGAGAGGAACACAGAAAATTAGAGAGCTAGTTAAGAGTTAGAATGTACAGGACTTCAGGACCTTCCAATGCAGATGGAATGCGATATTTTTAGTCTGAACCTAGGTTTCAGGCTCGTAATTGGGTGAAACAAAAGGGGACACATATCCAAAGGGAAAAGGAATGTGCTCAGTTTGGGATTTTGAATATGAAGTTACTACCAGTTATTTCCTGACTCTCGATTTCAAGCATCCCACTCTACTCCTTTCTTTCTGGCTTATTCTTCTACTAATTCTTAAAATCCAATAATCTTTTTTTAAAAAAATTTTATTTAAAAGGAAAAAGAGAAAAATCAAAACAAAACAAAGCAGTGTAAGGGTACAAGTAATACAGAACTACAAAAACAAAACAAAACAAAACAAAAAAAGTAAGAAATCACCAGTTAATAGATTATACATTATCATCTTAGAGATAGTTGCTCAAGTCACAGTATCAAAGCATACAAAGTGGACATTCAAACAGTGAAAATCCAACAATCTTTTGAATTTCTCACACCAACCACCTCCTCACTGCCTTCATGCCTTCATTTTTTTTTCCTTCTCAACTTAAATACCTTACCCATTACAGTTATTTCCTTGGTTTTTCTTAACATTCTTGCTCATTCAGGTAAACAAAACCCTGGTTAAATCTAGCTTGTTACTGATTTTCTGCCTACAACTGAGCTGTTGCAGGTGATAGAGGAAAACCCATACCACTTCAACTCTGCTCACTTGAAATTCATAATCCCTAACTATAAGTGGGTGCTGAAAATACCCACTCAGCTGGTTATATTGCTCTGGAAGTTCTCAAAGTATGGTCCTGGGACTCCTGTTAGTCCTTGAAATGCTTTTAGGGGGTTCTAGAAAGCTAAAAACTTTTTATAGTATTGAAACTATCTATTCATACAATTCTCATTTTCTCATAAGTGTGTAGTACAGATTTCCAAAGGATACATGTATTGTTAATATGGTCACTATGATTAACAGTGGAATATGTACTGGTGTATGTTTCAAAGATTTCTCAGTTTAGAATTCTAATGTCAAGTATTGATAGATGCTTAGTGTCCTGTGAAAATCTTTTTTAAGAGTGTAAATGGTTCTTGACGCCAATAAGTTTGAGGACCATACTAGATCATTTACTGACTCGCAGATGACTATTTGGTACCTTTGCTTTTTTCCTTTCATCTCCACTACCTCCCTCTCTATTCTTCTCTCCACTGGTGACCCTGCTTCCTATTCTAGTGAGAACATCGAATCAGAGAGGAGCATCCTGGAGCTCTCACCATCCTTTACCTGTTCCCATAGACCACACCCTCTTTCCAGTACGATGTTAAGTGCTCCTGGTTCCTGGCAAAGGGTAGTTACTCCTTCACTCTCCACTCTGCTCTCCTGCATCATCAGTCTGTTCATTTTCTTGTGTATATATTATTATTTTCCTCACTTGAATTCAGGGCAAGTTTTCAAGGTAGCCACCACAAAGATTTGCTGATGAATACTGTGCATGATGGAGAATGACAAAGGGTTTGACTTCAACTACTGGGGCAAGTGTCAAATAAACTTTCTTGTGACTATTTAGTGGTTCCTAATGAACCACAGATTAAATTCACACACATGAGAATGTCCTGAAAAGGGCCTATGGTCTGGTCTCTTTGTCTCTTAAAGCTACCCTCACTCTGTGGTCTTGACCTTTGTGTGGTTTCTTGAATGTGCTATGCTGTTGAGTGCCTCTGTGCTGTTGCACATGCCTTTTTCTCCTACAGAGTCCTTTCTCACCTGTATACTTCAGGATGCAGCTCCTGAGTCACATCATCTGGTGTCTTTCCTGATTGTCCTTCAAGGTGTGGCTGACTGTGTTATTCTTTGCGCCACAGTCTGTGGTGTAATTAGCTGGAGGGTAACATTCTTTTCCCTGTTTTGCTTTAGTTTTCCTTTCTGATTTTTTCCAGACTGTGACTTGCTTGAGGCTTCCATAGGCTGATTCACTGATACATGTGTCTTGTAGCTGATACAAGGCGTCATACATTACAGTCATACACAAATAAGCATAAATTTAAGGTAGGTTGAAAATGATGACTGTTTACTACTTTTTCCAAGACAGCTATATAAACTTTAAAAATAAGACATGTGTAGCACTGCATGTGTCATTAAAAACCAAGAATACCTGTCTATTAAGTGCCAATACTAGTAATAGCATATAACATTACCACTTAGCAACTGAGTGACTTTCAGAGAGTGACTGAACTGTTCTTTCAGAAGGTTTTCACCTCTAAAATAGACCTGTTCAAATTGTGTAACACCAGGGAGGTGGACTAAATGAATTAATTAGCCATGTGAATAGTATGTAAGTGCCCAGTAGATGTTGTTTTTACTGTAACTGTTACTACTGCTTCAGAAATGTACAGGTGGCATTCACAACACCTCCTAGGTGTTATCTATTCTAATTGTCACAGTAGCATGAAGGATTCTCATATTATAGACAAGTGGTGGGAATCTACCACCATGCCTCAGCAGGCTGTTTGTATCATTGAAAGCGCTAAAGGTTTGTCATCACTGTGATAGATATTCTTTGAGGCTAAGAGGAAGTTTAGTAACTTGTGCTTGGTTTATGGTGGAGCCAGTATTAAACTAGAACATTTAAAGTGAACTGACTTCTCAGCTGGGCTCTTGGCACATTTGGAATGAAATGCAAAGAATTTTTCTTTTTTTCCCATTGTAGTGTTCTCTCGCAGTCTTCCTTTGGAGGAGTGTTCTCTGATTGATCCTGTGGCTGTGAATAATACTCCGTACTAGTTAGATGTTGAGTTACGTTGATGCAGCATATCGAAACACCATCAGGGTGATTTTATACAGATTTACCTCACAAAAGAAATACAATCAGATTTAAAAAAAAAGCCCAGTATGGAACAGTAATGAGAGGCAAAGAGAAAGTGAGTATAGCTGCCTTTCTGGACCTTTGTGGCCTTGTATACTTTGCTTTTTTGACAGCTGGTTTCAAGTCTGTTCTGGAGTCAGGAGCGTTCACATTTCTGAGGGAAGCAGGAAACCCTGATATTTATCTGTCATGTTTTGAAATAGTATGTCCCCAGGTCCACTTCTCTCTATATTGTAAGTCTTCTAATTGTACACTCACAGTTACCCACTATTAGTTGTTATTTGTAATCTTACTGCCCCAGGAGAGAGCCTCCCTAATGTTAAGGCCAATCAAAAGTGTTCGTTTGCCCAAACTGGAGCATTTAAGAGACAGATTCATGATACTTACTTTTAAATTCCATGAGAAATTTCAGAATTTTGTTTTGTTCTGCTATCTGCATGTGCTTTCAAAATGTGTGTTGCAAGAAAAGCAGTCAATCTTTCGGGCTGCTTTCATAACAGGAAGCCAGCAGCATATGCCACTCACATGGGAGTTCTCTAAAGGGTCAATTAATATGGAATATTTAATGATACACTTGATACTCACCTTCCATGATTTTAAAAGTGCCTGTCTTAAAATAGATCTGTAACAGCTGGTCTGAATAAACAAGCATCATGCCGCTTTATGTCTTTTCCTGGATGGCAGGGGCAAAGTGGCTTAATGAAAAGGCATCCATCCGGTCAGGAGTCAGGCCTTGATTCTGTCTCTCCTCCATCCCTGACAGGCTGTGTGACCTTAGCAAGTGTTTGCATCTCGTTGCCCCTGCCTTTTGTACTTAGAGCAATAGCAGCAAGCATCTTTATAATTTCACTTAGGAGGCATTCCTTTTTCATGAACATTAGGGGTGAGGCAGAAATGGTTGAGTTTCAGCTCTAGCACTTAACATGGTGACTTTGGAAAAGTTTTACTTGTTGAATCTGTTTCTTCAACTAATGGATAGAACAAAACAAAGGAAAACAAAAATACAGTAAAAACCAGTATTGTGGGACTGTGACAAGAATTAATATATTTAAATGATTGGTGCACAGTAGGTACTCTGTAAGATTATTATCTTCCACCTCTGGCGTCTTCCCCCATCCCAGAAATCTTTGAGGCAGGAAGAAGACTATGTTATCACCACTGTACAGAGGAGGAAATTGAGATGTGCTCTGGATAAAGGGCTTTTCTCAAGGTCACACAGGAAGTGGTGAAGACAGAACTTGAGCCCAACTATCCTCATTTCAAATTCAGCAACATTTCCTGTTCCTGGAGCCAAACTCAGTGACTATATGATGAATTTCATGAGGAAATGACTGGGAAAGTGCTTGCAAAAAGCAAGGCAAATTCTGAAAATATAAAATGCCATATCATTTTACACTAAATGTGTAGTTAAAATAGAAACATCTACAGGAATACCTATTTTCAGTTATTTTAGTGTCTAATTAGTTTATGGATTTCTGCCTTTAGGAAGTTCTTTTTAGAATTATTTGCTTTCTTTGGCTATATTTTTATGGAAACTATTGCATATGAGTTGATTGATTAATCATAACATTGTCTGTTACATATTAGACTTTTTGAAGGTGCTGAAGACAGAAAGGAAAATAAAACTCAGTCCTTGGCTTACAGTCCCAGCACGTTGGAAGGCTGAGGCAGGAGCACTGCAAGTTTCAGGCCATCCTGGGCATTTTAACAAGACTTTGTTTCAAAAATAAAACAGTCGGTGGCTTTTGTATGAAGACCCTGAGTTCAATCCCCAGTACTACAAAAACAAAAACAAAAACCTCAGTTCTTTTCCTTGGGTCACTTGTGGTCTACACAACAAGGATTTCACTACAGTTGTTCCCTTATAAAACATGGGATGGAAAATGAGCCATTTGAGTTTGAATGACTGAGCAGGCAGATGTTTGGTAGATGAATAATATTTTTTCAGATTTTGTTGATGTTCAGGGGGTGACATTAATGTTGCAAATGAATTTTTTACATGCATGCATATTTGTCATTTCTATAGACACTGGTTTAGTATTTTCTACGTGCAGGGCACTGAAGGCATAAACATAGATCTCATGATGATTCTGGCTTTGGAAGTCTTCAAGAAAACAGATTTGAACTCAGAGTAAGGTTTTTATAAGAATGTCAAAAGGAAGTAGATCAGTAGGTGCTGCAAGGCCAGTGCAACAGTACATACAGCTGAGTGACAGAGATGAGACCAGGAAGCGGACAGAGAATGAGTGATTGCTAGAGGAGAAGAACGTTTGAGGGACAAAAAAAAAAAGAGTGTGAAGGTGGGAGTAGTGCATGACATAAATACTGTGCAGAGCCCTTCAAACCTCAGTGAGACCCCCAAGAAGAGAGTCATTTTGAGCTAGATAAAGTGTCTTTAAAACATTAGTGTTGGAGTTTGGCTGTATCATTTTTACTTGGCAATGCAGTCATTAAAATGTGGTGAACGGAGTGCAGAATCAGATGATAACTTATTTTCTGAATATCTTAAAAGCTGAGGGAGCGTCAGACTGCTTAATTGGTATCTAGAGTAAAGTGCTAGAGAAAGTCAAGAGGTCTGTACCTGTTTCTCTCTCTAACCTCCTGATTTTCACCTCTCCGTCCTTCACATTTACTAGGCTGTCATCCTTCTTTTGTTGTTAGCTGACCAATGTCTCCTCTTTTCCTGGCCTATTAGTTCTTGGCTCTGTTCCTAAACCTTTCCAAGATCCGCCTTTCCACTTTCACCCCAAATCTCCTTCACCACTGTGATGTCAGATGGGCCAGTCACCCTGCCCTGGAGCATCTCTCCCGCAGAACTTCTGTCATTTATTCTAAAGGAGCTTCAGAGAGCTGTTGAAGTCACACGCCATGTCTTGCTGGCCCATTTAGACTGCAGCTTCTCTTCAGTTTTTTCAGTCTCTTCAAAGTGTGTCTTGTCACCCTGTGACTTCCTGACTTGCTCTCATTTCCTCAGTCATGCTCCTACCTTCCAAATCCCAGACATCCAGAGTCTCTTGGTCTGTCTTAGTCATTACCACATAGTCCTCTTGAGTTTTTCCCTCAGGCTATCCTATCTCACTCATAATAGGACAATGCTTCCAAACTTTACAGTTCATATTGTTTATGCACTTTTCTTTGGTCTTCTGATTCCTAAGACTTTAAAGTCTTGAAGGGGATATTTAATAAATTAGAATCCCAGAGAAGACCAAGTATTAGGAGAATTCCGATTTGGAGAAGCAGTACAGTAGTACTAGATACAGTACTTTTGTTTGGTTTGTGATCTCAGAAACCCAATGGTATGCTTGAATGAGCATTATCAATGAACCAGAAGCTATTTAGTCACATTTTTCGGTTCCCAGCATTACCCATCTACCTGTCCCCTCTTGTACCCAGCTCATAGCATCTGCCTATTTTTGCAAACTTTTAAAAAATGTAATATTATGATTCAATACTGCAACCTCTTATTCATATATGCATTGCTCGATAGGGAAGTGATTCTAGAATAACGCTTTTGCTGATATTCCAAAATACAAGTTCAAGGCAGAGATATTAAATTGCCTGGCATTTGAACTTCAAATATGGGGAAACACTTATTGGTTAAGGAAAGTTGTTAAGCTTAGGCCAGTCAGCCACAGAAGAAATGCTCAAATATTATTTATGATGACAGAGTACCTGGAAATAGAACTTTATATTTGAACATAAGTTTGAGATTAAGTAGAATATAGTTGTTCATCCTCAGTGAAGGGAAGGAGGAATTGAGAGCCCTGTAGCACAGAATAAGACCTAACCCAAAAGATGTGGGTGCTTTCACAGTGTTAAGAGAATGTGACATAATTGTTACTATTTGTGTTATCGTCATTGACCCCAGAATGTGAAGCTAGACTTTTAAATATTTATACAGTGGCTCAGATACTTAAACCTTTATTGAATTCTAAGTCTTCTCAAACATGTAGTTCTATTTAATGACCTGACTTAACTGAGAAAAATGATGAGAAAGGTAAAATAATTTAACAGGATTCTTATATACCTACTTTGGTAAAGGTTCTAAATTTTTCCCCTTCAGTATTTAATAAATGCCTTAAAGTTTCAGTGATGCATGTGAATTAATTTCTCACCTAATCTAACTAACAAGAAGCTGTGATACTTTTGCCAATTTGGCAACTACATAAAGCCCTTGAGGGTTTTACATAAAATAAGCTAAATGAAAAAATGTATTTAAAAATAACAGAGGTGCCCTTACCTCTCTATAGAAGAAGAGATTAAAGTATATTTCTTAGACTTCATGTAAATGTGACAAAGTAAACTCACTATGCTGGTCTTTAGGGAGTTACTATGTTGTGATTTGAAACCTAAGTACTTAATTAATACACTGACCAGTGTGTTAATGAGCTCGCGTGGTGGCATGGTGCAGTGGGCAGAACATGGCCTTGGATTCATCAGCCGGGCTTTGACTCCCAGCTGTGTCACTTTCCGTCATGGGCAATTTAACTACTCTGACTTCGGATTCCCACATTTATCTAACGGAGGTGATAATATCTGCAATGTTAAAAGTATTAAAGTAATACATATGATGTATTCAATTTAGAAATCAGGCTTAGGAGAACTCAATAAATGTAAGTTCCATTCTTTTCATCAACTCTACTTTTAAAGTCTAAGAAAATTTATATGCTATCAGTGAAAATGGAAAGAGGGTACTGAAAGTTACACGGCAGCGGTAAAAGCTGTAAATTGTGTACTCAGGAACTCAATGTACTATGGAGAATGCAGCCAGTTGCTTCACATACTGCAAGGCTCTGAGGAAGGATGGTCCTGTTTGGATGTAATATAAAAGCTGACTTTATTGTTCAAAGAGTGATATATAGTTATCAAGCTGGAAAAATTTTTAGAATGACTCTAGTTCAATGTCTTGGTTTTATTTCTTTATTTCTTTACTTATTTTTTGGATACTGGGAATTGAACTTAGGACTTTACACTGGGAACATCTTGGTTTTAAAAATGAGCAATCTATGGCTTCTGATATGGTGTGCATTGATTTAATCAAGATCACTTGATTAAAAAAAAATCCAGGCCCAGGTTTCATGAACCATGGGCCATGCCCTTTCTCAGGGTACAAATGACCTAGACCTTAGGAGAACCTTGAACCATGTGTATCCTTTATATTTTTTAAATTAAACTTGTTAGAAAGTGCCAGAAAGTAGGAAGTGCTTTGGTTCAGAATTACTCTTGTGAGGCACTTATGCATACTTTGTTCTCTCATTCTTTTTTTTTTTTCCTCTTGAAAGGCAGTAGCATAGATGGGTCAGTGAGTGTGGAAATATAAGACCCCAAGCTTTGGAGCCCAAAACTTCCTGGAGAATTGACATAGCCTTGAAAAATGATTAAATAGTGAAAATTGTGAAATGAAAGATCTGATGCTGAAAGCAGTAAAATTCAGCTATCTATAAACTTAATTGTCCAAGATTGCCCAGCTCCTAAGTCCCTGAGATTTTGCTGTGTTAAATAATATTGTATCTCAAGTTTTTGAGAATATGAATATTCCTATGTGTTTCAGTGTCACCCTAAGATTTTCTCCTAGATTGTGATTTCTGTAAAACTTTTGGGATCATTTGTTTTTTAACTTTCTGTTCATTGCTCAGTACCTCTCATGTACTGACTATTCCCATGAAAGATTATTGAGAAACAGAGTCCCCGAAAACAATTGTATACACTCTTCTGGAAAAGAAACACTTGCATGAATATTTTAATACTACATTTATTGAGACATCATGAGATTAATACAGGTTACTTTTGGCCTCTGAAATTACAAGAGGTGCTCCAAGTGGTGGCAGTTAGCTTCTAGACATTTATCAGTATGGCAAACTGATGTCTGGGTAACCTTGGTCATTGACATTGCTGCACACGCGTTTTTAACTTTTTCTCTTAGGGGTTTTCTTTGATCCAGGCGTCCTCTAGAGTCATCCATATGAGGGTAACACCATCTGCTGAAAAAACATCATCCTATTTTTGTTCTTCTGGGTGTGTATACATTTTTGGGGGGCAGGCTCTATAGTTAATGAACTGCTCATATTATCTTTGATATTGCTTGGATGAGACTGCTGGTTTTCATTACTTTTCTTAATTAAAGAGTGAAAAGTTATAATATTGTTACAATTGTCTGCAGTGGGAGGCAGCATGGTATGTTGATAAAATAAGTACTTTAGTATAGGACCGACCTTATTAGCTGGGTCGTGTGGGCAAATCACAAAATCTCTCAGCATCTTGATTTTCTTGCTTGTGAGATGGGATCAGACTGCAGTATGTTGTGGGGAACAGCAGTGCTCAGGTGGGCCCAATACTTAGTGTATCAGGGACATTTAATGTGTCTTCTCTCACACCCTGTCCATCCATCGGCTTCTGTCATATAGAACTTTCCTAATAGTTCTTTTGGAATTACATTGCTGATCTATGGCAGACATTTCTTCTCTGCTGTGTTCTTCCCACAGATATTTTATTTATATTCATTGACTCTAAGACTTGGAATATTGTGGCTTTAAAAGTGACTTGGCTTATCTGTTCATCTATTTATTGTTAATTTCGTATGTGACAACTAAGATGCAACAAAAGACAACTTCCCACCTGGAACTGGGACCTGCACTTAAATGTTGATTGGGGACTAATAACAGTGAAATCTGCACCTCAATTTACTCAGTTTCTCTGAGCATCTATTTTCTCTATGAAAACTAAGTCAGGGGTGGCAGTGCCTAGTGGAAAGGACATAGATCTCATAATCAAATTTTGGATCTGGTATTAAATAGCTATGTGATTTAGGCAGGCTGTTTCACCTTTCTCTTCCTTTGGTTTTGCCTTGAGAACAGGACTGACTGTGGTGTAGGCTGCTGTGATGATTAGATAGTGTATGGCAAGTTCTTGCCTCAGAGGTGCCCGCTTGGTAAGTGCTTTCTGGATGATGAAAAGCAGACCTTCCATTCCACACTGTCACGCTATTATTAGTGCCTGTTTCCTGGGTTGTTGAGAGGGTCAATAAACATAATTATTATAGCTGGTCAATTTTAGAGGACACTGAGTACTTTTCTCCAGGTCATGTAGGAGGTGAGAATGGAGTAGTATGTAGCTGTGAAAATGAGGACTACTCGACTTTATTAATCTTTATGTAATCAGTTACTTGCGCTATTTCCTGTTCTCTTTTATAGACAGCGTGATTCTCCATGTCCTTGTACAGATTATTTCTCTCCATTGGGATATTTCCTTCAATATATTTTCCAAGGTGAAATTTCTAGGTCAAAGGTTGTAAAAACACATTGGCAGTTCTTGTTAATGTTTTCAGAGAAACATTTTCAACCGACAGAAAAGACAGGTTTGTCTTCATTAAAAACAAGACTTTTAGTGATTTTGGTTCGATTTCTGTCTCAGTTATTTATTTGCTGAATTACTGAGCAAATTACTTGTCTGAATCTATTTTCTCAGCTTTAACGTGGGAAAAAGTGACCAGTTCATGATAACTGTCAAGTATTTAGTGCAAGGTGTTTGGTGCTCAGCTTTTGTTGTGTCTTGAGGCCATCTGTGCTGTCTGTCTCCATATTTCACTTGGGCCCTGAATCCTAGTTTCTCCGTGAGCATTCTAGTGTACAACAGTCCATTTCCCAACTACAATCATGAAATAATCATCTGCAATCTTGAAACAACCACATCAGGCTCCCCAAACACTAATCTGATCATGTGAACTCCTTTATAGCGCTAAGAATGTTTTCACATGCTAAGAGGGTGAATCTGAAATCCTGAGTGAGTTGATTTGTGACCTGACCCTGTGTCCTCTGAGCCTCTTGTCACTATCTTGCTCGTTCTCAGCATGTCCATTGGGTAATTTTTTATTCCCAGAATTTGTCACCCCATTTTTTTCTTCTAGATTTGGGACTTGCTGTATTTCTTCTGTTTCTTGGTTATTAAATTCCTGTTTTATACAACTTACCTTTATAGTTGTGTCCTGACTAGTTTTCTTGATTTACCTATGCTTCATCATGGCAGGGGCAACTCACATTTTATTTACTGCTTATTCCTGGTGACCAGCCCAGTGCCCATCACTAGTGCTAAATAAATACCCAGGAATGTTTGAATTACTAAATAAAAGTAACTCATTGTTAGTAATAAGCACAGTAGAGAAAAAGAATTTTAGGTATAATTTGTTAAAAGCATTTGTTGTTTCAAATTTCTCTGAAACTAGAAATGTAGGTATTTTTAAAGAATCTTTTAAAAACTCAAATATATTTTGTATCCAATTAAGATCTTGCCTACGTTTTCTAATAACTTTTGTTTTAAGAAGGCATGTCTAAAGGGAGGGTAAAAATTTGTAGCAAGCATAGTTTAATGCTAAGCTGTCTTTCATCTTAGCTCACCTTCTTCATGTAAGATCTATAACAACATTACCCAACCCATCTAGGAGGCTGGGCAGAGAATCTTTTTTGAGCTAAGTAGCACAGCAGGAGGACTTACTGATGAAGATGAGCCTTCCTGAGAGGTTAGCTTATGCCTGGTTCATTTCCTTTCATCTGAGTTTTCTAGCTATTTTGATTTGCATGTCCCAGAGGCCAGGCTATTTTATATTACACTGTTTTACAAGTTCAGAACTAAACTTGCGTTCATTATTTCATTCATCCATTCAGCAGTATTTCTTGAACCCGTAGTCTGTTCAAACCCCCTGATTAGGCACTGAAGATGCAACAAAAAGTGTGGTTGCAAAAGAAGTATGTTTTGGAAGATACACTTTTTCTCCATACCTCATATTTTTTATGAAATAATTGGTGTTAGAGGATTGGCATAATGACAGCATTTTCTGGATCATTCTTTTGGGACCTGTTTGCTTGTAAAGAGAGAGGTTGTTTTCTTGTCTATTCATTCATATGGGCAACTAAGCAGCATGGTAGGTCTTGTCTGTAACACGGAGGCCTACCCAATTCTGTGTGTTGTGTTTTCACATGGCATTGAGCATGACTAGGAAAGGAAGAGGGGAGCCACATTTCATACAATTCCTGTAGTGCTCATTGGATTTTTCGCTTGGTAGGAAAGAGGAGTATTTATTATTTTGTCCTTGGAAGGCTGTGAGAGACCAACCTTACCAACAAGAATAGGCCAAGAAAGCATCCCCTGTAGATGGGAAAGCCTCAAAGACAAGACCTGCAGGAACCCGATTAGATACTGCCTTGGAGAATTTCGATTCTCTAGAAGAAGTTCTTTCATAGTGAAACATAGTTATGTTTGCTCTTGATTTGTTAATTATAGAAGTTCTGGCCATTATTTCACAGAACTGTAGATTTACCTATGGAAGAGTTGGAGATTTTATTAATAAAAGGAATGATGTGATGCTTATTTGAGAAATATATGGTATGTTTGTAAGTCACAATCTATTATAAATAAAAACATTAAGATGGCTAAGAAGACTTGTGTTAGGAACATGCAGATTCTAGAAAACACATTTTCTTAGGAAATCAAGAAGGAACTAGAGTGGTTTGAAAAGTATTTTGTCCTTATCAGAAAAAGGAGCAATAGTAGACACAAAAAGACTAGGCTAGCAGAAAAGTTCACATTTTATGAGAGACACGAAGGAGAAAGAATGAGATCTTGAGGCAGGATAAACATGTTTTAAAGAAGAGCTTCATTTTAATTATTATTAGAAATTATTATTATTAGAAATTAGAAAAGATGATGGACCTAAAGAAATTAGTGAAAGAAGTCTGGGCATAAGAGCTAAAATGTTCCACTAAGGTCCAGAAAGTATTGTATCCATTCAGTGACTCAGCAAGAATTTAAAATATGACTGGCTGGAAACCTGATTTGTATAGCTCAGAGATGGAAATGGTTTTGCCTTTTGTGTACTCCATAAAGATTTTTGCTAGGAGAAGTTGAAATGCAACGAATTCATTTCCCTGTGGGACTTGGCCAAAGTTGTCTGATACAGGTAAAACACTCATCATTCTCCCTTGGTAGTGGTGGTGGCCCTGGGGTGGTAAGACCAAGCGGTTAAGGAATATTTGCATTTTTGAGGGAAAGTCCAGAAATATTAGCTTATGATACTAGTAAGGTGAAATATGTTTCAAGGTAATAAAGTTACTGTGATTGGGCAGGTGGGTATCACCTGTCTCCTGGGGAAACAGTCCCAGGTTTTCTGGAGAAGCAGAACTAACTCTACAAGATGGCAGAAAAAAGAGGAGGCACTTCTTAGGGGAGACAGGCCAGGCCAGGTCTGCCTAGATCCGGCTGATGGGAGTCACTTCCTGATTGGAATCATCAAACTCAGAAAGTAAAGGCTGCCAAAATTTGTTTAAATAATGAGTATTTTAGAAATTAGAAACTTTTATTTTAGAACTTTTCTCTAGTATGGGAGATTTTATAAATAAAATATTGAGGAATATGTTAGCAAAGTCAATTTCTGGTATAGGATGTTAAAGAGAAAGCAGGAAATGCTTCATGATGTCTCCCCAATAATGATAGTTCTAAAGGAGAGAAGGGAGGAACTTCTGAGACTCCAAAGAAAACTGGGTCAGGGAAACCCTACTTCTAGCTTAAAACAAAACATACTACAGTCCTGGACATTAAGGAATCCTGATGTTTTGAGGTACCCTTGCTGTGGGACAGGTCTGCCCAGAACTCCAGGGATGTGAGCTGTAGGTTCAATCCAGGCCATTCTGGTCTCTTCTGAAGCTCACTTTGAAGATTTTTTTTTTTTTTTTTTTTTCTCTTTTTCCTTTTTATCTGTACCGGGGATCGAACTCACGACTGCTTGCTTGCAAGGCAGGCGCTTATGCCGCTGAGCTAAATCTCCAGCCCCCTACTTTGAAGATTTGTGAGATCTCAGATGGTTTCCTTTGGGAAGGAGTTTTCACAGCAATCAAACAGCAAAAGAAAGTTGCAACAGTTGCTGTGGCCCAAGACTAAAAATTCCCCAGATCATAAAAAGATTGTGGAGATGATGACTCCTAGGCAGAGTCCACATTGCTTTCAGCCTTTGCCAGAACTTGGGGTTCACAGAACTGGGAACTAAGTAATGCGGAAGGTGAAAGCTGAGGAAGAAAGATTCCTGCCTGGAGCACGGGGTGACTAGGGCTGTTCCAATGCAAATTTATAAACCTTGGAAGAAGGCAGTGACTCTACTGCCATTCAAGAAGAGGAGCCATGTTAGATTTTTCTCCCCAGTATGCAGGTGCTTAGGGCCAAAATTAATCTCTTTGGGCTGAATGATATTTTACTGTATGCACCACATTTACTTCACACATTTATTGATGGATACTTGTCTTCTGATTGTGTTTAAAACTTTGGAAAATTGTAGTAGTATTACAGATACTCTGTCAAAGCTGAAACCTAGAGGGTTGTGCTCTTCTTTAAATCTTTCTGTTATCTGTCCATCTTTAAAAAGCCCTGAATTTTCTGTTCCCCTTACCCTATTTAAGCAATTACACGGGAATGGATTATGCCAGGTACACACTAGATTTAAATTTGGTGGCAGATTTAAATTTCGATTTAAATTTGGGTAGATTGAAAGTAGAGGCTATCAGAGGCTGAAATTCAGCTGAGTCAATTTCTGAGGGCCAGAAGGAACTGCGCATTACAGTTTGATGCTGTGTAAAAACAAAACAACAGCAACAACAAACAAAATAGCAGAGAAAAGCATCAAAAACTTCTCTAGCTGAGAATAAGAAATTTGAGAGGATGAATTTGTCCTTTAATATTATTAGATCACTGTTTGAGTACCACTTGGAGAACCCTCTGTCTGCCTGTTCTTGGGTCACAGCTGACCTTCTCAGGCTTCTATGAATGTCACAGGCCACTTTGTAGAGTAACTTGCTTGAGGCCACATCCTCTGTGTGTCTGTTCCTGTTCTGGCTGGTCACTATGGTCCTGTGAGGAACTGTGTTAGGCAAGTACATGCGACTAGAAAGTGTTACGGAGTCTTGCCGTAGGAGGATGGGTACAGTTGACCAGTGGAAGATAGGAATAGTTGGATGAAATCCTTTTCCTTCAGGAAGGCCAGTCCCAAGTCCCTCTTCCTTGGATTCTGCTGAAATGTGAGTGGTCACAAGCATGTAGTAGTTCCGTAATGCATCCTTGTATTTTCCTTCCCTCTTTTCCCATTTTTCTGTTTCTTTCTTCTTTGCGTCTTAAGATCAATTCCCAAACTAAGCACCTGCATTGAAGCTTTTATCGCCAATCACTACTTTCTGAGAAACTCAGACTAAGGCAAATTTTGTACAGAGTGGAAAAATAATTTTAATCCAGAATCTAATCCCTTTGAAATTTAACAACTTTTTAAATTTTACTTGCAAGGGGATTTAATTTTTGAGCTTTAATGAGACTGAAAGAGACTGAAAGAAGATTAATATTTAAATTTGGTTCCTCTTCCTTTGTTACCCTTTAGTTTTGTATTTATCTTGGTATTCTAATTTGTGTTCAGGAGAGAAGCCCTGGTGACCCGCAGTGGAGAACATGGCTGGTATAGTGGGAATCAGAAGAGGGAGGGAATTTTAATCCCAAATTCAGCATGACTTTAGCATTGTTATGCTTGATGTGCCTCTCTGGTTTCAGTATACCCTCTCTGTCCCCCAATAGTAGGTCCTCAGAGACTACCCAAAGGACAGTGGTTGCATGGGAGAGTACTTCTTCACCTGTGTGGAAAAAGGGCTGGTCTAGTAAACTGAGCTCTTCTTGGGGTACAGCTACACCCTTGGTAGTACAGGGCCTTAATGGGTAAGAACAAAGTATTCTAGTGACTATTAAGAATTAAGTGTGCCCAGTTTTCATAAGGGCCATTCACTGGAGTACCATTCCTGGTTTTCTCCACTTCTTTATTCTTTAAGAAAGGAGCAGGAAAGAAACTTACTTTAAGGTCTCTCTATGATTCTCTCTAGGATTTGCCTGCCTGCAGAAAAGGTACATTCTAGTCTCCTCTCAGCACTCAGTGGGGAGCTGGCCTGTGCTTGTAGGTGGTTGTGTTAAGTAGGTGTTAGTCCATTTGGCTGTATACCTAAGTCCTTTCTCCAGTTATAGTTTCTAAGACTAAAAAGCTGACATTTTAATATCTCTTTTTTTTTTTCCCTCCTTCCCATTTATTTCTGCTTTCCTGTACTCAGGATCAAGCCTAGGGGCACTTTATTACTGAATTACATTTCCAGCTCTTATTTTGCAACAGGGTTTCTCACTTGGTTGCCCAAGGGGGACTCAAACTTGTGATCCTGCTTTAGCTTCTCTCAGTGCTGAGATTACAGTTGTGTATCACTGCACATGGCTTATTTTTCTCTCTGACTTGTGCATCTATTTCTCATTTGGTCTTTGATTCTTATCATTAGATCCTTAAGTTCTCACTGAGTACTTGAGGCTTAAAGATGGAGGAATACTCCTGTGGCGCCATTGTGGTGGGGGAAATTTAAGTGTTACAGTATAGAAGAGCAGGCGACTGGTGTCTAGGGAGGAAGGCCTTCAAGGAAATGAATGTGCTCATATATAATTAAAACATATATGCAATGTAAAGTCATGGGTATAGATGAACTATAGACCAAAAGGGAGCCTACTCCCTCTTCTTTATTTCTTTTCTTTTAAGAGAGTGCCAATTAACGTGGTAGTCAACTTTGTTTATTCAAACTGATCAGTTCTGAAATATGCAACTTCACTTGCAGTTTTGTGGAAAGCATACTAAGGAAACTTCATTTTTTTTGGTACTGGGAATCCAACTTAGGACCTTGTGCTTGCCAGGCAGCACTGTGCCACTGAGCTGTATCCCTGGCTCAGAAACATCTTTTTATACAAGGGGGAAAAAATCTTTCTTTTTTATTGTTCTTTTAGTGCTTATTAGATGCCCAGGAGTTTTGAGTTCTTGAACTAATCAAAACTGCGTAGTTACTTGGGGACATGAAATTGTGAATTCACTGTTGTGAAATGATATGAAACATTCTGGGCATATCCAATGTGGAGAAGGACACATCTAAATTCTTTACTGCCCTTATTATGTTCCCAGGCTATAAAAAATCACTTTAAGAGCCAGAAGTGCCCTTTCTGCCTTGCCAATTCCTGATCCTTTTCTCCTGTTCCTCCCTGTTTCTGGTCCCCTCTCCGACCCACCGCTTTCTTCAGCTAGGCTCCCCTCAGAGGACCTGGATCCCGGAGACGCTCTTGCCTCTGGCCCTTGTGGTGCCATCTGGCAGTTCTGCCTGCTTAGTCTTGCTTGAGGGGAAGTGTTGACCTTGGCATGTGCCCAAAGCATGGAAGGTAGAGACATTTCTACAAGTTGGTGAGCTAGTTTTCCCTTTTCTTTAGGATGGTTCCCCTATTTGTATCCTCCTCACCTCTTTCCCTACCCTTTCATACTTGATGATTTTAGAATGCTGATCGCTTGTGGTTCATTTTCATGAATTCTTCGTGAAAGATACAGCTTGACATATTGAGAAGCTTTGCAAATGTGCTCTGGCATCATGATGTGTAAAAGCAAGAAAGTAAAGGGATTTCATTTTTCTATTTTCAGGGTTTTTTTTTTAATCATGTAATGGTTGCTGGCTTAAGAACTTGATCACATTGGCCTTATTTATTTGGGAAGATATATTCTAAGGACTAAAAATTTTAATAGGCTACATTCTAAAATTTTTGTTAAATACAAACTTTCATAGACCTGCATAGATATAGATACAGTATATTTCTCTAACATTTGGGAGTCATAAACCTTATTCAGAGTCTCTTCGAATTTTGTGAAGATGTTATCTGGCTCTGGAAATCTTAGGATGAGTGGGAAGGGGCTTTTGGCTGTAAGGCTTTTAGATAGGATAATCGTGTAGACTCTCTTCAGCATTGTATCAGCAGTGGTCTTGAGGTGCAGGATAGGACAAAAATAGTTCCTTGCTTGTTTTACATTCCACATACATTCATTGAATGCTTTCTGCTTATGTCACGTGGTAGAGGATAGCAGTAGTATTAAGTTTAAGAATGGCTCTTGTCTGTGGACAAGAGTCCAAAGGGAAGGAAATGACACATTGGTATTTGGCAGACAGAGATGGAAGTTTGGCTTGAAGAAAACCTTTTGTACTGGTGTTACAGCTGCTGCAGTCACTAGCCACACTCATTGTGCAAAAGCTGGAGTGACCTATAGTGTAAAAGTGCTACTTAGTCCCATACTGGTTTAATTCCTGCTTCTATAAGAAATATACCTCCATGGTTGTGTATTCTGTAAATAATTGCATTTTTTGGTATTTGTTTTTCACATCTCCAAGTATTATGATTTTGTATATCAACTGTACCTTATTTGTTAAAGCAGAGCTATAGTGTGAATTATGGGGCTTTTTGGGAGGCTAGGACGTTGTATATGGAGTCCATTCAAGCTTTAGATATCCTTTGCTTGCTTGGTTATAAAGTACAATAATTTGAGCAGTCACTGAGGGCTTTCCATTTCCTGTTTGGAAATTTAATTGGCTGTGTTAGAGGAATGACAGAGGTGCATCTTGGTTGTCCCTTCCCATTAAAGAATGACATGTATGAAGCTGTTAGAACATTTGGGGAAAGAGCAGCGTATGATGCAGGTGTATTATTTCTGTAGTTTGGAATGAGGCATAAGCGCCTAAATTCTAAGCTGGGAAGGAAGTCTACTCTCAGGACATCCTTATTGTCCTGTCTGGACAATATTTTTGGCATCCTTGGAGATCTTGGCTCTGTGCCATAAATTCTCCAAGTTGAAATTCAGGCTTCGTGCAGTCGGCTAGCATCAGGCTTGTGGCCACTCCAGGGGAAGAGCTGTGACTCATTCCTGACTCACTTAGCCGGCTTTGGTTTTCTTACAGTCAATTAAACAATTGTGTGAATCAATTATAAACACAAGTTGCAAACTCAGACTAGTCAAAATGGTATACAGTGTAGTAACACGTGTATACTGTTATTATTTCCCTAGATTGTTATAGTTTTAAAAACTTGGTAAGAAAAATTTTAGAATTTGCATCTTTTATTTATTGTATCTAAAAGGAGATGTAGAATCTGACTTAACCTGTTCAAATATAATCTTATCCTAATTTTATGCACAACTAATATATTCATTAAATATAGAATTTTTCTTTGGTTTGATGCATTTTCCTCAAATTCATCCTGAAACTTTTCCATTACTATTCAAAAAGTGTTACAGATTTCACAAAGGCATTATTTGATTTTTCAAATTACATTTAGATTTTTCAAATATACATAGGATATTCAATTATAACTTTTATCATGTTTTCAAGATGTTTATTTAGAAATTCAAATTTAAATATTAGTTCCTCAAATCTAGGAAGTTTTAGTTTTTGTCCATTAATTTTTCATCCTAAACCAAAAATTATACTAAGATTTCCTAAAGGACATATATGAACTCTCATCTCACCCATATTAAAAAACCAAAATTTTCATTCAGCTATCAACTCTTTTCAAATTTAGCAACATATATTCAAATATACTTACCTTTTTATTTTTCTTTGCCTCTCCTGCTCAGAGCTTCCCTTCCCTTCTGTTATACCATGCCCTAAATTTATCATGTTTCCTTTCCTCTCCTCCAGTATGTGCCTCCTTTTAATACAAATTGTATTGTCTGTGCTCCTTTTAATACAAATGCTCCTCCTTTTTAATACGAATCCCTCTTTCTTTGTATTTGTTGGTTCTTATTTTGTCTCCAAAATTCAACATTAGCAGTGGCCTTAGTTGGCCTCTGTTTTAGGTGCATATTCTTTATGCTTTTTCTAGCACTTGTCAAAAGGTGAAACACATCATATAAGAGAACAGAGCGTGCATTTAAGCCAAAGTTAGGATGTTTACCCAGGAATGACCTAGTCTAGACTCCAGAATATGTGCTCCAAGGTTTTACAAAATGACAGCTGTATTTATAGTTTTAAATTGCATTTCATGGCATGTAGCAGTTACATCACTTGTTAATTACAAGGTTTCTGATTGGTACTAGCAAAAGGTAAGCTGTCTTATAGACAAGGGGTTGGGTGCAACCTTACTTTCTGGAAAGTACAGGAATGGGGTCCATATATTTTTGCCCAGTGATTTACAAACTCCCCCAAAGGGTGTATATTTAATCCGAGGTTTTCTAAATGTGGTAATTAAGAATAGTAATATAATTTAAATTTCAGTGATTAAGTTTTCGCTGAATGAGTATTTTATTCTGGGATTTATATTTTCTTTTTAGGGAGTTTTGATATATAAGACTGGCACAATTTTTAATAGAGCTATGTGTTTTTGGTTAGAATTATACTTTTTAAAAATAGGAACCATTCCTTCTGATATATCTTTACCTGAAATAATTAGAAATTCTTAAATAATTATTATGATTTATCTTAGTTAAACGACAAGAAATTCTAAACATGAAAGATACAAATATAGAATCTATCTAGTTTAGTTTATATTATTACAAGAGAGAAAGAATGGAAAAATATTTTGTTCTAAAGTTTTTTGTTCAGATTCACATTGGATTCCTTCTTAGCAGCAAAAAAGTGTAATCCTACATTAATTGGAAGTATATCAAGTTTTGTCCCAAAGATGACTTGCAAGGAAGTCTTGAGTTTTGCAGTGTTTTCACTTCGACACTCCACAGAATAACTGGAGTTTATTTTTACCAGATCTAAATGATACCAGTTTCTTAAAAATGTAACCATAGAATTCTTAAAGTTCCAAGGGTACACCTCTTGGGTGGAAGCCTCTTAAAACTTCCTTGAATAAATCCAAATTTCTTGGATTAAAATTAAGAAATGGCTTCTGAGAATGGTCAAGATAATGTCAAAACGTTTTCGTATGTGCTTTCAGATAAGGCAGTCATAGGCCAGAAATAGTGCTGCTCTCATATTTGATCTGATCACTGATAAGAGCTGTGCTTTTGTGAAGTGTGAAAGAAGAAATTTTAATTTATGTGTTTTTTTTTTTTTTTTACTTAGGATTGCAGGAACATTGCTTTATTAATGTATGGTATACTTTATTTCTTTTTCACTTTTTTTTTCCTGGCAGTGAGGACTGAACGCAGGGCTTACACATGCTAGACCTGCACTCTGAATTCACATTTCTGTTTACCGCGTTTGTAAATGCAATAGCAGGAAACAAGTAGTCCAGTTTAAACTTCTTTTCTTGTTTTATGCTCTAAACTTGGAAATAAACTGGTTAATGTGAGCTGACTAAGGACATTTCTATTCAGAATTAGAATAAGTAGATTTAAACAGCAACAAATCTAATGACTTTTAATACTGATTAGTTTTTTTTTGTTCTTTTTCAAAACTTTATATAAATGAAGTCATACAAGATGTACTTTTTTTGTGTTTGGCATCTTTCTTTCATTATTGTGTTTTTATATTTTATCAGTAGTGTTCCGTGTAGCATTTTTCTGCTTCCAGTTATTGGCATTACAAATAGTGCTGCCGTGGACATCTCACTTGTATCTTCTGGTGAACATGTGTACATACTTATGGTGAGGATGGAATTTGGAGTGACTTTGGCCTATAATTCTAGCTGTATTGCACCACATTTTCTGGAATTTCCGAGTTATTTTTAAATAGTCTATATTAATATTTATATTAATATTTGCTTCTCAAAGAACATATGGTCCTAATTTTTCACCCACCAGTGGAATCCGTAAAGAAACAAGATAAACATCTTATTGTAGCGAACATTTTCCACATATTTACAGCTGCTGTCAATAAAGAATATGCTTATATAGTGCTTTACAATTTGTTAAAATTTCTTGATGTATATTGTACTACACAAATAGAAATTCAAATGCCATGACATTTTTGCTGGTAATATACTGAGAGGTAACCAGGAGACCACACTTCCTGTTTGCTGATATGACAGCTTTTATTCTGTTAAAGATCTGTTGGTCATCCAAAGAATTAGAAAAAATTTTCTTTTTTAAATTTGAGGGTTCATAGTTTTTGTCATAGTGTTGACTGGAGGGTATAATTAGTTTCCAAGCTGACATAATTTAATAAGATTTAGAATTCTTTGTGGTCAGAATTTGTAACAGTTGATATGTTATTTAGGCTTGACTAGTTAGTCTTAACAGTGATATACTTGGAAATAAAAAATTCTTTGTTTTAAAAAGAATTTTCATTGACCAAGTCCAGTTACTTGTCACCAGTACGACTGTAAAACAATGATGGTAAACTTTTTAGAGTCCAAGTGCCCAAACTGCAACCTAAAACCCACTTATTTAAAGTAAAGTACCAACACTGCACATGGGCCCTGTGTGTGCTGTTATCCGATGCTCGGTGGCTGGGGCGAGTTGGTTCATATATCAACAGACAGGGTTGTATGTGCCCACTGTGGCACACGTGCAAAATGTTCGCCACCACTGATATAGAGAATGGAAGAGAAGAGAGAAGTCACATCCATGACCATGTCTGTTTTGTAGAATGTGAATTCAGATGTTCTGGAAATAACTTCTGACAATGTAGCATGAATAGTCCAGAAAGACTAAATAGTACTGTCTTAGTATATTTGTGCTGCTGTAATAAAGTTCTGTAAGCCAGCTAGCTTGTAAATGACAGAAACTTATTTCTTATAGTTCTGGAGGCTGAGAAATCTAAGATTTAATGTCTGATAAAGGTTGTTTCCTGATTCATAAACAGTGCCTTCTTAGTGTTTTGTGTATGGTGGGAAAGTGAATGGTATTCCTCTGGGCCTGTTTTACATGGACATTTATTCACAAGGGCACTGTCTTTATGATCTAATTACTTTCTGAAAGATCTTTTCTCCTGATACTATTACTCTGGGTGTTAAGATTTTGATTTATTCACAGCATAATGAATGCGTGAGTTATAAGGTCTAATAGACCACTGAGAATGATTATTCACTGGGGTTTAGGTTAAACAATTCTAAAGCAAAACCCCCAAACACAGAAATATACTATATGAATCTTTATATAAAATTGTAGAAAATGCAAACTATTATGGGGAAAGGATAGATTTGTGGCTGCTAAGGATGCTGCAGGATAGAAAAGGCACATGATTCAGTGGCATGGAAATAATTGGAGGTGATAAAAATGTTCACTACCTTGATTGGTGTGGTGATTTTCACAGATATATACACCTGAAGAACCTAATCACATCGTAACCTTATTAAGTGTAATTTATTGCACATCAATTACATCTCAGTTAGATAATGCTGTGTCAGTTTTTCAAAAAATTTTATATAGTTTTCCTCAAGGATCTCTTATGTCAGGGTAAACTGAGTATTTTTTCCCTGGTTGCTGGAACATAGAAAACTAGGATATTCATTTCATTTCCACTCTATGTCCTGTTTCTGGATGGATGGATGGATGGATGGATAGGTAGATAGGTAGATAGATGGATAGGGCTTGGAATGGTTAGCACCTGGCATATGTGAGATATGTGCTGGCCCATAGGAGGGACTGGTCCACTGCAGGCTAGACTGGGGTCATGTGACATACAGAAAAGGTTTTATTTCCAATGGTTATTTATCTATTTGGCATTCAAACTGCATCTTTTTGAGAACTTATCTATTGTGTGAGTCACGTCTCTAAATAAGAGATTGATTTGTACAAGAAAAAGTAAAAAGCAAAAAGACATGAAACAACTAGGTTAAGGTTATCTTCTAACTAGGAATAGTACCAGTAATTTTAATTTTTCTGCCTTTTAACACCCCCTTACTGAAGTTTTCAAATTTTCAAAATCAAAACTATATGTACAATGCATTCCCATTTTGAAATTGTTTTAGAGTGTTATAGATAATTTAGAATGTGTTAGATAATTTTACTTTACAAATTAAATATTTGAAGGACATAACCATTTTGGTATTAAGAATATCTACCATTGTAATTTCCATTTAAGGGCCTTGTGCTTGCTAGGCAGGTGCTGTGCCATGGAGCTACATCCCCTGGCCCACCTGGGTACTTCATTGAAATTAGGAAATTAAGTGGCTCATAACAGAGTCTGACTCATTACAGGCAAGACCCTGTTTGCAGAAAATGAGCTTTTAGGTCACCTTCTAGTACTTTATTGGTGCTCACATCTTATGTATGGTTGCAAGGTTTAGCTTTTTAGATGAACATTTTTGCAATGGTTTCTATTTTTTTATCACCCAAGGCCTTCTTGCAATTTGGAGGGGCAAACAGCCATATTTACCCTTCAACTTTTGCAGTGTGGGAAATGCTGTGGATGTGGAACAGGGGTTCTCCATATGATAGAGAGTATGGTTGAGGAAGATGAGGGAAGAGGTGGCAAAGTTAGGGTCCAGAGTTGGTATGTGGGAATTTGCCTTGTGCACCAGGGCAGGAGTTCAGGCACAGAGAACCAGTGTGGAGTTCCCAGCAGACAGGCCTGCAGGAAGGCACATGCAGGAAGGAAGGTGTGCAGCAGATGTGGAGAGAGCAGAGGGGCTTGCATCAGCCATATATGACATGGTTATACTTTCTTTGGAAGAAGGAAGTCACTGAAGGATTTCATGTAGGAGAATAATATGGTTGGAGTTTTGTTTAGAATAACTCTGAGGAGCAGAGTGGAGGTGAATTGTAGTGGAGATAGAAGCCGGTTCAATTGTTTTGTGATGGTATCTGTACAAAATGTAATACTAATTGAAAGATGAATAAATGCTGTACGTAGCTATTTACAGATCTCGCTACTGTTTAGGACACAATGCAAGATATTGCATAGAGGAGAAAGTGTAAATAAGGCTTTTGTCTAATTTAAAAACTGCAAGGAAATTGATGTATGTCTTTGTATATAGATCTATACATATACAAATAGTCAAGGGGAATATGCATATCACTGTTAAAGGTACAAACAAGGGATATTCAGTAGAAGTAGGATCCTTTCTGACTAGGATAGAGGGAAAAATTTGTATTTTCTTTCCACTCATTTTAATTCTTTTAAAAAAATGTACTTTTAAAAAAAATGATGGAAGGACTGGGGATTTAGCTCCGAAGTGAAGTGTTTGCCTAGTGAAAGCAAAGCTCTGGATTTGATGCCCATTGCGGGGATGGTAAGAGGGTAACAGGACACAAGAAGGCTTAGGAGTAGGTGGTGAACTTCATTACAGACAAATACTGTAGTTTGGAGCATTTAGACTGGGTAGAATTTTTTCATAGAAATAGACTATCTAGAGATATAAATTCATGAAAGATCATAATTCCATAGCAAGTTAAAGGAGCAAAAGGCCCTGTGTCTCCTTTTAAGGCAGTATTAGTTTAACACTCTTAAGTAGTATGAAGTCAGTATTATAGCTGACTGTTCTTAAATTTTGTTTTATGTTCTGAGTTTTGTTTTTCCTTTTTTAAAATGCATATATGTTTTCAGTATTTGATTACATTTTTGTGGGAAGTTAGTACAAATGCCTAACACATCGTAATTCTTTTTTTAAAAATCACCTTATAGATTTATGTACAATTTCATCTCTAGCTCTCTGACCATCAATCTGTCCATTAATCTTTCTAAAGGCTAAGTGTGTCAGTTTCGGAAAACCATTTATCCTCTCCCAGCCTTGGTTTCTCATAAATGATATTGGAAAAGATAAATTTGTAGGCCTTTTGTATTTTAAGATGCCTAATTGTCCCAGAATTACAAACAGCTTCTCAGATTACATTAAGAATTCCTGGGAGGTAAACTCTCAGGACTTATCTGCTACATGGAAATGTCATTAAAATAGGCTTGTTGGAGCTACATAATAGAATTAGTCCAGATGCAATATAGTTTATATTCCTTTCTTTTATAAATGAAATCATATGCCTAAATTGATGAGCATTAGTATAATGGCTCCATAGAGAATTTGTTTTGAGAGTTCTATTAAGTTTTCTTTACAAATATATATTATTATTTAGTAAAACTTTAGTATATTATAATCTAAAGGAGTTGTAATTTTTGGTTTTAGGATAGTGATGAGTATTCAACAAATATATAAATAATCACTAACTTTTTATTTTTACAAATAATCACTGACGCATACATTGGAGGAGAACTTGAGTGGTAAACTAGGTCATTAATAGGGACAATTTGATGAATATTTTTGATAAGGTATTTTGTCATACAACTGTGGAAATACCTTTAAAATGTGCCTTAAAATACTTATTTTATGGTTCGTTTTAATAAAGTAATTTCTTTTTTTGGTATCAAAATATAGAATCACTCAAATTCAGATATACTAAAAAGTCTTCTGAAATAGGATGTGCTAAATTTTTTTTTTCTACATCTTCTGTCTTCCTTAAGTCTCTTTCTGTTCATTTACCCTGCCTTCATGACAATCTAGGTTTATGTTTCTGTGTCATTATATGCCCACAGAGGGCTGAAGACTGATCTGTGTTTTTTAGATGTGTAGAGACCTGAGTTCTGTGGTCCTGTTTACCATATCTGTTGTTATTAAAGTTATTCTCACTCACACTCTGGTTTCTGCTTCATTGTTTTGTTGAAATCATGGCATTTGGTTTTTTCACCTCTGCAGTATTTTGGTTCCCAGCATGGTACCTTCTGCTTCCTGTGCTGTTTTCTAATTCCTGAAGTTTGTGTTCCTCAAAGTTATTTTTCACACTGTATATTGTATTTGGGTCTCTTAATTCCCTTTTTTTCCAGCCGGTTGGTAAACTATGTGAGAGCAAAAACTTTTGTTTTTGCTTACCTTCTTAGGTTAGCCTTGTATTTGGCAAAGCGAAGGGATTTACAAAATATTTGATTAAACCATTGACTGTCATTCCATTGTAATACTCCCCCTTCCAGTTAATTCCCAGAGTCTCTATCGCACAGCCTTAATCCCTGTTACACTTTGGTCTTGGGACTTTTACTTTACTGAATGCTTGACATTTCTCCTTCACTGTTATATAACTCCGAACAAATTTCTTGTAGTCTCTGATTTTGTTGATGGTATCACTCTCCCAAACACTTGACTATGAAAAAGACTAGTAGTTTAAAAAAAAAAAAATCTCTTTACAAAATAGCACAGTGGTTCCAATCAGTAAACTGAAATTGAATGACCGTCACTTAATTTCTTTGACCCTTAGGTTACTTCTCTATAAAATTTCTGCCTCTAGGAGTTATTTTGAGGACTGTGTAAAAACAGTCACAACACGTGCTTACTTAGTGTGGCATCTGGCACATGATAAATACTGAGCGAATATTCTCAGTACAGATGTGATTTCCAGTGCGTCACAAAAGAACTTCGTAATTGTTTATAAGTTGTGCGTTTCTTCTGGTCAAGGGGATTCTGCCCCAGTACAGTTTTCTTTTGCTGCAGAATTGTTTCCTAGTCCAGCCCAGGCAGCACGCCACCAGCAAGCAGATTTTGATCACATTTCCTCTTCCGAGACCCTAAAGACTCTGTAGCTGCTTATGAGCATACTTCAGTTTGACATTTTGGAAAACCTGATTGTCACCAGAATTTCTAGCTGTATTTTTTGTGTCTTTTGGTTGTATTTCCAGTCATTACCTTCATATTTTTCATTTTTTCAACTTGCCTTAATGTATCATATTCTCCTCTCCTCTATTCTTCACATCTGTTTTTCTCCCAACCATCATTTATGGCCTTGATTCTTGTTTCGTCTGAAGTTTTTCCTGAACTCTGTCTTGGGACATTGCTTTTCTTGCTTAATTCATGAATTTTATTCATTCTTTTTTCACTCACTGCTTCTTAGGACAGTGATTCTAGGCATCTGTTGTAGTTAGAGGCCATTGCATGCCAAAAGGACAGAGACCTCAGTCTTCCTGGAACTTAGGTTTTATCAACATTTATTTGACAAGGAATCATGTCCTATGATGTCTTTTGAAATTTGCATTTATTCACCAAACTCATAGTATTTTTTCCTCATGACTTATTTGATGGTTTACAAACAGGAGGAACTACAAAAATATTGCTTAATTTTGTAGGGTCATAGTCTTATCAACAGTTTGAAAACTACAGCTTCCATATCCGAAGTAATACTTGAGATCTACTACTTGGAATCTATTTGAAACTGGAAAGATTTACACATTACACTTTAGACACATGTTTCTTTTGAAGAAAGAAATGTCCCTGTACAGATTATGTGTACTACTTAAGCCTTTTTATGGTAAACATTGATTATGTGTCAACTATGTTTCTGTTCTTACCTCTGGTAGATGGGCATTTTTGAACTTAAAGGAATCTCTTTTCATCTTTTCAACTTTTTTATGCAAAAGCACTTTCCTTTTATCTGAATAAATATTGGAAAACATATTTACATCAATAGTCAGTTAACTCTTAATATGTTTTATGACTCTTGGAAAAATTAACTGATAATGGCTACTTGGTTTGAAGACCTTCTGGACCAGGGTAGATGTTCCCTTACTGCTGTATCAGTGCAAATACACTGTGCTGCTGCTTTATACTGTTTCTCTGAGTTAGGATTTTTGTATAGTACCTGTCTTCTGGACACCACAAGCTCCATGAAGACAGAAGTTGCCTCCTGCCCTCTTTTTTTCACTACGTTAGCCACGTGACCTAATGAGTATGCACAAATAAGGGCACAGCATCTGATGGTAGCAAAGATACATTCCATTGAATTTGGTGCTCACTAGATATTCAAAGAGTTGTTGCGTTAATATAGATGTTGGAGACTGAATAGGCTGAGTTTATGCTAGTGGGTACACATAGTTCCTGCCTTCAGGGTGCTCAAAAGCCAGAAAAATATGCTATTTAATTGTTTCTAATAGTAATATCTGCTTAAAGTGTCTAGATTTTTTCTCCAAATTTAAGCCTCAAAGATGAAATGAAAACCTCACTATGAAGAAGTACAATGTATTGGTTACTTTTCTCATTGCTGAGACAAAATATATGACACTCAAAATTAAGGAAAACAAAGGTTTATTTAGCTCACAGTTTATGGAGGTTTCAGTTCATAATCAGTTGGCTCCAAGGCAGGGTGGCACAGGGCGAGGGACAACAGTTCATGGAGGTGGAAGACAGCAAGAATAACAAGAGTAATTAAGGGAAGAGAGAGAGAGAGAGAGAGAGAGAGAGAGAGAGAGAGCGCGCGAGCAAGCGAGCAGGCGCTCAAGAGCACGTGAGCAAGCACAAGCACAAGCATCCTTCCCTCCCTTATATTGTATGCAGGCTATCCACCTCAGGGCAAGTGTACTGCTCACACTCATAATGTTAGCATTGGATTATGAATCAATCACAAATTCTGGAAGCCAGCCTGTATGACTGCATGAGGCTTTGGGGGAACATCTAGACACAAACCATAACACAGAGTTTTCTTCTGCAGGTGAAGAAACTGAGAAACAGATCAAATCCCTCAGATTCACATAGGTTGGGAACCTGCCTCTCTCTAACCCCTAGCCTGGTATATTATATGATGGTAACAGTCCTACCTTATACCTAGCCTATCTTGTCAGAACAGAAATTCAATACATGTCTGACTCGTGTGTGTGTGTGTGTGTGTGTGTGTGTATGTGTGTGTGTGCTTGTGCGTGCATGTGTGTGTGTGTGGGGGGGGTTTGGTATGTATTTAAAAAATGGGGCAAGGAATTAAGATTAGGAAATGAGACCACTGCTGACTAAGATTTTGTGCATCTTATTAATTTTTTTCCCATTTAGTCTCTAGCTTTTTCTTTTGAGAGTGCTTAAATTTCTCACGGTAATATATTTGTTAAGAGTTTTGATTTGTTTGGTCACTGTTTGGGGCCTACTGGATTAAGTTTAAAACTCTTTTCTTAGTATTTGGGTGCTCCATAGTCTGAACAGTTGTGTTTTATTTATTTCTTTATTTTTTTATTTGTACCACTCTGGATAAGGCAGTCCCCAGGCCCTACTTTCTTACCTCAGGTCCGTGGGTGTATTTATTTGTACCCCATACCTTTGTTTAGATGGGCTCTCTGCTGCCATGGTATCTTCTGTAAACTTCTTGTCAATTAAAATTAAAACACTGTCTTCCTTTTAGTTTTGAAGAAACACTACCTACAAATTTAGCTCTTTAGTTACATGCTGGCCACCATGACTTGCTGCTATTTCCTGTGTGCTGGTTTTCTTTTTCTACTGAGACCTCTTATTTGTGGAGCAAAGGACTGAATCCTGTATTTCTTTTTGATTCTCACTGAGTCTCCTATGGTGCTGTGCATATGTCCCCGCCTGCTAAGAAAACACTCATTTGTTGGTTGAAGTAATTTTAATTATAGAGTTTGTGCTTCGTATTTATTTCTGAAAACCTCAGGGCTTTCCAAACACCATAGTACCATGGAGAAACACAGTCCTCTCTGTTAGAATAGGGGTACTCCCCATTTGTGTTGTGTGTGGGATATTACAGAGTGCTTTCATGTACTTTAACTCATTCTTTGTCCTGAGCATACTTACAAGGAAGAGAGATCATTTAATTCCCTTCCAGGGGTTCAGGCATTAGCACACAAATAATATGCCTGTGAATCATGTGGCCAGAGCTGGGACTTGATGCTAGCTCATTTGACTCTATTTGCATTGCCGCAGGAGGGACCGGAGAAACCAGACCATGAGCTCCTGAGGGCTGGGCCAGGAATGTTTATTGCACATCACTGTTGCAAGATAAACTTGAAGTTCTTGTGTCAGATGTCTTTTGAATCTTCCTTGTGCTTCTGTCTGCCAGGCACAATTGAATTTGTTTCTTCTTGCTGGGATTTCACTAGCAATTAGTTAGTTACATATGTCTGTCATTTTCCTATCATCTCTCTGTGTGTAAACAATTGGACATTTTTAGTTATTATGTCAAAAAATCCAAAGTCTCTAGTTGTGATACTTAAAATTTTGTTAGTGCTTTCAAAGCTCTACCCTGCCAGTGTCAAGAATTTCTATGATATTGAGGTGTGATTCACAATCTAGTGGATGTTTAAATAAATAAAATACTGCAGTGAGAGACACATTGCCATTAATCTCCCTCAAAATACTCCTGCTCACTTTGGATACATTTATCCCATTATTTTCACCACTTTCTGAAGCGGTTCTGGACATCCTCTTTTGAGATTATTTTTAGTTGCGCTGTCAAGGCTGCTTCCATGTCCTGATTCAGTAAAAATGTTTACTTTTCATGTTCATTTTGACTTTGGGGAAGATACAGAAGTCTCGTGGTGCCAGATCTGGTGAATAAGGGGAATAATGTGGATGAGGACACACAATATTTTTAGGAGCTCATCTTTTCAGTGGTTGGCAGTGGGTAGCAACATTCATCGTATTTTTGATTGTACTTCTAAAGATACTTATGAAAGAGGATTTCCAGAACTACTTCAGAAAGAATGATGGAGAAGTGTGTTTTAGGCGAGGAGGATTATTTTGAGAGTGACTAATGGCAATGTGTCCTTTGCCACAATTGTTTTATTAAAACATTCACTGTGTATATATAAGTTGGTGAATAACCATTATTACCATTCTGAGAGTGAAGAATTAGGACATTATTATTTTGGGAAAGAGGGATCTTTTGTACAGTTCTATATTTATCATCAATAAAAAGCCCTAATCATCCTTGGCATCATCTTTGGGATCTCTCTTTGAGAATTTAGTTTTAAGATTAAATGAATTTCCTTCCATTTGCCTCATGAATTTAGTTCTCTGATCATAATTTAGAGCATTTAAAAGTTTCATTGTTGTCCTTCTGAGTGATTAGTAATGTAAGTTCAGTCCTGTGTTGTTGGCTTTGTACACACCCTGCACACAATGGAATCTGAAGGCTAGCAGATGGGGCAGTTCACATGTAAGCTGACTGTGTCTTCCCTATTAGCATTTTATATCTATGGGCATCTGACCATTCTCTGGGGGAACATTAATTTGTGAAGTTCATTTTAAACATCTTCTTTGCTTTTGGTTTGTATAATCAGATGCCCAAACCATTTGAAATATGATTAAAAATTTAAAACATTAAAAATAGGTAATAGACTTTGTAGACAGTGTGGACTCAGTGAAGATGGTCTTATGTTTGTGTCCTTGATGAAGAGTAATCCATTTCTGGTTTTAAAACACCTGCATGAAAATAAGTTGTAATAGATTAGCTTTAAGATAACTTTATAAATATGAGATTGCTGCTTTCATTTTGGCCCTAGAGAGAATAAACAAGAAAATAGGCATATTGACTTGATTCTTAGTGTACTGTCATCATTCAAGTCTTTTGGTTCTGAGGAAAGTAGTGCTTAAAAAAAAAAGAGTGGCTAATTTTTCAATTCATTCAGAGGTCACATTTGGGACTCCCTTTTCCCTAGGGAGTTGTAAGGGCCCACTGAGGCAATTGCCTCGTAATGCACCTTAGAGGCACCTTGTGATGTCAGTTTAGATGAGATAGTGAACTTTTAGGGAGGAAAAATAAATTAACAACACAGAAAGAAAATTAAATCTAAGTACCATAGCACTTAATATTAGTGAAGTGAGAGATCGTAAACGAGAGAGTGCTAAAAATAAAGCCAGTAGACTTGCATTGGAAACAAGATCTTACATGTGCACATATTTTGGTTCTTTTTTGTACAGTTGTCTCAGTAAGCCAGAACCCTAAGATCCTGTCCTTGCTCAACACGTGGCTTTTAATACTCTCGAGATTTTATTTTCCAAGATATTTTTGAAAGTTGGAGAGTCAGCTCTTAAGTTCCTGGTACAGTATTATTGGGAAAAATCCAGTGATAGAAATATTAAAAGGTAGTCTTATTTGTTCTAGGTGTTTTATGTTGCATTTTTATTTTTTAATATTTATTAATACATGTTTATCATCCACAGTGATCACATTCCTCGTGGAGAGGTGGTACATGTACACAACACACCTCGGTTCTTATTTCATCCCCCTTCCCTGTCCTCCGCTCCCCTTTCTCTATTTCGTGATCTCCTTCCCATTTGCAAGCAAAATATCTCACTACTTCCTATTATCTTTTATTTTGCTTTATTCTTTTTTTTTTTTGTCTTTTTCGTTTTTTTTTTTTTTTTTTTTTTTTTTTTATCGGTACCAGGGATCGAACTCACGACTGCACACTTGCAAGGAAGGTGCTTATGCCACTGAGCTAAATCCCCAGCCCCTTGCTTTATTTATATTCTTAGTTTTTAATATGAGAAAGTATGTAATATTTAAGCTTGCGCATCTGATTTATTTCAGTTACTATAATGCTCTCAAAGTGTATCCATTTTCTTACAGATGGCTCAAGTTTATCCCTCTTAGGCAGAATTGTACTGTGTTGTGCATAAATACCACACTTTCTTTATCCATCCGTCTGTTGATAGATATATAGGCTGCTTCCAAGATTTACTTATGAATTGTGCTACTATAGATATGGGTTTGCATGTATCACTGTAACATGATGTTTTTAAGTCTTTGGGCACAATACCTTGAAGGGGAAGAGCTGGATCAATGACATTTCTAGTTTTAGTTTTTTGAGACTCTCCATATTGGTTTCTATAGTGTTTGCACTAATTTATATTTCCACCAACAATGTAGAAGGGTTCCTTCTTTTGCCTGCAGCCTCTGTTAAATGGGAATGGTGAAAGTGGGCATCCTTGTGTTGTTCCTGATTTTAAAAGGAAAGCTTTTAGATTTTCCCCATTTAGTATTATGTTAGCAACAGATATTTCATAAATAGCTTTTATCAGATTGAGATAATGTCCTCATATAACCTGTTTTCTTCATGACAGGATATTATGACAGACATTTCCAAGACTTTCACTGGGTCTGTTAGATAATCACATGATTTTTCTCTTTGCTCTGGTTTATTGATAAATTACATTTATTGATTTGTGTATGTAAAACCATCCTTGCATTCCTGGGATGAAGCCTAATTGTTCATGATGTATGATTTTTTTCTAAATATCTTTTGCATTCAATTTGCCAGCATCTTGAGTATTTAATATATATTAAATAAAGATAGCTCTCTTTTTTGGTTTGATCCTTGTCTGGTTTTAAGATCAGTTCCAGGAATCAGTTGCAGGAGTGACTTTGGGAGTACTCCTCCCCTTTCAGTTTCACTAGAGCCTGAGAAAGTTGGAGTTACATCTTTCCTGAAGTTTTTGTAGAATTCAGCAGCCCATCTGGACCTTGGGGTTATCTTATGTGGCATTTTTTCCTTACTGCTTCTATTTCATTGTCTGTTATTGGATTATTCAGAGTTTTTATATCATTTTGGTTTAGTGTTGGTAATTCAGATGTATTTAGGAATCTATCTTTTCTGAATTCTCCAATTTGTGCAATTCTCCAATTTGTCAATCATTGACATGTTTGTCAAGTAGTTGTTATAATTTTCTGAATTTCAGCAGTGTCCATTGTGATTTTAGCTTTTTCATTTATAACTGTATTTAGTTAGGTCTTTTTTTTGGTAGGATTGGCTAATAGTTTTTCTATTTTGTTTCCTTTTTCAAAGAACCAGGTATTCATTTCTATTTCTCGTTTTAAATTCTCAATTTCATTGTTTTCTGCTCTGATTTGTATAATTTCCTTCGTTGTGCTAGCTTTGGGTTTGCATTGTCTTTGTTTTTCTAGGGCCTTGAGTTGCTTCATTAAATTATTCATTTTGGCCCACTTTGTTTTTGTGATGTGTGTTTTTACAGCTATAAACTTCCCTTTTAGGACTGCTTTCATTGTTTACAGAAGTTCTGTTATGTTGTACTGGCATCAGTTTTGTTTTCGGAACCGTTTTATTTCTTCTATAACCCCTTTGATTATTTCAGAGTGTATTGTTTAATGTCTATAATTTCTGTGTTTTCTTTTGCCATTAATTTCTAGTTTCATTGTTTGGTAATCTAATAATGTGCATAGTATTTCAGTTCTTTTGCATTTACTTAAGTTTTTTTTTTTTCTTTACTAGTATATACTCTGTTTTGTAGAGTTTCCACGTGCTGCTGAGAATATATATTCTGTTGTCTTGGGTATAACACTATAGAGATCTATTAATTTCATTTATTGGACATGTCCAACTCTGATTCTTTTTGTTCAACTGCTCTATTTGTGATAGTGGAGTATTAAGGTTGTCTCCTATAATTGTTTTGTTATTTATCTGATCTTTTATGTTCAGTAGTTCTTGTTGTATGAAGTTGGGTGGCACCATTGTGTATGCATGCATGTAAATACTTGTTATCTTACTGGATTATTCCGTTAATCTATTTGTAGTAACTTTCGTTGACTGTTTGGATCAATTTTGGCTTATAGCTCACTTTGTATGAAAATAGGATAGCTGCATCTGCTTTATAGATGATTCCTGTTGCATGAATATTATTTTTTATCCTTTTTATTAGTCTTTAAATTTCTTTTTGGGTTAAATGTTTCTTATATACAGCATAGTATTAGATTTTTTTTTCCTTGAGTTACTCTGCCAGTCTGTGTCTTTTGACTGGGGAATTGAGACCATTTATATTGGGAGTTACTGATACATATTGACTTACCCTTGTCATTCCATTATTTTCCTGTTTCCAATTCATTTGTTTTCCCTTCTACTTATCTTCCCTAGTATATTCATTGTATTAGAATTTTTGTCATACTTCATTATCTAGGATACCTTTGAGAAATTTTTTGACTGATGGTTTGGTAGTCAAAAGTTTCTTTAGGTCCTCTTTACCGTTGAAATATCTTCATTCTTCATTAATTTTCAAAATAGTTTTCTAGGATATAATTACACTAGGTTGTAAATTGGTTTTTTTAGGGTTTGAAGTACTTCACTTCAAGTTCACCTGCCTTTTAAAGTTTGTGTTAAGAAATGTGCCATAATTTTAATGCTTCTATTTATTTATTTTTTGGTTTGCTTTGGTATCAGGAATCAAACTCATGACCTTATGCTTGCCAGGCAGACACTGTGATTTTACTATTGTAAGTGATTCATTACTTTTCTGTAACAGCTTTAAAAGTTCTGTTCTTATGTTGGACTCCTTGGATTTTGATTACAATGTGCTGTAGAGAAGTCCTTTTATGACTGTGCTTATACTGAACCCAAGTTCCATGTGCCTTACTTTTCGGTATGTTGAATTCTTTTTCTTTAGTTTGAAAGTTTTCTGCTATTACCTTTTTTTTTTTTTTTGTCTTTTTCTTTTTTATAGGTACCAGGGATCAAACTCACGACCACACACCTGCCAGGCAGGCACTTATGCTGCTGAGCTAAATCCCCAGCCCGCTATTACTTAAGTAAACAGGTTTTTATGCCATTTGTGGTTTTCTTCCTGATTTTTCACTAAATCCAGTTAATCTTAGATTAGTCGTCTTTTTGTCATGTAGCAGCTGTTGGATCCTTTGTTCACGTTCTTTTGTTTTTAAGCTATTTATTGGTCACGGACAATAGGCTTAGCTTCTAGTTCTGACACTGTTGTCACATTGATCATTTCTACTGTCCATAGTTTTGATAGAATTTTTAAACTCCTATCTTTGTTTGGTACCTTTTTGTGGACTCTTATTCTTCACTATGCTGGTCATTCATGCTTTGTATCATTTTGTTTATCTCAGCTTCCTTTTTGTTAGTGTTTTCTGTAGACTCACTGATCTTTTTGTGTATTAGACTCATTATCTGTTTAGTTACATTTTCTATGAGCTTGTTAAGCACCTTACTGATCTGTTTTTTAAAATTTCCTCTGTAATTCTTTCAAAAAATATGGTCTTTGTGTGGCTTTTTATTTCCTTCCCCTCAGTATGCCTTGGATAAGCTTTGGGAAAGTTGGAGTTTTTGGAGGCATTTTATTAGCTTGTGTTCTCTAATTTCTATTGTTTGTTTTCTGGGTTGAGGTTTGTGAGTTGATTTTAAAGGAAGATTTTGTTGCTAGTATGGAAACTTTTGTATGATTTTTTTTAGTGATGCCCTCTGGGCATGGTTGACCGTAGATCTTTGCCTATATCCTAGAATCTTACTACTGCTGCTATTTTGTAGGAGAAGCTGAAATGTGTTTGGCCCATTATTTGTTTTTTGAGATTAGTTTGCACTGTTATTACTGACCCCAAGGCAGTCTGGCACCATGAGAAAACCAATTAATGTCCAAAACTGTGTCACCTTTGCCATAGCAATAAAATCAGCAACAATAATAATGCCAAAAAACTTCATATTGACAGACCCCAAGAACCAATAATGCACCATTCTTACCCACAGAGAAGACAGCTATTTTTATAGTAGAAACTGTTAAGACTAACCAAATATTGACCTACAGTAAGTGACTACTCAATGGAACACTTTTATCTCCATTGACAATAGAATAGTAGTAGCATAAAGTTAAGCAGGTACCTGAAGATTCAGAAAAGTTAATGGTTATATTCATAAAGTTGAAAGGAGTAGGAAACTGGAGAATGAAAAAGTAAAATTTGAAAATTTACTCAATGGAGGATGAGAAAGAGAAATGTGGAATACAGGAACCTACTGTAGAATAAAAGGAAACTAATACTATTAGAAGATAATCATAGAAAAGAAAAAGAAAAAGAAATGTAGAAAAGAAAATATGGAAAGAAAAGATCAAAAAGAAAAGAAAATTAAGAGGAGAAAACAACAAAAAAATGGAGAAAGTCTCAGGTCCCCAAAAACTTGGGAAAGGAAGACATAATAAAAGATAAAAAATTAAAAAGATTAAGTAAAAAAATTTCTGTACATTTTGGAATGTATGTTTTCTTTCTGGGTCCTGGAATCTTTTTTTTTATTTTTTTTTAATTTTATTTAAGGAGAAAAGAAAAAAAAAAGCAGAGAAAGGGTACTAGTTATACAGATTTGCAGAAAAAAAATGAACAGTAGGAAATCACTAGTTAATGGATTACATATTGTCATCTTAGAAATAATTGTTCAAGTCACAAAATTAAAGCTTGTAAAGTGGACATTCCATCAATGATACTGCAAACAATTCTGTTCAATGATCCAGTAAAACTCTGTGATATCATATTCTATCTTATATGTCGGTGTCACTCCCGGCCGGCAGGAAGGACACACAACAAAGTCTGGCAGTGGACAACCTTTTCTTTTATTTTCCTTCTCCGTACAGCCTGCCCCGGGAATCCTCCCGGCCGAAGCCTCTGTTGGTCCGCTTCCCGCGGCTCCTTGCGTGCTTCTCCCTACAGTCTGTCCCGAAGCCTCTACCGGTCCGCTCTCCGCGGCTCCTTGCGTGCTTCTCCCTACAGTCTATCCCGAAGCCTCTACCGGTCCGCTCTCCGCGGCTCCTTGCGTGCTTCTTCTGCTTCTTCTTTTTTCCTGGCGGGAGAGGCACTCACTTTTATAGGGTTACAGTGGCCAATCAGTTCAAAGCGCGCGATGCGGGCTGATTGGCTAACATCAGTTGTTGCTAGGCAGACTATCTTACAGGGCGGGTTGTGAAGCAGGAGATCTTACAGGGCGGGTTGTTTACCAAGCAGGAAGCAGGAGATCTTACAGGGCGGGTTGTTTACCAAGCAGGAAGCAGGAGATCTTACAGGGCGGGTTGTTTACCAAGCAGGAAATAAGCGCCATCTTAGCACACTTGATGGGAGGGGTAATCTAGCTCAGGCTTTGCTCTTTCCTACAGGCCTCACGTCCGCCAAGTAAGGCGACCGGGCTCGGCTGCGGCTCCCAACATCTCCCCCTTTTTTATTTTTTATGAATGTGCGCATCATAGCCCCTCCTGGACTGGGTGCAGAGGCTTATGCCCTATGCGTAGGCCCACCGTAGGTCCTTGGCTTAGACCCTGGTCGGCCGTCCCATGGTCTGCCAAGGCCCTGAGGCCCTCGTCCTTTTTCTAGGGCCAGGCACAAACTGGACGGAACCTGGATGCACACAAGCTTGCACTCATTTCCTCTCCGTAAAGAAATCCCCTCGGAGAGAAATTTAGACCTGGGCAGCATCTAACAGTCCAGCGGCTTACGTGCAGGATGGGGTAGGGCCTGGCTTAGGTTGAGTCGCACCGGGGGAGTACGCTCTTACCCGTCATTGACTCTCCTACCCAGCTATGTCATAATTTTTTAGAGGAGGAGTGTGGGAAGCTCACCGCCCCTAGACTCGGTCGTAGGCTAGGCGAGCGAGCCATGCATATGCCTGAGGATCTTTTTGTCCATTTTGGGCTACCGCTATTTCTGTTCATCTTGTTGGTTGGTCTGTGATGGATCTCCGGTAGGGCAGGTCTGATCTTCAGTCGAGGGCTTTGTTGCCCGTGTCAGTCTCTCCGGTACCCACAGTGGTTCTCGTCCCGGTTCCTGTGGGAAAACACAAACCGCGCCTCGGCTCCAGCTGATTACCGGATCCGGGCCCATCCATTGTCCTGTTAGGACATCTTTCCATTTAACCCACCCTTTATGGTTGGAGGAAGGGTTGCAGTGCTCCATAGCTGGGGAGCAATTATCATTATTTAAATTTAAAAAATTGTGTGTGAATAGTGCCATGGATAATCGTGCCTTTGGGGCCAGGCCTTGGCCTACTCCCCCTTTTTGTTTTTGTAAAATTTCTTTGAGGCTTCTATGAGCCCTCTCAATGATTCCTTGACCTTGGGGATTGTATGGGATACCATGTTTTAATTGAACCTCCATCATTTTGCAGAACTCATTGAAGGCTTTGCCTATATAGGCTGGTCCATTATCAGTTTTTAATATTTTTGATTTGCCCCATGCGGCCCAAGCCGCCAGGCAATGATTGATCACATTAGACACTTTTTCACCTGTTTCTGCTGTTGCAAATATGACGTGAGAACAGGTGTCTGTGGAAACATGAACATATTTAAGAGTCCCAAATTCCTGTATATGTGTGATGTCCATCTGCCAAACATCACCAGGGATCAAACCTCGAGGGTTTACTCCCATCGGTATGGCAGGTTTGTATGTAATCTGAGTCTATGACCCCAGGGATCACCGTAAGACCCCGGAGGGCTGTAGAGGACTAACATCTCGGCCACAAATACGATTTCCCTGAGCGTCATAAACTGACCTGCAATCCTCTGCCTTATGTGGACCCTTTCTGCATCGCCCACAGACGTTATACGATCCTTCATTTTTAAGGCGAGGCTTGGCGTCTGCACTATTTGGGCAGTTGCGTTTAATGTGTCCTGGGTCCCCGCAGCTGAAGCACCCCTTGGCTTTATGTTCCTCTCTAGGCCTGCGAGGTCCCCTTTGTTGTACTGCCGCAGCCAGAAGAGCTGCAACTCCCGAATTAGAAAGCGGCCCCCCTATTTCTCTGCATATTCTGATCCAGGCGTTAAGATCCTTATTCTTATGTGGGGCTATTGCTGCCTTACATTCCTTTGTGCATTGTTCGAAAATCAACTGCCTAACCAGCGGTTGAGCCACTTCCCTATCGGAAAAGATCTTATCGGCGGCATCTTGCATCCGAGCCACAAAATCAACGAATGGCTCTGTTGTGCCCTGGACTATTTTAGAAAGGCACAAGGATGCTGTTCCGGCACCACTCACCTGCTTCCAGGCGCGAAGCCCAATGGTATTGATCTGCTCATAAACTGCACCAGGGAACTGAGTCTGATTATCAGCGTGTTGGCCTTCCCCCATAAGCATGTCTCTATTCCACCCCCGGTTCCCTCGGTTAGCGTTTCTTTCCGCCTGTTCGGCAGCGAACTCGGCGTACCAGGCTCGCCAATCCAGGTAACTACCCGAGGGCAGACACGCCTTTGCCAGCTGAGTCCAGTCCGCGGGGGTGAGGGGCCCAGAAGACAGGTTCTCCAGCATGGCAATGGTGTAAGGCGCAGTCGGCCCAAAGGTTGTAACTGCATTTTTAAGTTCTCTAATCTGCTTTATTTCAAAGGGTTCCCACACATTACGTCCCTGACCCATGGCCATCTGTACAGGATATATCCCATAGGGGCCGCTATCTATCCCTGGGAACGGGTGGTCTTCATTAGACACACGACCCCCATGCCACAGCTGTCTGTGGAAATAACGTCCCGCCGGTGGCGGAGCATCGTAAGATGGCGGCCGTGGCTGAACAGAAAATGGCGGCCTGTGCGTTATTTCCTGTACTGACGGAAGAGGGGGGAGTTCCCATGCGGCGGCATCGCGGCGAGGGACCGCTTCCGGGAACGAGTTCCAGGGCGGAGCAGAAGGTTCTGTCTCCCTCCCCTGCCAGGGGGCGCTCAGAAGCTCTCTGCTTTTTCGTAAGCCTAGCTGAGCGGAGCGCAATTCGCGGCGCAACGCAGCGAAAGAGCCTTGCGTCTCCCCATCAAGCGACTTAGGCCCCTGACAGCTGGTCTCTTTGGCCTCCTCACCATTCAACCTTCCCTCGTCCTCGGAGTCAGACGACTCCGAGGCTTGAGCCCCGTCCTCCTCCTTAGCATCTTTGTTCCCCTTGACGGACCCCTCTCGGGAGCTCCCTGACTGGGCCTGCTCAAATACCCTGCGTACTTTTGTAAGCTCTTGAGAGCTTTCCCTGCAACCACCCTCACTCTTAGTGCCGCTACCTAGCATGTTTCCCATTTTTTAATATGTTACTCACCGCGTGAGGCCCAAGGAATCCGCCACTTACGCGTGAGCCTGAGAGGAGTCTACAAACCCTGTAGGTGCGCGCCACCCAGGGCCCAGGTTTATCCTCTACTCACCTGTCTTGCAGCTCTGCGTTGGAGCGTTGTCCACTGCCACGTCTCGGGGTTGATCAATCCCCGTACGGGCCACCAGATGTCGGTGTCACTCCCGGCCGGCAGGAAGGACACACAACAAAGTCTGGCAGTGGACAACCTTTTCTTTTATTTTCCTTCTCCGTACAGCCTGCCCCGGGAATCCTCCCGGCCGAAGCCTCTGTTGGTCCGCTCCCCGCGGCTCCTTGCGTGCTTCTCCCTACAGTCTGTCCCGAAGCCTCTACCGGTCCGCTCTCCGCGGCTCCTTGCGTGCTTCTCCCTACAGTCTATCCCGAAGCCTCTACCGGTCCGCTCTCCGCGGCTCCTTGCGTGCTTCTTCTGCTTCTTTTTTCCTGGCGGGAGAGGCACTCACTTTTATAGGGTTACAGTGGCCAATCAGTTCAAAGCGCGCGATGCGGGCTGATTGGCTAACATCAGTTGTTGCTAGGCAGACTATCTTACAGGGCGGGTTGTGAAGCAGGAGATCTTACAGGGCGGGTTGTTTACCAAGCAGGAAGCAGGAGATCTTACAGGGCGGGTTGTTTTCCAAGCAGGAAGCAGGAGATCTTACAGGGCGGGTTGTTTACCAAGCAGGAAATAAGCGCCATCTTAGCACACTCGATGGGAGGGGTAATCTAGCTCAGGCTTTGCTCTTTCCTACAGGCCTCACGTCCGCCAAGTAAGGCGACCGGGCTCGGCCGCGGCTCCCAACACTTATACACTTAAATATACATGCAGTTATATAGTTTAGAGCACTTTCTTTTCCTCTCTTTTGTACAATGACTATTACACATTTTGGGTTTCATTGCTCTCACGGTTCTTATTACTTTTTTGGAAGAGAGTAAAACCAAATGTGACATAACAGAACAGAATCGGTCAAGTCAAAAGGGTGGACATAATAGATAATGTGAAAACATAATACAAGGTGATCAACAATGGTTACCATAATGCCTCCCGCTATCTCTAATAGAATTGCCTATACCGTTAGTTATAATACAATTGAACAAAACAGTAAAGAACAAAACCGACAAAACCAAACCATTGGAGACATTGTAGGTCTTCAAAAGTAGATAAAAGTCAACGAGAATGGGCGTTATAATGAATCTCATTATCTTCACAGCGGATGCCTAAATTTTCGAACCTGATACTATCCAGCAAAACAGAATAGGGGAACATCAGTTAAAAACCAGATGGTGAGAGCAATACAGGGCTTTAAATCGAGGTAATGGAAAGTCAAAGTGGGTTACTATAATATATCCTGATATTTTTTTTCCTTTAATTAAAAGGATAAAAACAAAAAAAGTATTAAAAAAGTAAATAATGGAGTGGAGATTGAGATAGAAGAGGGCATAACAACGAAACAGCACAGATCAAAACATAACCATTTAAGCAGAATAGTGTTTCACCCCCAGATAATCCTGACCTAAAAGTAGTTACCATATTGTCTCTTTGCTTGAAATCCTTGAGTACAATTTCGTATACTATTCTAAATACTCTGTAATGCTGTCATTCTCTTAAATGGGTCCTGGAATCTTAATCCAACCAGTCACAATTTTTTCTGCTTAGGTGTAGGTTCGTGAGATGTCCTCCCTGTCCTCCCTCTATGTCCTTCACCCCAGACTGAGGTGACTGTCAAAGCTGAGGCATGTCCTTGCTCACATTGGTAGATGGGAAAAATCAGCAGCCCTCTAGACTTTGCTGGATACAGGCTGTGGTGCAGGACTGAAACATGCTCCCACTGGCTTGGCTCAGCAGTGTTACATGCATGACTCTCCCATTGGGAGGGTTGTTCCACTGCTGGAGAAGGGTCCAATTATGGGTGTACCACCAGTGGTTCAAGCTGCTGGCAGCGAATCATGAATTACAGCTCACTATGAATGTATTAAGTAGACTTTGATTTTAATGTCAACATTGTTATGACATTGGGAAGCAAGTTTTAGAGCCAGCTTGGATTTGGCAGATGGTCATGCTGCAGGTGACAGCCTTTATCATTTGTTTTTGAAACTGGAGGTTACGTGAGTTTGTTTACTGAAAACTGCAAAAACAAGAAGCATTATGTTTATTTTTTAATTGATGGATTCTTTTTTGAAGACATTCCTCTGTCTTTGAAGTTTTGTGTCAAGAAGAGATTTTGTCAAATAATTGTGTTTTAGAAGAGATAGTTTTAGGTGTGTTTTCCATAGTTCTTCAGTTTTCTATGGTTTTCATTCTTCATAGGTAAATAATGAGAGAAAATTCCCCACTTGGTGTTTGTCTTCTTTTAGACTTCCAAATTGTTTAGGCCCAGCCATGCTGCTGTTTCGTATTATTGTATTGTGGTACTTGAATCCTTTTATTAACTTTCACTACATTTTTGTCTAGACCAAAACTGTTTATAGTAAATTTGTATTGATTTCTATATGATGTGTTTGAAGAAAAGAAGAATCTAAAAGACTTGTCCAATTGTGTATGCTAAATTTGTGAGAAAAAGTATGTTTAATTTCAGGCTATGTGAAGTTTTATTTTATACTTGAGTTTTTATATTATTTTGTTTGACTATTTAAAACAGAACCTGTTTCATGCTTACCTAGCCACTCTGCTGACAGTTAATTCTCTCCCTTTTTTTTTTTTCTACAATAGTTGGCTCTATGATGGCTTATTCTTCCAGTAGAAGATTTTCTTTTAAAAAGATAATTGAATCAATTATACCTTAAGTGACTTGATTTATATTTTATTTATCTTAAATGTTTTGAAGGTTTAAAAATAACTCAGTTTTCAGAATAGGTTAAATATCCTGCTGTGTTACATCCAAGTAGTGTTCATGGAAGTCACAGTATTTTTATTTTATTAGTTATTTCTACTTGGGGCAATCTAGTAGCAGTTAGATTTTTTTCACCTATGCTCAATTCATAAATTATTTATCTGTGTTACCTTTATGTTTTATACACTGATCACAAGGAAACAGAGGAATGTAATATAACATACAGGCGTATATGCCAATGTTAGAAGGATTACAGGTGACTGTTATAATTTATAGTTTCTATTGGGATACCTTTCTGAATTGAGTTTTTATCATTTAGATAAAAGAAAACTATTTAAAACTATTAAGAAAAGAAAACTATTTAAAACTTCTAGCCTTATCTGACCATGAATTATATTTTATCTGGTACTGATGTATTGTAAAAGGTGGGAGGGGAAGGGAGTTTGCTGTATTTTGGGGGCAGTAAGCCACTGAATAAGGTTCAACTTGTCTGATGGAATAGTATGAATAGTCAAGAGAGTCTGCCTAAGTAAATTTCACGACACAAGCTTACCCTTTCAAAACTGAAATTGTAATTTTCAAACTTAAGATGAAAACCTGTGATGCTACTATTGTTTATTTTAAATTTTATTGTAATAAACACAATATATTGAATCAACTCTGACCTTTTTCCTTTTTTGGAATCATGAACATTACTATGACATTCAGTTATTTTAATTGTGACTTTTCTTTTTTTGTTAGCTGTCATTACAGCAGTGCTAATATCGGCTTTTAAATATGAAGCTTAGAGAAGACAAATAGCATACAACATTTAATATAAATTGACCTATCAAATTTTGAAGGGTGGTCCAACAACTTTCTTCTTTGTCTAGGAAGGCAAGTTTTATGACTTGCACTTCTACAAGTGTTTTAATAACTGATGGACCAGAGGATATTTATTTGTGTTTCGGTTCTTATCTGTATAAAGAAAAGTTTAGATTTGGTCTTGGAAAAAATTATATAGGTCTGGACATAAATTCCATTGTTGCTATTTAATAGCCATGTGCTCTTGGGTATTCCACTAAATCTCTTCATTTCTTCATCTGTAATGATAATCAGGTTTCCAACATAGAGTTAAGGATTAGGTGAATAATTCATGTAATGTACTTAGCATAGTGGTTGCACATAGAAATCACACATGCTATCAATAATGATAACCAAAATAATTATGGGCTTACTAGTTTGACTCTCATTTATGGCTTCCCCTTCTTAGTTCATTCTTAAACTGATTTAGAATGTGGAACTAATAAAAAATCGAGTGGAGTAATTTCGATGAATGTCAGTTATTATACTAGGTATAGCAAGTATTTGTTATTTTGCTGGTATTGGGACATGTCCCTTACATTAATTACTTCCAGAGTGCTTTATATTTTGGGGGATAGGGAGAGGTGATTATACAAAATTTCTTCTAAAATACTTTTTCTGATTCTTTTTCTATTAGCTATTCTCACTCTTATTATATTTTGTCTTACATCTTTCTTTTAACATGCAAAATGAATAACCAAGGTTGTTAAAACTGTGTTTGAAAAATATTCATAATTTAGTGTTTATTAAAGGTCTTTCCTTCCAATTGCAAATGCAACACGTTTATTTTACAAAGATAGAAAATACAAACAAGAAGATAAACATCATTATAGTCTCACCTTTTAGAAATCATCATTTTTGTTTCATTTTCTTGCTAAAACTAGTAAAGAGAAACCACTGAAAGTATGTTAGGAAGCGACTTAGTATAAGAATCGTATGGAGGGATGATTGGCAATAACTGTTACTAGTTTGAGGAAATCAAGAAGACTTGGGGCCACTGGAAGACCTCACCCATGATATCAGCTGCCTACAGTCCTAATGTGAAGATTGTCTGGAGCTTAACCCAGAAATGTCAGGCCACCATTTGACTCTACTTCTACTGTCCACTGCTAGATGAGAATATGGCTCCTTGTTTTCAGTCTTTTTCATATGAATGCCTTTCACTGAGAGTCTAAAACAAAATTGTGCTGTTGAGGAATCTTGGAAATGTAGATTCTAGGCCACCAGCCACTGAGAAAGAATATGAAAGTATAGGAGGAATGTGGATCAATATATTATTTCCAGGCAACATATACTGAGCATCCTTCCAGATTCTCTCCTTTACATATAAGCATGCATGCTACTTAAAACTGTATACAGTGCTGAGTTGGACTTGGTGACACAGTATGTAATCCTAGCAGTCTGGGAGGCTGAGGTACGTGAACAGCAAGTCTGAGCTCACTTTGAACAACTTAGTGACTTTACTGAGACCCTACCTCAAAATAAAAATTTTAGAAAAGGTATGTGAATGTAGCTCAGTGATAAGAGCCTGAGTTCAATTCCCAGTACCACAAAAACAGAGAAAAAACAAAACGAAAAAGCCCCCTCCAAAACAACAGTAATAAAAATCTTGACACATAGGACCATAGGTATATGCTATAGTTTTCTTTTATCAGTTGATTTAGTGTAATATACATCTTTCTGAACTGTTTTATGTGTGAATGCATTTTTTTAAAAAGAGAAGATATTCATATTTTTTGATGAGCAGCTCTTATTGTTATTTCATCAGCATCCAAGTGGGTTTAATAAACAATCACACAGAACTGGACAATTCAGATGCTTTCCAACTTTTTAATGTTGCACCAAGGATTGTTAGAGATTCCTCTCTTTCTTTTTCTTTTTCTTGTCTCACTATATATTTTAGGCTGGTCTTCAGCTCACTTTAGAGCCCAGGTTGGTCTTGAACTTGAAACGATTCTCCTGCTCTGTCTCTCAAGTGCTGGGAATTACAGGTGTGTGCCACCAGGCTCAGTGTGCTAGAGATTCTTGCAGCTAAATCTTTGTATATACTCTTTTTTTTGGTACCAGGGATCAAACTCAAGACCTTACACTTGCCAGGCAGGCACTTATGCCATTGAGCTAAATCCTTGGCCCTGTATATATTTTATACAGGAGAAATGTAACTCCCAAATTGTTAGATGTCAAGTTCATGGCCCCACAATATTGAGGAATGAAGTTGTGAAGAATGAAGGAATTAGGAGAGTTTTATTGGAAATAAGGAAAGAAGAATAGCTCCTGGATTTTTAGGAGAGTTCCCAGGTGGGAAGCCACTGAGGGTCTTTTCAGGACTAATTTATGTAGCAGAGTCACAGTGTGGCTCAAACTACAATCAACATGTAGAATTACAAGTATAGCTACCTAGCTAATACTGCATCAGTAAGGAGACAGTCATGTAGCAAGGGCCATGGAAGGAACAAAGACATTTGGGATAGGTTCAGATGCTCTGGTCACCCATCTGGGCAGCTGATGTCTATGTGGACTTAGTGGGCCAGGTGGTGCTAATTACAGTATAATTTTCAGTAACTGTTTATCCCTTAGGAAACCATCTACTAGGCCTAAGCCTGCCTTCTTCAAATGTGCCTCCAGGCACAATTTAGGTGTGTGTGTGTGTGTGTGTGTGTGTGTGTGTGTGTGTGTTGATTTCCAGAGGGCCCAGTCCCTTTCAGACTACATATTAATTTTTATCTGTTTTAGAGGCCTTTAATATTCCTTCTATTTTCTCTCAGGTAAAAGCCCACGACTCGGAGGGCATGGTGGTGTTCTTTCTAGGTTCTTTTGCCTTACTCCTATTTCATAGCTCAGGTAACTAACTGAGGTCAGGAAGTTGGTATGGAGGCTTGATAATCCAGCATGGTTTAGATACTTTTGACCCCAAATTATGTAACGTACTTAATATGATTTACATGCTTTACATGGAAGATTATTTTATTACAAAATGTGGAGGATTTCACATGTGATTTTGAAATTATTTGGCTATAAGTAGCACATTAACACTTGGCTATAATCCTCTGCAGTCACTAGGTATATATGAGGATTCCTTTAAAGTAAAACAAATATAACTTAGAAATTGTCTTTAATGCAATTAAATCTTAATGATAATTTGAGCATTCATTCTTGTATCTGTGATATTTAAGCAAAACTTACAATTCTGGAATTTTTTTCGACATTTAGATACTATCTTAGTTACTTTTTTACTCGTCACTGAGACAAAATACCTGATGCCCAAAGGTGGGAAAGGAAAGGTTTATTTCTTACAGTTTTTGGAGGTTTCAGTCCATGCTCAGTTGGCTCCAAGGCTGTCATGGCTGGGTCGCAGTTCATGGCTGCTGCAAACAGCAAGGCGGAAACTGGCAAGAGATAGAGAGAGAGAGAGAGAGAGAGAGAGAGAGAGAGACAGACAGACAGACAGACAGACAGACACAGAGAGACACACACACACACACTTGCCTTCTTCCAGCCATTACATTGTATGCAGGCCCCACCCCCAGGGTGCATGGAGCATTGACACCATCCATTCAAGCACTAGGCAATGAGCCAATCCCAAATGCACAATACAAAGGCATGAGGCCTGGAGGCCCCTGACATAAACTATGACACATACTACATTAAACATTTTTTTTTTATAGCTTGTGGTATTTTCACAGACCCCTAAATAGCTCATGGCCTTTAGGCATTTTGTCCTTGGTACCTAACAGTAGCATAGCCTTCTGAGTATTTCAAGGGCAGAGATAGGAAGCATGATATTGTGGTTCAGGATGGAATTAAGTGATAAAGTTCTGTGACATTAAAAATTATGTGCCATAACTTCCTTGTTTGGTAATCATTTTAAAGCAGCAATGAAAAGTTTCAAATGGAATCCAAGTGTGAGGTTTCAAATCTCAGGATCATTCTTAAAGTTAGGAGCTCTGGGCCAGTTTCTTAGTTCTTTAAGCTTCAGTCCTCTTGCTGGTGACAAGGATAAAGTAATACTTATTATTTTTCTTACAAAGTTACTGTGAATATCTGCTTGGGTAATTAACCAAAAGCACACAGGAAATTTAACAAATGATAAATAGTTGTTGCTGTGAATTCTGATTCATTGCAGTCTTGCATTGTGCTAGATCTAGGAAACCAGTCCTGTTTTGCTGTCCGGCCCCAGGAGACCTGAGGATGGAGGAAGGTTCTTGAGGTAATAGAGCAGGTATGGGATTCTGTTCAGCTGGGATGATAATGATAGCTTTTCCACTTGTGTATTACTTGTAAAGTCTGAATTCACAAAGGTGTTTTATAAATATTAATTATAAGGCATGAAATACCTACTACCTGGGTAGTATTTCTTAAGTGTGGATTCTCTTGGTCCCTGAGAACTACATTGACATTTCTGCCTCATTCCTTTGTTTAAATGATGCAGCCCTGAAATTATGTATGTGATGAGACAGATACTAGCATAACCTGTTATTTACTGATGCAAGTGCTGGGAACGGACAAAAAAATTGTTTAAGCTGCAGAAGGAAAATATTTTTTGCATAAGGAAAGAAATCACACAATAATCTTTAAGCGTATTAAAGCTTAACACTGATGCAAAAATTAATCATGCTTCTCCCTGTCACATCAACAGAAAAAAGATAAATATTTTTTCTAACTGCAGCATAATCAATTTAGGTTTTAAATTAAGAAATTGTTCAGGTTGATGATCATGGTATTTCAGGTAACATTGCCCTAAATAGCATTAATCAGAAAAATAAGCATACATTAATTTTAAATAGTTTGATAGGGCTGTCCCAAGATAGATAGTTTGTAAGTAGTGGTTTTAAATTCTGATACAATAATTCCTACTATAATAGTCACTGAGACTCTCTTGAGGAATGTATAAAAAATGCTTATAGTAGATACCAGATCACAGTTTGCCCCTCCACCCCATTACCTTATTTTTTTTGATCATTAAGCAAAACAAAACAAAATTCTAAAACATTCATTGAGTGTCCTGAGTCATGTGCTAGTATTTAGACACAGACCTTGTCATTCCACACAAGACTTCTCATTGTGAAGTTCGCTTTGATGTCTGTCGTTTGCTGGTTATTTCCAGCCCCAGTGAATAGTCTTCCAGAATTCATATTATTAAGAAGCCTTGGCTTAATTGTGGCTTCTGACAAGAGTTATTAACCTTCTCCCTTTCTGGAAGAAAGACTGAAATTTCTGGATGGCCCTTGTCTCCTTCCTGGGGAATGATCAGCATATATATCACTAAGGTTTCATCTGGTGCTAAGAAAGTGAACAGTTTTCAATCTTAGTATATATTTTTTATTACTATGTAAAAACATCCTTTGGTAATCTCAACATTGTTGAAGGTACCCTTGTCTTTGGACTTTTTAATAGACTATTCACTTGTGTGTAAAGTAACATTACAAACACCAGCTTTTATCTAGGATTTATGGGTATCCCTGCTAGACTTAGAGATTTTGTTTTTTTTGAGACAAGGTTTCTATGTAGTTCAGGGTGGTCTTGAACTAACTTTGTAACCCCTGAGGGCCTCAAACTTGAAGTGTTCCTCCTGCCTCAGTCTCCCAAGTGCTGAGATTACAGGTGTGCACCACTACACCTGGCTGACTTTTGATTTTTGTGTCTTCATTATTACATATATCTTTAGTAATTCCTCACTAGAATGGAGTTTATTTTTCTGATTTTTAAAGAGAAATGGCTTTATTAGGAAGACTAAAGATTTTATAGTTTAGAAAGCAATATTGCAGTAAAACTGGAATCTATGATATGAAACATAAGTGATTTAATTATTCCATAAAAATCACAAAATTGAATCTCCTGAATAATTGGTGTGCTTTAAGTATGCTTTAAGTATGCTTAAAGTACTTTCTGTATCATTGTGGTGAGTATATTGGCTCAGTGGATTGCCATCTGTGGCAATGTAAGATTTCTTTTTTCTTATTTAATTAGTTTCATTGGTACACTTTAGATACAGTGTATAGGTATACATAGTGATCACGTTCATCATGGAGAATTTGTACCTGCGTATGATATATACTGATTCTTATTTCTCATAATGCTCCCCTCTCTTCATCCCCTCTTTTTCTCCTTATTTACAAAAGCTTTGGTTCCATTTTTCCTTCTAGTTTTTTCTTGTCCCTTACTTCCTCTCCCTCTCCCCTTCCTCGTCTTCTGTTCCTCTTCCCATTTGAACATTTTCTTCCTGTTTCCCAATGTCCATTAAACATTTTGGTCCTTATTTACTCTATATGTTTCTCACCCAGAGAAACACTGAGATACTTAAATTTTTATGTCTAATTTATATCACTTTAGAGTGTGGTCTCAAGGTGCATCCATTTACCTAGAAATCCCTTGAATTGGTCCTTTATGGCACAGTAGTATTCCACTGTAGAAAAAAACCAACATCTTCTTTATCCACTCATGGGCTAATGGGCATTTAGGCTGTCTCCAAGATTTAGCTATTATAAATTGTGCTGCTACAAACATGGGTGTGTGTGTATCATTGTAGTATAATGTTTTTAATTTTTTGGGTCTTTTTAGAGACAGGATTTTACTATGTAGTTTAGGCTGATCTTGAAGTCACTTTGTAGCCCTTACTGGCCTTGAACTCCCAGTGATCCACTTGCCTCAGCCTCCCAAGTGCCAGGATTACCAGATTACTGGGATTACAGCCCTGTGCCACCACACCAGGGTATTTTAAAAATTCTTTCAGGAAGCTAATAGGAAGGGGAATAGCTGATTCAACTAGAACTTCTAGTATCAATTTTTTTAGGAATCCCACACTGATTTTTTTCACAGTGGCTGTATCAGTCTGCATTCCCACCAACAGTGGGGAAAGGTTCCTATCTGCCCATAGCCCAACCAGCATTTGTTATTGGTTGATTCTTCATGATAACCGTTCTTTCTGTAGTGAGATGGAATCTCAGCTTTGTTTTAATTTGCATCTCCCAACTGACCAGTGACAGTAAACATTTTTTCATAGATTTATTTGCTCTTTTTACTTCATTTGAAAATGTTTTAATTTATGAAAAATTTTATGGATTTAAAAATAAGAGGCTTTGTAGCAATCTCAGCAAACAATTCTAATGGGCCTACTATGCACAGGGCATTTTGTATAGGGTAGTTCTTGTTATTCTAGGGAGATTTTGGTGCAGTTGGAGATATTTCTAGGACGCATATCTAGAAATATGTATAGATAGATTGTACTACATGTCAGTCATTAGCCATGTAGGAACAAGCATTTAGAAAATTTAATAATGGACATGATTTGAGATTAGAAACTTTAAATGATAAAGTGGTCGATGTAGTAAATATAAGCAAGTAGGGAGGAGGAGGGATTCTAGGGATATATCAGGTTGTGCAATATGCAGAGACATTGTACTCCATAGGTTGCGTTCCCATCACAGACTTGTATATGTTTTATGACAGCTTTCAGGTTGATAATCTCACTACTCAGCTGTTCTGGCTCCTTGAGATTCTTTGATTCTGTTAGCCAGAATCCTGCATTAAGGCTTTTCCATTGGCTACTCTTCTCTCTGGGAGATGCTCATCTCCCAGATATCCCTATGATTAATACCCTTGTTTAATTAGTGACTTCATAATGAGGCTACTGTCCACTCTAGGGATAGTGGTTTCCTTTAATCCCATATTACCATGATGCAACAATTAATTGGTATTTCTTACTAATAAATATTGAATATAATAACTAATATATTTTTCTCTTTCAGTTACATTTCATAATAAGTTTATCATAGTCTATTTCTGTCTTCCACCTCCTTCTTCTGAAAACAAGGTTTCATGATAAGAAAACATTTTCTTCTGGTCATTTTTAGTTTAATAACAGAATATCCCAAGTACCTGGAAAATCACTTTGGTATATAGTAATAGGAACTCAGATAGTTGAATGAGTTTGTGAATGAAGCTGACAATGACTGATCTTCCTAGCATAGATAACTTCAACAATAGTGACTCTGTTATGGTTATGAGGAAAGGTTTTTTTTCTGTCCTTTTCTTTTTTTTTTTTTTGTGATCATGGGGATATGTATCTGTTTTTGAAATCAGATCAGATTAGAAAAAGGCTATAATGAGATCATCAGTAGGAAGTACAAATGAGACATGGCATTATTTGGGAGTCATTTAAGTAATGACTGAGATTGTGTCTTTGATGAAAAGGAAGGTCACAGCATCCCAAGAGTGACATTTAGAAAACAAAAGACAGCAAGCAGCAAGCACAATTGTGCATATAATCAGAGGAGTAGAAGAAATCCAGAAAAACCATATCTTGAAGATCATGGAAAAAGATAGTAATTATAGTACAGAGTCATACATCAGTCATACATAAAAAAGGAAATAAAAATTCAGTTATCAGATTTGACAGTTCAGAGACAACTGGTGATTTTTGTTTCAGTTGGATATTGTTGTAGTCAAGGGTTGCAAGGAGAACAATTATATACAGGACACAGAATTTATAATATTATTTTATGATGATCGCCCAGAGTTAAATACAAAAAAAATGCAGGAAATCTTTCCACAGCACTTAAAACAGAAAATCCAACTGAGGGCCTGGATCCCACAGCAATGTTCTGCCTGAGTCCAGCTGAAGACCTAGAGCCCATAACACTGCCTGGAGATCTAGAACCCATGAAAATGACTCATGCAAATCTGATTCCTGGATCTGCTCTGGGAGGCCCCAAGATCAGTGGTGGAAGCTAGAAGATCTGTGCCAGGAAGGTGAAGGATCTGTGCTAGTAGGTTCAGGGTTCTGCAGTGGAGACAAGAAGTGGTATTCAAAATAAGGATCAGGGATGCCTGAAAAGTACCACAGCCATCCTCAGTGACAATGAGGTCCTGAGCTCCTTGGATTATGAGAACAGTTGAGTATATGTCAGAAAGCCAGTGTGACAAGCTTCTCCTGGAGATTAAATGACACATTTCCCCATCTGGAGCCAGAAAGCAATGCTAAAAGTAATGACCCAGAGCTCCTCTAAAATGAACCACAGCTATTCTCACCAACAAGGTCTCAAGCTCCTCCATTGAGAATTGCTAAATTTATATTGGGGAAGGTCGCCATGACAAGCTCTTCCAGGAGAAACAATGGCTCCGGACAACAACACTTAGGAGACCCCACAATATCTCATTCCTCTTCTCCATGTCTCCTTTTATGATGGCAGCATTCTTCAGGTGAGCCATCTACACTCAGCACCATGCTGATTTAATTCAGCTGCTGTTAACTTGGCCACCCATGTTTTTAATCCATGACAGATATTGTGGATAACAGGGACTGGTATTGTCGAGAACCAAAGAAATGAAATCACTCCTTTGTATGATTACTCATGTTTGTGTCACACCTGCTGGCTGTCATTCAATCACATTATGCCTAAACTTTAGAGGACTAGCTCAGCACCCAACAGGAAAATGGTACTTATTAATAAAATAAGTATATTGACTCTACTTTCTAGCAAGTGGAAATAAAGTCTTATGAGGAGAAAGGAAAAATGTCTTTTGTGACTTGGGGGACATTTGGTTAATACTCACTTAGTGATCTTGAGTGGACAGTTCCACAAATTCTTATTTGAATTAATATTTGAGGTAGAAGGAAGAGAAAAATGATGTGTGACAGAAAATTATAGGACAGGTTCTGAGTAAGATACATTATCTGGAAAGGAGCCAAGAATACAGAGATCAGTAAGAATGTGTAAAAGTACAGGTTGAGTTTAGCATATCAAAAGTGAGTGGGACTAGAATTTTTTTTCCAATTTTGGAGATTTTGGGGGGTTTGAGAATATTTGCATAGATTTTACCAATTGAACATTCTTCAACTAAACATCTAAAATCAGGAATACTCTCAAAAAGCTTGGATTTTGAGCATTTCAGATTGCAGATTAGGCATGCCCTTCCATGATGAATGGAATGGTAATGTTTAGATCATAAGGGTGAAAAAGGAGCCAAATTAATTTATATACACAGACAGGTGTTGGTTCTCAAGAAATCTGAGTTTAGTTACCTGTACTTAGTGTGAGGTGATTAGGCAATGTTAAGATAGGAATTTCTAGTAATACATGAAACTCTTGAACAAAAAGGAATCAGTTTTATCAGTATATAGTTGAACTTGTGAGGTGATTATAAAAGATGCATACTCAGCTGCTTTCTGTCTCTTCCTCATGTGGCGGTAATGATAGTTAGTTCAGAAGATCCTGTGTAGGCCCACTAAGTTACAGCATCAATCACACATCTTGTTTAAGTGTCCTTAACTTGTGGTTTACTCTTCTGGAACAAGACTGCACATTCATCTGTATGCTTTCATACTTTAGAGTTATCTCAACAGCTGATGCAGTGTATTAATTGTGGGTCTGATGGTATGACTCCCTCAAAGGCAAGACTTTATAGTTAGTGTTTGAAGACCTAGAAATAGTTAGGTACTACATTAAAGTCTTTGAACTATTAGCACTGAAATTTTCTAGAAGAATATAAGGAGAATATCAACTATGCATGCAGTGTGCAGTGGTAGGGGCATACATATAATTCCCACCTAACATGTGACACGGAGTGTACCATGGCTACACTTTGTGATTATTCTGTGTGATTACACTGTACCATGTTTCTCCTTCACATTCCCTTCTTCGGAGGTTTTCCAAGTATTGTAACTTGTAGCACAGGATTATCTAGCCATATAAAACTATTTCAAATTATTGAAAATACTGTTGTAAGTTTTACTCTGCTGTGTATCTAGTGCTGAATTGAGTTTTTTGAAAATCAGAGGAAACAGGGATACTTTTAGTGAGTTACAAATGATGGTTGATAATATAACAAGTGTGCTGACTATGTGTGAATATTTAGAAGAAAGAGGGAAAATACAGTTGAAACTCTTAAAAATTCTTAAGATCATATTTCAGGAAACTAAAGATCTCGCTATTCAAGATGCATATTTTTCTGCACTGTGATGATGACTTGATCCTGTTTCTTTCCTCCAGTGGGCCCTAAGGTCATTGATCATGGGGAACCACATCTTATTCATTAATTTGCACAGAACATAGTAAGTGCTCAAAAATGATTGCAGTGGTTGAGATGCTAGACTGGTGCTTTCATCTGCTGGCTGACTCCAGACTCTTGTATTAATATATCTGTATTATTGTGCCCTTTCATCCAATTCTGTACTTTTAGATGATTAGTAAAAGCACTATCGAAGTTCATTGGGAAACTTTTCTGACTTCATATTTCTACTAAGAACAACTATTCCTTTGTTTTGCTGAGAACCATGCATGTGCCTTTCTCACTTCTGTCTTATACTTGAACTCTATTATTGAACTCACATTTGTTTGTTTTCCTAAAGGAAAGCTCCTTGAGGACAGGCATTGCATCTAGTTCATTTCACTAATCTCAGAGGATGTTTGTTAAATGGCCTGGTGTAACTTTTTCTTTGAAATGTTGATTTGTTGATTTTTGGGGGAATGAAAGACATTCCAGTTGCTTGAAAGATTTATTTTAATTGAACTACACTGGTTAGAATAGTTTAAATGGTACTATATTTTGTTTCATATATTAATGTATGTATATAATCTTCCATGAATATTTTGCTTATATATTTTGTGGGAAGATGTGTTTTCAGTATATATATTTTATGTGAGATATGTTTTAAATACCAGTGAAAGTCCTACTGCTAACAAGTATCTGATTTAACTATCATATAATACATATATTCCAGTAATAGTGGTATGCTGAATGCTTCCTATTGTACTAGAGGGACCCTAGAGATTGAAAGCTTTATTTTAGAAAAGACATCTTTGTGTTGTACTGTAACCTGATACATTAAGCAACTAAGCACTTACTCAAGAGGCCCTTGTTGGCAGGTTTGGTATATAGGACAGAAAGACAGTGTTTTACTCAGTGTCACTGGATATGGTGGAAACTCATTGTGTCTTCATGGAATTGATGACAGATATTGTTTTCTTCTGTTTTTACCCTTATGGATGTATTTTTAATGGTAAAAACAGTTTTATCATTCATACTTATAGAAGAAAGGTACTTCTTATAAAAATAATTTATACTTATTAAGAAATTAGAAATTAGATGAATCTCACTAGGCCAGAGATAACTATTATTGAAATTATCCTGCATATTTCCCAGCATATAGACTCACACATACAGATACTCACATTACTATAGGAGCCGAATGTTCATTTGCTTTCCTTCTTGATTAACTTCATAATGTCAGTGGATTCAAATTATAGTGACATTCTTTTACTCAAGAGAAAAATATTTCATCTAAATCATTGGTGCATAAGTGTATCCATAGTTTTCATAGTAGCTAAGGGTTTGCTTGTTCATATTTTAACTCTGAATTAAAAAATTCTGAGAAATGGAACACAGTAGTAGTTATGAGACTGGACTTTATTGACTATGATGGGGAAAAGGTTAAGGGAATCTTAGGAAGAATATTAATAAGATTATATACTATGAGTTGATGTCAGATAGCACCTTTACTTCATAAGAGAGCAAGCTCATTCTATGCCCTAAATGTAGGGAGGGTGTAGTCACAGTGTCAGAAGTCATTGAGGAAGTACCTCAGAGAAGCAGTTCTGAGGAATCATCAAGGGTTATGCTTTCACCAGGTTACCATGCCATAGGCAGGATGAGTGTACACTGTATGTTTGTTGTGATGACTTAACTTGCCACCTGTAGTGTGGACCGCTTCTTAACTGGGACCGAGGGACCACTGTGGCTGTGTGAGCAGTTCGTCTCCTGCTTCTCTTTCTTTTTCCCTAGCTCTTGGCTTTTCACATGCCCTGTGAACCCTTCTGCTGCTCCTCCTTCCCCTGTGGCTTTTGGCCTCCCTGTCCTCATCCTTTTGTTTTTCCTCTCTGCATGTTCAGTTTCCATTGCTTCCATTGTGGAGAAAAGTCAGTATGTATTGGTAAGACCCAGGCACCATTTCCTATGTAGTAACGAGTAGTCAAAGGAATTTATTAATTTAATTGTTTATTTAGCTTATGCTTTTCGTTGTGTCTCTCTGGAATGCAAAGAAAACCAGATGATTCTCCACCTCAGAATTTTCAGTGCTGTGGCGTTAATTTTGGGTTTCAGCACTTTCAGGCAGTTGTCATTGGCCCTGCCTCTTGGGGTTGATCCTAGGTTCTAATGTGAGGGTGCGGAAAGCTGAGCAGTGTCTTACCCAGGGCAGATTCCTTTTCCGGTCTTCTTTTGAATAGGCCTTTGAGGACTTGGTCAGTGAGTAAATCAAAATTCTAAAAAGAGTCAGACTTTAGTTCCATAGGTGGCCTGTTCATAGAGTACTGCAAATATTTGAGATGTCATCTGATAGTATATAATCCAAACAATGGATTATAATACTAAAAAGGAGTTTAAAATGGCAAATGATATCCCTACAGACATTCAGTAATTTTTATAGATGTATCCATAGCCAATAATGAAATGCCTGTGTCTTTAAAGGTAAAATTGCAAGTGCCACGGAGAAGTACACAGCAAAGTCCACTGTTCCTAAAATGTTAGACTTGGGTTATATTAGGTTCCCTGTGGTGGGAGGTTTTGTGGTTGAGGCAATCAAGGACCTTCTAGTAAACACACATTGTGAGGAAGCAAATTTATGATATGTAGAAGTTTGTCTTTAAAATTGAATGACATTGAACAAAAAAAAGCAGTACTGACATTTTAGATATCAAGCTGGTCATTTGGGCTGGTCTGCAGTGAATCTGATGAATGAGGGCAGTGAGGATCCTGATGATCTTGGGAGATGGATTGTTCTTGGTGAGGTCGGGCTGGGAGGAAGGAAGCACTACAGATTCCTTTCTCCTAAAGGCCACTTCGTAAGCACTTGCTCAAATTAAACTCTGTCTCTAAGAAGGGAGATTTATTGGTTGAAATCTTTTGAACAGTTTGCTTTAATTTCAGTATGTTCTGCTAAATGCAGGTTACCTACCCCTGTTTTACGAAAGTGTCTCCACATTTCTGCAGTGCTCTGGCTCCCTGAGTTGAACACCTGTCTGGAGGAATCAGAGTTCTTCGCAGGCTGTGGCCATGGAAGGAAATGTGTGGTACTGTCTCAAGCAGGGAGAGCTACCGTCCTCAGTGCAGAGCGCAAACTGAAAGTGGATCCTCTTGGGGCAATTTCTGGTGTTGCTTAATCAAAGACCCTTCCACATAGCAGCAGTTCTCTGGTAAATTCCTGTGAGCTCTGCACACACAGTAATAAAGGGATAATAACAATGTTTTCCTATTGCTCTGTGTTTGATATTCATTAGAAATAAAATTTTACGGTTGTCACAAAGTTTGTAATGATTTATGAGCAAGGGCACATTATTGAGATGAAATTACTATTTAATAAAATATAAATAATACTGTTCTTTTTATTCATTAAAAATCTTTTGAAGTTGCACAAGTCAACAAAGTGGCTAACCTTGTAAACCTTTCCGTGCAGTTAGGTGATGTAAAAGTCTACTGAAGTGTTCAGAGCAGTAACTGTGAAGACAAGTTGGCGTAGTTTACGTCCTTGTCTTTCCCCTTGTTGACCATATGACAGGGGGCCTAGTTTAACCTCTTTTTGCTAATTTCTTGATCTATAAAACAATAGTAGCTACTTCAAGAGTTATTGTGAGGATTGAATAAGATTGCTTAGATTAGTGCCTGACATGGTAAAAACATAGATGTTCTGCTATTTTTCAAATTCCTCCATTATTTTTTATACCAGCGATGACAAGCAATGTGAAATAATGCCCTAGTACAATTTAAGTGGAATCCAGATGTTGGCTTGGGTTATCTTTACCTTTGAGGAAATTGAATTGACTCTAGCTCTTTGCCCCTGTCCTGTGGGTGTAAATCCAATGTCTTCCCTGACAAGTGTCTGAAATCTTGGCTTTACAGTCTCAGAGTTATTTTGAACACAAGTTCTACTTCTCAGGCTGAGTTGAACAAGGAGCTTTTCTTGAATAAGGTTTTCTTTCCTTTTGTATCTTCTCATTCCCTGGCTTCCCTCCTGCAGATGGTGACAGGTTCTGTGGGAGACTTGTATATGGAGGGGAGAGGGACTTGGTAAGTTTCATCACATGTTGCACTGAAGCAAACCTGACTAATGGGATGGAAGGCAAATTAACACATGATAAAGAAATTCTGGGTATGCGGTAAACAGCACAGCTTCAGGCAACTGGGACATGAGTGGGGTATGAGTTTATTCTCCTGTTGTGGGTGGGAGATGTTTGAGAAGGCATATCATGACAGTTATATCAAAGATTGAACAAATAGTTTGAATCTAAGATAAATTTCAGTTTCTGTTCCATATCTTGTGAGTAAAATACTATGTGTCACATAAATTATGATTTATTCAGGAAGCGTTTGTTGTTTCAAATAAATTGTACAGAGAATTCTCTGTCTCTCTGTCTCTGTCTCTCTTTCCCCCCTTCTTCTTCTCTTTCCTTCCTCCCTTTCTTTTGCTCTGCTGTCTGCCAGGATTTAGGAATCATTTAGTTTTTTCCAAGCATTCAATTTAATCATAATGAAATTTCTTGTGTAATGAGATTTGTATCACTTCCTTTCAATGGCATTTCAGCTTGTTTTAATTTAAATATCTGAGAACTTGTACTGAAACTTTCTGCAATCAAAAAGAGATGTCAGAAAAGGACATGTTATGTAATAATTTAATGTCAGATAAACTCTTTTTTCCTGCATTTTTTTTCATTGAGAGGTGAAAGTTACATTTTTATCTAGTTTCTTAAATTCTGTGGTGAGAACTACTGACTCAGACTTTTTAAAACCAGATTAATCCCTGTGGGAACATTTAAATTAATAGGCATCTACTGGTACGAATGTGGGAATTCGTGAGTATTCCTTCCTGAAATGTTAAGGAGGATCTATTTCTAGACAATTTAAGTAAATAATTTCAACATATTCAAGAGGAGTGACTTTGAGGAAGGCTGTTGATAGCCACTGCAGCCTGAGTTTGTGTCCTCTGCTGCCTTGCCACACTGTGCAGGAACCTCTGTGCTCGATGTGAGTCATGATGAGCTGCTCTTGTGTGGAGGTGGTCGTGGCATTTATTTCATGTAGGAGTTTTAAAATTCTGATCTTGTGGGGATGTTAATAAATACAGCAGTCTAGTTAGGAAAAAAGTTGAATATGTAAGAACAGTGCTTAATCTTTTAAAAATAGGTTCCATATAACCTTGTTCTAAAGAACAGTGAGCTCTGCAAAAGTGGATTCATTTTAATTTAACACTTTTACTGTGTAATTTTTATCATCAAGTTGGAGATGAGTACTCTTGGGAAAAGTATTTTGCTAGACTTATAAAAATCCAACTTTAAAAAGGATCCAATATTTAAAATTAAGTATAGCAAGGTATCCATAGAAAATAATTTTAAATGTTAGGTATTCATGTTCTGAAAGTAAGTCAGAAAGTGGAATTATAGTGGTAAAAATGATCTATTCTGAAAAGAATAGCTTCTCAGTGACAGGATAACTGACTGTATTGAACAGCTGATTCCTGTATATGTGATTCTCCAAGGAGAGACACTTAACCTTCACCAATTTGACCATGCTTTCTACTGTATGTAGACTTTCTGTTTTTGATTGAATTGTTCTGGCTGCTCCCACCCAGAACCACCTCTTTTATAGTAACTATGGGACTAGAAGCTAGATTTCATTAGCTTAGTGCTACATCACTTAGGTGGGCAAATGGAAAAGGAACTAGCTGCCATCAGAACACTAATGCTAATCCTCAAAATGGTATGGTGATGGAGGAAAGTCTAGGCCAAGAAAATGCTGTATTTGTCCTCTTCAGGCTGAAAGCATGATGAGTATGACATGAACAAACCTATACTTGATTTGCAGAAATTTAGGAAAAAATATTCACTCAAAGAATTTTGTGCCATGCCTATAATTTTCAATGAAGACATACTGATTTTGTATATTTCTATTATCTAAGTGCAGCACTTTAGACTGCCTGGCCACCCTGACTTTATCATCTATCTATTGAGAAAGAAGGAATGAATAAGAAATTAGAGGAAAGAATGTATAGCAGGATGATGAAAAGTTATGCTTGCATTTGTCAAGCTCTTTATTATATGCTTTTCCTTGCACAGTTGACTCCTTGGGAGAAGAAGGGGCTTGTCTGTCTTCCCACTGTGTCATTGGCTCAGCCTGTGCTTAGCATACTGTTTAGTATATACTGAGTATTCAGTGCTTTAGTGGATGAAATGCATGGTTGAGGCTTATTGATCATGAACTAGATCACTGATAGCAGTCTGGTTAAGGAATTTAGAAGTATTCTTGTTTTGTAAAAGGAGATACAAAGACTAACATTAGTGAAATGATTGCCTAATAACTACAATTCCACAAATACTGTTATATGATTATGACATATTACTCATGACTAGACTACTATTCTGTTAGGATGTACAGCTACATTTTACTCCCCTCCTAGAGAGTGAAGTTGCTTTATAAGGTCACCTGGCCAGTGAGTGGTTGAACTCAAACCTATCTCTGACCCTGAGTGCTTTCTTAATAACTACACTAAATTATCTCCATAGAATCACACAGTTCTTGGTGGCACAGTCCCCTGTTCCCAGTTCATCTCTCCTGCATACTCTCCTCTCTGTCTCCATATTATCTCTCTCTTGCTTTATAGTAGATTAATTCAGTATATAGAACAGTGACTAAAAGGAGGAAGACTTAAAGAATCTGAGGGAATTAACAGAATTTGAGTCAGTCTACCCATTTTTTCCTATTATCACTGAAAACAAGGTATTCTTAATTCAATATTGAGTCCAAGACAGGCATGGCTGTGTATGGTGGTAATGTGGTAGTAGGTGATAGTGTTTATTTGGATTAACAGATTTCTAAACAGAATACAGATCTCCTGGATTTAGAGATGACAGGGTATATTTGAAGGCTAAGAAAAGGGGGGAAAAAACAAAAGACCAAAAAACGTTTCCTATACTTTATTAGATATACTTTAACTTAGTATTATATTTAATTGTATTTCCAGATAAATATTATGTAGATGTAGTGATATTTATACATAAAATAGTGTGTTCATGTGTATAAACTTATAAGTATCATATTTGATGCATGTGCACAAATTTGATTTATATTTCAGTCCTTGCTAATATAGTGATTCTATTGTAGATTCTAAACCTAAAACAAAGTGAACCTGAACCTAAAACAAAGTGAAGCTTAAAGATTGTGAAGAATTGAGCAAGCAAATCTGATACACAAATCATAAAAAAGTTTCTGTAGGATAATAAATGAAAAGTAGGTAATAAAATAAAAATAAATGGATGTGTTAGCCCAAGTCCTAATTCGCACAGATTTTTAGTCTTTGAGTCAGATTTTCCCATTGCACTTAATTTTAGTGACTTAGTAAATGTTTTATTTTTCTTTATACCCAACTTTGATAAATATCTTCATTTTTGGAATTTCCAAATTTGTAACCATTGTGGACATTTTTAAACCGGAACTAAAGACACTTTCTGATTGTACAACTTTATAGATTGTGTTGAAACTGTCTTCTTTCTACATAGACACTTACAAGCTCTTCTTTAGTAGTTATCTATTGCCACCCTAGTCCTGTAAGGCAGATGTGGTGTAGTTTTTTTTTTTTTTTTCAAGTTTTGAGTTTTTAAACTCCAGCTGCATTTGAAATGTATCATGTGAGTTTTAAGTAGCCATTTGCAAATGTTGTTTTCTCTGCCTGGAGTGGGAAGACACTGTAGTTACTCATTTAAAAAAATTTTGATTTGGACAATAAATTACATACACATTCATCCTTCTTTTTCTGTTCCTGGAGTATTCCACATCTTTCACAAAACTATTTTATGTGTATGAGAAACCTTCCTTGGCAACAATAGGTCCATTGTTGTGCTAGTTGATGTTTCATCATCTTATAATCATAAACTTTCTATGAAACCACCAGATTGTATATTATAAAGATGAGTTTGTTGGTCATTGTTATTTTCTCTAAACATAGCCTGGTCTAAGGCAAGTGGTGCACATACATGCCGGAACACATGTAATACACAGGGGAGCAGAACTGAAAGCAGAAGAGAGATGTCAGTGCAAATCCTGATTTCCCCAGCAAGAATTGTGTGGTTGTAGGAAGTCAATTCAGTTCACCCAAGAATGGGCTGTGGTCAGAGAGTGTTATTCTCAGATCACCCTTCCCTGCTGGGGGAACTTAGAAAGGATATTTGTCTTTTCTAAGTTCCAGACTGTGAAGTGTAGATAATTCTGTCTTTTGGTTTATGTAAAATTTGGGATAATGCTAAACTTGGAAGAATGTGGGCACAGAGAGAATATTAATGAGAGAAGTTGAAATGTGGGTAGACAATAGATTGTAGTTTGACACAGAAAAGCAGTGACTATGTGGATGATAATTTTATCCAAAGTTAAAGGCATTGAGAAAGTACGTGATGTTCTGTAACGGAGCTAGCAGAAAGAAGAGGGGAAGGTAGTTTACTCAGTTTAGTGTTTGCTCATCTGAATTTAAATTGAAATATTTCTTAGTTCTTTTTATAGAAAAGTTATATATGCCTCCTTTATCTGAAATTGAAGTCATTTGACAGAAATGTTATACTTCATTTCTAGTTTTGCTACAAGTCATTTCTTTCAATTAAGAAGGTACTATAATTTTATTGTTAATAGAAATGTTCTCTTTGGTATTTTATTATGCTGGAAGGCATAATAACATTTTAAGATTATGAAGCAGCCATTAATCCTTTTATTTTACTTTATATAAAAAGAATTAACAGTATTCTGATCTTAGGGATACTTTAAAAATAACTTAAACATTTTAATATAGAATCAGAATAATAGACTGAGATCTGGAAATTATATTTTGTAAATTAATAATTATTTAAACTTTAATAATGGATTTTTCCTACTTAATTGTAATAAAAAATGACAAGATAGAACATGAACTGGGAAAATCAAAGTTGTACGTAAAAGTTAATATGATTATAGCCCTGGTAGGAGGTTGAATTACATGTATCTGAATATGGGCTGCTTTAGTATGTAGACTGGGGTATCACAGGGGCACCATTCAGAAGTGTAATTCCTGTATCTTGGCTTTATGAGCAGCAACAACCGATTTGGAACTCAAAACACTGAGACATATACTTAGCAATGGATTTCTAAAAAATTTGACATAAGGATGAAGTTTAGATTTTTAAATATGAGATGAGGGCCATTTTTCCTGAAAATAGAAGGACAAAATATTGAAAAACAGATTTTTAAGCAAATCAATAAAAAGAATGAAATGATTGTTGCCTTTATATACTGAGCACATTTCTATTTCCAAGGAATAGTTATTGTGATATTTCATATAACCCTGATAAATGGTTTAAAATCATATTACATTTATTTAAAAGAATATTCTTGGCATTGCTCTTCTGACATTTACTGGTCATTCATGATAGCCAAAAAGAAATACCAGATTCTGTTCTTGCTCAGAGCCACTGAGATGAACGCTGACTTCCCAGAGTTTCACTGGAGCTTGTTATCCATGTGAGTGCCAGGCTGCAGTTGGCTTCGTTCTGCTTACTCATGGTTTGGATAGACCTTATATGAGTATAGAGTGGCGTGGTGAGCTAGGCCGAGATCATCCCAGAGACTTAAGTCAAGGACAAATGTTAGAGGAGGGTATGCTTTGCCTGCTAATGACATAGCTGTAAATATTCACCTATTTCTAATTCAATTTAGTAGCATGTGTATGGAAGGCAAATTTTACTTTTCTTATTTCCTTACCTTTGAATGGAAAAGAGATTGAAAAAAAGGGCAGACCATTTGTTATATAACACTGTTGGGTATGCTGTGTGTGTGTGTGTGTGTGTATTTATTTATTAAATATTCAGCTAGGCATGGTGATGCATGCTTATAATTCTAGCATTTTGGGAAACTGAGGGAAGTTTGAGCCTAGCCTGGGCAAGTTGGTAACTTAGTGAGTTCTTGTCTTAAAATGAGTAAAGGATTGAGGATGTAGCTCATTGTGAAAGGTACTGGGTTCAATCCCCAGTACTCCCCCATTCATTTTTTATGATGGTTTTTCCCATAACAAGATTATTTTTTTAATTGGACTATACTAAGTGCTGGTATCATATAGTAGCAAATATAAAAAATAGAATCTCCAAGGGTGTGTGTTTGGACAGTAAAGAATGGATACCAAACAATGTGACAGACATTTCTAACATGGGTAGAATTGAAGGATGAAAAATCAATTTTATATAAACCTAGATAAATAAGACTTAAAGGCAGACAAATCTATTTTGGAAATCATTTACTGTATAAAACCTGCCTTAAATGAGGCTTTCTTTTCAATTTGTTAGAACTTAGGGGGTAAAGAAAGTCCTCAAGTGTTTGTTCCAGCCATTTTAAATTGGAATTGTGAGAAATGGTGTCTGATAGGGCTTCTTTCAGGTGGCCGATGGGTCCCTTAAAGGGCAAGTGCATCCTGTAAGGTCCTGATGCTGTGAAACCTGTCCCCAGCACACTAGGAGGCTGTGTGTCAGAGTGGGGATGGAGAGAGTGCCAAGAGGGACTTTGATTTTGCTGCTTGTCAACCACTGTGACCTTGGGTTTATTGTGTCAGTATCTTTATGGGCAATTAAAGAGATAATTTACTCTTTTGTAGGATTTCATTTTGTAGACAATGTGACAGGTATGAACTCACTCAAGTCCCACCTAAAAACTCTTTGAAGCCAATTTTTTTTTCTATTGTCTACACTCAATTTTGATCCAAATATCTTTATTTCCTGCTCTACACAGTAGTATTTTTATTGTGGTTTTGTTGTATAGTTTGATCACTTTCTGTTAACATGATGCCCCACACATGGGTCTCATGTTGAGTACAGTCATCAAATCCCACCCATTATTTATATAAGCTTTCTTCACAGATCCCCTATGTTCTTTTTGATAAAAGATTCACAATAAGACGGAAGTAATATTTCTTCATAAATATTTGTTCTTGAGTTTTTCTTGCTATTTTTTTCTGATTAACTATAAATTTATTCATTATTTAAATATACATTGAGCCTGAAGTTTTATGTATTTTGTAGCAGAGGAATTTCAGCTTCTCTATTCTAAATATTAGAAATTTTAGTGATCAATATATATTATGTTAATTTTTCATAAAAGGAATGATTTGATTATCAATCCCTTATTTCCAAGGGTGCTCTTCTGAGATGTAGTTCCCCTTTATTTCAAATGCTTTAGTAAGAGCTCTGTTTTAGTATTTATTATTCCTGGTAGGAGTGACCTTCTCACACTTTTTTTTTTTTTTTAAATAGAATAAAACCAAACCAAACAAAACACAATAAAGCAAATCGGAACAGAACAATGCAAATGATACAGGACTTCAAAACAAGAAGATAGGAAATCAACAATGACTAGCGTAATGTCTTCCATTTTCTTCAAAATAGTACCATCACACACTGTAAAACCAAACAAAACAAAACAGAAAAAATCCCAATCAAAACCAAAGCATTATGAGACTTTGAAACGAGATAATAGGAAACAAACGATGGCTACTGTAATGTCTCTTGTTTTGTTCAAAATAGCTGTCTAGGGGCTGGGGATTTAGCTCAGCGGCATAAGCACCTGCCTTGCAAGCAGGCAGTCGTGAGTTCGATCCCTGGTACCAATAAAAAGGAAAAAGGCAAAGAAAAAATACAAAATAGCTGTCTAGGGGCTGGAGATTTAGTGCAGCACAAGCACTTGCCTGGCAAGTGTGAGGTCATAAGTTTGATCCTGGGTACCAAAGGGGGGGGAAAAAAAAAGCTGCCCATTCCTTCACACATAATTAAATCAAGCAGTACAAAATAGGAAAAAAAAACAATTAAAACAAAAGAATGAAAGCATTACATGATTTCAAGACAACGTAATAGGAAATGAACATTGACTACCATAATGTCTCTTATTTTCTTCAAAATAGCTGTTTGTTTTCTCTAACAACGTTTAACATTCTATTTTTGTGCTGAATTTCTGGGATGTTGATTTTTATATATCTGGGTGTAGATATTTTGGTTATGGCTAGATGGAGTTCTGTATCTCAACTGTATATTACATTGTTCCCTCAATGTTTGGGAAGTTTCCTGCTATTACTTATGTAAATAGTCTCTGCATGTCATTTGTGTTGACTCCTGCTGGTTTGCTGACATGTACCACACTTGAATTATTTTTCTTTGTGTCTTCTTACATCCGTTGAATTGCTATTTCCTGTTTTTTTGTTATTTTTAAGAGATTGTTCCCTTCATGGTCACTAGCTGTGATCCTGTCTTCAAGGTCAGAAAGTCTATCTTCAGTCTCTTTCAAGTGGTTTTGCCAGATTTCAAGGTAGTTTTTAATTTTCTGGATATCTTTTTGAGTCTGTTTCATGCATTCCAGCTCATCTCTATATTGTTCATTCAAGGTTTCCCTCACTCTCCTATCCTCCTCTTTTTTTAATCTATGTTTTTTTAAAATATGTTCTGTAACCCTGTTTGTGATTTCTACTTTTACCTGAAATATTGTTTCTGATATGCCTTCTTTTACAACCTGATGAAGTAATTTCTTTGTTTCAGTTGACATCATCCCAGAAATTTCAGGTGTGCCACTTCCACTTTCTTCCATGTCCTTGTCTCTTGAACTTTTCTGTTGGCTGGAGGCCAGAGATTGCATTTTGCTCCTTCATCTTGACGTTTTCCTGGGTTCTTCTGGACAAGTGGATAGTGAGGTCTCAGGTGCTTCTCACATTGGCTCCTCATCCACAGTTAGGGGGATGGGTCAGGCACCTGGGATTCTTCTAACTCAGGTTCCCTAGGAGGCAGTGGGGTGCAGGGCCCACTTCTGTAGATGCTTGCAGCTTCTCCAAGGCATGGCTGGCTAGTTCTTGTGGCTCCCACTGGCTGCCTGTGGAAGAGTCCTGATGGTGGCCTACATGCACGTTGGAGCTGGTGCTGCTTATCTGCAGGAGAGTCCTGATAAGAGGCCTGTGTGTTCATGGAGGCTGGACTGCCTCGGTATCTTCTTCATGGGCTGGTGTGTGAGTATTTACTGAGTTATTTGATGAAAGGTGCTTAATGCCATACTTGGAGTATAGAGGTTTATATTTTCTTCTGTTTATAGTAGGCAAAGTCATTTTCACTAGGCATTATATTTTCTTTATGGAGAAAGAATTTCTGAGTTTGAATTGAACTGGTACACTTTTTTCTCACAAGTTTATTCTTTTGTATGTGTTGCTCCCTTTGCTTCTCAAAGTATAGTTTCATCTCTCGTAAACTTTCATTCGTGTTTAGAAATACAGTTTAGGTACTTCAGTGCAGGAATCAGTCAACATTTAGTGATCAGAGTCCTTCCTTCGTGCTATGACTAAACTGAACGTTGTTATACCAGATTGAAATCTGTGGTTCTTTTGTTCCTCTCATCACTTTGTCATCTTTTTGAGGGAAGAACCTGTAGCTTTCAGCTCCTTGGTTTGGGATAGTGCCAACTAAAGAATAGAATATCATAGCTGTTAAAGGCATGGGTTTTTGAGCCAGCACCCTGGCTTACAACCTTATCCCACCACATGCCATCCAGGTAAAGTGTAACCAGTTATTTCACCTCTCTGTGCCCAGTTGCCTTGTCTACAAATGAGAATCACAATAATACATCATATAGTCAAGGGCATATTAGGTGGGAAGGAAGAGGCTTGGGCTTTGCTTGTCTCTCAATTTCTTTGCTTTTCTTTTGTGTCTCCTGCTACCCAAATCCTGCTCAGTTCTATAGCAATGAGGAGGAAGGGATGGTGTCGAGGCAGCAGTGCACAGAGGAGAAGAGAGAGCATCAGTGAGAAATGGGTGTTCTGCAGTTGTTTTGCGGGTTGCTGTCATGCATAAGGACAGTGCAGGAGGTGGGCTTGCTTGCAGTCACACCAGTCCACCACCTTGTTTCAGTTTGCATGCAGCTCTTTTCCTTTCAGATCAGACTTGAATGTACTACTTTTTGTTCTCATGTTTTGAATCAAAGGTTTGTAAGGTTTATCATTAAAAGGAACAAAGATTTCTTAACACCACTGAAATGAGGCTTTCCCCTCATTTTGAACATTGTTCCTTTCCTTTGGGGTGACAGGCATGATGATTCTCATTCCCTGCCCGATAGCTGATCATTTTTGTTTGTTTGTTCTTGTCTATAGTGCTGTGTGGAGGCTCCTCTGCCCAGAAGGTCGCCTCCAGCCTAGGTCTGGGTCATTGGAATTGTGTTGGTTTCTCTCTGTATCTCCATTGCTATGTCCAATTCTACTATCCTGGTTATCACCACTGCTTCTTTCTGGTGTTATTTTTTACCACCCAAAATATTCTTGTTAAACTACTAATATTTCACTGATACAGAAATTGACTTTTGGTAATTACAATTTACTGCTTCTTTGGTGACCTATGAAGAAAAAAAGACATGCGTATTTTCTATTCCCCTAATAAGAAACTTTGTAAGGTTTCTTTGGAATACAGGTTGGCCATTTTTAGCTATATTCTCCAAAACAATATGGCTGATTTTGCCCTAGCTCTAGCTCTATTCTCAATAATAATATGGCTGATTTTTATTTTTCTCATTAAAGGCACTGGATACATTGCTTTCTTTAGTAGGGTAATGAATTTACTTTAAAATAGGTGTTTCAGACCAACTTTGATCTCTGTAGTTCTCAGATAGATTGTCAGTGGAAAGACTAAAAACAACTACGATTGAAGATGCTGTTAAATTAAAGTTTTAAGTGTTCAGAGCCGCATGTAGTTCTGATTAAAAATGTCTTTGTAACTGAGGGTCTAAGTTCATAGTAAGGTGAGGAATACAGTGCTGCTCTAATCTTGTGTTTAACTCATTAAAACACCTCCCTCATTCTCAATAAACTAAGAATCAGTGCATACATTATGAAGGCTGTACAGGCCTCAGCTCATTTTTAACACAAAATATTGTCAAGTCATGTACTCAAAAACATACTAATTTAACATTCATGCAAGCTGCAGAAGGCATGTGTGTGCCTAGGCAATTCCAAGTAAAGACTGTGCTTATCAGTGTAACTACTGATAATTTAAAGTCTTTAAATATTATTTGTAAGTGTTAACTTTACTGGTTCCTCAGAAAGAATTTTAAGGTAGTAGAATGAAAACATGTATTATTACCCCATTAACATGAAAGTTAAAGGATGGAAGAACAATTTAATTTAAAATGTCGCTCTGGGTTCTCTAAATACCAGGAGATGGTTACTCAATAATTTTTCAGGAGATAAACTGTGTTACTTTTCATTCATAAATTAGTTTAACAATATGTGCATCTATAAAAGCTTTGGGAGTTTGGAGATGAAATCACTATAGTCTCTACTTTCAAAAATATTTGCTGTCTTGTGGAATAATACTGGGAAAACAGATACAATTACAGTCAAGGCATGGTTATTACCACTACAGGTATGAGCCAGGCATGCAGAGCAAAAGAATGCATGTCTTGTACAGTCTAGCTCTCTATGAGCTTCATCATTTCAGTAAAGTTGCATATATTTCAGAAGGCATAGTCTCATTGAATAAAGCCTATAACTTTAAGTGATGTTAAATTAGTATGTTTTTGAGTACATGATTTGACAATATTTTGTGTTAAAAATGAGCTGAGGCCTGTACAACCTTCATAATGTATGCACTGATTCTTAGTTTACTGAGAATGAGGGAGGTGTTTTAATGAGTTAAACACAAGATTAGAGCCAATGAAAGACCCCTTACCGTTTCTATCTTCCCCGATTGTCTTTTAGTGTCATTTATAATAATTTATAGTATTAATTTTCTACATGAAAGTTCTTTAGGACCAGGGATAGCAGAGTGGCATAAATACCTGCCTGAGAAGTGCAAGGTCCTGAGTTCAATTCCCAGTACAGAAAAAAGAAAAAAAATCCAAAAAACAAACCAGGTGTGGGGACTCACACCTGTAATCCCAGCATTTTAGAGGCTGAGGTAGGAGGATCCTTATGAGTTCAACACCAACCTGGGCTACAAAGTGAGCTTAAGGCCAGGCTGAACTGCAAAGAGACACTCTGTCTCAAAAAGACAAAAAAAAAAAAAAAAGTAATTTAAAAATATTATACAGTGATGAGCTGAGATTTCTTCATAGAACAGGAAGGATGATAACCCCCCTTTTTGTACCCCCTGACTCATAAAAGAAAAGGACAAAGAGGTCTTCATACAAATAAAAGTAACTTTTTTTCTAATATCCAGGATATATAAGACTTATCTTATATATCCTGGATATAGAAAAAAAAGTTATTTATAATAGATGTTGTCTGGAAGTCTGATGTGCTCGCCATTGAATGACAGAGTCAGACTGTCTCACTTAATATTGAAAGAGAGATGCAGAAGAAGAAGGGAGAAAACATGGTGAGAAAAACCAAGTAGAACCCCCTTCACAGAGAGAAACTTGATTTGTTAATACTTTTCTCTTCCGCCACTTCTGGCTTACCAGTTCTAGAAAGAATGATTTTAGTCTTTTGGAAAAGGTAAAGGAGGGATTCTACTGACCGAGTGTTAGGGAAAAGGCTTCAAGTCTGAGCTGAGAATCACCTAAGGAGGAAAACTTCTTGTACCAGAATGATTATAAATGGGCTTTGCTGTAGTCTCTCCAGACTTTGTGCCTTTCAAAACTCTCAGTCAGTTGATTAATGCCCATTCATAATTCAAATTATGCCAGCCCTGAAGTTTGAGGCCTCTCTTCTTCAGACAGGGCCATGAATAGTATTCTGTCAAGAGGTAGCCTTGTTCAGAGTTCTTTCCCATCAGACAGTGTGACTGTTGATGGTCCTCGTGACCGCTGCCGTTGACAGTGATTCTACAGGCTCGTGGAGGTGCCACAAATGGCCATCCTCTCTATGAGATGCCACCCCTCAATTGGGGTTGAATAAGCCATGGAGGTGTCTTCTCTTATTTTGCCTCAGGGCACATAGCTAGTCCATTTTTGCTAACAGTTGTGAAGTAGTTGAAGAGATTGTGTTTGCATCTGTATCATCAAGGAAAGTGAAGGTGGCTCTTACACACTGAGAGAAAGAAGGAAGCCATACATATTTTACTTCTAAGGGAATATTCTTTCAGTTTTTTAGTGAACTCTTAACAGTCTGACCTTTAAATGTCTTCTTGGGTGTCAGTGTTTAAGTAGTGACAAGAAAAGTGGCATCTTGGCGAGCCATTTTTGTCATGATAACTCTATGGTTATGAGATGGTTTCTAATCCAAAGAGCCAAAGCTTGATGTATAATTTTAGGGTTTCTTAGGCCCTGTTGGTGTTAAATACTGTTCTTTGAAGGTTCTATACATGGACGTTGAGTGCTTTTCTGCCATTTTAATCCCTTGACTTTAAATCGGTAAACTGGTTTCATCTTTCTGAGGGAGCAAAGATGAAGCAGGACGCTTTGTTATTAGAATATATCATTTATCCCTGAATATTCGTGAGAGACCTGCAGCATCTAACTACTGACCTTCCAGGCTCTGAAAACAAGAGTGAACGGGGGCAGTCTGTGGAACCCTCTGACACACAACAATGATGTATTTGCTGTCATCATTATCAGTTAATGTCCTTACTAGCTATCCAGTGGTGCAGACAGAAGCATGGGTCTCACTCTTAAATCTTCTCTTTTCTTTCTTTCCCACTCTGTTCATATTCAATTAATTACTACTATTTCCCTTTAATATCACCTCTTAAAACTTCTTTCATTTCTTCTTCTATCCTCCTACTCTAAATTACCAAATCAGTACCTATTAGATTAATAATGATGGCGTTTTAAGTGTCCTTGTGTTGCTTTCCCACTCACAACACCTCCAAAGTAAAAAAAAAAAACAAAAAACAAAAAACCAAAACTTAATTCAGTATGTACCACAAAATTGAGTTCTCATAGCACAGTGGTTGAGGATGTGGTCTCTGTAGCCAGAATGCCTAGACTTGAATCCCAACTTCATTACTCTGGTAAATGCAGTTACCTTCACTTGAATAAACTTCTAAATCTCAGTAGTTATAAAACAAAAATAAAACTTTAACAGTTAGGTTGTTATGAGGATTAAATGACATGAACTTTTGGCACGGATGCTGGAGCATAATAATTGCTTGCATCTTATCACCAATAGTCGTAAGATACAAAGCAAGTAGTACTCTGCTGTCCTGCTCCCCCACTTTGCACCCTTTAACCTTACTGTGCCTTTCAGAGAAAAACCCAAGACCCTTTGCCATGCCAGGTAAATCCCAGCTCTCTTCTCCAATCCCTCATTATTCCTGTCCAGAGTTGTTTGCATCTTAACTACGTCCGCTGCCTCCAGGTCCGTGTTTCCTCTGGTCTCCTTCTCTTGTACGTGCTCTGCCATTTCTGTGGAGCACCCTCTACCCAGAGCTTACCTATTTATTTGCCTTTCTATCCCATCTCTGAATACCAACCACTTTCTTTTTCATGTGTGTTTAACTCCATCTCACCCTTTAAGTCTCCCCTCTTGTATCTGTTATTCCAGAAAGCTGTCTGTGATACTCTATGGGCTCTCAAAAATCTTTAAATATCTGCAGAGCAATTGCTACCCAATTGTGAAAATGTGAATTCACTTGTCTGTAGGTTCTACTGGACTACAGTAGGCCTCGGCAGATAGTCAGGTTCATGTTTACTTTTTATACCCAATTCTTTCTTTAATTAATATTTGTATAATGTACTAATAAATTAGAACTCAGCAGTATGTTTTATGAAGTTTCTTGATATTGATACCGAGGCATATATAGGCATCTCATTGATAGCTTTTAAATGAATAAATGGCTATTTAAATAAATAAATGGCTATTTAAGTAAATAAATGGCTATTTATTAGCAAATTTTAATCTCATATGGATATATTTAATATTTCAAAAATTCTAAAGATTTCATTATAATTCCTAAAATTCTAAATTCTAAAAAATCCTTAAGTTGTATCACGTAAATATGTTTGGTGATTTAGCACACTGTGTAATTTTTGGTAAGGAAAAGACATGGTTGTGAAATAATGAGATAGGGTTGGCCTTGTGCCTCCTTAACAGCTCTGAAGGCATGTACTTTAAATTGCTGAAGATGATACAAAGGAATGACACCTTCCAATTCCAAAGACTGAGTAAATTGGAAGGAAAGCTTGCACTGAAATAATGTTATATGAGACATCAATCAATCTCTATCCAAAAAACCATTTGTTTAGTGGTGTAAACAGTCTTCTTTAGTAGCCTAAATTTTCTTTTTTCTGGAACAGAGTAAAGTAAGAGTTGCTTCTTAGATATTTCACAAAGACAATTACAGAATTTTCTGAAAGGCACATTAGTGACCAATTGGTTTCCAAGACTCTTGGCCATTTATAGGTGGAAACAGATCTACTCGAGTCCTGTTTTAAAGCAGAGAAGATGTTTTGAGTGTGGGACAACTTGGAGTTAGAGACCAAACAAGACAAAGATAAGTAGTGTCATCAAAGAGGCACAGGTACCATTTTGAAGGGTCCACTGGGCCCAAATTTGGGACAATATGAAGAACAAAAAGAATAATGTTTGCTTTTGAGTATTACATAAATTTCCTATCTCTAAAAAGACAAGTGAGCTCTTTTTTTTTTTTTTTGACAAAAAAGCAATTACTAAAGGAAAGGAATGATAGAATTAGGGGAAGTCATTATGTTTCAGACTCAGATGAAATATTTGAATCAAGAATGAGCAGTAGATGCTATACTCATTGTAAAACATGATTAGAAAATAAGATAGCCCCCCATAGTATATTTTTACCCACAAGTTACTTCCAGATGTCGGGGTGTGTGTAGCTTTACAATAGAAAGATATGACAGTGTTAACTATGCTGTTAACTAAATAATTGAGGTTAGTACTAGTTAGATAGTGGGACAACCCCACGTTTTGTGTCTTGATGTGATGAAATATGAATTTCTCAGAATGATATATTTTTGCCAAAAAATGTTTAACTTAAATCTAGACTTGGGTTCATAGGAGATACAAGTGGTGGAAAAATGGATTTAATGATTCTATAAAGAAAAAGACAAATTAGAATATGAGACATTAATAAGACAGCAAGCCTGAACTGTTCAAAAAGAAAAGCAAGAGTTTTAGATTAAAGGATATTGCAAAGTCAAACAACAAATGCAGTGAAAAAAACTTGATTAGGCTCTTGCCTGGGTGAAAAAGACTCGGAAAATAATTTATCGGGCAATTATGGAAAGTTGAATATGGAGTAAGTAGTGGAGCCTATTCTGTTGATGCAATACGAGTATTATTTGTTCTTATTTCTAGGAGACAGATATTAAGTTATTTAGGAGTAAAGTGCAACTTATTTTCAAATAGCTCAGCAAAATACATTTAAAAATGAAAAATGGCTATAAAAACACATGACATTTTCTTGCAAATTATTGCTTAGATGGGGATGTCCATTGTATTATTTCAACCTTTATTTTAGTTTAAAATTTTCTTAAGATAAACTGAGAAAAGGAAAAAACTAGAAAAGCAAAGCTAAAGACCTGGCGTGAGTGGAGGCCCAGGTGCTCAGGGTACGGACATCTGCACACAGATGAACACCGAGCGTTGAGTGCAGTGTGAGCCTACTGCTTTGAGCCAATTCTGGAGCACCTGACAATCTCCTGGTTAATGGACAAGCCTTAAGGAGAGGCTGTTTTACTTAGTTGTGGTCTGTGATATTGCAGGTATTCAAAAACTGTTGTCTGAAAACATGTATTAAAAGGGGTAACCAAGTTTGACAATTACTTACTTGGAAAAGTGATAACACTGGTAAGTTTTCAAAACCAGGAAATACTTGAATTTAGTAGCCTTGAACTAATTAAGGGAAAAGTAAGCTCAACATTGGTTCCAGAAGTCAGGAAAAGGCTATTTTTAAATCATCTCTCCTGAACATGCATTAATGACTGTATTACTTACTGTTTTTACTTTCAGTAATGCTGTTTGCTTTTCTGGATTAATGATCAAAGCATGTTAGTGGAAGCCTGCTGCAGTATTTCCCACACATGGGGAAAATTTGAGTTTGGTGAGAAGTCTTCTGAGAGTGGCATTTGCAATTGTGCTTTTGTTCCTTGGTGAGCTATGAGTTGGGGCACTTAATTATGTGAAAAATATTGCAAGAGAGCAGTTGCATAATCCTCCAGAGAGTAATTATTGTCTGTCTTGGCAGAATGCAAGGCTTTTAATCTGTAAATAAGCAATTCTATGTGGAAGTGCAGCATGCGGAGTGATTCTATAAGTTGTAAAGGTCTCATGAATTTTTTAAGATGAAAGCAGTCTCTGCATGTGCAGGTTGACTGCTGCCTTTGTGTTTCAAAGGGTTATGATGCTTCCCTTGTGGTTTTAACCCCTCCTGAAATATTTAAGCCTCTGAGAATAATTCCTGTAAAGGGCAAAACTGTGTCTAAGTTAAGCCTATGAAGGTTTCAAAAGTGGAGGAAGTAAAATGTACTTTCTGTAAGCTAAAAACCCATGAATGAAAGCCAAAATAAAGCCTGTTTGACAGGGCTTTAGCAAAAGCAAAGATGCAGTGATTTATTAAGATGTTCACTTACTGAGGTTAATTTTCTAATTTCACTAACTATTTTGGCATGTTTGCTGTGTGATAAACCTTAGCTATTTAAAGTTTATTTACATACACATTCTTTTCTCAAAGGTATGCCATTGCAGCTAATATTTCTAGAAACAGTTCAGTTTTAGGATATGTGTGTATTTTGCTTAGGTGGATCTGAGTCTTTTAGATATTGCATGTAAACTCTAACTTTTGGTTTTCACGTTGTTAGTAGCACCTACCTCTCCTTTCCTCGTTACTGTGGATGAGTTGGCCATGCTGCTCTCTAAGGTCGGCCTTTGTTCTTGAACATCTGATTCTCTCCCTATTTAAGAACTTCTTTGGGTGGCTGTGCTTCTCTTCTGTATTGTGACTCTTGTATGGAACTAACTTTTCCCTCTGTCTAGTTATTCCCATCAAACTAGAAATATGTAATATTTTCCATTGTTTGGCAGGGGGAACCTTTCTTGACTTCTGTTTTTCTGTTTCGCATTGCAGCCAAACTCAAAGAGTTTCTCCTATCTTTGTTTCCTTCCCATTGTCTCTGGACCTATTCCAAGCAATCTTTCACCCCAGGCCCCTACACGTTCTGTTTCTGTCAAGATATCCATGACCTTCATGTTGCCAAATCTCACGAGCAGCACTTGATCTAAATCCTACTTGATCATCTGTAGCATCTGACAGTTTGTCATTCTCTCTACTTAGAGACTTGGCTTCAAGGAAGCCAATTCGATTTTACTCCTTCCTCATTGTTTTTTTCCCAGATTCCATTGCAAAATCATCCTATTTTCCTCCTCTTCTAAGATTTCCTGGTACCAGGACCTCTCCTTTCTTTTTCTCTTTCCCAGAGTCATCTTAGATGTTTGAATACTTACATGACTCTTACTGCTTTGTTTGAAGTCCACATCTGTCACTTGTACTCCAAGATTTTATAGCTAGCTGCTGGTCCCCTATCCCACTGGTTGACTAATGGGATTGCAGATTTAATACAATCAGACTGTCACACCTGGTCAGACCACAGTTACCGTTCACGTGAATGATTGCAATAGCCTCCTGTTTTCTATGCCTCATTCTTGCCTGGAGTATTCAACATAGTGGCCTGAGAAAACTTTAAAAACATTTGATTATGTCTCTTGTCTGACCCGAAGCCTTCAGTGACTTTCCACATTGCTCAGAGTGAGAGCTGTCTAACCAACTAATCATCATCCAACCCCGTTACTTTGGGGGTTACTTCCTGTCCTTCCCTATCCTTCATTCTGCTTTGGCTTTTTTCTCAGGCATACTCAGATGTATCAGGAACTCAGATGTGTCAGCTACTGTGTCAGGAACTTGGTATAAGATGCTTTTTTGGCTAAGAGATTCTGTTCTGTGGTCTTTAATGGCTTTCTCTCTTAAGACCTCAGTTTTGTGCTCCAGCACCTTACTCTGGGCTTTTCTAACCAGCCTGTTTAAGCTCCTCCCACCTTGGTATCACGGGTTCTTCTGATTCTTTCTCTTAGCTTTATTTTTTGCTGTTTCAGTTATCGTCTTATGAGCATTAATTTTTGTGTTTGTTGTATTTGTTCTTGCCTGTCTTGGTGTTTGAATGTAAGTTTCATGAAGGCTGAAATGACATCTGCCTCTTCAGAGCACCATCACCTGTCCTGACAGAGTGGGTGGTTGGCACTGCTGAAGAGTAATTGAATAGAGACTGACAAGTGAGTTCATTCCTCCTGCCCGTGTTTTATGGTAGTCAGTGTGAGTGGAGATAAGTAGCACTCAAAGTAATTCTCTGTGTACTAATAGTTATTTTCTGTTCCTCAGTTTCTCTGTTTGAAGAATATACGGACATTTCTCACAGCCTGTTGTGAGACATTTGGAATGAAGAAAAGTGAACTCTTTGAGGCCTTTGACCTGTTTGATGTTCGCGACTTTGGGAAGGTAATTGCATTTTTTAAAATATTATTTTTATTCGCACATGTTTGACTAAACTGTTTAAAGTTCTAAAGGTGGGTATATGACTTAAGTCGTCTATGGATCTATATGATATAATTATATTTTATATGTTGGTGGCTTAGCAGACAAAAAACTATGTTCAGAAAACAGTAAAAATAAGTGGCACTAATTTCACAAATGAGTTTAAAATTCCTTTCTAAATTAAAGCAGCATAAGATAATCTATCCAGAGGTAATTTTTCTGCTGGCTACCTTTAAGTGTAAGATTACTAGTATTCATACTTAGACAGTTTATCTGCACTCAAGTGTGAGGAATGGTACTCTTCCATACCAGTTTTCTGTATATTTGGAAGGCATCTACTATTTGGAAATTCAGGCTTTTCTGTTGGGACCTCTCTTGGGAAGGTGACTTTGAGAAGACATAAATCTTTCCTTCCTCCTTTTGTGCTGGGGATTGAAGCCAGAGCCTTGTACATGCTAGGCAGGTACCACGCAGCTATATCACTAGCTTGGTTTTCATCAAATATTTGTTACACTTTAGTGATACTTTTCACATAGAAATTGTTTAAATGTGTACCATTATTACTGTGGACACTAAATGCATGTATGTGTTAAGATACTGGTGAAATAAACATTCTTTCAAGTTACACTTATTATGAAGTGATTTGGCATAATGTTAACACCTTGCAGGTAAGTAACCATAAAACAGTCAGGTAGCCAAAGTGACATTATTTTAGTCCTTGCTTACATAATTGCATTATGCAATTTAGAACAAGGAAAAAAAACCTAAATGTCACATTGGGAAGTTTATCCTTATGCTATAATTTAGGTGCCAAAAAGCTGAGAATGATACTTTAATTTCCAAGATATAATATTTTGATTATAAAATCAAGCTGTGAACTGATCTGCTTGACAATGGAAATAATTAGCACCAACTTTGAAAAGAAGCACAAGGTATGTGATGCTGAAAATCATCAAAGATGGGGAAACTTCTGTGAGGAGATTGAAGGTCTGGATTCTCTATCTGGTCTTGACTCAGAATCATTTTGTGATTGTCTTGAGGTCCCAAATAAAAATGATTCAAGATAAAATATAATAGGAAGCACAAGGAACTGAAAGCCAGGCCCTTAGAAGGGAAATGGAAGCATATTTGTTTATGGCCATAAAATGCAGTCATGTAGACACAGAGATCAAATAGAAGCCCAAGTAAGGTAGATTCTTCTGTTATGTAAGCTTTTGGCCTTGAAAAATATCAGAGAGACTTCTCTTTATAGTCTTCTTTGATCCTTTCGCTGTCCACTAAAAAAAAAAACAAAACAAAACAAAACAAAAAAAAAACCCTCTTCTTTGATTTTTAACCTGTTCTGGGGAAATGAAAAATGAAAATGAGTTGGGGAAATGAAAAAAAAAAAAAAAGATTTGACTTTGTAAAGCTCATTAAGGAGCTATTCAATTTTCATTCAAATTTGAAACAAAAAGTGCCTATAAAGATTGGGAAATTATTCATACAAATAACAAACTTAGAATTCATGTATGTTCAGCACCTCCTTGCCCAGGAGTATGTTGTAAGACAGAACCTGAAACTTTTCCAGCAGTTTTCTGGTGTTTCTACAGTGATTAGTGCTAACGATTTCATTTGATACTTAGGTAGTAGTCTTATGAAGATAGCAAGCATGTGTTCCCATTGTTCCCGATAAAGAAATTGAGATTCTGGGAGGTTAGATGGTGACTTGAAGACTCCCTGCTTGGAGAGAGAAACAGGACCTGGAGCTTGGATATTCTGACGTCTCTTGTGTGCTGTCTCTATTTTAGATCTCACTGCTTTATGAGTAGTCAGGGAAAAGGTTGAATTTCCAGGAGAACTCAGGAATTTGCAAAGTTAACAACACAAATGATCTGTTACTTTGGATCCAATTATAATTTTATTTGTAGAAGGAAAAAAAGATTTAGGATACTGTATAAGTTGGTAGTGTAATTGTGATTAAAGTGTATAACTCTAAATGGAAAAAAGTTTCACAGAGTTTTGCCTATGCACAAGCCATCAATTTTTACCTGTGTCTTCCTAGCCTTTTCCTACTGTGATGTATTCTGCTTCTTAATCTTTGTCAAGCTCTACTTATCGTTTGGGTTTAGGAAATCTGTTTTGAATCACAGGCCTGACATGAATTTATTACCTTTGGAAATTTAGAAAATTCTGGAAAAAATGGTAATTATCACAAATGAATGATAATTTTTCTTTTATGAAACAATGAAGAACACTCTAAAAGCATTTGTGATAATTTTGACTTTCAAAATTTCTATAATTTTTAGAATTGAGTGCTAATTCACATCATACTCAAACTGCATCATCAAAAATTAGAATATATAGATTTTTTTTTGTTACACAGAAATAAGAAAGGAACTTAGTAACTTAGATTTATTTAGGAGTCCTGAGAGACCTTGAGATTAGAAGTGATACAGTTGTACATGGTTGCAGAACACCAAGTAAAAGGTGGAGTCCTTAACTGGTTCTGTGGAGCCTTATCCCTGCTTCCTGTGGAGGAGGTGTGACTGCGTTTTATGTATCCTTACTGTTGCGCTCTGGTTTGGGATTATATATAGGTAAATCATTTACTTTCTTTTTAAAAAGATGAGTCATTTTCTGGCTTTGTGGTGGCAACAATGAATAAATTTTATTAGCTTTTTTGCTTAAGAAATGCAATTAAAAACAGTGTCTCCCCCTCCACCAAATAATCTGAGTAATAAAAATGACTGGTTAAGTTACATTTTGACCTTACAATAGTAACTATAAATTTGCTCACTTTCATGCTGCATGCAAAGAATTTTTTTCCTCTTTGATTGTCAGTTTTTGATGAGCTTTCTTTCAGTTTGGAAATATTTCCTCCTGAGCCATCTGTTGGAAAATTCACAGTGCAGAGACATGTAGGATTTCCTTTAATGGGATCATTTCTAACCGGTCATAGAAATTGGGCTGCTACTGCTGTCCAGATGAACATCTGCAATCAGTTCTTGGCCCTGCTTCCAGTTTTCCAAAGACTTCATGAAAGTCTTTCAAGAATTATAAAGTACCTTGCTAGTATAAAGTGACATGCTTTTTTGAAGCAAAGGGAATCACACCTTGCCATAAATAGTCAAAAGCAATCTCAGGAGATTTAAATGGTAATATGTCAGTTTTAAAGTTTTAAACAGGAAAGGTACTGCTATAAGTTCAGAGTATCAGTTTAGGGATGGGTCAGAGATACAGATAGAATATTGAGAGACATTGCATAATTTGGTTAACAATATTGTTTCTGAGTTCTCAGATTGAATTCTGGTGTGTTCCTTACTAGTATGTGATTTGGGGCAGGTAAGTTAACTTCTCTGAGCCTCAGTTTCCTTATCTATAATTTGAAGTCAGGTGAATATTAAATAATATATGTAGAGTTCTTCATTATGAGTTCCTGGGTCCAAGATTAGGATTCAATAAATATTAGTTACTTATATTCAGTTATCATTACTATTGTTTTTTTAGTGGGTATGTAATTCATTGGTAAACAGGTTGAATTTGAATTAAAGTCAAGAGTTAATAATATTGGAGGTGTGACATTGAGACAAAATGTTCTTTAGGTAATTTTTTTTATTTGAAAGAGAATAAAGCTGAACAAAGTAAAAGAATAGAGCTAATAAAAACAGAACAATGAGAATGATACAGGATTTCAAATCAAGATAATAGGAAATAAACAGTGACTACCATAACATCTCGTTTTCTTCAGAATAGCTGTCCATACCATTGAACATATTAAAATCAAGCAAAACAAGACAGAATAAAACCAAACTTAACAAAACAATAAAAACGATACAGGAATTCAAGACAAGATAATAGGAAATTAATAGTAGTTACCACCTTTCCTTTTAGATGTTTCCTCCCCTATCACTTTCACAATATTTATTGTACATTTTAGATCTCACTAACTTCTTCAGTTTTTTAGGCTAGGAAGATTACATGATTTTCACCCTTATGAATCCAAACCATTTCACCTATAAACATTATCTCTAATTGTGTCCATTTACCTCAGGAGCCTTGAGTTTATATTTCTTTATAGCTGAATAGCTTTCCATTGTATGAAAATAGTATATCTACCTTGTCTATTCTTATCTATTCTGCAATTGATGGGCTAGTTACTTTTTTCTGGTTTCCTGTCACATGGAATAATTGTTTTCTCTCCCTTCACTTTTGGTCTATGAATTTCGTATGAGTTAAACATGTTTCTTGTATACAGCATATCGTTGAATCTTATTTATTGATCCATTCTCCCTGTGTTTCTTTTTATTGATGAATTGAAGCCATTTACATTAATGGTTACAACCAGCATGCATTGACTTGTCTCTGCCATGCTAACCGCCTGCTCTTGGCCCTCCCCTTTTCCCCTCCGTTCAGTTGCTTCCACTGTTTACCAGTCCCCCTCTGCTCGTGTTCCTGGAACTGTGGTCAACTTTATCTCTCTTGAGAATATCCTTTAGCATACTCTGTAGGGTTAGTTTGGTGGTCATGAATTCCTTCAGTTCTTTATCATGGAAGTATCTTAATTTCTCCATCAATTTTGAGTGATAGTTTTCCAGTGTATGTCGATTTGGGAAGTGGGAAGTTGTTTTCTTTCAGAATTTGAAACACCTCATTCTAAGCTCTTCTTGACTTGATGGTTTGTGTTAAGAAGTCTGCTGTGATTCTGATGGGTTTTCCTTTATAGGTGATCTGTTTCTTTTCTCTAACAACCTTTTATATTCTGTTCTTGTGCTGAATTTCTAGGATATTGATTATTATATGTCTTGGTGCACATTTATTTTGGTTATGGCTAGTTGGAGTTCTATATGCCTCACTTACTGTATGCCAGGTCCTTTTCCCATGTTTGGGAAGTTTTCTGCTATTACTGCTATAAATAATCTTTTTAAGCGTGTTGACCTCTGCTTTTTTGCTAACACCTGTCACTCTTAAATTATTTTTCTTTGCACCATCTTGTAGCCATTAAATCATTTCCTGGTTCCTTGTTGTGTAAAGAGGTCTATCCTTTCATAATCACTAGCTGCAATCTTGTCTTCAAGTTTGAACGTATATTCAGTCTCTTTCAGGCAGTTTTGCCAGCTTTCAATGGAGTTACTAATTTCCTGGATATCTCTTTGAATCTGTTTTATGCATTGTAATTCCTTCCTATATTGTTCATCTAAGGTTTTCATCATTTTCCTATGCTTCTCTTTTTTTAAATCTATGTTTTCTTTAGTTATGCTCAACAATTCTTTCACTGTTTGTGATTTCTTCTTTTACCTGAGATATTTCTGATCTGATTACTTTTACAGTCTCTTGAACTTGTTTCTTTACTTTAGTTGCTATCCTTCCAGAGATTTCAGTGTATGGCTTTCATTTTAATCCATGTCTGTATCTCCCAGGCTTGTTTTGTATGATCTGGAGGTCTGAGATTTTATTCCTTCATCTTGACATTTTCCTGGGTTCATCCTGACAAGCCAGTTGTGGGATCCCAGGCACTTCCCATTTTGGCTGCCCCTCTGTGGTATAGGGGAATGGGCTAGGCCCCTGGGTTTCTGTGACCCCAGGTTCTCAGGGAGGCGCTGGGGAATGGGGTGGGCTTCTTCAGTCTTGCCATGGCTACACGGGGCCTCCTCTGATGGCTATGGGTATGTGATGGTGGGAGTGCTTCTGCTCTTGGCCTGTGTGGCTATACCAGGACTCCCCCCATGGCAGTAGGTGCATGGGGCCATGTTTGATTCTCCTGACCTGCGCTGGCTGCCCACAGGAAGCAAGTGTCTTCAATAGTTTCCTGCAGGTGTATGGGGTGGGTCTGACTGTTTTTCCCTGTCCTTGTTGGTTGCCCACAGAAGGCAAGTTCCCTGTGGTGATAGGCATGTGACAGAATTTTCTATCATTGATCTATTCTATTTCATAAAGTTATCTTTTCTCTACCCTTCTTTTGCTTTGCATATCTTCTAAGAAAATACCCTATGCTATTCAGATAGTTTGATCAATTAGGGCCTCCCATACCTTTTGCCATAGTGATGGGTGTGGAGCTGGGGTGAGTCGCTCAGTTGGAAACAGAATAATGTGTTGAGCCATTTGAGGAGCAGTTTTGATTTACTGCCTTCTACTTTGTAAGTGTGTGGATGTGGGTCTGTGAGGCATGGAGGAGTGTGATACAGTCTTGGTGGCATATGCATCTTTAAAATGGACTTAGTTCAGAGAGATTAGAGTGGAAGAAGAGCCTAGTGATATCATATGAGGCTGGAGTCACACTATTCCCAAAGCAAAATACATATTCATCTGTGGATTTTTTCTGTGACATGAGCCAATACATTCTTTTTAATTCCTTGAGTCATACTTGGTTATGTCAACCAAAAATGAGGGAATTCTAAGGAAATCTCTCTCTCATTGGTAGGATGATCATAGGTATGTAGAGATACTTTTTCTTTTATTCAAATTCCATGCAACTTGGAGACTATTTGTTAGTTTTTAGTTTGCTGTCATATAATGAAGAGGAGATACGAAGACAGGATTCTAGAACTTGTTTGGCAGTATCTGATACTTCAAAGTACAATCCTATCTTTATGGTAAATGTTTTCTTTTCCTAACGTTGATTCAGGGAATATTGTAAGTCTTTAGGCTTGAATGATTCTCAGTCCTCCAGCATCCTTTAAGTGTCTGTCTCAGCTTTATAGAGATGAAGAAAATAGTCTATTGTGCTCTGTCAGGCTGGAAAGTTGCCTCCTTCTGAGCCTTTTAGCTGTCTGTATAATTGGGTCAAAGAGAATGATTTGAAAATGACCAAAGCCACAAGATAAAAAGGAATTATAAGGCCCTCTTAGTCTTTCACCTGAAATTGAAGAAGGCCAAGAGACAGTCATTGATTTGGACAAGGTATTCTTCTAAAAAGTTAGAAAACCCTGCGGGATTGTGTGACCTCAGAGTTGTCATCTTACTAGTACAGGTAAAACAGGGGGGCTAAGAAATCACTTTCCTTTACCCTCTTGAGTCTGATCAGCCCCCTGGAGCTATTCTTTCATTTAGTGTCCTAAGAGTGTAGTGGTTGGTTAATTGATGATCACCATGAGTGGAAATGCCCAGTTGAACTGAGTTAGTGTGGTTCCGGGGAATGGTATAAAAGAAGAACAGACAGGAAAGATTGTACACTGATTTCCCTGGGAGGAGCTTCAGCTTGCCTGAGCTCCCCCTTCACCAGGGATGGCTGCTGTTCTCCTGGGAAGATCTCTGGTCTTGGCATTTGCTTTGGGTGTTATCTTCTGGTTCTCTTTGCAGTCTTCATTTCTTCAAGGTTGCCTTTCAGCATGCTTCTGTAGAACCCCTTGCCTGCAAAACCAAGCCTTGGACTTTACATTACAGATCTTTCGGATTCCTTAGATCTCTAGGGTATTGACAGATCTCTTACACTGTTCTACATTTCACTGTGTGGGCAGATATTCTAATGTACTTTTGTAAATTTCCATGCTCCCCATTAAATCTGTTCTTTTGCAAACACTGGTTATAAGCAAGAGGCAGACATTAAAATAACAAAGACCCATGAAATATTTGAAGCCCTAGGCAAGAAAGTACAAGTATTTTGGATTTCTAGGCTTGATCTTCAGTCACTTTTTCCTACTTGAACCTGATTGAGGGGTCATAAATATGTACTACATCTCATACATGGAATTAAGAGCAGAGTGAATTCTGGGACAGACATGTGTGATAAAAGCCCTTGAGATGACTCAGCACCCTGTCAGTCATTTCTGTCAATCTTGCCCCAAAGACCTAATGGGAGGCATCCAGGCTGGGATACACATCCTTTAAATTCCAAAAGCTGGATTTATCCATGTGGAAGGCTTTCTGTTTTCCTGTCATTTCAGCCCTGCTTTTCTGTTCATGCCATGTTTTTTCAATTTCCCATTATCTTCAGTAAGTGTAGCTGCTTTTCACTTGCCATTGACTGTGTGTCTGGAATTCTTTTGTCATTCTACACAAGAGGCTAGAGTTTATCTGCTGAATCCATCCTGAGTTAACATTCTCACCTTACTCCATACATCCATTGTTTACAAATTGGATAGCGATTCTTAATGCACAAGATTATTGTGGAAATAGGATTAATTTATATAAAATGCATGGGTAATTGCTTAAGAAATTATTGAGTAAATGAATGCAGTTTCAGCCTGGAACCTGAACTTTGGGTAGATACAGGTCATTCATAATTCTAAATGTGGATATGTTTAAGGTCAAAAAGAAGATTCTAATGACCCTATCTTGAACCTGTTTATTTGGCTTGATTCTCAATCAGATTTTTATAAAAATTACAATGGTGTGTTTATATATGTATGTATACACACAAATGGTTATTTGTACCTTATATCATCTTTGACTTTTATGATAAGAATGTTCCATTTGATTTTTTGCATAGATAGTTCAGTTTGGAAATCTGTAGTGCAACTTTTCCTCGAGGTGCTTGATACCCTTAGACTCAATAAATGTTTTTTCTTTCCAGGATGTGGACCAAATTAGCAGATACATCAGGGTAGATTTTGAGAGGGAGGGGTGGTTTGGTCATTTAGCACCTTAAATACATTGCCACCTAAAAGTAAATTTGAGCTTGCTGTGAAAACCAAGGGGTACATGGCTAATTTAACATTTAAAGGGCTTTTAAGTGGTTCATGTAATGGAAATTCCCAGCCATTGATTCTGTCTACACCAGGAGGTGTTGGTGCTTTCCCCTTCCTGTAGCTCATTAGCAGAGACCTGCTGCAATCTTTACATTGTGAGCCTTATTTCTGCCCCTGCCCCTGCATACCTCATATTTTGTCTGATGAGACTGTTTGCTCTGGCTGCCTCCTACCATGTGTATATTTTCACCTTTCCAGCTTGAGGGCTCAGATATATGAATAGGGGCATAAAGACTTCTCCCTGCCTAACCTGTTCTGTTATGACAGGCTGGCCTGCCAGAATTTTGTATCCAAATGATTGATTAATTCTCACATCCACATTCTCTGTTGCTAGGAATCTCATCCTTCAAAGCTCTAGTTGTATCCCAATTCAATGATACTTGACAACCAGTAGTGGTTTGTGTTTGTCTGGCTTTCCCATTCATGAGAAATCTTTTCTAGTGGTACATGTTTTAATCTCTTCACCCTGGGAGCATAAGGCAAGATAATTGCAAATTCCAGCCTACCTTGGGCAATGTAGCCTCTTAAATGAGAACCTGGATCAAAATTAAAAATAAAATCAATAAAAGGGCTGGGGATGTAGTTCAGTGTAAAAACTGGGTTTAATCACGGGTACTACCAAAAAAAAAATAAATTATCCCAACTAAATGCTGCTGAGCTATTTTCTGGGCACAGGTGCCCTAGGGCATTCATCTTGCATGGCTTGTAAGATCCTTATTATCTAGGATGAATCATCTTGGCATGTAAATCTCTTTTTATAATTGCTTGCTTAGATTTTTTTTTTTAAGTACTAGGGATCAAACCCAAATGTGGGTTACCACTGAGCTGAATTCCCAGGCTCTATCTAACATCCATCTATCTGTCTAGAAAGTTAATTTGCAATCAACATACCTTAGCCTGCTGAGTAGCTGTGCTTGAATACCATTCTTAATAGAAGTTTTAAATTTCTTTCTTGAAGTATTTCCTACCCTAAATTATTCAAAAGCCTCTGAAGTTTGTGTAGTACACAGGCATCCAGTCAAAATTGCTTCTGAGTTGCACATAGAACTCAATCTGTAATTGACTGACGGCTAGCTTAGTGATGTTCAAGACTGATCCTGTGTGGTTCTGGGAGCCGCTGTCATTCTCTGGTGCTGGTGTATCCCTGTAGTTCCAGCACTGCTCAGCCCATGCAACCTAAATGGATCTTCTTCCACTCCTATAACATTTTATCTTCTGTATTGAGCCTGGCTAGGCTCCATTTGCAGTGAATTCTTTTCAGGAGCTCCTTGTATCCTCTCTTGCCAGTGATTTTTGGTCTGGTTCTCCTTGTTTAGCCCCTACAGTGTATCAGCTTCTAGTCCTTGGAGCAGCACCTGAGATCTCTAGTCTTTCCTTCCAAAGACCCTGGGCTTTTATTGCAGGCAGCAAACTTCTAGCCTAGAGATGAGTCCTGGCAGGTGTCAAACTCCCACAGCCTGCAAAGGCCTTCTTTACTTTATCCCCCCGGAGAAGTGCAGGCTTGATTATATTTACATAACTCAGGGAGAGCTCTGTCCTGATTTCTTCTTAAAGAAAGCTTGTTCCCAGGCCTGGTATGTGTCAGTTTAGCAGAGAAGGGAGACTCTGCTTCTCACTGGCCTTCTGTGGTGTGTGTGTCCAGGTGGCTGCTAATGTAATTCCTGCATGATTAGTGCTGTTCTGTTCCTTTGTTTTTGGACAGTGCTGGCCTTGTTAACAACTTGGGTCATCTATCTCACTTTCTTAGGGGTACATAATGCTCTGCACCTTTTCACATTCTTGCTTCTAATAGAATTCTAGCACTTTAGCCATAGAGATCATTCTTTATAATTTAGTATTTATTCAAGTTCAATTTTCTGTTCTTTCTCATTGCTTTTGAGGCAGTTTAAAAAAAAAACCTTCATTATTCTCTAATCTAAATAGAGTCACACACTTTTGACATCCTGTTTTATAAATAATTTCACAAATTTTATAAAAAATTTCATGAACCTAAGCTTTGGAGAAAAACTCATATTCAGATAAGTTTGGTAAATGCTGTATATTAGGTCTGTGAGGTGCGATGTAACAAAGACGCAGGCAAGTCATGCTGTGAGGACAATAAACTTTCGCTTAATTTAGGTTTCTTAAATTTGCATATAGTTAGGTAAGTATCACATGATTATTTCAAACTTACTATATAAAAACTGATAACCTGTTTTCCTCTTCTAACTTATTTCTGTTTGAGTAAATTTTTTCGTTTGCTCACCTGCTAGGAGCTAAACAGCAACAAATGTTTTTTCTTTAACCCTACTTGCTTTTGTCTTACAAAGATTCTTATTGCTAAGATTATTGAAATAGTTTTTAAGGGTCTTCTCTTCACTCCTGATTACCCCGACTAATCTTTAGTATAGTCTTCCAAAGCTGTAAATCTGACAACTTGACTTATATATAAAACTTGACATGAAGCCTTGTTTATAAGAAGATAACAGTAAAACTTAAAAAAAAAAGTGCCATATGTGGTCTTGCGTGATCAGACCCCTCCTTGCCTTTCTGACTTTCTTGCTTTCTGTCCCCATCAAGTCCTTTGCTTCAGTCTTGCCAAGTTACTAATGTTCTCATAACTCACCAGATTAATATTTTCTTTGTCTAGAATGTACTTTCCTCCCTATATCTCTTAGCCCACTGTTTTTTGAGTCTAGTTCAAAGACAGTCACCCACCTAGTACTTTCAGTCTGAGAAAGTGCTTTATTCAGTATTCTGGGCTTAGTTTTTAAATGCATTGAGTTCCTCTAAGCCTTCTTTTTTTATTTAAAGAAAGATTAAACAAAACAAAAAATAGGTAGAAATAGTACATCCCACTCAGAGAAAAAAAAAGAGTAAGAAATCACTAGTTGATGTTGTCATTTTACAAGTAGTTATTCAAGGTACAGAAATGGAACATGTAAAGTGGGAATTCAAACAGAGAGACTGCAAAAAGTTCTAATCAACTGTCCAACAAAAACTTAGTAACATGGTTGTCAATCCTATACATTTAAACATACATGCAGTTATCCATGTCTTCATTTATGTTTAGATTAAACAAACTAAAGCAGGTTAAAATCTTTTTGAACAAAGAATAATAGTATTGCTGGATTTCACTTCATGACACTCCATGATCAGCACTGGGTACCCTAGTGTCTTCTTTTTAAAACTGATTTTAAAGAAAGACTAAAAAAACAGAAAGCAGGTAGAAATAATACATAATTTCAAAGAAAAATAAACAGTAAGGAATCACTAGTTGATGATTACAGATTGTCTTACAAATAGTTATTCAAGATACTAAATTGGAGCATATAAAGTGGGGATTCAAACAGTGAGATTGCAACCAGTACTGTTCCACTATCCAACAAAAACTTAGAAATATGGTTATCAATCCTCTACACTTAAACATATATGCAGTTACCCATATCCTCAATTATGTTGACTTTCAATAAACCCAAGCAGGCTAATATCACTCTGAACAAAGAATAACACTATTGCTGGGTTTCATATTATGACACTCCAGGATCAGCACTGGGTATTTTAGTGTCTCCTTTTCTTCAAAGTATCTGTTCATTTCATCAACTGTCATAAGATCAGTTCTCATAAACTGTTTATAGATTCTATACATGCATGGGTCTTAACATGTATTTTTTTTTAATTTTGAAAGTAGCAAATATGCAACAGTGTAAGACAGAACAAAGCCAATTAAGACAATGCAGTGAAATTGGTTACAGGATTTCACAGTAGGATACTGGGATAGTGGTACTAAGTACTATGGTATATCTCTTTAATTTAACAATAGCTATTCAGTCAATTACATATTGTAAAATCAAACCAAAAATAGAACATTGTAAAACCAATTGAGAATACTGAATAGAGCAAAAGAAATATAGCAAAATATAACAAAAAGTGCAAACAACCTATGCCTTCAACAGAAGATAGAAGGAAATCCCCCATATTTGCTATACTGCATATGGTCATCCTCCCAAGAGATATTGAAATATCTATCCCCAGTAGATAAGGGGGAAAGGGGTAGGTGGGAGAAGGGTGCTTGATTTTCAGCTCGCGTGGAAGTTGTCTCACAGGTAATGGTTCTCCTCCAGGCCCAAGCTGCAGGTGTTTATCAAGAGGGCAGGTGAATAAGCTGCCCAAGTCCCTCCATGGCCGGAGCTCTGGAGCTCTGTTCTCCTCCTGGCCCGAGTTGCAGACGCTTACCAAGAGGGCAGGTGAATAAGCTGCCTGAATCCCTCCATGGTCGGATCTCTGGAGCTCTTCTCTCCTCCTGATTGGAGTTGCAGACACTTACCAGGAGGGCGGGTGTATAAGCTACCTGAATCCGTCCATGGCCGGAACTCTGGAGCTCCGTTCTCCTCCTGGCCCGAGTTGCAGATGCTTACCAGGAGGGCGGGTGAATAAGCTGCCTGAATCCCTCCATGGCAGGAGCTCTGGAGCTCTGTTCTCCTGATCCATGTTGCAGACCCCTCTAAGCCTTCTTGACTCGTCTATGTCATCCCCTCACTTCCATCTGGGAGCTTTTCTTCCATTGCCCCTTACAAGCTTGATCTGGGCATATTAACTTAGCTTTCTTCCTCAGCTCATCTGAGATGCTGAGGTCAAGTAAAACTAAGTTTCACACTGCCCAGTCATCAGTGACTTGCATATGGGAACGTTAACCTCTATGCACCTCCATGCTTTGACCTGAAAAACGATCTTGATGATCTTTACTTCACAAAACTGCAGTGAGAAGTGCGAATCAGATTCTATGGGTAACAGTATAGTGAGAGCTACAGGCAGAGGGCTCATTAGTACTAACTTCTGAGTACAGTAGTCCCCTGCCCAGTGTCTCTAGTTTTGGCTTTCTGTATTTTCATTTCACCATGCTTGACATGGTCTTAAAATAATAAGTATTGATAAAATTTCATTCATAAGTTTTATTTATTTAATTATTCTTAATTTTATTTTAATAAACAAGACAGAACAAAGCCAATCGAGACCATGTGGTGAAATTGGTACAGAACTTCACAGCAGGATATTGGGATACAGTAGTAGGTACCATAGTGTATCTCATCTTCACAATAGTTGTCCAGTCAATCAGTGAAATCAAACCAAAAACAGAAACCAATCGAAAGGAAATATTGAGTAGAGCAAAACAATTAATCATAGCAAAAGAAAACAGTGAAAACAACATTTGCCTTCAAACAGAAGAGAGAAAGAAATCTGTCCTATTTGCTGTATTGCATATGGTCATCCTCCCAAGAGATTCTCAGACCTCTGCCCCTGGTTGCTAACAGCAAGGGTTGGGAAGGAGGGTTGGAATGTTTGATTCTTAGCTTGTCCACCTTTAGGCTCATGGGAATCGCTGACTGGTTCTCCTCCTGGCTTATGCCAGGGCGCTTACCAAGAGGGCGGGTGAATGCTTTCATAAGTTTTAAATGGCGTACTGTTCCTAATGGCATGCTGAAATTTCACAGCATCTCACCTTGTGGTGCCTGGGTCATGAATCTTGCTTTTGTCTCCCACATGCATGCTGTACACTACACGCTACCTGCCCACTGGATACTCAGTGGCCATCTTGGTTATCAGGTTGACTCTTATAGCACTGCACTGCTTGTGTTCAAAGATAACCTTTATTTTATTTAGTATAGCAGTCTCTCTCATGAGGGATACATTTTAAGGCACCCAGGAGATGCCTAAAAATGTGTACTACTGAACCCCATATATACTATGTTCTATATGCACACAGATTTAATGCCTTTTTAAAAATCTTAACTGAGCACTTATACACTGTAGCTGTAACTTTTTAGTTTGAGATTTGCTAGCTAGACTACCACGTTCCTTTTTCTTTCTTTACAGTTTTATGGGTTGGGGCATTTAGTTCAGTGGTAGATTTCTCCTGAGTTTGATCTCCAGTACTGCCGAGGGGTTAAGAAGAAGAGGAAGAAGGAGAAAGACAGAGGAGATTCCTCATAAGTTAAGGAAAATAACCTTATGGATTTACCTAAAGGAACAACCTCCTGGCTTTTCTTTGGCATATCCAAATTGATAGCATGCAAACAATAAACAAATGAAAAGGACAGTATTCTGGAAGAACACATGACAAAGGGATTAGTTCTTCCCAAATTTGGTGATGGAAGATGCTATGGTGACTATAAGAGAGAAAACATAGGAGGGCTGCTGCTGCTAGCTGTTATTTAGGCACTTATCTTTTACTTTTCTTATGTAGCCATTTTGTTTTGACCTTCTAACAGCCCTATTATCTTGGTATTGTCTCCATTTTATGGCCAGAAAAACTAAGGCCATAAAAACAATCAGAGATAGTAAATACTGGAGCATGGATCTTAAACTATCTCTGTCTAACCTCAGAGATGATGATGACTTCCTGCTCTGCTTCCAAGCAGAAGTTGGAAGAGACCTTCTGGGTAGAAGGCAAGTCATACAGAAAGGTACAGATGGGAGCGCCACATGGAATGTTGGGATTTTGTGGCTGGTCTTTGTATGGAAGATGTATCTGAGGCAAACCAAATCTTGAAGTCTAGTAGAGTTGGGCCAGAGTCTGAGGACCACTGATCCATGCAAGCTATATTTTGAGGGACCCATGAGTGCTTTTTAGTATACAGATGTCAGTTCTGTACTTGTAGTAGGCACGTTGTCAGTGAAGGAGGCTGCAGTGGAATGTTGTGATGCTAGTTTCAGGGAGAGCAAATCTGAGACTGCTACAATCTTGACGGAGAACTTTATAGAGCAGCAGCAAGAAGGGCCCAGACTTTGAAAGTGTTTGAGTTAGAAATTGATATAACTGGTGAGAGGGATAGGGAGATATAAGAGGAAATAATAGCCCCTATATGACTTCAGATAAAGTATTTTAACTGCAAAGAAGAAATTATGGAACAAGAGCAGATGCAATTTAGTGTCTACAGTGTTCTTTTTTTTTTTTTTTTAATGGTAAGAGAATACTAATGATATTTACAGCCACTTCCTCTGCTGCAACCCAGTAGGTATTTTATCTGTTTTATTTTTCACACATTTTTACGGTTTACCAGAGCATTCTGAATTTTCCCTGTGTTTCTTTCTGGCCTGCCTGTCTCCCTCCCTCTGTCACTCTCCCTTCCCCCTCCCCCTCCCTCTCCCTCTTTTTATCCCTCTTCCTCTCTCTTTCCCTCTATTTTCCCTCTCCTTCCCTCTTTCTTTCTTTTTCATATTATCTAGTGAAATATGGTCCTTGGGAGAATACCTAAAAATGCTGGTTTTATTATTTATTTTAAAAATTGTGTTCTAAGAAACTTTTTAGGGATATTTGACTGTATGTTCAAGGCTGCGGTACTCACATGCCTACTAGTGCACACAGTTATTTTCAGCCTTAGTTGTTGGGCGACATTGTTCTCAGCTGTGATCAGAGAACCTTGACCCCATCACACTCATTTAGTGATGTTATAGTTTGTGTCTACATGTCCCTTCAAAGCCTCATACAGTCTTGGGGGTGGGCTTCTAGAGTTTGCAATTGACTCATTGTTTAGTGTTGGGATTATTAGTGTGAATGCTATACCTATTCTAGGATGGATAGCTTACATGCAATATGAGGACAGAAAGAGTCTTGCTCTCTGTCCCATTTGCTCTTATTGCTTTTGCTATTTTCCACCATCATGAATTGTTGTCTGTCAGCCATGCCACCCTACCTTGGAGCCATCTGAGATGGACTGAAACCTCTACAAACTGTGAGCTAAATAAACCTTTCCTTCTTTCATTTTGGGCATTAGGTATTTTGTCTCAGCAATGAGAGAAAAGTAACTAGGACCAGAGATAAGACGTAGTTTACCTAAGTTACATATGGAATTTATGAGTCTAATTTCTTCCAAGATTCTTGAATATGGTGAATGAGAAGCCCACAGGGAGAGCTGGTTCACTCCAAAGTATGATATTTTATACCCAACTTATTGTCTACATGAGCAATGATGCAGAAACCTTGGCCTTTACTCTTTTGACTTTTGTGCCCATGTATGTATTTCCTATGGTATTTTCTGTAAAAATGGTGTTTTCTATGTTTATTCTTCATGTGTTTTGAAAAATGGCATATGCACATCTGTAAGAATAAAGAAGTGTTGGCGTTGGCTTCTCTTATTCAGTGAGTGGGGCAGTTGGGGGTGGAACTGGATGAATGCTCTCTGTTGTGCAGGATTAGGCAAAGGAAATGTACATCAGGAGTGGTATGAGCCCTGACAACTGCAGGAAATGGTTTGGCAGTGAATGCAGCTGTGTGGAGCCTGACATAGAGGTTTCCTCTACATTGAGTTTAGTTTCTGAGTCATTTGTTTTTTCACCAAAACCACCTGTGTCTTTGAGTGCTTCCATTGGAGAAATGCTACTTTTTGACTGGCCTTTATCTGGTTGCTTCAATATCATTTATAATGCTTTTTGAGGGCAAGACATTTCTGCTGAATTTACCGTGTCTGAGGAGCAGAGGTGTCAAGATGTTCCAGTGCACAGAGCAGCCAGAAGTCATCAGGTTAGAATGAATGGATAGTTTTAAATCTTCTAAAATATTGCCCATGAAAGTGTGTATGCAGATATGCACACAATTTGGTCCTTGTTGATTCCAGATATATGCTTCACCTTGTTACTCTTGTCTTGTGCTTCTGCAAAGGATATGAAAGATGATGCTTACTACTACTGACTGAGCAGCTACCCTGTACACTGTGCTCTAAATCATTTCTACTTCATTCAGAAGTAACTGATGTTCATAATTCATCTTAGACAAGTTAGTCACTCAAGAATTGGTTGAATGAGAATATGGGAACATATAGAACACCATTTTTATTGGTCAGTCTAGTTCAAATTTTGATGGTGATTGATAGCATTTAATGTGAATTAGGTAAAGTAATAAAAACATGAGCAGAAGGCTAGATTCAGGTTGGAATTGTTTGACTTCTCTTTGTGTCTGAAAATGTAGCAAGGATTCTTTAGCAAAGTTACTGCTAATATTTTTCTGATTGCCTTAGGCTTCCAAGACAAAAGAAGAGAAAACTTGTATTTATTGATCACAAGATAAAAACGTACGATTTTGTAGGGAGATAATAAATTAAACTTTCATGGCATTTAAGCAAAATTAACATAAACTGTAATGATAAAAACAGGAGTGGTGGCATACACCTCTAGTCCCAGCATTCTGGGAGACTAAAGCAGGAGGATCCTAAGACGGAGCCCCACCTGGGTGATTTAGTGACTTAAGTGAGACATGTCTTTGAGACATCACTGGGAGCTGGGCGCTTAGTCCAAAGGCTCTGAGTATACTTCCTGGTGTCTCCCCTCCGCAAACATGGTATATATTAACATTGGTATTTCGGAAAACTGAAGAAGGGTTTTCAGCCTTGTTGGAACTCAGATTTTGATCATGAAACTGCCTGCCAGGGTTTTAAAAGAATAAATAAGACATATCAGATAAATGATAAGAAACAGGTATCCTTTTATCTATGTGATTTGAAGTCTTAATTGGAGTTTCTCCTATAGGTTTTGATTCCTCCTATAGATTCCGAATGATGGTATAGAAATTTCCTAACTAGAAGCAGTTCTCATTATGGATTTAATTATGATATAATGGATTATTTAGAAAATTGTTAGTAATAATAAATTATATGTTAGCTTCCTTTTTTGGCTGTAGATTCTGGAGAAACTCAGAATTGATTTCTAAATCTATAGGACAGTCATTCAGGTACATGAAGATTTTCATTATGTCCTCTAAGTCTATTTTCCTCTAGATGTTTTTGTTTATAATCCTTTTACTTCTAAGAATAATTTGAGCTTTCATGACAACAGGGCACTTACAGATTAAGAAATTTAAAATCGAAATAGAATAGACATCACTTAGAGGAAGAGATACTATCATTCTAGAGGTCAGTTTGAGGATTATATTTATCTCCCAGCTGCCTTTAAGTCAGGAAAAAGACTAACAGATTAATCCAGAAGTGAGTTTATGACGAGCCTTGAATACTTTATGTCAGTGAAATTTGGGCAAATCTTTATTGTAAGCTTAAGTACTAAAAAAAAATTGAAATAACCAAATTTATTGAAATCTAGAAAATCACTACAAGGATCACTTATATTTGCCCAGTTTTCAAATATAAACATTAAATATTAATTTTTTTACTTATTGTAAATGCAAATAATGTTATCTTTTGCTGAAATATTACCAAGTAGATTAAGCAACATGGCACTTTTCTTCTAAATACTGCATGTTTTATAGCTCTCAAAATAAAATTATTTTTCCTATGTAACCGTAACATTTATCACATATAACAGCATGAATAATATTTATTTATCATTTAGTATCTAGAGCATAATCAAGTTTCATTACTTTCCCCCAAAATATCTTTTATAGCTTTTTTTTGCCATATATTCTTTTTACATGCATTTTTCTTTTCCAAGGAGTAGGCAATAAATTTTACATAAATGCACTAATTTTAAATTTACATTTAAAAATAGATGTATATTGGTTTATAGCAGTGAGATTACCATCTACATCAAGATACTGGACATTGATCTTACATATGCCATGTTACTTACCACATAAAGCCTCTTAAATGAAAATATCTCAATATACTCATTTCTTCCTAATAAAAACATTGTTTTCTACTTCTGACCTAAAATGTTTCTGTTATCTTTAAACCCTTTAACCTTTGTTTTATATAAATGCATGTATCCCCAATCACACATAGATTTTTGACACTATTTAGACCTTACTAATTGAGAATTTAACCTATTTGAGTATGGCAACTCATTTTTACCTCTGTCTGTACTTCCCTCTGTTTTTCTTTTCCTACATTTTCTTAGTTTTTATAATTCCACAAATTTGGAATGTATATATTCTGTTTTTGTGCATAATTCAATGACAAATGACAAACTTAGATTCAGTTTATCAAATAAGGTTTTATGCACATATGTCCAAGTAATGCTTTGGAAATTTTCTTCCTTCACTGTTAGCATTAATCTTGTGGACAGACTTGCTAGTTTTTCCTTCTATAATTAAAAATAAGGAAAATAAAATTGTACAAATTACCAACTTTGTCAAATTAACATTTAGAATGTGTTTTTTGTATTTGCTCTGTCTGTAATACAAGTCATTATTTTATATACATTTGACTTAATATGACTTTTTATCTATAATACTACATGGAAAAAATAAAACAGTATTTATTTGCTCAATTCCTTGAATATTTGGCATGCTCTTTGGCATTTTAAAACTACATAAATGCAAAATTTTTGACATAGTTTACAAATCTATTTTTGCATTTAGTTTTATTACTCTATATGTAACAATACTAGATTTCATATTGCTTAACTAGTGTTAATGATTGTCATCATCAGTTCTTTTATATAGTTACTTCCTAATTTATTTTAATTCATATTCTCTGGTGGCTGCCGTAAATCATTGAACATTTTTTTTTTTTTTCAGAGAAATCCATTGGTTGATAGATTTTTCTTAACCCCTGGGTATCTGAGATTATCTTCCAGTTACTTTCATTCAAAAATAATAAATTGGCAGGGCATATAATTCTTGTTTTTAACTTATTTTCCCTAAAAACTCTGTTGATATCACTTTTAATTGCCTTCTGGTATTTAGAATTGCAACAGAAAACTGTGAGGTCAACTTGACTTTTGTACTATGCATCTTTTTTTTCTCTGTCGGGATACTTGTAAATTTTTTTCTTTGTTTTTGAAATTTTAAATGTAAAAATGTCATTAGGATATGTTGTTTTCTTTTCATTAAATTTACAAGGTACCACATAAGCCTGCTCCATTTGAAGGCCTACTGGAAAATTTTCTTCTATTAGCTACTTAATTATTGTTTCATCTTCATTTGCTTTGTCTTCTGTTTAAGATAGTCCTATTACTTGTATATTTTGGTTGGGCCCTCTAGGTCTCTCTTTTTTTTCTCTTTTCTTCATTTGTCATTTTCTCTGCATTTTTTGAGAGTATCTCTTTTTTTGTTGTTACTTCTGTAATTTGATGTTGTGGCCAGTCCTACATATGTGTTTCCATTAACTGTCTCAACTCCCGCTGTACCATACCAACCACTGTAACATTATTTACTTTATTACTGTGTGTATTTTTGATGTTCTCCAGGATTAATGTTTAGCACTTTCTATCTCAACTATGTAGATCAGTGTCAAGGAATTTCTTGTTTACCTAGCACTGTTACTTCTTTTTGAATATTAGTATTATGTATGATCTTTCCAAAAACTTTTTTCAGCGGTGGGGTCCAAAAGTTAAAAGAAGTCTTCTGGAGCTCACAAATGAAGTTGAAAGCTTCCAAGATCTATTTTAACTTAAGAAGGACTGCATCAACATTTAGATGTTAGATTTTATTGTCATGTCAAGGAACAATATTTTCTCTAGCAGTTTTATACATATTTTGTTTTGAATTTATTTTTCTGATAAGCTTCTAAAGGTGATGACCATTTCTGAGAGGTTTGTGTTGAATTTATTCTACTGTTCTAAGAGTTTAAGATAAAGCTTGAATTTTCTGTAATCTAGGAAATTTTTAAAAGACTTAGATATATTTACAGCGTATGATGAGATCAGTATATGTTTTTGTAATAATAAAATAATTTAAATTCTACAGTGCTAAATGGTTTACAGGTATTTTAGAATTGTTATTGCTAAGCACTTGATGAACTATCCAGAATTATTCATTGTGTTTTCATATATGCTTCTAGATAAAAAGATAGATAAAAATATGTCCTTTTATGAAGACACTCTCCAGAAGTCTTTGAGATAATCTTTGGAACTAGAGTTCAAATGTTTTTACCTGACTTAGTAAAACAAAACTCAAAACAAAAATACCCCCAACTCTGAACATATCTAAAAAGCATTTAAATTATTTAAACCTTGTCAAAATGTCAGAATTCTATTGAGTCCCACTTAAAATAGCCTTGTAATTTCAAAAAGATTTAGAGAATTAGATGTAATGTACTTGATATGAGATTTCATTTCCAACGAGAGTTTACCCAAATATAATGGGTATGATTCACATTTCTAGGATTTTCTGATCTAGAGATTCCTTGATTTTGTTTTCCTTATTCTTTGTTATTAGATTTAAATTTGTCTTAGATTATGGCTTGAAGAAATTGTTATGTTTTATGTCTAGATGTCCCCTGAAGCCTTACGCATTCATAGGTGAGGCTTTTGTGAGATGATTGGATCATGGTGGCGTGATACCTACCAGTGATTTAGTCCACTGATGAGTTTACTGTGCAGCTAAAATGTGGTTTGGAAGAAGTCGATCATGGGGATGTACCTGAGTCAGTTTCCTTCCCTCTTTTCTTGACTTGACTTTGCTTCCTCTGCCTGCCATTCCATGAGCTGTTTCTCTTCTACCATGACATACTACTTGTATCCACCTGACTATGAACTGAAAATTCTACAAACTGTGTCAAAATAAACCTTTTGTCCTCTGATTTACGGGTTTGAGGTATTGTATCTCAGTGACAAGAAAGTAAGAGATACATACAGTGATTAAATTGTCAAAATCACTAATTTTGGAGGAAGGATTAGAAGAGACTACAGTATATTGGGTTTTAGAAGGAAATTTTATGTTATTTCCGTGGTACCATACATTGAGGTTAAAAAGATGGTCATGTTTTTAATCTTAGCTCTTTGGTAGCAAAGAAACAGAAAGGAAACCAGAGAATTTTCTCATAGTTTAGTGGATGTTTTATAATCTTTAAGAATTGTTAACTCAAGGGTAGATTACTGTATTGAATAACTTCTTAAATTAAAAATCATAAAATATAATTTTATGTTTTATAGAGCTTGAATGTTTCTACTTTGGTTATTGTGTGTGTATTTGTTTTTTTTTTTTTTTTAAATAGACAAAACCGCTAATGAATTCGGGGCTGCCCACTAATACAATATTTGGATCCTCCTCTTCTCTGTGAAAAATTCCGCACGTTATCCATGCAGTTCCTTCAGTTTTCTTCAGCACTAGCTGACCTAAGAAGAATCACAAATCATCCTTTGGAAGTCCAGAAAAGTCTTTCAATGAAGTTACCTTTTTCTGAGATAAGAAGCAGGACAATCAATAACTTCCCCTTTCATTCTGCAGTTATTCTGAATATTTTATGACTAAAGCTTTTTTAAAGTTTAAAAAAACCCATAAAGTTCAAATTTGGCCGTAAGTATATAAATCCTCTAAACAAATGAAAAACACAGGAAAGTTTGTGACATGAAACAGCAGTTGAAAAAGTGCTAAAGTGGAGTCTTTTTCTCTTTTGGGAGATTAGGGGAGTGTGTGGGATTGAGACACGGGGCTGCCTTTTTGTTTCAGGCTAGCTTTGAACTCACTTTGTAAGCCAAGCAGGCCTTGAATTTGTAGCGATCCTCTTGCTTCAGCCTGCTGAGTGATGGGATTGCAGAAGTGGGCCACCGAACTCAGTAAGGTGGAATCTTTTCTCTTGTCTCTAACCCTGTATCACTGTCTTCCATGGAAAATGGGTTACTGTGATCTTAAAAGTTTCAAACAAAATTCACACATATGACTGAACCTACTCAGAAAGTTGAGGCAGGAGGATTGCAAAGTCAAGTCCAGCCTTGGCGAATTATCAAGACGCTGTTACAAAAAATACAAAGGCCTGTTAATGTAGTTGAGTGGTAGATACTTTGGTAGTATGTTTAGATATGTATTAGTGTATGACATATATTATAAAACCAACATTTCTGACATTGCTCAATGAAGCATTTTTTATGGATCAATCTGTGGTATATGAAGCACCATCATTATCTTAAGATTTTTACAAAAATAATGAAGTAGTAGGTTTGCTGTTAATTTATTACATTGTTTAGTACTTCTTCAGGAGATAGTATTTTTGGCTAAAAGTACATTTTCAATGTATTAATGCCAAGGCAATCTATTTTCTTTTCTTTGTTTCTGGGAATAGAACTCAGGACCTTGTGCTTGCCAAGCACTGTTGCTGCTGTTATGCCCTTGGCTGGCAATCCACTTTCATGGATAGCTTTCCTTCTATGTTTGCATTACATCTTTAAAAGTTTACAAACTTTTAAAGTTTGATGTAACGAAACATAGCTTGTACTATGATAAAATCTCAAGGCCAGGTAGGTTTTTAGCTATGATTTCAACCAATTAAGCAGGAACAGCAATTCAGGAGAGGAAAAATGGCTTTTCACTACCCATTGAATCAATTTATCTGATTTGTACAGTTTTTCTGCAAAGACTGACAGTGCTGTATGTAAGGTCTTTAAGCATGGTGCCTGACATGAATGATTTAAGGGTCTGTTTAAAGCTAGTGGGACAGGAAGGTTTCTTATTTCTGTTTATGTACTGTTCCTCTTTTTAAATAGTGTAATCACCATTCTTATTACAGCTTATATTTCATATATTTTGTTAATTAGGGGTTAAATATATATATTTAGGCTTTGTAAGGTACCAAATAAGATAGAGGGAAAAAATACAGGTAAAACAAATGCAAAAGGATTTATTGTTGATTGCTCAGTAATAATAGTGATGCTATACTTCATGATTCTTTTATAATTGTATGCACTAACTAAACTATATGAAATTGGTAATATTTGACAAAAAATAAAATTTACTGTGGTTTGCCTAACGTTTTGACTCTGATGGTTTAGTAAGGTGATGAAATAATTGTTTTAAAATTGGAAGATCTGGAAATGCAGATGATGGAGGCAAGTTTTCTGTGTGACCTTTTTTTTCCTTTCCTTTTTTTTTGAGTGGTAAAATTATAACCAAATGAGTAAAGTTGTAGAGAGTTAGGTTTTCTTTTTACATAAATGTAGTAAAAAAGATTCTTGGAATTAGTCAGGAGACCTGCATTTGAAGTTTTCCAGTTCTGTCTCTTACTGATTATTTGATCTCTTATTAAGTTATTTCTTGACTAGTCAACTAGAATTTAATGTTTACTGTTTAGAAATCCAAATTTTTATGACTTGGACTTGTTTTTAGTAGGTGATGGAAGCTAATTAACACAAAATCGATACTTACCTAATTGATTTTGTCCAAATATACTTCTGTATTTTTACTGGATCATTAGTAGCCAGTAACTACTTAATAAAATTACATCTCACTTGCTAAATTTTAATTCTCTTATGAATGGTGATTTGTAATGTCAGCACGAGGCAGAATTAAATTCTTTCCAGATATTTGCAGAGTTTTTGGAAAACAAGAAAATGGGAATTAAAGACAGTTGCTTTGGACATTTTCTTCTCCTGCTGCTGCCTTTATTCATCAGTGATAACAGCCAGATGCTAACACATTTCATTTTGCAAATATCCAAACAGTAATTACTGGCTCAAAGGATGATATTAAAACAGATAAACCATGAAAATATATAATAAAGACTATATGACAGGTTTTTGGAATCTTGTGCAAATATTTCAAAATCACATGCAAAGAAATTTGAGTTTTCTGTTTCATGGAGCTGCCACAGTGTTTGAGAAAGTCTGTCAAAACAAATCTAATGATGATTTATTCTTTGGAGATAAACTTCATGAAGTCAGGGAAAGGTGCTGACATAAGATGATAGATGTTCCTTTTGCTTAATTTTGTTACCCTTGATTGTTCATGTTAACATTTGTTCCCTACTTAGTGTTGTAAAAATTGGACAGAGTAATCTTGTGTAGATTGCTTGAATACTTTAGTGAATAATCCTATCACTTTAGCACGTATTTCTTAGAAAGATAAATTGCAGATCTTGATTGATCTCTAAATGTGAGGAGGAATTTGTGGTCATTCATATAACTGATTACAAGGTCTTACCTATCTTCAGGATTTATATGAATTTTTAGAAAAGAAGCCTTAATATTTGCCTTAATACTCATCAAGTACTTGAATTTTATAATAAGAAGAAATATTTCACACTGGTTTTGGTAGATTTCAACCAATCTTTGAGATCCCAGTTAGTTAAGAAGAGAATGTAACTGGAGAATAAAACAAAGTTCAATTAGCTATAATAAGCTTGATAGGCAATTCAAATGAACTATTAAAATAGTAATGTTGATTTTTTAGGATGCTTATTAGAGAGGGGAAATGCTGTTTAGTGTTTATCAAGTCAGTAGATAGGATAGATATTTTTGTTATCTATTCACAAAAATGTTTTACTCCTTGTCTTGATTTTGGCTCTAATCAGATAACTGACATATGAAAATTCATAGAAGAATACATTGTCTTCTACTTAATAGCTCCCAGTTTGGAATATTGTGACTGTAACTACTACAGGAACACAGTAGTTTTGGGTTATGTGGAGCAGAGTGATATCAACCGTAATATATCAAATGACATTTCTGTGACTCATCAGTACTTTCACCTTTAATTTCTCACCTTAGTTATGGGTTTCCTGTATTTCATGTCAGCTTTGGAGTAGTCCTGTTGCTAACCATGGGGTATCCATCTCTCATCCTGTTCTTACCTGCTCATCTGGTGTCACCAGTATCCTTTGTGATCTTACCTATAAGTGTCTTTGGGGTGGTCTCATGTGCCAGAAGATGCCAGATCTAGTCTCTGCTGCTTTCTGGGTGGTGCATCTGCGACCTTTGCTGTGAAGACAGTGGGATACCACCATGGCAGTGAAGCATTTGAAGCCAGCTGGGGCCATATAAGGCCTCAGGGATCTAGTGGCACACAGTATGCAGGGAGAAATGGGAGAAAACTATTCTGAGCTCTCCTAGTGCTTTTTCCTTTTTCACATCCTGCTCCCTCCCTGGACTCAGCAATTGTTCCTAAGGTTGCAGCAAGGGATAGTTTTGAACACGGACATCATGCTGTATATTGCTTTTGAACTCTCCCCTCTTTCTCTAGTTGATTTGCCATGAGCTATAATTCTTTTTTAATTAGGTTCCTCAATGTCTCAAGCTATTAGATTTATGGTGGATCATCCTACCAGTCATAACAAGCACATTGGGCATATTTGAAACTTAGGGATCTAATTTAATGCAATTTCCACTACTCCTGCTCTTAAGGAACTTAATATATAAATGTATTTTACAAATACAAGATTTAATAAAGAGCCTTTATATGAAAGATCCTGGAGTGCCACTTACCAAGCCTACTTCTTTTTCTTTCTGGGTGCATAGCTATAATATATTCCCTTGAAGTTAGTGGTAGTCATGTAATAAGTCTTATGCAGTAGAAATAAAGTTTCAGTTCTAGCCTGGCCTATTAAAAACCCTGCAGTATCATCCATATTTCGTTTTGTCTTTTCCCCATTTACTACCTGAATACAGAGTCCTTGAGTCCTTAGAGGATGACAAAGACACAACCTGCTGTGATCCACAATTGTGGTGATCCCAGGTCCTCAAATCATGGGAAAGTTGCCTGCTAAGAGCCAGCAGCACCATGGGTAAATTATTACCTGAATGGAAATAAACCTTCAGAGGTGTTAGAATGCTGCAAGTTGGGAGTTTGTTTGTTACAACTGTTAGTGTACATAATTTTTTAATAGTTCTCGATCTTTCACCCTTACATATCTGAGAGCTGAGTCATTCTTATTGTATTTATGATTCACTATGGCAGAGAAGAGAATTTCTAGGTCAGAGAGCACACCATAATCACATGTTGTAAAAGCGCCTAAATTGAAAAGCTGTAGAGAAATGTTACTAGCTACAAAACAACAATTAGACTTCTGCTAGAACAATTTTGGTAGAATAGAGGTGGCAGGAGATAAGATCACAGAAGCATGAAATAAAGTTGGTAAATAAGCAAGTAGAAATAGCACATAAAGTTATTGAATATATTATAGTAACAATCAAAGGATCACAACATTCATGGAAAATTGGAATTTTATACTGTTGAACTAATTTGCAAGAAAGGCTCAGGACAAGGATCTTCAATGTTGTAATAAAGAAACCCAGCATCCCCATTTGGTCATGGGGGTCTTGGTTTATGTCTGTTTACTTAGCATAAATATTTATAAAGACCTTCCACTTGTAGCAATGTCCTAGTTTAGGAGAGAATATTATGCAGTCACCACTGCACTATGACAATTTCAACTGAGTACACAGGGTAAAGGCTTAGAGTTGAAGAGGGAGCTGTTAAACTCATAGAAAATTAACCCTTGACCAAGTTGCCACCTCATCTATGGAGTATTCTTTAGTTGTAGCTCATGAGGAAATAGAAATATCACACACATGTCTTGTTTAACCTTAATGGTGGTGTAGGATATAGGACTGTGCTTAGGAAGTAGAATATTGGGTGGCTATAGTTGCTTTTGATACTATTTTTGTTTATTTATAATAGTCTCTATTTTCTCTAGGATGATCTTTTGGTCATTAAAAAACCCTTTAAAAAAAACCTGACACAGTAAAGGAAGTAACAACAATGTACATAATTTTTTACATTTGTGAGATGTGAAAGGCCTTTTAAATATAGAAAGAAAAACTTGTAACATAAATTTTGATATTTCTTGTGTGAAACTAGAAAGCTGAATATCAAAAGATATTATAAAAAGTGTATATATGTAGTACATTTATGGCAAATACAGTGTCAAAGTTTTAGTCTCTATAAAGGGTGAAGATAGAGTTAATGGAAAAACATTTCCTGTGTCCCAATATTAGTTATAACTTTTAATATCTGATTCACTGTTACTATCTGAGTTTTACAGATGATGGTTACATAATTTGCCTCAGTTAATATGTTGTAAAGCTGGGATTTGAATCAATGTTGGTTATATTCCAGAGCACAAGTTCTTAGCCATAACTCTCCTATATAAATGTGAAACTCAACAGAGGAATGTTTAAAGAATACAGAATGCTCAAAGGATATAGCTTGTTCTCATTCAATAGAACTACATACACGCATGTGCACTTGCACAATCTTTTTTTTTTTTTTTTTTGTCTTTTTCATTTTTATTGGTACCGGGGATTGAACTCACAACTGCCTGCTTGCAAGGCAGGTGCTTATGCCGCTGAGCTAAGTCCCCAGCCCCTCACTTGCACAATCTTACTTATATATATGACCGATAAACATGCTTAGGCTTATTCAGAATTTCAGCAAGAATCAGTACAAATTTTAACAATTCTGCATGCTTCACTGTTTTCCATCAGATTGACAAATCTATTTTTTCAAGTGGAAATATTAAGATGATGAAAGTGGAAAGAAATGTTGGGATTTATATCATTCAGTGTGTTACTTTTCTGACACTGAGAATGGTTGCTGATACCCCAAATTTGATAAGAATTGGGCATCGTGTGTTCCAAGCCTTGAACTTTATAGTGTTTGGCCTAGTAGTTATATTTTTAGGATATATCTAAGGAAATAAATACTCATTAAATCTCACATCTCATCATAATTACCATGATAGATGCCATGTTATTTTAATAACTTGTAAAGAAGATATTAATTCAGATACAAGCAAGTTGGTTATTTAATTTTCAAAGGTATATACACTAGAATATTCTGCAGTCACTTATTGTAAGAGAAATGAATGACATGAAACCCTTATACAGTAATAAAAAGTATGTTATAAATCAGAATGCAAACTGTAATCTCAGTTTCATTATGCATATTTAATATACATTGTATATGTGTAAGCCTGATGGAAAGTTTACCAAATTGTTAACTGTATGTTTTTCAATGATTGTATTCGAGGTAATTTTATATTAAGGATATTTTGGTACATTGTAAATATACTACATACAGTGAATATGTTTTTCTTAATCAGATACAAGTTTAATTCAAAAGGCTTGAGGAAGAAAATTCTCAAGAGTTCTGAAAAAGTGCTTGTGACTTCAAGTTATATCTTTCGGAAGATTATGCATTTGGCTTAGAAAGGAACAGGGAAATGAAAAAGAGAAGGGAGAAATCAGGAATGTTATCATTCTTACAGAGAAAGACACTTCCCCTACACCCTTTTAAATAAATAAATAAACTCTTTAGTCTGTTTAAATAAATAGTTCAAATTTTGGTCATTTTTTTCTGGTGTTAGTAGCCCAGTGCCTTTATCTCTGGTTGGAGGAATTATATCTCTTTCATGCCTCTCAAGCAAGGCCTTTCCAGGAATTAGCTCTGCTTCAGTGAGAATTACAGAAAGGGGAAAACAAAACTTACTTTAATGTAGTTGAAATTGAGAGTTATGGTTTCCATTTTGTTGTATCTAGTAGTAAAACCTGAAACTTTTGAAAATAGTTTGTTTTTTAAAACAGGAAATTAGTAAAAGGGAATCAATTTCTCTATTTCCCAAAATACTGTTTTATAAATTAAGGAGTGTATTGAACTGATCATGTTTTATAAGTAGGTAGATTCATGTATTTGGTAAAAAACATAGCTGGTGCTGATATTAGATATATTTTAAAAACTTCATGTATTATATGTTTGTTTCCATTAACATCTGGGTAATACAGTGCTTGCCTATAACTAGTGCTGTGTATTAAACTAAACTGATAACAGAAAATTTGTGTTTAGATCTAAATATAGTTTTAAACGAATAGGAGTTTATAAATGTCTAATTGTGAGACTAAAAGGAATTTGAGGCTTTATGCTGTAAGTTGGATACAAATGTGTTTTTGTAAATGTGAAGGATAGAATCATACTTGTAGTTTTATTTGAATTTATTTTTACTAAAGATTATTTTCTCTATCAAGTTTTCTCCAACAGTTGAACATATTATATTTTAAACTAGTCAAGTATGTTGAAAGTTTTCTTCCTACTAGGTATGGTATTACCTCGGAATGACTTTATTTTGTTATTATCTGAGAGTTTTCATTATGTATAAATTAACCAGACGACTTAAAATTTATGGTTGTAGAAGCTTCATTTGCAGTTTGAGTTCTATTTTATTTTACTTAATAGAAATTAGTTTTGATCACATCCTAGATATATGACTACTGTCTTTGGTTTTCTACAAAGTATCATTGCTACAATAAATTAGTTTGAGTATCAATCTGATGATTAAAATAATTTCAGTTTATCTGGAGGATCTCTGCCTAATGTTTGCATTCTTACTATAACCCATGGTAGATCCTTCTTATGTAAATGTTAGTGCTTGACAGTCATCTTTGTGCTTTTTCTCTATACTTTTCCAGAAGTTAAAAATTCTTCGCATTTCTCACTAGGTTTTTACTTATATATTAAACTTTAAAAATTCTTTGAATGGTAAAAATCTCAAATGCACAAGGTAGAATAACTGTGGCTATTCATGCATTCGTCGCCTACCATAACAATGACTGCTGTAACATCAGCTTCAGCAAGGCTGCCGGCCGAATGAGCAGGAAGAAAAGTATGTCAGTCTGTGGACAGTTGCATGTGTTTCACTGAATAGTCAGGCATAGAAGCAGGAGTCCAGTTGACTCATTTAAAGTAAGTCTTCAGATAGAATAATAGGATGATAAAGTTTTGGAATTAAAAAAGATTTTTTTAGTTGTTTTTCTTTTTTAGGAAGTCATCAGACATGAGGTACTCTTGTTAAGACCAGCATTTGTAGTTATTAATTCATGTAAAAGAAAACTTTCTTGTGGATGCTGAAAATAGTTGATAGCTTCTTCACACCATAATCTTTTTTTCTAGCAAGAATACATTTCAAGTGACAACACATTGATGCTATTTGCTCTGCGTAATACACATTTCGAAGGTTTATGTTTTCTGTAGTAATATCGAGGGCTTTTATTTTCTATAATATTTTTTTCCTTTGGGAAATTATTGTGGTTCATAAGTATCAGGAGGCATGATCAAAAATATGCTGAATATTTTCATTTAAAACTTTTTATTACAATAAAAGACATACTACCCTTAGTTTCTTTCAGAATATTCTCTCTTACTTCAAGCACACATATCTCACTTTTCCTGCCAACTTCTGAAACAATTCTGGAAGTGTTTCCTCTGAGTTGTCATGTCTGCCTTGGTATTTTGAACCATTTCAAAAAGTTTACCTTTGAATTTGAGAATAGTCACAAGTTGTATGGTGCCAGGTCCAGTGAATAAGGTGGACAAGAACATTTCATAGTATTTTTTTATATGACAGAAATTACCGTATACTAAAATCAGTGTTTGATACAGAACATGGTCGTGATACAGGGTGAAACTGTCCATTTTTTGGACTGTTTTCTATGTTTACCATTTCTTAAATGCCCTAATAAGCTCTTGTAGCATTCCAGAGTTCACCTATAGTATTCTTAGGTACAATCGCAGCTTATACAATTTAATCAAGGCTAAAAAACACGATTAACTCCACCTTAATGTTGGCTCTTGAATGATGTGCTCTTTTCATATGAAGAGAATGAGTGATTTCCAGTGAGAACAGTGAACTTTAGTGTCAGAATCATAACTGCAAACCCAAGTTTCATCTCCTATTACATTTTTAAAAAAGTTTGAAAGGCAAAGTGGCACAATCAAGCAACTCTGATAACCTTGGGAAACTGTTGCTTTTATGTGTGAAACAAATTTTGCATTCATTTGCCTCATGTTAAAGGCTTGTTAAAATGCTTTGAGGTGGACCCTGTTTGAGACTTTCACACACTGGTAGTAAGACTTGATGTGTTGCATCTTGTGTTGAAGATTCCTGCCTTTCTGTTGGGTGGAACTAATCAGCAGCATTCACCTTATGTTCTGATCACATCTCAAATTTGGGAACATACGACACCTTCAAAAACATAAATTAGTTGGAAGAAAGAAAGCAAATCATTTTTAGAAATGTGTTAAAAATACCCATTGTATTTTGTACTGTGGATTGGTCAGTTGAAAGAAATTATAGTTACAAAAAACTAATGATATTTGGATTTTAAATTCTTTTATATAAAAGCTTAGATGAAAATGAAACTATGAACTTGAAAATGTTACTGTGAGGATATGGAATAATTGGGGCATTGCTTTTCAAAGTGCCAGCAGGCTAGGTAGTTGTTCAGACCATTCAACATAGGTGGGGGGTCCAGATGGCTTTCATGTGACTTCTGTTATCATCATTCAGTCTACTCTGCTGATACTGTACTGGATACTTCCTCACCCAGCAGTGAGTTGCTGTTCTTCAAGCATTGAATTTGGAAGAGACCCCAGGCTTTTTTAATCACTTACCAGTCTGATTATTTAAATATAGGGATGCCCCAAAATCAAGGAAATATAAAAATGACAAATGTATCAAATTTATTCAATAATTTTTTCTGGGTATGATATATTTTAAAATATTCAATACACAGTGCAACATTATGATCTGGACAGTAAGTGTGTAATCTCTTTGTGAGTTCTTTTTGCATTATTGTTTTTCTTTAAACAATAAACTTTACACTGTTGTGTTGTCCTTTCCACTGGTTTTTTTTTTTTTTTTTTTTTTTGTGGGTTGTGTAATTTCAGTAAAATGTCTATGTACCAGGAAGGGCGAGAGGGGGAGAAAGGAAGGGAAAAGAAATAAAAGAAAAATGGAAACAGCTTTGTAAATAAGGAGAGGAAGAGCAATTGAAGGGATGAGAAGAGAGTGGGGATAAAAAAAGAATCAAGTTATATCATGTACAGGTATGGATTCCTTACAATGAATATGATCATTATAGTACCTAAAAGGTACCAATAAAATTAATTTTAAAAATCCACTAAAGTAATGATGAAGATACTGCTGATGGACATCCTGGTTGACATTTTGCTGTCCTGTATTTTTCAATTATTTTGTCTGTTAGACCTACTCTAAATTGTAAGTGACTTTTTGAACCTCTTCATTTTAAGTAAAACAAATGAGTTCCATATTGTTTGGTCTAGAAGATGCATAGATATTTTATAGTAATATTTTTACTCAGTACTTTTTGATCAAAAAGTAATTAATAGTTTTGATTACAGTAAAAGATGATCAACTCTGTCAACATCACCCATAGAATTATTTTAATCATTGACCACCGTTGGAATTGTTTTAGTTTCTTCTTTCAAGTTCTATCATTTCTTTAATCATGAATAGTGACAATAATGAGACATCTCTTTTGTCTTTCCATTTCATGACATGGACTTTTCCTCTCTGATATGCTAACATTTTTGTCTTTTCAGGTTTTTCTTTTGCAGATCTTTTAGCACTTCCTTCCTATTCAGTGTCCCAAGCATGTCTGTTTTGTATTGTAGTGTTTTTCTTTTCTTTTCTTTTTTTTTTGTACTGAGAATCGAACTCAGGAACTTGCATGTACAAGGCAGGTGCTTATGCCACTGAGCTATATCCTCAGCCATTTTGTATTATAAAAGAATATCACTGTGTTTTGGAAAAGTATAAAAAATACACCTAATGTACTTATAATAGTTTTTATAGATTGTAGCACAAAATTACAGGCTATTTTTCACACATAAAACAGGCACAGATTAGTAAAGACAATAGCTAGAACTTACTAAAATTCACTGGAAACTACCATCAATGTCAAATAAAAAAGTATGCAAAAATAGTTGGTGTAATTAGAAAGATAGATGTAAAAGTGTGTCTCACACAAATGACACCTGCCTAAGTGATGCTCTGGAGAGTCAGTATGTAGAGAAATGCACTGCCTGCGTGACAGAGTTAAGTGTTAAATTATAATCTTCAAATTTCTTTCTTTTCTTTTTTTCTTGCTTTTTTTTTTTTTTTTTGAGACATGATGTCACTCTGTAGTTCAGACTGACCTTGTGCTCACTGTGTAGCCTACGCAGGCCTCAAACTTACAGAAATTCTCCTGCCTCAGCCTCCTGAATGCGGGGATTACAGGCATCCGCCACAGTGCCCAATTTAATGGTTCTCATTTCTGATGGATGGAGCAGATTGTGAGTAAAGTTCCTGGCCAGTCTTGTGTTGCTGTGATAATCAGACAGTACACATGGTTGCTAGTCCTTGTCCTCTCCTCCCTCCTCTTCCGTGGCCACTTACCATAGAAGACCTACTCTGCTCCCTGCTTGGAAGACTGTGTTTGTTTCTGTCCTATCTAGTTGTTTTAAGTCAACCTTGTGATCCAGTTGAGCAAACACTTATGAACTGAATAGAGATTACTTATAACTTCAAGTTTAGGTTCCCCATCAGTGACTAGTCAAGGAGCTTATCCAGCCAGTGGGTGTCTTTACATATCAAAACTCAGAAGCACTTGCCAACTGGACATGGACAAGATTCTGTTGCTGTGCCTATTTGAAAATACATCTAAAACAAATTTAAGTAAGAATGTATTGGGGCCTTTTACAAAATAGTATGATGTTGAGAGCCAGGATACCTTAAAAACAGAGGTTCTGAAATGTAGCTCTGTTGTGAATGTGTTTGCATTTTCACATACATCAAACAGTAAATGTTCCAGGAAGAACACATCCAAGTGCCCATATGAATGGAATGAACACAAAGGATAAAATCAAATGGAAAAGCCAGTGTTAAAGTATCAGATGAGCTATTAAGGCCAGTATGATAGAGAAATGCCATTCTGAATGGACAATATTGAGAATATGCTTTGCAACAAGTATGGAGGGCTAATTTCTAATATTAAAATTTCTATCTATATGAAACTCTGTTTTATGTTGCATTTACCTGCCAATTTTAATAGTCTTTGGTTTTTCATAGATTATACTAAAGCAAAAGCAGTTCATGCAGTTACATTATTTTCAAATTGATAATATCAGGATGGTATTATTGTATGGAGATTTTAGATTTCATAAGGAAATTTTAAACAACTGTTTTTCACATATCATTTATGTGACCATTCTAAAGTGTGATTCTGAAAAAAAGCCCTAGTATTAATCTAAAAGCTTCACAAATCTCTAAATTTCATCATTTACCTACTATATCACCAAGATCATTAAAATATTTGTGGTCTAACCCTTACATTTTAGCTTCCTTCTCTATTAAGTGAAATTTTTTTTAGTGGAAATCACTATCCCTATCCCAAGTTTGAAATAACAAACTTGTTTTGAATTAGTAAGATATAGCCTTACATACAAAACAAGCCTTGCTTTCTTGGAGTTGCAGTTTTCTTAATGTTACCTACAGAAATGTTTAATTTCATCGTATTCACGAAATAGAAGTGGTCTCATGTGGATGAGAAAGTCCTAGTTTTAGGAACCTCTCTTCCCGTTAGACTCTTCTGAGCTTCACACTGAAAGTCCATTTAAGGTTAGAGATGAAAGGAACAGGGCCACAGCACCCATTTCTCTGGAAGCTGCCCAGGCATTTGAAGAACAAAACTTTCCTTGCAAGGAGAATCTGAATCTCTGGTCAAGGAATTACGAGGGTCTACGTTAGCATGGACCGCTTCTATATAGTATTTTGTTTCAATGTTCTTTAAATGAAATAAAATTTGTACATAGTATATGAAATAACATAGATATTCTGAGACAGTTCTGGCAAAATTGTTCTAAGAGTTATTAGAAAAGACTGTCTTGGCTGTGATTAAAAGATACAGAGCAACTAGTTGTGGTGGTGCATGCCTGTAATCCTAGCACTCTGGGAAGCTGAGGCAGAAGAATCTCAAATTTGAGCCCTACCTGATCAGCTCAATGGTTTAGGAAGACCCTGTGTCAAAATAAAAAATAAAAATAGGGCTAGAGATGTAGCTCCATGCGAAGGCCCTGGTTTGAATCCTTACAACAGGAGGAAAAAATATAGAGCAAATTGCGATCTATTTTGATGTTCTATCATTACATTAAAAAAAAAAATGTAAGCCAGACTTTGACACTTGAAAGGTTTTGAAAAGGTTTGAAAACTGTGGCTTACAGGCTTTCTGTCCCTCCCCATCGTGTTCACTATCAGCATGAATATGCTGGGCTGCAGGAGATAAAGTAAACTTGGTAGGCCACTTGTGATTGCAGCTGCCAAATGTCCCCATTCTGAGACCAAAAAAAAAAAAAAAATGATATGGTTATTTTACAGGAAATACTGTACAGGACTGTGGTTTATGCAAAGGAAATGCCCACAAAGAAACTAAAATAGTCTTAGTACTTACTGAGGTTCTTTACGCTTGAAATAGAATTGAGTTGATATAAACAAATCTTACTTTTAGGTTTTATGTTAAGTATTAACTCTAATATACTTTAATAATGGAGCATGGCAGTGACTTAGTATTTTTACATGGCTTGCTGACAGCATGCAATTAGGAGAGGACACTACATAAACACTGTATAAATAATAGGAACAGATGGTTGAGGGACAATTGTTTGACTTTAGTCCTGTCAAACAATGAGTCAACCTAGATTTAAAACACAATAGTGCTGTAGTAAGCAGCACTATCATTCCCTTTCATTTGCTGAGAGATGAGCTCTAGACTCCTAATTGTCCTTTTGCAATTCTTTCCACAAATCATTTAATCTATTTTACTGATATTTTTCTGTGTGGTTGGATCCGTGGCAAATGGACCAATTTGTATGGCTAGACAGCAGAGCAGATGGTCTGCATGCTGCCGTGCAGCACCCATAGCTTATAATGTAAGAAGCTGCTTGTTTGAAGTCTTTACATTTGTACACCTGTGTAAAATAAGGCTGAAAAGAGCTTTGGGAATGATGTAGCCCAGACCTCTCATCTTGCAGGTGTATCAGACAGGAGAACTTAGTTTTAAAGATTAATTTCCAGGGTAGGTAGAATGGTGGCCTCCCAGAAATGTCCATGTCCAAATTCTAGGAAATTGTGAATGTTACCTTACATGGTGAAAGGAACTTTGCAAATCTGATCAAGTTAAGAACCTTGAGCTGGGGAGATTATTTTTATATTTGTTTCATGTATGTCTAGTATAATCATATGGTTCCTTAAACAAAGAGAAACTTTCCCACCTGAGTTAGAGAGCAAGAGAGAGAGAGAGAGAGAGAGAGAGAGAGAGAGAGAGAGAGAGAAAGAGAGAGAGTGTACAGAAGCAATCCAGCACATTTCTGGCTTCAGAGCTAGAGGAGGAGCCATAAGCTAACAATAATGGGCAGTCTCTGGAAAAGGTGAGGAACAGGATTCTCTGCTAGAGACGTTTGCACTTAGCCTTTTGAGACCCAGGTTGAGTGTCTGACTGAGAGATGTAAGTTAATATGTATGGGCTACTTTAAGCCACGTTTGTGGTAGTTTTTCAAAGCCATCCTAGAAATGAACTCACCAAGTTAGGGGTTAAACTTTCACAGGCAGCTAAGTCATGTAGAAATATAGGCAGTGAGACTGGGCTGGGCCCTTGAGGGAGTCAGTGCAGAAGATGAGAACACATCAGCTGTGGCTGGAGGCACATCTGTTGAGAGCCAGGCCTCAAGATGGAGAACAGTACCTGGGCCCACATGCCTCGCCCAGGAATAAGCAATAGATTGGGGAGTGTGTTGCTCTGTGGAGGTCGGAACTCCCTAGTTGTCTCTTCTTAAGAAGATTCTTGTTCTCTTCTGCTGCAATTGCTGTGTGACCTACTTCCCCACTGGGTCAATATTACCTAAGTGATTAAACCTGTTATCTCATTGGTTGATCATAGTTTTGTCTCTCCTTGTATGTACCTTGTGATTTTGCCTGGTAATACTTCCTCTATAAAGTGTAGTCCATAGCAATGTGTTTTTTGGGTTCCCTCCTGTCTTGCAGGATTTGTATCTTTTCTTAATAAATATTTCCTACTCTTAACCTCCATTGTTCCTTAAAATTTATTCTTAAGTTTTGGGGAACATAAACTGAGCATATCTAATATCTAGCAAGTAGAGAGTTATATTTATTTCCCATATATCAAAACCAATTTTGAAACTCAGACCTATACCTTACCTACATCTACAATAGCCCTTTATATCACTGAACCACATGCTTCTAAAGGCACAAACTACTTTGCACTCCTTTCTTAAGATTTAACCCTGGAGTAGGCAACAGGGAGTCACTTAGGGGAGTGTTTGCCGATTGATGCCACTGATATCTAAACATCAGGCAGATATTTTAGAGAAACTGAGATAGAATGAATGCAGCATTGCTTAATTCTACAGGTTGTCACCATACTTTTTGGGTTCTGGGTTGTCTAGAGTGCTACCTGGGATGCCTTAGCAGTCTTGGGGTATGTCTAATCCAGTTGTTATCTTACTTTTGTGTCCTTATATCAGGACCCTATGAATAATTCAGAAACCCCCTATTAGTGTAGAACAGGTATTGGTTATGAATGATTGTGAAATATGTTAACTCAAATACTAAATCAAAAGAAAACATTTATTAAAATTTTTAAATATTTTAAATTGATACATAAGTGCACATATTTATTGGATACAATGTTTTGAGATATATATTATAAATATGTTTCATATATATACACACATAATTTTTTATGTATATGAAATAACCTCCCTCACCTTTGATCATGGGCAGACAGATAAGACCAAGGATCAGGAGAGTGCAATGCACAAGAGACTGAATCTGGCAAAAACAGTGGCCAGCCTAACAGACCAACACACCACAGAGTGGTTAGAATAAGCAGTTTAGCTCCTAGCATGCAGTTCCTTTCCTGCTTCTAGCACATTTGCCTTCTGCCTTCCTCATTGCTTTGAATGTTCTGGGAGCACAATCTCTGTATCTCATGTATGTAATTTAATTGGGGTGAATTCTAGGACAGGATTGCCTGTTGAAAGCTCCTGATGATGATCAGCACCCTGTCAAGCATTCCTGTCAATCTTATCTAGAGACCCAATGAGACACACCAAAGGTGGGGTTTACTACTTTTATAAGTCTAAAAACCTGTTTTGTCTCTTAGGCTTTATATTTTCTGTTGTCTTGATACCACTTTTCTGTTTGAGCCACATTCTTGTCAGATCTGTCCCAAGTACACCTTCCCATTATCTTCAGTAAATGTAGATGCTTTTTCTTTTGCTATTGGATGTATACTTGCAGATTTTTGCTTGCCCTATGCAAGGACTTGGAATCTGTTGGGTCTACCTCATGTTATCAAAATAATACCTTTAACCCTTGGGGATTAGTATGGAGATTTCTAAAAAAACTAAAAGTAGAAATTGCATTTGACCTAACTATTCCCCTTTGAGGATTCTTACAAAATAATTTTCCTTTTGAATTTGACTCTGACATCACATGGTGCCCTTTAAAAAAATTATTCCTTGACAGAAATGATAACAGTATTATATATAAAATCAATGGTAAAAAAATACAAGATTAATTAAGGGCAAGGTTATAACTCCTCAGAAAATGTAATCCAGACACTTCCTGTCATGTTTCATGCCATCTACCAATTCTCATTTACTGTAATAGCTTTTTGGAACACTGGTGAAAAGCATTCTATAGAGAAGTCCTTTATTTAGAAAAAAGAATTCTTTAATCATGTCTAATTTGCGTGGCTGAGGCAGTGCCAATTTACTTCCACTCCACTGCAGTGTTCTTTCTCTATATCAGTAAATTCTCTGGTCAGTGTTTCTTGCATGTGACTCTGCAGCTGCTTATGAAACACTTAACTGAACCACATCACGTTCACATTTGCTCATTGGGTCTAGGTTGAAAAGTGAGATCCTGATCACTGTGATTGTAGTTTAAAATGTGAAGTACGGGACCTCTAAGCTTGTCGGTAAGCTGGTTGCTTTTTTTTTTTTTTAAACTCATACCTGGGTAGTGAAAGTAGAGGCCAGAGTTAATGTCAAATACTATTTTATTTCTATTCTCCTGAGTTGTGTGTAAGTGGTTAAGTGGTGCTTCCATTATATTTGTCCAGGTTTTTTTTAACCGATAGTTGTATCTGCTTAGAGAAGTCATGATTAGTATCATAAATGATTCAAGGTAGCAAAAAGAAGATGAAGCTAAAAATGTATTTAAATTAAAGTGTTTGGTTGAGGACAAGAAATATCCCTTCTCAGAAATGCTTGGGACCAGACGTGTTTCAGATTTAGGATTTTTGTATATATATATATATATATATATATATATATATATATATATATATAATAAGATATCTTAGCAGAAGAAGCTGAGTCTAAACACAAAATTATGTTTCATATTTTTTGTACACATAACCTGAAGATAATTTTGTTCAGTATTTTTGGTGTGCTTACATTTTGACTTTGGTTCTTCACAAAGGGGTCAGTTGTGGAGTTTTCTACTTGTCTGTGCTTACAAAGTTTCAAGTTTGGGAGCATTTTAGATTTTGAATTTTTGACTTACAAGAAACTAGCATACGTAAGTTGTTAATACTTTTTATTAATGTTTTCATAAGAATCTACAATTCTTATGAAAAATGGTAAATAGAAGGATTTTCTCTTTTTTGATATGTAAATAAAAACTTGGTTATATTTACTACTTAGATATTAAAGAATTTTCTACCTTTGAAAATATAAAATCAGGCTGACATAATGCCCTTTATTTTCCATTGGTTTACTTTTTTATAATAATGTTGGTTTCAATCCTATAAGAAAATCAATTTGCTTAATGCAGAAACAATTTCAAACACTTTACCTTGTAGCTTCTGGACCACACTTTCTGTGAGAGTACGGTCCTTAGGCTGTAATGATTGGTTGACCTGTCTGTTGAGTGTCATAAAGCTTAAGTGGCAGAATAGCTTTTGGCTTTTCACTAGGATTGGAAGAATATTTGTCCTAAAAAAGCACATTTCATCAATCAGCAAACCGCTTGTCAAGATTTAACACACTAGAACAGTAATAAAAATATGACCTTATATTTGCACTGCAGTTTTCATTATTTTTGAACCCTACACTTACATTATTGCATTGTGCTCCACTGTGGCCTATAATATAGAAGACTCAGATTCTTACTATCTCTGTTTGGAAATAGGACTCAGAAGAACTGATGACTCTCTAAGGGCTAATAAGCAGTGGTGAAGAAAAACTAAAATTCAATCTTAAAAATGTATTTTACAATGTAAGGTTGAAAACACATTTTATATCAGTGAACCCCCTTATGTTAATCTTATTAACCTGAAGACAATAACAAGATAAACTGTAACTACTGGAGACCTTGTTATTATTGATGCCACATTTCTTTAGGAGGACACATATTCACTTAATGTTGCTGGAAGGGACAGTGTATTATAGAAAGGCGTCTTGCCTTCCAGCTTGCCTGTCCTAACCTTGTTGTATATAAATGAACGTGAATTTACAGCATGGTAAGGCAGTATTTGTGAAGCATCTTGATAATGGCAGCGATTCCCTAAGTCCAGAAAGGAATGTTAGCTTTGATTGAGCGGGATAAGCAGGCAAAGGGTGAGGCAGGAGGTGACATTTAGACTGAGCTTTAGGCAGGGATTTTGTAAGATCCTATTTTATTTGATAGAAAAAGAAGGATTCTTTGGGCAAAAACATTAATACAGGAAAGGTCAAATTGTTTGTAAGTGGTAGACCAGTTTGACAGGATGAAATTTCTGTAGGTGAATAGTTACAGTAATCATTTTTCACATGATCATGAGAAAGTGCTAGACTTTCCTATGAAAGATTCTGCCTAAAATCCCTTGCTCTTCAATTTATTAAGAAAGAATAGACTGGAGCAGTTTTTCCCCAGAAGGCTACTATCTTTGAAATTTATTATAATAGTTTACATAGACTAATTATACAGATTCACATTTTCTTTTTATTTTCATTTTCCCTAATTTTATTGAACAATCAGCAGGGAGGTATAAGGAGATGTTGCACAGACCACTACAGGTAATAATTAGATATGATGTGTTATGCTGCCACCTTATTCTGACTTGTCGGCACATGGCAGCCCTGATAGCTATGCAGATGATCTCGGTCAAGGGCCAGCTGACTTTTTATATAAGAGGGAAGATAAGAAATAGGCTTTTTAGGCCATATGGTTTCTCTTGAAACTACTTAAATTTTAAAAGTAGTCTTCTCTGTCTTTTGGTTAATACTGCATTCACATTATGTTACTTCTAATAATTTTTATGATTTTGTCTATGACGATGGTGGCAAACCTATGGCATGCAAGTCAGGTCACCCCAGTGTTGCCCCCAGTAGGAAAGCATCAGATAACAGAGCATGTAAGGGCAGCATTAGCGTTTGTGGTAAATATGTGGATTTTGGGGTGCAATTTGGGTGTCTAAAAGGTTCACCATCACTGGTCTAGTAAGTAAGCCATTGTGACTTACCATTTAGTTATTACTAGTTATTGTATGGAATACATAGGTTTATTGCTAAGACAGAAAATACTTCACCCTTTTAAATTCATTGTATTTTTAAAATTAAGGCTTAGTGAATTGAAAATTTTGCATAGATAAAGTATACTGTTCTATAAGTACACATACAGATAGTATACATGTTTAAGTATGTTTAATTAAGGAACTCTGAGCTGTACATGGTTGTGAAGGCCTTTAATTCCAGCACTGTGGGAGGCTGAGGCAGGAGGATTAAAGGTTGAAGCCAATCCTGGGCAATTTTGTGATTTAGTGAGACCTTGTCATGAAATAAAACTGTGAATGCCCTGGATTCAATCTCCAGACTCTGTCTCTCCTTTCAACACTCTCTGTCTCTCTGTCTGTCTCTGTCTCTGTCTCTCTCTCACACACACACCTGTAGGTTATTTTGTTTGGAATTATACTTACTTCCGGAGAAGACTGACCGTGTTCATCTCTGGAGCTTAGCAGTAAAACCTTGTGCATTGGTACTGAAAATTTCCATGGTATTATCCATTTGAACTCCTGTATAGATTTATTTCTATCAATGTATATATTTATTAATAGTTGCTTGTTAAAAATTGTTTTTCACTCTCTTCCTCTTTGGTTGTCATGTGATTTTTATTTCTCTTTGAAATAAATCTCTTGAAATACTTATTAATTTCTTTTACTCTTTACTGTTCCAGTCAGGCGTCTGTTCCCATCACTGCATTATAATTACTTTTATCAGCCTTACCAGGGACCTTCATGTTCCTTAACCCAGGACACGTCTCTGATCAGCCTCTTGCAAACATTCACACAGTCTCCTCTCTGCTTCTTAAAACCATCTTATCTGCTTTCTTGAAGCAACATTGTATTAGTCTGCTTGGGATGTTATAAAATATACCACAGCAGCAGTGGTTTACACGCTGGAATTTATTTTCTCCTAGTTCTAGAGGCTAGATCTCCATAACCGAAGAGTAACAAAGTTGCTTTCTAGTGAAAGCTCTTTTCCTGGCTTGTACAGCTGTCTTTTCACTGCGTCCTCATGTGGCCTCTCCCTCAGTGAGTGGACATGAAAAAGGGAAAGAGAACTCATTGGCTTTCCTTCTTACAAGGGCACGAATGCTGTTGGATCCGGGCCTTAACCTTCGTCCTCATTTAACCTTAATTACCTCCCTTAGAGACTGTATCTCCAGTACAGCAAGGTGAACGTTAAGCGTCCACGCATGAATTTGCTAGGGGAGAAGCAAATCTCCAGTTCGTGATGGACATCTCCTGCCTGTCCTACTACCTCACTAGCTGTTCTTCTGTCATTTTTCTTGACTTGATTCCCATCACTTTATCTCTAAAATCTGGAATTTTTGGACTCTATTTTAATTCCTGTTATTTTTCATGGTAAATAGCTGTATGAGTAGTCTCACTTCCACAGAGTTGCTTACTACTTACACAGATACAAATGTGCTATTTGCTATGTGAAGTTTCTTCCAGATTTTAAGCTGAAGACTAGGCCTCTCTCTATGCTCCTAACTCACATCCAGTGTATATTTCCCATGACTTCAAATTAGTTGCATCCAAAATGAAACCCTTAATTTCAAATTCCTTTTTGTCAATTAGAAAAAAGTTATCACATGTTTGTGATACATAATAAATACATTCATTATGGGGAGTTGGGTCACATACATATCACATTTGTTCCCTATAGATATTTCTTCCCTATTCTTCATTTTAGAAAATGAGTCCATTATCTTTAGCTTCTAAAATCATAAACCTGAAGATTATTCCTGATACTTCAATGTCTTATTTAAGGAAGCCTTGGATTCACTGTGAATTTGTCTAGCCTTCCATTCTCCTTTGTACTTCCAGGACTCTCTCATCAGTCAAGTCTCAGGAAGAGCATCACCTGTCTTGACCATCTGGTCCAGTGTCGGTGAACCTTTTCGAGCCTTCAGTGATAACAAACAGCCCGCTGCTGCACGTGTGCCAAAGGTTCACCAGCACTGGTCTAGACTGTCTGAATCTTCACTCATGCAGTACTCCACCAGTCAGTAGTGTCTCATCATCTAGAATTTTGTTTTATTGATACTTATTCTTTTTTGTTCCTCTCTTGGAAATGTAACGTTAGCAAGAACAAAGAAAGAGCTTGTTTAGCTCACTCTCTTCACTGTGTCTCCACCATCTAGAATAGTGACTGGGATACAGAGTAGGTGTTCAAGGAATGCTTATTGTAGGATGAATGAGTCTCTTTCGGTATACATTAGTCCATGCCAGCATTGTCCTTTGCTCATACTGTTACAGTAGCCCTTTACCAGTTTTCCATCTCTGGCTTTTGCCTTCCTCCAAATCATTCCCATTGAGCAGCAGAGTGGTCCTGTAACAGTGCACCTCATACAGGGCTTCCTGGCTAGAACCTCTTCCTTGGCTCTCAGTGAATGACCTGGCCCTTGGACACCCTCCCTTCCCCGTGCTGTCCCTGTCATCCTTTCTTCCATGGACACAAAGGCTGTCAGCCATCTCCCAGAGCATACCCAACACTCTCTCCCTTCTGGATCTTTTCACCTGCTGATCCGCTTTCCAGAACAACTCTTCCTCTTCACATGGCTGCCCTTTCTCCTCAAAGCTTCATGTTCATGTGAAGTTACAGTTTAAATAACCTCTATCTAAGGTGGATCTCCCCCTCCCCATTGGCCCAGCACCCAGAAGAATTCCTTCAAAGAGCTAAAAATGTATTTTATACCTTGTTTATATCTATCTTTCCTGTGTTGTCTTCACGTGAAAGGTCATTGTTTTATTCTTGTTTATTAATAAAGTCTGAAAATACTTTGTCTTGAGATCTTTGTTTCCTAAGGCTGCAACAATGGAAATGATTATTCTAGGAAATTTAAATGCCGAGGTTAGTAATACTTCTCTAAAAATCTTCATCCATAGTCAGTACACAGGAGAAGCTAACTTCTTTTTGCTGGGTTTCTCCAAAGACAGTCTGGTGAGTCAGAGAGGCGCCTCCCAGCACATGACTTGCCTTCACAAGGCAGTGAATTAATACTTCACTCCCTATGTATGCCCTTAACTTACCTAAGTCACTAAAAATTTGTATTTTTCTCTTCCTGTTGTATAAATTTGAAGAAAAGCTTATTCCTTACTGTAAATGAAGAAAGAGGCCAGACTATTGCTTCTTTTTTTAAGGAGATTGGATTGGAAAGACTTAAAAATGGCTTATGGGAGAAATTAAGGTCAGTTATTTTGGTCTGGTAGCCCCAGAGTTTCAAAAGGGAAAAGGTATTTCTTGCTGTAACTGATGTCACAGAGTTAAAACTGCCTTCAACACACTTCCATGTTGAGAAAGCGGTTTGGAGGAAGTACTTGGGCAGTGTGTGTTTTTCAGAAGCACAGAAAAACTGTACGACAAATTCCCCCACCCTCATTTTCCACTTACAGTGATATATTTCCATTCTAAGAAGTATGATTCTGAGGCATCAGTATTCTCAGCACCAAGGTTTGCGATATCTTAATATTTTGTCATCTTTGTTTCATGTCAGTTTTATTTTCTTTTTCACAAGGACTAATGCATCACATATATCACATACATTCATTTGCTAGTGTATGAAATTTTTGCCCATAATTAATATTTTTTTTCTCTCTTTCCCTGGGGTTGGCTCGGTGTAAGTGTGTGTGTTCCGTTTGTCTGATAACAAGGAGAGAAGCAGGTTTTTTTTTTTTTGGTAAAAAGTTGGTAGTAAAATATTTTGAAGGAGAAAAAGTTAAGTTGTTAAAAACAGAATGTTCTGTTTCTTTGAATCTCTTGCTGTTTTAGCTGGAGAAAAGAACAGAAAAGATTATAGCCTCTGGTCTGTTTTTCCAAGTGAGTTAAAACCAGATTATTAATATTTAAGATAAACAGAAAACCTACACTGTAATAATTACTTTCAGCAGTTCTTGTGTTATAAAATTTAATTGAGCAAAACTCCACATATACTGTGACTCTAAGGACAATAGTTCTAGACACTAGAGTGGAAGCCTGCAGTGCAGCCTTCCTTTTAGCATTTTTGATGATGGTGGTGTCTTAGGGTTGACATCAACAAGGAGGGAAAACTAAATAACCAGGCCGTGTGGTCAACTTTCACCTTGGTAAACCTTACACACACACACACGCACGCGCACATGTGCACACACATATATGTATATATATATTCATAAACATTCTAATGATGGTTGTGTGTTTTATAAACATGTATTATTGACATAAATGACACTTTACGTGGCTCTTTAATCCTGGTGGTATACATATTGTCATTCATATTTTAACTGTTTGAGATAATGCTAATATATAATGTATTAGTATTTATTTGTAAAGTCTGTCTTCCTTTCCTTTTCCTTTCCATTTACTTTTTTGTTTCAGAACTTGAGTCAATGTATGTTTCCAGATAGTCATACTGAAAGTGTGATCCGCATTGTATGGTAAAATCTTGTGGTGGATTGCCAATTAATTGAAGAGACTACAGTACATCAGGGAGAATGTAGCTGAGTTCCATATGGATCTTGATTGGTTGGTTATGAATATTTGGAGGCTACTGGATTAGGCAGAGGGACTAATCTCTTTTCTCCAAAGTGCTGCCTTTAGGTGCATTTGTGATGTACCAAATGGTCACTGTTTTCAGACCAGCTTCTAACACACTGCAGAGGACCCTGGGGCCTTGGTCTAGGTTGACCAGGTTGAGTGCTACATGCCATTTAGTGACAAGAGTGTTCCCTGGTGTCCTTTATGAGTTAATTGCCTCTCTGGGAATGATGCCTGGAGCTATGGGAGTGGCCCAGGGGAGCTAGTCTTTTGAAGTCTGGTTGCCAGGTGAAATTGTGAACTTGACTCCTGAGAATGAACTATAGCAACAGATTGCTTTTTTTCTTTCTTGAACTCCATTTGCTAATATGTGAGTTTTTGTCTTTCTCTTGTCTATGTACAGTATTTGGCCTTATGTAATTCTGAGAGGAGTTTTGTGCTTGTTTGTCCATGCCCTCATGCTCTGGTAGCCAATGCAAAAAATTCTCTCCTCCTGTCATCTCAGCACCGATCTGTGGAGGGCTTCCTCTCTTGTTATCTGGGGCACTGCAGAGGTCTCTTAACTGACTTGCCTAAATCTCTGTCTCCCTTTCCACCTGAGCAGTTTGAAAATTCAGCTCTGGTTCTCCCTCTGCTCTTCATGAGCTTTGGATGGTTCCAAGTGCTGTACAGGGAAAGTTTGCCCTTCTTAACACAGCCTGGATGAGTTTTAATAATGTAGCTCTAATCAGCCTATCTGGTATCAGGTCTTTTATTTTTTGCTACATGAAAATTGCCACGGCTGAGGGCTCATCACTTCCCAGTGTGCGCTGGCGTAACCTCATTCCTTAAATGAGGCCACTACCTCTGCATCACCCCCTTTCTCTGCCTTTGGAAACCCCGCAAGCTCTTTAAGCCCAACATGCGTGTTTTCTTCCCTGCAGGGCTGCCCACTGCTCTAAGATGGAGTTAATCATCACCTCTTTTGTGTCTCTCCGTAGATCTTCTTACATTTTTCTCATAATCAGCTTGTTCTTATTTGTCAGGTATATATATTTCCCATTACGTAGTAAGGTCCTTTTGAGTGAGCCACAAACATTTTCTCAGAGGGGTACCTTAGCACCTCTAGAGGTTCTTTCGTCTTTTAGAATTTGATGGTTGTGACTGGAGGAACAAGATTGTGGGGTGTGGTGTGAGCTAGTCACTTCAGTCCCTGGACATATACAGTAGTTTATTACACAAATTCAGGAGGTTCAGGCTAGTGCCAGGCTTCTGCCACCTCAGATTTTCAATAATAGGTTATTGATGGTCTTTGTGATCATGGAAGTTTCCCTTGAACCTCTATTTCAGTTTACTCATTTGGGAAATAAAGAATTTTTGAATAAATATTCTTTCAAATTTCTTCTAGTTATACAAAGATTTTACTATACTCCTACTTTTGAACATTTTGCTGCCAGCATGAAGTTCTTATGATTAAAAGCAACCAAATAAATAAGCCAAAAGAAAAGCACTAAGTGTGAACACCAATGAACACCTCTGCACCGGCCAGTTCAATATTGGAGTGAAGCTTATTAGTGACTATTGTACAGAAGTTTTCCAGAAACAGGGTAAAAAATGCGATTATACAACCAGGACACGAATGAGATTGTGTAAGACTGTAGATGGCCAGTGTTAATTAAGAAACCAACTGTTATTTAATTGAACATCACACACACACGTGTTTGATATTAGATGAAGCCTTTTGCATTTCACTTAATTTTTGAATTTCACTTAATTCTCAAAGCCAATTCGTAGAATTTGAATGGTTATCACAATTTTATATAGGAGAACCAGGCTCAGAGAAGTTAAATAACTTTCCCCAAGTCACCTAAGTGTGAAGTTTTCAAGTTACTACTCAGGTATGGTTTCATCAAATTCTGAAGCCCATGTTCTTTTCCTTAAAGAACCTCGCATTGCCTGTCTGTCAGGAAATGAAATGGATGCCTGTGTGGGCTGTGGAAAAGACCTAGAGTTTGGAGATACTGTTTCTCATTGTCTTGCACCCTAAGCAAATTTGCCCTCATCATTGACAGTGCTTGAATTTTATTCTAGCTATTCCGTCTTCCTTAAAAGAAGCACTTTACTATTGTTTCAGAAGCTAGTCTCATTAGTATCTGTACTAATTAGTTGTAATCCATAGAAACAGACATTAGCTTTTTTAAGTTCACCGGGAAGTCACTTCAGGCAGGCCGAATTACTCACAGACTCTCTGGAAGGACCCTGGAACCAGAGAGTTTGGTGTAATGCCTAAAATGACACCATTGAACTTAACTGAAAATGAGAGCTAGCACGGACACTGTCCTTGCCACTTGATAGTTGTCCTGGATTCCAGCCACTGCTCTGGAGCCTTGATTTAGATGGTGTCATTAGTTTCCATATAGTATATCCAAATGCCTTGCCGTCCCATTTCGCTGACTTCTAAGTTAAAGCCTGGGGCTCAAGTACTGATTGTCAGAACATAGATCTAAGCTGCAGTGCAGGCTGGAATGTGAGTGTTGGACGTTTCTATTTTGAGTGTGAGGTGGCCTCTTCCTCCTAATAGGGGCATTTGCTATACAGAGAAAGGTAATTCAGATGCATAATAATCAAAATAATTTTAGAAACTATAACATGTTTAAGGGGTAATTTATATTATTGGGATGGTTTTTCATCTCTCTCTCTCTCTCTCTCTCTCTCTCTCCCTCCCTCCCTCCCTCCCTCCCTCCCTCTCCCTCTCCCTCTCCCTCCCTCCCTCCCTCTCTCTCTCTCTTTTTGGGTGGGGGGAGGTACTGAAAATTGAATTCATGACCTTGTGCTTGCCAGGCAGACGCTTATGCTGCTGAGCTAAATCCCCAGCCCCTCATCTCATTTTAAGAATAAGAAAAATGAGATAGAATTTTTCTTTCATTTGGTGTAAGAACTTTGGTATTCTCTTTCATTTTTCTGGAATCACATATCACCAGGTTCTCTTGATGGTTCTACATCAGTCTCCAGTCTGCCACTTCGTCTGTTATTGGGGATACAACCCCAAACTGGGTCTTCAGGACCTTAGAGTCTTTCTCAATAATATCTCTTTCCCTCGATCTCTTCCAATACCAGTTTCTCCTTCTGGGTCCATCCCTCCAATTTTGGCCAGAATACCTTCCACAGCACTGTTTAATCGTATCTCTCCATTACTCAGAATTATTATAGTTGACGATTGATTTATGAGTCAATGACCTTTTTTTAATGATGTACCTATTTGGATTTTTTTTCTGATTTGAATTCTTTTAGTTGTTGATGAAAGAAAATATGGAGGGGTAAGTTCTTATAGAATACAGGAATATTCTTATGTTTCCAAAATCCGGAAAAAAAAAAAAAGCCCTGACAAAGTTCTTACCAGGGACCAACTGTGGCAGGTGTTTATTTTTATCCTGTTCTTAATGTTAGACCCATAATAAGTTCTTGATTGGTAGTTAATTAAATGGACAATAAACCTTGAATATAGCTTTTTGGTTAATGAATTTTTAAGATTATATTGCAAGGAAGAAACCTGATTTAACAGTTTTGAATCACTTATCATTTGGAATTTTGTGCTCTGTGTATGTTTTTCTCCATCTGAAATTTAATACAATTTAGTATCTTAAAAATTATTTTGTATATATAATCTCAACTAGAATTGTTGACAACTAATGGTGACTAGGTATGTTCATTTAACTTCCACTCTCCCTACTCTTTGGAAACCAGTGTAACAAATAATAATAAAGCACCTAGAGTTTTTTAGGTAATAAAAAAGGGACATGTGTGGCACACAGAGAAATTATCAAATTTCCTAAGATTTTTTCCCTTTTGTCCATTATAGGATCTGTTTCTTTGAGACATCTCTTCACTCTGATCTTAGCCAGCAGCATTTACAGAGTTATAATTTCATGTCTTTTGCATTTGTGCTAGGTAATTTGCTGTAAGCCAGACTTAGAGTTATATATTTCTCTCAGCTTTTATTAATGTTACTTTAATATTTTTTCTAGCTTAGTTCTTATAAAGTGAGATTATGTTTAATTTTATGTTTGCTGAAACAGGACTCATTACTACCTCGTCCCAAACTAGGTCTTTCGATGTGAGACAGAGCTTGGTTGATTTGTCTAATTGTAAAAAATGGTGCTAGCTTATGGCTTCCTGCTGCAACTTGAAAAAGCTTAAGAGAGAAACCTCAGGCTATTTTATCTGTTCCGTGAATTATTCTCGTTACATAAAGAACCATATTAGAGAAGCCAAAAAGCATTTCCCAGAGGAGCCCTAATTCATAGTATGTTTATCAGCCCTTTACGTTCTTCTCCTTGGGTTTGTCCTTTTCCATTTTTCTTTGTGGTTGTTAATAGTTTTTCTATTGATTCATAATAAGAGTTATTTAGATGTTAAAAGCATTAACTTTTTGTCTTTAATATGTTTGCTTCTCTTTATGGTTGTTGTGCTGTCTATACTTTTATTAATTCTAAACTATTGACTAGATTATGATTTCTCCCCATCTTGGATATTTTAAAAACCTTATAGTAAATTAAAAATTAGTCTAGAATTTTAGGGGACATATAGTATAGTGAAGAAGGAATTGATTGTTTTCCCCAAAACTGATCATAATTTTGTAAGCATAACTGCCAGTTTTCTTTTATTTGATACTTATGCCTAGCTGTGTATTTGTCTAGTTTGTTTTTCTGTGTGAGGCTTTCTGAAAATGTCATACTCTTTTAGAATAAACTGTCATCCTCCTTGTTCATTTTTGCAGGTCACAGGTCATTCTCAGATCATCCTGTGAAGATCTGATTGTTCCGTTGCAGAGGTCGTCTGTGAGCGGGAAGCATAGGGCCCATATTGGGGGCATCGCCTCCTGAAATGCTTTCTTCAGGATGTCTGTTTATATTCTCATCAGCTTTAGAATGGTTAAGGCTTTTGTTTCTTGATTGTGGGATGTAATGAAAACGATGAACGGACAGTTCCAATGTGCTGTCAACTTCGCCTCTTTCATCTTTGGTGTCCTAGAGGAGAATTAACCTGCTAGTTCAGAACATATTCATGAATGAGGATAGGACTTTTAAAACTTGAACTATTTATATATTCCAGAAATGAAAAGACTTGTTCAAGAACAGTATCTTCAAATCTGTTATTTCCTGGTTTCCTATCACTTCTTGACTTTAAAAAAAAAATGTTTTCTTCTATTTTTTTTCTTTTGATTTCTTTGTCCTTTCTTGGCTTGCTTGTTCAGCATGTCGCCCTGTCTTCGTTGTCCATTTCCTCCCTGTGAGTGGTTCGCTCACTTCGTGTCCGTGTCCTTTCTTTCACCATTTCCTGCTGGCTTTGCTCCTTGGTGAATGATCTCCAGACATTTGCCTCCAGAATGATGCAAAATAACATGTTGGATGTCTTCCTATAACATGTCTACCTATTTGGTGATTATATTTGGATAGAAAGATGAGATTTCTCAACTGAAGCACTGAGCGGAAAATTATTTCCTCGTTTGCTAACTGAAAAACCAAAATTATAAGAAAATATATTTAATTTGGTCATGTGATTAAATTGATTAAGGCATCACTTCCAATGAGACTTTAATATGAATTTTCATGAAATTTTGGGCAATTCCTTGTTTCATACAAATTTAAAATCATAATTTCTTAAAGAGGAAAATAGAATCTGTGAAATTGAAGGCATGACTTACCCACTTCCATGTGCAAGACCTTCATTCTCCTCTTGTTCTGGGAAGAAAACCTGCAGCTCCTGCCGCTCCTATCTGTGCATTTCTCTCCAGTCCTCCTTTCCTCTTGGTCTTCCGAGACTCCAGAGGGTTGGGAAGGCTGATGGAGCGCTGTGAGTCACCCTGTAAGGGCAGAAATGTGTGAGGGCACCCACAGCTCTACAGAGATTCATACTTGTGTCCAGAGGCTGGGTGTGGGCTTGGGGTGTGTGTCATGGTCCTGGCCTCTCCGTCAGAGCACAGAGGTCAGTAGGATTCGCGCTGTCACTGGCAAAGCTTCCACACAGATTTTAGTCCTTCTTTTCTTTTTTGTGGCAAATGTGAAACAAACAGAAGTTATTTTAGAAATTATGGACTTTATGAAGACATACACTTCTAGAAACATTTTGTAATTGGAAATACGTTGTTTTTATTACATTTCATTTTCTAGTAGCAGTGCATTATGCACTAGCCCAATTATCCTTAAGATCTTTCTAGCAATGTTTCTTTAAAAAATTCAGATCAGGAAAAAAGTTAAGTTTTCTTCGCTGTAGTGTGCAAAAGTAAAAGAATATTTTATACTTTTTTTTTGTCATCTCAGTTTAATTTTTGGGTCACTTGGGAAGTAACTGTAGCCTGAATGCAAATTTTGTGTTCTAATGTACAGCACAAAAAGGAATTTATCTGTAAAAGTCCAATAATTGGACAAGTGAGTGCCTTTAACTAGTGACTTGCTTGTTATTGTTTTGGAATGTTTAAATTTTTTTTTCCAGTTTAAGTGCATTTTGAATGTATTTTCCTGATTTCTTCCCTTAATTTATAAACTCCTTGATTTTATACATTTCAGATTTTGTAACATTTAGAATAGTGTCTTGCATATTGTAAGTGCTCATAAAATATCTTCAGTTTACCTTGCCTGAAAGTATATTGAGAACCTAGACATTTCCTGTACCATGTGAAGTGCTATGTAAGGACTAAGGAGAACTAACAAGTTGGTGCTGACACTGTAATATTCTTCTCTTTCTGGATATGTGATCTCCCTGTTGACTGTGTTAAATGTTTTATTCATTCTGTATTTTTTCCCCTTGGGAGTTAGGGACTGTTGACTTCCCAGACTCTTAAGTTGTATCTAATTATAGTGATGACTCCATCCCTAAATGTTGCTGAATTGAGAATGGATAAAGGAAACCTTGAAGAAATAGCTCAAAGAAAGGAACTATAAGGCTCTGTTTATTTTTTGATTACTAAGAATAACATGAGAATTAGTTTAAGGAGAAGAGAAGTCATAAGAGTATCTCAGAATACTACTGTAGGGTCAGAGGCACAATTTTTTAATACAGTGATCCCTTCCCTTGGGCAGGTTTCACTCAGCCTTCTGAGCATCTTTAAGAATAGCTTATATGGAGGGAGGGAAAAAACAAAAACAAAGACAAAAACAAAAAAAAACCCTTATAGTTTAGCAGAAAAATTATGAACTTTAAAAATGGCCAGAAGCTTCTAGGAACTTACCATCAGGAAATAAGCAGACAAATGGATAAATATTTAGATTTAAGAGGATTATTCTTTTCATTGTTTGTAATTGTGATATATTGGGGAAAAGCCCTATTTTTCAACAGTAGGGTCTCAAATAAATACAGTCAACCTCTTGTAGAATACTCTAGAATGTACTGTAGGTCTTTAGGGCATGTTTTAGTTTGTCTTCTTTTGGTATAACAAATTGGAGGTTGGATTATTTATAAAGAAAAGATGTTTATTTTGAGTCATTTGTTCTGAAGCCTGGAAATCATGCCATGAAGATGCCATCCCTGATGAAGACTATCTACCCCTTCACGTCGAGGCTGAGCATGGAAGGGCAAATGGGTATGTGTAACAGAGGGGAAACATGAGTGATAGCCTTGCTTTCTGACAAACCACATTTGTGTTAGCTTATCCTGTTCAGGGAGCGTGAGAGCTTATAAAGAAAAAATTAGTCCATTTAGAAAGCTTCACCCCCATGGCCTGAACACCTCACCAGCCCCACCTTCCAACTGTCACCTTGGGGACCAAATAGCATGAGTTGGGTGGGGACAAACTATACCCACACCGTAGCAGACAGCATCTCAGATTGAAGCAGATCTGGACTGTTTTGGAATTCAAGGTGTCTCAGGGTGGAGCAAGAAATCATTGATGGAAATTTGGATCATGAATATCCTTCACTGTGAGATTTGAGAGTGAAGGTCAAAAGTAACGTACAATTTCATAACCACTTTAGGTCTTATACTATAAAATTTCCTTTTTCCAGTAGTTGTGAGAAAACACAAGGCAACAAAAATATATTGAAGAAAATAATGCTTAGTGTTTTAACAGCAATTTGAGAAGGATGTGGCTGCTTTGAATTTAACTGTTGTATACAAATTTGTTGCTGTTAACCTTGTCTTTTCTGATTACTGCCCAGTGAAACAGTTTATTCTTAGTCGTAGTATATTCTTTTCATTTGTATTTATGATTACTCTGCTCAGTAAGAGTCCTTGTTCATAATCAGTTTTCAGGTATTTACATTATTTTAACCCCATATATGTCCCATATTTCTACTAAGGTAAAACTTAGGAAGTCATTTGTTAACTAAGCTTCCCAGGATATTGTAAAATATCTCCATTTTGAGGTATAATTTTAAATGTATATATTTTATAAGTATTTCTATGAGTAACCATTTGGATTCTCAATCATTACTGGTCCAGTGACTAAAAATAGATAAAATCGTTATGCTATTCCTGATAATCGAAGCATTGTATTTCTTTAAAGTTTTAAATTCCAGCATTAATTGCTTATTTGTAAATGTGAAAGTTTCTTCATAGGAGTAATGGTATTTGCACATTTTCTGTTGCTATAGCTCCTGAACCTTTATAGTGAAATACATTGCCACATTCACTACAAAGAAAAAGGAAATTTAACAGGCATCTGACATTGCTTTAAAAGAAAAATGTCATACATTATCTTTAATATTGCTTCAAGATGAAGTCAAAGATTAAAGATAGTATATGAAGTTATATTCAAATATTTCAAGGAAAAAGACACTATGGTAACTACTATTAAGTTGGGTTATGTGGTGGTGAAGCACTAGGTTGCTGAAGCAGTCATGCTTTGACCTGTATTGTTATATTGTTATGTCCTGTTTTATCTCAATCTCTGCCTTATTTTTTAAAAAATTATTTAGTTATTTCTTATGTTTGTTTTAATTAAGGAGAAAAATTAAAAAAATTAGCAGGATATATAATAGTAACTTTTTTTGATTTCCTATTAACTTGTTTTGAAGTCCTGTAATACTCCCACTATCTTGTTTTGACTGATTAGACTCTGTTCCATTCTGTATGATAGTATCAAGTTTGAGGGTATAGGCAACTACTTTGAAGGCAATAAGATTCACTAAGATGCCCATTCTGGTTTGACTATTATCTTCTTTGGAAGTCCTGTAACGTTTACAAGGTTTAGGTTTTATTGGACTTGTTCTCTACTGTTTTGTTCAACTTTATAATACCTAATGAGATAGACAATTCTTTTTAAGGAAGCAAGAGGCATTATGGTGACCACTGTTGATAACCTTGTACTCTGTTTTTACATCATGTGCTATGTCTATCCTTGGTTTTGACTGACAGCTTTGTTTTGCCATATTTGACTTTATTCTCTTCCAAAAAAAAAAAAAAAGTAATAAGAACTAAGGCGTAATAAAACCCAAAATGTGTAAATTTTGTTGTAAAAAAGAGAGGGGAAAAAGTGCTCTAAAGGATACAACTGCAGGTGTGTTTAGGGTGTTAAATAGATGACCATATTAATGTTTTTGGTTGGATCATTGAACACAACTGTTTGTAGTCTCACTGTTTGAATGTCCACTTTGTATGCTTTGATACTGTGACTTGAGCAACTATCTCTAAGATGATATTGTGTAATCTATTAAAAAAAAAAGATAGAATTGGATTGCTAGTATCATTTTGGTCTCAAGTGGTTGTAGAGTTTAGTCTGATTTAGGAGGCAGGGGCATGCCGAGGCCCCGTGGGCCTAGGCTATCATGCTGGTTGTACATGATACACACCAGGGGGCGCCCTTCTCGGGAGCTTCCTAGTACGCATGTGCCACTGTGCACAATGTTCTGAGCACAGAGGGGTCCTGGAGCATCATACCCTCCTGTCCCTGCTGGCTTATTTCTTTGGAGAGGCTGAGGTATTATGTAAAATCAAATTGTCGCTACATACCTAATCTCATGAATGTCTAAAAGCTGTGATTCAGTTTTTGAAAGGACAGGATAAATCAGATTGTCTTTTACGATAGCGATTAGTCACAGTTGAAGCAGCACAGTTAGGTTCTAAACAACAAGTGTAACTGCAGTGGAGAGAAAATGACAGTAGTGTCTTTTCACTTTTCAAATATCTGCATAGTTAAAATAAAGCGTTTGAGGAAAGATCAAGAAGAAAATAGCAGCATTTTCACTGAAAATAAAAAATCTTTCTTGGAAATGTACCTTGATTTGAAATGATTTTTGACACCTAGAAACCAAAAGTTTCGGTGGATTTAAAGCAGTTCTTTTTTGGCAACACTAGAAAGGAAAATCCACCCTGCTTCATGACATTTGTGGTTGTGTCAGGTTTGTACTAACCGTGTTAGAGTGAACCCTCATTTATAGACAAAAATTATGCAAGTATTTGGACTTGTTTGCTGTATTTATTATTTAGGAGTCACATCAGAAACATTGATATTTTCACCCAAGGGAAATTATGCCAAATATTTCAAAGTGTGCTTCCTCAAAGCTAGAAGATAGTAAGAGGTCATTTTGCATGGCAAGTAATTTACTATGTTAATTTACATGTTATGTATATTTATGTCAGAAAACTGTGTCCAACCTTTTGTGGCTTGGTTTACATATAGTTTAGTTACCAGTCTAACAAATTTCACTACAGGCAAATTAAATGGAGAACTTTGAAAGTTATTTTTACATTACCTCTCATGTATTTCTCAGTTTGGCAGAATCTGACATCTTTATTTCTGTTTTGATGGTTTGATACAAAACATAATAATGAAAACTGATTTTGAATTGGAAATTTCTCACAATCACTTGAATTTTTCAATAAATGGCAGTGAGTATATTGACCTACACATATGAAATAATTCACAAATAAAATTCAGAACTTACATAGCTAAATGAAGAGTACTTTCCCAAAGTACTCTGATTATTTTGGGAAACAATAAAGATCTTGTTGCCTAAAAAAACTTTTTTATATTTCTCACCTCTCTACATGACCACTTTTTCCTGTTCAGCTCTGCTTTCATCTCTTTGAAGTGTTGGCTTCTGATAATATTTTGTTTAAACCAAGGACTGGTTCCACAGAGCAGCGAGGAAAATGTTTGAAAACTATTTCTGTTTCTAAAAGTATTTTTACATGAAAAAATCTTTTTCTGAATAAGAATTTGTGTATACCTATTCATAAAGTTTTCAAAAATATAGAAATATTAAAGATAGAAACAGAAATGAAATTCTGCAACAGTTTCATTTCCTAGTGAGCTTGTTGTTGCATGCTCTTTTTGAATATCCTGTTTATTGGAAGCACTGGGCTCCAAATTGGGAGGGGAGGCTTGGGCGCTGGAGCCCCCGGGCAGCGGTCAGGTCTGAGAGTATCTTTCCTTTTCCTGTAGAACTTTCTACCTCTGCAGAGCAGTGGGAAGGCAAGAGACCTTCTTGAGCAACTTACTTTTGAGAAGGTGGAACTAGAGCAGATGCTCAGAAATGCATGAGATGAGTGCTGAATCCAGCCTCCTTAGAATTTTCCTTTGCCAGGCTTGTGTTCCTTCTACAGGATTATTTACATCAACTAAACCTATGTGCAGTACATAGTTACTTTTCATATTTTTTATTTAAAGAGAAAAAAGAAAGGAAATTAAAAAACAAAGCAGTAAAAGGGTACAAGTAATACAGAATTTCAAGAAAAAAATATACAGTAAGAAATCACTAGTTAATAGGTTACATATTGTCATCTTAGAACCAGTTATCCAAATTGTAAAATTAAAGCATATAAAGTGGACATTCATACAGTGAGATTAAAATTCAGGGGAAAGCAGCAGGCTGAAAGTGAATACATTTTTAAAACTGCCGTTGTAATCTTCCCGTTGCTTGTCTCTCTATGCAGTGGGTCTCAAAGTGTAGTCTCTGAACCGGCAGCATCAGTGGTATGGAACCTTTGCTAGAAATGCAAATTCTTAGCGGAACTGTATTGGAAACTCTGAAGGTGTTGCCTAGCAATCAGTGCTTTAACAAGTCTTCTAGTAATATATCGGTTAAAGCTGTCTAGTGGAACAGGAAAGATATGTATGTGGTTTAAGTATAAATATGTGTGAAATTATGCAAGGGATTTATTACATGGATTTATGGAATCAGAGGTGGTATAGTCCACACTGGGTATCTGCACAGTGGAGAGCCAGAAGGTCCTGTAGCTTCTCAGTGCAAGAAGATGGAAACTGCAGGTGGAAAGTAGAGCCGAGCTGGGTGCGGTGGGAAAGAGGCCACACAACTTGCAAAGCTTAGGGCTGGTACCACCTCAGCTCTGTGGAACCGTCGTCTCACCATCATGTGCCCTGGAGGCTGGACATGGAACTATAGGACTTAATATTTGCCCTACTGGACTTTGGTTTTGCTTTCGTCTGATTTTTTTCTATCCCTGTTTCTCCATTTTGGAATGGGCATGTTTATCCAGTACCATTATGTGTTAGAAATAGACACCTTTTAAAAATTTTAAGGGGGTTCACAAATAAAGAGTACCTTAAGTCTCTTAGGCTTGGATTTTAAAGTAGTTCTGTAACTATTGAGACCGCATTTTTATTTGTACCTAAGACAGTTACCCTATGTAACATGGAATTATTACCTTGTTGTCTGTAGTGGTGATTTATGTGTGTGTTAAAGAAATGTGTTTGAGTATCAAGATCACTGCAGATGAAATGTGATTTCACATTCATTGTCGCCTTGATTGTCTTAGGAACTGCTCAGGGGATTAGTGAAGCACACTTCTGAGTGACTCCGGAGGTGTGAGCTTAGACACTGTATCTAGTTCCTGAGCTCTTCTCCGGCATTATTTCCCTGTTCTGATCCTTGACCACCACGAACTCAGCAGCTTGGCTTTGCCAGGCACTTTCATCATGGTGTTTCTGCCATGGAGCTGGCTGGCCATAGACTGAGTTCCCTGAAACTATGAGCCACACAAATCTCTCCTCTTTAAGTTGTGGACATCAGGTATTTTGTCCAGCAATGGGAAAGCTAACTAATACAGATACAGACTTAGGACAGCTGCTATAAATAAAAATACAATTTTTAAAAAGCTAATGTATATATTCATATATTGTGTACCAACTTTTACCTCAATCTAAAGACTATCAAGGCTAAACGTAAGTTTTTGAAAGTGCTGTTCTTTTTATGTCTCTGTTGCTAGAACACCACTGTCAGCTATTATCTCTGTATCTCAGTGGTCACCCTTTAAAAATTTATGTCAACATAACTCACTGGAAAACTTCCGCTGACCTGGAAATCCAGTTGGGCTGAATCCTTTTGTACTCTTTTTGAGCTTTGTGAATAATTTATTCATAGTACTTTTCATTTGATTACAGTAGTTCATTTAAATATCTTTCACTTTTCCACAGTATTGGGATTTCCTGGAGGAAAAGAACTGCATCTCAATGCTCCTTTTCATTCCTGATACAAAGAATTTATGGCATATGCTAAATAAATATTTAATTGAAAGACAAAATGAACACCTTAATGAAATTGTAACTTCTCCACAGTTGAAAATGTTGAACAAATTCTGGATAGCTAAGGTTACTTGGTTATAGATTCTACTGACCATTAAAGCTAGTTAGGTAATTTTATGATACTCAGTCTTCTACCCATGTGAAATTGGCCAAATTCTTCCATGAGAGGTTCATGTAGAGTTTCTGACACACAGCACTGAAGACAGATAGCTAGTAGTAACCACAGTATTAGTACCTTTTTGCAAATTTCAGTAATTATCATTCTTGCACGAAATCACCTATTTCTATAAAAGTAATTTTCACTTATTTAAAAAATATTTTACTCATCAGAGCCAAAAGAAGAAAGTTAAATTGTTGAATATAAAAGTAATTTTCACTTATTTAAAAAATGTTTTACTCATCAGAACAAAAAAAAAGTTAAGTTGAATATATGAGAAGGTAAAAAATGATTCAAATATGTTGATGGCATAGGTTTTAATCAGTATGCAGTTATACAAAAAGGTCCTTGTATGGTAAATCTGTATAGATATATTTTATTTGCTTACAAATATGTATGTCCATTTTTTGAACTTCACTTGTCAGTCTGCTATAAAAATTATAGATCCTTCGATGATTCTTAGAAATTTATTTTGTAAGGCTTTCTGTTTACATATACCCATAGATAAAAGGTGCTCTTTTATAAATACTTGACCCTTCTTTAGGTCAAAAATAGGTTCAAACACTTTCTAAAGGGGTTGATGTTTAAAAGATCATGGCCGTTAAATATTAAAGAGGTTTAATACTTATGCATTTTAGGGTAAATTATATATAGCCTTTCTCTTAGTTTTTAAGTAAAATCAATAATCTTGTCAAATTATAGAATATGAATATATAAGGGCACTCAAGCACATTGGCCCAAAATGACTGTATTCTTTCTGAAAGAAGTGATTTCTAATAGAATATCAACAGGCAAGACTGTGTCATCCTTGGCTCATTGTTATGAATTAGTGGAGTGGTTTAGTTGGGTACAGTTGGAGTTAGAGATTGGCAGTGGTAAGGATATGATTTGTCCCCCTAACTGTTCATGTGCTGGAATCGTGGTCTTTAGTGTAGTGAGGAGGAAGTGGTAGAACTTCTAAAATGTGGGGTCTCATGTAAGGTAATTGGGTCACTGCCTTTAGAAGAAATTAATAGTGGATGCATGGAGTAAGTTTGGTTTGCAGAGATTGGATTGTTATAAAGTGAGGCTACCCAACATGCTTGGCCTGTTTGTTTTTCCACTTCTCCATCATGTTGTGATGCAGCTAAGGGACTGAATTCACCTGAGACTGAACCAATGGGCTCCCTGATTGTCTTGGTTATTTCTCTCCTTGCTGAGACAAAATACCTGGTGCCCAAAATTAAGAAAGGAAACTTTTTTTTAGCTTACAGTTTTGGAGGTTTTAGTCCCTACTCGGCTGCTTCTGAGGCAGGGTGGCATAGCTAAGGGAAAACAGTTCGTGGCAGCTGTGGCAGATATCAGAAGCCACAAGAGCAAAAGGGGAAAGCACACCTCATTCTCTCCTTTATATTGTATGCTGGCTACCTGCCTCTGGGTGGGGGCAGCACTGGCACCCCCAGTCCCAGTGCTAGATTCAGCCATCTCTATGACTGTGTGAGGCTTTAGGGGAACAGGTAAGCACAATCCATAACATTGATCTTGGACTTTCAGTCTCCCAAACTGAGCCGGCTACCTCTCTCCTTCTCTCCCTCCTTGTCTCCTATCACTGTTGCCCAGGCTGGTATCAGACTCAAGGACTCATGTGATCCTCCCATCCTAGCCTCCTGAGTAGTTGGACCTATAGACATATGTCACTGTACACCTAGCTACACCTTTTTTTTAAAATAAATACCTAACTTCTGATATTTTATTATGGCAACAGAAAGTGACTAATAAGATCTATCTAGATGTCATAATTTTAGAGAACTTGGGAACCACAAGATATAACAAGACCTGGCCATTGTCTCATGGTGACACAAGATCATAACCAGGATCAAAGACACTGCTGTGTAGGGAGTGGCTGAGCTGGAGATCATCTCCACATGCAGAGCCAAGGGCATGGAGCACCCACGAGGAATGGGTGTTCCAGCCCCCCGAATGTGGGGTGTGAGAAGCGAGTTAGTTGTTAGGCAAAAGGGTTTCACTTGACATCAAACGCTGTGTGTATAAATAAACACACTGCAATCATTGAGCAGTTCTTTTTTTCCAGCAGAGGACCTGCTGATCCCAGCTTCTGTAGCTTGTCTTCATTTCTTCACCTTTTCATCCCCTTCAAGAGCCTTGGCATTGTGCTGATTGCATGATGTTTTGCGGCAATCATATTGGCAAAACCATTTTATCAGAGCCACTTTGATATACTGTTGGTATCTAGGACCTTTTCATATGGCTTAAAAAATAACACTGGAATTTCCTGTCTGCTTTGCTGTGATTCAAATGATCAGTTACCCTACTATTGCGCTTTTACCCCTTTCTGAACTCTGAAAATTAGGATTTTGTGGATGGAAGTTAGGAATGAAGTGAAAATTATCAGTGAGATTCAGGAACTTGATGGGGTTGAGAATATCTTTTAGTTTCTTACTTCCTAAGAAGCACAGTTTTTTTGACCTGACCTTTTCAGATGTTTTGAAACATACAACTCAAAATATCTCTCTAGAAAAATAATCAGTATCAAAATATGCTGCTTAAACCAGATCTCTTCACATCAGCTCTGACATTCTCTTTTCTATAGCATTGAGAAATTCACACCTTACACAAATGTTTAAAATTGGATGGAGTGTGGGCTTCCATAGCACCCCCTCTTAATTCGGACTGCAATATAGTAGCAATCTAAAGAAATAATCTTGAAAGATCATCCAGATACTCCCCAAACATATCATATTTTGATAGAGTGCTCATTTTTCAAAGAATGATTAAAGCGCATAATAATTAAAGGAAAATACATAATGGTATCAAAACAGAAACAATAATATTAGGCCTGCCTGTACCATAGAACAAAAACTTTTCTCTAGTTCGCCATGTCCAAGGAATTTTACTACTTATATGCCATAAGAATTTTTATATGACTGATGGATATATCTAAGATGATGTAGTGGTAAAGATTTAAAATATATAGTTTACTAAATATTTTAGGCATGTTATCATAGTAATTTCATCTGGGTACAAATAATTTCTAATTTAGGGGATTTTCTCAGTTCCTGGAGACTGCCAGGGGCAGATTGGTCTGGCAGGTAAAGGCATTCCCTGTCTGATTGCTAGGCATGTGAGTTAGATGTCCACTCTGTCTTCTGAAATTCATGAAAAAATAATATATTTCATGGCACTTTCTGAAGGAGGTAGAAGCTCCTAAATAACTCTAGTGAAAGAATTTTGCTCTATAATGACTCCCCTCCTTTGTCATATGAATAAAGTTAACTTGTTCTTCTAGGAGAAAGATTTGTTTCAAGGTTAAAATGAATCAAATATCAAACAAAAACTGTAAGAAAAAAAAAGTGGAGTAATTTTTCCCAACCAAGTACAGCACAGTGTCCTGCCCTCGCTCTCTGGAATGCTTTGACCCTACGGGCTGAGCTACTTTTCTCTATCTTTTGAGAGGATTATTTTCTCTGTACCTGTTCTTGGTAAATACTCAGACCCTAAAGGAAATTGAGATTATCCTGGATTAAGCACACATTCTCAGAGGGCTAATGACTAAAATGCACTTCTTGCTTATTACAAAATACCCAAGATCCAGAAAAAAAAATCTTCCAGAGTTCTTAAGGTAAAAATCCCTGCAGGATTAAAGGGCACAGATGTTTTAAAGCCACAGCTAGTATCACACTGTTTAAAAAATAACTACATGCGTAACACAATGAAAGCTACTCCTGAAGGGAAAATCAGCAAAGACTTGGAATGACAAAAAAGGAAGGGATTTCTAAATGAATTAAATTAATAAGAGAAGTTAATATTCACTTATAAGTCAAAATGCAAGGGAATTTCAAAATACTGATTAAATCAGTTATAAAATAAAGCAGCAAACTTCGTGTGATTCTAATTTTCATAAAAATCCTATTTTACTAGTACTGGCCCACGTATGGCACAGTACACTCAAGACACAAATGAATTAACGCCTTTTTCATTTCTTGTTGTATCTGTTACCTTTACCATCTCCCAAGTTCATTTCCTGGTCATTCGGAACTAGGCTTTTTAAAAATGGCTTCCTACGTTCAGGCTTGTTGCTTTGAACTGTTTTATGCAGCCGCCAGATCAATGTTCTTAATATGCTGTTGCTTATAATTCATTCTCTAGCTCAGAAAACTTTATTGGCTCCTGTAATTTAAAAAAAATAGTGTCTAGATTCCTTAGCCTGGCATTTGAGCTTTCTTTTTTTAACCTTTCTCTCCACCCCATTTCACCCTCTTATTCCAGACCCAAGGTCCTCACCTCAAGTATTTGCTCCCATCATGTATGCCACTCAGTCAGTCTCTTTTTGGCTATGGTAACTGATCATTTATCTGCCATCAGAGATGTAGTAGATGCCATGGAAATGGTGGGATGCTGTGTAGAGTGAGGATGATAGATTCCCTGCTGTCATGGGCCTTATACTCTGTTCCAGATAGACAGATAATAAACAGATATGTAATGTTTCAAATGGGAGAAGCAGTTAGGGTAGCTACAAAACTGGGGTGGAATAGAGCACAGATACGCTCTCTTTGAGTTCCCATAGTCCCTTCTGGCTCTTCAATGTATGTAGCACTAATTGTACAGTTTTGATTTTCACAGTTACACATTTTGGGTCAGATCATCTGGGTCAGATCATGCTGGCTTTACCATTCACCATCTCTAACCATCATTAAGTTTCTTAAGCTCACTCTTCCTCAGTTTATTTCTAAAATGAGAAAAATATTATTGTTATGAATTAAAAACTGGTGGTCAACTTAACACCAGCTGAATTAAATCAACATGGTGTTGAGTACAGTTGGCCCACCTGAGGAAAGTTGCCAGCATAAATAGAGACGTGGAGAAGAAGGGCATTGTGGGCTCTCCTAAATGTTGCTGTTTCAAGCCATTGGGTCTCCTGGAGGAGCTCCTCATGACTAGCTTCCCCAGTGTGAGTTCGACCACTGTCATTGGAGGAACTCAGGACCTTGTTGGTGAGAGGGGATGTAGTTCCCTTTGAGGGAGCTCTGGTCCTTACATTGAGCATTACTTCCTGGCTTCAAAGAGGAATATGTGTGCTGTTTAATCTCCAGGAGAAACTTGTCATGCTGGCTTTCTGGCATGTACTTGACTGTTCTTATCGTTGGAGGAGCTCTGGACCTCTGTGTCGCTGAGGATGGCTGTGGTGTTTTTCAGGGCAGCCCTGGTCCTTGTTTTGAGTGTGACCCAAGGTAGAACCCTCAACCTACCAGCACAGCTCCTTCACCCTGCTGGCATGGATTTTGTAGCTTCCACTGCTGACCTTTGAGCCTTCCAGCACAGATCTGTAAAACAGACTGGCGTGAGTCCTTCTTGTGGCCTCTACATCTCCAGTTGGACTTGTGGGAGGCATTGTCATGGGCTCCAGATCTTCATCTGGACTCATGCAGGACATTGCTGTGGGATCCAGACCCTTGGATGAATATTCTGAGTCTTTAGTATTGTAGACAGATTTCCTGCACTTTCTTGTGTTTAACTCTGGGTGACCATCGTAAAATAATACTATAAATTCTGTGTCCTGATTCTAATTGTTCTCCTCTCAACCCCCGTCTACAACAATTATTTTGCTTATAAAATTGTCTTGGGCATTTAATAATGTCTGTGAAATGCCGAGAATAGAGGTTTGCATTATGTGTGTATATGTGTATGCATGTGCATGATAGCCCTCAATTATTTACTACCACTGCTTTACCTTTGGGTGAGATGGATTTTAAATATATACAAATATTCACATTGCCAATGAGAAATACCCTTGAAGACAGTAGAATATTGTGTTTCTTTATAATCTATTTAACTGCCTACCAGAAGAATCAGCACAAACTGGTGGACTCTCAAGCTTTGAACAACATTCATTTCTAAGTGGGTCCTGTTAACTGCTTCTCTTGTATTCAAATAGCACAAGATTTTACATATAACTATTTTCCCTAGCTAAGCACTAATCCCCTGTGTTTTGAACTCATAAAATGTATAATTTTAAGTTAACTAATGATCCTAGAACTCTTCCTTTGGCATTTTATTATACATGTATTTGTACCTAGATGCTATAAATCAAATTTATTCATAGTTTTCTCTAAGCAACTAGCACTACTATATAGTATTGGTCTACTTTCACAAATAGTAGTGTCTTTATTACCTGCTGTTTCTTGGTCAGATTAAAACATAAAAGAAGTTAACATGGCATTTGTGTTTTCATATGAATTTGAATTGTACCATTAAGTGATTGATTTTAGACTATGACTACAGAATTTTCATAATACTTTATTATAACACTGAAAAGTTTTCATGTAACATCTAGTCAGATTTATATTCTTGCAAAGCATGAAATGATATTCGACACACACTTTAACAATAGGATAAAGAGGAGGGAGGAAGAAAAAAGGAAAAAGAATTGTGTGTGTGTATATATATATATATATATATATAATTAAAATAATTATACCACTGATTTAGTTCATTAAAAATGGTTTGTACTTATATTGTTTGATCAATTATGCATGCCTGTGTCTTGCAATTTTAGTAACTACTTTGATGATAAATATATGTAATATATTAACCATTGTCTTATCTTTGTTTTTGAAATCCTGTATCTTTGTTTTTATTTTTTTCTCTTTAATTTTAAATTAAATTCAAAACATTAAAAAAAGAAACCAATGGCTTGGTGAATATAATAGATGATTGGGGGGTAATCAAGAATTGAGCTCAGGGCATTGCACTTGTCAAGGAAGCGCTGAGCCATATCCCTGGCCCAATAGAGGAGTTTTGATGCTTTAGTTGTTCACACTGTGTAAGGCATGGTAGAAGATTCGCTAGAACAAGAAGAAGTGGTTAAATTTTGAGGTATTTAACATTTTTCAATTTACAGCCAAGATTCTCCAGAATGAAGAAGCACTACAAATAAAGTCATAATTAAAGGGTAAAGTACAGTCATGAGCTGCATAAAGAAGTTTCTATTTTAAAATGAAAATATAATTTAAAGTTTTATGAAATTAAAACCAAGTGCTTAACCTAGGACCCCTGCCAATTTTATTATATTTTTTTTTCTATTAGGAATAGAACTCAGAACCTTGTACTTGCCCGGCAGGCACTTAGGGTATTGAGCTATATCCCTGACCTAAAGACCCACTAAGTTTAGGCAATCAATAATTGTTTGCTGAATTGAAGAATGAAAAAATAATCTTGATTTTGTTTGGTTTCAGGGATGCCAAGAGCTGTTTTATGTCTAAGCCTGTGGTTTTTACCCTGGCTGCCTGTTAGAATGACCTAAGAAACTAAAAAATTCTGATATCAAACACACATCATATAATATTTATTTCTTAAAGGTAGAGTCTGAGTATGGTGGGGCATGTGTTTCTTCAAGGCTCCACTAATGTTTTCAGTATTTGTCCAGACCAAGAAATTTGTCTTGAGTATCTGCAAATGACTTGTGCAGAATTGTGTTTCTCCTCCTGGCTGATGATATTCTAATGGTGAACATCTTTCCTCTTCTGCACTACAGGACTGTACCTGTACAGGACTGCACTTCAGGGCTGGCCTGTGTAGAGTGTCACCTGCGCTTTTGCGGTGAGCTCTTTTCTGGTCTCCAGTCCACTAGTGTGTTTTCCTTTTAACTATATGTTGACCTGGTGCTACAGTTATCCCAGGAAACAAACTAGAATACGCTGTAGTCAGATTCTCTGGGCCTCTAACTTCAATGTGGCAATGTGAACCTAACCCATTTCAGAATACATGGGAAATTTTTACTGTAACTTGTGAAGTTTGATAAATGGAGCCAAGTACAAGGGAAAAGATGTGTGTTGGGAGGCTGTCCGTTTTTACCACTGCAGACTACTCTGCAACATTGGTGGCGATTATTGATCTCTGGAACTGAATGCCTTTCACTGCTTCTAAGAAAGAATAAGACAAAATTAATGCTTAGAAATAAAAGGAATGAATGTGCGTTACTAGACACTGAAGAACATGAATGGTTTTGTGTGAAAAATGCTGGAAGGCAGGACCTGACCACTCTGTTAGAAAGTCAGATCTCAACTCATGTGTGCCTGTCTTAGGGAAACTTTCCCAGAAATCTTGGATAAATTCCATCTTGTGCCCTCCTATATAGCATTGTTTATCATTTCTCCATAACTCTTACTATCTGTAATTGCTTGAGTAAATTGTGTCTTGTTGATTGTTTGCTTGTCTGCAAGGATTTTGGAGACCTAGGGCATGTCCTGTTTGTTTAGTAGTGTCTACAAAGCTGAGCTGGCTGGTTCAACTGGATTAAATGAGAGAACCGTCAAGTGGTTGACACTGATATATAGTGGGGAAATGGTGAGCAAAGCCTGTGCAGAGGGGTGGCTTCCTATTTCCCCAGTGCTCGCCACTTCCTTTCAGGGTCTGTTCAGCCTTCTGGTTCCCCTGACAAGGGATACAGACAGCTAGAAGTGTCAGCTCCCACTGTGACTGACCATGCTAACCTGTGGGTTCTTTGGGGTGTCATGCCACTCTTTGAGGTACTACCTGCTTCTGTAAATGAGGGTTTTGGCCAGTCACTGTGATACTGTGGATCTTTTTCATTTCCCATCATGCTCTGAGTGCTCTGACATATTTTGTCCTGGTCTGTGCTGTCCCTTAAGCCCTCCATTAACCTAATATAGCTCTTTTGTATGGAAGAGAGCTGTAACTATAATTTACATGTGAGATTCTGAAGATTTGTTATAGAAAACTATATTGATTTTTATGTTGATTGTATGGTTAGAATGATACTTTAAGGGTATTTTTTTTTTTTTTTTTGGTAGTGCTGCTGATTGAACCCAGGACCTTATGTATGCAAGGCAGGAGCTCTACCACTGACCCACATCCCCAGCCTTAGAATAATATTTTAAGTGCACTGAGTTAAATGAAATATATGATTTAAAATTAATTTAGCCTTTAAATTTTTCTAGTGAGAAGCTTCTTAAAAATTTCAAGTATGTGTGTGGCTTATCTATTTCTATGGACTAGCTGTGGTCTAGAAACTTCATGTCTAGCATAATAATGAATTAACTTAGCCGCATTTTAGTTGTTCAAATAGGTATGCGAATGAGTACTCTCAAGTAGATTATGAAGTAATCAGTGTTCCAACCAGCCAGAACGGAGACTTTTCAGGACTGTAATTTTATTCGCCTAATCCTGCAGGCAAAGTCATAATTTTTACTAGGTGGTTTGAAATCTGAGACTTGCTTCCATATACTTCCTGCTTAATATTCTATAAGAATTTCTGAGGCTGGACCGAAGATGGAGCATCTGCAGGCTGTTAATCAGTGACATCTTCTGTACTGGACATTATATCATTCTTGTACTGCCTTTTCTTCCTGGGACTCTCTGCATTTCATTGTTTAAAAGTGGTAGTGGCCTTGGGCAACATACAGGAAGCAGAGATCTTTGCCAGCAAAGTTATGTGACTGAAAGTGAGCTGAGTTTGGAAATTGTGTGTTAGCTTTGTCCTATCTGTGTAATTTGTGGGTGGCTTTGAACATTTACTAAAATTTCCATGTTCTTAAGTCACATAGAACTTCCAGTCTATTTCAGATCACAAAAACCACTTTGGCTTGATACAGATAGGACATGCCCATTCAAAATGATTCGCAGCAGCCTCCGTGGCTTCCCAGTGAACTGATGGGAACACTGATGCTGTAGCCTCAGCCACTCTGCTAGGGTGACTACTGTGATGCTTCTGTGAGCAATCAGTGTTTGCCTACAGGGCCTGCAATTTAAATTTCTGTTTTTGTTATTGAACATGTTAAAATTGCCACATAATGTTTATAGCTTGTATCTACACTCCCTGCTTAAAGGCAGGGAATGATTTGCAAATATAATTACATTTTCAAAATGAAAGTGTTTCTTTTATAGTGTGAACAAACAACTAAATTCTTTAACATTTCTCTATTTATATTTACTCAGTACATTCTAACAAACCCATATAAATTTGGAAGGAGCAGTATTTTCAACTAAAAGATACTATGCTTTCAAACAGCTAACTCTGCACTGATGGATTATGGGATTCTTTTGCTGTGGTAGTTAAACCAAGGGCATGGTGAAAACATTGACTAGGCAAAAGCTTCTTACAATATGTCACTTGGTGTAAGAAAATTAACACTTCTGTCCCAGTTTGCTTTATCCTCCTCGCCCCTGAGAATGAAAGTTTAATTTTGAACCTACCTCTGCAGATTGTAGTACTGTGTCTGCTGGGATTTGTAGCGTGATTCTGACTTCTGTCAGGAGTGCTAAGAGGCTGGGCATGGCTAGACGTGGCAGGTGCTGCAGGAGGAGGCCGGGTGAGATCATAAGGACTTTGGGTGGAATGCTAAGCAATAACAGCTTTGCACGAGGGAAAGCATGTAAGAATTTTAAGGCCAGAGTGATGGTAATGGAGGTGTAGTCAGATCAGCAGCTTAGAAATGTCGTATTAACTGCGGGGTGTCCAGGTAGTGATTGGATTTAAAGGGGGGAGATTTGAGGCCTGGAGACAAATTTGCAGCTATTCCAGCACTTGAGGCAAGAAATAGAGGGCTTTGCAAAGACGGGATCTTAGTTTACATATGATAACAACAGCAGTGGCAACAACACAGGTGACTGATTTCATTAAGAAACGATGATAGAAGTCTCAGATGGTCTTCTGTGTGCGGTGTGCATGGATCACCCATTTCACATCTGCAATAAACTTGTGTGACAGGAAGCTTTTGCCATTATTTCACAGCTGAGGGAATTAAAGCGTAACACATCCCACACTTCTCCAGCGAGAGGTAGAGCTGGGATTTGAACCCAGAAAATCTGATTCCTGAATCTGCTCACCTAGCCAGTTCAGCATAGGACTTTCCTGAAGGAAGTTCTTGTTCCCTCTGCTTTCAATTTTGAAGAGAGCTCTTGTTTTATGATCGTCACCAACCTCAGCACAAATTGAAATTGGATCTGTTTATACTATAGACACCTTATTTTTGGGAACAAGGGAAATTCATTCCCCATGGGTTATGAGCTTGATACAGTAATAATGTTTCATTTAATCTGACCTGACTGCTTTGCTGTGGCCACAGCGATGTTTCCAACAGCATCCTAGTGGGAAGCAGCAGCCAAAGGTGTAAGGAAAACTGAAACAGGTTGCTGAAAATGACTCTAAGCTCACCGTACCCTAAGAGGATAATTTCCTGGGTGAAACTAGAATAAACTAGCAGAGCAAACTAAAATAATAAATTCTGTTGATTTCCTGGGAAACTTAAAATGAAATACATTGTTAATCTGCAACTCATCGCCTGTTCCGGTTTAGAACTGGATTTCCTTGCAGCTAGTGTAGTGTCTGGGCTCTGGGTACCACAGCACCAGGTCTCTGGGCTGCCTCTGGATGGCCGTGGCCCTGCTCTGCTCTACAGGCCTGGGCTTCTCTCTGAATTTCTCGGGCCAGGATTCCCAGGCCACACTTCCATTTATGTCTTCTGGACCCCACTTTTTTCTATTCTTCAGGGATTTCACTTGAGCCTGCTGAAAACATGATTTTTCAGGCTCTGCTGCTAGACAGTGTCATGCTGGCTGCTGCAACGCTGTGGATGCCTTCTGAAAATGCTGAGCTTATTTTACAATTGGGGTTCCTATAGCCACGTGATTGCCCTGTCAGGCCCCATCTCTCTTTTAGGTCACTTACCCAGGAGCTCCTCGGGGACTCAGCTCCTTGTTGAAGAATCTTCATGCTAACTTTCCTTCAGGTCAAGGTCTAGAGTAAGAGGTAAAACTTCAAAGTAGAGAGGCCAAGAAATTATGTCTGTAATTAATTAGCAACTCAGTAGATCTGCATGTTGGTCCCCAGGATTCCTTCTGGTTATTATTTTTATTTTTGAGTCAGGGGATCACTATGTAGTTCAGACTGGCCTTGAACTCACTAAATAGCCTGGGCTACTCTCTCTTTTTTTTTTTTAATTTTATTTAAAAGGAAAAAGAGAAAAACACAAAACAAAACAAAGCGGTGTAAGGGTACACGTAATACAGAACTACAGAAAAAAAAAACAGTAAGAAATCACCTGTTAATAGATTACATATTATCATCTTAGAAATACTTGCTCAAATCACAGTATCAAAAAATACAAAGTGGACATTCAAACAGAGAGACTGCAAACAGCTGTGTTCAATGATCCAAAAACATTAATATACTCAGCTATTTAACATCCCTAAACACACTTGCTGTTATATCCGTTAGAGCTCTTTTTTTTTCCCCTGTCTTTTTTACAACAAAATTTACACATTTTGGATTTTATTACTCCTTAGTTCTTATTACTTTTTTTGGGGGGGGAGAGAATAAAGTCAAATATGGCAAAACAAAGCTGTCAGTCAAAACCAAGGATAGACATAGCACATGATGTAAAACAGAGTACAAGGTTATCAACAATGGTTACCATAATGTATCTTGTTTCCTTAAAAAGAATTGTCTATCTCATTAGATATTATAAAGTTGAACAAAACAGTAGAGAACAAGACCAATAAAATTTAGGCATTGTAAACATTACAGGACTTCCAAAGGAGACAATAGTCAAACCAGAATGGGCATCTTAGTGAATCTTATTGCCTTCAAAGTAGTTGCCTGTACCCTCAAACTTGATACTATCATACAGAATGGAACAGAGTCCTACTCTCAAACTTAACCTCCCAAGTGCTTAGCCTCCTGAGTGCTGGGATTACAGGTATGTACCAACATGCAGGGCTGGCTATTCTTCATGGTTGTGGTTTCCTTAACTCAGGGCCCTACAAGCAACTGCAACACCGCTTCCACATGGATGAGTGTTTTAGTTACAAACTACAGTGAAAATGCTAGAATGTGTCAGATAAGGAGTAGGAATTTTTCAGCAGGCTCATAAACAGATTAGATAAAAATGGTTAGATTTAATAATGGTAAAATGTTGTATTCTGTATTAATTAGTTTCAAAGATAAAGAATAAGATGATGGTAAAAATAGAATTCCCAAACTAAAAGTCATCCTTAGAAGGAAAAAGTTTGATAGGCTTTAGTTGGCTCTAAGTTTGAGGAAATAGGTAACTCTTTCCCGTGTTTAATTTTCATAATGGTTACTTCGATTATTCATTTCTTTCTCACTTGGCCCAGCCCTTTACATGTTTTGATACATAGTATGCCTGCTCCTTACAACTGTTTTGCAAGGCAAATGTTACTCATTCAACTGTTTAGCAACAAGTATGTTTGTGTTAAGCCTGCCTGGCTGTTTACTGACTGATGGAAAGCAGTTTGGTTTCCCTGCCCTTAGCGTTTTGCATTGTTGGAAAGACAGGCAGATGAACAGATTACAGAACGCCTTGTGTGTTTGTGTACACTCTTCAGGAATCTCTAGCCTCATCAGGTTCTAGAAAGCAACATGGCATGCCTACCCATGCCTGTACTCGTGGTCATCATCTTTAAGAATCTTTCCTGTGGCAGTACTTGAAAAGATGTTTGGCAGTGATGGTAATTGCAGGTTTTGCAGCAAAATGTTGAAGGAAAATGGCAACATTTTTGTAAGAATCACTAGTTTCTTACCTTTGGCCAGAAGGTTGGAGACGTAGGAGAGTGGCAATTTTTTGTATGTTACTATTGACTTCAGTATGATACAATAAATGTAATTTGTCTTGGAATACTTTAAAAAGTCAAGTTTTATTTTAAATAAAGATGGTAGGACAGTTATGTCCAGGGTTCTATGGGGCACGTCGGACCCGGTATGGAGAGGGAGAAGGTCAGGAAGGTTCCCTGGAGAGGATGACCTTGCTGGGCTCAGGATGGGTGTATAAGCCGCAGGGGTCACAGAACAGGAGCACCAGGTGGGCCTCCGGCAGCTCTCCCTGGCCATCATGGCTTCCTCCTCCTCGCTCGTCGGTGTGCGCAGTGCCCTGGGATGCTCCCACGGGTTCCAGGCCTGCACTCTCACCTGCTGCCCTCTCAGTCCACACATCTCAGTTCTCACTTGGCCCATGACGAAAACAGTTGTCTCCAGCCCGCGGTCTGCTCTCCACCTCCTCCTACCTCAGTCGTGCTCCTCTCTGCTGAGTGAGCTTTCAAAAATGAGTGAAGACCTTGTTGTTTCCTTTCCTAAACTTTCCGGGTCACCCTTTGTTGCTGTCTCCCTCTGAGGCAGGTGTGAGAAGCCTTGCTCACACAGTATCTGCTATTTGTGTTACCTAGAATGATCTTCATGTCTTTATAAATCCCAGTCTTCTTACCTAGCAAGGGGGAGAGGCAGTGAAAGAAAGTCTGTGATGTGGGTTTAGTATCGTTGATTATTAATTTATTAACTTGTGAATAGTCTCACTAAATCAGCTTCATTTCTGGGAGTTGATGTCCATAATTTCCTTTTATTTTCAACAAATGAGAAATTAATATATTAAAGAGAAAATGATCTTTTTGTAGCTTTGGAATGGTTTCTTTTGTAAAAGTTTTTGAATGGATGTTTGCAGTGACAGGGCAGAGTCTCCACACACAGAATTTGCAAATCTGGCATTAATTTGTTACTTGTCTGTTCTAAATCCGGCTTCAGTCTGCTTTTATAAAATACACGTTGTTCTAAAACCACTGCATTATGTCAACAGTCTTTATTTGCTTTGGCTAAACTTAGAGTTAATGAATAAAAGGCGTACAACCAGGTGATAGCACTCAGGAAGATTCACTTTTAAAACACACTACACATTATGCTTCCATCCCTCTTGGTGTCTGTTATTTTCCTATTACATAATTGTAACAAATAACCATTGTTAAATAAATACTGGGAGTTAGTTTTGGCTTGATTTTCACAAATGTTTGCATTTAGAAATACACTTGGCAAGGTGATATTGATATACTATCTTCTGGCTCCCCCTGGTGGACATTTATATAAAATACTTAGCTGTGGCCATGGCCCCCCCCCCCCCCCAATCTAGGGCCCTATATGGGCAGAACACAGGTTTTTAGTTATTCTGATCTTTTTGGTTGAAAGGAGAGACAGAAAAAGCATTTTCATTTTGTAAATGCCTCATTTTATAGAAAATAAGTACATTGCTGTTAAGTAATAGCAATAATAATATACACGACAATAGTTCTGTTATTACTGTTTTTCTTGTTATTAAGTAGTGACAGTGTGGAGATTACAGCATGAAAGAGAATCAGGGGCAGATTTTTACCTTGAAAGTTTGTAACATTTCTAGGAAATGATAGAATGCATGCTAAAATTCAATAATAGAATTAGTGCAAGGGTTTAATCCTATCTCATAACATTTTCCAGAATCTTTCAAAAGTTAGACTTTTCACTCAATGATACATAATTTTGTGATTCTGGGAAATGATTATTTTTATTTTGAATTAGTTTACTTTAATGAATTTGTACTATTTGCTAATTTGTGATCTGAGTTTATGGAGTCACTAAAATTGCTTTACCTTTATTTTGGGGATTTAATTGATAACAAGTTTATCAGTGAGCATATCTTGCCTTAATATCAGATGTGTAGCTTAGAAAGCAGGAGGGGGTTGACACAGGTCTTCAGTTACACCCTCTTCCCATGTAACAGCAGGAGGCTGGTGTTAGAATGTTGAATTTGAGGTCAACAATTTAGCTTATCTGGTCACCAGGACCTTTGATTCATTTAACCCTTAGAACCATTCTATAGAATTCTGCTTCCTTCTGACTTTTATTAGTTAAACTTAAAAAATGAATTTTTTTTTCATATTGAGAAATAAAATTGTTTAAATTTGTCATGTAGAGCATGTCATTTTGAAATACAAGTTCTCTGTGGATGTGTATGTGGCCAGATGGAGCTGATTATCACATACAGCCTCACATACTTTAGTTTTACTAGTGTGAGGACACTTAAGAATGTTTGTTCAGTTTTCTAAAATATAATGCAATACATTGTTTCTATCTGTAATAAATGTTATTTCTGTGTAATTTTTATAACAAAAGCTCACATTGATCAAAAAGCCTTTGATGGGCATTACTTAATTCTTTAGCTTTAGAGGCAGCTAGCTGCTATTAATGGCACTTTACAGAGGCTGGTAAATTAAGTGTAGGTAGAAGGTGTGGGCCAGGGCTCCTAATGTGCTCACTCCCCAGCTCTGAGCTTCTGGTCACTGTAATATCGGGCTCCCTAGTAGGCAGGAGATGAGTACAGGTGTGATCAATACTTTTGCGTGGCTTCGACAGAGGCCTGGAGATTTTAATTTTATGCATCTCTCTGTATCAAGGACACCTTAACGCAGAAAGCTTTCTACATTTCCCTCTCATTCTTAATGGACCTAGTGGTAGATGATAGAGCTTCTTTAAATTTGTTTTCTTTAATTCTGAAAGTAATGACCAATTATATCCATTGTCACAAAAATACATTTTATGAGAAAATTAGTTTTTATTAAGTCATTGACTTCTTCACTAAAGTCTTAGAGTAAGATGATCCTAGGTATAGTGTTAGCTGTTCTTATACTCTTATTATTAGAAATTTTGTTTTATTTTCACATAAAAAAGATTACACCCCAAAACACTGAAGGAAGAATAAAATTGCTAAGTACTAATGCTAAAACTGGAGCAGGGCAATTTACATTGAGATAGCAAACATTTTCATACAGAATCTTTAAAAGAGATTGAAGTAATTGATGAGTTTTTTTCCCTAAAACTAGTGGCAATTTCCTTAAAATAGTGATTATAAAGGATTGCTACCCTGTACTTTATATGTGTTATTTAACTTACAATAGTGTAATGCTTATTTACTGTTATTAGAGATATTATCCGGGTGAAGAAACTGGAGCCCAGAGAAGTCTTGTGTTGGTTCAGAGTTATCTGGCCAGGATTCAGACTTATGTGGTCTGGTTCAAGAGCCCGGGCTCTGAACCCCTTGCTGTACACTAGTGTGATTCAATAGACCTGCTGTGATGATGGAAATATTTGGTACCTGTGTAGCCCAATAAATGGCTACTGTGGCTCCTTAAAATGTGACTACTACTACTTAGGGACTGATGTGTTATTATTTATAGTGCAGGTGGGGATTTAGCTCAGCAGCATAAGTGCCTGCCTAGCAGTTGCAAGGTCATGAGTTTGATCCCCAGTACCAAAACAAACAAACAAACAAAAAATTGTAATTACCTTAAAAAGTGTCTTGTGGCCAGTAGGAGCTATGCTGGTAAACACAGCTTTCTGTGGTCTTTCAGAATCTATAGAAGCAGAGACACCAGCTGTTTGGGATCACCAAGTCCTTTTGTTTCACTGACAGGAAACTACAGCTCAGGTGAATTAGCAATCTGCTTTAAGTCATGAAGTTAAACATGGAGATGAAGTGTAGGATAGGTATTCATGCTCCTCAATCAGAGCTCCTCTCATTCTATATTCTCTAGCATCTAAATTTTTGTTTCTCCTCCCAGTGTTAATATTGAACTAGAAAACTATTGGTTGGAGGAAAAATGTTATCCTCTCTCAAATGCCTAGCTAATAGATACTTTCCTCTTTTCCCAGGTTATAGAAACATTATCACGGCTTTCTCGTACACCAATAGCATTGGCCACAGGGATCAGGTAAGCTCACTTTTTTGTGTCTCATCTGTCACGTTCAGCTCAGTGTAATGATTATATATTGAATGGTTTCTGTTTGGAAACATATTTAGGGACTGTGTGGCGCACATGACAAGTACGTGGCATATAGGTACCAAATATACCTTTGAAATGTCTTGAGCAACTAAAAATTAATTCATAGAGTTCAATAACATATATTGCCTAAACACCATTCTTCTTTCATTGGTGTCTGTCACCAGTATGTTTTTGGTTTTATTTTATTTTTTTTTTGTATTTCCAACAAACACAGACTTTTAAATAATAATAATAAAATCAGATAACTATAAAGTAATATATATATATATATATACAGGATATATATTAAAGGTTTGGTCATACATTATAAATTTGGAAGTAAATAGACTATGTTATCTTGCAAAGCAATATTTTACAGTTGGTAAACATGGCAATATATATGTGTTGTTTGAGGTCTTTTCTGTTTCCAGTACTAGATGCTTAAGTTAGGTTGATCAGTAAATTTGTTTTGTAACAGTTCAGTAGCAACACAGCCAAGCTACATAGAAATGGAGTAGGTTTTGTTTATCTTATTTCCTTCGGGGCTTCTTATTCCAGCACCCAGCCATTATGCGGTTCTGTAAGGCTGCATCTTGGCTTCTAATCTTCTGTGATTTTTGTGACCCAGCTCATAGTCACATCCTAAATGAGCGGAACCAAGCACATCGTACAGGACTGCTTAGAACAGGTCAGACAGCTCGGCTTGTGGACACAAAGCAGGTGTTCTGAAGTCCCTTTCAGAGCAATGGACTATGAGTTTGGCAGCTTTCTATAGCAACGCCCTGTAGCCTGGATAATTCTTCAGGGCTTCTTATTTTGCTTCCTGACACATAAGCATATTGTAATCTCAGTGTATATTTTGGTATGTGTAAGCAGTATGTTTTGAAAAACATGATCCATTTTCCATGTATTTATGTATTTTTGATTCTGAAAAGGTATCAGTATTTTTCTTTTTAATTTTTCTTATCTTTATTTCCCAAAGTGGGCTACAATTTTCTAGTATGGATTTAGTAGTATTGACATAAAAGTACAATAATACATGGCTAAATTTATTAAAAAAATCAGTTCAAAACTTTGAATTTGTCATATATGTGATTTTTGGGAAAAACTTAGATTCCTTAAATGTTCTAAGTATTAAGTTAATCAATATACTATTGTAAAAGTCTACTTTTTCAATATGACTATTAAAAAATATTTAAATTTCTAATTATTTTGCTGGTTCTTCATTTATGGAATATATAACATCCTTGCTATGAAGAAAGAGTAAAGCATATGACAATAGTATGATGTGACTTTGTTGGGAATACATTGGGAGTATTATATTTTTATTAAAAAGTATATAATATTATGAGGCAGATAAGCCAGCTGATGAAATAGGAGACAATGTGTGTGTGTGTGTGTCTGTGTGTTTTGTGGAACAGGAACAAAGATATTGAGACAGTACCCTATTCTATCTGAGGTCCAGTTGACTCATTTGTTCAAAAAATAAAAATAAAACATACTATTTAAATACTGTAAAGTCTGAGTGGAAAAATATGTCAGGGTTAAGAATCATATTAAGGACCTGATGTATTTTTGTCTTTTATTAATTTTCATTTGTACTAATAAATGGAATTATGGAAGGATGGCAGTTACTAAATTGTCCTATCAGATCTTATAATTAAAAAGACAGTGCTGAAAGCAAAGGTACAAGGATGGCCACTTTTTCTCTGGATGGAACACTGCAGTGGGTCCTGTGGGTGACCCTACAGGTGCGTGGCAGGGGAGGACGAGATAAGCACATCTGTGTATGCTCAGCTGCACATGTGTCTGTGGCAGCCAGCTGCAACTGTAGCAGATGATTTGGGGTAGCAGGTGTCACTGGCCTTCTGCTGGAATCACAGTCACAACAGCTCAGCAGACGCTCTGCGGGGAGCCCTGGACATCAATAGATGTGATCAGTGACTATTTTGGCAGCAGATAAGCTTTCATATTTAATGGGAGGTAAAAGTTCAAGTTAGTTGCTACTCACTCACCTGTATTTTTTCCCCTTTTCTAGGCCCTTTCCAACAGAAGAAAGCATTGATGATGAAGACATCTACAAAGGCCTTCCTGACTTAATAGAGTACGTTGATCATTTTCAGCAAAACTAAGGCTCTTCCAGTTCTGACATCTAGCATGGATCTTAATTGGGGATGTGAAATAAACTCTCTGAGGAGTAAAGGTGACTTAGTGATTAAGACATTTAGGAATTAATCTTAAACTGATGACAGAACGCTTCAATGAAAGGCACACATTGCAACTGGCGTTTAGTTCCTGTTGTGTGCCTCTTTGAAGGGTGACGAAGCAGATTGCAGTCAAGTTAAATTTGGATGTTTCTCAAAGGCATAATAGAGTAGTAGGGGAAATAGGAATTAGACAATTATGGAATAATTTAAAAGAAATACAACCTATGACTGGAATTGTAGGACAGGTAGTGTGTGCTTTCTAAGTTTCAAGGAAGGGCCAGTTACTGTAAGTATGAGCTGAAGTTTTTCAGGAATATTTATTAGATGCACTTATTTTGAACAGGGATTCCTGAGGGTCTTTAGTATTCAATAGTTAGGACAGGTAGAATTTCTTGGCAGTTGATTCTCTTCTATTGATTGAGTGACTCGTGAAGAGTATGAATATAAGACATGATACTTCTCAAGGAACTCATGACATAGATCAGGTGTGTTTGTAAGAATTGTAAGGAATAGATTATGTTCCAATAGAGATTCTTAGATCATACAGAGATTCATTCTCCAAGAGAAATGCACCCACTTATCCATTCAACAATATGCACTTATCTGGAATTTTTATGTTTGCTGTTTCTTTTGTCCATAGGACTGGTCCCTCACCACTCGGGTCTCTTGTCAGATATATCTCTATAGAGAGACCCTGCCTGCCTTGTCTAGAATTTCCACTGCCCATGTATTTTACTTTGAATTTTCATAGCATTTACAACTGCCTGAGACAATCTGGCTTGCTTCTTTTATTGTCTGTTTCCTTATTAGAAGGCAAAATTCATGAAATGAAGGACTTTACTTTCTTAGTGGCTGTGTTCTTAGAATTTCAGTGCCCGGTGTGCAGTAGGTCAATATGTGAATGGATGAGCCCGTCAGAACGGCATTCTGCTTTGGGCCTGAGGTCAGTTGGCAGTAAGAGCGTGTTCAGTGTTCATTCAGGTGCTAACCATGTTAGCGTGATCTCATGTAATGCCTCAATGTTACTGGCTTTCTACAGTTATCATAACTTGGTAATGAGAAAAGCCACACTTGGAAAAGCTAAGTGACTTTCTGAAGTAGTGTCATTAGTATAGTCTTGAACTTGAACTGCAGGCAGTTCTTGCTCTGGAGCACAAGCTCTCACGCGTGCACGGCCTTTCAGTTGTGCCTCTGTTCAGCCTCTGAGAACTCTCACCCAGAGAGCAGGGAGATGTGCTCTGCCTGGAACCAGCACGACAGGTGTGCAGCAGCTCTTTCCAGAATACTGGGTGGCATTTGGAATGGTCTTGAGGTCTTAGTTTTTAGATATCTCTCGAGAGATTTGTTTCTCTCTTCCTAAAACTTCTAAGAATTCACTGACACTAAGCATGATGGGTGCTAATTGTTGCATTAAATTCGCTATGATCATCATAAAGTGACCATAAACTCACTGGTCTTGTCATCAAACTCTTTAAAATATTAGGAAGAATTTATTATTTGCAGGGCTATAATGGTATTTTTCTTCTTAAAATCCCACCAATGATCACTTATTCCTATTAATGATTACTTAAACCTCCCATCTTTTTTTTGCACATTTTAGGCAGATTGAGTATTTTAGAAGGATAGTATTAAGACAGGATCCCCAAGACTAAGAGTAACAGAGAATAGATTCGTAGTCCTTTTTCCATCTGAACAGGTCCTGTTCCATGGAGCAGTTTCCTTTATCATTTCTTATCTTAGCTCCCTAAGAAGACCTAACCATCAATGTGTTCCAGATAGGACTTAAACCGACTTAATCATCTATCATTCCTGGCCAGATTGCTTGCCTGGACCTTTCAGTATGGAAATCATGGCAGTGCCAAGATGGCCCCCATCTCCTCAGATTCCTAAAGTGCATCCCTCATTTCTTCCCTCTCTTCCTAATGCTGATTGGCTACCAAGTCTGATTGATGATACACACTCATAATATTCTACATTCCTCTTCTCATCTGCCTTTACAATGGTTATAGCTCCGTATCTCTCTCACTCTTGGTTTATTGGTCTCTTTGCCTATCATTCCCTTCCTCCGTCCTACCCCATATAAAACCCCCTGTAGATCCCCAAATACCAGGGTGAGATTGAATTCAGAATTATGGCCTTTTGAAGTTTGGTTTCAACTCTTCTCACTGACAGTCTATTCTGCTTATCTGGGCACAGTGACTGCAGTGCCAGTCCTCACATGATCATGCTCATGCTCTTTTCTCCTGTGCCATGGGTGTGTTTGTCCTGTTTGCCTTTGAATGTCAGGAAAGAAGAAATTGTTTCTGTCTAGTCTGCAACCATGTCTCCTGGAGGACAGCATTTTCATAGCAAGCATCAGTTGAACAAGTGGATAAATATACTTAAGCTCCAGCTAAAATGAAATCATCTTTTGTGAAGCCTTTCCTAACTTCTTTCATTAGAGCTATGTTTTGCTCTTTCTTGTGGTCCTATATTTTAGATTTACTTCCCTCTCTGCATATACAGAATTATGTGTATGGGCTGTTCTTTGTACAAGACAATAGGAAAGTTTTTGATCTCTGCATTCTGAGCCTTGAACTCAGTCAGTTCTTAGCAGGTAACTGTTAGATGGATGGATGGGTGGGAAGGTGGGTGGACAAGGAACTATGAAATTAATTTTTCTCTTAGATGAGTTCTCTGAAACTTCTGTTGCCACTAAATCTCTGTCCCTTAATACTCTTTCCTTTTCTCTGAGTGTTTGACAGTTCATTCCTGTCAATTGCCTTCAAATAATCCTTTCTGACAAGCATAAGCAACCCTGTGATTGTACATGTTTTGAAAAATGTTCCAAGTTGCAGCGTGACATTTACATTTACAGTGCATTCATATCAATTCATAATGTTCAGTCCGCCCAGGCCCAGGAGAGGTACTTAAGGCTGGTGGTATTAAAGGAGTTGAGCTGCTTTCTGAGAACAATTCATTCATCCCTGCACCATGTCTACACTGAATAATTTTAATTCTGTGGGATTATTAGTTATTAGAGGGCACTTAGAAAATCTTGCACTCAAAGGAAAAGCTTAAGGGTAGTAGTAGAACACGAATGACTGGACCATGGGACTGTGTGTATTCAGGGACTCACGGGGCCTCTGAGAAGAGCTACTGTCAGTCACTGTTTGAGTGTTCCTGGAAGCTGGAAAATAGGGAAGTAGAGCAGTAAAACAGTGAAAGAAAGAACACTCAAGAGTGTAAGATCATGGCTTCATCCCTGACTAGTTGTGTTGTCTTTGACAGGTCAAATAACCCTTTTTGGTGTCTTGGCTCCTTCATCTCTGTAATAAATCCAAAGGTATACCTAATTACATAAGTGTTGTGGGATGAGATAAGTCAGATAGTACTGCAGCATGAACGTTTATGTGCTTATGCAAAAGTAGGTAACTGGTAAATGTGAGCTACCATCAGTTTCGCTGTTGGACCCTGTGGTCATCCATCTTATTAGAAGGGACAGGGCTACAATGCGAGTCTTTCCCACTGATTCTGTTTTATTTCCTCTTTAAATTTCTACCAAAATCAGTAGAAAAGTTTTAGTCTGTTTTCTGCTAAAATTTAAGAAGCTATTACTAGCTACTGGATTTACTGCATGATAGAGAGTAAACTGCTGTCTACTTTGTTTTAGTGAAACTCGTGTGGAAGATGAAGAAGATCTCTATGACTGTGTTTACGGGGAAGATGAAGGTGGAGAAGTCTATGAGGACTTGATGAAAGCGGAGGAGGCACACCAGCAGGCAGGACATTTGCTTGTGTTGCACTTACTCTGGAGGGTTCTATTAAGAAATTGATTACTTGAAAACTCTGTTAATATAGCTATTTAGATAAGCTCTGTGGGCTTACTCACTGCTCTGTTTTACCTTTGTCTCCTTATAACTATGCAACTGTGACTTGTTTTTTCATTTGGAGCATGACATTTTACAGCTCAATAAGGAATCTCTAGTCTAATCCTTTCATTGTACTAGTAAGGAAACAGATTATCTGGGAGGTAAATAGCATGCTCCTCACTGAGTAGCAATAGAACATAATTTCAAGAATATGAAATTACCTGATTCTAAAAGCAAATCTCTTACAAAGAAGATACATTTTCTTTTAAATTTAATGCAAGGTAAAATACATGTCTGCACATATTTTAGGTGTTGTCAGGAGAGGGCAATCTTCACTTTGTTCCATTGTAATTCTGCCTTTTTATTATTTCATAAATTAGTTTGGATACTGTCATTTGGGCCCTCAAAGCTTTGTCTGCCTTAAATTGTATCTAGAACACTCAGAAAGAATTACTTTGAACAATCTTTTCATCTGTAATTTGAAATCTAAAAGTCAGTTACTTAGACTTTATCCTGAAGATGATTCCTCATCAGCTGGTGATTTAGGTTCTTCAGGACTTTGATGAACTGACTGACTCAGTTCTCTCTCTGCTCTGGCCTTTCATAAAGGGCTGGTGGGCTGTCTAGTCCACACTGGGGAGCAGTAGCTTATATGGGGAGGAAACAAGTCTTCCTGCCTGTGGCTGGAAAATATAATGAATGTGTGTTTTAACCCTCCGCGTGAGCTGACAGGCTGCCCGTGGCAGCATTTTCCGAGTGATTTTAGGTGACAGCGTATCATCTGCACTTCCTACAATTCTCACCTGCTTTGGTGTCAGCAGATTCTTCAGCATCTCCCTCAGGGGCAGCCTTCACTCAGCTGACAGCACTGGGTTGTTTATCGGGGATAGGGTTAATAGTAACAGTAATTTAGATATATAGAGCCTTTCTTGAGTTCCTGGCTAGATGTAAAAGTGCTTTACATGCTGCTGTTTTATTTATAACTTTTTGTATGTGGTTTTGTAGTTCTCCCTATTTTATAGAAGACAAAACTGAATCACAGAGAAATTAAATAACTTGTTCATAGTTAAAAGGCGAGTAACAAGGCAATATTAGAATCCAATTTCACCTTATCCTAGATTCTTTTATTTTAGTACTATTCTCAGTCAACTACAATCTGAAACACTCAGATGTTAGTGTTTGAAAAAAAATTTTTGAAGGGTCTCATTTATCTTTTTAATAGTATTGCAGTTAATTCTGTAGTACATGAGAAATATGCTGTATATTAAGGAAATTCTTACAAAATTTGTATTTAGGTGTTTTAGTTGATCATAATGTCTATACTCAGATGCTTATTTTTAATTACCTAAGTATTTTCAGTTATGTTGTTTAGATTTTAAAAAATATAGCACACACATGTCACAATTGCAGTTATGTGTACCTTTCTGTACATGTTTTTATTAGAATGGCATGTCAAAGAAAATCAGTAATGATTTCTATTTCTCCTTATCTACAACCACACAGATAAATACATGAATTTTATTAAATAATTTTATTTTTATTATTCTAATGGCAGAAAAGTCCGGAAAATGATATACGGACTTGTTGTCTAGCAGAAATTAAGCAGACCGAAGAAAAATATACAGAAACTTTGGAGTCAATAGAAAAAGTAAGTTGTCAGGTATTGATGCCAAAATACTGTGTTAAGCAGTTAGTATGTTAGATTCTCTGTTTCTGCGAAGTGTGTGTGTGTGTGTGTGTGTGTGTGTGTGTATGTGTGCTCATTAATCCTTGCAGTAGAACTTTGCATTTAAAGCCAAGCACAGAAACACAACTCCCCGTAGTTTCATTCATAGTTTGAATCTAAAAAAGTTGAATTCATAACAATAGAGAATAGAATAATGGTTATCAGAGCCTTGGCTGGTTGGGGTGGCTATGGGGAGATGTTGGTTAAAGGATATATAATTGCAGTTAGCAAAAAAGAATATTTAAAATACTTCTTTCAGAGTAAGCAAATATATAGCAACAGGAAGTAGACGGGTGAATCCCTGGGGCCAAAGGCTGGTGGTAACATGAGCCCTTGTGTGTAGAGGATGGGTGAAGTGGGGAAGGTGGAAGGTTTCTGGGACAAGATCATGTTGAAGCTGCAGCTGATGAATTTAGGGTGCAAGCCACACACATACCCTAGTGAGGATCATTCTGGGAGAAGCAGCCTCAAGTGGGAGAGTGCACCGTGAAGGGAAGTGAGTGGGAAGGCAGAGAGCTGGTGGGCCACCAGGGACAGAGGCTAGAGCATTTTGCACAAATATGATGGCTTTTAAATCATTAGCATTTCATTCATTGTGAGGCCAGTATGGGAACCGGGAGAACATCAAGTATTTGTAGTAAGATGACAAGAGAGATCGTAAGGGGTGGTCACATTCTAAGTAAATTTTAAAAGTAGAGCCCACTGAATTTGATAATGGATTAGATAAAAAATATTTGAGAAAAAGTAGAATCAAGGGTGACTGCTAGGCTTGGGCCTGAGCTACTGCATGAATGGTGAAGACGGTTACTGAAACAGAGAAGGGCAGCTTTTGGGGTCATGAATCTGTGGGCGTATTAAACTTGAAATACCTCTTAGACTTTTGATATCAAGGAAGATGTTAGACACATGAGTCTGGCATCAATGGGAAAAGTTGGGTTGACATAGAGGCTGGGTTTTTATAGTTCCACAATGAAATTTAAGGCCATGGGGCTAAATGAGTTCATCACAGGTAATGTAGATTCTTAGGGGAGAGGTTTGAGGGCATCTCTGCTGACTCTTACAAATTAGGAAAATGACAACCAGGAGAAAGTGTTTAGGGTTAGTAAAAGAGGTAAGATGAGGAAGAGTTGTTTAGGGGAGTGGGACAGCAAATTAACAAGGGAAATGAGACTATGTAGTGTCACAGAGCCCAATTGAGATTTGTTGTCATATTTAAAATCTCAGTGTAGTCCATGCTTCTTAGACACAAGTGTGAGCTGACAAGCTAAATTTAACCAGGGTTTTATTTTTCTGGAAAAGTACAGTGGAAGATGACAGAGTCAGTGTATGTTCAGGGAAGCAATTCCAAAGATAGTTCCTGGACTGTAACCTGGGTATGGAGGAGATGAGGCTGTGAGGAACGTGGCGGGCTCAATGGGCTGGTAAACCCAGGATGACTGAAGAAGTCCCATGTGGTGGTGGTCCAAGGGGTGGGTGTTTGAGATTTCATCTGTAGAACATATACAGTTATTGGTAGCATCCTGAAACATGACTATGAGATTTGGCAATTGAGCTACGCTGAAGCACAAGATTATTGGAGGTCAAGAAAATAACAAGGGAGAGTGTTGGAAGGATCATCTGTACAGATGGTCAAGAGTGAAAAAGGTGTGGTAGGCCACCAAAAGATCCAAGAAATGAGCATAAATTATATGAACAAATTATTGATCTCAAGGATCTTTATTCTTCACAAAGCATTTTTGTAGAAGTCCTCAAGTCTATCTCTAAAACGTAACCATTGATTACCAACCCAGCCAATAGCATTCTCTTTCTTACTTTCAGGAGGAATTATTATATAAAACCTTTTATTTTATACTTTATTTTATTTTTTTGTCTTTTTTCCTTTTTATTGGTACCGGATGACTGCCTGCTTGCAAGGCAGGTGCTTATGGTGCTGAGCTTAACCCCCAGCCCCCTATTTTATACTTTAAATGTTCTGGCTTATGTTTATGTTTTTATAGCTCTGAACAAGTATAAAATCTGTATCATAGTAGAAATAGCTTCTAACTTTTTTTGAATTTATAGTGCTTATAAGCAATTGACTTTCAATAAATGTTGTTTGTTGATGAAAAAACATTATTCAGATTAGGTCAAGTTATGCTTAATTATTAATTCCTTCTTTTTCTCCTGATAGTATTTCATGGCACCACTAAAAAGATTTTTGACACCAGCAGAATTTGACTCGGTATTCATCAACATTCCTGTAAGTAAAAACATGATATTCAAATTTGTGTGGTATGTCTGTAAAATCCTTATTTTCTTAATGAGTTTCAGATGAATTTTGACCCTATTTTTTGCTTCTCAAGTTCTTATGTCATTACTTTCTTGAAAAACTCGTAAGTTACATCTTCAACCAAAAGTCAGTCAAAATGCATGCAGAACACAAATGGGTAAGTCAGGCTCATGTGTTATCTTGACTCTTGTCATGATGAGGTAGGCTCAATTGAATAATTCACTAATTCTGCCTGCAACTTGGGTTTCTCCTCCAGTCCCATGTCCCTGATGGTTCCTTCTTTGGGCCCCAGGACTTTAGCTATCTTTTCTCCTCCTCTTGGGGCTTTCTGCTTCTAGTTTTGTTACTCTTAACCACTTATGTCTAAAACTTTACTTCCCTATAAATTATTAGACTATTTTAATGGCAAAATGGAAGGAGTTTTCTTCACATTTATGTATATATTTTGAGTTTCCAGGTCACCTGACCATATTCTTATAAAGTATAATCTGCTCAGAGATGTATAATCAAGCTAAGTGCTATCCCAAATTGGTACTGCTAGGCAAAATTCAAGTTCTGAGACCTTTGGAATTTAGTTTTCACACACACACACACACACACACACACACACACACACACGGACACACTCATTTTTAGCTATAGGCTTTCTTGTATCACATGAGAAAGTCGCTTATATTTGGTTCTATTTTGTTCTGTTTGCTGAGCACCCGCTGGTAAGCCATGCCATGTCTTCTTTGTCTTGGTTGCTCATCTAAAGACATTTTTGCTGATTCGTAACATAAGTTCAGGAAATGCTCACAATATTAGATGAAAGCTTAACATAAAACAAAGTGCCCAATATAGGAAATAGAGATCTTAAACTACTTAAGTATGGTCACTGTAATTTATAATCCATTGATTGTCTGCATGTGCATTGCTTTTCCATGCTCCTCAACAAAATGACAGGACCAATAAATAGATTGATGTTTGTTTCTACCTAACTCAGCAAAAAGTATGCTTTGTGTACTCCAAGACACAGAGAAAGAGATACCTTGATTCAAATTTCCTGACTTTCAAGTTGCTGAAATATATTTACTGGCTGCTGAAAATAACTCGCTTATGAGCACAAATATGAAATTCTGACTTTTGAGTTGCTCTAGTAAACTGTCTAGTACAATTTATTTGTTTCTTGTTTATGCCATTAGTTGTCTGGTTTCAAGTAATTTAGTCTGATTATTGTTAGCTTAGCACCAGGACACCACTAATTGACCAAGGACATGAATCATTACTTTATTCTGTCAATAAACATTAAGCACTTAGATAGTTTTATTTAAAAATTTGAAGTGATTATAAAATAAAGCTGTACACGTTTTTACACAAGAAATAAATTATCCTTTAAAAACTAGTGAGATGATTTTTCTCCCCACAGGACACTGACATTTCTAGTCAGATCTGAGATTGCTGTTTCCACGCATGTGTCTTGGTTTCCTTCTCTTCCTGACTCCCTCCCTCTTTTCTTCTCCCTCTTTTACTTTCCCCTCCTTTTCTCTGATCTTCTCCTTCATCTCCCTTTTTCATCCCCTTCTTCTTCCTGTGTCCTCTCCTTTCTCTTCTCTTCTCGAATGTTAGCAAGTTTATATGTTTATGAGAGACAGATCTGGAAATACTGAGGTTCTGGGTTTGGGGTATAAATGTCGGCTCTGATTCCTACTTTTCTTTCACATTGTTTTCTCTTCTAAGGAACTTGTAAAAGTTCATCGGAGCTTAATGCAAGAAATTCATGATTCCATTATAAATAAAAATGACCAGAACTTGTATCAAGTTTTCATTAACTACAAGGAAAGGTAACTTTTGAATTTAAAGTTTTGTGTGTATTAGTTTGGAATTATATGAAGGTTAGTGTTAATATATACAGATCTTACTACTGTTTGTTGAAATACTATCTGAACATTTGAATATAGGACGATTAATCTCAGAGTAGTAGCTTGAACTTTCCATGTGATTTAAAAAGAAAAGGACTCAGTATAATACCTAGACTTCAGCAAATCAAAAGGCTGAGACTCACCGGCCAGTTACTACTGAGTGGTGGCTTGTCATTTTAACTGAGTCTCCTGTTCCTTATTTGTAAGTATTGAGAATAGATTAGCTGGTACCAAATACTTCCTCCGACTCTAATGTTTTATGATTTTCTATTGTGATGCAATGGAAAAAATCTAAATGAGATTTAGAATTGAAGTCAGTTTCCCTTACTAAATTATAAAAGATCTCCTGAGTGAATCATAGGGATTTGGAGTATCAAGACATTTTGCTTAAAATGTGTTTTTTGAGACAGAGCCTCACTATGCAGTTCAGGCTGGCCTTGAGCTCTTGAGCTCTTTGTATCACAGGCTGGTCTTGAACTTGAAATGATCCTTCTGCCTCAGCCTCCTGAGTGCTGGGATTACAGGTGTGCACCACCATGCTCGACTCTGCTGAAAATGTAATGTTCTCTCAATGTAAATCAAACAGTATAACTCCTAGTGCTAAGATATAGCTAATGAATTGTTTTGTTCAACTGCTAGGTAAATATTAATAATTTATTAGTAGTTTTCCAATGGTGAGTTAAACAATAAAACAAATAATATTCTTGTAAAAAAATCTACAATACAAGGATATTGTTCCATGAGTGGGCTCAGAATCTGTGCAGTATAAATTATCTTCCATCCTGCAAAATTTGAGCCTCATTCCCAATTTTGATATGATTATGTTCTTAATGAAAAAGGGATAAAGAACAGAAAGTTTATTAATGAGTAGAGTTATAGTGATTCCAATAAAATTGTGGTAGAAAATAAAACTTCTAAGTAAACAGTAAAAAGTTTATAATAATTTATGAAGAACTTTTTTGAGAAATATGTGTTTGTACTCAAATAACATTAATAGTTATCATACCAGATTGTAACCTCTACCTGCTATTTTATATATATGCATGTATATGTGTGTGTATGTTTGTATATATGGTGTTAATCCTTTGGAACTCACAGTGAGTCTTGTTATTGCTGGATATATGAGTGGTCCTCCTTCTGTAATTGTGTGTGTGATGTGTTCAAAAAGAACTTCTGCTTTGCTTATCTCTAAGTATGGTTTAAAAGAGGTGAAAGGTCTGTCTCTGTTCCCCTCCACTGCTTCTTGCTTTTGGCCTCACAGATTTCTTCCTCTTTTTCATTTCAGATTGGTTATTTATGGGCAGTACTGCAGTGGAGTGGAGTCAGCCATCTCTAACTTAGATTATATTTCTAAGACAAAAGAAGATGTGAAACTAAAGTTAGAGGTAATTGTTTATTTTTGCTTCTGATCTATGTAAAATAAACTTCAAAAGCCACATAGTCCTCTTCCTGATTAATACAGCATTTATCTCCATGTTCTAAACACATAATTTTATGTAATTTGTATAAAATATTTTAGTAGATAGCTCTATAAAGTAATAGGGTAATGACAACAGAATTTAACTTTTAAGGCCTTGTATTTTATATATATTGTCTTCTTACAATATAAAATAATAAACTTTTAATAAAATTTTCTCATGTTATCAATGAGAAATCTGACGTTCAGAGATTTTTGAGTAAATTACACAGGGTTACTTAGGCAGTAAGAGGTCCAGACTGGGTAAGAGCATTTGTATATAGATTTAAAATGTTTATGAAAAGTAAAAGACATTTAGGGATAGATGTATAAAAATCTAAGACATTTCGAGGCAGATGTATGCAAAAGGCATGAGTGTTGCCCAAAAGAAGGACGAGAAGACAAAGACAAGTGTAATAAACCTGACCATGTGTGATGAGCTCTGGCCAAAGGCTTGGTGAAAGAAGAGGGGTTGGAGGGCAGCGGGAGATTTGTCTGAAAGGTGGTGTCTAAATTAGGTTACTGAAGAATGGGCTGGGCTTTGGCAGATGGGACTGCATGTGGGCATCCTGAAAGGGTTGGTGTGTCTTGACCAGACCACTGAGGGGCGTGTGAGACATAAGAAGTCAATCAGGATGAATAGAGCACACGGTCACACTGGAAAGCAAGGCTGAAAGCACGTTAAATCATAGAATTTGTACATCATATATGTTTTTTCTAAAAAAGAGTTCATGCTTTCAAACAACACTTGAAAAATCAATTTTTATGTAAATTATCACCTTTAATATATTACCACTGCTTTTAGATTTTCTTAAAATACAGGTAGAGAAGTGAGGTCAATTCTTAAATAACTCTGACTTTTTCTATCTAATATTCTCTTTCTTTTTATTTAGTTCACTAGTGAAGTCAGTTAATGAGCAGAAGAAGGGGTAGATAGTTTTGAAAACAGAAACTTTTTATTGTTTTGGTACATCTGGCATGGTATCGTGACTCCCAAGCCCCACAGAGGGAGGTTGTTACTTAGGAAGTTTGAATATTAGCAGGTCACCAAGTAAGTACTACATCCCTGTCATGGATCTTTTTTCCTTACTTTATACTGTTTCTTGATGGTATTAACTTTAAGGCTTGAAATAGTGTAGTCACCAGTAAATAACATCCTTTCAGTATTGTTACCAAAAAAGGACTCCTGCTTCTCTTTACAAAATAGAGACTTATTAAATGCCTTCATTCAAATTAAGATATAACAAAGCTTTACAACTCATAGAACCAGTTCCTGTGGAACAACTACTATAGCAGTTTTTCTTAAATAAAGCTATAAAATTGTGACACAAGACAGAGACAGCAAGTTGTCGATCAAACCAACATTATACTGTATTCTCCGCTGTATTGAATGGTTATTCTTCCTCCGTCAGAATCAATGTCAAAGCTCTGCCCAGTGATCCCACCCTGGGACTCCAAGCACAGTTTGTGTAGTCACCCTGGGTCTTGGGGGAATAAAAGGCCTCAGGCTGAGACTGAAAGACTGCGGGTGAGGTGCCAGTGGTATCCTTTTCTCAGTGTAAAGGCCCCACTTTTGCCCACAGCCTGGCTTAGAAGTGCTGTATTAGATAGTGTAGAATTTCAACAAATACTCTGTGGGAGCTCTCTGCATTAAGCCCAGCATGGTGGAGGGGAAGCTGCCTTCTTGCCTTTTGTTTTGTGGTTATTTTTGTTCTTATTGTTTTTTTTTTTTTTTTTTTTTGTCTCTTTCTTCTATACTTTGGAACCAAGATAGCGTGGGGTGGGGTTCGGGGGAAGAGTTAGAGTTTCCTTATTTTGCCAAGTGGGCTTGAGCCCACCCCGTTTTATTTTCCTTTAAATTATAATTGAGTTAAGGCTCGGTGAGTGAGTGGATATTTCAGAAGAATTATTTCTACCCTTTATTTACTTTCAGCGCCAATAAGGATTTTACACTTTAGATTCAGCCTCCGGTTGTAGCTCATGCCAGTAATGCTGGTTTCTTTACTTCCTGAATTAATCTTAGAAAAGGAACTGTTTTGTTTGCCTAACAGTTTTAAATTAACTTACATAATGTAGTCATTTTTAAGTGTATGACTTTCTATTCCTGGCACCTTGTGTTGGGATGGAATACATAAGAGCTGTAAGCTACAACTTTTATTCCGAGATGCTTGACATGCAGCGGAGGAGATAGGACTGACTTATTATAATAATGGCAGTTTAACTTCCTACTTAAAATCCATGTTCCAGAACTCTCCAATCTGTAGAAGCAGGAAATTAGTTGAAACAGCTGCCCTTCCAATGAATTACAGTCATTGATAAGATACAAGGTAACATGTCAGAATGGTTCCTTAGTTCATTTTACCTAAGATCTGTAGTCAAACATGTTCAATAAGTCATTGTGTTCATTGGATTTAATGGTGTTTACTTTGTTGCTCCCGATAATTATTCCTTCAAGAAAAGCCAAATATGACCAAAGGAAAAAATAAACTGATGAAGAAAAAGAAAGTATTCTCTTAAGCACACCTCTTCCCATGAACTGAAAGTCTTTGATGTTATATGCAATTGTGTAAAAAATTTTGCCTTTGAGATTGTTCACTGATAATTTTTTATGACACGTTATTGTGTTTTGGGGGGTCTCTTTGAGACAGGGTCTCACTATGCAGTTCAGGCTGGTCTTGAGCTGACTTTGTAGCACAGGTTAGTCTTGAATTCACAACAATCCTCCTGCCTCTGCCTCCCGAGTGCTGGACTACAGCACTCGCCACCATGCCTGACTGAAACTTCATTGTTGAATAACACCTAATATATATGGAAAGTGGTAAAATCAGAAAAAGTGACTAGTACAAGATGATACAGCCAAGATTTGCCAAACCCTGACTTTAGAACTCATCGATACTTAAAGTACTTTCCTTAAAGTCTCACTTGTGAAAGAAAAAATTAAAAAGCGAAGAACTCAGTACTATTTTAATGTAAATTTTAAAGAACATGGTATTTAAAATTTGAGGGTTTTAAAAACATGAATATAGCCGCGCCTGGCCACAGGTCTGCAGAGGAGGAGCTGGGCAGATCTGGGGTGCCCTCACTGGCCTCTCTGCGTGTCTGGAGGACTCTGGATTTCTGCGCCCAGACTGCTGGAGTTCCCTCAGGCTTCCAGGTGCAGTGAAGGCGAGAGGTGGGTTTGAGGCTTCCACATCAGCCTCCCCATTCCCGGCTTCATTTGGAGACCTGCTGAGCTCCCGATAGGTGGGCTGGCCCACACTACCAGCCTAGCCCAGCCTGTTTAGCTGCCGCGCCTGGCCACAGGTCTGCAGAGGAGGAGCTGGGCAGATCTGGGGTGCCCTCACTGGCCTCTCTACGTGTCTGGAGGACTCTGGATTTCTGCGCCCAGACTGCTGGAGTTCCCTCAGGCTTCCAGGTACAGTGAAGGAGAGAGGTGGGTTTAAGGCTTCCACATCAGCCTCCCCATTTCCGGCTTCATTTGGAGACCTGCTGAGCTCCCAATAGGTGGGCTGGCCCACACAACCAGCCTAGCCCAGCCTGTTTAGCAGCCGCGCCTGGCCATAGGTCTGCAGAGGAGGAGCTGGGCAGATCTGGGGTGCCCTCACTGGCCTCTCTGCGTGTCTGGAGGACTCTGGATTTCTGCGCCCAGACTGCTGGAGTTCCCTCAGGCTTCCAGGTGCAGTGAAGGAGAGAGGTGGGTTTAAGGCTTCCACATCAGCCTCCCCATTCCCGGCTTCATTTGGAGACCTGCTGAGCTCCCGATAGGTGGGCTGGCCCACACTACCAGCCTAGCCCAGCCTGTTTAGCTGCCGCGCCTGGCCACAGGTCTGCAGAGGAGGAGCTGGGCAGATCTGGGGTGCCCTCACTGGCCTCTCTGCGTGTCTGGAGGACTCTGGATTTCTGCGCCCAGACTGCTGGAGTTCCCTCAGGCTTCCAGGTACAGTGAAGGAGAGAGGTGGGTTTAAGGCTTCCACATCAGCCTCCCCATTCCCGGCTTCATTTGGAGACCTGCTGAGCTCCCGATAGGTGGGCTGGCCCACACTACCAGCCTAGTCCAGCCTGTTTAGCTGCCGCGCCTGGCCACAGGTCTGCAGAGGAGGAGCTGGGCAGATCTGGGGTGCCCTCACTGGCCTCTCTGCGTGTCTGGAGGACTGTGGATATCTCTGCAACCAGGGAGGGTCCACAGGTTCCTGAAGCACTGCGGCCTGTGGTGAGTACCCTAACCCGGCTGCGATTGAAGAACTGTGGAGCTTCCAAGGGGCAGGTGGGCGCACAGTGTCCCTGAGGCCCAGTTTGTCTGGAACTGCGGAGTTCTGAGCAGGCAGAGGAGGGCCACTGGTTCTGTAGGCCTAATGGCTTGGAGTAGCGCGGCGCCAGAGTCCCAGTAGCTCCAAACATAGAAGGGGATTTTCAACAGATCCTGAGGAAGCTTTCAAGTAACACTTGAAACACAGAAATATAGGAAAATGACAAAACGAAAGACCAAATTACAACCTCAAACCTCCAGCCCATCTCAAGAAACCCTAGGAGCGATGTATATAGAAGAAAATATATCCCATCCACCTCATATATTGGACACAATAGCCACTGAAATTGACAAGCAACTCCAGGAAGCTTTAAAGAAATTCAAACTCGAAATAATCTCCCAGATAAAAGAAGAAATGATAAAAGAAATGAAAGAGATTCTAAATATATCTAAAGAAAACACAGATAAAAAATTGGAGGAACTAAACAAAAAGATAGAATCCCTAGACGAGCAATATAAGAAACAAACAGAATACATAATGCAGATGCACAGAGATATACAGGAAATAAAAAACTCCACTGAAAGTTGTAAAAACCGCCTTAATGAAAGTGAAGATAGAATTTCAGACCTTGAAGACAGGATTGCAGCTAGTGAACAGGAAAGGAAAGATCTTTTGAAAATAACAAGGAACCAGGAAACAACAATTCAACAACTGCAAGACGATGCAAAGAAGAATAACATAAGAATGATAGGGATTAATGAAAGAGAGGGAGACAACATGAAGGATGTCAGGAGGATATTTAGAGAAGTAATAGCTGAAAATTTCCCAAGCATGAGATCAGAAACTGACATCAGGATCAGTGAAGCATATAGAACTCCAAACAGTCATAACCAAAATAAAACTACACCCAGACATATAATAGTCACCATCCCAGAAATCCAACACAAGAATAGATTATTAAAAGCTGTCAGAGAGAAAAGACAAATCACTTATAAAGGAAAACCTATCAGAATCACAGCAGACTTCTCAGCACAAACGATAAAGTCAAGAAGAGCATGGAGTGAAGTATTCCAGATCCTAAAGCAAAATGATTTCCAACCAAGACTGATATATCCTGCAAAACTATCATTCAAAATAGATGGTGCAATACGATACTTCCATGACAAAGAACAGCTGAAGAACTTCATGAACACCAAACCAACCCTGCAAAAAATATTGAAAGACAGTTTAGATACACAAAGGAAAAAACCACTAAGCAAAGCAAATAATTAAACAGAACTGAAAGATAAAGATGCAACAGCAGAGAGATAACATGTCAACAATAAACCAGCATTTAACAGTAATAACCATTAATGTAAATGGTCTCAATGCACCAATCAAAAGAAACAGACTAGCAGAATGGATCAAGAAACAAAATCCAACCATATGCTGTTTACAGGAAACCCATCTAACCCAGAAAGATACTCACAGACTGAAAGTCAAAGGATGGAAAACAATTCTCCATGCAGCAGGAATCCAAAAAAAGGCAGGAGTAGCCATTCTGTTTGCAGACAACGTGAACTTTAAACCAACAATGACCATAAAGGACAAAGAAGGTCACTACATACTCGTAAGGGGAAAACTCCAAGAGGAAGAGATAACTATCTTAAATATATACGCACCAAACTCCAGAGCACCCAGTTATATAAAACAATTATTAACAGAAATGAAAACTCAAATTATCAGTAACACAATTGTAACAGGAGACCTTAATACACCACTGACACCAAGGGACAGATCAACCAGACAGAAAATGAGCAAAGAAATAACAGAACTGAATCACACCTGTGAACAAATGGGTTTGATAGACATATACAGAATGTTCCACCCAACAACATCAGAATACACATTCTTCTCAGCAGTACATGGATCATTTTCTAAAATAGACCATATATTAGCTCACAGAACATATTTAAGCAAATGCAAAAGAGTTGAAATCATCCCTTGCATATTATCGGATCATAGCGCTCTGAAATTAGAAATTAATGACAAAGGATACTGCAAAAATTCCGCAAACACATGGAAACTAAATAACACACTCTTGAGTAATCAGTGGGTCACAGAAGAAATTGAAGAAGAAATTAAACAATACCTAAAAGAAAATGAAAATGCAGATACAACTTACCGGAATCTGTGGGATGCAATGAAAGCCGTTCTGAGAGGAAAATTTATTGCACTGAGTTCCCACATCAGGAAAACAGAACGAATACAAGTAAATAACTTGATGCTACACCTCAAACAGCTAGAAAAAGAAGAGCAAGTCAAGCCCAAAGCCAAAAGAAGAGAGGAAATTATAAGAATCAGAGCAGAAATCAATGCAATAGAGACTAAGAAAACAATCCAAAGAATCAACGAATCAAAGAGTTGGTTCTTTGAAAGAATAAATAAAATCGATAAGCCCCTAGCCAACCTTATTAAAAAAAGGAAAGAAAAAGCTCAAATTCATGCAATAAGAAATGAAAAAGGAGAAATCACTACAGACCCAATAGAAATACAGAGGAACATCAACACCTATTTCGAAAACCTCTACTCTCAAAAGTTTGATAACACAGAAGAAATAGACAGATTCTTAGAAGCATATGAAGTACCAAAGCTAGATCAAGAGGATATAAAACTGTTGAATAACCCAATCTCTGCTAATGAAATTGAGAATGTAATTGGGTCCTTGCCCACCAAGAAGAGCCCAGGCCCAGATGGATTCACTGCAGAATTCTACAAGAAATGTAAAGAAGACCTAATGCCGACACTCCTCAAACTATTCAATGAAATTGAAAGGGAAGCAATCCTTCCTAAGTCATTCCTGGAAGCAAATATTACTCTAGTACCAAAACCTGAGAAAGACCCAACTATAAAAGAGAACTATAGACCGATCTCCCTAATGAACACAGATGCAAAAATCCTCAATAAAATATTGGCAAATAGGATCCAGCAAATCATCAAGAAGATTATACACCATGACCAGGTGGGATTCATCCCAGGAATGCAAGGATGGTTCAACATACGCAAATCAATAAATGTAATCCACCATATCAATAAAGCCAAAAATAAGAATCACATGATCATCTCTATAGATGCAGAAAAAGCCTTCGATAAGGTCCAACACTTATTCATGATAAGAACTTTACAGAAAATTGGAATAAATGGTCTTTACCTCAATATAATAAAGGCCATTTATGACAAACCAACAGCCAGCATCATACTAAATGGCCAAAAATTGAAAGCCTTTACTTTAAAATCAGGCACAAGACAAGGATGTCCTTTATCACCACTCCTATTTAATATAGTACTGGAAGTACTAGCCAGAGCAATTAGGCAAGAAAGAGAAATAAAAGGGGTAAAGATAGGAAAAGAAGAAGTTAAATTATCATTGTTTGCAGATGACATGATACTCTACATAGAAGACCCCCTAAACTCCATTGAAATACTCTTAGATACAATAAATAAATTCAGTAATGTGGCTGGATACAAAATCAATACTCAGAAATCAATAGCATTCCTATACACGAACAACAAAATTACAGAGAGGGAAATAAGAGAAACTGGACTATTCACATTAGCAAGCAAAAAAATGAAATATTTAGGAATTACTCTTACGAAAGAAGTGAAAGACTTATACAGTGAAAATTATAATACACTGAAAAAGGAAATTGAAGATGATCTCAGAAAATGGAAAGACATCCCTTGCTCATGGATAGGAAGAACAAACATTGTGAAAATGGCCATTCTCCCAAAACTGTTATACAGATTCAATGCAATCCCAATAGAAATACCATTAACATACCTTATAGATCTAGAGAAATCACTCCTAAATTTCATCTGGAACCAGAAGAGACCTAGAATCGCAAAGGCAATTCTAAGCAGCAAAGACAAAGCAGGAGGCATCACAATCCCTGACTTGAAGTTATACTACAAAGCAACAGTAGTAAAATCAACATGGTATTGGAATCAAAACAGAGCTGAAGATCAGTGGAATAGATTAGAAGATACAACCACAACTACGAACACACTCAACCACCTTATTTTTGATAAAGGAGCCAAGCAGGTTCACTGGAAGAACGACAGTCTCTTTAATAAATGGTGCTGGAAAAACTGGCTCTCCATTTGCCGAAAACTAAAGCTAGACCCATGTCTATCACCATGTACTAAATTAAAATGTAAATGGGTCAAAGATCTGAATATTAAAACAGAAACACTAAATCTATTGGAAGACAAAATAGGTAGAAACCTTGGAGACATAGGAGTAGGTAAAGAATTCATGAACAGGACTCAAACCGCACGGGAAATACTTCCCAGAATCAATAACTGGGACCACTTCTTATTAAAAAGTTTCTGCATGTCAAAAGAAATCTCCAGCATAGTGAAAAGAAAACCCACAAACTGGGAAAAGATTTTAGTGAACTCTCTCTCAGACAAGGGCCTCTTGTCTAAAACATATAAAGAATTAAAGAAACTCAGACCTCCGAAATTCAAAGATCCAATCCAAAAATGGGCATCTGAGATGAATATGCAATTCTCAGATGAAGAAATGCAAATGGCAAATAAATACATGAAAAAATGCTCATCATCATTGGTCATTAGAGAAATGCAAATTAAAACCACACTGAGATACCATCTCACTCCTGAAAGAATGGCCAGGATCAAGAAAACCGACAACAAATGCTGGAGAGGCTGTGGGGAAAAAGGAACTCTCCTGCACTGCTGGTGGGAGTGTAGACTGGTACAGCCTTTGTGGAGATCTGTCTGGAGATTTCTCAAAAAGTTGGGACTGGAAATCCCATTTATTCCAGCTATTCCACTTCTAGGCATATTCCCAGAAGAACTGAAAGCATCATACCACAGTGATATATGTGCACCTATGTTTATAGCAGCACAATTTGTAATCGCCAGATCTTGGAAACAACCCAAGTGCCCATCAACTGAGGAATGGATAAAAAAGTTGTGGTATTTCTATACAATGGAGTATTATTCAGCTATAAAGAAGGATCACATTGAGATATTTATCAATAAATGGGCACAGCTTGAGACCATACTCATAAGTGAAATAAATCAATCTCGCATGTGTGAATACCGAATAGTTTCCCTAACGTAAGTAATGATTCAAATATATAAAAATATGTGGTAATCATGATTCCCCATTAGGTGGCCTTGAAGCCTTATAAAGTTTTCACTCATTAATTAGAAAGGCTTTATTCTGGGCTTCTTGATATGAAAATATTTGAAGCTAGAGTATATGAAGTTTTACCCAAATATTTCAAGGAAAAAGACACTATGGTAACTACTACTAAGTCAGGTTATAAGGTGGTGAAGTACTAGGTTATTGAAACAGTCATGCTGTGACCTCTATTGTTATATTGTTATGTCCTGTTTTATCTCAATCTCCCCCTTATTGTTTCAAAAAAATTATTTAGTCATTTCTTATGTTTGTCTTAATTAAAGAAAAAATTCAAAAAAATTAGGATATATAAATAGTAACTCTTTTCGATTTCCTATTAACTTGTTTTGAAGTCCTGTAGTACTCCCACGATCTTGTTTTGACTGATTAGACTCTGTTCCATTCTATATGATAGTATCAAGTTTGAAGACATAGGCAACTACTTTGAAGACAATAAGATTCACTAAGATACCCATTCTGGTTTGACTATTGTCTTCTTTGGAAGTCCTGTAATGTTTACAACATCTAAGTTTTATTGGTCTTGTTCTCTACTGTTTTGTCCAACTTTATAATATCTAATAAGATAGACAATTCTTTTTAAGGAAACAAGGGACAACGTTGATAACCATTGTTGATAAACTTGTACTCTGTTCTACACCATGTGCTACGTCTATCCTTGGTATTGACTGACAGCTTTGTTTTGCCATATTTGACTGTATTCTTCCCCCCCCCCAAAGAAAGTAATAAGCACTAAGGAGTAATAAAATCCAAGATGTGTAAATTTTGTTGTAAAAAAGAGAGGGAAAAAAAAAAAAAAGGAGCTCTAACGGATATAACAGCAAGTGTGTTTGGGGGTGTTAAATAGCTGACTTTATCAATGTTTTTGGAACATTGAACACAGCTGTTTGCAGTCTCCCTGTTTGAATGTCCACCTTGTGTTCTTTGATACTGTGATTTGAGGAACTATTTTCAAGAAAATAGTGTGTAATCTACTAGCAGGTAATTTCTTACTGTTATGGTTTTTTGTTTTGTTTTGTTTTGTTTTGTTTTGTAGTTCTGTATTGCGTGTACCCTTACGCCGCTTTGGTTTGTTTTGTGTTTTTCTCTTTTTCCTCTTAAAAAAAAAAAAAAAACATGAATATAGTAGTGAGCTTATAGTTTAGCAAGTTTTCACACTTAACTGTTCTGTTTTATTCAGTTTAATAAATATTTATTGAAAATTAGATTCTTAGGGACTTCAGGGACATGCTAAAGACTTTAAGATTGTGTTGGAGAAGACATTAAGTATAACAACTGAATAACTGCAGAGGCACACAGAAGTTATAGGAGGGAGAGAGAGAGAGAGAGAGAGAGAGAGAGAGAGAGAGAGAGAGACAGAGAGAGAGACAGAGAGAGAGAGAGACAGAGAGAGACAGAGAGAGAGAGAGACAGACAGACAGACAGAGAGAGAGAGACAGAGAGAGAGAGAGAGAGAGAGAGAGGAAAAAACTGCAAAAAAACAAACACCAGAACACAGTTTCAGCTGAGATTATTTCTAAAGGCCTACAGGTATAGTTCTGAAAGAGGTTGGCAAATTTTGCTGGAGGCAGGAAAAAGCACAAGGCGTTTGGGTAGAACTGAGCGAACTGCAGCCTGAAGCTCACAGCAAGTTTGCAGAGTAGGGGCTTACCCTTGGCTTCTGTCTGCAAGCCCACTGGGAGAAGGTAAGGTTGTGAGAGTCTCAGAAAGGCCCTGCGTAGCCAAGATTTTTCACGAGAGACAATAATTTTCATTTGTATAATAGTTCTGTTTGAAATACTACAAGATTTTTTTTTAACATTTAAAACACTATTATTTAGAAAGAATGATTTTTAAGGAAAAGAAAAATATTTATTGAAAATGGTTCTGTTTGTGGACTGAGTGTCTTGAGAAAACTAACAAAACATTTTAAAAAATATGTCATTAGGAATGTTCCAAAAGAGCAAATAATGGGAAATTTACACTTCGAGATTTGCTTGTGGTTCCTATGCAACGTGTTTTGAAGTATCATCTTCTGCTTCAGGTATGTAACGTAAAGTTGTTTGTTTATGGTTCAGTTACTTATTTACCAAAATACTAGTGAGGCATCAACTATGTTGTCTATACTCGTATTTTAGGTCCTCTGATTTTATAATTTTGAATTTTTACATGGCTATGCAGAAATATTCAAAATAGCTGGACTTGTTTTCTTCCTTTTAGCGAAAATGTTTCTATATTTGCCACAAAGTCACATTTTTTGTCTCTCAAATGAGACTGACTAAAGAGTAAAAACAAAAAAGTAAGTAAAAGGGAAATATCCCTCCAACCAAGTTTTCTTTGGTGAGCAGTAATCATTTATTAGGGTTTAAAGGCCCTTGAATTTGGGCAGATTAGTGGTGTTAAGCCCTTAGCCTTGTACAAAAAGCTAAAAGACTGTGTCACATTCTGCAATGCCTTCTATTGTGCTACCTTGTAATAACTACATTTATTTTGAAGTGATTCTTGTTATGTTTAACCTACAAAGCTTATGGTTTCCACGGTTAGCCCTCTAATGAGGGTGGAGAGTCTTATAAATTTAATTTGATACTATACCAGGAGACTCATTAGTTCTGCTCCAAAGAAATGTCTTACTGTATTAGTCTGTCAGCTCTGCTGATGCTTGTGAAATGTCATTTTGAAAAGATCTACTACCTGTATGTGAAATATAATTTTGAGTCTGCTGTGCTTTGTACATCTTGTATATTAAATTTTTGAACTGTAGCCACAAAATTATTAGTCATCTTTATTTTTGTTCTACTGAGAAATCAGAAAAATTCAAACCCTGATTATTCTTTAAAAATGCATTAAAACATTTATGAAACCTGAACTCAAAGCAACTTAATCTAATTGAATTTTATGAAAGAATAATAAGACTCAGGCAATCAGTTTCCAAGGCATTTTGGAACTAAAAATACGTCCAAAATAAGATAATAATTTACTGTGTAACTTAAATGCAGTCAAATATTGATTGAAGAATTTAGAAGGTGCAATTTTAAAGGAATATCTATTTTTGTCTTCATGGGCTTTTACATAGACTTAGAAAACTATAAAATACGTCCACCTTTAAAAAAAAAACTCATTGAACTTTCCTCCCATTTCTGTTGATTTGTATTTTAAGTTTTAAGATTTTGTTGGTTCCTTGATGAGTTTTTAAAATATTTTGGGTACTACATGTAAATTGCTAGAAATATTTTTTTATCTCAAACTAGTATAGAACAAAATTTTATCTGATGTCTAGACATTTTTTGAACAAATCTGTTATAAATTTGCACATTTTCTGTATACCAGTATACTTCCTGGGGAAATAATTTTTGAAATGTGTGATGATTTGAAATCACAGATTTATAAACATTAGAATATTTTATATTAATAATGTTAGAAACTTTAAGAATAATTTATTATTTTCATTTAATAAAGTAAGTAAAAATAGAAATTAAAGAACATAATTTTGACAAAATTTTATACTTAGCAGGTTCTTGATCTGTTGATCCTGCTCAAAACAGAAAAGACTACTGGCACTGAATTCAGCAAAGACGTTTTGGATGGTTCCCCTGTGCCAAACACATTATGACAGGTCTTACACTGTCATAAAGTTCATCATTTAGGAGGGAAAAATGAAATGGAATTTGTCAAGTGTAACACAAGGTGATAGGTACATAGAAGAGACATAAGTGATACAAATGAAAATCTCTCTGATTATGCCTAAGGAGGCTGGGGAATCTATGTAGAATCCTCAGCTTCTCAGAGGACTGATGCTTTTTTTTTTTTAAGTTTTTTTTTATTTAGAGAAAAAAAGCAAAACAAAAAAGGGTAGAAATAATACAAAATTTCAAAAAAATAACAGTAAGAAATGACTAGTCAAAAAAAGTAAGAAATCACTAGTTGACAAATTATATATTGTTATCTTAGAAGTAGTTTAAGTTAAAAATGAAAGCATAAAAAATGGACAAACAATGATAGTACAAACTATTCTGTTTGATGAACTTGATTTGATTTTTGAAAGATGAGTAACATTTGATAGGTTAGAAAAGAAGAGGTTTGTAAAGAAAGAAAATGTTTTTTTATGGGAGATATCATCAGTCATGTTTTAAGAATATAATTTAGCATGAATAGAATATAGGTTGCTTGAGTAAGACATGGAAAGTGAGAAGTTTATAGAGGCATGCAGAACTCAGATCATAAGGAGCCCGTGCATCATAGAAATTCAAGCAGGGTACAGAGACAGGCTCTGATTGAGCTGAGTGAATAGAAGTCCAGTTAGAAGACTATTATAATGACCTGCTTAAAAATGAGAATGGCAGTGAACCAAGGTATGGGCCAGGAGTATGATTTCCAGGGGCCAGGATGAAAGTATCAGCAGGTCACAGCGGGGGAGGGATGAGCACAGAGTTTGGGACACATTTCAGGTTCTGGCTTAAGTGATTACACTGATGGTAGTGCCCTTTTTCAGTCAAACATACATGGGAATGAGAGTTAATATGCATTAAATTGTGGGCGTGCTGGATTTGAGGAGCCCAGAGAGACCTGTAGAACTGTTGAGTTTGATGTTTGAGACAGGGACTTATGTGTGAATTCTGATGAGCGCTTTCGAGGGGATCCCTGCATTAGCTGACAGTTGCCATCATGACAGTTGTTGCACTAGGATTTGTGGAGTATGTAAACTTAAGAATGAGAGAGCATAGGGTGAAAATTTTGGGAATTATAACTTTCTATGGTGCAAATAAAGAAAGAAGAAAATATGGAAGACTAAGGAATAGGCAGAAATTTAGGAATTATAAAGAAACAGTAACCACAGGGACAATAAAGTATCCTGATATCCCTGAAATGGAGGGAGATGTGGTCATCGGAATCAAAACCTACCGAGCATTCGAATGTGATAGTATGTGAAAGGGATCAATTCAATTAGGATTGGGAAGTTTTTCATAATAATTGGAACTCAGCATTAGAGAAATAGTGGAGCATTGAATTCAGATTTGTCATTGAAAGGAAGCTATTTCCAAGGACTTTGCATGCTATTTTGCTGTCTGGTTTGTCTTGCAGTTTGATGCTTTTAATGAAAAGAGAGCCTAGTTTTGTTAAATTTATCATATTATTGAGAGTATAATAATAAGGGTCATTCATTCATGCATGCATGCATTTGGTGATACTGAGGACTGCATCCAGGGTCTTCACGTCCCCAGCCCTTTTCACTGTTACTTTTTATATTTCATTTGAGAGAGGGTCTAGCTAAGTTATCCCGACTGGGCTTGAATTTTCTGTCCTCCTGCCTCAGCCTCCCAGAATGCTGAGATTACAGGCTTGTGCCATAACATCTGACTAAAAAATGTTTCATATCTTTTGTGTTAGTTTTGATTTGATGAAAGTAGTAAAGACTAGCCTGTATGTCTCACAGGAGCTGGTCAAGCATACCACGGATCCCATCGAAAAGGCAAATCTGAAACTGGCTCTTGATGCAATGAAGGTAAGGCAAATATGTTTCGTATTATTTTGTTCATGCCTACAAACAATAGAATTATACCTGTTAATATGTGTATATGTCATGCTGATATATTATAATACACATTTATTTTTGGTAGGGAGAATAGTGTAATCTTTACTGCCATAAATATTCTTGCATGGATTTCATTGTAGGACAAATGCACATAAAACTGAGAGGTATATTAAAATAGCTTTTGTACAAGTTTGCAAACTTTTAAAACTACCAGGAGTAATTAAATAACTGGTTGAATTTTATATTCTTTTGAATGTTATTAATAGAGAACTTGTAGTTTGTGTAAGCAGGAGGTCAGCGAGTGACTGGAGAAACACCTGTGTGTGATTCATTTTCCTCCAGGGAGCTTGTCTGCAGGTTTACCTATGTGGATGCTGTCTGGATAGCGTATGAATCAGTTTCAGCTTGGATTTATATTTTCAGTGAAATCTTAAAAATCAAACAGGAAGACAAAGGATATTTCGAACATATTACAGAACACGTAAAATGCCAATTTCCACATAATGCCAAATCAACGTAACTTTGAAAAAAAGTGTGCCTAATTGAAAAGTAAATATTTGTTTTTAAAAAACAAATAACAACATGACCTTGCTAAGAGAAATGTATAATTACCTACTCAATGTCAGTGTTAGTTTTGTTGCTGAGCTGATTTTAATATCACTACCAGGAAATGTCACACAGCTGTAATGAAGTTTCTTATTGAAGTAGTTGTTAGATGCATCCTGTGACAAATCAGACTTTTATTTAGAATGCAGTTAGGAACTCATTGTGTAGAGGTGTGTTTCTACTGTTGCAGATGAATTTAAGAAGGCAGAGAAAAAAGAAAAAGAGCTCAGAAAACAAAATCTGGAGCACATGTAACAAAAATAGCTAGTTACAGTATGGGAACATTAGATAATGTTTTCTCAAATATAAGAAAAGCCATTTAAAATAGGTGATGGCCCATGGAAAAACGTGACCAGCATTTTCTGTTCACCTCAATGTAGTTTTTATGCTGTTTAGTTCTTCACTTCTTCATTTCTCCTTTTATTAATTCTTCAAAATTGAACCAGCCCCCTTGACTGCATGGTCCCAGGAACTAGTACGTTGCACAAACCAGTCTTTCTTAGGGTCATTGTATAGAACTCAGTTACCTTTTGTCTCCCTGCTCATCCTTCATGATTGCCTATAGTCCACGCTGTATAAAGATGATTCTTCTGAGGTCAGGTGGAGAGAGGGTACTTGGATCACAGCCTGCTGACCTAGTTTTCTTGTTGCTGCTCTGCAAAGCAGCATATTTTGTTTTTGTTTCTTAAGGCAGCAACACACTTGCTCCGCTTAGGGGTGTGGTAAATGACAACTCTTCAGTCCTCCCAGCTGTATGCTGGGACATTTTTAAATTGTTGTCAAGATGCAGCTTTGATTGATTGAATGTTCATTTTATTGTTGAAAAGTTACGGTAGTTACTTTTACCACTCTTGGAACTAATGATGTGTTTTCTTTCAAGCAGTTTGCATCTCTTCTCTAATCCTAGTATGCCTTCTTTTTGTACCCTTCTCTTTGTTCTTTAGGATTTGGCACAATATGTGAATGAAGTCAAAAGAGATAATGAGACCCTTCGTGAGATTAAACAGTTTCAGCTATCTATAGAAAACTTGGTATGTAATTAGCTTCTCCATACAGTTTCTTACCCCATATGGTGGGGGGAGGATATTCTAAGAGCTGTTTTGAAGTAAAGATAAGTTAACCTTCAAGTTTCTGTTGTTTGTTCGATTTTCCCCACCTGAGGGCGTTCAAATAGATAGTTAGTGGCACCTATGGCTTCACACTGTCTGAAATCATAACCATTGTTTGTGTCCCTCCCTATCAATAGTCTGCCTTTTCTATGGTCTGAATTTCAAACATTGGAGTCCACTTTCATCTTTTCTTTCCCTCAACCCTATACATACTCAGGGCTGACAGTTGTTCACTAACTCGGTTTACATGTATTTACTGGGTATATCTGTGTGCCCGAAATGTTGCCTGAGGCAAGCCTGTGCCTATCCAGATGCTGGTCTCCTGACTGAAGAAAGAGGCACAAGAGAGGTTTGAAATGTCAGATTGAGGTTGGAGCTGTGAATGAAAGGGCTTCACCTGATGACACTGCAGGAAGTCCTAGTTTAGATAAGATGGCCAGAAAAGTTCTTTGGATCACTTATCATTTGAATTGGAACCTAACAGATAAGAGGTCACATGAAGTTCTTGGGGAAATCCAGGTAGAAGTCTCAGCAGGTGACATGCCTGGAATCTGCAAGAGCCCTGTGTGTTGCGAAGCTGGAGGGGAAGTGTGGCTGGAGGCCTCTGCAGTGTGAGGGCGGCCAGAAGTGGACAGTACAAACATGCGGGCCAAGCAGGGGTTTATTGTGACCAGGAGAGCCAGACCACTCTTCCACCAGGGAGGATCACTGACTGATTGACATTACAATACCTCTTGGGGGCATCTGATCAGCAAGCTCTTGAAGTGGTTTCCAGAGAGAATGGAGTAACTTGTGTCTACTACAGAGAATAGATTTAAAATACTTTGGGTGGTAGAGTAATTTTATTGCTTCTTTCTCTGAAACATTCTAAGCCTCCCTTTCTTTTTGATGAACAACCACTTCTTCATCTCGAGAAACTATCATTGGCCTTCTTTCCAGTCCCAGCAATCTCTAATCATCTGCCCATATAACTGCAGTTCTAAAACACAGATCGCTCAACTCACCTTCTTTGCTCAACTTTTCAAGCTTCTGGTGCCGTCATTATTCAGACCTTAGACATCTTTAAGAGCCTTAATTAGCTGGATTTAAACTGTTTTCCTGAACTTGGCCATCATATTTTATATTAATTGTATTTGGTATTGTGAAGATTCTGCTGTATTTATTATAAAGTCTCCAGTTTTCAGTATCTGCCTTTGATTGTAATCATCTCAGAATCTAGCAGTGATGGAGAATCTTTTAGAGCTTTTAATATTACAAACAGCCCAACACAGCACATATGCAAAAATTCACTACCATTGGCCTAGAGTATCTCTGCAGCTATTCCCTATAAAATTCCTTCAAGGTTCAACCTAAAAGAAATCACTTTTTTTAATCTCTCATGCCTTTCTCTTTGAAATTCATAATGTAGTCCCTGGACAGCTACATAGCTTTAAAAAATTGCAGTAAAATGTATACATATTAAATTTACCATCTTAAATAACAAAGGTAGCATTGGTATATGCACAGTGTTGTAAACCATCGCTACCATCTGTCTCCAGAACTTTCCTTCTGCAAAGCAGAAAGTCTGCACCCATGCTCAGGCTTCCCATTTCCTCTCCCTTCTGTGCTTAGAAGCCAGCATGCTGTGTTCAGTCTCTATGAATCTGACCACACTAGATATCATTTATAAATGGAATCAAACAATAGTTGTTCTTTTGTGATTGATTTTATTTACCTTGGTGTTTTAGGGTTTATCCATGTTGTAGTATATGACAAAACTTTCCTTTTTCTTTCTGAATTTTCTATCTTTTAAAGTCTGAATGATACATCATTGTATCAGGGTATCCCACATTTGATTATGCATACTTTTTTGTTCATGCAGTCATCCATAAACATTTGGCTCACCTCCTCCTTTCAGTGGTAGTTGTAATATGCATAGGGATGTCAGTATCTATTCCAGGGTTTGCTTGTGCTTCTGTTGTCTATATACCTACAAGTATGGTTTTTTGATTATATGGCAATTCTGTGTTTAAATTTTCGAGGAATTCCATACCACTTTCCATGGCAGTGGCTATTTTTTTTATGTTTCTATTACAAATTAATTGAGGGGTCTGTTTTCTACATATTTTGGTCATTTCTTATTCATTTTTCATTAATGTATATATATTAATAGACATCTTAATGAGTGTGAAGTAGTATCTCTTTGTTGTTTTGACTTGTATTTCTTAGTGATTAATGATACTGACATTTTTTCATGTGTTTACTGGTTACTTGTATATCTTTTTTAGAGATATCTATTTAAATGCATTGGCCATTTTTGAATCAGGTTGTTTTCTGAAAACAACCTGAAAAAGAATTTGTAGTTCTGAAAAAGAATTTGTAGTTCTTTTTCCTTTTTTTTTTTTTTCTTTCTTTTGGAGACAGGGTTTTACTATGTAGTTCAGGCTGACTTTCAACTGTGTAGCCCAGCGTGGCTTCAAACTCAGAGTGATACTCCTGCCTCAGCTTCCCCTGGGATTACAGTCCTGCATCAGCATACCTGGCCTGAATTTATAGTTCTTTACATACATCTTGCCTACCAGTTTCTTATCAGGAAGATGATTTGTAAATAATTTATTCTCTGGCTCACCTTTTTAGTTGTTTATAGTGTCCTTGAGGCACAAAAGTTTTCAATTTTGATGAAATCGGATTTATCAATCTTTTTCATTGCTTATGCTTTTGGTGTTATCCAAGGAATCTTTGCTGAATCCAATGACATAAATTTTCCATTTTCTTGTAAGACCTTTAAGGTCTTGTCCTAGTTTGAATAAATCAATATGTGATATAAAAGAAAAGTTCACCTTTATTCCATGTGGCTTTCCAGGTTTCCTAGCACCCTTTGTTGAAAAGCTGTCCTTTTTCCATTGAATGCTCTTGGCACCCCATTGAAAATGATTTTGACCATGCATGTGAAGTCTTGTTTCTGGACCTTCTTTGATTTGAATTGGTGTATATGTTTGTCATTATGCCAAAGTCGTAATTGTTGTAGCTTTGGGGAATTAGAATTCTAATTTTGAAATTAGAAAGCATGAGATACTCAACTTTGTTCTTTTTCAAGATTACTTTGGCTTATTCAGGGTCCTTTGAGGATCCATATGAATTTTTGGATGGAAATTTTTTTCTGCAAAGAAATTGGGATTTTGATAGAGATCATTTATTGTTACACTTTCTTATAAAAGTTAATCACACATCTATTCCCTTAATCACAGTAGAATCTTTAGATGTTAATGATAGTTCATTTTTCTCTTAAGTACAGTAAGTACACTTCTAATAGTTTGATTGTTTACCTTTGGAGAAATAGATCGTTATTTTTATTAAGCCAGAAATTTTCATTTTTGAGACCTAAGCTCCAGGCAACCTCCCCTGACTCTCAAGACCCGACTGAATCCCTGTCCTGTGTGCTTCCTTCCAGGCAATCTGCATTTGTAATTGCATCCTTCTGTGACTACTTACTCTTCCACTGGACAGTCTGTCCCATGAGGGAAGAAGTGTGCATATCATTGTATCCTATGTCTGTTGCATAGGACAGAGTGCTAGGACGAAGTGTCTGTTACATAGGACAAAGTGTCTGCTGCATGAAGTAGATGCTCAACGAGTGTTAGTACCTAGAAATTTTTTTTGTGATTTATATTCTAGTTATTTACCTTGTCTGGTATTTAACATCCTTTTTAAGATTATAAATAAAATTGATGTTCTCAGTAAATCCCTGGGACTAAGAAGGTCAGATGGCTTTTGACAGAGTGTCATACAGTCCTGTATGTTAGAGAGAGAGATAAAACTGTGTACAAATTTGTACTGTAATAGGTGGTCTTCCTGGAGAAATATCTTTACTAATGTTTCTGTTTCTGTGTCATTATGAAAAACTCAGACATACATTTGTATTTTAGAATCAACCAGTTTTGCTTTTTGGGAGACCTCAGGGAGATGGTGAGATTCGAATAACCACTCTGGACAAGCATACAAAGCAAGAAAGGTGAGGAGAGAAGACAAATACTTGTTTTCAAAATAAACATCAGAATTTTAAGAAAACCTTAAAACTATTTTTCCAGGGTGAAGTGGGACATGGGGGATAGAGGACAGACAGGCCGTGACTCCTAAAATTTTTTGTTATAGATACCATAGGTATCTCCTCTTTCTGCTCTGGTATGTATTGGATTCAGTAAGTTCCTAAGAACGAAATAAAAAATATAGAAGATCATCTAAGTTCAAAAAGTACACATTAAAATGATAATATCAGTGAAGTAATCATGAGTATCTACCATAAAAGCATGAATGATGCTTTTTGGTATTCACTTTAAGTAAAAATAGAAATATCCTAATAAAGGAATAATTGAATACCATGTAGTGATTAATTTTTCTTGAGGGAAATTTGTTATAGGAGTCTTTGAAAATTACTAAACTTTTCCTGGAGTCTTTAAATAAATAAACACACAGAGATACAGGCACCCAACCCCCCCCATATCTATCTATCTATCTATCTATATCTATCTATCTCTCTCTCTCTCTATATATATATATATAGATAGATATAGATATAGATATAGATATATATGTTTGTCAAACTGATGCTTTTTGTAGTTTTCTACAATCCTTGGAGAAAACAGTATGGGCCAGTAGGGGGCAGCATCGGCTCTTGCTTCCACCTTGATACCATAGATTGCTCTCAGGAGCCACAGGGCTTAAACCACAGACTTTAAAAGTGACAGAAGTACTAAAGCTCTGCGAATATAATGTTATCATCACTGTGTTACAAATATGTGTGCCAAGGACTGAGAGTTCATGAAAATATATTAATATTGGTGTTGTGTGGTAGTGTATAAGGTTTGACTTCCACCAATTTCCATTTTTTTAATGAGAAAAAAGATTTTTTAAAAAAAGAGAAATTTGACCGTAACTACTCTTGTTTATATTTTGTTCACACACTCAGGTCATGTTATAGGTTAAATCATAAAGAGCAACATAAAAAGAGTAAAAGCATAGGTTTGAAAATGTGACCAGGCTGTGACTTTTGCTCTGTACCTCATTGGCAATGTGACCTTGAGCAAATTGTCTAACTTGGATAAGTTTTGCTTTACTCCCCAGTAAGGTGAAGATGATGATACCCACCCCCAACCAGCAGGGACCTTGCGGGTATAACTTGAGTCCTGCTTATGAGAGGGCTGACCCCTTCCTTCTCATTGCATTCTGACCTAAGACTGATGTGTAGTGCATATTAGTTGCTATTTTACTGAGATTTAGCTTTTAAATTAAGAAGTAGTTGCCTATGAAAAAGCTCTACAGTTTAACTTCAGCTGGTCCTTTCAACCACTCTGCACTATCTCCCTATATGATTTCGCCCATGTTTTAACTTTGGAAGCCTGGCTGTGAAAGGCTATTTTGTGGTGAGGGGTAGATATTGCCTGGACACACATGTTCATAAAATGATGTCTCTCTCATTCTGCGACATTACCTGTTGTCTTTAATGCAAAGCAAGAATGTGTGGTCAGTGTAATTACATATTATCAGGAAAAGATGAGTACCCATGGTCCAGTCAGCCTCTCTCTCTCTCACAGGCATATCTTCTTATTTGATCTGGCAGTGATTGTATGTAAAAGGAGAGGTGATAACTACGAAATGAAGGAAATCATAGATCTCCAGCAGTACAAGATAGCCAACAACCCTACGACTGACAAAGAAAATAAGAAGGTGACTTCTTGGACATTCATAAGTATGACTGACTCATAACTCTGAACATTCAGGAAAATTATGGGAACATAGCCATTCCTCTCCACCATTATGGATACCAAAATCTGTGGGTGCTGAAGTCTATTAAGTAAAATGGTATATTTTCACGTGCCCTATGCATATTCTCTTGTATATTTTGAATCATCTCTAGATTGTTTTTAATACCAAACACAATGTAATTCCTTTGGAATGGTTATTACATTGTGTTCTTTAGGGATAGTGACAAGAAAAAGTCAGTATCTGTTCAATGCAGGTTCAATTTTTAAAAATAGTTTCCACTCACGCTTGGCTAATTCTGGGGCTATGGAACTCATGGACCAAGAGGCCGCCTGCCCATGAGTGTTGAGGTGGCTTCCTGGCACAGGTGCTTTGGGGTAGAGATTACTTAGGTGCAGGCCTCTGTGAACATAAGGACAGTGCCACATCTGGTCTGACCATTTCCAGGGCCCTAAAATCAACACAGTATAATGGACTTGTTACAGGGCAGTTGACTATGGTAACAAGTTGGATTGTTCAGTTTATATATTGAGACTGTTGTGAGGGGATTTTCAGATGGGTATAGTGGTGATTTAATGAATTTTGAAACATGATGTGTTTAATATATGACACATTTTAACCCAGAGAATGTTACTTTTAACAGTGGTCTTATGGCTTCTACCTCATCCATACCCAAGGACAAAATGGGTTGGAATTTTATTGCAAAACAAAAGATTTAAAGAAAAAATGGCTGGAACAGTTTGAAATGGCTTTGTGAGTATTTCTATTTTTAAAGGTTCTTTTTTTTTTCCTACTATTGAAATCATTTATGAATAATGAACAACCAGGGTACTCTAATGCTTGCGGCATGTGTGCGGAGGCTCTGGGAGAGTGCTGCTGGGGCTGTTCCCTTGGTAACCTGTTTTCTCCTAGGAGAGGAGTGTCAGTGGATTTCTCCAAGAGGAAGAAAGAGGGAGCTCTAACCTTCTGTTTAATGTTCTTCTCCTAGGAATATTTTAATTATTTAGCTTTCAGCAGCTCAAGAAAATATGCATTATTCTAATGATAAACTTTTAATGGAATCATTTTTTTATATATCTTAAAATTAAATACATATACTCTCCACATACACACATGTACGTACATGAATGTACCTTGAAAGATCTATTTCTTTTTTCCATTGTAAGCTCATTTATTGTTAAAATGCTGGCTAAATTGTGGTTGTACTGAATGAATGCTTTAAGGGCTTGATTTCTTTCTGTGTTCTTTCCTTTATTAAGGCCAATGCTTCAATAGAGAGGTAGGAAATAAAACAGACCTGTTTTCAAAAGAAATGGCACACAGAGCTGTAATTACCCAAGAACATGTCACACTGTAGGTGTTCCTTTTTAGTTTAGATGTTTACAAATTAAAAGGTGCATAAAAACCCTTATTGTGGAAACATTTTGGTCATCCTGAAATGAAAAGTGTTAGCAAAGTGTGGAATTAAGGAAAAACACTTTTGTGATTTATTTTATTTGTGTTTCAGCATTATTTACCTTTTGTTGATGAATTCTATCAAACTGTCTTTTGTTTTTGTTTTGAGAAATGTTCTCGGTAATAAAAAATAGAGTTGTGATTGAAATGTTTTATTGCAGTTTGGAAAAGAGGAAAATAAAGATTCTTTTAGTATTATATAATATTTTGAGAAATAGGATTATATAACTACATATTTTTAAGTGTATAGATCTGGATTTTATTATAATCAGTTCCATGAGCTGCCTGGGAATCTTAGCTTATTTAGCCTCTGTGAAATACATTCTCATCTCTAAAATATTTGTATATGATTTGTGAATTCCAAATAATATGTGTCTAGCAGAGTGCAAGCCACAGTCATATGATATTGATTAATATCAATGTCATAAAAATAGATGATATCTATTTTTATTGTTATTAATACTTTATATTAGGATCCTAGTTTGCTTATGAATACTTAAAACTCAAGAGTGTCTTCTGGTGTACTACGATAGTCCTTATAATTTATTGTTACTCATTGTAGTAATTAAATAAAAATTAATAGTTTCATGCATTAATGCAGTTCCTGTATTATAGGAACACTTTTGGTTTGGGGAGGAAGCAGTGAAGCGGGTGAGTTTTGCCCAGTTCGTGGTTAGTAGTGACCTGCATCAAACTACTGATGTTCTTTCAGTGTGACACCAGAAGTTGGACAGAAAGAACTGGAGTGATAGGATGCTGGATAGGATGCTGAATAGGATAGGATAGGGTAGGGTTAGTGAGAATGTGGAGGTCCAGAGCTGATAGCAAGCTTTTGTTCTTGTGGAAGATGCTAGCCCAGCATTTTCTACTGGATATATTTGTGTAATCTATAGGTGTGTGAAGGAATTTCTGCAGAGTGGTGAAGCTAAATTTCCTGTTCCCAGAGTAGACAAGCTCCTTGGACTATGTGTTACGCATACCATTAATTATCATTTTGAGTTTCCATAAGTTAAACAGTGAATCTTCAATACAAGGAGCTTGATAAAATAATGACTGTGTCTCTTTTATGTCAAAGAATCTGGGGTGGGTAGAGTATGGCCTGGTGTGGTGGCTAATGTGTATCATCAGGACTTGGGCTCATGTCTTCTCGGTTTGCATCATCAGCAGTTAGTTTTTGTCTACAGTGCTGATTACATAGCTTCTGGAGCTCTAGGTATAAAATCCACACTCTAAGTGGTAGAAGTTGATCTCTTCCTTTAAAGGATCTTAATAAAGGACTTAATTAATATGTATTTCTGTTACCTAACACTCACCAGAGCTTACTCTTGTGGCCACATCTACGTGGGGGACTGGGAGTTAAAATATTTATTCCAGGTAGGATTGTGCCTGGCTTGGTACCAGGGTTCTCTTACTACAGAAGGGTGGGAAGGGACAGTGGCAAGCAGCCACCAGGGGCTCTTAGGTCTGCATACCCAGGAGTGTGGATAGATTTAAGTTGTTCTCCACAGTAAGGGTGACAGCAGCATGAGCAAGGAATCTGTAACTCTTAATCTTTGATTGTTTTCTAAACATCTCAACTATATAGTAAAATATCAGTGGGTGTGTTTTTTTATTTTAGAGTTCTGTAGACTGTCCATGATTTTCTGTTGCATTTGTTTGACCGTGTAATCTTTAGCAACAAGTTAGAAGTACTGTCCAGCAGGTCTGTGGTTGAGAGCTTCTATAAGCAGGGATTAAACCATGTGTGGTAAAATAAAATCAAGATTTTATTCAATTATCAGGATATTCTATTACTCTTACTTCCCGTTTCCCTTCTTTGGTGAAACTATTTTTTTCTTTAAATCCCTTAGAAACTTTCTGTCTTCTAAACTAGCTCTAGTCTATCTTGTTTTTAGAATATAGAAAAATCTTGACAAGTCTCAGTGCTTAACATTTTGCCTCAAATTGTGCTGCATTTGTCATTTTTTAAAGTTCTTGTGTGCTTCTTTTAGTCTCTATGACTAAAAGAAGACTAAGAAATCCTAGAGCATTGTTAACACCACCAAGAAAAGCAGCAAGCCTCATCCCTCCAGAGCATCCTCAGCACAGCCTTGGGTCCTGGAGAAAGTCTCTGTAGAACCCTCTGCAAAGTGTCTTGTAAGGAAAGGGAGACACTGGGCAAAAATGATCCAGAGAGTCAGTATTTTTTTAAAACTGATGAAATGTTTCCTAGTTCTGTGGACAGAAAAGATTCTGTTTATAGGATGGTTGGATCATTTTTACTTAAAATCACTCCAGACCACCTTGGAAGCACTTCAGATACTGCTTGCTCTTAATTTAGAACATTAAAAAAAAAAGGCCATAGAAAAGCATGAATACCAACAAAAAATAAGAATCCTGTGAACAGAAATCATCTCCCCAGTGGTGACCTAAATCTCAGCTTCTGTCTTTTTCAGGCACACCCCCATCCTTGCTCAGCAGCCATTCTTGACCTTCTTTGACCATAACGACATCTAACATTTAAAATATGCAGTGAACCACATTAGAACTTGGCAACCACTGGGGGAAAGGCTGAGCGAAGAGAAAAGCGGCAGTGGCCCACTTGGATAGGGCAGGAGGAAAGAGGTTTTACTTTTTTCCTGTGAGAAGAGATTCCATGGCTAATCACTCTTGAGGTTGTGGGAACAACTGTGAAGCCAAATGCTGTTGAAGAGCTGTAGTTCTGGGGACCTTATTCTGAAGAATGCATTTAAATCTTTAAGATGCTGATCAATATGCATGCTTGCTTTTATTTATTCCAAAAGGCATTTTGTTGTCAACTGTCTCTCATAATTCCATTCAGTCATCTGTGAAATAAGATGGCAAGTATTTTATTGGGTTAAGCTGGCTTTCATAATGATGATGGAAAATGTGGATATGAGTGCCTATATTAATATTTAGAATTTTGTTAGAAAACTATGGATCTGTTTCCCTCAGATTCCTTCTATATGTTACATTTTTATGAATTTTATAGTTATACTGAAGTTAATAAATCTTACATCCATTTTATAGGACAGGAAACTGCTAATCACAGGTGCATCTAAGCAAATTTGTACAAAGTCCATAGTATGTAATTTGCAATAGAGTTTAGGGTCTCATTGATCCTACAGTTTTCTTTTTCCTTGAGGTTGCTAAAATAAGTAACTGGACTCAAATCTTGTAAACTAAAATGAAGTCATTGTTTTTTGTGGTTCATACTTGTTTTTACTTTCACTGAATAGAGCATAGGGATCAGGGACTTTCTTTAAATATCCTTGGAATAAGTCAAAATGGGGTAAAATATGAAAAAACATAATCAGCATAATAGAAGAGAGGCTCTTTAAGAAAAACAGTAGAAAAAAAAAAAAAAGAAGTAGAAAAAAAAGAAAGATAAAGTTGGAAGAGAAGGGTTGTGCTTTCCAGACCAAGCCTCTGCAATGCTTATTGAAGGAAAATGAAAAGTCCTCTTTCCTGGAATTTCTTTTGAGCAACTGGACCCAATTCTTGAAGTTTTAACAACTCATTCATTCCTTTGAATGGAGAAAGCCCCTTTGAAGGTGAATATACCATTATTACTGTCACACTCTAAGATTTCCTGAGTGTTACAAGTCAGTCACAGTGCTACGGGGATTACCTAAGGAAGGCTGATGCAGGAACCAATCATGACTGCTGAAATATCAGTCCAGGATATTTGCTTGATAAACACTAGGACCGATTATCTTGAGGAAAGAGGATAAGAATGTGGGATAGAGGTTGCAGTGCTGGAGAGGTTTTCTGGGACTAGCTTCACTGCCATTGTAGTCCTTTGGAGAGACAACCTTTGGTCTCTTTGTTTCCCAGAATGAGCCCTGGAAAAGCAGCTGTCAGGGAAGGGTGGGTGGGCCAGAACCTAGCCATTAATCTTCACAAATTGCATTTAATCTGAAGTACAATGTTGTTTTCCACCTTATTCTCTGACTACTTCCAGAAGGAAATGGAAGTCACAATAAAGAGGACACATGCTTTTAATTGAAATTAATTAAAGAGAAAAATTTAAATAATCAGAGGTCAAATAAAACAGTGTTCCATGCATTTCCTTCAAACTCAGGCCCCCCAGGGAAGAACATTTTTTTGGAAATTTATTTTCTGTATCTTGTATGATAAAAACAACAAACGTTTCTTTTCACATTTCAAGTGTAAATTATGGTTCATCAAGCATCATTGGTTTTAATCTTAAAGACATTGCTAATATATTCTGAATATGAGAGAGATAGTTACAAATAGAAAATTTTATTCATTCTGTAAGTATTTATTAGGCACTTCCTTGTTGCTAGAGACTATTGAAAGCCCTGACCATATAACAACGCAGGGCTATTGCAACTAAATAGAAATATTCTTACCTCTAAATATATTAATACTTGGTTACTGTATAGTGAATTAAATCTCAAGACTGAACTCTTGATATCTCTACCCAAATTAGTCTCTTCTTCCAATCTCATATATTCAAGTATCAAAAAGTGGAGGCTCAAGACCTGACACAGCCATTTTCCTTCAGCTGTAGCCTTTCTCTTTCACCAATCCCTGCAGATTCAAACTGACCACTCACTCATATTCTGCATTGCCAATCACCTGGTTTAAGCCTTTGCATCTCTAATTAGCTGCTGCTTTCCCTGAACTCCCAGCAGTCCATTCATCATTGAGCACCCATGATGATGAACCAATCATGTTCTGTCTACTTCAGCCCTTCATTGGCTGTTTATTGTACTTGCTATCATATTACAAATTTTGCTAGGGCAGAGAATGCCTTGCCTCATTTTATCTTTCTGCAACCTTCTTTCACTGTAGTTATGTTGTATATTTCAGTTCCTGAAAATGCAGACTTCCCATGCTCACACATGAGGTTTTCTGGCTGGCATGATCTTTCATTCTGCTCATTAGATGACTTGTTCTGGATTCTACAGGTATTAGCTTTAAATGTTACTCTGTGGGGACCTCTGTGCTGAATCTCACCTCCCCAGTATTCTCTTATTTTAAATATATTCCCAGAAGCATTCATTTTCTTTTTGTAATTTATAAAGTTGATATCATATTATTTCTTTCTTATTAATAGCCTTCAAATATGAAATTGCTGTTTTTCTGAGGCATATTTGTAGACACCTAACCCAATGCTTAGATAAGGTTTATAGAAGAAAGCATGATGGGTAGTTTTTATGTTATCTAGACTGTCTTTTAAGGAGCATTGATTTCATCCTTCTGTGTGCTAAACACTGCAGAAATAATATATAATTCATGCTTCTTGGGGCCTTCTTGCCCCTAGGAGATTTAAAACAGAGTTTGGCTGAAATTCTATGTTAGAGTCTCAGGTGCTCAGAGCCCACCTACTTCTTACTTTCTCTCTTTGTTCACATTTCCAATTCTTTGTGGCTTTCTTGTTGTTTTTGTTTTTGTTGTTTCTACCTGTCAGACTCAGAAGAAAGGCCTACTCCTTTTCCTGTATTCACTACAAACACAGTCATCTAAATTTTGTGGTGCTGATGGATATCATAAAGGAGACTCGAGTTCTGCACCTGTTCCTTACGCTGTTTCTTTGGTCTCCTTGATACCTTTAGCAGCATCTATGATGTCACCATCTGTGCTGCTCCCTGCAGTGGATCAGTAATCCTCAATCCATGACCTGTCCTCTAGGGAGCCACTAGCCAGGCCATGCAGGGGCACATCTTTCTCATGCTGTGATACAGAGAACTAATACTGTGTCATGTTATAAGGGGCACAGTGAGTGAATGTATTTAAAACTTTTTCATTTTCACAAAAGATTCAGTACCAGAAATTATGGATAAATGTGTTCAATGTGAGGAAGAGTGTATGAAGGGGGATTAATGGCAGTATCTTCTATTGTAATTTTAAAACTTAAACATTAACTATTTTATGGTCACCCCTTGCTGATCAAACATTTGCAACAGTTTCTGTCAAATAAAAAACATTATAGTGTGTCTTCACCTTATTCAGTAAGTTTGACATTTTGAGACCACTGCTGCTTTCCCCACGTCAAAATGACTATGAAAGGTAAAGATTTTGAATCGCTTCAGGATATTGAGAAAGTCATAGGCAGTGCAACTAGAGACATGAAAGAGGATTTGTAGAACTGCTTCAGAATGTGGCAAGAATGATAAGTGTGTTTGAAGCCGATTGAGGGCAATTAATAGTTATGTGCCTTTTACCATAGTACATTTAAATTTTTTTCATAATATTTTTTAAAAAAATAATATTCCTTGTATTTTTTTTTTATCATGTCACATACATTTCAATTCCAAAGGAAACTCTCTGGGAGTATCTCAAGAAAAGACGGTCTTTGTTGTTGGTTGATGAAAGACCCATGTTTATAAAATCAAAAGTATGATTGCAAATTTAGCATTGCATTGTGAAAATGTAAAAGACTAAATTTTGTTTACACTTTTACTCTGATGGAGTTGCCTCTCATGTTATGGGAAGCTAAGTCTGAAGCTTCAAAGTATACTGAGCAACACATGCTACTAGTTTTGTGTTCTCCTTCCTAGAGTTCATCTTCCTCCTCTTCATCTTCATCAAAAGGTCTGGTCTGTTTGCATCTTCTCAAATGTTTAAATAAGCTGTTTTGAGACAATAAATTTGATCTTTTATAGTAGGGACCTGTATACTTTTTTAAAGGGCCAGAAAGAAAATATTTTATGCTTGGGGCCATATGGTCTGTTTAGAATTGCTCATTTCTGTCACTGTTAAGTACTAACTGTAGCCACAGATAACACATAAATGAACAAGTGTGGTACATTCCAACAAAACAGTTGGCTGCCCATATTTGGTTCATGGGCTGTAGTTAGTGACCCTTGTCTTAGAACACAAACAAGATGGTTTAGGCCTAGGGAATATGGTGCATATGTGTTACCAGTAAATGATCTCAGCTCTAACAAACCACATGGTGGCCTTATATAGAAGTGTGATTTTTTAGTAGCAGTGATTCCTATTTGGGCCATTCTGATGATTTTACTCCAAAATGATCCCTACCGTACCAAAACAAAAATAAACCTCAGTGGATTTTTTATATTTGGCATTACTTTTACTGTGCAAGTGAATGTCAGAAATGCCTGCTCAAAGAAGAGAGTGCTCTTATTTAGGTATCTGGCATCATTAAATTGTGACAGTGAATCCTACAAAATCCAAGTGACCAGCAGCAACATGGGAACTGTTCTCTGTTCAGTAATCAACTGCTTTAAGAAGGTAGAGTTTTTAATCAATGTTGCTTTTTGTGCTCTTGACATATTTTCTTCCCAGCAATAGTATCCTTTATGCCTGAGTTTATTCTGTAGAATCTTCTCTGGATACTATGTTAAGAAAAACTAAAAGGTGAGTAAGGAGCCTGGTGGAATCAAGGGCTGGCCATATAGTGAGCCTTTCTGAGTGATGTGCATATGGGGTGAATTTGCACTGTGGTGCCACTTCCTTTGGCATCTGTTGGTATCCAAAGCCTGTTGTTTGGAAAGTAGGAGCCTTACTGGCATAGTGGCCAAACAGTCCACAAACTTTCTCCATAGTTAACATTTTTTAGAAATGTTTGCTTTTGAGAAATTGTTTTGTCTAAAAACCACCATTTCTCCTTTTTCCTTAAAAGAGTTTCATGACCAGTTTTTAGTACAAAGAATTTGTTTTCAGGTGTGGAATCCATGTTGACGTGATGTGCTCCCCTTGGGCTGTGCTGAGTCTCATGGTGCTGTCCTATTCACATTAATCTCCCCAGGCAAAGCCAGCTCCACTCTCCTTGAATCTAATGTATTGTCTATAACCTTTCAAAATTGGCAGTTAAGTCAGTATAGGGAACTGTACTGGCAGCAGTAAAAAGAAACAGGACATGGGACAATGCTCAGAGAAATCACGGCTGTCATAAAGTGGAGCTGTTGAGTAGCCTCCTTGATCCAGAAACAAACAAAAGCATTTCATGCATGACAAAGCATTAGTAAATATTAAATAGTGTTCTTGTTATGTTTTGCCTAGTGGGATCAACCAGTCCCCTTTTTCTGTGGTTGTATTTAATACCTAGCTGACATTTTTCTGGCATTTTTTTACTGTGCTTATGAGGAAGAAATCATAGGCAGGAGGAAGAGCCAAGGGTAGATACTAATGGACAAATAAACATTACTCTGGTTAAAACTAAATGCAAATAAAATCACTAAGCTGAATTAGTGTTGGCTGCTCTATGCCTTTATAACAGAGCCTTTGATCTGATAGGTTTCTTTTCTTTTTACATGAACAATAATAACGCAACCAGAGGTTTAACCTGACAGCATGGTCAGCGTGCTGTTCCCAGTTCGTTGGGTTAGTGTAGAGATCAACACAAAAGTATGTTTGGTTTGGAATTGGTTGTTGTACTGAGTCAACAAACTGGTATATGATTTCCACTAAGAAAATGGCATCATCTTTACTACTGTAAATCTTACGGAGTTAAGCAAGTTTCAACATATACGTCTAAACGCAATAGTTAATTTCACAAGTATAATGGGATATTTCTTGGTGAGAAATTACTAGATCATAGGGATTAACACTGAGCAAAATAACACAAAATAAGCTGCGTTTGTAAAATGTAATGGAAACAGGAAAAACTTGTTTTTTTGTTTTTTCCTGTTCATAAGTCAGTGGGCAAGAGCAGTGTTGAAGAAATAGGAAAGTCAAATATGGAGCAAGTTTTGAGCAAGACTATTGTATATCCATACTCATTCATTTGTTCATGTATTTACTGAGCACCTTGTACATATCCAGGAAATACTGTAAGTTTTAGGGATATTAATTTATAAATTCATTTCTTTTGCAGAGTTCACATTGTACCAAGGTTTGTATTTTATTTTAATGTAGCGTTATAATGCTCAGGCTAAGCTGTATTAAATTGCAAGCCTCATGAGATAGTTTATATCACACCTTATTTTGATTTGAGGAGAATGGAATTGGAAATTTCAACACACAAAAGTCCTATGCACGTGGGCCTTGTAGACAGATGTTCAGAATTTTTGGTCCCCTGAGAATATAAGAAAAAGGGCTTTACAATGGAAAACTTTTCTTTTTCGTATAGGAATGGTTGTTTATCATTTGTATTTCTTTCCAAGTACAGCCTATGCTTGATTGCCTCTTCTGATGAGGAACTCACTGTATTTAGAATCATTTGCACTATCATTGGCTAGCTGTCACTGTAGAAGTGAGCAAAAGACTTATCTATTCAACTATAATTTCCTAATGTCACTTCTTGGGCCCAGATAGAATATGTCTAACTCTTTTTCCTTATGGAAACCCTTTAGATATTTGAAAACAATTATTTCTCCAAGTCTGTGCTTAAAACATACATTCTCTTAAAATCAGCTTAATTTGGGAACATTCTTTCCTTAACTAGCTTCATTAAATACTTACTAGTGGATAAATCAAAATTTTAATTTCAGTTCAATATTATGGGCAGGGTACAATGAAAGCTAGATGTTGTTGTCACAAAAAATGGAGTTTTTCTGAGCTGTTTAGAAATAAATTTCAGAGTTTTTGATAAATTATGCATTTTTTTCCTGATTCTGAATTCACTATTATCCTGAATCTGAAGACTTCAGATTTTAATCCCTTCATAGTAGAGTATTTAGAACCTCGTAGCATATAATAGTAACTCCTTACTATTATATAGTGTTTTTCAGTTTCCAAAGCATTTTTAGGTAATGCCTCATTTGATTCCTAAGAGTTCTATGAGGTGTCCACCAAAGTATTCTCTCTAAAAAATCAGAAAATATAGATGAGATTTAGTATGTATGTGTGTGCGTTTTCCAGTTAACAAGTATTAGAGTCTGAATTTGAATTTTAATCTAGGGCTTTTTTCTGCACGGCATGTTGCCTCGTTTTTAGAAAGAATACATGCTGCTATTATCCAAAGATGAAAGTTTCAGTTTGTTTTAGAAGCAAGAGGTATTCTTGTGTAGTATATTCACACACAAGATAAAAAGTATGTCTTAGAATTTAAATTCTCCCATATGGTGATACCTTTGGATAAGAATTTCATATATTTACAAAATCATATAATAAACAACTATGCATTCTACCAGCAAAAATTTAGATTGGGAATTTTAGCTTTGAAGAATTTTCTTAGATCAAAGTAAACCAAATTCTAATTTGTAAATTAATTTAATAGTTTTTGATCACCGTGTCTAACCATAGGATGGAGTCTAATTTGGATTATTGAGTTTATTTTATTTGTTTTTTAGTGTTATTCTTCCAGTGGTTTAGATAATGAAGTATCAATCTTAGAGTTTTTTCTTTTTTCCTCCTTTTGAAAGTAAAAAAGTTGGAGGAGGAAAAGCCTCATGGTCTGAAACTAAACTTTGGCCAGTAATCAGGGTGGGTTAAGAAGATTCTGAAATAAATATATATGTTTTTATGTATGTTGAGAAAAGAATTTTAATGTGTACATTTGTGAGAAAACAATTTTAACGTGTACATTTGTGTACACAATGTTTATTGTGAAGGTCAGGAAGTATCTTAGCTACTTTTCTCTAGTTGCTGAGATAAAATACCTAATGCCCAAAATTAGGGAGGGGAAGGTTTATTTCTTACAGTTTTTGGAGGTTTTGGTCCATACTCAGCTGGTTGCATGGCAAGGTGGCATGGTTTGGACGCAGTTATTCATTACCACTACAAGCAGCAAGCTCAAACCTTGCAAGAGGAATACACCTTTTCCCCCTCACTTACATTGTATGCTAGCTCCGCCCCTGGGCGGGTGTAGCATTCACACCCCCAATCCGAGTGCTAGACAATGAACCAATCACAAATGCTAGATTCTGCTGTGTCCATGTTTGCATGAGGCTAGGGATGAGGTGGGCAGCAACACAAACCAAAACAGGAAGGTAACAGGCCAAGGGAAAGGGAAAAGAGCAAAAAGGGCCATGATAACAGAGTTTTTGAATTTTTTTTTTTATTTTTATTTTTTATTATTTTGTTATTGCTTTTTTTATTATTTAAGGAGAAAAAAACAGAAAAAGGGTACAAGTTATACAGAATTTCAGAAAAAAAATAGTAGGAAATCACTACTTAATGGATTACATATTGTCATCTTAGAAATATTTGTTCAAGTTACAAGATTAAAGCATATAAAGTGGACATTCAAACAGTGAGACTGCAAACAGTTCTGTTCAATGATCCAACAAAACTCAGTAATATCATTGTCTATCTTATACACTTAAATATACATGCAGTTATACCATTTAGAGCACTTACTTTTCCTCTCTTTTGTACAATGACTATTACACTTTTTGGGTTTTATTGCTTCCACAGTTCTTATTACTTTTTTGGAAGAGAGTAAAACCAAATGTGACAACAGAACAGAGTTGGTTAAATCAAAAGGGTGGGCATAATAGATAATGTAAAAACATATTACAAGGTGATCAACAATGGTTACCATAATGCCTCACGCTATCTCAAATAGAATTGCCTATATTATCAGTTATAATAAAATTGAACAAAACAGTAAAGAACGAAACCAACGAAACCAAAACATTGGAGACATTACAGGTCTTCAAAAGTAGATAGTAGTCAACCAGTATGGGCGTCATAATGAATCCCACTATCTTCACAGCTGTTGCCTAAACTTTCAAACCTGGTACTATCAAGCAAAGCAGAATAGAGGAACATCAGTCAAACCAAGATGGTGAGAGCCATACAGGGCTTTCAAATCAAGTTAATAGAATAACAAAGTGGGTTACTATAATATATCCTGCTTTTTTTTTTTTACTTATTTTTCCTTTAATTAAAAGGATAAAAATAAAAAAGTAAACAATAAAATGGAGATTGAGATAAAAGAGGGCATAACAACTAAACAGTGCAGAACAAAACATAACATTTAAGCAAATTAGTGTTTCACCACAAAATAATCCCGACATAAAAGTAGTTACCATATTGTCTCTTTCCTTGAGATCTTTGAGTATAACTTCATATACTGTAGCATCAAATATATCAAAACAATGTAAAACCATTCAAGAGAATGACAGTATTACAGGGTATTTAGAATCAACTAACAGAAAATGAACAATGGTTTCTGTATAATCTCCTTGTCTATAAAAGTTTTTGTCTATACTATCATATAATATAAAATCCAATAAGATACAACATGTTAACACCTATGGAGATAGAAGAACAAAAGCTTGATGGGACTTCAAAATAAGATGATACCAAATCAGCATTACCTATTATGACGTCGTTTTCTCCAAAATAGCTGTTCCTATCATCCAATTTTCTCTGCATCATTTCTGTTGAGCTCTTTTTCTGTCATTAGTTGTCAGTTTGTCTTCTTCATTTTGTTTTCTGCTCCATTCATTGTGGCCTCTCTGCCACTATTTCTGGATTCTTCGTATTTTTCTTTTTTAGAATATCCTGCAGTATTCTCTGTAGAGTTGAATTGGTGGTTGCATATTCCCCTAGTTCCTCTTTATCCTGAAAGCACCTTGTTTTTCCATCAATTTCCAGGGATAGTTGTGCAGGATATCTCAAGCTTGGCTGGAGGTTATTGTCTTTCAAAGCTTGAATTATTTCCCCCACACTCTTCGTGATTTGATGGTTTGGGCCAAGAAGTCCGCTGTAATTCTGGTGGGTGTTCCCTTGTGAGTGATCTGTTTCTTGTCTCTGATGGCTTTTAATATTCTGTTCTTATATTGGATTTCTAGAATTTTGATTATTATATGCCTGGGTATAGCTTTATTTGGGTTGTAGGTGGCTGGGGTCCTATATGCCTCGTATATCTGAGTATCTTTACCGTTTGCTAAATTAGGGATATTCTCTTGGATTATTTCTGTGAATAGCTTTTGTAGTCCATTTGTTTGTGTCCTCACTTCTTCTCTTATGTTCTTAATTCTTAAGTTATAGATCCTCTTATCATCTTCTAGTTTTTGTATTGTTGCTGTTTGTTTTTTTATTATTTTTAAGAAGTTTTTAATTTCATGCTCCCATATTACAAATCCACCCTCCAGTTCAGATAATCTGTCCTTAATTTCTTTCAAGCTGTTATGCCAGTTTTCGATAGAGTTTTTAGCTTCCTGGTAATCTCTTTGAACCTGCTTCACGTATTCTATGTGTTCTCTATTTTCTCCATTAAACAATTCTCCCCTCTTTTTCTGTTCTTCCATTCCACCATCTGCTTTTTCTTGGGTTGTGCTTAGCATTTCTCTGACTATTCTGTTTATGTCTTGCTTCAGGTCATTAATAACTTCATTCCTGAACTCGTCTATGAGACTGGAGATAGCCTTTTATGTCTATTGGTGGCATGTCTGCTATTGCCTGTTTCTCAGGATTGAGGGCCGAGGAGCCTTTCTTGTTGCTCCCTCTTCCCATATTCTTTGTTCCTTATATATGCAAGCATATATAGCAGGCCCAGCTTCTTACCCTGTCAGCCACAGTCTGATTGAATTGCGCCACTAGGTGTTCCTGCTCACCGCAGTGCACCTGGGAGTTACAGACTGGGCAGCCTATGCAGGGCCCGCCCCTCCAGATCAACCTACCCAAGACTTCACCTCTAGGGTGCCCCTCCAGGTGCTGGGACCTGGGTTGTGCTAGCCCACTGGGTCTCAGCCAGCAGCGTCACGTACTGCTAGGTACTGCTCACCAATCCCGCTTGAGAGGGGGATATGTGACTGAAGTCACTACAGTGCCCTGTTCCAGCAAGTCTGCCTGGTCCCAGAATGTTCTCTGTTGGTGCCTCCTAGACCATGGGAGAGTCCCAGTTTCCCTCACTCACCTGAGATCGATGCATGGCTCCCCGCCTACCCAGCTCTTAACTCCGTTCACTGATTCCCGTTCTCAGAGCTTTCGCGCTTCTCTCTCCCTGCTGAGCCGATTCAGATGCAGCAGCAGTGGCAGGTAACCCAAATTGTGGCTTCCAATGGCGTGGGCTCCAGCTTCCATGCTCAGGCTTTATCTGTTCCTGTTATAGCACCAGGATTGCATTCCCAGTTTGTATCTCTCAGCCCAGTTCGTTCTTGGGTCAGCAGGGTATATCTCCTCTTGGTTAGGATTCCTCATTCCACACCATTCCTGGATTCTAAGCTGGGTCTCGCAGAGAGCCTGCGTAGTTGCTGCTATCTGTCCACCATGTTCTCTCACAAGTCTTGAGTTTTTGAATTTAAAGGCCAGACATTTCTGACTTTTGGTGTCTCCTATTGAATTTTCCACTGTTTTGTGCTCTGCTGCATCAGGCACAGCGATCTCATGGGCTTTTATTATTTTATTTTGTACCTCTGTTTAGAAAACAGCTTGAGTGACCACTGAGGTGGTGTTCACTGTGGAATGTAGTTATGGGGCAGACTCATTTAGCTCCTTTATTTCTAACTGTACTACTTAGGTAACACTGGATGTTTCCTACATATATGGATGAAGATCGGAACATAGTGTGATCATGCTGCCATCCTTATCCTTCATGACAAATTTGGGAATAAGCATTGAATAGCTTCTCTTTCCTGGAGAGAGCTAAGTTTGAAGTGGTATCTGAACCATGTGTTTGACCTGTTCCTCTTTATATGAGTAAAGTTTCTTCTGAGCATACTTTTTTTAAAAAAAATTTTATTTAAGGAGAAAAAGAAAAAAAACAGAAAAAGGGTACAAGTTATACAGAATTTCAAAAAAATACACAGTAGGAAATCACTAGTTAATAGATTACATACTGTCATCTTAGAAATAGTTGTTCAAGTTACAAAATTAAAACATATAAAGTGGACATTCAAACAGTGAGACTGCAAACAGTTCTCTTCAATGATCCAACAAAAACTCAGTAATATGGTTATCTACCTTATATGCCTAAATATACACGCAATTATATCCTTTAAAGCACTTTTGCTCTCTTTTTTACAATGAGAGTTACAAATTTTGAGTTTTTATTACTCCCACAGTTCTTATTACTTTTTTTGAAGAGAATAAAACCAAATTTGACATAACAAAACAGAGTCAGTCAAATCAAAAGGATGGACATAGTACATAATGTAAAAACAGAATACAAGGTGATCAACAGTGGTTACCATAATGCCTCTTGCTATCTTAAAAATAATTGCTTATATCATCAGTTATAGTAAAATTGAACAAAACAGTAAAAAACAAAACCAATAAAATCAAAACATTGGAGTCATTACAGGACTTCAAAAGAAGATAATAGTCAAACCAGAATGGGCATCATAGTGAATCTTATTGTCTTCACAGTTGTTGCCTATACTCTCAAACTTAGTACTATCAAGCAAAACAGAACAGAGTAAAATCAGTCAAAACAAGATGGTGAGAGCAATACAGGGCTTCAAATCAAGTTAATAGGAAATCAAAGTGGATTACTATAATATATCCTGCTATTATTTATTTTTTTCCTTAATTAAAAAGATAAAAATAAAAAAATTAAAAAAGGAGATTGAGATAAAAGAGGGCATAACAACAAAACAGCACAGGTCAGAACATAACCATTTAAGCAAAATAGTGTTTCACCACAAGATATCCCAACATAAAAGTAGTTACCATAGTGTCTCTTTCCTTGAAATCTTTGAGTATAATTTCGTATACTGTAGCAGCAAACATACCAAGACAATGTAAAACCATTCAAGAGAATGACAGTATTACAGGGCATTTAGAACCAACTAACAGAAAATGAACAATGGTTTCTGTATTATCTTCTTGTCTATAAAAGTTTTTGTTTATATTATCACATATAATAAAATCTAATAAGATATAACATGTTAAGACCTATGGAGACAGTAGAACAAAAGCTTGATGAGACTTCAAAACAAGCTGATACTAAATCAGCACTAGCTATTATGATGTCTTGTTTTCTCCAAAATAGCTATTCTTACCATCCAACCTTCTCTGCCTCATTTCTCTTGAGCTCTTTTTCTGTCATTAGTTGTCAGTTTGTCTTCTTCATTTTGCTTTCTGCTCCATTCATTGTGACCTCTCTGCCACTGTTTCTGCAATCTTGGTATATTTCTCTTTTAGAATGTCCTGCAGTATTCTCTGTAGAGTTGAATTGGTGGTTGCAAATTCCCCTAGTTCTTTTTTATCCTGGAAGCACCTTGTTTCTCCATTAATTTCTAGGGACAGTTGTGCAGAATATCTCAGTCTTGGCTGGAGGTTATTGTCTTTCAAAGCTTGAATTATTTCACCCCATGCTCTTTGTGATTGGATGGTTTGTGCTGAGAAGTCTACTGTAATTCTGATGGGTGTTCCCTTGTAAGTGATCTGTTTCTTGTCTCTGACAGCTTTTAATATTCTATTCTTATATTGGATTTCTGGAATTTTGATTATATGCCTGGGTGTAGTTCTGTTTGGGTTGTATGTGGCTGGGGTCCTGTATGTCTCATAGATCTGAATATCTTTACCTTTTACCATATTAGAGAAGTTCTCCTTGATTATTTCTGTGAATAGCCTTTGCAGTTTATTTGTTTATGTCCCTGCTTTTCCTTTACATTCTTAATTCTTAAGTTATAGATCCTCTTATCATCTTCTAGCTTTTGTATTGTTACTGCTTGTTTCCTTGTTGTTTTTAAGAAGTTTTTCCTTTTATGCTCCCACATTATAAATCTGTCCTTCTGTTCAGATAATCTATCCTTAGTTTCTTTCAAGCTGTTTTGCCAGCTTTCAATAGAGTTTTTAGTTTCTTGGTAATCTCTTTGAACCTGTTTCATGTATTCTATGTTTTCTCTATTTTCTCCATGAAACATTTTTCTCCTTTTTTTCTGTTCTTCCATTCCACCATCTGTTTTTTCTTGGGAGGTGCTTAGCATTTCTTTAACTATTCTACTTAAACCTTATTTACTTGGTTAAATACTTTACTTTTGAACTCGTCTATGAGGTCCTGGAGATAGCACTTTATTTTTTTGTTTTTTTTGGTCTTTTTCATTTTTCTCGGTACCAGAGATCGAACTCACGACCGCCTGCTTGCAAGGCAGGTGCTTATGCCGCTGAGCTAAATCCCCAGCCCCTGGAGATAGCACTTTATGTCTGTTGGTGCCGTGCCTGATATTGCATGTTTTCTGTCTTCATTCTCCTTTGCATTTACCTTTCCTGGATCAGTGTTCTCAGGATTGGGCACTGAGGACCCTTTCTTGTTGCTCCCTCTTCCCAATTTTTTTGTTCCTTCCATACAAGCATATATAGGAGGCCCAGTTTCTTTGTCAGTTACAGTTTGTTTGAATCACCCTAGCTAGATGTTCCTGTCTACTGCAGTGTACTAGGGAGACACAGACCTGGGCAGCCTCTGTTGGGCCCGCCCCTCCAGGTCAGTCAGCCTGCTGAAGGCTTCACTGCATTAGGGAGCACTGCCAGGCCCAGGGACCTGATTTGGGCTAGCCTACTGGGTCTTAGTCTGCGGCGTCACCCAGGTCAAGTGCTCCCCACCAGTCCCGCTTGAGAGGGAAATATGTGACTGAAATCACTGCAGTGTTCTGTTCTGGCTAGTCTGCCTGGTTCCAAAATGTCCTCTGTTGGAGCCTCCTAGTCTATGGAAGGGTCCCTGTTCTTCTCATTCACCACAAGTTGATGCAGGGCTCCCAGCCAGTTCTGCTCTCAATTTGGTTCACCGATTCCTGCTCAGAGCTTTCGTGTCTCTGACCCTACTGTGCTGATTCAGATGTAGCAGCAGTGGCAGGAAATTCAAACCATGGTTTCCAGAGGCATGGGTTCTAGTCTCAGCATCTGTTCCAGTCGTAGCACCAAGGTTGCATTTCCAGTTGGTTTCTCTCAGCTTAGTTCATTCCTGGGTCGGCAGGGTATATCTACCCCTTCTTAGGACTCCCCACACTGCACCATTCCTGGAATCTAAGCTGGCTATCTCAGAGAGCCTCTGTGGCTGCTGTTATCTGTCCGCCATGTTCTCCTGAAAGCCCTGAGCCTCAAAACTCTTTACTGACCCACAGGACAAATAGGTGCAACTGAATCAGGTCCTCATAAGCTCCCTGAAAATGAAAGGTGATTTTCACATAGGAAGCAACAGATTTTCTTTCTCATCTGTTGAGAGCTGTACTTGTTTCCAACTGTAATAGTATCACAGCAATGGATCACTGGCATGTCACATATGCCAGCGAGGGGGCGCAGTCATTTGCACGGCCCATTGCGGCGGACTCTTGGGCCGCTAGGTCACCACAGGCTGGGGTGCAAGCGCAGGGGCAGGGAACAAGGAATTTTTTTTTTTTTTTTTTGCGGTACCAGGGATCGAACTCACGATCTTGTGCTTGCTAGGCATGTACTTACACCGCTGAGCTAAACCCCCGGCCCTCTGAGCATAATTTTCAAAGAAAATACTGAAGTTTAGGAATTCAGATTATCTGCCTCAAACGTGCCTAGAATTTTCCAGTTATCTGCTTATCTCATTATTTAGTCCTACCCGTATCTTTATGTTTATCTGTACTATTATTGGACATTCAAAACAGCCAGCTCTTTTAATAAATGAAGGTAATTTTCAAAGTCACAGATTCTTTAAATTAATGGACTTTACCAAGAAACAAAAACTGCTTTTGTGTCTGTTATTTTTCCTATTATTATTTTCTCCCTCATCAATCCTGTGTAAGTATTAACATTTCTGACATTAACATTACATTCCAAGCACAGTCCTTAACAAAATTTGTGTTGGGGGCAATTCACCTATTTTACAAGTAAAAAAAAAAAATTAGGACCAGAGTGTGAGAAACCTGCCTGAGCCACAGCTTATCCTGGCATGGAGACTGCACTCATGATCTTGTATGTGTGTCATTCCCAAAGCTTTTCTTGCCCAAATGGCTGATAAGGGATAAATTATTTCATTAAGTATAGGTTTTCTATCTTCTAACAACAAACTGTAGATTTCTTATTCCTTCTTTTCTTTTCCCTTCAATAGGAAGAACATCCAACAAGAAAATTCTCTCATCTGTTATTGTATACCAGATTTGCTTTATGTAGGCTTTGACTAATGGTTCATTGGTCAGAATCAACTCAGGGTTCTGTTCTCTGATAGCACATTAATTATATATATGCATTAAAGCTTCTTCCCAGAGAATATTTGAGCTTTGACATATTGAACACTGGCATTTTAAATTAAAGCTGTTGCTGTCAGTGCATTTTAGAAAACTAGAGAGCTTAGAAACAGTGTTTCATACCTAACAAAATAGTCCTGAGTTCATATGTAATTTGCTATGGCAAAAGTGTGCCTAGCCTGTTTGTGTTAGAGGTTTGGATTGAGTCTTCCAATTATCATGATCTAAATATCTTTTAGACCAAGAAATAAAGTGTTCTGCAAGTTTTGTTTTACTAGAAGGCACAATGAAGCAACCTACTGAATTTTCTACATACCATTAAGACTAGGCATAAAGAATTAAAAATTATTCTGAATCCTTCAAATTAGGAGGATATCAAGATTAAAATGATGTTTGGTGACAGCTATGAACCTACAGTTGAGATCTGGACTTTCTTATTGCTTCTTGTCTTACAGACACTTTCGCATCTGGTTAGTAAGCATTATTTTTACATGTGGCACTAGACTTGTACATGTTAGTAAGTAGTCTGGATTCAGGCTTTTCCTCAGTGTAAGTGAATCGGGGACATTCTGTATCTAACAATTACACATACTTTTGTGTAATACCTATGCACAAGGTTCTCCTTATAAAGTATCTTCTTCAAGGCAGTCTAATAGAGAGTCCATAGGTCATGAATCACATTTAATTTTGACTCAGCCATTTTATAAATCGATCAATAAACAGATTATTTCCCTTTAAATGCTTATATGCTAGATAATCTCAGACTTGGTAGGCATCAAGTCAGACCCAGTATAATTCCATCTACAGAATAACTGGTCCAAAACTATAGGAAGAAGCAACTAGTGGAACCCTCAGACCCTTTAATTTCTAGTCATTAGTCTTTATTCTAGAGAAAACTTGTGTTAGCATGCATATTTAAACTCAGGTGGTCCTCCTTCCCTTATATCCCTGTGAAAAGCTGTTAGTCCCTGTCCAGGACCAGTACATGTGGTGTAGTGAAGTGAAGCTCAGCCAGTGTCCAAAGGTTTAGAAGTAAGACCTTAGCCCACCATCAGTTTGACTTTAACATATCACTTCCTGTTGACATTATAGGTGTACTTTGGGGAAGGCACTCCTGGTTCCTGAACACTTTGATACTAGCATGAAACCTTTTGATTGTAGGATATAGTGAAATCCAAAGTGAATTAGAACTTTAATTACATTTCTTGTGAGTTTAATTGTTTAATGTGTTGTAAAATCCAACTTACAAATTTCATATTCAATTATAAAATGAATCTCTCTTCCAGTTGAGTTTGTTTTTGGGTTTAAAATAATTCTAAAAGGTTATTGATGCTTTAGGGTAATACTTAGCTTTATAAAATTTCAACATAAGAGATTGAGTATTTTAGCATTAAGTTTGTATTGACTCTTGATACTGACATAAGTCTCAATATGCAAAACCCACAAAGGCTAAATCCCACAGGCTTATGTGTAGTTTAAAATATGCCTAACTGGTCATTTTGAACATGCTGGATAGGTTGGCAATTTGAATATAAGACTCTTTGGAGAAATAATCAAATATTAATTTTAAATATTTGTTAGCAGACAGTTGGCAGTTGATTTTAAAATTCATTTAGAAAGTGAAAATGCACATTTACTTAAATCACCAATAAACTGGATTTCAGAAAGGTGTTTGGAGGTTAAACACTTAATGATTAATTTATATATAAGTAATATTTTAAATAATTCAGAGAAAAGATAAAGCAGCTGAAGCTAATGTTAATGATGAATACTGATGAAGGTTTAAGGGCTCCATGATTTAACTGTGGAAATCATATCTATTATCCTGAAAATAGAATAGAAACCTATATGGAAAAAGAAACCTTGGGGGAGTTCAAAGAGTGTTGGACAAGGAGAAAAAAACATAAAGAGTTAAATCCTAATTCTTGTTTTGACTGTAGATCCCTGGCTAGCAGTCCTTTGGGGAAGGTTAAAGTGTTCATACCCTAAAGGTGATGCTCTACTTTAAACTATGTGGCCATTCTGTAGACCATCAGGAAAACCCGATAAATAGACCTTCTTTCAAAATCTATAGAAACATAATAAGGATAAAATAATAATCAGAATGGTTCATTTGTTTATAACTGACGATATTGCTTACACTTGAAATCTTAAGGAAATAATACTGTGCTGATTCAGTAGGACACTGCATCTCACAACTCTCCGAAGAAATTAACTGAACTCTTCATCAAAAAGCAGAGTGTGTGATCCAGGGAACTTGACTGCTTCTGGATTTAGCGAAGAAGGCTTTTTGATATTAAAAGCACGTGAAACCGTAGCATTAATATGTAGAGAACTGATTGATTAGTGCCTTTTTCAAAGTCAGTTGTGAGACTTCTTGGGAAACTGAAATGAACCTGCTGGCCATTAGTGGTCAGCACTGCCCCAAGAGAAGTATTTCTGGGGCTGTTGCTCCTAGAATAGGGCCCTTCTGCGGGAATTCTTGTTGCCTATTGCTTGTGTGAGGTTCCAGCCTAAGAATAGCTTAATAAAATTCTGCTTTGCAGTGATTTGTTTGTCTTGTGTGAGTTATTTCTTTCTTTTATTTTTCTTCTTCTCTTGATTGATTTATCTGTTTGTGTCCTCTTCTAGTGCTTTTCCCATCTGAACCAAAAGCACTTTGCAAATATCAGAGCTCAGATTGTTAAAAGATCATTGATTTTTTTCTCACAGCCCTGAAGGTAGGCTGTCACATATCATCATTTATTTCTGAGATAGGAAGACTGATAGCATAATATTAAACTCTTTTATTAAATAGCTGTTTTTGTGTAGCAGTAACCTAAATTCAAAACAATTTTCTATTTGTCTTTATCTACCACAATTCCAGTTTACAAATATATGCTTTCTAGGTAGTATGGTTACTTTGTTGTTATTAGGAAGAGTAATAACATGTCAATAAATTTTTTTTGTTAGATTGAAACTTCTAATATGATTGCCAAATGGCTTCCCAGGATACCCATAAAATAGGCCTCTGACTAGCTGCTGAAGTTTGTCTACCCCTATCTAACTCTCTAAAAGCTTGTTCAGAAGTCAGTAGACCTTGAGTATCTTGTGGACCTACTACAGTACACTGGCACCCTTTCCTCAGTGCTACTCATTTCTCTCTACCATTTACCATCTTTAAGGAAAGCTCAACTTGGAATCAGCAGTCTTTGGATCCAGAGGACCATTCATGAGGTTAAGGTCAAGTCTTAATGACAAAGTTAAGGTCAAGTCTAATGTAGTGGAGGTTGTTTTGTTTTGTCTTGAGACAGGGTCTTGCTCTGTAGTCCAGGCTGGCCTTAAATTTTCTGTGTAGCTCTAGGTTGGCCTTGAATTTGTACCATTTCTCCTGCCTCAGGCTCCCAGCAGCTGGGATTACAGGCATCATCCCATCTAGCCTACTGAGGTCACTTTTTAAACTACCTTCCTCTCTCTGGATTTACCATCTTCACTGCGTGACTACCATGAGCATGCAATCTGGTGTTTGCATACAATCCATTAACGGTCACTCAATGCTTTAGACCAAGATCAGATTCCAGAGTGTACATCAGTGACATCTACAGTTTGGCCTATGCCCAGTGTTAGTCCTTTTTTTATTTTTATTTTTTACCAAACTCACTGCTATAACCAGACCAAATTCCTAGCAATCACTAAACATACCAGGACATTTTATAACTCTTGGCTTTTGATCACGTTGTTCTTGGGATCTTCCTGGCTTAGGTTCTGTTTTCTCCTGGAATCTGCTAGCAAACACTTTTCAAGACTCAGAGTGAAGGCTGTTGTTTTCTTGCAATACCGCAAGCCCCATCCTCAAGCCGTATTCTATTGGATTGAGTAATTTCTCCTTTACTCTATCATGTCCTATATGTTTCAAGAGCACTTCAGTTTTATTCTTTTCATAACTCCATCTTTAAAAAAATTTTAAAAAGAAGAAAACAACAAAAAAAGGGGCTGGGGATTTAGCTCAGTGGCATAAACACCTGCCTTGCAAGTATGCGGTCATGAGTTCGATCCCTGGTACCGATAAAAAAAAGATAACTCCATCTTTATCTTAGACCAAAAGGACCTTAAGGCTAGAGGCCATATATTTTTGTTCCTCCACAGTGCTTGGTACACATTAAGTATTTAATAAATACTTATTGAATAGAGAGTTTCTGAGAAAACTGGGTAGTATGAAAGACTGGTTTTAGATTTTTAAGTATTAACTTCAGAGAAAGGATAGCTCATTATAGGACATAGTACTATGGAAAGGTTTCAAAGCAAAGATGTGGGCCTAATCTACAGAGCTGCTTAAGATTTGGGTGGCAGAGAGTAGGAAGTATATTCATGACCAATGTACCATTCTGTGTCAGAAAGGGTTGGGTCTTTTAAATCATGGGCTGGTCTATGAAACTGTTTGGTGTACTGGTGTAACTTACCTTTATCTCAGAAGCTGGATGTGTTATCCTGAGGTCCTTTGTCATGGTGAAAGGCTCTGGGAACTGGAATTAGACAGGATATGGTACTAAGAATGAAGCCATCTCATGGCTGGAGCTCTGAGTGCAGGGGTTCCACTGTAGACACAAGCCTTAGCTGAGGTGTTATGGTTCCCATACCTTGCAAGAGTGCCTTGCAAGAGCAAAAGCGCAGGATGCTGTCATCTGGTTAGCTCTGTGGCCAGTCGCATCACAGGCAGGAGGGATTATCTGGTGAGATAGGAGGCCAGAGAGATTCTGGGAGACATCAGTTTCCCTTGTAAGAACTAACTTTTGTGAGATTTCCTAGGGAATCAGTACTTTTCCTGAGAAAAGTATTTTTTCTTCTTATAGACCTAATTGCCTCCCACTAGGTCCCACTTCTTAAAAGTTCCGTTACCTTAACAGTGCCACAGTTGGAACAGTCTTATAGCACATGAACCTCTGGGAAACACACTATATCCAGTCTAGGTTACCAAGAAATTCTCCAGGGGATACAAACTGTGTTTCCTCTGATTCAGTTCAATTCTGGTACTACCTAGTTGAAGTTTGACTCAGATCCCATAGGTTTAGGATTCTATCCCATAAGACCTCTTTTATTTTTGACATCATTTGCGAGTAGTAGCTTGTCACACATCTAGCCAACTGCTGTAAACAAAGATTTCATGATCTTGTTCTTGAGTTCATTTAGTTTACTAGATTGACTCACGAAACTCAAGGAAACACTTAATTTACTGATTTATTATAAGGGATATTATGAAGGATGCAGAAGAGCTGCCTGATGAAATCAATGCATACAGTAGAGTACTGGAGAGTGACATGGAACCACATCATTTTCCAGGTGTGACACTTTTCAGGACCCTTCATACGGTCAGCAGTTGAAGTCTGTCCAAACCCAGGCTTTTGTGGAGGATTCACTATGTAAACACGATCTGCAAAACCATTGGCATTGTTTCAGTTGTCACTGAGATACAATACCCGACATCCAAATTAAAGGATGAGAGGTTTATTTTGGCTCAGTTTATAGAGGTTTCAGTTTATTTTAACTCAGTTTGTGGAATCTGCTGGCTTTCAAGGCAGGACAGCATGGCAAAGGGAAGAAGAGAAAAAGCTCCTTCTATCATGGCATCCAGGAAGCAGAGAGTCAAGGGAGGCGCTGGGAAGAGAGATCCAACCTTCTAGGTCACACCACAGTGACCCATGTCTTTAGACCTGGGCTGATCTCCCAATAGTAAGCCCAATATAATGCCCCTACAATCCAGTTGCTTCCCAGAGGTCCCATCTATGATTGCATGAGGCCTTAGGAGGACATCCTGAGACAAGCCATAACAGATCCATTCCCGGACTTAACTTTTAGTACCTCTCTCCTCTCTGCAGGTTAATGAGGCTGAACTTTCCAACCCAGGAAGCTCATGGTTAGTTCTCCTGACAAGCAGCCTCATCTTGAAGCTAGCCAGGAGCTCAGGAGTCATCTTATTACAACAATAGATGATCCTCTCATCCAAGAAATTGCAAAGGTGTCAGTAACTGGCATTAAAGGCGAATATTAGAGCCAAAGATTCTCCTATCACATCTGTCTCTCAGGGCTTTAGGGAGCTCTGTGTCAGGAAGCAGGAGCACAAATAAGTGTACTGTCTGTTCACTGGTGAACACCCGGCTCATTGAACTGCTTGTCTGGGTCCAGAATGAGAACCTGGGTGTAGACTGATAAAAACACAAGGGGTCCAAGTGGAGGGTGATGGCAACAATGGTGAATTTACTTGAGGGTTGAGCTCTGGATGCATTTTTATGAAGTGTTCATTATTTATGCTATGAGAGCTCTCGAAGCAGTAACATGGCATGGGCAGCAGTCAGGGCTTCAGTCTGGAGGCTGTGGCGTACCTGGGGTACCTGTGGCTTAGAGGCTAGGACTGTGGAGAGTTCTTAAAACTGGAAACAGCCTCTAAGGTTGTCAGGATTGTAAGGCTCTCTGGATGCTAGGAAGTCCTTTATACTCAAAACAACTCCTCTAGGTCAGAGATGTAATTTTATTGTTATTGCACATTGACTAAGGTGCAGTAGGCACTCAATAGTTCAAGTTCATTTAACTGGAGTGTCTTAATACTTTTTTGAGAAGTTTTTTTGGGATAGAATTTCGTATGTGTTTTAAGCCAGTGAGACTGTTCTGATTTTTGTTTTAGGAGTAGCTGCTTGAGTTTTACTATTCTCTATGCTTTTTGTCTCATTTGGAAGTTTAAATTATTTTAGAATTGATAGTGATTGTAGAAGAAAGAATCTCAAACCACAGGACAATTTGAAGTCCATTGAAGAGAATAGTAAGGGAAGTATGCTTTGCAGAATATTTTATTGAGTTTCTCTACTGTTAATAGTTTTTTTGGAGGGGTTAGGGGAAAATCAACATACAACAGAAAGGAATAAAGAGAGATCAATCTAAAACTTTATGGTAAAGGATGAGGCTTATTTGGGCCATCTGCATATGCTGTCCAAATGCTTATGTGCCACTGATTCTGCAGAAAGCGGGTGTGTTTTGAAACCCCTCTTTGCTGCTCCGAATTTGCATATCCCAGTGGTAAACGCAGCAGAGTATTTTATGTCCGGTATAAACTCCAAGGTCTCTATATCATAATATTAGTAACATTAGACTTTGCCTTCATCCGCCAGGAAGACATTGTAAGTCATTCACAATCTTGGGTCCATCTCAGGTTGAATTCATTTTCTTCAGAAATTCTTCAGGCAATGTTATCACTACATTTTGTTGAGTAGAGACATAAAAAGCAGGTTGAGTTAATAGTGACTCTCAAGTCATTCGGGGGCTGGAGGAAGCAGAAAGCTTGCTTGAGATTTCTGGTTTAGGATGTGTTGCTTGATGTGGCCTTTGTGAACATCCTTCAGGCTCAGCAACAGCAGTTCGCAGCTTTGGATTGTCTGTCCCTTTCTCTGAGATAGCCTTGCCTATGTCGGGGGAGTGGTGATTTTCCCTTTTTGGGAGAAACACATCTGTGTCTGTTGTACCCATCTGCTTTTGAGTTGCAAGCGCAGCTGTGTCATGCTTCTCTTCTTCCTAAAGGTCATATGTTTCTCTCCTGCCCCTGTTTCTGTCTCCTTTGCAGCACTGTGTTCCCTTGTGCCTGTTGGTTCGATAGTGGGAAGTCTTGCTTGCTCAGTGCTTTTTACCTTTTCCTTTCAGCTCGAACACTGAGCTCTTCCCACATGCCTTGGTTGAGGTAGCGGGCCACTGGTTCTCATTAACAAGCCCTTAGCAGCCCATTCTGTCCTCTGAGAACCCCTGTACCTATTGAGATCTATTTATTTTTTTATAAAGCTAATCAATTTTATTTTATTTCATAAATGCCTGTTTTCTCAGGTCCTATTTCAATTTTTTTTTCTTTTTTGAAACAAAATGTTGCTGTGTAGTTTACATGGGCTTTGAACTCACTTTGTAGTGCCGGCTGACCTCAAAGTCATGGCCTCAGGCTCCCAAGTGCTGGGATTACAGGTGTACACTGCTATGCCTGGTCCCATTTTAGTATCTTGTATTCGAATCATGAGCCCAATCATACTCTTTTCAACCTTAGAACTGTGGACATTTGCTGCGAGCTGTTTCCCCCTGAACAAGTCTGTGTTCGGCCGGCTCATCCCTCTGAGCCGTGGACCTTCTCTTTATGCTGATACAAGTTTCCAGTGTGACACGTCAGTCCCATGTGCTCCCAGGACAGGACAGCTATCTGTCTCTCCTTATCTCTGCTTCTTGTGTATTGGTCCCCACTGTCCAGAGCAGTGCTGCAGCTGCTGGCCAGGGCTCTCCAAGGCCTGCTCAGGTTTCGCCTTCCTCACAGATTGCTGATGAGTGTGTGCTGGTCTCTTCAACTTTCTGGCGAGCCATAGAGGACAGGTGTTTTTGAACCTGTGAGTCCTACTGGGTCTAGGATATTACAACACTTAAAAATATTTATTGTTGTTCAGTCACAGTAATGTTCACTATTAATGTGCCTTTTCCTTTAATAACTATATTTAACATTTTAAAGTTTCTGCTTTTTAAAAGAGTGATTTTTGGTACTGACAGATGATAGTGGCTCTAGTGATGTCAAATTTATGGAAATCTTGCTCAGTGATTTATGAGCTTTTGCCATGAACTCAGGTATAAAGTGGACTCATACAAATGTTGATCAGAAAAACTTCTAAATACATAATTACAGAATTTGTAGAGAAGTCCTTGCCAACTTTTTCAGATTACCCGTCAGATTTTCTTGTTTCTTAGTATTGTGCTGTAACATCATCGTCGTTTCTCTAGATTTTTTTTTTTTCTATTTTTTTTGTACCAAGGATTGAACTCCTGACCTTGCACTTGCCAGGCAGGTATTGTGGCACTGAGTTATATCCCTGGCTCCTCATCTTTGTATTTGTATGCTTCTTAAACTTGCTAATTCAACAGCAAACTTTCTGTTATCAGTAAAATTTAAAATGTGCTATGCCAACTTAAATTTATTGTGTCTACTCAGCATTTCCTAATTCATATTGTATTCAGCATTTGAATTATATTACTTATAAATCATGTTGGGTCAGAGAATGAGAAAATCCGAATTCTCTAGAATTCTTTCTTTGAAATATGTTGCAGTTTAAACTGTGAAAATACCCTGCCTTCTAACTAAATGACAAAAGAATGAACAATGTATTTTGCTGTAAGAGTTGAAATAATATAGTCCACACTGTGGATATCCATGACAAGTACACCATTGTATTTCCAGTGTTAGACAATGCCTGGCCCATTAATAGATACTTACTTTGCTGAATGTGCTACTAAAGTGTATCATAATCAAAGAGAAGATTTAATATGCTTATTAAGTGTTTGTTCAAAAAACCTTTATTTCCCATGATTCAAAGTATAGTGATGGGAAGGTCATCATTTATAGTACTATACACTTAAGAGGTCTCTAACTTTTCTACTAAATGTTTGTCATTTATGATGGCAAGAATAATAGAAATCTCTTCTAGCATTTATGTAGTGGTTTTCACTGTTTTGTCAATAAAAGATATCTAGTAAAGTGTCCATATATATTTTGGATAAACCAGATACCAATAAATGGGACTTATTCCTTTCCCACTCTTGGATGTTGGCCTTTTACAGCAGGAATGAAATATTTACTTTTTTGATGCAGAAACTAAAAATAGAAGGACAGTGTTACATGCCAAAAGCCACACATCAAGTTTGTAACAAATGTGGACTCAAATTATGCATAGTTTGACTTTGCCACTGCAATGGATTATAGATTTAACTGATTTTGCCTCTCATTCAATACTTTCCTTGCATTGTCACTGAAAAGCAATGATGAATGTATGTTTAAAATTACCATAAAATCAAAGATGAATAAAATAATTAGGATATATAATAGATAAAATACTGTTTTTCAAGGCTTTGCATTATCTTATTTTTATTTGTGTTTTTAAAAAGTCTTTATTCATTTTCCTAGGCAAAAGATTATGTGATTTGGAATAAAATTTGATTGTGATTTAGAAATCCTTTTGTTGTTGGTGTTCCTTTTTGGATCCTTAGAAGTAAGTGAAGATGTCCTTCAGAAACATCCTGTTTGATTTTACATTTTCTTTATCCTTTGAAAGAGTCAGCAGCATAATTAACATGCTAGGATGGCAATGGAGCAAACTGAAAAAAAAAAAGATTTAGGGTAGTTTACTGAAGGATTGATTGTATGATTGTGTCTTGTACTTACCTATTATGTAATGGGAGATTAATTTCACAGTGTAGGATATCTTAAAATAAATGTTTGGATATTATTTTAGAAAGCTCCAGTGAATTAAAGGAAAAAAATTGATGAGACTCCTTTAAAGACCTGTAAAGTTGTATAGAAAAGCCTAATTTTGAGTTTAACATGATGAATCTCATTTTGAGACCTTAAGACTTCATGTGGTTTGACAGTGCTTTCATATAACTGGAAATTTTGGAAGGGCATGTAATTGGCAAAGCAATCTGCATAGGTTATGCTGATATTTTGACTGGTTAGTTGGTAATTCTGAGGTATTAGGAATTTTTTAGTGAGTTAGATCGTGGTCTGGCTACTCAGTGATCCGTCATGCATGCTGAGGACAGCAGGGGAATGAGGCCTCCCTGCCATCCTGGTCTCCTAGGTCAGTCTCTACTGCAAAGAGCTTTAGGTCACCTCTGGACTCTGGGATTTGTGTATTCAGCCATGCTGCAGAAATGATTTGTGAACTAACATCTATTAAGATAACAACCTTTTATTTGTCTTGGAAATTTCTAAGTTTTAAGGCCTACTCTCTCTACTACTTAAATTTTGGTACAAATGTCTACCTTATTTACATTTATTTTTGTATGTTTGGAATGCTGAATAGTGTACTTTAAAAGAGATTTGACTAGCCAAAATGTAGCATTGGACCTTAGGGAGTAAGTTGAAGTTGCATGATGATTTATCAATAGGATAGGTCCTGAAAGGTTCCCCCTAGAATTGATTTTGCTGAACAGTGCATTGGTCTTGTGCCCTTGACGCATATCAAGAAAGGGTAGAAGAGGCAGGCACCCAACTGTGTTTGTGAGGATGATGTTGAAGACAATAGTTGTACCTCACCTCACACATAGTACCTCTTTGTGAAAACCTATCAGAATAATTTTTCTCTTTTAAAAATGTTAGTATATGCTTGTGGTACATAGTGAATATATTCATCCTAGTCTATTTGTGCATATATGTTTCACATTTGGGTCCTTTTACTTTCTCTTCATCTCTCCTGTCTCTGCTCTCTTCCCATCCTCAGATCATATTTCTTTTCATGAAGTGCATGTTTCCTATCATCATTTATTCTTTAAATTATATATACTTGGAGTGTCTTAGTGAAACCATACAATATTTAACCTGCCATCTCTCTTTGACTAGTATGAACTCAGGGTGCATCTGTTTTCCTACAAATGATTCAAATTTATCCTTTTTTATGGCCAAATGGTACTTGTTTATATGATTTGGTGCCAGGGATATTGACACAGTTTTCTTAGAATACATCTTGTTTTCTCTTTGCTTTGGTTGCTGGAAATTTCAGCAACAAATTTGTAGCTCGTGCTTAACTATCAATTATCTTTTAGGCTACATTTTACTCACTAAAAGCATTTTAATTTGATATCTTTAAGCTCCTTTTCATAGTGCTTTAAATATACTTGTTGAACATTTTGTACATGATGCTACAGATTGATTGCTAAGTCACAGTCTAACATGGGCTCTGGCCTCATGGAACTTACAATCTTTTTAGAGAAAAAGAGAGAAAGAGAGAGGAGAGAGAGAGGGAGACAGAGACAGAGAGAGAGGTATTTAAATTGTCACAAAAATGTAAAAATTGTGAGAAGCATGATGAAAAAATGTTACATGGTGATCTGACATTCCATAATGTAGATTTGTCCTAATTCTGTTTTTCCTGTTATATCTTTTATTATGACATTTATATACATAAATTACACATACATTTATACACACAGAGACACTCATGTATCTGAAATTCTCTTTTATGTCTTTAGTTGCTCTGTTATGGTTGCTTCAGTGTCTTCGGTTGACTCAGAACATTTACCTTTCATGGTCACTTTTAGTTTGGGGAAGAGCTAGAGGTCAGTTGGTGCCAGATGTGGTAAATAAAGTGGATGAGGACACACCCTAATATTTTTAGGAACCCACCTTTTCATAGAGCGGCCCTTGGCAGTAGCATTCACAGTATTTTTGGTCACAAGGACAGTCAGGAAAAGGACATTCAAACCTTCTTCAGAAAGTAGCAAGAACAATGGGCTAAGTGTGTTCAAACATGGGAGGGGTATTTGAGGCAGATTAATGGCATTGTGTCTTTTCCTTTAATGAAGGTTTTTAATTTAGTCATTCTCTGCATGTTTTCATCATATATATGTGTGTGTGTGTATGGATATATATGTATATGCACTCTTGTACTAATAATATTGGGCACATATAGTTACATCCACTATTATAAATAGTTTTATTTTTCATTTTTTAAAATACTAATTTTTTTAGTGGATGATAATAAAATGTATCCCAATCATCACACTCAAGTTTGGGTAGCACTCTGCTTTACTTAGATATTGATAGAGATTTCTGAAAATAGCAAAAAAGGGAGTAAATACAATATAGTCTACCAAGCTTTGTGAGTCACTACTGCCAGCTGCTCTGCACTGGGCAGCTTCTTGCCTAGTCGGGAAAACTGTATGCATACTGTAGCACTGTGGTTTTATACTTTGGGAGTTTGCCTCCTCTTTTAAAGCACTTACCAGTCTGTGATTAGATTTATGGAAATACTATTAATCTGGGATGATTCTGTTCTGTAACATGACAGCTCTACATTGACTAATGAGGCTGAATAATTTATCACAAGTGTATCCACCAGTTTTTCTTTGTGTATTTCTTGTTCATATAGTTGACCAAATTTTCTATGGGTCAGATTTATCATTGTGCTCTCACTGATTCCTAGTGAGTCTTATAATATCAAAAATTTTCACATACATTAGGAACAGTTGGTTCAGTTTATCTTTACCCTTTAATTGGTTTGTGATACTTCTAGCATAATGATTAAGAGCATGGGTTTTGAGAGACCTTTGTCCCAAAATCCTGTTGAGTGACTCATCAGCCATGTTCTTGGGACAAGTTGCTTACAACCTCTTTAAAGCTAATATGTGATACTATGGTAGTTACTGGTTTTCCTTTTGTCCCTAGCTATAGTAGATGTAGAAATAAATTGAATAATGCATGTTTATGGTAGGAATTTTAAAAAACACAGGAAAATACAAAATAAAACCATTTATACTGCTACCACCCATTGTTTGAATTTTCACATATATGTGTTGACCAGCAGTTAGGTGTCCTATTAATGTAGATCACAGTATGGATTCAGCATAAGGTGTTTGTAGCAATCTGCTCTTTTATAATATAAGGCATATATCTTTCTAGTTAGTACCTGTGTCAGTTTTTTAATTTCTAATTTTATGGTATTCCATTGTACAGATGTATAATTTTTTGTATTTCCTATTTTTAATTCCATCTTTGAATCATTTTAAATATCTATTCATCCTTTCACAACAACTTCTATTATTTTCCAGTAAGCAGAATTTTATGTGAAAGTATTAATATATTTTTAAAGTGTTGGATATTTCTACAAACTGTCCTAGCTAGTACCTATTCTGCTTTTATCTTTTCTTTTTGCCACTTTGATGAGCAAAATAATACCATCTTACTTAAATTTGCATTTATTTGGATTATTAATAACGAAACGTATTTCACATATTTATTGTTTTTATCTGTTCATAACTTGTTCTTAACTTTTAAAAATTTTACTGATTTTCAAGTGCTTTTATATAAGGATATTGAATTTTATCATACATTATAGATACTTTTCTCTTTGTTATTTACTTATTTTTCACTTTTAATTTTTTATTTTAAAATATTAAACCCAAGCAAAATAAAACAGAATAAATCCAATCAAAACAAAATACTATAAGTGATATAAGATTTCAAAACAAGATAATAGGAAATCAACAATGGCTACCAAAATGCTTCTTATCTTCAAAGTAGCTGCCCATACCATCAGACATAGGAAAATCAAACAGAATAGAGCAGAATAGAATCAATACAAACAAAACAGTGACCACAATATAGGACTTCAAAAACAAAATAATAGTAAATTGAAAATAGCTACCATAATATATCTCGTTATCTTTGAAATAGCTGCCCATGCCATCAGATATAATGAAATCAAACCAGATAAAACAATAAAGTCCAACCCAACAAAACAATGAAAATGATACAGGACTTCAAAGCAACATAATAGGGAATTAACAGTGGCTACCACATTCAGAAGAACATCCCCCATAGTTGCTACATTGTATATTGTTATCCACTGAATAGATGATCAGACTACTGGCTTTAGGCCTGCAAAGTCAATGAAACACTGAACACTACAAGCATTAAATTGTATTTTACCTCATTAGCTATTATTGCAGCCCATGTTTCTCTGGATCAGTTGGTTGCTAATGGAGGTGGGAAGGGCAACCTGGCTCTTCTTGTCTCAGCCCACGCACCAGGAGAAGCTAGTGTCTGGTTGTTCTCCCTATGGCTTATGCATGATGCCACCTCACAGGAAGTGTGCATAGCCATTTATTTGTTTTTTGAGACAGGGTCTCAGTATACAGTGCAGGCTGGCTTGAACTCACTTATCTACCCAGACTGGGTTTGAACTGACTGTGATTCTCCTGCCTCAGCTTCTTGAATTCTGGGATTACAGGCATATGCGATTACTTTGGTCTGTTTTTTTTTTTTATTTCTTAATTATTTTTTTAAGTGAAAGACTATTTTAACCATCTTAAAAAAGCATTTTTCCTTTAAAAATAATGTAAGTAGTCAATATTTGATTCCCTTCATGATTTTATTTTCTGTATTATTTGTCTTTCTGTTTTATTGGCATTTCTATATAGATTAAATAACTGTACCTTTAAAAAGACATCTTAGTATGTCTGAGATTATGACTTTTCAGGTACTCCCTATACCAATAATTCATAATGGTTTGAAAAATTTTCTCATTTTTCTTACATAAATAAATAAATACATATTCCAGTTGAAGTATAATCATTGCCAAATTTAAAAATCTATCTTTTGTGTTTAGGTTTATTAAGTTTATCACATATTATATATATACACACACATATTTGTGTGGTTAGGGGAAAAGTATTTTCTTTCCTTTTCTTTTTTTGTATTTTTACCGGTACCAGGGATCGAACTCACCACCACAGGCGCTTATGCCGCTGAGCTAAATCCCCAGCCCTGAAAAGTATTTTCTTATAATTTTAAAATTATAAGTTAGAAGGAGATTGTATATTTATAATAAACTATTCAGTCTTCTTTTACTAATTGGTAATTCAACTTCTATTTACTAGATTTTTTAAATCTTTCAGTCATGTTTTAGATTTTATTCACACCAAAAATTTTTACTGTAGGACCTTTGTAGATATTTTGTGCAAAAGACAGTTAAAATAGCACTTGGATTTGCTCCTTTTTGAAAAGTTGTATATTTTCCCAGTACAAAATACTGATGTTTGTTTTGAGGAATTGGTACATGCATGTAGTGCATCTTGATATTTTTTAATCTCTCTGCCCCTTCCTTACCTTCCATCTCCCTCTGATGGATCCCCTTCCCAATTTCTATGAGTCTGCCTAATAGTAGTTTGTATTATCTGTTTTATTTTATTCATCTGTTTATTTGCATTTTAGATTTTTCATAGGAGAGAAGCCAGGTGATATTTAACTTTCTGTGTCTCACTTACTTGCCTAACACGGTGATCTCAAATTGCATTTTCCTGCCAGTGCTAGGATTTTATTCTTATTTATGGTTGGAATTTATCACACTAACTTTATTCATTCCAGATATTTAGGCTGTTTCCAGAGTTTAGTTAGTTATTGTGAATTATGCTGCTATGAAAATGAGTATGTAATCATCAATATTACATAGTATCTTTAATTCTTTTACGAATATAACCATAAGAGGTATAGCTGAAAAATGGAATTTCTATTTTTAGTTTTCAGCTGAATAGCCATACTGATTTCCTTAGTGGTTTTAAAGTTACTGGGAACTGAATCTTCTCATTAGAAGGATCTGCTTTGGGGATTGGCTGACCCTAACATATAGAAATTTGGTTTTTGAAATGTTCTCAATGGCATTAAGTGATGGAATTATTGTAATACAGCAGGGACTTCCAGCCTGCCTAGATTTTTAGAAATGGAACAGTGAGATTTGTGGTAAATACCCACTTTTGTTCTGAGATCTTTTAATGATTGACTGATCATGAAAACTGTATTTGTGTGTTCAACCTCTCACTACCTTCCCCCAAATCCTTGAACTGTGAGACTTAAAGGATTTTTCTGGGCAGGGACTACCAACTGCTGTTGGATTTGTTGCTGGTGGATGTTGGTTACTTGTACATGGATTTCATGGGATGCATTTTTCTGCCTTTTTCTTCTGTTAGTTTCATTAGTGTTCTGTTTGTTCTTTTGAATATTTCCAACAGTGCATTAAAATCATCCCCAAAAGAGAATTCTGTGTACTGTGCTTTTTGTAAGTATTTATCCTTTCATTTATTTTTCTTGTCATATTACACTGAGGAGATCTTTCACAACAAGACTGGATGCTTGAATAATATAAATGGCTTTGCAAACTGTTATACATTAGGTATGTTCTCATTTGTCTACAGTTGGATATTCTTCATCATGTTAAGGAGCTATTCCTCAACAGCTAATTTATTTAGGGTTTCATCAGAAGCACATGATACTTTTTATTGCATGTCATTTTGCATATCTATTGAGATTATCTAATTCTTTGTTGGTTCTTAATATGAATATATTTATCACATTAAAACCTTATTTTAAGAATCAAGACATTAAATAATTAATAGAATGCATTTCCTTAAAGAGCAGAATGTATATCTTCTGACTTTCAGTAGTGAACACACACAGACATTTTATATGTCTGTTTTCATTACACAAAACAGCTTACTGCATTCAGACGGAATTTTAGGACCTGACATCTGCTTCCATCTCTCTCACCTTTACTTTCACTACAATATGGTAAAATAACTATATTATGTATTTTGTATAATTTTCAAAATATCTGTGCTGGTTATCTTTAAATACTACTAATACTAGCAGGGCAAGAGTAACGTGATACCATATATGAATTTTCATCTTGTTTCCTCTGTAACTGGTCATAATCAGTTCCAATAACATTTACATCCTGAATTCTAAAGCTGTTTTAAAATAGTAAAGTGCTATCAGGATTTACAGTTTATGGTTAAAACAGTGAAAATGTTCTCTTGAAATAAGACTTTTAAAATAATGTGTATTACTAATTTACTGTTCATAGTTACTATAAATATTTATGAGTAGCATTATAGTCCTGGTATGAAGAAATATTTTCTTACAAAGAAGAGAAGATACAAGTAAATAAAGGTTACAGCATTTAATTGAAATTCAGTAATACTTATGGGGTTTCTTTTAGTTTTCTTTCATGTGAGTGGTAGAATTTTTTACTTAATAACAACATATTTATCTTTCTTTACTCTTCTTTCTATTTGATATTTTGACAGAGCAGCATTTTGAAAATAAACGAGGAAAATGCTACACTAAATTATAAATATATTGACCTGATTTCTATCGCCATAATCATCTGCAGTTAGTGTTCTTTATGGAATGTTTGATGATTGTAGAGGGCATAGATTATAAGGAAGATAGCAGGGTCTCTGCCCTCAAACAGCAGACACAGGGAGGTGGGCATACAAACAAGTACCTGTATGCTATATAGTGATGTGCTTTCGACCTGTGCAAAGTAAGTAAAAGCCTAGCAGATGTATTTAGTTTGGCATCAGACTGTTCCTACTAAGCCTAACACTATTATTATCAAATATTCTTTAATAGTCAGTGTGCTGTAGAAAAACAGAATCAGTGGTAGGTATGTGTGTGCATGTAATCTAGGGTATCAAGGTGTATTTTTAGGGTTGAATTGACAAACTAGTCACAGTTTCAGGGAAGGAGATATTAGAACATTGGAGAGGGAATGCAAATGTGCAGAGAATGTGAGGGAGAGGAAAAGTTATCAAATTTTCTAGATTGAAAGAGGGAGAAATTTCAGGAAAGTCATGAAAGTTGAGTTTTTTGTGTGCTACATTTGAGATGCTTGAGTTGCACTTGGGAACGTAGATATACAAAGTGAGAAGCGTATCTCCACTAGTAGGAAACATATGGTCCTACCTTACAGGCACCAGTGAAGCCAGATGGAAAGTTGGGACCATCTCAAGAGAATCTGTAAAGTTGTAAGAAGCTGTAACTGTATTGACACAACTTGCTTTATAAATATTTGATTGCCTGATTATTTTTACAAAAATGGGGTCCTTTGTGAAACAAAAGAAATGGAAACATTTTACTGAGAAATCTGTAAGATTCCATCCAAATTTTCAAAAATAAGTTGTCACTTACTTTTGGCAACGGGACTTGTTAGAAATAGTTGCATAATTGGCAAGTGAGCTCAAACCTATTCATTCTCCAGTTTTCATCTGTGGGGTAACTAGTCTTTCTATGTCCATTTTTGCTTCACTGCAAAAAATTCTCTACACAGTAATTAGTGATATTTTGACAATAAATATATTGTCATCCCTTGTATAAAATCTCACTCTTTCCTTGGCCCTTAGCAACCTCTCCTCATGTCGTGCTTCCCAGTATCCTTGTTTCTGTCTTGCCTTGAGGCTTGCCTGTATGGTAACTACTTACATTTATGAAATGTGTCTGCCTCGATTTATTGTGAAAACATATGTGAAAAAGCATGGGATGAGCCTAGCAATGTGCCTGGTGCAATGGAGGGTGCAACAAATATCATGGTTGATCATTCTCAGCCTAGTGTTTTCCAGGTCTGTACTCTTGATCATTCTCTGTCTTTTACTGGTCAATCTCCCTTTCTTGTTCTTCCCATCAGTCAGTTCACTGCCTTTGGTATCTGTGTCCTTACAGGCTATATGTGAGTTGACATTTCTTTTCCCTTCAATTGGCATTTGGTATGACTTCTGTTCCCTGGGGCTTTTCCATACCCACTCTTCCTGAGCAGCTCCATTTCCTCAAGTACATAAATAATTACGTGTGGATTCCAGGTTCCAAGGATCCTGGGTGTATAACAGTCTTCTTGCTGGGAATTGCCAGGTGAATGGAAATTCAGGTTCTAGAGATTTGGTTGCATCCTACCTAGGTACTGTACCACTCGTAAAGTATTATGTCAGTCCTGTGGATTTCGCCTCAGCATTTCATAAATGATGTCAACACCTATTGAACACCAGCTCTAGGTCAAGCAGTATTCTAAGAACTTTATATACATTACCTCACTTTTTGAGTTTGGTTTTATTAGTATTTCTGTTTTATCCTTACCACCTTGCCTAAGGTCATACTGCTACTGATTTGCAAGTTAGGATTTAAGCCCTGGCGGTCTAATTTCAAATTCCTGCCCACCATTATGCTTTTATATTCAATAGTGCCTCAGTAGCAGTTCAGGGGTCATAAAGTTAACTTTTATTCTTTAATGTTTGATTCAAGGGTTTTTAAAAAAATAATATGAAGTTATAATTTTAAAAAATTTATAATAGTTCCTCTCTGCCACTTCAAGTCTCATTTCCCTTAAGGCAAATACTGTTAACAATATTTTCAGAGTTTTTTAATCATATCATTTTTTTGTAAGTCTCATAGTGTGTTTGTGATTCTCCTTTCAGTTTTTGTCTTTAGAGAAGTCAGCTTATTCTTGATTAATTGGTACAAATTTTAAATACAAATGGTTCAAACAGAACTCTGATAGATACCATATATGTAAGTACACCTAGATCTTTGTATGCACAAATATCTTGGCTCCAAGGAATAGATGTCATACCTATATCCAAAGCAGATTGGTGAAATTAATTAATTTTTACCTGTTTGGGACTTACTTATACAAGTCCTAGTCTGGAGACTTATTTTTATTTAAAAACTACAAGTTCCAATTCTTCAAGTTCCTAGAACTAAAACTGTTACTTGACAATTCATCTATGCCTCTATCACCTGCGTGCTCTGAGAAAAATGAACAACAGCCCTTCCAGGCTAAGGAAATGGGTCTTGATGTGCTTTTCAATGCATAGCTTTATAGATTCAGGAATCAAATATTTTATGAACAATGTGATGAATCTTTTGTTTCTAGATCTGTATATTTTTTCTTCTGCTCTCTTATTGAAGTACTCTGTAATTTTTAATTAACAACACAAAAATGCGTATTTGTCAGTGGTCATACTTTTCAGCATGCAGAACATTTTTCCAAAAAGGGAGGTCACCAGGAGCACAGAACAGCGAAATCCCAGATGGCACTAATATTTGATTTCATTTTTAGCACGCTCATATTCAGCAGATGGATTGGAAGGCTGACCTCTCTGACACTTCTGCATCACTGCCTGCTACTCCAATTGCCTTTGTGAATGTTTTTTCATAAGGCTTCTCCTGGTACCTCAGAGATTGATGCCTGGTTGCCCGCCTGTGCTATGCTTCATTACGCTGAGACTCAGTGTGCTCGAGAGTTGCTGTATTCTATAAAAGGGGAAATCCTAGCTCATCAGTATCTCAAACTTTTCTATAATCTCTCAAATAGTGCTTAACTTCCTAGAGTATATTGTCTTAGCTTTCTAGGGGTATTTCTGATTCATATCCCTCTTTAACTTATCCTATTCTAATTTCTCTGTACTATGTTTAAGTTGAAAATTACAAAATACCTTCTATAAAACATTGAATTTAACTCCTTCCCACATACTTACCAAACACAAAGTTTAGCTATTTTAATGTGAATATTGCTGAATGGCTAAAAGCAGAAGCCTGGGTTTGAGTTCTTTATTCACTATAAACTTTAGAGCAAAGTTTAGAGTAACCCCAGTTTCCTTGTTTGTGAGCTAATGTTATTATTAGTGCCAGGCAGTTAGGATTAAAGTGCAAATTAAAGTAACACACATCAAGTGGTAGTCTCAATAGCCAGTATAGAGAATATGCATAATAAATATTAGTTTGGCTATGCATAATAATTATGGTTGTACATACATGTACTATAAATAAACCAAATGTAAAAAATAAAATAATATTGTTTCCTTTTTCTTGTATTGCAAAGAAAGTAAGTTGCTGAGAGTTTTTAATAATTGGTATGTTGATTGAAAACTTTCTCTAAAATTATTTTATTCCTTGTTGTAGACCATAATCCACACACCTATTTAGAGACAAATTCTGGACTTTGCCAAGCCCTCCCAGATTCACTAGCTAATTTACATATTAGTAATGTGGCTAGAGAAAGGGAACTATCAGAGGGTTTGAATATCTAGCAGTTTTTGTGTGTCTTTCCAGCAGGTAGATCTGGCTGACCATGCTGCAGAGTTCTCTGGTATCACTCAATTCTCAGGATTAGGTGGCTTGTGTCTTTTTGTTTTGTGGGTTCTCACACAACCAGTGTGATGTATGCTTTCATGAATGGTATGGAAACCACTGCATATTTAACCTTTTTTTTTTGCTTGAGTCAGATCTTTACCCAATGCAGTTTCGATGAATTTAGCTGTTAGGTACAGAGAATACTGCTTTGTTTTGAAACTTTTTTAAAAAAGTGACTTTTTCTCTTTTCACAGATCTAACATAAGGCCAGACTATGCAGATTCCAATTTCCATGACTTCAAGATGCACACCTTCACTCGGGTGACATCCTGCAAAGTCTGCCAGATGCTCCTGAGGTGAGCATGCTCAAGCCTGTTTTTCAGTTTATATGAACTAGTGTAATTGCAGATTTGTCTAGTGTTCTAGCCAAAATTTTCTGACATGGGCATCTTGCCTTTCTGGTTTGTACTCAGCTGATCTTTGCTAGGCTGTGGATTGGGAAGTCCCTTCATGGGTTCCTGGGAGGACCCCCTCCACCGCTGAGGGCACTTTAATAAACATTGCAATACATTTTTCCCTTCTGAGCTAATGATTTCATAGGGAAGAATTTAGCACCTTTTAATATATCACTCTCTAATTTTACCTTTCAGAGGAACATTTTATCAAGGCTATTTATGTTTTAAATGTGGAGCAAGAGCACATAAAGAATGCTTGGGAAGAGTAGACAATTGTGGCAGAATTAATTCTGGTGGTAAGTTATGTTTATTGTTGGGATTCTGTTTTTAATGAGGGCATAAAACTTGTTAAACATAATTAAGGCCCAGTTTACTCTTAATATGTGTTTATTGTAACATATCCCCTTTGAAGCTCTCATTTTTAAGTACAATTTGTCTAAAAATCTTATGACTCTTTTTTGTGTTTTTTTTTTAAACTGTTTAAAATTTGTTTGAGTTGTTTATGTACCTTAGAAATGAAGATCCTCAGGAGGGTCTGGGATGGTGTCTTGTCATTCATTTCATTAATCCTAACCCTAAATACCACTGTACAAATATACCCAATACAAATAAACAGCAACAAAACTGAAGTAGAAAGATTTTCTTCTACCTTTAATTTTTAATTTGCTTGCTTCCTTTCATAAATATTTAGCTTGGAATTACTAATGATGCCACAAGTAAACATCACATAGACTAATTTATGAAGTAATGAAATGAATACATTGTCATTTTCTAGCATTCAACAAAGAACATATATTCTTTGGATTTTATGTAAATATTTTCCCTACAGTTTTTAAAAATAGTGCTCCATGGTTCTTCCAGGAGTTGGTTGGCAATTATGCATTCAGTAGCCTTTTGCCTCTCTGTGCTCCTCTTGGGCTCTTTCCCTTCTCTTTCTTTTCTGATCTCTTTATTCTTTTTCTTTCTTCTCCTTTCTCTTTGTCCTTTTCCCCTGAGTTTCTCTGTGTTTTATCAATAAGACCTTTCAAAATCAGTAAAACTTTTTGAACACAAGAAAGGATCTTTAACAGCTTGAGTTCAAAAGGCAGCCATGTCAACCTTTGATTTTCCCAGAGGAGAAGATGGACATTGAATTATTTTGGATAATGTGAGGAAGGGAAACAGAGAATAGTTTAGTTCAGAACTGAGTTCAGAAAATGGGCCATTGTAGAAAAATGAGTGCTGTTAGAGGAATGAGCTCACAGAACCTTCTCTCAGTTTGCTCCTTCAGTGGACATTGTTAGAGGGCCCTGTGTGCCATTCTCTGTGCTAGGCCTGGTCACCTGCAAGAGCTAAAATCTTTGCATTAACTGAGTACCTGCGTTGTGCTTTGCCTGCCTGGTGCTGCAGCATCTTTCCATGTCAGTTCCTTCCTTCCATCGTCGGAACAGTCCTTCCCAATACTGACGGGGTCAGCCTGCTTCTGCACCTTCCTCAGCATTGTGAAGTGAAAGAGACAGCATTGTCTCTTACCTCTGTCAAAAGGTCAGAAATGGTCTACAAGGTTGTAAGATAGAAAATTGTACATTATTACTGTTATCTTTGTCAACTTGGTACAACTTAGCACTTAGACTTTTGTAGCTTCTATTTTGTAAACCCATTTTATTATCTCTTTAAGGACCAGCAGAGCCATGTGTTTGTATAAATACCACAACCCTGCCTCAAAGAGTTGGAATGTGTAAAGAGCATAAAGTAATCCCGCAGTTAGCATATTCTTTAGGTCTCAAAGAGTAGAATATGAGAGAGTAGTGAAGAATCAAGCAGAGATGGTTGAAATCCTAGCTCAGCTATTTGCTGGCTACCTGAGCTTGGGAAGAATTTACATATAAACATCCTGACCTTTCATTTGGTCATCTTCACAATGTAAATTAGAGGATTATTGGAGGTTCCAATGAGATCATAGTGATGATTACTGTGGTGCCAGGGTACGATAAGAACTTGCTTTTTTAATCTAGGATTTTATCATGAAAAGTCAGGGTGATTTTTTTTGTTTTGTACCAGGGATCAAACTCATGACCATGTGCTTGCAAGGCAGGTGCTTATGCCGCTGAGCTAACCTGGATTTTTTTTTTTTTTTATATACTAGGGGTTGAACTCAGGACCTTGCACTTGCCAAGCATAAAAAGTCAGATTTTTAAAAGACATGGTCCTGTACTGTATTTTTGTAGATTTTATCATCTGGAAGTAATGTGGATAGAAAAGTTAATGAGCACCAAACTTTAAAATGATACATAAGTATGACTTAAGAAGCTCTTAACAATTCTAACTTTCGTATTAAAAAGTCAGTAGGAACAGTTTGGAGTTCCTGGTATAGCAGGGTAGAAGAGTGAATTATACCCAATGTCTGTTCCTGATCATTAGTTCAGTGTACTTTGTAGATGAGTTGTTTTACTGTGACAATAAATGCTGTGCACTTTATAGTCTTAGTCAGTTCTGGCTTCTCAATTGTCTTCTGGGTGGTTTTGGACCCCAATTATTTAAACTTTTTATTTAAGTTTTATAAAACTTTATAATTTTAATTTCTTCTATATGAAGTAAGGATAATAATTGCACTCAGCTTTTGTACTTTTAGATAACTGCATCATGTCCAGTAAACACATTAACATTATTAAATCATTTAGTGCTACAAAAGTTCTGTCAAGTTGGCTGCGTTGCTGTTCCTGTTAGACTGTTGAGAAACCAAGGCACAGAATGTCAGTAGGGCTAGGATCTAAATGCAGGGAGCCCAGCCTTTGCTTTCTTCTTTCCGCTGGACTGTGCTCCCAGTCATGGGAATTAGCCCTGAGGGTGATGTGTCAAATGTCCAGTCCTCTACCTACTCCTCATAAGCCATCACATACCGCTTCTTTCTGTGAAAAAGAGAAGTTTTCTAATAGTTTTTAAGGCAGAAATACTTGAGTTTGAGTAAATTAGCAACTACCAAATGTTTTCAGCTGCAAATGTGTTGAAGTGCCAGGAGAGAACCTGGTATTCCTGGGAACACCCCTGCTCACTCCCCGTGGAAGCTGTCAGATATCGAAGTTCTCAGGCCATGACCCCTTCAGATAGAGGGCCCCTCTTGTAAGATGAGACATTTGGGTCATAAAATTTGAAAATGAGGTAACAAAAAATAAAAGACTCTTCCTGACTTGTCGATTAAAGATAATGTTTGGTTACTCTGATATCATCCATTAAAAACTAGCCCCATTCTCTCAGCTTTGTTACATAATTCATTGTAATGCAGGATAAAGGTTTTTGTGAACCTCTTATTACATTTGCAATTTGGAATTTAGATCAGCTTCCCTTGCACTCTTCATTCTCTGTCTTTTCTTTGCATCCTCACCTTGACCCCCTTTTCCCTCTGTTTTGCATACCTGTGCCTTTTCTCTGGCTTCTCTTCATGTCCTTTCCTGTTTAAGATTTTGAAGAGAACAGTGACATTGAATTCTCATAGTCAGTTAATTAGTGGTATGAAATAAGAACCTGCCTACGAGGCTTCTCTTTTTTCCCTTCAAAATCGGGATTGTCTGAGTAGCCCTTGTAATAAAGGGGCCTTGTCTTCCGGAGAAGAGGGATCTACGTGAGAGCTGCACCAGCAGTTTTCTCGAGCAGCTGTCCTCTGAGAGTTGGAAGTCATGGCATTCTGTGCTCATACTCACCATCCCTGTGCTTGAATAAACAGTAACTGGGGAGTGTGAGGCTGGGGCGTCTGATGTGAGTTAGTAGAATAGATGCTATTTTTGAGGCCATTGGCAAATGAAATTTTATGGACTGTTGGGTAGTCTGCCAGGAATCTCCACATTGCTTAATATTTTTGTAGCTGTTTAGTTTGACATCCAGGAATCACTGCTTGCAGCAGTTTCAGCAATGTACTTTTCCATAACTGTCACAGTATCTGGGGAAATGTGGGTATGAGGAGGGTAGGAGCTAGAGGAAGACACTTTAGGAGCTGGAGACATGGTTTGCTTAAACTGGGCTTTTATATGGTGGCAGGTGAGGTATCATTTCAGGAGAACTCAACTTTGAGAAATCCATTCTAATAGGCAAGTGAATGGTAGCAATTCAGAGCAAACTCTAGTGTTTACATTGTCTGGGTTCCCACATAAGTCATAGGTAGTTTGAAATTCACCCCAGCTTTATAGCTCCAGTGCTTAACACTGTCAAACTATATTCGCCAGAGACAAAAGGATTCTGACTGGTTTAGCTTGAGTCAAGAAGATATTTATAGGCCAGAGAGCTATGCCAAGTAGGAGTGGTTATGTTGTGATAAATATTGGATAGCTGGGAAAGTTTCCCCAAAAAGGAATATGCCACCTTTACTCAATACTGTAGAAATGAGTAGCGAAATGGAGAAGAGTGAGTAATTTTACAGAATTAGAGACTAATCAAGAGATTAAATGAAGACAAAAAGAACCTTCCATTCTGCCGTATAATTGTCAGATCTTACTGGTAAACACACTTTAAGGTGAACTTTCTTGATCTTTTTCTCTTATTTGACATCCATCATATCCTTCATGCTATCTTTTGAAGATCTGATCATTTTCTCTGGCTATGGCTATAGTCTTTACTGCAAGGAGATAAGACTTCTCTACACGTGCCATCTTTTCCAAACTCTGAATACAGAATTCTTGTCTTCTTACTTGTTCTCCATTAGGTGTTTTGTATGACCTAATACACATATATCTAAAACTGAACTTCATTAGTCCTAGCACTTTCCTATATTTTTAGTCCTAGTTAAAATTCTTTCATCCGTGCACTCACTGAAATGTTCCATTGATATGTAGAGCCCAAATCTTCTCATGCAGAAATGTTACTGGTAATAAATCTCATTGTCTTTTATTAGGACCATTTCAAAAATTTTCCAACATTCTACTCTTAATCTTACTCCTACATAATTTCTAAAATGATCTTTAAAAATCTCTTAAAAGCATGTGTGACTATGTTGCTCTTTTGTTTACTGTTGTCTGTTTCTAACAGAATATGTACGCACTTTCCAGTGTGGCGTACAATGTTCCAATCCATTGTTTTAGCCCTATTTTTACCACTATTCCCACTCCCCAACCCGTAGTACAATTCTGTTTACTCATGGTTCTCCAACTTTTTTCCTGTTTAAATATCTAAGTATAATTTGTCTATTTTAGTGTCTTTGTTTACTTGGTAAACTTATATTCACTTTTTTAATAGTTTGTGAGAATGTTGCCCTTTCTTTTAAGAATATTTTCTGACATTCTCAGTCTCTGAGCTTTCTTCATCTGACAGTCCTTTGTGTGACTCTGGCTCCTTATAATTTCTTTTCTTGGAACCAGGAATCAAACTTAGGGCCTTACATTGCCAGGCAGGTGCCATGCTGTTGAGCAATAATCCTGGCCGCCCTTATAATTACTTTCATCATAGCATCCATCACATTTATTATAACTGTCTCCTTGGTGATCTCTTCAGTTTGGCTCAGTTACAAGAATTATAGATAATTATTATTTTGTCCTTAGAAAGACATGGTGTATTGATAAGCAGGTAGACAGACCACCAAATCCATGCAAAGAAGAATGAGTAAAATGTAATGTACCATGGTATCTGAGCCCTGAGGATCACTGTAGTCTTAGATCTAGAAGCAGCAGGTAGGAGAGATTATACAGGGTTTGGTCTAGTCCCTGTGGACACTAGAGCTTGGGCTAGATAGATGGTGGACAAGTGTGATAAAAAACCTCATCTAAACCCCTGGTTAATACCTCACAAATTAAAAATAGAAAATTGGGTAGACATTTTACATCCTTTTCTAGTGTTTACTCAAGAAAGCCTCTTGCCCTAAGCATTGATCACCAGGCTTTTGGCAGGGCATATCTAGGTTAGGTTAATAAGCAGCCAGAAAGTGAAGCAGTTCACATAACACTTGACAGAAATACCTCTTTCTGGAGGAATCTGCTTCCTGATCAGACAGTGCTATTTTAAAATTCTTGCTTGGCTCAAACTGTTACTTGCCTCTGAAATACACCCCCTTTCTCCTTATAGTTCCAAGAACTCCCTTTCCTTTACTCTCTACCCAAACTCTTTGCCAATCATTAACTTCACCATGGTCACTCAGTGATAGACTGATTAAGCTATTCTATAATTAGCACCCATGTAGGTTTAATTGATTTTTCAAAGCCAAGATGTGTTGTAGTAACTAACAAACTCTCAGTTCCAGTAGCTTTCACACAAGAAAGTCTCTCTCACATACACTATTTCTTGGAGTTTAGCAGTGCCCCAAGAAATGGCTTATCATGTAGGTCAGTTCCATCTGTGATGGCTAGCATGCCACATGGTGTTCAGGGTTGCAGCTTTTTAGACACAGGGCCTGAAAATTAGCAGAGCTCTTTGTGTTAACTGCCAGTGGCTAAAACTAGTTGCACATCCTCGACTGAATTATAAGGGAAATTGGACACTGTAGTGGTATACAAGGATTGCTTGATGAACATTACTGTCTTTGCTGCTTTTACTTTGTCTAGTAAGTTACATGCTCCTTCACTATAGAAAAAGTAAAAGCAGATATAGGGACTGTGGGTCTCATCTTCAGTGTCCATTATTTCAACTCTAGTACAGTGCTTAAAAGTGTTTCAGAATGCAAGTAAATATTAACCATAAAGCATTTCTGTTCTTATGGAAGTTAGCCTTCCTAAGATATTGTTTTTATTTTTTATATTTCATGTACTATAGCTTCTAAATCTCATGCAATCTCACTCATCCTGAGAATTATGATTATTTGGTAAATATGCAGTATGTTTCTGAATGAAGCAATCCCTTCATATTTGTATATAACCATGACAGAATATTAATTTAAATTATTTGAAGTATGAAAAAGTATGCTGTTTGTTTTTTAATAAGATAAATGATACAACTTGAAATCCCTGAAGGTTGATTGATTAGTTTTTCATAACATTTGATAATTTGAAAGGATATAAATAAAGGGCAGGCAGTTCTGCTCTCTCTTTGTAGTTGAACCTGATTTGACTCCTTCACATTCACCATAGCAACCCTATGATCAACATATGCGTGACTCTGAGCGTGTGCCGAAATAACAGCGTTGTTAAGGCATACTTATGGTCACCATTATATGAATCTCTCTCAACAAGTTACTGCAAAGCTGATAGAACTGGGTGACAGTACACCACTATGAAGGACTAATCCTAGACTCCAACCTTTGAGGACATTTAAGTGTGCCCCCAAGATACTATGTGGCCAATCTCCTTTCTCTTGTTCCCTTCCTACTCTAATAATGATTGATATACCTTGCTTTGAATATTCACAGTTAAAACAAAGAAAGTAACATTGGGGGACAAATATTGCTGGAGCAGATAGCTTTGCTTTAATGTGTCTTTCCTTTTTTTTTTTTTTTTTAAATTTTATTTATTTATTTATTTATTTTTATCAGTGCCAAGGATTGAACTCGTGACTGCCTGCTTGCAAGGCAGGAGCTTATGCCACTGAGCTAAATCCCCAGCCTGCATCTTTCCTTTTATGGAAATGCAAGCCTCAGCTTCTCTAATATTTAACTGAAGCAGATCCCCACTTGCTTATCTATTGAACTGCTCTTCTGTCTAGTCTGACTGTTATTCCTGCTGCTGCTGCAACCACCTGTAATTGAGAGGAATTTGCTTTAGTAGCCTGCTGGTTTAATCCTGCAAGATTTCTACCAAGAATCTGCATCACACAATGGTGCCCAAAATAGGCTTTTAAGAAATAAATAATATTGCATGCTTTAGCATAAGAGATAAACTTTTAGCGGATAATTTTATTTTAGCCTTCTACCACAAGGACGTTATCACACTACTTTTAAATGAACTGAGGCTTAGTAATTTATTTCATTTTTTAAAAAAGACTTTGTTTCAGCTTAATGGTACTTAAAAACTTTTCTATAAATTATTAGTTTTTAACTCATCAAGATGATTTCATATTACAAAGTAATGATTATTTCTTTCCTTTAACTATTTGAGTCAGTTTAATAATATACCATTAATTATTAAAGTAAATTATAAACTATTATATGGTTAGATTCCTTTCTAACACCCCCCCCAAAAAAAAAGGAATTGAAATCAAATCTTCTTTTCAAGTACTTTTTTGTGGTTTTTGGTTCACTTTTTCTTTATGGTAATTGCTATAGATTTGAGTAGTGAATACAGCATTTGTGCAACTTCCTCCAAAATTTGATCAATCCTGCCATTCTTCAGTTTTATGTTTCATGAAAATTGCATATTAGCCATGATGGCAAGGCACCTCCAGTAACCATACTGGTAATTACTTTTTTGTGGCCCCTCTTCTGATAGTTGGTCTTCCTGGACATTGATTTATTTAGTCTTAAGAAAGAGAACTTAAGAGACAAAGCAAATTGTATAATAATGTATGAGTTAAGAGCCACTTGTATTACAAAAACAAACATAATAGGACTAAATTTTGTGTTTAAACAAATGAGTTATACACTGTGAGTCTAAACCCTCAGTGAAAATCATTTCTCTTCCATGAATATGCACACAGTGAACTCTGCTGGCATTGGAGATGGAGCTCTGAAAAGGCTCTAGAGACCTTGGTAAAACCTCTCCTGTGAATTACATTAAACCAGTTGGGACATGATGAAAGAATGCAAGGTGTAAACCCCATAAGGGCCTGTGAATCACCATCTAGAAAGGTTCTTGAAGGGGTAAGAACATTTTATAGTTTGATCAATAGCAGCCTGAGAAGTAGGCTGCAGAGGAAGGACAAGTTGAGGATTAAAACTTTTAGACACTTGAAGAACTGAATTATTATCCTAAGAATGTTCTCAAGGGAAACACACACACTGAGAAAGAGAAAGAGAGGCAGGCAGGCAGGCAGACACACAGGCATGCGTGCGCGCGCACACACATACAGACTGATTCTGAATCTTTTTTTATCAGATCTGAACCAACAGCTTTTCTTCTGGGTCAAAATTCAGTTAAAGAAGATATGATGATAATCACCTTTTATCATCCCAGACCTAACACTGACCCGTGGCATCTGTAGAGTTTTCTAGAGGTGCAAGTCTCTTCCATCATAGTTTTGGGTAGGTACTAGGAGGAAATAAAAGATAGGGTTGCAGATTTCAAAAGTGCATTAAGTTTTCCATCGAATGCCTCATAAAAAGGGATTCTTGTTCCATTTTTATAGCAGAATGGACCTTTATTTTGAAATATGTATGAAGTTTTGTTAGAGTTGAGTGTTTCTTTCCTTCATTACTACTGTTTTACTCTTAAAGAAACCATTACATTCATTGGTCATCAGAATTAAAATTATGTTTGTAAAGAAGATAATTCAGTTTAATGGTATGGCCACTGCTGCGAGTTCAAATATAAATGTCTATCTATCCTGGTTAAAGTTTTTGAACTCAGAGCAGATTGTAATATAAATCATACACTGAGAAATGGCTGTGTAAGCATTCAGACTTTGAAGAGCTGCTCCTAACGTGGCATACTCAGCAAGAGCACATTGGCGTGCTGACTGCCTGTGCCAAGTCCAGGGGAGCAGTCAACCTTTGACCTGGTGAAGAGGGTTGATACAGGTGGAGATGCGACGGCCAGAAAAAGGAAAATGCAGGCCTCATTTAAAGACATGTGGCCTTTGAGATAGAGTCTCAACCAACACCTTAGCCTCTTTCCATTTTTCTGAACTGGATCCTTGGCTTGGCAGGGCATTAAATAAATCTGAAGGAAATCTGGAAGAAATCTGAGGAAAGCTTATTTTATTGTGGAGACACCAAGTGAAGAACAAAAGCAGGAAATAGCGAGAAGAGGGGAAAATGAAGGACAGGGAGCTGAGTAAGTTAGTCATGCCAGTCTAATGCCAGTCCTTGTGCTAGTCCCATGCCTGTCTCACTTGAGCATCACACCCCCGCTGGATTCTGTGACCGATCCTCACTGCCGTAGCTTGCCACCAGCAGCTACACAATAACTTATGGAGAGTCTGTAAAGGAGGGCCTTGTGTTTTGTTTCATTCTTTGGCAGAAGTTTGCAAGTGCTGCATACAGTAAGATCTATACTTTAAATACCATCATTTGCTTTTGCCAAGGCATATACTAGGGCCTCTCTGGAACCAGATGTGACTTTAATACCACAAACAACACATTTAAAGCATATCATAGAAGACATACTTCACAAGGACATAAAAACACTGCTGTGCAAAGAATCAGAAAAAAAAAACCCAAAATATTTTTGAATTGAAATTAAAGTGCATTTTCATTTATGGACACTAAACCCGAAAGATCTGAGAATTCTCCATTTTTAGAGGTTGTCTGGAGGTCTTCCACATTTTGAAATATTGTCATTTTAGAGGTCACCTTGAAATATCAAAACTTCCCTTAGTGTTCTGGGACAGGAAGCTTAAACTGGCCTCCTGTTGGGTGCTTCCCACAATTTATGATTTCCAGTTCAGGCTTGAACACACAAGTAGAAAAATAAACAAGATTAGGGCTATCCTGGAATATATAAGTCTTTTAGGGAAAACCGGTAAAACAGGTATCCTACCAGCCCTCTTAAAAATCAAGTTCACTTAACCTGGCTTCTGTCTTGGTGCCAACCAAAGGGTACTTTTATACACTCCTCCCAGCCAGCCTTCTTATTCAGTCTTTCTTCCAAGACATTGAATTGTTTTAGTGAGGAGGAAAAGAAGTGAAATAACCTCTTGTCTAGGAAAACTGCATTCTACTGAATAGTAGGAATACTGAAAATAGTAGGAATACTAGGAATACTGAAAACTATTCAGGCCTAGCAACGATGCTTTCTTAGAAGGCAGACAGTTTTCCACGAAAACCAAGAAAATATTAACGAAGTGTTGAAGATTCAGCTTTTCTCCAGAAAAGTGACATTCTACTCATAGCTCTTTCATTTCCATTAATGGAGTAGTCCTGTTAGAGGGGAGAGTGGCACCCACAACCTCCAGTTCCGTGCCTCAGGCAGTGTTCTCCCTCAAGCAGTGGGAGGCAACTGGTCAGGTATCCTCATGGTTTTCCTTGTGAACCTCTGCTAGCCCTAGGGCTTCTTAGAGTGTTTTAAAGAAACATCCTACACAAGGTCCCATTGAGGTCCACGTTACTAACCCAGTGTCACTTTCAGGTGTATCTCTTTTCTAAGTTCCTACTGTAGAGGGTTGTTTGGGACAGGAAAAATACAGGTGTGGGCTCCCTGCGGTGAAGGGCCTTGCTTGGTCCGGAAGCTATAACATGTATGTCTAGATGCTTCTAGATATAGAAAGAAAGCAAAAACACTGCCCACTGTCTTCCATCTGTTGCCTGTGCTCCTATGCTCTGAATGATCTTTTGCCTTTTGACTGGATTGCTTACCTAAAAATCCCAGGCCCCTTTATAACTGTTAATCAAATACAGAACTAAAATGTCGTGAAGAGATATTGCTCCTGTATATTGAGAGGTAAAATAAGAATGAAAAGAAAATTAGTATTGGAATCAAAGGCTGGTTCATTTTTTTAAAAATATCTTTTAAATTAAACTATATTTTCCCCAGAATTAAAAATAATAACTGTAATTTCTTAACAGAAAAAGATCTTATGAAATGCTGTGCTGTGTTCAGTTTGCAATTACAGTCAGTGCAATGCCTGTGTGACTTAGCGCGTTTAAATTCTTAAAGCAGCATGTGTTGAAAGAGGGTTTGCATCTAGCATGCATTTAAATTTAGTGCAAGCCCTTGTTTTAAGGAGTTTTATGTGGTTAAGCTGACATTGCTTAATAAACATTCGAATAAGTTGAGCATAACCTAGAAGTCGTTTAGAAGTATGAGTCATTTTCCTGACAAGCCAATAAGGTAAGAGAACCCAGGTTGCAAAACAATTACTAGCCTGGCTGAGGGACCCTGGAAATATATTACGGGTATCAGTTAAGAAAACAAAGCAGTAGTGTTTTGCCACACTGCAGAGAACAAGCTAAGGTTGCTAACCAGACCAAGTAACTGCACTGACAATGCCAATTTTTACATTTGTTTCAGAACAAGGGCCGCTCAAACCACCAGAGGTAAGACTAACATTTAAAAAATTTTTTATATAATCTTAGCATTGCTAACTTAAGCAGTCTTGAGCCTTCACAGTGTTAAATGTGCCTTTTGGAATGTACAGAGAAAAACAGAAATGGAGGGAGCAACCAGGAGCTTGTGAATGAAAGGAATAGTTGAGAGGAATTTTCAGACACTGTCTGGACCTGTTAGAGTGAAGAAAATTAAGAATATGTGGTCTCACAGTGTGTGTGCAACAGGACAGTTTCTGCAGAGGGAAGACAGGCTTTCAACTCAGAGAGCTGGTATACATATCTCCTGTCCTGAAATGTGGTGTTGCCTGACATTTGCCACTACCGAAAATTCTAACATCCTTCATCTAAGGAAATCATTTCATATTTCTAGTTTTCTCAAACGTGATTAGTGCTATCACCTGTTGACCCAGTCAGTGTCCCATAACATTCTGCTTTGGTTTAGTATTGTAACTCCTAATATCTTAGAAATATGTGACCACTTAGCTATCACAATAAGTTTAGTTTACAAATTGCAAAAGAATGAAAAACATTACCAATTCCAGGTCAACACTGCCTTCAATGAAAATTAACGGTTTTTCCCCTGTACGCTGCAAAAATGCTAAATCAAAACCTTTAAAGATAATTCCATAGCAGAGAATAGTAAAATGTAAAATGTATGTGCTTCATTCATGCACCCCCCCCCAAAAAAAAAACAGTAATTGGAGAATTCCCGGACAAAAGAATGACAAAACTGTTTACCAAATCATTTTAAAACATACCACTTATCGCTCTTTAAAAGTGCTATCAATTTCTAGCACCAAACTAAACAAGAAAAACAGAAACAGTATGTTTTAAATGAGGTAGTATTTAAAAGTCATGAACCATACAGCAAGATGTCCTATGAAACACTTCTTTCTACTTTTTTTGGCATAAACACATAATTTGTACAAGTAGGGCATTAGAAAGAATGGAGTAGGAAGAAGTTCCTGGTAGTGCAGCTGTTCTGTGAACTTTAGAATCTATACGCTGCAGTTCCTAGAATCTTTAGATCCAGAATGTGGACTGTGCTTTAGAATCTAGGATCTGCCTCAAGAAATGACTTAAAAGATCTTTTTTTAAAGCCACATAAGCCATTTTAGGCTAAAGTAAATTAACCTAGATTTTCTCCTAGCGTTTTCCTTGTCAGGTAAAGTTCTTCCTGAGGGCTGTCAGGCTTTTCTTCCAGCAGAGCCAGAGCTCTGGCAAAGCAGCCTTTCTTCACTTACACTCTCACCCTGTTCCTCGATTGTTGAGATAGATTTCCTTGTCCAGCCCTGAACTTTAACTCAGTGTTACTTAACACATACTATTAGATAGCTGTATGTATTACTTTTTCTGAGAACGATGGTTTCATTTTATTTTAATAAGGTGCTGTGAAGTGGGTGTATTTACAGAAAGAAAATGTGCTAAGAGGAGTTTAGTCATTTTCACATGATATTAAATAATTCTCTCAGGCTCTCTTATACTTTTAAAAATTACACATAGGCTTATTCATTAAAATAATTAATTTTCACATTAATTTTTTAAATGTCACATTAATTTTTAGTGATTTGCTTAAGTTTTGAATATGTGTTATTTAATTAATATGTGACTCCACTAATAATCTCTGCTTTGGATGGAGAACTCTGGTTGGCCAATTTACTTAAAAATTTCAGTTGATTTAAGGAAGAGATGTAAGAAAGAACGTTAAGAAGTCTTTTCACCCCATAATAGATATATTTACTCTTAGGAGTGTCTTTCCCCAAGTAAATGAGGAGACCCTTTTTTCCCCCTCAACTTAAAGGTATTTTTCTCTCCTTGTGCCTGTTTAGAGTTCTCTTCTGTTTGCTTTTTAATAACCATGATAGTGAATTTTTATTTTTAATGATAGACTTCATTCTCAAGGTTTAGGTTGGTTTTCAATAGCCACAAATCCACCCTCATATCCGCCTCTCATGGACCTTCCAAGTTCCCTCTGACAAGAAGCAAGTCTATGATTGCATATCTGTTCACCTCCTTTAAATACACCTCCTTTAAATGCATTCCTCGATGCAGGTGAAAACAGAAGAACCAAAGCTTGCTTCCTTGTAGCCAGTGAAGCTTTGCTTGTTTTGTTAGTATAATCAACAAGAATTTTTTCCCCAAAAAGAACTAAGAAGACAGATTCTTGCATAATGAAAGTCTTTTAAAAAACAAAGTAACAAGTAATGAAGCAAGAAATAATTACCAAGTGCTTATAAAATTCCCTTTTGTCCCTCTATCCTTCCAGGTAGATCAAAGCAGATTGCAAAGGCTCTGCAGACTGATTCTCATGGTGTTTAGGGTTGTAACTGAGAGCTCCCACCGGCAGCTACTATATGTGTCCTTCTCACCTTCCCCTCTCCTGCTTGTTGGGGACAAGGGAGTGTCCAGTTCATCCTAGGATTTTGAGAATACAGGTCAGGAAGGGACAGGGATGACAGAATGACAATTGAGTTTTGCATTTTAAAATTGTTTAGATTTTGTCCTTATTTTTACAATATACTTTTTATATTACAAATTACAAAAAAATCTCAAATTCTCCAAGTGTACTTGATCAAAGTAGCTAAAAATTCCCTCTTATTGAAAATGTTTTCTTCTTTAACAGGTAGTTTATTTAATTGCTAGCCTTTCCTGTAAAAACTTTAAGTTTTCAGAGTGACTGATTTTCAGTGACTTCAGAATGAAAAACCTAAAACATAAACACACGCATAGGCCCAGATACTCCGAAGAATGAGGCAGGAGATTCTCTTGAGTTCAGGAGTTTAGGCTCAGGCTGGGCAACATGTCTGTCTCCAAAATTAAAAAAAAAAGGAGGCAGTAAGTTAGCAGTAAAATTCATCCTTTTTGTAACTGTAAACTTTCAAGATTCCACAAAATAGCAATAATATGTTATCACTTCATCTGTGCTATGTGGCAAGAACTATGTCAAGCACTTGACATAAGTTTTATGTTTTATCCCCTTTCTATGGGTTAGCAAACTGAGGCACAGAGCTACACTGAATCTGAACTTAGTCTTATTCTTTAATCTGTATGCTTAACTGTGCTGTGTTGTCAATTTTAATCTTAAACTCAAGGTAATAACGGAGTTTCTTTTGAACTCATGTTTTCTTTTTCACATTTTAAGTTTGTAATTTCAAAGTACTGTAATGCTGGTTTTGAGATTCTAGGGCACAGACCAGACAAAAGATTGAATTCTTTTCCTGGATCCCAAAACTTTTGAAAAAGGAGGTATAGTAAGATTAGCAAAAAGACACTTTCTGTGATATTTTAAGAAGGTCATGGGGTATGGAGAAACTGAATAGCATCAAGATATCTATCATATATTTTCTTGATGAAAATATTGTCAGCAGTGTGGCTCAATGTCCTTTATATAGAGAGCATCAAAATTTTTGTAAAATTTCAGGTAGTTTTTTTTTTTTCTTTGAAAGTTTTCTTTCCTATTGTCTGATGCAAATCTGTATCATGGTTCTTTGTTTTGCTGTCTGGTTACCAAGGAGTTGAGAGTAACATTTTCCTCTCATAGTCACTCTCTTTACTGTACTTTTTCCGTCTTGTTCAACAGAGCTTCAAATACTGATTTTGATGATCCTATTAGTCTTTTACAAATCCATTTTGAAAGTAGTTGGAGTAAAGACAGAAATTACATATTTCAAGTTTCACCAGATTTCTTCCAGTTTTCTTTCACCTGAGAACCCAAGAATCTGCCAGATGTGGCTTTGAGACCCCATGGAAACTAGACTCCGCTTCAGACAGCATCAGAAGGAGCCCTAGGAAAAAATCCATGGCTAATGTGTGCTTAGCAAACCTACTGTGTTCTGAATGAAACCAAGTCTTTACACATAGCGAAAACGCAATGCACACAAAAAGAAAATTGCTTTTGTGAAAATCTGAATTATGTGGTAGGCATAGACTTAATTTCTTATCCAGCTGTATAATAAAAAGTGAAAAATCAGATTCTTCTTACTGAGATGACAGTAGTTATTAGGTGGGAATGAGTTTATTGCTTGTGAAATCAAATGTGTAGTCATGCATTTTCTGTAAGTTTTGTACTGCACACTGTATCTTATGGAATCATTTTCTATAACAGTTCACTTTTTTACCTTCCCAGTCCTACCTTGCATGTCAGTTTGGGTTTTTTATATTTTTATTTTTTCACAGTGTTCAGATACGGTGTAATTGAGACACCATTTTTTATTTAAGTGTTTGCTAAAATCAGAGCTTCAGATCTTTGTTTTGAGGTTGTTTACTTTTGTCTGTCTCTGGTTGTCAGGCTCCGGATATAACTGAATTAGAGGTTTGTTAGGTCAGTTTAAGGCTAGTGCTAGTGACTTTACTAAGAATATTTCCTCATGAAAAATGGGTTTTGCTCTCTTGTTTCTTATAATGACTGTGACTTAAACAGAAAAACAAAAAATAACCCTCACCAAAAAATCCTGATATATACCTGGAGTTAGCAGACAAAAATACTTGTTTTTCTTAGTGTCATATCAGTGGCTTATCAAATATAATAATGTTCAAATGGAAGACCTATTTTAAAATGTTATAAAAGCAAGTTTTAAAACTATATTTTGTTCAAATTTAGTCATGCTTTTAATTGGAAAAATCCAGCATTCCTTGTCCTTTCGCAGTATGAGAGTTAATATAATTTCATAATGCTAAATAACCAAAACATCTTTGTTTTGCTTTGTTTTACCTTTCTGCACAGAAACGAACCAATGGACTCCGAAGAACTCCCAGGCAGATGGATCCAGGTGTGTTTCTAAGCATGTGCTCTAGGATGACTGCAGTTAAGTGATTATGAAGGTTTATGGGAATTGCTATAGAAAGTCAGGCATTTTGTTGGCCTTTGTTCTTCACAGTCTGGTACATATACTGTGTGGCCAGGAGGTGAAGGTCTAAACTGTAAATCATTCACATGATGAGTAACCCCCAGTACCACATTCTCCACAATCAACAATTGAGCTGGTTATTCACTTACTAAACAGCCTCAGGGTGCCTGGTTAAAGCTCACATTTCCAGCAATCTCCTTCTACTTCTTCCTGAATAGGATAAGAAAACTAACCAGCAGGTTAGTACTTCAAAAGTAAACATTTTTCTAAGGAATTAGGAGGAGAATATACAACTGGTAGCCTCCTGATGCGGGAAAGTTTCTTCATCTTGTATTCATACACTTTTATAGGAGAAGCATGGTTTTAAGGACTTTGTAAGCAAGTGTCCTTTCTGGAGACCAATGAATTACCTACAGAAAACATTCAGTTATGTTCTACTTAACTTTGTGGGGTTTACCCTGTCATTATGTTAGTATAATTATACTTTTTCATCCATTAGGCAGTGCTTTCCACAGTTTAATTACCAAATATTTTGCTTTGTACATTATTCTACTATTAAAGGTAAGAGGTATTCTCAATGAAGGGATTTCAAATATAGGAACTTGACAGTGAATCAAGTGGGACATGAAATAAACAATAGCTTCGCTGAGAAATAATCTGGACTATGTATTTTGTTTTGTTTTGTCATTGTAAGCAGTGTTCACCTAGTTGTAAAGTTTAATTTTCAAAGCCTTATAGCTTTCAACTGAAACCACACCCATGGTAGTCCTGCCAGTTTATGAGCTGTCTGAGATTTATAGGAGCTTTGTTGCCTCTGGCTAGAGATTGCCTCACTTGTATCCTGAGATCAGTTTAAATCTTCCAACTGCAGAACAAAAAAATTGAGGTCATTAAAAAAATAAGATTCTGGTTTGTTTTTTAATAGTTCTTATTTTCCCAAACCATTTGCCGAGAGTTCTAAAATAATATTTAGAAATGACTTATTTTATTCTACTTAGTAAGAGTATATGACTTTAAACATATTTTTTTCTTATTGTGTGTAAGTTGTATTTACATTGCACAGAATTTTCTAACCTTTATGTTATTTTAAATGCTTTCTTTCTTTCTTTCTTCTATGGGCATTTTTATTTAGACCATCCCCCTCCATAGAAATGAATTTCTGTATTTATAGTGTATCAGGAGCACATTTAACTCTCAACAATTTATAGCAAACATTTTTAGAATCATTTAGATTATTTAAAAGAAAATATAGTCAATTCACAGATTATAAATATGGCCGACTAAACCATTAATAAAATAAATTGGTACCTTTTTTTCCTAAAGGTGATGGTTTTGTATAGGTATAACGCTTCAGATATTTCTGTTTGTTCAAAGATTTTAGAACTTCATGAAGCATAATCTCACAAAAGCAAAAGAAGTACTTAAAACAATATATAGAATAGTCTCCCACTAGGTATAATTAATTTATATAATTATATTTCTCCATATTTAAAAAATAGATGATACTCTGGCTATTGAAGTTGCTGAAGGGGTAACAACCATTTCTCCCTTTAGCCCTCTTTGGGTTATGCTTGAATTATATGGAAAGGGACAGGTAGATTCTTGCATCTCTGCCTTTTTCTGCTGACACATTGTGAAGCCTCATTTTTCAAAGTTAACCCCTGTCTAATGAGCATATCCTGCTGCTACTGATGTGGCTGATGTTTAGCAAGTTTTCACAGTTGTAGACAGATGTTTTATTCAAGATGTTTAAACAAAGGATTGGTATCACTGAGACTGCATGGACGAGCTGCTTCTCAGGAGCATTATTTGTTGTTAGTGCTTTAACTGTGGAAGTTCCTTTGAATTTGGGGTTGTTTTCTCTTTCTGGCTAATGTAATTGACATCTGAGTGCTAGTACACTGACTGCTTTCCAGGCTCTCACTAGGGTGGCTTGTAGGAAAAAAAAAAGTGATTAAGCCAGGTGTAACTGCTCCATCAGGCTTGAATTTCAGATCCATGTATAAATGTAGATTGTATATTTTTTCCATAGGCCTTTGTATTGGGAAAGAACTCAATGCATAGTTCTGTGAGGTTGCAGGTACTTAATAGATGTTCATTACATGAATTAATAAATGACTCTACACTTTTTCTGACAGTATTGGCCCTTTTGCTTTTTCAGTTCCCCATTGAGGTATTATTAATGTACCATTCCATCACTTAGTGGTAGAAAGTACAGCTCTGAGCACATTGTCTTGACGGGGAACTGGACTTAACTATTTACTTAATTGTTTGAAAGACATTCAACAATTTTTCCTCTCTGTTTCGCAGTGTCCTTCTCTGCAAAAGGAGACTGATATATCAACTTTAGAAAGTTAGTACAGCATTACAGGATTTAATACAATACTTTTGAAAGTGCTCAGTATGTAATAAATGCTATTTGGTAGCAATTGTACTAATTAGTCTGTATTAAAGCATATTGTTTACCGTTGTACATTTTGTCATACTTGCCAGTTGTTTCCTTGCACAGAGAACCTGAAATATATGTTGAATTTCCACTGAACTAAGTTGTTACATAATCTTAATCATTGTCAGATTTGCTGGTTTTTCACATTGCCTAGTGACTTTCATGGTCCTTTACTTAATTTTACCGATGGATATAGTCAACAGTGATGGTTGAGACTTTTGTTGGTAAAGTTACTAGTGTTTGGGAGTGCAATGAAGAAACAAAGAAAACTTTACAAGGTTGAAAATGTATATTGTGGCGTTCTCTTTAACCAAAGAAAGAAGTGGGCCATAGGTTTGCTTTGTGGCTTATCATTTTCTTTTAAACATTAATGCTATTAATAATTGTAGTTATTCTTTATAACAATATTTTCAAGTGACTTTGCACTTTAGTTTTTCTTGTTTTGTATTATGTGCTATTAAATTTATCAACTTACAATCCTGACTGCTTTCATAAAAATAGTAATGTGTTAGATGCAAATTTTGGTAGCTCTTGAATCACTTAAATATAGCGGTGTATTTTCATCAGTTTGAACATTTCTTCCTGAGACAGATGTTGGTATCAGGAAAACAACACTTGTAAGAGACAGATCAATTATTTCAGGAACATGGAGGTGCTAGGCCTTTTTCAAGAACATGAGATCATAAATCTCAAGAAAATCTGAGAACTGGTGTAATATTTTTCACCTAAAGTGGCACTCAAGGTCAGGGTTACCAATTAAATTTTAATACTGAGCTTTAAAAATTTCCTTCTAGCTAAGCATAGAAGATGACACAAGATTTATTTCAGTTTGCATGAGTTGAATCTATATGCCAGAGCGTGTATTCTTTGCACTGAGTTCAGGTTTTTAAACTGTCGCACAATTATCTAATGTTTGTAGAAGTCATACATTCTGTATTTAAGTTCACAGTCTTTAGGTTGTAACTAAAAAGAAAACAACTCATTGTTCTGTATTGTAATGTTTAAGATTAGATGGACTGGATGGGGCATGTGCAGCTAGCTTACTCACTTTCTGAGTTTAAGGTATTCATGTGATTTGTGATAACCTTGACTAGTAAATGTACAGATAAAGGTAAAATTGATGAGTCCTTTCAGAAAGCTTGGGTTGTTCCTGTGCTCATTATTAAATTCTTGATTACAGAAAGATATCTGTGTTTAGAAAGGCTGTGTCTTTTCTTACTCAAGAGATAACTTATCCATTCTTTTGCAGAGAATATCTTTAAGATGGTCACTTTCTCTTTTGTGCATAGGGTTGATATATATGGGCATTTGTATTTCTTTTGTGAAGAAAAGAATTCAAATAATCTTTCTTTCATTATCAACTGCATTACATGACATTAAGTGTGGTAGTGTCATTAATTATAAAACATGTATTCTTGCCCCCCAAAATATGCATATTTTTCACTCAGGAGAGGAACAGATATAATCACAGAGTTTTGATTGCATGGATATAAATATAAAAGTTTCAGTATCATGTCCTATCTTATATATGGATCTATAATGGTATGGTATAGTGTCTCTAAAACAGTGAATAATCTTATAAGTAAAAATTCTATAATTATGTAGTGTGTGCAAAAAAGCAAATAAGTCAGAAAATACAAGATTAAAATGACTTATACATTAATGTTTATATAATTTTTGTTATGGTTTACTGTATTGAATTAAAATTTAATGTGATCTCTTTGGTGTTTTAATTTCAAAGGATTGCTAAGTATGTGCCAAACCTAAACATAATTGTTGGGTTCTTTTAGATTTGCTTTAAGCATATTATCAGTTTGCCCAATAGAGAAAATTTACATTTTACTTTCCAAATAGGATACTTTCATGAGAAAAACACTAGTCTAGTATGTTTGAATCACTGATCTAAAAACATTATTTTCTTGTTTTTTTAAGAGAAAAATATACATACTTGAAGGTTTTAGTAAGTGAGCTTTTGCCTGTAATGAATAAGTAGCAGTTTCCATAAATTGTAATATTTCTATATTAATCAGTCAAACCTGCTTGTTTCTCTTCTGTCACCTTCAAAACTAATTTATCATCAAATATAAATCCTAATCTAAATATTAGGAGCGTAAGTGTAAATGTGTAAAAATGTATTTCACATTGAAAGAAATGAACTTGAAAAAACTGGGACGGTAGAACCCAGTGATTAAGATTCATCTCAGAGAAATGAGAAATCCAAGCTGCGAATGAATGCGGGAGAGCATGCTCTGGTTTTTAAAGTAGCTGATTCTTTTTCTTCCCTGGCTTCTTCTAAGCTATAAACAATAAGACTAGTTTTGCACTAAGGCAGTTGATCCCCTTGTAGTTATTTTCAGGACTACCTTTCTCATTCCCTTTACCATAACAGATTTCAGAAATGAACATCACAGTCTCTGGCTTGTGTCTTTTTTGGTTTGAGGATTCATTTCTCCCTTTAAGTTCACAAAGGATCGCTGGCAGGTTGCCTGGCAGGTCTGTACATGCTTTTTACCAAGCTAGTTTCTCTCTCTGTCTCTCTCTCTCTGTCTCTCTCTCTCTCTCTCTCTCTCTCTCTCTCTCTCTCTCTCAATTTGCAGTGCTCAGGTATCTTCAGGCTAAGAACAAAGAGAAGACGAATATTCAAAGATGTACTTAGGAGTCCTTTTAGATGGCAAACACAGCATCAGTAATGTGACTTGGGTGTGCCTGTGGTGATATACTGGGCGTTGAACCCAAGGCCTTAAGCTGAGCTGCATCTCCAGCGCTTTTTATTTTTTAATTTAAGACAATTTAAGTCTCTTAAATTGTCTAGGCTGGACTAATTCCTGTCCTAGCCTCCCACAGTGAATGTGATTACTGAAATTAACAAAACATTTGGATTATATACAGAACCTTCTTGTAGACCATTTAGTAACTTTTCTAATATACATTTTATTATTGTAGTGATTATGTCTTCATGTATTCTATTCAGTGCTTAAAAAATACAAAGAAAATCTTTAACCATGCATCATCAGTGAAATGTCCCTTCCTTAGGCGATGACACATGACATTCATTTCCTGTGCCTTATCTGTAGCTATGCTAGGTGGATACTGTTTCATTTCACAAGAATATGCCATGTAAAGCTAATAGAGGCATTTCAGGAATTTCTTATGGCCTGACCTCATTTTAGAGGTTGGGTCTAAAGTTGTAAATGAAAGGCACCAAATGGGGCAAAACTTACTGACCTCCAGTAACAGTATTTGATGCAAAGGATTGTACCTGACATCAAGAGAGACAATTCTTAATATCATAAGAATTCTGTATAGAATAGTGAAAATGGCTGTCAAATGCATTAGAATGTTAGTGTGTACATTGTGGGATTTCTGCCCGAATGACTTAGTTGGTAATTAGTTATCTTTCAGCATAGCCAGATCACAGTGATTATTAAAACTTTAACCTGAATGAAAGGAAGAATTCATGTTAGATTCTTATACTTGTTTATATGGATCACTTTTCTTTTGAGATCATCTTGTGTGGTTTTTTTTTGGTACAAATACTAGAAATACGTGGAAGTTTCTTTGCCTTTGATGAACCTAGATTTTGTTGAAGAAAAGCATAGCATGTTAATGGTAGTACTATTCTTAGTATAATAACCTCCCAAGTACATGATATTGCCTCACGAATGGTATAGATAACAGTGAACGTTAGATAGGAAAGAACTGTGGATTAAATCAAGAACTATACAGGACAAGGATTCAAAATGTCTCACAGATATTTCAGTGAAAGTAATTTTACCAGTAGTACAGATGTTTCAATGAAGTTACCAATTTGTTACAAGGTTTGGGTCAGTTCAAGACTATATCAATCAGCATGTTTTTGCTTATATCACGAATCCATTTCAAATTAATTTAAGGAAAAATGGGGGAGGGCATACAGATTTAGGTAACTGATTGCTCTAGAGTATTTGGCTTCCGGCACTGTTAGATCCAGGGATTCAGCTGGCCCATCAGGGTTCAGTTTCAGCTGTGTCTCAGTTACTCTTTCTCTGCTGAATTCCTCTCAACAGGTATGTCCGATAGGTTTGTCTCATAACCTTGTAAAGATGTTCATTGCCATGCCCAGTGTGCGTTGTCCTCATACCTGGTGAGCCCAGAGAAAACAGAACATCTTCTCCCCAGTGTATCCAGCAAAACTTCCAAGGAACGTTGGCCCAGCCTGGACCATGCTACGCCAGTTGCTACGCCCACTGTTCCCCATGATTGGTTTGCCTGGCTTCTGTTGCCACTTCTAAAATGAGGAGCAAGGTTGACCTAGCCTGTCCACATGGAATTTATTTTCCTCAATTCTTTGTTTGCAGAAGAATAGGGGAGAGGAGAAAAGACATTGGGTTTTGGCAGATTATAATGTATCTCTGAGACTGTGTGTTTTCAGGCATTTCTTCTTTGGTTTACTGTGGCTAGGTTTCTCAACACTCCTACTTTCCCTTTTTTCCCATTTGTAGGCTCTTCTTTTTTTTATTGTCCTCTAATATCAAGATAAATGAATCTGGAGGAATATACCTATGACAGGAAGTGAAGAGTCCTAGCAAATTTTATTCCATTTGGTAACTTTGATTTGTAGCAGTTGCATAACAGTTGGTCTTGTGATGTTTTGCACCTAAAATATCAAGTTGATACTCTCTTTTGAAAGCAAGTATGATGCTTTTAGAAGGCACCAATCTGTTGTTTGATGCTTACCTGCATAAGCATGGTATATTAGTATAGCCTTGTTCATCCCACACAAGAGCAGGGTAAGCAGGACTCAATATAGTGTGTTTTATAGGACTGAAGGGTTGAAAGATGCTCACTCTGCTGGCCAGTTCAGGGTGAAAATGTGGAGAGTCAGAGAACACAGCCTTTGAGGTATTAAGTTTAGAATGCTGCCTGCTGCGGTGGCAATAAGGGGTAATGAAGACAGAGAAGATCAGAATGTTGTTGTATTAAGCACTTTCACTTACTCAGCACTTTCCATCGCCTGAGGCAGGCCTGCACAGTGGGGCAGCCTGAGGTTATGTAGTGGGATGGGTCATGGTTTGTGTATTCTTCTACCTTTGCTTGCTAGCTGTATAATTTTAGGAAATTTCTTCTGCTTTATTATCTCCAAAACCGGTATAATAGTAGCAACCACAGTTTAGTGGATTAGTATGTTTAGGTGTGCAAGATAGAATAACCATACTAAGATTTTGTTAGTTCATCAAACTGAATAGTTCATACTGTCATTGTTTAATTGTCTGTCCAATTTTTATGCTTTGATTTTGTAACTTGAACAGCTTCTTCTAAGATAATAATATGTAATTTATCAACTAGTGATTTCTTGCTGCTATTTTTGTAGTCATTTCTTACTGTTATTTTTTTGAAATTCTGTATTATTTCTGCCCCTTTTTCTGTTTTGCTTTTTTTCACTAAATGAAAAAAAATTGGAATGAGAAACTAAGTACTTATCAACACCTTTAGCACATAATATATATTCTATAAATGGTGACAGTAATGATAATTATAACCAATGCATAGGCACTCCTGTATTTGTTTTATATTTCTATGCAATGTTACTCTAAATTTATCAATTTAAAGTTACACACATTTATTATGTCAGTTTTTGTGAATCAGAAGTCTGAATATGGCTGACATGGATTCGCTGCTTCATTTTCTTTCAAAGCCTCTTTCAAGATGTTGGCCAGGGCTGGCTCTCTTTTGGAAGTTTACCTAGGAAAAGGCTTACTTGCAAACTTCCATAGTTGTCAGCAAGATTCCATCCCTTTTGAGCTGTGGGCTTCAATACCCAGCCCACACTGTGAGAGGCTGTCTGCAGTTCTTCCCTGAAAGATGCTTTCCCTGAATGAAAGTGGATGCTTGCTTCATTAGTGTGTACAAGCCAAGAGGGCAAGGTGGTCTCCTAGCAAGATAGAAGTTAAAATCTTACATCACGTGGTCATGATAGTGATATCTCATCATTGATTCAGGATTTTTTGGTGGAGAGAACCAACTCTAAGAGGCTAGAACTTTACCTAAGCTCACAGAGCGTCTCGTATGTGCTAGACTTCACTGTAGTTTGTTTCGATCTAGAGATCCTTCTAGGGCTCCTTTGTACAAACTTATGTCAAACTTCGGACAGAGAAAAGCTTTCATTCCTGAGGTCCAGCTGTATAGTACTATGCAAATTAGCAGTGGGATGTGGAGTGTTTCGCAGAGTTCATTAGTGGCTGTTGTTATCAAGCAGATTTATGGGTGATTTTATTTTATGCATTGTTAATTTTGAGAATGTTAATCTGAAATTGCTACAGTATTTCAATTAATTTGGACGATTAAAATTTAGCACCAGAAGAATCCCTAGCAGAAGATAAGGCAGCTAATTAGAGGTTCTGAAACAAACAACTGTAGACACTGGCCCTGAACAGGCTGAGAGGATGACACTCGGCAGAACTCACTCTGCTTAACAGTTTTTAGAGGAAGGAATAATTTCTGGCAGTGTAAATATTAAACTTGAATACTGATTAATTTTTATACAAGCTATTTTTAGTCATTAAACATATATATATATATATATTCTTAAATATTACACAGTTCTGAAAAACTGCCTTCAGATTAACTTGCAATGTTTTCTTTTGGATTATTATGGTAGTGGCAGAAATGTAATAGGTATTTATTGCCCAATTGTAGATAAAGGTAAGAAAATATATGCTTTATATAACTTTACCTCCTTTGATAACTACAGTTTTACATTTTGAAAAGTTTATTGTTAAAAATTCAGAAAATAGAAGTAAACATAAAATGGAAAATGCCCCTACTTCTCCCATTTGTACAATCGCCCATTGCACTTCTGTCTTGGTATAGTTTTCCCTAGTCCTTATTTTCTTTGCGGATAGCCACATGTTTATGAAATGTCTGTATTTTTCAAGTTGGTATTCTGCTTTTATCACTTAACTTTGTTTCATGAGCATATTTGTTTATTCATTTGCTCATTCAACCATTTGACAAATATGCAGACTCAGTGCTAAGTTTACAAGAATGAACAAGATGTGTTTTCACTTACACAGAACAGAGTGTCAGGGAATAAAAGTAAGAGTGAAGATTTGAGTTCAGTGAAATTCAGAGAACTATTCTTAGAGACATAGACCTTAGATTCAGGAACATTAGGAAGCAACATCTAAACTGAAACCCAGAACATGAGTAGGGATTAAAGAAGCATGAGCTGACCCAGGGGGATGCAGCCAAGGGAAGAATCCCAGTAAGTGCCCTGTGGTACAGCGAGCACAGGGAGGGTTAGGACTTGAGAGAGAGTTGGGAGCAGAGCATGAGCGAGAGCAAGAGCACTGAGTGTGAACAGAGCTGGGAAGAACCACAGCAAGGTTTTTATTCTTGCCAAGAGATTGGCTTCATTTGAAGGGCATGTATGTTGAGCTCTTGAAGAGTTAAATAGAGAAGTAACAAAGTCAGCCCAGGATTAGCTGAAAAGACAATCCTAGTCCTAATGTGAAGGGTGCCTTGAATTATTAAATGCACCACAAAAATATGAGGAGGAATTAGCATAATTTTTGGACATTAATTTTTATTATTATAGTCCTACTTTGAGGAACATGGATGTATTGACTTTTGTTATTATAGTGCTACTTTGAGGAACATGGACATACTAATTTTTTGTTATTATAGTACTACTTGGAGGAACATATGGCTGATTTAACTATTTAAGAATGAAGTCATCAAGTTGGATGTGATGGTACACGTCAGTGATCCCAGCACTTGGGACAGTGACAGAGGATCACCATGAGTTCAAGGCCAGCCGGGGCTACATAGTAAAAGCCTGCCTCAAAAACAAAAACAAAAACACAAACAAACAAAAAACCTGAGGTCATCAAGGTAGAATTTCTGGGTCAAGGTATATGAACTCTAATATTCTGGATATATTACCTTTTAGGAATATTTCATTGTGCTGTATCTCCACCATTATTGGCATAAAAGAATATGTCATAGTCTTTGCTAACACATTGTTTTTACTATCAAGTCATTTGGTAAGGGAAAGAATATGTATGACAATTTGCATCATAGTACAGATGCTGCTTGATTTTATCATGGGCCTATGTCCTGATGAAACCTGTTATAAACTGTAAATATCATGATTCAAAAATTCACTTAATAAACTTAATCTGCAAAGCATCGTAGCTTAGCAACACAGTGCACTGCAGCGTGTGGCTTTATCCTTGCGATTGTGAGACTGGCAGGGAGCTGCAGTTGGCCACCTCTGCCCAGCATTTGGAGAGAGATTATTGTACTGAGAATCACTAACCTGGGAAAAAGATCAGAAATCCAAAGACATTTTTTACTGAATTCATATAAACTTTGCACCATTGTAAAATCCCTAAATCATAAGTTGAGCCCTCACAAGTCAGAAAATGTGTGGCATTCTATTCTAATTGAACTCACTCTATTTTAAGCAAGATAATTTTTTTTAACATTTATTTACTATTTGTGTTATTCTTCTGTAAATTAGCTTTTTATGTCTTACATATTTTCTGCTCCTATTTAGTGCTTTGTAAAATGATGTGTAAGAAAAAAAATCACAATCAACATAAACAGTATATGTATTTAAGTATTCCTATAATTTTTTTCTAGCTCGTTTCAGTTAAGGTCTTAAATTTGCAAGTTGTCAAAAATTATTGGTATTTTATTTAAGTTCTAATTGCTTTTATTTTTGGATTTTTCTTCTTAGTTTTATTAAGTATGTACTTTATTTAATTTTTATTATTTAACTTACTTTTATTTAATAATTATTTTAATGTATTAATTTATTTTAATCTATTTAAATAATAATGTATTTTAACCTGTTTAACTTTTAAAAATTTAAGTAATAGATTATAGTTCTCTGAGCAGTTCCACAGTGTACCTCAAAATATTTTTCCACGTTCATTATATTTTACAAATTTAAATAATCTTTTTATATGTTGTATAACAATATATACAATGTTGCATTATGTAGTCTATTTTGTACTTTATTATCCACATGGTTTTCTCAGACTATGAAGTACCTTGTATAAAATGTGGCACCATGTGTACAAGGAGGAAATGATATTTTAACCAAATAAGTGCTTTGCATCGATGGTATCAGTCTTTCTTGTCTGTAAAGTTTGACAGCTAAGGATGCCTCCCGCAGGCTTTTTGGACACAGAAGCAGCATGCTTTGCGTCTGTCTCTTCCTGTGAGGACCAGGCTCTTCCCCTTGACCTGTTTCCCTCTTGCACACGGACTTCCTCCTTGACTTACACCTTTCTCACTTTAATTTTTTTCGGCTGCATCTGGCAGTGAGACTACATCTGTTAGTTTAAAAGATCTTTAGATTTAACAATTTTTATGAAAATAAGATGTTTTGTTTTTACTTTATTTGAAATATGTAATAGATACATCCTCCTTTCAAAACAATGTGGAAATTCTACATGTAAGAGTTCTAATGTGGCAAGGTTTATATGCTAGTATCCCTTCAATAATGCTGTTGTTTTCTTTTGCAGTTTCAGTTACCTGCAGCCCTCTAGAGTCCAAACACATTTAATGGAAAATTTCAGAAATAAGCATTTCATCAGTTTTAAATTGTGTACTGTTCTGAGTAGTGTAATAAAATCTGATGCTGTCCTGCTCTGTCCTACCCAGACAGAAACGATCCTTTTGTCCAGCATATCTACACTGTGATTATTACCTGCCTGTTAGTCACTTCTTAGTCAGATGGTCTCAGATATGAGCTCATCTGCCCCAGTATTGAAGTGGTTGTGTTCAAGTAATCCTTATTTTCCATAAAATGGAAACAAATCTCGAGTCATCATGTAAAAATGATGCGGTGTAACAGTTGAAAGGACATCTTAACTACAGTAGTGAGTAACAGTGTTGTAGGGTCTGAAGGGAAAAAAACATGAGTATAGGATTTGGTACTATCCATGGTTCAGACATCTCTTGGCAGGCTGGGGGCTGTGTGTTGCCATGAAAACGTGAGATGTGTATAAAATAGACTTTGTTGGGTAAATTGGTGGTAAGCAGGTGGAACAGTGCCTTTGATTTTCTCCCTGGCATATTATTCCTACTGAGTACTTCAGAAAAAGTGCTTTGCGGTATACAGATTCCACCAGTCATACTATACCTTCCTGTGACTTTTAGTTGCTCAGTAGAGTTATGTGATACCTTTAATTCAGGACCAAGTTTTCCTTCGTGGGACTAAGAATTGTTCTTTAAGTTTGTTTGCAGAATAGCAACAAGATTAGATAGTCTAAGGATGAAAATATATTTCTGCACTAGCATCTGCCGTTATATTGATAATATTGTAGCTTTTAGTTCTCAGAAGAAGAAAGTTTCATTAAAAAATGTAATACCATGTTTTGGGGTTCCTAAATGTAAACACTTTGTGAACTTCCATTTAAATTCAAGGAGCATCCAAGAACAGAATCTGGCCAGTGGTTTTGAGAAAATGAAATGGCAACACCTTCTTAGAATCTCAAACTGTTCAAGGATATTTTTTTCTAGCAAAGCAGGAAGAAATTGGGAAAAGGCATATGGATTCAGGCTGAGCATATGATGTATTTTAAACTTGAATTGGCACTTTACTCATATTTGTAGTGTGACTTAAAATTAATTTAGGGGAAGAACTTAGATTTTTGAGGGGGAAAAATTCTCTGTCTTACTCTACATCAACATTTGTGGTATCTCATTAATCACTGCCTTATGTAACCACTTTTCCTACCTAAGAGAAGCTACTGGGCTGAGAAAAGTTTATAATCTTAATGCCAAGTACAGATCTTGCCTCTCCAAAAAAGAGTTCATTAATCATCATTGAAATACAAGAACAAACATACTTTATGTCTCATGCCAATTTTTTAAATAACATCTCTGAAAGAAAAAAGAAAACCTACTAAATTTTATCTTCATTTGAAAAGTTTTAATTTGGCTGTTATTTAATTTGTGATAATGTTATGGAAATTTAACATGTTCCGAAAATGTCCATTTATATTACGGTATATTGCAGTAGCAGATATTGGTAAAGAGTTTGGGCTTCTGGATTAGAACAATCTGGGTCCAAATTCTAGGCTGTGTCACTTTGTGCCACACTTCATGTGTGGATACAAAGAATTTCAACCACAGTGCTTTTCATAACACAACTGGCAACAACCAGCATATTCTCCTTGATAGGATGCAACGTGAGTTTGAAACATGATTTTCTAACCAACCTGTGTAAATCACTGGGCAGTTTAATGTGCCTCAGTTTTCTCATCTGTAAAATGGGGATGAAATTGCCCTGTCTGTATCACCAGTTATTGTTTGGCACAAATGAGGTAATGCTTTAATCAAGAAAGAACCTAGTCAGGGCATACAAAGTCATGTACTACAATAAACAACTGCCCATTTTTGAAATTTTTATTTTGCCATATGTCTCCAATCCCAGTGGTAAACTTATTTGAATGATTCATAATTTTGCTTTTAGTTACTACATTCTCTATGCAGGTTTTTTTTTTATTACTAGAAAGTTTTTTTTTAAACTTTGTTTTCATGATTTACATCTTATTATTTTGGTCTCCTAATTTTAAAAAAACTACTTACAAAGCAGAAAAAAAATCATGATAAACACAACCCCTTGCTAAAAGATGAAAGAGATGACAATCTACAAAAGGAAAAGAACTAAAACAAACCTTACGAAAACTGAAGAGATGCAAAAATTTAACCATAAGTTTTAAAAAAGCCTCAGGCGTAAGTCAGAGTGGCTCCAGTCTAATTTTGTTTATAATCATTAGCAACTAGGAATTAGAGGTGGGAATGGATCCAAGTGAAATTTTCAGGCACTCCTGAAAATGTGTTGATTTTTTTAGTCCCTATTAGAAGACTTGCCCTTTCTTGTTGCTTCCTTTATTTCTTATGATCCCTGTTATTAGAAGCATTGCAAAAAGCTAAAAGAAGACAATATGGACATGGTTGAAGATGTGGCCTTGAGGTTTCAGAAAATCATGGGAGATGGGCAAGGTCTGTGTCCAGGTACAATAGCTGGGGTAATGCTTTTTGTCCCCCCTTTAAATAGTCAAGGATAAAGAAGAGATCATATAGACTCCTAGGAAGGCTTAGTTCATTTTTAAAGTTAAAGTAGTTTGGAAAAAGGACATTGAACCGAGTAGAATAGCGGGAGGTTTTTGTAAGGTGAAATAAAATGAAAGTGCAGGCAGGAATTTTTCTGTCTTCAATTTTAAAGAACACTAACCCGACTCGTTTTTCTTTCTTTCCTGCATCCGTTTTGACCTTCTTATCAGCTCTTGACTTTCTCCCTTGGGCATTTTCCTATATAGTCAGCCCTAACTCCTTCAGAAATCCTGAACGGCACACCTTTGTTTCGAAGAGTTAATGAGAATTGTTAACATATTGCAATAAGCAACCTAGGAATTCTGATTACAGGGCACCTCTGTAATAAGACACTGCTGGCTATGATGAAAACTTAGGTAATGTGTGGCAGTCTAATTTTTAAGATTCTCTTAAAAGTATAAAGGGCATATTAAGCTTAAAATTCCTTCTGAACATATACATTCTTTTGACTGCATTTTTTTTTCTAAAATTGCCACTTTCCTCTTTTGTGGGCTACAAAAAATGTCTCTGGAGTCAAGGTCTCCTCCTCATACTACAATGAGGAAAATGATGATGATTTGCTAATCTCTCATTCTACACGTTTTCTTGTGTGCCACTGTTGCAAAAATTATATGTAAGGTTGGTATGTTCATGAGAATGTTGTGAGTTAACTATGGAGTTAATATTAGGCTTTCACTCAAGCGCTGTAAATTTTATGGATTTTATTTTTAATTCTGATAACAAAACTCATGAGATAGTATGCCTCTTTTGTACATTAATTATTGTACATTGAGAGTCCTAAGATGCCTCCAAATGCACAGTAGGAGTAACCTAGAAGCTGAACTTTTAACCATATCTATATTAAAAATGTATTCAATAGAATTATTTTCCAAGACCACCTCATGCAAAATCTGTTGATACTCAAGACCTGTATGTAAATAGGCATTATACTTGTATATAACATACTATGAATCTATATGTATACATCCTCCTGTGTATATTAAATCGTGTCTAAATTACTAATACCTAATACAATGGAAATGCTGTGTAATAGCTATTAAATTGTGTTGTTTGAGGAAGCATGACAAGAAAGAAAAAATCTGTACACGTTCAGTACAGAGGTAGTTTCTTTCCTCTGCTTTGCTTTCCTTTCCTTTTCCTTTTGTACTGATGTCCTGAATATTTTCATTTGTGGTAGTTTAGTACATATATGTGGAACTCACAGATACAGAGGGCCATTGTAAATGTGTTTCCATAATCAGTATAAGCATTGAATGTTTTAAACTAATTTAGAGGTTTTTAGGAAAGGGACACTCCCTGTACTTTATCAGGTGATTTTGTTTTTAATATCCAGACTGGCCTTGTCTGTGGATGATGCCAGACACTCAGACTTAGGAGAGGGAAAGTGAGGAAAGGTGGGGTAAAGGAAATCAATGTTAGTCAGTTAAAAAGGGAAAAATAAATAAAAACACTGTTAATCTCAAATGGAGGCAGAGATGTGACACTGATGGTAGAGCTTCTCGGAAGGGGACAGTTCATGCTATTTTCTGGATGCCTGGCTCACTGAGAGCCATCTCAGTGTTTGGGTTGCCTGAAAGGACTTGTCTGTAAGACCTCAGTAAGGCAAGGACAGGCAGACAGGCACAGAAGGCACCCCTTGGGTCCCTGCCAACCTTAGGATGCTACAGTTCAAAGGAAGGAAGTTTGTCCCATACAGCTTTCTAAATCTTTTACCGGTATGCCTTTGCATTGAATTAGCAGAATTAGATAATAAAATCACAGCAGAATATCAGGAAATGACCCCAAACAAATGTACCAAATACTGCTTCTGTTTATTCATTATACTATCTTTTCCCTTAATGTCTTCATTAAGGTTTGTGTAGAAAACAGGGTTTGGGGTATAAATTTTTCTACTTTAAATAAGTTATGGGGTTTGATTGTTTTTCTATTGTATGATTTATAATTGGTTGTGTGCATAAATCATTATATAAATCATCATTCTCAATTTAGCCAATCATGACAATATTTCTTAAATTTGTTTACATTCTTTTAGATTAAAAAATTGTACCTTATTTCCTGGGAAGACACAGAGACCTTGTTGGTTTATGCATATTGCCTTGTAAAGAATGTTCTTGGTGCAGTGTGTGGGTGGCTAAACAATGTAAGTTTTTAAAAATTAGGTTTTATAGTCAGCGTGCATAGCTCAGTACTTCACTATTCAGCAGTGCATCCTTGGGAAGCTAGCCAGCCTCTTTCCTCAATCCAAAATCTCTTAACTGGGATGATGTTGGCACTCCTCTCCCAGAATGGCTGAGTTTGGACTAATAAGTGATTGTTTGTCGAGCTTTAGCATGGTATTCGGCTCTGTGCATGTATTTAATAAATCATGACTATTAATTGTCATCACCCTCGTCTTCAGGATGCTGAATCAAGCAGGTGTGAAAGGGAGCTTCCGTCTTTGAGGCAGGACCCGGTTCCAGACTCCTGAGGCCAGCGGCCATGCTGGGGTTTTATTTGTTCCGTGTGTCAGGAATCCAGTTTCATTGGCACAGAGGTAGCAGTCCAAGTGCTGGCTCCCATGTATCTTGTTCCTGGTACTTTTTTGAAAGTGAATGTTTCATAGATTCTGGACTGAGGTTGCCTGTGTTTGAATCTAGTCCCAGCTCTTTACTACCTCTGTGACCTTCCTTGTACAAGGTACACATGCCCTCTGTGCCTTAATGTGGTCTTTAAAATGCGAATCACAGGAAGACCTACTTCTCAGGGTGGTCAGGATGTTTAAATGAGTGGATACATGTGAAGATCTTGGAACAGGCTCTGGAACAAGATAAGTGCTTTGTAAGTGTTAGCTGAGATACTTAACAGTAAAATAGTTTTGTTTATCCTGAGATCATGATAGAATTGTATCCCACAAATAAACTAATTGAATATTTAGAGGGCCAATATACATTAATATTTAAAGAGGGCTGAAAATATACGGGGCAGTTTATGCAGATGTTCATAGTAAGAAGCTATTTCAAAGGCTATCCCAACTTCAGTGGACACTTTGCTACTTTCTCAAATGCATACATTTCACAAGGTAGCTGGTGGAAATTCCAGTCCCTAAATTTAGGAACATATGAAATAAAGCCATCTTTTATTTTCTCAGAATCAGTTTACTTCCTACCTTAAACCCTTCTATGTATATATATCTCTTAATGTCTGAAGAATGTCTCCCGTGTGAGAAAAGTTAGTACGTGGTAAGGAGGGTGTCCTGCATCTAGGGCCCACCTTCCTAGGTGTCAGTGAAGCCTTTGAAGCATCCCAGGCTGGCCCCACATGTTCCCAGTGCCCTGGGACCCACACCCCTGTCTTCTTTTCCAGCTGGGACTCTCCTCTCTACTCGAGTTCTGTGAAAGGGTTTTCCTCCCCCACCCTTCATCTTGGGGACATATCCAGCACCATGGTTGTGGGGTTTTTTAGAAAACAGAGAAAACAGTTACTCCAAACCTTCCTCTCTAGCCTATAGGTAAGGACAGAAAACTCTTTAAGTTTGCAAGACGGAGACAAGGAAAGCACTGCAGATTCTACCCAAGTGTGAAACAGCTTGGGAAGTCAGAAGTCATAGCGATGGACTGTGCTGCCTCAAGAGACAGTAGCACCTGTCCGGCATGGATTGCACATGCATTGTTGGTGGTGACGTCTGTCCTAGACACCTGTACCCCCTTTTCCAAATGGCACACACTACTATGATTGAAGCCAGTGTGGTATTCTGCGAGGGCCTTGCTTTTGAGAAAGCGGGCATTACTTTTTGTCATTTCTTCCTCTCAAGAGTATTTGAGTATTTGCTCATGACCATCAATAGCCAGCTGTGTGAGTTTTGTTATATCATCTAACCTTTCTGGGATTTACTATATGCTTGAGAATTGGTAGGTTGGATTTGGTGATAATCTGTTCTTGTCTCAGAGCCTAACATTCTTTCTGTGGTCAGAGGAAGATTAAGGTGAACAAAAAGGAAAAGATTGTGTGATGAAAATATTGGATAAAATATATTCCTCAGAATATGTGACGATACTTATGAACATAGTGATCTCAGGAGTAATTCTTCAAAAGTATTCCTATTTTTGTTTTGGAAACTATTTTACTCTCTTCTCATTGACTCTTTCTTCTGTTAAATTCAACTTGTAGATGAAATCCAACATTCTTTGTTTCCTTACCTATGTATCACTAGAGTAGGTTTAAGCAAAGACAGCAAGAGCTACTATGAATATACAGCTGTATAACTTTTCAGTGGGAAAGATCTGTGCAGCAGTGGAGGATCACGTTGACATGGAGGCTTTTACCCTTGCTCCCACCCAGGTCCGGATGGGGTGGGGTGGGGGTTGAGCCACTGGCTCTGCCCTCAGTGGGGAAGGCCAAAGGGTAGGGATGTGTGTCACCCTGTTGATCTCATTTTGTGACTGCAGAGGAGCTGGTCTGTAGGAAGTGTCTTTGGAACCTGTGGTTTTTATGCACGTGCCCAATCTCCATTAGTAGCCTCCTGGCTCCTCTATGGAGAGGCGTATGCCCTTCATCATTACACTTTCCAGAGAGTTCAGCCCAGGACCTTTTCATGACAGTGTTTAGCAGTGGTGTCTCAAGGAGCATGAGTATAAAGGATTTGGTCTACACAATAGCGGGAAGGGATGTTTTTTTGTTGCTGTTCACATGGTTCTTATTTTTATTTATTTTTTTTCTGTATTGAATTTTGATTGCCATTAACTTTATCTTTTATCAATAATATTGCTTAGAATTTCTGGCCTATGGTGATAAGAACAATTAAACGAATTTCACTTAAAAGTTAGTCTCATTATTTAAAAATTATCCCTAAAGTATGCCTCACATCTGTATGAACCACTCCCAACTCCTTTGTTTTTTTTCAATCCTGCCTTCCTTCTACATCGGTGTTATTTAGTAAACTATTATTTGATCAATTGCCTATTGTAATGTTCTCAACTGTTCATCTTACCTCCAATCCTAACTTCCTTTGTTGCTTTCTCCAGACTATCAGAAGAATGATTTACCTGAAGAAGAGAAATATGCCTCTCTTACTTACATTCTTTAGCTCATACAATGACCAGTCCCCAGAAAAATATAAACCTATCAACTCCTATTTGTCAGTCATTCGTCTTCCCAACCTCAATTTTATTTTGCCCATTCGTAAGGGACCTACTGTGAAGTCCCCATCTGGTGTGCTGTGTAAGGAAGCCCCTTCCTTCCCTTGCTCCTGTTCCCCTCCTCTTCCTTCTCCTCTTCTTCCACCTCCTTTTTCTTATTCTTTTTCTTCCTTCCTCCTTTTATTACTTTTAAGATGATCCACCTTCTATAAATGTTGAAGTCTCTTTGTTAACTAGAGCTTTATCTTTTCATATTAATATCTATGTGGAACATAGTAAGTGGCTAGTACACATTGAGTGGAATTGTAAGCCCACCTTTATAAAGGTAGCAGTAGTTTGTGATATGAAAACTCTTTAACCTCTTTGAAAAGCTGACTTATGCTTCTTTTTTGTTCCTCTTGGAAAGCTGAGAAAGTAGCTTATAATGAGGCCAGCAGTTCTATTTTTATTAATCGTTACTTTTCACATCAGTACATATAAACAATGAAAAGCATTACATTCAAGTATCAATGATTCTTGGTAACTTCATTAAATTTTTTCAGGCTATAACAACAGTGACTAAAAGATTCCAAACCGACATCAATACAGAACACAGACATGTATATAAAATGATATTTTGATAAGTTTTTCAAGAATCTTCAAGTGAAAGTAGTTTGTGTCTAATGTCAACTGCTCAGAGCAAATTGGAACAACAGGAGTTTCATTTAGGATCCATAATAGCTGCAGTACAGTATGACTATAACAATGTTTTCTGGAATTATAAAGAAAAATTTGCTGGTCAGAAAGGCAAAACAATCAAAATTTTCAGCAGAGGTAAAATACCAGCAAAGTCTTCATTTTGGAAATTGACTTTTTTTTTTTGAAACTCAATTTTATTGACAATTAATTTTAAATCATGTTATCTATTTTTTTGCTTTAATATGCTTTGTAAAGGAGGAGTTTATAATACAATTTCTTTCACTATGTTTATTTTCAATCTCAAACTACCTAGGACTCAAAGATACAAATTTAAGGTGTTTAGTTTCAGAGACGCAGTAAAGTTACAGAATACTTAAAGATATTTTCAAACCTCTTCCAACAGAATAGTGTGCATATTTATTTTGTGAAGAGTGATCTTTTTTTTTTTTTACCATAGATGCTTGATTTGGGAAAATATATTTCTCAACTTTTTTTCATAATAAAAGTTTCCTGTAATAACCCAGATCCATGCAAACCTTTTGAATAGTGCAAAAATTTATATATTAAAATTTAATTTTAATAGTTCAAGGGCAAGTGTAGTTTTTAGTAACTAGATACACTATATTAGGTAAGTTACCATCCCTAGGGGTTTCCAGTGAATTCTGATTGACAAGGCATGTTAGAATAACACATATTCCAATTACAGCTACATTCCTTGATTTATTTAAGAACTTATTTAGAACTACCTCAAGTATCTTTAAAACAAACTCCTCAGTGTATTTAAAAAATATTTATTAAAACTATAATTGGTTGAACAACCTGGAGAAACTTCAGGAAGCCAAGATCAGCCTTCGCAATCCACGAGGCAGCTGTGGAGGTTGTGGCTGAAAGTGTAGGAGATTCCTGCTTTCTAGGGACATCCACTCCCTTCTGCAAGTGCCTTTAGCTGCTCATATTTTAAGCAGTAGTTAGATGGAGCTAGGAACTTTGAGCTTCACTTCCTTGCCCATTACTTGTATGTCTTTTTCTACCTGTTAGGCACATGGAGAATGTGCTTCTGTTAGCATTTTTCTCTAAAGCATGGAATGCCACAGAGCTTTCATTTGATTAGTAAATGTTCTTTCTAAAGTATCCTCATATGATCTGTCATTCTGGTTGGATTTGAGACTTAAGCTTTAATCCACTGGCCTTGAATGAAATTGCTTTAACTCTTAGGGCTTTTTAAAAAAAAATAGGAAAGCTAAATATTGGGCCGCCAAAAACATTGAGCAGTGTTTGTGCTCTGGAAATGTTCTGTGTACATGGGAGTTGACTTATGCCCCAGTGGCATTGCATCTCTTCTTCAGGCAGATCTCTTTTTCATTAAAAAAACTTTTTTGGGAAAAAATAAAAATCACTCAGAATAAAAATGCAGATGGTATTCTTTCATGTGTGGTTTTCTTTTTCAGAAACATGTTCCCTAATGTTTCAGCATTAACTATAGCCTTTTCTTAAAAACAATTTTTTATGGTTTTTAATATAACTTCAATCACTTGGAGAGGTGACTCAATACATTTATATCGATGATGTGCAGGAATATAAATTTGTTGACAGGCTCGTTTTGCAAAGTGGATTCAATGCTGAGAAGAAACCTAACAATTCATTATTTTAAGTGACAAACTCTCTTTAAATACAGTACTCTGGTTTTGAAATTTGAGGACTATACTATGTAAATAATTATCTGCTTTATAATTAAAATTTCTGTTGCTTACAAATCTATTTAACTTTTTGCTTATAGACACATAATGACTTGAAGATCTAAATGATAATTGTTGATTTAGAAAAAGAAAAGTACTTTCCTCAACAAATTAGGAGTGTCAATTTTATTTTTTAATTTAAAAATCTTTGGCATAAAAATATAGAAATCATACATTAATTAGATACCATATGATGTTTTGATACATGTATAGCTTATGTGATATTTAAGTCATTTTAAATGTATCTACTCAAATACTATTTTTTAATGGTGAAGCATTAAAAATTATTCCATCTAGCTCTTCAAGATGTACATTATTGTTATCTATGTACATCCTTCTGTGCCATAGCACATCAGAAACTTCTTGGTGCTATCTGACTTCAATTTAGTACTCACTGACCATTCTTTCCCCATCTCTCTTTCCTCCTGTTCTATCTGGAAACAACCATTCTACTTTCAGTTGTTATAAATTGAACTTTTTTATATTCCAAATATGAGTGAGATTATGCATCGCTTACCTTTGTGTTCCTGGTTTATTTCACTTGATGGAATGATCCTTGGTTCCATCTATGCTGTTACAAAGACAGGATTTTATTTCTTTTTGTGACTGAATGGCATTCTGTGGTGTGTACATACATTGCACATTTTCCTTATCCATTCGTCAGTTGATGGGACACTTAGATTGTTTCCACGTCTTGGCTGTTGTGAATAAAGCTGCAAAGAACATCGGAGTGCATATGTCTCTGAAATTTCATTTCCTTTAGATATATCTAGCAGTGAGATTGCTGGATCATATGGTAATGCTGCTTGTAATTTTTTGAGGCATCTCCATTATGTTTTCCATAGTGGCTAAACTAATTTACATTTCCATTAACAGTGTAGCAAGGCAATTTTATTTTCCATGGTAGATAAAGTTAGATATATTGGGCACTACAAGTTCCAGAGAATAGTAGATACAGAATAGGACCATAAATGTAAGGATCTTTCTTCTAAGGTCTTAAAATCTAAATGAGTCATGCTTTATTAGAAATATAGAATTTGGTAATATATTGTTTGAGAATCCCCAGCTAACTAGGGGTCCAATACCAGAACATCTAGCATCCCTGCCCATGCCTTTTTGGGAAATGATGGGGAATTGGATAAGGGTGTGCTTTGTACAGGCAGCTTCTTTCTTCCGGCACACTGTCTGCTGCCTATTTGTCCAACTGAAACCAAGAGGCCCTTCATGGAGCAGACTTGTTTGTACTGGTAGATTCCCTGTAGCTCTTGGCTAACTTGTGCCTGATCACTCTGCCACTAGAAGCCCAACTGTGTGTTATGCCATTGTCCCAGGAAACTATCTTGAGGCAGTCCTAGTTCTTCAGATGGGAGGTACAAATTCAGTAGATGACCACAGTAGGAAACCAGTTAAAAGATCTGTTACCTACAGATCCTAGGCAGGGAGGGTGGAGGCTATAAAGAGAAGGGCAGTCCTCCATCCCTGTGCAGGAATGAAGAGTCAAGCAAAGAGAGGAGACTGTGATAGATACAAAAGCAGAAGTTGTAGGTCAATTTAAATTCCTCAGCACATATCTAAGTGACATTTTAAAGGAAAGGTTGAGAAGGCAGGGAGCTCAATCTGCTAGGCAGGAAAAATGCCTCTTAAATTCTTATCCCTGGCCCCTGGCTCGCCATATGGGTGTGGTATAGACAGACCAGTGGTGGTCTGTGGCACGCATGCTACAGCAGGCTGTTATTGAAAGTCCTAACAGGTTCACAAACACTGGTACAGACACTTCACCGTGTCAAGGATGACTGTGTAAAGCTGTAAGAATTCATTATATACACAAAATAGCTCTATATGGTCCATGCATATCCTTGTATTATGGAAGTGACATTAATTAAGAAATAGTTAAAATGTATTGAAATTATTTTAGGTATTTTATTTTTATGATAAATGTCCATGCAGCTTTTTATATTTAAATATTTTATTCTTTAATGGTAAACTTACTTTAATGGTAAACTTATTCTTTAATGGTAAAATGCAGCATTTTATTTATTGGGTACCAAGACCCAAACTTAGGATAAACAGCTGAGTTAATAATGTTTGATTGTGTAAACCCTGTAAGCAAAGATGCTTTTGAAGCGGGTATATGGACACTATGCTCCACTCAAGGTTTCTTAAGCATTGTAGGTCCTGGTGTGGGAAAATGTCTTCCCATGGAAAGAAAACCTTTTTCCATGTGCATATGTACTCTCAGCTTGCCAAATCTACCCACAAAAGCTGCTCCTGCTAAGGCACTGAGAAGTACAGTGGATCTCAGGACCTCGGGGAGCTGGACAAGGTGGTAGGTAAGGCACAGTGGTGGTGAGGCTCACAGTAGAAGGAAGAGTTCCGGACCTAGTTTTGAGGCAATAAGAGTCTTATGGAAGGATTTTACTTACCACTATAAACAAACAAACAAAAAAATTCACTGCAGAAACTTGAAAAACAGATACGAACTGTAGGAAGTTTATAAAATCCGAACCAATGCATATTCTTACAGTTTCAAAAACCTAATCCATAACCATTATTAACATTGCAACATGTATCTTTACAGAGTTCCCTCTATGTTTCTTTGAACTCTTTAAACAGAAATGAGATCAGACTGTATATACTACTGTTTTATGGCTTGCTTCCCTCCATAAGATATTTGGATATCATTCCACATATTATAGAAGTCTTCTAAAATATTATATTTACATTTCAGTTTGCTACTGCATTATAAAAATGCATCATAGAATTAAGTTAACTGGTTCTCTAATGTTATCCATCTCCAATTTTTTCATGTCATAACTACAACTAATATTTGAAAGTATAATTGATTATCTTTATAAATTAATGTTATTTAAAGTCAATACACTTTTATTATTTAAATAGGAATAGTTTGTAAATTTTTTTGTTTTATAAAAAAATTCATCAAATGACTTCTAAACCACAGTCATGTTAACAAGCTCTCATAGTAACTGGGCTTTGTCCCTCCCTTGAGTCTTTGATAAGATCATGCCCACTTGCCTTGTACTTCCATAGCATTTGAATTTTTGTACTGTACAGGTCAGTTGTGCTTTATAATAATCCCTTGTACAATGACTCATTTGTTGAACTATAAGTTTGTTAGGGCAAAGGCCAGCCTATCTTGATTCATTATCTCCTTTCTAACCACAAAGTAAGTCTATGGTGGGTTTTGAAAAAATAAATAAATATAGGGTCGAATGGATGCTTTAAGAGAAAATGAACAAGCTGAAATACCAACAAATAGAGTTATCCTAAGGTCTTCATCACTTTGCAGTCATAGTTAACATGTTTCATAAAAATAGAAATGGAAGGGGCTTCACTTTGATGGGGAAGCTGTAAGGCCACCGGTCACTGTTGTAGCCTGGTGGTTTTTCTCTAAAGAGATAGCTGGATGCCTAGAGAAACTGGCATGTGAATTAGTTTCTTTTGTAATCTTGTTTCAAAGCCAAGAAACCCAAATCTGCCTTCCCACTTGCTTGGGATAATTAATAAGAAAATAACAATTATATAACCTAAGCAAGAAAAAAAAAAAACCCTTCAAGTTTAGGACCTTGAATGTAGTGTTCACCATGGATGCTGTTATTCAAAGAATAATAGCCAGGTGGAAAATACATGCATAGAAAGGAATTCCCCTTCCTCGGAGCACCACAGAGTTTTAACATGTTCCAATCTGAAACTAGAACAAGAGGGAATAAACCCTGAGGGAGTGAGGCAGAAAAGACGTGAGTACATTAAACATGAATCACATTGTCTGTGGGAATACTTTTAGATGCCAAAATCCTTTCATTTCAGGTTTTGGAGAGTTTTTCTCTCATATATAGTGTGCATTGGAGAAACTATCCTGTCCCAAGAAGCGAGCAACACCATGTTGTTGTTTACCCTCTTACGTTTGGCTAGAGTTGTAAAGATGTGAGATGGAAAAGGTGCAGATCAGGAGTGGTGAACCTGTGGCACACATGCCACAGTGGGCACACAGAGCCCTCTCTGTTGGCATGCAAACCAAGTGAATGAGTTGTTTTTTCTAAACTAAAACCTCAGTATTTATGGCAGTGTTGGCACTTTGCAATAAATAAGTAGGTTTTGGATTGTAGTTTGGACAATTGGTCTCTAAAAGTTTCTCCATCACTGGTTTAGATTAACCCTCAAATTCTCCTTTTTGCTCTCTTTGGTGGCTTCATTACCTAATCAATAGATTTTATAGAAAACTGCAGATTTAATGCACACCTGAAAAGAAGCCTTTAGCAAAAACCAAATTGCTAGTAATTGTGCATCCCTGCAATGTAGCATAGTAGTAACTCTGTATTTCCTTTAAAAAGATTGCATTGAGATGCATTTTGTAGCGTCCAATAATATTATGTAAAAATGCAAGCATTTTATTTTTATGTATACTTATAAGTCAATTTATATAACATTACAAGCATTTTCTTGTAAGAGTGGTCATGAGGGGCTGGGGATTTAGCTCAGTGCCATAAGTACCTGCCTTGCAAGCAGGCAGTCATGAGTTCGATCCCCGGTACCGATAAAAAAAGAAAAAAAAAAAAAAAAAAAAGAGTGGTCATGAGAGTACTCTTGAGTACTTTAAGAAAGAAATTTAGGAATCCCAAGTGATTTTTTTGCATACTATAAAGTATCAGAATTCATAGGATGCTTAAATTTGTATATGGCTCCTTATTTCTTTTACTGTGTGTGTGTGTGTGTGTGTGTGTGTATGTATGTGTGTGTGTGTGTGTGTGTGTCTGTCTGTCTGTCTGTCTGTCTGTCTGTTACTGGGATTTGAACTCAGAGACACTCTACCACTGAGCTACATCTCTAGCCTTTTAATATCTTAGTTTGAGAGAGGATATTACCAAAGTTGCCTGTGTTGACCTAGAACCTGTGATCCACCCACCTCAGCATCCCGAGTAGCTGGGATTGCATAGGTACACCAAGAGGCCTGCTATTGGTTGTTATTTTTTAACAGGTGCATCAGTAGTCATTTATTTACAAAAAAGAACTTCTTTGATGAATTTATATGACCTCCATTCTCCCTTCCTATGTATATACAGCTTTGAAGTAACTAATTGAACCTTTTAGTCCCTAACCATATTCTTTATAATTGTACGCTGTACATTTATATGCTAGTGACTTTATTGAGGCCATTTATTTAAACTGGATTTTTTTCCATTAAAAATATACTTCAGAATAGTTCCCAATAAGGGAACTGAGGCAAAATGGCATTTAATGAAATGCTTATACAAATTATATGACAAAATCAAAATTATGAGGCCTAAACTATAGATTTTCTAGTTATAGTCTATGGTGAGCCTGTCCTAACAGCAATTACTTAACAATTTCTTTGTGTGATGCTACTAATAAAATGACTGAGTGTGTAAGTGGCTGGACATCTATTTTTAGCAATACCTGTGAAGCACTAGAAAATATCAACTAATAATTATGTACTACCTTAATTTTTAGCTGTGTATAGTATTTTATATTAATAAAATTTCACCATAAGATGTGTCTTGGGAATGCCAGAAACTTGTCTCCATCTGTACTGAGTCATGTGCTTTGCATTGTTTCTCCTCTGTGTGTGACATCAGTTGACCCTCATATTGGTGTCATGCAAGATCACAAATAATTCTTGCAAAGTTAGAGGTACCACTGTTGTGTCCAAAGAAATATATCCTCAGCAGTAACTCTCAGGACAGAATGTCAAAAAGGATTAAACCTGTGTGTATAAGTATTTTTTCTTAGCAGTATACTTTCATAGCACTTATCACCCGAGATAGTCAAAAAAGGAAAAATTAAGAGAATTGATGCTGTGGTGTTTGAAATTAGGATTAAGAAATGCAGTTTTATTTTTAGGCTATGACTAGCTAATAATATTTCAGTATATAGCTAGTGTTTTTTAATTTTACTTACTGAAAATAGTACTACTTATACTGTGTTTATTGTGGCATTCATGTTAAATATAGGCTTTATCACTTTGAAAGTAATTTAAAACTTCAAAGAAGTACTTTATTAATAAGCCTCTAAAATTCAAAATACTTTTGTGATATACTTCACATATACCAAAAATAACATGATCGAGGTATACATAGTTGTCATTAAGAGTAAATATTAATTTTTTACCTTTTGTTAGAGCCTAATCAAAAGACTCCTGTACTTCAAAAGCAAAACATTGTACTCAGTTTACATTTTTACCAAAATAAAGGTTATAGGTATTATTTTACTGTTTTCATTTTTATCCCTTTCAGCAAGTAGCAATCAGTGAATCTTTGCATCTTCAAGATCTATTTACTTTTAACTGTGAAATACTTTTTATATTGTTTTCACATTTGTTTTCTATTATGTTTTTTATTTCCTTTTCTATTTTTAGTGGCTTTTTATATTTTATATATTTTGTACACTAATCTTTTGGTTATTGCATGCATCTGCTTTTCAGAATATCTTTTTCAGAATTATAAATTTTAGTGGAGACAAATTTATTCACATTTTATTATGTGCTTTTTGTCATTGTCCTTTTCTGACATCATGAATGTAGCTTAATATGTTGTCTTTTAAAGGCTTTGCAATTCTACTTTTCATACTTTAGTCTTTATTCTAAATGGATTCATAAAAGACTTGTTTCTGGGCTAATTTCTTTCAGTGGTTTATTTCTTTATCCTTACAGTTTTAGTTGCTATTGCTTTTAGTAGGTGTGGAAAAATGAAAGAAAATATTTTGTGCTGAGATTGCTTAGGATTATGATTACTGTATAATTTTTTCTTACTTTTGCAAATATTGAGGCATAGAAATTTTTCAATTAAGCAAATTAGGTTAATATAAATAAAATTTATTATAGAAAAAAGAAACTGCTTAGTAGACCCACTAACAGGACAAATGTCCATTGATTCAGAAAAGGTACTAGCCCTTGTGTTCAAATATAAGAATTGCAATAAAAGCCTCATTAATGAGTGTCCCTTTTCCTGAACATGAAAATGAAGTATTTATAGGATTCAACCGTATGCCTATTTGCTGTGTTCTCGATGATTACCCTACACTGCCTCCTCATACAGACTTGTCTGTCTAGATGGAAACAGAAAGGACCTGCTGCCTTCCAGGTGGGGGACTTCACACTGTAGGTGACTGTAACTCCCTCAAACCTGAGCCTCTTCACTTGTTTTTCACCTCTAGTGACCTGTACCGTCCTTATTCTCTCTCAGCACCTCATCCTCATAACTGTGTGGTCTCATCATCACCCAGGATTGTTTTATTTCTGAAACATTATATTCAAATAGCACATTTTCTACTCTAGTCTTGCAGCCCTCCTGCTCCCTGGCCATTCTGCAAGCTGATCAGGCTAATTTCTGTGACCCAACATGTGAGCTAGTCTTTTGCCAGTGCCTAGTCAGTGATGGCGGACGTTTCAGAGCTGTCAATGGCACAAAGAGCCCACTGTGGCACATATGCCATCAGTTCGCCACCACTGGTCTAGATTGATCTAGAGATTTATGCCTTCCTAACCGTGTTGTCAGTTAGGTCCCCTTCTCTGTGTCTGGCTGATCGCTGCTCTTAGTTCTCACACTGAATCTGTTTTCTTTGAAACTTCTGATCTTCCTGGTCTTGATGTCTGTGCTCAGTGCTTCCACAGCAACTCTCCTGTCCTACCACAGCATTATCAGAATGAGGACCCATGAAGCTCTCTCTGTTCTCTATAAGGCACAATCTCTAAGGGAAGGAGCTCTCTGACTCATTATGGCATCTCAGTACCTAGCGTGTTTTGTGATCAAATCAAGCAGCCAAGACGTAGTCAAGGAACTGATGAAACCTGAGGAAGGCTATGTTTCAAACATCTATGGACTCTGAAAATACTGGTCAAAGGAAGATACCTGTAACTTTCAAACTGATAGAAGACTAGCAATTTGGAAGTCCATGGGGAGACTGGCATATGTGGTACACAAGAGAACAGTTTATGAGTTAATCTGCTGGAGAAAGAACTCCCTAGACCTTGCTTAGAGTGTGAGAAAAACCTTCAGTTGCTTTGGTGAACACACTAGATTTTTAGAAAATTGTCTTTACTTTCTGTTTGGTTGTGTAGTTAAGCATAATAAAACAGAGGAGCCATACTATATTTTTTAGTGGTTAAACCAAAGTGATTTTAGAAACAAATGTCCTAACTGTTAAAGTCTTTTGAAGATAATAGTGAAAAGAAATAGTAGGTTGTCTCACAAGTGTTATTCTTTTAAAACACACATACAAGTGAATTTTATCAAACCATAGCACATTTTTCTACTATATCCATAAAAATCAATTCCTATGTAAACTATTGAAAATCAACTAGAATGAGTTAAAATTTACAAAGAGTTGTTAAAGGGTTTCAATCAAAATTATTAAAAGTATATAGTACAATAACCAATTGATAACATCTTGAAAGATGTGCAATATATGAATCACATATTTTATAGCAAATTAGTAATAGTTATTATATTGCACATTGTCTTCAGAATATTTACTTAGATTACCAGATAGAGGCATGCAAAGTTGATCAAACAATATAAGCGCTCACTGTTCCTTTCAATGAAATAGTAGAATGAGTAGTACAATTATTTTAGCTATCTTGTATGTGTATGCATTTTGTTTTCTTCCTTCTTTTCTCCTTTTCCCCATCCCAGTTGTTCTTTACTTTTCAGTAGTTTCTTTCCAAATTTCTATTATACCTTTGGATATTATTTACTCTTTCAGTTTCCTACATTAGGGAGCCAATACAATGTTTACACACGCACGTCTGATTTATTTCACTTACATATTTTAAAAAGTGTAATCTATTTACTCTGACTAGAAAGTGAGTCCTACTCGCCTTTTCAGAGTTAATGTAGATTGGTATTTGAGCTAGTTTTATAACAGTTTTAAAGATAAGTGATAACATTAAAAATTTCTTAAGTATATTTCTTAGAAATTAAAAATGAATGGACAAACTGAATATGATTGTAATAAGTGATGTAGACTAGACTTAACTAAAGATACTTATTGGTCTTTTATGGTACTTTTTTTGGTTCAAATAACCATGCATTAATTCTTACTAATGCATATTACTCAAATTTTATTTGATTATATACAACAAAAACAAAATTAATGGTTTACATAAACAAAATTCATAAACCTATATTATTAAATGCTTGTAAGTTGCAATGACTAGAACAAAGGCAATTTATGGTAAAACATTGTTACATGGATACATTTACAAACCCTTTCAAGACTTTGAAGTATCAAGTTCACTTTTAATGCTCCTTATAGGAACAGCCCTTTATTTAAGCAGTTTACATACTGGTAGATATCAAGGACATCCTTTGTTCTATAGCTCTCCACCAAAAATACATACATACAATAAATTATAACTCTCCACAGCAATTTTCTGTCACTGTGCCATTTTCACAGATTAGCTGTGATTTCCTAGCTCCACATGTACTCCATGTTTTCTTTTACTTTACCAGTGTGATTTAGGGTTCAACAAAAATCAAGAGGCTCTCCAGAACCACCTTCTTACAGCCATATGTATTTATTGAAGTTAGTGGACAGTGAGTTACTAAGTAGTTTTGCTCCAAGTAGAGATTTACATGAAATCCTCTTTGCTAAACAGAATTACATCCACTTTTTGTCCAATTTAAGATTAATTGAACCTTTCTGCTGTAACTTCATTTATATGTGGCATGTACTCAGTTAACTCATAGAAAATTGCCTTTTTTATAGTTCAAAAATAGGCCATGGAAGGTAATTACACATTTCCACCCAGTGTACTATACATTACAGTTCTGTGAAGGTTGGACACTGGAAAAGAATTAAATTATTAGCAAATTAAGAGAAGTTTTGTTCATTGTCCCAAAAAGTTTGTCTTAACTGAAGAGCAAGAAAAATGTCAATGAAATTACCAGGCTCAGGAAAGGATTGAAAAGACCAGACTCATTGTTGGACTCAGCAACTTAGTGAAGTCTCACTGGCTTCATAATGAATAAAGCCAGTGAGAAATTGGTAGTTTGGTTTAGAATGATGTGCCATATTAGTATGTTCTGTGTTATATTCAGGGGCTTTTGTAAACTGTATTTCATGTGAGCTTTGTAGTAAGTGTTCCTCATATTTTAATCAAAAAGGCAGAGCTGCAAGTACTATTTCAGTATGTCTTTTTTATGCATAACCCTGCTTTGCCATCAAAGTATAACTGCCTTTCAGATGATTCATAACTTCTTGGCATGATTTCTTACTATTTTAGCATATGCAATTTTCTTTGTAGTCCACAGTTCATATTTTAATAATTGGTAATTTTATGTTTTTTATACCCTTAAAATGTAGGTAACTACTTCATTATTATTTTTCAGATTAGAAGGAATTGTATATGTAGCCATTTAAGTACCTTGCTATGTTATATTTGAACAAGTTGAAGCCATAACATAATTTTAATATTTAAGGAAGATGCAAGAAACTGTGCAAGAAAAATAAGAGAAGCTTAAAATTGGAGTGATAATTAGGCAACTCATAAGTAAGATAAGGAAAAAATTAGGAAGGTCAAGGAAGAAATAATAGTTTTCAAATTGACGGGAGAAGTAAAAAATGGAGGTTTTGAAGGACAAAAAATTTCCAAAACCATTCTGTAAATCAATATGTTACTCACATTTCAAATAAATTAAAAAATTATAAATGACAAAAGCATATAAGCAAATATAGTATCTTAAAATTTGAGTAATTGCATTCAGTTTTGTAGGAAGGAGCCAGAATATGTATGTTCAATATACTAATCCCAAAGATACAAAGAAAATATCTGTGAACTTCTCAACACAGTCCTGATGTTCTATAGTTACTTATAAAAGTGTCATTCTAAAAATTCTGAATATGATTCATATCACTTTCATTTGGAAATGATAATGATTTATTCACCAACTATTAAAATCTGAAAAATATCGTAAATGACCTTTGCTTATTTTTCCACCCAGTGGCAGTTTAGTATCATAAACCACTCTTTTATGAAGAAGGTCTTCTGTTGCTCCTATGTTTTATGTCAGAAGTTTATTTTAGGACACTATTCATGAAAAGACTAAAGAGATTGCTTGTTTATGTACAGTGCCATCCAGATATTTGATAGCTGACCTCTGACCTATAAGTTCCTTAGCTTTAAAAAAAAATTCAGTACATCACAGTGGTGGTCCAGGGTTATTTACTTTCTCTGCAACTTTGCTGGTCAAGAATGTCAATTGCACATGCTGTTCATTTTAACTTGCAAATCAGTAAACTGTCTGGCTAAATCTGAATCTTTTGGGAGTACATCAGAATATGTTCTCCTCTGTTCAATCAGATGTATCAGAGGAAGGAGAAGGTCAAGAGAAATAAGAAAAACAGAAAAACAAGCAAACAACTGAGCACATAGGAAAAGTCGTGTTTTACTTTGCTTCATTGTATGTGGTACAAGTTGCCTTGCTGTGTATTCAGGATAAGTAGAAGTTATTAAAAGAGTCATTAATTAAGGACTTGTAAGAGATATATTAGCATTTTTATATATTAAAAGTAATTTATTTCAGACAAAATTTTAGTTGTATGAAGCACTTTGATAATAAAAGCACAAATAATTGCAACTATTTAAAATCAGATTAAGACTAATTATATAAAGTCCCATTTATGTAGCACCAATGAAAACTAAGTATTTTAAAATTAAATTTGATTATTAAATTAAGGTTTGTCACACACACATGTAGGAGTATAGATATGTAAAAACTGCAAAGAGAGGGGACAAGCAAATAGATGACTTTATGAAATGCAAGCAGTATTGCAGTATGTAGACTGTCTTGGACAGATGTACTTGCTCAGGGTGAATAAACAGCTAGAAGAAGGATCAGTGTATCTAAAAATAGTAAATATGAAAATGAACCAGCATAAAGAGTTATGAGGGCTAGAAAATACGGAAGTATAGCTGATGGCCAGGAGTTCAGATTTAATTTCAAGTGCGACAAACATCTTAAAATAGGAAATTGTTATTATATAATTTACATTTTATGAAAATCCAGGCTTCTATATGCAGAATGGTAATCATTGTAAGAATAGATTAGAGAAGGCAAGTTAGAAAGACAGCGTTTGAGCTAAAATATAAAAATACAAGTAAAGGAAATGGGTTTTTTAGAGAGATATTTTGGATGCATAATCGAGTTGTGGGTTCTTGAATTTGAAAGGGTAGCCTTCAAGGAGAGAACAGTGACTTTTCTAAAAATGCATTGAAATAAAGAATACAGTCTTTGTCATCAAGGTGTCACGATGTGGAATATATAAACTCTGCACTATGACAGTGTAAAGAAGGGTGATTGTGGTCTGGAACATATATTTTATATGAGCTAAGGAAATAATTTTGGTATAATAGGTGGTTTTACAGTAATAAGCTTGCGTGTTTATAAAAGTGTGTATCTAAGGCATTTAAGGGAATGTGATAGATGTATGATTCCATTTGGGCAGCTATAACAGAATATCATGAATTACATAGCTTATAAACAACAGAAATTTATTTTTAATAGTTCCAGAGGTTGAGAAATCCAAAGTCAAGATATCACCTGATTCTGTGTTTGGTGAGCTCCCACTTCCTGGCTCATAACCTGTTGTGCTCTGGGTCCTCACAGGGTGGAAGGGGTGAGAGAGCTCTCCAGGGTCTATTACAAGGGCATTAACCTCTTTTACCCAGACTTTACCCTGGTAACTCAATGGCTTCCCAGATGACCCACCTCCTAAAGGCGTCAGATTGGGATTAGGTGTTGCATATGGATGGGAGGGGCTAACCTTTCAGACTGTAAAAGAGTGAGATTTGAGCTTTAAGGAATGAGAGGAAAGACCAGATTTTGAGTATGAGGCAAGATGAGTGTGTACACAGTAGCTAGTATACACTGTGAAGGAAGGGCAGCCCATTAAGGAGAACTTTCCCCATTCAGTACATTTCAAATGATTCTGCAGAATTAATGTAGGAATGGAGTGACAAAATGGGCAGGATCGTCCAAACTGCATGTTACACATTTTAAATTTTATTCTTTGCTTTCATACAATATGAATGTCCTTTTTCATGTCTCTCAAGTACTTCAAACTCATTCCAGACTCAGAATTTATGTGTTTGTGGTTAAACTTGACCATTAACACCCAACCATGGCCTTTTCTTCAGGTCTGATGCCTGGCCTGCTCACCTTCAATGAAGCAGTGGTGGCCAATCTCAGCAGGTTGTTTGTATCTTTGGAACTCTAAAGGTTCATCATGGCTGCTGTGAAGAAATCCTCACTCCTTTCTCTCCACACTTCCTAGTCACTCTGTAGTCCAGTATCTTTTTTTTAAAGTGGTTATGCCTAGTCTTATTATATTTATCTGCTTACTTTGTGATTGTCTGCTCTTCTAAAGTACAAGGTGTGAGGACATATTCAGCCTTATTTATAGCTGTATTCCCAGTACATGCATATAAATGATACGTAAATATTTGTTGAATAAACAACATGATCCTGTAGAACAAAGAACGAAAACTAGGTTATTGCAAAGTGCTCTTAATGATTTAGTTTTCCTCTGTTTTTACCCCTCAAATGCCTTTGATGAGTGGGATAGTGAAGTTCCATTTTGATTGTAGGCTAGAAACCATGCCTACCTGCCTTTGAGGTAGGAGGGAATATGCAAGCATGGTAAATATCAGCTCAGGGATCTCAGCCGTCACTGAAGATCTTGGTGCTTTCCATGAAACAGGCTGCAAGGAAATCTTTGTGGACTAACAGTTTCAGAAACTAGTAACTCTAGTCCTCTTTTATTCTTAGAAGCAGCAGTTGTTTGGCTCCCTGCTGACATAGATCTCTGCTTGTTGCTTTCTTGTTGTACACCTAAGGTACACCTAAGGTCTGCCTCATTCTCCCGGAGGAACTGAGCATTTTTCCAGTGGCCTTGGCCTCAGCCACTGCTGTCTCATGTTCAACCTATCATTGCATTCTTTGGTTTAATACTCATCCCTGAAACATTGCGTGTGGTTTCGAAGGGCAGAGTGATATGGTTTAAATTATGAAACTTTATGTAGTTAGACCTATATATGGCCACTTTGCCCCTGTGTTTACAGGGCTACATGTGAATGCATCAGGAGATGTGTACTGAGAGTTCTGTGGATTAACCAGTAGAGTATTTCTTTAATTAGAAGGCTGTTGAGGCTCTTTGTTCGGAATAGATGTAGGAGTAACTGTGTTCCTCCAAGAATTGAGCTGATCTTGAGGAGTTTTCACTTTTCACCACTGGGAGGAGAGTTCTGTCCCTTCTTTTGTGCTTCCCAAGGTAATACTAGATGCCAACAGGGATTCAGAGTATGCTGAAATACGCATTAGTTCAAGTCAGGAAGCTTCTGCTGTGATGAAGTCTTGTTCTCTGTAGGTTGCACAAAATAACTATCCTCCAGCAAGAAAATTGAAGTAAGAGTCAGACACAAGAATTCTGGATGCATTTCTATTTGTAACTAGCTGTCTGACTTTAGATTACCTATTTACCATTTTGTTCTTAGTTTTATAATGTGGAATATTAGATAGTTATACTAGGTAACTATATTAGTTACCTTTTTTCCTCACTGGCACCAAACACCTGACATATTCAATTGAGAGAAGAAAAATTTAATTTGTCTCCTGGTTTCAGGGGTTTGTGTCTGTAATTGGCTGGCTGCAAGGGAGAGTTATCAGGAAGGACATGGTAGAGTGAGTTGCTTACTTCAGGGCAGCCAGGACACAGAGCAGAAGGGAGGAACACAGAGGGGAAGGAGTCAGGGAGAGGTCACTCCTCTAGGACCCACACAGACACACGCAGAAGTGTGCTTTACTGATCCCCAAAGAAGCTCTCAAGCCAGTTGAGTTGGCAGTCCAGCTCAGCTGACACAGTGGTGGCCTCCTTATCTGAAGCAGTGTGCTTGTATTCTCTCCTGTCTTTGAAGAAGAGGATGAGATATTCCAGGACTGTGCTTCTGAACAGGATTCCTCACGTTCCTGGGAATGGTTGTTTACTAGAGGGTCTTCCAGATGCATGATATCTTCTCGTAGTGCTTTCTTCTTACTTAAAGATTTTATGGAAACATTATGTTTCAATAAAATATATACACATGATATAATAAAATGTTCGATTTGCATGGATATGAAATTTTATAGTTCTCATAGTTGGTAGCCTATAAAAATTTTTAATAGATTAAAAAGAGACTTTCAAAGGCATTAGTATAACTTTTTCCCTTGATTCATTAATATTCTGAAAGCCAGTGCCAAAGAGGAACTAGTCAGTGTCTATAAAGTTGGCGAAAGGCGTCTGTGCTTAATCCTTGTTATTATATGAGCAATGCCTTTTTCCTTTATTTGACTCATCATTGTTTGTGAAAAGTAAAGTAGATTTCTCTGGGCGAAAATTTTTAAAAATCACTGATGGGAAGTGTTCCCTTTTGAACAATTAGTTCTCTAGTTTGTTTTTCACCAGATTGCTTCTGCTGTAGCAGATGGTTTCCATTCAAAGCCTCTGCTCCTGTAGGAAGTCCATCAAGTATGGGAAAGAGCAGTGCTTTCTTGGAAAGAGCCCTTGCTAATGTGATGGGCAGGGGAAACCTAGCACCCAGCCTCGTAGGTACTTAACCTGACTCTCAAAACTTGAAGTTTAGATTGTGGACTTATATGAAAAAGGACCCAAATTTTAATTTAAAGCAAGTTTTTCAGTATGATGTCAGATAGCTCCACTGTAATTTTCACTACATTTTTCTCAAAAGCAAGTTTGGTCATGGTTGATGTTGGTCAAAATGCTTTGTCCATGTACCTGCATAGGTGAAATTCTGAAACCCAACTAGAGTCTGGAAGTTGCAGCCAGGAAACTTGTATAAAAAAATGAATGCATATATAAAAATCTTGTTAAATAAAATTTTCTAAAATGTTTATGGCTAGGAATATCTTTTCAGAGCTGCCACCATACAAGATACCATGCCCATACATATTGTGGATTTAATATTCCCTGTGTGTTCATGGGGTGAGTAAAGATGATTGAGGGTGGGAACCTTGCCCCTGCTCTGTTCTGAAGCTGCCATGCTCAGCACTATGGTGTACACAAGGCACAGTCAATGAGTGAATGAATATGTTATGCTTGTGATCAGTTTTCTAGGATAAACCAACCACCAACATTTTGTAAAACTAATTATTTTTTAATATGGCTGTGTTTAGATTTTAAATTACACCCCAGAGGTGAAAGGCCAGCACATTACTGACAGCCCATTTATCTCAAAGGCAGCACCATCCTCTAAATTATTGCCCCAGGGAAGCCCATTGCATTAGGGAGTAGTATCAACATTGTTCATAGGTACTAATCTGTATTGTGGCAATCACTCTTCTTGTCCTGCTTTGAAGACACAGTGAAGGATGCTGATATGAGCCATTGTTGAGTTCATTGAAGTCTGAAGGGTTTAAATAACAATTATTAGTGGAACACTTTATATCTGGCAAATTTCCAATGAAATTTAACCTTCTATTAACATTTTTAAAAAACTCTTAGTGGCATTTAAATCAGATTTGAAAGGAAATCTTATTTTCTGTAACCCTATTAAAAACAATTTCTAATTTTCTTCCAGTGTTAGCATTTCCACATACTTATATATGGTTTTAGTCTTATTTAACCAGAATTCTCTGTTTCTGAAGTATAACCATCACTGTAATATTACTAGTTCTGGATGTTAATCTTTCATGCATAAGGGAAACTTGGCGACTTTGTCTGATTTAATACCCAAGGACAATTACTAGTATGAATACAAATTAAAGGGCAAAATTGTCCCCAAGCTAAAGTTTAAGTGTATAGTTACTGTACAACAGAGCATTTGTCACAGGGAATAAAACAAGCCAAAACAACTAACCATCTGGCAAGAGATATAATTTTCTCTGAGCTATTTTAATCATTATTCTCTTAGATAAAGATAATTGGCTATATAAAGTTTCAGGAATTTCCAAGATTGCCCAAATATATATGTTGAAATCACACATCATTTTGCCTTTAATGCTGAGGCTATGAGGATAGTAACAGAGCTGTAATTGTACCAACTTATACACTGTATATGTTGTTGTGGGGTGGCAATAAACAAGTACTGAGTCTGCGTTTTGCCAAGAAAAAGGAAACAGCTTTCCGAGATGAGCTATGAGTGTATAATATAATCAGATACATAGTTTGGGTCATTTTAAAAAAATAACCTTTGGCTATTTATTTCTGATTAATTAGTGTCAATTAAGAAAACTACATTTCTACATTGATAGTTTGTGTTGGTTTTGCATCTCAGAATCCCTTGAAGTATGCATAGCCAAGGGAAAATATGATTTTTTAAAGAACTAGATATTTTCAGACAACATATTTTAAAACCACAATCTATAGCAGGGGGATTTGCCTTCTTCAGCATTATTCCAGATGGAATGAGGCAGGTCAGTGAAGAGAGGCTACAGACAGAGAGAGTTTTAAGTAGATTTCAGGAAAACCTTGTTAATCAGTGCCACAGCGACTGAGTTGTCATGGGGACATGGAGTGAATGTTGTAACCTGGCCATTTTTAAACAGAGGTTAAAACCTGTCAGGCATATATTATAAAGGGAGAGGAAAAACCTGCACTAAATCAACAATAAATGGCTATTCAAAATATGAGCATCAGTACATTTAATTTATTCTCTGTTCTTGGTCTCATTTGTGAAGAGAGATGCCTGCTGTGGTAATAGATTGTGTTAAGTGTTACATTGACGGTTGAGTGCTGGTGTGAAGTTTAACCCATTCTCTTTTTTCTTACTTTAATTGCATTTAAAAACTTGATTAATGTGATTATGTTCACAGAGCTGTTCCTATTCCTTTTTTATAAAGGAAATACAAAAGGGCCTTCCACCAAGCAAGCATTCATCCCACTGGTATTATAGCACACCAACTGTATGTCAGCATCAGAACCAAGAAGCAAAGTGTCAGAACTCATCTTTGCTCTGCCCTTGTTTCATTCTTTTAATCCTTTGATCTGTATAGCCTGAATCCCATACAGCAAGTCGGTCTCAAACGGCTGTTTAATGAACACTGTACTTTACCAGTTGTTTATGGCTGATTTGAGGCTAGTTACAGTGTCCTCTTGACTGTACCTAGGTTTAGCCATAATGCTAACATAATGCTTGGCAAAGATCACATTTTTTTTTTTTTAGGAAGGAGATTGGCAACATACCTATGTTAGTGTACTTCCAGTTAAACTTCCTATATGAAATTCATAATGAAGAATAATCACAGAAATCAGAATAAATGCAAAATGAGGAATAAGGGGGACTCTTAAATACAAGTCCATCTTTGCTACTTTGCAGCATAAATCTTACTTTTTAACCAGAGTATAGTAATAATAATATACATACACTTTTCCATCTTAAATATTACGATTTTACTAGGCTATGTGTTGAGACATTTCAGTCCATCAGAAAAGACATGCAACAACATTATCGCCTGTCTGTATATTTCACATCTTGCAGCCTCATATGTAACCCGGGCCTTTCCATACTATACTAATACAGATTTGGGTAATGAAATGTCCTCAAAGTTAAATTCTTCCTAAAAATTTTATGAATTTTAAATCATTGCTTCTTGAGTGTGACTAACTTGGGCATATCAACAATGAAGAAATTCGCCTGGCCATCATATATGCTGCCATATGAGCTATTTCGTGTTGAAAGACTCTTCTTTATTGGCTTTGTCCTCTACTTAAATAAAAACTGACCTAAAACTAAAATTGCACAGGGATTCTACCAGATGAAATGCATTCCATGTCCTAGAAATGTTCATAAAATGGAGGTTAACCATAACTTTGACCCCTAAACATGGCAAAGCTGTCAAGCAAACCAAAACTCTGAACAATTCTACTTTCCAGAGTCACTTTCATCAGTTGAGTTTTTAAGTCAGTTGTCATGTGTATGAAATATCTAGCTTCAATTTTAGGTTAACAGTAGCCGTTTAATAGAATGTGCACACTCTGTTCTGAAGACATTTACTGTGTGTTGAGAAAAAGCCTAATAAACTCTTTACCAAGAAGAGTTTTCTAATCAAAGTGTTGTTCTGAGGAAAGCAATAAAGTCTGTTGCAGTGAGAGTCACCTTCTAATGTGCAGCCAGGAAACATTCCATGAGAGATGTGGGGTAGTCGTGCCTCCAGGTCAGTGGCACAAGAACTGAAGGCGAAAGGAGATGAGGCAGTCACTACAGGACTCAGCAGCCACCATGTACACTGGGCGAACAGCGCAGTGGTTTTCAGCCCTCTGCCTTCTGATCCACTGGATTGATAAGGAAGTGTTGCCTACAACCTGTTGTAAGAATTTTGAAATCTTATTAATTCTTTGAGGAGCATTTCATGCAGCTATCAATCAAGGTCTTTTCTAGGTAACTTAGACCTCTAGAACCAGATAAGTGGTTCCTCCTCCTTTCTTTGCTTTGTGCTGCACTGGGATCCCATCACCAGTCCATCATCAGAAGAGAAATTCCTAAAATGTACCAAGCAATGGCACAAGTCCTTACATGTGCAGCAAATTCTATGTTTATGAGTGATTTCTCTCTCTCTCTCTCAGGAGGGAGTAGTTTCACTTCTGAATGAAAAAGTGACTGTAAGTTTGTCCATTTGTGACCAGTACTGGTGCAATTAGGCCCATGTACAATTGAAGCTGCTGTTCTCAAAAATGAAATATTGAACTGAGGCCTTCACTGCACATTGTAAGAACTACAAAAAGAAGAGGAAGATCTGTATTTTAAATATTGTTGATGCTATTGGCCCAGGCATGTTCCTTTTATTGGGTCTGTTTTGCAAGCCTAAATTTGAGCCTGAAGAGTTTCTCCATATAAATGTCTTAAGTATTGCAGGGGCACATCCATCACCTTTTTTGCTTTTGCATTACAAAGATAACCTTAAGATATGAGCCTTATTCTGCTCATGTGATACATAGACAGAAAGGGTGAGCCTCCTTAGTGATGAAATCAGCCAGTGCCCAAGAGGAAAGTAATAGGCAGAAAGGATAGAGTTGATGAAAAAATTGATTCTTTTCCATTAAACTGTACGTGATGTGGTTTTTATGAGGCAGGCATCGGCTAAAAGAGAAATATTTTTTCAACTAAAAAGATTGGTGGGGAGGAGAGGAAAAGTACGTAAGGGATCAGGGGATAAATATATGCCTGTTTCCATTACCATCTCAAATAAGGAGAAAGTTGAAAAGCAGTCCATTGGACTACTTCAAATGTTTACTTGAACCTGGTGTGATTAAAACTTTTTAAAGTTAATGACTCCTTTTAAAAAAAATACATTCAGACGTCATACATCATTGCTTTCTCAATTTTAAAACTTGTTTGCTTTTTATTTTCAGGTTTACCAAAAATGCAGGTGATTAGAAACTACACTGGAACACCACCCCCGGGTCTTCATGAAGGACCTCCCTTACATATCCAGGCGGGGGATACCATTGAACTTCTCAGAGGAGATGCACACAGTGTTTTTTGGCAGGTACTGTCCAAATTATAATTTTTCTTTTTAATGAGAGTTTTTTTTTTTACAGCATAAGAATGATCTTTAGAAACTGATTCAGTGTTTTCAGCTTCAGAACCTTACATGATGGGAAGGGGATTATTTTTTATTATTAACCTTACCCATATATTGGCATGCCAAAATGGCAATGATTGTTAGAATGCTAAAGAAAAATAGTGTCAATACTGTGAGTCATAATTATCATTTTTATTTAAATTCTGTATTTTACAAGAACATTTTTTTCTGAATCTAGTACCTGTGGGTATGATCTAATTTGCATGGCTTTTGTTTATTAACTATTCACTTCAAGGAAAATACCTAATTAGGTTGCCAGTGGTGCTTTTGGGCCATATTTGACTTTTTGCCTAACCACAGTACCTGAAGTTCTCAGAGGCGCTCTAAATATTATTCATGAAATTTAAGAAATGTAAAAAAGTAAATAATTATGTTAATGTTTGCTGATGATTAAGTCTCTCTTGACCAGTAACCCTATATTTGGTTTAAGCATTTTTAAAATAGAGATAAATGTGGAACTGTGTTCACATTTGATGAACTGAGTTACAAAATCCTACTGTTCATTAAATAATTCTCTATTATCTTTGTGTGTCAAAAATATTTTCCAACAAAACTAAAGGGTTTGTTAAGAAGCTATTGTAGATTGAGGGAAAAGTAGGTGAAGAAAGAATGATTGGCACATGAATGTAATGTAGCGAGAGGTAACGGGAGAGAAAGCACAGGCCTGCAGGATACTATGCCATACGTATTTTATATGCTTACTATGACATACGTATTTTAGATGCTCCTGTCTGCCATCTTGTTACATAAGACTGCTCCTAAATGGAGCATTTATCTCCAACCACCATTGCAACAGCTTGAGCCAATGACATGTCCAGTGCTCCAACATTTTTCATTTGTGTACTTTTCCTCTCATACCTCAGTTTTTCCAAAATGGAAGAGAAAGAGTATTATTGAATACAAAGCCTTAAATCTCAGCCTAACCACAAAGCATGTTTGCATTTATATTTACAATGTTTCTCTTACTCAAGACTTGAAATTTTTCTTGGATTTCCATCCCAAATTTTTCAACTTTGTGTTCTCTGCCCTGGCATCTTTCTATATAGCATATAAATATACTCAAATTCCTCTCATTTTAAAATACATATAACTCAACCTTCTTTTGGTTCTGTGAGGATCCCTCATCTTCTCTCTCTTTCTCTACCATACCAAAGCTAAGCTTGTTAAGGAGATAGTTTGTGCTCATGTTTCTCTCTGTGTTCTGTAAAAGGCCTGCTTTCCTGTAGAAGCAACCATTCTTGGATCAGTGGTGCCACTTTTTAGAAACAACTTCGAGGTGTACAGAAATCTGCTTATATGTAAAGTATACAGTATGATACATTTTGACTAATGTACACAAGTGAAACCATTACTACAATCAAGATAATGAACATATGCATCAGTCCCATTTTCTTCCTGTCCTGCTTTAGCCCTGCCCTTGGCCCTTCTCTGTTGCCCACACTTTAAACCTTGAGACAGTATCTCTGCTTTCAGACTGCGGAGGAATTTTAGAATTTTGTAGAGCGTGTCCTATAGTATTTACTTGCTTTTTCTATGGCATTTAGTCAAAATGATTATCCCAAGGTTTAGCTGTTTCTCTTTGTAGCAGTAGTTATTTTTATTGATGATTATTATTCCATATATGGATGTAGCCCAGTTTTTTTACCCACTAGCAGGTTGATGAATTCCATGTTGTTATCAGGTTTTGACTATGTAAATAAAGCTTTTATGAACATTCAGTAGAAATCTTTGTACAAACACATACTTGCATTTTTCTGAAGTGAATACCGTGAGGGGAATGAGTGGGTCATATATAGATATACAATTAAATTTTGAGAAATTATCAAACTGTTTTTCAAATGCACTGCACCATGTTACCTTTCTCCCAGGCAACTAGAATTCTAGGCGCTCCGTAAGTTTGCCACCACTCTATATCAAAAGTCCTTTTTTTTTTTTCCCATTTTTAAAAGAAAAACAGTTATATCTCTTTGGGTGTGCATTACCTAATAGTTAATAATGGTGAGCATCTTTTCACATGGTTATTACCATCTATAGGCCATCAATGGTAAAGTACTTATTCCAGTATTTAATAAAGTTCTTAACAAGTTATATTTTCTTATAATTGAGCTTTGAAAGTATCTTATATATTTTGAGTACATGTCCTTTATAAAATATACTATTTCAATATATTTTCTTTTAATCTATAGCTTGTATTTTTATTCTTATAATAATATGCATAGAAAAGTTTTTACTTTTGATATGGTCTGATTTGTTAATGGATCATGCTGTAGTCCTTATGAGGCACATTCTTGGCTTATTCCTGATATTAGGGGAAAATATTAAGTCTATTACCATTAGCGATGATGTTACCAGTAACTTGGTGAATGACCTTTATTAACGTCAGGACTTTTGTAGTTATAGTTTGCCGAGAGTTTTTATCAGTAAATAATGTTGGATTTTGTCAAATGCTCTTTCTGCGTTAGTTGAAATGATTTTTCTTTAGTTTATTAAATGGTGAATTTGATTGATTTTCATATATTAAATCAATCTCACCTTCCTGGGATAGGTCCCAATTGGTAAAAATACATTATTAAATGCATGTTGCTTTATTTTCTTGAAATGTTTTTGTCTGGTTTGGTTAATGATGTCTTATTTAAAGAATGAATTGTAAACTATTGCTTTCTCTTCAGGTTTATGAATAAGAGTTTAAAGAATTACATTATTTTATTCCCAGCATGTTTTATAGTATTTATTAGAGAAGCTGTCTGGGTTAGAGTTTCCTTGTTGGAAACATTTCTTTAAACTACAGATTCAATTCATTTAGTAAATATAGAGCTATCTAGATTATCTGTTTCTTCTGCATGAGTTTCAGTAGTTTGTATTTCTCATGGAATCCTTCTATTTTGATTATATTTTCAAATTTAATTGTGTAAAGTTGTTCTTCCTGTATTGTCCGTTTAGTCTATAGTAGTTTGCTCTCTCTCATTCCTGATATTGGTAACATGTTTGCTTGTCCCTCTCTCTACGCATGTCTACATTGCTGTGAAATTCATTGATTTTTCCAGGGAATCAGCTTAGCTTGTTGACTGGTTCTATTCTTTTTTTCCTGTATCATTGATTTCTGCCCGAATCATTATTGCTTCTTTTCTTCTCTTTAGCTCAAGTTCAATTTATTCTTCTTTTTCTGTTTTCTTAAAGATTTTGCTCATTAGTTTGAGTGTTATCCTATTTTTTCTAATATAGGCAATTAGTATTACAAATTTGTAAATATATTACTTTTGCTGCCCACCAAAATTTTGCTGTGTGGTACTTTTATTTTCAGTCAGTTCAGAATGCTTGGCAATTGTCCTTTTAACTTCTTTTATAGGATATTTAGAAATATGGTGTATAAACATTTTGAGACTTCCTAGATATATCTCTATTCTTATTAACTTTTTAAAATTAAATGTATTTTACCTAGTACATAAAACATACAAATTATATATATTTATAAATGGAGTAACATGTGATGTTTCCATGAGTGTTATATTTTGTGTAATGTTTAAATCAGGGTAAACATACCTATTTTCCCATATGTTCTTAACTTCCAATTTAAATCCATATCGTAAGAATGTGTTTGCATGACCTGAATCATTTTAACTTTATTTAGAATTGTTTTATGCCCCAGAAAATGCTCCCTGATGATAAATGTTCTGTGTATTTGAAAACAGAGTGTATTCAACTCATCTCACTTTTATGGAATGTTCTATAAATGTCACTTAGGTAAAAGTAATTGATAGTGTTGTGCAAGTGTTCAGGATCCTGATTGATTAATGGCGTCACCACTCAATCCTTCCATTGTCTTATGGTCAAGTGTGAAATTCTTGTGTACTGTAATCCTTCTTCTTCCTCACCCTTCTCCATGTGTTGATTCATCTACTCCTCCTCATTGTATCTTCTAAATTGCTCTCAATGTATTTATTCTTTATCTCCGGAAATTTCTACGTTAGTCAACTCTAACACGTTATCTTGGATTACCTTCTACCTAGTCTCTTCGGTAACCTTCTAAATGATGTCACCTCTAGAATTTATCTACTATAGCCATTTTCAATACCACTTCAAACTTCAGGTAATTGTGTAATTTCTTGTTGATATCTTTCAGTGTCATCTTTCTCACCATACTGAATGCACTTCTCCTGTGCCTAAGGGAGGTATTTAGGAACTTCAGAATCCTGTCTTTTCCTCTTGTCTTGACTTTAGCTCTCATCATTCTTCCACTACATGTTCATCGTTACTCCTGTGCACCTGTACCAACTACTCCAATGGCGTTTTATTTAGAGCCACTTCTGTGAAATTTTCTCTCTACCCTCTACCCTCCACCCCTGTAGCAGGAAACATTGGGAAAAATCATTTTTTATAATAATGACAACAAAAACAGCAACTAATATTCATTACACATTTTCTGTACAAGGTTGAGTTCATGTGATACTAACGAAATTTTTATAAATAATTACTATTTTCATTTTATCTGTGAGTAAACTCAGACACTGTGAGATTTTAGTAGCCTGCTTAAAGTCACACAACTTCGCAGAGCAGAGAATTAGACCTAGAAATTCTTGACCCTAAATCTAAGCTTTTAACTACCTTATTCTACTGCTCCTTCTGTAGTCATGCTGTTTATGATTAATCTCATACTGGTCTTCTACAGTTTATGCTTTTTTAAGGATGAGGAGTAGGGCTTTCGTGCTATATAAGATGGTATGTTTGGTTTTGCTAATTAGGCATCCCAGTTTCATAGGTTTATTTCAACTCCATAAAATTTGTGTTTCTATTTTGTATTTATTAAATGATTTATTATTTCTTAGAGTGCCATAGGTTGGTAAGATATTCTTATGCATCACTTGACATTGGCAGGGGTGCTGGAACAGCAGTAAGTTTCATAATGTCCTCATTTGCAGAATTGGCAGCTGGACTGTCCTTGCCTGGGACTTAAGCTGACACTGTGCTACACTGACTGCTTCAGTGATTCTTGCATTTTCTGCATAGCCTGGTGGTCTCAGGGGAGTTAGACCCCCTAATGATCACTTCCCCCTTGGAGTATAAAAGTAGAGTGCTGCCTGACCTTCTTAAGCTTTATGTCCAGAGCTGGGGAAGAGCTTCTTCTGAAGCTTCCTAGTAATTAAATCAGGATATGGGCAGCTTAAGCAGGAGAGGTGACTATGCTAATTGAATATGAGGAGGTGTGGTTCACTGGAGACCACCAAAATAACATTTTACAACAGACAGAAAACATTGTTGAAGCTGTCTGAGAAGTGCTAATAATAATCTGATTTTATAAGCAGTCCTCAAGGGCAGTAAAAGCTTGTCCATTTCTCACTGTAGAGGAAGGGACAAGAGGCAACTGAGCACAAGGTGTTGAAGATCTTAAAACAAGTAAGTAGTTCCCATCCAGGATATATCTGAGATGACTCAGGATTGTGGAAGTAACCCAGAAGTACTCCTAGAAACTTTGCAGTAAGTGTATCCAGAGACATTTAGCTTTATATTGAGAGAATATCTGGCCTCACATTTAACCAATTTTCCTTTGCAGTTTTATTTCCTGATACCTTAAGTTTGTAAAATCTAATTTTATTGACTATATTTTGCTATTATACATTTAGATGGCACTTTTAATGTTTTTTCATAATGTTATCAGATTCATTGTTTCATTTATTTCCTCTAATACGGATTGCTGCAAGTAGGACTATAATTCAGGTTCTGTGACAATGAGTTCAGTACTTTTTTCACTAAACTGTACTGCCTCCTATTATTTCTACAGAAAAAGAAAGAGATTAGTAATTGTCATTTCTTCTTCAATTGCGTGAAAGCATGACGATTCTGCTGTAATGGCTTTGAAAGTGCTCCAGGGAATTGTAGGAGAAATGAGAAACCATGAATGTCAAAATGTGTGTGTATGGTTTTTGATTTGGGGGCATGCTGTCTAATGGGTAGGAACAAAAAAGGTTAATGTTTAGAGCAGAGAAAAAACAATTAGCACATTTATTTCAGATCAGCAAGTATTTATTGAGTGCCGATTCTATATCCACTACTCAGCCACTATTCATACTTCAATTATCAACTTCAGTCTGGTTTGACGTTAGGTCTCCTCTCTTTGAAAGAACTCTTCATCTTTCTGGCAGCTAGTAATAGGTTTGAATTTTCAGACACATGTTAAAGATTTGTGTAACATTTTCAACATGGATGTAACATGAGTCAGAATTGTCCTTAATGCACCTTTAAGCCAATAAGAAGATTTTTGTCCCATAAATTCTTCTGTATGGAAAGGAACAGAGACAGAGTGAAAAAACCTAGATTCAAGTCATACATCTGTAGTCAAAAAAAAAAAAAAAAAGATGCCTTTGTTCAAGTCAGTTGATCATAGTGTCACTTAGCTTCAAATGACATTTAAGGATAGCTAAATCAGAATCATGCTCATCACCGTCACTAAATCACCTGGAGTGGCCTTACATTAATATAGTCATATAGCCCCATTTCCAGGCCTTAGAAGACATTTGGGCTCAGTTGAGACCAGAGCAGATCTTGAATAGTTTGTATTAAAACTCAGACAAATACAGTATGTGTCATTAAGTAGTTAATTTGATTGGTAAGATTCCATTGTATTTAAGGCGATATCCACAGCTCACTATTTGGTCATCAATTGCAAACCAATTTGATAACCATAACCACAAAATAAGGTTTTACAATGAAGTTTATATGTTGACGTGATGATTTCCAATAAAAGGAATGCTTTCAAACACTTAAGAGTATAATAGACATTTACTTATTATAAATGTTATATTGAATGTGATATAGTTGTCTTCTCTAATTTAAAAAGCATTTCCTATCTTATACACTTGCAGAGCTTTCATGCTTAAAAATGCTTTCTTTTTTCAGGGACTGGACATAAAATACATATAGGAAGTCAGGCTGAGTCTGTTCTTACATCATAGTATGATCTATAGTGTCCTGTTTTAAACAACTGTGAACAAAAATGTTTCCTTCTTAGTGTGGCTAGCAATGTGATGAATATGTTGGATGATCCTTTGGAGTTATGTGTGTCTTTAGATGTTTGCAATGGTTTCATGGGCATTAATTGCTGATTTTAGTGTTTAAAAAAAGAAAAACACATACTTTTTAGCTTAAAATCTTAAAATATATGCCCGTCCCACTGGGAGTTTTAAAATTGCTTCTGAGAACACAGATGCTAAGCACCTCTTTTTGATCCCCATCCCCTCTTACTTGAGATAGCACATAATTAGCACCAGAAGAAAAAGTTGAAGTGTTTTTCTTTCCTGTGCTAGAATTTAGGAAATTATAGCTGTTTGTTAAGTGTTACTGACTCTACTGTCTACCAGACAGGTGACCTTAAACAAATGGCTTATTCTATGGGCGTCCTTTTTATTATTTGTAAAGTGAAAGTAACGATCATCACTACATACAAAATAAAACAAATAATATACAAAAGAATTCTAGCACAGTGTTCATTATAAAGAACCTCTTATTCATCTATCCACCCATTAAACACTTCCCAAGTTATCTACTGTGTGTTTGTCTGTGATTTATATTTGAAGGATCAGAAACAAGAAAACTCAGCGTAACCTTACAGTCTCAGTAAGGAAGGATCTAAGGTCTGGATGGAGGTGGCACTTAAGTACATTTTCAATCTTTTAAATAAAGATGTTTATAAATCCTTTTATTAAAAATATGGAAAGATTTTGACCTATAGGTAAAAATCTGAAATACTTACTGAAATGTTTCAATGGCTTTGTATTTGAATTTCAAAACTGTTTCATTATTTTGAATTTTTAAAGATGTTATGCTTCCTAAATTGCTTTCTCTTCAAATTTTTTTAAGTGAGTCACTTCACTCATTAATGAAGAAAGTCAGATTCCTTATTGTAGACTCATGTTTTCTACATATTCTGTGTCCAGAGAATACAAATTATCCTCCACTATCTATCAGGAACTTTCTTTGAATAGCTATTAGTCTAGTCTGTATTATTATTATAACAACAGTAATTTCTAATGCTATTGAAATGAGTGGGCTATCTGCATTTTCATTGTAACTTCTTTCAAACAATGAATTGTCAATTGAGCTGTAAAAATGTACTTTGTTCAATCTTTGCATTGAAGGGATTCATTTTGACAGCTTTTTTTCTTCTTTGTCTTTTTTTTCTTTCTCTTTCCTTGAAAGCATTTAAAATTGTCTCCAAGTGAAATGAATACAAAATAGGAAATTGGTCATTTAGGGCACATTTCCTAGTGCAGGTGTAAGGCATAGATTTTTCCAAATGGAACAACATATGGAACAATTCTGATCGTACCATCTAATTGATGATGAGAAACCTGTTGCTTTTGAGTCTTGGTTACAACATATAATAAAACTTTAGTGACTATAAAAAAATCTTCATGCTTCATGAAAGAGATTGTTCATGTTAGAAATTTTATTTTCTCAGAAAAGATACAAAGTACACTTATCACAAGGGGAAAGAGGGTGCGTGAGAGAATCAGGCAAATGTAAAATGAAGCTGTTTGTCCTATGGTATCCATTACAATAGAGTGTTTTATGTGTGTTTTCTTCTTAGAATAAAACTTGTGAAACAATGAAGATCCTGTGTCCTATATCATAGGGTTTTATTTGCACCACTGTAATTTATGAATATCAAAATGTTCCACTGGGAGAATTTAATAAGCTAATTGGAACCAAAAGGCAATTATAAGCAGTAGAGCTGCAATCAATGCCAAAAATATATGTATTTTATTCACAATGAAAGTTAAATAACCTAGAATACTGCATAGTTACAAATTATGGATCTATATGATCTTTTGTCTAAGGAGTGGAAATGGTTTTACACACATTTTGATTAATTCAGAGATCTCCATAAGGAGGGTAAATGGAAAGTCATGTTACTCTTGTTTAGAACAGTGAAGTTAAAAAATTTAGTTGTAAAATTAAAATTAGTTTAGTCGAGAATTCTTTTCTCAAGATATACTTAGTTCTATATGTTAGACAATTCTATCTTTGTTTTAGTAGTGTTGTTTTATTTTTTATCACTTCTAAAGAATTCATATTTAAAGGAATTTTAATTCTTTTTTGATAGAAAAACCAGGAAGCAAAAAACAAACCTCTGTGGATAAGGTTTTACTCTACACTTTTTTTGTGTGCAAGTTTTTATGTCAAAGGAAGAGCTAAACAAAAAAGAATACAAACCCAGAAAGTCTTGGACCTTAGAGAAAACTTAGGAAACTCTCAGGACTTGGGAGACATTCCTAGTCACACTGAGTCCAGAGCAGGGATCTTGGGGAAAGTGGGCATTTCTTTACTTGGCCCTTTGACAGCACGTTGTTGAACTTGCTGCCACCATCACCGCAACCACCGTGGCACAGTGCCAGTGAATATGATGCAGTCCATTGACTCTTGTCTCAGAGTTTGTCCTGTTAAGAATCTTTTTTTTCTTTTACACATATACGTTTTTCTCATTTTAAGCTAAAGAAAAGAAAATCTCACTGACTGGGAGGTCTTTGATCTTCTTCCTAGGAGAGTGTTTTTCAAACCTTGAGGTGTTGATGTATACTATACTTTATGTTCCTGTATTTTGTCTTCTTCCCCTTATCCTCTTAGCTAAAACCTTTTTCACCATCAACATTCAATATGGGGGTCACCTTCTCTAGGGTCTTCTCTGAACAAAAAGCTTGTTATCATGGTGTTAGCACACTGAATCCTAAGGGTGCCCTCATCCCTCCTCCTGCCTGCACAGAGCACCCCAGATGCGGAAAAACCACAAATCTCATCCCTTTGTCTCATGGCATAGACAAAATTGGCATTCAGTCTAGAACGCATAGCTCTTCAGAGGCGCTATTTCCATAATGTGCTATTTATAAGTTTTCTACTTCATCATTTATTAACTCAAATCACACTCTCTGGTGTTTGAAAGACCATTAAATTTTTCATTCCTTTTACTTGATTTAACTTTGTTTACTCAGAATAGTCTAAAGCTATTTAATATCATATCCTCACATTCCTTATCTATGAAATGGGAATTTTAATTTGTAAATGATTCATAGAAGTGTTGTGAGAATCATAGAGCATATACCTAGAAGACAATCTTCTTAAAATGCTGCAAATATATTATTTTTGAATAATGATTATCAATTTTAAAATTTTTCCAGAAATGAGAAAATGATTAGCTGATCATTTTGCTTTTTAAATTTCATCTCCCTATTTTTAGATTTTTTTGTTTGCTTGTTTGTTTTTGAACAGGGTCCTGCTGCATGATTTAGGCCAGCCTCCAAATCATAGTGATCCTCCTGCCTCAGCCTCCTGGCTGGGATTACAGGCATGAGCCACCACGCCTGTCTTCTTCTTCATACTTTTAATGTGAAGGCCCAACTGAACTGTGTGGGCTCGTAGAAGACCACTGTGCCATCCAATTCCTGTACCTGATTCTTGAAATTTCTTTAATCAGAAATTAAACTTTACATTTCATGAGCCTTTTCTTCAAAACAGTTTTGGGTGAGGAAAACCCATGGTGTATCGGGGAGAGAGGAAAAGGGGGAAGGTAAAGTGAGGGGGTTATGGAAGCCAACTCCGCCTGGGGAAGGGGAGGGAGAGGGTCTGAACAGTAACACAGAACCTGACCTGGAGATGCTCTGAGGGTTGGAGGAGGGGGCTGCAGCACAGCGGTGAGAATCTTTCCTCTCCCTGTAACTTCTGAAGTCAGTCACTTGAAGGATGTCTTTTCTTTACTCTAGATTAAGAAGAGGTTTTCTAATCCTGTCTAGACCACAAGAGAACATTAGTTCCAATTAAATTTTGTAAAACTATGTATTTTTCTCTCGATCTAAAAGTCAAGTGTCATATTGCTTCATAGTCAGAGATAAATAAAGACATTAAGGAAAATGTTTTAAAAAAAACTCCTTTGTTCCGGTTGATTATTATCTTCTTTTAAAGTCCTGTAATGTCTCCAATGCTTTGGTTTTATTCTTTACTGTTTTGTTCAATTTTATTATAACTGGCAATTCTTCTTAAAATAGCAAGAGGCAGTATGGTAACCATTGTTGATCACCTTGTATTTTGTTTTTACATTATCTATTATGTCCATCCTTTTGATTTGACTGACTCTGTTATGGTATGTCACATTTGGTTTTACTCTCTTCAAAAACTGCTTTGTTAAGAAAACTGGTTCCTACCCCCTCCCCCTAACCCAACAGCAACAAAAAACAAAACAACACAAATCTCATTGCTTTGGCATTAGAAAACTCAGAATCAATATTCTCGGACCATTAGAGGCTTTCCTCCATTCAAATTCCTACAATTATGATATTTTTTTCACGGAGTCCTCAAATGTGGTTCTTACCATGTCAGTGTCACTTTCGGAGTACTGGAGTGTGGTTTCAAGGTGCTCTTCAGTTCAGCATGGCTTTCCTCCCCTAACTGCTGCTCGGCGTTTGCTGATGGATCAGCCTGTCCCTTGTGTAAAATCTGGAGAAGTCAAGGTAGAATTGAAATTGCAAGTGTGAGGATAAAAAGCTCTGTGAAAGGTGTAGAGGGTTGGCTAGTGTTAGTATATCCTGTAATTGTGAGACCTTTATTTTGACAGGTGTTTGCTGCAAGATATTGAGTATTATAAGCGTCAGGGTCCCGGTTACAGTAAACAAGGAAATGACAAAAAGATAGTATACAATCGTAAGAGGAGGGAGGACTTGGGAGTGATGTTTATAAAAGATAATAGATATTAGTGAAGGACTGTAAGAAACATTTTCCCTGGACAATTGCCTGGCTTTGGCTGAACAAATCTTAAACTGAGTTTGCAAGATTGTTTCCAAGTGTACAGACCATTTTATGGAAATTGGCAAACCTCCTGACAAAGTGGGTGAGGTACTAATTGTTAACACGCAAGATAGACTTTAAATTTTTTTTTTTAATTTTAAAAGGCAAAACAGAAAAAAAAAGGATAGAAATATGATACAGAATTTTTTTTAAAAAAAAACTAGGAAATGATCACTAGTTAATATATTGCATATTGTTATCTTAGTTGTAGTTGTTCAGGTTACAAGATTGCACCCAACTAATAAGACAAGTACAAATAAAACAAATACGTAGTAACATTCAGTTGTAACAAGGAACATTAATACTTCATTGTCACAAAGAGATAGGTCAACTAGACAAAAAGTCAGGGGAAAGGAGGCAAGGAAGAAGGGAGAAGTTAGGCTTTTTGAGTTAATACTCGTTACTAATCTTTTTTTCCAGTATTTGGTACAGGGAAAAATATAAACGTAGATGAGAATGTTGCCATGAGGAGTTCTCTTCTTTCCTGAAGTATAAAAGAGTAAGAAGTAACATTATAAGAGGAAGCTTCTGAGAAATTCTGTTGTGGTCTTTTTTACTTCAGTTATTTTATTTCTATCTAAGCTACCTTCTGCCAAACAGTAGTAAAAGTTTGTGTCAGTGATTGAATACTGCAGCAGGCCCTCACCTTGGAGTTGCAGCCACCATGGCCATTGGTTTACCGTCACGGTCATTTTGGTAGAGGCTGCACGTGTCCTTAAGACTTTGGGGCCAATAATTTGTAACATTACAGTATACCTTATATTAAAGTTATTCTTGACCATCCATATTTTTGAGGAATGAATCTATCTAATTCCTAACAGGTCAACCCTGTGGATTTTGGAAAAAGGACTCACCCTGAGTTATATTGAAAGTCATTAACGAACTGCAATGTCTTTATTTTCTATCAGTAAGTGCTATCAGATTAAATTACTGACATATACTGTCCCTAATTAAGAATCTGTGGATCAAATACTTGTTGGCCAGCAGTAACTGACAAGAAGCTACAAAGACTTAGAAAAGATGCCCAGATAAGCAGAATACTTTTGGACTAAGCAGAAACTATAAATCTGAGGGTTAAATTGTGTTTTGTGGATGAAAATATTGAAGCCAAGAAAGGTTAAGTGGCTTGCTCAGGATAAGGGGAGGAAGATAGCATATGCCAGGGGTGGGAAAGCATGGCATGAGTGCTGCATGGCATGCAGTCTCTGTCAGAACACAAGGCAAGTCGCCCCAGCAGCTGAGCATCGGGTGACAGTTGTTCTCCTTAAATTAAGACTTCAGTATTCGGATTTAATTGTCATATTGACAGTTTGCGACAAGTAAATGGTTTTGGGTTGCAGTTTGGGCCCGCAGTCTTTAAAAGCTTGGCCATAACTGTGCCAGGCTCTCAATTCTTGAATAACAGCATATTTCTACTTCAGAGGTTTGCTTGATATAAAATTCCATAGAAACCTTTGGCTATAAAGCAAAAATAAAGGAAAAGCTAATTAACAAAATGATGTTGTCTGTATTAGATCCTTGAAAACAGTAGTCATGTCTATTCATTTTCTTTCTTACCCAGTACCATGCCTTATACATATTACAAAGGCAGTGAATTTTCATTAAAATACTAATTCTATTCTAGTACAAAAAATAAGTCTTTAAAAATGCCAATGTCTGATACTCAATATCCAATATATAAATAATATTACTCAGAATACTTCCTTTATGATTACATATGATTAAAATCATTAAGGATAGGAAAACATTTCTTATCTTGCAGGATTAAAAACAAGTTCCTTTAGACCTCTGTTAAGAAACCTAGACTAGTATTTTATTTTTTTAGGTTGAGTGGCTTCATCCCTAATAGGATCTTTTCCAAAATGTGGTGTAACCATGTTCTTTTTTCCAGATTTTGTGTTGAGTAATTGCTTGGGATTTTGTCTATGACAGCAATATAACTGCTATATAAGGGAACAATACACTATTAAATTCAAGATGTTTAGGAACCAGTTTTACTATTTATATATTGGACAAAAGTTAAAGTTCCTGTTCTCTATTGATTAAGAAGAAAAGCACGTGGCTTACAGTTCATTGTTTTGTGTGTGTGCATAACACCTTGGAATTCACTGTGGTGATCATTCAGTATAATCATATGGAATTATGCTTGCCAAGTTTTCCATGTGTTCACTGGCAGGAAAATGTGCACCTTAATCACCACGTAGGAGGCATTAATGATGGAACTACATTTTACATTATATATATATATATATTGTGTGTGTACTTGTGAGAATGTTTGAGTAAAGAAATGGATGATAGTATTTCCTGTTCAAGTAAAATGATACGAGAATCTATGCACTTATGGCTTACTTTTGCTAAATATAAGGAGAGTAATGAGATTAGGTATTATACACAGGGTTAGGTATAATACTCAGTACTAGGCATTCAGTAGTACATGAATAGACCAATTAAAATTAAGAAATAAAAGAATCAATTGAAAATAATTAAAGTTATGTCATAGCTAAAATAGAAAATAAGTACTTAACATATATAAAGTGCTTTGCTTTACCTTTTAATCCTTCAGTCCTTGTAACAGCTTGATGAGTTATGTGTGGCAGATCTTGCTATAATTCCTATTTTGTCACTGAGAGTTGTCTAAGGTTGCACAGCTTTTAATAGCAGGGCTAGGAATAGAATGAGCACTTCTGATAGAATATCCACATATACTTTCTTTCTATGTTTTTCTAAAATAAGCCTGGACATGTGTCTACCTAATGACAGTGATTGCAGTATGGCTATGGCTATAATCATAAGTCACTCCTGACCAAAGACCAGATTGAGATTGGGTCTTCTCCTGATCATCTGTGTTGTCCAGACCTTTTATTTAACTATGTGATAATACAGAGCTTACCAGAGTATCCTAAAAGCCATGTTTGAATCTGTCCATTTGTCTGCCCATCTGTCCTCACATCCAGTCAGTAAACTAATTTGTATGTGTATTTGCCTGTTCTCCCATAATTCATGGGCATACTATAAGTCTCCCCTTTCCTTTCCAATGCTCAAAGTGTATTTCTGACAGTGGAGAAGTACAGGGGCAGGGTGACAATTGCTTTGAACATTAGCTATGTGTGATAAATTGCTTAGTAATCTCCACAGCACTATCATGCATACGTTGAAAGTGTTTAGGGCATTGTAACTTGGGAGAATCTCCAATCTTTCATAAATAACCATTAATCTGTCCTTTTTACATTGAGCTTTCCACATCTGTTTCAAATTGTTCAGTGCTATTCCAGGAGTGCATTAAAGCTCCAATCCAGGTAGTATTAAGGGGATAAATGAGCCGCAGGGAAGAGACACAGTATTTTTCTTAAAGCAATTCCTTCTTATTTTTACGAAGTTAGGAGCCAAGCAATTTATGATTAAGATTTTTGTAGGATATATACTCCGTAATTTTAAGTCTTTCTTGTCTGTTTGTCCTCCTTCATTTTAAGCCTTCCCTTCTTTTAAAAAAAAAATGCAGTTTTAGCTCTGGCATCCTGGCATACATTAATGTTTTTCTCTGTACAGGTAGATTGTAAGTTTCATTTAAATCAGAATCTCTGAAATAGATTTAATTCATTATGATTCACTGTGGATTCTTTTTGATGAAAAATGAGGAATAGTTAAACCTAAGGTCAGTTAGAAATAAATAAGTGCCTGACTGTGCATTTTTATTTGTGATGTTCAGAAATATAAGAGAAAGTTACATCATTTCTCACCAGGTTCAACCCACAATTTATTTCTCAAGTACTTTCCCCGCCAAAAAAATGTTTTCAGGAAGATAACCCAATCTATAATGTTAAGCTTATAAAACATATTATGAAGATACCCTGCAGAATAAATGCATATGAAGATAGCACTATGGTATGGCACATAGTATGAAACAGAAATGTTTTCAAGTTAACCTTGAAGGTGTTGAGAAACTCTTAGAACAAGTATCAGACAGCAGGATAAGTAAAAGATGCTTCCCTGTCTGGCATTTGTAATAGGCTAAAAAGATGACTAGCTGATTATCTGACTCAGAATATAATGCCCACATAGGAATACAAAGAATAAGAAATTCAGCACATGTCTCCCATCAAGGTTGGTAAAAATCTCATAGGTACATCACGTCAAGTGCCCTAAATCATCAGCTTTGAGGATGACTTATTTCATAGTTATAGTCTGCAATTCCATCCATGCGTAGGGGATTGACAGCTGTTCCACCCATTAGTATTAATGAATTACCAACGTACATCCCACACACATCCACCAAGGAGCTAAAGACATCCCTCCTACACACTACCTTGTTTTGAATTCTCCAAATGTTGTAGGATGGCTATTTCCTTAATAAGGGTAAATCATGAAATAAAGCACATGTTTTACTCCCATGGTTAAACCTGATGCCTTATGGTAATTACCAAGGGATTGTGACTTTATTCATTTATTAAAATAGATTAAATTATCTCTCACCTCTCCACCATCTAAGGAGTGTGTATGACTATTTAAAAAAAATTTATCGGTACTGGGGATTGAACTCATGACCATGTGCTTGTAAGGCAAGCGCTCATGCTTCTGAGCTAAATCCCCAGCCCCAGGAATGTGTATGACTATTAAGGACATGTAACTATTACTAGGACATTTCACTTAAAAGAAGAGCAGTTCAGAATGACCATAGCAATGGTGAATTTTTTCCCCTCTTGAAAGACTTCCAATAGTGCCTTTGAAATGAGGTAAAAATAAAACAAAATGACTACCACATGTACTAGTGTTATGGTTTGTATGTGGGTGTCCCCCTAAAGCCTCAAGCAGTCAGTCACGAAGGTGGCTGAATCTAGCATTTGTTACTGATTTGTTGTCCACCACTGGGATTGACGGTGTGAGAGCTGCACCTGCCCAGGAGCAGGTAGCCAGCATACGACATAAGGCAGGGAAGGAGGTGTACTTTCTCCTCTTTTTTCCCCCCCTTTTCACTCTTGTCACTGTGGCCACTACGAATGGCTGCCCCTCAGGGGCATTCCACCCTGCCTTCAAACCAGCTCAGTATGGACTGAGAACTCCAAAAGCTGTAAGCTAATTAAAGCTTTCCTTCTCTAGTTTTGAGGGTTGGGTATTTTGTCCCAACAGTGAGAGAAAAGTAACCAAGACAACTAGAAATCATCAGTTGAGATCCACTACAGTCTCAGTTTATACCTTTTATCCTGGCATAATTACTAATTACTACTCATTTAATTCTTAAAAGGTCCTGGTTTGGATTGAGAATTATGTTAATCCAGTTGGGGAGTGTATTTCTTATATGACCATGTCCCCTTCCTCAACCATCTAAGACAATTTTAGCCTTTCCTTTTTGTGAACTACTACTACTACTGTTGTAGACAGGGATTGCAAAGAGAACAGTTACATTCAGGACAGAATTTATAGTAGTATTCTATGATGGTTTCCCAGAGTTAAATACAAGAAAGTTCAAGAAATCTGTCTATAACACTAATGACCTAGAAAATCCTGCTGAGGACCTGGATCTCACAGCAATATCTTGCCTGAGTCCAGCTGAAAACCTAGAGCCCATGACAATGCCTCCAAGTCCAACTGTAAGTCTAGAGCTCACAGCAATAACCAATGCAAGTCTGTTTATGGATCTGCACTGGGAAGGCCCAGAGGTCAGAGGTGGAAGCTAGAAAGTCTGTGCCAGCAGATTGATTGGTCTGTGCCAGTAGGCTGAGGGTTCTGCCCTGAAGAAATGATTCTTTTATGAAGGACCAGGGCTGCCCTGAGAAGCACCAAGGCATCCTCAGCGACAATGAGGTCCCAAGCTCCTCTGACAATGAGAACAGTTGAGTACATGTTAGGAATCCAGCATGACAAGCTTCTCCTGGAGAGCACACAGCACATGTCCTTCCATCCAGAGCCAGGAAGTGATGTCAATGTAAGGAGCAGAGCTCCCCTAAAGTGAACCACAGCCACTCTTAATGACAAGGGCCTGAGCTCCTCCGAGGATAATGGCCAAATTCATATTGAGGAGCATGAGCTCCTCCGTGAGAGCCAATGGCTACAGTGATACTTAGGAGAACTACAATGCCTTGCTATTCCTTTCCATGTCTTCTTTTATGCTGGCAATTTTCCTCAGGTGGACCATCTACACTCAGCACCATACTGATTTAATTCAGCTGGTGTTAAATTGACCACCAGTGTTTAATCCATAAAAACTACCAAGGAAAAAAGAAAGAACAGCCAGTCTATACCTGTTTGTAAATTATGAAATTCTTTACAGTGTTCCCTACTCTCCATTCTCTGTGTTCTCATCCCTCTTCTCTCTGTTCGGTGACATTGCACTCCCAGCACACACTCCTTATTTAAAATGACAGAGAAGGGTCAAGGAATGTCTGCATATACACTAATATTTCTATATAGAAACAGGCAGCAGAATGCTTTTTCATGGTTGACTGTGTAAAAATGAAGTGTGATGTGCATTCTTTTTCTTTTCAGTGAAGAAGTGTTATATTACTTGGTGACAGGGGATTATCAGCTTGAGAAATACCTCAATTCACACATACGTTAAGTGTCTGTGATGTGTCCTACTCTGGGTTATACAAAAATGATATGTTGTCCTTAATCGCAAAGAACTCAGTGTCTTAGTAGGGAGAACCATGTAGAACAGTAAAGGTGCATTCTATTCACAGCGTGTCTTCCTGCAGTACCACTGCCTTATACAGCACTAAGAGGATATGAAGGTGCACGGGGAGGACGGGCAGAAAATTCAGTGTGGAACCGCAGCTTGGGAAGGATTGCTAGAAGAGATGGTGTAGATGAAGTTGATTAGTGTGTAGGTGAACTGAGTTTGGGAGGAAGAAAAAGTGAAATTATTGCTTTAAGAAAGTAAATGGTATTACATTGGCCATCAAGCACAAAGTATCATTCCTGCTCCTGAACTCTACATTCTGCAAAATGGCCTTCTGTTGTTCTGCTGATAAAGAATAGGAGTTGATAGTTCACATTCTTGTAAGAGCCATGATTTTCCAATTTGTTGATAGACCTTCAACTATCATTTGGAAAAAAATCATTATAACTCTCTGGCCTTTCCTCCACAAAATATACTTCTTTTCTGAAGTATATTCTCAAAGGTCGTATTTTTCTTTAAGAAAAAAATCATTCCTGTTATTTTCTGAGTTCAGTCACTGTAGTTCCCACCTCCCCATCCATCTACACTCAGGGAGCATTGTTGTGGCCTTGCGTAGAGGAACGGCCAGTGTACTGTCTCCAAACATCATTCCTATTTACTCATACCTCAGTGTCATGCATGCAATGAAGTACCACAGATCACTCTTTACATACAACTGCATGAACGAAACATTTCATTCCACTCTTGTAGTTGTTACTCTGTAATCACCCCTTAGTCTTATTCTTATCTCTCCTGACACTTCTTTCTGATTTCCAGCTATACTAGCATCTCAAAGTTCTGTCATCTTGTCTCTACATTTTCTTCCATGAGTGTTGTTGCTCTGATTTTCAGATTCACTATATGACTATCACCTAAGTTTCTGGTATCTGTTTTCATTGCCATGGAACCATCTCCTCACCACCCCATCCTTGACATTTCTTTCTCTGTTTAATTCTCCTGTCACTCTGCCCATGTCTAAGCACAGAGAAGTCTCACAGACTTCAGTTAAATAATTTGAGCGCTGGTTTCTTCTTTTCTACTCCCTCATATATTTTAATCTGCAAAGCCATGCTCAACTCTAAGCCATCCTGCATATTAATGCCAGTTAAATTCTTCAGAAACACACCATCAGCCATGATAAGAGTCACCTATCATAGCCGGACTGTTTCTTGCCATCTTTTAGCTGTATTTTCCACTGTCTTCCTTTATGAGTCTTATACTTGTACAGAGAAAGTACAGAGCTCTCAAGAGGGAGATGTGAGTTTGAATTCTGGTTCTGGCATTTGTCAGCTGTATGACTTTGGGCAAACACTGTACTTTCTCTATACCGCATTTACCCATCTGTAAAACAGGGATAGTAACTGGGTCTTCCATAAAGGATCATTGTATGGATTAAATGAAACCCTCAATTTCTGGCTTACAGCAGTGTTTCAGTGTTAGCCATCATTAGATGCCATTGCTATGTAGGATTGAGAAATAGAAAGGTAACAAAATTAAATGGTACACTAAAATATAAACATTATTTTATAGCTATTACCTGAAATAATTGTAAAGTTTAAAATTTAGTAAAAGCATCTCTGATTTTGCTTTCTTTCTTGAGTCAGTAAGATAATGCTTAGATAAATAAATAAGTGATTCTGAGGATCTTCGGTAACAGCAATATATAATCAGTGTTTTGAAATTATCACTTTATCCTCAACTTTGAAATTTCTTTTCTAACAGGGTAGAAATTTAGCATCAGGAGAGATTGGATTTTTCCCAAGTGATGCTGTTAAGCCTTCCCCATGTGTAAGTACTATTACTCTTTTTTTTTCTTGCTTTTTGTTTTCCTTTTGGTACTGTGATTAATTGTGCAAGAATGTACAAAAGTTACTACCAGGTCATTCATTAATTTTATTAATATTTTTAATTGGATTGTATTATTTTCAATATGGTTAAGATTCCATTGTCAGAAAATACTTGTAAATATTAAGTACATATAGGCATGTAGAAAAATTTAATAGAACTTACAAAATTGAGTTGTAAAAAAGATTTTAGAAGAATTAAGTCAAAGCTCTGGAATAGACAGATTGTTTAAGTATCCCTCTTTTCACTGAGGTAAGAGTGAGAGGGTCTAATCTATTCTAAGCACTTATGTTAGATTAATAATAATCTAATAGACTTCGTCTGATGGGAAATAATAGATTTCATCTGATGTCTTGGAAAGCATCCTAGGGTCTGAAAAGTCCACAAATTCCTCAAACATATCTTTAAATTTTCTGTTTTAGCAAGCCATTGTTTTTTATTTAATGCCACAATGAAATTTTCTGATAACATCAAACAAGTAAAAGGAAAGTGAATTAATTTTTATCCAAATAACTAGGGGAATATAATATAAAATTTACTTTCTGGTGCTTCTTGATACTGATAAATTTTTGTTGTAATGATTTTAGCATTAAAATTGGGATTGAGGGTAGTTTTTTTCCCAAAACATTTGTTTCAGTATTTTTTTTTAATTTTAAAGAGAAAACAAAATCAATAAAAATAAAAATACAGAATTTCAAAAACAAGATAATAGGAAATTGACAATAGTTAATATATTGTGTATTGTTATCTTCAAGGCATTTGCTCAGATTACAAGCTATAGGCATGCATAATTGATCAAACAATGTGAAATCATTTTTAATGAGCTAAATTAGTAGTATAATTATCTTAGCTATCTTTTGTGTGTATATATATTTTTCCTTTTCCCTTCCTTGTTTTATCCTTTACCCTTATGTTTCATTTTTAAATTTTCTAAGTCCAAAGCAAATAAAAACTTACTCATATGGGATGGAGTTGATTGCTTAAAAATCCCTCAAAACTCTCTTATCTTGCTAATTTTCAGTAGTTTCTATATTTCTAAAGTGAACATTCTTTTTTTTTTTTTTTTTCCTTTTTCTGGTACCAAGGATTGAACTCACGACTGCCTGCTTGCAAGGCAGGTGCATATGCCGCTGAGCTAAATCCCCAGCCCCATTGAACATTCTTTTAAATCTTAAAAATGTGAATATTTTCTACGTTTGATTTCAAAATGTAATCTTTCAAGATATTTTACTACCTTTAAACTTCATTATTTTCAAAAACAAAAGAAATTCCAAAAGGATTTGTCATTCAGTTGGTTTTCTGTTCTAATGTCTCATCTTTGGTCTTGAGTGATGTTATAATGTTGAAAGAAGTTGAAGTATGATTCTACTCTTATTTAATTAGACAAGTAAAAATGATTGTGTGGCTGTTTAATGTGTCATTTATGTGAATAAGATTTAGGCTTCCTATCTGTAAAGCAGTCATGTTTATGTATAGAAATGTGGAAAGAGATTATACATCTTAACATTAAGATATTTGGGAACCTAAAGGCATCCAATTAAAACTATTAAGCATTCCATATCCCGAATGTTATCTATTTATGGCCTCTTGAGTATGGCACAAAGCGAGCATTAGAAGTTTTAATTTAGAGAGATTTTCTTAAAGTAGGTACTTAAAGGTTATTGTTGAATGAATGAACAAAGGAGTGAGAAAACAAATCTCTAGCTTATATGTAGTGTTGGATACTAATAAAAGAAGCTTAATAATACTTAGTGAACCAATAAGTGCCTAGAAAGAGAGAAATTTTAAATGTTAAGCAGTTGTAGTGTAATGGGTAAAGCAATAAAATAAAGATGGTTGTTTTATAACTTAAAGTTAATAAATAACTTAAAAAGTTTACTGCTTAGCTGATGAAATTACATGTTTGTTGGTTGTAAGACAAGCTAAGCAAAGATAAGTAGAAAGAGGGAGATAAAGGAGAATTGGTAGAGAAAGTCTGAAAAATGCTATTGTTTTAACCCTGTAATATATTACTATCAGAGATCCATGAGTAGTGCTGAACATTTCATTCTGATGTTAAAAATTATTATATGCCATGGTGGTCTCAAACGTGCTGATATACACAGATAGGAACTTAGAACTGTAGAAAACACTAGAAACACAAAAATGAGGCAGTGCATTCTGGGAAAGTTCATGACTGGAGACAAGGCCTGATGCTATAGCGTAGTACAAACCTGGTTATCTGTTTGAATCTAGGAGCCCTCACAGGAGAAAAATGTCACATTAAAACATGCCACTGACTCTTGTCCTGGCTCTGGGTTGGGCAGGAAAAAAATAAAAACACATTCCCCTGAGAATTACTAAGTTAAATCCAAAAATCCATCCAAATGTCAATCTGGAATTTCTTCTAGCTTTGTGATCTAATATTGTAAGCTAGAGAGATACAGTTTTAAATTATTCTCTCTGAGTCCCAGTGAAAATAAAGGTTCTCTCTGGATTGCAGCCTCTTTACACATGGCCCTCAAGAACTTTTACAGATAAAATCTCAGCAAACAAATTCACCGTATCCAAACATTAAATTTCTAAGAAAATGGATCATTTTAAAGTAAAGTCAACAGAAATAATAAAAAAAATACTTTGGATCACTCCTGCCTCACAGGACAGCAGATTTTGAAATTACCTGTTATTAATTTAAAGTTATATATTTAATGTGGTTGAAGAAATGAAAAGGGATTAAATATCTAAGAGGAGCCCAAGACACTATTCAAACCAGCATATTTCAGATATAATAATTGAATTCAAAGTCTTAATGGTCACATTATATGCCACATCAAATACAGTAGTGAAGAAAATTAGAAGAAATGTATGAAGAAACTTCTCAGATCAGTTCAAAGAGATTAAGAAATGGAAAATGTAAAAGAGTGAATTAATAGGATTCAAATCCATTTAATAGGAGAGATTAGAGATAATTGTGCTGAAGCAATAGTCAAATGAGTAATGACTGATTTCTTTCCAAAATGTATGATAAAATTAATATTAAGAATCAAAAAGTATATTAAAATTAATCAACATCTTGACACATTTTAATGAAACTTCAAGACATTAAAGACAAAATATTAAAGCCAACCTAAGTGTAAAAGAGTGCCTATAAACAGCTGATGATCAGATACATGGGTGAAAGCAGCAGGTATGGAAACAGTAAGTTTCTACTTCTGGAAAGTGTCATTTGGATCCTGTAATACCATTCTTTCCACGTTTAACAGCCATACGCTTTGGATATAAGATAAAAATAAAACAAAAGTGTCTGTGAAAGCAATGGCTAGAAAGAGTTGCCAATTAGGAGAGGGTGTTTATTGTGAGTTTCCTGGTTTTATGGCTACTTGAAAACGTGGTAATACTAGGTTGCAGCATCCTTAATGACTGACAGTCATATAGAAACCATGCAATAATTTTGGCTCTAACAACCAGAATATGAATTCTGAAGCAAGCACAGTAACTGGAGAAAAAGACAGGAAATCTTAAGAAGGAAAGAATGAGAGAGGAGCCTCAAATTTTGTATATAAACTTTTCCTAAGCTTCTGAGAAATGGCGAAATTCTCAACTGCCCAACCTACACTTCAAGAACTAAAATGAGAATTCATCAGTCACTTAGCACAAGAGTTCACTTAGGTTAAATACCTGCTTTAAGAAAAACCTTGTTCTTGGTAATAGAACAGAATCCAGAATTTCAATTTGAGTAGGATCATTCAAGTTATTCAAGTTATTCTGGATAGAGTCTAGAATTACCCAGTATACAAGAAAATAGGAAAACATGAATCATACTTAGAAGAAAAAGCAGTTGATGGAGATTTACCTTGAAATGACCTGCATGATAGAATTAGCAGGAAAGATTTTAAAAGGCAACTTTTAGAACTATAAGGAAAGTGTGTTCATAATGAGTAACGAATAAGAAGCATTAGCAGAGAAAAAGGAACTATAAAAAAAAGAACCAAATGGACATTCTGAAACATGAAATTATAATATTTGAAAGAATATATTGAATGTTTTAAGAGAAGAAAATTGCTATGTTTAAAGTTTAGCTCTCTTAAATAATGAGACTTCTAGCAAAACAGAGAGAGACCATTTCTTAATTGTCTCACCTAACTTTATATGATGTATTCAGGAATAACATGTGAACTATATATTCAATAAGACATTTTTAAAAACATTACTTGTCTTTAGAAGCAGTTTAATGATACAAACTGTGGAGATGACAGAAAATGGCATTAGGGAAAAATAGTAATCATACTTTCAAAGATGAGATTACCCAGAAGAAAGATAGAACACTTTAGGCTGAAACAGCCTCAGTTATCTCTTTTACCGTAAAATTATATGTCACCCTTCACCTTTGGATCTCTAGCAATCAAAGGAGTCCACAGTAATAACTATGTTAAAGTCTTTCTATCTCTATCTCTGTTTGTCTGTCTCTCCATGGCATGTTAGAGGCAGGGGAAAGAAGAAAGATGATTTCTCTTTCTCATTTCAGAAACCATGTATATCTTATCAAAAGGGAAAATATTGAAGATCAATTTTTATTTGTAAAATACAATATATTGAAAATTTGCAGAATTTTAATGGGTATTTTACCTTTAATAATTGCTGTATATCATGATTTTACTAAATATTGCTATTAGAAACATAACTCAGAGGATTAAAAATATGGAAATATCAATAGCTATAGAAATATTCTGACCAGGACAGTTTTTTCCAACTATAAAAATCTGTCAGAACAAAATTATATTAATCGAAAAAGGTCACATATAGAGACATATTTATATTGACGAAATCTCTTAAATGCTGTATAACCTATATTAAAAGTAAAAAGGTAACAGAATTTTTAATCAACCAATGTACAAAAGTTCAGGAATACTGTGGAATGTATACATAAGAGACTTATGTGACTCATGAAAAATTTCTTAACACAAGAAAAAATATACTCTAACTTTTCTCAGAAATTTATAAATTATCCCCTTCTCTGTAGTACATATTTCATTATTTTATGAATACTAGTATAGCTTTTCAGGGGCTTTGTTCTTTTTCTAGTTACCATGAGCACCTAGAAGAAATTTTCTTTCATTATATGCTTAGAACATGCAACATTTCTCATGCACAAAGCTCTATTTGAGAAAAGGGAAAATGAATGTTTTTCGTGTTGTCTTCTTACAGAAAAGGTTTTCTAGGTGGGAGATTTCACAAAACAAAATTTAGAATTGTGTTGCATGACTCAGTCTACACTCAGTGTAGAGTGTTTGTTTTGCATATTTTCCCAATGTCTTGGAAAGTGAAATTCTATTTTATTTCCTTAATAACATTTTCATTTTAGTTTTTATGATAGGATTAAGTTGCCTTGATAATAAATATTGAAAGATTCTATTTTGTATTTTCCTGCAACTCTTCCTTTGGAGGTACAGTGGCAATAAATGAATGAAAGAATGAATTAAAGAGAAATGAATTATTTTCTGCTTATCTGACATGTATAATGATTCATTCTGCATAAAATTGCTAGTGGATAGTTCCAGGACTGTGCTGCTTAAGGGTTTTATAGAGCTGAGTCAGCTGAACTGAATTAATGATTGATTTCTAAAAGCTTCCCTAAGTAAACTTAATCTGTTTTTGCCTTTTAATATTTTAGGTGCCCAAACCAGTAGATTATTCTTGCCAACCCTGGTAAGTATTAAAAATGTTTGTGTAGTGAAGTTGAAATACCATACCCTTAGCTCGAGGATGCCTTAGTAGTAAACCATGTTCCATTTTCCATTTTGTCCTGGCTAAAGGTATTTTCAGATGTAACAAAACACCATAATGAATCCATATATTGCTGACCTTTCTGTATCTTTGTCAGAGAGAAGTGTGTGGGTGTGTATTTGTGCCTAGGAATGCACTTGATTATAAACTGAAGGTTTATAGAACAGCCACAAAAAGAAATGGAACATAGGAAAATATGTATCATTTAGACAGAAAGAAAATTCATTAAGCAGAAAAACACAATAATAAATGATTCAGTATTTGAAACAAAGAATTAGCTCATGGGGATAGTAGGTCCTAAGACTGAAATTTACAATGAGTAATATGGAAGCAGCACAATCTATGCATGTCTGTTATGGGTCTAGGTGGAGCACATTTTTCCTTTGGAGGCCAACAGAATAACCAACAGAATCGAAACTGGGAGCAGAGGGTGATTATTGTTTCTTAGATATCTTCAACTTTAAAAGTCGTATTTAGGATCCAGAATTAGTTATAGCTATACCACATCAAAATCACTAATGCACATTGATTATTTAGGATGTGTTTAGTGCATTACACATTTTGGTTTATTTTGTTTCCCCAACATTTATGTAAGGAAGATTGTTGAAATACACTGTTGTTACAGATGAGGAAAGGAAGGTTAAAGCCATGCAATTTGTGAATAGTAGTCCAAGATTCCAAATTATGTCATCTGCACTTTGCTATACTGATCCCCAAATCAAAAAGCATGGCATATTACTCATTTATATTTGTTTCCCTGAATTTGTATTTGATTCTTCTTAAAATGATTTGAATGTGGGGTTTTTCCTTAATATTTAAACATACATATGCAAGTCAAAAATGAGGATACAGATATAAATGAGGTATCTGGAAAGTAATATTGTAATTCAGTTTTCGAGTATAGATACCATCAGAGTTGTCAGATATTTAAAATGATTTGATTATTCCACATTCTGTAATGATAATATGCAAAGCTCTAAGTTAACTTTTCACTGGGTAGGAGTCACTTTCACAAGACCTGGGATTCTTTTCTCTTGTAGGTCTTCTCACTCAGTCTTCACCCACCCTCTCTGCTATATGGCTCTGGGCCTTAGCACTAAGCTTGCTCAGAAAATTGTAACAAGTTGGTGATAGAAATGGGAATCCTTGCTACATTTTTTAATGTGACATAAGACCATTTAAAACTATAGTCTTGACAGGAATTAAATTTGGATGCTTGAGCTAATAGCATGCACAATCAAACTGGAAAAATAGTAGGCGCTGATAAAAATCATGACAATATGATTGAGTTCCTTCTTCCATTTTTCATGCAACTAGACTTTATTGTTACAAAGATCTTGATTTTAGAGATAAATACTGATGCTACAAACTACATGGATTTGTGAAATAAGCTCATCGGGTACCTAGGAAGCAGTCAGGGCACAAGAGGATAGATTTTGTACCCTTTGTTTTAAGAGATAGCTTTGCCAACATGGAAAGTTCTATTGAAAATATAACCAGTTAGCATAGTATTAGTCATAATGGTAAAAAAATCAAGATGTTTAAAAAAAGAAGAGCTTTCAAAATAGGAAGTAACTAAGTTATTTCATGGTGGAAGTCTAAAATTATTTTTTCTTCTCTTTTGACTAACCTGGACAGTTTATTCAAATGAAGCAGGAAGTTTCATGTAAATGTCTTCTGCTAGGGAACAAAATGATCAGCTACACTAGAAAATGGAACATCAATTTTAGACAGAGTAAACTCTTTAGAGAAAACTAGACTGAATAAGGACATGCTTTCTTCAAATATATATCACTGCCTATATTTCTGTTTATTATTTTCTCATTTATGAGGAGATTCTTCACGTAAAATAAATTTTGTTTCCTATATAAGTCATAAAATGTAAAATCAAGGTGATTGCCTTCAATAATATGTGTTTTAGGATTTCAAAAGATAGAGAATTGTTTAAAACTGATGAACTATTCGGAAGTATGTATGTAGAACAGAAATCCATGCCAAAACCCCACTCCATTTTCTAGGTAGTCAGCAACTTGATGTTTTGTACCTTGCAGTTGACACTGGAGGTAGAAGGTATATACATATATATATGATGAAACAGGAGCACACAGGGCCCAGATTTTGAGGATGGAGAAATGCCATATAAAAAACAGGTGGAACTAGGGAAGATCTGTGTACTGAGAGACAGTGCTCCCGGTTCCTTCGCATGGCTCACTTCCAGCACAGTGATAGTCTCACTTACATATAATACCTTTCCTTGTATCCAAGCAGAAATTTGGAGTATTTTTGTCTAAATAAATATGTGGGCTCAAAGGAAAAAATAGCAACAAGTAGAATCTTCACATTTGGATGCTATCTAGCCCAGCTCTCGGATGCTTGCCAAATGATCAGGCTCCTAGCCAGAAGCTTACCTTTGTACCTCCACGTGTGTCTTCTAATAATTATTCAGAAGCCTTCTTCTTAAATATGAACCAGTAACAAAGATAACTGGACATTTGAGGAAAGCCTTGAAATACATAAATAAAGTAAAGAAAAGGAAACATGAAAATAGCTATTAAAGTGAGAAGATTTTTAAAAAAAAATCCTTTTATGTACAAAGTTAAGATACCACACTGTGGTAAGTGAGCTGGATGTTTTATAAAAGGAATACTCAGAATGAGCGATTATATATTATACAAGAGTTAAAAGCTAATGTGCTTTTTTAAAATCAGAGATACAGGTAATATTGAAAGAAAAGGTATGAAAAGTAGACTGTTGATCTAGGAATCACACATTCTACTAGTAGAAACTCCAGAGAGAGAAAAGTGAGGACAACAATTATCAAATAAATAGTACATTTTTTTTCTCAGAACTTGTCTTTCTGAAATGGAAATACTCCTGAAAACTTAGGACAGTATACGAAAATGCATTATGGAATTTTGAAATATAGAGAATACAGAAAAAAATCTGAAGGATTCCAAGGAGGTAAAAATCAGCTCACATCCAAAAGTCAGAAATGTGAGTGTCACTGAATGGAAATTAGAAGAGAATGGAGCAATGAGTTAATCTTTGAGAGACAAATGATTTCTTACTTAACATTCTGTATCCAGCTATACTATCAGTTGGGTGCTAAATGAAATATTTTCATAAATGTGAGCCTTTAGAATATTGTATCTCATGAATAGATTTACAGAAAACCAAAACATTAGCTAGAAACTACGAGGAGGATGCTAAGTCCCAGAAAGGAGAAAACAAGGAAATCTCCAGTAGTTCAGCCAGATTAGACGGCAAATAGAATCGATTAGACTAAAAGAGTGGAAGGCTTATAAAACATAGCTGCAATGTAAAATATTAACAAGTAAACTATGGGAGGTCGAGAGTTGGTGGGGAATTTATTTGGAAAGAATGTGTGCCTTTGTATGCTTGAGCAAGCAAAAATTTAAGCTATTATTTTTTGGAGATCAGATATTTTCTTAATATGCTATAATTGCCCAGATGGTGATTTGGATTTGTGAAACTTATGAAAGACAAGAATGAAGAGTTACACTATGAAGGCGTGAGCAGGAGTGTCAGCATAAAAATGATCTTATTTCCTCATGACTGGAATTGATAACTTACAGTGGGAAAACATTTTATAGTGTGCAAGTATTAATAAAAAGTAAAATATTTGGAATGAGGCTTGTAGAATGCTGGTATAGTGCAGTGTTTGTCTTTTTATAAGTATTACAGTATGCCTTTCCTTTTAAAACTCTTTCTTGTATTACTTTGATAAATACACATATACTTTTACTATGACAATAGAGTTGCTGTAAAGAGAATAATAGAGTGGAACTTACAAAATGTTGACTTTCTTTAGAGGGAAAGGTTGAGAGGACTCTCTAAACCTGAATGATGAGAAGGAATTGCATCAATAGAGGATGTGTTTGCAGACAAAACTGCAGTCTGTGATGATCAAAAGGAGCTTGTGGGCCTGGGGATATAGTTCAGTGGCAGTTTTTTTGCCTCACATGCTTGAGGCCCTGGATTCAGTCCCCAACACTGAAAAGAAAATGAGCTTAATGCATTGCTGAACTTGAAAGCTAAAGACTAGAGTTGAAGGGTGTTGTAAAAGATAAAGTTGTAGAGCTAAGCATGAATCAGATAATACTAGACTCTAAATGTTCGTGGTTTTTATTATTGCTCTTTTAGTCCAGAGTACCATCAGCATAAAATGCCCTGAGCTCCTCTTAATACTCAGTGGAACCTACCACGCTGTCTCTCATTAAACTTCCAATTAATGCCTACATGTGCTTTTAAAATAGTGTAGATTAACAATAGGTACTTACACTGAGTTATATATTTGTATATGTGAGTGAGAGAAATTTTAGGAATATAAGTCATGAGTGGCTTCAAAAGATAGCCAAGCCAAACAATTTTTCCCTTAACTTCTACTGCCCAAATACTATGATATATTTTACCAGTAAATGTTATGCCTATATTTGATGTGAATGGTCATTCAAAATGATTTCACATTGCATTTGGGCCCTTAATTATGACATTCTGTAGCATTTGTGTATGCTTTAAGGCCCTCATAATCTAGAAAGAACTAAATTCTGGTTTTGGAAATAAAAAACCTGCTTTTAAAAATATGATATTCACTACTAGCAATTTCTTAAGAAAATTGATTAGAAAAATTGTGAACTGTAAGAATTAATGTTATACCCAAGGAATCATTATTTTACAATAGTTTCAACTGTTACTAGATTTTTAAAAAAGATACTCAGAGGAGATTTCATAATATATATAAAAAGGTGTGTGTGTGTGTGTGTGTGTGTGTGTGTGTGTGTGTGTGTGTGTGTGTGTATGTGTGCGCACGTGTATGTGTGTCTTAGGCAGCATCATCTTTCCTATAAGTCTTTTCCCTAATTTGCTTCTAAACTTTCAACAACAGTCTGTCTGATTCAGTAACTCCTGTTTCTTCACTTTGTCCCATTTATTTGTTTGGTAAATAATTACCAACCACTTACTCTACATTAGGTATTGTTCACTTTGCTGTTGGCTTTGTAAAACATTTGTGTTTAGACATATTAAAAGACTTTTTATGAGAATTCTTAAAGACATGCCCAGATCTGCCACTAAATTAAAATCTTGACAGATATGCATTAGCCTCTCTTGTCTTTCAAGTATATTATTGAAATTCTTGATGTTATTGTTTCTTACAGGTATGCTGGAGCAATGGAAAGATTACAGGCAGAGACTGAACTTATCAATAGGGTAAATAGTACTTACCTTGTGAGGCACAGGACCAAAGAGTCAGGAGAATATGCAATTAGCATTAAGTAAGTAGGACAAGTACTTTTACAGAAATAGATTTCCTGTTTTCATAATTGCATGACCATCTGATGTTCATAACACTGAAGTTGAAAACCAAGGTTCTAATTGCAGCAGAAATAATGCATCTATCCAGACAGCTCATTAATACTTTAAAAATCTGTTAGAAAACAGTAGTATGTGTTATAGGCTGCTAATTAGCATATTAGATTTCTTTCATAACTTTGTGTTTTGTTGACTTGATGTGTGCACATTTCTAGTAAATTCTAAGAGTATAAGTTACTAGACTGTCTTTTTCTTTTTGCTTCTCAACCTGGACTAAGTAAATTAAGCAGAATGACTAGTCATATTCAAACTCCATCTCAATTCAAACATTAGTTGTATCTTCAACTAATCTAGAAAATGTTTTGTTTAATTAGCTGATGCCATTGTATTGGCATAGACATATATTTTGTCTTCACGATTAATTCCTATGTTATTGGGGCATGGCCTCTGGTAATTATTGATTTCTACTGATTAAAAACACATTTGTATTCAAAATTTATTCATTGCCTACAGGTACAATAACGAAGCAAAACATATCAAGATTTTAACGAGAGATGGCTTTTTTCACATTGCAGAAAATAGAAAATTTAAAAGTTTAATGGTAAGTATTGATTATTTCTGTTCAATCTATGGGACCTATTTGAGGGGGAGTTAGGAAGGCCAGTTAAATTTTATAGTTTCTTGGATATTTTACTCACTGAAAATTTATTTAAAATTAATCACATTTTAATTTTGTAATAAAATCCTAAAAATTCTAACTTTAGAAACTCCAGGTAAGCTTTATATTGTTTGAATCATTTTTAGTTGTATACTAGGTTTGCAAGTTTTATTTCATATTTGGATTGTACCCTATTGATGACCCTTGGTGCAATGACAGATTCATATATGAACTTTCAGTTATTTGTGTGAGTTTTAGCTTGTGTTCCAATAATACATTGCAAATTTTTAATGTCCCTTTGGTCTTCCTTCATTTGCTTTTACCTCCTAATTTGGCCAGAGGAAGTTATTATAAATCATGACACAAAGAGTTATCATTAATAAAATACCTCTCATGTTTAGGTTCATTTCATAAAAATACAATAATAAGTCAAAGTAAGAAGTTTTCTTTCATATTCTAAATTGTTCACTTTTATCCTAAGCATAATAGGGTTACTTTTTTCCCACACAACAGTTGATATTTAATAGAAGTTTTATATTTAAGTGGAAAAGTATAGTTTTATAGATTGCTTCAAATGAGTAACAGTTGCTTAAATTTGGTTTTTAATGAGATGGCTGGGTAGAGAAAGGAAAGAGAAGAAATGAATAAAGGAATTCAGGTATGTTATATACATGTGCCAAGTCCACATAAGGAATGTAAACATTAGGTACTGCGCACATGTATTAATAAAATAAAACAATGTTTAAAAGAAAGTGAATAAACTGTGGACATCAGTTGATAATAAAAACTTACAGTTTAATAGTTTTATTGATATAAAAATGTTGTGTATATGTCATAAATAATGCACATATGTCATATATGCTAACAGTAAAAATTCTTATTTTCTTAAAGGTGGTTTTGTGTATGTTTCACAAGTTTGGTAGTTTTTCTGAGATAGTGAACAATATAAGACATAAAATGCATTAGCAGCTTCTAAGAACTTTGAGTAATATTGAGAAGGACCATTCATTGATTGAAACATCAATCAAGGGCTGGGGATTTAGCTCGGCAGTGCTGTGCCTGTCTGACAAGCTCAATGTCCTGAGTTCAATTCCAGATACCAACAAAAAAGCAAAAATCAATCAAAAGATACATACATACTACCTCTTTCCAGAAAACATCAGACAGCACTTTGTGGATGTTAACATTAAAGTTAAAAATTGAGTGTAAGAAACGCTTACAAAATAGACCAGCTTGAATGCATTATCTAAAAACTGAGCACTGTTTCAAGACAAGGATCTGTGTTATTTCAAAAAGAAATATTTTGAGTTGAAAGAAAAAGAAGTAAACCTCTGTAGACATAAATATCACATTTCTATTCAAAAGCTAAGAAAAGGCAGTATGGCCATGTTCTGGCAACTGTAAACTCTGTCAAATTGGAAACCAAGATCCAGGCATCCTCCCTGCTGGAAGTAACTTATGTTCCATTAGAACAAGCAGACTGTGCAGAGAGAACTGAGCCAGGGGAGGTTCTTCATAAAATGAAAACCTAAGAGAGAGGTGGCAGCAGATGCACAAATAATGAACAACAGGCACAGCTGAGACATGAGAACAGCACGCTCAGGGAGTCTGCATATCTCGGCAAGACATGCCAGTTTGAGCTTTCACCTACAGAACTTCCTTGGTCGGTAATGAGGCTGCTCCACAGTGTTACAGTTAACATGGCACTTGAAAAAGTGCCACAGGGCCAAAGATGACTTCCAGCCTTTTGGACTTTGAAAGTAGCAAAAGGAACTCCCATTAGAGGAGACCAGTGAAGAGGATGAAAGAATAGCCACTGGAAAGGGCCAATCAGTTCAGCTTTGTGTCTCCTTGATTCCACTCAAGGAAGTTCTTTCACAGCAAGGGTTAGATATGAAAAGCCAAAAATACACCATAGTGACCTGAACTGGAAGACAAAGATTCTTGAGTTTCCAGCTGTATATTTATTTAGCTGCATTATAGTAAATCAATCAAACCCTGATTCAGATCATTTGTACAAGATCACATTAAGGTTTTTGCACTGATGGTCTAGAGAGGAAATTAAAAGAGTATTGTCTCAGGCCTCAAATAAGCTCTCCTTATAAAATATAAGTAAAATATCAGAAATGTTGCAGATGCATGTACATTTTCCCCCTTCATGTCTAGGGATCTTTTGTAGGAAAGCTGGTACTTTAGTGGGCTCAATGGAGGGGTACTAACAGCAAAGCTCTAGTGAAACTAGAAAGCACTAGCAAATATATGTAATCATGAAAGTTAAAGAATGACGAGGAGCTGGAAAACCTCAGCTTCAGCAAAGTCCTTTGTCAGATTTGGTAAATAGCTATTAAAATGGATGAAGATGCAGCTATTTATCATTTTTGTTTCTTTTCAATTGTTGAACACATTTTTATTGGGTCTTTTCTACCAAAAATCACTGGTGTTTTTTTTTTTTAAGAGAATCCAGAAATGACTCAACTTATCTAAGAATGCCTAGAAACTAGTGAATACATACATGCCAAGAACCTCAAAATAGTTTTTCAAACTAGGGCAAGAAAATACCACATGGATACTCTGTCAGAAGGGTGGTTTATATTTTACTAAGTGACCCCTTTGGAAGGAAAGAATGTTATGAGGTACCTCCTTAAAATCAGAATCATACAACCTCTAGGATATGACTTTTTATTATTGGCACCAAATAACAGAGTTTCTGTTACAAGTCAGTATGTTTGTAGCTTTGAGTTGTTTCTTAAGAATCATTTCATATCCCACTATCACTGACATTAAAGTTAGATTTTTCTACCTATGAATCAGAATAGGTCATGGGACTAAATTTTTATCTGGAAAGGATATAAAACACAAGCAGAATCTGGAATTTATTTTATATTCTACAACTTCTCAAAGAGAAGATTGGCCTTAGGTGTTTGGACCCAAACATTTTTCCCTTGGGTTTCAATGGCTGAATTAATCAAAATTTTTGTTTTTCTTAGTCATTAAATTCAAATCCTAAATGAATTTCTGTATCCAGATTACAAGGCATTAATTTTGTTCTAATTTTCATGTATGCCAGACAATACATGTCCAAATGCTGTTTATAAACCATCTCCATAGCCTGTTTCCTAGGCAATTGGAATGACTAGCTCTCACTCATTATTTTTCAGAGAGACTTGAATTGTTGACACTGCTGTGTCAGTGAGAGATAAGGAAAGCTTAGTGATTTCTTTTGTTTAGTCTTCTTATTTACTTGTTGTACCTGAAGGTCAATGACTGCTAAAGCAGGGGTGGATTATACTAAAATACAGAAGGCAGAAAGGCATAAATTGGAAAAGATCCATGTTGGTACTATTTAATTCTGTGCAGACACATGTAGCAAGATATACCCTCATAAGACTGTAAAAATGGAACTAAATTATCTTCCATGCTTAGTGGAGTGTTAAAGAGTGTTTTGCAATTTACTAAGGACCACAGGTCTTGAATAGTTCTTTTTTCCTTTAGTAAAATTTTGGAGGAGTATTAAACGATGACCAAATCCTGCAGTATAATAATGTTATTGTAGTTTCTAGCCAACTTCACATAAATGTTAATTATAATTCATAACAAAATGTGTATGACTTCATATAAAATTAAATTGAAATTAAAGCTATTGGCACATAATTTATTCCAGGCTTATTTTCATATTGCCAAAAAAAAAATTTTACAGAACTTAAGTATCAAAACTAAAGAAAAACTCTGATTTCATTTGCATCAACAACATAATGTGCACATGTACCTTCTTCCTGAGACCTTATAAAATTTTGTCTTTTTAAAAAATATAACAATAATGGGGCTGGGGATATAGCTCAGCAGCACAAGCACCTGCCTGGCAAGCACAAGGTCTTGATTTCAATTCCTGGCACCAAAAAAAAAAATATATAGATAGATAGATAGATAGATAGATATAATAATAATGATCACTAAGTAGCATTTAATTCCTGACCTAACTTTTGTAAACCACATCTGTTAAAAATCAGCATAATACAAGTGCTGTAGTATGATCATTGATGCTGTTTTGAAAATACATTCCCTCTAGGCTAGTGTTTTGTTTCTTTTTGTCTTTGTTTTTAAAATTGGTCAGATTCTACATTCCTTTGTTTCAAAAATCATACCCATTATCTAGTCCTAACAAGAAAAGGAAGGAAGGAATATTTTTTTGAAAGTTGAAGATATAATCTATGTAAAATCCTAGCATCTTAAATCTAAGGAAACAAGGTTTCAGGCATGTGACAGACAACTAGCAAACACTATTCCCTTTGGCTTCTCTGGACATGTGTGTGCTTACATTCTCCAGGTACTATTTGTTAATAATACCATATAGTTAAAGGCATGGACTTGAGAGACAAATATCAGCTATATGACCTCACACTCATTGATTAGCCTGGGATCTGGGTATCCATGGGGATGAAGCTGATCTCGTAAGTTTCCTGAGTGAGGATGAGAACCCATAATCAAGGCCCAGCACTGGGAATAATTGTAGCGGTTGTGATTATTCATATCAGGCACCCTATTTGCTGTTGTGTGGAATGACTTGTTATCCCCACTGTACGGGTATAGGAATTGAAAAATTCCCTAGTTGCTTTATTTGTGCTTCACACAAACCATACTGCTTAATTTATACAAGTGTACTTTATTTTTTTACCTTTTTGACTATTCCCAACCTGGTTATTCCACCTGAAACAAACTTTGCACCTCTCCATGGCTGTTGAAATTTTGTGTTCTTCAATTTAGGTCAAGCTGCTTTGGACCTGAAACCTTCTTTTGTTCTCCTTTGTGCACCAAACCACAATTTCTTGTGTGCCTTTGAGGACCTATAGCCCTTCCCTTCCCGTCTAGGATGACAACTTGACAACTCCTATTGATCAGGAACCTTCATAATCTTCATAATCTTTGTGACTCCTGACAATCCCAGCACAGTGCAGTCTACAACATATCTGGATTTTTTCATTAATAATAAATCCTTGATCATTCTTTTTTTTTATTCTGTTGGGTGATATTTTACTCAGTTGATTTGTTCTGAGAACTTTGAATACAACCACTGAATGGAGGTATTGAGTTGACTGACATTGTGGTTTTTAGAAGAAATAAGTTGCTTTTCTATAATATTTTAAAAAATATATTTTAAGAGAAGTACTGAATAATTAGGTTAAGTGATTTTGCTTTCATTTACATTTTAGGTATTTATGCATAATTTTACACATGATAGAATGCATTTTTCCATTATGAATTATATTTTAATTTCAGTTTATAGTAGAGAGATTCGTATTTGTGCAGAATTTATGAAGAAAACATGAAATTTCCTGAAGTTTAGTATAAAAGAGGATGAGTGGTTATGGCATTAGGCTGGGATATATTTAAGGCAAACTAAAATTAGAATCACATTATTTATGCCTGTGAGTATTAGGTAATAGAGCTACAGTGGGCACTAACACTTCATCATTAATCAGAGACAATGTCGATTGACATTCATGCTTTGCTAACTTTTGTTTACCATAGAAAAGTACATTTAGTATCACATTTGTTTAGTGGCCATGTTGAAAAAAATGCAGGAAACTAGAAATTGCTGTATATTAAGCAAGCAGCTGTTCCTTTTATTTTTTGTTCAGAAAGGCAAGTATTTCATAAATAAGAATAATAATTACTACTCTGATGTAGAAGTTTAGTTTAGTTTCTTGCTTTATGCTTTTTTTTTTCATTTATCACATCTGACAGAATGTTCTTTATCTGAGAAGAAGAGGGGAAAACTCACATTATAAATGTCCTGAGTATCAGGAACAACTTCTAGGCAGTTACCAGGTACATTCAGACATCAGGGACAAATGATCATTCACTAACTCTTCTGTGAAAAATTTAGCATTAATTCCATTATCTTTATCTATCATTTTGTGATAACAAAAGTATATTTACCAAAAATAAACTTTTATTCTTTTTCCTGAAGGAACTTGTGGAATACTACAAGCATCATTCTCTTAAAGAAGGGTTCAGAACCTTAGATACAACTCTGCAGTTTCCATACAAGGAGCCAGAACATTCAGCTGGACAGAGGGGTAATAGGGCAGGCAACAGCTGTGAGTATTATAATTGAGAATACGATTTGCTGTCACTTGAGGGTTGGAGGCAAAATAGCATTAAACATCTTTATTCCAGACTTCGAAATATAACCAATTAATATGCTAATGCATTGAACAAGGACTTTAAACTGAATCAGAGGGACCAACAGGTTTATAAACATGTCTAGTTAGTTGTAGGTCTTTGTGCCAAAGTAAAAATTGTGTATGAATTAAAATATCTATTATAATTATAGAGACTATGTTCACATATAAAGTTTATGTTTTTGCCTGGCTTTTACTTTACCAGACTTTTAAATTTCTGTTTAATGTTTGTGGCCATAAAATACTGTTTGAATGATAGTATTTAAACAAAACTGATTCACAACTCTCCTTTTTAGAGTATTACCCCAACTTCACTTATGATCTTATTTCAATGAATACTTTCAAAACTTTGAAATGACTACCATGTTTTCTTGGATGACAATATTTCTAACACCATACCATAGCCACTTTCTTTCAAAATAAACATGGGCCAGAACTAATTACAAAATAACTAGCACACAAGGAAATTCACATCATAGTTTGAGTGTGAATCCAAATCCAAATTTTTATTTTTCCTCACTTTTTAATGTTATACACCCTTTCTTTAGATGGTTAAAGTATGTAAAGAAAATATTGTGATGAAAACATGTTGTAAAGGAAGCGTAGTAGTTTCATTCCCTTGTTTTGATGTCTTCTTTAAAAAAATCTTCATTTCAGAAGAGAAATGAAAACAATTTTTATTACTCTTAGAATCTGTAACCTAAGCAAAATTGGGAGATATAGAGGTATTAAAAAAAGGATTTGCATCAGTTTAATATAACTTCGGCTTTATTTTTCCCACAAAAAACAGACACCAAAAGAGAAACAGGTAATGCTCAGGGTTCCAACAACATCAGTAAAATTTCATATGTTCAAATGCAAGAAAACATGACAATTATTTATCACATCAAATGACAGGTGGTTTTTTAAAATTTGAATAGCTTACTAGCTGCTTCTGCAGTGATCAGTATGTATGCCCAAGCCTATGCAGTGCAAATAGTAAGAACATACTTTATGTTGAAACTTTAAACACTTAAAATTTTATGTTTTTAGTCTAAAATTACCTAATTATCTTGGAGTCTCAAGTAGACTATAATTCTTACTCATTCAAAAATGAAAGTTTTTCTTATAAAACTTCCTACAAATGTCTTAAAAATCTGCCTGGATTATGACTTCTCCCTGCTGCATGAAATCAATAATTTTCAACTCTATTTTCTCTGCTTTTCCAGCAGCAGGACAAGTTTTCCAGAAGGTCAGTTATACCAAACCCTGTTTGAGGTGTTTGGTTTGTTCCTAAGCATGTAGGGGAAAGAAAAAGGATGGATATCCAGCATTACATAGGAAGGTTTTTTTTTTTTTTTTTAACTGTCACATGTATTTCACTGCTTCACTTTTTAAGATGGAAATAGTATGAAGAAGGTCCTGAGACTTAAATGAAGTACTACAGATAAAGCACTTAGTGTAGTGCTTGTACATAGTAAATACACATAAAAGTTGCCACTGACTCTATTGCCCTTATTTCTGCTATAATGCTTCTGACTCTTCCAGCATAGCACATACATCCCTGTATTTCTAAGGCTTGATTAAATTTATGGGTTGTAATTCATAATGACTTACATGTTTGCTTTTATGTTTTTAAAGTATGCCTTTCTTATTTTAAACCAACCCTTGAGTCAGGGTGAACCATTACAGAAAACACTGTTTCTATTTTTATGCATGTAGAGTCTTCTAAGAGATAGAAGGAGGAAATGCTCCACGTTCTGTATGGAAAGGTTATATCTGATGTCTTCGTAGGCTTTCCCTCTGTTTCATAGCTTTGGGTATGCTGCTAAATATCATCTAACAGAGCTTAGACAATTTGGTAACAATACTTTTACCAAACAGTGTGACTTTGGGATACTGGATTGGACTGAGAGCGCTGAGGTCTCTATTACTTTATATAAGTAATATTGTCTAGAAGCCTAAAGAGCAGACAAGGGAAAGCCCAGAACTGTCATGTAGTCTGGATACAGGTTGAGAATGGAACTCCAACTCTTGAAACAGACTATTTATCATCTTTATTTTTCAGTCATATAATCACCTTGGAAAAGAAAGTCTTGGAGTACTGTAGAGATTGCTTCAGAAATAATCTAGATTAGTATGTTCTTGGGACCTTTACCAACTATTTTGTGGTTTTTAAATAAGTAAGTATGACAAATCTGTGTCATACATGTGAAAAATAACATGCAAAGAGAAACTCATTAGAACAAACAGGAGTCCACATTAGTGGATAAAACATTTCTAAGTGCTCGCTGTAGGCTGCTTCTGAGACAGGATTGTTTTCTTTGCCTTTGGAATGATTTGAATATTTCCAAAGGAGATTGGGGGGGGGGTGAGAACAAAGAATGTAAGTCAAGGTTACCAGTGAGCTCTTGTAGTTCCCTAGAAACTGCAGGGGCTCTATGGAATAGGTCATGTGGATTTGTGTAAGAGTACCATTATTCTGCAAACTGGTCCTAGCAAATCTGCCTTAGATTCTTTAAATATACCTGGAAGGCTGGTATAGTTAAAGGGCACTAAGTTGACTTCTCCCTTTTTTGTTCTGCAATGACTTTATTTTCAGGTCTGCCTCTAAGAAGCTGTCTGATCTTGGGCAAGACACTTAACCAGTTTGAACCTCAGCCTTCCCACTTGATAAATGAGGAATGTGATTAGAGAATTTATAATGTTCTTTGAAAAGTAGCATTCATTGTTTGTTTCTTTGTATAGAAGAAGGAAGGACATAAAATGCATTATTACTAGACCATTACAGTAGGAAAAGCTGCACAATTAGCTATTTTGTAATCCATACACAACCTTAAGCATTTCCCCAAATTTATACTTTTGGAGAATTAATTCACCTACAGAGCAGAGAGACATATTTGTGTAAAATATCTACTACAATGATATTTATATAATATCAAAGAATCTTCCATAAGAACTTATTGATCATAAAAGCAATACTTTAAGCAAGTGATCAAATTTGACATTACTAGTGTTGAGACAAGTAGACACCAGGTGCTTCCTAATAGAACGCCCTGAGGAGAACCCCACATCCCTGTGGTGATAGTCCTGTCCTCAAAAGTTTGAATCTGATCATGAAGAAATATCAGATGATTGGCAATTGAAAGACATCCTACAGATAATCAGCCTGTATTCTCTATAAAAGTCAAGGTAATTAAAGATAAGTAACTAGGACTACCTGAGATTTTAAAAGACTAAAAGATGTTACAGCTCCATACAGTGTGATGCATGACTATATTATGAATGGAGAGCACAGAGGAGGAGATAGAAGAGAAAGCATAGATAGTATAAATGGTATAAACATATTTATGTTAGTAGGAAGGAATGAGTAGGGGCGATTAGAAAGCTTTAAATAAGTTCCCTAGATTAAGTGACAGTTGTATCAGTGTGATTTTTTGCTTTTGATAATTTTACAGTGGTTATATACAAGGAGAGAATGTCTTTGTTTTTACTTTCTTGAAGTATATATCATTAAAGAAGATTGTACCTGCAGTTTATTCTTAAATGGCTCAGGAAATAAAACATTGATTGATAAAGAAAACATAGTAAAATGTTAACATTTGGGGAATCTGAAGAGTGTGGAAATTCGTTGTGCCATTCTTGTGCCTTATCTTTAAGTGTGAATTTTTCAGAATAAAAGTTTTAAATGTGGAGGTACCCCCATCTGCTCGCCGTGTCTAAAGAACTGGAGGAAAGCGGCAACATCCTCCTTTTCACCTGCTCCAAGAGCAGGGATTGGCGGTCACTGACTTGGGGTCAGTGGGGTACACAACATGTGCTGAGATCATATTCCAAGCCTTTTGCTCCTTAGCATGACTTCCTTGCATTTGTTTATTCACTCATTACTTTATTCAACACTTTCTGTGTGCCAGGTCCTGTGCTAGATCCTGCAGTTTAAATAGTGAGTATGATAGACCGTATGGTGAATAGGAATAAACGTTAAACAAACAGACTCATAGATTTATGCACATATGTTGAAACAGAGGTCAGAGCAGAAGTACAAAGGTGTGACAGGAGAGCTCATTTACCTTCCAGGGTCATAGAAAGTCTTTTTGAAGGAGTGTGACTCCGATTAAACTTACAAGATGTGTGAGGATGGCAGGGTTGATTGGCACTAGGGAAACTACACAGTGAAGCAGCTTGTGTGAAGGCTCTAAAGTAGGAAAGAACTTCTAGGATTTGAAAGAGGCTTAGTGTGTCCGCAGCATAGCAAATAGATTGTGATGTTTCTGTTTGTGGTGGGAATGTACAGAAGCTTTAGAAATAGAAAATGACATGAACTTACTCTCTTAGGAATTATATCTAGATGTCTCTGCAAAGCCTTATGTACTTATAGATGGGGTTTGGGGGAGATATTTGGATCATGGGGGAGCTATACTCATCAGTGGAATAATCTGATGAGTTGTAGTTAAATGTCCTGTTGAAAGGTACGGCCTGGTTAGAAGTGGGTCGTTGGGAGCCTGACTTGGAAGGGGGATAGTCTGTCTTCCTTCTTTAAGCCTCTGCTGGACAGCCAGGAAGTAAGCAGCTGGCCTCCTTTGCCAGGCCTCTGCAGCCAGCTGACAATGAACTGTAACTACAAGCCAAAGTAAATCTCTTCTCCTTTAATTTGTGAGTGTTGGGTATTTTGTTTCAGCAACAATAAAGTGACTAAGACACACTTTTAAAGAGTCTCTGACTACTTTTTGAGGAGAGGCTAAGAGGGTGAAAGAGGCAGAGAAAAGAGTGAGTAGGCGCTCACAAATGTCTAGAGAGGGTAATTTGGACAAGAGTCCAGTATCACAGTGGAAAAATACAATGGGAAGATTTGAATATATCCTAGAGGTTGAATTAGTTGGACTAAAGAGTTGAGGTAGAACTGGTCCAAACACGATACAGAAGCATTTGCCTTGAACCCTTGGCAGCTGATAAAACCATTGACTGACCAGGAAACAAAAGAGAGAGAACAGGTGTAGAGGAGAAGACATTCGGTTCTGTACATGTTTAGATCCCTGCAGATACTTGTTTCAGTAGATAGTTGGTACCAAGGAGAGTGGTCTTCTTGAAGGTAGATTTTATGAATCATTCATTATATTTCATTTCTTAGTTTACAAAGGCTATTATGATTTGAGAATTGTTTGTGTGTATGTTTTTTTCTTCAGACGTATCTTTACTTCGCATTCTTAGCTATACTTTGTGCATGCCTTATGTAAAATAGGTGCTCAGAAAGTGCTAAATGAGTGGAGTCAGATCCTAAGTCTCACAGAAGGCGTTGCCAGTACTGGAGCGCTAAGTGTAGTTAATATGGAAACCATGGAAAGCAGTGTGGATTTGAAAACAAAACATAGATAGCACATTCTTTTTGGCACGATGGCAAATATTATAGCACTATTTCACAGACTGATCAAGGATCCTTGGGACCATCATACAGCCTTGCAGGAAGAAGTAGACATCAGAGCCCGCGTCTGGGCTGCCTCTCCCTGGATGTGCTCTCTTTCTTCTATCTTTGTGTCCTGGGGTTCTGTTAGCCAGGGACATGGTGCTCACATTTCATTTTTAGCTGTTGTTTTTGGCAAAAACTTAGAGCCTTTGTATCATTCACATTTATATACCCAAATATATCATGATACAGCCTGCTTATCCCCAATAATTCATGAAATATCCTGACAATTCCTGGATCACTATTTGTAAATTATATTGCATTATAATAGGGGATAATATTTATTTTATTTAAGCTCTTCAAGTATACACTTAATTAAGTTTTGCCTTTAGTCTTTCTAATTCAACATATCTATATTTTTATTCTCTCAGTTTCTGTTTTTAGTATTTTATCCTTGGTCTTCTGTCTTTTCCCTGGTCATTTTGCCTTGATCTTATTTTATTCTAATAACTTGCTATTAGTTTTAATGTCATTTTATTAGTTTCCTAGGGTTGTCACAGAGTCTCAAGGTCAATTTCTTTTGGGCACAATGAGACTCAGTTCTGTGTCTGTCTCCTAGTGGCCATGTGGCTGCTAGCAATCCTTGGTGTTCTTGGTTTGTTGCTGTATTACTTTAGTCTCTGCTTGGGCTTAACCTCAGCTTTCTTTTTCTAGAAAGACACGTCATTTTGAGATCTTTAGCATCTGCAAAGTTCCTACTTTCAAATAAGGCAGGTTTAGAGACTGGACATATCTTTATGTGAGAGGGCACACTTAGACTCACAACAATCTCATTGTGTTCATTTTAAACTTCTCTCAAAATTTTTCCATCATTATTTTAATATTTCTTTTGTTTCAGTGAAGTTATAATGACTTTAGTTATTGGAGGAGGCAAACAATTAGTATTGGGAATTAACAAAAAATAGTCACCAGAGTGTTTTCAGTGGATTACAACTCTCCCATAGTGAACTTTACAGTCTTGAGAAGAGCTTTCCAAGGAACAGCCCTTAGTGTAAAATATTCAATAGAGAATACGAGACCTTAAGAATGTCTCTGATGTTCAGCAATTTGTAGATTAACAGAACGAAATATTCCCAAGCCTGTTTTACATATCATTGACTTCAAGGGTATATTTCATGAACCTCCAGCCCTGCAAGAAGTACCTTTGTCAAACATATATAAAAAGACTGCTTGTACAGTATATTCCTTTCTAGCAATGGGGGTAGTTTCTCTAGTATTTCCCTCTTTATTTCACCATGCAGCACTGTGTCATAGTGTTTCATGCTCATCTTATGAGTTGGTGTGAAGTCCTTAGAAGGATGTCTGGCGTGTGGGAAGTGTAAGATGTTTTAGCTCCTAGAGCTGCTATTGCTGTTCCTGCCACCACATCCATGTATTCCACACTGCTAGCCAATGTGAAATGTTACATTAGCTGCATATGACCATGTTTAGGGTTTTTGCAAAGTCCTTTTCCTTTCTCTTGGTCATTGGTTTTCCACTCTGATTTTCTGGGTATCAGCCAGCCTCTCCTAGTGCACACACTCTGCTGGGCTGAGTTACTTACAGCATATTGGTTATATTTTTATCTTCCTTTCCTGCCACATGTCTGTGATATCCACAGAAACTTCCAGCTCTTGGACAACTGATTAACAAAAGCTGTACATCTCCATATTAGGTCATGCTTGCCTGTGCTATTTTTTAAAATTATTATTTCAAGAGCTTTACTGGTTACTTTAAGGCATTTTTATCCTTTCTCTAATGACTTTAAAAGTTAGTTATGAGTATCCAGGATCCCTTTCCAATGTGGCTTACAAATATAAATTAGAGAGATTCAAATAATTTCATTCAAAAACATCTTTTTAATATTTCAATACAGAAAGAGTAGAACTTAATTGTTCTAGTATTTCTCATCCTTCATGCTGTCCATTCTCAGAAACCTTGTGTTTTACATTAAAAACTGGCTGCATGCTACTGATGTGCATGTTCTCACATTGACTATCATCCCTCCCGTGACAGGCCTGATTCAAGGATTAGTTTTTCTAGTCTTGACCGGAAAACATCCAAGAAATTCTCAGTTTTCTTTCCTAAAATTTTTCCCAGGCTCCTAGCTGTGAAGGCTGATGCTTAGAGTTCTGCTTTCTTGATGCCTATCACTGTCATGCTACTTCTAGTGAATTCAAAGTCTGCATACAGTAGCAAGTCCGCACCTCTCTCTGTCCTTCTTGGCATTGACTAGTTAAATATGCTTCACATCATTCATTCACACTTTCATTAATTGTTTTATTTATTTAACATTTATCTACTTGCACCAAACACTACAACAAAAACACCCATAAGTGTTGCTCAGTACAGTCTAATAATCTCCACAATAAGTGACACTACAGGATAATACTTCTGGTAACTGGTATTATTATCCCCAGTACATGCTGTTCCAAACAAACACCTTTTATAATATTCCTAAAAGGTGGTCATCAGTCTTTTCTTGAACACTCAAATGACCTGATCTTACTACCACACAAAATGTTTAATTTTTGACAAAATTGTGTTTTTGTTCTTTCATTGATGCAGAAAATTGTCTCACTATAGATACTTACCATAGTTAGTTTATAAGAAGTATACTATATAGTCACTATAATAACTTCATAATATACTACAAAAACAATACACTCTATATTCAAAACAAATCTGCTACTCCGAACTGTTATAACCTCCCCTCAGATGTCATCTTTCCCTTCTCCACTGTCAGTCTTCCCCCTCCTCTCTGTTTTACTACCTCTTTTTCTTTTTCCCTCCCATTATCTTCCCCTCCAGTGTCTCCTCTTCCTTTCTTCCTCTATCCCTCTTCCTTTACTCTTTTCTCCCTCCCTTCCTTCCTCCCTAAATATTATTAAATCCCTTATCAAATAAATGTTTGTCAGATCCTTCACAGTCCTTGGAACCCTCCTGTACAATACTGTACTTTGTCAGAACTCAGCACAAAAATTCCAATATTATTTGACTTTTGGCTCAGATTTTTCCCTACTCAAAACCCCTCCTTTCTCAGTTAATTTCCTCCTTTCCTTTAACCTCCATCCTCAGAGGGCACAAGTAGGCATATTGGACTCACCTAAGCACTCTTCATTTCTCCTTTAGTGATTGCATCTCACCCGTAACCTCCTCATAGGTTCCCAACTCCATGCTCTCAGCATATGTCTTCATTGAGAGCCTCTTCAGGGCCGGCACAGTTGGATGTGCTGGGATAGACAGCAGTGAACATAGCAGACACAAGTTCTTGCCCTCATGAAATGCATGTGTTAGTGAGAAAAGTAGATGACAGGTTACAAAATAGTTATACAGTGTTAGAAATTGAGGAGTGTTTTGGGAAAATGAAGTCATGATGCTTAAAGTTGCTCAGGGGTGGTTTAGGATTTTAACTGAGCTCATGAAGTCATATGTAAAACAGAAAGATTATTTTCCTTCCCTTTGGCAGTACAGCAGAAACCTAAGTTGGTCCATCTTTTTTGTGTGTATTTATGGTACCAGGCATTGATCCTAAGGCCTTCACACTGAGTTACATCCCAGCCCTTTTTTATTTTGAGACAGTCTCCCTAAGTCACTAAGTTGCCCAAGGTAGGCTTGAACTTGTGATTCTTCAGCTTCCGCCTTTCAGGGAACTGTGATTACAGACATGTATCAGCATTCCTGGCCACCATCAGTTCTTAGTTAACTAGTTTCATAGGCTGAAACCAGCCACTAGCTCTAGAAGCTCCCTTTTCTAACAAGGTCACATGCATGACTAGGAGCTTCTAGTGTTATTGTTAATTCACATAAAAATCTTTATGCCCCATCATTATGTAGAGCAGGCTATTGAAACTTGAATCACAGTATACATAGATCATTTACAATGAGCAGTTGGGGAACTGCATTCTTTCTGTGTACTTCTCTGCTTGTATATGATAACCCCAAGAAACCCCCCAAGCAGTATAACATGGTACTAGAGGTATCTGTGTCTATATGTCAGTGACTCTTTGACTTTGTAGGACAGCATGTTGTATTTTATGCTGGAGGTTACATTTTAGTATAGACTCAGAGAAATGAGAAAAGGAACAACCAGAGCAAATTAAGGAGCATGTATGACATGAACAGTTTCTCAGAGCCAGAGGGTCAAGAGGAAAATTATCAGGAGTTCAGGTTTGTAACATAAGGGAGGCCAGATCTTGTAAAGTCCTAAAGGGCTTTAACTTTTACTCTGGAAGAAATGGGAAGCCATTAGAAGGATTTAAGAAAAGGAGAGATTCAGTTTAACAGGATTGTTCTGCCTTCTTTGTTGAGAAAAGAGCATATGAAGAGATGACAAGGTACACACAAAGATGAATTAGGAGACTCATGTGCCAGGAGAGGTGATAATGGCTTGGACCAACATCTTTAGGTGGTAGATTCTGAAGATGATCGAACCAGATGTGACCACAAGATATCACAGTAAGAGAAGACTCAAGAATGATTCTAATGTTTTGAGCCTAAGTAACTAGAAGATTGGATGGTTTCTTTTGTTTTTAGGATTGCAATGGGGATAGAGTCTCACTGTAGCATTCTCAATCCAGAATGTATTGTTTTATTTCTAGGTAATTTCTGTGTGTCTGTCTCTCCATTAACCTTTACCTGTTCTGAAGTCAGAAGTTTTTCTGTATCTTCTTTAACAATTTAGGATAGTCCTGTGCTCTTAGTAATTTAGTATGTATGTCAGTGATTTTTTTAAAAATGTGAATTTAGAATCAATTTTACATTGACACAACATATGCCTATAAATAGTCTGAAATTCCAAGCCAGTATCAATCCAATTTTCTAAAACAAAAGAAAGATCTTTTATTTATTTTATTTCTTGTTAATGATTTTATACAGTTTTGACTATCATCTAGTTTATTTGGTCAGTAATCCTAGGCATAACTTTTCCTTTTGTATCTTTGAATTTCATGTTAACAGAAATTTAATTTTCCAGATATCAGCATTCAATTAAAAAAAACTATCAGAATTATTCTTAGATTTCAGTGATGATATGTAAAATATAGAATCAACACTAAGCAAGGGACCTTTAGTTTGTTCTGTTTGGGAGAAATGTTGCTGGGAACCTAAAAAGAAGACATACTTGAGTTCTAAATTAAAATCAGGGTAAGGATTACAAATTTGAATTAAACATTCATTAAATTCCCAGGGTGTTCTGCTGTTAGACCATCTGTAGACAGTCTTAGCTAAAAGAACCTCAACTGCTCAGCAAAGGATCTCACATAGCTCAGGTCTTCAGAAATACACATAGCTCTAGGTGGCTGCTGGCCCACACACTCGAGATCACTGTGTGGTTAATACTTTGGTCCAGGTGCCTGATATTCTTGCTGATAACTTTTTGTTTCATAAATGAGTGTGAACACATCTTGTTACAACTAAACCTGAATGTCAGATAATGTATAAACTACCAGCAAGTAATTAGTGAATGCTTAGGGCAAAGTTCTCTGATACACATAATAGATCATTGTTAGCTCAAGAAAGCTTCACAATTTGATAACCAACACCTTAGGGAAGATTGTTGATTGATTATGATCTCTAACGCATATAAATTTCAAATGTTACTGACAATCAAATAGATAACTTCTATTTCCACTTCCACTAGATACTACTAGTATTTCATGTTTTGTTTTTTTAACTTCAAAATTTTGATAAATACTTGACTGTATTTTTTATAGTTTATAATTGGAAATACGAAGCCACTAAATTATGAGCCATCCATTTGATAATAATATTCCATGTGTTAGCCTAGTTAAGAGCCAGGTGTCATACACATGTGGAATAAGCAGGGCCCTTCCTTCCTCTTCAGTCTCTCCAACTAAGATTCTTAACTAGTACTCTTGTCCTAATATAGAGTTGAAAGTGTTTAAAGAAGGAGAAAAATTAGGCCCTTATCTGAAAAGCATGCAATTTGCAAATGATTACCTTAATTAGAAAAGGCTCAATATTAATTTAATATTTTCTACTTACGTACTGATATGAATAAAAGAGTAGTCTCTCAAGAAACTTTCAAAAAACATGAGGCACTAGCAGGAAGGCTTCTCTGTAATGTTAGGCAGTGAATGAAGAGTCCAGAAGATAATAGTCAGCACCATTCCCAGTTGAATATCACTATTGCCGGACTCTTTTCATTCTATTCCAAGACCTGCACGCAATGTCCTTCTTGTACTAATCTGCATATGTGTATAGAGATGCATGTTTATATTCTCAGCATAGATGTAAATATGTCTTACAAATTAAACCTTCTGCAAAATGTTATTATCAAACATCTTATTTGGATATTGCTTCCATCTACATTTAAATCCATATTTTACTAGGAAAACAAGTTATATTTTATTCTTGTATCAGTAGGTGCCAGACACTCAAAGATATTTTTCCAGCTCAAGAGAATTAAGGACCCAAAGGCAGTAAAAATCGACAGGTAGAGTAGCAAAAGGTAATCATGTTACCATGTATACAAAAGTGGAAAGCATCTCCACAAATTCTTAAAACGGCTGGCTGAGAGCTATAGAGTGGGTGGCAGGAAAAACTGGTTAACCTTTTACTCCAAAGAAGATTCCTCAGGCACATAGTGTAGTTAATGTTATGAGACATACAGCATTAAATAGCTGTTCAGAATCTCAGAAAAAAGTTAGCTATTGTAGAAATATCACTAATATATTATGGCTCTGAAGAAGCCAGAAAAATGGGACCCGGACATATTTCACTTTCATTGTGTTTTGCCAGCCTTTGTTGAAAGTCTTATTGAACAGGTAGTTCAGTGAGCAAAAGAGGAGATAAATGAATAGAAGAAAGAGACAGAAGGAGCTTACAAAATTAAGTGCTCTGCTGAGATACTTGTCTATTCAGTTGCTTCAATCTGGACCCCATTCTGTGGGAGACACAGAAACAATAAGAGAACTTGCCCCTGCCTTCCAGAATCAATGTCTAACTGGAGATGCAACCTGGGGCATTTGCCCTCATTAATAACAGAGCCCCAAAGTACCATGTTGTAAATGCTTAGCATCATGTTTAGGAAAGGGGACAAGTAGTATCTGGATTGGACAGGGAAACTCACAGGAGGGAACTGAGCTAGACTTTCAGAGACAGTTTAGGTTAGTAGAGCCCAAAGGTAGGAACAATATTCTAGAATAAGTAGAATTCTGAGTTGAAAATACAGCTGACAGCCTTAGGAGGAAGTTGGAAGCTGTTCAGGGTAAAAAGAATTCATATTTGAAAATCATGATAGATTTGGTTACGAAGCACAAGGTGTCAGATGATGAAATGGTATGGAATTCATGTTGAGTTTGAATTTCATAGTTTAGCAAATGCAAAGACAAAATCTACATTAGGCTTGTGTAGCAAGTAGCAAGAAGCAGTATTTAAAAGAGAATGATAACAAAGTTGAAAGCAAGATCAGTTGGAGGGCTATGGTCTGAGGTTAGAATTGACATTAGCACTGGGATTGGGAAGGTAAAGCTCAGAGTTAATGAAGGGTTAAATTTGATTGCAGTGGAAGAAGGTATTGAACTTAGAGAGAATAGTAAATTTAGCAGTACACTGACTTTGCAAGGGTAGTTCACAAAGAAAGCAGTGCATTCCTGCAAGTAAAAAGTTGAACTAGATTATAATGAGAAAGATGATGGGTTGATTTTTCAATCAAGTTAAATTTAAGATAATCTCTATACTTTAGGCCAGTGTTATAAAAACACTGGAAATCACAGACTGGAATTCAGGTAAAGAAACAAAGCACATCCAAGAATCTGTTCCACTCATCAGGAAACAAAAGCTAGTCTAGTAAGACCAGGAGAGGCTGAAGCCAAATGTAAGGACTATTTTTAGTTGGAGTTACAGTATTTTAGGTCAGCTTTGAGAAGGTTTAAATTCTAGCTGTTTGACATGAATACAGATAATTATGAGGAAATTAGGGTTAGATAAGAGACAGGGGTAGCAACCTGGTAATATGTTATTGAAATAGAAATTCAAGTCATTTGGAAAAGAATTGCCCAAATTACATCAGGAATGTTAGATATTTTAAGATTATAGACAAGCTATCAATCTAATTTATCTACCTATTTTTAATATTAGTAAGATTATTTTAATTGCACTTAATTTGTTTCATTGAGTTTTCATTTCTTCCTTTTAGAGATAAGTTATCTCTTGTTATATTTTAGGCTCTTGGCTTAAATTACCTTCATTAGAATTTTTGGAGAAATACAGTTTTTTTTTAATCCTTACGAATAAAATAGTCACAGAACAAGAATGAAGGATAGTCACAAAACAGTCCAAGGAGAAAATTCTAATTCTTGCCAGAGTAATGTATACAATGAGGGCTTTAAATTTTCCCAGACATAAAGTAGGTCTCTTGGGAGCAGACTTTTTACCTGTAATAGAATAAGTATATGCTATTTACTTTATAAGAAAGAAGCTGGAGTTGTGGCTCGGGCCTGGGGATATAGCTCAGTGGTAGCACACCTGCCTAGCATGTGCAAGGCCCAGGGTTCAATCCCTAGTATTGGGGGGAAAAAACCACATAAATGAAAAAAAGACATCTACTCTATTCTGTAGTCATGAGTGTATCATGACCTTAAGAAGGTGATGTGTCAGATCTACTGTATAATCATAAATTAATAGGCAAGTAGTTGTGAAGGTATGTACCGACATATTTTAAAGTTTTCTTAGAAAACAGAACCTGTAAAACTTACAAATGGAATAGAAAAAGACTGTTGACTACTGTTAAGCATATACTTTGAAGGCAGGTACAAAATATACATGTGAGAACATTGTCAGAAAAGAGTGTAATGACTATATCACGGAGGACATCAAAGCTCCAAGATCCATAATTCCAAAAGCAGTTGACCTTCCCCCGGTTACCCTGGTCAGTCTGCTTGGCTGGAGTCTGGTGATCCCTATAACAGCTAGTGCTCTTCTTAGGCCTCCCTAGAATCCCTCTCTGACAATTCAGAGAATTCTGTGTCTTTCAAAGTCAAGCAGCTGCCTGAAAAGAGGCAGAAAATAAAGGAAGATTGTATGAAGTCGTGCCCAGTTTTCTTAGTCCAGTTTTACATTATCTTTGGTTGTGGAAAGCTTTTTCTGGACTGGTTAATATTCAGTTCAGGTACAAGGGACAGAAATCCAAGCCAATTGACTTAAAAGGAGTACATCATTTATTTCTCTTTCCTCTAAAAACTTTACATTAGTCAGTCAATGGCTGAAGGGAAGGCAGGCCACCTGTGTTCCATGAAAGGTTTAGTAACTCTGATTCCTCAAGTTCATGCTCTGTTAGCCTGAAGGTGACCACAGACCTAGATTGGTAGCTTTGATATGCCAAATAGCACAACAGAACTAGGAATTGTAAAGAAGGGCAAAGGCATGTGCCTGCTGTCCTGTGAGGAAAGTTCCCAGAAGCTGCTTATAATGTGTCTGTCTGTATCTTATTGGCCAAAGCATGACCATATAGCTATACCAAATTGCAAGAGAGGCTGAAAGATGCAATTTTCTTCCTGAGGAGACGTGATTGAACTGAAGAATCTATTACATTAAATAAGAAGGAAACAAATATTGGGAGAAACTTTTCAGTGCATGTTCCTATTTCATTCTAATGGTACCATGCTTTCAGTAGGTCACATTTTATAGCCTCCTGTAGAGGTGTGTGAGGCAGAGGGGTAGATGCAGAGCTATGCAGCAGTAGTTAAGAATGTGGAATCTGGAGTCTTTCTTGCTTGAGTTCTAACCTACGTTTTCTTAGATCAAAAGGGGAAATGGTATTGTTTTGCTTCTAGAGTTGAAGTAATGATTAAATGAAATACTCAATATATTGACCACACTATTTTAACACATCAAAATGTTTGATTATTGTTATTAACTCTTGCTAAAAGTATAAAGTTTGGAGCTCCCAGATGCATATAGCTTGTTTGGAGGATACACTCACTTTCTTTCTCAAGGATGATTCAGAGTGGTTTTCCTTGGCGTTTTCCACTTTTAAAAGTAAGCTGAGATGTTTATGCTTAATTGGTGATAAAACTTGAACCTAACAAAACATGTGGCTGATTTCCTGGAATTTTCTATGGGACTTGCATATTTAACAAACATCTCTCTATAAGCACTTACTTACTAGCACTAGTTTTGATGTAAACTACATTTACATAAGAATTGATGAGATCCTCCTAGCCACTGTGGCAACCAAGTGGGAGCTGGGCACCACATCAAGAGGAGAAGGCCATCCCTGACCACCCTTGGATGGATGGAGTTCAAAAGCGGCAATATGGAGTGGGTTTGACTTTCTCTATAAAGTCCTGAACTGCAGAGCAAGTGCCAATACAAATGTGAAAGTTTGGCCTATTTATTCAGAAATGCTAACAAAAGAGTGGCGGGTAAAAAACCCAGCTTATTATTCCAACGCGCATGTGACAATTTTCTTATGATCACAGACAACAAAATTAGTTGTGTTGAGATAACTTTTGCCAATTCCTAAATTTTCTTTTGCTCTCTCTTTTTCTTTCTTTCTCTAAGCCCCCTCTTTGTTCTGTGGCTTTTCTTTTTTAACTCCTCCAGACTACAGCTTTGTTCCCCCTTCTTCCACTCCTTTCTGGTCAGGTACTGCTTTACGGCTTTTATATGTCTCCCCAACATGCTTCTGTTTGCAAATAACATATTTTGACTTCTCTGTAAAACCTGTCATGTAGCTACATCTCCTCACAGACCACGCCTAGAGTACCATTGCCACCATACACTCTCCTCTGTCATAGTCATTGTTTGTCATGACATTTTACTTCTCTGGTTTTTGTGTGTGTGCTCATGCCATATGTGTCAATAACACATTTTATAATGTATATGTGGGCAGAGGTTGGAGGGGTGGTGCTGAAAGTGTAAACACAGATGAAGTACTCTGCAGAATTAACTTCCTGAGGACTATAAGTTTTAATTGAGAAAAGATAGTGTTTATTTCCATGAAGAAAATGCAAAGAACCAAAATCCAAACCTTATCGCTAAGTAGAAAAGTAAATTCAGTATATATTGCTTAAAAGAATCACAGGCACCCATCACTTCTATAGCTCTCCAGTTTGTGCCCAAGCATTTTGGTCTTCATTTCTGTAATTAACTGGAGAGTTTAATGTCTGTTTATTTGACACTGAGGGAACTACATAATGGCAAGGTAAAGTATGTTTGCTTACAGGTTTTATAAAATTAACCTGAAAGGCCCAGTGGAATCGTAGAATCTTGAAATAGACATAAAAAGTCAGCTATAAACCTCTCATTTTATAGATGAGAAAAGTGTGGCTTGGTGGGGTTAAAAGGTCCTTGCAAGGTCACATGGTAAAGCTAATGATTGGATTTTTCCATCACAGGGGGTTTTATGTGCACTGACTCTAAGAGCAGTGCCCCAGAAATGGGACAGTTTTCAGTAAGAAAACCATTAAAGTGGTTTGTATCCTGAACAGTAAAATAAAATGACCTATTTTTACTCCTTTTTACAGTTCTGAAATCTATGGCATTGCTATTCGTTTATCTTATGATCGAAACCTTGAGACTAAATAAATTTCTATCATTGCAAAGCCATGAATTACAGGCCAGAAATTCCTGTCACCAGGTGGGCAGACTTTTCCAGGGTAACATAGGTCATAACTGCAGCTGCCTGGCCACTAGAAACTGTAAAAAATACAGATGGATGGTGCATCCCATTTATCTTGTTTTCTTACACTTTAGTCTTTCTCCCGTTAAGATCTATAAAGTCTCACCAATCTCAGATGAGTGATTCTCAGATTCACCGAACATATAATTGAAAACCCTTTATAACCTCAGAGAGCAACAGGTGGGGAAGTTAATATAAAGCATGTTATGAAACACTAGAGACTCACCAACATATATAGCTTGAATGGAGTTCTCACTTCAGTCAGGGCAAGCTCCTCTTTGGCTATCAAAAACACTATAACAAGCAAATAACAAACACCTAACACATGAAGTGAAGACCCTGACATCTTGTTTTTGATTGACTATTTCAGTAAATTTTTCTGTGAGGCAGTATTTATTTGAAAAGAAGGCATTATTTGTGTTCTTTCTGTGAAACCTGCTTCACACTTCTTTACATAATTGACTATATACATGTGTGTACATATACATTTTTATGTGTATATATACACGTATGTATATATATATATATATATATATATATATATAATTTTAGAATAAAAAGGTTAGTTGGAGAAAAACCATTTAAATAGATACGATGACATCAATTTGACTAGAGCACAGAATTGAGTTGTTTTAAGTGTAAGGCCAGTCAGTTACCAGATAAAAATATAAAGCTTCATCTCAGAGGTTCTAATTAGAAATAGATTACTGTGCCATTAATAGGGAATTTATGCTAACATATTCTAGATTCTGTCCTTCAGATAGTAATTTAGATATAAACTAGTTGTGTTTGGGTTTTGTTTTTGTTTTTACAAAAACTAGTCCCTGTTTTGAAGTTTTTACAAAGAAGGTGAAAATAGAACAGAGGTGGTTTAAACTTTATAAAATGAATTTGCCTGCACATGATTGAATTGAAACAGCAATTGTGCTGCTTTCAAGCTCCTCCGCCATTATCACTGGTCTGTAATGAAATCATGAATGTGCATCTGATAACATCAATAATGTTCCTTTGATTAGGGCCGCATGGCTGTTAACCAAGCCCATATCAACTCTGCCTCCCATAATTTCTTTACAGTATTAAGTCCAAAAGTACTGGGCATTGCCATCGCTCGGTATGACTTCTGTGCAAGAGACATGCGAGAACTGTCCTTGTTGAAAGGAGATGTGGTGAAGATTTACACAAAGATGAGTGCGAATGGCTGGTGGAGAGGAGAAGTGAATGGCAGGGTGAGTTGTCCCTCTCAACGTGCTTTTGCCCTGGACAGAAGGTCCCTATTGTGTTGTAGTCTTCACACGAGAGAACCCTGGCCTTCAGAGACTGGTATTCTACCTTGCCAGGGCTAGGAGCTCACTACCAGTGTGTTCACTGAATATCGTAGTGACATAAGTAAAGTTCATTCCAGCAAGTGTCATAACTTCCCATTTGGAGAGGAGTTGAGAAGCATTTCAGTTCTTTTTAGAACCTGAGCTCTGGTTTACACACTTTATGGATAGTGCCAAATATCTCTAAGAGCTGCTGATCTCGATTGGAAAGAATGGGATGTAGTACCTCTGTCTTTATATCCTGTCCCACAGCAGAAATAGGAATCATTATGTGGCTGAGACCCATACTACACTTAATTTACATATTTATTTGTGTGCTGGTGGAGTAGAACACTGTTTAAGCTTATTTTATTTCTCTATTTCTATCATTTACTCTATTAAGCTTGTAAGAGCAGTTAAACTTATCTTCTTTACCTACACCAGGCATAAAATCTCAACTTAATTGGGATGTTACAAAAACAAAATGCTGTGTTGTAGAATCTTTTGAAATGCCAGATGCAAAGTCATGTTGCTATGTCGGTTGCCTTTCTTTTTCAGGTGGGCTGGTTTCCATCCACATATGTGGAAGAGGATGAATAAATTCCAATCCAGCATTGAATCCTGCACCCAAAATCTCAGAGAACAAATAAGCAGAGCCTGCAAAGCATTATGAATTACCTGAAGTGTTTAAAAAGCTGCATTTCTGGCTGTTCAGCATCCTCCCTCCTTTTCCCTTCCTAAGTCTTAATGCTGGGATTTTTAAAGATGCTGGTACTGACAGATTAATGGCTTGCCTAGAGCCATGCAAGAAACAGCCTGCCCATCTGTCATTGTCAGGGACCAGGGCAAGGCCAAAAGCTTTGCTTCCCAAAAGAGACCTGCAAACACATTCATCCAGATTCTCTTTACCTCCATCAGGTCAGATACCCTAAAGGCCATCCACTAGTAAATGCTTAATGCATGGTTTCTTTATTGTCAAGCATCATTCACCAAAATTTTTGATGGGACAAAGAAGCAGAGGTTTAATTCTGTTTTGCCTAGCAGGAAAAAAAAAATTAAGAGTGTTTTCATTTGGGAAAGATCCAGTATACTGGAAAGATTCAGCATTACTTATCATAAATTGTCCAACAGGTGACTCATTGCCCAACAAACAATTTCACCCCCAGATGTTACTCATGATAAAATATAAAAGATAAATGCTTAGGTTTGCGTCATAAGTGATATATTCCAGAAAGATTTGAGTTACTCATTTGATGTTCTGATTATAACTGCACACTCCTTTTTATAAAAATGAGGAGATAAAGCACATGACAGTTGTCTTCGTACTAAATTTTGCAACTTTCATGATGCCATAGGGTTATTTTGAAAATGTAGTACTTGATGAAGTAATCATGGTTAGATATATTATGGGTAGTTTCCCATAACCTGAGTAAAGTGGTGTTGTTTACAAAGCAGATCAAGGGCTATACTCCATAGTAAATGATTTTATAGCACCAGTATCTATTGACATTAGCCTTTCCTTCTTCCTGGATAGATGTGCAGCATATTTGTTGAATCCTATATTTTCATGGAGTATTACTTGAGCACAAACAAATTTGTTGAGGTTTTTGGAAGGAAAGCACACCTGGGTCCTTTATGCATTTAGGGACAAAAAAGAGGGTCACTGGGCTTCTGTGGACTTGTGACATTGAGAGTCTTCCCTTTTGCAGGCCTTTCTGGGCATTTATCACCTAGCGGAAGATGAGTGTTGCAGAACATTACTTTTACCAAGTCTTCCCTTTTTTGTAAGATCTAAATACATTCTTCTTGGAATGCCCAGTCACCAATGTAGGCAGTCAAGTTAAGACACTAACTTGGCCCTTTCCTGATGAAATGTTTCCTCCACAGTAGAAGTGATGTTCTGAAAAGATGCTGAAAATGTTTTGTGTTTTGGATAAACAAAAATGCAAAGCATTAACTTCATAGAACCAAACAAGGAACATTTGGTTCTGAAATGTCAGATCATCTTTGAAATGAAGGGGCTCTGCCTTCCCTCTTCCCAGCATACTTGGGTATCTGAACTTGATGTTCAGTGGTCACACATTCCCTGCTAGAGACCCTCCTAGGTTAGGACTTCTCATCTAGAATAGATTCAAGGCCTTACCTCAGAATTATGTAAACTGTGATTGTCTTTTAGAAACATTGTTATTTGCTAAAATCAGTCAAGTCTTTGTAAATGTGTAAATGACCATGAAAATGTATTTTATAAAATGTTCTGTACAGTAGAGTTACACCACCAAGGTGAATCGTTTGAGTGGATTCCTTCCTATAAAGTCTTATCTATGACTGTGTCTGGGAATGTTTGTCTGTTACTGTCAGGCAAGTGTTATTACAGAGAGTGCAGCTTCACACAAACTGAACTGCTCCTGTGTACAGTACTGTGGCATGTATTGTTTATTTCCATCCATAGACTCCTCCCTTACAGATATGTGGTCTTTGTGTTGAGTTTCATTGACCTGGAGGTTTTCATAGCAGAGGATATTAGATCCCATTTTCATGACATTACCAGTTACATCTTTGTCTACATTTAATACTTTGTATTGGAAACTTTAAATTCTGTGGATATATGTAGATTTCTAATACCAAAGACAGAAGTAAATGTTTTTCATATACTTTGTCTTGCATGTATGCAGCTCTTATGTAATATGGTGAATTAGAATGGTATTGTACTTTGTAATATTTTGTAAATATGTCAATACAATAAATAGTTACTACTTGCATTTAGTTGATTTCTTTTTAAGGGTTGAAGAGTCTTTGTATTGAATAATCCCATAATTCACATATACCAGCCTCTTAATTAACATAGAAATACAAACTGTAATTTGGTTGGGTGTTGCTCAGGAATGCAAAATTATGGGCAGTGAACATTACGATACACTTAGTACCTGTCAGTAGTATCTGTTGAAAGCTGGTAGCATGATTGAGTCTGTTCTAAGGGCCTCATGTATACTTACAGTGACCCCAGAAGGTAGAACCCCCTTTCACTGCTATTTTCAGGTGAAGATTCTTCAAGAAGAAGAGATTCGTCAAGAAGTTGCAACTTGGGCTGGGAGTGTAGCTCAAAGGCACAGCACCTACCTAGCAAGCATGAGGCCCTGAATTCAATTCCTAGTACAAAAAGAAAAAAAGAGTTGCACCTTGACCAAGGTCACATAGCTGGCAAGTATCAGAGCCAGGTTCTGACATGAGTAGTTAACTTGGTAGCCCACATAACCACTAAGCTATCCTGCCACACCTGATAGGACAAGAGAGATTAGGTGCAGTTGAGCTTCTATAGCCATGAAACTCTTTGATACTAAATAGTGATACCATTTTAAAGAATTAAAGATGAACAGAACTTAGAACTACTGTATTCCTTTCTTCCTTCACAGCTCCCAACAGACATTGGCTTAAAAAATTGGTGTTCAAGACTGAACTTTTTCTGTCCATTTTTCAACTTTTGCACTCTGACATCATGCTTTCTAAGCCAAAAGGACCAGAAGTCAAACTTCTCTTGGCAGAGCAGGCCGGCAGATTCTGTGTTTCAGGGAGAAGGAGGATGCACATTCTGTTTAAGAATTAGGAAAGGCCCATCCCACAGCAGTACTTTATCACCATGACACCATGCTCAGCAATAATGAATTCCCCGATTTTCATTTCAGTACAGTGTTACACAGCAGCCCTCTTTTCATTTGAGGAACTGATTCTAGCGGCATCTTTTATGACTTCTCTTCCATGCATTAACATTTGTATGACTTCTTTCTATCAGATTAATCGCCATTCTCATCAACTATAACATATGCTGGGAACTGCTCAACTTGTCGGTTAACATGAGAACATAGCCCTGGTAGCCTTGGAGTATTTTGTCTTCCATCGAGTGACTGGTGTATGTTTGGAGTTAGTCCTTAGGTTTCCTGCCTACTTTTCCAGACATAGTGAAGACAGTGTGACCCCAGAAGTCAGACTATCTGGGTAAAGATTTCATCCTGCCCAGGTACGGCCTCAGCCAGTCTGTGTGATCACCACACTCACTCCGTAGTGTGGAGGAGACTCATCTGAGATGATTGATAGGAATTGTCCCTGGCTTATCTACAGGGCCATGTTTGCTCATTGTCATCATTACTGCCATTGTCAGATGGATTTGATGAGGAATTTGGGTAGTTGCTATCTTCATTTTTTAATTCCTTGAGCTTAATTCAATCTTATTAAGCTGAAAACTATATATTAGTCTCCTTAGGAAGGGAATTAAATTATTTGGTAACAAAGGAAGAGTTTCAGCATCAGTGAGACCCAGGTTCAAACCTTACTCTGCCAATGATGTTTCTGAGCATCAATTTCCTCTTCTGTAATAAAAGAATAATTACAAGTTGCTGAAAGAGCTGTTGCAAAGAATGAGCAACATGAAAAGCACACCTGTACAGAGCCTGGCACATAACAGGCCCTCAAAAAAAGTTGGTCTCCTTCCCTTCATGAACTGTAAATATATAGCCAGGTACCAATTTATGTACTTGCAGTCTTTATTTTTAATATAACTAGAGTTTATGCTTTGTTACCTATGCTTTAATTTTCAACATTCAAATTATATGCAGAGTAAAAGACTTAGATTCAGAAACATTAATATGCAAACCTACAAGCAGTCTCAGAAGTTGAATTTTACAGCTCCACATGATTTTTACTAGGAAAGTGGAATTTTTACCCAGCTCAAAATCGTTTAGACTTAGTCCATCAGTCACTTCATTTTTCACTGAAACTGGTTTTCTGGGATTGGTTGGACTCTGATTAGAAATGTCTGTGTACCTGTCTGGTCTGGCAGACTTTGGAAGGCACCTAGTTGTAAGTTATGAACATCTTCCAGAATGGAGGTTAAAAAGGAATCCTCTCACAACATGCCATTCATTAAACCAAATTGGGGAAAAATGACAAAAACAAAAACAAACAACAGAACAAAAGAACTTCTTTTGAAGCACTCTAACTCTGTCAGAAACTTCTAGAATTTCTAGGCACAGTGTGACACCAATAATGACCCAGGCCCATGGCCAGATGGTGAGAGGCCTCATTGCCAAAAGAGAGTGTGTAGAAAAGTTATTTGTGCCCTGGGCTCTCAGGCTCTTGAATAAAAGGGTGAACTTTAGCATGGCTGAATGGCCAAGCCCTAATCTAGTTTTCTCAAGGTCATGCTGGCTTTAAATCAAATGTCTGTTACATTTCCCCATGATAATTTCTGATTTTCCAGCTACTCCTACTTCATAAGGCTTTTCTTCTAAAGATCATTCTGGCAAGCCACTAGGGTCCTAGATGAGGTGGAAATGTGGTGAGGTCACCATCCTTGCCCCTCTTGATGTCAGCAGGTGTCAGTGAGTTGGGCATGTCAGTGGATCTGATGCTGACTCAGGAGTCTCCTCAGGGAGGCTTGTGTATTTTTCTACTGACCTCAGTTATCGCTTTAAAGAAAGGGAAAGTCAACTTTGTATTCTTTTAAGATTTTCCCCCTAATGATAGTTTGGTGTCTGTCCCCTTTTTTCACTTGTAAATTTTTTTCTGCACTTGTGCATGCCAGAGACTGTGCTAGTGCTTATTGAATTTGTTTCATCTGTCCCATGTAATCCTTCTAAGAATCTATCAACGTAACCATTGTTGATAAACTTGTACTCTGTTCTACACCATGTGCTACGTCTATCCTTGGTATTGACTGACAGCTTTGTTTTGCCATATTTGACTGTATTCTTCCCCCCCCCAAAGAAAGTAATAAGCACTAAGGAGTAATAAAATCCAAGATGTGTAAATTTTGTTGTAAAAAAGAGAGGGAAAAAAAAAAAAAAGAAAAGGAGCTCTAACGGATATAACAGCAAGTGTGTTTGGGGGTGTTAAATAGCTGACTTTATCAATGTTTTTGGAACATTGAACACAGCTGTTTGCAGTCTCCCTGTTTGAATGTCCACCTTGTGTTCTTTGATACTGTGATTTGAGGAACTATTTTCAAGAAAATAGTGTGTAATCTACTAGCAGGTAATTTCTTACTGTTATGGTTTTTTGTTTTGTTTTGTTTTGTTTTGTTTTGTTTTGTTTTGTAGTTCTGTATTGCGTGTACCCTTACGCCGCTTTGGTTTGTTTTGTGTTTTTCTCTTTTTCCTCTTAAAAAAAAAAAAAAACAAAAAAAAACTTAAAGATAAATAAAAAAGAACTGAGGATGTAAAAAAAAAAAAAAGAATCTATCAACGATTGGTATTTTATATTTTAATCAGAAAATCTCTAGGCCTCGTTAAGTAACATTTCCCATGGGGATTAGTTTTTAAGTCTTTCTGACTTGTTCCATTCTTCTATACCACCTGTCTCTTGGTCTAGGCTGTAGGATAAACCAGTGGTTAGAATCGGCTTTAGATCCAATCTGTTTAGCTCTGCCCCTTGCTGGCTGCTGACCTTGGCAATGTTGCTTACCCTGCTTGTTCTTCTGCTTCTCTAAATGGGATAATGACTCCAACTTACTGTAGATGGTTGTGATTTTTTAAAAGATTAGATGAGATAATATATGTAAAATGTTTAAAACCATCTAATAGAAAGTAGACATTCAGTGAAAAAAAAGTTTTTAAATTGTGTTCGGCCACTAGTTTAAATATACGCACAAAAATAAACACTACAAGTTCAGAAAGTGGACTCAGCTATGAAAAATAAGCTTCCTTTAGATACATGAACTTGCTTCTTTGGAAGAAACATTTTCAGTTAAACATCTTGAGTTAAAATTTACAATAATAATGCTTTAAAAATTATGCATAAGTGTGGGTGCAAATCTCAAATGTTCTACCAGAGCACTGGGGATCAGTTACCTACTGCTACATAACAAATGACTGTAAAGCTTTGCAACTGAGGAAAACAGACATCTATTGTTGCCCAGTGTCTGTAATCAAAGAAGCACAGCGCAGATTAGCTGAGCATTTTCAGCTGGGGTATCCCAGAAGGCTTCAGCCGAGTGTCAGCAGGAGCTATGGTTTCTCGGTGCTCAATGAAGGAAGAGTCTGGTCCCAGATTCACTCATACAGACCTCTTCACATGCTTGCCTCACGACATGGCAGCTGGTTTCTCCCAAAATAAGCGTCTCAGAGTGAAAGCAAGAGCACTCAAGATCCAGGCTTGCCTTATTATAACATTCTCAGAAGTGACATTCTTTCACGTCTGCTCTGCTCTGTTCCCTAGCTTTGAGTTGCTAACTCCAGCTGCCTCTCAAGGGCAAGAGATCACACAGGGACAAGAGCCTAGGCAAACGGCCTGGTGGGGCTGTCCCAGTGGTTGCTGATCACAGACGGGTAAATTGAAAAGTCATTGAAAGCAGACAGGATTATCTGAAAGACACAGATTACTCTGGAGGAATTTAGCTGAGTCTAAAATTTAATGTATTGTAAAAAATATTTTCTGTTTATTCCTTAAATGTATGTTTTCTGAATGTCTATTCAGTACCAACATCTACGGGAGGATTCAGGATGAGCAAGAGAAGGTGACATAGGGGAACTTGCTTCTTTTGTCCTGTTACATTTAGGACTTGCCCAGTTTTGGGAGAAGGAGGAAGGAAAAGAGATGGGGAAGATTCTCTGACATATATGAAGTGAGCTCCCTTTCACAATAACACAGAGGAGAGTACAAATACCTAATCAAATACCTTGCTAGTCATACCTAGCAAGCAGCTGTTGAGTGAAACTTTACATTCTCCAAGTTTCTAGCAAATCATTTATTTACCCACATACTCATTCATTCAACAAATATGTTGTGACCTCCTTCTGAGAACTCTACAGTTCTAAGCTTTGAACATACAACAGACCTGACCTAGCTCCTATGCTTGAGGAGCTTGCATGTTTGTAGATGACAACAAGAAATAGACTCGTAATATTAGGTACTAATAAGTGTTACTAAAGGGGAAAGAGACAAAAATAAATGAGGAGAAGGCTGTCTGATGTAAGGTAATCAAGAAATGTTTTATTTGGAAATGGTTTTGAATGGAAATGATTTAAATAAGTGAGAAGGAAAAAAAATGGATAAATGTATCTAAATGCTTTAGTGTTTTGAGCACACTAAAGCTCCAGAGGAGACTGAGGAAGGCAAGAAGGAACAGTGTTAACATCCGAGGGCTTCCTGAGGGGCCAGCAACAGTAGGTCTCGTAGCTGTGGAAAGGAGAGTGGGGGAGCCATTGAAGGGTTCTAATTAGGGGGTTGAGGTGATCTCATTTGCAGTTTAGAAAACTCACACAGGATTCTGTGCATAGAAATAGAGCTAGACCTAGGAAATTAATGTTGCCATTCTTCTGTAATGGCTCCTGTCTTGCTAGGGCTGCCATAGGAATGCACCACAGTCAGAACAGTGCAAACCACAGAAATGTGTGATCTCACAGTTCTGAGGGCTGAAGATCCAGGCACCAGTCAGGTCACACTTCCTCTGAAGACACTAAAGAAGAATCTGTTTTAGGATCTTTCTTAGCTTTTATAGTTTCTTGACTCATGGCAATATAGATCTTATTTTCACCAACATTCTTCTTATATATGCATCTATGTTGAAATTTCTTGTAAGGATGCAAGTCATAGTGAATGAGAGACCCACACTTCTCAGTACGAGCTCATCTTAACTAATTAGGAAAAATAATGTCACATTTCAAGGTACAACTCAGGGCAACCTCAACATATGAATTATGTGGGATAGATATTTCAACCTATAATAGCTCTTCCACTCTCACATGATTAGAGAACTTAAAAAAATACAAGTGGGTAGAGAGAAATTAAAAGAGACAGTATAGCATGGGAAGAGAAAAGTGAGCCTAAGAAAAGGTTCACCTCTTGTGAGAAGTTATCCTGGAACTGTCTCTATCCTGGTCACCCCAAAGCATGTAAACAGAAGTCATACTTTGGTAGAAATTCAACTAGAAGCTGATTGGGACAATACCACCCTCCCCCATGTGTATTCATCAGCTTCTGGGAGCATCAGTCTCAAATGAATTATCCTTTTTTCCCACCATAGGTGTCAGGATCACACATCTCACGCGGAGAGGAAAGCTCCTATGTACTTTGGTGTGAGTGAGATCATTAGGATCAAGCAACCTATTTAAAAGAATTAATGAAACACTCCTGAATTCTGTGAAAATTAGGCCTCCATAATATACAGCAGGGAGGAAGAGTGGGTGGTGGTTTTTCAGAGAGGTGGGAAATGCCCTAAGCATTTATGACACTTGGTGAGATATTGCTCCTGAGTGGTTTCCAGGAGAAAACTCACATTAATAATATGTGATGCAGTGAATCTTAATTAGTATGGAAAAATTGTTTACTTTATTCAGCCTATTTAGCCTCCTCAGTACTTGATTTATTTTGCGTTTGTACCTTGCCATCAAGATCCCACCTGAAATATTACATTGAGTGAGCATTTAGGGGGGGGGCATACGGAAAAGGGAATGGAACGGATAATCTCCACCTTACTAATCATGCAATAACACCACGGCTTCTGACCATTCCCAGTTCAAAGGTGCTGGACAGAAATACCCAGAAAAAAATCTGATGTCTCCCCTTGGGACTTATCAGTGCAGCCAGAAGTACAATTAAAATCACGCAATAAACCAAATGAACTTTTATAGCTACAGAAGTTGTTTTTAAAATAATTAGCAGTTTCAAAGTTCTTAAAATGTTAAAAGTACATATTTTTAAGGATATAACTAGTAGGAAGAGCAATATAGCTAGTGGGAAGAGCACAAGAACAAGGAACATACAAACCAGGTTCTAATCTTACCATTCCATTAACAAGCCAATGGGTAAAGTTATAGCCCCCAACCTCTTTGAGGCCAGGTCTCTCACCCAAACAATGAAAGCATCAAGTTTAATCATCCTTGTGTCTACACCCTGTTCTGACATCCTAACATTCTGTATCAAGATTCAGTAAGTATTTGGCCATGATACATCTACATGGAATCAAATTTGTAAATAAAAGCTTCTAAGGAAAATTTGATGAGGTTCAAATAAAATGTGTGTATACACTGGGAGGTCAGAAGACTTGTGTCATTTTCTTTTAAACGTCTCCACTACCTTACACCAACTCAGTCCAGTCCTATCTAGATGACTGCAGAAGCTGCCGATTGGTATTCCTGTTTCCATTCTTGCACCTTTCCAATCATGGGCTGTATCACTTCATTTCTTTTTCTAGAACTCTTCAATGGCTCTCATTTATTTAATGTATTTCTCAATTACCTTCCTGTGTGCACTTGTGCTAAAGATTTGTGAACAAAACAGACAAATCTCTGTACACAGAGTCTATGGTATGGGCAGGAACAAGGAGATAACAAATAAATGCATATGATGTAATTTAAGTCATAAATACGAAAAAAATCAAAGCAGAGGAAAAAACAGTATAAGCACATGCTACTGTAACCAAGATGGTCAATAAAGGTCTCTCTTTACAGATGCTGAGTGAGAAACATGGTATTAAATCAGATGAACTTGATTGGTAATGGAGGGCTTTAGGTTTTCATTCTTTTAAAAGCCTTGTGAAGTGTTTAGCAGGGAAGAGCCATAATCACATGTGCTTAATTTAAGAATCACTGTAGCTGCTTGGTGGAGGTTTTACTAATCAAAAACAAGGGCATAGCAGCAAGACCGTACAAAACACTATTGTACAGCTTGGTGAGAAGTGTTGATTCATACTACCATGCTGTCATATCAGGATGTATTAAGTGCTGAGCTTTCAGGTATGTCACTGCTGGCTGTGCCTATGGCTTGAATGTAGAATGATGAGAATAAGAGAATTGTCAAGAGAGTTTGTCAAAATTTTTTACTTATTCTACTTTACACGTGATGTGATACATTCATGGTTAAGGTTGAGCAGCTGATTTGGGAAGGAATATAAGAAATCAGTTGTTCAATTCTCTACACATTAAGCTTAAAATGCCTGTTAGTAAGTACAGGTATCACACAGACAGTTAAGTATAAGGTAGGGTTTGAGAGAGTTAAGACACAAAAAAAATACTTGGAAATGAATAGCACAGCTGATGCCATTTTTAGCAAATAAATATAGGAAAATGAAGCCAATTACTAAGACCTGTTGAATGCTAGTATTTAGAAGTTGGGAAGCCAAGATTCCAGCAATGGAGATAAATCACAGGAGATTGTCCACAAACTTTCTCTACCAGGCCACCTACTAAACCAGCTACATGTGAGCCGAAATTCTTCCTTTCTTCTGCTATGTGGACCATTTCTGTGTCCTCCAACACATACCAGTTCAAGTGAGATGAGAGGTGTGAATTAACCACTGGATTTGGCAATTGAAGGGTTTTGGTAACTCTGACATTCTAAGTTTTAATGGAGAGGTAGAAATGAAAGTGTTTGGAGGGGGTTCCAGATAAAATGTCAGGTGAGGAACAGGTTGCAAAAAGGGTGGTGAACTCTTCTCGGAACAGTGTAAGATGGGACTAGTCTTTCTTTAAAAAATATTTCCCCATGTTCCATTTTTGGGTCTCAGTTTAGATGCTTTTCTTTGTGAAGCATCTTCTACCACCCTGAATTGGTCCTCCTTTTATCATTTTCTCTCGTGGGCCATCTTATTTTTCCTTCTCATTATGATCATGAATTTGTTCCCCTCTTCCTTAAATTTCAGCAAAGTCGTTTTAAATTCTGAAAACTGATTACCTAGTGTTACTACAGTGTTTCTGACAAAACCAGTATGAATTTATAGAATATCTTACTATTCTCCAAGCACTAGTTCTAAGTAATTCATTTTATAGCAAAGTAAGTGCAACAGCGATCTTACATTTATATGATGCATTGATATTTCCATAATGTGAGGCAGCTGAACTGATAGAACTGAAGATTCAGTTATGGTTTCAGCTGGATGGCAACACTGGAAAGCTAGATTTGCACCTTCCGACACTAGAATATATACCCCAAATTAGCAGCTAGTGTATATGGTTTCCTCATTGCCGGTTTTTTTGGGTTTGGGACTCAAAGGATGGGTATGGGAGTGGGTCCTTTCACAGTTATCTTTAGGGGCCTCATTGTGAAATCTTTGCTTTTCATTCCTTTAGATTTGAGATCTATTATTTAAAGTCCATAATCCATGTGTTAGTCAGCTTTCTGTTGCTGTGACAAATATCTCAGATAAAGAACTTATGGAGAGAAAAAGTTCATTTTAGGTCACAGTGTGTTGGAGATTTCAATCCACAACAGGTTAGCTCTCTTGCTTTTGGGCCTTTGGGGAGGCAATACTTCACAGTGGGAGTGTATGGCACACAAAACCTGTTCACCTGTGGATGGGTGAAGAGAGAGTGTGAGAGAGGAGAGGAAGCGGGGGTGGGGTGGGGGGGTGAGGGGGGGACAGAAGAGGGAGAGGGAGAGGGAGAGGGAGGAGGAGATGAGGAGAGGGAGGAGGTTCTACTACCTGCTAAACATCCCAAGCCAGGGAGCAAGCTTTTAACACATGGCCCTTTGGGGACAGTCCAAATCTAAACTGTACCAGTTTCCAAAGTACTAATATGGTCACCAGAAAATTTCCACTAAAGTGGAAGTTAAACCACTGAACCAGCAGTAGAAAAAGATTACTGTATTAGAAAATTGATCCTAATTTTCAAGGAAAAATTAAGTTGCTTCTATACAATGGGTCACAGAAAGAGATATCTAGTATTTATAGAGTTCCTCTGGGAATCTTAGTATCCCTGTGATCTGTGATAAAAATTAAAGAAAGCTACAAGTCAAAAGAGAATATTAATGTCTGAGCCTTTCACCAATGTTTAGGGGCCGGGATCTATGACTAATTGAAAACAAAATAAGCATGGGATAGCTGAGAATGGAAGTTTAAAATGCCAGTTAGAATAATAGGATGGATTACAGACCATAGATCGATCTCAGGCTGGTATTTAGCCATTTTTCCCCCGCTATTCTCCTACTAACATAAGATGCGCTCATTGTGATTAACCTTACATTTCAGTATTTAAATTACAGTATATCAAAGTGGGAGGGACACTCAATTAGAAAAGAAATGAGTATCCCCAAACAATAGAAAAAAAGAGAGATTTTGTGTACTTTCTTTTGGGGGGTAAGGTTACATATTTTCAAATAATTTTGCCATGTTGCATGATTTTGCTATTTTTTTTAATCTTCACCATTAAATGTTTTCAGTACATTATGATTACATTCACACTCGGGAATTGGTACATGTACATAACACATGTCAATTCCCTTCCCACCCCTTTTTTGCAGCAACAAAATCATTTATATAACTTATAAGACCTTATAAAGTTGATTGTCATATATCCAATTGAAAATCAGACTAATGGATCAAAATCATTTAAAAACCATGTAAGATAGTTGTACCGCATAAAGATACACTGTTAGGTACATTTTCTGCACTGGATTATGATATAGTAATATTTCAGTTCACAAATGCTTCTATTTGCAAACCAGTTCACAAACAAAGGCATTCAGCAAAATTTTGCTTCCATTCACAAACTCTAAACTGCGACAAACATGACCACAGTCATTTTCCCCACACAAACACAAATGCAGCCATCTTCCCCGAATTGTGAAACAAATGTAAGTCATAAAGCTATATACCACTGCACCTTTTTTATTCTCTTTTTTCCTATTATCTCTGTGTTATTATCTTTAGATGTTAAATATGCATAAAGAGGAGTATGTAATTATGGGGCTGACAAGGAATTAACTCTGCTGATTTGTGCTGCATTAATTTGCTTAATCTAGGAAGTACTTATAACTCCCCCAGAATCTTCTTCTCCACAGCAAACAACTTGCCTGAGATCTGGAAGACAGGAACAAAGCAGTGGATGTGATCCCGGGTTTGGGTTGGTGGTGCTGAGCACGTACACAGAGCTCAGCAAGTTCCAGCTTCACTTGGCTCCTCATCGTCTATAGCTCTGCTTCTGGCTTGCTGCCCTAGGCACCAGCCACAGTGCCAGACCTTTCCCCTAATACACCAAATGCTGGGCTGTCCACAGAGGTGGGAGTTATGTGGAGGCACCAGGTCTCTAGGTCGATTCGCAAGTTTCCTTCTTGTGGTCCCAGTTCATCTGGTTAAATCTGCTTGGCTTCCAAATATTCCAGCAATCTCTGAGTACCTTCTCTGGTGTTTAGGCTAAGTGGTTACTCACTTAGTTTCTGATTCTCTAACAGCCCTTCCTGGGCCTTTACTTTTGCTATTGCTTTATTACTATAATAAATCCCTTATTTCTGCTTCCCTGCTGACAAACTGAACTGCCTAAAATTTTCCGTGATTAACTTTCTCTGTTTGACACCTCAAGACCCTGAATATACCTATGCTCTCAGACTATCCCTACCTACTCTCATAGGAGAAAAATCTGAAAGCATTTTGCTTTTTTTCTTGAGACTGACTCCCATGAGAAAGGTGAGGAATGCATATTTTTTGTTTGTACAAATTCTATACAATTTTAGATTTTTAATGTTAAGCTTGTAGGTGTTGGAAAGGTAGACAAGACATCTAGTGTTTCATTGGACACCAGAATTAGGAGTAACAAAGATCTATCTCAAAACACCTAACATTGACTATTATAAAAACTGTAAAGTAAAGCAAATATCCTTGCTAATGACCCTAACTGTTCTTCGTATAGTATGTATTGTAGTGATTTTTTTTGTCTGTTCTTAAACATCAAATCCTCTATTTCTTGCTATCTAGCATTTTGTTCCACAGAAAAGCCTCAGAGTACAGAAAATGTGTGTAAGAAGTGCTAATTATCAATCCCTTGGGGTAGAACTGGAAAGGATGTTATATTACAAACAAAATAACTTATTTATTTATGTGTTTAATTTAAAGAGAGAAAAAAAGAAAAAACAAAACAGAAAAAGGGAAGAAATAGTACATAATTTCAAAAAATAAAAAGAAATCACTAGTTAATAATTACATATTGTCCTCTTACAAATAGTTGTTAAAGTTACAAAAGTAAATCATACAAAGTGGAAATTCGAACAGTGAGACTGCAAAACAGTTCTGTTCAGTGATCCAACAAAAATGTAGTAATATGGTTATCAATCCTACACATTTAAACATACATGAAGTTATATCCTTTAGAGCAAAAGGATTTATTTTATGAAAAGGAAACATCTCTGAAAGGCAGGTCAAGTATTTTCAGAAACCCAAATAAATTCTTGTTGATCAAGTGGCATTTCTACATGGATTGTGAGTTATGGCTAAGTGAGGCTTTTCCTGTGTATCTTTGGAATTGCATTTCATGCTGTTTGATAGAATATACATGAGGTATATTACTCAGGTCTCAACAAGAGATGCAGGGTACAAAAGTACTGGAGAGTTAAATGAGATTGTTCACAAAGCCCAGGGCAAAGTTAAGTGAAACAAGTGAGCTTTGATAAACCCCTGAGCTAGGAACAACAGAAAACAAGGAGCTAGCCCAATGGAGAAGGAGAATACATGGAAAACTGTTGAGAGCTGAAAGAAACAGCCTGAGGTTTGCCTAGGCCAATCCACATCTAATGAAAGGAAGCATTCAAATTCCTTGAATTCATCATTTCTCATCCCCACATCCCATTGTTTCAATTTAATCATAAGCCAGAGGTAGAAGGTCTGTGTTTGGTGTGTCTGTAGTGATCAGCCTCCTGAGGACTGCAACAAGCTGGAGAAGAGTGGAGAGTGGATCTAGAGGCAAAGAGAGATTGTTCATTAAACTACTGCACGTGTGTCTTTATCTATGATATCTATATCTATACATACATATATCTTTCCTTCCAGTAATGTGCCTAAAATGAAACTCCACACTCAGTAGGACAGTCACTCAAGATCTTTCTCTGCGGAATATCAGAGTTAGCAAGATAGTAAAAGTTCATGTGGGAAAAAATCAACTGACTGAATATTTCAATGTCTCCTATACTTCTGTCTAAAAATCACAATGCCATAGATTTTGAATTCAGCCACAGTGTTCCATGAATCAAAACTTCCTGCATTAGGGGCTGGGGATTTAGCTCAGCAGCATAAGCGCCTGCCTTGTAAGCAGGCAGTTGTGAGTTCAATCCCTGGTACCAATTAAAAAAAAAAAAAAACTTCCTGCATTGGAAAGATTTGGATAGCCTCCCTAACTCTTTAGTAATTTTACTGTCAATTAGGAAAAGTGGGAAGCACAAAACTTCAATATTGCCTTCACAGTGATTCCTGATCTTCTTAAATGAATTCAGTTGGATATTACCTCTTCCTCTTTCAACACTGAAGTTTTCACTGAATGTCACAATATTCCAAATATCAAATGATTCTAATGAGAAAAACAAGTCAAGCCTTTTTGATCAGAGAAATGACATGTACTCATCACAAGAGAGTGCCGTAGACTGACTTGTGCTGCGAATTAACAAGATTTCCCTCTGGCAGTGGGGCAAGCAGCAGCAACACAATGTCTCCCTGTCCATCTGCTGGTAATAGCAGGCTGGGGTTTCCCATGGCTAAGAGCAAGATCACTGAATTCTGTCTGTTACTCGAAATGGTAGGGCACTACTCTGTCATTAAATCCCTGCGGTAATTTTTTGTGTGTGTGCCTAGTGAAACTACTTGGTTACTCTCCTCTAGTATCAGGATTTAGTGTCCTCTAACCATTTGATCTTTTTTTACTCTATGTGAATGAATAAGATTGTCAGATGCAGGATCATTCTTGTTTTCTTGCATCTTCACAATTTTATTGGATGAATGATTATGCTAGCTAAATCCTAATAAAAAGCAAATATACCAAAATGTTTCAGCACAGAATAAAGTAGACTTGAACTTCTGGGAGTTGAAGGAAGCATGGGAAGAAGATGACAGATGCCTTATGTTGTAAATAGGAAGTCCTTTGCAGTCTCATGTCTCACCCATGCAGTTTGTGCAGATTTTCTCTGCTATATTATAATGTGAAATGTAAAAATAAGAGTGTTTAGTTGTGGTGGACCACCTGGATGATTCTCCTTCCATAAAGAGCAATTACCTCCATTTTGGCTACACCTAGCCCTATCTCCATGTACTGGTATGTACAGAGCTGGCTAAGCTATTTCCTTTTCCCTTCATTTGGCTCTACGCAATGTAAATAGGGCTGGCTGAGGTGCTGATGAGTAACCTTTGAAAGTAGGTGACAGTCGCTATTTCCTCACCCCAGTGTCTTCCTAAATATGGTCCAGTCGGGCGGGATGGCAGAGCCACCATTCCAGAGCTGTCAACTGGGTTAAGTCTGGAGATTAGAGGCTCTGACTCCCACCTAGGGAGGAAAAGTTTGCACATCAGAAGCTGAAGCACCTTCCCCTAAACACTAAATCAATTGTGTTATGCAGATTGGTCTTTCTAGATATCCTGCTAGTTAGCCCCGACCACATACTCATATAATTCTCACCATCCTCACAGTTACTCATCCTCTAGCCACTGCCTTCTTCATGAATAAAATTCAGGTTAGGCCCTGGGTCAAGGTCTTTGTTCCAATGAACTTTCTTCTCTGGAACCCTTGGCTCCCTATAATTACAAATATGTTTTTGTCTTTAGTTTTACTGGGGGCTGCACTGGAAGTAGTAGATTGGAACTAACTTGCTAAAATTCTAATAATATTTCATGGAATTAAACTTCCCAGACTACGATGAGGACAGGGAAAGGTATCTCTATATTGAGTAAATCTGAAAGAACTACAAAAAGATGTGTTATAGTTTTTATGTGGACTCAGCACACCATTAAGGAACACTTATTTGAGAATCATAGGCTTTTACCTACTAAATTAATTAAAGTTGAAAACATACATAAATATAGGAACAGGTGCACAACTCCCAGGATTGTTAGGGTATTGATTGTGGAAAGCAAACCTTCTAGAAGAAAATTTTTCATGATCAGTGGACACACTGCTATGCATAGACACTGAAATTCAACTTTTAGAAATTATTCTAGGAACCTATTCATGGATGTACAAAAAGATACAGCCACATAAATGGCTGTTGAAGGGGAAACTTGTAAGAGTGAAAAGTCAGAAAAGCATAAATATCCACTGGAAATTGTTGAATAAATTACAGCATATCCAAACATGGGCTATTGTACTAAGTATTTGTTGACTGTTTACCAGGTACCCATTCTTTCCTTTTACTGGCTCTTAACAGTGGTCAGATTTGTTAAGGCATTCTCCTACCATTCCCAGATCCTTTGCAGTTGGTCATCCATATCAGTCAGGAGGTTCTGCAACCATAGATTCAACTATATGTGTATCAAAAATAATTATATGAGAAAAAAAGATTCCTGTGCTGAACATGTACAGTGTATTTTCCTCCTCATTACCATTCCCTAAACAATACAGCATAGCAACCATAAAACATTTATACCACATTATGTATTGTAAGTATCTAGAGATGATTTAAGGTGTATGAGAGTATCTGTATAGGTTATATGGAACATTCCATCATTTCATGTAAGAGACTTGAGGATCTCAAGGGTTTAGGTATCTCCGAGGAAAGTAAAATCAATCCTTTGTTACAAAGGGCCAACAGATCAGCACACCCTCTGTTCAGTCAGTAAGCTTTGATATAGTTAAGCCAATCAGGACAGACCCTATTTCCTCCACTATAGCTATTGGCTCAGGTAGTTAGGGCCAAACCAATCATCACAAGATATATGTCTCTTGCATTTCCAACCAGAATTGACTCTTTCTTTGCTTTCACCCTCTTTTCATTCAGGAGGCTGATAACTAAATGTTCATGCTTTCACCTCTGTGAGTCCAGATTTCTCCCATAACTTCCCAGTTGAATATGCTCTTAAAAGATTTGGGAGCTGGCAGGAAGAAAGACTCTGCTTTTTTCAGTGATGATGAGGACAAACCTGAGTGCTGGCAGCACCAATATCTCTGAGTCTGTTTTCTCATCCCTAAAACAAAGGTGATAATTGGTACCTCGTAGAGGAACATTGTGGGCGCCTTTATGCTCTCTTTCTCGATACTTCCTATCTGGACATTGTGATGGGAGTGCCACTCACCTCACCAGTCTAAGAATCTTAGATTCAGGTGGCTATTTTTTGTCACGACTTCTGCCCAAAATCAAGATTCTGGTTAAGAAGCTGAGAGCAAAGTGCAGTCTGGCATTGAATTCCCACCCAAGGTTTTCCATAAGAGGCCTCTGCCTTTCTTATGAACATGGACTGAAAAAATTCCAGACAATAGAGATTCGATTTTCACACAAGGGAAACTGAATAGGGGCTCAGGGATCCGAGAGCTATTCTTGGTTCTAATATTTTCTAACTGTGACCATGGGTAAATAAATTCACCCCTCAGGACCCCTCTTAGCTCATCAAAAGAAAGGTTCAGAGTCAGTGTTCTCAGAAGGCCTTTCCAATTTTAGCAGCTCTATGTATGAGTGAGACAAAAATCATTGGAAATTTTTATGCAAACTTGATTTTTATGCAATCCAAGGTCAGTGCTGAGATGTCTTTATTTCACATACATCTTTTAAAACATGCCCCTTAATAAATTTTTTCCAGAGTACAGAGTATAAAAAAATAACAATTAAGTGCACTACTCAAAATAGCAAGGTCCAGGGCATATTATAAATTGACCTCTGTGAAAAGTGCTGATATTATATCTCATTTGACCAACAAATGGGTAATATGATATGACTGAACCCAGTAAAACATTAAAATTTAAATTTTTAAAATGTTTACCTCAAATATCAGTAGATTAAAAAGAAACTGATACAGTAATTTCATGTTTTCCTCTGACTTTACACATTGATTTCAAAAATCTCTTAAAATGTTTTTCTTTTGGAGTGGAGATGAATGTGGTGAGAAAGATACACTATTATATTTCATTTTCTATAAAAGACAAAAGGATAGCTGAATTCCTTCTTTGTCCTTTAGACAGAAAACTTTCCTAGTTCATCTCCCTTGAACAGCAGAGCCTAACATGTGCCCAGCCAAGACTATAATATCCTGTCCTGCAGGACTGTCCTGAGAATCCCCGTGGTAGAAATCACTGCAGCCTCCCAAGCACAGTGGACAGCTTGTGTCCTTGAATCATTATAATTCAGTTGTTTAGCAGATTAGGCACAGCATCCATGTCTATGCCAACAATGTTGATTGTATCTTGATTGATAATTTGTTTTATGATTTGAGGAAGATGGCTGCATTTGTATTTGTGTGGGGAAGATGGTGATGGCTGTGTTTATTCCCCGATGTAGAACTTGTGTACAGAAGCAAAATTCTGCTGAATGCTTTTGTTTGTGAACCGAATTGCTTACAAACAGAAGGGTGTGAGAATTATCATCTTACTGTATTAAAATAGCAAAAACATATTTTTATGTTTTTGGTACCATTTGAAATGCTTTGAGCATATTAAGTCATTTAATCTGTCCTCTCCTGTAAAAGCTGTACTATTATGACTAACTTTTTAGGTGAACTCACTGAGGCACATGAATTTTTCTTTACTTTCCCAAGATTACACAGCTAGAAAGTGGCCCACATGGGACCTTCCTTTGCTGTAATTGCATGAGCTGCTGCCACCTACAACCAGAGACAAGTTTACAAATGTACCTTATGATGAATAAGCTAACTATACATTTACAACTCTCAGTGCAGCTTGAAAACCCCCATGCTGTTCCATGTGTATGGGCCCATCCCAGAGGCAGGTCAGAATTTCCAGGTTGGGCGTGGGAGCAAGTGTAGTTTCTATACATAATTCTCCTCCAAAAGATTATGATGAACCCATTTAGGGATATTTCTCTTTGTGCCTCTGACATAGATATTAATGGGAGTATAATCTACTTGAACTATTATTATTGCTTTTCAAATTTTAGGTGGACAAGTGATTATCACATTACTTAGTAAATTTATTAATGAAATTAACTCATCTATTATTATATATCAGGTGACCCAAGGGCATTTGCTTATGTATCTATTTTAGATGACAGAATTTTTGAACAAGAATCCTATAGTGATGTTATATTGTTTCCAAAGCTCCCCTTTGAGGAGTTGTATTCCCATTTCACTGATACTGAGGCTGCTTCTGAAGGGTTTGGTAATCTTGGTGACTGATTTTCTGTGCTGACTTACAAAGAAGCCAGGGTGGTTACTGATGAATACTTCTTGTCCTTAGAGTAAAGAAATGCTGTTCCTTCATTCAAGTACGATAGCAGTGGGTAAGACACTGTCCAGAACTGCCCAGGTGTTCAACTGCAGCACTTACCCTGTGGGCCCTTCAAGAAGGTACAACTCATCTCAAATTGAGACATTAAAATTTTAATCACCCAAGGGTCTGTCACAGGAACCTGCAGGTGGATGATATAGAGTGTCTGTAGAGCTTGGCTGTTTTCCTTGGATGCACTTCTGAGTCTGAGAAATTTGCATACCCTTATCCTTAGCAAGCAAGTTATTTTAAGGCAAAAAAAGATGTGCTCATCCATTTATTGTTGTAGAGTTAAGGTAAAACTATTGTCTTTCTTCAGATTAGGGTTTTGTAATTCTTTTCCTTTTTACTTCTAAGATGACATCGACTTTCAATTCACCAAAAAACTTCTGGGCTTGAGTTTTGCATTATGAGGTCAACAATAATTTTGGTAACAACAATAATTTTCAGACCTTCTGGGAAGGTCTGAAAAAATATTATTTGATGATGTCCTTGGTGGCCCAGGCACAATTATTTGAAAGCTTGCCATGGCTATCCCTTTGCCTTCTTCACACAGACTTGAGTCCTTTTCACAGCCCCATCTGGAGCTCTTGGCTCAGTGTTACAGAAGGACAGATTCCTAGCAGATGGTTTATCAGAGGACCTGGCACATGGTTTGGCTGAGAAAACCGCGTCTAATACTTCTGAGTTTGGGAAGCTTTAGAGGGAAGAGTAGCTCCAAACCTTCTGCACAACCAGGAATGTTTTGCTTATTAGATTTTTAAAAAAGATGCTCAGAGTAAATATCTAGACAGCAGTAGAGCTGAAGATCTGGCTCCACAGGCGGCACCAAACTAATGTATCCCCTTAGACCAGCTTTACAACTACTATGAGGATTGGAATAAGGCCAGAACCTTAGGCCTGAGAGGATGAAGCCAATCCTGAAAGACGTCAGACATTTTGACAAGTGATATCTTAATTTTAAAGATGCAGCTCTGGTCAGTATGTTATATCCTGTATGTAGTATGCTGGCTAAAATTAGTATAATTAAACCCAGTCCTTCCATAGTCTTTTCCACTTCAGTTCATGGAAACTCTGCTTTTCCATTTGCTCAGGACCAAGATCATTAGAATCATTCCTGATTCCTCTTTCTCCAAGATATAACATTTAGCTGTCATCGTATCATCTCTGCCTTCAGAATGGTTCCTCATTCAGCCTCTCTTTTACCATCCTGGTTGGGGCAAATATTTTCTGTCAGCCAGATTATAATAATGACTTCTTATCCGGCATTTTGGTGACCCTCTTTTCTCTAGTTTAGTTTACCCTTAACAGAGTGAGACTACTCCTCTGTTGTTACTTCTCTGTTAAAGAATCCTCTGTTAAACATCCCTTGTTCATGGATAGGAAGAATACATATTGTAAAAATGGCCATTCTCCCAAAAATGTTTCAATGCAATCCCAAAAATGATTCAATGCAATCCCAATGAAAATACCACTAACATACCTCATAGATCTAGAGAAATCATTCCTAAATTCATCCAAATCAGAAGAGACTTAGAATAGCAAAGGCAATTCTAAGCAGCAAAGGCAAGGCAGGAGGCATCACAATCCCTGACTTGAAGTTATACTACAAAGCAACTATAGTAAAATCAACCTGGTACTGGAATAAAAACAGATCTGAAGATCAATGGAATAGAGTCTAAAGATACAACCACAACTACCAACACACTCAACCACCTCATTTTTGATAAAGGGGCCAAACATGTTCACTGGAAGAATGATAGTCTCTTTAATAAATGGTGCTGGGAAAACTGGCTCTTCATATGCCAAAAACTAGAACTAGACCTAAGCCTATCACCATGTACTAAACCAAAATCTAAATGAATAAAAGATCTAAATATTAAAACAGAAACACTAAATCTGTTGGAAGACAAATTAGGTAAAAAAAAAAAAAATCTTGAAGACATAAGGGTAGGTAGTGAATTAATGAACAGGAATCAGACCACAGGGGAAATACTTCCCAGAATCAATAACTGGGATCAGGTCTTATTAAAGAGTTTCTGCATATCAAAAGAAATCTCCAGCATAGTGAAAAGAAAACCCACAAACTGGGAAAAAATCTTAGCGAACTGTCCCTCAGATAAAGGACTTCTGTCTAACACATATAAAGAATTTTAAAAAATCAGACCCTCAAAGTTCAAAGACCTAATCCAAAAAAGGGCATCTAAGATGCATACACAGTTCTCAGATGAAGAAATACAAATGACAAATAAACACATGAAAAAATGTTCAGCATCATTAGTCTAGAGAAATGCAAATTAAAACCACACTGAGATTCCATCTCACTCCAGAAAGAATGGCCAGGATCAAGAAAACTACCAACAACAAATGCTGGAGAGGCTGTGGGGAAAAAGGAACTCTCCTGCACTGTTGGTGGGAGTGTAGACTGTGCAACCACTGTGGAGGTCAGTCTGAAGATTCCTCAAAAAGATGGGATTGGAAGTCCCATTTGACCCAGCTATTCCACTTCCAGGCATATTCCCAGAAGAACTGAAAATATCATACTACAGTAATATATGTGCACTCATGTTTGTAGCAGCACAATTTGTAATAGTGGGGTCTTGGAAACAACCTAAGTGCCCATCAACTAAGGGATGGATAAAAAAGGTGTGGTATTTTTATACAATGGAGTACTATAAAGAATGATCAGCTATAAAGAATGATCACATTGAGATATTTATAAATAAATGGACACAGCTTGAGACCATACTCATAAGTGCAATAAATCAAACTCACATGTATAAATATCGCATGGTCTTCCTAGTGTAAGAAATGGTAAGAGTACATAAGATTTTATGGTAATCATCATTCTCCATTACATTGCTTTGAAGCCTTATAATGTTTGCATTCATTAGTTGGAATGGTTTTATTCTGTTTTTTTGCTTTTATTATGTGTGATGGTATGAACAGCTATTTTGAAGAAAACAAGACATTATGGCAGCCATTGCTGATTTAATATCATCCTGCTTTTAAGTCCTATCATGCTTTTGTTCTTCTGTTTCCATTGGTTCTATCATGTAGTGTCTTATTGGATATTAAAATGTGTGATAGTATATACAAATTTTCTATGGAAAATGAGACAATATAATAGCATTGTTCATTTTCTGATATTTGATTCTGAATGCCCTGTAATATTGTCATTCTCTTGAATGGTTTTATACTATTTTGTTATGTTTCATACTATTTGTATGTGAAGGGATGCTCAACTATTTCAAAGAAAGACATTACAAGTAGCTACTGTTAATATTTGGTTGTCTTGTTGGAAGTGCTGTGTTGCTTACATTGTTCTGTTCTGATCTGCTTTGTTCTGTTCTCTTTTGTCTTAATCTCTTAAAAAAAAAAAAAAGAATACAAGTGGCTTCCATTGTCTTCATTGTGGGAGGTTCATAGACCTTCAAAGTCCTGGGATGGTGCAGGCCCTTGGGCCTCTCTGTTCGCACTGATCTCTCACTGGCACTTCCTGTTCTAGCCGCACTGGCCTCCTTTCTGCCCATCATTCCTTGGGGTATTAAGGCATGGAACCATCTAGGGTGTTTGAACTTTTTCCCTTCACTAGAGCACACTTCTCCCAGGTATCTACTTAGTGTCTGTTCATCCTCCTCTTCAGCCTTCTCCAGATCCTTTCTTAAAGGTTAAATCTTCCCTGACAATTCCATTTAAAATTTCACCATTCTCCCATCATACATCTTTACTTTCTCCCTCAATGTTTTACTATATCATTTATCTCCATCAAATATACTTACTATTCTATATTAAATCAGGTTAAATATGGTCTATTTTTTCCCTTATTAATTTGTTTTTTCTGTCTCACTCTACTAGGATGTACATTCCTTAAGTCAGAGAGGTTTGTTCTTTTTTTCAAAATATTATTTCATGTCACCAGCACCAAGAATAGAACTTGAGACACACGAGGTGCTCAAAAGTATCTTTTGAATAAATGAATCGTATTTCCCAAATATGTATCGGGCACTATGTTAATTAGTGACCTACAGTGGTGAACAAAAGAAAAAAGATTCATCATCCCATGGATCTTAAAAAGGGCAGTGAAGATGGTCATCTAACAATTAATTAATTAGACATGGATATGCGGAGAGTCAAAGTATCTGTGGAACTGCAATATTTTCACCTAAACTGGGGAAGGGAGGTTGAGAAATAGTATTATGAGACAAAAGTCAAGCGCTTTTGAGGTTTGTGTGTTTTTCTATTCACCAGAAGCCACTGAAGGACGTAAGCAGGTAACACAGTCTGTGTGCATTTTATAAACTCTCTCTGACTGCAGTGTGATAATGGATGGAAGAGGTCAAAAGTGGGTGCAGAGAGAGGTGATAAAAGCTATTTGGGGTACTACAGGTGAGAGATGATGATTACAGTCTTAGGTAGTCTGATTCAAAGGAAGATCATGAACCTGGAAACTATTTGAATAAGAATTCGCTAGATTTAGTAGTTAGGGAAGGATCAGTCCCCTAACTGCTAAAATTTAACTCTGTAGCAACTAAAGCCCAGTGCTCCTCCTTGAACTTTTACTGTGTGCCATTTTCTGAGACACACTAATAGGTTTTAGTATATAGGGCAAGAAAAGTGAGAACGCGAGGAAGTCATGAGTCCTCTTCTAATGCACTGCGTGACATAAACATATACACATTCCTGTGGGAACATCCCTGCTTAGAAGCACATCTGAGCAGGAAGTTTAAGCCAGAGAGTGGCAGATCTGCAACCAGATCATGATCTAGGTCATTAGTGCGGCCAGGATTACCAGGGAAAAGTGCAATGAACAAAGAAAGCAGTCTGGGACCACAGACTGCGGGACTCGGGCACTGCAGGGCCTGGCAGCATAGGGAACAAAGCACAGCACAGAGGCAGCAAAGGAAAATCATGTCAAGGGAGGCAGGAAAAAGACAGTTTTACTGAGCACAGGACATTCTGTTGTACTAAATATCATTAAGAAGTCAAGCAAGGTAAGGACTGAAAGTGAACACTGAAATCAGCATCATGGAGCTATTGTTGAGGGGGGTTGGTGGGAGTATGGGGGACTCAGCAATGATCGGATAATGCCGAGAAGTAGAAAGAAGCTGAGGAAAAGAAGCAGATATTGAACTTGCTCTCTGGAAATTTGTCTCTGAAAGGCAGAAATGCACACTGTCAGAGGAAAAAAAGTGTCCAGACAACTACAATATTTTAAAGGTGAGTTAGATCTTTTCAGGTGAGGAAGAAGGCAATGGTAAGGGAGGGAGTGCACACATTTTGGCAACCACACAAATATCACGGAGAAAGAACTAATGAAGACCATTGCTAAAGCTCAAGAGCAACCTGAGCTTGGCGCATTTGAGGAAACAAATGATCAGTGTGTTTGGGACTTAATGTAAATGGGTGGAGGTGATCTTGGAAAATCAGGCTATTCATAGTCTGTCTTAATAGGTGTGGCAAACTGCATTTTGATTTTAAATGTGGCTTTAAGTCAAGGATAGTTCCAGCCAGAAAGACTGTAGAAACTCATGTAAATGAATGCATTGCATGGCCTCAGTGAAGGGACCCATCCTTCTTTCTCAGCCTCAGAACACAGTTCATGGCCCCTTCTGATGTGCTCCACTGCCTGCTAGTGTAACACCATGTCTTCATTATGCTCAGAGGTTATCTACGGCACACCTTTAGAAAGAGACATAAGACAGGCAATAACAGCATCACTGAGAAGGAAGAGGGAGATTGTGATCCACAGCACACCCTCCCTGAGATGCGGAAGCACAAGATCCCAGAAGCTATTTTCTGGTGACATAAGTCACCTCTCACTTCTGTTCCTTGAATCCCTAAATGTAGCTATCTTTCTGCCAATGAAATCAAAGCCCTGTGTAAACTGTCCCCTCTCCCATCTTCCTCCCCCTACTTCTCCTTTCCAGTCCTATTTGCCAGCTAAGTTCCTGCTGCCTAGATATTAAACCTGAAGCTCTCTCTGAATGCTTTCCCCTTACATGCACTATGGTATTCTTCCACATACTAGTTCCTTACTTAAATATTGTCTTTTTATTGGGGCCTTCTCTAGATGTCATACATAGATTTCCATTAGTTTCAACATGTTGTAGCAGTGAGTTACTGTGTACCATTAGTATATATTCTAATTAATCCTGCTCATTGCCAGGTCCTAAATCAGGCAAGAAATGACATTTAATTGTTCCTGCACATTGTAAGGAGATGATGATAAGGCTGAAGTTTTAAGTCTAGCAAAGCAGATCCTAAGAAGTTAGCTGCTGAACAATGAGTAAATTGGTGTTTGGTGGGGAAGAGGACAGCTCTTACATTTTAAGAGGACGGGAGTAAGAAAGATGAGTATTTAAAGATTTGGGACAACAATTTGGTGCTGTTCCTATCTGATGGTCTCTAATTTCTTTGTGAAGTGGCAAGGCACTGGTATGGGTAGGGGTAGGAGATCAGGGGTGAGGTATGTATGGAGAGAAGCTGAGCTGTGCTGTGGGTACTGAGGAAGACAGAAGAAGCTGACGGCAGAAAAATCAACGTTAGTAGGCAATGCTGAGGACAAGGCTGAGTCCAGTGGCCAGCAGTTACCTCAGGCTAATGTGTGTGCTGGAAAATGTCTTCAATCAGTAGGTCAGATGCAGGCCTGGAGGAGACAGATAGATAGATAGATAGATAGATAGATAGATAGATAGATAGTCATCACTGGATAACTGACTGGAAAAGGAGTTGCTAAAATGTGAACCACTGAGTCTGAGTTGGATTGGTAGGAGGTGAACACAAAAGGACATAAGTGAGCTGGGGGCTGGAGGAACAATCTATTGACCAAGTCAATGACTGATCCACCCGTGAGGGCAAAGGTTTTACTGGAAAGGGTTGTTCCATCACATTTGGAAAGTGAGCCCAGTGTCCTTAAAACTTGACACAAATAATTTCTGTCTTCTACCATGTTTTCATGGCAGGTTACAAGTTTCAAGCAGGAATGGAAAATTCTAGAATAATCTCTATTTAGGTTATTTGATGATTATAGGTAGGTGTTAGACAGGTAGGTAATATATCAATGCAATGGAACTGGAGGAAAAAGATAATAAACTCAGTTATTAACATGTTGAATAAAGATACTAATAAGATATTGAGATGTGTCAAAAATACAAATACTTTGAAATATTTCCCGTGAAGTTCAGGGTTTGTTCATGAATTCTCTGCCTACATATATGTATTCAATATTTCTACCTACTTTCTCTTCCAGTAGCTTTAGTGTTTGTGTTTTAATATTTAGATTTTAGATCCATTTTGACCTTAGTTTAGTGCAAGATAATAGACATTGTCTAATTTTAGTTTTTGGCATGTAGAGAACCAATTTTTCTAGCACCATTTATTGTAGAGGCTCTCTTTCTTCCAGTGAACATGTTTGGTCCCTTTGTCAAAGTCAAGGTGGCTGAGTGTGTTTGTAGTTGTGTCTGCATCTTCTAATCTGTTTCACTGATCTTCAGGTCTGTCTATTTGGTAGTATCATGCTAACTTTATTACAGTAGCTTTCTGATATAATTTCTGAAGTCAAGGATTGTGATGCCTCCTACTTTGTCTTTATTGCCCAAAATTGCTTTTGCTATTCTAGGTGTCTTCTGAATCCAAATGAATTTTAGGAATGTTTTCTCTAGTTCTGCAAAGTAGGATTTCCTCTTATTAAAAAGCTTTTGAACATCAAATGAAATAACCAAAAGAGTGGAAAGACAACATATGGAGTGGAAAAAATCTTAGCCAACTGTTCCTCAGCACAAAGACTTCTATCTAGAACATAAAGTATTGAAAAAATTCACAGCCCCCAAATTCAAACACCCAATCTAAAAATTGGCATCTAGATGAATAAGAACTTCTCAGATGAGGAAATACAAATAGCAAATAAATATATGAAAAATATTCAACATCATTGGTTATCCAAGAGATCCCAAATTAAAGCAACACTGAGATTCCATCTCACTCCAGAAAGAATAGCTATCATCAAGAAATCAACCAATAACACATGCTGGAGGGGGCTGGGGGCAAAAAGGAAGCCTTCTCTACTATTAGTAATAGTGTAGACTGGTACAACCACTGTGGAAATCAATGTGGAGATTACTAAAAATATTAGGATTAGAGGTCCCATTTGACCTGGCTATTTCCCTTCTGGGTATTTTCCCAGAAGAATTAAAAATACCAAACAACCGTTGTATGTATGCACCCATGTTTATAGCAGCATAATTTGTAATAGCTGAATCTTGGAAACAACCCAAATGCCTATTAACCAAGAAATGGATAAAAAAAGGATGTGGTATTTGTATACAATGGAATACTACTCAGCTATAAAGAAGGATAAAATTGAGGCTTTTATAGGTAAATGGTTGCAACTTGAGAGCATACTCATAAGTGAAATAAATCAGACTCACATGTTTTTTGTTGTCTCCCTGGTGCAAGAAACCAAAAGAGTAAGTAAGATCTGAAATGTACAAGAGATACTGTAAAATGGTAAGAAATTGTTCAAAGGGAAAGAGAAACTTGGATGAGGGAAATGAAAAAAGAAATGAAAAGAAAAAATATACATATATACACAAGATAGTTAAGATGATTACACTACAAATTTCTATTAGTTCTTTAAAAAAATAGTTCATGTCTATGTCGTTGAATCAATTTTCATGCCTATATCTTGTAATATGAGCAACTACTTTGAAGATAATGATATACAAAGGATTAACTATTGTCACTCTCCTACTATCTTATTTAAAATTTTGTATCATTGTTTTCTCTCTTTAAAATAAAAAAGATATTAATTATAAAGTAAAAACATTATTACTGGGATAGAACTATGTCATAAAGGTGGATATTTCTAAATTGTTCATACATAAATGTTTGTCATGATAGGAAAGAATATATAGAGTGAATAAACACATATATAAGAATATATAGAGTGAATATATAGAGGGACAGGACATGTCAATGGAATACTTGTATTTATGGAGCATGTAGGGAAACACCCAGCCAAGAGACCAAAGAGAAACCTTCATATATGTGGGAGGAAATTAAAAGATATCACAAAGACCAGGGGAAGGGAATTTTGAGAGGCACAGAGGAGTTAACGGCCCAGTGCTGCACTGATCAGGTGGCATGGGGACTGAGAAGAGAAGCCTTCATGAGAGCTCAGAGACAGGGATTAAGGAGAGCTAGAGACACCACAACATGAGAGGGAGCACTGGGTGAATGTTCTTTGAATTCATCCTCAAGGATCAAGACTTCCGCCAATTTTCGTGAGTCAAGTGAGGAGGTGGGACTAGATGATTGTTAAGTTCCTTCTATTCCTAAAAATCATGATTCCAAAATCTTTAATGAAAGCAAGACCAAGAGTTAACAGTTCCCTGAGGAATATTTTAAAGCTACTCCATTAAAGAAACCATATAAATAGCTTAAATTGAAGAAATTTTGATCTTACCAAAAGACTTTACCCTAAGGTGGGGCTTTAGAAACACATTATGAGGAGGAGGTGCTGGAGTCTTTAGTGCATCCAACCTAGATCTCTTCAGGAAGTCCTGGGGCCCTGGGGTTTTCTAAATCCTTATTAGCATCAGAAAAGGTGTTCTTGTGGAGCGCTGAGGTGCTGGAGGAGGCTAGATGACTGCCTGCCCAAAAATTTGTTGAAAAATTTCCGGCAATTGGTGGCAGCTGGACCAGATGACCTTGTGGTTATTTTCAACTCAACAAGTCATGTATCCTCTGAGGGAGGCCTCATTCCTGTTTCTAATTTTGTCACATTTCTCATGGGGATTCTGTCAAGGAAGTCTTCTGCCCCAGTTTTCACTCATGTATTACTCAGCTGGCTGCCCTTCCCAAATGTTAGACCCTCCCTTTCTTACTAGGACAGGGGAACCTTGACCTTCATGTGCCAGTGGAGTTTGCTCTCACCCCAACAGATGCTAGACATTTTTCTTACTCCAAGGACATGCTTTGTTTCCTTATTGATAGAGAGGAATGAAACTCCCAACCTACTATATGTCCAATACGAGTTTGTGTTCTCTAAAATTGAAGAATGAATTTTAGGATCAATGGAGGTTAAGGGCAGAATATACAATTATTGAGAGAAATAAAGCTTCTGTCTGAGAGACAGAAACGATCCCACGTGGGCAGACAAAGACTTTGTCTTTTGGGGGACTTTATAGAGCAAAACTGCAAGGTGAGACTGGTCCAAGGTTGGGAAATCATGGAAACTCACAAGATGGGCATAAGGTGGGACAGAACTGTAGTCATCCAGGGACAGAAAAGTAATGCAGGAAGGAGGCCTGCTTAAAGAGCAGTTACTTTTTCCCTAGAGGGTTGGAATAGTGACTTCTGGCTTCTTCAGGGTGACAGAGAACTATTTAGAATATCACTCCTATGGATGTGGGTGTATTTGTTTGATCTTTTGTCTTGAGGTCTGGCCCGCAGTGGGAGGTGTCTGTCTCCCATACAGTTGCAAGATATTTGGTCTTCTGCACTAGCTCCTTAGAGGGCCCAGCCTTGTCTGAATGCCTGTGATATTTCTATCTAACTCAGTTGCCTGTAACATTATGACCATGGTAGGACTTCTAAAATCAGGGACTGGACCTCCAAGAATAGTGGTAAAGGATGGATTCAGGTCTAGTTTGTGAGGAGGCTTTTGCCCCTGCCCTGATCCTTTACACTCCCTTCAGCCCCTAAAAATGCTTTGCCTTGCTGAGGTCTCTGCCTGCAGTTTCCTCCCCATAGCTCTCCTCCTGCATCATTCTGCATTTCATTCAAATCTCAGCCCATACCTCACATCTTGGGAGAATCCCCCAACTCCCTTATTTAATACAGCAAGCCCATTACTCTCTGTACCCTTACATTGCTTTATTTTTCTCTGTTGAATTCATAGCACTCCTGTCGAATTATGTACTATATTTATTTCTTCACTGTGTCTAATCTGGCTCCCTAAGTCCCTGAAATGCAAGCTCCAGGGAACAAGGTGTTTGCCTGGTTTGCTCACTGGTACAATCCTAGCATGTAAATGTGCTTTGGATGTGGAAAGTAGATGCTCAGTAAACTCTGTTTAGTAAACAGAATAAATGGTGAGTGCACTTCATAAGCCATTTTTAAATTACAGCTATGAAATGTGTGTCAAAAGAGAAATTACCGAGTACTATAAAAGCACATCTCTGAGGATGCTTCGCAGTACAGGAGTGCAGATGGATTGAATAATAACCTCTAATGTTCCACAGCAGAAGATAACAATGACTGACAACAATTTGCATGTTCCAAAATAGGTAGAGATAGGTCCAAGGTGCAGAACATTTGAAAGTTCCCAATGCAAAGAAATGATAAATTTCAAAAATGGTATATATGCCAGTTTCTCTGATCTGATCATTACACATTATATACATGTGTCAGAATATCATACTATAATCCATAAACATGAGCAATGACAATGACTATGCATCAAGTCAAAATAAAGAAAACTACACAAAGCACATCTCCAAGGGCATGTTAAGTTCTCAGGACATAGCCCAGCCATGTTAAAGGGTATCTTCTGTTGGGTTAGTTTGAGAAGCAGAGTGGTGACTGTGGGATTTCCCATCACAGAAACGGAGGTACCAGTTCACACCGAGTCACTGCCGCAGTAAACTTCCCAGGCTATGGTGTGCAGTGCTAGCCACTGGCCATACACGCCTTTTTAAAATGTTAAACTAATAAAGATGTAAGTAAAATTTAAAATTTATTTTGTTAGTCATGCATTTCAGGAATAACTTGGTCACATTCAAGTGCTCAGTAGTCACATGTGTTAGTGACTATTGTCCTGAGCAGCACTATTAGATAGAAATGATTTCTGGCACCAAAGATAGTTCTGTTGGGCAGTACCGGTCCAGAGTGTGTTTCCTATCAGCTTCCCAGCAGCTAAGGCACGAGATGATGTCTAAATTTGTATCTGAATCCACTAACAGGGCAGAGAGAAGCAAAAAGAAAAGGAGAGGTAGAAAGGGAGGGGTCAGGGGAGGAGAAGGGAGAGGAAGGGAGAGAGGAAGGGGCCTTACTGATGAACCAGATGGAAACCATGTTCAGTTTCTTGTGAACTTGTCAAAACCTCTATTTTTCTCCATCCTTGCCCTACCCCTTGCCCTAGGAACCTTCTCTTATCACAGTGTTGGACCCAAACTAAGAATCCAACACATGGCTGGTCTTATTTAGCCTCTTCCTACTGGAAGGAGCAAGGTGAGAGGCCTTTGATCTTGTCTGCACAGGAAGAACAAAGAAGAGCTCACTCAGCCTTTGGATGGAAGCCCATTTGTAACTAGTGACACCACTGTGAGACACAAGAAAGTGGAGTGCCTTGTCCCCTTTTTGGGTTAAAGGATCACATCTTCAGGAGAAAAACTATAGACAGAAAAGAGCCCTTGAACCTCTAGAGCAAGATATCCAGGGAAGGATCAGAAATCTATGCTTTGTAAGCGCTTATTTTATGATTCTGGCTTTTTCTGTTTCTCCTTCTTTTGTGCCCCTTTTCTACCTTAAAAAAAAATTTTTTTTGACAGGCATGGATGTTCTCAGGAAAACCAGAGACAGAAGTTTTTGTCTCCATTTGTGTCAGGGAATTCAAGGGGATGAAGCCATTTCTGGGGGCAGACTGGTGACAGAGGAATTTGATGTGAACAAGTCCCAGGGGAAAAGTGAAATTCTGTCAGACAATATTGGCTCCACTTTGTGAATTATATCTTTCTCCTTGGAGTTTTATCTTCTAGGGAAAAAGCTCAGAGTTTCAACAAGAGCACTGGTAGCAGCAACAGGGTCTAAACCTGAGATCTCAAAGGTTACACCTGTGCTGCATGCAATTGGGACATGAAACTCACATATCTGTGTATGGCACAGGACTTTGTCATGTGACCAGAAATGAATACAAGTCAAAGCTGGACTTGTTGATACACATAAGAAATTTGTCATCTCCCATCTGTAGTAAAAAAAGAAATTCTATTACAAATTCTGTATTCTCTTTAAGATTGTATGCTAGTGTTAATTTCTCAGGTTCTTGAATAAGTATAGGGTGGATTTGAGCAAGCAGGTCAGCTTGCAACTCTCTCAGTAACTATGTATCAAAAGGCTCCTTCCAGGGACCGCTTATGTGGAATGGACCCGATGTCTGCAAGAACCTTTGTCTTTGCTGTTCTCTCCATCTCTAACTCGATGGTCCTGCTGGTGTCACTCCAGTGACTGAGGAGCAAATATGAAAAACGAATCATCAATTAGTTTAATACTAGATTTTCCTTCCACACAAAGTCCACTAAGTTGAGGATGACTGACATAGGAACTAAATCCACCTGTTTTATAATTTCTTTCCAAAAGGACAAGTCCAAAAGGAAGAGAAGAGGAGAAATACTTAGGGTTAGTCTTCATTTTTGCCACTGGTTTCTATTGCCCTAATGATCTACCTGTGTGGAGGAGAAAAGCCAACTGACAGAATATTCCTCTTGCTATTAGTGTTTAAATTGGTGTATAAAGTGTGGAGGGGTGAGGCATAAGCAAGGTCTTCAGGAATAAGAGTTCTGGAATATCCTGTTTGATATTATGGAACCCACATTAAAATAGGGTCTGATAATATGATTAGTCCATTCATTTAACAAGCATTTATATTCTGGATGGTGAGGATAGAGTAGTAAACAAGTTGAAAATGGGTTCTTGCCTTCATGGGTCTTATAGTCTGATGAAGAAGACATTAAGCAAATAAGCAAGTGAGATAGCTATTACCAGAGCAGAGGAACTGCGTGTCCCGAGAGTACATTGCTGGACTATGCTAGGCCACAGTGGAGTAGTACTTGATGGTGGCCCCATGTCTACTTCCCTCTCGTCAATCATTCCCCTTACTTAGGGAGTGATATTGAAGATTCGACACAAAGAGTTGGTGGAATTTAGATAACCGGAAGTGTGGTGGGTGGGACTGATTGATAGAGAGAAAGGCATACATGTAAATTCCAGGGCAAACATGAATAGAAGGCGGTTCAGCATCTGGAATAGGAGGTTAGCTGGTGCAGGGAAAACAGGGAGGTTCTGTCACAGGGTGGACCTGAAAAGGATAGGAATGCTCAGATCCTGAATAGTTCTGAAAACCTGTCTTGATGAAAAATTTAAATTATTCAAACAGGAATAGGAAGACAAAGCATTTTATACACGGAACATAATTGTTTTAGAAAGATCTCTGTGTGTAGCAAGAATGATCAGAAGGAAGTAAGACCAGCGGCATGGAGTGGAGGTAGACGGCTAGTTCAGTAGTCTAGGTGAGAGGACAGCGTGTAAGCCAGACTAGCAGCTGTGCATATTTAGAAAGTGGTAAGGGTCAACGGAGACTCAGGAGACAAAGCCCACAGCATTAATGATGGATGAGATGGAAGTAGTAGACATAAAGACCAAAGAATCAAAGATGATTCCTAGGCTTCTGTTGTAACAAATGTGATGGGTGCTAATGTTTCTTTTTATAGCTAACATGCAGAAGAGGAGTGCACTGGGGAAATTGGAAAGAATATGAAACGTTTGGTTGTAGAACTATTGGATTTAAAATACCTAGAGAACAAGCAAACAGAGACATCCAATAGTCAATTTGATATGTGGCTCTGGTGTTCAACAGAAATAAGAGTGAATATGTATCCCACTTTCATCTCCAACTCAATCTAACCACTCAAACAAAGAAACATAGTATGTATAATAATTATAAATTGTAAAAAAAAAAAAAAAAGGCCTTACTTTCCAATTTAACTTCTTTGATATTCCCAAATAAATTATCCGGAAAAAAAGAAATGTATACTTTTCTTATTGGTTTATAATTTCAAACGTTTGGAAACAATATCCATGCCAACAATAGTTAAATGATAGTTAAATAAACTGTAGTACACCAACAAAATAAAATATCATACAGACATTGAAAATAGCAATTTTGGTTACTTGATAATTGAGGAAAATATTTTGTTATTTAAAGCTAAACAGCAAAATTCAAAATCTATGCTGAGATTATACATTTCTAAAAATTATCATACATTGGCAACTCCTGAAAGTGTCTTAAATAGATAAAAGTAGTTGACTTACTAAGAGACAGAACCAAGGTGACATTTCCCATTTTATTTGTTAAAGTGATTTTTGGTAAAGTAAATATATTAAACAACTAAGATAAATATGGTTTTATTCTTGATTTTGTTGTTGTCGTTGCTGTCATTTTTGAGGCAAATGAGTTTGTGTCTTAGATAAATCTAGGCACTATATTGTTGAGTTAGGGTCATGGAGTTCAATAGTTGTGCATGGCTCAGTGGCCTTGGTCAACATGATTTTGTCTTCCAGGTAATCCACAGCCACCCAGGACTCTCATTTCTGCACGTGTCCTCGTTTCTCCATTAGAAACCAGCCAGTGCTCCTTGAAGTCTGTGTGAGTCCCCACCTGTTCCCTGTGATCTCCGTCTCTCTCACCAGTGGATCATCCTTCACTCCAATTACTCTCCATTCTCAGGGGACCGCATGCGTGATTGATCCATTTTCATTTTTTCTCTATTTCTGACTTGCCTTAGAAAGCCACTAAGAATTAATGATCAAATGTCCAAACAGGTTCTATTCCATTTTATTTAATTTTTTTTATCTCCTTCATCTAAAAACTTCTCATTAAATATTTGCAAATGCTCATAAAGGTGAAGTGCCAACGGTTTCTGAAGGAGCGGTGCTGTGTAAATCCTGGATGCCCATTGTTACCATTCTTTTCTATTCATTTTTATACTCTTTGTAATCCACAGGAGACACAAGAGTCTTCACTCACTGGGAAATCTTGTATAATGACAGCACCAGCAACAGCTGAGCCAGTATGCAAAATTCTTGGGTCAGATGTCATCCAGAAATAGGTTGTGAGCAAGATCACTGCGCTGGCAGGATCCTTTGTTTTTCCAGAAAGAGAAACAGTGCCTGAGAACTAAGAGAGAAAATGAACTCCAGTGGCAATGTGTAGCAAGGACAGATTTCATGCTTTGGAAATAAGCTGGGCTGTGTGGCAAAGCAATCAATGCCAATGAAATAATGGAACACAAACCCTCAGAGGTAAAAAAGCTCTTTTCATTCTGGGAGGAAAAAAACAAAGGCAAGAAAACACATATTTAAAATGTCCTTGTCTTATGCTTATGACAAATGGAGAATGAAGCAGATTGGCTGGGTAGTTATCTTGGAAGCGATAGACTGGTTGAATATTTAGAAGCTCCCCTTTTCCTCTAGGACAGCTAACAGGAAAGAAAGGCCGCAGTGGGACAGTGAGCAGAGAGGGGAGCTAAACAATGGAGCCAGGAAGATATTGCTGCAAGCAAAACTCTTGTTCCAACTACTCTCTTCCCCAACCCGGAGCAATTTCATATGTCTTCTAGAATGTGAGCAAGATGGCAAAAAAAAAAAAAAAAAAAAAAAATTACTTCAGGTTGTGAGTGTTTTTACTTCTTTAAAGACTGACTATAGTGCCTTCATGGAATAATTATCTGGGTAGGTGATTTATAGCTGTCAAAGGAATGATGTAGTTTTTTTTTTTTTTTTTTTTTTACCAATAGCCTTGTTATATTTTAAGTTTTATTTTTATAATGACTTGAGATTTACAGAAGAGTTATACAGATAATACAGAATTCTCATTTACCCTACATTTAACATTCCTAGTGTTAACATCTTGTATGATCATGGTATTAACAGATTTTGTTTAGAGTTTACCATTTTCATTAAGTCTGTTCCAGAATCCAGTTGAGGTACTACATTGTATTGTAGTTGTCTGGTGTCTTTGGTATTTTCCAATCTGCAATAACTTCCCAGGCTTTCTTTTATTATCTTACCTGGATATTTTTTTCTGAGTACTAGGAAAATTCAGGGTCTTTGCACTGAGCTACCTTCCAGCATTATTTACATTTTTCATTCTGAGACAAGATCTCCTAAATTTTTAGTTGCTCAAAACAGGCTTGAATCATCAGTTTTTCTGCCTCTGATTCCCAGAGTTCTGGATTTACAAGTGTACAATTATCAAAGGGTTGGCGTAGTGTAACCAGCACACCTGGGTTGACTTTAACACTTTTGATGAGTGCTGGCCACGTATGTTGTGGCATGTCCTTTATTTTTCTTTTGTTTTATGCTTTCTCATGATTATACTGAGATGTGAATTATAGGAAGAATATCAGTATGGTATCAAATCCTTTTCAGTATATCATATCAAAGTGTATGTGATGGGAACATCACTAATTACAGGTGACATTAACCTTGAACTGATTGTGATGATATCTTTCTATAAACACGAACTTATGGTTCCTTTTTATATTTTATTTCTTATAAGACTTTAATTTCAGGCCATCCTCAAAGAGAGCGAAGTTATGTTGTTTTCTCTGAAAGAGGAATATCAAGGAATTTGTGATCATAAAACCACCACCATGACTAATAGATTTCGTGGGGGAGCTAATTTGAGACAGAATAGTTTTATTATTTTAAAAATTAATTGACTTGTTTTATGTAGTCATAAAAGTATAAAGTAGAAAATCTAAATCTCATGAATTTCACACAAAATTATTCATCATTATGTACTATACTGTGTACAGTTGTGTTTATATGTGTTCTCATGTGTATGCATTTATTTTTTGATAACTGACTTCTTAAATTTAGTATATTAGGAATATACTTTAATGACAAATTATAGGGAAGAGTACTAAGTATATCATGATTCAGTCATTGCCTATCACCTCCCAGTAATGGAACTTAAGATCAGTATCATTATGTAGGGTCCAAAAATATATAGGATTCCAACTTAGGACAAGGAGATATAATTTAGATTGAGGGTGTATGTTCCATAGACATTGGACAATGCTCTAGGTCCCAAAACTGCGGCCTTCACTCTCACCTTTTAGACTATAAAGCAAAGACCAAAAGCAAAAGCTTCCATGGTAAAAATTAGATATCTAGATATCTTGGAAGCTGGTTTCAATCTCATTCAAAAACAGCTACTTTTAAAGGCTGAAAACAATTCTTTTGAGTTCTGTCCTCTTCATTTTAGGAGTCTTCACCTGGGAGGAAAAGAACACTCCACTGCTGATAATAGGACTCATTTCCCTTATTGGCGCTAGGAGAAACAGCCAAGCCTGGATATGATAGATTCTATCTTTCTCTCTTTCTTTGGTTAGCCTTCTCTAGGACTCTACACAAAGGTGAAGAGTAACAAAACGATGATTAGGTTATTGAAGAGGTTTATGGGTAACTTACTAAGCTAAACTAACTAAATAATTCTGGAGCTAGTATCAACACAATTAACAGTTATTATTTATATCATAAATATGCCCTAAATGCTCATGTGTTAAATGATTAGTGGTCAACACATACTGCTATTATAAGGTGGTAGAGATGAAGAGATGAATAGATGAAGCCTAGTGGAAGACAATTAGATTAGTGAAAGCATGCCCTTGAAGGGGTCATTGGGACACCACATCTTCCTCTCTCTTTTTGCTTCCTGGCCACCATGTTTTGTATGTACTCCCCACCATGATGTTTTGCCTTCCCACAGGCCCAAAAGCAATAGAACCAGTTGACTATGGACTGAAACCTCTGAAACCATGAGCCAAAATAAATATTTCCTCTTTGCAAGTGTATTTTCTCAGGCATTTTTGTTGCAGTGATGGAAATAACACAGTTGACTTTAGTGTTGATGTTAAGGTAAACGAACTAACTGATGCATTAAAAATAACTTGCCAAAGTGTTCATTTCTCCTGCTTTTTTGGGTCGATTTCAAAGCATTCATCAAGAACCGTGTAAGTGATGTCTGAGAGGTTATTATACTGTAGTATATCAGAATCACTGAGAGATTTGTTAACATAGAAACTATAATGCTCCATTATTAACATCCCTGATTCAGCAGGTTGGGAGTGGGCCTTAGGCAGCTTCTACTAAACTCCTGGGTGATACTGTTGATTTAGTCTAAGATTACGTTTTGAGAATGACTTCTATAGACCAAAAATTATGTATGGATTATTTTAAACAGAGGTTGCAGTGCCAAATAAGTGGATGTAGTGAACTGATAATGCTACACCAGGCGCCTTAGTTACTTTTTACTCATTGCTGAGACAAAATACCTGATGCCCAAAGTTGGGAAAGGAAAGGTTTATTTCTCACAGTTTTTGGAGATTTCAGTCCATACTCAGCTGGCTCTAAGGCAGGGTGGTATGGCTGGGCTGCAGTTCATAGTGGCTGCAAACAGCAAGGCAGAAGTCAGCAAGAAAGAGAGACACATCTTCTTCCTGCCATTACATTGTATGCTGGCTCCACCCCTATGTGGGTGTAGCACTGACATCATCAATCCAAGCACTAGACAACGAACCAATCATAAATATACAGTGCAAGTGCATGAGGCCTGGGAGCCACTGACATAAATCATGATACCAGGAAAAAACAAAATTCAGTCTGCTTGACTACAATTTCATTCAATTAACATCTGCTCTCTTTCTCAGCCTCCCTGGGGAAAAAATTCTTTGATTTTTGTGTTTATAACATCACCAAAATAAGCTTGATGCCAAAATTCATTCAATTACCAAAAGTTTCATGACAAAGTGTTCTCTTTTTGACTCTAATTTAAGAGATGTTTTATTTTGTCTTTAGTGGTGAGTTGGCCAGGAGTTGCTTTCTTTTCCTCATCTGCCAATTTCATTGGCTGGGTGGTCTGATATTTTCTCACCTTTTACTCTTCAAAAACATGATGTTGTAAGGCCTGGGACATGTCTTGTGATATAAGGATTGAAGGCAATTTAATCTGTAGCTCTTTGAGTCTCAGATATAAATCTGTGTCTTTTGATATCTGAGTCAGGGTCAAGCGAAGTAGTTTGGCATGTACTACAAAGACAGTGGCATTCTTCAGGGGTATAATCCAAGACCTTTGTCAATCCTCAAACTTCAAAATTCCAAAATCAGTTTGTTAGTTCATTCCTATTTCAGTGAGGTACTCCAGGGAAACAAGCCAAAAGAACAACAGCAACAAGGGGAAGGATGGGCATGCAAGAAGACTGAAGATGTGTAAGGTACATGTATCACCTCTCCACAATGAATGTAACTACGATGTATTGCAAACATGAGCTAATAGAAATAAAGGTTTATAAAAGAATTCAAGAGAGATGGGAACTGGAGGCCAAAGTGGGTTTCTATAACATATCATCAAAAGAAAAGTAGTACATAGTAGGAGAAAAGTGAAATCATTTAAGGCATTCCATGGTAAGTTACCTGCTGGAGGATCATTTTTTAAGAAGGAAAGTCAAACATGGACTTGAAAAGGAAAAGGGTAAATGTTTTAGTGCATAAGCAAAAATAGTGTTTATTTTGACCACATAAGTAGCTGGTTTGGGGCCAAGGCACAGTTTTTTATGGGTCTGGGCTGGGCCGGTGCCCAGTGTAAATAAGCAAGCAGGTACCCTAGGCTAAAGGTTGGTGAGACGAGTCAGAACAAGGCTGTGGCTAAAGGCTTCCAACTGAGGTACACAGGTGAAGGCGGGAGAGGGTTACTCTTACGCAGCACCACTGTGGGCCTACTCAGGGGAGAGGGTCGGAAATGTGTGCACGTGTAGGGGGAGGGGAAAGTAAAGAACCACTGCAGTGAAAACACAGCAAGCAGGGACGGGATCAGGAATAGGCTGCCAGTTAAAACACACAACACAGAATTAGATTTCAATTTCAGGTAAACAGTGAGTACTGAGGTATACTTACACTACAAAATGACTTGGCTAAAATTTAAGAAGCATCTTGTAACTTTATTTACAAAATTTAGCAACTCTGAATTTAGAAGGCAAGATCCGAGAGGCAGATGGATGGCACCCTTCTGGGTTCTGCTCAAGAGCCAGGCTTGCTATAGAAAGCTGCATAACCTGGTCAGTGAAAGCTGAAGCCAGCAGTACTTCTGTGCACCTCCAGACAGGGTTTTTATTGTTGCTTTTGTTTCTTGCAAAAAGAAAGAAAAGGATAGAAAGCTATAGAGGTGAAAGGAGTGACCGTAGGCAGAGATTCTAGATGTAAGAGTTCCGTGGCTTGCTGGTAACTGTGACCCAGTAGGGAGAGAGGACTATACACTGAGCCAGGCATTTTCTATTTGCTACTGTATTTATTTTCTAATCTCCACAGTGAAGTCGGGGAATGGTGGTTTCTATTAATTGGAATTGCACCTTTTCTTCGGAAATGCTTCATTTCCTTTCCCATCCTCACAGACACATTCTCCCTCTGGACCTGATGGCTCTGATTTCCATGAAAACCTTACGTAAACTAGAGAAACAAGAAACTCTTCTGAGCTTTGGAGAGGAGACAGAACTGAGCCCTTAATTTTAGAATGACAAGTTAGAAAGTAATATGAACTTAGAAGCCTGTTTTCCCATTTTTAGGTGGCCAAAGTGTTTGGTTCGAGGTGTTAATAGAATAGAGAAAGACAGTATAGAGGAAGCTGAAGAACATAAAGGAGAGAGACAAAGTGGACATAAAGAGAAGGAGAAAGAAATAACCTGCTGGCAGCTTCCTACTTCCCTTTAGACTCTGCTGTCCTTGGAACTACCCTGGCACAGGGCTGGGGGTTTAGCTCAGCGGCATAAGTCCCTGCCTTGCAAGCAGGCAGTCGTGAGTTCGATCCCTGGTACCGATAAAGAGGAAAAAGACAAAAACAAAACAAAACAAAAAAACTACCCTGGCTCAACCACTCCTTTATAATTCATCACAAATACGTTTTTATTCTAAGTTTCTTGTTCCTTACAACTAATGTGATATATACCAGTAGTTGTTGGTGATTCTCTTTTACATTATTACACAGCAAATAAATAGTGGATATGAAATTAATCCCAATCTGACTGATTTTACTCTTTCTGATCCTAACCTAATATACCTACTTGCTCTTAAGTGTTCTGCTGAGTGTTGTCTTGTTTCATCATGGCTGACGGCAAGTCAGGTATTTCATCTTTTCTTGGATATACCTCAGAAACAGCAGAGCTTTACCCAGAAAGAGACATGAGAAGTGAAGGAAATAGATGTAGATAGCAAATGATTGAAAGTGAACGCCTGGGTGGGTTTATTCAGCAGGTGGCACTAGACCGTGCCAGCCACATGGCCCCCCAAGAGGCCCTTAGCTGGTGGAGAAGCCCCATGGCTTCCTGGGTCTGGGTCCTCAGGCTGCTGGAAATTTGGAAGGTTTAAGTAATAGAGCAACAGTTTGAAGTAGGAGGCTAAAGATACACGAGTCCCAACTTGTGCTACTTACACAGAAACTGCAGAACTCCTACTGGCAATTGGCACCATAGCAGGCACAACACACAGTGATGCCAACAAGTTGGAATCATTCCTACCTTCAGGGACTTGATAGTCTGTGGAGCAAGGGTGCAGTAAATAAAGACTTCTACGTAAGTTAATTAACACAAGCAAACAACAAGATATGAAGAGTGACAGTATATTGGGGAGCCAAGGGGAATAATGAACCTACACCAAGCAGCTTGGCATAGTCCAATACAAAAGGAGGCCCTGGGCTTCCCAAAGCAACAGCTAGAGCAGTCCTTTAGTTCACTGGTGCAGAATTTGCCTCCAGCAAATAAAAGGACTAGCCATTACCTGAGAACAGAAAGAGATGTTAGATGAAAGTTAAATTTTGTGTTTTTCTTGGGTTTCATTTTCCAGTCCATCTGTGTTGGTTGAGGTGTTTGGGATCTTGGCCAGTCATTGAATATCAGTTATTCAGAAGCCATTCATCTGATAGTTAATTGCCAAATGATCTCACTGCTAAAATTAGTTAGATATGTTTTTCATTTGTACATACAACTCTGTGAACAAAGGGAAGCAAAATGGGCCAAAGACAAGACACAAGGCAGGTGAGGTAGAAATTGAAATAGAGAAATAGGTAGGAGCGAGGCACTTAGTCTCTGAATCAGAGATGGCAAACTGTATTAAAGGGAAATTCTTCACGCTGGCGTGTAAAACTTCTACCTTCAAGAATTCAAAGAATTTAAATTGTTAAATCTAGAGAAAACTGACAGCAGCTTAGAAGATCTAACATCTTAGCTAAATTAGCCAAATGCTAAAGTAACAACCTCAGAGAAGTTACAGCTAAACTGTGGCTTGCAGGAATCCTGTTGTGATTACTCCTCTTAGCAAATACATTATTTGAGGAACTGAGTTTTGGAAAATTGGTTAATCAGAGAGTCAGCGTTCAAAGTCATGGTGCTCCAAGGCACTGTCTTGCTTCCGTTTATTTTAGTGTATTTCTTCTTTGCCCGGACTCTTCAAGTGACAAAAACTCAAAATGCCTTTGGGAAAACAAAAACTTACTGGAAAGATACAAGAGCAAACTATGCATTGAAAGAGGAATCCAGAGTGAACAGACACTGTGGGCTGCAGTGGGTCTGCAAGAACTACTGGCCACTGCTGGGCCAGTGTCTGCCTGATCTTATCCATGGCTTCTTGGTGAAGCACTAAAGGGTCTTCGTCCCACAGCTCCCATCCTCAAGAATTAAACTGATTGCGCCCAGTGTTGGTCTGAAACCTTGCAGGGAGTTTCCTTGATTGGCCAATCTAAACCAAGTACCAAGAGCAGGCAGAGACAGTTTTCAGAAGGAGAGGATGTGGGCAGACAAAAAGACATGTCTTTCTGAGGCCATGTGAAGAGCTGGGAAAGTTGTTCTGTCTTTCTGCACCCACAGTGACGTTTTTGTTAGAATAAGAAGGACAAAAGCAAGCCAAATTCCCAGATGAGCAAGCCCTCAAGTCTCTCGTCTCCACTTGCCAGCTTACAGTGGAGATCCCCTGTTCACTCTTAAACCAGAAGGCAGCAGAGTACTCTGACCCTCAGCTCAGTGGACAGCAGATGGGAATTGTCAGGGGGAACAGAAGACACGCTGGCCAGATTGAGTCCTGCTTTGAATGTGGTAATGGCTGTTTGATAAATTCCACAGGGGCATTCTGTAATGAGGATGAAAAGACAGAGAGGACCAGGGACACAGCTGAGGAGCCCTGTGGGGATCTCTAAAGCTGGAGGAATCAAGGCTGCCCAGCCCTGAGCCTGGCCCTGAGAGTGGGCAGGTGTGCTGTCTGCATAATGCCCTTGATCTCTAAGAGAAACAGCAAAGAACCAATCAGATGGCGGCCTCCTGCCAACGACTCCATTAGCCTGCTCTGGTGGCTGCTTCTGAAGTGGCGGCCTCTGGCTCTGTTGCTCTCTTTTTCACAGAGGCCATATGGGCCAGGCAGGGATCAACGAGGGAACATCTGGCACAGGAACAAATCAAACAGCCCGATGACTAATTTAGGAGTGTTGCCTCTCCATTGTTTCTTCTGTGACCTCACACTAAGGTCGCCCAGTGTGACAGACAGAGGGAAGCCGCCTTCCACCCTCAACATTTCCCTGGATCTCACATATTTTCTTCAAAAATGAATCAATAGTTTCTTTGAGGGTAGAGACAGCAGTTACCTTTCACCGAATTCTGAATTCTCCTGGCACAGTGAGCCTTCCTTGTCAGCCCCGAGACACCCCTGTATCTTATTAGCCATTTATCATCTTGCCTCTGAAGTCTCTGTTAAAAAAAAATCCAGTGAATTCAAGTGCAACATGTTCTATTTCTGCAACTGAGCCTTTTCTCCTTTTGGTTCAAATAAAAGAAATAGCAAATATTCTACAGAGCATGAGAGAAAAGGCACAAATGCCCGGGCTGTTAATAGACAAAATTGCCTGTGGTTCTGATTTTGGTGGTTTATATAATGGCTTCAAATACCAGTGAAGATAGGGCTCAGTCTTATCAGAAATGATCTTTAAATTAAATATCCATTTTCTTTTAAATTATCTTTAATAGCATATTAGAACTACATTATTTGCAGCCTAAAAGAAGGGTTTAGTAGGATATCTGGTCCTACTCATTTCCTATTATAAGGTCAGCATCACATATTAGACAACTTAAGCAGGGTGATCAAAAAATAAAGTAGTCTTAAATACTGTATTACAATAAAGAACACATTGCCATAACCCCCTTCAAAATACTCAAAGTATTCCTCCTTTCTTCAGATTCCCCATCATCCTATCATTCTTGAAAAATGCTTTATTGTGAAAGGTTTTTAAATTTTAAACATTAACTGAATTTTTGGACCACTTCTTGTCTTTGTAAAATTCTCCACTCTCAATGACACATTTTTTTTTAAATGGTAATTTTTAAAATTTTTTATTGCTACTGGGGATCAAACTCACAACCACGTGCTTACAAGGCAGGTGCTTATACCACTGAGCTAAATCCCAAGCCCTGACACATCCTTTCCTGAAAATTTATTCTAGCTTGTTAAAGATGTGCTGGGGGATAAACCAGGCCTTCTGTGTTTGTCTGCATTGTAGCATGATGACGACCAGCTGCCTGTCACGGCCATGATGCCAGCAATTTACTCCCTCATCTGGCATTACATGCATGGTGCTGTGAGCATCCAGAGTCATGTGTTCTGAAGGGTGGTATCTTTTGTTTGTTAGCCACAATTACTTGTCCCTCAGAGACACTAAGAAATAAATTCCTTTTGCCAGAGGAGAGGATATATTATACTTCTTACTCATAAAATTCTCAAGGGAAACAAGTGCTAGATTACTCTGTTGTTTTATACTGATACTTCCTACCCACTATCTTGTCCCTAGGAGTAATTCTGGAGTTGCTTTACTAGCTATTTTTGCCAGATTTCTTTAGTGTGGCCCTAGTACCTGCTCCTTTTAGTGGCAAGGACTGATGTTCATTATAAGACAGGCAACTAAGGCAGCTTTGTGGTCATTGGAGTGATGAGAGAAATTTATTCTTGTCCTAGCTTAGAAGTTTAGTCATGAGCTTGCTGCATGCAAGTTACAACCTGAGAACAAGTTACAACCTCTCTGGGCCTCAGGACCAATATCATCTTCTCAGACATTCTATGTAGATCCTCTGATTTGGCTGTAATACAGGTGTAGGAGAATAACAGATTCAGGCAAGAAGAGACACAGGAAAAGCTATTCTTTCTAGGCATGACGATGATAATGAACTAATGTGGGGTCAAAGACATTCATCCCACTGTGTCTTCACTATTCTGAGATACTCTGCGAATATCAGGAATGAGGACTTACAATGAGATCCTCTGGAACTTGGAGGGGTTTCAATTTGGTAGGAAGACAATTCAAAGGCATCGTCTGGAACTTGTTCCCCTTGGTTGCGTGGCTGTCCATTATGAATGCCTCACGATGGCGATAGGATCATTTGTCTAGTAATTACAAAGCCTTTTTATTTTAATACCTTGTTTAGTGTTCCAAATAACCCTGTGAAGTAAATATTTCACTCTGTTTTAGATATGGAAAGCCTGAGGTGTAGAAAGGTTAATGACCTGGTACATGATGCTCAGGTATTAAAGAGTAGAGTTGGGTTGGAAAGATGGGACTTTTGACTCTAATTATAATACTCTCCATCTCTTCAAGCTGTGCCCTCAAACATCAGGATTTGAAGGAATGCATCTTATGAGAGTGAGGGAAGCTGAAGCAGTGGAACTCAGATCCTCTGCCTCAATTAAAACACATTTATTGGTGTCCTAATTTATGATTTCACACTAAATTTGACTTTGAAAAATGCTTCTGGTTATAACAAGGAAAATTCGTGAGACACAACACTGTACTACAGCAGTATTAAAAATGAAACCTTTATTAATCCCTTGTTCAATATGCAGAGGAGGATTCTTCATTCTTTGTTCCAACAACCCCAGCTAGAAATCCTCTCTCTCAGCGGAGGTGACCACAGTAGCTCTTTGTTTTCTCATTCTAAGAGGCGCATTCTGTTTTTGGTGGATCCTTCACAGGAAAACGTGTTGTGTGACTAAGGGAGCTGACATCAAGCCAGACATTCAGCTCAGACAGAGGCCTCATTCCTTTCCTTATAAGAATTGAACCACATGCTCCAACCTGCCTCATAAATATAAAAAGAAAGGCTAGCTTCCATTTTAATGAGAGGAAATAATTACATGTCACACATTGTCTAAGCAGTTTTGTATTTGCTCTAACTGTAATGCTGACATTAGCATTCAGAAAGGCTGCTCATACTGTGTGCAGATGTTAGGTTTATAGATTGTCATGTTCTCTGTGGCCACAAGATGTCAGGCAAATATGGTCATGCAGTGTAGGTGCAGAAAGGTGTCTTGGCGCCTGAAAATGCCATTGATGAGTTCATTAGCTGATTAAAATCCTTCCAATAAGCTTGTTGGAAGAGTCTAGGGAAAGTCTATGAAATGTGTCATATTGTTATCCTGTGATGGAGACACTGAACACCACTAGCTGGTAATCAGATTAAGATCAGCAAATATTGATTGTACATGCTTGCCTGATTAAATCCTGAATAATTAAAGGCCACTGAGTTTCCCAGCTCTTACTCTAGCCTGTGTTGCCATAAGATACATATGCTGTATTTACAGAGTTCCAGGATCACTTTCAGAAGCAGCTGCCCTTGAAAGTTTCTGTTTGATAATTCGATGAAACAAGAAAGCAGATATGGTCATCTGACAATTGTGAGGAAATTTATAAGCTAAAATGTATTACTTTAATAAAGTCATGCACCTAGACACATGTACATATATAGTGTATACGTGTTTATTCTATGACTAGACATATTTGTCAATTAACTGTTGAGCTAACACACCACTTTTCTCTATTCTTTTAGCTTCTGGACTGCTTCATTGGAGTCAGGCAGAAGGAAGCAATAATGACAAGTAAAGGTTGGGCTCAATCAATATGTGGTTATTGAGTTCCTGCTGGGGGCGAGGTGCTGGTGACGACACAGCAGACCTAGAGGGCATGATCTCCGTTTCACTGTTCCTTTCCTTTCATTTATCCTCCTTCTCTGATTTTCTGGTCTGCTTCTTAACCCTTCAAATCCTTCTTACTGCTAAGCTGGATGATGTATAAGAGTCTATCCATTTCCCTTTGAAAACACATTGCCTCCTACTGTGTGCTGAACTTTAGCTTGAGTCAAAGATGGATTTAAAAATGGTTCTTACTCTCCTGATGAGAGGGTGTGGTCATGTAGCACAGAAAAAAATCCAGTTGCAGCAGTATGGTTTTGGTATGTAAGCAAGCAAATGTGCTATGGAGGGATTAATTCTGCTTGGTCTTGAGGGCATTGTGGTATTTACAAAAATGATGAATCACAGTTTACCAAGTGAATGGGGATAGGGACCACCTGAAAAATTAGAATATTTGAAGGGAAATATGTTAGGGTAAAGGAGATCTGCAGTGTCACGACTTGCTGTCACGGTTTATGTCAGTGGCCCCCAGGACTCATTATGCATTGGTGATTGGTTCATTGTCTAGTGCTTGGATTGATGGTGTCAATGCTACACCCACATAAGGGTGGAGCCAGCATACAATGTAATGGCAGGAAGAGGATGTGTCTCTTTCTTGCTGATTTCTGCCTTGCTGTTTGCAGCCACCATGAACTGCGGCCCCACCATGCCACCCTGCCTTGGAGCCAACTAAGTATGGACTGAAACCTCCAAAAAACTGTAAGAAATAAACCTTTCCTTTCCCAGCTTTGGGCATCAGGTATTTTGTCTCAGTGACCAGTGAAAAGCAACTAAGACACTTTCAGAGGCAGAGGTCTATTTGTCCTTCATATAACAGACCGAAGGTGGCTAGTTAGTTTGACAGGGCGACTTTGCTTTACAAGATCATTCAGAGATCACAGTGGTTCAAACTGGTTGCTTTACCATCCATTATGCATTTTTCACATTGATGGGTATCAGCTGGCTTGTTGCTAACTGTAAGTGCCAGTTATAGAAAAAAATACAGAGATGAGGTCAAGGGCAAGTTAGATTATTTTAGTTACGAGAGGCAGAAAGTTGCATTTCATTGGCATGGCCACTTCTAGCTGTAGGTGGGTGAGGTGGGGGAGCAGAAAAATACATTTTCAATGTGGTGGTTCTGTGTTCATAAAAGAGGGAAGAATTCCATCTACTATATTCTTGGGAATAAGGAAAAGCCTGGCATACCAAAAGAATATGGAAGAGAAGATGAGATTTGCATGTAATTAAGTGCAGCTGGTTTGTGGCTCCTGGGAGAGAATTCAGGGCCAGAATTGGAGGCATTTGAATGCTGTGTTACTTCGAAGCACTTCAAAGGGGTCAGCAGATGTAGCTTTCTGTTTACTAGGTTCTCAGAGCTGGTGGTTCATGGCCATTTGGAATGGAGAGAGTGGAGGTGGTAAGTTGTGGTTCCAGATGAGAGTGAAGTGATAGTATCACTTAAAGATAGGGAGGGTCAAGAGCGAGAATGGAGCAGATTTGAGATACTTAAGCCATAATTTGGACTGAAATTGGTTGATAAGTTTCTATTAGCCATATTAGTATTATCAAATTGTTGTGGCTTGTGTATGCCTATCACCTAAAAGCTGCATGCACTGATATGTGGAGCTTTTCAGAGAAGGCTGGGTCTAGACTGTATGAATAAGGATTTAGGATATGACTATGAATTAATGATGTGTGATAAGCAAATTGGTTTAGCATAGTTCTGGGTGTGGATAGTGGGAAAGCTCAATTTGGGTGTGAGTGGTACCAATCAATAGAGTTGTAGCTTGAAGAGAATAAAAGGGAAAAGAGGGCTGGACATGGTGATGCATGCCTGTAATCCTAACACTTGGCAGCCTGAGGCAGGAGGATCATCCATGAATTTAAAGCCAGCCTGGGTTACATAGTGAGCTCAAGGATGGTATGAATTATTTGTCTCAAAAAAAAAAATGGAAAACAGTTTTGCTGCTTGCATCCTCCTGCCTGCCCTGCCATGGACTGTCTCCTTTGTCATGCCCATCTTCCATACCTCCCTGCCTTGGAGCACCCAACTATGGACCGAACTGCTACAAAAAAATAAACTTCTCCTTTAGTGTGTGGTTTTGCTGATATTTTTGTCCCAGCAATGAGGTAGTAACAAAGACACAAACCATGTGTACAGTATTCTATGATCAGCAAAATCTCTTAAAGCAATAGATACCTGTTCTCATTCTCCTCCCCTTGAGTCCTAGATTTTATTAAATAAGTATTCTTTAGAAATTAAAGCAGCATAGTGGATTCTTTATGGTTGACTAAGTTAATTTTTCCTATAGTTTTCAGGACAACTTCATGGTTTCAAAACCCAGGTCATGTTTGTACACTGAGAACGTCTTCCATTCATGAAGACAAATTCATAGGGTAGAGATGTATGAGATAGGACACCACCTTTACCATCTGTCATGAGAAATGCTACTAATAAGCAGACAGATGCCAACTTAGTTTGCTTTCTGGAGGCACTCTATCTGTAAAGACATGTTCTCAGAAGATTGCTTTAGGGGTATGGAACTGAGCAAGGGGAATTACACATTTCAGTATTAAGCAGTGTTGAATACTGATAGCTTGATGCATTCAACTCAAAGTGGAAAAGTGGCTATCAGGAACATTAATTATTTATCTTGAACTTAACTGGCATCTTGTTCTAGACAATCCAGGAATACATTTTCAAACTTAGAAACTTTACAGTTTCTGTCACTATTACTACAGTAAGGAACATTTACAATTAAATGCCACACATGTAGATTTTTATGAGAATCAAGATCCCAACCCTCAATTTAGTAACTGATAGGAGTACACTTTATGATGAAGATGAGCTAGATTTGATCAAAGATCAAGACTTCGAAGACTCATCAAGTGCTAGCTAGCATACTTTTTATACAGAGTCAGGTAATAAAATTTTACTATGTTTATTATCTCATAAGAACAGAACCTTTTTATTATCACACAAAAACAGAATAGAAAATATGTAAATAAGTGTTCCAATAAAATTTTATTTATACAATCAGGCAACAAGCTGAATTTAATTCAGACAATAGTTTGCCAATACCCCTTTGAGTCCTATATCAGCTGTGTGCTTACAAAACCATTCTTCAAAGAGGATTTGGAACTACTGATCTTTTTCTATTAGCTAAAACTCAGTTGTGTTCAATTTTTCTCTCCCCTAGTTTGCCTTCATCTATGTTTGACATTTGGGGTGCTTTTAAAGCTTAAACTCACAGGAAATATTTCTGTTCATTCTTGTAGATCTTTGTCGCATCTCCTGTGTGCTATAACACTGTCAGAACTTCCAGAAGGCAATCTTTTTTTTTTTTTTTGGTACTGGGGATTGAACTTACTATTGCGCGCTTGCAAGGCAGGCACTTATACCGCTGAGCTAAATCCCCAGCTCTCAGAAGTCAATCTTAATTCACTCTAAATTCCAGATTAGCAACTTGCTCTGTATATGTTGTAAACCCATTTTGCAGAGGAGCAAACCAAATTAGAGTAACATCACAAATGGGAGAGCTGAGAGGTATGGCAGTTTATTGAACCCTAGGTCTAGCATTTGACCCATCCATATTATCCATAAAACTTTTTTGGATATATTCTTAAGCTCCAAGTATAAAACTTTGCCCAGAAGGCATATTAGTTAGTTCTGTATAATGACAACAGGGAAATATGATATTGTGGGTATGGTAGAAAATGACTAGGTTTTAGAATCTAAAACAAAAACAAAACTGAAATGTAAACCCAAATTTGCTGCCTAGAATTCTCTATAGTTATGGCAAACGTGACCTTTTTGGAACAAAGGAAATGGTGATTTAGTCACTGACGCTGAGGCTGGTTTGCCCATATGCAGAGATTTGATCTCTATACTTCATTAGGCATGAAGAGGTAAGTGGAGACTGCTTCTGTACTGCTGAGGGAGAGGTGACCAGAACATCTTGAGTCACCCATGAATGGTTTCTGAAGTCTGTCAGGCTGGAAGGCAGATGGAATTCTGGAAAATGTTGACTCCCATGTCCTTCACTGTTACAGAAGTTACATTCCATTCCAGCTGGTGGCATTCGTCTGATATCCTTTCTCACTCTGAACCACACCCTATAGGTATCAACCTCTTCCATTTCACCACAGATGGTGCTCTAATAAGGTCTATGACCCTTTTGGACTTGTCCATTTATATGTTTCTTCTGCTTTCTTAGAAGGTGACAATTACATTGAATTTTTCTGTTTAGCCCATGTTCTGACCTTTAATAATCTTTTTATAAATTGTTAACAAGAGAGACAGACACAACCTTTCTCATTTTTCTTTACATGGACCCTCCAAATAATGAGTGCATGGCAAGATGATCTCTGCTTTTCCTTCTTCCAAGTGGCTGTTTCTTTTCCTCATTGGGTCTCCCTCTATGCTCAGCCCTGTGCTGTGATTTAGCTGCTTTTGTACTCTGGACCCACTTTATTCCTTTGTACCAGATCTAGAATTTGGCAGCTTAAGCTAGATTCTGAATTCTTTACTATATATTTGCATATTTACTTCCTGTGTGACTTTTCATGTCCTGCCCTTTTTAATTTATAAAATAATGAGAAAAATAATAATACTCAACTCATAAGGGTCATGAATTTGAAGTGAGGTAATATATACAAGGGGTTTAGCATAGTATGTAGTATACAGATCGTGGTAGATGTTAACTTTTACTATTATACAAGAGATGATAGATAAGTCTTTTCAATGTTTTATACTGAAAAATGAGATTACTTACCCAGAAGCTACTTCTATCACTGAAGCCAGGAATGCATTCTATAAATATATCATGAAGAAGTACAAAAATAGGACAGAAATAGGGCCTTGGATGGCAAAGAAACAGAACAGGTAAACAGGTCTCTCTCTAAACCCTCTAAACCCTCTCTCTAAAGAACAGCAACAGTACTCCTTGTACATTCTTTAGGTGCCAAGCATCTTTGTGATTGGTTGAGATTAAGATTGGACATTCTTGCTAATGGATGGTGTGGCCTTCCAGACTTTGCACAACTTAATGGCAAGATTACAAATGTCTTACTTATGTGGTTAGCAGCTGATCAATAGTTACTTATTGCATGCCTAGCAAATCATTGTCCTGAAAGAATATACCCCCTCCCTTAAACAGAGTCACACATGAGCTTTGTGATAAAGTTAACCAAAGTGGACTAGGCAGATGCCTCCAGTCAGTTGAAGGAGGGCAGGCTTCCTGCCTGAGTGGCTTTGAGGTGTAGTTCATGGTCATGAGGCCGATTGTGAAGAGGAAATGATGACAGGGGTGAGACATTTTCACCACACCGAGGTCTTCTGACACATACCATTTAAATGGAAATGAAAACCAAGACTAATTAAAGAAAATTAAAGGCTCTTTTTGCTCCTTGCCTCTGCAAGATACATTGCATAGTACATGGCCCAGTCAAACAGATCAGAGAGGTCAGCATTTTCCACTTCCAAATATACATCAGAGTCATATTAAGGAGGAAGCACGCTGAGTGCTTTGGAAGCTGAGGCACGCTGAGCAGGCTGAGAAAGTGATTTAGCAAACACATCCTGATGGTTGGGGCTTTTCAGAGTCTCCTTCCGTGCTCCCTCCTGTTCCTATTCCTGTTAAACATACACTACTTTACTGGCCTATACACTGCAAGTAAAAATAAATCGTCCTTAATATCATATGTGAGTATTATTAAGGAGAAGTGTGCATTCCTCTTGGCTGTGTGGTTGTCTGTTACAATATGTTATAAATAAATAATAGTTCTATAAGAGAAAAGAAGACAGAGGAGGAAGGAAAACGTTTGTTAGACAGAATTCATGCCAGTTAGGAGAGTCTGGATTGGAAAGTTAACACAGATTAAACAGGAAAAGAGCTGCTGTTGGCCAGGAAAGCTCAGGAGTAACTGGCTTTGATGGGATGGTGCCAGGTAAGCACTTCTAGATGGAAGTCATATGCTGTCTCAGGCAGGGACACAGACAGGCTCCAATTAGTGCCACGCCTGTCCCGTGCTGCTTTGACAATGCTGGCTCTGTAGGGAACTGGGCTAGCAGGGAGATATTGCAGCAAACCTGGATCTTATTCAGAATTGTCCATGGACAGAAAGCAACAGATATTTGAGGAATATCTGTAATATTTATAACAATCTGCAAGGTGTGAGTTATCCAAGAAATCTTAGTATAGGAAAACATATCTATCATGTATTCATCTTAATCAGCTCCAGACTGTTGTATAGGACTGCATTCATTCATTCCATAAAAACTTAATGAGTATTTCTTAAGGGCTCCTTGAGATATATCTTTGACAGTAAAGGAATTGCAGAAGGATTATAAATAATAACCATGTTATATAAAATATATAGTTTAGAAGATGAGGGATTTGTGGCAAAAAAGATAAGAGCAGACAAAGCAAATAGGAGGGTAGTTGACAATTTAAATTTAGTAGGCAAAGTGAATGTGATGGAAAATGTGACTCTTAGTTAAGGACTTAAAGGCAACATGAAAGGCAAGCATGTGGCATCTGTGGAAAGAATGTCCCCGTAAAAGAAAAACCTAGACATAAGAAGAGATCTAGTTTGCTCTGAAGAGCAGCAAGCCAACCTATGTTAATCAGCTTTCTGCTACTGTAACAAATACCTGAGATGATCAACATACAAAGAGAAAAAGGTTTGGGAGCCGTGGCACTGTCAAGTCATCAGACGCGGTGATTGCGAGGCCTGTGGGAAAGTACAAAAGCCTGAGCTAGATTACCCCTCTCATCGAGCCCGCCTGTGTGGCACCTGTTTCTTATCACCCCACTAAGTTCCCGCCTCACAGGGTAGTCTGCCTAGCTATTAATCCTATATATAGCCAGTGCCTCCACCCCCGAGAGAGAGACTGAAGCACAAAAGGAGCCGCGGGGAGCGGACCGGTAGAGGCTTCAGGAGAGACTGAAGCACAAAAGGAGCCGCGGAGAGCGGACCGGTAGAGGCTTCGGGGCAGACTGTATAAGGAGAGAATAAAGAAAAGCCTGACCACCGCCAGACCTTGTCGTGTGTCTTTCCTGCCGGCCGGGAGCGACATCGACAGTTTTGGCTCACAATTTTGGAGTTACTGGTGCATGATCCATTAGCCCTATAGCTTTGGGTCTATGGTGAGGCAAGTGCATCATGGTGGGAGTACTAGTGGGGCACAGCTGCTCACTTCATGCCTAGTAAGTGAAGAAGGGATCTAAGAAGAGGCTGGAGTTTCACCGTCCCTTTGAGGACATGCTGCCATGACCTAAATCCTCCAACTACGTTCTACCTCTTCAAGTTTTCACCACTTCCCAGTAATATCAAGCTGAGGACCACGCCTTTAACACTGAAGACTCTTCCGAATATATAAAAGCCAAAGCATAGCCATGCCAGGCCAGTGTGACCTGGGTGGAGTGAAGGGGCTGGGGGAGTGTAGTAAAAAGTAAGTCTGATTACATCTCACATTAAACCCATCATGAAAACTTTGGCTTTCATGTTGATGGCATAAAGGAACTGGCAGTAGCTGTCACCAAGGAACAGCTCCCCTATCATCTGCCACAGGATTTCTGACACACCAGTTTCTTACCGCTCACACAAGAAGACTCCGAATGTTGCAGAGATCAAGGCATGGGAGAATTGAGAGTACTCAGCTGTCTTTAAGCTGGTTCAGAAATGCCACTGATGGGCAACAGCTTCTAATGGTTCAATTCCAAATAGAATTCGTTTTGCATTTCAGTTTCTTTCCCAATATTTTTCCTGAAAGCCGATGGCCATAGGTTGGATGAGGATTAGGATTCACAGCTCAGGGGTCTGCCAATTCTGCCACTGTATTAGTTTTAGGAGTGATCCAACACCACAGAGCTTACATCAGGATAGATGTGAACATCATGAAAAATAAGCTTTGAAAAAGGAGAAAGAAAGGAAAATAACATGTCATCCACTTACAATGTACCAGCTGAGTAACTTGGAGCTGGACAGTGTGCTTCATAAAACTTATTTTAGAAGAAAATCTATTGAACACTAAAGGATATGTTTTTATTTTTCCTTAAGTTGACAAAAATAATTGATCTGTCACTCTGAAGAAGGTTTTTTTGTTTTATGTGATTGACTTGGAGACTGGGATCCAAATCTAAAAAATTCAGGCAAAGCAAGGGATTGAAATGATTTGGTATTTTTTTAACCAGAAGAGAAATTGTGATTATATCCTCAGAATTAACTCCTTGATGATAAGGGCTTCGTTTTATTGCTCTGTATGGGTATAATGATAATACCTTTGAGAAGCAAATAATGAACAAATAAGGACTGATAATAACTGATAATAATTGGATAGGTTTAGAATGATTGGATAGTATGATGGATTAACTGTTGTTTATTACAATCCATAAGTCATGGAAATTGTGTTTGTTCCTTTCATTTGTTTTATATAATGTTCTCATTATTTCCTCCTTAAAGAGTGAAGCCAGAGGTGGTACTACATGACTGTAATTCTACGTTCTGGGGCTGAGGCAAAAAATCTGGAAGTTGAAAGCCAGCCAGAGTAATTTAGTGACATAGAAAGGCCCCATCTTAAAATAAAAGATAAAAATGGAACGGGGAAGCAGCTCATCAGAAGGCCCCAGAGTCCCCAAAACTCCAGGAGAGAGAGAGAGAGAGAGAGAGAGAGAGAGAGAGAGAGAGAGAACAGAGACAGAGAGAGACAGAGACAGAGAGAGACAGACAGAGAGAGAAACAGAGAGAGAGGCTGGAAGAGATTGAGTAAGTGAAAAATGTATGTAGAAACGTGTGATAGGAGACCCAGATGTGGTATGTCCTACAGATGGCTGCTATGGCCACACTGAAAGTTCCTTGAGGCATGCACTACAAGTTGAACTAAAGATACAGCCTATGCTTTTCTCTCTCAGGGAAACTCAACTTTCAAAGGCATGGCAAATGATGTACACAAAATATGCATTTTGTAAGTCCATGTTATGATTAATATGCATTTCAGTATCTGTTTCTGTATGAACAAATTTCACCCCTTCATCTCTTTTTCTGCCTCTTTGTCCACTTTCTCACCTGACTTCCCCTTTTCTCCTTTTTAATTATTGATCTCTTGCATTCTTTTATACATATGGGCTCCTTCCATGGCTGTTCCTACAGATTCTTCTGTATATCACTGACCTTTTGGAATGCCATACCTTTCTAAACGTCTCTTGCTCTTTTCCAGTTGAACTTTCCCCCATTCTTTTTCCTTGTTCAAGTTTGCATTTCTGTCTCTCCTCTACTACTCGGTGTACTAGTTAAAAAAAATAAAGGGAGGCTGACAGGAAAATCACAAGTTTGAGCCCAGTCTGAGAAATTTGGTAATTTTTTGACACCTTGTCTTAGAAGAAAAAGTAAAAATGGTCTGGGGATGTAGCTTAGTGCAAAGGCACTAGATTTAGTCTCCAGTATCATATGCAAATATATACATGAAGAATGCAGGAAAAACTATGAAATTATTGCTCATTTCTCATTATAAACCCTGTGGCCTCAGCAATTTTATTGCTGGGGTCAAACATTTGTGAGCCAAAGGTGAGATACAAGAATGCTGTTGTATGTTCTGATGCTATATGTATTAGCTTTAGGATAATCTGTGCAATTCTGAGACACGTTGATTTATGAACTAATTAATGGTACACACAAAAAATACATATAGACATTTGATCTACCTCAGCTTAAAAATCTTCCAAAAATAGGAAAATGGGTTTTGCATGTTAGAAAATTAAATTAAATATATATTTATGAGGGCCATTCAAAATGTGGAGTCCTTTTCTACTGAGTCCTGAGTAAGCAGAAATGTTCATGTATCAAAACCTAATTGTGCTAGAGTCTAAGGTTGGGTGAATAAATTAAGTCTGAAGCTACAAAAGACATTGGTCATTAATTTTAAATCTTATTATAGCTCTGATAATATGGACATTAATAAATCCACCAGGAAGAATGAATAAGGTAAAATGACAAATAAGACATATATCTATTGGTTTTCCTTGTTGAAATGTTGATTGTTTATAATTCATTTAAAATTACACAGATATTGCTATACTCTAGGGTCATTGTTCCAGAAGTTTGTTAATAGGGGCTCAATAGGATGTTGAGTATTTCATGGATTCTTAGAAGTCCACTTGTTTCTGAGGTGGGAAGGGAGTAGAGAGGATTTTATACTATGTGAAACACTCAACATTCATCTTTAAAATCATTATTGAACATTTTGTATGATAAAGTGGTTTTATAAACTATGGGTAAAATTTGACCAGCATTCATTCAGAGGAGGGAGACATTATTTCAGGTTGGAAAAAGAACTGTCTTTATAACAGGCCTTTGAAAATATCTGTAGATCTTTTAAAAATCTGTAGAACTTAAAATAGAAAAATATTTTTATGAAAATATTCAAGACAAGGAAGCAGTGTGTATAAAGATATAGGGATGGAAAAATATAGAATATGTAGTGGAAATAGGAGGAAACTAGATTGCATGATTTAAAAACAAGTTCATGAAGCCATGTAATGAGAGATGATGCTGGAAAGGTAGTTGGAGCACATTATGGTTAAACCCAAAACTCAAACTTTAAGTGGAAGATAAGGCAGATAATGAGTCCACGTTTAATGAACATCTATTTTGTGGGTGGCTTTATAAATAAGATATACTGCTTATTTTTAAGGATATTTCTGTTTTATGGGTGTAATTTTATAACTCAAAAAGCAATGTACTGAAAAATGAAAAGTGTATGATTATAAAATGAAAGTGCAGCACATATTATCAAGGCTTCTAATATGTTCTTGGGGAACAGAGAAGGCAGCTTGGATTACCAACTCTAATTGAGCGTATGAGAAATCAAACAAGATAGTATGGTAGAAAATCATGCAGTGTTTGAGAAAACTGGAGTTATCTTAGTAAGGCTTATGGTTTTGTTCTTGTTTCTTGTCAGTCTTTTACCTATAAAGATCACAGTTTGCTTTCTTCTCTTCTGCATCTCCTGTGGCAATAACTACACCTAGCACTTAGTGAGTTGAAGACTAGCTTTGGAATCAGCAATATTTTACTGCAAATCTCTCTTGGCCGTTTAGTATCTGTATATCTGGGCAAAGTGTTAATCATCAGTTTCCATATGTGAACACGATATCAAGAATTTCCCACATGACAGATATTTAACAAATTAAACACCATATACCACTAAACCCTTTGGCTCAAGGCCTGCTGATAAGTGCCCAATAAATGGTGGTCATGGATAGGTTAAAACGGGAGCAGGATTCCGAGGGTTTTCTTCAGAACTAGATAGTGATCTCTAATTTGTAATATGTGAAAATTTTGCTTGGCAGATGATTACGTTTGTGGGTTGTTCTTTTCAGTTTATCAATTCTTAAAAATTGAAGACAAATCCTCCTTCACTGGTTAGCTTCACTCTCCCCTCATTCATAGTCACCAGATGGGTGATGAACTAAAATGCTTCTCAAACCGTCTTTGGAAAAGATCCACCTCTGATTCTAAACTGCTGGCTTGAGTGAACCGGAACTGATTTCTCCTCTGTATTATCACCAGTTTCTGGGTCTGCCAGCCTAGGTAAACTTGTTTTCTAAATGTTTTTTCAAGTAGTCCATAAGCTTATTTTCAATGTCAGAAAACAGCACATTGTGTGGTAGCTGCTTGCTTACTGCTTTGACGGAAAGCCGATTGGGGGCCAAAGATTCGATGTTCATTTATGCATCCCTGCCAGGTATGGTGTATTTATCATAAAGGTAGTGTAATGTGTGCTTCAGGTTCCTAACTTCCATCACCTCTGTACTTGACAGGGAAGTGAGTGATTTTAGCAAAATGTTCACATGTTCACTTATTTTTTGGTAAAATTTGCAAAAGGTATTTTAACCACAGTCAGTTACAGTTCTTTCCTACTTGATTTCTCTGTCGCACACTGCCTCATGTTGAATAGTGTTGATGTGGCCAGGGGTGCTTTTGGATTCAGCTAAGGGAAAGCTAAATTGCATGCATGTACATACACACATATACATATACATACACATGCACATACATACTGTATTAAGGTTCTCACTTACACCTTTATGTGGTCAAGTTGTCACCAACTTATCTAGTCCAGAACAGTTTCTAAAAGTAATCCTTACTGGCTCATCTGCCAACTCATTTGGTGTTGAGATATCACAATAAAAGGCGAGCCGTTGTACTTCAAACTGAACGTGTCTCTACAACTTCAGACAGGGGAGATTTAGAAGAGGAACAGGAGAAACAATAGCTTGAAATATAATAGTGCCAGAAGTTACTTTATGAAAAACTTTCTTATTCATTGGCTATGTAAACTCACAGAGAATTTGGTTCTCACTGCTGGAACCAACAGAAGTTCCTTTCTTGTTATGTATACTATATATCATCTTAAATTAGATGAGAATTCATTTCTATATTAAATATTTTAATATATTCTGAGATTATACATTGAATTGTTGATAGTGAGTTGTGAAACTGAAAAGAAAATAAATAATTTAAACTGCCAGTTATCAGAAAAAATTTGTACAACAGTATTCATAGTTTCTTTGTTTCTTTCTTTTTTCTTTCTTTCTTTCTTTCTTTCTTTCTTTCTTTCTTTCTTTCTTTCTTTCTTTCTTTCTTAGAGTTTTAAACATACTTCCACTTAAACAATTTAGCACTTCCTCTATTCTGGCTTATTTACTGGGGGAATAAATACTGGGGGAATGTGCCATTCATAGACGGAAATTCAGGAACTTGATTGTAATGTAAAACAAATCATTGTGCTTTAAGCTCTGAGCACACCAGAGCAGCAGTTAGAATTTTTTCCCTTTATCTGGTCTTTTTTAGTAGCTTTGTGATTTTTGTCTGGTGCTCTGATTAACACACATGTGCCAGTGATTGAAAGGGCAGACAGCAGTGTGTAAGGAAGAGTTGACTCTCAACAGGAAAAGGTGAGAGGAAAGAAAGATATTTTATTATTTCTCAAAATAGAGAAACACTAGAGCCACAAGTTATAGACAAAACTAAAAATAACTTAAAAAGTAAAAGAATGAAATTCACATTTTACTTGAGACTGAAATAAACTGAGCAGACTTTTTTGTTTCACAAATACACACAAAAAGAGTGAAGTTTTATCTGTTGTCGGTTGATAAACTGCAGCCCCCTCCACCTCCCATCTAGAAAGGTGAGGTGGAGCCTAGCAAAAAACAGAAGAGTTTTATCGTCCAGGGACTTTGGTGCTGATTCTATGTCAATAAAGCATGTAGCAAATGGGTGCCTTCCAAAAAGCATGCAGAACAGTTTATATGCAGGCTCAGCACAGGACTGGATGAACTAGCAGCATCCAGATAGGGATTCATCTCTGCTAGGTGCTAGGTGAATGCTCAATAAATATTTATTGACTGCATTCAGTGACCTAGAAATGGAGGTTATATCTTTTTCTCGATGCTCTATCATAGATATTTCCCACCGCTCATGCTGAAACACACTTACTAGAGTCTTTGTGCCCCTAAAACTCTACCATACTCAAAAGTTTGTTTCTGCTGTAAAAAAGCGAAGAACCCTCTTATTTTAAGATTTTATAGTTGAATGATTCAAACTTCTGTGTATCTAAGGAAAAAGTAGAAACAGTAGGATACTTTTAGTCCTTCATTTTCTACATTCTATTCATTGTAAAGAGGCTAAGACAGTGCAGATGATAGAGATAATGTTTCCTCTTGGGGGTAGAGGTTTTTTGTTTTTTTTTTCACTTGGAAAGGAAGGTGATGATCATCCCTCAGTCTCTTCCTGGGCTGTCTCTGCCCTGGTATTAATGATCTTCTACAGTCCTGGGAGTCTTTGCGTTTCCCTGCAGCATTAATGATAACAGGTGGCCACGCACACCCTGGATAGGTAGGGAGGAGAGAGAGAGGGAAGGCATGTAAGATCACAGAAACAGAGTTATAAGGACTTTTTCTCCTGCAGTTTTTGAAGGCCATGTAGGATTTTAAAAAGCTCGGCATATCCTACCCTACAAGTTGAACATATGTTAGGAATAAACACCTAAATCATGTGTTATGGTTAAATACCCATCCAGGGAGTCTCATTAGCAAACACATTAATTAAGATCCTGTTTATTTTTCCACTGTCAACAGTTGTTTGTTTGAGGTAACCTAGACTACCTTTGCTAAACTAAAACCTCAGCAGGCAGTGAATGAAAATGTGGCTCAGTTTTGTAAAAAATTTGAGACTCATGCACAGTTATTTCATCTGCATATCTTTTAATTATTCAATATTTTAAATATACATGAACATCAAAAGGTAAGTTCTAACTTAGGTTAACAAAACTGAAAAGTAAATTATAGATTGTATTATCTCTTATCACTATTTTTATTCAATTGCTTGATTGATTGATTTGTTCATTCATTCATTCATTCATTCATCATCCATTCATTCATATAATTCTGGGTGTTCAGTATGCCCAGATAAATAAGACACAGTTCCTCTTTTCATGTAATTTATAATCTAGTAGAAAACAGGAACATCAACACATAAAACAAGTGCACTTCTAGCTTTATTCTCTTTGGGGTACAAACGAGGGCAGGATGATATGAATATCCTAAATCTCAGTGTTGTAAGTCAGGGGACAGCAAACTAGTGCTTAAAGATTGAATCCAGCCTACTGTCTGTGGCTATAAAGTTTTATTAGAACACAGCCACACCTATTTGTTTACTCATTATTTGTGACTGTTTTTGTGCTGCAATGATAGACAGAATTGAGTCATTGCAGCAGGGAAGACTGTGGGCCATGAAATCTAAAATACTTGGCTCTGTGTACAAAAATCTTGATGAGCCCTACTACGGGGTTGGCTGAATGTTTGAGATTTCCTTGTAGTGCTCACATGTCTGTCCTGGCTATGGCTCTGAGGATTTCCTTGTTGAGGGACTAGAAATTTGTTTGTCCCCATTTGAGACCAGACCCGGACATCCTGCAGAAGTGTCACTGCTGCAGGATCGTCTATTCTAGCTGGGCCTGGGGAACTTAGGCCATAGTTTTGATGGCTTGTTCTATGATTATATTGCAAAACACCCTAGTTTCCCTTGCTTAGAGCCAGAACTTTGGCAACATGATAGGGGGATGCCAACCAGGAAGCACCAACCCTCACTGTGTCTCCCAGATGCAACTAATCAAGTCAGTTGGGTCCGCCTTGGTGAGGGAGACTGATGCACCCAGTCTGCCAGAATGTGGCAGGGGAATGAGAAGAAAAATGATGCTTCACATTCTGTTTTTCCTTGTAGACCCACTCTACTCTTCCTCTACCTGCTTGGTGTCTTGGATGTCTCTTCATGGTTCCTTTATGAATCACATGAATAGGCCCCTTTGCCCTCAGAATCTCTGTTGGGTTTGGCTAATGAGAGACACTGGCAGAAACCTCAAGAGCAGAGAAGAAACAGGGTTCATTGCTGAGGATCCCTTCCTGGCAGGATGCAGGTTGGCAGAGGCTGGCTCATCTATGTAAGCTAGGGCTTTTCAGAAGCTTCCAGGCCTTTCCATTTCTGGTGATTGCTCACCCTCATCATTTTTATGCCTAGGGAGCTAGAATCCCATTCCTGACCTTGATACTTCATTCCCTTATCATTAAGTTTGCTCACATCTCTGAATATAATTTCTTCATGTTATCTTTAGTATCTCCCTTTGCATGTCCCATTGTTTCCTAATCCAGTCCTGACTATACCCAGAGCCATTTTCCCTAAGAACCCTGCTTGGCAGGAGGATGCCTGGGCTGTTATCCAAAGCTCACCCCCGAGCCTTAGGTTATAGCACTGACTCCAAAGTTGTTTTCTTCTTATGACTCCTTATATCTTGTAATTTAGTCTTGGCTATGATCTATCCCAGGTCAGTGTTTTAATAAGTAGAGACACAAACATGGGATTGCAAAGGAACAAGGAGGAAGCACATTACCTTACTTCGCTCCTTAGTAGCATCTGAGCGAGGGCACCCCTGGCAGAGGAGGAGACATGTTCCTCCTGTGGATAGCACCTGAATTCCAGTTCTGCTAGATGCAAAGGATGCCAGAGAGGAGTGGCCTACTTTGCTCCTGGAAACATCTAAAGCTCACATTCTACTTGGTCCAAATGTCCTGATTCAAAAAAAGGTACATTTGAGTATGTGAGTGTGTTTTGTCTTTAGTCTTAGCATATATGCATAGCTGGGAGCTCTAGGTGTGTTCATTCAGAGATGAGACAGAGTTCAATTATACGAGGCCACAGCACAAAGCAAAAACATAAAACAGAAGTGGAATATTCGATTGAGAAGCCACAGCCTGTCAACCTAAGAAGTCTTTGCAAAACTTACAGACACCTCCCCACTCTCCTCTTAACTGCTCTCTCTGGGTAGCTTCAATTCTGCTTGATTTCCCAGACTCGCCCTCTGCCCTGCTGCCGGAGGTCTCAGTCAGGAGGCGCCTCTTGGGTTCACTATTCTGACTGATTTAATTTAGAGAATTTCTCACTCTTCACATGGCAGGGAAGGTCACGTGGCTAAGCTATTGTGTTGTTGAAGGAACAGCTTTTTATTTTTAACTGCTGTGGTTCTGTAACACTGGTTAAAATTTCCTTTTCTTGTGCTTATTTTTTTAAAATGCTTGGTCTTAAGCGTATAAGATCTTAACAAATAATTTTCTGATCACATGTTGAAGAATATTTTCTCCCTTAGGCTTTACTGCCAAAGGGAATGAGATTGTATAGAATGCACTTCCATAGTATATTCTTTCTTATCTTCAGAGGACAACTTCCCATACCCTTGTGAGCGAGGTGGAGTGAGATGGAATCACCTGTAAACAGTGAATAGGTGTGATCTGCAGCAGCTGTATCAGGAGGAAGAGACCTTTCAGAAAAGAGGGAAAAGACTGGAAGTCAAAACAGCTTAGGTGCCATTGCCTATGATTTCACTTGACTCAGAAAGTGAACTTCATTTATAGTTGGGAAATTAAGGTGGAGCCAGAAACTCTGCCATTGCCTCTGCATTTCCTAATTTAATAGGACCTTATAATGGAAAATGATTCTACATTTGTGAGTCCCAGAGGACTCCATAGGAATGCTTGTATCAGTTTTCAAAGCAGAAGGCTGATCAAAACTCAGAGAATTTGTATCATTTTCCCAAAGACACACAGCTTTCTGGGAGGAATACAGTACCATCCTGGAATTTAAGGCTCTGGATCTTTTGTTCTTCTCACCTCAATGGGGCTTCCAGTGGGATGATCCAGCCACACTGAGTCACTCTGGTTTGTCACCGAGTTTTGAAAGGGAAAGGAAATGTGGATGCTTTTATGAAGGTGTATAATCCTTACCATCCCCAGCGGTTTTACAATGCTTTTCCTGATTGCTGAAGACATTTGAGTTATGGCCTGTGCACATGACCACCCTATTTATTATTCTACACTTGACCATGGTGCCTTCCATTGATCTCTGGGGTGATCCATCCCAGATCAATAGTCTAATATATAAAAGACTCAAATAGGAGTTGGGGTTGGGGGGAGATAAGCATGAAGGACATTGCCTTAACTTGGTTCCTTGGTAACATCTCAGGCCTCTTTCGGATTTATTCTTTTAATAAAATTGATTCACTGGCACAATAACTCAACAGTTGAAGCATTTTAAATAAGAAGCTTCCTGTAAACAAGCTCTGCCCACCCAATGTATTCCACCAAACTCTTCTCCTGTTCCTGACACATATTCTCCTAGGTCCCTGATATGCTGTGACCTTCTTGTGTTGCAGGACAAAGCATTCCTCCCTGAGTCACTAGTTTCTGCTAGTACTGAAGCAGAGTGCCCAACAAAGAATTGTTTAATGAAAACAAGCTCTATGCATTCCAGGGACAGCAAACAGCCAGATTTGCAAACAGACATTAGAAAATGGTAAAGCATATTGATTGTATTAAATATTAAAAATAAATATCTCTAAAGGTTTTATAAAAACAGAGTTGGAATTCTCAGAGTGTATCTTACCCAGATCGCCAGGAAGCAGGATGAGCGGGGTAGGGAAGCAGGCACAGGCTACTGGAGGACTGCAGCTGGCGAGCAAAAATGCAGTGAGGGCAGTCAGGATGAGAGGGGGAAACCCAGACACAAATGCACAGTGACAATGGAATCAATAGGATGTGTTGATTGAAATTGACTGGTCAGTTGAAGGAGATAGCAAATAGGACTACAAGTTTTGGACACTGGATGCCTGAGAAACAGCTACTTCTCTTTTTATCCCTCTCTGCACCTCCTCTCCACACTTGCCACATTCCCTGACATTTCACTGTTTACTCAGCTAGTGCATCTCGCACCTTTTCATGGCGATTGGCTGTTCCCACCTATTTAAACTTGAAAAGAGACATGTTCAGGGCAAGCTCTGACTATTAAGAAGCCTGTAAAGCCAAATGGGGACATATTGTTTGGTTCTTTGTGCTCAAGATTATGTCATATTTACCTTGCCTGACTTGAATCCCACAGAATCTGACCAGCCAACACCAGACACTGGCTCCCAGTTTAATCAGACCATTGGGTAAAGACCCTGAGAAGTACCCTGTAAAATTAAAGTTAAAATCATGGGGATAGATGACACAACTAAAGGAACTTAAGAGTAATAAACACAATAATTAGAATATCCAATATTTGTTACATGTTTATTATGCTCTGAGCTGGGCATCTTTGGTGATACATTCAATTCCTTTAACAGTGTGAAGTAGGTATTATTAAACTCATTTAGCATTGAAGAAACTGGTACTAACACTAAGTCAGTATCCAAAGTCACACGGTTTATAAATGGAGGAACTGGGCTTCACAGACAGGCAACTTCACTTCCCAGCTCACATTCCCAACTACTCTTCTAGGGAAGGAGAGATGCCTGTAATTTGAACAAGTAGAGCAAGCCCGTTGGAAATGAAATTTTCAGAGCAAGTTAATCCCAGCGTGTTATTTCTTTGAATTTAGTACTCTGATGCTTTATGCACATGTGCATTCTTGGTGGGCTGTGGAGGAGGGAGCTGTGCCCTGCTCTGATCTGGGCATTGTGTTGCAGGTTGGGAAGAACACCAAGCCTGAAATCCAAAGTGAGTGCCCACTGCTACTTTGAGCTACAATTTCCTTCTGTGCAAAACGCAGAGAAAAAGGAATTAAGAGAAATCAAATACATGAAGGTGCTTAGCACCAAGCTAGGTACAGGGCTGGCGTTTGGGAAAAATTTGTCTCTTCATTCTTCTCACTCAGAAAGCAAGTGCCCGAGGGGCAGGAGGACAGTCTGCTCCATACTCTTCGGGGATGCTTTTATGTCTTGTGTGAAGGATAATGTTAGAGTCTCCGTCCATGCCCCCAAAGTGTTTCCAATAGTCCATTGCATTTCCTCACATGCCACTGTCCATGGCAGTGTTCATGTTTTACCCCTACTCAGACTAGAAGTCAGGAATAGAAGTCTTAGAGGAAACTTTTTGTGCTTGATATATTCTATGATGCATTGTTTCCTTTTATTTGTCTCTCATAATGTGCTGGTAATTTCATTACATAAGTTGGTATTTCCAACAATGTAATTACATCTGGAAACTGTTTTAAGAGGCTATTACTAAAGAAATCAAATGTTCCTCCCCTTTATGTAAAATGAGGATATAATTCCTTTTAATGCTTGTACTGTGCTTGGAGAGCCATGGCAGAAAGAAGTTTTCCAAAACACAAAGCAGCAGTCTCCATCTAGGTTGGCCCTTCTTTAGCACCTTTTAAGGGAGTGCCATTCTGGCACAAGGCACTGCAGACAATCACTGTCTCTCGGGAACTATCAAATGATCATGACACCTGGGTGACAAGAGTGTTGACATTAGAAGACAAGAAATGTCAAATGTAAATGAATAGCTCTTGTTGCAAACATGAGCAAGACTTTTAAGTTCTCTATAAGCACTGTCTAATGGCACCTTTTCTTTTCTCTCTGCAATCCAGTGAATGATTCCAGGTCAGAGTGAACAGCCACATCAATTCAGTCTGTGCCAGTGAGAGAGACCAGGGGAGGGGGCTCTGCTGGGTAAAGTAATGGGTTCAGATGGCCTTTCCTCTGGAGCAGGAAGTTAGTAGGCATCTTTTCTTAGGCCTTGTGAAGCCTCACGTGAGCCATCCAGGAGAGAATGGAGGGGTCCAGGCTGTGGAACACAAGTTGAGTGCCAATGGTTTCTACTTATCTACTGAACACTTATCAAGTGCTTATCAGTCCCAGGTACCATTTGCTACTAGCAAAGAAGAAATGAAACAGTCCTTGCTCTAAAACCAAAACATGACAAAAGCCAGAACATTGCAGTTTCATGCAGCACTGACACACTGTTCTTATTTCTTGAGCTGAAATACTTCAAGATTTTTTCATGGTCACTTACTTTGTCCTGAAGTCTCAACTGGGTTCTGCAGGGAAGTGTACTGGGATTAATATTTTCCATGGATACTTTTTCATTTATTCATTAATCCTGCAAATATTTATTTAATGTCTTCTATAATGCCAGATGCTGTCCTGGGTGCCCAGAATGCAGCAAAATGAACACAGCAGACATTCTACTGGAAGGAGACAGACAATAAACAAACAATATAATGTCAGTGAAGATAAGTGGCAGGAAAAAATAAAGCCGGGTGAAGGAATAGAAGGTGACTGTTTAGAAAGATGGGTCTGCCTGATGAAGTGACATTTAAGCCAAGTCCTAAATGAATTAAAGAGAATGTCTGGAGGAGAAGATTCCAGGCTGAGGAAACAACACGCACAGAACCTTAAGACAGATCGTATTCGAAGAAGAGGTGGGAGTGTGTCTGACTGGCATTAGTGAGGGGTGGTCTGGCAGGAAATGAAGATGCAGTTGAGGGGCAGTCAGGTAGGGCCTTTTGGACTTTGCCTCTATACAGAATCCTTTGGCAGGTTTGAGACAAGGAGAGGAAAGACCACATTTGCTTACTTCAAGGGCAAAATAAGTGAGAAGGGACAAGGCTAGAAGAAAGGAAACCAATAAAGACGCTGGCAATGAAGACTAGGTGGAACAGGCGTTGGGTCTGACATATGATTTGTAGGTAGAGTGGAAGGAGTTGCTTTCCGGATGTTTGATGGAAAGCAGATTCCAAATTGAGGCTCAAGAAGCAGAGTGAAAATCCATGCCAACACATGGGACGAGAAAGCTCAACAGAGCAGACAGGCTGGAGAAGGGGTTCGTGAGCCTGGTGTGTTAAACAGACTGGCTTAGCAGTCTTATTAAATACCAAGTAGAAGTCTTGGCCATCAGACACAGGAGGCTGGATTCTAGGGAAATTTGGAGCCAGTAAAAAGAGGAGAGTGATAGCAAGCTGAGCACACCTCTAACCTCCCTGGTGGATGCCTGTAGTTCCTACATTTCATATTCCCTCACCCAAAATTTCCAGGATTTGGAAAGTTGTTCCTTTGATTGTGAGAGAAATATAGGTTACCCTGTATAGGTTGTTGACCACATTTTCCAAATCAAAAAGCTGGCATGGATGGTCTGATAAATATCAATCTTTGAAAATTGATACATTCAAAATGTCTGCGTTCTTACTATGGAGGCAACTAACTCGCGCATTTATAGGTATATTTATGACTCAGCATTTAATGAGTACCTCTTACATATTGCTACTTTTTAGTGCAATGTGAAAGGCAGAAACAAGATGTATGAAGACAGAAGCAGCACCTTTCCATATTTATTTTCTCTGAACACCAAAAATCCTCACTGTAACATTTGAATATGTTTGTGTATCAGCATAAAAGATGACATGGACCCTGACTGTCCCTCTCAACTCATCTACCACTCTCTCTCATTCACCCTGTTCAGGAACACTTTCTTCTTGCTGTCCCTCAAAAACACTCTTGCCTCATGACATTTGCTCTCACTTTTCCGTTCACTTGAGAGGATCTTCCCCCAAGATATTGGTGATGTTTATTTCTTCACTTAACCTAGGTTCTCACTAATGTATTTGCCATGATAGAATATCAGAGCACCATCTCAGTCTATCACCACTCTATCATCAGATCAGGCATGACCATCTGATGTATGGTACCCTTGTTCTTGTCATTCACCACCACTAGAAGATGAACTTTAGGTCAGACCATCACAGTGTCCTTTGCTTCAATATGAGCACTAGATTCAAAATAACATCTAGGAGCACATAACTGCTCTGTCTAGTGAAGGAATGAACATAGGAGAACAGGGGATTTTGTTGACTGCCTTTTTTTTTTGATTCAGATTGTTGTATGGTGTGTTAGTTTTTAGGGTTGTCATAACAAAGAACTGTGGACTTAGTGGATTAAACAATTGGTGTTCTGGAAGCTGTGGAAGGCAAGGATCATGGTGACTGCTGGGTTGGTTTCTCTTGAAACCAGTCTCTTCAGCTGGCTGAAAGCTGCCTTCCTCCTGTGTCCCCACGTGGTTTATTTTCTGTGTATGTGCTTCCTTGTTGCCATTATAATTATAAGGATACCCGTTACATCAAATTAGGCCTCCCTTGTACAACCTTATTTATCTTTAATTACCTCTTTAAAGGCCCCATGTCCAAACACAGTTATGTAGGGCTTCAAAATATGAATTTTAGAGAGGTGCAATTCAGTTGTAACACAGAGAAAATTATTGCTGCTTAGAATGACAGATTCTTTGCCCCAGGCTCTATGATAAGATTAGTTTTGTACAACAGCACTTTTAATATCAGGCGTTGATTCCCTTTTGGTTATTGCAAGCATGACTGTCCTCACGGTGGCGTTCCTAGGTTGTACGACTTGAGTTTGCATGGATCCTCTTTCTCGAGTCCTACTTTATTCCTATCCCACCACCTCCACGCCAGGAGGTCTCTTCCTTGTGTGGGGATCTCAGCTTGATTGCAGCTGTCATTTGTCTTTGATTACACATCTCTGGAGAGGTTGTGAGCAGCTGTGACCACTGACAGTCTGAGAGATTTGAGTAAGTTACCAGATTCTCAGCTTTTTCACACAGCGTGGTGGGCTGAGTTTTGTGTGTATATAGGTCAGTGGTCTTTTTTGAAGTTGTCTCTATGTATCTGGAATCCCAGTTTCATAGAACTTGCATTTGAACAATGTTCAGGGTAATCCTCCTCAAGGACTGTGTATCCAGTGTCACATGTGAATTTTTCCAGACAGTACAATGTATACAAAGTGGCAGGATCTAGCAGTGGGATAAACCAGCACACAGCATAATCAGAAGAGGTTGCTGATAGGGATCACAGGCAACAGAAGTGAGCAAAGAGAAATTACCTATTCCTTCTGGGAAGATATAGAGGAGGAGCAAAGTCCCATACTCTTTTCTAAAAATGGGAAGGAAAAATCTATGTCCGTGAATCTGGCCTCACTTACAAGTGTGCTAAGTGATAGAATATGTCAGAAATAAAGCTTTGTGAGTTCTGAGGCCAGGGCATAAAAGACCTCTTGTTGCTGAGGATTCTGCTTAAGCTGCCTGACCACCCTGTTGCTATTGTGCCAGCAAAATCACATGCAGGCATTTTAGATGATAGTCCCAGCTTTCCTTGGCTTTCAGCCACCTTTACTAATGCACCACCTACGTGAGTGAAAAACTCATCTTGAAAGTGGATCCTACAGTCCCAGCTACCAACCTCCAGTCATTTGAGTCACCTCAAGTGCCAGACATCATGGAGTAGAGACAGACCATCCTTGCTTCTTTTGTTTTATTCAACTAATTTTGGAGTAGTTTTATCATGCAGCAAAAGTAACTGGAACAGAAGATCCAAAAGAAGTCACTTCAGCTGAGTCTTACAGGGGGAGCTCAGCAGATGAGCAAATGGGGAAGCACATAATAGGCAGAAGTGACAGCACATGAAAAAGCAGTGACACATCAGAGACTGATGTCTTTGGAGAATTTTAATCACATGAACTTTGCCAGAACATGGGCTGGCAACCAAAATGAGGCTAAAGGTATACAGGGGCCAGATAATAGGGGGCCTTAGGTGTTCTGCAAGGACCTTCACTGAGCCTGATTTCATTCATGCTTATCTAAACTTGCTGCCGCCCACAAAGCACAGTTCCGGATGATTTATTATGCCCTGATGATTTCTGAGTGAAATGAATTGTTGGGCAATACTTAAGATTTTTATCCATAATGTGGAAACTAAAGAAGTCCTTTAATTCCTATGTCACTGGTCACAGGCTTCCCATTTTAGTGTTCAACATTTTAATCAGGAATATACCAAAACCGTCCTCCAGTGCCCATTCTATCAATCCCCAAAGAAGCCTCTGGCCTCTGGAGATGCTCTGACTTCTAGAGCATAGACTGGACAGGGGCTTGCGGTGGGACAAAAGCTAAGAATGTTCTGTGTTTTGAAATTCTCTCCTTCCCCAAAATTCCCTCATCACATTTTTTACTTAAACTTACCATTTATTTTACTTTTCCTGGGAAAAAAAAAGCCCTTTCCCTGCCTGGAAGAGCAGCTCCCATTATGTATTCTTGTTGAGGCAATTTTAGAAGTTCCTTGCTCTGTGCTGCAGGATATTGTAGTGCGTTTTCATAACACATTTAAAGGCTCACTTCCTAAAATTGTCACGTCTGGAGAGCCCTAGATAAGTCAGCAAGGACACAGACGTGATCACTCTCTCCTGCCCCTTGTATTACAGGCAGCTATCAATTCCAGCTCATTTAGGCTGATCCAATCCCAGCACTGAAGCCATTTCCATATTATTACACCAAACTGGAAATTATAGAGGCTGTGTATTCCACTGAAAAGTCTCCAATTTAGGCATATAACTTAGCACTAGGTTATTAGTGACATGCATCATTATTCTCAAGATACATTCTATCTGCAAAATTTTGTTCTCAAATCCTTTGGAAGATTTCAGCCATGCTGCTCTGATTCCACTAAGCAGGCGACACCGTTCATGTTAATGTGCTCTTACCACAGGCTTTAAAATTAATTTTTGATCATTGATTCCTTGCATTAACAGTCCCCTGAGCCCTTCTAGTGGGTAGAGAAACATCACAGATTGAAGCCACAGAGTGAGTCAGTGGGCAAGCAGGAGTTCGAACGAACCGGGCTTTAATTAAGTGGGATCTCACCGGGCCTCAGAGCATCGACAGGGAAGCTGCAACCATGCGCTGCCAAGAAAATGAGAATCTCATTTCTATTTTTCTCTTAGTCTGGATGTAGCTTGTTTCAGTCAAATAATTCGATTTAGGACAACCCAAATATTCAAGTTGAGGAATGAGACATGCAACCTGTTCAATTGTTTTGATTGTTTTTTTGAATCAGGAAAGTAAATAAGAAAGGTTTGACTATTTACGTGCTTCAAAACATTTAACTGCATGATTCAGAAAATCTCTGAGGTCTTTACCAACCATATCATTCTATTATTTTATCATTTTGTCAGTGAAAATAATTGAATTTAGAGACCAGATTCCCTAATAAATAGCTAGAATTGTTTGAATGGGAGAATCTAGTGAAACAAATGCCATGGCCATGTTTTATGGTCGTATTGAAAATGTTTAGTTTCAACTGACATTTCCTGAATGTGAACTTCAGGTTAGATGTTTCATACACATCATCTCATTTAACTGTCACTAGGGCCCTGTAGAGTGAGGCTCTTTATACTCGTTTTAATGTCAGGCCATTGAGCCTCAAAGAAAGGGAGATGGTTAAACTCAGAGAGCTTCTCATTAAATTGCGGTGAGATTTTTAAAACTATTTTAGGTCAATTATTCTCAAGGAGTGACATACTGACCAGTGACATGAATCTCACCGGGGAACAAGTTACAAAGCAAACTCTGGCTCTAGCCTTCAACTACAAGGGCAGGACTGGGAGGTTTGGCCCCAGCAGCCTGATTCTGATGCCTTCTGGGTGATTTGGATGCATACTGGAGCTTGATAATCATTATCTGAAGGGCTACATCTGAGAGAGACTGAGAAATGCAAACGATTCTATTTTAAGCAAAGCAGAAACAGATCAAAATCTGAAGATAGGAAAGGTAAATTGGGATCGCCTAATCACATTATAAAACCCTTCATGTTTTAAAAGTTCCAATTGGGGATGTTCCACTGATGGGTTTAAAATGAGATTCCATTAGTATATCTTTAATGCATATTTTCTCTTGCAGAACTTAGTTCTAGTTTTTGTTTATATGGCTAATACAATAATTTGTTTTACTTAAATATATTAAGAGGTACACGTGGAAATATGTACTAGCATCTGTTGCTTCAATCAAATAGTTCAGTATCTGGCGTCTTACTAGTTACTCCAGAAGCATTTGTAAATGCATGCATAGAGCCCTGTTAGAACCTGGGCCCTTTGAGTGTTTGTCAGTATGGATAAGGTTAGTGTTATACTGATAATCTCATAGGAGAGATGACAATCATAGTAGCGTCACAAGGCCCAGGGGTTAAGTGAAGAGTCAAGCAGTAAGCATGGATAGGAGCAGTGGGCACTGTGTGGAAATGTTTCCTAGAGAGGTAAAACTTGAATTGGGGCGGGGTTTTTTAGTGCAGATACATGGTTGACAGGCACGGTGGGTTTTGAAAAGAGACTTACGGAAGGTGAAGAAGATGGTTATGGGTAAGCCATTTTCTAGATTCATGGGTTGGAAAGGTGTGCTAGAGCCAGCATGAAGATAAAGAGTTCAAGGTATAAAGTATGCAGTTTATTCTAAAAGATTTTACAGTGGGGTAATGGGATTTGAAGAAGGGGCTCTCTCTTGTAAATTATCTTCTGGCTGTTCCAAACTTGTGGTCCAAACTTCCACACTGTTGTTTGAGGGAAGAGGAATTGTTTTGAGCTGCATATAAAATATATACTATAGTTAATATATATATGTATATATATAAAACAAAATGTTCTCTTTTTCATTTATTAAATTTTTTAAAAGTGGGCAAAGAGGCTGGGATTTAGCTCAGCAGGCTTAAGTGCCTGCCTGGCAAGCGTGAGGTTATGAATTCAATCCCCCGACACCAAAAACAAAACAAAACAAAAAACAACCAACCAAACAAAATGTGGGCAAAGAAAGACAAGACTCAGGTTAGACACTCCTGCAAGCAGTTAAACTTTAACTTCAGCTGCTTGACTTATTTACAACTTGACTCCAGATATAAATACCCTGGTACCTTTTACATTCTAAGTACTGCCTCTCTATTATGCGTATCTTATTGCCAGTTTTTGCCTTTGTCCTCTCAGTTGCTGTCCCTAAGTCTTATTTCACCATTTTTACTTGCTATATACATATTTAACTTCTCAGAAGCAACTATGTTGGCAGAAAGCAAATTATGAGCGAGATGCGCTGAACAAACTGCAACATTACCAAGGCAGCACACTATGTAGAATAAAGATGGTATGAACACGGTGTCTAGCTCAAGATTTTCAGCAAGTATTGGTTGTGTCATTGCTATTACTATTATTTTAACACCATTAGCGTTATCCTGTTGACTTTGTTGCAGATGTGAGCTGTATGTCCAGGTAAAGCCTAGGTTCAAAACTTTTAAAATATTCATTTGTTGCCTTTAAGCACTTTTAAAAGTTATGGCAGATATCAGGCTGCAAACTTATAGAAAAATATGGAAATGTGGAACGGAAACCCGAAAATATCACCATGGTTATCACCAGCATGGAAAAACCACACTTCACACTTTTCTGTATTTTACCATTTTCCAAGTTATTTCAGGCTCATTGGCTCAGCTTGATTACCACATTAATTTGAAAGACTAATAATATTAATCTTATTTTATAGGTAGAAAAATATGATGTCCAGACCACTGTTGTCCAACAGAAACATACCTTGAGTTATGTATATAATTTTAAAATCTCTAGTAGCCACATTAAAAAAGAAAAACAGCTAAACTCAATTCTAATATTACATTTTATTTAATCCAATATATCCAAAATAGTATCATTGCAACATGTAATCAATAAGGAAATTATTGAAAAGATAATTCACAGTCTTTTGTTTGTTTTGTACTTAAGCTTTGAAATCTGATGATTTGTACATTCACAGGACAAGTTAGCTTGGTCTCACCACATTCAAGCATTCAACAACAGTCACAGGTGGCTATTGGTGAGTGTGGTTAGTGCAGGGCTGGAGAGTCAAGTGGGCAATAAGTGCCTTTTGTAGTCATAGTCCACAATTCAGGGAGCCATAAAGACATCTAGAAAGACCTTAGCTCCTGATCTTATGCTCACAAGCTATGATAATCATAAAAATGAGGCAAATCAGTCAGAAAAGAAAATAACTGTGCATTCAATCTAAGTATGCTCTATTGTTTCACATATTATTTAAGTGCATTTTATTAACTAGTGTGGCAAAGGCATAGTTGAATCTCCTTCTGGCAAAATGTCTGCAATAGAGAAATCTAAGTGGGTTGTGCTTCTTATAACCCCCGAACAGAATTAGGGTCCACATTATTTTGGACCTTTTCAAAGTATAATCATAATTCCAGGGACAGAATCTCACTAATCTATTTGGTAACAATCTTACATAGGCAAGCCTGAAATGAATTGAGTAATGTTTAACTATAATAGAAGTAGTCCTACTATCAATAAAATAAGTATGTGATTGTAAATGTAAATATGTTGTGTGGATGAACATGGAAATGTACATGAAAATATGTACATATTTGGATTCAATTAAATTATACAGCTCTAATTTCTACAATTATATTATCAGTGACTTGGAATCATTTATGAGGAAGGATTCTATTATCAAAATAGTAATGCAAAAATTTAAAAATTTCAGAAATGCATTCACCTGAATGCTTTATTTGGGATCTCTCCTGGAACCCTTACCCTTCATACCTTCAAGGAAAGCTGGTCCAAGGATCCAGAGGAAATGGGTCCTCTTTGGTCCTACATGTTTCTAAGAGAAATATACCAATGTTGCCAAGATACTTTGATTATTTGGCACTCATATGCTTGCCTGATTGGGACTATTTTCATTTAAATTTTATACCTTGTTTCCAAAATGATGACCATATTAAGATACGTACTTATATCTACAAGAGGGAATAACAGTGTCCTTGGTAGATGAGGTAGAAATAAAGTCAGTATAGATAAATGAAGTTGATTACTGGAAAATGTGCTTCCATACATTGCATGTCATTGTCATTTGTCCTCTGACAACAATTTATTACTTGATGAAACTTTCCACAATTGGGACAAATCTTTATTTTAGACTATAGATCAGTCATTTTTGCACTTTTAGGTTGTTATGCATTTTTAAAATATAATGTTTTGTGCCTGGAAAAATATGATCCTATCAACAACTTAAAAATAATTTAAAATATTCCACTAAAATAGAATCTGCACTTTACTTCCCTAAATCTGGTTGGAATTCTAGAAGTCATGTTTTTAGGAGTCACTTACTGAAATGTGTGTTGTGCTTGGCAGGCTGAGTACCATTGATCAGAATGCATTTAGATTTGACTGCTTTCCCAATTATGAATTGTAATTACACAGGATGTAAGCATGAGTTTAAGTGGTTGTAAAGCTGCTCCAATACTTGTCACACTATTAATTTAATAAACAGAATATTTAGCTAGGGTCTTCATAATTGCACATCAACTGACTGAAATATTCCTGCAATTGTTGTCATGCTGTATTTGGAGTCCCTTTCCCCCCACTATTTTTCCGAAGGGACAGAAAAAGAGAAGGAGAGTGATGACACTAATCTCTTTGCCTCTAGGTGTTTATCACACCATGAAAGCCAAAACAATTACTCAGGGCTTCATGGGAGAGTCAAGACTGGTAAATAGCAAACCGCTATTTCCTTGGAGGATGTTTTCTTGCAGTGTTTCACATCGCAGAGGGAAAAACCATTCCCCATCAGGAGCAGCCCTCCCTCTGAGCACAAATACAAAGGAACAAAAATGACATTATGTTCCTGCCTGCCTGGGGCAAAGAGAATCACCTATTCTTAACAGGACTTCAGGTGTGTGATTGTTCTGCCATTTTCTTTCTTTTATTAGATTAGAACGTCTGTCCCTTGTAAGATCCAGGCTGCAATGTGGAACTATCAGGGCAGCTGGAGAATACAAGTGTGGTACATTATACATCTTTAAGTAACTTGACACATTCTTGCCATGCAAGAATTTTGCAATCTAGTCAGAAAATGTAGGAAAAGTAGTAATTATTTTTTCCGTTTAAAATTCATAGTTCACTAATTAAATAATAGTTAAAAGAGACACGTCTAAAAAAATGGAACCAAGTTAAGAAAATAAAGGTTATTTTAACTTCCATCCCTCTGCAGTTTGTTATTTAGTTATTTCATCTAGCCTAGCTAAATCTTTAGTGTGAACATAATTAGGTTTTACAGAATAATGTCCCATTCTCCTAGCTATTATTTCAGGTTAATAAAAACATCATCTAACTTTAAATGTTACTACTGCATTTTATTCTGTGCATCAATTAAAAATATCTTTAGGGTGATGGGAGAAAGCAGAAGGGGAATTCAGACTTTATTAAATGCGTAGCTGTTTAAAAACAATACCTCTTAAAATTATTTAAGTCGTGTTGCTGAACTTATTTCAGAACCCACTCTTAAAATGTACTAGATTGTAAATGTGGTTTATTCAATATTAACACATTTTTCACAGATATTATTTTCTCAATTCTATTTCAATGTAATAATATAGTTTATACAAGGAACAATGTCTGTTTCTTAGTTATTTGATTCTTCAGATGCACGATAAGGATGGTAGCATATGAGTCATACCTTATCAGAGTACTGAGAAAAGCAAAAGTGCTCTGTGTTCTAGAGAGTATTGGTACAAATTCAAAATATGTTAGTTGGTATACTTAATTTTTCTTACATCATACTGTATTTTTGTGCATTTTATATGGGGAGTTTATTGGCATTTGTTTTAGGAAACTAAAGGACAAAGCTACATTTAGTGTAGGAAAGTAAAAATACAGTTAATTAAATGTACAAACTCATTCTGTAGGGAAATGGTTAGAATGATCAGAAGGTTTGCATCAGATGAGCATTTGATATTTGTTTGAAATAAAATTTATTAGACTCTAGTGCTTATTTCCTGAGATAAAGAGTTGTTCACAGCCAGACATTTGGATCAAAATTCTGGGGTATCTCTTACCTCTGTTTTTCATGTCTTTGTATTATAAGGCCATTCAGTTGGGTTTCTTTAAAAAAAAATCCTACCATTTCACTTGGTTCCAATTTGTGGCTTAGTTCCTACCACATCTTTATTAGTAAAAGCTAGGAGTAGAAGTAGTAGGAAAGAATTCAAGTTCAGAATTCTGAAACTGAATCTTTGTCATTCCATACCATAAATACAGTTTTCTGTGCCTAAGAAATACATGGAACGTGTAGTTTAAAGTTCCCAAATATCCTGTTCAATCCTGTAAGCAGAAAAATTGTTAAATATGTGTTTCATGTACTAATTAACAACAGGTGAATTGGATGAAACTGTTTCCCATATTGCACAGAGCATACTGTCTCAGAATACTAAGCTTATATCTAATATTAATGGATTACTGACGGTGGAAGGTAAAAGAGATAGAACAAAGATTTGATTTTAGGATTTTCTTACAGCTACCTCAATTCATTCAAAGATCCATAACTCCAGTAAGGCCACAGACCCAAGGAAGAAGCAGCACACTAATGTTAAGGTTTATATCTAGATGTTGCCCAAAGCATCACGCACTCATAGGTTTGACTTTCGGAGGCAATGGGATTACAGAAGTCTATAGATGACTCACTGTTAGAAGTTTGATTGGAAAAGGTGAGCCCCGTGAGTGTGGCCTGGAAGGGTTTAGCCTCCTCTCCTGCTTGCCCTTTACTCTCTCTGTTTCTTCTCTATCATGCCAACAGCTGACTCTCCTCTGCCATATTCTCCTGCTATGCCATACTGCCTTGGAGTCAGCCAACAGTGGACTGAAACCTCTAGAAAATGTGAGTCAAGGTAAACTTCTCCTCTTTTAAATCATGGTTTCTGGTAATTTTTCCCAGCAAAGAGGAAAGTGACTAAGACGACTAACAGTAGGAATGCTTGAACTGTGGAATCTGTGCCTCCTTCCAATATGTCCCTTCCTTTATATCACCTGGATAAGTGACTGATACCGGGCTGGGGACTTGACTTCAGGATACCTGAGGGAGTTTCAACTTCAACTATTTGGAGGGTCCAGGACCAAAGTATCAATGGAGATTCAAGTGCCATTTGTGGAAATACTTAAAATTTACGTATTAGTCCTTTGAACAAAGTGTTAATATGTTCCATCTTGCTACTTGGGCATATGTGCTTTCTCGGATTGGAAACCCATATATATATATATATATATATATCTGAATATATATATATATATATATATATATATTCAGAATTTTTGCACTGCTCTGAGTTTTACACTGGACCCTGACCCTAGGGGGAATTTATTTACCTTCCTCCCACACTCTCCTATGTTTTTTCCACCCTTGAAATCTGTGTTTTATTGTAAAAGGCGTCTCCTTGGTCACATGTGAATTCAACAACAAACCATCTTGCCCCTAATTACTAATTCATTCTTTGATAACCCATGTGTCCAGGAAGGTGCAGACTTGATGCTGTCTGCCACGAGGAGGAGTACAGACCCATGAAGAAGCACAAGTATGCCCTCAAACAGGGTGGAAGACATTTAGGTATCTTGGGGACTGGAACACAGCTGGAAGAAGGTGACGATCCCTCTCACCAAGGATCCTTCTTTGCTGGGACTAATGTCTCCCTCACGATGTATACAGTATCAGAAATGAATCACTCTTATACCACAAGTCAGGTTCATTTCCTGTAATAGCAACAATTTCCACATAGGTGAAACTTTTTGTTGTGGTTTTTGAAATTTTATAATCATCAATAATGTTGATAGAATCAATCATATTCTCACTCTGAGGGAAAGTTAACGGATTAACTCATGTTTACGTTTACACTGTCCCACATAAGGGCAATATCCATATAGAATATGAACCAGGGCCTCAAATGTAAGTGCAACTTAAGAACCCCCTTCCCCCCCATCCTATTGTTAGGATGCACTATTTCAGATGAAAACAGATTTGCAGTAATGCTGGGAAGCAGCAGACAAAATCCACAGAGTTGAGACTGCTTCAAAGGAATAGGCCTTTTCAAAGAACTTGAGAATCCAGATTAAAAAGAACATTTCATTTCCATCGTATACCTAAAAGTGAATTTTTATTAAAAGCAGATCACATCACTTCAGGAAATTCAGAAAACTATATCTAAATACACTGAATGCAAGATATTTCTCATCAATTTAGATTATTATAGCCTCGTAAAGATAAAATGCAGATGAATAGATCAGGTCTTCATTAAATTTTAGAATTAGCTTTTGGAATCCCACATATTGAATTGTGCAGTGTCTGATTCCTGAGCTTGTAACAAAACCACGAGTGGATAATGATAAAGTGCATCGTTGCCAGAAATAACACACAATCTGCCTTTGGTTTGTGCTAATAAACTATAAGACAACTTAAAGTTCAATTTTAATATTAGAAATCTACCTCATCATAAGTAATCTGAAACTCTAAGCTATCAGAATTTTCATGTGCATTCTTTGGTGAGCTTGAAATATAATTTTATGTTTATCCTTCTAATATAAATCTCCAATTTATGATTGGTCACACTGGAACTAAGCCAAAGCTCTAATTTATTTCCATCTTTTCTTATTTCTTATTTCAAAAGAGACTGTTGGTTTGAATAACAAACATTCAATCGACTTAGACATGGGGTGGCAGGCGGTACAGGCATTACCTGTTTACCTTTTATTGCCTTCTTTGAATTGGCTTTTCTGGGAACAAAACCAATAGGACATGCTGTTCCTTCATCTAGTTTGGACTCAGGTTATTTATCAGAAGGCACCCCGCTCCCGTTCCAGCAGGCAGAGGCAGCAGGGTGAAGAATTCAGACTGGAACGAGGCTTCTGACCTAACGCTATCATAGGTTATTGCTCCCAAGTCATGTAGGACTTCATTGTCCGTAAGACTCTGGCTTGGACTGATAATTGTTTTTGATTCCAGGAGACTTTGCTGCTGCTAACACATTTGTAACATGTAGGACAAAGTTGTGCTGGGAATGGAATATATACTGTTTCAGTCTCTTTGAAACTTTGCCATTTCTCCCACCCTCCTCCCCTTGCTGTCTTGTTCGGTAATTGGCCTAGTAAAAGGCAGAAACAAGAATTTATTACACCTTGGGCAGTACTTAAAACAAACTTTATTCTCAGGAACAGCAGTTATGTCTACCTGCTGCTGTATACTTTGATATTTCACTTAAATACTTAGGCGGAATATATTCAAAGTCAAATTGCTAATCATTCAATTTCCCTGTTACTGTCCTGGTTCCCCAGGTGGCCTCTTATGATCCTCCATGTAAACACTGTATTTGAAAAGATACATAGATTAGCATCCCTAGAGCCACATGATCACCATCATTCTGTGAAAATAGCATGACTCAAAAATAAGTCTCTTAGTACTTTGCCAACAGGCTTTGGCATAATCTTGGCAATCACTTATATTTCTTTCTTTCTTTCTTTCTTTCTTTCTTTCTTTCTTTCTTTCTTTCTTTCTTTCTTTCTTTCTTTCTTTCTTTCTTTCTTTCTTTCTTTCTTTCTTTCTTTCTTTCTTTTTTTTCTTTCTTTCTTTTTTCTTTTTTCTGTTACATATTTTTCCAAAGTGGAAATAGTCTCATATTTTGTAGAAATTGTCCAAGCTAGCGGTCATGAATCCATCTTCCTGGGAACTAAATTCATCAGTTGAACATGTTCAGTCCACACAGAAATCAGTAAAGTGAGTGTGAAACTGCTTGGTGGCTGCTTCTTTCATCTTAAGAAATTGCAATACAAATTCCTGAAATTGTTTATGCAGGAATTTTTATTCTTTAAATCTTCCAGTGTTAAAGCAACAAGAAAACATTTAGAATGTCCTTTGGTGGAATCTTATTACACTTGTTATATATGTAAACTGATATTTCTTTGATGCCAGCATGGTCGTTGCCCTTACAGAGAAATCTCTGCACAATAAACAAAACAGAACAAAAGAGGACAAAATTAAATATCAGTCTTTGCTGATTTGAATTAGATACGTTAACAGATTGTCTGGTAACACAAATTGGCAATAATACAAAAAATCTACGTATTACAGTATTTCAAGAAAAATAACTTCATTTGAATACAAAAGGATAGATACACTTTCTTTTCTCCTATACCACTCTTGTACAGTGGGCGTGAGCACACACTGGTGACTCAGTGCTGCTAAGATATACAGGGGTATTATGACTGGCTTGCGCTTTGGGGAGGGGCTTTTACACATGTGCATCACTAACATCAGACAAAGAAATCTTTCAACCAACAGGGGTTACAGAGCAACGTTCACTAAAGCACAGGTCAGAAGGGATTCAGGGACTGAAGCAGGCCAATATGGCAGCTTTTAAACAGGTTTCCTTATACCCACAATGCACCTGACAGCAAAGAATGCTTCTTGTTGGTTGGTCCAGACACTGGGCAGAGCTGTGCTAGGGTGCATCACATTAGAGTAGCAAATGTTTTTAGGTTGGTTGATTGTTTGTTTCCATCTTTCCTGTTGGGGGGGCTGTCACAGCCTTTCCAATTCAGGAAAAGCTCCTCAGCTGGCAATGTGGTTTGCAATGATAATATCAACAGCTGCCAACTCCTCTGTAGACAGAAATTAACAGTCTTGACTCCGATGTGTTGTCCACGTCTGATAAATATGGCTTAGTTCAGTTAGGCCTTTTGAGTTTGTACACTGTGTTGGAGTGGGTGTGGGTGTGTTTTCTATGTTAGATGTAAATGCTCCCGTTGTGTTTGCTTCCCCAGGGCACAGGCCTGTCAGATGGCTGGATGCGACTCCTAAAAGGCCAAGGGGCTGGCTGTCCCCAGCAGCGCAGTCAGCAGCAGCAGGGCCGGGGAGCACTGCGGGGGCGCCGCCTGGCCCGAGTCGGAGCCACAGCTGCCCGCCTCCTCGCACCGCAGCTTCTCACAGAAGATGCCAGTGTAAGCGGCAGGGCACAGGCAGCGCAAATTGTTGTGGCACGTCCCTCCGTTCTGGCAATGCAGGAGCTCGTTGTCGCAGACATTCGCTGCAGAATGGGGTTGGGGGAGGGGGTTGCGGGAAGAAGAAGCAGAATCAATTTAAGTTCATCTGGTACATCATGTTTTCAGCTTTAAAAAACATCTCTATCGATCTTGTGATCTTGGGCGCACCCTCCCCACCGCAAACTATGCATGTGACTCCAATTTCCAAACAAATGCCATCTTTGTTTTGATCATATTAGTCCTTTTTCATATAGATTTTCGTTGCAGTCTTGGAGATTACCATTGCCCATATCTAATACAAATGTAATGTTATACTCCTCCGTAGGCAGTTTCTCTTCATGGACCTGGGCCCTGTTGTGATCTTTTGGGCTTTTAAAGGACAAGTGCCTGATACAAGAATGCAGAGCTCTAAAGCCAGATGAGTGGTATTTAAAATGCAAAGCAGTTTTGCTAAAATGACCCAGAATCTCCAAGGGCAGGCCATTCTCCCTGCGTGTTTCCCCAGCAGCTGTGTACATGCAGACAGAGCCCAAAGGAAAGCAGGGGTATGAGGAGTTGGAGATGGGGGGAAAGTAGCATGCTCCAGGCATGCAGCAGCCAGATGGGAAGAGGGAAGACCTGTTTCACAGGAGGAGTGTGAGGAAGATCAGTCACATTTGTCCTGACAGCCTATTAGGGTTTTGATTGTCTTGTAAATACAGGAAGCAGAGCCCAAGGTTACCTTGATTTCTGAAAATGTGGATAAATGCAGTGGTGAAACCCTGATTACCAAAATTTCACCAGTTAATAGGGTCAGTTTGAATAAATTAAGGCAAACTACTGGAGACAGATTCACTCACAGCTTTTGTCATGTAACTTTCACATCCGATAATTTCTGCATCTTCACAGTTCTGGTTAATCTCATTAATTCCATGTCTGTTATTTTTTTAGGTAATCAAGGTTTCACTGATTTAGCAGAATGTTAAATAGAACCCAGGGAAATTAACACAACAACAAAGAGTGGAAGAGCCAAGAACACTTCTCCACAACAAATGCTGGTTAAGCACTTCACTGACAGATATCTCTAGAGTGGGGGCTGAAGGTGGGGGACAGAGCAGAAAAAGTAGCTTTTTAAAAAATTGTAACTTTTTATTTAAAAATGATATTGTCAAATATCCTAGGTTTGTCACATAAACACTTAAACAGACACATTCATACATACATTTAATGATACTCTTAAGGGAATACTGATTTTAAACAACTGCTGTCCTTCAGTACTAACTCTATAGTGAATGTTGCTTTTTGTTAAAATTAACAGCATTCAATAATTATGTCACCTTCAAGAGAAACTTCTTACATATAAACACGTTAATAATCTATGTGCACCTGAACTGAGCAAAGATGGTGGGAGAGATTCACAGAACTAATAACGAAACACCCTAAAGAGATGTGTGTTGGATTACCTTCTTCAACATTCCTTTTGTGACCTCCAAAGCAGTCACAGGTAGTGTTTAGGCATAATTTGCAAATGTATCCACATTTGCTATCTATAAATTCAGCATTGACTGTTAAGGGCACTAAATCCTTGAGGCTCAAAATACTGACATACAAGAAATTGTTCAATGGGTTCTAATTATGATATGTTACTTCTTATAGGATGGCTTAAAAATCATAAACGTTAGACTCAAATTATAGTATTTTATGACTTATGATTTAAAATGTCAAGCTTTGGCGTTACAAAGAAAAGCTTCAAATATAGTTTGGTTGGCTTTTAACGGACAAAGCTAATGAAAATGTTGGTTTTTCTGTTGTTAATTTGGGAAGCATACTTAGATTTTCAGGATTCTGTTTTGCTTACATGTCAAGAAATATCTGTTTAATTGGGGAAATATGGAATAAACAGATCCAAATAACTGTTTCCATCAAAGCTTAAAGGGTCTCAGCATTTCTTGTTCTGGCAGCAGATTGCTGAATGGGATATTTCCTTTCATTTAGGCACTGGAGGTAGGAAATATCTGTTCCATCAATATTGATAATTGCTTGCCTTGAATAATTGAGAAGAAATCAATAGTTAATTAAATATCACTCCCCCCTTTTAAAAAAAGCTATTTTTCTTCTACTTGGACCTGAATGTAAATCAGTTGTTGAACAAAAGTTTTTTTTTTTAAGAAGTTGGTGATTAAGTTATAATTCAATATCTTTCCTACATTTAAATAATCTACTAGTTGATTTTGATGGTCATGAGGAATTTAATGAATACACAAGGAACAGATATAGCCCAGGATTAATCATTTTATGGATTGGGGGAATATATTTCCTATAAGATATAAATAGAAAATAGAGACCTAGAATATATTAAATTACTTTAGAATTTACTATAAAACACATTGTATTAGATCTCTTGTGTTATTCCCACTAAAATTGAACAAATGCCAAATTATATAATGTGCACTATTTTTTGAAATTGTATACCAGAAGTACATTTAATCTTCCCTATGTTCCTATCTTGTTTTTATAACCTCATGCTCCAAGTTCATACCATTTTGTACCAAAATTGTGTTGGCTAATGAACAAACTAGGTGGTTAAAAATCATTGAGTTCTTCTTCAGCATATAAAATCTTGTACTAAACACAAATGCTAAAAAACATAAAGCACGACCTCTGCTCTTGTGGAGTTCAAATTAGTTTGGAGAATAAAATATAGAAATAGCCTAATATTAATTTAATTATTGGTTCCATCCAGCTCAACCAACATATGGTTTGTGTCAGGTTTGCTGGTAGAATTTATCACTGCAACTCTAAGTGCCCTAATGGAACTCACAGATTGGTGGAAAATAAATACATATATACAGAAATATTATGGCACAATATGAAAAGCCAACATGGGAAACTCAAATGAGTTTTATGGAGTATTGAGGCAGAGTAAGAAAAATTTTGGAAAAGACATGGTGTTTGAATAAAGGTTGAATCAGGCAGAATTGGTAGAAAGAACGTTATGGATGAGGAAACTCTGTGAAAAGGCAAGGCGATGTTTTAAATACAATGTTGACTGTTGAACAGTTTCTCAAACTCTACATCTGTCCTTCTGGTGTGGAAGCCAGAACACTGAGAGAAGTCATCTGCCAGTCCTACTAACAGAGGGCACTAGAGGGAGCAAAGAAAGAAGGATGAATGAAGAAATTTCGTTTCTGATTGATGGCTTTTCCTCACGGTATCACCTCAGCCACAGACTTTATCTCTGAAGCAGAGTTTGGTTCCCGTATTCAACTTTATTCAGAACAAGCTTCATTTCACCCATGAATGTCCCTTCACCAATCTGGCAAGATCCCTTTCGTAGAGGCTGGAGTCCCTCCTGCTATCACAGAGGTATCAGGCAGCAGCTAGGCCTTATCCCTCCTCACAGTTACAGATCTGAGACCTCTGAGGTTTCGGTCCACACTCTCAGTGCCTGAAAACCATATCCTCTTCCCTGTGATTCCTCAGCCCCACAGTAATAGCTGCTACCTGGGTGATACTGTCTCAGTTTTTCCTGTGTCCTCATTTCTAAATTCTCAAACATTTGTTTACCCATCTCATGACACAAGTTTCTCTGTTGAAGAAACTGGTAAGGTTTCACTTTTTAACAGAGAGCCTACCTCAGAGACACATGGAGCGTATTAGTGAATGAAGAATGGGTTATGGAGACCAGAACGGTAGGTGGTACCTGGCTGTGAATATGCCTGGGCAATGCGAAGTTGTCAAATATGCATGTGCACCACAGGGTTTTAAAGGGCAAAGAAAGGTGAGGCTAGACCAGACAAGAGTCAGAGTCAAAGCAAGGAATCTAGGTACTTTAATGAGTACAGCAACGGGAAGGAACAGATTTAGAGATGGCTTTTGTGAAGGGCTTGGGAGAGGGCATTTCTAAGATTCCTATTTTGGAATGTGGATGCATAATAAATGTATTAAATAAAGGTGACAGTAGAAAGAGTTTGGTCAGGGAAGACAATAACATTTTTTTGGAACAGTTGACTTTGAGGAGTATGTGGGTTCCATAGGTGCTTTGCTATTAGGAAAACCACTTAATGTTTCAGATGACAGTTCATCCTGGAGACACAGATTTGGGTGGTCATTATGAAACTGAAACAAAGAGGAAAGTGGCGTTCTGGGAGAATATAGACTAAGAGCAGATAAAGACTGAAGCTAGAACTCTAGAAAACACTTAACAGCATTTAAATCATAGAGAAAGAAAGACTATGAGGATGGTGGTAAAAAAAAATGCCAACAAACTACAGTGATGATACAAGGGTATGCAGTGAAGCACAGAGGACTCCTGCTGTGGAAGACTCTCTAGGAATTATAGAACAGAAAAGAGAGAGAAAGGGCACTTTGAGTTCGGGCAAAGTCAATATGCAAAATAAGTGTTGCATATTCTTGATTGAATCTGACAGAAAGAATTTTGGAATAAGTAGAGAAAGGACTGAAAAAAATTTGAAGAACGAACATTTAACAAGGCTCTTTGAATGTCAGTTTTAAAAAGTGGTTCTCAGTATTGGATGATTTCGCCTGTCGAGACGGTAGATGATATCTGGATGTGGATTTGGTTGTCACCACTGTGTAGAGAGGGCCTGCTGCTGACTCCTAATGGGTTGAGAGCAAGGATGCTGCTAAACATTCTGCAATGCATGGGGAAGACAGTATCTGACAACAAGAATTGCCCCTTAATTGGTTTTAGAGATAAAATGATGACGTTTTGGATCAGGGTACAGCTATAGCAATGAAGATGAACAGCTGTCACTGATGCATTTTGGGAAAAGAGAATAAAGAAGTCTTGACAGATCTATATCGGAGAGACAGAGTATTTTCAAATGCAGAGTTATGGGAATTAGAGGGGTCCTAAAGACTAAGAGTGGAAAATGAGAGTGTGTTTTCTTCTTGGACTAAATACAGAAGATTGGGACCTAAGACAGGACCTTTAGCACAGCTCACAGTTGGGAGAAAAGAGGAGTTGAAAGAGTCTTTATCATATAATGTGTTTTTTCTCTCATTTAAATAGTAATACCAGAGCTTTCATCAAACTAGATGGGGTGTAAACTGACCGATTTAAGGTAGAACTAGAACTATGTCCAGATTGACAGATCACTTCTCGTCACAAGGAGAAGAGTCAGGAGCAACAGAGTCAATGGTGTTACACAGTGCAGCATTCTGTGCTCCTCCAGACCTAACTGACTTCACTTCCAGGAACAGGGAGTCCTTCCTCTTCTGTAGAGTTTCAGTCAAGTTTCAGTTGTATTTATTGACTGCTCTGCTTTCACACCACGCTGTGAAGAGGCAGAGGTCTTTGCTGATGGCATTAAACATGATGTCTTCTCATGTTGCACCATATTATAACACAAGTCCAAATATAAATCAGCTCATATAGAAAATAAAACCAGAAATATCAAAGATCTAGGTCGTGAATGAAAAATCTGTCAGCATATGTAATGTCACTTCCTTTTCTCTCTGTAATCTAGGATACTGCTATTATTTAAATGTTTGTCCCCAAAACTTGTCATTGAAGTTTAGTTGTCATTATAATAATACAAATAAGTGTAGTGATTAAGAGGTATTCTCATATATTAAATAGTAGCAGAACTAAGGTTCAACCCCCTCACCTATTCTCTGTCTCCCTTTCCACAATGTCATGACTTTTGCCATATTTTGATGCAATGAAAAGGTCCTAGCCAGATCCTAATCCTTTTACCTTGAATTTCTCAACCTCTAGAACATTGAGCTCATAAAAACACCTATTCATTATAAATTACTCAGTCTGTTACATTCAGCTATGGCAGTACAAAATGAACTCAGACAGATATAGCTATTTAATCAAGGTACTCTTTTGCACTGAAATTCAGATCGTTCTCAACACAAGCTGCCAGCCATCCACCACCAGTTGATAGAACTGGCATAAGATAAACAGCCATTTACAATCTTGGCATAATCTTCATTTCCTACTGCACGCATTATAGATTAAGGATTCAACTTTGAATTTAGACTCAATAAGCAACTTTTCAGTTATAATTCTTTGCTAGGTACTGTTTTACATGGGTTGGCCTCTAACTGAAAATGGTGAAATCATTATGTGGTCTATTTATTTTAAGCTTATCCACACACTCTTTCTTTATTGTTATTGACAATCTAAGAGTGTCTCATCTCAGTAAACAGGAAGGTTTGTTTGTAAAGCACTTTATACAATGCTTAATCCAGTACAGGGTATAAATAGACAATGGCTAGGTACCATTATTTTTTGTTATGGTAAAATATCATCCCTAGATATAGTAAAAGCTAATATTCCTTTGGTAATAGCTTGACTGTATTTTAATGAATTCCTTTTACTATTGATAAAAATAATTTATTCATGATGTGTCCACTGCCACATCATAAAACCCATAATCCTCTGATGTTGCAGTATTAGGAATGCTTTCAAATGAGATGACCAATATTATCTCTGGATGTTGGCAGGTGAGGTTAATATAAGGTTAGGCTTAGAGTTACATCTCCAAAAGATGCAGTGTAGAATCTTCATAGAAAGGCTGAGGTCATTTAGGTGTTATTATACTTCTGATTATAGCTCCAATAAGCAATACCCAACTGCAGTCATTAAGCTCTCACAATTGCCATGAGTTTAAAAAACACTCATAATCTCCATAGTGAAAAAATAGGAGTGGACACTACTTCTTTCTCTTTTATTTCTATTTATTGGTATACTTTGAGTGAAGGGAATCATAGAAATGTAACTAAATTATTTAATTCTTTAGTGTGGTGTGTATATGTATGTATAGGTTTCTGATTGTTGCACTCATCTGCTCTTCCCAAGCTACAGATTATGGTCAAAAGGTGAGTTATGAAACTTTAGCTCATCTTTCCTATATTAGTTCTGGAAGCAATGGAACTGTAAACCTGGAGGTGGATTCCACGTTCAAAGAGGACATCAGTCAGGACTGAGCTTTGCTACTTGTTCTATTCTTTCTTTTTATAGCTGGAAGGGTCACTCATTCCCACATGGCCAAGATGATCCATTACATTACCAAAGGGAAGTTTTCTTTTCTCTATTTGTATTTTGTTCAAAGCCATACATTTAGCTCACCCTGTCAGTGAGGTGCTATGCTTGAGCAATGCCAGGTCTGTATTTATAGACTTGAAAGTTTCTCTTTTTGGCTTTGTCTCTTGCACTGCAAGGAATCAATGCAAAGTGTTACCATGACAGCTGCCTTGATGATTGCATTAATAAAGTGACCTCTACCTCCACCACCTGGAGTAAGCCTAGGATTGCTGAGGAAAAGATGATCCAAATTGTCCAGTTCTTAGCAAGCAACGTCAAAGAGTGAATAACCTCCACCAAATAGGTTAATAACAAAGGTATATGTGCTTCATTCAGGTCTGATTTAGGCATTTGAGAACTGATGGCAGGGAGTTGAAGAACTGTGATTATGACCCATTTATACAGCCTTTGTAAATGTTTTTCTGAGTTGTGAGATGTGAAATATAAAACCAAACCTACAGGTTAGATCCTGGGTAATGGAAGAAATTTATAGACTATGATCTAATGCTCTCTCTGTCTCTGTTTCTCTGTCTCTGTCTCACTCTGTTTCTCTGGCACACTAACTACATTCCTCCCTCTTTGTCTCATGTCTGTCCTTGAGCAGTGGAATTGTGAAGTTGAAAAAATATTGATTAAAATCATGAAACCCAAGTTTTAGTTCTGACTACTCATCAATTAACTATGAGACTTTGAATTTATCATGAAACTACTTAGAGATGTCCACCCACCCTTTCACCTCTCATTAGCCAGAACTGTCCTTTTTTTTTTTTATCAGTACCAGGGATTGATCTCATGACCACACACTTGCAAGGCAGGTGCTTATGCCACTGAGCTAAATCCCCAGCCCCTAGAACTGCACTTATGAGCAAATAGTAATAAGGCAGATAAATAATATAGCTGCACATACAGAATTTTTAACTTGATGACATCTGTAATACTAGAGAAAGGGTTTGTACTAGGCATTTCTAAAGTTCTCTTGAGTTTCATTGTTTGCATAAATATTTTAATAGAAAGCTTATCATTGTAAAGGCAAAGAATTAGACATCCTGTCCAATTTTGAACAAATATCTAATGACTATTGGACCTATGTAATATTAGGAGTTTTTGTTGTTTGGCCTGTGTTTCTTATCTGTGCTCCATTAAACAGAGTACTTTTCCCACTCATATGTATTGAAAAGATGACATGATACAAGAGAATTAGGAGACAATCTTGTATTCAAGCCTTGTCACTGTGGTTAATGGGTTGCATGAACTTGGGGAAATCATTTAACCTCTTTGTGCCCCTCTTTCCACACTTCTAAGCAAAGATAATAGCACTTGTCCTATTTACCTATCTCACAGTTGGGATCTTTGAGATGAATTATGTAGAGGGGCTCTAAAAAAATATGAAATGTGACCTAAGTACTTCTCTAATGTGCAGTTTCTTTGTCAGTCCTCCCTAATGCTAGAAGCTCAGGTTGGAAGAGTAAGTGCTAATTCTTATCTCTGCCAGATAATGAATTTGGCACTATTTATCCAATCCAAGTCACTTGAAGTGAGAAAGAAAGCAAGTGCTTTCCCTTGAAGGCAGCATCTGTGTGTGTTCTGCAGGAACGAACCTTGAGAGAGTTTGGGGTCAAAGCATGTAACTCTTGAAGATTTGTATTCCACTGCTGTGTATTCTGCAAAGCCTTGTAAGGTTACTTTGGGGGAGCAGCACCCATTTTCTCAGACCTGACTGTTATACTTTTATTCAATGTGTACACCCTTGTATCAAGTGGAGTGCATATATAGGGTGTGTTTCCACGGTAGCGAGAAGGTGCTACCTGGAGGCCCTCACGTGGAAACACCCTAGATTATTTGCTCTCAGTTTATGTTCTTAACTGGATTTCTATGCTGCTGAGACAGTGGTCCTAGCAGCACAATCTCAGTGTGAAAGAATGTAGTCTACATGGTTTTAATGGAACAAAGCCAAGGAGCAGCACTGCAGGGACTGCTGGGAACAGTGTGCAGCTGCCAGCTGAGTGGTCAGACAGATCCACATAATCAAGAGCAGAGAGTTCTGACCTTGGAGGGCAACCCCTCTGTCCTTGTTCATCCAATATCAAAGCACCCATTATAGGATAGTTTCTCTTGTCTAACCAAGGAAACACTATGTACAACATGGTAAAAAGGAATCTCCATTCAGTTTGAAAGTGTCCATGTCTGTAGTCTGCAGTATTCCAGACATTAAAAGGTGACAGGCGTCTAAGGCAGGAGCAAGAGGCACTGCACCCCCAACTTCCAGGTTTTTGACTTTTGCAACAGGAAAAGAAATAGTCTTTGCTAATCTTGTGAAACAATTAATTCATTGAGAATCTTACAAGTCGAAGGCTGGGCACCTTTCCCAAAGCAATCATTAGTGATGTATTGAAATCCTATTTAGGTCAACACCTCAGACACAGACATAGGCAAGTGCTCATAAAAACGGTGCTGAGAAATCACAGATTTTTCTAATTGGGTATCAGAAAAGGCCTTGTCTAGTTTAATCAAAAGGTGCAACCTCTACTCCTAGCTGAAGGTGAAAGACAGTGGTGGTCCCGAGAAGGCATATTCAGGCACATTCACAACACACTTCAAAGCACCACCTTCAACTACATGACATTATGTCAGGAGAAGCAGCAGATGTAAAATGGCAAAATTTTTATCCCATATACCCCCCAATACAGATATGTATCTTTAAAATATCGTATGTAACATGAACCTTAGCAAAAGTACTGAAATAAGTTGTAATAAAATGAGGTCAACATTTTTCTTTGAGTATTAGGAGTACAGTTGACTTTAGTAATTTAAATTTTATCTTCATAATTTTGACTTTCCAATTTTTCTACAATAAAGAGTCCCTTGAAAATGTTAAAAATATAAATGAAAAAATTTAATAGTTCTTGAGAAAATAGATTTCTTTTATTGAAATGATAAAGGTAACTTAATTACAAAATGAATCATGCCATTACATCTTACAAAATGTTAATATTTATGTTAATACGTATTTCTAATAAAGTTACCAATGATCATAAATGTTCAAAAATTGATCTTGAAGAAGGCATGATGAGTTCTTATACAATCCCATAATTGCAAGTGTCCTAGTTTATTTCCTCATCAGGTGTGGATGAAATCAGCTTCATGGATCAAAGGGACTACAGCCTGATGGCCATTTTATTGGTGACAAATACAGACTGATACTGAATGACGATCAAGTCACAGAGATGACTGTGACTGAATTTTCACTCCTTTTCCAGTGGAGGGGATCGAATTTGTGCTTTCACTCACTTGGAGAAAATCTATTCCAATGGACTTAAATTTGTGGGGGGCTCTAACTTGCTCGCCTCTTACATCTGTTACCTATTCATTGTGGTTTAATATGTAGCATTGTACCTGGCTTTGAATGGATAATCAGTAAATATGTATTAAACGAATTTTGACATTTTCCCCGTGCCTCTTTCTAAGTTTTGGATATAGAACTATTAGTAAATAGCTAGCTAGCTACCTTGCTACCTAATCAGTAGAGGAAAGTGAACAGAGTCTGATACCTACAGACACAAAGCTTATATGGTGGAGAACAGTAAATGAAAGCAATTTTTCCTTGATGACTGCATTTTAGTCACTGGGAAGCAGGAGATAAGGTTACATAGTTAGCTGAGGTAGCAGACATGAGGTGGTATCTTGAAGGGAGTGTGAAATATTTGGGAAATGATGGAAGAATCTAAGTAGAAACACACAAAAAATTGCTGAGCAACTTTAACTCATTAGCTCATGCTGGATATCTCGATGTGGCAAAGATTCCCATACATGGTGCTTTTTAATTTTTTAATAGAGAAAACATTCCTAGGAAGAGAATAAGGTTTTATATTAGGGTTTCTTCTTTCAAGGATGCAATATGCATTTGAGGAAGAGGTGGAGTTGAGACAGAGAAGCACTGAATGACCAGTGTTGTGGGATTAGAGATTAGCAGCCTAACTTATATTTGTACTCAAACAAAGTATATCAGCTGTTATTATAATCTGGGCATTGTGAGTAACATAAAGGTGAAAAAGATGTGACCCTGGGCCCTGAACCAACTCAGTGATATGCTTTTCTTTATTTTTTCTTTTTAATTGGGCTGGTGATTAATTAAGTTTGGAACACAGGTAAAGGAGCATTCACATGGAGCTGTCCTACCCAAGAAGGGGAGGGAGGTGCAGCTGCAGGAAGTGGACACAAGGATGCAGGCAAGAGGGCTTGCGCTGTGTGAAATGGTGATGGGATTATGAAAGACAATCTAAATTACCCCATGCTGTGCGAAAGCCAGATTTGTAAAACACCCTACACTCTTGCTAGGAGGCAGAGCAATACTACATGCCTTTGATATTCAGCTTTAAGAAATGCAAGTGTCTGTGGCTGAAAGGAGATAATTGTGCCATTAATTCCAACGTGTGGGTTTTTTTTTTAAAGACAGAATTTCAATGCCTTTGAGCACTTTGTAAAGCTAAAATATAATTTGCGGTTCATGTTTGTCAAGCTGTAGCCAAATGTCTCCTTAGAGACTTAATTTTTCCTATATATACTTGGCAGGAACGTTCTAAATATGGTCTAAGTCCTCTTAGGATTTTTAAACAGTAGGGATATTTAAGTATGAAAAATAGCTACTGAAATCACACAGCAGTAACTTTTCTTAATGATTTTTTTTCCCTGGGAATCACTGTAATTCACTCTTGTCTGCCCTGGCCCTGCTGTCACTATAACCAGCTCCTGACAATGTCAAAGCAAGTCTTGGGAGGTGATTTTATAATGTCAGGATGAAACAAAGCCATTTCCCTCTTAATGCCAATGTCAAGGCAAAATGAATTGGTGTCAATAAATTCAAGGTGAGGAAAACAACATTATGGAATCGAGAGAATGCGCAAAATGAAGACAGGAGTCATTTAGGGATGCCGGGCTCCAAGTAAAAGTGATTGCTAATTTTCAAAGTGCATTTGCTACTGTTCTGAGAACCAAATATATAAATTTTCTAAATACATTAGTGAGGTTAAGAAAGGACAAAGTTACAATTACAAAATGAGTCATTAGCAGACCTTTCCAATAAAGTCAGTGCTGACCACTGCAACTCACAATGTCCCTCCACATTTTCAAATTCCTAGGCATTCAAAATTTGAAGTGCAAATTTTGTTGTTTTGCTGTCATCCTATCCAAACTCCTGGTTCAAAAACTATTATCACCACTCTGGATTTTGCAATCTGCATTTCTAAACCTTACATTTTAATCTATAAAAGAGGGCATTTCACTGGCCTGTTGTAAACAGGAGAAATATTTCAACACAACAATTACTGTTAAGTGCTTTGTAAGCACCAGGAAATGCTTCCAGCCCTAAGTAAAAAGATTGTAATAGTCACACAAAGTGTTATTATTATAGGTTCACATGCTTATGTCTCATTAGATGATGCAATTTCACATACTACTGTATATCCCTGTGTCTTCTAGTTCACATTTATCATGAAATAACTTCTAACTCCCTTCATTCTTTACACCTGTCAATTTTTTAAAAAAGTCTTTCACTCCTAGAATTTCTTTGATGAAAAAAAGCCACTCCTTATATCTTGAAAAGAAGATTGTCTGTTTTTCTTTAATGATGTAAAACAACAAAAGCCTTTATTTAAGAGAAAGTTTAAGACAGGTTAAACAGGTTCATGAGTAATATTAGTTAATTCTGTGCAATGTAACTCTCACTAAAACTGAACTTCAAACGCGAACCAGAAATAAGATGTGGAGTCCTGCAATACTCAAAGGGACTTTTTCTTAATTGGGAACACATTCATTTAGTGCATGATCTGAAAAGGACAATGTCATCACTGCAGGGGCATGAAAGACCTTATATGGTTCTTCTCAGAAGAGAGTGGAGAGAGTTGAGCTACTTAGACCCAAGTCAGAGTCTGACAAAAAATGAATGGAATCTGTACCTTTAGGAATTGGAAAGAAAAAAACCCATTAATTGGTTTGTATACAATTGCAAGACTGTGCACATTATTCAAAACACAATGGAAAGATGTTACAGCTGCTTTTGAGGCAGATGAAGACATACCAAGTTTAAGTTAAACAGTGATGAAGACGATTCGGGTGGACTTTGATAATCAAAGTCTGATTACTGAAGTAACTGCTGAAGTAACTTGTTCTAACCTTTCACTTTCCTCCACAATTCTTAGTCTCATTTTTGAATCTATATACTTCTATATTAATAAGGAGTTATTTTAGAATATAATCTTGATGAATAAGGATTTTTTGACTATTTTGTTTTTTTGCTGTGCAATACCTGGAATAGCAATTGGCAACAGACTGTACTCAATGAATATCTGAGTATTTTTGAGTGAATGAATAACTGAATTATATAGAAAAAGTCACATATTCCATATCCATTGCTTCCTTTCTGCTTCTAAAATAGCTTCCCAACTGTGCCTGTTCTTTCGCCCCTAAATTAAATTGCACTGAAGTGCTATAGCCAGATTGAGTTTCCTCTGAAAGTGTTTTCACAATACTTCACACTCATTCTCTCACTCTTGACTTTCAGCTGCTCCCCACTGCTAATTGGATAATACCAGAGTCAGGATCCTCCCCCATGTGTTCAGAACCTCCCTGTCATTTGCTTTGACTCTGTGCATACATTTTTTCCAGCTGGCAAATATATTCACACAGTTCATACACACACACACACACACACACACACACACACACACACACACACACTATGCAATTATAAAGCCAGAACTTTTGCATGTTATCTCATCAAATGTGTCCAATAACCTAGCAAAACAGGTGTTACTATTGTTGTTCTCCCCCAAACCACCAGGGCATCTGCAGCGCCTGGGCAGCAGTGGCAGGGCTAGGGTAGACCCTTCTCCAACTCCTAAAAGTGGTTGACGCTGCTTTCTTGTCTTTTCACTGCCACCTGCTTTCCCAAGATGACTCTATTACTTATGTATTCTTCCTTAAGCTCTCCATCCATCCTTCGAGATTCAGATCATAGGCAATTCTCTCCCTAAAGTCTTCTTTGACTGGTGGTTAATTCCACTAAGTACTAGCTGGATGATCTTGTGTGATCATTCAAAACATCATTGTATCATTCATAAAATAAATAATTTAATACTTGATGCCCACCACCCCGATTGCTACATAGACTAAATGAATTAATGCATACAATTCAAATAGAACAATGCCTGGCATACACAAAGTCCTTTAGTAAATGTTAAACTCTGCTGGACTCTTCTACACTGGAAACAAACCCTCCTTCTACACGTGCATTTCTTCTCTCTTCAACTCAATTACAAGTAACTGAGAGCAAGCAATTGTCTTGAATCTCTTACCACACCTGACCAACTTGGTGCCTGTCCCCAGTGGGCCATCTGTCAACATCATTCCTTGAGGGTAATAGCTCTTTTACTTTTGTACCCTGAAGGGTCATTCTTATCTTTAAATGCTAAACATCTACACTTTTCTTTTTCTGGCATATAACAGGAAGTTCCCAATGATTTTCTTCTCCCAGGGATGATTTGACAAGCAGCTTCTGCCTTTTCAAGCCTATGGAGAAATAAATATGACTGAAGATAATCAGGGTGTCTGTTACTATATTAAAGTGGTGGTTTCAGAAAAGTCTTGTCACGTAGCAGTTTTTTGTACATTTGCTCCTGTTTCTTAGCTTGTGACGTGAAGGACAGCAGCTGAGAAATAGGGAAAGAGGGCAGAAAAATATGGAGTTGGGCTGAATGGAAGAGAAATGCTCCGATGAGCCTACCTGGAGTGTGGCGCCTGTCCTCCTTGCGGGGCTCTGGCTCTACTTGTTTGCTGATAGAGAGGAGATTGAAAAGTTAAACTCTCAAGGCCTCATCCTAACACTGGATCTTGAATTTAGTCTTATTCTGGATTATGTTACTCCACAGATTAGCTGACTTGAATGACTCTCATGTGTTCCTCATCAAAAATAAAAGAGAGTGGTGAATGGCAGATTCTCCACCAATGGCACTCATCAAATTATCATTCAGACATACCCCGAGCCCGAAGTGAAGACCTCAGCAGACACTTTTCTTGGCCCTAGCTATGCTGCTTGCTATGTAGGCTGTGTGACTCAGCGAGGCTTCTGTTTGTTTTTTAGCCAGTTGCTTTATGTAGGCCTCTTGGTTAAAGTTCTTTGCTTCCATTCACCCCATGTCCTCTGGTTCCTGCTACCTGTCACTGCTGCAGCGGATGGTTCAAATGCATCCAAGTCGCTCATTGCCAGGCACTATCCTATTTTGAGGTGCCCCTAACTTGTCAGGTCACTGGAACAATACTCCAGTCTGCTAGGGTTTGTTTCAGGCAGGTTTCTAACCTGTTGAATCAAGTGATTTCTTTGTGCTAATAAAGTCGATGCCGGTCAAATCTGCCTCAAAGTTGAAATGTCCTCATTTGCAGGCCAGGCTGTGGCTGGCTTGGCTTCATGAAAAAACAAGGTTGTTTATTGAGGAGAGGGAAAAGAAAGCCTAGGCCTCAAAGATGTTGTAGTTGCCATTTTATCTTAATGCTGACACTCCTGCTTATGTTAAGTAGAGGGGAAGAAACACATATTGCAAAAGAGAGTGAGTTGATAGCTAAACTGCTATTTAAACTTGAATACTGGAGCCTTCTCTCTGTTATCACTCATTTCTTTAATTTTTTTTAAAAGAAAATAATTAGAATCCTCCTTTTTAAAAGTTCTAGTAAGAGAGTATATATTTCTAAGAGAGCCTCAAATCTCCCAAATCCACCAAAATTGAAATATATCTAAAAATAAATACATTGATGGCTAGGGGTGTGCCTGAATGGTAGGGCATTTGTCTGGTATGTATGAGACCCTGGGTTCAGTTCCCAACATTGGGGGAAAAAAGAACACTTCATTTTTCTTGCATTGCATGTATTGTCATGTTTTGATCCCAGATGGTATGAATTAAAAAAAGTGTAATTTAATACACATATGAAGTTGACTTCTGAGATTATAATCAGGGCACTTGTCTTATAGAACAGGTAGCATGATGCTTGAAAAAATTCTTGCAAAACCAAGTACATTTTAGTTCTTGACAATTTTCTGATAAGAACTCTTAGATTTTCTTTTGCTGTAGTGTTCAAGTAGCTAAAATGCTTTCATTAATATAGATTATTTGTTATTTTAAGTTTATCATTTTCATTTTTCTAGTAACAAGTGGAAAAAGCAAAAGTACCATTAAATGAAATTTTTTTCTGGCTTTATATAACTAATAAGATGAAAATCTATGACAAAAAAATCAACCAGTAAGGAAGAGTTAAGCCAAAATTTCAAGACAAGTGGTTTTTTTTATGATCAAGTTATAAACTATAGAATATAGATTTAGTTCAAAATGCTAATATCAGTAGACACTAAACTCTAATGCCAGGAGCAATAAAGTGAGAATCATGAGGAAAAAAATTGAACAACCCAGTGAAAAACTAGAAAATTTTCAATGATTGCCAATCCTTATCAGTTTATTTCTTAAGAAGCTTATAATGACTTTGTATTGTTGATGGGTGCTTCTGGGGGACAACATAGGAAAAACAATGCCTAATGGGCATCTGTTGTGAGCACTAGGGAGAAAGCATGTGCTGATACATTGCATGGGAAATTAATGCAACAGAGATCCTGTTCATTTCTTTACGTACCATGGATGATGGGAGACAGGTGAATTCTATTTTACTCTTATTGCTTATGTCCCTGTCGGAGTGAATAAAGCTGGGCTGCGTCAGTCACTGAGGGGTCCTTGTCAAAGGGAGATAAAACCCACTTCCCTGATCCCCGCATGTTGACCTATTCTGTGTCTTTCTGTGTTTCATCTTTGTTGCCCATGGTCAGGTACAAGCTTGTAGCTTGGCCCTGTACATGTACTTGCATAATTGACATCAAAATGCATGATCAATATGTGATAACAAGACTAGGAATCTAGACCAGAACATTCTTAATTAGAAACCAGTCAAGGCACACTGAAAATCTGAGCTGGCGTGAGGGAAAGATAGGAAAAATGATTTCTTGGCTTATTTGATAATGGAGACAATTGGAAGTAGCCTGAGACAGTTTATGTGTTAACCACACTTTAAGAGAAATGGCAAATGGTGTAGAATTGTACAGACTGGGAATCACATCGGCTTTCTATTGTGAGACCTTGGTGTGGCCAGTGACCCAAGCTTTTAGCTCCATATCTGTGAAACAGTTACACCGTGTTTGTACTTAGCAAGCAGTTTTAAAGATGAAAATAGATACCAACCTATAAGAAGCTTACCAACAGATGGTGTCTGTTTTGATTATGGAGAGGTCTACATGAGATGGAATTATGTACGAAACATCTGTCAAATAACAAAACTTCTGAAATGTAAATTCCTCTTCTCCTTGTAAGAGATATTTTATAGTACAGTCTCTGTATGATCCTTCTTCCAATCTGGTAACTAACTGAAGGAAAGCCCACACTGATGTTATTACCTGAAGCACATCTAGGGAGGGTTAGACAGGTGAGAATAATATCAAGAGCCAACATTTATTTATTTTGCATGTAGTCTCTAACAGGCATGATCCTAACTTTATCCTCTTCACAGTCTTATAAGGCTGGTGATCTCATTCTGACAATTTTCAGATGACGGATCCAAGACCCAGGGAAGGCCAATAAGCTATCTGAGGTCACACCAGTAATAAATGGCGGAGGCTAGATCCTGCCCACTTCGATGTAATGCAGTACTCTGCTCTTTGGCTCACTGCTGTGCTTGACGTTGACGTGCTGCAATGCTGTGTGTGCTGCTGCTTCTGTCCTTGTTTCTTTCTCCACTAACCAGAAGCAGGCAGAACTATCTTTATAAGACGTGCACATGGCAAGGGCAAGAGAAAAGAGAAAAAGTACTTCTGTGCTGTAAACCACTTCAAAATTCAGATTCAGTTTCGCCTTTCTCAGACAACAGGTCCTGACTCTATCCATTTTCATTCTCTGCTTTGCCCCCAACACTGTCTGAACCCCTAATACTGTTTACCTAGACAGCTGTAGCTTTGTGGGTGCCCATAGTACCCTCCCCGATGACCCTTTACAATCTGCTATTCATGTTGTCCACAGTACTCTGAATTACTGTGTAAAGAATCACATCATGCCATTTTCCTGCTGAATGTCCACTGTACTTTAGGATGAGAGCCATGCTTACTTGTCTGGCCTTCGGGGAAGGGATGGGACATATGATTTCCTCTCTCAGGTCACCCCACACCATCTCTCTTTCACCACCCTGGAGCCGCGTATGCCTTCTTTCATTTCTCATTCGATCACACTCTTCCTTGGCTCTGGTTCTGGCAGTAGGTATTTCCCCTGTGTAGAGAACTCCTCCTCTAGAACTCTGCATTGGGTTCTTGCTTAACATTTGGACCTCAGCGGAAGCAAAACCTTTTAATTAAGACCTTTGCTATCTACACAGTCCACTGTAGTCTTTACAGATTGTTCTTCCTTTGCACCTAGAAGAGTGGCTGGTGCAGAACTCATGTGGAGAGTAGATATTTAATGAACTGAAAGATTCCACAGCTTGTATCACCTAGCATTCATCTTTCAAGGGCCTAGAAATAGAGCAGGGATAATACATTTATGAAGGCTTTCTTTTTTTTTTTTTTTGGAGGGGATGGGCTTTAATTGGTCTTCTGACCTTTAGGGCTTTAAGACCCTAAGATGGCTATAGGCCACAGTTAGCACCCCAGCGTATGGTGGTGGTGGCATTGTTAAATATCTCAGGATGTGTCACAGCAGTGTTGTGTTATGCATCTTTGCTCCAGGGAAATATTATGCACTTGGCAATCCAACAGAAAATTCCCCTCAGAGAAGAGATCATTCCTCGTGATGTATGGACAGTTTCCAGCATTGGTTTCCACAGCTGGGCTACTTCCTCATTTCTAGTTTGGTAAAAAAGTGAAAGCCAAAGAATGTTCTGTTAAAAAAAAGAACCTATCAAATAATTATAGCTATTATTTCACATAGAGTTATTTTTTCTCCAGTATTGCTGCTAAGATAGGAAAATAAATATTAATAAGAAGTCAATATTAAACCATGGGTTATAGAGGAAATCATTTCAAATCCCAACTAGGTGACTATTGGATTTCTTTGTGAGGTTTAATTGCCAAAGTTATTCCAAAGTGTACAATTGGCCCTGCCTAATAAAATATTATCCCTTAGTGCACAGAAGGAAATCTGAGGTGAAATCAACTTGACTCTTTCCTAAAAAAAGAGCGGAAAGGCAACGGCATGGTAAGTGAGGCTGCTAATGACCCGAGAGTGCACACAGAATGAACTGTCAGCGCGGCATTGCGAGCGGCACGAGGGGCATGGCTCAGCCATGTGGCACCAGGGCACAAGCTGTTTCATGAGGCTTGTGACAGGAACCAGGACCACCCATATGTGACTCTAAAATCCTGTCCTGGTGAGGAGCCTCCACATTCATTGTACTGTGGACAGGTTTTAAAAGGTTTTCTTTCCTAGCATTGCAAATTGTTTTTGTTCTCAGTGTTCTAAAGAAATGGCAAAGAATGCAAAGAGAGAACCACAATTGTACTTTTATTTAAAAAATTCATTTGTACTCCCTCAGTGTACGTCTGGCTAGTTGTGAAGGCAGATGCTGATTTGTGATTTAAACTCTTTCACTGGAAAAATCCACAAGCAAATAATTTGCTCTCTGAGTATGTGGCTGTCTCACTCTTAAAATGCTGCTGTGAACACTTTTAGACCGTGTTCCAAAATCTCGCATTGGAACAGCTCCTTTGTGCCCTGTTCTCTGCTAAAGCGCTCTATTCCAGAAGTGTTTTAACAAACCCTCCCCTGCTGGCTTCCTGCTAGAGTCACTGCATAATGGGTTTTGTCAGGAGAAACTACTGGTGATGCTAAGTCTTCCCTCCACCTGTAAAGAATCATTAATCTTGACTGTGAATAAATCCGAATGACTTGGCTGAATAGAAATAACCTCAAACTGAAAATACAGGGTTTTTTCTCCCCCCTCTTGGCAACTTATTTTCTACATCTGTCTTGTTCCCACTCCCACCTTTTCTTTCCTGTTTTTAAACTGACATCTCTGAACACTGGCAAGGATATTTTCAAAGACTTATCCAACAGCCATGAATGCAGAGAATAGGATCTTCAGAAAGTATGTATTCTATTTTGAGGCCGAATGAATAGCATCACCTGAAGTGAGAGACCTCTGTGTTGGGAAAACAAAGCAAAACAAAACAGAAGCTAGGTTTTACAAAGGATATATGAATAAAGTCATCCTAGGTTTAAAACTCAAATCAAATTAAGTGCAATTTCTATCTCTCTTTGGACAATATGTGTATAAGTCTTCACAAAGTTGCCGAAGAAGAAAAGCAAGGAACCACACTTTGTTTTCCTATTTTATACACTACAGGTAATAATAGACGTGTGTATCAAAATCTAGCAATTTTTTCAAACATAAAAGAGAATAGTACAAATAGAGAATATGCCTTGAAAATGACTTTTAAAGCAGTATCCATCCAATTTTCTAAATTGTTTTGATCCTTTCTGAGATTGTAGGGAGTAGAACAAAATTAGACAAAAATTAAACAGTATTTTTCTTTTTTACCAAGGAATAACATTCCTCACTTAAAAAATACAATTTGTGTCCAACAAATAGGATACCACAGATAGGAAAGCTACAAGCTGAATGATAAATCTGGCCCACCGGGTTTTGGCATGCAACAGTGTTATGCAATGAACCATCCTAAGGAAAACAGTAACTATGGAAATATGATAATGTTAATTAATGGTAAGACACAACATGTTTTCTATTCCTTTTTCCCACTGAATTGTTGAGCCTCAGAAAGGCCATCAGTCTATTTTTTCAGTAACTGTCTCGTGAAGATTGTTAATATGTGAAATAACTGAATTTGCAGACGGGAAGAAGGAAGCAGTGGATACTATCCTCATTTCTGTCCATGTCACAAATGATTCCGATTTTTTTTTTTAAGTTTTAAGCCAGATGGTCTATGAAGGCAGTGACCTCAATAATAGCCAATGTAATTACCTACTTTATTTTCACTGAAATTGAAACTTCATTGAAAATAATTTTGTCTCTCAGTTTATTTATGGTGAAAAGTGCTTTTTACCTTTTGAACTTTAAGACTACTGGGCTGAATATAATGGCAAGAGATCTCCTTTAATCACCTCTAATGGCTTCAGAGTAGGCTGAAGTTAAATTTAAAATGATATAGGGTTCTTTTACTTCCCCCAGACTGGCACTCTCTAATTTTAGAAGATTGCCACTGAAGTGGTGTAACAGTAGAACTAATGTGTCATCACCATTAATCTGACTAATAGATTGAAAGTAAGGGGATTTTGAACCAGCTTTTATTGTTCTGTGTATTTCAATATTTGACACGATGCATATGGTGAATAGGAGTCTCCAACTTTAAGATGAGAACATATTGCAATAATATACCTGCACTTGGGCTATTACAGCAAATGAGATCAACTTTTAATGGGAAACTGAGACTTGGTCTAGAATCTTATGGGTAAAAATCTAACATACTCAAAATGGATCATTTTTTAATATCTCTAAGGATTCTGGGACATATATAAAAAGTATGCAGAAAAATTTCCTTCAGTACACATAACATAAAAATGCCAAAAAATTATTGGTCTGCTTCTTAGATATTATGGCAAAGTATTAGATTCATAATTTTCTAATACATTAGAAGCCAAGCACACCCTTGTACTATAAACTCATAAGTCTACTAATATAAATAATTTATTCTGGAAGCTTATGTACTATTAAAATTGTAATATTTATGAAAGAATGTTATGTTCTTGTTACACAAATTTAATAAAAAATAAATTATTAGAGAAAAAATGAATATCATTTTTCAGATCACTGAAAAGAAAACAACTCCCCAAATCTATTTGCCTCTTAGAGCATTACTTGGATATGTGATAGACACACATGTGTTATAATTAAACATATTACACCGTGTTGCCAAGCTCTTCTCTGAGCACAACACAGTAGTGCAACCATGTTGCATTTGTGCTCCTATCTCTGTGCCTACAATGCTAAGCACAGTGCGGTGCTCGTGTGTAAATGTGAATGGTAGGTAACATGGTACTTCCAAACTTTTCCAAATATGGGCTTCTCTTTTAGCTGAAATATAGGGTTGGGCAACTTGGTATCAAAAGAGCCAGAAAATCAGACTTAGAAATAATGGTTTGTGCTTTCATTGTTTGATCATTTTTTTCATGCCTATATCTTATAATCTAAGCAACAACTTTGAAGATAACATGGAGCAATCTATTAAGCACTGTTAATCTCCCATTATGTTGTTTTGAGATTTTTATTATCATTTTTGTCCTTTTTTCCATTTTAAAATAAAAAGAAGAAAAGAAGCTCAGTAATAAGCACACTATTTTCCTTTGTATTTAGACACTACTCTTTCACCTTAAGTTTTTTCCACAAATGTTTCCTAATGAAGGTAAACAGGTGAACAGGAGCAATTCTACATATATGCCCTTAAAGCAGCTCAAAAAGGATTGTGTTGGCCAGACATACTTGTCTTGAGATTTGAATTTTTCCAAATACAATTTAGACATGCCGGTAATTAGAATCATGATTGAGAAACTGAGGCCATTTCCTAGATATGAAGGTAGTGTTGCATGCAGCATTTTTTCAGAAGAATTATTTATCTATTTGTACATTGATTGTATGGAAAATACCAAATGTGAGATTCTGTAGACCTTAGGCCTATCATTCTAGAATGATCATATGGAGAATCCATAGTGAACCTTTGAGAGTTGGCATGAATATGTTGCAAGCCTGGAATTACAATCTTCAATCATGTTATATAAGCAATAGCATTCCATTGTATAGTAAGACAAAATTATTTGCAGACCAACATGAAACCAATGGAGTCACAAGTTGTATTATAGAGTACCCTGCTGAAATCTGATACTTCAGTATACTATGAGAATAAAGGATTGGATGGGTGTAGTGTGATATATGGAGTGTGGCATTTCAAAGGTTATTCTAAAACTCAGCCTAGAGTTCTACAAAGTATGTAGATCTGGTCCTTAGACAGATTCACTTGCTGCTGGAGGGAGCTCCCAGGGAGACTTTGCTGATTTAGCTTAGTGAGAGGGTCCCTGGGATTAGGTGTGTATTGATAAGTTTGAACACACTCCAAAGTCAGTCTGCATGTCATAAACAGTGCTTTTGCTGTGTGTAAATCTGACTCCCTCTCCCAAGGGAGGGCAAAGTTGTTGCTCAGATTATAAGATATAGGCATGAAAAAAATGATCAGACAATGAAAGTCTACTCCCTTTCAAAATAGGGGTAGAGACATCTTCTTGGTATTTGTCAGGTTTTTATTTTGTTAAGCCCAGATAGTTTACAACCAACCAAGCCTATGGTTTATCAGATGAGCCAATGGAGGGTTTGAATTCTTAGGGTTCACTATATCTTCTGGGTATTTTACCCTAAGATCATTTACTGAACTTAAAACTCCAAATGGTTCCAGGATATATTCCACTACCCTGTTTCATGGCCTTTGTCATTCATTAGCAATCTCCCTTTTCCTGAAGATGATTTTCAGTTTTTAACAAAAAATAGCCTACCTTCTATCATGATGAGTCATGGCATTATGGACTAAAAAATATTTCCACCCGTCCCAAAATAGGTGAATTCTTTCCACACATCATGGAGGATTATTCTGTGACACCTGCCACATGTTTACAGAGAGCCTGTTTTCAGCATTTGAAGCTACCACATCAAGCCATCTCTACTTCTTCTCAAACATCCTTCTAGAACAAATGACAGAAAAGGACCTGGAGCTGAGGCAGCGTGTCTGCCACCAGCAGTTAATGACCTAGTGATGAAGAAAATCTTTTTTATTCTTTGTCTCCAGGGCAACAGAAGGAGCCTGACCATGTAATACTGACATGACATTGTGAAAGCTGCTACCACAATAAAGGCTCTTCTTGCCATTCTATCCAATGCTGTCACCTTGTTTCACAGAAATAGCTGAGTGCAACAGCAGCTGATTTCTATTTTACCATAGAGCTGCTTGGCAGAGTCACTTAGTACTTGCCCTGCCTGTTTGAGAATATTGGACCCTCAAAGTGCATCAGGCACTTATTACTTTGCACAGGTGTTAGCATAGCTGTTGAAGAGCAACTTTGGAATATTGTTGCTGGCTTTGGAAGTGATAGGCATTTTCCTGTGGCCAGCTTTCCAAATTCAGATTCATATGATCTGGAAGAGCTCCCACTAGGATACAGGAAAACACTGTGAATAAGGACATTTATTTTCAAAAATCATCAAGAAAGGGTCTGATGTTCAGCAATTTTCCTCATTACACCTCACTTCTGGACCTCGGTGTCCCTGTAAGGCTTACCACTGAGCTGCCACAGCACAGTGCTCTGTATACAGAACTTAAGCAATGAATGTAGATTTGTGTGGCTGGAGAGGAAGAGAGCTGGCTTTGAGCCTCATTCCTTTCTCTTCTGATTTCATGATCTCAGACAGTTTGTTTCATCTCTCCAAGTTTTCCTTTTCCTCATCTGAAAACTTCAGAAAGTCGTATCTCTTAGTGTAGGGGTGTTGCAAAGATTAAATTAAGATGATACAAAGTGCTTGCCATCCTACTGACACTGAAATAGAGTTACTTCTCTTCTCATATATGATTCTCTGACTAAATGCATGACAGTCACTTATGTATATTGTTTCCTTTTGGGGGTATGAACAACTGAAGTGATTTAGGGCTAATTGGACCATAGTTTGATATTCACTTACTTGATGTTTTGATAGATTTAATGATTTGATTGGGACATATGTGATGTTTTCAGGTGAAAAGGTATGTTGGGCTTACATTATATGATTTTGATTCTTAGCATGGTGCTCATTTTTGGTTAACATCCTAGGTCCAGGTGAATGCATAGGGGCTGCTCTTCAGCGGCATTTGTACCTTTATGGAAAGATCTCTCTTCTGCACGTACCTAAGCATAGGCCTATGAACTGGGAATTTGAGCATAACTTGCTTATTCCAAGTGTGCATTGTGAGACTAGTTGTTGATTGTGAGAAATAAATTTACTGCACATAGAGGACAGTAAATAAACATTTGCTCCTGTTGGTAGAAGATTAAGTGATAGAGAGATAGTTGGTAACTCTTGTCAGTTGATGCTTGCTTTTATCCAGAGGAATCTTTTCCTGTTGTGTGGTACTATGCTATGGACACTATGCTTGTGGACACTCCCAATGATGAGCCCTGAAGGTTGTTTCTGTCTCACTGAACGTAAACTGATGATATGGCTGTGGTGTTGTCCAAGATCAAAACATCATTGTTCCTAGTTCTTTCCCATCTTTAAAGGAGGGTGGTGAAGATCTATTTTGAACTCATTGCAGAGTTTGCACTGCAGGTGGGGCAAGGCGTTAATGCTATATTTTGGTTTTATAACACCTCTCATACCTACCAGTTGTTTGAACAAATTAAACATTCCAAGCCTCATGTATGAAATGGATATACTAAGGTTTCTTGAAGAGTTATTGGAAAAATAAATGATATAATTTTCTAAATGTCTAATCACACAGATTGGGCATGAAATATTTCTTAGTGAAATATTTTTGAATGTAATCTAATTTACAAAGCATTTACATGGATGTATTTATTTGTGAGAGTCCAGCTTATTTCCCTGAATGGCATCCATTTTTTTTCTGTTTATTAAACTCATGGCAGTTTGAACATAAAGACACAGTCAGCAGGAAAATCTTAAGTACATTGGAGAGAAAAAATGGACTTATGCCAGGCTGAATACCTCCCCTGAGGGGCTTTGGTCATGATCTCCAGTGATGTTTTCAAACACACTCTTCAGTGAGTAATGATATTCTTGTAGCTGGAAACTAGGAACATGCTGAGGGAAAGAAAAGATCCCCAGTGATCTCCTGTCTTCTCTTGAAAGGAAATGTGTTTGCAGTGTCCTTTTTGACTATCAGTTTCTGGATGAGATTTTGACAGAAAAAATGTACTGTAAAGGAACATTCTTTTCTGTACTGATGTTAAATTTGGATCTCAGAACAGATAGTGTTTTGCCTTCCTGACTAAAAAATAACAGACTACCTTTATGTTCTGATTAATTAACAAATAAAGTTGATTGCATTCTTTTACACATTAATTAAGTCTAATTTGAAATTGGACATATAAGACTGTGAGAGAGATTTTTCTTCAACTACAAAGATGATGCTGGTCATTACTTTAAGATAATAAGTTGGTCTCAGGGACATGAGCCACAATGACTAGAAGCCAGCTTATCTCACTCAGAGGACATAGAGGGAAAGGTTGAACAATTCAGGGCAAGGCTAGGGATCTCAGGTATTCTACAGCACTTAGATACCTCTTTAGGACCAGGACAGTAGACCAGAGATGTTAGGCATTTCCTGAATATAACAGAGACATTCAACTTCTACTCATTATTGAATTTCAGAATTTTAAGGATTCCTTTTTAAGGGTTTTTACTTTCTACATTTCCCTTATGGACATTCACGATTAACTACTTTTTCAAGCACTGCTTAAAAACCAATACTTATCCTTTGGATCCCTGTTTACAGGTATAATGACCCTCATTTACATTTGCAAATCCTTCCTACTTCTTCATTAAGGTTATATACTGGCATTTGCTATTAGTAGATTAATATCAGTAACAGCTTTCATTTATACAGCTTGTTGAAATACAGGAATTGTACTCATTAGTTGATAAGCATTTCATCTATTTCCTTAAGAGGCATATAGCAATCTTTTTAAAAGAATTAAACCTTAAGACACTGAGGTTATGCAGTTTTCTCAGTAACATACTTTTATTAAGGGCAAAGGCTAAGATTGTAACCCCTATATGGCAGACTCTCATCTAGAATATATTTAGAATAGTCTCCACTTTTCTTGATCAGTCAGAGCTATAGGAAGTCCTTATACACCTTAGACAGGAAACTTCTGCTTGCTTCTATGATTACACTAGTTTTATTCCAGTCAACACAGGTTAAGTAATTTTGATGGCATATGCTATGTGAAATGTATTTTCCATCTTATAACTAGAATGGCATAGGGCCAGTAAAGGTATGGATATTGATCAATGAATTTCCTAATCCAAAGTCTCTCTTCCTACCTTCCTACTTCTGTGTGGTATTATTTTACCATTTTCACCTGATGATTCCACATTCAGTATGTTTTTGCAATGACTGATAACATTCATGTCACAGCACAGAATAATGCTCCAATGTAGTGTGTGGAAGGGCTGCACATTTCAAATGTATTTTAGTCAACCAAGAAGGCTGTCACCTGGCAGTGAAGCCGGTGGAAGTGGGCAGCTAGTGGCAGGCACTGTGGCACCTTCCTTACAATTTGGGGAATATATTTCCTTCTCAAATTTTACATTTTATGGGGACATTGTTACGATGTAGACAGATTGACTTATCTTCTATTCTTCCATGCTTTTTGGTTCATTATGAAAAATTAGCCTCAGTTTAAGGGCAGTATGACATGCAGTTAAATTGTACCTTGTGCTATTTTTAAATCTTCTACACGAATAAATAAACTCACTCACTTTAAAATTGGAGTCTCAATTTGAGTTTCTGTCTAGTATAAGATGAGAAATCTTAACTTTACTGAAAAATAGCTCATAGCATGAACTTGCTAAGAATAGCCAACCAACCCTGTGGAAAGTCTCCTGGGGAATTTGGAAAAAATGAGGAGTTGAATGTATTTCTGACACGCAAACCCCCAAGGGTGTCAATAGTCACCACGCTAAAAATAGTCAAGTATTCAGTAGGTCTGATGGCGACTCAAAGGATTGTAACTGTCCAGTTGTCACTCCTGAGAAATTGGTTTGTGCCTGAGTGGAGAATCCAGTCTCCTATGGTCTGTTTAGGAGTCACATAATTCAAGACCAATCTGGCAGGCAATGTTTTTAGCATTATTAGCAAATTTCCAGGACTTAAAATGACACTAAAATTGATGAATAATTTCTGGTAAGGTTAGGGTAAACTTAATGGATAAAGGTTTAGCATAAAGGACTATTTTCCTATTTGGAAACTGAAAAACTAAAAGATGTAAATCTTGGACAAAATCTTAACTAAAATTTTGTGTTCACAGGTAGCAGTTACAACTGTAAAATGAACACAAAAAAAGACACAATGGCCATTAAATCCAAGACATGTTTTTAGATTTCCAATTTTTAGGAGTGAGCTAAGATTATCATAGCTTTCGTTTCATTACTCTGTTTTTCTGTGACTTGATTGTTTACCTAAATTTGTTAACCAAATCTTTATTATTTTCAATGAAATTGTGAGGGCAATTATCATTACTTATAGTTTTATTATCTCAATGTGTGCCCTCGTTATGTGACAGAAACTGGGGTAAACATTATAATCCACTATATTATTTAATTTTGGCAGATGGTAAAATAAAGCCAATTTTTATTTTAATTTTATATGAGTAAAATAAGGCTTGCTAAAGCCTTAATTTTTCATCACTACATATTTGAGCATGCAAGAAAAAAACCTCTACTTTTCATTTGTTGGATAAGAATTTAGGCACATTAGCTGAAGTTGCAAATAAAGCTTTTCACTTTATTGTTTTTAAAATTTCTGTCATTGTCCATAATTTTACTTGTTTAGCTCAAAATTAAGAAGACAGAATTAACATATGTTGTTATATTTTAGCAGATCTACTCGTTTTTAGAAACATAGTTGAACATAAACAGAAATTTATAAAAATGGAAAGTATTAACAGGAGTAAATCTCCTATGTATTTATATTTATACACACTTGCCTTCTCCCTCTTAGAACAATTTTATCAAGACCACTATGAACGCAGAGAGTTGACTTTAAAAATGGTAATTATAAACCTGGTAGAATGTATTTCAGAGTAATACTAATCATGTGTGTCCAGATAATGGAAATTAAGGTGGCTTAAGTTTTCAGTTCTCTTCAGAAAAATCAATTATAAAGCAGTTACGCTGCTGACACTAAACAATTAAATCCCTGGATTTAGTTAATAAAAAAAAAAACCTTTCACTTTTTGAAGGTTTTTTTTAATCCTACAGAAGAAACCCATAACATTGATTTTTTGAGAAAGAGGAAGCTCTTTAAATCAGGTGTCTTCAAATCCAGACATATTCTTAATTTTAGCCCGGTTGGGTAAGCAATCATTCACCATCCAGGGAAAACATCTTTACAAAGCTGATCACAGTGTAGGTCCAGAATGGCATTGGCAACTCTTTCACCTCTACCGTTCTAGGGGCGGCAAAGGGAGCCTGGCTTGCTTCTCACTTGGGTTTCTGAATATCAAAAGTCAGCCTGTGGCTGGATTAAATCCTTCTGAGTAAGTATAATCACAAAATATGTAGCCCTCTATCTTGGCTGCATATTACAGCAACCTGGGGAATTGTGTAGAATAGAGATGCTTAGGGCTCACCCAGAGAACCTCACTAAGGTATGCTGGACTGGAGCCAGAGACAGCTATTTCATTTCAGTCTCAATTAACCTTTGTATAGTCACCGAGATGTTCACTATCTTGTGACTTTCTAGTTTTGAATCTTGCTGTCATTCTCTCCCTTTTGTTCTTGTAAAACCAATGACACAAAGGTTACAGCCACTGAGAAGGGGAGGTTTTTCAACAAGTGAAGTTCTGCTCTCTGCTTTTCAGATGAGCAATTAATAATTCATAACAATTAACTGAGTTATGAATTTCTATCTCAATATGTTCCTAAACATGAATAGATTAAGTGGTAATTGCCATCAAATTTTATGTTCTATTTCATGTGCCCAATAAAAGTTTATCTTTTGGAGCTCACTTTGTATTTCCTCTTGATATATTCATAACAAAATGCAATATACTATATTAAAATATTTATTATTAAGCTATCAAATATTAACCACTTTTAAATTGTAAGGATGAAAGAAAAAAGATTACTTAAGTTTTCATGATTTTCCTTATTTTAATGTGATTTGGATTTATATGATACATGCCAATAAAAGCTGATGAGGTGAAATTCTGTATAAAATCTTGCCGTTTATCTGAATTTTTCCAAGCTATATGTTTTCCAAAGACTTCTTAGCTTCCATTATTCTTTAAATAAAAAGTGATAAAAATAATCAAATAAGCAAGTAGACAAAAATACATTGAGTTAATAGTCAGCCACAGTAATTATTTAGGCCTCTGTTTCTTAAACTTTAAAGTCATTCAAAATCTGGAGCTTATTAAAATCAAATCTGCAGGTCTGTGGCAAAGACTGAGGTTCTGCATTTCTAACAAATTTCCCAGCAATGCTAAAGCTGATGGTGGAAGGTCACATTTTGAAGCTGTTGGGAAGATATGGCTGACTTATTACCCGTACCTAGCTTCTTTGAGCCTCTGTTCACCCATCCATAAAATGAGAATGAACATTAATGGAGTTACATAGATTATAAGTGACTTGGCTGACACATGATAAGCTTTAATAAATAGTAAGTTTTGTCATTATTATTAAATATTAATAAGGAGAGCTAATCTATGACTTTTTAAAAGTGTCTCAACTAGAGTGTGTTTCAAGTTACAACTCAGAGCATTCTAATGGTTTAGGTCACAAACACTTATAATCAGAAAAGCAAGCTGGGAAATTCGTACTGGAAGTGAGTCTTCTTAGTGTTCAACAAGTGTGAGGTATGATGAACTTGAGATGCTTTTTGGAACTGTCAACCCTTAAGAGGACAGGCATATTTCATTTGTCATTGGTGTCAAAATTTAGAATGATTCTGTTATATACTTGGCTTCAAAATGTGTTAGATAGCTGTGTGAATTAATAAAGTAATACATAAATGAAAAAATTATTGAATAAACAATGATTTGAGCAAGTTTTTCAGAGAGGGAACTTCAAAAGAATGAGTAAGATTATATTTTGGAACCTTCTTCTATCACCTTAGTTAAATTAAATTTTGCAACCAAGATGATATGAAAGTCCCAGGCTTCCTGTAGAGTATGGTCTGAACTCATTTATTGTACCTGAAGGAATGTGTTGGACATGGCTGACTTATTTATGCTTTACTAGATGTTTCTATCAAGTGAAGCACAAATTCTTCCATGACAAGATTCTGACGAGTCTTTAGTAAAATTATTACTTCAAAAATCTGAAGGCCTGATGTAATTAGTTGGAATTCATACATTGTATCCATCCTTGTTGCAAATTCAGCACTTTTTATTTTGATTTTAATTAGAAAGAACAGGGGTGCAATATCTTAGGAAAAAATATTTTTTTGGTATAGGTCCTTTAAAAAGCTGAGTCGGCAGCATCATAGGGAGGGCAGTGACTGTGGTCGCTCACTCACATCTCTAATAAATCACCACATTAGGCTGGAACAAGCCCTCTATAAATGTCTAAACTGCATTTTTGTGTTCAAAATCCATGTGAATAAGGTAATACTCCACATACAGATTTTCATGACAATGAATACAAATTAACCTGTGAACTAAGTAATTATTATAGGGTTAACAATATTAATTAAAAAGAGGGCTAAACGTAATTCTTAGAAACAATTACATCAATATGTTTCCATTTTTTGAAATATTTCAAAACTGAGTCACATGCCCATTTTTTTTTCAGAAGAGTCATAGCTCAGGAAAACTAACTACAATATATAATGCCAATCCTACACTTTTTCAGAGTGAGGAAATCAGTGTTGATCAAAAATGTATTTCAGCTATTGTTTCCATTTTAAAAGTGAATACTAGCAATTTCTGAACGATCTGGACCACTATTTATAAAGATGAGTCAGAAACTGAGGTGGGATGCAGTGTGCATTCAAGATGAAATCCAAATGTGCTGGAATTTGCATCACAATGATCAACTGCTCTGGATTTGCATAGGTTTCTTATCCCTAGCTTGAAGTAATGGATAACTGAAAGCTGACCCTAATTTTTAAAAACAGAAACAGTAACAAAGCTGGGATGAAATTTAAATATACGTTTAAATAGGAATGGGCACTGTAGGCAATTCAGAATGTTCTAGGTTGAACAGATTTAATTACACTTAAGAGAAAATTAGGGCAGGAAGGGTAGAGCTTCACAGAAATAACCTGCAGTTTATTCAGAATAATTGCTTTGAATATTAAAAGCGATGGTAGAAAACGAAAGCTACATTTCCAACATGTTCTGCATGTATCTAAAAGATACATATGCCTTGGTGCTCTAGCCTCCTATTACTACAATGCTTAGGAGAGCTTTCTGCTGATATTCAAGGTGGCAAGTTGTTCCTGTAGAATGCGACACAGTGATTCCTCACACCAGCAGGAGCAATCCTGATCATATTATGGCCACCCTGCCTTCTCTTTCATTAGCAGCTGATTCCTAAATTGATGCTAAATTGGATTGGCTGGCCCTGAAAACCTTTAAACAGTTGGCCTCCACTGTGTCTGTGATCTTTCTCTGGATATTAAATGGTCAACGCCTTCATGTTTCTTGTACTTCTAACATTTTTTTTTTTTTTTTTAAGGTCAACTAGGGCTTTGCAAATATGAACCAATTACAACTACTCCCGGTGACATCCATGTTAAGATTGCAATGAAACATATTTTTTTCCTTATGATCTCTCCTGACTTCTGCCTCATAGTTCCTCCATTTTACTTAACAACTCCTCTCTTTCTTCATCTCTAACTTCTGGGTGAGTTTGAAATGAATCAAGTTATAGTCTACAGGCCCAGATTCAGCCTGCCTCCTGTTTACTGTGGTCTATGAATTTAAGATTGTTTTACATTTTTCAAATGATTGAAACAGAAGTAGAAAAAGTATATTTCTTGGCATGTGAAAAACCTAGAAAATTCAAAAGATAGGATGTCCATTAATAATATTTATCAGACTATATAGCCGCATTCATGTGACTCATTTCAGTGTGGTCTGTGGCTGATTTTGTGCTGCAGCAGCAGAGCTGAGTTATGACAGAGGCCGTATGGCTCACAGAGCCTAAAATAGGGACTATCTGGCCCTTTGCAGAAAAAAGTTTGCATATCCTTGGAATAAATCATGAAAGCTTCTGTCTCCATCTGCAAAGTATAAATGACAAAATCTTATGAAATGCTACAGCTAACATGACCAACAATAAATATCACTAAGTATTGCTGTGCATTAATCAGGTTTTTTGAGTTGAGGAGCTTCTCTCTTTAAAATTTCAGTTTTGCTCTCTATAAAATGAGGAAAATCTTATGTTTCTTGTTGAAAGAGATAATGTGTAAGAGTCTAACATGTAGAATAATAGCTATTATTTCTCAGAATCTGGTCCATGTGCAAACAACTCAGACCATTTATGAGACTTCCAAATAAAAGTTTCAACTGCAAAGAAACTTTAGAATCCAAGGCTGGTCAAGATTTTTCAGAAGGAACAGAAAGAATAAGGCTCAGGCTTAATTAAGATTCAGCACTCATTCCTTAGGGAGATGGTAGTTGTTACCCAGAATTAAGATCCCTCACTCTAGATCTAAGCCTCATTTTCTCCCTGGTATGTTGTTTCATAGAATTTAGTTATCAAGAACTTCCTACAATGGTCTATTTCCAACTGCTTTATCTCAAAATTCTGTTTTGATAGGTGCTAGAAACTGATCCTTCACTTCCACAAAAATTTTTTCTACAAGTTTCACATTGATTGGTTGTCTTACATTTAGACAAATTTTCATATTAGACATTGTCTTTCCATAGGAAGCTTTAGATTTTTACATTTACTGACATAAATACCAGTTCATCCATATGGTTGCTAGTGTGTAAGTAATAGCTAAAGGTGAAATTCCATGTATGTTCTTTTTAAACTAAGAAAAGAGTTTCACACCTTGTATTTCTACTCAAACTTTTGATCATCTTAGTATCACAAAGGACAAGGCTGCTGCATTCAATCTAGGGTACTAGTGAAAGAAATTTTCCCTGTACCTTTTCAATAGTTTTGGCATTTTATACACTATTCACAGTTAAGCTTGAATATTTCTCAATGTTCCCTTCAAATAAAGGGAGAAATTAGCATGGATTGCCAAGTAAATATGACCAGTGCTCTCTGGGTCAGCACTGAGAGACATCTCTGGTATAGAAAGAGCACAGGAGAGCTTAGCAGGCCAACTGTAAGCCTCAGAATGCTAGGAGGTGCTGGATTTGCTGTATAGTATGTACGCTATCTGTATTCAGCAATTCATCAGCAATTCATGAGCTGCAGGGTTTGAATGTATTTAGGATATGATCCTACAGTGGAGGGCATCCCAAGTTACTCACTTCTGCCAAGCTAGCTTTGTCAGTATTTGCCTCTTGTGGTTTCTCGGAATGGAGCCATTAGTATGTGGAAAGCTCCAGCATTTTTTACAGCATAAGCGCAGACACCCTATCCTGCCACTCAAAGGTGACACCACATCCCTGACATATTAAAGGTCAGGGCATTTTTTCTAGAAATCCCAAATCAAAATTCAGAATCAAGGGAAAATAAAACTCTTGAAAAAAGCAATGATTTGTAGCAATAACATCATCCTGTGATGTGGTATCTTCCTCTTGAGTCCAGAAATTTCACAAGTAGGGCAACCCAGGGGTTTGCTCTTCTAGCTAGCGGAATGAGTCTTTCTCTCTCGGAAGACTACCTAGCATATCTGTTAAGCCAACAAATTACTACTTCCTGTGTTCTCTTTTTGTAATATTTTCTTTTTCAATTACCTATGGGAGGCTCTGGCTGGTGATGTTCAAAAATCACTGCCTGTTCACACCACGATCTGTAGAGCAGCAGTACTGAGAGTCCTTATCATTCATCCTTGTCATGTATATGTTGCTCAGCAATAGAACTAACACCAGTGCTCAAATTGCTAGCAAAGAAATTAAAAGCTTATTCATTTTAAGTGATGAGATCAACTTTTAGTGGTAGAGATAAAAGAGCTAAATGGCTGAAATCATATATCTGGTACTGTCAGTGCGCCAAAGCATCACAGACACACGCTCCGTTAAGTGACATGCCTTATGTCGGTGGACTCAACGTGTGAGTTCAGCTGGTGTAATGTGAACTGGACATTTTAATGTAACACTGCAAATTGGAAGAGACAGCAACTAGGGGAAATTGAAAAATTACAGGTTAGGTTCAAAGTGTTTGTCCAGGAAGGTATAATCTTCATCTCACAGAAGCAGTTGAAAACATTGCTTTTATATCTTCATGATCACAAGTTTGTCAGGCGTGAAAAAGTTAATCTCATAATAAAAAAAAAAGAGGAAGAACATCAAGAGATAGATATAAGGGGGAAATGGATGGGGAAAGAGGATGAAAAAACAAATTAAGGTGTGTGAAATGTACGAACTTCCCATAGGGAATGTAAACATTATATATCACAAACTTGTATTATAAATAAAATGGTCTGAAAGAAAAAAAATAAGAAGAAAGAAACACAAAAGGAAATGACTCATCCTGAGCTATAGTAACAACAGATCTCTGGAATAAATGGAATTATATATTTTTAGTACCTGAATTTTGGAGGATGAAGCACGGGTAGCAAAAAGTATGAAAATCTGGTACCTGTGGATAAAGAGTTTTTAGAGTATAGAAGATTTTCTAATAATCCCCAACTACAGGGGCTAGTAAAACCTGAGTTGGGCGCTCCCACAGTACCTTTCCTCAAGTCTATGGGCATGTGTTAAAGTCAGGGTTGGAACGTTGAGGAGTACTAAAGGGCTTTTCACTGTACTTGCCGTTTAAGCCAAATCTCTCCAAAGCATCACTAAGAGGAGTCCATGCAACTTCTGTTTGAACTTTTTCAAATGTGATAAACTTATCATTATCCAGTGTACCCTGCACTGTATTCTTCAACAGCTAGAGGAAAGAGTTCTTTTGGGGATGGCCCTTGATCTACCTTCTTGAACCAACTGATCTACTTGATACAACATAGCCCTCCAAATACTGGCTGACATCGAGAAGATGCCAAATCATGTTTACCAGCCACCTCCAACTATTTCATATGAAAACACCTGTATCCAAGAGAAGGTCCACCTGCATCACTGTCCACCACATTTAACATGTTTCAAAGGGCAAGACTTGATATGGGCGGCTCATAGTGTACTTCAGAGGCTTATAAATTCCTTTATTCTTTCTTCAGCCAGGAATTATCTTTGCTTCTTTGTTACTCATGCCACACTGTTCTCTAGAATTAAACTTGGGTGTTACCTAGCACGTCCACATCTTTGTCACTGTTCATGTAGCTCTTTACCATCTGTACATTTGCAACTTATCTTTAGGATAATTTTCAAACACAGGACATAGTAGGGACCAAATTAATGCTTATAAGAACCTCATAAATTAGACTGTTAGGTTGTTAAATTTCTCATTTATAATGTATCCCGTATTCTTGATAGTCTATTGGGAACATTTGCACTTTTGTTGTGTGTGTGTGTGTGTGTGTGTGTGTATGCACATGCAGACTTTAAAAGAAAATCTAAGATTTTACCTTTTGTCATAAATACTTACACTTTTTCTTAAGGTCTAGGACAATACATCTTGGGATTTTGGTGGCATTACTTCTTTTATGATATTGGCATCTACATCATCCATGAGTGGCTCTCCTAAACCAGTAGATTACCTCATTGTTTTGGTGAAGAAATTCTCACTAAACAATTTTAGAAGAACAGATCTCTTACCAAATATATTGATATTTTAATTCCCACATTTTGGAAGATTACAGCACATTTAAATGATTTCACATTGTATAACATGCCCTCCAAATTGTTGTCTGCAGGATACTCTCACAATGGTTTTTCTATATGGTCCTTGTTTTACCTGAAAAATACTTTACTGTCTTACCTCCTAGTTCACACTACAGATCTACTTTTTGACTTATACATCTCTTTTTTAATACTTTTACATATTTCCTTGGAGTACATTTCACCCTTGCATATCTTTATTCCTGGCATGGGTTGCATTCCATCTCCATGACACCCTCATATTTATCTCTGCCATTAAAGGTTGATGCTCTAGATGATTATTGTAGCACATAGTGTAAAATGGATTCTTAGAGATGACCATATCTTTTTCTCTAAAACCCGTTACCTTATGAGGCAAAGAGATTTTAGCCACGTGACTCAAGTAAAGACCTCAAGATGCACAGATTGCCCTAACTTATCTCTGAAGGATTTAGAAACAGAGATGTTGGGATGTAGTTAAGCAGCAGAACAACTACCTAGCATGTGTGAGATCCTGGGTTCAATCCCAGAGTTCCACAAAAAAATGGATTTTTTCTTAGTTGTAGTCAGAGAAAGATGTGAAATGAAGATGGAGGAAAGGCACAAAGAGTTGCAAAGTTACTGGCTTTGGAGATGGAGGGAAAGGGTGCAAGCAACAGAATGCCAAGGAGACTTCTAGCCATCAGTAAAGGGAAGAGAATAGCCTTCCTCTACAGCCAGCGGAAGGGTCTTCTGGCATGACCCTTACTACATCTAGTACTGAACTGTGACATAGCACATGCATGATGTTTAAAGCCAACAAAATTGTGGTAACTTGTTATAGGAATAGTAGGAAACTCATGTAGCTATCATGTATTTTCAGCAAAGTCATATATCTAAAGCCATGAAGTTTTCTTCTCCAAATTTTCTTGACACCTGAAAAACTTTTGTAAAAATTGTGTGTTTGTGTGTGTGTGTGTGTGTTATTGTGTAGTATGCTACACTATCTAGTTTGGAAGTTGTATCAGGGTATTTTCCAGATACTTCGTTTAATTAAAAATTAAAAGTCCTATTGATTAGGCCACTGAGCCTCCTTTAAACATGTTTCTTTGTTCCTAATAAGCTACGTCTTGATCCCAAGAACCTGTATTACTAAGTGTGAAGACATGAACCAGCAATGTTTCAAATCTCAAATCTCCATTGAGATTTGTGTGCTCAGTTCTTGATATTTTATATCTCTTTTCCAAAATCACACTTAATATATCACCAAATTTTAAAGTTTGATCCAAGTATGCAGACTGTGAGTTCTTCTGAAAATACTACTATTACTGACATAAGTTTGGTTAAAAAAAAAAGATTATCCATCAGTGTCTATAACAAACAATATAGGATTTTCCAATGTGTCTTGCATTTATCCTGTAGAAAGATAAACTATATTCTCATCAGCCTCATTTACTCTACATGTGATGATTTCTGATCTATCAACCAAAATTTTAAAAGACGATATGCAATCTTTTTGTGCTAGTAGCAAGAGCTAGCTCTTCATATTTTATTAAAGCATCTAGTGCTGCTTTACTTTTTATAAGATTCAGATTTATTCTCTAGGACTCTACTATTGCCTCTTCTCTGACTTCTAAAGAGATATTTAGAAAAATTCTCTTAGTTAATGTCTCATTTTTTCTTCGGAGAACCTTAACACTAATTTGCTCCTTGAAACCTTTTTTTTTTTTCCACTTCTGTTTTCTTTCACGGGTTATTTGTTCTGTGCTGTCTAAAGACTACTCACCCTGGTTGTTTTCAAGGGTTTCACCTGTTTTCTCAGAGAGAATAGATTATATTTGTGAGGCAAAGAATTGGTAGCCCTACAGGAAGAAAGTTCACTGATAAGCCCAAAGTTCTTTCATTTCCACAGTTGAAGCCACAGAGTTTTAAAGTCATTTTTGCCTCAGACTATTGTATCAACCCTGTCTCCAGCCAAGGGGCTTCTTAGAATTCAATAGCTCTACAGTCCGATAATTTCAATAAAGGCCTACCCTCCTGCCAAGTCTATACTAATATTATGATAAAACAAAATGTTTTTGATATGGATTCTTACTAGTCTTCGTTAACAACTTCCTCAATTACCATATATGTTAGGTCCTTTTATTATCCTGTTTTCACATGACAAACTAGGTTAGGTTTAGAGAATCCAAGTAATTTCCTTCAACTCTTTCAAGTGCAAAGGATTGGGGATAGGATTCAAATCCAGGTCTGGATTCAAACCCAGAACCCACACTCACTTCGTTCCATTCATAGGATATACACAATTGATAGTAATTGGATCGCTTTGGGCAGCAGTTCCTAGTGGTTCTCTTTCTTTGCAAGTGCTCTCAGGGCATTGGAGTCCTGGGTCTGGAATTTTCAGGCTCTTTCTGATATCTACAATAGTTGTTCTTAGCGCATTTACCTAAATATTTGCTTTCTCTCAGCACGTCACTGCCCATGTCACTTTCAGTGCCTTCTACTACTGCTTTTCTTCCTGCCATTGGTTTCTTGTTGCCAGTTTAGTATCTGCGCCACTAATGTGGCCAAGTCAAGGATGAGGTCAACTCAGAGAAAGAAAAACTATGCATTGGAAGGAAGAAGAAAGAGAGGTGGCTCTGTAAATATAAAACACAAATCTGCTACCAAAACTGTGAAAAAATGGGGGCTGTATCGTTAATAACTTTGATATAAATTATATTGAAATTATAATTTCTATGTGTTCAGGGTTAAATAGAGTAAGTTGTTAAAGTGTATTTTATGATTTCATTTTACTTTCTTTAACTTGGATAATAACACATCAAAATTGGCTTGCACAATTATCGATTGGTATGCTCTGATGTAAAGGATATGTCTTGTAGTTATTTAATATTAGTAAGGTATCTATGTACAGGTAGAATAGAAAGTTAGTGCAGAAAAAAACATCAGAAAAGATTATGATGACAGGAGGGAGTTTCTGCTTGGATTTTAAAAGTTCTGTTCTGTGTATACATTGATATGCTACTTCTCTTGACAAGCTTTTAGGAAGACTCACTAATCTCCAGAGAAATGAAGCTGAACCAAATGACAACTAAGAGTTTCTACGTGGTGTCTACACTGAAAGACTTAAACTCAATATTGATTTTTCTCATTTATTTAGATATTCATTAGATTTCTTACCTTCAGTTTTTTGGTTAAGATTCAGTAATGGGTACAATAGCAAATGTGGTAATATGTTATGTAGATATCATTGAATTTATGAACTCTGGAGCTCCAAGTAGCTTTCAGTTCAAGAAATATATTAACCACATACATATCACTCTTCATTTTGTGGTGAGGATTTCCAAGCTGGGTCCCTATGGTGCCACTTAATTTATGGTCTGGCCAGGTACATGGATCTCCATACAATATTTCAATACAAGTTGTACCAGCTGTCACAGGGAACTGAGATGAGCTTCATAGAAGCCAGCAGGACAGCTGATGGATGCGTTCTTGTGCTGAGGCTGGGGCACTAAGTAGCCTTTAAAGCTTGTCAGTGGCTTGGGCCTTTTTCTGCTCTGAGAAGCTGCAGGCACGGCACCAGCCTACACAAGCAGAATCAGCCATGCTGCAGCAGGCAGAGGGCAGCTCCCAGAGTTACTTACGTTGACAGCCGTAGTGCCAGGAATTTCCTGGCAGACATTCATCACACTTAGGCCCTGTTGTTCCAGTTTTACACTCACAAAATCCTGAGCCATTACAACGATCATGGATTGAGCCCAAAGGGTTACAATAACACTCTGTAGAAACAAGACAACACACAGGCTGGAGACAGGTCTGCATGGTTTACAGATCAGTAACACAGGAGCGTCACTTACTTAGCTGTATCATTTACTTAAAGAAAGATGTCCGCTAATGAAATGCTTTGGCAAATATGACTATTTCAGGACCATTTATTTATTTACTCAGTCTTCCTCCATATCATTTTTATGACATAGGAGGAAATCAACTGAAAACTTCCATGGAAATAAGACATCATGCTTTTCATTGGCAATAGATTATGATGGAGATTCCATTTGCTAGGTCATTTTTAGATAGTTTAATGAACACCATGAGAAGTTTGTATTTCAAGGATAAATCAATACACCATCAGTGTAAAATCTGTTTTAAATTATTCAAATGGGCTTATCCGTTAAACTCAATATCTGAGAACTGCTGAACATTTGAAAAGTGCAATAAAGATGCACTTTGTTCATTCAAAGTTAGTTTTACTTTATGATTTGGGATGGTTCCTTAACTTATTTATGTACATGCTGTTTTGTGATGAGCCCTTAGATATTGCGCTGCTAGGCCAGGTAACATAGCTTTTATGCAGCCTACATTAACAGTCATGAAATAAAAATATGTTCTGTAATCCTAAATAAATTTCAACATAGATATAATTTGAGATGTTAATTTTTCATTACCATGTCTATCTGGCAGGACAGTACAATTTTGCATAAAAAACAGAATATTTTCTTGATTCCTTATACATTCTTTTATAGGATGTTTCTAGAGCTTTATTGTAATTAAAGCTTGAATTAGAAGTAAGACTTGTCTAGGTTTCCATTGACTGGAGGAGTATTACAGGTAGTTTGCAATTTATAGCATTTGTGAGTCAAATTTCCACTGCTTGCTAGCCCACTGTGTAATCTCTGGTAGCATATATGCCACTTATCTTTCAATTACATTATTTTAAAATGAGCCCATTAAGTGATTTTCTTGCTAAAATCCATATGATTAACCAATCAACCAACCAACCAACCTACCAACTGAAGTCCTAAGAACTTTAGTTTGATAAAATCAAGTTCAATGCCTTAAAATTAACAATGGAGATTAAGGTTTTAACATTACAAATGGACACATGGCTTTGGTTCTAACTTTTTTACTGAAGATACTAATTAGATACTTTCTTTAAACAAGGTATAGTAATTTAAAATTATGATTTATTTAAGGTTAAGTTTTTAACAACATTAATTTTATAAAAAATTATAAGACTAACAGTGATATATGTATGTAAAAATCTAAATAAATAAACTTTAATATCTTCCCTCTTTGCCTCAGCAGTTTTATGCTTAACTTAGGTTCTATTTTGTGATGTTATCGATTCTAATGTATATGTGTACATAAAAGCTATATTTTTTTTTGTACTGGGGATTGAACTCACAACCTCACATTTGCCAAGCAGTCACTTACACAGCTGAGCTAAGCACCCAGCCATAAAAGCTATTTTTAAAATGTATCTTAAAATGGTAATTTTGTTCTAATGTTTTCAATATTTGGATATATGTGCATATAAATGTGTACCTAGAAGAAAACTGTACAATGTATCTTACTATTTATATATTATTTAAAGTATATAAGTTAATAATGAATCACCAACATATGTAAACCAGTTAGCAGAATTACGTCTGGCCAACCTGAGTACACATATTGTTTTAGTTAAATATCCATAACAATTAATTAATATGAGGCTTTAAAAGCACAAATATAAACAAAGTAAAAAACAAACAAGGGAACAGTGGAACATCTCTAAACCATAGCATCTCAGTGGTTTATCCTAGGGAAAGTTGGTGAGTGCAGTGTTATTCAAACAATCATGGAGACAAATGACAAGAGGAGGTGTGGTTTTATCTTCCTCCTTACATAGAAATATTTTAATTTTTCAAAACTATCTATATTATTGGTAGACATAGGGTAACAGGAATAGCCTTGGATGAACATATTTTATCCTATGAAACTATGAAGACTATACAGAACTGCTTGATTATAAAACAACATGAAATGCTTCTGCTGGGCTTGATTAAAAAGTTACACTAAAATTGATTTATAGACATTAAAATTGTCTTGCATTTGCTTTGTTCTACATAAGGTACCTCTGATTATCTGATCTTAGGTTTCAAGGAGAATTAAAAATAATACATCAAAACCTTGAGATATGTTTAGCAGCAACTGCTGAGCCTGTGTTTCATTCAGATGCAAAGCTTGTTAACCGTGATTATTAACAGTGATTACCCAAGGTCACAAACCATGTATCCTCTAGCTTCCTGCTTAATGCTTAAGTTTATATGAAACAGAAGCATGCAAGGATGTCATCTTCATGTAATTTTTGCATCATCACAAGGTAATTACATGCATCTTTGGAGACATGGCTGTGCCTGGAATTTGTATTAAAAATGTGTAAATTCGCCAGTAATCACAAAGCAGCAATCAGTGTGGCAACATGGACTAGTATGTCATACTTGCCATAGTATAAAGTGATACAAGTATTTTAAAACATCTATTTCAACTGAGTCTACATTTTTCAAAGGTAAGAGCTGTTCCCTTATAGGCAGCATGGAAAATTTAATTGCCAGTTGTTAAGGAATTGGCAAGGCACACTTAAAAATTTTTTGAATGTAGACTAGCATTAGATGAAGTTCAAAGTTTCCAAGACTACTGCCACATTCTTTGAAAATGAGTAAGGTAAATAGCTATTCATTATTATTAGTGCTTTCTAGAAAAAAATGATATTAACTCTCAATTACTTGTTGCATACAAGTATTCAGTGTTCAAGTTTTTCCTTTAAGTTCTTTTTATTTGGTTCATTTAAAATGTTAAGTACTGTAGAACATTTTAATGTTATGTATTTTGTAAAAAAAAGTCTTATCCTTGTGTTCTTATTTACCTTTTCTGCTGTTTCCATATTTACAGCATGACATTTATATATTTTTACAAATGCCATTCAGTTGAATATATTCTACATTCAAAATTCAGAAAGCTATGTGCCTCCTGATTTTTATTAATATCCTCAAATCATTGTAACCCATGTGTTATAAAAGCAACTGAGCTTCTGTTCATAAGATCATATTGGAGTTGATGCTGTCATCCAAAAAACATGTTATAAGTAAAAATCTGATGTGCTTAACTTTGCTAATTGTGTCACAGTGGTTAAGAGAGAGGGCCAGTCTTTGAAATCAGGAAGTTTTTGATAAAGCTGTTTGATTTGGGTCTATTTGCCTTATTTTTCTCCAGTAGAAAAATAGGGGAAATTATCAGTGTATACTTACCCTACGGTTTGGTTAATGAGGATTAAGTTAAATTTGCAGGTCAGTTCACAGTTGATCAAGTGTTTCCTGTGCATCCCACCTGATCAAATGACTTACCTAAGGTACACAGCTACTAAATAGCAAACCAGGACTTGAACCCAGCTCTCCAGTTTTAAATCCAGTACTTTCTCCACTAATTCACAAATAATAAATAGGAGGATCTTTGAAAAACAGAAAATACTGTAGACATTAATAGTATTATGTATATTTGGCTAATTCAATTAAAAAAAATTACACAGCTACTTTATGTGACAGTCAGCAAGATTCTATATGACCTTGACAAGCCAATTAGAAAGCAATAACTCCAGAAATGCAGGTAGATTGTATTTCTTGATGAAAGATCACTTGTCATTTTCATTTTGTATATTTGATTTAGTGCCTACATGAAAAATTCTACCTTTAAAATGGCTCACTTGTATAGCTATCTACTAATGCTGTAATGCATATTGCATTTCAGATATATACATTTCATCAAAGTAAGTTAAGTGTGAAATTCCATTTATTGTTTCTTATTTTTCCACCAGCCTCCCTTTCTTAAAGACAAGTCCCACTCTGCAGAAGGGTGGGAAGGGCACCTGTTTTCTCCCCAGGTGTCAAGAGCAGCAGGCATTTTCGGGGGAGCAGAGGGAAGCACTCCAGAGGACACTGAGAACCTGGTTTTCTGGCTCTCATGTTCTTTAGAAGCTAAGACAATTACTTGAGAAATATGCCTATTTTGGGGGCTAGAAGAAAATGTAATAAATGAAATTTCAGTACCGTGGATGGAAAAGTCAGACAAATTTCTATTTTATCAGTTACTAGTAGCTTTCAATTCCAAATGGCAACATTTTAAATCTATCACTCCTTGCTGATCCTCAGTTATATACATAAGCTCATACTCCAACATTTCATATCTATAAATAAATCCTATATAATGAATTTCCTTATATTAAGATTGGTCATAAATATCAAGTCAAAATCACCAGGCTTCAAGATTTCATGCAAGAAAAAGTTACAAAAATAAATAAATAAATAGAAAAGGAAAGAAGAATAAAGGAAAATGTTCATTTTCTAAACATGATTTCTCTGATCGTCATCTTGAAAGCAACAATGTAAGGATTCACAATATAGCCCCCTCCCTCAGTAATATTTCAACTAGAAGTAAATTTTAAGTCGACCACAAGGATATTTGGCCCACTGAGAAAGTTCTTTCTGACTCAGTTGTGTTGCAAATACCAGCCTCTCCACCTTACATAGCTCCCCATAGCTCAAAAGGCACAGAACGAAAGCTGAAATTATAATGGAACTGACCTATGCATACATTCTCATCGTCCAGCTGTGCAGAAGCATTTCTGAAGTAGCCCAGCCTGCATAACTCACAGTGCTGCCCTCTAGTGTTGTGTTTACAGCTCACGCAAATGACTGTATTTAGCAGATCGATATAACTGCATCGATTGGAGTGGCCGAAGCATTCACAGTCTTGCAAGGAAGAACAGAAATGTATACAGAGTGTATACAGCAGCAGAGTAATAGCACAGTACATGCTTGGATAAGATGAGGGATGGAGAAAAGATGGAATGGCATCACATGTGAGTCAGCATGGCACACGGTGGCAACAGGTGGCTGAGACTGGCATGGAAGTGGCGTCTATTTCAAGCAGGATAGAAAGGTCAGACATTCAGAACATGACTGAAGACTTAACTTTTGGCAGACAAGATGAACAGAAGCATTTGCAGGTGTACACCTTTTAAAATTTGAGAAAGCTTGATTTCCGTGGATGCAAAAAATCTAATTTTTGCTCAAGGAAAACTTTACTGATTTGCACGTTTTTCCACTTTCTCTTCATATATGCAATCTTTAAAAAAAGGGAGCAAAGCATATGAGCATTAGGGCCTGAATTTGCCGTTATATCACGGTACCTAATGCCTCACAATTATTTATGCAAGACAGTAACTCAGTCAAGATTTCATGGAAAACCTGGCAAATTTAGTAGAGATCCAGACAACCACCACAATTCTTTATTGTAGTTTCCCCCCAATGACTATACAATGCTAGGAGGAGAAGATGGCTTCCTGTGCCTTTCTTCAGGTCAAATCTGCATGTTTATGTAGAACAAGAAACACAAAAAAAGGAGAGAGTATTTGGATGAAAAAATAATGTTAAGATTTCCTTTTTCTTTCAAATTTGATGCTACAAAAAAAAAAGAGTTAGGCAGCTCCTAAATCTCAAGATTTCTTTTCCACTTTCTCTCTAAAATGCAGGGGATGCTCCTGGGGCTTAGGAGCGACCTCGGTAAGGATCAGACAGGGAGATGAAGAAAAGAGGATGAGAGCAGCTTGGGAGGACAGAGGGTGACTTGATCTCTCTTGCAGCTCAACCAAGGGAAGAAATTGTTAATCTAATTCAATCTTTTCAACAGAAGTGGTGATGAAATAATTATTAAATCAATAGAAAAATCTAAGGAACAATTAGGTGAGAAGTCTATTGTGTCTTGCCATAATATGAGAATAGGCTGAATTAGAAATTTATAAGGAAAAGCGTATACATAAAAGAGTTTATGTATAAATACTCTTCTGATTAATATGTAGCTTTTATTTTATTCTGCTAAAATTCAAAAACAGTCAATATTTGAGCCCATTCATTCATTCATTCATTCAGCATTTTATTGAGTCTCTATTACATACTACAAACCATGCTGGGTGCTGAATTACTGTTTGACCTACATATAATTTTAAGAGTACTGAATTTGTTTACTTACAATACAAACTGTGTTAACAAGTAAAAAAGAACAAGGAGAGATGGCTGGCTCTAAGAATTTTCCTTGCTAATATAGTATCACTTATTAGAACAGTGTGAATTCGTCCATTAGAGAGCTGGTTACTCAAACAGATTGCTAGCGTCGTGGTCCTGAGTGAAAGAAGTCTGACTTAGACAAAAACAAGAGGAAAGTGGGGATGGTGAAGGGCACAAAATATCTAGGTGGAGTGTCAGGAGCTTGACGAATCCAGTTTAAAAGGCAAGCAAGAAGATGGGTTGATCCTGAGGCTATGCCACATGCTTTGTAGGACGTGTCTGCTCTACATATGTGCAGGGAGTAGGATTGGGGATGAGGGCGGAGAAGAGCCAGAGGGAGGAGCGTACATAGAAGGACGCCTTGTGACTTCAGTGTACAAGATGAAGTAAAAAATTAAATACAGTGGTTAAGACATGCCAAGTAAATAATAACACCAGCAATAAAAGTAATTACGGGTTACCAAAGTAAATTATTTTGGAAACAAACTTTTACTCAATGCAAAATTCATGTCTGAGTTACACCTTGTTCTTATTGGCATCTCTGATTGCCTAGGAAACAGAAAAGGTTTCTAGATCTTTTATTCATTAATAATTTGATACAGGGAGACTCATTCTGGCCTGAATCCTTCCAGGAGTATTGGGTGCAAGTTCCAAATTTCATGCTTCCCAAGGACTTCTTTGGTACTGCCTGAGATTCCTGGGAAGAGAATAATATAAGCATGTTCATAGGGACTCTGTCCTTCCTTGGGGAGAGTTCCTCTGTTGGTTGTCCTTCTTCAGAATCCCCATCCTAGGTTGGATCTTGGGGCCCCTAATTACTTACAGCTTTTTTCAAAAGCATCTTTGTGGGCATATGTTCATTTTAAGTCTTTTTGTAACAACATAGTCGTTTAATTAGTAAGACAAATATGGACTCAGATAACTAAAAACTAAAATAGTTTGTGCGAAGAAAACAAAATAGCAACACAAAGGCAGAAAGTGAAATTCATTTCACTTGAGAGGAATGAGGCAAATGCCCAACAGGACTTGCACACTGAGTAAGATAAAGTTTCTGTTTTGTTTTTAAAGAGAAAATTAGTATTTCTATTGAAAGGAATAAAGAATGTGCAAAGGTATGAAATGGGAAATATGGAGAATTAGATAGGAGACTTTTTATAATATGGTTCTTTTGTGGGTATGTAGGGGCTTGTACAGGATCTGCTCAATAGCTGTAACTCATGCTGCACTCTGTCTAACAAAACTGTCATGAAAAAAGTATTTGTAATGTACCCAAGCTCAGGGATGAGGCTGTACCTCAGCATGGGCAAGGCTATAGGTTTGATCCCAGCACTGAAAAACAAAATCTAAGCTCAATATTTTGTTATCCATTCCATAAATCAAAATTGTCATGTCAAATGTAACAATGTTGCTTAACAATATTTGAATTTAGTGAGTGGTAAATATTTCTGTGATGACATTAACTCAGTCTTGTTTTAAAACGAATTTGTCATTTTTGATAGGAAAGGTTAAATAATTATGTGTGAAAACTATGCTCAACTAACTACAAAATATTATAAATATTTCTTAAAATAAGCAGCTATTTAAAATGCTTTTAATCCATGAGATAGGTTCACAATAGGTTCACAATAACTTGATGTTTTAAGACTTTAGGATCCTTCTGAAACTTTGATTAAGCTGTCTTCTCTGATCATGCTATATTTGAGTATATTAAATGAAAAAAACATTTTTGAATGTGCTTTGGAAGACATTAGAACATTATATAGATAGAAGGCATTTCTTTTATTTTAAAGAAAAAATAAAACAAAATTTCAAAACAAAATAATAGGAGAGTAACAATAGTTAAAACATTGCATATTGTTATCTTCAACGTAGTTACTCCGAGCATAAAATGTAGGCATGACAAATTGTCCAAACAATGTTAGAACAGACCTTTCTTTTCAATGAACTAAGAGAAACTAGTAGAATAACTATCTTAACTAACTTGTAGCCTTTTTCTTTTTCCTAGGCATTTCAGATATAATTATTAGGTTGCCATATTATCTTATAGCACCCATAAATTTACCATTCTTCAATATCTAGTCTTCATTTAGACACAGGACTTATTAGTGATCGCTAATGATATAATTTCAGTTGCATTATCATAGTTAGATACTGAAGAGATCATATTAATAATTGAATAATTCTTCAATTCTTTGTTTCACTGACCTACCATGTCCTCCCTTTCTTTCTTGTAAAGGGAGAGAATCTATGCTCCACCCTTATAATAATGGTACTTCATTTTATAAACTTGGTTGCCCTCCTACCTTTAATCATAGTTTCCTGGGAAAACTCTATGCTGTGAAATTAGTTCTCTATTTCTGCAGGTCTACATGCCAGCAGTTAAATTGTTTTTTTTTTAATCAGTACCAGGGATCGAACTCACAACCATGTGCTCGACCAAGGCAGGCGATTATGCCTCTGAGCTAAATCCCCAGTCCCCCTAGCAGTTAAATTTTGCTAGAGCATTTCCTCCAACTATTTTGAAATCAGTCTCACTTCAAATTCCTGATCATTAACTTCTGGTGTGTCTTCTTTTGCTTTTTGTGTTATTTCCTCTCTCAGGATTTTGTCCTTGGACTTTAGTACCCTTGAGGTCAAATCCAGATGATTTTTACTTAGGCCCGTGTCTTTACAACCATCTGTATGTGAACCATTCCAAAATGTTTATTTCTATCCTGAAGCAAGTCCTCGGCTAGTTATTGAGATCGCATTGAACCTCTTACATTGCATTCAGTAACCTTCTTAGTATCTCCACTTGAACATTTAATAAAGATCTCAACTGTAAGATGTTAAAAAAAAATAAATGAGCTCCTGGACTATGTTCTTAAACCTGATGCTCACCAGAGGAGGTCTCATCTCAAAAATAAGAGCTTCATTTCTCCAACTGCCCAGAGTTTTTCTTGATACACTGTCCTTTTTTCCTCCACTGCTGATAATCAAATCAGTAGCAAACACGCTTAGCTGCGCTTTCAAATTCATGCAGAATCTGACCACCTCATGCCGTCTGCAGCATTACTACCTTGGCTATTGCTGCCATCCCCAAACTACTCTCTTGGCTTCCACTCTTGTGAGAATCTCTTCTTCCAAGCAGTCAGAGTGACTCTTTGAAAACTCAAATTAGGTCGTCACATTTGACTACGCACTGTCCAAACGGCTCCCAAACTCCTTCAGAAAAAAGAAAAAATCGTTCCTTGCTCTGGCTCTTAGTTTCCCGGGAGTTTCTTGCTATCACTGTCTACCCCACAGATTTCATGTTGCTCCTCAAAAGTGCCAGGCACTTCTCAGGACCTTTGTAGTTGCTGTTTCCTCTGTCCAGAATACTCCTCCTTAGACACTCCCCAAACATTGGTCACTACTTGTACCTTTATTTCTTTCATTAGGTCTTTGTTTAAAAGAACTTTTCTGACTACTTTATCGGAATTAATGACTCCCAGTTGAAACACCCTAGTCTTCCAACTTCCTAACCCTGTTTAACATTGCAAAATCTTCTCCTTCTGCTCCACATAAACATATGAGTGCAGACAACACCTGTTTTGTCCACAGAGCTTTAAGTACCCCTGGCACATAGTTATCACTCAGAAAACATTGAATGATTAACTAATGAATGAAGGTTGATCCTGAAGCAACCTTCCCTGGATGACAGAGGCAGTCACAACAGAAAGTTATATTTAAATTGATTCCTCTACCGTTCAAATCCTTTTAAGAGATTCCGGCTATATTATATGTATTAGAGTTTAGAAAAACAGCACCTACACAATAAGATATAACTTAGTTATATCTATACAATAAGATATAACTAAGTTAGTGATGACTTGGAAATTGAGTATTAATCTATGAACAGATGAGTTTAGGCAGAAAGAGCAGATTACTGAAAATTGCTATGCTTTATAAAGTTCTTAATTTCAAATTGCATTGGCTATATATATATATATATATATATATATATATATAATGTAGATTATATATATACCTAATACATATATATTGTATATATATTTCAGGCCAGTGTTATTGTGTAAACAGAGTTAAAAGGGTCTTCAGTACACATACACGTGATATGACAAGGCAAGCACTGCCAACACATATTTATTGCAATGCTTCTTTACCAGGCATTATGTTCCAGGGGACAAAATGAAAATGAACGAAGTTGTCTAATGTAGGGTTTCCTGACCACAGCAAAATTGACATTTGGGCCCCAATACTTCTTTGTTTCTACCGTCCTGCACATTGTATGATATTCACAAACATTTCTAGCCTTACCCACAAGAAGTCATAGCAAATCCCAACCTATGACCATGAAACATGCTCCCAGACACTGTCAAATATCCCCTGGAAGGCAGTCCCCCAACCCAAAACAGATGTGTATCTTACATCTCATATCTTACATCTCATACAAGGTAAATATGATAATAAGATACTTAATAACATATAGATTAATAAAAGCTAAAGACATTTTGGAACAGGGGGAGTGAAAGTTGATTTTCCAGATTAGTAAAGGCCCACAACTCTCTGAGCTTTATAAAGTTCATTCTGACTGAGGCTGACTGAGGGAGAGCTGAGTAGGAAAGAGTCCTTGGAAATCAATTTTGGAGACAAAGAGACCTGAAGAAAACAAATGTCAGGAAGAAGGGACTACATTTCCCTTTTGTGTCTTCTTTCTTACTGTTCTCCTGTTGCTTGTAGTTACATTGTTCCATTACATACGTGACCATAACATAAAATACTCTGAACGTGGCACAGGTAGAATTTATCTAAATGAATAAAGCTTATTCAAATTCTAGAGCTGATGAAAATTTTACCATTCCAAAAGGAAGAATTTAAGCAAACAGCGTAATAGAAGGTAAAAGAATTAGAACTCCCGAAGTATTTTTCTTTTACAGCATGAATGCATGATTCTTCCCCTAGGGCCTGAAGCCTCTCTCATGGGCGGGACTGAAGAGAATCTAGAAATCTTTTGTTCCTCTCTCAACCTGTCTTGTATTCTTACATAGCTACTGAAGCTCTTCCTCATAGATTTTTAAAACAAATCTATTTCATTAAGTAGCTTCTGTCTGCCTCCAGGCTATGTTTGGGCCTCATTAACACTGTTATCCTCAAAATATTATTAGAGATTTAACAACACAGCATCCATCACTGGGTGAGAGGCCTCTCGTGCATCCAGCGACTTGACATAAAGAGATAGACTTTACACAACTCCTTTTGCCTCCTTTCTCATTCACCTCTTTGGTCTAATTTCATAGACTATTGTAAATGAGGAATTGTATTTCTATGTGGCTTTAGTGCCTGCCTATTACCTATATCAATGCCCAAATCAACTTGCTGCCTTCTGAATCTGTGATAGCTCTGTTCATAATGCATTTACCTATATTTCATAACTATTTGAATATCCATCAATAGAGCACCTTTAGTGTTCCATAATTCCGAGCATATTGTGAGAGAAGTTTAGACATGGTCTAAATACTATCAGTTTCCTTTCTCCTTGTCTCCTGACTTATTTCTTCCCTTTTTCTACATGCCACAGGATAAATTTAATATTGCCTAAAACCTGGAAAATGATTGAATTCAGTAAAGAAAGATGGTATGGTCATTTCATCAAGTGATTCAAACAAAATTCAGATTTTGATTGTGAATAAATTCAGATTGATTTTGATTGTGAACAAATTCAGATTGTGAATAAATATTATTTTTTGGAGGACATGTTTCATGGAAAAACAAAAAATTCCAAAATAACAACAAGAATGACATATATTTAACAGTGAAGGGTAGAAAACGAGACACACCTGTTACATAGGACATTTAAAAGAAAATGGTAAAGTAAAAACGGGTCTTTATGTTTCCTGAAAAATCTTCTTTCTGTGAATGACAGATGCTAGTTGGAATAGGCCATTCATGAGTCACAGATGAGGCACTGGTGGCTTTCATTTAAGGAAAGTAATATGAATACTATATTCAGATTATAATCAACACTTAATCCAGCCCAGATCTTTACCAGTATTTTTCAAGTTTATTCAAATCAATGTTTGGAAGCATGAATTCCAGGAGGTTCCACTTGGTACAAAGTATAATGGGCACCAAGTATGGAACCCACCATTCTGAGTTCATGAAAAACATCATCAAAATTCACTGTGAGTTCCCTTATTTTCAAAGCAAATGGGTATCAGTATCGGTGCTCTCATACTCATGGTCTAAACAAGATCATAAACAATTATAATTCTTATTCACACATCAATCTTTCAGAAAACAAATATTGCAGTATTTTAAGTTGCAGTCAAATGTCTGAGAGAAGCATTCTTTCTTATAGGTGACAGTCTCAGTACTAGGTGATGCATTAATTAGTATCAGTCAACATGCCTCAACGATAATCTGATGGGTACACTTCACAGATATTCCAGATTCATACAGTGCAATGTTTCACAACACATAACACCATGAAATCACTGTATGAATCCAAGAAATCCTACCTCTCTTGTGGTTTGCAACTTGAACAGAAGAAACTGTTGACAAAGCTAATTTGGGAGCAACTGGATAGGTTTAAAAGAATAACAGCAAATTAGAAACAACAGTGAAATGTCCAAACTGTAATACTATTACCAACCCACTCAAAACTAGCTCTAAAAGAAGGAACTGTTTGAATCTGTTGTTCCTGGGAGTTGTTTTAATTATTCATGAAGGCTTCTATGGGTCTAAAAATGGTTTAACATTGTCAATAACAAACTTTAGAAACTTTATATTCAGAATCAAAAGGAATTAACATATAAATAAAAATTCATTTAAACAAAGATTTTTCCCATAAAAATATGGGTATCAGAAGCCCCTGATTTTCTCCCCTTTAAACTTAGCAGTTGTGTTATAGATTTCAAATAACATTGGTCCAATTTCCCATATTATTCTGTATCATTATAATATGATATGATATCATTATAATATGATATCATTATATCATATATATCTTGTAGAAGTACAAGCAACGAGACTGTTTATGTTGAACTGATTAAACACTATAAAACAGAGCCATGATATCAACCATTTGGCAGCATTTGGGCCTTGAACATGAGTACCTTTAAAAATTGCAACTTTACCTTTATAATGCTATGAGTTTGTTAATGCCGGGCTTTATTTTTAAGTTTGCCTGTCATTTCCTTTCCAATTATTTGTGAAGTCTTGCTTGTGAAAATAACAAAAATACAGTAGAGTCTGATGTTCTCTGCAGATGTTGACAAGACCAATTATGACTCCACAGAACTGGCCTCTGCTACAAAGGTGCTCCTTTTACTAAGATTTCAAGTTCAAGCATTTTATTCAACTATACGACTTTTTAAATAGATTTATTTGAGCTCATTATGCACATTCTAAAAAGTGCAACTGGCATTGTCTAACAATGTTTCTAAGAGCTCTTTGTCCTGTGACACGCACAGAAGACCACAGAAAAATAATTAAATGTGTCTATTTCAGATTTTGAACAATGCACAATCTTGCTCAGCTCAAAACTTACTGTGAAGTGTTAAGTCTACGATCTTGTCTTGTGTAATTTGTTGAGCTATGAAATTTAATGGGAAAGAGTGAGTGGCATATTACCAAAGATGCTTTCATTGAATCTGCCAAAGAATAAAGTCAGTAAACCTCCCTTAAATCCTCATAGAATTATACTAATAGGGTGAGCTTGATCTGTATTTCTTCTTCCACATATGTATGCTGAACTTTGATAAAATTTGTTTGGAGTGAATGATTAAGATAATTCTATTTGCTGGTAATATATGTATCTAGGACAGTCTCAATTTCATCACTCTGATCAAGGACTGAAAATGCAGTCTTTTCAATCTGATTCCTCAACAAGTTGCTGATATATTTTGTTTTGCTTAGCAGCTATTTCCTGGTTCCTCCTTTTGCTCATTTCCTCCACCATCTGTATTCATTAGAATCTTAAAGAGCATCCTGTATACAACTAAGAAAGGTAGCAGTCAAAAATTTTTGAGAAATAAGAAGACAAAATTATACAGTTTTAAATTAAATTGAACTTTATATATGCATATGTACAGGTAATAGATGTTAAGTGAATTTAACATTACTCTGCAGCTTATGAAGTTTATTGTCCTATTTCTTATAACATAATCAAACTGCTGTCTACTTCGTCCTTTCCACTCCCCTCCTCTCTCCTCTCTTCCTTCCTTCTTCTTTGATATCAGAAAATAGTTCTCTAAAGACAAACAGAAAATAGGCTGCTGCTAATTCTGGTAGACATGAATGTCAACTGAGTAAGGGATAAAGGTAAAGTCTCAACAAAGAAAATTTATTGTAATGATATATGTGTTGTGTGTTATATAACACAGAGAGAGAAAGAGTGAGAGAGAGAAAGGGAGAGAGAGGGAGAGAGGCAGACAGAGAGAGACAGAGAGAGACACAGAGAGAGAGACACACAGAGAGAGAGAGAGACAGAGAGACAGACAGAGAGAGTGAGAGAGAGACAGAGAGAGAGAGACAGAGAGAGAGAGAGACAGAGAGAGACAGACAGAGAGAGAGAGAGAGAGAGAGAGAGAGAGAGAGAGAGAGAGAGAGAGAGATTTCTAATCCAAAATGGAGCAGCAATAAGAGAACAGATCTTTTGGGTGTTATGACACTGCCTTTTCTGTTCAGCTAGAACCCTCAATCTAAGTGAGAGGACAGTTGGTTACTAAAGAAAAGTTGAAGGTAGATGCTGGAAGGACATTTCTGACATTTAAAAGTTTTGAGACTTATTTACACTCCTCATTGTGATAGTGACAAAACTGGGCTTCTCTCAGGACTAACTGACATGCAGTGTGAATTTGATAAAGAGCTTATAACTTCTACGCCATCTAATTTTTTTTCTTCCTTATTTACTTCAGTATTTCTGGGAAAGGTTTCATGCTAGAAAAAATGATTTGAATTATGATTCTTACCAAGGCATGGCATTCATGATGATATTCTTATTAGGTGTTAAAAATTGTATATGGGATTTTCCTCAAATATGTGGGATTTTTATATCAGTAGGAATTTTACATGCTCCTACCTTGTTTTGGGTTAGAAACCTCAAGGGAAGAAATATTCGGCCATATCCTATTAAACTTTGGAGAATCTGCATGCACCAGGAAAAATCAGGGAATGTTATTTTCAGCTATAATGTCATTTGGTCTAAACAGAAAATTAATCATATGAACAAAGACACAAACCACACATCTGTTTTTTGACTTGGCCGTGATGCACTTAAACAAAACAAGACTCCTATACCAAATGAGAGCAAGCAACTGATGATTCCCAAAACATTGAATGGACATTAAATATATAGCCACTTCCCTAACAAAGTTATACATTTACTTTTGAAGTAAGGTAAAGCATTCTTTCAAAAATAATGAAATAGGGACTTCAACAATCAAAACCTGTATGTAAAGCTGGTGCCTGAAACTGGAAGATAACACTAACGAAATAGTTTCTCACTTGAAGATTCCATACTACTCAATATATATTTACAGATATGAACTATTTGCATTAGTATTTCATGAGAGATTCTTTGGGGGCATGTTTTAAGTGTGAGCCATTATCTCTGAAATGAAGGAGACCTATTTCCTATATTTATATGTGCAATTTCTGAGAGATGGAAAGGGGGGTTATTAGTGCTCCTGGATTAAGAACAGTACCAGGTGCTTCCAGTCACATCTAAGGTCCCAACACATGATTGTGTGTATGCTTCCTGATGCTCTTTGTCTTCAAATAAGGTTTCTAGGGTTATTGTTTCAAATCCTGAATCATTAAAATTATTGTTTAATTAATATTATTTCTGTCTTAGACTCAGCAATTTAAGAGTAAATCCCAACTATAGAAGACAGAATAGGACCTAAGGTTAGGATTTGCTGTTCACTAGATTGTATTGTCATTACTAATAGTAATTGGTACTATTACTATTAAATTTACTATTACTATTACTATTAAATTGGTACATTACTATTAAAGCAGCTATTTCAGGATTCAAATCCTACTGTGTGATAAGCACAACTCAGAACCACATTTCTTGTATTGTGCTTGTATTATATTTGAGCAGTCAGGTCCACAAGGATTGCTCTTGCTTCCATGTTCCTGCAGTACTTTACTGTTAGTGTTCTGGGTCTCTGGGTAGACATGAGTTTTAAAACTGTTAGTTTTTATTTCATACATCCCTAATTATACTAGATATCTTTGAAGAAGGTAAAAGACTTGAAAAAAGATTTTGTAAATGTCTGATAATTGAGAAATTGATATCAAGTGGCGAGGCAACTGTAAACAGGTATTATCAGATGGCTTCCTCCATCATTAGATTGCAGGAAATAACATTCTAGCCAGACATAATGCTTAGACTATTATTCTAATTTTAACATATTTGTTAGAAAAGCTGGTCTCAAACAAAGCCATTGCTCTTTCTCTGCTCTGATACACGTGTACGCAAAGGCAAAGGAAATCTAAATATTCACATCATCTACCAAAATGAACAAAAAGAAATATTTTCACATTTATATTTAGGTGTTATTAAATAAATATTTGACCATCCATAGACAAAACATGTAGCTTAGTGGTGGAAGGTTGATTTTTACTTGACCATTTTGATGAGAGGATATTAATAGAATAAGTCTAAGTGATTTGTGATCAGCTTTGAAAAATTGAAATAACATATTTTGAAGAAAATAAAATTCCTAGGGATCACATATATTTGGAAAGGGTTTCAAATCATTGATAAAATTTTGTGTAAAAATATATTTATTTATATTATTGTATTAAATTAAGACAATCTCAGTTTGGTGAAATAGTTTCTATTTTTTTTGTAGTAGAGGTGAATACAGGTAATAAGTTGGGGTAATGTTTATTAAGTTTAACATTAAGTATTCAGTAACTTGTTTGTCTTAATAAAATGAGTGTAACAGTATAATTTACTAGTTTGTTAATAAATTTTGCCAAGAAAGTTAAACAAAGATATTAACTAATATAATAATAGTTTAGAACTGAGTTCTAAAAATTAGCTCTACAATTAAGCTCTATTCCATATTCCAAGAAACTAAATATTTTGTGACAATATTATAGTATAGCTTTTCTGAGTATCATGTAATTTTATTCAGGACATAATTTTATATGTACTTAAAAAGTAACATAGGTCATTCTACTTTTTAATTGTTAAGATTATATGACCTGTACATAATTTTCAAGTTAAACACCTCAGTTCCAATTTATTCCCTCCAAAAATGTAGTTTTTTTCTATACTGCACAGTTAACATAGTTTTTTGACGGCAGTTAAACCCCTGTTTATGTATGAGAATATAGACAATTTTCTCCAGATAATTTTTCATTGTATAGGATGCCTAATATTCCTAAGCACTTAAAACTCAGAATCACCAACAACCATCATGTGAAAATCCTGATCTAATATATCTGCAATGGAGTAAAATTGTAATATGCTATGTGTTTTTGGTGAGAGGAAAAATGTTACCTTGAAAGATACAGATATCGATATTAGTGGTCCCTAAACCCCATACTGTATCACTGTCTGATGATGCACAAATATCAGTCATATACATTTTAATATATGAAAATGTAATTTGATATCTCATCTGAAATTTAAAAATTTCTGCTTTATAAGATCACATAAGAAAACAAATTAAAATTAGCCTGTTATTCTCTGATTAATTTTGTTACTCTAAGGTCCTAGTGTGAAGTAAATATTTGACAAGCATTACTAACAAACATTGAGTTGTTCATATGTGAGGCTGGTTGTACTAACAAACATTTAATTCCCAGACGTAAACTAGGCATGTTAGAGCCCATATTAATAGTATAATTGAGACAAATTCTATCTTTTCATATACAAATCCAATGAAAATTTTTGCCTAAGATGAAGCCTCTGAGAACCCTTAGATATTGAGCTGCTTGTTTCAGGTGGTTATAAATTGCAAATAGGAGAAAATTATAATACATCAAAAGTATTTGTATTGGCCCTTTGGGTGAGCTGTTGCAAATTTAGTAATTTCATTTTCTTCACAAATCAACGAGGGAAAAATCCCCAGGTCAACAAAAAGGTCTCAAAGTGGTGCTTTGTTATAGGGCAGATGGCACTGTGAATTATAAGATGAGAATTCTGGTCCCAGCTCCACCATTTAGGAACTGTGTGGATGGTTAATTTCTCTGGACTCCAGTTTCTTTATCTGTGAGATAAAGATATTGGAGATCACCAAGATGTTTTTCAGCTGACAGCTTCCATCACTGGTGATTCTCTTATGGTGTAGCAGTATCATACTGACACTCATGGGGGGATGAAGCCTGTTAGGATGACACGTACCCCTCTGGAGAATCTAAGGAATGAAGGGGAATCACTGCTGAGTGGCTTTATGAGGGACTTTTTGATTGTCACAGGAAACTTAAAACTGGCATTGAGAAAATGTTGTTGGCATGAGGGGAAGGATCACTTGATGATTGTGGATGGCCAATCATTTAGAAATAACCTTTATCAGTATTTCTTCTCCTTAAGGATATTGGCTCCATCTAGAAAAGGGACTGACTTTGTCTCTATAATATCCTTAGCAAGTCTGCCAACTGGAGTTCAAAGAATTTCTGGGCTAGAGAAACAACAATCACAGACCTTAAAATTGTCCTTTTAAAAAATAAAAAATAAACAAAACAGCTGAAAGGTCTTGCAGTTGTTACTGTTGTATTGCTATTTTGAATTTTTAAATTATGACTACAGGAAGCCTGGCAAATAACTGTTTAGGGAAATTATTTAAAATGTGGTTCATATAAATGGAGCTCGGGTCAGAACTCCAAATTTACCACTTAAACTCCTTAAGCTCTCTTAGCAGTAAAATGGAGACAGTGACACTCGTGGTTACTGTTTGTTATGAAAGCTGAATGTATTAATATTTTCTTGCCAAAGTAGTGAGCATTAATAGATGTTAGCTTTTACTCTACTTGTGGTTACTGTTATAATAAAAAAATCAGATTGCAGTAGTTTAAATAGCTTTTATTGACTTGAAGTGAGGAAAATAATTTGTTCTTCCTTTTTTATTCCATCTTAATTGTTCCCAAAGCAAGTGATTGTGATATGTGATAAAATTCATGTAAGATATAGCTTACTTTAGGGACTAATCCAGTGCTAGGCCTTATATCAATTAATACTACTATTCAGAAAGCAATAGAAATTATTTTCCATACTGTAAGAATATGCAACTTTTAATCTTTAGCAATATGATAATGTTAATTCCCAAATTTCTCTCAGTTTAGAAGCATATTAGCATAGGAGATGAATCGAATATATACATTTTCTCATTTTTTTATTTGTCAAAAACTACTCAGAGAATTGTTCCACAACAGTTAAGTCGCAGCACTTGAAATCCATTTTCATGAATCAGAACCACTGAGATTGTACTATAAAAAACAGAGCGAGTGCCAGGTGTGGTGGCATGTATTTGTAATCCCAGCCCTAGGAAGGCTGAAGCAGGAGGATTCCCTGAAGTTCAAAGCCAGCTTGGCTATATAGTGAGTTAAAGGCCAGCCTGGACTACAGAAGGAGAGACACTGTCTCCAAAAAAAAAAAAAAAAAAGTGAGGCTCTGGAAGGAAAAATTTTGCTTCTTTATTGTTGTTCTCTGAGCTCCGTTTTCTGCATAGGAAGTTAAAAGAGAAGCATGCTAGAGTTGCTGAACTTTACCATCTAGTTCTGATGCCAAAGTGAATCAAGCTAAAAAGCAATCTTTAAGCAGAGAGTTAATGACATCTTATTTATTTCAGGAAGTTTTAAAGGTAGAATTGCTTTAGAATATTAAATTGCTTTCTCTTAGGCAGTTTTCAATTCACTTCATGTATAGCCTTTAAGGGCAGAGTAAAATGTAACCATACTTTACTGATTTCTTCCTAGAACGGTCTCCACTGTATTATGTCATACTTTAGTAATTTAAACAAATGAGAAGGTCAATCCTAATGTTATGGTAGAATATAAACAGTCCTTGTTGGAATTGGACATTGACTTGGAATTCTGCCTTGATTTCTGCCTGAAGCTTTAAATTCACTTGCCCCTTGTTTTACCTATAAAATGATGAGTTGCTCTTAAAGTTGTTAAGAAGGCTAAGGTTTACATATTTTTTGGCTCTAAAATATATCACTGTGACATGCTGACAGGATGTTATGGAGCTTTTATGAAACATCCTTGTTCCAGGTACAAGAAAAGACTATCAGGTAAAGATAAAACAAAAGGTCCCTTTGGGTTTATATGGTCACAGTTATTGTTCCTCAGGGAATCTTCAAATAGCATTATTGATGCCTACAAAGGAATCTACAAGAAAGCATGAAGCTCTACAGGAGAAATCCTTAGAGCCTTGGAGGTTTCTTATCATCTTCATAGCTAGCAGTTTGCTCTCAGAAATGAAGCATCATTAAACTGATGGAAAAAATGAAGATCTACCTTCAGGTGGCACATAGAGTTTTGTTTTTATGTAAGAGATATCTCCATGTAGAAAAAAAAACCTTGATTTACTGTATAAAGTTGTATAGTTGTTTATTGCATTTCAGGTGCTATATCTGATACGTATACTCTTTTTGTATCCCTCGGTATATTGAGGATATTTTGTGGTACAGGAAGGACACATCTTGATGGAGGAAGGGGCACAGTCCTCCACTCTCTGTCCTGAGATGCCACACTTATTAATGTACTTTGACATCAGATTGAAGCAACAGAAAATGAATTTCTGTTTTTATCCAGGACTGTATTGTTCTCTTCATGAAAGTGGGTCAATTCAGGAGTGAATAGATCTCCTAAGGTGTTCTTCAGTGGATTAGAAAGAGTCAGGGGCAGCAGTGAGTAAATCTAGAATTTTTTTCTAATCTTTTCCACTTGCTATAATGCTGGATGTGAACTTTAAAGTCTAATAAACATTCCTGGCCGTGTAACCTTGGGCAAGTTACCTGGCCACTCTGAGACTCAGATATACTTTTTGTAAAACAGAATGTAGTAGATACATTTTAGTTTAAATCAGAAATTTCTTGACCTCATAGAGGTAACTAGCAAAGGTAGAGATTTTGCTCACACTTAAAAAGTGGCTTTACATTATAGATTTGCTGGGGAAGGATTAAAACATGAAAAAGTCAATTTTCTTAAGATAGGTCAATATGGATTGGTAAACCTCTTAGATGTTTTTAAAGTAAGAGTTTCTCTCCCTTTCCTTTATTGGAGTATTTGATTTATTCTTCAGGATTGAACAGGCAGCTATGTCCTAATGTTCATTCAATTTTAGGATAATCACAAAGGTTTCATGAATGTGAAATGCTAGTTACACAAATATGAAATGGATCTGTGATGAGGATACTGGGTACACGATATAACACTCCCAAAGGCATTTCACCTGGGACTTTGGCTTTCCTTCTAGAACATCAGCAAACAGTTTAAAATTAATGTAACATACCATGCAATTTGCCATATCGCTACAGTAGCCTGATAATATTTTTTCTCATTATATAAAAACTAATTAGTTAAAGGGCAATTCAAATGAAACTTTTATTTGGGGGATTTGGAAGTATTAAGGCAAAAGGGAAAAAGAAAGCAAACATACACAGCAGCTCTCTGGATAGTATGAACAAGATTATTAATAACCCTTGGGTAGGAAAATGATTAACCTTGTTGTTTTCTTCACAATCCAGGTTTCACGATAAGTAAATCGATATTGCACAAAAATATTTAGATGCTGTATGGAAAACAACTTTTACAAGGTCTCCAACTGGCATCAATGTTTTCAAGTATGAAAACATCTCTGGGCTTTCTCAATAGGGTGATGGATCCCTGCAGGTAGCATTTCCCTTGTTTAATAGTCCTGCCAATTAAATCAAATTAGAGATGAATTTTTAACTCTGTGATGAAGGCAATGCTCATTATAAGAGAAAACAGGAAAATGCAATGTTTCCCTTAAGTGAATTATTTCAAATTGAATAAAAGTTTGTGGAGGGGGAGGGAAGGCAAAACAACTTTATTGATATTCTATGCCTTATATACAACCATGTCAGTCATTTGAAAGTAATTTAAAGGCATAATCTGTAGACAAGGTCACAACATGCTTGTACTTATCATTTTCTTCTATTAGTATTCTAAGACATTTTTATTTAAAAATTTCAAGTTTATAAATATGGCCTTTCTTGATGTGATTTTTCAATACATGGATGGTTCACCTTTTACTTCTGACTCATGTGTCATCTGCTTTTGTAAGAAGTAATAATCACCCCTACAAAGCTATTTGTACATTAAGCCAATTCTCTCTAGCCTAATTATACTATTTATAATAAATTGTTTAACATAATTAGTAAATCATTTGCTTTGCAGTACTAAATATCAGATAATATATGTTAGAAGGCAATGATTAGTTTATCACTTTAATGCAAACACCCACAACAAGCCAACTATTAATTTGTATCATCAGCCTCAACAAATGTTCATTTAAATAAAATTGTGAATGTTTACTTGTAAGTACACTTTATTTAAAAGTGAAATTGAATAAATTGCTACGATGACAAGTAAGGTAAAAACAGATTATAAGGCTCAAATGGCTATAGATCTATTTTGGGAGTCATTAATTGCTGACAGTATCACCAGTATTTTTTCAGCTATGGTCAAAACACACCAGAAGGACTGTGTTTTAAATTAAGTATCCTTGAGATGTTTGGGAAACCTACTTCTTAGTAGATAAACGACAGCAAATACAAATGATCTTAATGGGAAATTTGTTTCAAAAATATTTTTAGCAGATGATCGGAAAGGATGACAATTCTGTCCATGCATTTGAACTTAATAGAAGGTGTTGACAATTAATTTGAGATCTATACTGAACTCTATCAGGGCTCTAAAACCTTTAGTCATTGTGTATAAAGTTTATGTATGCAAAATTGTGGTTACATACAGCAAAGATTTACATTGATAATATACATCATTTATTTTCCTTCAGGTACACTTTGATTATTAGAGTTTCATGGGTGTCACTCATTACAGTGGTATCTTCCTGTATAGCTGGTGGAATTATATTCATTGATTCCTTCTTTGGGGTAAAGAGGAAAGCCCTAGAAAACACCCAAACTTAGTTAAAAAGCATCTTCCTCTTCTCTGACTTGCACCTTGAAAGCATCCCCTCTTCCTGTGCCCTCTAAGAACAGACGATGAATCATCTATGTGTGAATTCATGCCCTTTAGAGAGGAAAGGAATCCATAAGTGCATCCAACAAGCACCTTATAAACCCACAAAGAAGGAACGTCCGAATGCCATTACAGCAGCCTAGAAGATACAATCATATTTGATGGCTTTGTCAGAAATCTCTTTACCTTAAAAGCCAGGCAACAAGCAAGCTAGTCATGTGTGATATTGGGTGACCCCTGGAAGCTTGTGCAAACTGCTTGCTGGGAACCAGAGAAAATCCTTTTGCACTCCAAGCACAACAGCCAGAGGTACACTGAAGGCAGAGTACAAACTATCACTTTTTGTCTGAGGGTTTTTTTCCCCCACAGGTATTAGGAATTAAATTTTCCTAGGTTCCTGATAATAAAAATGAATACATTTTCCAAAGGCACAATAAAGCATCCTTTCAGGTCACCACTGATTTGAAAAGAAAACAAAGCAAAACAAAACTGGAATTTTCCATTTCATTGTGTAAAAGGTCAACATCTGCTGATGCTCAGAGATGGGGATGTGGTGGAGAAGGCCAGATGAAATGTGGAGTGAGCAGTACAGTCAGAGAGTGCATGCAACACACAATTGGCACTCAGAACAGAAACACACTTCAGCGCCAGAGAACGACTTTTCCATCCATCCATTTCTGAAATTTTTGACAGAAAAGATCACCATAGTTGCCTCAGTAATCTGTCACAGCCTGATTCTATTTGGTTTCCTTCTGCTTTAAAATGCATGTACAAATGCAATTGTCAAGGCCTGAAAGGAGCACATTGTGGGCTATCTGTACAACTAAAGCAAATGCCAAGGGAGGTATTGCTGCAGAAAAATTAGACTATTGAAATGGAAAGTTTTCATTTGTAAGTTTGTGGCACAGATACCATTTCAGTAAGAGCACAAAACAAATTCTGTAGCACTAGGCTGGTATTGAAATGATTGTGAAAACTACTTCTCTTTACAAAGTGACTGATTTTCACGGCATTTAACAGGTCTGAAGTTGAAGAAATCAGCATCTGGCCTATTCACAAGCTGAAGTAGAATGGGGTTGATTTATAAATTGAAAGACCTGACTGTGCATTTATAAGAAGCAGGGAGTTGTTTTATACAAATTAGCAGAATATTGGTTTTTTAGCTGGATCTTACATTTGTTGGTGCTTCAAGTGCTGCTATTTACACTGAGTTCATTCTATCTGGCACAGTGTTCATGGACTTAAGGCTTTCAGGGATGACACAGTGGAGACAATTCTCTTTGCTTAAGTGCAGAATAGGAGCTTTCTTAAAAAATATATTTCTGATCATTTGCTTAGCAGTTGTTCTAAGGTTTTAATCATTTGAGATAAAGAAGGCAATATGTAACTCCTGTTCTGAAAAGTTATTGAGCATGTGTTTTTTTTATGTACCTTCAGGCTTGGTGTTGACATGCCATTGGCTTATGTGGGAAGACAGAGCTGTTGTCTGGGGTCTCCAATGGAAGCTGGAGACTGTTATTTGCTCTTTGCAGTGATATTGGAGGAGCATCACATAGAGAAGTAAGGACAGATGCCATTTCAATTGCTTAGATTTCTGTTAACTGATTTCTTGCAGAATTTCTCATACTCTGACTCCTAAATTCCCCATGCATTTGTATACACATTTTCTAACAAATTTAAGCCTAAACGCACAGAAACACATGGGTCACTGTGTTTAAGGAAAAAATGGGCGTAGTAGATATCCTTTTCTGTCATTACTCCCAAAAGACAAATGATCATAAACCTGCCTCTTTCAGGCCTTCACAAACCGTAGAATTTAATTTATTAACAAAAATTCTCTAATGAATTTCCTAAGAAATTCTTTGACATTTGTTCTGCTCTTCCCAATTACGTGAGAAATCCACGTCCAGCCCTGCAGAAACAGTCCAATTTCTATGTAGGTTATTTAGATGTATGAATAGGACCGTATATACTTTTGCTTATTAAGGCAGAGGCAGAGTGGACTTCACTGATATAAAGAAGTCAGGAAAGTTGTGGCACTGCCATATCCACAGAAAAAATTTTCATAAATAACTATTCTGTCCATACATTCACCATTTCTATGCAGAAAAACAATGGAAAGCATGAAATTCACAAAGAAAATGGTCTTTACATCAGAAATGGACACTGGAAAAACAGATCTGTGGAGCTGAACAACACAAAGCTAGCCTAGACTTGGTTTGGTGATGTTTTTTTACTTACTACCAATACTGGAAATACTGGGAATACCTGCAGAGAAAGAAAACAACAAAGAAAAGCTGTTAGCTTTCTTGCTTTTATCACATGACATCTTTTACTTAAAAATTTCAGAAATTAAAACAAAATTCATATATATATGCTATATATGAAACCATCGAAACCATTTTGATTTTATTTTTTAACTCTTGAGTTCATCATATTTTAGAAGTTAATTAATGTTCAACTACACTAATTTGTATAAGAAAGCCTTGTGACATCATATATTTTGTGTCTGCCCATAAGGCTGATGAACATTTGCAATGTGATCCAAAACAGATATTGAGATATAATAAGCACTGTGTATTGAGGTATTATGCATTGCATATACCTATGCAAATATATCCATACATGCAATAGATCTTTTTAAATGCATTATAAAATATATATGTTAGATGTTGAAAATCATTTGGTACTTCATTTGATTAATTTCTCATAACCATCATTTTTATTTCTCTTCTACTTGTCAGATATGTGGATTAAACTCTGTAATAGAAACTTAATTGAGCAGAATAATTCAAGAATGCATTAGATTCTTCACATTGATCATGGACTTCATTGATTTTTTTTCAGCTTTCTCTTTAATTTACAAACTGTGCTAAAGTAGTGGAACCATTTCAAAATGAGGCCTTAGTATGAATGTGGAAACTCATTTAGTCTGCATACAGATTAAAATTCCTGGTCAAGCAAAACAATGTTGTTCTCATATCTAGTGGCTCAGGAGCTAGCCGGGTGAGTTTCAAGAGTAGGTCTGACTCCTGAATTCTCACCAACTGTTTGACTCTGGGACAAGTTGCTTATGACTTCAGTTACTCGGGCTTTTCATCTGTTTGGATTGTTGAGGAGATTGTATAACTTGATAGATGGAAAGCACTCAGATCATTGCTTTACTCAGATGATTGCTTCACAGATCATCCTTGCACTGATTACTACTATTGTTACAGTGAAGTCATCACTGTGATAGATCTTGCTAATTAAAAGTCAGAAATTTATATTCTCACCACTAAATTTGGGTGGTGGTGTGAGAACATAGATGGAAATCAAATGAGAGACACACACATACACACAGAGAGAAGGGGGGGGGGCTGCTGCTGACTTGTTGGATGATTTTAGCCTTGCTCTTAGCTTCTCTAAGCCTGTTTCTTCATCCAAAAGGAGGGCAATAATGTCTACTGCACAGGCTGCTGTGAGGATAGAGTAAAATGATCTATAAACACGTCTGACACATAGTGTTTAGCCCATAAGCGATAGCTTTTAATGGATTGTTCAGACTTGTTTTCCACATCATTGAAATGTGTTAACAGGTGGTGGCTCTAAGAGTCCTTGAACTTCTATTTTAGTGTTTATGTTCAAACAGCTGCTCTCTGCTTACTTTAACTATTCATTGTACCTTGCTCAGATATTTCCAGACATACTTATGTCTGAATGGAGAGAAAAGACTGAAGAATAAAAACTTACTATGATTTACTATGATTTTTTTAAATCCTGAAGGAATGCAATATTATTTTTACTATTATATACGTTAAAAATCTCTTGATTTTAGATACTCAGAGGTTATAATGCTTTAACTGCTGCTTTCTTATCCACTTAAACTGGAAAGCTAAATTGCTATTTCTACATTGTAACTATATCCTATGAATTGAATTTCAAGCACCACACTATTTCTTCAAAGAATGGCTAGGTTCCTGACCTGACGCCTCAGTAGACTGTCTTTGCCTCAGCAACAGAGTAACATTAAGTTGGTACTGAATCTTTTTTTTTCCTTTGCAAATTCCCTGTAGATAAAGTAATACATACTATGGCAGCATCATAATTTTAGTATCAGTTGCAGAAGTTTCAAATTTCCCCATGATTGACAATCCTGTTCCATTGCAAGGAGCTGCTTCCCTGTTTTAATCCATCAAAGAGAATGGAAGTTAACATGGCAGGAAGAGAATTTTCATGTGTTTTCAAACTTCCCTGGAGTCAGAGGCCTTGCATAATGCAAGGTAAAGTTCTCAGGGTTTTTGGCTAGACAGGATGGAAAGTAACCTTGTAAGGCTGTTTGGTACAGCACTTGCTACTGTTGAATACTTTAGAAAGATGTAGAAATATTTCCATTCCTTTGGGTGTACCAGTGCAGGAGAGTCATGTTCATTTCAAGTATGCACACGGTGCCAAACAAAGGCTATTCTGAGATCCTATTTTTCCTTATGAAGATGTTATTACCTAACATTGGATGCTTAAAATTCAGGTTCTCCTCATTTTGTGGCTTACAATTTTTTGAGGCTCTGCCAGATGAGTCACTTTTCTATTCCACTGCTGTAAAATGAGAATTGCTTAGAAAAGATTTTTAAACTGTTCATTTGAATAAAGAGTTTTGAAGTTGAAAATAACTGAAAGCCAATGGATGTACACAGTGCATTTTCAAAGGGTACTTTTCCTCTAATAGTTCTTACTTTTATGTCCAAATATCTTGCTTTTGCTTCTCTACAGACAACTAAAGAATTTAGTGAACCCATCAGATTCATTAAAAGACTACAAGTGAGCTAAGAAGAATCCTTCAGATACTCAAGGAAATAGACGAGAAGGCCTAGAAATGAATTGCAGCAATTCATTTCATAAAATGTAAGGGATCTTTAGGATCTGTATGAAATGAACCAATAAATGTGACTCCATTTTAAAAGAAAGACTGCAGCCAGAGCGATGGGAATGAGTCAGAGCGTGCTCAGGAAAATTGTCTAGGCACATGTTGGCAGTTTTTAAACATGCCCTGTGAAGTGACAACTATTATGTAAAAAGTATTTTTACCTTTAAAGCTGAACTCCGAAGTTATTTCTTTCTTCTCCATGTCCCTAATGTGAGTTAACAGCCCTATCTTTTTTAATCCAACAGTTCTTGGCAAAGGCCCCAAGATCTATGCATCAATTTATTTCTATTGTTTTGTGAGAGCACTGAGAGGACACGCCCATGTCTACATCTTTCACATCTGTATGGGATGAGGTCTTATGCAGAAGGATTTTACAAAAATTTATTACTTATTTCCCTGAAGATTTCTACCTTTGTAAAAACACCACTTTTGATTATAGTATGATTTAGTTCCTTGTAAAATGTCCCACTGAGATTGAGCTCAAGATTATAGAATATTTATGTTTGATTTGGATGCAAGATATTGTTCTAATAGCAAGAATTATGCAACACATAATATGCACAACTCCTCTCAACGCTTTCTCTTCCAAAATGCAGATGTTCAAAACCTATTTGCTGCTTAACGAGGGAGACCACTTAGCAGCTAATGTAATTTTATTCCTATTCTTCTTGTGGAATCTTCATTTTTAATCATTCTTGTTCTGTTTTGCTTTGCTTTGTTTTTGTTTTTGAGACATAGACTCACCATGTAGTTCTGGCTGGCCTCAAACTCAAACTTAAATCATCTTAATCCTTTCATTTGACAGAACAGGCATAAAGAGGTGCAAAGGCTTGGCTCAAATTGACTTGTTGATACTCAGTGATGGAACGTGTCATTCCTAGTCCCTGTCTGGGACTCTGTGCAACTTGCAAAAGGAAAGAGCACAGGTGTGTGTGAGCCTTAATGGAAGGCTCTACAGTACACAGTAAATGATTTTAGTACTAATGCTTCTTCTAGAATAGAAACATCACTTCAGTGGAGAAATGCATACTTGTTAAGTAACCCAAGTGGCCATGATGCAACTAGGGGCCAAAAGAATACAAAAGCAAGAAGGTACTGGTAGGTACTTGTAGTTATTACCTCTTTAACCAACTTTTCCTACACCCACATTTATTTTAAAGTATTCTGCTCAAATTAAGGAGTTGAGAGCCTAGTAGAATTATATAATGTGATACCTTTTCAAAAATTTATTTTACTTCCCCTTCTCCCATCAAATGAATAGCTAAAACATATAGAATTAAGCATAGAGAAGTAAACATGAAATATTAAAAACAAATACTCTGTTCTACAAAAATAGTGCTAAAAGTGTAATTCTTTATGAGAATTAACGGAAGGTGCAGGAGCTACTCATTGAGAGAAGAAAGGTTAAGGATTCAGTGTACTATACAATGAAAGGAAAAATAACCACTATTTTGATACATGGCTTGAAAAACACATTAAGTAAGTACCTAGGTGTTATAGTCAGACCAGACTTTGGAAGTTTCATTTCCAAAAAGACCAGTTGCAGAAGGAGTAGGTAATGAGCAAGAAAAGATTCAGCAGACTCATTTACATTCCAAAAGAATCACTGTATCTCCAATATTCTTCCAGTCTCAGTCCCCAGTTCAAAATGTTATTGATAGGAAGTGAGCTGAGCTAGATCTGAGGGACTTCGAAGTGAAGGAAAGAAGATTGTCTTCACAAAATTATGCTGTGAAATCATCATATAAATGATCAAAACAGAAACAGTGAATGTCAGTTCTGTCCTTAGAAGGACTTTGGAACCTTGGTGTACATGGCACACGTGACAGATGTGGTATTAACCTAACTCACTGTATTAATTTATCTGAAGAAAGGAAGACTGGGCTAATTGAAAGATGGCAGCCTAGAAAAAGGAGCATCCTGAGCCACGCTGCCCCTGCACTGTCTAGGAAAAGGGAGTGCTAATCTGCTGATTTCCAGACTGCCAGTACTCTGTTAGCCTTAAGGAGAGTATCTTTGTGGAGGATGGATGTGTCAGGATGCTTCAGACTGATGCTATTAACATGAAAACCATTTAAATTTCCTGGTCTCAGTCTCACCAAGCAAGCTTCTGATTATTATCTGCCTCTCATGTAGACTTAATTACAGGGAAGAGAATACATTGGTTATAAGGATGAATATTTTAAATATTATAATTTATTTCATTCTATAGATATAGAAGTAGCCATTTGGCCACAATTTACTACCTCAAATAGTTACCTCCAAGGGGATAATTTGCTCATAATTGCTAGCTTTCAGTGTAAGAACAGGATGATCACTTCATTGTGTGTTTACTGTGGCCCTAATAGTAAATGTTTTACATTAATTAATTAATTTTATGACAACAGTATGAAGTCAATAATTAGGAAGATTTCATGGATGGGAAGTGTACAAACACAGAAGATAAGTAATATGCCCATGATCATCTCAGTCAACTGAGAATAAAACTTAAGTTTGAACCCAGAGTTCTAGGCTCCAGATTTTGGTCCACCATCACTACTGTTGTATCCTCATACAATTAAGTTCCAACCTCATATCTAGTCATCAAGGTAACAAAAAATATGAAAAACAGATATTTTTTTCAAATTATACCTGTCACACAATGTAATGTAACATCAACTAATTTGGTAGTAGAACCAATCTGAAACTATCATGAGGTTATTATCTACAGTCTTCTTGTATCCTGGATGGTGAGAGTAACCATTTGTTAGAGGAATATTAAAATGATCAACTGGGGTTCTCTGATGTTCCACTGTGGCTATTAGTGTAATACAATGTATATTCATTGTATTGCCATTTAAAAAATACCAAAAATATTGCTTTCCAAATATCTGGTCCCATGAGCTTCAGACAAAAGACTCAGGGAATCCAGCCAGTAAAAGCTACATAAAGAGGCTGGTGAAAAAAACTCAGCTTTTTAGAGATGGCTGAGTGGGCAGTGAGCGCCCATGAGTCCTGTTCCTAGGAGACTTCCTCCAAGATATCAAATGGTTTCTCAGTGAGAATTTGAAGGCCATTGTGCTGGAACAGCTGAGCTACAGAGGCTCACAAAGTCCAGTAGGCACCAGAACACTGATGGGATACAAAGGTAGGCAGGTACACATTGCATAGTTATTAAGATTATTTATTTATTCACCAAAAGAACTTTTCCACAAACATTTATAAGGATCAAGGATAAATATGGTCCTACTACTAAACTGCTAACGTTTTAAGCTCATATAGTCAGATATTCCTGAGTTTAAATCTTGATATGTCATGTATCAGCTGTGGGGCTTTAGGACAACTTACTTCACCTTTATGCCTGTGTTTATTTATTTTTAGAATAATAATAATGCACAACCCCTGTAGATATGAGGATTAAGGAATAAAACCTTTAAGAAGTACAAAGACTCAAAGGTAAGTTTAATAAATAATAGCTATTATCATAAATTTGTTAGAGATAGTAAACTGGTTTAGTAAGAGTACATGCATTATTAAAGAATAGAGAAGAGTAACTGATTTTGCACAGGACAGTTTAGGTAGGATTCATTGGGGGAAGTGAGATTGGCAACAATCTTGAAAAATGAGAGGAATTTCAAGAAGGAGTGAAGAGAAAGGTGATTTCAGGAAACGAAATGAATTTAGTATCTAGTGCGTTGACGTTGGGATTCTTACAGATAGCTGGCAAAATTGGTTAATTTAGAAAAGTCACACTAGAATAGGTTGATTATTATTTAACAAATACTAGGAACCAAAAGTATAGGAATAACGTGGATAGACTGGTTGGCCAAGAAAAAAAATGTAGCATGGTAATAGGAAGTGGTGGGGAACAAGAAGACTGAAAGCTAGACATGAAGGGTTGATTTTCAAAGGCAGAGAAACAGCAAATAGAGATGTAAAAAGCCAGTAGTATTAGGAAAGACGGACTTGCTCAAACATGTCAACACAGAGGCTGGAGGCCAGAGAAAGCCACTCAAATTGAACCCGAGAAGCAACACAGTGACATGTGAAGTCTTAGAGGTCAAGACACACCTGGGTTCAGATGTCCCCTCTAACCCTACTGGTTGTGTAGACTTTTAACAAGACACTGTCTCTCTGTAATTATAAGATTCCAAAACAGAAATTGTAGCATCTGCATTATGAAATGTTACAGGTTTGAAAAGACTAATGCATGTAAACCACTTAGGAAATTGTCTAGAAAATGACACACCCATGTTACTCCAGGAAAATAGAAATAAGTCAATGCAAATTTAATATCAGAGAAAATAATAGAACAATCATCAAATTACTTTCCATCACTCAGAGGAGTCCTAGATACTGTGTAAGAATTCAAGTTAGATTTCTGAACAAACAAATAATGTCAAGGCCGGGCCAATTTGATTTTCTTTCTTTGAAGAATATTAGACTGTCTAGGTAAGAGGTAAAAGACTGAATATAGCTAAAGTAGCTGGGATATTGTCTGTCTTCATGACTAGGCTGCAAGAAATTGTTTAGACCAGCATGTCCCCAAGAGAGTAGTTCATAAAAATTTATTAAATGTTCCATGAAACAAGTTTGGAGACTAAAGGGTAAAATGAGTTACTTTACTCTAACACTTCTTAAATGTTTTTAACAAAGCAATCTGACTATCTAGAGTAAGTATAGTACACAGCATTTCCTAAACTTTATTTGAGCATAGAATTCTTTTTAAGTGTTACAGAACACTGAGAGGTGTAAGAGAAGTGTACATGTATATTCTATTATCATTGCTGAAGTTATGTTTGCTACAAGGTGATCATTAAGTTTTGTCATCTATATGTAAAATGTGTTATGTATTATTCCGCAGGGTTTACAGATTACTAATTAACATTTTTATTCATTAGATGGATAACAGGAATAGAGACAGTCATGCTTAAGCATGATGTTGGAAAGAGTTGCTATTTACTTGGAAGATAAAATGACATTCAAAATAAAATTGTATTTTAGGAATATAATGAAGACCTATCAGGAAAAGAAGAAGCCTCTTTTACAAAACATGAACTATGTAGAAAAATTTTAAAAAGAAGATTTTTTGCATATGCATATATGTTTTCAAGACCAAGAAAATACATTGGCTTTTTAATACAAGCACAACTAATGAAACAAAATCACCACAGAACTTCATAATATTCTGGTTTGGTCAAGCGTTCTGTAACAAAAACAGTGAATGTAGTGAATCTTGCCGACTGGAGATGGTTCTATTTTAGAAGGTTGATGTTCTATATATTCTTCCTCAGCACTGCACGCTCCATGTAAAACAGCCCTTGAGTTCCTATGGACTTCTGGACCTCCAAAGTCCCAAGACTTCCAGCAAGAATCCGATTTGGGACACCCTTGATCAGTAGGACAGGTGTCTTTAGAGGAGAATATTGTAACTGCTTGATTCAACGAAAGCCTTTTATTTTCTTTGTACTTTTGTGGTGTTGGACAGAAACTGACCTCCTATCCAAAAGTTTCCTTGAGATTCTGCTAAATTTCAAGATCATCCAGTGACAAATGGCATTCCTGGGACACGGAGGGGCAGGGTGTTAGAAGATCAGCAGGTGTAGTCCCTCATTTCTCACTTCTTCAGCTTGACGTGTCCTGTGCCTCTGTGAGGATATATTTTTGCATGTGCACATTTGTGCTTGTGCTAAGAAAAAGCTAACATGAAAGTAGAATCATAAAAGTTCAGGAAGCCTTGTGTGCTTGGTGCTTTGCTGGAAGTACCACACTAATGAACTGAATGTCTTCTAGGACAGGCAGCCTTATAAGAGCTGAGAAAACACTGTGTCTCATAAATAATGGAGAGAATAATGGATGACAATTAACCTGGATAAGGTATGAACCTGTGGTCAATATAGTTCTTTCACTACTTAAAAAAATACAGCAAAAGTTAGGAAGCAGACAATATTGATATTAAGAAACAATTTTGGTAACAATAAAAACTGTCCAGTAATGGACCACAGTGCCTTATGAAAAAAATACTAAAAATAAAATTATTTTTGAACATTCATTTTGTGACAGGTGTTATGCTAAACATAGTAACCATGCACTGGCTTAAGTCAATCCACTCAAAATCCCTATGAGGTAAGAACAGTTGTTATCCTCATAATATGGAACAAACACAATATTGAAGGTAGCTTACTCTTTCAAGGTCATACAGCGAATAAATGAAGGTAGGGAAATTTAATCCTGGGACATGTGCACCAAATTACTAAATTACTTGCAGCCATTTCTGGGATATTTCAAGCACAGTCTGATGTGTTGGAAATTTTGTGGATTTCAAGATGTTTCTATTGCAGATAATTTCTAAAATCTGTCATCAAATTTTTTCATACTAGTGACTGAAATATTGACATGAACTCCTTTAAATACTAGATCCATTTCTTGGTCCATCTCTTTCTCACACTTGTGGTGTATGCAGTAATTGACATTCTATACAAAAGTTCCCCTGGCTTCTTGAGATTTTGTTAATAAATGGCACTTCTAGGACATTGAGGGGTGGATGTGGAAGCACCAGAGACTAGAGTTGTAACTTTTTCACTGTTTTAGCTTGACAGTTCATGTTAGGATATGACATAGTCCATGCCTCTGTGAGGATATATGTATATGTGTGTGCGTACAGGTACGAATATGCTAAAAAACCACACATATGTGTTGTTCTGTTTTAACAGAGATGTTTAAAGCCAAGAAATCTGGAGGAGTTTAATAGAAACTAGAGGCTGGATGAGCGACTGCACCTACAACGTAAATCAAAGGAAGCTGCATTCTTTTAGCTGGGGACTGAGTTGTTGATCTTCAACATGCAAAGCGTTAGCAGTGTGCAGATTTCCACTGAGAGTAGAGCAAGAAGTTCATGCTGTGAGAAAGCTTTGACTGACACAAGAATGTGTTCCCGGGAAAATGTTTTGAAATAAACAAAGTCATTGAAAGACAAGTTATGGCTGGGAGAACAAGGACATGAATAGAAGAATAGAAGCCAGCGCCTCCATCAGCACCCTATCTCAGCTGCATCTCCGGGGCCTGGCATGTTAGCTGCCTCGAGCAGGAGCCAGAACAAACGTGTTAGTGAACTTCATTCTCTGTCTTCCTGCACTCCTAAGGAATGCAGCAGAAAGTGAGAATGAAATCTGAGCATTTTCATTTTGGGAAAGCTTTAAATTTGGTAATTGTGATGATAGGGATTCTCAGGTAGCCAGCCACAGACTACTACAACAAATAACCTTGTGGGATCTCTTTCCCATACGAACTTGTGGCTCTCAACAACTGAGGAAATTGCACAGAATCTCCATTAAAAAAATCACCCCGGAAAATCAACATTCCTCTTCAGCTTGAGTGAGTTAATTTCAAGAGGGAGAAGCCAGTTTTTTCCTTCAACGGAGAAAAACACTGCACACTTTTACAGAGTTTTTTTTTTTTTTTTTTTTTTAACCTTTTGAAGGATTTTTTCTGCTTCACAGAAATTTTATCATAATTTCATGACCCTCCACTTCATGGCTTGTTACTTGGTCCATTACTCTTACACTTAACTTGATAAAGTCCTGGTTTCTGTGATATTAGATTTTAGGTTTGGTTTCTCGCAGCTGCTGCTTTGAAGTACATGATAAGATTCTTAGCCTTGCACAGAGCCAGTGGCTTTTCAAATTCCCATTGTCCTGTGTTCATTGTACTGCTGTTCCTGCTACTTCTTCTTGCGTGGGTATATGCTAACCTTGCCTTTTGAAAGAGGGTTAACCTTAGGCTTTTGCAGGTAGCTGATCATTCTATCCACAGACTTGGGGCAAATCATTTGGAAAATAATCACTTTTCTCCTTGAGTCTGATCTCCTTTGGATATTTATGGATTTCAGCAGGGCACACATATGAGCAGTAATATGGCATCTCAAATGACTTCTGCGAACACATCTAATCCTGTTTTCTTTCATGTTTACACAAAAACTTCTTTTGAAATGTGGTACCCAGAGGCCTATTGTCATGCTCTTTACTTAAAGGGAGCCTCTGCTCCCAGCATACACAGCAAACTCGGCTCAAATAACAGAGTTTGGAAAAAGCCAATTATTTCACTGGGCAATATTACTTTTTGGCTTCAAATGAAGAGGGAAACTTCTTCTGGACAAAATATCTCTCAGATTACCCATTGTGAGAAATGGGTTACAAACATTTGAAGAGTTTCTGAAAGTTGTTTATGTGTAGTTATGACTGAGAAGTTTCAATCTCTGTTGTGTTAATAAGAAATTAATTTGGGAGAAGAGGAAAAACTACTTTCTGTTTGATCCATTTAGAAAAAAGTTGCTTCTGTGATTTTGATTTTAATAATAGTATTTTCCAACACATTTAATGTGAATACTAGAAGACTGACTTTAAAAGTTGATCAGAGTGCTTAAACATGATCACAAATGGGAACTACAGCTGTAGTTGCACTTTGAAGGGTAGTGGCAAGAGAAGTAACAACACAAATGCACATGAAATTCAGAGGAACTAACAGCTCATCATGCACCGAACAAGGCATTATTGAGCAAAGCTACTCACAGGTATTTGCAGTGCCTTTGGGGATGGGAAGATATGAGCCTGGACTCCAAGGTCGGCCCTGATAGTTCTTCTTGCATTTCCCACAGTCTGGACCTGTAGTGTTGTGCTCACATTCACATGTCAGTTTGCTGTTGTCATACACACACACAGTGGCATGGAGGTTACACTTGCACCTAGGTAGAGGAGAGACAAAGTGTCACTGTCAGTCAAATTGGTCTCAGTGGTCTAGGGTTCCAGTAATGCTAAGGTTGTGGCTCTCAAACCTTACAGTGCTTTGGTGTAACAGAGACATTTGGGGAAAATGCACTTGTGTAGACCTAGCCCCCGAGGCTTCTCAACAAGTGTCTTTTGTGGAGAGAGGGGACCAGGCAGGTGGTTATAACGATGAAGTTTTTTTTTCACTGTACACTTTGAGGAAGCCTAATAGTACAGCAGTGTGTTCCCTGGGGGCCCATGGCTCTCATCTGACAGTTGTGCTTCTAATTCCAGAGGTTGCCAATAGTTACCCAACATCTTGCCACTAGTGAGAAGATTTTTTGTGATATTGCCCAATTGCATCTGAAGGTTATTGAAGAAATTAAAGGACAATTTTATTTTATTTCCTTCAGACCATCAGAACAATTTTTATTTTTTTGAAATAGAGATAACCATTAAAACAGCTTGCTGGTTTTATTCTACTGGTGTGATAGGTTGTAATCAGGTGTTTTCATTTAGGATGCTAAAAATGGCATTTCCTCAGATCAGAAGGGTTTTTCATGAAGACCTCCAGCTGATCTGAGGGGAAAAGAGACAGTAATCCTCAGATTTCTCACTCACTGCACATAAGGTCATCATAAAAGGCCCTCAGAAGCAAGCCAAGTAATTCTAATAAAAGACGCTTAGAATCCTAGAAAATAAAAACTCTATGTGTGGCAGAGGTTTGAAGTCATTAGCGATGGCTTTGCCTTTGCTGTCTGCAAATAAAGCTGTGATATATGAGAGGCAACAATGGAATATGCAATTTCCACAAAAATGCTCCCTCATATTCGAAGTCTGTGACTATAAAATTACAAAGGCCAACTTGATATTTGTTGAGGCAGCAGGTTATAAATTGTATTACGATAAGAATGGGCCACATCCTTTGGAAAAGGAAAAGTTGACCCAATGGCTATGACCAAAGATCAGGGTAATGTGTTTGGGAAGAGATGTGCCCATACAGAGTGCCCAGGCTGCAGGCTTCAGGGGTTAGGGGTGGAGAAGTGCTAGTATATTCTGGAGTCAGAACCTGAAAGATTGTGTGTGTGTGTGTGTGTGTGTGTGTGTGTGAAAATGAGTCTAGCCTCCTTCAGAAATTAGGACAAAAACAGACACTCAAGTTTCATAATGACTAGGAAACACTGTGGTGGTGATTTCCTCGCCCTTAAGGTCAGATGTCATGAGATGGGAAAAAATAACAGAATATTCATTCTAAGATGGCAAAATGAATTTTTCTTTAAACAATTGCAGTTCTTTTCTAGATATCTACCTAGCAGTAGCCAAATTCTTTTCTGACGAATACTTTGAACACTGGGCCAGAAGCCTTTCTGGGAAGACTAAGCCTTGGCTTCCTTAGGATTTTTCTATAGTTTGTGAAAGTACTGGTGACCCTCGACCCTCTGTGTATTTATAAACTGCAAAAAAATTACCATTAAAACAAGACTATTTAATTCCGTCATATAAATAGCACCTTTGAAAATTAGCATTTTCACACAATCTTTTAAATGGGGAGAAAGTAATTCAGTTCAATAGGCAATGTTTAATTATGAGCTAGATCCTATAAAGGTCTGCTCTATGTAGGAGAGTGCTAGTTTGTTTATTAAAGGACCTTTTTCCTTCCTGACATTAGCACTTTTATTTATGGGTGTTATTATACATATGGAAGATGTTTGAAACGTAAGTGATAGAAGCACCAGTTTATACTGAGTTAGCACCCTATCTGGTGTTAAAAATTCCAAATGAAGACATGAACAACATGACCCCAAAGAAGACCAAGAATGCAAATGGTAATTGTAAAATTGAATTGTATATTTTGTAACTATTAGTGCATTCATATTGGTAGCCACTTGCTGAGTTAACAAGCATTTTCCATTCTGAAGATATTACGTTAGCTGAGAAAATTTTTCTTTGAATAATAAAGGGAAGTGAAAAGGGAATAGATGAATCCTTTGGTATTATTTTTGTTCAGATTTCCTTCAGTGACTTGCTTGTTTTTACCTGCTTCATTCAAAGCTCAGGTCAATTCATAACCTTTCTCTAAAATCTATTCTGAGCACCATAGACACGTTGAGCTTATTTTTTCTGATTTCCTTAATTTCTTCTGTGTTTTTGGTTTGGTTAATTGCTACCAAAGGCTCTTTGTGCTATTAAATTGTTTTATTCATTGTTCTCTCCCTCTTATGGGGTGGCATCAATATTCATCTTGTACCCAATATTCTCCAGCTATCTCCTCGATACACAGCTTCCATCTCCATTTACTTATCTTATACTCTTCTCAACTAGAGATGCTCTCTTATGTCAAGATAATCTATGGGCTCCTTGTAGAGTACCCAATGGACGCTTTTCCTTGCATTATTTGACCTTCAGTGGCATTAACTCCGTGGACCACTCTATTTCCTCTGATTCTTTCTGCAGTGACACTCAAGCTCATTTTCAGGACCATCTTTTTGCCTTTTATCTACAGGTGCTATTCTTGGGTTCTGGTCCAGATATCTTCCTAGAAATTCTTATTTAGGTCATACCTTCATTTTCTTCCTGTAGTATTTAATGATTTTGGAATTCCAGACATTTTAAAGCAAATTTTCATCATCTTATTCTTCAACCATTAAATAAATATATGTACAATAAATTCAAATGTTTGATACCACTCTAGGAGATTCAGCAATTGTTTTTTAGTCATAGCAATTCATAGAACACACTACTGCCACTATCACCAGGTGAAAAATGTGTGATCAATATGTTAACAAGTCCTACATTTGTATCTCAATCACATCTCCCTCTCTTGGGCTTCACATTTATTCATCAAGATGCCTCCTGGGCACATCATACTCAAAGTATCCAAACTGAGTTCTGTTCCTTCCACTGCTTCTATTGTGTTTCTGCCTCAGGAAATTCTGTCTTGTAAAATGTGCCACCTTCTAGCTAGTTTGCAAAGAATGACTCCTCCATTTCCCTTTCCTGCTACATCTAACCTGCCATTACTCAAGCTGTGATGAGGTCCTGAGATTTCTATTTTTTGTCTTACCGATTTGTCCAGTCCAGTGAAGACTACTTCTTCGGTTGCGATCGTCATCACTTTAATCTGACCTATCACAACAGCTTTTAAGCAGCGGTTATTGTTCCAGTCACACTCCTTTTTATCTAATCTAACAATCTTTTATGCAAATATGTCAGTGTCATTTCTACCTTAGACCTAGTGTAAGATTTCCTACTGTCCTTTCAGAGTCCTTTGTGGCATGGATTGCAAGTCTGTTTCCATTTTACCTTTTGTGTCTTCTCCAACCCCTAACTCTACACTTAGTTTTGTTATTTGTCTTCAGGTAATCATGTAAATTATTTCTTTTACCTATAACATTGTACTGTTTTCCTTCTGTCTCTTTTATCTGGGTAACCCTTTCCTTTAGTTGTGAACTTGGATATTTCAATGTCTGGGTCCTAGTTTATCTTTGAAAAAACATCTGAATTGAGCGAGTAGCTCAGTGACACAGCAGCATTTGCTTAGCACACAGATGCCCTGACTTCAACCGCCAGCCTTACAAAAATAAATAATTAAACAAATAAAAACATAAATATCTGCTGACCAACTATATGAATACTTTCCCACCTCTCCAGGATAAAGTTTCTGTGTATACCTGCAACACTGGACAAAGCTTATTACATAATGAAGCTGTACTCTTTCTAATAGAAATAAGCTCTATTTTAATTGCTTACTCATCTGTAACCTTGGAATATAGCTAAAAGGCAGAAGTCATATCCGTGTTGTTTTGTGCAATACCTCTGAGCTGAGTTAAAGGTGCTTGACATATAACTGGTACTCAGGAAATCTGATTAACCAAATGAATAACAAACAAATTGTTTCTACTGGTTTGGATTGGTATCAACTATGTCAGTACTCTTAGAAAATGTTTTACCACATCATGGAGCTTTGTAAGTATATTTTTAACCAGGTGACCAGTTATACAATTCCTTTTTCACACATTTTCTGTGCCTATAGCCCCTTAATATACATTTTCACATGGGTGCATGAGTAACCAAATGAATAATAAATCACTCCCTCAAAAGACTGTCATGTGCATGTTCTACTATGTCTAATGATAAATCCCACAGCCTATGCTGTTTTCTAAAAACTGTCCCATGTCCTCTTCATTGGTTTGCATAACTAACTTCATGTTGACAAAAGGGAGTTCTATAAAATTTTTGAGATCTTGTAAACCAAATTTAATTTAATTTAAACTCCAGAGAATTTAGCAGATGACTGAAATCTAATGCAAGAGCTATCCCAAAGAAATCCTAAAAATCCCAGGAAAAGAACACTGCCCAAGGAAGAGGAAAAACAAAGCATTGTACAGCATAATCATTCTGAAGTGTGTATCTTTTAGCCTCAACTATTCATGCAAAGATGATAGGTAGGCTGACATTTAGGGGAGCATTGTGTGGGCACTGCCTAAAACTCTTACATCCCTAGCAGCAAATCTGCAGGCCTAGTGCAGCTTTGAGGCTGTCTTTTCTCTGTCATCATGATAATGCTGTGCTGGAGCCAAGCATTTAAAGCGAATGCTGAGGGACCACGACACTGGCCTGTATTTGAAAATAGTTCGTTTCATTTTCCACAGCTCAGTTTATTCTCATTGCTCCCATTCCAATCAGAAGCTAAAATTCTTTATTTAGAGCCCTTGCCAGAGTGATTTTTCCTCCGATGAGGACCAAAAAAAAAAAAAAAAAATGGATTTCTCAATGCTGGGAGATTGCTCTCAATTCGTGGTGTTGCGACCTCCAGCCTCATGATAGGTGAAGGGCAGATTTCTGTGACATCCCACTTGTCTCTGACAGATTTATTATTCATTCCCATGGCCATCCAGCTCTGATGTCTACTGTCACATCAGGTGGGGGAGGAACTATACAAGTGAGATAGGAAAGCCTTCACCAGCAGTCAGATTTTTGATGTCATGGATAGCCAAGCCTATTCACCAATTCTGTTTACACAGAGAACTCATACCGAAACCCTGCAGACAGAAATAATTGACTTACATGTACCTCGAAGATCCGCTGTGTGCAAGTGACAAACAGCAAACACTAGCAAATGAGTACGTCACTAAGGTAAACTTTAAAAAAGAAAAATGACTTCAATTCTGGGACACAAACTTAATGAACACTAGGGTATTCTTGCTTTCAACCAGGTCTGCACTTCCTGTATTTTAGTGACCAGCTGTCATGAGTCAATTTAATCTTGCTTATAAAAAGGCTCCAACATTTAGTTCTCTGCCACCTGCCAGTAGGTATGAAAAACCCATGCAGTCTGCCTGGTTTTTCTTTATAAGTTAATACATCTATTCTGGGAATCATGTTATCCGCCAGAATTTCCTGCCAGTTAGAGGTCTGTATAGTGTATTACTAATGTTTCAAATAGAGGTACTAAGACAAGAAAAAACTGGCTGTTTGAAGCAAAACAGGAAGAAATGCCAGGTGTGCTGGCTTGCAGATCAGCTTTTGGCTACTTTTTGCTCCAGGAGAAGTGAATAAAGTTTAATTTTCAAGAATCTTCTAAGACCCTGGGCGATTGTAACAATGTATTCACATGGTCATATATTTTTGAGTAATTTCCACAAATAAAATGTTATTTACTTAAGGAACTGAGTGAAAATCCCCTTCCCACCTCCACTGAAAGGCATGTTTCAGGTACCACCAAACTGGGCTTGGCCCTTGGTTGCATCTACTGCTTTGGATGATTATCAGCTATATCAGTACTCTTAGAAAATGTGCTACCATTTAACAGAGCTTTGTAAGTATATTTTTAAACCAGTGATTAGTTATACAATGCCTCTTGCACAAATTTTCTGCTCCTGTGTTTCCTTAATCTTCATCTTCACATGGATGCATGAATTTCTGTTTTCCACATCAAACATCATATGAAATGAGCATTTGTAACAACATAATTTAGTGATGATGGTGAAATCAGAAAGCCTGAGTTCAGTCCCTGCCTTTGCCACTTAGTTGTTGTGAGATCATAAACAAGTAACTCAAGCAACTCAATATAGCTAACATTGACTGAATACTTTCAAATACCTGGAGTTGTGCTAAAAGCTGTTTGCACATGTCACATATTATTTTACATGATCCCCACAACAACTCTGTGAGATTGTCACTAATAATTACAGAAAATGAATTTACTATTAAGGGTTAGTTAAGAAACCCAAGATAGAAGAGTGGTTCTGGTCAGATAGATGAGTGGTTCTGGGCCACTGACCTCCAGAATTTTAGTTTCACCATGAAAAAGATGTTCCATGTTCTCAAGAATGCCAAGCCTCAGTTACTTTATGTTTAAATCAGGAACAACAAATGGGTATGCTTCAAAAGACATTTGTGGAGACTGAACAAGATAATGCATGCAAGCATTAAAATAGTATTTGGCACAAACTTCTAAATAATTGTTAGTTTCAGTTATTATTTTTATAATTACTACTGCTACTAATACTGATTACACTGATTCATTCTGCATGTGTGAATTAATAACATAGTCTATGGATGACACCAGTAGAGGTGATTCAAATAGACGATAACACACAGGCCTAACCTCCAAGAACATACAATCTGTTAAGCAGAGAAAAGGGGACTTACATAGAACAACTATATTGCAAAAGCAGGATAATACTTGTCACATCTAATTGTGACTATATAGGGAAGTGAGGTGATGAGACTTAGTTATCTCTATTTTGATGATAATACACTCACCCTAACCCATCAGAAGAGCAGGTCTACCACTGATGATGACAAGTGGAAGAAATAGGGGCACTCTGGTTTCAGTAAGTATATTCCGAAGTCCATGTGTTAAAGACCTGGTCTCTGGAGCGGCACTACATTTAGGATGTGAGGCCATGTGGGAGGTTCTTATATCCTTGGTGGTGGTAGGTTTTCAAAGGAACTTGTGGGTTCCTAGCCCTTCCTGTCTCTCTTTGTTGCTTTTTTGGCTGATGATATTTCTCTTCCTCAGCTCTCACTAGGATACCTGATCTCTTCAGAAACCCAAAGCAATGGGCCACACAATTGTGGGCTGGAGCCACCAAGGCTTTGAGTCAAAATAAACCTTTTCTCTTATGTGTTAATGACTTCAGGTATTTCCTAACAGTGTCAGAAAGCTAACACAGAAAACAGTACTTTTTATGCTTTGGTTTTGTAACTTGAACAAGGACTTCTAGGATAACAGTATGTGATATATCAAAATAGTGATGATTTCTTAATGTTATTTTTTTGAAATTCTGTATCATTTCTACCCTTTTTTCTGTTTTGCTTTTTGTAATAAAAAATGAAAACAACAAACAAAACAAACAAACAAACAAAACCAGCACTTCCCAAGGCCTACCTGACAAATGTGAGGAGAGAGAAACAAATACCCACTTTGTTTAAGCCACTGTCACCGTAAGCTTGTCTTCCATATACTGGAACTTCTATGTGACTACAGGTAGATAGTAAGCTCTTAATAAACATATGATGCTGTTGTTGTTACATCTGCATTATCAAGCATTGTATTAAGCAGAGGCCCAAGACATCACATGTCAAATGGGACTGACCTGAAGCTGATCCCATGAGGGAAGGGATCTAGGCATTCTAGTAATCTATTACTATTCTTTCCTTTGTTAAGAAAGATGTGGAGTCTGTTGGTAACATCACTGATTATGAAGATAGGTTTTTCCAAACTATATAATGGCCAAAGTTCAATGTGAAATTGATAGATGGTTTGTAACATAATTTTTAAAAGCAGCCACATGCTAACTGAGCAACAGAGACCACCAACTTCTGCTCGACTTCTTGTACTGCAGGGGAAATGTACACCATAGAAAGAGGCCATAGGACTCCAAACAGGGCAGTTTTCCACACAGTTCTTGAGTTTCTTCTTGCCCAAGAACACAGAGCACTCTAATGCAACCTTGTTGATGAGATTTTCTTCTTGTGTGTTCTGTTTTTGCAATTCAATTGGTATAGGCTCTTTTTTAATATAAGAAAAGTAATTGAATGCTACATAGTTTTCTTTAGGTGAGTAAAGCAAGTATCAAGATTCTGATCAGTCCTTCATAGTCACCATGGCAATATGGTCTTTTATAAAGTGTATAAGGCAATCGGCTTGCCACAAAAGTTGATGGGACAAGGAATAGAAAGCCTTTTTGTACATTTAGGCAATAAATGACACAAACATTTTGGCATTTAACAACTGTAAAAGTTCCATTTAAATATTTAAATGGCCACTCTAAAATTGCCTATAGTACGGTATCAGATTACATGATTTATGAAACTACTGGTTATTTTAAATAATATTAAAAATAGGGCTCTTCGATTTCCAAACTAGCAAGGGAAACTAGGGTACCATGAGTCTAAAATAAAAATATTACTGTACATGTTTGAGATAATGACTGTCTGAGGCTAGTGTAAGAGTGTGGGGTCATACTGCTTCCTAAACTCATAGGCATGTGGATGGGTTCAAGGTATGAGGGATAAAGACATAACAAGATAAACCTGCAATCTAGGCAGCTGCTTTTCTTTGCACAAGCAATCATTCTAAAGATTGAGAGAAAAGAGCTCATTAAATTAGAAGTAAGCTGTCTCAGGGTCAGCTAGGCGTTAACAAATGACTTCAGATGCTTAATATATGCACATGGGTGGTAAACCTTATATCCTAAGTCCTTTGGGGGCAACAAAATCTTGCAGGTCTCCAGTCCCAGAAATATGCATTATCAGGGGTTAAGTAGTGAAGTTCTATAAGAAAGGAAAGTGCAGTGATTAAGTCCTTAGACTTTGATGAAAGAGGAATCCAGGTTCAAGTCATAGCTTCACCAACCCACTAGATGATCCTAAATGAGCCTCAGTTTCCTCAGCTGTACCTTTGGGCTCCTGGTACTTTTAGCTGAATATTACATAGCAATCATACAGGTTTTTATGCATTCAAACTATTTTCACACATACTTATCTATTCTCAACTGCTACCTTAGGTTTCTTTTTTTTCTATTTATAGTAACACACAAGTACAACCTTTCACCTGCATTTTTATTTCCAATTTGATATAAACTATATCATGATGATTTCTTATATATGCCTTGGGTTAAACAACCTAATTTTCTTTCTTTTTCCTAGAAGAAATTGGGATAAAAGTAAAGATAGAAAAGGAATAAAAACTTCACATCCTCCTGGGTTTTGCAAAACCACAGTGTGCAGTAAGGTTTTGGAGAGAAGTTTAACAGTTTATCTGACACCATAGCACTCATTTATCAGTTATATTGTCAGGTAAAGTTTGGATAGCTCTTAATATGTATACCTACGCACTTACAAAGGATGCTTTTCTTTAACTGGGCATACTGCAGTGTGCTTAAAAATGAGCAGGATGAATAAATCACTCAATGATGAGGAAGTCTAATAAGTCAATTCTGTGTAAAAGAATGCTATTTCATGATAGCAATGTTATTCTATACTTTCAGTTTTCACTACCAAATTTGAGAGGAAATTGAATTAGATTCCCATGGTGGTATGGAAAATCGGGGGAAATAGCTTTCTTCTAATTCTTTTTTTGGAAATAAAATAATATTCAATAGAGAAAATGTATCAAACAAAAGCATTGTTTTCCTCCTTATTTGGTGGCCTACTTTTGCTAAGAAGCCTTGGAGAAGTTCAGGTTTTAAAGACAACACACACACACACACACACAGGGAAAATGTAAAGAAAATCTAAACCAATCAAAAAAGCCTAATAAACTTACCTTGACCAATGGTCCAAGGTCTTCTAGTTAAGATTAGAAACAAAAGCTCCAAGGTGAAGAAACAAAGAGCCATAGAAATATAATAAAGAACGACAGTAAATTGTGAAGGCCTTTAACAAACAAGACATGGCCAAGTAAGAAATGTCTAGATAGTGGGCACTGAATTTATTAACATTGTTGTGATCATCATCAATGTGGGGATTTTTTTTCTGTCTGTATGATTAAACATTTAGAAGAGGAGTCTGCACCACATTTATGAGAATGTTTGAATGAGAAGTGAAATTTTAAATAATTTACAATGGATTGAGGGCATATTTTAGAGTCAAGAGATACATGATTAGGAAACCTCAATTAGGTTTAGTCATCAACTAGTTGGTTCATGTTGGGTTGATATTATAGTTCGGATTTTAAATGTCCCCAAAAACCTATGAGTAGAAGAATTTGTCCCCATAGGGTGTAGTGGGGAGTTGGAAGATTTATGTAGGGCCTAATGAGAGGCTCCTAGGTTTATGGGGTGATGCTTTCAAAGTAGCAGACTACCACCAGCTTCTTCCCTCTTCTCTACTTTTTCTCCTGTCCAAGAGGAGAGCACTTTCATTCCTCTATGCACTCCTACCATGACACACTGTCCCGCTGTGGACCCAAAGCAATGGGATCAGTTGATCTTGAACCTGCCAACTTGTGGGTCAAAATAAACCTTTATAAATAACTTAACTCAAGTATTTTGCTTTTGTAATGGAAAGATGCTTAACATAGCGGGCCAGACTGCCTTTCTGGGGTTAATTTCTTTGAAATGTCAAGAGTTTGGTCCATATTTTACAAATGTTCCATATTGCCTGCTTCCTTCTTCTGGCAATATCTAAATTGTAGTGGGTATACACACTATATGCAGGTCACAAATTTCTTCCTCTTTTTCTGGTAACAACCCTTCTGGCCCACCTTTCTTTTTTTTTGTCTTATTTCCTTTTTATAGGTACCGGGGATTGGCCCACCTTTCTTCATTCTTATGCTGAACTGTTTCTGTGGAAAAAGTCAGAATCAGTGGAAAAACCAAACTCACCCAAACAATCTATTTTGTTCCCAATGTTCTGATATGAAAATTGGCCCGGGGGATGGAGTTATTTTTCTTGTACTGTTACTAACCCGGTAGAAGATAAACCTAGGATGGTCTTAAGGTTATTCTGGGAAGAGGAAGAGAATGAGGCTTAGAATAGTCAAGTGAGAGAAGAGTAAAACTAAGAGGAGGGGCTAAGTGTCCATGCTCTTACGTTTCCTCCTCAGGCTTTTCTAAATCTAGCTAAGTTCTATATTTTCAGTTAGAGATTGGATTTGAATCTACCCTTGATCATCTAAAAATGTTTGACCTTGGGCCAAATATTCACTCACAAGTACATTTTCCTAATCGTCTTTTAGTTCATTAGTATAGTAACTTCATGAGAGACAGACAGGTAGGTAGCTCTTCCCTCATTCTATAGATGAAGGAAAAAATACTGTAGCCCTAGGTTTCTCTAATTCTAGTTGCTCATCTGTAAAATAGACACAATAGTAAACGTTTCATTGGGTTATATTGTGACTCCTGAATGTTATAGCACATAGAACATCATCAAAAATAACTCACAGGCAGATATCTGATTATTTAATTCCATCTACTATATACATGAGAAGATATAAATTGGTTACAAGAGCATTATTTCATGAAATAAAAATGATCAAGTTATACATGTATATCAAAACCCCAAAGCAAATGTAAATATTGTGTTGCATGGATATACTGATAAAAAACAAACAAACAAAAAAAAACAAAAGTATCATTTCTCCTCAAATTTTGCAGTGCTCCTAATGAAAGACTTTCTAATCAGCAGACCCCTAGAGAGCCTGCTTCCTGGTCACCTGTCTCAACACACTTGGTGATTAGCCAAGTTGAACAAGCTAGAGGTGAATGCACTAGAAATTAGAGAGTAAAACTTCAAGTGATGAGGGATATATGTTTGAGAATAAATACTGCATTTTCTTAGCCACCGGGGAGGTGGTTCTGATAACAGCACCTTTACTGATTTCCTTCCTGCTATGTTTATTTCCAAATCTCTCGTATGTTTTATGGAGTTATTCCCCACATACACTCTTTCTACCCTAGTCCTTCTCTGGGGGGACCCAGAGCTAGAACAGAGGGTAGGAGACCAAGAAAAGTTAGCAGACTGCAAGATGGACCTCAGGGAAGTTACTGGTTATGCAGAAGTCGTTATATCCCAATAACAATATGTGTCGATGCCTTAGTTGCCAGTGGGTGAAAATTTTCTTCATATAACAAGGCTTCACTGACTTCTAATCTTCCTATAAGTTTGCGGAAAGAAACGAGCACTCCAAGAATCTTTATGATCAAGCCTAAGAATCTTCTAGAAACTGGATGGTGGTTGATAAAATGTCAACATTATATATATATATATATATGAAATTTGCATATATAGGACATGTATGAGATGATATCTATCTATCTATCATCACCTCTGGTCTGTCTTGGGCTCTAAACTTGTACTTAGGTCCTCTGTCTTGTAAGTCAAAAATGTTTCCATTTCCGGTCCCACCATTTGATAGTGTGTTAAAACTGGGCAGCTTATTTATTTTGTAGAACCTCAGTTTCATTTCCACATCTGTAAAAATGAATGATAGTATGTGTTTTCAAAGGTTATCCTGCAGATCAACAAATTGATATGTTTGAGGCATTTTGAAACAGGGTCGCCTATGTATTAAGTGTTTGCTGTCAATATCACCCTCTCATCATCATTATCACAATCATTATTCTTGTCATGATTTTGGTTGTGGGAAGAAGGGTGAAACAGAGACTACAGGAAGTTAAGAATTCCCAATTCCTGATTTGAAGAGGTTGATGTAGTATCAGACATAAATTTATCACATGAAATGCTTCCAGGTATAGCCACCTGGCAGAGAATTTAGGATCTTCCAATAAGCCAAATATTTTTCTCTCAACAAATTGTGTAGTTTGGGCACAGTTTTAAATTTTCAGGTGCTTGAGCCAAATATGATGAATGCTCTTGGTGGTAGAGCCTCAGGGTGTGGAAGTACATCATCTGAAACTTCGGCAGAAGGTTCTGAAGGATAACAAACTCACGTTCTTTAAGATTTCATAGAGATGGCCCTAGAAAGGAAGTGATCTGTGCTCTTTCGAATAAAAGCCTTATGATGGAGACAATAACTACCTTGATACAGTGCTGGGCCTTGAGATTTTCCTTCATTTGAGGGCCCGCCCAAAGAGCAGCCAGGGAACAAAAGCAAATGGAAATTGCTTCTCCTGTGGGTGTGGAAATATCAAATGCAGAGTGTGGTGTAGCCTTTTAATCCACAGGGTAGCAAAGTAAAGGTCAATTACCTCACTTAGAGAAACGAAAGGCAGGTAGTAAAAGTCAAATAGATATGCCATTAGATAATGTATTTCAAGCATGAAAATGAGGATTTTCTATTGCAGGGTTATATTTAATGCACTGGTAAACACAAGAGCATTATGACAAAGAATAAGATGCGAGGTTGACATTGAAACTATCTAGCAGCCATGTGTGGGATGGTGCAGTCATCCTGATTGGTGTCAGGACCCTGTCAGGTCACAGGCAGGTTGCCCGCACCACCAAAGCCAGGAGGAACAGGTGTTTCTGTGATTGGCTTTGGAGATTTAAAACCATTTAGAAACTTTCAGCTGTGCCAGACCAACCTCTCTGTGTAGCCTGTCCTGACCTGTGAACCTGTTCCTGGGCCTTTCTCCTTCCCAGACACTCTTCTTGTGGTGCTTAGCATCCAACACTGCTCCTCTGAATTATCTCATATTCCCATCCTTCCTCCATCGTTGGACTGTGGTCTCCTTGCTCCATGGATCTCAGACGGGAATCTTCACTGGGAGCCAGGATTAATCTATACCCATTGTGTTTCCTGTCTTTGTTCATAATTTGATTTAGATTGTTTGGCCCTGGTTTTTGCATTTGGATCACTTTTTCAGGAAGGTCTCTTTCTTTTAAAGCAATCAACTTGTTATGTCTGTTTTCTGCTTGGCTGTGCCCTCAGTTGTCACCTCATCAGAAAAATCCTTCAGGGTCACAGGCACTGTGCTGAGCTGGGAGTAGGACATGCTTCTGTTTCTGACCCCAGAGTTCTCCAGGAGCCTGGCTTATTTCACTTGGGGGAGCACCGCGACATTATTAGCCACCGCTTAAGAAATTGTGTCACCTTAGACATAGTGTTTAATTTCCTTGAGCTGTAGCTTACATATTACAAGCATTTGAAGTAATTCTAGCTTTCAGTTAGTTATTTCTTAAATAAGCATTTACATTTAATAGGGGAATATGTTTAATGAAGAGTGTACTTACTATTACTTAAAACTATAAAACCATCAATTGGGGACTACACTAAAAATATCAGCAGTGGAGTTTTCTGAAGGATTGATTAATCAACCTTAGTTCTGGAAACCACAGTTTGGTGAGCTTTTCCTTCATACAGTGAAATGCAAATATCTATCTAGTCTTCTTAGAAAAACCTCAGTCCTATGAAATAACTCAAATTCAGATGCCTCTGCTTGCAATGATAAACCTTGTACTTTGTGATATAAATTTGGCATGTCATTTGCAGGTGCAAGTCTCTGAAAAGATATCCCAGTAAGACACAATTTATGCCACCTTATGTTTAAAAATTCTCACCTGCTCTTGGAAGGAAATAGGTGTATCTTTTCAAGTGAATATTCAGAAGTTAGACAGTGTATGACAACTGGAGAATTGTGCTGTTCTGGTCCCTTTACCTCTTTTGGAGAACTTGCCATAAAGAAGAACCAGACTGAGCTTGGCAAACAAAACCTGAGCTGGATTTTGGTGCCTTGAAGATGATGTCATGAGGATTAGACAGTTTTAAAGAAATTACTATTGAATAGAGCAACTGTGTTCACATGAGCCGGGAAGTGTGACCACACTTTGAACAGGAGTGAAAATTTTCCATGAAGAGATGAAGTGTTCCCAGATAGCTTCATAACGCAGGACAGTAAGTGGGACGTAGACCAGGGAGGTCTTCCTTCTGACTCTGGCAAAGGGAATGGGAAACCTGGATGGTGAGGAGTAGTGGTGGCTGGAGGTCCCAGCTGGTGGTGCTGAAGATGTTCCTCCCTTCTTGCCGCCATATGGGTATGGCATGAGACTTTCCTAGAGTTTCAACTTGAAGCCTGAAATTCGCTGCTTTTTCTCAGAGTGAAAAGAAAACCCACAGAGTAGGAAAGAATTTTAGTCAGCAGTCCCTCAGACAAAGGACTTATGTCTAGAACATAAAAAGGATTGAAAAACATCAGGTCTCCCAAATTCAAAGACTTAATCCAAAAATGGCCATCTGAGATGAACAGGCATTTCTCAGATGAAAAAATACAAATGGCAAATAAATGCATGAAGAAGTGTTCAGCATCACTGGTATTTTGAGAAGTGCAAATCAAAATAGCACTGAGACTCCATCTGATTCTAGAAAGAATGGTTGTCAATTAGAAATCAACCAATAACAAATATTGGCAGTGGGGCAAAAGGAACACTTCTCCACTGTTGGTGGGGGCGTAGACTGATGCAAAAACTGAAAATTGGTGGGGCGATTCCTCTAAAAACTAGGCTTAGAAGTTCCATTCAATCCAACTATTTTCCTTCGGGGTATTTTTTCAGAAAAGGTGAAAATGTCGTACCACAGTGATATATGTTCACTCATGTTTATAGAAGCACAATTTTTAATAACTAAATCTGGGAAATAACCCAAATGTGCATCAACCACAGAATGGATTAAAAAAAGATGTGACATTTTTATACTATGGAGTATTAGTCAGCTATAGAAAAGGTTAAACTTGATGCTTTTATAGGTAAATAGAGACAATTTGAGACCATACTCATAAGTGAAGTAAATTAAACTCATATGTGTAAATATCATATTGTTCCCCTACTATAAAGAGTAATAAGATCCAAATGTACAATAGATAATGTGTTAATGAAAGGGAAACAGTGTTCAAAAGGAAACTGGGATAAGGGAAATGAGAAAAGGAAGAAAGGAGAAGATTATAAGTATATATGTGTACATAAATATATGTGTGTATGTGTATATATACAAAATATATAATTATACTAGGAATCTCTGTTAGTTCATCAAAAAGAACAGTTTGTACTTTCATTCTTTGATTGTTTAATCATTTTTTATGACTAGGTTTTTTAACCAGTACAATTACTTCTAATATGACAATATGTTATATATTAACTAGTGTTAATTTCCTATTTTTGAAATACTATATTGTTTTTATCTTTTTGGTTTTGCTTTATAATATAAAAAATAAAAGTAGTAAGAAAATAAAAGACACGTCACATACAGATTTCTATTGCGAATGAGAAGGTAGTGAAAAAAAATCTTTAAAGCAAGGAAAGAAAAAAGTCTTATCATTTGGAAATTCAGTAAACTATCTTTTAAAACTGGAAGAAAAGTTGGAAGCAAAATAAAGATATTTTCATGTATACAAAAGCTGAATGAATTCATCACCAACAGACACGCACTTAGGAAATGTTAAGGAAGTTCTTTGGCAGAAGAAAGATGATAATAAATGGAAATCTGGATTTAAACACACAAAAATGGAGAGCACTAGAAATGGAAGCCATGTGGATAAATATATAAGATTTCTTATTACTTAAAAGATAATTTAAAAAAATAAGTGCTGAGAGAAGAGAGAAAGAAGCATTCTATTATGAGTTTCTTATACTGTATCCAAAGTGGTATGATAGCTACTGAATTCAAACTACTAATTTATACTTCAATATTATCCATTATAAAGAAATCCTAAAATAATGAGGCAGAGGATAACCAATAAACCAATAAAGTGGACAAAAAGAATCATAAAAATTTCATTAATACAAAGAAACACAGCAAAAGACAAAAAGGAAATAAAAATAGGACAAACAAAATAAATAGAAAGATGATAGATTTAAAACTACCTGTAACAATAATCACATTTAATGTAAATTACCTGAATATATACTTTAGTTAAGATAGATAAAATATCTATTGTGAAGACAATTATAGTGCATTAATGACTGTTTATTTTGTTATGAAATTTTATTTTTTCATAAATAAGAAAAGCAAAACCAATGGTGTGCTGTTTTCAAAAGGATGGATCTTGGTAACACTAAAGGCAAAGAAAAAGTAGTATGTTAATTCAGGCAAGATAGATTGCAGAGCAGAGATTGTAACCAGAAATAAAGTGGGTTATTTAATATTGATAGCATTATTCTGGTCAAGGAAACAAAATTATGATAATTATTTAAATTTCTAAGAACAAAGCTTTAAAATGCATGGAGCAAAACTGACAGAATTGCAAGAAGAAATAAACAGAATCATGATTAGGGCTAGAGATTTCACTGTCTCATTCTCAAGAATGACAGAACAGGAAGACAAAATTAGTGAGTGTACAGTAGGTTGAGCAACACTGTGAATCAACTTGATCTTATTGATATTTATAAAACATTCCACACAAAATAACAGAATGCACATCAGTTTTCATGTATCCACAAAACATTTACCAACACAGACCACATCCTAGCCATAAAATGAGTCAAAGTAAATTAAATATAATTAAAATCACACAAGGTATTCTCTGATTATGAAGAAATTCAGTTAGAAATCAATAAAAGAAAGATGTGGAATACTGAAGTATTTTAAATATTAAAAGTATAATTGCAAAGTAATATACATATCTAATTAAACTATGACTCAAGTGAAAATCCAAAAGAGAAATTAAAAACTGTTAGAATTATAAATATAATACAAAATTTGGAGAAAAATGTTAAAATGCTTAGGGAGAAATTTACAGCAGTAAACACTATTAAAAATAAAATAAATAAACGTGTCCTCAAATCTATTTTAAACTTACATCTTAAGAAACTAGATTCTAATAAAAGAGAAATTTGAACATAAAATATGTTTAATAAATATCAAAGCACAAATCAATGAAATGGAAAACATTAGAGAAAAATCAATGAGACTAAAATTTAATTCTTGAAGATGGATAAATTTGATAAACTTCTAGCTAGACTGTGAAAAGAGACAAATTACCTGTGTCAAGAATCAGAGCGTGACATCACTGTATATAATACATATAGTAAAATAAACATTAAAGAAAATGTGAACAACTTAATACCTATACATTTGATAACTTAGATGAACTAGACAAATTCTTTGAAAGATACTACCAAAGATTACTCAAGGAAAAAGAGATAGATTGAATAGTCTTTAACTGTTTACAAAAATGGAAATTGTAAATAGAAATCTCCCTACAGAGAAAATCCTAGGTCCAATCTCACATGCCAGTGAATTCTAGGAAAGCTTTAGGAAATAGGAAGTCTTCCAAAAAGTTGAAAGGAGGGTATACTTCCTAATTCAGTAGTTATGATTAATATCCGGGTTTAAAAACAAGACAAAGTTATTATAAGACAAGATAATATAGGCTAATACTCTTTGTGAACATTCATGTAGTAATTCTAAATAAAAAATTTCCAAATCAAATTCAACAATGCAAACAAAAGACAGTGCATCAAAACTAAGTGATCTTTGTCTCAGAAATGCAGGACTGTATTAATATTCAAACACCCATATTCATATCAGCACAATTGTGACAGCTAAATCATGGAAACAACCAAAATGTTCATCAACTACAGAGTGGATTAAAAAAATTTGATATTTTTATACAATAGAATACTACTCAGCTATAGAAAGAATGATCTTGAGGCCTTTATAGCTAAATGGAGGCAACTTGAAAATAACCTCATTAGTGAAATTAAACAAGACTCATATTAGTAAATATCACATTGTCTCTCTAGCATAAAAAAAAATAAAAACTGACATAATAGTGGGATCCAAAAAGTATAATAGATATGGTGAAAGTGAAGGGGAAGGAAAGTGCTCTAAAGAGTATAATGGTACTTACAGTGTGTAAGATAGATGACCATATTACTGAATCTCTGTTGCAACATCAATGTTTGCGTGTCTAGCCACTATTTGTGCTTTGATTTTGTGACTTTGACAACTATTTTTTAAGATAACATGAGTAATGTATCAACTAGTGATTCTATGATGATAATATTTTGAATTCAGTATTTTCTACCCTTCTTATCTGTTTTTCCATTTTCTGTCTTTGAAAAAAAAGAGAACAATATGCAATATAACAACCGTGGTTAAATTTCTTTCATTCTCTTTTGAAAACCTATATTATTATTGTTTTGAGTTTGCTGTTGTTTATGTTTTTTGCTTTTTGTTTTTCTTTTCTGACTTTTCTCTTTTTAAAATAAAAAAGCACTACTTTAGATAATGAGGTGACAATTTCTTAGGAAATTAAACATAAATTTAGCATATGCTTCAACATTTCTACTTTTGAACATTTACCCAAAATGTATATGACCACACAAAGATCCAAAGATGAATTTTCATAGCACCATTATTTGTAATTTTCAGTAACTGGGAACAATCCAAGTAATGCATCAACATATGGATAAATCATGGAACTCTATACAGTAATAAAAAAGATAAAAATACAACAAATACAAATCACAGAGTAATTATGCCAAATGGAAGAGCAATCCAAAAATAAAGAGTGCACCTAATACAATTCCATTTATCTGAAATTCTAAAATAAATGTAAGCTATCCTATAGAAACAGAAAGCTGATAAGGAGGCATGAAGAACTTTGGATGTGTAGATATAGTTGCCTATCTTTTAATGATGATTTCTTTGATATATACATAAGTCAAAGCTTATCAAATTGTATACTTTAAATATGTGTAGCTTATTATATGTTAATTACACCTCAAAAAACTTATAGGATGTCTGCTCTTAGACTACCTGGAATCTAATGCTGACTTTATCATACACTAGATGTCTGTTTATGGAAACTTCCCTAACCTCTTAGATTCCAGTTTCCTGATCCAACAAACTGGCATAGTAACATGTAAGTGTCATGTTTTTAACATGGGTAGTAAGAGAAATGACACATGTGCAGGAAGAGTGTCATTGCACAGATAGTATTGAATGAGTGCTTATCATCAGTACAGTTATCTCTGCATATCTCATATCCAAGGGGGGCTGATTCCAGGATCCCCTGTGGATACCAAATCTATGGGTATTGAAACCCATGGATATTCAAGCATTTTGTATAAAATTGTGTACTATATGCATATAACCTCTGACCATCCTCTCATATACTTTAAATCATCTCTAATTATTTATAATACATAATGCAATGTAAAAGCTATACAAATCGTTGTTATAATATGTTGCTTAGAAAGCAATGACTAAAATATTCTGTACGTGTTTAGTACAGCCACAAGTTTTAAAAATAGTTAAAAATTTTGTTTAATCTGTAGATGAAACAGAGACATGACCCACTTGATATATGTCATTTCTGTGGTTGCCCCAATGAGGGAGGTACTGAGAATCATAAATTCTAAGTCAGAAGTGGCAGTAGAATAGGCATCATAAATTGAACCTCTAGCACTTTATGTATTGGCACTTATGTATTGGCTGTCAAAATTTAGGTTATCTTAATGTTACGTAGCTTCCTTCAGTCTCAGTTTCCTTATCTGTAAACTAAAAATAGTAACAGGATTTACCACATAGGATTCCCATAAAACAAGGCAAAATGAGAAACTTGTAATAAGAAATTCTGCCACCAATTGTGGGTGCTGGATAAAGAAAAATTTAAAGCATGCTGTTTTTATATATCCAAGGTTCATCCCTGTTGAACTTACTCAGGCTGAGAGGGAAAGGAGCAACAGACAGACAGGAATGGCAGCGTGAAGAAGGCCGGTAGCGGAAACTGGAACAGGAGGTAAAGAGGAGGTAGACAATCCTTTGAGAACTCTGGAAATAATGGCTATGTGGTATCAAATAGTTTCCTACAATATGTTAGGTGGATGCCTCTGTCATTCTTTTTCAAATAGTTTAGCATAAGATAACTCCAGTACACTTGGCACAAGGGAAAATTTGAATAGCTCATATAGTGGTAAAATGTATAACTTTATTTTATGGGCAAATCTGACTGTTACACAAATGAGAATGACTATTACTGACATTCCAAGTGTGGTCATGCAGCAACAGGGATCCAAATGCCCAAAGATATTCTACATGGGTTTTAAACATCACCCAGGGAAATACTTGCTGGAAAGGAAATCTGATGACATTTGCAACCTTGGATTGTTAGATCTTATCAATAACCATTCAGTCCACAATTATGTCCTCATATCTGATGAGAGCTAACCAACTGGTGTCAAGCATTCAGCTGATTGAGTGGCATATTTCAAAGAGTGACACATCTGCAGGTTTCTATGTCCTACCTCCATTTCTCAGGGTCCTAATGGACAATAAAATCAATTTTAGGCAAACATTAAGATCCACACTTCCTGTTTTGGGTAGATACAAACAGGGTATTCCTGTTTGGGTCTGGAATACTCAAGTTTCCATTCATGATGCAGCTGCTTTGGCCAATATCTTATGGTTTATCAATATATCTTATGATTTATCATATGGTTTGATACCATTAAATATTTATTAAGCACCCATTGTGTGCATATTGGAACAGATAAAAGACATCATTCCTGCTTAGTAATGCTTTGTAAATGAAAACTAGTGAATATATGCTTATTCAATACATAAAAAAGCAATATAAATTTTAAGAAATTGATAAATATTTAATCAAGATTTTGTACAATAAATCTAGAAGAGAAACCTTGGCTTCTTAGAATACTAAAATATAATTCTAAATGACTAAAAATTTAAAGGTCTACAGTTTCATGGAAAAATGAATTGAAATATCTTTAAATGAATATCTGACAATTGTGTCTTGTAAGTTCTCAGAAAAGAACTTAAAAATTATAAAACATTCTAAATACCTAACACACAATATAGGTTAATCCCTTATCTTTCATCTGGATATAAAATGTGGAAGGTTTCATTATTCCCCAGTAGCTTATATGTTAATAATATGGTAAGGATTTGAAAAATGACTTTATCCTTTCATTTTAAGTACCTTTAAATATAAACACACACAATCACACACATAGCTGTATAGAAATAGAAGCTTTTGTCTACAGATCTGTAACCCTATCCTGATAGCAGTTTTGGCCTTATGGAACATCATTCTTGACTCTAAACCCTTTTGTTCTAAAGTTAATTTTAGCTATGAATTCTCAGGTCTCTAGAGAGAATATGTTGCAGCAAACGTTGTGACAGATTTTTGGTCTATATTTAATTAAAAGTGCCCTTACATCTGCTCAGATGCTATCCTAAAAAAGTCCTTCTGAGATGTGAGTGATGACCCACAACTTCTGACCCATTTTTGTATGTAGTATTCCGTAGCAGCAGTTACCAGCTGGTATCCTGCACTTTTCTCCCTACTGTGCCACTGAAAGGGAACAATTTGTTGTGTAGGAGGCCTAAAATTCTGGAAATTAAATTACCATCTGAGTGGACATGGTTACAGTACCATTCAAAAATACTACTTAACTCTCTGCTACATTTTTATTTTCTCTTGCATTAACCGAGCCACCCAGGTGAGTTGTTACAGATCTATGTCAACTGCTTTTGTTGTTCGGATCAGACAGGGGTAACAGAGTCTTTATCTGTCATCAGCTTACTGGAGAGACAAACTAGAGAAGGTACTTTGACACAGTGGGGAATATAGAACATTTATGAGCTGAAAGAAAACTGAGTTTCTGTTGAATTGTTTACTGCTGCTGCAGAAACAAAAAAGGTTAATTTTATACTGTTTAATATAGCTTCAGAAGAATGCAAAATAAAATAATGCTTGAGCATAACCGTGTTATGCTTAAAATCTTCCCTCCCCCAAGCAAAATAAACTCATTGTAGTTTTGAACATTTAAAATGGATTTTAAATTCTTATGAATTCAGATCCTGAGGGATTATGTTAAGTAGTTGTTACAAATCATATCTTATGCCAAGTGGCATATAGAAAAAATATGCAAAAGTATGATTATGTTTCATTGAAGATTCTGTCTATTCTGTATTATGGCTGAATTTGAATTTTTATATTTATAGACATCATTGCATCACATATGGTAAGTGACTGTAAAAGTTGCATATATAAAAATTCTATTGGTTTACCTATATGCAAATGAATGCATGTATTGGTTTGTACATTTTTATTATCTTTTAAATTCTTAAAAATTGTGCTGGAATTCACTTGTTTCTTAGGGGCCTTGTAGTGCAAAGAAAGATTAATGTACAACCTCAGCAAATCATTTACCACACTGCAGGTTCTTTGGTTGTCCTTTCTGGGAGGTGCCATGATATTTTTTGTCAGGAAAGACGTAAAGCTCCTATGTAAGCCTGGCATTACAGAGCCTGAAGACAGTAGAGTGTGAATGAAGACAAGAGCTTAGGGTTGGCTTTGCCCATTCTGAATTAAATCTTTCAGGAAAAACCCTGCTCTCAATCTTTTAAGCCAGAACTTTGTAGTAGAAATGTAATGCAAACCATAGGTATAAGTCACAAAGGGTTATTTAAAATTTCTGTCTAGCCACATTTGAAAGAAAGTAATGAGTGAAACTGAGTTTAGTACACATTTAAACCATTATATCTGAAATATTATTTATTCTTTTTCTAATGCTCACTAAAATGAATGCATAGATCTGCACAGTATAAACTATTTTGCTTTCCCATAAAATTCCTATCATACATTTGGGAAATGCTTTTCTAAATAACAGATGCTGGAGATGAAAACTGGAGAACATAATTAGGTGGGTGTCATACAGACATGGACTGAAACTCTTGGCTCTGTATTCAAATATACAGCTGAACTTGGGCAGGTAACAGCATTCTAAGCCACTGTGATCTGTGAAGAATGTGTAACGATGCAAGACTCAGATTAAATAAGCATGCAAACCATTGAGTGCCTGGTCTGGCATAGCGCAGCTACTCAGTGTTAGGAGGAGGAAAATGATGCTGATGCTTTTGGGGCATGAAATGAAAGGGTTGAGTTTTGGCTGGTTTGCTGAGTACACTTGAGAGTACACTCTGTACCCTTCTGGACACATTGTGAATGATTCTAGAAGTTCTGAAAAACTATGTGTGAAACTTATCAAGAAAATGAAATGTGTTTTTCAACTGCATTAACTTATTCCTCTAATATATGCTAATGAAATAATTCAAGTGAAACAAAAAGTTTATTATGAAGTCTTCAGTGTGGTGTTACCTATGACAGAAATAAATGAAAAAGGCCAAAAGTTCAATAATGAGTAAATAGGTTAATAGATCCATGGTTCACTCATATTGAAGGATATTATGCTCTTATTATGCAGTTAACAATGATAATCATGAAGATTATATAAAATTACAGAGGTAATTATGGCAAATACAAATGAAAATTGAGAGTATAAAATGGTAAATGTATTATAACAACAATTATATAAGATATGTATGGGTGTAAAAAGCTTGGAAGATAATTTGCAAAAATAGGAATAATTATGTTAGGGTAAAGTGACTTAAATGACTTAATATGATTACATCATAGTTTAATAAAATAAATTGAATAATTACCCTAGAAATACTTGCACATTCTCTTTACTTAGTCAAGGATAAGTATTTATTTAGGATCTATATTCTTCCCTTGAGTGGAAACAGTAGAGTATCTGAAAAAGAAGAGAAATACACTCTTTTTCCTCCTATTTTAACCTAGACCAACAACACAAAGTAACTAATCAAAACAATAATTAGCAATGTACAATAGGTAGTAGTTATGTCTTATTCTATCATATTTAACAAGTAAGTATTGTATATAATGCCTCAGGAAATAAACACATGAAATGATTACATGCTAAACTGAATTAAGTTCAGGGAAAAATGAAAAGGGGAAAATGCTGACTAGTGTAACACTTCTTAGTTTTGAAAGATAGGTATTTTTGTATAAATGGAAAGAGGATTCATGTTACAGTAAAGGAAAAAAGTGAATGAGAGCATGGTGTGAATGGAATTAATTAGAAGACTGACATGATTAGCAGATTTCTTTTTGGGGAGAAAAGATGATGGGATACTTATTCACTTAGTTAACAGTTATCATTTGTCTAGAACACACTGGGTTCGGATAAGGAGTTAAAATTAAGTGTGACACGGTGAGCAGGTTACGTCACACATTGAATCATGTTTCCTGTGAACTCTGAATGGTGATTGGATTGGACAGACGGGTCCCCCACTTTCCACCTTCCAATCCTATGAAATTCTGTGATGGTGAGCTTCATGAATCTTTCCAACACAAAGGCTACAGGTTTAAAAATATTCTGTTCTATTATATTTGTACCAGTAACAGGGCTTTTTATTTCCTTCAGAAAACCCAATACTTCATGAAACTTAAACAGGAAAATGCTTTCCTTTGAAAGGTATCATTAGACTCCACTTAATTAAAAACATTTTAATTCTTTGAGTAATTTTGTAAAAGAAGAAACACATGGAATTCTGACAGTTAATTTGACAAGATACTCAAAAGGACCCTCGAGAACTTAGGCAGCCAGTATTCTGGGTGACAAGACAAAGGCCTGAGTGAGTCAGGAAACAGATGGGAGAGGAAGTGTGGGGAATGGAGACTCAGTGAGACGTTCACTCAGACTTTGACCTTATTCTCAAGAAATCAATCCAAATAAAAACATTACTGCACAAAGTAGTGAAGCAAACAAATCTAAAAGTTCTCAAAATCTTCATCTGCCTTATTTTATTTTTGCTTCAGATGAAAATAGCATCATATGCTCGTGCCTTGCAGTTTACAAAGTATTTTAATGTATATCCTGTATTTACATTTCACAACAACTCTGAGATCTTCCCGGTGATGTAAGAGTCTCAGAGGCCAAGAGACTGGCTCACAAATTTCTCTTTCTACAAACTCTGAGGATTGATCACACACCTAACTTTTCAGACTTATGTTCTTTCTTGTGTATTAGATACATGGACCTGTCAATTTTAGTTCCACATATGCTGGGATAACACAGAGATGGATTCATTTTCCTACTTTCATCCTGCCAGTTTATAGTGGCAGTCAAGTGAGGGTAACACTGAACACTTAGCCGTCCATTAATGAGAGCAATGGGACAACTAAGTGGCATTTACCACACTCAGCCAGGTTTTAGGCAGTAATGTGTCTACCACTCGTGCCAGATCTACCTTATATTAGATATCAAGTGGTGCTGTTCCAAAGAAAATAAAAGAGCTCTTCCCCACTACTCTCCTGCTGTACTTACTAATGCATCTAGAATTCTTGCCATTCAGGTTATTGATTTGGGCATGGTATAACCTCCTGTTTCTAAAGACTTACTTTATTGCAATGGAGATTATTATGGCACACAGGCTTGGTGAAATTCATCAGGGAAAGAACTGTAAGGAAAATGGATAGAAGTCAAGACAATTCTTGGGAAGGATTTCAGGGAAGGGTGCTCCATGTGGTGTCCAAAGATTCAGTGATGATTGTACAAGAGCAGTGAATGAGAGAAAGGATGGATGTGAGACAAACTTTGCTCTGTCTGCAACTCAGTTCAGGGCTCTCCCTGTTCCTGTGCTTGTCTCTGCCATATTTAAAACAGTCTGCTCTTGTTGAATGTTCCATAGACCCTGTCACTCACTCTCTAGGATTCTGTAAAATAGCATGGCAGAAGTCAAGATACTAATTTGATATGACTGCACAATTATTAAGTAATCCTCAGAATTGAAATAGCAAACACTCTTTTGTCAGGCTATTGCAGCAAGATGCAGACTGGTTCTTCATTTCCTCACATAGAAGTTGTTTCCTGAGTGTCAAAACTGACATCACCTTTCAGAAGAGTGAGGTGTTGGCAATGATTAAAAGTCCTGTTTTCTCAAACCCAGTTTGAAGATCTTTTACCTTTTTTTCTTTTTCTGTATCTGTGAATTCTCACCATATAAAATGAGACCTGATTTTTCTTTAACATGATGTAACTAACAAATGAGTTAAATGATATAGGTTTTCATTAAAGGTGAACTTATTAACATATGCATTAAAAAACAAAGGTTCTTAAGTCTTTTAATAATCATAGGAATGTAATTTTGGAGGCATTGCTGAGAGACAATCGGTGACTGATGTCTAGAGATTAAAAATAGTGTCAAAACTATTCAAGTCGCAGGCTACATACATAAATTGATTCTCAGAACCTAAACAAAGCTTAGCATAGGAATATACATATAGTAAATATTCAGTGTGTGTCATGTAACTAATATTGATTAGCCAAGTAAGCAGTTAATAATGCAGTTAATAAAATTTCAGGGGCATATTAATTTTGCAAATACTTTAAAGAATTTAAGTAAAATATTTATGCATTACTTATAAATTAGAAATTACTACCATTATCATAAAAATTTAATTACTTGATTTTTGTGATTAAAACCTTCTAGTTGGTTTCCATTGCCTTAAAGTAACCTCTAAAACCTAAGTGATACAGCTTTTAACCTAACTCTCTCCTCTCAGTTTCTAGCGCTGTTTACCTGAAGTACTCCATATTCTGTTTCTTACTTCCCCTCAGGGATTTTACACTTGCTTTTTCTCTTTCTGTAATATTTCTCCTAGATCTATGCCTCAATTCTTTATATCACTTCATTCCTTGTTCTGGTTCCTGACCTCAGAGAAGCCCTTGCAGGTTGGTTCTTCTGAAGTATCTGTATTCTCACTCTCTTTTCCTCATCCTAATGTATTTTTCTTTGAAGTATGTGTTACAGATTGAAATTATAATATTTATGTTTTGGTTTATGTCAAGGTTAGTATCTGATATAAAATATGCATCCCATAAAGAATATAATACATCCCTCAAGGCATCAATTTTTCTTATTCAATCTCCTGGATGGTACGGACTGAAAGGTTACCACTGAAATATTTGCTGTTATCAGGCAAGTAAGCAGATACTGTATAAGACAGAAAGGCATGGTGAGAGTAATATGAGACAACTTAAGGTCTTAAAAAAGTATTCGAATAAAAAATAATAAACATTTTGTGTTGACTAAATCAAACATATTGAAGACCATCTTGGACCCTATTACTTTGTGCTTACAAGTATGCTATACAATTATGAATAACAATGATCATCTAATGATGGTTGGATTTAGAGAAAACATTGTCCCAAATAAATATCTATTCCTAATTCATTCTATCCTTTTTCTTTTTCTTATCAGTTCAACATTTCTTAATATCTGAAATAACAGTGTATCGGCTTGATTTGACTGGACAGGGAATGAAAATTAAAGCTATCTTCAGGGTTTATAATAACTGAAACAAGAAACTTCAAACTTAGGAACACAAAGTCATTAATAAAACTGTAAAGGGGCAATTGTCAGAACAGAGAGAAAATAGAAAGCAGTGTCCCTCACTGCTGACACCCACTCTGAAGTCTGCAGAGAAGTGTAATTTCTAGAGGGATGTTCATTCTCTGAATGTATGTAAGGCTAATAAGATTTTAAAGTTTTTATTTGACCTTTGGAAATTTTCAGCCTGTGTCCATGGTCTCTTCCTGAGAAGTTAAGTTTGGTCTTAGGTAATTCTCTGATTCTGTGATGTCCTATCTGGCCTGTGATAAGGTTCTGATTCAGTCAATTTGTTATGATCCACTATTTATATTTCTCTGCAATCAATGTCCATGCCACATTGCTTCAGGCTGTGACTCACAATCACAAACTGTAGTTTACATTTATCAACTTCAGTTATGAGAAAAATTGGGCAGGCAGGATGTAATTGCATCATGAGCTACTAGAAGACAAACACTGTGGCTCGTTCCACAGGACCAGGTACATTTTCCCTAAAGGCTTGGTTTTTGTGTCTGAATCTCCAAAGTTCCACTGGCGTGGAGGAAATCAGGTTTTTATTTTTCCTCCTTCCTTCTTTTCCTTCTTTCCTTCCTTCCTCCCCCCCCCTTCCTTATTTCCTTCCTTCTTCCTCTTCTTCTTCCTCCTCCTTCCTCTCTTGGTCTCTGTCTGTCTCTGTCTCTCTGTCTGTCTCTCTTTCTCCCTTTCATTTTTCCTTTCCTCAGATTGCTACCAAGCTGGAATAATATTTTATGATGGAGATGTCAGCATTTTCAATAGAACTTTATGACTTTTTACAAAATGATCAGCCTTGTAGAAACTTGCCATAATTTAAGACTAATTTGTGGTGGTCTGTCAAGTCTAGAGTTAACAGAGAAAACGTTGCAAAGACTAGTCTGTCAGTTCAAGGCACAGACTTCAATCCTTTAATCATAGCTAAACTCCTTTACTTCTAGAGCACCAAAGCTGTCCTCACAGTGGGGTGTTATGGCCTGCTTGTAATGTCTAAAGGGTAGAAATATGCTCAAATTGCCTTTCAAATAGTATTTTAAGCAACAGCAGTTTGTAGATGTTGTTAAATTTTCTGCCTGTTTTTCCTGCAATGATTTAAGCAATACCTTAGTATGATCACAGAATTTATTACCTTCAAAACATGATCTAGACTTTAAAAACTAGTAGTTTAGGAAAATACGAGCAGATTTTCAGAGAACTAGCTCAACACTAGAAGGTAGCAAATAAATTATTGTTAAAAAATTAAATAAAATTTAACCAGAAAGATAGAACAAAAATTTCTTCACTTGTGTCTAACTCTCTGTGAAGGTGGTTATTTGCTCTTAGTTAATCCTACTTTCTTCAACTGGGAAAAATCATTGCCATCTTTATCAAGAACACTTGATGAACTAAACTTTAAAAATAATGGAGATGGCACGCTGTTAAGCAAGAAAATGGTATGTTTTCCCAAATACTTTTCCTCACACATGGATGAAAAAATCTGTATCTTTGTATTTACTTGATTTTTCATATTGTTATATGTACAAAATACCTTATTTCTTTCTCAGGACATTCAGCTCTTTTCTTGTAGTGTTTAAAATGGGGTCATAATGAAAAGTTATACTATATTAAATTCATTTCATAATACAAAGTAAGTAAGAGTAGTCAGAAATCTAAAAGAAGTAATTTTACTTACACATTCATGTAGGATGTACTACTGTATATTCCACTTTCAGTTTCTAAAGTCTCCTGAAGTATTTGACGCAGTGCAACTTCAATATTCTATTTAAATGACTGCGTGTGTATTTCAAATGGTCAAAATAATATTTTTCTTCATATCAGCTCACCATTACAAGTGGAAATAATTGAGTTAAGAAGCAGATAACCCTAAGAGTAGTCTCTGAAAAGCAAATTGTTAAATACCAGGGATTGAACTCACTACTGCCCACTTGCAAGGCAGGTGCTTATGCCACTGAGCTAAATCCCAAATTGTTAAATTCAACTGACATAAGCAATATTTAAAATATATTTTTCCTGTTTATTGCCTTTTCTCAGCTTCTAAAGCCAACCAATCTGTTTTCATTTATTGCTAATTTTGTGATCCATAATTTCTAATTATTTCTCACATATTTCTATCAGATCAGTCAAGTACACGATGAAATTTCTTCACGTTTTTAAGCAACTGCAAAATCTCTGAAAGAAATGAACTAATTAAAATTAAAACCTACCTGAGCCTTATATCTGGATCCAATGGTCTGACAAAAAGCAAATTCTGGATCCAATGGTTTGACAAAAAGCTATTGGATCAAGGTATCCAGAAAAGATGCTGTAATCAGAGTAAATCAATTTTATCCTCTTTTTTTCATGATCACTGCAAGATTCCTCTTTCTGTATGACTTCATTTTAGTATGAATTTAGAGATTTTTAAAAATACTACAGTGTATTGAATCTAGAGTGTAGAAAAGAAAAACGTCTTTCAAATAACTCTCTCATACTATCGGTTACCAAATATTTAACTTAGGTAAGAAATCTGTTCTATGAATTCAATTGTTTTATTAAAGTAGGGCTTACTAGAGAACATACTTATAAGTTATCACTGGTAATTTGTGAAGTGTTATCTGGTTAGGAACTGTTGGTTAGGTCCAGAAAACCTCCCAGGGTCATACTGATTTTTTATACCTATACCCAGAGGACTGATACATCTCTTTTAAAGACTGTATATGGAAAATAGGCTACTTTGTTTTTAAGTTAATTCTTTTTTTTAAATGATTAATTGATTCAATAAGTTCTTTAGGATATATTCTTTACTAGGTATGTCTTAAGTTGATGCTTTTAACCCTAGATGCACATGAAAATTTCCTAACCATTTGAAAAATATGCTGTGGTAGGCTCCATGTCAGCTGCATGGTTGTTGGGTATGATCCCAAGTGTGATCAGGATTGAGAAGTATTTTTTAGCATTGAGCTCATATCTCTGCTTTAGTGTACCTATAGCTTGTATTTTAGAGAAGGACATAGCTCAGACACTATAAAGATTATTGTTTCTACTATTCTGGTAGTCTAGAACACATCAAAAATTTCTTACAAACCATTATTTTGAAAACAATTTTGAAGTTACAGGAATGTAGAAAAACCCGCAGAGGCCAGGAATAAACCATAAAAACATAGAAGCAGGTAAATATTGAAGAAGGATTACAGTCATTCCTCATTTAACGACTGAGTTCCAATCCTGCAACTGTTATTAAATGAATTGGTCACTATATGGGGAATTTTATGTAGTATGTACAATTACAATATTCAGAACAAAGACATGGTCAAAGGGAACTCCAGCTTGATTTTGTTTTATCTGTGTTACTTTTACATGCAGGACTGTAATGTATAACAGCACATAAACTACGGTACTGAATTATACAGTAGAAGCAGCAAAAATTATAGTCCTGTATAAACAAGGGAACAGTGTACAAAAAAAGACATTGAGGCTTTATGAACAAGATATACAGAACCGTACCAGAAAAAAAAAAAAAAAAAAGATGAGTCATCAGTCTGAGAAGTGGGTGTTGAGTCCAAACAGCACACCTTTACTGTAAGCCCAAATAGTCATTAAAGAGGTTTGTCACTAAATGAGGAATGTCTCTTTTCAATTTCTGTGACTAGAACTTGAGCTGCAGGTGGCTGGACTCATGCTGGGACAAGACCATGGACACATTGTATTGATGACCATCCTAAATAAAGAAGGAACCCAGAAAAATTAAGGCTCACGACAAGGGGTAAATTAATACAAATTACACATATATGCACTTCCGTGCTGCTGACCATACTTCTTATTAATGTTCTAGAGACAAATGATAAGAAAAATATTTGTCATGGCTTAGTTTTAAGTTGGATTAAGGCTAAAAACAATTTCTTATTGTCTATGGTTACTTCAGGAGCCCTAAATTTGAATACGACTTATATGCATGATCTTACAACTATAATTTGTGAATTATAACTTTAAGCAGACATATTTTTGGTTGCCCTTAGGTACTAGTAAAAGAAACCACATTAGTTTAAAAAATCGGTGCAAGTAGATTAGTACGATCTGTAGCTAAGAATTAAAGCAGAATTCAGACACAAAGCTTGAAGGAAATCATCACCATATGTAAGAATTAATGGGAAATGTATAATGAAATATGCCAGTTAAGACACTGAATAAGTAATATAGAGCAAACCAGCTCTGCAAAGACTTTGGAAACTGAAGTAATCATACCAACTATACAATGCATGTGCTTGATATCCTTAAGAAATAAATAAAAAATTGAAAACTTTCCTGAGGAATAAGAGACTATCAAAATGATCAGGTGGAAAGAAAGGAATAAAGACCATAACAATAGAAGATACAAGCCCTGAAATTAAAATTTAGGATAAGAGTTTTATGTAGAGAGAAATTTAGAGGAAAAGATAAATTTTATGATACTAACTCCTACACCTACTGCTCATTCTTCTTTTAAACTACACAGTATCAGAACACACCACACTGAAGTGTGCTCTCACAAGTAAATGAAATGTATTAGTTATTCAGGCAAGAGGCAGTTCCTGGGTGGGGGGTGGAAGGAGTCCAGGAAAGGGTTCTCAGCAGATATGCAGTGGTAAAGATGAGGAAGCTCATAAGTCACAGGTGGAAATTTTGGATGGTGCTGAAGTAGCCCAGTATTTGCTAAGGGCCAAAAGAGGCTGAAGAGGATGCTTTACAGTTTATGAAGTTGGAGAAAAATAAGTTAAGAGCCATTTTGTCCATATGCATAGATGCAGCAGAGCATATATGCATCTCCAACCCTATTGGAGATGCATGGGCTTAGTGGTTTAAGTATGTGATAACACTTGAGGGGATTTAATTCTGTATCTCTACCACTATTTAGTTAATGGTATTGGGACAACTGGTTCTCTAAGAAGAAAAAAAATGAGCTGATCTATACTTTAGATCATATAATAATTCAACTTCCGATTGATCATAGACTTCGTGTGCATGTCAAAATCCTAAAAAGTTTAGAAAAAGATATGGCAGAAGATCTTTATGATCTGGAAGATATTTATTTTATTTTCCTAGATTTATTGAGGTATAATTGGCAGCCAAAAAGTGAAAACATTTAATTTGTATAAAATAATGATTTCATATAAATATGCATTACCACCATCAAGCTAATGAACATATCCATTACTTCATGTGGTTATTTTTGTGTGTGCATATGCATTGGTAGTGAGAGCACTTAATAGCTATTCTCTTAGCAAATTTCAGGTATAAAATACAACATTATAAACTGCAGATATTGGGCTGTATATTAGTTTCATAGTTCATTCATCCTGAATAAAACTTTGTACTCATTACAAAGATCTCCCCATTTTCCCCACACCCTGCCAACCACCATTCTAATCTTTGCTTGTACATGTTTAACCTCTTTAGGTTCCACATATGAGTATGAAGTATTAGTCTGGTTTATTTCTGTTAGTTTAGTATTTTCCAGGCTGATCCATGTAAGCACAAATGACAGGATTCAATTTTTAAAGTCAGTATACTATTCTATTGTGAAGAACAAGCTTGGTAATTGAGGAATACAAAGAAGATTCTGTGACTAGAGCTCAGTGATTAAGAGGGAAATAATCCCAGAGGAAGTAAGAGAGGTGAGGGAGGGCAAGGCTGTGGAGGTCAGAAGGTAGTGTTTATATGCTATCTCAAATGTATTGGGTAGCTCCTGGAGGTATGCAAGTGGTAAGATTTAAATTTACAAAACAGCTTTGGCTATATAGTATAAAATAGATTTTGGAGAGTCATAAGGAAAAGCACACAGATCAATATAATAATAAGCCTTTCAAAATGATAAGGATAATAATAGCAGCCAAGGTTTATCTTGAACTTACTGTATACTGCACATGTAACATTATGAGCACTCTTCCGAATTTCTTAAGCAGAAAGAGTCTTATCCTGCACACTATGCCAGGAGCCAAATATACTTGAATTAATTTACTAAAGTGAGTCTCATACATTGTCATCAGCAGGAACAATGGGGATCAGGTCAAGGCAATGAATAGAGGTGGGAAGGAGGGAGTCCTGGGTGAGGGATGTGAGCACGAGGGTAGCGGTGCATCTGACAATGGCTGAGAGACAGCAGTGGACACCTCTTGATAACTGAAAGCATCAGAACGATGATAGGGAAAGTGGCTTAACATGTAACTCATACAAATAGAGATATTAAAGTCAGAAGTGTACTGGGATAGAGACAGAAGATGATGGGGTAAGAGAGGCTAGGATGACAAGATTTTAGATGAATAATAACAAATCAGAATTACTTACCATCATGTGCCAGCCTCCAATAGCATCATGACGTCTTACATTAATTTTCCAGACAATTAGAGGAGGCCGGTTATTATTTCCACTTAAAGATGTAAAAACTATAAGCTAGTGATGGCAGGCATCTGTCCAAATTGTAGAGCTAGTAGATGATGGAGACCAATGTACCAAATAAGAAACAACCCTACTATGACAGCCATTCTGACTTCTTTCTACAAATCTGCTCTTTCTACTTGCTCTACATTGTTCTTTTTTCACTTTCCTCTTCCTAAAACACGCTGGGCTGCTTGTATACCACTATTTTCCAGTGTAAGCACACCTCCTCACTAAAAAAGAAATTTTTCTAGACAAGGAAAGCTATGATGGAGGGGAGGGGAGACTCAGATGGAAAGCTCTCTCTTGAATTCCTGTTATGAACCTGTTTAAAACAGCATACACAAAATAGGAAAGCCAGGTCTGTAATAGGGGCCATACTGAGGATTTCATTAAGCAATCTTGATGGAATGTGCTAAATAAGGGGCGCCCTGCAATAGACCTCCAAATTCTATTCTGGATCTGCAAGCCTGATCAAGCTTCTTAAACCTGCTACTGCACATTTTGTATTGGTTATAAATATACTTGTTTTGACATCTCTGAAGAGGCTTTTTGAAATTTTACTATATAATTCAGCCTGGCCTTGAACTCCCTATGTACTTCCGGCTGGCCTTGCCCTCATGGTACTCCTCCTCTTGCCTCAGCTTCCCCAGTGCTAGGATTATAGGTATGAGCTATCATGCTTGGCCTCTGAAGAAGTTTTTTTTTTTTGCCAAAAAATAAAACATATTTGTGAGTGCACTTTGAGAAAAATGTATTTGAGACCCACAGCCATTATTAAAGCCCAAGAAGTAATTGTCATCCCACGAAAGGGCTGAGGGTCATGTCTGTGCTATGCTTCTTCCTTGGTAAAATCCTCTCAGCACCTGGCTTGTTCCCAAGTGAATAAATGGGGTTTTTCTTCAGGTTGTAACCCCAAAGGTACCCAAATAACTTATTCACACACTATTTTCTGTCTGGCCAATAGAGTATATCAAATTCATACTCAGAACCAAAGAAATGTAGTTTCCTCACAGAATTGAAGTGTCTTTCTCCAAAGCTGCATTCCCAATGGAGAAAACTTCAATCATTCCTTGTTGGCTGTAACGCACTACTTTTTAATCTCATATATTTTTCACTTTTTTGGAACCTACAGAAATTGCTATGCATAAGTGACTCATCGCAGCACATGAGCCACACACTCAGGGAGACTCCGGATCCGAGCCCAAGTAGAAGCTTCCTTGCTAAATTTTGCTTTTTGGTTACTGGTTATTACAAGTGTGCTCTCAAGTGTATTAAGTGTATTATTAGGGCCTGAGCAACCTTAGGAAACTGCTTCTCAAAAAACAAATCCTTGAGTTACACAAGCTCTGCTAGGTGAACTACTGAATATTCAAAACTATACATTTAATCGGAAGTGAAAACAGGGCAGCACTCCCCATTCCTGATACATCATCTAGGAAAGTAGAACTTACACAAAATAATTTAGAGGAAATGGAAAATAGCCAAAATCTAATGCAGGCAGCACATTGTTCATATGGGGATTAGCTTAGGAAAAAGAATCCTGAGGTACAAATAGTATGAACGACATTCAAATTGCTGAGGATAAGCTCTCAGTCTGCAGGTCGGTTCTTTAGAATAATAGTTGTGGCCCAATTGATGAATGTTCAAAATCACCCTCTGCATTAAGGAGTAATCAGTGTTCGTTATTCTATTAGCTAATGAGTAGCAGTCTCAGTTTATAACCTGCTTCAAAATATTACTTCCTCTATTTTGATAACTAATTCTGGCATAGGCAGTGCAGACATATATGATACAATCCAGGTTTTTCATATAACTCTTGAATATTGGATTTCAATTCTCAAGTAAATAAATGAAAGTAACTCAAATATTTGGAGAGCTTTTTATGATCAGATATACCATACAATGTGGTCTCTATTCTCTCTTGGAATTACTGTCTTATCCTTCTTAAGAAGATAAAAATATTATAAGTAATGTTTTGGAACTCTCAGAAGTACTAGCATTTGAATGTGTGGGGTTGTTTATCTTGATAGTAGGATAACTCATTGTCTTGATCAGGTTTAAAGAAGACTAGATATTTTATTCACAAATCAACATTTTCTGCTGTTTTAAAGCAGAGTGTCACACCGACTAGGAGAAGGCAAGGTTTAAAAATGTATTCCTATTTTTCAAAATAAATCACTGCTTTCACTCAGCTGGACAGCTTGAACTTTATGAACCAGAGGAATTTGAGAACAGAAATGAGATCAGTGTTTTGGAATTGAGGACATTAGTAGCATAAGAAAAGTATTAAGGGAGAGTCATGAAATTCAGCTTTCCATCTCTGAGATATAAGCAAGCTCAACATGTCCCAACCCTCAAAAATGAAACAGAGTGACAATTTTGTAGACAAGCAACGCATTGAGTAGCTATGAAAAAAATTAAAACACCAACAGATGGGTTGTTTTTGAATCCCCTCCCTGCTGGTTATGTGTGTGTCACTAAATATCAGCAGAATGCACCAGGGAGGCCCCAAAGGATCCTGCCAAGAAGGCAACAACAACCCAAATGCACTTCCCTCTACAAAAGAGTCAAGGTTGATGAATGCAGCTGACTTTGCTGGTTCTTCATATCTCCTGGGTGCCCTGTCCTCATCTTAAAGAAAACAAATCAGAAAAATCAGACCATAATTTTAGATTAGAGAAATTTTCCATTTATATTTCCTAAAAACTGGTAAATATCATCTGTAGATTTAAAGAATCAATCTTCCTGTTCCCTGTAATTAAGTGGGAAAATGAATTAGTAAATGTTTCCAAACAGAAGCATTAAAACAATAAATATGCCTCCATGGTGAAGTTTTCCTTTTGAAAGGGAAGAAGTAACAAAATCTAAATTAAATTAAAGTGGTGTTCTGGGAACTACAGCTCAATAAACTAATGTAATTAGACAATGTAAGTTTTTTTCCTAGGCTCTTAGTCTAAACGTGGACTTTATAAAAGTACAGGATCATTGTTAGAATCGAATTCAATATTCTAGCTTCTCAAATTCACAGCCAGAGCACTCTGCCTTTAAGGTATCACTCGTCTGATTATAGTGCCGGTTTCTCCATTTCCGACATGGTTTTGTGTAACTTTCAAGTGTAGCAGCCCCGTTTGGAAACTGACAAGTGTTCATTTTGAAATTGAGTCATCAAATGCATGCAGCCTTCAGGAGGCTCCTCTTTTCATGAGAACAAACAAAGAGAAATGTTTTTTAGTACAAAATCCCTTTTTTTAACCAATAAAAAGCTTGTATTGCACTGCAGGGATGCCCACCTCCACAAAGCCCTGTCTCTTTTTGGTGGCCCTCAGAAGCAAGGTTTTCATTGTATATGTCGTCCAGGGATAGAACATCTGCTGGGCTAATGAGCTATCCTGCAGCCTCTTCTCCTGCAGGCGAATCCCCAAAAGCACAATCTTAAATCAGATACTGTAAAATCCAAAAGCAGGTAAAGGAAAAGATGAAAGAATAAAAAAAGAAAGGTCAAGAAAGCCAAGTTGGCAGTAGACCAATAATCATACCTCACATCTGTCTTTAGTGAAGTTGTGTGCTTGAAGATTTTCATCCATGTAGTTAATTTCTGAGCTTGTTTTTTCATGGCCAAGGTTCCGTTTTGAGTATTGCATCAATTGACCACACTTCCAATGGATATTAATGCAATAGATCATCATGGCAGCTGGCTCTTAAATACACTGATAGCAACCTTGACCAGGAGCTGATTAGAAAGGGCAGGATTAAGGACCATTGCCTCTTCGTCAAAAAGTTGAGCATGACGCTGGAAATCCAAAGGCTCCAATTCTTGTCGTGTTACTAATTTTCCCATGTTTTACACTGTCACCAGTGAGTCCGGCAGACCTTATTAGGATGCTATGTGACAGCATCTAATAAAGTATGTTGGGAGAGAAATCATTGCTCCCTTTTGCACTGATGATCTTTTGGAGAAATACAGTACTGTAGATTACAGGAGGTGCAGGTTGCAAACACTGATGATACTTTACGGCAATTTATCATCAGCTAGCAACTTGCCAGTGATCTACAGCTCTAAAGGAATAGCTTCCAGGAGGGACAGCGATAGAGAGTCTGTTTTATTCATGTTAGCAGAGATATTTCTGAGAGGATAGTTTATTTATTGGGTGTTCTAAATTCCTGAACACAATTTTAAGACATTGCACATCTCCGTGTGGTGGGATACATTTGTAAGATATTATGTCTTCAGCAGCAGCCAGCACAGACTGTGTTAGCAGTGGTTTCATGATGAATTTGTAGAATTTAAAAGGCCAGAGGAGTATTGGTAATGTTGAGGTTAATGGAGGCAGCTCATTTTAGAAATCTGGTATTTGAGTTTTTCAACATTATCCAAAGTAGGTTCACCACATTCTTTTTAGCAAACTCTCCAGTACAGAGCAGATGGCTCCTCTATTAACAACCATTTGCATTTAACATATTGCAATGATTTATGTACCACATGCCACTGAGCAAAGCAAAAACATTCAATAACAACTAATTAGTTGAGTGTAAAGACACATATCTTAATGTACATAGCTCTCCTTTAACTGTGTTTTACATTTTTTATAGATTAGTATTTTATTTATTCAAAGCAGTTGAATCTGAACTATGACATTCCTCTTATGATTATGGTAATTCCTCTGTAACTACAGTTCTATTAATGGTTCAGTCATTACCTTTTCTGCTTCTTATTTGGAGAGGTAGTATTTGTATGACAGAATTTCCCTGGACAATGATTGGTCAGCTATACTTTAAGTGGGCAGAATGCTTAGAAGTTGCTACCAAACCTTCCAAAATGCTTATTTTAAGAAATGTATTTTGCTTTTAAAGGATTATACTCAATGTAAAATGAATGAGAAATAAGATTGCTAATCAAAAAGTGATTTACAGAGAATGTCCATTGTAATGGTTTTTTATGTCATATTTATTAATAACATGATTCCTTTTAAAATTGTATCTGTTTCAGTAAATTGTACACTCTAATGCTCAGACATATTTTTTTCTTTACTTGCTAAAAGCTCTGTTCAAACTTGCTCACAATTCAGATTCTCCTTCAAACTGGATGTGTTTCATGAGAAAGTTGGTAACTTCTCAACCTCCCCAGGACACAGGAGTTTTGCTGCGTTCAAAAGAAGATCCCCAAAGCTAGAGAAGAAATAGGACTAAAAATTACATTCTATGTAAAAGGAGTCCTAACTCTTTTTTCCCTTAGATCATCTTGAGGCATTTTCTTTTCTTTGTACTGGCCAACGGGGTCAATGGTTATTATGATACTGTCACTGTGTGTCAAGGTGACAATGTTAGGACTGTGGAATGAACCAATGAATCTTTTATAAGTATTCTTTCCATTCTCAAGAGCAGTACATGCAAAATGTCAGCAGAGACCATCCATCATCTATGAAGGTAAATGCATGTCTGCAACTCGGAGGAAATGGGGTGTAATACAACTGCATTTACCCATGACTCAAGTAGCACCCTTACAAAACTGAACTTGCTCTTTTCTCTTTGCAATTTCCTTTTTTAATTTCATTGGGATTTCTACCAATAGAGAACTCTGGAAATACGGTAATGTTAAATTTAGCTTGCTAAGATTTTTAAAGGGGAAGGAAACAATTAAGACAGATAAGTGCACATTAATGAAGTTACAATAGAGTATGAATTATATATTAGTATAAATATAAACTCAATCCATCAGTGTAGGAAAGTGGAAAGAGTTAGTACAGGGAGAAAAAATCCTATGGTTAGGATTGATAAGGCCACTATATTGTGAGCCTAATACAAAAAAAAAATGCAAACAAAATAAGATTCTTCTTCAAAGTCATAATATTCAATTATAGCTACCATTTGTAAAAATTATCACTTATTTAATATGTAATTGAACTTTATATGTGTTTATAGTTTTAAAAACAGTTTAATAAATGTGAAAATCTTTTGTTCATTTATATGAGGAGGCTGAAACTCTGAAATATATGTTATATAATTTTCTATAGTTTACCAAGTACCTAGGGGAAGAGCTAGGATTTTTGCCTAGGTTGTTTTGGCATAGAGCTACCCTCTCCCACTTTTTCCTGTGACTCACAGTTGGCTAACAAGTATGTACCATCACCTGATATGCTTTCTTACTTTAGTTTGAATTAAAAACTCACCTGTGGTACATGGTTTCCACTGGCATCTTATTTGGGGAGTAAAACAATACTGGAATCTTTACATATGCTGATGTTAGTAGAAAATCTAATAGAATAATCAATATCAAGGACAAGAGCAAATAATCAAATTGCAAAGAAGTCTCTTGGTTGAAACTCATCAATACTAAACAAGTATAAAATGCTCAACCCTGAGAGATATCCTTTTGTTTCTACAGGACGCTTGTTTTCCATAAGTAACATTTATATTTAATGAAAACAAGATTAACTTTGGATTGAAAATTAAGCCTGTCATTCAGTCTGATATACTTTTGCAAATCCACACTTAAATATTTCTGTATGTCTAAAGCCAATGTAGTGTGAATCACTTTTCTGGATATACCTATAGTAGGGAAAGGAGAAGAAAAATGTGCAAATATGTATAAGATTTGTTATTAAAACTGGGCTTTAGATTGTTTTTAATGATCAGACAATCTTCAACCACATAAAATCATTACTAATGGCAATTTCATATAGTTTAATTTGAAACAGGGAATTATTTCATGATAGTCTTGATAAAGATGAGAATATCAGACTCCACTCTAGCAAGTTCCTCTCATCCCAGAGGTATGGGCTGGTGCTGTTTTTCTGTGCTGTTACCACAGCAACCTTATGCACATCCATATCACTGCACAGCTCATGCTGCTTTATAATTCTCTTGAAGGCTGTCAGTTTACCCAGATGGTAGCACCTTAAAGACAAGAACTATGGCTTTTTATCTTTATTGGTAGCAACTGGCACATTGTCAGAACTAATAAGCAGCAAACATTTAAGAACTCATATTTGTATCCTTTGTGTTTTATACTTAAACAAAAAACTTTTAAAATAGAAATTTGACAGATATTATTATTTCTTTGATAAAGTTAGATGCCATGTGGCTTGATTCCCAGTGAGATGATGTTTAACCTCTTTATATACCTATTAGTTGCCATGTTTTCCCAAAATTTATGAGACCCATACTAGTTAACTAAATATATCTGGTTATTCTTTTGTTTCCACAAAAATAAATGATGCTTAAAAATATCAAAATGTCTTCATGGTATTAATAGCTTTAATCAAATAATTATTACTATTTCTAAAATAGGGATCTTTAGTGTTTCATTATAGGGCCTTTCTGACTTTCCTTTGCCTAACTTTCATATGTTTATCATTCATTATGAGATTTATATATTTTACATTCTCTGTACCGCTGAAGTCAAGAACCTGGTTTCTACAGCCTCTCTTGATATCAACATCCATACTTTTTGGCAGGCTTTATTTTGTCATCTCAATGGGTCTTTGAGAACAAAGGTAAAGCCCTATCTCTTATGCTGTGATCTGTTCTCATCTAGGATTTACAATGGCCGAAGAAGTGGCCAGAACCTGTGATAACTGAAGAGCATTTGCAAGACCCTAGAATTGGGTAGAGACCTATCTTTTACACAAGATGAACATCTTCATCTCTTTACCCTTGCTATAGACAACCATGGGCCTGGGCAATAAAAGTATTTCTTAGATGAACATGGATGAGATTTCTCAACTGATCCACTCTTTATAGGGAAATGTGTAGGAGAAACACAACACACTGTGAGTGTTCTCATGCATTTTCAGTATTTCCCAAGAAATGCTGCTTCCTCCCAAGCCTCTGTCTCTCCTTCCATCTTTTTTCCTTCCTTCTTTCTCTCATTCCTTCTCTTTTTTAAATTAAAATCACTTTTTCCAAAGGGGATAAAATATCCCAAATGTGTTTTGTAATATATATTCTTGAAACCAAAATCCTGTTCTCTATGCTTATATTATTGGAAAACTCATTAGAGGATCAAACTACTGTATAAAGCCAGTTATCAGTAGTCTGAACACATTCAGCTTCAGATATAGGATGAGAATATTATCTTGGTATTATAGTGTCATTCAGTAACATTAGCGCTGCAGTCAGTATGAGAATTATAACTACCTACTTGGTTCTAAAGGAATATTGGCACTTGATGGCAATTAGATGTAACATTGTAATTTAATCCATTTGTAAATCACTTATATGACATTTACTATATTTATTGACAATTCTTGTATCTAAATATCATCTTTATGACTTTTAAATTAAAATATGATGAGTTCACTTCAGTCTCAAATTGGTTCTGCTCTTAATTTCTAAAATATTATCAATTGTATCATCACTCCTTTGATTCTTTAGAATGGAAAATTTGCTCTAAGAATTATAATCTGTATCTTTAACTTCTCGTCATCTATTTAGAATTCATGTTCCGTGATAAATGGAAGAACTTCCACATGCATAGGTTCAAACACTCACTCCTCCTGCGCTTTATGCTGTAGCTATGATAGGTATGCAGTACCCACATACGGAATAAACTTCACCATAAAATGTGGTCATTTGTCTTAAGCAGGAATTTGTATTTTTAAAGAAAGAAAAAGAATAGACTTACTCATATATTTTTAATTTCCAGGAGCGTTCTTTGCACGAAGTTGTAATCTTCATTTGTTATCATTTCCTTTTAGCTTAATATGCTTCTGTTAATATTTTCTAGGGTAAGCATTCTGATGATAAATTCTCTTATTTTCTTTTATATGTAAATACCTTAAGTCAAACTTAATTTGTAAAAAAATAATCTTACTGGATTTAAATTCTGGGTTGACAGTTTGATTTCACTCTCTCTCTCTCTCTCTCTCTCTCTCTGTCTCTGTCTCTGTCTCTGTCTCTCACTGAAGTCTAAAGATGTTGTACTGTCTTCTGCTCCCAATTATTTCTGATGAGAATTCAATTGTCATTTGAATAATTTTACGTGTTATAATATGCCTTTTTTTTGTCTTGCTGATTTAACATTTTTCTCTTTATCATTGCATGTTAGTGGTTTGTTTATGATATGCTTATGGGCTGCTTGCCATCCATCTTGCTTAGGATTCACAGTATATTATATCCTTGGGGAAATTTCACATGCTAATTCATTAAAAAAAATCCTTGCTTCCTTTTCCCTCATTTTCTTTTCTGAACTTCTACTATAAGTGTATTAAATTTTTAAAATATTCTCAAAATTTCTGACATTTGGCTTAGTTTTCCTGCCTTCTTTATTACTGTTCTTCTATTAGACATTCTCTACAGATCTCTCTTTAGGTTCATTGGCTTTTCTTTCATCTCCAATAAACTCTTCAGTTTATTCCATGAAATTTTACAGGAAAATTCAGATAGTGTATATTCTTACGTCTGATAATTTCCATCTTGTTTATTATGTATCACTTCTTTTTCTCTATAGGTATTTTATGTATTCCTGTTTTACTTTTTGTATTCCTGTTTTAAAATCACATATTCTTACATTAATCACACAGTTGTAATAGCTAATTTAAAATTCCTGTATGCCAGTTCTAGCATCTGGGCCATGATGTTAATTTTTTTTTAATAAAATGTGGATCATCATTTTCTGTTTTCTTCACATATCAAGTAATTTTGAATTGTATGGGGACAGTTTGAATGATACTTTTAAAAGAGACTTCATGTTTTTCTGAAGAATATTGATTTTTTGTATTATATTAATGGTTTACCATGGATTACTGCCTCAGTTACTTATTGATGGCACAAAATCCTGACAATCAAAATTAAAGGGGGAAAGGTTTATTTAGCTCACAGTTTGTAGAAGTTTTAGTCCCTAACTCAGCTAGCTCTCAGGCAGGATGGCACATGCCAGAGTGGCGACCCTTCATGGGATGGCAGACACCATTTTCTGCCTCTTGCATTGTATCTAGTCTACTGGGATTAGGATGCTGCCAATCCAATCAGTGGATTTACCAGACATCACCCACCCCTAATCCCAGCGCTGCACTAGTACAAATCAATCACACATTGTAGATTCAGGCACCTCCCTTAAAACTCTGTGTGAGGCTTCGGAGGAAATCTGGACATAAATTATTATAATTACCTATAGAAGAAAATCATAACTCAGCCTTATAATTAAAGATCCTCCACCACTATTACATTTGTCCCTTGACTCCATTATATCTGTTCCTGTACTTCCTTTCTCCCTGCAAAGAAATCACCTTGAGGTACATAATATTCATGGAAATTTTCAATTTACCAACTCTCACCTCTTTTGGCCTCGACATTCTTTGCCTTCCAGTTAGACCCTTCATCATGAAGCCTTTTTTACTCTCAGGAACCTCTTTTTCAACATCTTTGTCTGTCTCAAAGGCTATGATTAAAAGTAGTAAAGAATTAGAATGATGCTACCTAAGCACAAAGAGGAAAGACACACGAATATACCTTCTCATAATTACTTGCATTCTGTTAATAGTTTTAAATCCCTTTTCCCATTAATGAATATATAGTGAACTTCTATATTTATGTAAAGATATATGTTTATAAAATTCTAAGCAAATAAATGCTATTGAGTTTGGTTATTACCTCCTCTTATGTCTCCTAAACTTAAACTCTTTGGAGCCCCAATTCAATTGTATCAATATTAAAAGCTCTAGTTCATAAAGTGTAAAATATTTTAAAAACATGTTTACATCTAAGAGGCAAATATCATTTGAAGACAATTTTGGCGTATATAGTGATACTGAAATTTTACTTCGTGTTGCTTGAAGGTAAGCCAAAAAGCTCCTTGCTTTTTATGAACTTCTCACCAAGGGAGAAAATGATTCACTATTTTAGGTTTTGAAAGGGTAATCAGACAAATAACAATGTGGCTGGGTGTTATAGTATTAATTATATCTATATCTATATCTATCTATCTATCTATCTATATCTATCTATCTATCTATATATCTATATCTATATCTATATATATATATATATATATATATATCTTTGATTCCTGTGTCAAATAAATGTCATTCTTTAAACCTGGAATGGTTGTGGTTCTGGATATATTTAGATGAATTGGCATAACCAAAACCACTAGGCTTTGCTCCAATTCCCTTGCAGTCTTATGGCAGGGGGTGGGGGTGGGGTGGGGGGTAGAGTCAAAGGTAGACACAGGATGCCTCAGGGAAAGGGTATGGATACTCCAAATGGTTGTTCACATGCTACTCATAAGGACATTCCACAATTATTTGCTCATGTCTTCTGTAAATATTTTTGAATCCCTATTATGTGCCAAGCTCAGTTCTAAGCACTAGGCACTTGTGAATAAAATATAACTCCCATCTGGGTCCAGATTCTTGATATACATTGGAGCCCTTGAAGCTGAACACATGTGTAGGGCTGTGGCGTGGCCCAGGCATGCCTGAACTAAGAATGAAGAAACGCCTCAGGGGGCAAGATGGGGCACAGCTGAGGACACCTGGAGACTTTCTCCTAGGATAGTTCTCCTTAATTTGCATCATCTGTTGCTTGGAGGGTCCTTGAACTCCTCCCAAGGTCCTGCTCAGGTTTCCTGCATTTTCTACTTTAACTTCTTTCTTGTTTGAATAAATATGGGCTGCCCAGAGACACTGTCTGTCTCAGCTGCCAGAGTTAAGAACTATGTAGAGGGTTTTGGTCTGCCTGGAGCCCTAAAGCTCATAGCACTTGTCTCAATTTTTGGAACCTTCGCTGTGCATTTGTTTGAAAGACTGGGCTTCTAGGCACAGACCCCAATAGATATTCAAGAGTATTCTTTTGGATAATAATTCACTTAACCATTCTGTTTCACATCTGAAAAAGAGGAAATGAGATTAAATTTTGTGATTTCTTTTAGTTCTAAAAGAAATGATTTTGCAATGTTATAACTCTGTTTGACATGTACCTCTGCCTACACAAATTCAATACAGCAGTTCATCATGTTGTCTCTCTCCAACCTGCCAAATCTCTGACCTCTTAGACGCCCACCAATCATCTCGTGGCCCGTCCTCCCCCATCTGTTCCCTGTTCCAAATAGTACTGGAGGATCTATAATTACACATAGATGCCACTGATATGTTGTAACAGCTTTGCTTTGTCAATATTCTGGTAGTACCAAATGAGTAAAAGCTGATAGGACAGCAACACAATTCCTAGACAAGGTATATTACTTAGTTACATACCATATTTTGACTTACTGGGCTCCAATTTGTTATTCATTAACAGTCCTAAGGAGGAAAAGAACTGTAACTTGCATTTAAGTAAAATTAGCCTGTCACCTTAAGACTATCATCTAGGGCAAATGGAATGATATACATATTTGATATCATATATATATTCATACATATATGTATATATATATTCATACATATATATGTTCATTTTTATTTAAATATGTGTTTTAGTTATTGCTATACTTAGAGTTTGAGTAGCTTACATACAGGAGAAATAGAAAGCTTTTAGCATTTCTGTTTATCTCAAAATGCACCAGATTGTACCACTTGGCATTTCATTTTTCATATCTTTGCTGGCTCTTCTGTAATAACTTCTCCAACTTAAAAACAAAATAACAAAAGAATGCCTATCGGTACTTAATTTCCTATAATTCTTACAGAAAATCAGTACTCTCTAAGTTTAAAAAATACAGCAACAGTGGAGAGAGAGAAAGAGAGAGGGAGAGAGAGAGAGAGAGAGAGAGAGAGAGAGAGAGAGTCCTTATCAAGGCTGATCTTTACCTAAAATGGTGTCACTTTTTCATTTAATGTACTAACAGTATAGGTGGTTGATAGCTAAAATGAGGCCTTGCTGTGAAAATCAATCTTGTCTTAGCTTGTTAAGTAGTGTACACACACACACACACACAAAACAGAGGATATTTCCATTTGTTTCTTATATTATACAGTGAATCCTATAATGTTGGTACTTGAAGGAACTTTGCTCCTCCCACAAATTCTGTGACTACTAGTTCATGGAGAGTATCCATAGTTATTTTTGCATGAGTGAGTTTGGGACATTTTAGTTTTTTAAAAATGAATTGTTTCTTTACTCTAAAGTATCTCAGAGGCTTTAACATATTAATAAGAATTGTGATTGTCCTAGAAGGAAATAATGTGAACATTTCTCAGGTGTGTTTGACCATCAAGTAGGGTAATTCTGTGGAAGTTTACTAGGTAAATATTCTCACCTTGTAGATGAAGACACTCTGCTTGTAGTAGCTGTTACTTGCTCTGACCTTACAAAAAAGTTCTGCACACAGCTAGAGCTAGAACCTGTTCTTCCCAACCCTACTCAATGCTTTATTCTAAAATATGATAAGCAATGACTTTGAAAACTCAATGATTTGTCCTCTGTGCTCTCAGCTTTTTTCAATGTCAATTGTCCTAACCACAGGAACATAATACCTATTGTAAATCTAATACAATCTGGATTAGGATCTTTTGGCCAAGGGGGTTTGTAGAGCTTCTGTGTCACATATTTAAACCTGCTTACATTCAGTCAATTTTTTCAAGCAGAAGCTCAAAATCAAATTAATATTCCCTCAAAAATGAAAGTTTTTCTTTCCCTGTTTGCCACCAAGTGATTAACCTATTTAGATAAGTTTTTCTACCTACAAAAAGGAGGCAAAAGTGGCAACTATGAATTTATGTGTAATGCAGACAGTTCTGATTCAACTAGCATTCCTGCTGCTAAAAATGACTGAGGTCAAAATAAGAGATAAATTCCAATAGAATCAATACATCAATTTGTAGATTCAAAATAAAACGAAGCCGTTAATATTTTTCATCTTGTATTTGGAAAACAAATAGGAATCATCTCTTCTCTCTTTTTTTTTATCTTCTCTCTCCTCCCCTCCCCTCCGCCCCCCTCCCCTCCCTTCCCCTCTCCTCCCCTCTCCTCCCCTCTCCTCCCCTCTCCTCTCCTCTCCTCTCCTCTCCTCTCCTCTCCTCTCCTCTCTTCTCTTCTCCTCTTCTCTTCCTCCCTTCCCTTCCCTTCCCATTCTTTTCCTTCCTTTCCATTCCATTTTTCTTCCCTCCCTTCCTCTCACCCTCCCTTCACCTTTTCTCCTCCTTCCTTTTTCCTCTTCTCTCCTCCTCCTTTTCTCTCTCTCTCTCTCTCTCTCTTTCTCTCTCTCTCTCTCTTATTCTTACTGACTTTGAATACTACACTGGTCTCAAACTCTTCAGCTCAAGGCATTCTTGTGCCTCAACCTCTCAAGTAGCTAGGACAAGTACATGTCATCACACCTGGTTGGGAATTATTTCTGTATTGCAGCATTGTAGATAGATCCACAAAAAAAGATTTTACAGTAATTATCAACCAATGACCATAATCTTTGAATGTTTCAGAAAATGCCTCTGATCCTAGCAACACAAAAACAAGAAAGATCATTGTCAAAAGATGCCAAATACTGATTTAAGAGAAAGAACAGCATTTCACACATCAGACGAGCTGAGTATCTTCCTGATTCTACTTCATATAAAGATGTAGCCAGGATGTAGCTTCCCATACAAACTAAGTTAAGTGAAAGGGAAAAATATTTTATTTCTTAATTATGTGGTATTTTGCCTAAATAGCATGTGTTTCTGAAAAGAAGACATCTTCCTTTTAATTACCTAGTAGCTTGAAAAATCTTTGCCACTGGGGAATTAAGTATAAAGAGACAACTTTTTAAACTGAGTTGTTTTCTTGCATATTAATGAAGTTTATGATTTAAGTAAAGGAATTGTTAGACACATTCTTTGCTTATTATGGTAGAGTCCGCAAAGGAAAATGAGCTGATTTTGCATGTATTCTCTCTATAATTCAAGAAATTCTAAGGATTTACAAATATGGTCCAAATCCAAATGGCACTCAGTTGTCCAATTAAAATGGGTGCATACCATAAATCTTTATTCTAAATATTTCCACTGCAGCTAAATAGCAGTGGTTTAGACTGTCTACATTTTAAAAATGGTGGTTATTAAGCTTTTCATTTGAATATTCTTATTTACTGGACTTCATTCTCCCTTTAAAAGAAGAGCAAATTAAATTTTTGATGATGGAATGGTTAAATATTCATTTAGCTTGAAAAAAAAGACCTGGGGAATGAGATTATTGACTATAAGCTCACAAAATTATATTATATGAAAGAGGCAGCACATTTATTCAGTATAGTTCCATAAAAGAGAATGAGGACTGATACCCAGAAGTAGAAAGGAAAAGCAGATTGCCCTCACTTGAAGAAAGAATTTTCTTAAAAGAAGCTAATGCAGTAGGGCATATCAAAGTTTATCCAAAAAATATATGTAACTTGCTTTAGCTTTTAATGATATAGCTACCAATAAATATTTATGGAGAAATATGGTAGAAATATTAATATCCAGAAAATTCTGCTCATTTACTCTCTTCTCTCAAAAATGAGAAACTGACACCATAACTTGATTTTAGAGGTAAAATACCTAGATTCAATACAATAAAACAATTTAGCCCAGTAGTACATCTGAAACTTGACACAAATAAACTAGGAAGCTAGAGTCAAGAGAAACATGTAAACCTGTTGTAATGAGGTATCGAGCAGCCAAAAGTCATGGAATATCTGAATCTCAGAACTTTCAGAAAAAGAGTCTTAAGATTTGTTGACTCCTTCTTGCTGTTGAAAGATGGATCCCTGGGGATCTCCTGTATCCACAAGGCTCATGGGAGGCTAGTGCGGCTACAAGAGCATATAGCTTGGAGAAAGCATATAGTTTGGAGGTGGCAACTTGGTTTTGTCACTTTATCATGTATAAAGCTAGAAAAAAAATCATTAAGCACCCCTGGTGCTCTTATCTGTAAAATGGGATCAAATCTGTCAGTCTCAGAAGTTTCTTTTGAGGATTAAGGGAAATAAAGCAGCTGACAAGAATTTTATAAACTGATTAATATACATATGTAAGTTATTCCTTACATTTTAATGGGGACAATTCAGATTACTTGAATTATTTTCTCTGATTTTCTGCTACTTCTTAGGATACTTCTTAATTTCCTCCAGAAATTACCTTTAAATGACAGTATTCCTCTCGGTTTTGTGAAAATTCTATCCGTAACCATAGTCATTTACACCTGAAAGGACAGAACTTTATCAGTGCCATCCACTGTCTAAACTTCCCCATGGGTAGGATAATAATTTCCAAATCTGTTCTTCTTATTATTATTCTTTTACCTCATACTGCTTTCTGCAATACTAAAGCAGTGATTGAAATCCCTTAACTGGGGTCTCCAGTTGAATTCCAAATACTTGAAATGGCACAACACAAATAACCAACTAAATCACTAATTACTAAACACTATTTTCCAGTATTTATACCTGCAGTTCTGGGAGACCATTTACTCAATCAGCAAGTCCTACTGACACTATAAGCAAATCCTATTGATATTATAAGCAAATAATTGCCATATGATGGCTTCTTTGGAATTTGGAGAGCTCCTCTAGACTCTCCACTTGGCCATCAGACCTTGGAGTTATAGGTGCTACACAGTAAATCAGTGTTACAGATTCCCAGTCTATACAGTCACACTGTCATGGCCTCTATTATCATGGCCTTAAAATGTTTCTCATCTGCACTGAATCGATAAGTAAGAATCCATGTAGTTTTTAATTTTTATGACATGAAGGACACTGAGAGCAAGAGGTAGGTATTCTTCTATGTCCCTAGGGAGAATATTGAAAGGCATCTTCTGAGACTTCAGTTTCACATCACTTGGAGTTCCTTAACATGCTCTACTGTTTTTATGCATAATTTTTCTGCCTAGGATACCCAGTGTGTTCTGGCTGCTTCTTACAGTACAGCACACATTTCAAGATACCATACAAATGTCATACTCTCATCAAAAGTTTTACTAGTCTTCTCATATTAAACTAGTAGCTCCTTTTTTGCTCTTGCACTCCATGCAACAGTTTAGCTATGGCTTGAATGTGCCTCCAAGAAGTCTATGTGCTGAAATTTAATCCGTAGTGTGAGGTATTAAGAAGGAGAAACAATAAGAAAAAACTCATCTACGGTGTTTAGCGATGAGGCTGTTGGAAAGGAACACAACTACAAATTCCTAGGCTAGAGCTCCCATGATAGAATATTGGTGGCTGTATAAGAAGAGGACGAGAAACCAGAAGAGATTTACCTTTCAGGTCCTACAACATGTGATACCCTGTGCTGCCTCGACTCTGCCAGCAAGAAGGCCACCGCTCTGTGAACTGTGAGATAAGTAAACCTATTATCTTTATAAAGTTCTCAGATTCAAGACATTTGTTTTAGCAAAAAAAATGTAGCATCACTTTGCCAACATTGTCATTTTTTAAGCACGTTTCTACCCCTCCCAAATGTGAGATCCTTTAGAACAAGGACTATGTCTCGTTCATCTCCATATGTCCACGTCTAAATTAGCATCTGTCATCTGTCCCAGGGTGGAGATTAAGTGTTTATCGATGACAGAAAAAATGGAAGCAGAATCTGTTAAGTGGTAGTGAAACCCAGTCCTAGTAATCAGAACTAATTGGGAAAGAATGACTAAACTCCAAGCTCAATGATTTCAAAGTATCTTGCTGGATGCCTCTTATATGAAGGGTGAAAAGTAAATATTTTGGTAGATTTCTTTGAATTGTGGTTGAAAAAGACATTTGGAGAACTTGCAGAAAACTGGTATGTCTTTTGTAATTAGCAAATCACTTCTGCATTACATGGTTTTTCAAGCAATTTGAAAAAAGCACTGCTACTTTTATATTTTTAAATATCCTCAAGTACTAGTGCTTAGCTGATGTCAAAAATTTTGGCTTTAACCACTTAGAGGCTTTGCCTCAAGAAATCAATGTGAGTTTCACCGTGTCCTATTTACAGCAAATACCAAGAAGGTGGCTTTCAAACAGTAAGGGTTTCTGGCTGTGCATGTGACTCCCTCTGAGAACGAGCATGCAGGGCCCTTTCTCACTCTGGCTGCCCAGGCAGGGAAGCCAGGCCTCTCATTCTCTCCAGACCCTGTAATCAGGTAAAGGAGAGCGTAGTTCTGAGTGGGTCAGAAGCCAGGTGAAAAGATTGTTTGATGGATGAAGCTTCTGTGCTGATGTTTTTTCTTCTTTTCTTCCTTTTGTAATAACGAATACTAAATCCAGAGTCTTCACACCAATGTATATCCCAGCTCTTTGTATTTTTCACTTTGAGGCAGGGTCTTCCTAAATCACTGAGTTTGCCAGACTATGCTCAGACTTGCAATCCTCCTGCCACAGCCTCCCAGACTGCTGGGATTACAGGTATACAGCGCCATGCACAGCTATAGCCTTCTTTCATGAAGTTAAGCAATGAGACAGAAAAGGCAAAAAATACTCAGATCCTTCTATTCCCTTAGGGAGATACTTTCTATGTCTTCTGTGGATGCCTACAATCACATATAGCACCACACCTCAGACATACCTACTACATTTTTTCACAAACATATTCATATATATATGCCTACAATAAAATTTAATTTGTAAATTAGGCACAGTGACTAACAAAGTAACTAATAATAAAAGAGCATAATTATAAAAATATTGCATAATAAAGTTTATTTCAAACTTATGACTGCTTATTTCCAGAATTTTCTTTTTAAAATTTTGGACCTGAGCAAGTAAAACTATGGAAAGTTAACCTTAAGATGAGGGCAGATTACTGTTTTTATTACTTTGACAGCTAATCATCTATAAAGGAGCCCGAGTGGACACTGCCAGGCACAAGAAATTAATAAACACAAATACTGAAAAAAGCGAGATGATTACCTTTGGGAATAGTTTGTAAAAAGGTGAGTTAAAGAGTCGTTGATTAGTTTTTTAGGTCACTGAGAAAAACACTTTTAATTCTGTTTTAAAGTTCTTGTTGTGAACACAGATTGCCTATTATCTTTGGTACAAAGACAGGGAGTTTACTGCTGATGTGAGCATATTATCAGATTTAATAATTATCTTTCAGATTTAAAAAATTGAACTGTTCACCTTGGAGAAACAATACAGAACGTTTAGTGAATAGTCTAATGTAATATAAGCATCTAAAAACTAAAGTGGCCACCTTTTTAATTAGTTTAGTTTTGGAAGCTTAGAAAGAAACAAAATTACTTAAATATCAAAACTTCCAATTGTGCAGACAAGAAACATTTGGGACATTATGTACATTTAACAGCTTTTGAATTTACCCCCCACCTGTATGAAAAGATGTTCAGAACAAACAACTACTCTTCATCTTTCCTCTTACCCTTCATCTGGGTAGATTTTATTTATGCACTAGACAACCTTTTTGGCCATTAGCACCATCTTGCTTCAGCAGTTAATTAACACAAGTACCATAATTTAATACAGTTAATGCTACTTGATGCCCTTTAATGTACCTTCCATTAGTGATATTATTGTAGTATTGCCCTGTAAATTAAAATGAGATCAAGACTAAGAGAGCTGCTCTTTAATTAAGGCACTGGCACACGGACTTGTCTATTATTCACTAGAGAAAATCACCCTGATTTACTGAAGCAGGACATCCATAAGTCAGAATTAGTCCATGAAGATTATTAGTTTTATTGAACAATGTAAGTACCACGGAGTTGCTGAGATTGCTAATAGCAATGTTTCCTCATTTTCCTCCATTATCTTAGTAATCATATAATGAGGTATAAATGAAAGCAAAATAAACTGTAGCAAAAGAAGAATAAGTTTGATAAGATTATAGTTTTTGTTATCAGTAAAACATGAATCAGGTGTATTGTATCACATGCTAAAAAGAACATAAATGATGCATTAATAAAACAACAATCAAAACATTTTTACATCAAACAAAACAGTTTAAAATACATATATAAAGAAATAGAGAATTGAAATTTATAGTCAATCAATTTAAAAGGTCACAAAATATTGTTGTTTAATATATTAATATTTCGAAATAAAAAATTTGGAGAGCTATGTCAACTATTTTGTGGATATTTACGTCTGATTTCCATTCCGTTCTCCCAAAATAACTCTTATCAGTTTCTGCATTTTGGTGGGGGTGGTGTTGGAAGTGACAAGTGAAAAAACATCATTATCAGCTACCAATGTGCACAGACATGTAACAAGGTGCAGTTGTTTCATGGAATGCTGGCTGTGATACAGGAAATCAAGCCCTCAGTTACACGTTACACTTTGGAAAATTTATGTTTATGACAGCTGTGAAGAGGAATTTTTAAATCTTTCAGAAATCATCAGATAATATTCAACCTTCTAAAGGTGCTATGTAGTATAAAAGATGGCATAGTTGATTAGGCCTGCAGAAATTTCAAGGGTAAATAATCATAGCACGCTGAAAGGCATTGTGAACTAGGGTATTGCTCAGCCTTCCCTTTAGTGGTTCCATCATGAGCAGATCTTCCTTATATAACTTAAAAGCTGGAGACACGCCCGAGCCATCAGGCCTTGCCTCTTTAGTCCCTCCCCTAAGACTAAAAATATTCAGGCCATCTGGTGTCTGGTGCAGCACATGCCAGCATCAGTTTTGCCCTGAGGAATTTGGACAGAGTGTGGAGGTGACAGAAATGGAACTTATGGAAAGGTTCACCTCTGCTGGACCTTTCTCTTTTGCCCAGCTGCTTCTCATCAGCTTTCAGTTGACAGGTGAACAGGAAAAGACAGTGGAGGTGAGTCCCAGAGAATAGACAAGGGCTCCTGCGAGCTCCTCTGAACTGCTGAAGTGCAGTTGGAGGACACTACCAGAATGAGAGACAAAAGAAAAATGGTAATCTGAAGGGATTCTGCACTTCTAACATGTCACCCTTAGAGATGGGTTGTCTGGTTTCAATGGAAAATGTGTAAAAACACCTTTGTCATTTAAATGCAGTTTATACCTTTTAAATATAATCAGAGGAAAGAAAAATAAATACTGAATTTTAAAAAAGCCTCCATGATGGTTATTTCCCAACTAAACAGCTTCTGAAGATTGGCTTCTTAACAGTGGTAAATGAGTGTGTTTAGGGAAATTTGGTCTATGGCACGTTTTGTGCTCAGATTAAGGATTTCTCAATCTGTCAGGAAACTAATTTTTGTGAATTTAATCTAACAATATAGGTCACAGTAGGGTTTAAATTCAAACCTTAATCTATAATACTGACCTTTAGTCTCTACAGTATTGAATGTGAATCATTGATTTTCATGTGCTAATGTTAGTAATAACATCAATAATTATTTTCCTATATCAAATGACCGAAATCATCAGATACTGGAATTGGTATCTTTTACTACAGCGCTTCTGAAAATAATTACTGCATTTTATTATAAACAGCGGACTTATATTTCAGACAACATATCCCCCTTACTATGGACCCCTACTAATATTATAAGCTGTTCTCTGTTACCTGGAACCTCTTCACTCAACACAGATATACACAGGTCAGTGCACATTTCTCTCAAAAATGCCATTTTGCTTTAGAGATATCTTCATTATCTATGACTAAGATTTTGGTTAAAAGCTAAAGATTCTTGACTCTTCCATGGAGAACACAAAGCTAGAACAAAGCAGATGGCCATTCATTACTGCTACTTCTGCAGCTGTGCCCCTGAAGCTTCTGACAGCACTCTGAATGGTCACACCACATACCCTGTGTGCCCGTCATGGCTCTGAGCTTAACAGCAGGGGCCTTTTATTCCTCTGGCAACATACAAGAGGAAACTAAAAGACCAGAAAATCTCAACAGCTCCATTTTCTGAGGACTAGTCTTTCCCTGAAAAGGTTGAAGGTCAGCACACTGAATTAATCCTGTTTTATTATGTTTACATTATTTAATTACTTACATACATGATAGATGCACTGTTTATATCCTTATCTTTAGTTTTTTTTTTTACTTAGAGCTCGTGGGATTTTTAGGGTGATTATTGCTTTGCCTGTCCTTTGGTTCCTTCTCCCCATTTGCTATAACTCCACTATTTAGGTCTTCCCATTTACTCCCTAGTGAGCTGGCTATTTGATAATATGCCATGATTAAAAAGCTGGTTAAAAACCTCAGTGTGGAGAGGTTCTCATTCCTCAAGTGTTTCACTTAAATATCTTCAAAATTCTTAGAAACTCAGTTGTGTTTCTGGCATACCAAAACTAAGGGTATTCCTGGCTATGTACATTAATTTCCAACTCTAGTCCATCGTTCATTCACCTACAAATTGAAGAGTGTGCAACTCAAGTCCATACTTCAAATATAGCATATCATTTCAATAAAAGAGTCACCAATAAAACGCAAGTAGAGTTTGAGTTTCTTTAACAAATGCATTGCTTCTTCAATGCTTCAATTTTGATATAATAAATTTAAATAAATATAGCATGCATTTTGAGATTCTTTTGCTCAGTACACTATTATCAGGTTTTGGTACCTTGTTACATTTCTCTTTTATGTTCAAAAACATAAGATATATTTCTTTTTCTTTAGCCCCTTTTAGAGCAACTGACTGTGCTACCCCTGACTTCATTGCCTTAATGATTTAAAAACCACCTCCTGACCTGAGGAGTTTCTTTGTCTTAAAGAAGATATTTTTATGTGTTATTTATTTAGTAAGGTGAATTTTCAAAGAAAAAATTATAGATTCTAGCCAAGTCCAGTGGCAACAGGCCTTGGATCACAAATTACTGCTGAGTACAAAGGGTCACAGATACATTCAGAATCTACCTCTGCACTAGCTTTCCTGAGAAAGTGCAGTCTAGAACTTGACAACTGTCACTCTGTAGCTGTCAGAGCACCACACTGGAGTTTTCCTTGGCCACACCCATTTCCCATTCAAGGTGAACCGCGGTTTTCTTACCTTCCTCGCACCTTTATGTCTGAGATTGCGTAAAAATAGCGTGCCAAGTGAAGCTCGTCTACAAATATCTCCCCAACAGCTGGTCTCAACAGCCTTATCCTCAGGTCTGTGACAGTAAAGAAATCTCTGAGTTTCTTGGTTGTATCCAGCTGGCCGTAGAGAGAAGCCATATTCCGTAGCCGAGGTCCAGCAAAAAATGCAAACCTGTCTTTGATTTCAAAGTGAATTATTTTGCTATTTGTTGTATACCCCGTGGAATACTCTTCTGTACAAATGATTTCTAAGACTGTGTGCTGTGATAAATCCTTCACAGATTTCGGATCCATGTGAAAAGCATCTAAGCAATCTGTGGCATAATACTGATAGGGCTGCCATGTTCGTCCATAATCAAGAGATTTCTCCAGGATCATTTGGTCTGGACGCCCCGATTCAAAAGTAATAACTATGTTGTCTGTGAGCTCAATCGTTTTGCTCCAAGATAGAGTGATGTTAACCTGGAGAGGCTTGGGGTATTCCTTCCAAGTAGCAGACTGCCAAAACGTGGAGGGATGTCTTCCTTCAAAATCAAACATCAGCTCAGGGGGGTGTGCCAGCTCAGGGGTACTTGCGTCACACTCATTATTGCACATGTAGGGGTTGCCCTATGGAAGAAGAAAAAGAGGGTGCATCAAAACACTAATTTGACACAAGTCTTGCCATATTGCTGTTGCTAAGAGGCTAAGAAAGAGAAAAAAAGTTTTTAGTAATCACTTTTATTTGCCCTAGCCAGATTCTCCTATTTAATAGCTTTAAAGAAGCAATATGGTAATTTTCTTGTCTTGTTTTCTTCCAGGGGCTTTAAGAAATGAAAACAGCTTATTTATCCCATATGTGTTAGACCCATAATGTGGTCACAGGAGCACAAAGACACAGAGCAACTGTCTAACAGTTCAGTAGTTCTGCTTCCTCTTAGAAAGAGGCAAAGCAAGGGAATTTCTTCCCTGCCTCAAGGACATTCCTTAAGAGCATTATTCTTTAAAAAGGCATTTTCCAAGCAGGGCTTCAGAATTGGCCAGGAACATGGACACCTGTGTCCTGTTTGGGAACAATATCCCCGTCCAATGTTCAGCTGCTCTTGGCTTTGCCTTTAATCCATCATACTTAACTGCTTCCCTGCTTCATAAAGTCTGGTTTTAAAACATTTACTTTATTCACCACAAATCATTAAAATGTGGTACACTCCGGGCTCTGGGGCTTGGTCCAAACATCTGCCACTCTATTAACTAGAGATAAGAGGATTTCTCAAGAAAGTCTTGGAGTTGGGGTTATGTCCCAAGTTGTCAGGACAAGAAAACTCACTATGGCTATCTCTCAATATCCACAAGGGATTGGTTTCAGGACCCATATGGATATCAAAATCTGTTTTTGCTCAAGTCTCATATAAAATGGCTTAGTATTTGCATTAAACTTTAAAGTATAAATCATCTTTAGAATACAATACAATGTAAATTCTATGCAGAGTTGTTATATGGTACTTTTTAAAGGGAATTGACCCAACTGCCAAAGGTCTGACTGGCTTCCACAGCGAACAGGAGAAAAAGGTGAGCAATGCTCGAACAAGGAGTGCTAGGGAAGGATGAAGAACTGGGAAGCAGCCGAATGCTACAGCAGGGCACATCTTTCATCTCTTCATTCACATAATTCAACGTAATGCTCAGCACATGGCAAATTCAAATTTTGCTTTTAGGAACCTTCTGAATTATTTTTCTCAATATTTTCAATCTACTATTGATGGAATTCTGTGGATACAGAACCTCTAGATGTGGAGGGCCAATTTCACTCAATTAGGAGGGTGTTATACACCAACCTTTAGCCACATGCATGTTTATTACACTGTGCCAGTCCATAGGCTGCTCTCCACAGATGGTAATTATTTGTATCATTATCATCAACATCATCATCATCATCATGATTCCTCTGACAAAGGGTACTTCCTTTATAGCCCAAACAAAAAGCTGAAAATAAATTCCTTTGTCATCTCACAAGATATTATCCTGCTTCCCTGCACTAAATGCCTACTCTCAGATTTCATCAGAAGATTCTCTGGAGAATGATTGGCTTCCAGATTTATGTTTATTTTGTTTTAAAAAATAATGGGGTCCACTATTCAGGTCCCACCCTAAGGGACCTGAATATGTACAGGAAACCTGGTCAAAGAACCCCAATGAATGTTTTTTTTTATGGTTCCTTACCTGTGATAAAGTATAATCTACAAATTAGGCACACTAAGAGACTAATAACAGTAAGTAATAATATAATAGAATGCTAACAACAATATACTGTAATAAAGTTATGTGAACATGGTCACTCTCTGAAGAGAGATTGTACTCATTCTTCTTGTGATGATGTGAGCTGAGACAATGTCTGCAATGATGATATGATGTGAATGAATGAAAGCAACACTGGAACTTGGTGATAGCTGCTTGCTGAGGACAGCTGAGCTGATTCAAAGTGAATAAGGAGTGCATATACAAAGTGGATACACCGGACAGAGGAGTGATTTATACCTAAGATTGGATGGAGCAGATAATAGTGGTAATGCATAATTCAAAATGTACAAATCACTTATTTCTAAAATATTCCAGTTAATAGTTTTTGACCCCAGTAAAAATGGGTAATTGAAACATGAAAAGTGAAACTACAAATGGGTAAAGGGAGAAATACTATGTTTCTTTCTTATTCAGTCCTATGAATTATGCGCAGGGATGGATGAAAGAATCCACGATCTGGTATTTCCTTAGCCTTTCTTTTGGAATTACAGTTGGATTCTTTTCTTTTTTTTTTTTTCATGAATTGTGAGATTTTCATACCTGTTGGATGCATAAGTTGGTCTCAAATAATGAATCTACACTTTACATATTGATGTTCAGTTACCTGCTGACTCGCATGAAATATTAGATGAATGTTGGAGAATTGCTATGGCCTCCCCAGAGGTAGATTTCTTCTACCTAGTCAGCTAATACTCTCTCTCTCTTGCCCATTAATGCAATTGAATCCTAAAGCTGGCAACAGGTTTGGGAGACTAAAGTATAATTGAGATGAGGCAGGAGAAAGAAGAGACGGTACATTATTTGAGGAACAGAACTGTTTTAAAAATACACTCAAGAAATCAGTGATAATGGAAATGTTTCTATACTTCTTTCTCAAATTTCAATTCCCTATTCCTGATCCCAGCGTCTGTGACACTATTTATAGATATCCCCTTCAAAATGAGCATGGGTTGGGCTGGGGGTGGGGGGATATGTTTCTGTTCCAGGTGGAATAAATCACTAAATTTATTATTATTTAAACTCTCTTGAGCATGCTAGAGAGCCAAATGTAAAGCTCTGCAAACTGGCAAAGGCTTTTTATGGAGGGCTATAAATATTGTAGAATCTGTCAGGATTTATAAATTCTAAATATATGTAAATGTGCATTTTACTGGAAGGGGTCAGATTTATACAAATTGCACCTCTATTTGGAATTTACTGAAAAAATATGATTACTTCAAAATTTGTCAGTATGTAGCCATCTGTACAATCATTAGCTTGGACATTACCATCTTCCTTCTAATGAAAGAGTTTTCATCTGAGATCATGAGCATGGAGAAAAGGGAATCAGCTTTGTAGGACTATATATTTGTATTAAGCTGTGTTGAAAGACAGGCATTGTTGCCTCCAGTCTATGGCTCCAGAGCTATTTGGAGCCGGGCGAAATGCTGGGACTGATGAGGAGGAGCCACATTCAGCTGATTATGGATATAAGTCAACACTAGCAGACCTATCTTAAAAAATATCTCTGAAAATATCTAATAGGCATTAACTCCTGTATTCCATGAAAGGGATTTGGTAATGTCCACCTACTATTAGTCCTTACGTGCTGGGCATTTTTCAGATACCTGAAAATCTCTTATTCCTACTTCACAGAGGGAGAATCTGAGGCATAAAAAGTATTAAGGAATGTGCCTGAGATCACATAGTAAAGTTGTAAGAAGAGTTCCTCTACCTACCCCTGCCCTGGTCTGTTCAATACACAAGAGTCAATGGAATTACTTGCATTGTCCTGCCTTGGAATAAGCATTGGTTAGTAGAAAGAAATATCTAATGTCTAATGTCAAATGAGTTTTAGTAAAACCCTTCTTAGACCTAATGAATATTATCATGTGTTGGAGATGACTTGCTTAGTTTTTTTCTTTTTTTTGTAAACACCAATTTCAAAAACTTTGTTGACTATGAAGTCCCTTCTGAATTTACTGACTCATGCTTATATATTAATATAAATAGTACCTATTCTGAAAACTGTAAATGTGTGGAGGTCAGGTACCATCTCATATCCCACTTTTAAGCTTTAATGGAGACATGGACACAGAAAATACTCTATCTCTGCTTCTGTTCTCCAGGTTGGGGTACCTGTGACCTGCGACTCAGTGGGACAACCAGCTTCACACAAATATGATGCTTTAGGCAACTGAATGATGAAAGAAAAAATCTCCTGCATTCAGTAAATATTGACTGCCTACTATATTACAGAATTTAAGATGCTTGTCTTGGCACTTTAGGTACCAAAATACAGGTCCTTGCTTTGTTTGGCATTTCTGCCCCAGTTGGATGAGATAAAAATGAACATAGTGCTTTATAATGTTACATAGAAATAATGACTATGGAAAAAATAAAGCCAATGAAAGGGAGATGCCCTGGGGAAGGAATGGTGTTTGTAATTTTATATTGGGAGGTCAGAGAAGGTCTCTCTGATAACATGACATTTGAGCAGATAAAGAACAATTTCCAAGTCACACTGGAGATGATCAGAGAAGGTTGATTAGAATGACAATTTCGTCCTTCATCTGTCTCTACTCTTAGTGATATTTTCAGCAGCATGAAAAATTGTTGCAATTGATGGATAAACAAATCATTTGAAATGAGAAATTACACCTAATAATTGTACATAACAGAGAACAAAGGAAAATAAAGAAAATCGATTGGACAATTTTCCATTTTTCATAGCACTCATAGTCTTTTAGAGCATGATTTGATTACCATTAACACAATTTTCCAAGAGACAACAGCACTGTGAGAAAATTAATGGAGTATAGCAAAAAAAAAAAAAAAATGGTGGGGTGTCACTCTGGTCTCAGCATGTTAGGTAAGAAAGAAGGACGAAAAGAAGAAAGCTGAAATTGAAAATCTTACCATTAGTGATAGAGACGGCTAAAGAAGAGATTATATGCAAAAATATTGAGTGTAAATATTTCTTATGGGTGTGATTCATAATACTGTTGTTATAGAGAATTATCAATATGAAAATAATTCTCATTAAAGAGATTAACTCAATTACATTTTCACCTACTTCAGCCCCACCTAATCCTTTTTAATAACATCAACAATGAAATTTATATAAGAAAAAAGCAACTTTTCCCTACTTATGAAAGCAAAGAACACTTCACACAGCTAAATCTAACAGATTTAGGCATTAGCAAGTGTGAGTAATTATTTTGTGGCCAGCAGGCAGCCTTTAGTATATCTTAATCTAATTCTACAAGCAACAGATCCCTAGCTCATTGTCTATGGACAAAGATGAAAATATTTATGACTAGGTAGATAATATTTACACCACAAAGAGATGCCTAGATAATTATGTAGATATTGGTGCTATTATTTTTATAGTAATTAGAAGATTATGGTGTTAAATTTCATTTAAAAATATTAATACTTTACCTCTGGGAGAATTAAAATTAGTTATTAATTAGCAATTTGTAGCCAAAGCAAAATGTTGTTATTGTTTGTTAATGTGCTTCCAGAATTAGAGCCCTATATAAAATTGGAGATGTATTTTTCACTGTTTTTGTTGATGGAAGTTGTCTTCCTTATGACAAATGACACTTCTAAAAAAAGTCCTTTCATGTAATATTTAGGGACCTTCTTAAAGTTTAAAAAAATCCTGTACAATCAATATGAATGTAAAATTTGAGGCTATTGTCACTTTGACTTTTGCCCTATCAAGTTTTAACTACTGATAAACAATTGAAAATGGCATTGGAAATGAAGCAATTCTCAGGGAGATTTCCTTCTGACTGTCAGTGACAGCCACACCAGAGTGTCTACAAGTGGTAGTGAGAAGTATCCTGGGCTAACACTCAAAGTGGTGCTGAAAACCTGAGCCAGAGAAGTCTCTATCCATTTGCATCCAGTAAATCTTTTCTTACTTTATTGATAAGTGACAGTCAAAAATGACACAAAGGCAAGAAACAGTATTCTGGGCCAGCACTCCTAACCTGGTCCTTCTGAATTCTGAAATAGACACCATCAGGGCTTCACTACAATAAGGCCTTTAAAAGAACGCAGAAACTAGTAGCCAACCTACTGCTTCTCCTCAGAGGAATAAGATGTGAGCCCAGTGTGCTTTCACTGCCAGGCTGGAGCATTAATTTAAGCAGATGGCTGCCTTTCTCTTTCACTGCTTCCCCCAGAAAGGTGACCAAGCAAGACAGTCTCCAGGAGGTGGGGACTGATCCTTTTACATCAGAGATGGCAGTTTCAATGAAAGGGTTTTCCATTCCTAGGCTCTTCTTGGAGCATCCCGGCCAATCCTCTTTGGCCTTCGTCTGTGTAAGCCCAAGTTTTTCTTGACTATAATGTATAAGAATTTTTTTATTGCATTTCTAAAGACACCAATGTTACTTCTGAGCATGGGAGCTGATGTTCACAGATCATGCGGAATCAACTCCTTTATGTCTCATAGCTTTTCCAGGGCACTTGGGAGAAGCAGAGGGATGTCAGAACCAGAGGACATGTAATGTAAGATAGTGGATTTCTCTTACACAAATCTGAAAGATAAACATTGGTAGCCACACTATATGTAGACGTACTGATGAGCCTAGCTGACCTTAGCCACAGGTAGAGACTTTGCCTCCTCAGAAAGGAACACCCACAGGGCAGCCTGTTTCTGATTGTTCATTGACCTTTAGGACATAAAGTACCAAACTCTCAAAAGTGGCAGTGCAATCTAACTTGCATCCAGCTGTGCTAATTGCTGTAGTGGGTACCAGTGTGAAATATATACTGTGAGACTGTCCTAATATTAGATATTCTAAGGCTGTTGCTATGTGTTTGTCAGAGAATTAGTCTCAAACTTTAGCTTTGAAAATATGGCTATCCTAAGAGTAGTAGAAGGTAAAAGAATTTTGTTTTCATAATTTTGGAGTTGAAAAGTGACTGCTCACTTTTATAATGGAACCCTTTGTTCATCATGAAGTTTCTTCCCCAGCACAGACACAAGCTTATGGCATGATTGAAGTTGTAGCCTGTTTCCATCTGTACCATGACAATACTAATACCTTGTGGACTTTTTTACTCAAAAAATAAAGACGCAAAAGCTTAACCTTTTCTGCAATGAGAATACTGGAAGCCATATCACAGATTATAGGCCATAATAGAAACCTGTGTAAATCCCTGCAGAGGATTATAGTTAGGATTTCCAAGCTAAAGAAGGCTAAGAGGTCAAAAAGATCACATTTCTAAGAAGCCAAATACATTCTCAAGCCACAAGTCACAAGAACAGATTCCTATATAGCAATTAGAATTATTACTTTGCTGTATAGAGAAGAAATAAACATTAGCAGAACCAAGTAAAATTGAAAAGGAATGCTACATAAAATCATCATATAAAGGTACAGTTATTGTACATGATGTGGAAATCTCTTTTTAAAAGTTGTTTCCTTGGCCATCAATGCTTTATGTTTTGTCCTGTGGATGGACATCAAACAGACCAGAACCCTCGAAAATTAGTAGCACGAAACAGAAGTGAGCGGTCAGCACTGAAGTTAAAGCAACTTGGGAGGAGCAAGGGTAGACCAAGCATCACGGAAGTGAGAACTGCCTGAACCCTGGAGGTGTGAGAAGTTGTTCCAATGTGTTGAATCTTAAAGCACTAACTTTCTGCTTGAAAACTTGTTCCTTCTCTCACGTGACAAAGCAAGTCCCAGGCTGGTTTAAAACTCATTTGCTAAAAGGCTGTCAATTTTGAAAGAATATGGAAAAGCCAAAAGCATTCTCTGCTGAATTGATAACTTGATCTTGAGAAGCAGAAAAATAGGTTTCTAGTGAAATGTTTGCAAAACAAGTTTGTTTCTGGCAGTTCTGTCCCCACCAGGAACATTCTCGTCCTCCTTCTTTCTTTCAAACTCTTCTCTTCCAAATTCATTAATACTTTATTGGACACTAATCAAACAATATCAAATGTTAGAAATATTTGAAACAACACAAGATTAGGAACACAACAAATGTTTGTGAATTATTGTGGAGGTTACATTACACAGGTAACAATCACATGTTTATCTGTGTACGTCAGACACTGTTATACTTGGTGCAATATGATGAAGAAAACAAATGTAGACCTCATCTAAACTAAGCTTATAGTTTAGCTGGAGAGGAAGTTTCTACAAATGAATAATTATGTAATTATAAATGAAAATAAAAATTTAATGGAAATAACTTGGTCCATGAAAGAAAATAGAGAGAGGACTTTAATGGGCCAGGGACATTTTTTAGGAGGCAGCATTTAAATTGAGATCTAAAAAGTCAGAATAAATCTTAGGACCAAAGGTTAGAAGGGAGATAATAATAGCCAAATGAGATAACAAATACCGACCCTAAGTTTGGGTAGAACTTGGGGTTTGGAAGGAACTATCTTGAAATGATCATTGCTGGAGCATCATAAGCTTTAGAGAAAGCAGATAGGATGATGCTGGCGAGGTAGACAGCTGGGAGATTGTGGATATACCTGAAGGTTGTGTGTGGACCTCTAAATGCAACAGATTTCTTTTTGAGAGCGGTGTACTATGACCTCATTTTCACTTTCCATTTTCTTTCTATTGTCTGTGTTGAATAGACCATATGAAATAGGGGACAGAAATATTGCTATCAGTAGGAAGTTTCTTAGAGACACTGAGCCAATATGAGGGTGGAAAGAATGTAGACAGATAGATAGATAGATAGATAGATAGATAGATACAGAAGTATTTTGAAAGAAGAATTGATAAAACTTTATACATCAGCTGAATATTTATGACAGGATTAGACATGATATAAATGTAAGGAACAGGAAGAGGTAAACAGTAGTTCTTTGGGGTTCGGACTTGGCCATGTAAGTATTTGGTTGCACTTTTAATGGAGATGTGGAAGGCTAGGTTTAGAGTTAGGGAGAGAGCAAAAATTTAAGTTGAAAACATTCGTGAATCATAGAATTAAGCTTGTGTAGTTCTTGGATGCATCCATCATGGCCCTAAATGATTTACCTATTCTAATACAGTTAGTCTTAATGACAACACCTTGGAGTAGATGCTGCTATTTACCTTGTTTTACAGATAATGCAATGGCCTGTTTAGATGATAAATACAGTCACATAGCTAACAAGTCTCAATGGAGTTTGCAAGTCTAGGCAATCAGTCAACAGAGTCAATATTTTCAATGGCGAGGCTATTTTGTTTCTCTATTTGTAGAGATTTTCAGGTCAATATGTGTCTTGGTCTCATAACAGGTTTTAGATTGCAGATTATCTATTTATGAGATTGAAGATTATCTATTTAGAGATATTTGAAATTGAGGACAGATTAGTAGGAATAAAAGACAAAGACCCAAAGGACTGAGTTCCACTTTAATACAAACAAGGAGTCGACATTTACCTCTATCTTGTAAATTAGCTGTCAAGCAAATGTTTACATATATCTCACTGTTTTTCTTAAATAAATTTGAGGAAGAGAATTCTATATTATATGAGAGGTTAAAATGAGACAAAAATACTTTATTAGACTTTTATTTCTTTGGTTTTGGCAGAAGATATACTTTCTTGTTGACTACTAATTTGTGGTAAGGAAAAGCATCCTGCTGGCAAGGAGGAAACTAAGAGCTTTCAAAAATAAAAGATAAACTGAATCCAAAAGCTATATCGTTTTTTGGGTTAGTGCATTTAAAGCTGTGAGAAAGGGAGCAAGTTCTCAAAAGAATCACGAGAATTCATTGTATCAGTGAAATTTAGTTATAGTAAGGGGAGTAAATGGAAGGGATTCCATAAAATGTCTATGGGAGAGATGCGTTTAAGGATGAAACCTTTATATCCACTAGTTTTTCTGACCTTGGTTCTGTTTTAAAAACCATCACACCATCTTCTTTTCTATACTTCATTTGTATTCTTTCTATTTTAGAACTTTAAAGGAAGAACAACTCATGGTCTTATCCTTTGACATTTTACTTTTTAAGTCTACATGAAATTCCTTACTGAGTTAATTCACATTTACAGATTTAACTGTTACTTATGGTTTGATTCTAAAATTTCATCCTTATTTCTGATTTCCCATGTGAACTTCATACCTATCTCTTCGAATACATATTAGACATTACCATCAGCATCTTAACCTCTATATGTTGAACTTTATATGTTGAAAAGATAATATTTCCTCTTTCTCTTCTCTTGCCTTCCTGAATAATTCAATCCTAAAGCTATCTGTTAGAACTGAGCAAGGCAGGTATCACTTCTATAATAGGCAAAGACATAAAACTTGAATTGAATCATGAGGAAATAGATAAAAATTGAAGATTGTTTGAAAAGTGAATAAATGCCCCCAATACCTAAATTTATGATTGAATATGAGGAAGAGTTCCAGATTTAGTATATCAAAGAGATAAAACAACCAATGCCATCCAAATGGGATAATTTTGCTAAAAAGGACTTTTCTGGGACTACTGATAAAAGTAGAATAGGGTCTGAAGGTTACATGGTAATAGAGTATCTATATTAATTTTCTGATCTAATTTCAAATATGTAGAGGAATCTTCTTACTTGTATGAGTTAGCAGGCTATAACATGTTGAAAACTTATGTTAAAATGTTCAGTGAAACAAGTTGCATCTGTTGTACTGCAACATTTTTGTAAATGTGAGATATTTTAAAAATAAATTAACAATTACTATGTGTCAGCCAAAATAAAAAATAAGAAAAGTATCTGTATTAAAGGTGAGAAAAAGTTTTCCATCAAGAAATAATATGATACAATATTTCAAACATAATAAATGCAGGGTCAGTCCGATCTCTATCCATCAGGAAATCTGTTCTAATAGGTTGGATTGGACTCAGAAACTTTAGCTTTGTAAGCATTCGAGATAATTCTGATGTAGGTAGTCTCTAGATCAACTTGGTCGTGCCGTTCATTAAGAAATAAGGTTCTGGATTAGACCTACTTAGGTTTGAGTTCTAGGTTTACCATATTACTGTGTAATTTTTGATGATCTGCTTCACTTTTTGAGCCTTTTAAATATAACATGAAATTGATGGTATTAATCTGAGATAAAATTACATAATGTATGTTAAGTGCTCAGCATCTTCTTGGCATGTAGTAAGTATTCAGTAATTAGTAGTCAGCATTAGACAGTTCACCCATTTTTCTTTTTCTTTTTTTTTTTTTTTTTTGTCTTTTTCCTTTTTTTATCAGTACCAGGGATTGAACTCACGACCGCCTGCTTGAAGGCAGGCGCTTGTGCCGCTGAGCTAAATCCCCAGCCCCACCCATTTTTCTTTACCCTGGGATTTCTATTCCTCAAACAGGAAAACTGCAAGTCATCTAATATCCCTTAATGGTTCTAAATCCATTTACCAGACAAGTTCTATAGATGCAGTTCACTGTTAGAGTTCCATTCATATAACAGTGTAAGGCTATTTTTTCAATGTTTTCTTCTCAGTTAATTTTATAGTCTCAAAATTATCTCTCTCCATATGCTATTGCCATGTTATCATCTAGTCTCTGCGCAGGAATTAATGTGGCCTGAAATCCAACTCTGTCTGCATCATGGTTTCTTTTAATGTCATTTAATGAATTTCTCATTATGTTCAAGGTTATAATTAGAATTCCTTAGCATATATGCAATATTTGTTGAAATAAGACATCTTGGGGGCTGGGGATTTAGGTCAGCGGCATAAGCGTCTGCCTGGCAAATGTGAGGTTGTGAGTTTAATCCCTAGTACCAAAAAAAGAAAAAAAAGAGTCAATGAAATAAAGCATCTGAAAGCTTGTAAAGATACTTTTACTGTTCAGTAGTGTTTACGTCTCATGTGTACATTGCACTAACCCATGAACATATACTCTATAGTGGATAATGCATACAACATGCAACTCACTGTATTATATTTCATTTTTTTATGAGTCGTGATATTCTCATTTTGACTTTGGGGAAGAGCCAGAAGTCACCTGGTGCCCAATATAGTGAATTAAGTGCCAGATCAGTGAATAAGATATGACACTCCATACACTTTTTTAGGACCTTGGCTTTCCTTTGTATGGAATTCAGCAGCAGCATTCACAGTATTTTTTATTACATCTTTCAAAGACACTCACAAAATAGGACTTCCAGAAATGCTTCAGAAAGTGGCAAGAACAACAGGATAATTTTTTTTGAAGTGAGAGGAAGATTTGACAGGGATTAACAGCAATGTACCTCTTGCTATAATAAAATTTAAAAAATAAATAAACATTTGTTGTGTATTTCAATCACTCCTTGTATATCTCCCTGCTAGAGTTCTATAAGAAGAAATGATCTATAAGTATGTGGCAATAATTTACTTATAACGAAAGCAAGGAAAGCATAATAACAAGAAAGCAGAAAGAAGATAGGATATGTGAGTTAAGTTTGCAAGTTTAAGATAAAATGAGAGGAAACTGCCTATAGATTGCTGTCTGGAAATTAAAGAGATAACCATGCTCAAAGAACTAATGTGTCCTTAAGTTTCAAAGGGGTTTATGTATGATGTATTACACATTGGGTTTTTTTTTTAACAATTCTAAATTCACAGTGTCTGTATGCAAAATTTACAGTTTCTGGGGCACCTGGTGAAGCTGGAGGACAAAGACAAATGGAAGGGGCTGCAATTATGTCCCCTTCCTCTCCAGGAGTTGATTTCATTCTCATTTTCCTCCATGACTCAAAGCAGTCTTTCTCCTAGTGTTACAACTGAACATCTCTTTTCTAAAGCCCAACTTGCATTATTATCTGACCCCACAGCCTCCTTCTTGGTTTATACGAGGAGTTGAAAAGTCATGCAAGATCCAGCATGCTTTTTTCCTGAGCAAATATGGATAACCAAATAAAACTTTATGAAAGAAGCAATGCATGAGATGTACATAATTGTATAACACACAAGCATGGAGGTGTCTCATTTGGGCATATCACTGGGAAAAAAGGTACGATGAATGGTTGAAAAGGGTGTAGAACATGAAATCAAGTTTTTGTTTTTTAGTTAATTAGTTATTTTGTTTCAAGAGGGAAGTATCTTTGTTTATTGCATCACAACTTTTTAGATAATTACAGAGATCCTGAAAACTCTACCATGACCAGGGGGTTGATTCAACACCAACTAATGAAGCTTACATTCAGGACTAATGAAATATACAATCTGCTGGTTCAGGCTTGCCCATGATATTGTACTTGTAGTTTTGTATTTCTCTCATTAAAATAGGACCTCCAGACTTGTGCATTCTCCAAGCTCATAAAATCTAGTATTGTCACTGTCCGGATTCATTGAATTAAAATTATTTTCTTCTTCGTCACTATTTCTTCTCAAAAGATTCCACTTCTTTTGTACCCCTGTAATCTATTTTTAACACTTATAACTCTGAAATAATTTTCTCTAAATCCAATTTTTAAAATTTTGTGTGCCCAAGTTTATGATTGACATATAGCAATATTTCATTAAAAATCATTATATTCTACTTAGAAAAATAGCCATATAAATTGGTATATTACCAACAATAAATACAAATTTCACTTATTTTTAAAGCTGGTGTAACTGTTAATGTACCAGGACAAATGCCATGAACCATGTAAAAGTATGAAAAAAATGTTGTATTAATGATCATGTGCCAAGCATTATGCTTGATGTTATATATTAGTTCAAAATAAGGTTATTTCATCTTTATCAGTTATATGGTTGTTGCATGGCAAGACTGAAAAGTCTCCTTTTGAAAATAAGAAAACATATTTTAGGGAGTATAAAATCTATTTTTAAAGTCACTATGAAAGATTTAGAGAAGGTGAAGTCTTAGTTTTGAAAAATATCTTAAGTTTGCCTGAGTAAAGAAGACACATTTTTGTAGTTAGGAATTTGAGGTAGCTACTTCATAGTTGTTATTTGATTTAATCCACACAACACTCCGAAGTGTAAACATTATCCTAATTTACTTATGAAGAAAAAAGGTTCAAAGTGTTATGGAACCTTGTCAAGATAAATGATGGAAGTAGACGCTTAATGATGAAAACCACACTGTTTGCAAGGTCAGAGGTTAGACTGAAGAAGTGGGAGATAAATTTAAAAGCATAACAGCAAGATGATTTTAGAAAGTGTTGAAAGCAGGATAGAAATATTCAGGTTTGGTTAACTGGAGCACAAAGCTATTGATGATTTTTACAGCAGATGGTTCATACAGTTAACTTTATTAGTTTTCTTTGTTTTATTGAAGAGAAACAAATTTTCTAGTTTAATTATTACTGAGTCATCTTACTAAAGTTGCAAAGAAGAATCAAAAGCAAGATTCCATTAGAATTCTAGTCATGAACATGCAAATAATCCCAGACATCTCTTTCTTATTCATCTTCATATCCAGCATAATTCCATGATCACAGAAGACAGTAAATAAATGAATGCAAAGCTATTTTGTAATTAGTATTTCTGTTTAACAAAATATGAAAAGGCTCCAATATTAAAGAATACAATTATACATCTTTCTATTCAGTTTTCTATTTGCTGGTGACTTGATTCTAAAGTATCAGACAGTCAAGGATCATGATCTTTGACTTCTCTACTTAAAGGGATATTGCCCAGCTCTTAATAAGTTCTTGAGTTCTAAAAGTCATGTGTCATGTACAAATCAAGATACATCATTGTGGGATCAGAAAGGGTCCTGAATTGGCCTATACCTAGCGACTATTTCCACTGAAGTCTAGAACAGAGACTGAAGCATCCTGAGAAACACTGGAAGGTCGTAAGTGTAGTGGAGGATGGAAAGAAAGGGAGATATACAAGGAAAGCCATCTCAGAGGTAGTTTCAATTACTTAAGTATAAGAACGCAGAGCTTAAAGTGAATAATAGCAAGGTGATAGAAGATTCATCAGAAATTAGATCAATTGAAAGTAAAAATCAAAGGAATATCAAGGACCAGTGATCACAAAAGCTGTAATTCCAGGAAGAAAAAGGAAATGATGGTGTTAAAGGTATCTGAACCTGGTATAACACTGTGACTCTTATTGACCCATCCTATCAGTATTCTTTCCAGCATAACTGAAAACCAGAGAATCAATTTATAATGCAGAACAAGACATTTGAAATTTCCCCCTCCTCATCTGTACTAAATATACCACATGCATAATTACTAATCCACAAATATTTCCTACCTCTCTTATTTTCAGTTTTTAATATTTTACTGCCACAGGTTTATATTATGTAATGGTGATATTCCTTGCAGGGAGTTGGTACATGGACATAACAGATCCTAATTCTTTTTCATCCTTTTTCCCTCTATCCCCCATCTCTTGATCCTCTTCTTATTTGCAAAAGATATCTATTTCCCTAAAACCTACCATCTAGTTTTTATTTTGCTTTTTATTTATATTATGGATTAGTTATACAAGAGAAACCAGACAATAATTGAGCTTGCATATCTGATTATTTCACTTAACATTATGGTCTCAAGGTTCATCCAGGGCTGGGGTTTAGCTCAATGGTACAAGTGCCAGCCTTGCAAGTATGGCGCTATGAGTTCAATTCCTTGTAAAAACAAATCAAAAACAAAAAACAAAAAGGTTCTTCATTTTCCTACAGATGATTCAAGCTTCTTTATCACGACAGAGAAGTACTCCACGTGCATAAATACGCAGTTTGTTTATCCATTCAACTTTCAGTGTATACATGGGCCTTTTTCAAGATTTAACAATTATGAATTGTGCTGCTCTAAGCACACATGTACATCTGCCACTGTACTGTGATGTCTTTAACTCTTTTGGTAAGGTATCTAGAAGGGGAATACCTGGGTTAAATGGAATTCATAGTTGTAGTTTTTGAGGAGTCTCCACACTATTTCCGCAGTGGTTTTAATAGGTTACGTTGCTCTTTGCCTTGTAGCTTTGCCAGCATTTTTATTGTTTGGTTTCTTGATGACAGCCATCTTTCTGGAGTAAGATGGAATCTTGCATTAATTTTTCTAATGGCCAGAGATGTTAAATAGTTTTTTCATGTATTTATTTCCCATTTGTACTTCTTAGAAGTGTCTATTTAAATTTCTCTTATTTTTAATCCTTAAAGCTCTCATTAACTCAGTCAGCAACTAAGCTTGCATAAGCTCTCTTATGCCTCTTAGTTTTTTTCCTCTTTTTAAAACTTCTTATGGCTAGTCTGTGTGTTTTGTTACAAATCCAGCTAGTCCCATTTATTTCTTCTAAATAGCCTACTTACACATTACTCTAGTTTATAAACTAAAGGCTCAAGTGCCCAGAGGGCAAAGTACAACCCTCAGAAGTCAGTGCAAGAAGCAATAAATATTCTTAAGGAGATAAGGGGGCCCACAGATATTTTTAGCAAGAGGCTAAAGCTGAGAATTAAAATTCAAGGAGAGAGCAAAGTGTGCTCTCCTTTCTCAAAGTGTTCACAAGATAATAGGAGGCCAAAAACAAATAATAAGTAGAAAGAAATTGAGCGGGAGTGTGAAAGGGTCTGTTAAAAGGCAGAGAGAAACCATTAAAATAGGATTAATTAGAAATAACTAAAAACCAGTCATTTTTTTGAAATTAGTGATGCCTGACATTATTACCTAGAAAAATATGAAGGCATTAGTTTTGAGCCTGTACAGTTGGAAAAAAATAACAACCTTAATAAGGATTACCAGACTCCTTTAATAAAAAATTGGCACAGACTGCTCATTCAAGTTTATATTCCAGGCCTGTGTGATTTCCTTGCCCCTCAGTTTTCTCATCTATGTATTAGGATTAATCATGGAACACATTTCTTAGTGGCTTTGTAAGGACTAAATGTACTAAAATGAAAAAAAGAGCTTAGCATGGTTCCTAGAATATAGTCAAAACTCAATTAATGTCAGCAATTACCACCATCTCAACCACACTATCATTGCTATTATATCTAGGAAGCTTTTAAGTTGTCACGTCATAGCGACTGCTTTTTAAGGTCCGATGTGTCACCTAATAGAACAGTTTTTCAAAGTGGGATAATGAAATAGGAATATGAGACAATTTCTCTCTATACATACATTAGGCAGTGTTTTGGGAACATGATACAAAACAAGTTTGTACTCTTTATGATATTATAAGGTCTCAAATTGCTCTTTATGGACAAGTGTGAAAACATTCTCAGATGGCTGAAACTGCGTATCATACCTAACTCTCATTATTCAACCAATTATAGTAGCTATGACCAATCTAGTAAAAAAAAAAAAAATCACTCAACCTTATCACCAACTCAAATTTCAGGGTTCTTAAAATCTAGATTGGAAGAGATCAAACCTGACACTGAACCCTCAAATTTATCAGCAAAGTCAAGTTGGAGAAATTATATAACTTTTCTGAGGTTCTTTTTGCTCAGGCATACAATGTCTTACTTCCTCATAAAGAGTACACTAATTAATAAATTTTAAAACAACAAAATACAACAAAAAATATAGTTGGCAGCATAGATTCATTATTGTGACAGTCAACATTTTGTCCTTGAAACCTGAAAATAATAAATTAGTGGAGAAATGTTTATTTTGGCTGAGGATTTCAGAAGTTCAGTCTATGGTCAGATAACGCTAGTGCTTTAGTAATGAGGCAGAAATATGGAGGAAAGGACAGGGATGAGCTGCTCATCTCATGGAAGCCAGGAGACTGTCCACAGAGAAGAAAAGATTCAAAAAGGAAGGGGCCAGAAGAAAAGGGGGGTAGGAACGAGATAGAGTCCTCAAGGTCATACCCTCATGATCCACTCTAAACATCTAGACTTCCCCCAACATACATTTTCATCACTTCTTAACAATGCCACCAAATTATGATAGAAATTAGAGACCTCATCATCTGATCTTCCAAAGGAGACATCTCTGATCACATGAGAATTTGGGAGGATATGACTGATCCAAATCGTGACAGTTACAGATTCATTTTTTCCATATCCACTCTTTACTTTTGTTAACAGTTCTGACCTGTGTTTCCAATATGGCAGCCACATGTTGTTATTAAGCCTTTGAAAGTAGCTAGTGTGAAATGAGTTGTCGTGTAAGTATAAATTATACACTAAATTTTAAATGCAGTACATAAAAGGGGAACATAAAATGCCTCTTTAATAATTATATTGATATATTTTAAAATGGTAGTATTCAATGTATTAGGTTAAATAAAACATATTCTTGCTGGGATTATAGTTCAGTGATAGAGTGATTGCCCAGCATTCACAAGGTCTTAGGTTTGATCCCTGGCATTACAAAAAAAATTCGTAAGTCAACAAATAAACCCAAACTACTAGTAAAATCATCTCTACTCGTTTCTTTCCTAAGTTTAAGATTAATTATAAGGGAACAGTATAATTCTAATGAACAGCGCTGGTTTAATAATCAACTCATGTCATTAAAGATACAGTTGCTAAGCAAATGAAAGGCCAAAGTGGTCCTTCCCACTTCTGGTAACCTATGACATTCGCCTTTAGGACCAATAAGCACTTCAGTGTTTGCATTAGATAAGAGTTCAGGAAAGAAGATAAACACACAGACAAAATAATTATAAATGTGGATAAATAAAATAACTCTTATAGTAGTACTAAAGAGATGACAGTACTGAAAGCATGAAAAAATTACAATCAAATGATGAAAAACAGCATATTAAGAGAAATAGAGTAAGATATCTTTTAATAATTGGGGTTGAGGATTTAGCTCAGTGGCATAAGTGCCTGCTGGGCAAGTACAAGGTGTGAGTTCCATCCCTGGTACAAAAAAAAAAAAAAAAAAAAAAAAAAGAATTAGGTGAGCCTTGTGTTTATTTGTAGTTGGAAGGGATAAAGAAAGATCAGCCACAAGGACAAAAGTATTTACAAATACTATTGACTGAATAGCCAAGAATCAAATTGCAGGAAGCGGTATTTATGTGTTGCCAGAAAGGAGACTTCTAAAGTTCCTTAATTTCAGTATTAAAAAATTGTTTCAGACCTTAGGGATAAAGGATAGAGTTTCTTTTGCTGGAGTTGTACCTCCTGAGACTAGTATATAGAGAGTCATTCAGATACCTTAGAGAAGTCCAGGTATCTGGTTATTAATGGAAAAAATGTCAAATTCAAGTAGAACTGATTTTGTTGGCAGATAACAACCAACACATTTGAGTTACTATATATAATGTAAGTTATTCAACATAGGTGAGGGTACACGGAGTGAAATTAAAAATGTAGTCTAACCTCCAAAGAAAAGGAAAGGTAATTCATACACTAGACGATAAAGAAAAAACTTCTTTTAAAATGCCAGAAGGTATAAAAAAAAAAAGTGTGATCAATAGTGCCAGATACTCCAGAGAAGATAAGGAGAAAGAAAAATCTTTTGATTTGTCTTGAAAGTGATTGTCAAAGACCTTGGAAACACTTGTTATAATAGAGTGCTGAGGCTGAAGCCGTTTTACTAGATAATGGTGCAAAAAATTTTTTAACGTAAAAGGAGGCTGGTGTTCAAAACACTCATTAGAGAAGTCTGAAAATAATGGCAGGGAAAATAGGATAGCAGTTTAAATTGGGAAATAGATCAAGTAATGCACTTTTAAAACTGATCAATGTGTGATGACACAGGACAAAGAAATGTAGAAGGAAAGGATAAACATACACACGAAAGAAGGGATAAGTGTGGGGCTAAATGCTAGTATTTATATTGTTATTTGAAAACACAGGATGCATCTCTAGTTAGTAGCCAAGCTGCTCTATGGCTAATATTATTGGATAAATGTCTTCTTCATTCCTCACCTTCTAATCTCATTAAGCTGCTGTGTTTAACTCTCACTAACAGGAACCAATATTAGGATTGATTTTAGGCAATTTTAAATCTTCTCCAATATTAGTTCAGGACCATATCAGCAGAAAATCTACTTGTCCTGAATGGATTGCACTGGTCTACTCAAGTGATTTCAAAATTGGGAAGTTAGAAGATATTGAATTTTAAATATTAGATTATTTTATATTGGACTTTGGATCTAATATTAGATATTAAACTGTAAAATCACATTGCCCTTATTGCTAGCTTTCTTTTTTTATCTTACTGCAGGATCAGGATTGTTTTAGCACAGTATTTGATGGCTCATGAGCCTACATTGTAAAGGAAAATATTTGCACCACTTACTAAACAGTGGACAGCCTAAGCTTTAAAACAAATGTTGCCAAATTTTAAATGGAGTAATTTGCTAGCATCTGATGGCCAAATCATATTTGACTACTGTAGTAAAATTAACATAAAATGAAACAAAAATAAAATACCAGCTTGATCTGAAAAAGCAGAGAGTATGCTTGTGACTCATCTGTGGCATTGCCTTTAAACACAAACAGTCCTCCAGGAAAGGCACTTCCACACAGTTGGGAGTGATAATGCTGGAACAAAGGCAGTCAGCAAACACAAAGACAGAGGATAAGCATGTGGATTCACATGCCTGATACCAAACTGGGTCAACGTTATGTCTCAACTGTACTAGTTTAATACTTATTAAGAATGATCAGTATTGAAGAATACTTGAAAAATATTAAAATTAGAAGCAAAATGTACACCTTTGAGGCCTCAAATAAAACACTCATGTTTGATTTTATTGAACTGCAAAATAGATCTGAGTTTCCTCAGAAAAACGTCTAATGCATTTGTTTAAAACAACAGTAATTACTGCAATACTAACGAAAGTTAATATTTATTGTGTACACTTCAGGAATCAGAACATTCTTTTTACTTGATTCTAAGCCCATAACATGAATTAAATCATTTGTTTCTCAAAATATATAAGCTCAACAAGACCATATTGTTAATAGTCTAACTTTACATATTAGGGCAGCAGGACTCAAATGACCGTCAAAGTCTTATTGTTAGTAAGCCATACAATGTGGACAAAAATCAGATCTAAATTTTAATGACTCAAAGTATTTTTACATTAGAGTACACCACAAACCGAATCTAACTGATGTTTTATCAGTACATTCTCTGAATAACAAAATTTACAGTAATTTTTGAAATGATCATGTGTCAGGCAGGGGAGTAGTAATAGCCATATTTTCATCAGAGAAGCATGGAGACTAGATCCTAGATGCTATAGGTTGTCAAAATAAGTGTTCTGACACGTCAAGATTTGTTCAAGATCAAAAAGAGAAGCTGTTTGTAGTGAGTCCCAAGTTATTGGGTAGATCTATTTAAAATCTCTTTTACCTTGGTGTAAGATTTATCATGGGGAATGTATTGAAACCAGGATAGCAAGTTTTAGCCAATTCAGATACCAGAGTTACATGAACAAGAAAGAAACAAAGGCCTAAACAGCTCTGGGTTGAAAAGATTGGAGGTTCTGGGTGAAAATGGGGAGAAGATATGTCCTAAGGAAATAAAGAAAGAAGCAGTGAAATGAAGGTTGTTTACTATCACAGAGGGTAGGAACTGTTGGCCAGGGCATTCCCTGAGATTATATGGATATCACATGCAAAGAGCGGCCAAAGAGCAAGCAAAAGTGATCTGCAAAAAATTCGAATTACTTTTATCAAGAGAAACTAGGGGAAATATTATCCAGGTAGGTATCATATCTTTTTGGGGCTCATAGAAGGGTTTGTATTAAAAATGAGAAGCAACATGTCAAGGAAACTTATCGAATTAAAATTTAATATTTTTCCAAAGTTACTTGAAATTTAGACTTTTTTTTATTTAAAGAGAGAAGAAAAAAAAGGACATAAAAAACAATGCAGTAAAAGGGTACAAATAATACAGTATTTCTAGAAAAAAATATATACAGTACGAAATCACCAGTTAACAGGCTACACATTATCTTCCCAGAAACAGTTGTCCATATCACTAAATTAACGCATAGACTCTTTTTCATATAACAGTTTCTATAATGGCAATAAATTTGTCATTGTGTACAAGTTTTTGTGACTCTTATGAGATAGACACAGTGAAGAAGAACACACACTGATCTGGGAAACTGACCAAAATAATGAACATCTATTTCTACTTTGGTTATATCATGCTTTAAAATGACTTATATTAATATATTTTATAATGTATGAAATGTATTAGTGCAGTGGAACATTTATTCTATATTTATGTGAATAAAAATACATCTACTGAAAGTGCATGGTTTCTACCTTTACCGATGAGAGGTACATGAGGCAGGTTTGGAGACAACTAGGAAAGGAATCTGATTATTCAAGGCATGAAGGTTTCCTACCAGAATGCAACTTTAATTAGTGTAAACATGGAAGCTATTTCCTATTCCTCTAATGTTTTTGGTGCTTGTCTAAAATTATTTTAGTCTCCTTAGTGTACCGCTCTTAGTCACTGCAAGCTGTTAGTGATAAGTACCAGTAGTCACTGGAACAATGGAATATAAAGATTTTAAAGAAAATATGCATGCTTGCCACTTTAGAGTAGAAAAGAAATCTAAATGTTACATGCTGTTTTATTGCTGTTAAATTTTAGAAGAATTGAAAATACTAATAATTTGCTCATATATGGGTCTATACAGCAATCAACAATCCTTTTCCTAATGTCAATATCTACTTGGAGTGTACTATGCAACTTTTTATAAGTCAAAAAATAATTAAAATTACTAATCTCAAAAAGCCCTCAGCCTTTAGGTAGAAAATAATACTAAAAGAAAGAAAGAGAAAATCCACTCAGTCACTGTTGTTATTTGGATTTATAAAATCCCTTTCCCCCAAAGCTCTTCAATTTCTCTAAATAAGTTTGCTGACATATTTTAAAAACACAATCTAGATCTGCAAGAATATTATTAACCTTGAAATATCCTATTATACTTAACCTCTTAAGCCTTAAAATTTTAACAAAGAATTCTACTTCAGGGTCTTAACAAAATGTGAAATGTAAAATGTATTAATTTTTGAGACACAAATATTATTTCCAATTTAAAAAGAAGGGATGATACACTTATTTGTCCTGGAATTGCTTGTAAAGTACCAGTACAAATAATTCACAAAACAGATCTAACTGTTCTTCTCTGAACTTAAAATTTCTTATGTTTGCCGGCAGCAGTCACAGTTCATTGTTCTTGAAAAAATAGCTTCCCTAATTTTAATAGGCATTTAGAACAAAGACCACAGACAGAGCCTACATGAGACAGGCAGGCAGAGTCAACAATCTTCGTATCGGAAAAAAGGAGCATTGGAATCAATGTGAACTTTACTACGTAGGCTGGTATCAGGGGAGCAAACTCTGCTCAACTCCAGCTGACTGATGAATGCAGTGTAGGAGTTTATATCCAGTACCACCAAATTCTCTCAGTTTGCAGGAGAAACTGCAATAATTCAGACTTTCAGTGATCTTTCGGTATCAAAACACTGACACCATTTTTAAAGAAAATACTGTACCTGACAAGTGAACAGTATCTAAAGACAAAAATGCAAACTGCAAGTTGCTAGTGTGCAACTTCTGTAATAGCAACAAGCTTCCTTTCACTGATTAGTAATTATTCTTAATTAGCTTTGGAAAATCAAAGATTGGTCTTTTGAAGCAGATAAGACTTTAGTTTGCATTGTTATTTTAGCCAATGAAGTGTTTGGGCACTTGGTGTAAGTCGCCTGTCTTGGACTTTATTTCTATAACTGTTTCCTGTGTTACACAGCATGTTGTGGTGACTGAAGAACACAAACCAGCAGTCATGTTCCTCTTTAAAATTTATCACATGCTTTCTTTAGTTTTTTTCTGCCAATGATGGGAATAATGGAAGGTCTACGAGAGTTGAATGTGTATCTATAGAAGGATTTTTTAGGTAGGGCAAAATACAAGATGAAAAGAACATAGAATAGGATCAGACCACATTCTGTCTGGAGTTTATTTTCAAGATACTTAGGTTCTTTGGGCCTCTGTTGTGTGTCTGGCCTCTTTGCTTGTCTGTGCATCTTTAACCTGAGCATTCCTTATCCTAAAGCCACACTGTAGCAGTGATGGAATGGTTGCAATCTTGAGCACTGGAATCAACCTGCTTGGATTTGAATCTCGGCTCTGCCATTTACCAGCTGGGAGGTGTAAATTGTTCATGTTTCAATTTCTCCATCTATAACACAAAGATAAGAGTACCGACTCTATAGTATTGTTATATAAAATAAATACTTGTAAAACTCTTTCAGCAGCGTCTAAGACATAGCAAATGTGTAATAAAAAATAGCTGTATCTATAGTTTGGAGGAACTAATATACTGCTGATATAAGAAATACAGTATATCATTAAGGAGGAAAAGTTGCTTCAAATTTGAAATTGTTATATGTTTTGTTATTAGGACTTTTTATTTTATACTTTAAAAAAGTCTCTAGATTTAGGTATAAATTCATGTCAGGTATCATTTTTATACATAAATAGAAATATATTTGACTGGATTGAACTTGCTGAATCAGTTTGCAACACTGAACTATCCATGCAATTCTTTTCTACCAATTCTGTCAAGTCAACATCAACTAGGCCGGCGAGGAGAACTGGAAATACAGAATGGCCTTTTTTTCACTTCCTGTGCTTCTTTTTTTCCCATTTAAAAACTTTTAATTTCAAAAATTTTCAAAATCCTTATTAGGAGAGAGAAAAGTATAATGTACTCATAACACAAGGCAATGTCATCCATATGTATACAAAATCTAAGGCAACACTCTTAATAAAATGCTGTATAACTTGTACTCTTTTTCTGCTTTTTTTTCTTTTTATCCTTCAATAAAATTTAAAAAAAATAAAAAATAAAATGCTGTTTGTACCATCTGCAAGATTTTTTCCTCAAAATGCTAACATCATTTTTCAAACTTTTATGCTCATAATTTTCTTGATCTTATTACAAGACGCCAATAGATCATATATAAATATATATAATTTTATATATACTTATAAAATTCATTATTTATTTTAAAGAGAAAAATAATAGAAACAATGATACAGAATTTCAAAACAATAGGAGATTAACAGTGGGTAATGTTTTGCATATTGTTATCTTCACAGCACTTACTCAGATTATAAATCACAGGCATGAAAAATTGATCAAATGATATAAGCATAAACCATTCTAATCTTTCTTTAGTCACGCCAATAGGGAATCCTACTAGATTTGCACATATGTACATGGTGAAAACCATGTCACAACTATCACTTGTCAAAGAATAATTGTAGAACATCATTAATTGCATAAACATCCTGTCTTTATAATGTTAAAATGACAGAAAAGGGGGTAACCTAGGATTTGTGCAGTAGAACAGTATTTTTTTAAAAAAAACTAGAGGGTGCAGGTTCCCTTCACTGGAACCTTTTTCCACTATTTGTGAGTTGTTTTGGCAAAACAAGCTCTTGGGTGCCACGTTCTCTGTTACGTAGTATCCATGGATATCTTCCCATTTGGATAACAATTCATGACTTCCTTCCAGAAATACTAGAGTCATTTCACTCTTTTCAGGCCTGTAAGAATTCATATGAGAAGTAAGGAGAAAAGTAATTTTCATTCTTATCTGAGTGATCTTACTTTTCTCCTCTGAAACATGAAATTCTTTATTGCTACTTTCCATAATTAAAAAAAATATATATAACACTATGAAGTTTGTGCCATTAGCCTGATTACTAGTATTACTTTGGATGTGATAAACTCTATTTCTATTTTTTATTCCTCTAATTCTAAAGTACATTTTATTATGCTGTTCCTGACTAATTTTGATCCATTTGTTGGGTCCATAAGGGATTTTTTTTTGTATTTTTTTGACTAAACTCTATGCTCATTTTATTTTGAATCATTCTTTTAAAGCCATGATTTTATTTTCTTGATATTCTGGATATGGCTGATTTGATTATATGGAATGTCAGGTCTGTTTTTTACTACCTACAAACAAGATTTTTATCTCAGTTATTGTCATTTTCATTAAGTAGCATGCTCTTCTTACCCAGGTCTGCTTTTGCTCAGTGGAGAAAATGTCCTTTCTTATTTAATTAGTAATAAAATGTAGGTTATTTCTAAGAACATGGCTTCTATTGCATGAAATAAATCAGACTTATTTCTAGACACTTCCAGACACTCTGCTGTGTTTCAAAAATGTAGCTATTGTTTTTCCTCTTTGAGACTGATGTGTTGATATTTTCATCCTTGAAGTTAAGATTTTGTGTTTTTCTCTTTTTCCTCTTAAATAAAAAAAAAAAAAAAAAAAAAAAAAAAAAAAAAAAAAAAAGATTTTTCTTGGATGTCATGAACACCAGCAATTGTTGTTTTGGGGAAGAGGTTTAGTAAAGAAATGATCCTGCCATCGTTAGTTGTTCTCAATCTTCAAAGCACATAGAAATCGTCACCTGAGGACGTTTTTAAGTATACAGATTCTAAGGCTCGTTGTTAATGATCTCAATCCAAAATAAGTGCATTGGTGTGACAAGGTTATAATTTTTAAAGGTTTTTCATGTGCAGTATTCAAACATGCACAAAAGTAGAAAAATGATACTTTATAGTGAACCATGCTGCACCTATCATTTGACTTCAGTAATTATCAATATTTTGTTTATCTTGCTTTTTCTATTACTATTGCATATGATTTGGGGGTTTTTAAGGAATATTATTTTTGATAGAATACTTTAAAACATCTCATTAAATCTACAAAGCACTCTCTACCCAATAAAAATACATTTGCATAACTGCAAATGATATTATCTATAACAAATTTTAAAATAATTCATATCTCACAAAGTACAATTTCAGTCAAATTTCTCCTGGTGATTTATGAATCTTTCTACAATTAGATTGTTAAATCAGGTCTCATAGAACGTGCATACATTTTGTCTATTCTGTTACGTATGTTTGAGCAGTTATACTTCAATCTTGTCCTCTTGGTTCTAGAGAAGATGTTGGCCAATGATCCCTTCCAGAGTAAAATTGTTAATTCCAAACACAGGAAGACAATTCTGTCTTCGGGTGTGGATGGAAAGAGTCATACATCAGTTAAAGATGTGAGTCAAGGAACAAAATCTGAGATTAAAGAAGGAATCCTCAGTGCATATTAGGTTGATAGTGCCAAAAATACTACTTTCCCATCACAGAATTAAGTGAGATAGTATGAAAAGTACTTAGAGAGATCCAACACAAGAAAACCCCAAAAATGCTAGCTGCTGTTGATATAATTACTTAGTGACACATTGAGTCAAGTTTGGAGGCCTGGTCACTCACTGAATGCAAAAAAGGAAAATTGACAACATTTTAATGTATTTTATGATTTAATGAAGAGTTTCCTGGCAGGGAATGCAGATACAACAGAAAGAGCACACCGAAGACATAGAGAATGGCTCTACAGCACAAAGCAGTTCGGGGCCAGGAAGGATGATATGCACAATGAAGATAATCCTCTACAGTGTTCATACTTGCCCAGAGGTATTCTGTGCACAATACAGACCCAACTTAATTTCCAATACTTCTCACATTTACTTTGCAGGTATTTTCATTTATTTGTTCTTGAATGGACAGCTTAATTTTGGAATAAGAAAGCAAGAATGCTGAAAGTAAAAAATAAAAGTATATTTTCCAGGCACTGTATTAGAAATGAATTATGCAAAAACAAATGACTTGAAATCCATACCCTCAAGGAGCTCACAGAAGAGACAGATAAGTGAGATATTGCAAAACAATGAAAAATTATAAAGCAAGTGTGATAAATCTAAAACAAAGCTGGAATACATAAGGTATATGAACAAAAATATGACGTGCCTAGTTTGGATTGGGAACAAATAGGATGACCATATAATGGGTGTCCAATTCATTAGTGGTGAAAAATGGTGCTATTAATACTTAGAGAAAACAGGTGTAAACTAGGACTATCTTTGATAATCCAGGTTGTATGGTCAACTAGATTATGCCAAAGAGTATCTTCATAAATCAGGTGACATATGAGTTCTGAAAGGAAAAACTGTGGTCACTAAAGAAGAGCGAGTGACCAAAGTATAGGAAGAGTATATAAGATCAGAGAGGTATTACAGAATTGAGATTACATGGGCCCAGGATCCAGAGTAAATGATACGAGAGAGGCAATGCTGACCGAAGAATTCAGTTAGGACCAGGAGAGAGCTGGTCATCTAAGAAGAAGAGATTGAATTTTATCATACAAGTTGCTGAGTATCATTAAGGTATTTTAAGCAGAAAAGTAACATAGTCCTATTGTTTAAAAAATAGTAAGTAATTTTATTGGGGTTCCATTCCATCATATAAATGTTCAAATTTAAGGCTCCCAAAAACTTGATTGTAGCCATGAGGATGCCCCTATTTTATAACCATCTGTAATGAGTTTAATAGTTTGACCACGTAAACAGAAGTGTATCTAATCAGAATCTATCTTATATGATATTATGACAGCAAATTTAAACTATTTGGCAATGAACAATGGCAGGGAGCAAGGAGTCTAGTGAAGAAGTGACCTCGAAATAGGAAATTTGAAAGGATTAAATATGGAAGAGGCAGAGTGAACCAAAGAAGAAATTGACAATAAAGTCATAAGAATAAGTCAAAGTTGAGGGGAGCAGAACATTTAAGAGTTTAGATTTCTGGTTTGTACAGTTGTGTAAATGATAACGCCATTCATCAAGACAGGAAATTAGCTGGAATTTTCTGAATTTGCTTTTAGGATATTGCCATAGAATTAGTGGCTAATACACAGTCTATAACTGGATATGTGAGTCCCGTGTTTATCAGTGAATTAGTAGGCAAATATGAAATGGAAAGGCAGAAGGTAGACTATGGAACTTGGAAAAGAACAATTGAGGCAGATAAGAAAGTAAAAGAGACAGTGATACATGAGGCAAAGAGAAACAGAGAGAGAAAGGAAGAAAGGATCAAGAGGAAGTTACCAGAGAGGAAAAGTAGTCAATAGGGATAGACACTGCAGCACACTTTAAACAAAGATATTGGAATAACTACCGAAGTAAGCAATGAGTGGCCCACATTTGGAAATTAAATCCAACATTTAATACTAAAACAATTGTGAAACTTGATCTGTCAACTTTTACATTAACTATCTTTTTTCCTGCTTTGTATCAGTCATAGACTTTTACACATATATACCTGATTTGTATGCTTTCATAGCAACAGTTGCAAATATTAAGTACCTATAATAGCTTTGGTTCTTTATATACACTATTGTTCATTTGTAAACAGTCCTCTAAAATCCATATTATTGTCTCTACTTTAAAGTTGAATAACAATATTTGCATAACTGTATTTTAAAGAATAGAAAATTGAAACTCACTCTGGCGAATATCAACACCTATTTATACCACAAAACCATCTTTTTCTTTTTGGTTTCAATTGTATAAGCCAAATGCCTTCAAAGACAGCTTCAGTATGGCATGAGAATATTAGTGACAATCAGCAATAGTATTTGATGTTTCCCCACAATGAAAGAAGGTGAATTAGTTAATCTACCACAGAAACAAACGGATCTGTTAATGAGAGCAAAGTGACACTCAATATATCTACCATGGACAAAAGCTGCAGATAACAGACCTTAAAATATTCACATCAAGAGCAAAACACAAGAAAGCAAAGAAAGTTGGGTGACACCTCCAGGAAAATCAAAGTGACATACCTTGTTCCACTGGGATCCACATTACAAAACTAAGTTCTCAAATTATTCTTCCCAGATATCCTAACCCACAATTATAGTACCATTTTCTGACAATGAAACAACACTGTCTAAAATTTTAATTAAAGGAAACATGAATGGAATTTGTAAGAGGGCAAGTAAAAATCAGTTTTCTCAGAGTTGAGAAGATTTCACGTACTGCCTGTTCTTAGGTTGATATTATTTGGGATGAAAATACTTTTGGTTTATACTCAGTCATTTTATATATTGGAGCACCCTAAACTTCAGATGAACTCAGAACCCACAGCACATATGTTTTAAGGTAATGTTACAAGATATAGATAAATAGATGATATCAATAGATGCATAAGAAAATACTGGTGAATTCTAAATGAATACCAAACATCTGGGAGCAACTAATCTCTGTTAAGTGTCCACAAGAAAACGCGCAACTACCCTGCCTTCATACATATGAATCACACCACACTGATCACCTTTTCAGATCGCTTGCTTTCTCTGATCTTCACTAACCATCATATTTAGCCAAGTTCTTGTTGCTTTTAAAAAATAATCCCTCTTTTACTGTTTGGCAAAGTGCTGATACTGATTCACCAATAATAGGATATGTGTTTGGAATTATTGATTTAGTTGTGTGTGGGAAGTTGGAATGTAAAGGGGGGAGGTAATTTTCTTCTATTTATTCTCTAAACTGGCCCTGCCTTGGTCAGACATATGGCAATGAACAGGCATGCAGCCTGCAGCCACACAAAACTTCTACTTGTGGAAGTCCCTTAGGGATGCAACATGGAATTTTGGCAGCATTCATACCATATTTTAGCCCAGAAGTCCTCAAATTTTGGTGTGGGGTGGAATCACAGGTGGTCTGGCTATTAAAAATTAAAGCACTTGGATGCTACCTTACTTCCACCAAATATAAGCCTCTGGAGGTAAGTACCTGGCATCCACCTGTTCCTAGGCTTTGCTGTTAATTCAGAATCACACCACAGCTGCAGAACCACTGCTCTGGCCGTCAGGATTCCCTCCTTGGCCAGGACTCTGACTATTTGCTAAATAAGCAGATGGTGCTGGTGATGGAGACTCTGCCCTGGTAGCGCAGGTTCTGGCTGCTGCTGCCGCCTGACTCACTGGTTCTGTCTTTGCACAAATGCTGGTCTATCTTCCACTTGGACACAAAACCAAACAAAAAGAAAAGCCAATATAATTTCATAATCATGAAAGTAGAGAGATCTGGAGAATAAAGAAAAGAAAACAAATCAGATATACTCATCACTCCAAGACAGCTGTTTTTAATGCTATAATAAATTATTTTCAGTATATAATTAAAGAGATACAGCAGTCCTCTTATGCAATCTTACACCCCATTAAAATAATAGAATTTATTGAATTTTATGTGTCTAAACTAATTGCTTTACATTCATTATCTCTTTTGACCTTCACATCACAATATCCCTATAATGAATGCACAATTTTTCCTCATTTTATACATTAAGCAACTGAAATTTAAAGAAGTTATACTAGAGAGTGACCAAATTCCGGTTTGAATCCAACAACTCATATTTTTTTCTCATTCTGTCTTTCAAAACATGCATATAGTAATAGTGTTAAAATTGCACATTCTCTTCCAATTTAAGACCCTATCATTTGCTTACCTAATTCTCCTAACCCAACAATGGATTATATATTCCTGTAATATTGCAATGAACACGGGACTTTAACTTTATCTGCGTTTTGAATTATTTCATTAGGAGAAATACCTAAAAAATAATTATGTCAAAGCTTATAAATATTTTAAAACGTATTTCTTGATGGACATCATGAAATTAATTTTAAAAATATTATGGAAATTTCTTCATATTTTAAAAATCTCCCCAGACCAAATGTTGAGGCGGCCATTTCTAATTTTTCCTAATTTAAAATTACTCTTATGCGCAATCTTATTTGTACATTTATCTTCGATAATATTTCATTTTCTTTCTTTAAATCAAACTCCTGAAGGTGGAATTGTGGAACTAACGAGTATACATTTCTGCAAAACTGTCAGTACTTCATGGTATTTCTAAATCATCTGCAAGAAAGGTCACATTTATACTCCCACCAGCAGAAAATGTGAGTGACCATATCGTCATACTCTTGTCAATAGGAAATATCTTGTTTCTACCTGAATTTTAAAAAAGTAATGACATAGAGCAGCTTTTTTATGATTACTGGCTCTTTGGATTTACTGTTTTCATTTTTTTCTTTCTTATAAATTTTGTGTTGTGGCCTTTAATTTACTTAAAATTTTTTGATTATAAGTCTTTTCTTATCAATTGTTAATTTGAAAAATATACTAAGATTATAAACTGTCAGGTAAGTTGTAAAATATTTCTGATTTGTTACTTGTGTATTTCTTATGAACTTTTTTCATATATCACATTTAAAATGTTAATGTGGTCATACCTGTAAGTACTTGCTCTCTGGATTCTACCATTAGTTTTAGACAGAATTTAGAAAATATATTCTCCTACTGCTACACATAAATATTCAGATATATTTTCTTTTAAGATTACAGTTGGCATCATTTAATCTTTAATTCATTTAAAGCATGTTTTAGGCTAAAGCACAGTATAAAAATTCTACTATATTTCCACTATATTTCGTGCAGTTAATTAAGTGAATAATTCATTTTTTTTGTGAAATGCTATCCTTATATATAAATGAAAAAGACACATGCTCAGATAAATACATGCATTATATATGTATGAGAGCACATTATATATGTGCATAGATATAAAACCTCATAGATATGTGCTAATATATGTATATATACACATGTACATACACATATACTTTAAAATATTTTTACAGATGTAATCAATAATAAGCTATTTAATTAATTAATCTAGCTGGTCTTTCATTGATTTAGTCAATCAATTTTCATGAGCAGATTATACATGCAATTATAGAGATTTTTTCTCAATTTTATTACTATTCTATCTATACAGAAGTTCTACCATTTAATGAAAATTTTGTTTTTCTAACCCCTGTAACATAGATGGGTTTTCCTGTTCATTAAACACTTGACTGGATGTTTCTGTTTAATTTTAGAGGCTTTTGATTTCTGTTCATATAAAGATAGACTATTATGTATAAGGATTATACTTTCTCAGTGCTAAATAAACCTGTCCTGAAACACACAATACATTTTTAAAGAAAACATATACTCTCAAAAATGAGATGTGAATCATTTACACTACTTTTATAAATGTGATAGATTCAAAGAGAAGAAAAACTTACCCACAGTTGCATAGCTAGTTAGTAACTGGGTAGGGTCAGGGTACAGGTCTTTTAGGTGTCACCTTGTGGGACTTTCTGTGACTATACTCTTTTTTTTTTTTTTTTTTTAAATTTTATTTAAGGAGAAAAGAAAAAAAAAAGCAGGGAAAGGGTACAAGTTATACAGATTTACAGAAAAAAAATGAACAGTAGGAAATCACTAGTTAATGGATTACATATTGTCATCTTAGAAATAATTGTTCAAGTCACAAAATTAAAGCTTGTAAAGTGGACATTCCAACAATGATACTGCAAACAGTTCTGTTCAATGATCCAATAAAACTCTGTGATATCATTTTCTATCTTATACACTTAAATATACATGCAGTTATATAGTTTGGAGCACTTTCTTTTCCTCTCTTTTGTACCATGACTATTACACATTTTGGGTTTCATTGCTCCCACGGTTCTTATTACTTTTTTGGAAGAGAGTAAAACCAAATGTGACATAACAGAACAGAATCGGTCAAGTCAAAAGGGTGGACATAATAGATAATGTAAAAACATAATACAAGGTTATCAACAATGGTTACCATAATGCCTCCCGCTATCTCTAATAGAATTGCCTATATCGTTAGTTATAATACAATTGAACAAAACAGTAAAGAATAAAACCGACAAAACCAAAACATTGGAGACATTGTAGGTCTTCAAAAGTAGATAAAAGTCAACAAGAATGGGCGTCATAATGAATCTCATTATCTTCACAGCTGATGCCTAAACTTTCGAACCTGATACTATCCAGCAAAACAGAATAGGGGAACATCAGTTAAAAACCAGATGGTGAGAGTAATACAGGGCTTTAAATCAAGGTAATGAAAAGTCAAAGTGGGTTGCTATAATATATCCTGCTATTTTTTTTCCTTTAATTAAAAGGATAAAGATAAAAAAGTAAATAATGGAGTGGAGATTGAGATAAAAGAGGGCATAACAGCAAAACAGCGCACATCAAAACATAACCATTTAAGCAGAATAGTGATTCACCACCAGATAATCCTAACCTAAAAGTAGTTACCATATTGTCTCTTTCTTTGAAATCCTTGAGTACAACTTCGTATACTGTAGCATTAAGTATATCAAAACAATGTAAAACCATTCAAGAGAATGACAGCATTACAGAGTATTTAGAATCGACTAACAGAAAATGAATAATGGTTTCTGTATAATCTCCTTGTCTTTACAAGGTTTTTGCTTATACTATCGTACATAATAAAATCCAGTAAGATACAACCTATTTAGACCATTGGAGACAGAAGGACAAAAGTTAGATGAGACTTCAAAACAAGATGATACTAAATCAGTATTACCTATTAAGATGTCATTTTCTCCAAAATAGCTGTTCCAATCATCGAATCTTCTCTGCCTCGTTTCTGTTGAGCTCTTTTTCTGTCAGTAGCTGTCAGTTTGTCTTCTTCATTTTGTTCTCTGCTCCATTCGTTGTGGCCTCTCTGCCATTATTTCTGGATTCTTTGTATTTTTCTTTTTTTAGAATATCCTGCAATACTCTCTGTAGAGTTGAATTGGTGGTTGCAAATTCCCCCAGTTCCTCTTTATCCTGGAAGCACCTTGTTTTTCCATCAATTTCCAGGGACAGTTGTGCAGGATATCTCAATCTTGGCTGGAGATTATTATCTTTCAAAGCTTGAATTATTTCCCCCCACGCTCTTCGTGATTTGATGGTTTGTGCAGAGAAATCTGCTGTAATTCTGATGGGTGTTCCCTTGTAAGTGGTCTGTTTCTTGTCTCTTACAGCTTTTAATATTCTGTTCTTGTATTGAATTTCTGGAATTTTGATTATTATATGCCTGGGTGTTGCTCTGTTTGGGTTGTAGGTAGCTGGGGTCCTGTATGCCTCATACATCTGAGTATCTTTACCTTTTGCTAAATTAGGAAAATTCTCCTGGATTATTTCTGTGAGTAGCTTTTGTAGTTCACTTGTTTGTGTCCCTACTTCTTCTTTTATGTTCTTAATCCTTAAGTTATGGATCCTCTTATCATCTTCTTGTCTTTGTATTATTGCTGTTTGTTTCTTTGTTATTTTTAAGAAGTTTTTCATTTCATTCTCCCATATTACAAGTCTGCCCTCCAGTTCAGATAGTCTGTCCTTAGTTTCTTTCAAGCTGTTATGCCAGTCTTCTATAGACTTCTTAGTATCTTGGTAGTCCCTTTGAACCTGTTTCACGTACTCTATGCTTTCTCTGTTTTCTCCATCAAACAATTCTCCCCTTTTTTTCTGTTCTTCCATTCCACCGCCTGTTTTTTCTTGGGTGGTACTTAGCATTTCTCTAACTATTCTGCATACTTCTAGCTTCAGGTCGTTGATAACTTCATTCCTGAATTGGTCTATGAGGCTCTCTATATGGTGCCTTATGTATATTGGTGCGGTGTCTGCTATTGCCTGTTTCTCAGAATTGGGGGCCGAGGGGCCTTTCTTGTTGCTGCCTCTTCCCATGCTGCCTCTTCTTCTCTGTTCCTTATATATGCAAGCTTATATAAGAGGCCCAGCTTCTCTCCCAGTCAGCCACAGCCTGATCGAATTGCGCCAGTTAGGTGTTCCCGCTCACCGCTGCGCACCAGGGAGTTACGGACCAGGCATCCTACGCGTCTCCCCTCCCGGCCACCGTCAGGCTCTGGGATCTGGGTTGGGACAGTCTACCAGGTCCGCCGGCAGTGTCACGCAGGCCAGGCACTTTTCACCAATCCCGCCCGAGAGGGGGATGTGTGGCTGGAGTCGCCACCGCGCCCTGCTCCCGCAGGACTGCTCCGGCCCAGAAAGTCCTCTGCTGGAGTCAAACTGTGGTAGAGTGTCAGCTTCTCTCACTCACCTCACCACAAGTCAGTGCACGCCTCCCTGCCGTTCGCAGATTGCCGTTCTCAGAGCTTCTGCGCGTCTCTCTCCTTGCCGAGCCACTGTAGAGGCAGCCAGCCGCCGCGCGGCGGGAAACCCAAATCGTGGCTTACAATGGCGCGGGGTCCAGCCTCCACAACGAGGCTTTTCTGTTCCTGTTTTAGCACCAGGACTGCATTCCAAGTTGGTTTCTCTCAGCCCAGTTCGTTCCTGAGTCAGCAGAGCATATCTCCACCTGCTTATGTCTCCTTAGTCCGCACCATTCCTGGCTTCTGAGCCGAGTCTTTCAGAGAGCCTCCGATAGTTGCTGTTATCTGTCCGCCATGTTCTCCCGGAAGCGACTATACTCTTTTACATCTAGCATTTCATTTCACTCTTCTAGTTGGGTTCCTGTGCTAAAAATCTTGACACCAAGGTAAGGTCCTGAAGACATTGAAACCATGAATGAGACTTATCAAATCACAGGGAAACTCAGTGGATTGTGAAATATTTTTCTTCTGTATTTCACTATGTATATATTTGAGATGTATCTAGTTGACTAAGTTATTAGTAGTATATGAAAACTAAACATATAAACTGAAAATTCAAACATATAAAAAGGTAATGCTTGTTTAAATAAGCACAGAAATGTAAGGGAAGTTTTATCAAATATTGAGGTAAACATTTTTTTTAGTGAAAACATTTGAAATTACAATAGTTTCAGCAGGAAAGATGATTTCATATGAAAATGTTCTTTGTTTTACTACTAATCAATGTGTAAATATTGACTAATGTAAAAATCAATTGAATGTAAATCTTTGGTTAATTACATTAAAATACACATTAGGAACCTACAGGTGATTTTGTGGAGAACAATCAATGAAACCTTTCTGAGGGCTTACTCTATTTCAGGCTGTATGCCATATTCATCATATAAGAATGATCAAGACACATTATCAGTGCCTTGAGGAATGTATGATGTCTTTGTAAGGAAGCTAAGAAGTGACTAGAAGTATCGTAGGTGTGATAAAGAAGAGCATCTGGATCAGGACTGAGGAAAGATCATTCTAAAATGTTGATATTGACTGGCAAGATGAGAATAGGAGTGGAGAGGATGTGGAAAACAACATTCAAGTCAAGAAATTTACAAATGAGAGGTTTTATGGGTTAAACATTGGTCAAACTTTATGAAATTTTGGAACCTACCTTCTTAGAGAAACTGGAGGTCGGGTAGCAGAGACAGATTTATAAAATTTTGGTTGAGAGTAAAGGCTTTGTGCTGATAAGAAGTCAGGTAAAGTTACACTCATTTAATGAAGTGGAGGAGGTGTCTAACAGCACAAAACTGGTCAGCAAGGAGCAAAATCTAGCATAGAAAGGGAAGAGCCCAGTTTCTTCCATTCTAAAAGGACTGAAACCAGAATATTCATAGCATGTAAATTTTTTAGACTTGCTGAGGAAAGCTGGAAGAATCTCTATCTCTGATGGTTTGTGTTTTTTCACTGAGCTAGATTGACAGAAATGAAGAGAAAGAAGGGAAGTTGGAGAAATATAAATATTTTGAAATAATCATTGAGGGCAATGGGAAAAACTAACTAGAGAAGATTATAATTTACTAAAGTGAAGTCTCCTATGTGCAAAGATGCTTGTATTATTCAAAATGTATCTTGGGGCCAAAAATACAGCTCAGTGCAACAGTGCCTACCTGGCAAGCACCAGGTTAGGAGTTCGATCCCCAGTACCAAAAAAACCCAAAAGCAAAACCAAAAAACCTATCTTGATCTTTGCTCATGAAATCATTTGAAAAACTAGAGAGAAGCAAAAATGACAAAGAAATCATTGACCCTTGATTCAAACAATATGTTGATCAACACAATCCAATAAGATTGAATTTCTATCATCCAATAAAAATGAATGAGTTAAACCTTCTCACAATATAAACATTTCCTTCCTTCCATTTACCACCAAGTTTCATAAATAACATTTTATATTTGTTTTCTGTTAATCAATCTCTACTTTCTCCTCAGTACCTTGCAACAGAAACTGATGTTTTCAAGGATAAAGACGACTTATTTGCAAGTTCTTTGGCTTCATTCTATACCATCTTTTTCATTAATATAGCAACCTTGAAATGCTTTCACTCATGCTGGAGACACATTTAATTCTTTTCCTGTTCTACCATAAATGTTAGTATTCCTCATTGCGATTTTGGACTTTTTGGCCTTCTTTCTACAATTTCACAATATTTATATTGCGTACTTCTTAGCTTCAATTTGTACTTTGGTATAGATGCCTATCAAATATGCAACTCCAAAGTGAACTTTCCTACTGTGCTCTAAGTGTTCATTTTCAGTGAGTCAGTTAGACATCGTGGCCTGAACATGCCACTGCAAATGCTGAGCCCTATCATTTCACTATCTTTCTTAATAGATGTCAATATGTTTCCAATAAATTAGATTCAAATTTAGGAAATCACCTTTTCTCTTTGTTTTCTCTTATGGAAACATTCGTTTTCCCACTCTGTTGATCTTATTTTATAATCCTTGTTTTTCTGTAATCTACTTCATGCTCTGACAAACATTTGCTTCAATAATTGTGACAAATTTATAATTCTTTTATTCCTTGTCTCAGACTACATTCACTTTTTCTTCTTGCTAAATTACATGCATGAATATGTTACCTACCTCCATGCTCGAATTTCTCCTGTGTGTGTGATAACTGTTATTTGTGCGGCTTTTCATAAGTGCTAATCATTTTTCAAAGCTTATCTTATTTCATATTATTTATCCACAATCTTGTGGTTATAGCTTAAGAGAGTATTGCCCCAGGTTTACAAAGGAGAGTGCTTCAGATCTTAGCACTCAATTAATGACAATTAGTGACAAAGCAAGGACTCAAACCAAGTGCTTTGTTAACAGTACCCTGGATGAACCTATGCTCTAACCATTGCTTTCCTACTTGGATAAAAATGCCCAAGCTCCTGTGCTTCACATTCATGGCTGTCAAGTTGTATTGCAAGTATGCAACTTCTACTTGTTGCCCTGCTATTATATTTCCAAATTTAAATGAGTTTTATTACATTTCTGGAAAGGATTACAAGCAGCGCAAAGGCTCTGAAGAGCTAATTCTTCAAAGGACTTAAGGTAGTTAAGCAGGGCATTGTGTGATTTTTGTATTCTGTGCTGTCCCTAATTATCAAAAGTGGGTATGAAGTGGTTAGGTCTTAGGCTAAATTTTTATTAGTGTATTATTTCTGTTATTTTTCTTATTGAGAGTAGAAAATATTATTTATCTATTTATTTAATTATTTTTAGTACCAAGAACTGAACTCACAACTTTATGCTTGCCAGGCAGGTACTGTGCTGCTGAGCTATGTCCCTGGCAAGAGGAGAAAATATTTTAAAGATGATAAATAATCCACCATACTTTATATGCCTATATATACACTATAGAATTTGTTAGACTTTAGACTGTATAACTAGTACAGTACAATACATTGTTCCAGCTATAAATAAATACATTTTATGTTTCCTTTTTATCAGTATGTACTCCATGTATGCAAAATAAATGTACCTTCAAAATAACTCAGAAAACCAAATGTAGCTGTAAATAGCTATATAACTTTGCACATGATTTTAAAAATTCTTATAAACATAAAAGCATCCTTGTACTTTGTGTGATACACAGTACTTAGATTTATTTTGCTGTCCTAAATCTTTGTTAGCCTGAAAAGAGTATACTATATTGCATAATATTGATGAGATTTACATTTTTCTTGACAAAATCTTTGGAACTGGCATAAAGGAGATTATATGTCATAATCATATCAATAACAAGAAATATTAATTTGCAAATCAAGCCTTTGTATGCAAAGAAAGCAATAAGCAGTAAAGAAATGACAGCATATTTATAAAGGTACTTACTTTGTCTAAGTATTCACCCTAAGTGCGTGACCTCACAATTTATTTTTACCTATTTATTATACAATCCTATTTGCTTCTCTAAACATGTAACTACAACAAATATTCATACAATACCTCTGCATAATCTGTAGAAAATCAGCTACAAATTAGAGAAAAACACTGAATGGAAAGCATGCAATCCTCAGTGGTGTTCATTAATAGGTGTTTGTGACAAGATCCTGTCAGCTTCAGTTTGCTAATGTTTCCTTGGAAGGCTCCTATTTGCAGAGCGGAAGACTTCAGCATCACTAGGATAGCTCACCATCGGTGGCAGGAGTGAACCTACTTGCTTGTCAGACATGCTACAAAGCATAGGGTTGTGACTGAGAAACATAAATGAGGTTCTCAGGTTTAATCATTTTCTGAGCAGTAGAAGAAAATTGCCACACTGAATTACATCTTCAGCCACTTCTACACCACTAAGTATTCATCATTTTCCCATGACATCTGTATAATTAAGGAATTAAGACTTAAGAGTGGCTCTTGGATGAATTTAGATAGGGAAACTAAAATATAAATAGCTCCCATGGTCTTATATACCTGCTTAAGGGAATTTGCAGCAAACACCTTCATAAATGACAAAGACACTGCACGTTTCCCACAGCCTCTTCAAGTCTTTTTTGATGCATACCCCACTGCCTCTTTATTTTTTTTTTAGCAGAAAAGGCTGACATTTATTTTTTGTTATTAATTCTCTTGCTAATTCCATTGGGTGAAGGTGAAGAGCACCACACATCCAGATGAAAAAGAGAACCAAGACAAAAACAACAAATGAAGGCTCTTTTCCTATTTGGGAACTTCGAAGTGTAGTGTTAGGATTGTCTGCAATTGCAAGGATTATTTGTGGGCTACTGAGTCTATGCAAAAATCAAATTTCTAAAATAACCACAATTTCATGGTTGATCATAAAGCTCTAGTTGTTTCCAGCAATTTATGACCTGTTTCCATGCTGCCAGTGTTTCTGCTGCCATTTTTAATAAGCTTGAGAGCTGGTGGATTAACACTGAATGTCAAACACCACAATTAGAATTGCTGATTGTATGCAGAAACACTATTTTAATATACTAAACTCTACCTTATTCTTACTATACAATTCAGCACTCATTTCTGTGTATTTGATCATTCCTTCATGTACTTTTCAGCTTGCAATAACCCCTTGTGTGAACATGAGCCTTTGAAATGGAGGTTAGCATAAATAAAAATGGCAATTGTAAAAGGAACCTAAATTAGGATGATTTTTATAAAAAAAGTGCAATGGGTTGTTTAGCTGTTCATTTTTCCTATGATACTTCATTAACAACCATGTGACCCAAAATCTAGAAAAGTACAAATTTCCATGCTAGATTTCAGCAGAGTAAAGTGTACTTCAAGAGCCTAGATTGGAGTTAGGGTTGCTTGCTTACATTCTCAAGTTATAAAGCATGATAACTAGAAAGAAGTGATATTACTCACTCTACTTTGAGTTATTCTGAATAGTTATAAAAACTGAATCTCAATTTAATTTATATTTTCCTATAGCATTTAACAATATAAACAATTTTTGGTCAAAACTAGTATCTCTCAAATATTCCACAAAATGCAAAATATATGTAAGCAGTAATCAGTAAGATACAAATTAATCATTAAGAAGTATCTATGACTAATTAATTAATATTAGGGTTAGTACAGAATCCTATACTTGTGACAGTACATAGTTCCCAATTTTCTATTTTAAGTCAGTAGACAAATCAACCTATAAGTAGCTATCAGTAAGTCAAAATTCACTATTAGATATTTTTCCTTCCTCTTTTAATTCATCCGATTTAGGAACAATTCTATTCAGGTTTGAATGAAGCCCACAACATGAAGCATGGAACCTGGAGTTAGGTGGAGCCAGTTGTGGATTGGCTTCTGATGCCGAGGTGGGCTTTGTGTGGGCTTTCTTCTCAGGCAAAAGTGCTCAGGCAGAGAAACAAGAATGCCTAGGGTGCCTGCCTTCGGCTGTTCATGCCATAAATTCATAGTATTAGAGACAGTGCCTTCTCAGAACCATTATAGAAATATCTTGCCTATCATCAGCAACAGAAATGGAGAGATCATTTCCAAACTCTGGGAGAACTTACTTTGGAAGATAGGTTTACTCCATACTCACCGCCTTGCGGACTTTAGGATATTAATTGAGATCAGCTGGCACAAAGTGTCAGTATGAATACTCTCAAGAAGAATGCTAAAATAGGCCAAGGCTGGTCACAAGTAGAAGACTGAGATACTTTGGCAATTGTTTTCTTGGCAACTTGCATGATTGTCTTCTAATAAATGAAGCAGTGGGGTTTATTTACTACACTAAAAAAAAATGTATGTGATCAATTAAAGTTTGTGGCCTTGTCTGAAAGCGATCTGAGAGAGTACTTGGTTAAACAACAGGCAGCCAGCACTAACAATGGCCTGCCCTGTAAACAATACATAAGGGCAGCAAAGAAATTTAGGGCCAGACCTGAAGACTTCCCGGCACAGCTCTCTGTACACACTTGTGCTGTCTTTGACTTCAAACACTTTGTCCAGATTCTTTGAAATTCCAACCCCAATCTGAAAGCCCTGTATATACTCAGATTGCCCTTTAGGTACTTGCTGATATCGCCCTGATATCAGCCTGCCTATATGAAGGTGAATGAAATCCCACAGGCTCCGTCTTTGCTGCTTCCTACCACCCTTACCTAACACAGGGAAGCTGCCTTCTCCATTTAAATGAAGCATAATGCAACTCAGCATTCCATTTGTCAGTAATTCTGGTAGTTTCCAAATTTACTCCCAGAAAAACATGTGTTGGACTCAACCTGACATTAACCAACAACTTCACTATAAACCGGTATTCTAAATAATTTCAACCACCAAATTTGTTGTTATAAACAGAAAACTCATTGACATGTAGTATATACAGAACACATTTTAACTTTAATGTATGTAAATATAATATAAATATATTTAAAATATATAAGTTTTATAAGTTAATATATACATTTCAAACAGTATTTGTAAATATATAAATATAAAGTAAAATTAATAGTATAAACATTTATTTGCAATATATAATTAATTTTTAACTATTGTATCACATAGCCATGTATAGAAGTCAAATCTAATACCTAACTGCAGAAAACTGTAAAGGAGATATTTAACTTAACATTTGCTCATTTTCTCATAGCGTTCTGCCAACAATATGAAAATCCCACAACTCTTAAATATTTGTAAAATTCAAAATTTTTAATTATCTGAAAATTCTTGAATAAAACCACCAAGAACTCACAATGAATAAACAAAAGCAAATCAATGCATTTTTCTTTTTTAGGAAAAAAACCTAATCATGAATTTATATTTAATACATATATATCATATATACAAAAACATATACATTCTCATGACAGAAGGAATTAGTAATGAGAGATGCAACACAGAACATCTAACGTAAATAAAACTACACAAAGCAAAGAACACACAGAATCAAAAGTTATCACAAATAAAATAAAAATTTTTCTACAAAGAAAGAAGAAAATTACTTTTCAGATTGCAAGGCCCCTTCAGATTGCAAGATGAAAAACTGTTAGCACCAAGACATATCTGAAAATCAAGATTAAAAAGACTGAGAGTAAAACACACAGGTACACAAAGGCAAACATATCTACAAATAAACAGAAATTCTGAAAGCATCAGACTATTTCCATCAGCAACACCAGAGGCCAAAAGCCAATGAAGTCATAGTTTTAACTATCTAGAGAAGAGTGTTTTCAACCCAGAATTCCATTTCCAGCCACTATCAATAAAAAAAAAAAAGATGAAATAAAGACTTCATTTTTGTAAAAATAATTTTCCAAATTTCTTTTCTGAAGAATCTGAAGATGTATGCTAGGAAATAAAAGAGAAGCAAGAAAGTCAGAAAGTAATTAATTCACAAGAATAGAAAGGAGGAATCTTAGTGTGATGTATGGGCAATGTATTTGGCTTCCTACTCTCTAATATTGAGGTAAACATCACTGTAAGTATGTAAAACACATGCATGCTTGAGTTGGCTGTTTGTAAATGAAGTCTGCAATGATTGGCCAGTGATAATATTAATTGTTAATAGTTTGATCCCAATGTGAATTCAAGAGGGAAGTCAACAGGAAAAAAAAGAGCAACAATATGTAATGGATTTTAGAATTAAGAATATGAAAAATGTCAGACTATGACAAATATATATTTTATTGTCAATAAGAAAACAATGAAAGAAAAAGCTGTGCAAAAATAATGGACATTTTACAAAAAGTAGATATGAAACAAACAGTAAAATGGCATGATTTGATTAAAATCAACACAGTCTTATCAACCCTATTTATTTGAATTTTAACTTTTAGAATCAACTTACGGATCAAGCTTGAATGCCTTGGTAAGGTCTACACCACACAATGCAGTCTAAGTATTGAGAGTCCTGACAATGTAAAGATAGCAGTGATTGAGAAAGTGGTCATTGGAAGAGGAGAAGAAAAGTTAGAAGATATTTTATGGGGATAAAAATTATCACATAGGGAATTTAAAAAGTTCACTGAAATTAATGAAACAAGAAATCAAGAAAATAATTTTTTTAAATTACAAAAATAATATATATAAAACTAAACATGGTGACATGTGGCTGTCATCCCACCACTTGAGAGTCCAAAGAAAGAAGATTGCTACAAGTTGATAGCCTAAGCTATAAAGTTAGTGAGTTCAAGGCCAGGCTGAACTACATAGGGAGCTACAATTATAATATATTAACTATCAATGTTAATCAAAATAATCCTATGTTATTCTTAGACATATTTCCTACTGAGGAACCAGTAGATACTTTCTAAAACTTCTAATTAAGAGAGCAAAGTAAGAACATACTTGTAAATCCCCTGTAGGAATAAAAAGCAGAACTGATTAAAGGGAGTTGTCCTTGGGCACTGAGACTGAACAAGTAAAAGCAACATTATCCTATGCTTTCTTATCATAATCACATATTGTGATTTTAAAAGACTGATTAAATAAAGCCAAAATGAAACTTTTAATGTGAAAGTAATGTATAGATGTGAATTGACAAAAGAGCAAAAAAGCAATCTATTTGCCCCAGTATTCTTCCCATTTAATACACGAAACTTAAGGAAAAAGCAACATGAGAGCAAATATCTAACACAGTATATAAAATACACTTGTGTGGGGACAAAAGAAACCCAAGTACCTAGTTTAATCTTATTTTTATAGGATTTCTATTTCTATTTTCTGATAGAAAATTGGGAAACTGGTTTTTCAGGAAAGACTGGACCTTGAAATTCAGCTTTGAGTTTGACCAGGGAAGAAACCTAGACTTTCAACACTTTATCAGCTCAAGTTACCTTCAAAGAAGCAATGATTCATGAGGGAGGGAGACAGTAGAAAGGTCTTTTTCAAACCAAGGTAAAAATACTCAGGGATAAGCAAATGTGTGACTAAGTTTGAGGGATGGTAGCAGAGAATCATTCCATGTAATTTTTAATAGCATTACTTTTAGAAGTTATACCATACTTTATCTTGAATGACTTTATTCTGTCAGGAAAAATGCCATATGAAGTAACTGCTGGATTTTATTTATTTATTAGACTTAAAGTTTTTTAAAAAGAGAGATCTGTTTATTTATAAGAATGCAAATTTTAAAAGCCTTCTGGAATTTACAAAAGGCTTGTCATTTAAAACCTCTATAAATTAGATATGCTCTATTCCTTACAGCAAACTTTTACATGTTCTTTCTCACAAGATAGGCAGCATCAACAGTTTGTTAAATTTGATTCTTTTGAAGAAGCCATTTGAATTTAACCTTGAAGATTCAAAAACCTATGGCCTTAGTCAAATATCTACTCATCAGAAACTTCATATTTAAAAAAAAAAAGACTTTTTGCTTTTTCTACAAAACCTACTTGTGGTCAAACTTTCCTGAAGTATTTAATTTCATTCATTTGAATATTCCATTTCCCTCTAAATTATGAGAATGAGTTGATGCTTACCTAAGACAATGAATAATTTTGTATGAATTTAATATTTTGTACACAATCCATTGATTCATTATTTAGAAAATATTTTCTGTGCTCAACATATTTTGGGAGCTATTTTGTAAAATAATACAGCACCATCTCTAGAGTTTCAAGCCACCTGGACACCAGGAAAATGTGGTGTCAGGTCTTGGACTACCGGATCTCAGTGTCTCAGCTCTCCAACTGAAGAATGGATCATAACTCACGAAGAGCCTAGCTGGTAGACTCTGAAACTCGGGTCTGAGTTTGGCTATGGAGAAACCCACAACAGCCCAAGAGTTACTCCTACCCCAAACTGAGTGCTGCAGACTCCTAAGGGATCATTTACTGACAGATGAAAAGAACCTCTGATGGGTGAATTTTGGCTCAAAATTTCCCCACTGGCTTTGTTGAAACTTTTTTTAGAATTCTACTTTATTTCATCCATAATTTCCATTCTTTTTTCTCATTTGTAAGCATTAGACCTGTATGGTGATTTGTAATTTTCCCTATCCTGAATCTTCTTCTCTTTTTTCCCTCATAAGAGTTTTCTTCAGTTAAATCACTTGGATATCTAATCTGGTCATAATATTTATTTCTTGAGAGAATTTAATTAATGAACATTAAAACTCATGTCTTAGGACTGAATGATTTTCTAATGTCTTCAGTAAGGTAGGAAAGGATATTTAGAAGAAGAGAACCAAGATGGCAGAGAGGTAAACAGCAGAGACAAAGCCTCTCTGAGTGTTGCTGTCCAGACATTGGAATATCATAATGTGAGGAAGACAAGGAGAGAAGTGGGTCCCCTGAACACAGAAAGGATCTGAAGCATGAATTTTAGGCCTGTGGAGAGAATGAAGAGAGAAACTTCCACGAAGAAGACAGAGGTAGCTAGTGATTGTCTGGAACTTGCTGCATGAGAGAAGAGATTCGAGCCTTTGGACACATGGTGACTACTGGTGACCCCAACGGCCTTCATGGAGAGACACGGCAGTGGAGGTGTCTTGGTTTCTTATCTCTCATTGCTGAGACAAAATACTTCATGCCCAATATGAAAAGAAGGACAGGATTAGTTAGCTTACTGTTTTTTTGGAGTTTTCAGTTCATACTCAGCTGGCTCTGATGCAGGGCGGCATGGCACAGGGGCAGCCATTCATGGCAGTACCAAAGGTGACAAGAGCAAAAAGGGCAAAAGGGAAAATCCACACAATTTGGAATAAAAAGGGTGAAATCACAAGAAACTTTGCAGAAATTCAGAAGATCATCTATATCTAGTTTGAGGACATGTATTCTAATAAGATGGAAAATGCAGAAGAAATGGACAGATTCTTAGATACATATAATTACCAAAGCTGAATTAAGAAGATATAAAAAACCAAAGTAAAGCAATATCAATCAATGAAACTGAAGATATAATTGAAAACCTACCAACAAAGCAAAGTCCAGGCCTTGTCAGATTCACTGTTGAATTCTATAAGAAATTCAGAGAAGATCTAATACTACTACTCCTTAGACTCTTTAATGAAATTGAAAGGAAAGTAATATTCTCAAATTCATTCCTGAGATCAAGCATTACCCTGAAACCAAAAGCAGAGAAAGATCAAACTAGGAACAGAGCTACAGGCCAACCTTCCTAATGAACATAGATGCAAAAATTTTCATTAGGATACTTGCAAAGAAAATGCAGAAAATCATCAAGAAGATTATATACTGAACAATTTTATTGATTCCAGGGATGCAGGGAAGGTTCAACATATATAACTCAATAAATAGAATCTATCATATCAACAGAACCAGGACAAAAACCATATTATCATCTCAATAAATGCAGAAAAAGCTTTTGAAAAAGTCCAACACCCATTTATGGTAAAAAAAAAAAATCCTAAAAAAATTAGAATAGATCATCTTTATCTGAATCTGATAAAAGCCATCTATGATAAACCAGCAGCCAATATCACACTAAACAGAAAAACAAATGAAAGTTTTCACTCTAAAATCAGGAACAAGACAAGTCTCCACTGTTATTCAAAATAGTCGTGGAAACTTTAGCCAGAGCAATTCGGCAAGAGAAAAATAAAAAGAATAAGGAAAGGAAGAAGTTAAACTATCACTATTTGTGAATGACATGATATTCTACATAGAAGTCTCCACTAAGACTCCCCTTAAAATCTGCTAGATTTAATAACCAAATTCAGTAGCATAGCTGGAAATGAAGTCACGACTCAAATCAATAGCCTTTCGATACCTGAATAACAAACTTAGTGAGAGAGAAACAAGGAAACATCTTTCAGAGTAGCATCCAAAAAAGAAAGAAAGAAAGACCTAAGAATGAATCTAAAAAGAATGTAGAAGACCTCCACATTGAAAACTACAGAATCCCCCGCTCCGCAAAAAAAAAAAAAAAAAAAAAAAAAAAAAAAAAAAAAAAAAAAGGAGATTGAAGAGGATATCAGAAAATGGGAAGATATCTCTTGCTCTTGGTAGAAATAACCAACATAGTGAAATTGGCTATACTTCCAAAACTGTTATACAGATTCTATCAATTCTGATCAAAATTCCAACAGCATATCTCACAGAATTAGAGAAAACAACCCTAAAGTTCATTTGGAAACATAAGAGACTTAGAATAGCAAAGGCAAGTCTGGGCAACAAAGGAAAGATGGGGGCATCACAATCCCAGGCTTGAAATTATACTATAAAGCTGCTGAAATAAAAAAAAAAAAGTATGTACTGGAAAAAAACAGAACTGAAGATCAAGGAAACAGATTAGAAGATGCAGAAACAACTCTACACATACTCAGCCACTTTATCTTTGAAAAAGGGGCTAAACACATTCACTGGAAGCAAACTAACCTCTTTAATAAGTGGTGCTGGAAAAACAGGCTTTGCACATGCTGAAAATTAAAATTGGACCTAGCTGCCTCACTATATACTAAACTAAATTCAGAATGGTTCAAAGATCTAAATACTAAAACAGAAACACTGAATCTTCTGCAAGATAGAATAGGTAAAACAAATTCAAAGATCCAATCCAAAAATGGGCATCTGAGATGAATACGTATTTCTCAGATAAAAAAATAAACAGCAAACAAATATATGAAAAAATATTCAACATTGTTGTCATTTGAGAGATGCAAATTAAAATAATACTGAGATTACATTTCACCTTGCAAAGTATGGATATCATCAATAAACCAACCAATAATGAATGCTGGAGGGGCTGTGGAGACAAAGGAACTCTTCTCCACTTTTGGTGGGAGTGTAGATTGATGCAACCACTGTGGAAATCAGGGAAGAGATTCCTTTAAAAACTAGGATTGTAGGTCCCATTTGACCCAGCTATTCCTCTTCTGGCTATCGTCTAAAAAGAATTAAAAACATTATACCACAGCAGTATATGCGTATCCATGTTTATAGCAGAACAATTTGTAATAGCTAAATCTTGGAAACAACGCAAATGCTTATGAACTGAGGAATGAATAAAAAAGATGTGGCTGCTTTATATCATGGAGTACTCCTGAGCCATAAATAAGATAAAGTGGAGACTTTCATAGGTAAATAGATGCAACTTGAGACCATATTTATAAGTGAAATAAATCACACTTAAATGTGTAAACATCATATTGTCTCCTTAGGGTTAGAAGCTAAAAGAGTACATAAGATCCAAAATGTTCTTTAGATATAGTAAAATGGGAAGAAGTTATTCAAAAGGAAAGAGAAATTGGGATGGGAAAAGGAGAAAAGAAAGGGAAAAGTGAAATAAAATCTATCTATTTATAAATATATCTATATACATTTATATATAGATTATATATTTATATATATATATATATAATAGATAAGATATACTACCCATTTCTTTTGGTTCATTGAAAAGAAAGGTTTGTTAGAATATTGTTTGGACGATTAAGTGCCTACATCTTTTACCCTGAGTAATTAATTAAAACATAACAATATGCAATATATTAACCATAGTTAATCAACTATATTATCTTGTTTTGAATTTTGGTCTTTTTTTCTTTTTAAAATAAAATTTTAAAAAAGGAGATTTAAATGCTCTAAGGAAGATCAGACTGCTAGTTAATAAATATTACTAATAACTTCGTTGCATATTGATTATTTTGTATGCTCCCAGATGAGTACTAGGCATTTGGGATGCATAGACTGAATATGACCCAGTCCTTAACCCCTACAATTTCACTGAATAGTAAGGAAGGAAATACTCCGTGAATAAGCTTTAATGGAAACAGATACTCAGTATTATGAGAATTCATTTGAAGACCCAATTAATTCATCTACAAAAGAAAGCCTGAGGCTGGAGGCTCAGAAGTTTGAGTAGACAGCATTCAGCATGCGGAGAGGGAAAGAGGACAAGTGTTCTGTCCGGGGGTAGATTCTGAGCAAAGGCGGCTGGGTGGGCAAGCCGCATGCGGGTTATGTGAGTGATGCCTGTCATGTACAACGCGAACTTACAGTGACTCGAGTAGAGTGGTATAACTCTAAAAGCAGAAGCTTTTGCTATGCTGACTGCTAAAATTTCTATCTGGAATGTCTCACAAAGGAATATCATTAAAGGTTTGGGCCTCAACTTGGTGTCATTAGGAGCTGGTGGAAACTTTTAAGAGGTGGAGCTTGGGGGACGATCCTAGATATATGTGTGGTGCCAGAGAAGATTTTGAGACACTTGTTCTTTATTCTTTTATTGTCTGTGTCGCATCCTGGCCATGAGGTGAGCAGGTTTGTTTCTCCACATGTTCTCACCATGATGGGCTGTGATGTAACCCACAGTATTTACACTCTCCTTAGTATGGCATCAGACTCAGAGTCAAAGTTGTGAGAGACCAAAAACAAAGCTCTACGACCTATCTGTGAAGTGGGCAGAGACTTGGTGAGGAGGTCAAATAAATGCACTTAAAATGGAGAACACAAAAACAATCAAAATCTATTATAGCTAATATCATCCAGAAAATATTTCACATAGTTAATGTACTTACATTTAGTTTTAAATGTTGCACTACGTGCTGGGGTGTTCCCAGGAAAATAAGGTGGAAACTTTCCATCTGCATTATTGGAGAGCTCCCATTTGGAAACAATGAAGGTGTGATGTATACCTTTATTTGTCAACCTGACTGGGACACAGAGTGTTTAAATATTTACTCAAACATTATTCTGGCTAAACGTGTGAGGATGGTTCTAGATGAAGTGAAAATTTCAATTGTTAGGTTAAGTAAAATTTATTTTCTTGCCTGATGTGGATGAGCCTTATCTAATGAGTTGAATGAAGGCCTAAATACAACAAAATTCTGACCCTCCCATTAACAGGAAGTGGTGGTGAAGGGATCCTTCTACCTGACTGTCTCAAATCGGGCTATTTTCCTCCTTGATTTTAGATTACGAAGAAAAAAAACCAAAACACATTTTTCCTAGATCCCCCCCCCCCCGGGACCTATAGCCTGCTACAGATCTTTGGATCCACAAGCCTCTAAAAATACATGGGCTAATTCCTTATATAAATCTCTTTACATCCTATTGCATTCTCTCTCTTTCTCTCTCTTCATCTCTCTGTCCTGTCCCTCTCTCTATCTGTTTGTTCTCTCTCTCTCTTATGGTTCTGTTTCTATGGAAAAACAACAGATACAAAAGGGAAACATAAAAATGGGTGAAGGGCTCTGAAAGTGAGGATTTTTGGGTCCTCAGAGAACTGCAGAGGGGCATCTATTCCAGAATCAGAATAAGACACAAAAGAGCGATGGAGAGCTACCCAAAAGAAGTGTTTAATTTCAGGCTTAGTGCAGCGATCTTTACAGATAGTCAAATGTTGTTCAATAAAGGTCCAAAATAATGTCAACAGCTCCCCAGTGTTCACACGGAGTCAAGTGTAAATTCCTCTGCTAACGTGTCTAAAGCCACCAAAATCTGCCAGTAGTGGAAAATGGCTTCTTGCCAGTGCTTTCCTGCTCCTTGCCCAGGGTAAAATGCCCACAGGGCACAACACATTTTGATTCTTTCCAGATTTCCTACACACGCCTTTCTCTTCATCTGGATACTGTACCTGAACTCTCTGCTGCTTATCTAAATCCTTCTCTTTGCAAATGGGGCAGCCTGGACGAGTTATTTATCAGTCATCTCTCAATTTCTACATCTGTAAATAAGGACATAAGAATAATTCCTAGTCCATAGGTTTATCATTAGGCACAAATAAATTGATTTTGAGCAAATAGTCTCTAATTCATGTCAAATGCTATGTAAGTACTTCCAATGATTATTTCTACTTTTCTTAGTTCAAACTCAAATTCCACCCATTCCACCAAGTCTTTCCAAATAGTACACTCCCAGGGGCACTGAATCTCATGTCACTTAAAATTCTCTGTGGACACAGCATACAATATTTTCTCTTGCTTCTTGTTTTCCAGAATGGCCCCCGGAGACAGCCTGCCTGGGTCAGATTGCATGTATGGCTCACTATGCACTAGGTAAATTTATTCCCTGCATTCTGGTTCCCGTGTGTGTACATTATGCCTAATAATCATACTGCCTGCTTTTGTGTGTGCTTGTACTAACTCAGAGGTAATGTGTAGTTCTTCGTAGTACCTGTGGCATTTAGTGAGAATTCACTGAATGTCTGACATTAATACATTTCAAGTTTCCTGGGCACAGAGCTTTGCTTTAAATTTCAAATTCTTAGTACTTACTCTAATTATTGGATGATAATGATAAATCACTGTAGAAACTCAGTGGAGGAGAAAGCATTCTCAGGACAAAAAGAAAATGAAATCCTTCAGCAGTAAAACTACAAAGCTCAATGGGTTTAGACTGCATGTGTTTTGGAGAATATTTGTTTGGTGAGCTACCTGGATACTTAATGTGGGTTAGAGCACTATAACTGACATGCAGTCATCAAGAGGCCTGCAAAGTAACAGGTATGGTGACAAATACGAAATCAAACCAGTTCATGGAAGTCCATAATTCTTCAGAATTGTGAGAAAAACACTTCACTCATTCCTCAAATAGTCATCTGGCACCTATTAGACAGGAGTCACTGTGACTGTTCCACAGACTGAAAGAAAGAAGCAGGGGACGGAAGGCAGGCAACACTGCTGCTCCTGTGCCCCGTTCATTGTGTTTAAAAACCCAAACCAAACTAGCCACCTCCCTGCAAAAATAAAACAAAACAGAAACAGCTTTTGATTTACTTTTGCACTTTCTAAGGTATTTCTTACACAATAGCATTAACAATTCTCAGAGGGATTTTTAGTGACTTCAGATAGATTGTAATAACTTGTCTGAATTCATAAATAAATATATTCTCCCACCAGGATTCGAAACACTCTCAGTACTGATTTCATGTTCTTGCTTCATGTTCTATACACTTGCTGCTATTATTCAGCAGCTCTCTCCCTGTTTCTCTCACTGCTTGGTCACATCTTGCCATAACTTTAGGGACCTTCTTGTCCATCATCTTTTGAGTTACTTACACCAGATACAAGGCCTGGTATTCTTCAAAACAGAAAAACAACAAAACCAACAGCCCTCCTAAAGGCAGAAAACAGATACACATTCTTTTACTTAAAAAATGTAGGAAATTACTAACCTTCTTTATCATCCTGCAAAAAAGCTCCTTCAGAAACAACAATAGCAAGGATTATACAAAGCAATCTTTAAGTATTTATGACACTTCAATTATTTTGTATTATAGACAGTTTTACCAGAGCTTTTAAGTGCTTCTGCTGTTAGTGCTTTAAACTGCTTAAGCTTTATACTTAGTGGTTATACCATGAAATGCCTACCACTTAACACAAAAACACTGGGAGCCAAATTTATTCATTACATATTACTTTTTAAAATTACCCCCCAGGTGACTTAGTGAGCAATGTCAAACCTCAGCGTCACATCTCAACAACTTTCCCCTAAATCCATATTAGAGTTCATTGCTCAGCTCTGCATATATGAGGAAATGGTTCATTTTAGGACTTGATGGCTGCTTCTGAGGATTTTCAGATGTTCTAGGTAGCCAGGCTGAAGCACACAAATAACTTTCCCAAGGGGACTTTTCATTGTCTTGCTCCAAATACCTGTGAGAATTCACTGGAACAAAATGCCCTGGAGGGCTGATTTGAATGGATATCATTTTTTTAGTGGAATTCTTTCTAAAATGCTTATTTATTAACCACTAAAGACTCAGAAGTTGGACCAACCAAGCAAAGAGCTAAAAATGATGGTACAGATGCAGAAAATTATTAATTTATAATATAAACACAGGGAAGGAACAATGCCTGTTATTCTGAGTTTTGAAAAGAAACTCAGAGAAGGAACACTTTGCCACAGGTAGAAAATAATGCTAGGTAAAAGGACTGAGGAGGGTCTTTAGTCTTTTTAATAATATAACTTATAGTAATTATTATTCAAAAGATTAAATAACAATATTATAAAGGCAGGCATTGAATCAAAATAGTGCTCAATAAGTGTCTCTTAGGCAGTCACCAATAATATTTTAATAATGCTGATTTCAATTTGACTTTTAGAAGTTCTCTGTATCATTATTTGGTCGGAAGGGAACTGTAACTAGAAGAGATTCTTTTAGCTTGAAACTCTGAATCACTGTTATTAAAATAGGTACTAAACTTGACAGAACAAGGTCTTAGCTCCCCATAATTCTCTCCTTTCATTAATGTCATTTTTTTCAATGTATTTAAAAGACAGAGCATGCCCTAGATTCATAAGTCACTAATATATATTCATGAAGCAAACATAAGGAGCGTATTCTGCAAAACTATATACCTTATCATATTCTAGTGTCAGATTCACATCATTTTTTTTTTAACCTAAAGATTGGGAAATGTCTGCAACAAATCTGGGGAAGCTATATCTTTCTGTGTTGTATACTTATGTATGTTTTCCTCTATTATTTATTTTTAATTAAACATCAATTCATACAAAAATAATTATTGTCATATAGTGTATCAGTTCGGTATTGCAATTAACTTATTTAGCACTCTAATTCATCTGTTGATTGAATTTAATAAGGTTTTTGATGTCTGTTGGTTATCAGCATGTTTTTTGTTGTTTTATATACAGTGTCTTAATAAATGGTAATATTTGTTCATAGCTGAATCTGGAAGAAAATGATAAACATAAATAAAGGTAATAAATGCCTGAAGAGTATAAATTTGTTTAGGTTGGACTTACTGAATTCTAAGTGATTTTATCTGAGAGAAATTCTTCAACTTCTATTAAAACATAAATTGAATCAATTCTATTACCTAGGTTGAAAATCACAATCTCTATATATTTGAATTGATTAATATTATAATGGGTACAAAATCATAATCAAAATCTTTAAAAGTTGCTAACTAAATTTTCTTGTTATTTTTTAGATTTGTGTCTAAATATTATTGCCTATTTTGTGTTGTAACCCTCAGATCCTCAGACTAAATATGTGGAACACTTTCTGTTGATTCATAAGTTCTTGAATATTTTACAAGACCTCACTTGGCATGTTGTCTATTTCTTTGTCCTTAGAAATATTATCTATTGTATATTGTTATGGATAAATAGTGAGCAGTGTAAGTATCATATCTTTGTGTAAATAACTAATTACATATTAAACACTGTATCATGATATTTGACTTCTCTCAGCAACATGCTCTATCACTGAGTTAATATTGAATTCAAAGAAATATGGCAAATACCTTGACTGAGAAAGGAGTGAACACTGCATTTTGGGGAGATAAATTCATCTACGCCAACTAGTTGGTTTCATTTAAAAGTGAACACAAAATTTATTTTTGGAGATAAATCCAGCTCCAGAGTTTGAATTATTTGAGAATAGTTTTAATCAAGTATAACAGAATCTTTAATGGGTTGCTGTTATAAATAATAACAGAAATACCAGTAAAGGAATATCGAGTTCTAAGTATGATTTACTTATTTCAATCACCATAATGACTTTATTTTTCCCATTTTCCAAAATTTGAGCTTTGAAATCATAATAGTAAATGAATAAATAAAACAACAGTGGTAATACACACGGAGGTTTTTACCATTTGTAGAAATGATAAAATAATTTTGGCTATAATAGGAAAAACTCAATACAAGTAACAGGTCAGAAAATACACAGAAAATAATACCATTTATATGGCTCTTACTGAATTAACACATTAAATTTGTTTGCAGCTTTAAACATTTCATCACTGTTTTACATCTGTCTTTCTGTTTAAGATGACTTAGATTTGGTTTTCACCAAATTTGAACAGTTTGCTGAGTAGCAGCCCAGTTTGCGATAAAATGGCAGTTGATGGTATTTTTCATACTTTGTGTCATAGTCGGTGTCTTTCAATAGCATTTGAAACATAAACAGAAATTTCCAAGCTATCTAACCTAAAAAACAAAAACAATTGCTTAGACCACCACTGTGCGGGTCTCAATATACAACTGCTTTAAAGCTGCTAATATCTTTGTGCACAATTAAATTATAATACTTAAAGGCAAATGTTTACACATGAAAAGAAAAAAAATGCCTAAAAGAAAGAAAGACTGTGAAGTATTGTAAAGATATAAAATACAACATGCCAAGTTTATAGGCATAACTCTTACTGTATGTTTTATATGTGACTGCAGAGTCACAAGGAATGACTGGCACTTTGGTTTTTCTATGGTCAGCTGAGGGGTTCATTCATCCATTAGGTAACCTCATATAGCTTCCTTTTAAAAATTTTTATGCATTTCATTTTTATTATAACGTGATTGTAGTACATAAGGAACACCACATTCATTGTGGATACTGAGTACATGTATATAACACATCTTAATTCTTTTTATTTCCTCTTTCCCACCCCCGCCTCTTCTCCCCTCTCTCCTTCCATCTCTTGGCCCCCTTCTCATTTGCAAAAACTTCTAGCTCTCTGTTGCCTACTATCTATCCTTTATAGTGACCTTTAATTTATTTATACTTTGTGTTTCTCATAGAAGAGAAACCATATGAAATTTAACCTTTCTGACACACATTTTCTTAATTGAGCATATTGCATGTATCAGATGTTTTTCTTGATGTTTAGTTCTTGCAGGTGTCCCTGGAAAAAGGGACACCTAAAAAGTCTTTGTTATGGAGCAGTAAATAATGTGGGGGAAAATAAATCAGAGAAAACAAAATTGAAATATGCTAAGAATGGATTTCAGGGTATCACTTTTCTTAGGTAATAATATAAGTAAATTTTCACTGGAAAGGTGATAAGTGAGCAGAGCACTGAAAAAGTTCTAGGGAATTTTGGACAATTCTAGACAGAAAGTATGTGCAAAGATCCTGAGATGAAGATGTGGTCAGATGAAGTAAAAAAAAAAAAGCCCAAGGAACTTGCAAAGTAGGCAAGGATGATAGGACAATCACTAAAAACAGTTTAACTCTCATTTATAAATGATATTCAGGTTATGAACAACGTTTTAACAAATGAGTGACGTGGTATATCTTACATTTTAAAACATTTGTTCTAAATGTCATCTTGATAAATGACTGTAGAGTAAGGCTAGGAAAAAACGAAAGTATCTAGAAGGATAAAACTAATCCACCCAGAATTGTAAGAGTCACTTGAATTATTGAATTCTATATATAGTTAATAAGATAAAACACAAGTCCCGAGGTTCTGGAGGCCATAAAAAGAGTCCCAGAGACCTCTAACAATTTTGGCCTAATCAAGAGACAAAAATTGGAATGAAATGGTTTGGGATAGGAAGTAAGAATTAGGAATTTTTTCTTAGATAAATGAAATCTAGAAACTGAGCAAGTTGAAGTAGGCAGTAACTCTGAAATTTCATTTTTGTGGTCTGATATTGAGCTAGTTGGGGTTTATCAACATGTAGTGCAAATTTACAGCCAAGAAATTGGTTTGCTAGACAGTATAGGTAACAAAAGAGAAATAGAGTATTATGTAAGATGTTGGAGAATAAGAAGATGCCAGCAAAATAACAATAATAATAATGATGATGATAATGATGATGATGATGATGACAAAGATGAAAACCAAGCTGGAAGAGTAAAAAAAAGAAACAAATGAACAAAATTTCAAAGAAGGAGTAGTAATCAACCATGTCCAATATGTAAACAAATGAAGAAGTGTGAATTCTCAGATCTCATCATTGGATTTGGTAATGTGGAGACCAGTAGTTTTATAAAGAATTACATTCTAGGTTGGTAGTAACAAAGCACATGTAAATTGGTCAGAGAAAGAAGAGAAATAAAGCAAATAAATGCCAGTTTGCACAACTTTTTCAAGAGATTTTGTTATAAATAGAAATCGACAAATAGGGTGCTGGCCAAAAGAGGACACAAAATCAAAGTCATTTTTATTTTTCTTTTAAACTTAGATTTAGTTTTGCATATTTGCATAAACAATAAACTAGAAAGGAGAAATTATTAGATAAAAGGGAGAAAGACAGCCAACATAATGTCCTTGCTCTAATATCACTGGGTGGTGTTTGAGTAACTTTCTAGTAGCTAGTACACAAAATCAAATGTCCACAATTTGAAAGAGGAGATTAGTTTGGTTTATAATTACACTTTCTAGTCAGCTGCTTTCAAGGCAAATACAGCATAGTAGAAGGATTTGGCTGCTCATATCTTTATAACCAGGAAGCAGAGAGAAAAGCAAGGAGCCAGAAGAGACAAAAGCCTTTCAAGTCACAAATCCAGTGACATATCTCCAACTTGGTCCCACTTCTTATTAGGACAGTCAGTATGAATTAATCTAATGATTACAATGCCCTCATAATCTATTCACCTTCCAAATGCTCTACTTTTGAGTACATGAGGCCTTTAGGGAATATTGTGGATCTAAACCACAACATTTTATCCTTGTTACTCTAAATTTTCATGTGTATCTTTTTATACAAAATGCACTCAGATCAAAAGTCACCAAAATTTTAACACTCCAGAAATGCAGAAAGTTCAATTCCAGGCTGTCGGATCAAGATGGTGGATAGATAAGTGTAGAATACAGAAACTCCCGGAGATAGTCAACTTAGATGCCAAAAATAACACTGCATGGGGAGTCCCAGACACAGGGAGATGGATCCTCTCGACCCAGGAAGAAACTAAGGTGAGAAGAACCAATCAAACATGCAACCCCAGTGCTACTATTGGAACAGCTAAAGGTTTGGTGCTCCCACTGGCAGTGCCTAGACTCACGCAGCCGTGACCCAGCTGCTTGAACTCCTGCCATTTTGACTCACTGGAACCAAAGTCTGGGGGTCTGGGGTCTGGGGGGTCAGAGGGCACAACAGAGAGCTGAGATGATGGGGGACCTGCATTGACCTGCAGTGAGTGCCAGAAATAAAACCCTTCCACAGAAAAGGGTTCCACATCTTGGAACCAGGCAGGACTGGCAAGAATAAGGAACAGCAGTGGCTTCAGTTGTTTCCTTCCCAGATTGGATTGGTAGGGTATGCTTGGCCTGGGTCACGCCCCTGGCTGAGACCCAATAAATCACCCAAAACCAATTCCTTATGCATGCACGGCACACTAACACAATCAAGGCCTCAGCAGGTAGAATGACCTGGAGGAGAAGGGCCAGAATTTGCTGCCCCTTTTTGCATCACATTAACACACTGGAGGGGGCAGGATCACCTAGCCAATGCGCTCCAGAAAAACCATAGCCAACAAAGAAAGAGACTGGGGCCTCCTATACATGCCTGTATGGAAGAAACAAAAAATATGAGATGAGGAAGCAACAAGAAAAAGTTCCCAGTCCCCAACCCTGAGAACATTGATCCAAGAAAGATAAATACAAAGGAGATTGAGGACAATGAACATGCAATATCAGACACGGCAACAGTGGACATAAAAAGATATCTTTGGGACCTCATGGATGAGTTCAAGAGTGAAACATTTAACCAAGTAAAGCAAGATATAGATAAATTAATAAAAGAAATGCTAAGCACCTCTCAAGAAGACACAGATGAAAGAATGGAGAAACACAAAAAAAGGAGAGAATCATCTGATGAAAAATATAAAGAGAACATAGACTACATGAAGCAGGTTCAAACAGATTTCCAGGAAATAAAAAACTCCATTGAAAGCTGGCAAAACTGCTTGAAAGAAACTAAAGATAGATTATCCAAACTGGAGGACAGGTTTGCAATGTGGGATCATGAAAGGAAAAATTTCTTAAAAATAACAGAGAAACAAGCAGTAACAATACAAAGGCTAGAAGACAACAAGAGCATCTATAACTTAAGAATAAAGAATGTGAATGAAGAAGCAGGGGTACAAAGGAACTACAAAGGCTATTCACAGAAATAATTAGGGAAAACTTCAAAACATAGGAAAAGGAAAAGATATTCAGATGTATGAGACATACAGAACTTCCAGCTACCTACAGCTAAAACAGAGCTACACCCAGGCATATAATAATTAAGAACCCAGAAATTCAGCATAAAAACAGAATATTAAAAGCTGTCAGAGACAAGAAACAGATCACTTATAAAGGAAAAAGCCATGAAAATTACATCAGACTTCTCAACATAGACCAACAAATCAAGAAGAGCTTGGAGTGAAGTATTTCAAGCCCTGAAAGAAAATAACCACCAGCCCAGATTGATATACCCTGAAAAACTGTCTCTAGAAATTAATGGAGAAACAAGATGCTTTAAAGACAAAGAGGAACTGGGAGAATTTGTGATCACCAATCAAACTCTACAGAGAATACTGCAGGACATTCTAGAAAGAATAAAAAGTACCAGGATTCCATGAACAGTGGCAGAGAGGCCTCAATGAATGAAGCACAAAGCAAAATGAAGAAGACAAACAGATAACTAATGGCAGAAAAAGAGCACAACAGAAATGAGGCAGAGAAGGTTGGCTATAATCTCTAATATAGATGACCTTGATACATAAAAAAAGAGAGAATCACAGACAGAGTAGATCAGGAGGTAGGGTCCACCAAGATTCTCTTTATAGGAAATATAATTAACCTGAAAAAGGGTATATAGACTGAAAATCAAATAAGAGAAAACAATGCTCTATGTGACAGGGAACCAGAGAGTAATAGGGGCAACTAGACAAGCATTTGTGGATAGGTTGGAAAGACAGGTTTTAATAGGCAAAGGAATACAACTAGAGGTCAAATCCAGGAGGGAGGAGGTTAGGAACCACGTAGGTAAAGAGCAGGCTGCCCCCACAATTTAAAACCGAGGGTGTTGGTGAAACCCAAAAATGCACAATACCCCCTGGGAGAGTGAAAGGGGAGGAATAGTCTTTAAAAAGATAGCAGAAGATATTGTTAATAGTGTATCAGGAATTAAAACCCATATTACTTGTACTGCTCTGCTTAGATAGAATTCATTCTGTCCCAGTTTGTCTGCATGCACTAGATCTGAAGGTACAGACAGCTATCCCCAAAATATCAAGATATAGCACAGTAATCATCTTTAATTTCCTATTAACTTAATCTGGAGCCCTGTATAACTTATACTGTTTTATCATGACTGATCTTAGTTAAATCTGGTTTGTTTGATTGCTGTTTGATATAGATAGATTTTATTCAAAACTGTTATGATTGATAGTATCAAGTCTGAGAGTATAGGCAACTACACTGAAGATGACAAGAATAACTACAATACCCATCCTGATTTGATTACTACCCGTTTTTGTAGTTTTACACTATCTACAAAGTTGTGTTTTTATTAATATTGTTATGTACTGATATATTCAATTATATTATGTCTGATGATATAGATAATTCTATTGAAGAGACAACACAGTAATGATGGTAGATCTCCTTGTACAGAGATTTTATATGTCTTTTTCATTTTATGTGTTTATAGGAATATGTTTTGTATTGTCCTGCTATGTTTTGTTTCTACCTCTAATACAGAAAGGATACAAATACATGTTAAGACTCATGCATGTGTAAAACCTATAAACAGTTTATGAGAACTGATCTCATTATACATGATGAAATGAACAAATACTTTGAAGAAAAAAAGACACTGCAGTACCCAGTGCTGATCCTGGATTGTCATGATGTGAAATCAGCAAAACTATTATTCTTTTTTTTTTCAGAGTGATTTTAGCCTTCTTTGGTTTGTTTAATCTCAACATGAATGAAGATATGCATAACTGCATGGAAGTTTAAGTGTATAGGATTGATAACCATATTACTAAGTTTTTGTTGCGTAGTTGAACAGAACTGTTTGCAGTTTTACTGTTTGAATCCCCACTTTATATGTTCCACTTTTGTATCTTGAACAACCATTTGTAAGAGGACAATATGAAAACATCAACAAGTGATTTCCTACTGTTCATTTTTTCTTTGAAAGTATGTATCATTTCTACCTGTTTTCTGTTTTCTTTATTCTTTCATTATATTAATTTTTTTTAAAAAAGAAGGTTCAATTCCAAATTTCCCTCAGAATCAAGGCAAATTATTAGCTTTAAATCGCTGTAAAAATAAAACAAAACAAATAGACAAAAAAAAAATCAGTTAAATATTGCCAAGATAGAGTACAATGTTATGAGGTATATACATTCTCATTTCAAGAGGGAGGTATAAGGATATAGAAAGGAATGGAATTAAAGCAACACTAAGACCCAACATTAAATCCTGTAACTTCATGACCAATACCATTGGCAGTTGGTGGTAAGATGTGTGCTTTAAAGGGGTTGGACATTCTTATCCCCAAAACAATGCTCGTTACTGCTTACATGGCCTCTCCTTTATCCTAGCTCTGCTTGCTTCCTTCAGTTTTCTCAGATGATCCACATTCTGTTTTTTTTTTTTAACTTTCTGAGTTATCTATTGCATTTTTAGTTTCACTCTTATAGTTTTATGCACTGCATTCTCAGAGGCACACTACCTAGCCTCTAAAGTCTTCATCTAAAATCTGTGTGAAAGCCTCCTTGACCCTAAAACTCTTGCATTCTGTATGTCCATGAAACTAGTGCCGTGTGAATGATTCTCAGGTCTTCCGGTACCTGAAGCAGTAGCCAGGCTCCTATGAAACATGATGTAGAATCTGCCTGAATGAATGAGCACTGTGAACAGAATACTATGAAAATAAGTATCTCTACCTCAGCATCCTTTCTTGACAGTGTGCCGCCCTGGGGCTCTCTTTTCAAAGCATACTCTTTCACTTTTGCACCTTGAGCCTGCGATGTCTTCAAAGCACTTTTCATATTGTACTAATGTGAAGTGCATGGCTTAAAAAAAAACAAAAACAAAAACAAAAAAACTAATCTTTTTTAGAATCATACTCTCCAAGGCAGCAGATGTGCAACTTCCTTTCTGATGACACTGTACTTTTTAAAAAATCATTTAAATCTGTTGTTTGCTCTTTGTTTTGACTATAGATCTCACTGAAAAGAGCAAGCAGTACCTATGCTACACCTTGAATATTGGGCTGCCTTGAAATTTCTTCCAATAGATTAATTATCTAATCTCTCACAAAGCCTTGGGACACGGAAAAGAGTGCAATTTTTTTTTTTTTTTTTTTTTTTTTATGCTGGGGTGTAACACACATGGTCTGGAATCCTACTGCCAATGGAGTCCTTGTTTCCAGCTGAAATCTCCTGACCCAAATATTTACTAACTTCTTCTTCTTTTTTTTTTTTTTTTTTTTGTCTTTTTCATTTTTATCGGTACCAGGGATCGAACACACGACTGCCCGCTTGCAAGGCAGGCGCTTAAACTGCTGAGCTAAATCCCCAGCCCCTTTACTAACTTCTGAGCTCCATCCAGAACCCTCCATCAAGCTTAATTTACAGCATTCTAGAATCTTTTTTTTTTTTTTTTTGGTGCCAGGGATTGAACTCATGACCTTGTGCTTGCCAGGCAGGCGCTTAAGCCACTGAGCTAAATCCTCAGCCCCATTCTAGAGAATATTTAGGTAGCATCTCTAAACCTTTCTAGAGTTCTGCCACAAACCAATTCCAAAGGCTTTTGAACCACATGGAAAAGTAGTCACAGCACCGATCTCAGTTTCAGCACCAAAATCTGTTTTAGTCACTTCCTCATTGCTGGGAAACAATATGCAACATCCACAGCTTAAAAGAAGGGAAGTATAATTTGTCTTATAGTTATAGCACCTGGTCCACTGCCTCCAAGGCAGAAACAGTATGGTACAAGAATCTGGCAGAGAAAATCTGCTTATGTTGTGGTATTCCATAAGCAGAGAGATAAAGGAGGGGATGAGGAGGAAGATAAACCCTTCCAGATGATGACCCATGTATAGATTTTACCTTATAAGACCAGATTTAGCTTTGAACTCATTCAGATGAGTACAATGCCTACATGACCCAATATCATTCTAAAAGTCCTATGTCTGAACATAAGAGACCGTTGGGGGGTCATTCTAGATCTAAACTGTAACAGATGAGATTCAGTAAGAAAATAGAAAGGCTGGTCTTAAATAGAACAGGGACATACTGCTTTGGCTCTGAACTCTTCATCTGAAATCTGGGTGAAAGCCCCCCGAATCCTAAAACTCTTGCAGTCTGTATTACTATAAAACCAGTGCCATGTGAATCACTCTGAGGAGCATTAGCTTCAAACTCATCCATATGAGTATAGTCTGTGTGATTCACATTCTAAACTCCATAGTAAGGAAAATAAGGGCAAAGTTCTGAAGCTAGATCAGAGATTGCAAGATATATGCTGGAAATTGTTGGAAATTTACTCTTTTATTTTCTGATTTTTTTGTGCTCATACTCTGATGAGAGAGGAGATAAATAAATCGACAGCGAAATGTTATGATGTGAATTTATTGGAGAAAAGAAATCTGGTAGTTAGTGTATGCGCACTTGGTTTGTGCTTGGTGTGGAGAAGTAAAGGTGGTGAGGTGACTAAGTGCTGTATGTTCAGTGGGCATCATAGTCAAACATTGGCACAGGACAATGAAGGAAACTCTGGGGAGTGAGAATAGATGGAGGGGTCGTGGCTGATGAGAGACACTGGGAGTGGAGAGGTTCAGCGTGATTTTAGAGGACTATATGAATTTGAAGGACATTTGAAAGTGAAATGGTTAGGATTTGTTAATACACTGATTATTAGGGATAAGTAGGTGAGTAAGGAGTAGGCTACAATTTATAGCTGTGCTTCTTGTTTGTTTAAGTGGTTTACATTGATATTTACACTGAATTTTTACTCATGATTGCAGTATAGGCAAATTCATCTTCTGCATTTAAATATAACAAATATTTTACTGCTCCCTGTGAAGACCCCTAGTGCTCTCCCATGTTGAATTGATCTCTCTTTTCTTTGACTGTATCTAAAGTTCATACGATTCATTGAAAATCCTTTGACAATTAGGCATCCTGTACCTATTTTCAAAATGAATTATCTCATCAATTTTTATACCAACTTACAGGCAGAAGTATGGAATAAATATTCAGGATGAATTCTTTAACATGTCTCTCAGTGCTCCATTAATAGAACAAAAGTAGCCAAGGAACAGTTTTTAAAACTGCATTCACTAAATTCATTGTATATTGATTGTATTGTGTTTTGTGTCTGTAGTGTGACTGTAGTTTTCAGAAGTGAAATTAAGACCCTTTAACTCTTCAGTCCTTCAATATTTAAAACATATGAGGGAAGTCAATTAATTTTAACAAGAAGTGAAAGATCTGTAGATGACACGATGATTTGAAACCTTAGACAAACTGATAATTTTTACTAGACATGTTCAGAGAGGGGAGGAAGACTAAAAGAGTGCCCCCACTGGCTGAAATGCTGACATGATGATGTAACAGAATATCAACTCTATTTTGTGATAGAGTTGACATATCAACTCTATTTTGATTAGTTTTGTGACTATTCTTAATCCTTCTATAAATAAGAAACCTGAGTTCAGAGAATAAGGTGACTAGACTAAGTTTATTCAGTTTTAACATCAGGTCTAAGCTTGGGAAAAAAAAGTATTCAACACACTTTCCTGATAGAGGATTTTATCTGCCATTATCAAAGTGGTATTTCTCTTTAGTCTCCATTTCAGCTATGCACATTGCTAATAACGTTAAGGTTTTAGGAAAAAGAAGATGAATGAAACACGGGACTTCAGGTTACAGTATAAGAAAGAAGATAAATAATTTTAAAAAATGCTCCCAAATGTGGCTAGCCTGCAGTTAAAATTGTGGAAGGAATACTAAGGAAGCACAATGATTGGAAAGACTTGTTTGGGATGAGGAATAGAGGAATGAAGAGACTTCTTTTTGTCCATGAAGCCCAAAATATGATTTCAAATATGTTGATGACAACTGGATATCGAATTAAAGAGAAGGACCTACTGGTAAGAAGGCAATAAGAATACCAGATATGGGGATGGAGGTTTAGCTCAGCGGCATAAGCGCCTGCCTTGCAAGCAGGCAGTCGTGAGTTCGATCCCCGGTACCGATAAAAAGGCAAAAAAAAAAAAAAAAAAAAAAAAAAAAGAATACCAGATAGAGTTTTCAATTTTTGCTGTGGTTTCATAATTCTGCTTTTCTATATATTTTCTATATATCTCTTAAGCAGAAAATTTCTTACACATCTAACAAAACAGGAGTACAATTTGCTGCTAAAATAGCAAACATTTTTGAACTCATAATTCATACTTCTAATATTAAAAATTAAAGAGAACTATCTGGCTTAGAGTAAGTCATAAACAAGTGATTTCAAAATAGACAAACCCAGCTAACAAAACAAACCCAGCTAACAAAGAACTTGTTGCTTTTGAGAAGTCTCAGTGTGACATTTATCTTACTATCTCGGATTGTAGCTCTGCAAATCCTGGCTCAGGATGGAAGGATTTTCGAGGTCCACGGTGATTGTGCTAATCCTAGTGGGCACATCTTTAGTTGCCTTAAGTCTTTATGCCTCCATCTTCTCTCAAATATGATAAAAGGAGAAGCATTTACTTAAAACTTTATTAATGAAAATTCTCTATTTTCTGAGAATTTATAGAACCCAAAAGGTAAATTTATAGTAATGTGACCAAAAACAGAGTTAGACTCCTCTAGATTCCTTTCTTTACATCATCACTGATTTATCATAAATTTTCATCAATTTCTATTAGCCTGTGATTCTCCAGGGAGCTCAAGGAAGCATTATTCCAATAGAGGTCACTGAATTAGTATATGGGAAGGACAAAACAAGATGCAATCACCATACCAAGATCAGTCCCCCATGCAATATTCATTTATTGGCACATTCATTTATTTAACAATTATTTGTTGCCATCTGCTCCTCAAGGCACTGAAGGATAGGAAGGTGAGTAAATGCATAACAAGATGCTCAGCCGCAGGTGAGAGAGGCTAATAAGGCAAAGCTTCATGCCGTACCAAGTCACAGAACACCCTGTCTGTATGTTTGATCAAAATCTTTACTTCAGTGGAGAGGAGGTGCAGGTATGTTTCCTGGAGGTAAAATTCTTAGAGAAATTTCACAGGTGCACAGAGTGACTGGTAGTTGCATTCAGCTCTGCCTCAACCTTTGCTAATGATAAATGGGGCCAAACATATAAGTCAAAAGGGAAAAAATGAAAAACAAGTGGCTCAAAGTTGCCTCAGACAAATGTAAACAGAGAAACTGTTGATATCAGCTGAATACATGTAAAATGGTCTCTATTTTTAACATTGCTGATGTACAAAAAAATAAGGATAAAAAGCTGTGTTCAGAATTTCTCCTTAGAGAATGCAGGGTGATATGATATAGAAGTCCAAGGAGCACTTATAAAAAGTGAAAGCAAAATCCATATATACTCTTTTAACTTCATAGGGAAGGATGGGGAGCATCGATTGCCATACAGCTACTGAGGATTTTACTCTGTAGCTAAATGGCTTAATCCTCTGGAAGTTTGGAGTTGCTTCTTTAATGAAGCCATCTCTATAATGAATGGACCCTTCAACATTCACAAAGAGAAAAAATGGCAAAGTGTGTGTCAACTTCCAATAAATGGTGTGGGAGGTAAAATGATCAATAGAAAGTCTCTTGCTGTCACCTTAAGGGGCGACTGGCTACAGAAATGTGCAACAGGGTGGGAAAAGAGCGGTGGTACTGGATGTGGCTAAAAATCCAGAAAAATATAAAGGAATGTGAGTGTGTATTTGACAGTAGTAAAGGCAAAACAAAGACATGGATCTGTTTAATCAAACTGCATGAGAGAGCTAGGACTAGAGATTAATCTGCCATCTATTGACATCTATTATATACAAGATAGCTTACTATCTGTAATTCCTTAGAATGTTTCAGCAAATTATGATAAGAAGATTCTTAAGAGAAACTATGAAACATGCTTTTAAAAAAGATTTGGAATGTCACAATATTCAGTCAAGATGTGTTTGGGTCATGACATTGTATTTTACCTTTCATTTTTAAAATAAAATTTCAAGAAAATTTATATCCAAACCCCAAATTCTTGAATATTAAAACTTAACAATGAATATTAAAATGGATCTTTTCCATAAAATTAATAAAGGCAAATGCCATAAGCACAACTTTGAAATACATCTTTCCCACAGGGAATATGTGGGATTGCCTCAGGTTAAAAGGCTTGTAGAGAGACAAGAAATGCTGAGTGGAAAGTTACACTGTACAAGACTTGGAAAAATGAAATTTAAGCTTGCCTTGTTAAGACTAATTACCATAGATGAAAAGAGCTAGATTTCTTAGAGTATTCTTTAGCTCTTTCACTACACTAAGCAGCAGTCCCCAAAGTGCTAATATCTTTTCTACTACATTCTTAAAATGTTTCATATTCACTATTCATGATTCGCACTTCTAAGAGACTGGCTTCCTGATTAGCGCCTAAGTGGAATGAGTATAAAATATATCTCAAAAATTAGCACAGGCCTCTGAGGTGTAAGCCTGCCTTTCTCAAAGACTACAAGAATTTTTTTTTGAAAGAAACAGGGAAGAAGGAAAGAAGGAAGGAAGGAAGAAAGAGGGGAAAGAAGGAAAAAGTTAAATTACCCTAGAACTCTTAGTAGTTTTTCTCACACAACCACTCATTCATTCATGCCTCCCTTCTCCAAGAATTGTAGTCAATGTATCCTATACTTGGGAGTGCAAGGATTTTCTTCATTTGAAAATCTTGGAATTTTGTGTATTATCATTTACCACCACAACAAAGGAAATACTGATTCTATGAATTTTAACTGCTTTACCAGAATTTTGTGCGTAGCAATTTATGCAGTAATTTGTTCTACATAATGATTCTATCTCTTTGCGACCCGGTCCTCTGATAGACTCCTTTCTCAATTCAGATATCATTACAGTGATTCTTCTAGTTACAGTAATTCATAGTTTTAAATAAAGAACCAAAAAAATTTGTTTTACCAACAGATAGTAGATAGTACCAACAGATAGTATGACACTTTATTTTTTAACTTCTTCCCTACTTTTTGTGAGGATTTAAGGTTTACCATTTTTTGTCTTTTTTTAAACATAAGGCAAATAGCTTCTTAAAGTATATGCACATTATCATCTCAAGTCAATGTAAGTGATTTTAAAGATCTTTTAATTCACTTACGTGACTCAATTCTCAGCAGCCACCTTCAGTCTTTAAAATTTACCACGTAATCATTATGTAGTTTGGAGCCACACTGAGTTTTCTACTTTGATCAAAGCACCCTCTTCCCTCAAAATTTTAATAGCATAAACTATCAGATAAAATTTAAACTCTCTAGTTGGACATTCAATGTCTACCACAGTTAGATTCCAGTTAGATACCACAGTTAGATATTTTTTTCCTTAATAATAAATCAAAACCCTGTTTTAGCCACTTGGCCTACTTCTGGTCAGCCAGGCATACCTTCTTCTTTATTTTTTTAATTAAACATCTTTTCTTTTACCATCTTTCCTCTGAACTGGCCTAATTATCCTTTTCCCTCACACAGGAGCTCCATCCTGACCTCCCTAACCAACGCTTTGAATCCCTTTCATGCTGCCTTTATCTGCCCCTAACTTTCTGGAAACAGTAAAATGTGATTATTTATTATTTTACGACATGTATGATGTATTTTAACAATTCCCTTATAAAAGTTTTATTGTAAGCCCACATATTAGAAAAACACTTTATCATCTAGAAGGTCTAATTTTTAGTTTCAAATTATGTAACTAGCCCTTAGGTATGCTAACTTGGATAGGTTTTAACTTCATGTTCTGGTTTTGCAGCAACTTACTCTGTATCACATTTTTCCTCCATAAAGGTAAATGCTTGTAGTTTATGCAATTGTGTCTAATTCACTCTTCCATAGACAGAGGGGCCTTATATAATAAGGCTGGTGCTTAACTTAGGTATTTGAATGTGAATCTCAAATGATACAAAATGCTTGTTATCTTCTTAAATAATAAACTTGACATCTAAAATCACCAAAAAACTTGGGAAACACATTAACTATTTAAACTTCCTTGGAGTATTTTTTTAATCCTATGAAATATGTAAATGGAGGAAAAATATAATTGCCAAAGTTTTCTATCTGATGTTAACAAATCCACTTACAGATATTAAATTATTTGTTAAACTTTAATGTTTTGAGAAAATCTTAGATACAAACATAACATTTGTCTTGTTGTGATTAAATTATCATTTTTATTATTGTCTAATGTCTCTTATATCTTACCAAACATCATCGATTTCATGAGAGCAGAGTGTCTACTTATTCGTCTGTGTATTTCTACTACTTAAAACAAATTCCTGGCACGTAACAGAACTTCTGTGATTATCTGTTGGATCAATAAATTAAAGAATGAATAATTTCAAAATAAATAAATTGGAGAAAACTACTTTCACCTGTATGCCTACTTTTCTGGGTTCTGATTCATCATAGCTATACAGCTCTTTAAATATATGTGTCACATCTGATACTGGTTCACGAAGATTTCTCTAAATCTTTTCCATTGCTAATTCCTAACCCATTAATTAAAATTGGTATTTCCAGTGAGATCTTTTTTCTCTATGTAAGGGTTGGCTTTGAATCAGTGGTTTCCATCTGTCAGGTTTGTCAGGTAACAGAAGCAACAAAAACAACACCAGAAGAAAACAGAGTTATAAGTCTGTGACATGCAAGGGGAGCACTCAACTGACTGATTGATGCCTTAGGATCTTGAAACATCAACATTTTGACAATAGTATTGGCTGGTAGTGATGGTGAAGGTGCTGTTAGTTCAGCGAGTATGGGTGAATGGATGTCAAAACAAGCACATTCCACTCTGGGATTCTCAGAACTAATGTGTTCTGGAGAGAATGATGAATATGGTCACTTTCAGAGACTGCTCAAAAGCCAGTAGCAGATTTTTCAATGGGTACTTATTGCTGATGCTACAACTGAACATGCGATGAAAGCTAAAGTTGCCACGACTGCTATTGTTAGAGACAGGAGGCTTTAGCAAGCCTTCCCTTGCTAAAGAGAATAAGAATGAAATGGGGATCTTATTGTATCACAGCTTCTGAAATGGCTATGAAAAGAAGTTTTCAAAGCAGCCCCAGAAAGTAGCCAGCAAGAAGAAGATCATATTCTCCCCATCTCACAAACCCTCTTTATAGTGTATACTACCAGGAATTATTTATCAGGGTTAATTCAAGTAGGGTCTGGAAAACGAGGAAGGCCAAAGGGCTCATTGATTTTTGTAGGATGTTATTGCAGAAAACTGCTATGGTGCAAGGACCAAAAGAGTGTTTTCACTTTTTAAATGTTGTTTACTATCTTGAGGGCATGGGCAAAATTTTAATTTTCAGCATGCTTCTTGTGCATCCTAGAGTGCTTTTTTAGACAATCCATAATTTGCATTTAAAAGGAGAGAATGAAATGTTTGCATAATCATTGTTCTATAATGTCACTCTCACCTAGCTCAGTATTGATAGCAAGTTTCTGACCTCAACTGTGAAATGCTATTATTCTAGAGCTTGAATTAACATGATTATAATTAAAGTAATAGAACACTGAATTATAGCTTTTACTCAAAATGTAAAGAAATCTATAAAGACTCTCAGGCTCATTTGAAAAAGAAAATATATATAATAAAAAGAAATCTCTGCAAAACTGTATAGCAGTTATGGTACACACATCTAACAAACTAAGGAGAAGTATCTAGTATTCGAATGAAGCAAACAGCAAAACTGAGATTTTATCTTGTGAGGAGAAATCTGTAATAGGGTAAAATAGAAGTAACAAATACGATCTATTCATTACCAGCAGAATATCATTTTAAGGAGGATAAATAAAAAAGTACAGCTTGAGGGAAATAAACTACCAATAAGTTTTAATAGGTTTTATGTCTTTGAAAATTATTCAAAACAAGGATTAAAGTAACTTTAAAGATATTTTCTGTATCTGATTTTGATGATTATATGGGTTAGTAAATCAAAGCTGTCTACATTGCATTCCTTGTACAATAGTCTCCTTAATATTTATGACCCTTTCAAGGAATTATGTCAATTTACTCCTGTTATTTACAGCAGTGAATTTATTCCATTGAAAACATTTGCTACCATTATTCAGTGGGCACTTTATTATGAATTGGTTAGTAATGCAGAGGGAAACAAGTAGAGGTTGAGACTGCTTTGGAGGTTTGGATGAATAAAACATTTACCAGAAAAATGTGGCAAAAATTTTTAAAGAGAAATGGAGGAAGGAAAAGAAAGGGAGAAAGAAAAGAAAAGATGAAGGAGATTAAAACAAACAGAATGATAAAAATTGTTGGCTTTCTAAGGAGCTAGTTCCTAAAAGTTTGATGGTTTTTTATTTTAACCCACATTTAAATAATGAATTTATTTCTTAGTCAAGCTTTTCTTTTTGATCCCATATATCAATAAAATGTGGTCACCTCACTACAGATGTGATTAATTTTTAGGACTTCCTTCAAGTATTACCTTAGTTTGTTTTCTGATTACCATTGAGCTTTTCAGATAACACATATTATATTCTCTGTAATGCTACAGCTTTCTTTCCTCTAAGGATTAAAATGGTAACAAGACAAACTACAAAATGGCTTTAGTTTTCTTGTGTGGAGACACAATACTATCAGACAACTTTGTTCCTTCTTAGCTTGCACTTGTCAAAAAGTGCTTACTGCATAGAATCGCAACACAACTTTCAGTGAAAAGACATTTTGTGCAGTGGCCATTTGCACTCTGTGGAATGTCCTGAGTTCAAATCTTGTTCTTCCATTTGCATGTTGATGAACTTAGGTGAATTATTTAATTTCTGTGATCCCGTCTCTTTACTTGACAACTCAGAAAATAATGGTAGCTGCTTTAAATAGATATCTGAGAAGGTAAACATGTGAAAGTGTGCTGTCCATCTGAGTGTTCTGTGTTATTACAAATTGCATCCAGTTATGCATATCCCTAAAAAACATATATATCTATACTCTATTTTTTCCTCTTTTATCAACAAAAATGTAACATACTAAGTCTATTATAGTGGCGTTTTCTAGTTTTCATTCATTTTTTTCCTTCATCATTTTATCTGTGTAAAGTAACATGTTTTAATTCAGAGATGTGTGCACTACTATAAAATAGTGACAATTTTTTCAGCAACATAGTGTGAATTTGTATCTTTTCAGTTCCTATTAAAGTGGTATAATAACTTCTGAGAGCCATTAAAACACTTGGCAAAACATTAACTAGAAGAGCAGATAATCTTCCAAAGAGCATGCATTTAATGAAATGCATCCCATAAACTGAAAAGTAGATGATCCAATCTGCATAGGGAAATAAAGTTAAGGTCGTGGTGAGATTAGGGATTAACCTAAGAGTGTCTTTTATATGCTTTAATGTTTTAATCCCATTTCTCCAAAGTTTTATAATGGGAAGGGAATCCCTATTATCATTGACAATGTCCTAAATAATAAAATAATCTTGGGAAAAAAGGCTGTCTGGGGCTTTATAGGTCCCGAGCTACTTAAACAGTGGAACCATAAGAAGAGATGTAGGATTATTAAAGTGGAAACGTAAAGGACTTTCTACTGCTGAGGTCATAGGAAAAATAAGATATTTTGGTTGTGGGAAATTCCAACCTGTTGCATCTACAATTCTCCTATTATCTTTCTTGCCTCTGCAAAAGATTTACTTCTCTATCTGCTTTACATCTCCATAGAAAATATGTGGAAATGGTTTTTTCAGCCAAGTCAATATAAAGATGCCCTCACCTCCACACATGGAGCCCAATCCTTAGACTGGGTTTACATGCAGGATCAAATTGGCTGTGCAGAGTCAAGCCAATATTTTTGGACATATTCACAATCAGTTCTAAATGAAGTTACAAAAAACAACTGTTTGGCAATCCAATTTCCTCATGAATTTGTCTACAATCATTATATTGACATGATTTGATCCTTTGGTTATCTTAAAAAGATAACAAATTCTGTATTTCTAAAGAGCTGATTGAGAAATGAAGGTAAAATACTGTAAGTACAGGAGACCTTCTTTATTTGTTTATGTAAACAACCCACAAGATGAATATGTGGAATTGGCACACATCAAAACAGAGAATTCCAAATATTTCTCTAGATCTACTTGTTCTCTAGTCTACAGACAACTGATCAAACTGATTGTTATAGTTTGGATCTTAAATGTGCCCTGAAAATATGTTGAAGTCTTCATCACAGTTGATGGTGTAATTAGAGGATAGCGAAATATTTAGGTGGGCTCCGGTGACAGGGAGTCGTATGATTGGGAGCATGCCCTTGAAGGAGTTGTTGGCTCCCCAGCCCTTTTCTCCCTTTGTTTTCTGATCACCATGAGTTGGACAGCTTCATTCCACCATGTGCTCTGTTTCACCAAGGGCCACAAGGGATGCGGCCAACTGGCCATGGAAAAAACTCTTGAAACCAAGAACCAACATAAACCATTTTGTCACTTGATGGAATCTGATTAGAACAATGGATTTCATCAATGTTTTCACAGAGATTTCCTATGTAGTTTCTTTTCTTTCTTTTTCTTTTCTTTTCTTTTTTTTTTTTTGGTACTGGGGATCGAATTCATGACCTCAAGCTTGCCAGGCAGACACATATGCCACTGAGCTAAGTCCCCAGCCCGATATTTTCTACATAGTATTATAAATTATGACCTAAACTTTTTTTCTTAAGTTGTTCATTCAATTTAAATAATTATACTGGCAAGCAGTTAGTATCACATATAATAACATATACTCTCTCTTAAATAACATACTATGTTTTTGAAGCAGAGTTACCTAGTTTATCTGGGGAAAAGATCTTCAGGAAGTAGCCAAAGAAGGAAAAAAGATATTCAGACCAGAAAGAAAATTCTCCACATCTTTCATATGAGTAGAACTATTTCAGTGTCAAATCTGCCTTAAAAGGAAGCCAGTTCAGTTTGAGCAATAAAGAAAATAAGTTCAAACATTTTAACTGGCATAAAAAAATCATGAAGGATAGATGATTAGGTCAGTTAGAACATGACGCTAATTGGAGAAAGTCATTTTTGGATTAAATCCTTCATTTGCAGTCCAGTTTCAGCAGGGGAAAAGCCAGACGAATGGCTTATGTCTTCCGGATGGCGTCCTTACTCTGCCTTCTCTTGCCTCCTGTCCTCTTTTCCTTTTCTAGGTTTAAGAAAATACTTAAGAAAGGTGTACTCTGAAGCTACGTGTGAATAGGGGACTGTCTGGGCCGCTGCCCTCAGCACTTCCTTTCTCCAAGTACTTGTCAGTTTTCCCTGGAGACAAGCGTGCAACCTCTCCGAGCTCCCTTAGGCTAGCTGCAGGTACTCAGTGTTGATTGCTTGCCCTCTCACAAAACCCCGGGCTCTCTGAAGGCAAGGATTATATCTTTCATTTATACAAAACAAACAAAAAACAAAAACACATAGGGTTTGGAATCTGGAAAGTCTTCAAATTATTCAATAAATGCATTTATTTTTGGACTTAGTAAATCTAGTTAGCATGTTTGAATGAGTCTAGTTAACAGGTTGTAGTTCTAGAAAATACTCAATTCTCCTGATCTTGGATGAGATATCTTCTGAGAGATATCTTTAGTTACATGAGGAAATTGAAGACAGGTCAGTGGAAGCTCAAGGCTATAAAGGAAATGGGCAATGAAACTAAACTGTCAGTTCAAAATAAAAAATGAATCAATAGCGTCATTTTCTTTTTAAAAGAACAGCCATCTTTAGCTATCAAATAATTACAGGATCTTTAAAATGCGTAAGATATGACCACAAAGTAATACAAAGATTTTAGTAAACAACACATGAAAGCCAGTATCATTAATATAAAGTCACACAGTTACAGTTACAGTTACATTTAATAAGCTGCTTTTATAACAATTATGACCATTATTGCTTATAAACAATCCAATGAGTTCCCAAACACATATTTTCAGTTATCTCAAAAATGTATAATTTTAATTGTATCCATGTAATAGTAATAATAATGCAAGGTTTTAATAGGTTAGTTGTAAAAGATAGTGTAATGTATGAAATGGTGAATAAAGGAAGGGACCAAGGATGCGCTGATGATCTGGGTTCCTTTCTTAGGATTCAAGGTTACTTTTAAATGTGCTGAAGTTGAGTTTTCAAGCCACAGTAAACTTGTTTTAGAGACAATTTTATTTCCACAATAGTCTCAGCTCAGATTCTGGAGAAATATTGTGTCAGAACTAAAAAAAGGTCGGGGATAATTGCTGAAAATAGGAATTATTAGAATTTCTTGATGGACTTTAACCTAGAAAGGAGGACTTGAATTTAGAAAGCTAGCACTGAAGAGACAAGAGGGAAGTTAAAGACAGAGACATTTAAACAATTAATTTCTGTCTACTTCCAATTTTCAAGTAACACTGGAGAAAGAGAATTGAGTCAAAAATCCTTAAATATGCTTTCAGCTCAGATGATATATTTCTTTTTATTTCTGGTATTTGCACCATTGTAGAAAACAATCCACTCAGAAACAACTTCACTGGCACTTCTCATCCAATTTTTCACTATTCCAGTACCTATGTTCTAGACCACGTCTCCTTTGAGCAATGAGTATCTCTCAGTGGTAAAAAAAAAGTCTTTGACATAAAGGTACGGTGGGTAATATGACTGATTATATGACTATGATGTGTAATAACCTTAAATTTTAAATTTCAAAATTGTTTTCTTTGTATATAGCATACTATCTGACATCTCAAGTAGAAAGGAAAGACAATGACTAAAATATAAGGTATATTTTATTCTATTTTCATTGTTTTATTGTTTTTTTCTCACTTGTTAGGATGGATATTATTTTAAATGAAACCGTTTTAATCCAAAATAACAAAAGTCTACATATTTTCACTGCCTTACTCGTATGTGGTGCTGTTTGTTGTAGCTGTTTTATAACTGATTCGTGGATCTAAATAATAAAATACTAGGAAGCAGAGAGATATTCTTCAGTCCTTCTTTTTTGGGCAAAGGTATAGTTATTTTGGCAGGCATATATGAAGCTTCTTTGAATCCTGAAACTGTTCCTCTAATACAGTCATAAGCATTTAAAGTCACAGATATTACAAAATCATGTTTATATACAATATATTTTTGTGCTTCCAAATGGAGAGATTAGTCTAGCTGTTCACTGAACAAAAGAACTGTTCTATTTTTAATCCTCAACTCATTTGTTTCTTTCAAAAGTACTCTTCTATTTAAATTTCTTACAATCCCTCATTGCAACAAAATCCTACTATCATAAATCCTTTCCCACTGCTGGCTGTCACTTCTGGAGCACAGCAGATAATGCATGCGCTTATGCATTGCATAACCCTGTGTAGTTTCCACAGAGCATCAACTCACAGGGCTTCAGGAAGGTTCTTCACATGACACCAGGGGTTCTGAGTTCACTGGGTGGGCAAATTCAAACAGCTGTAGCAGCAGAGGTCATCACGCGGCTGCCACCAAGAAATGGGTGTGGCAATGGGGAAGAGAAAAAATGACAACAAAGTCACAGAGTTCATCATTTTAGCTTTCTGAATATGGAGAAAATCTTGGGAAGTGCTTATTCCCCTCAATTTTACAATACAAGTGATGTACTGAGTTTCAAATTGTATTGTTTGCATTAACTCAATTTTACCATCAATTGTTTTTCCTGACGTTAAACAAATCTGATGGCTACTCTAGCCACCACTACCGTAGATGTTTACTTAAAGAACACATTTTCCACAGCCTGTTCTCCATTTTACAACTTTACTGGAGCATCCCCTTGTCAACCAAGCCCCCTGGGCTTTTAAGAGTGATGAATCCTAAAAGATGTTTTCCCCACAGAAACCACAAAGTAAATGTAACAAGTAATCAATCTTCTGAGCAGCAATCAGGCAACCACTTAACGAACATACTACACAAACAAAATAATTAATCTGAGCACTGTCCCGAATAGTAATTAATCTAATCAGCTCCAAGTAATGTGTTTGTTCATTGTACACTATTTGCTTTATAGTTTTTATAGCTAAGGTGTCAGAGACAGTACAAATGTGTTAACCAGTTTAAAAGAATACTAATTTTAAGAGACACAAACGTGTGACACAAATGTTTATGTCGCATGGGATGTTCATTTCTTTGTCTGCAGAGAGGAACAACACATATGTCAACTACATCAGTGTCAGAGAAAAACAAAGAGGGACAAATGCTTTGAAGTAACAGAGGAAACAGGGACTATACTACCAAATATCAGACCAGCCATTACAGATCAGGGACAATTAAAATATGATCTAGATCAATAATTACCCTTTGGGTAATGATAAGTAACTTAATTATAAATGCCCCACTGTATAAAAATGAGGTGAAAAGAAAAAGTAGAGTCAAAGAGTACTCTCCTCTAAGATCTGTGACATGGAAGCTGAATAGAACAAAGAACTGGCTGACGTGTGAGGAGGGAACTGGCTTATGTGGGAGCTAATTCTGAAAATTTTGAATAATTCCTATTTAGTAGCTGTTTCTATTTTGGGGTCCTAGTTTAATACGTTTAAATGTTATCAATTAACTCTTATCATTGAACTTTATGTTGTGGAGACCAAGCTTTTATTGCAACAAGTAAAAATGAGTTAACAGATTGCACTTAGAGTTGAAATGTGGCTGCGGAGTGTAGTCTACAATGGCACTCAGCCTCAATTTAAGTCAGATCCTGCTGAATAACAGGCATTTTTTCCTGGACTGTTTTTAAGCAATAGAAGCTGAATGAGAAGACTGTGAGTCTTTTAGGGTTCTTTTGAAAATATCTGTGAAATTGAGATTGTGGGTTTCAAAATGCTTTGTTATAAAAAGTTATCCTTGATGTTTTTCAGTTATTGCATAGCAAAAGGCAGTAAAGAGAAGGGAAATCTTAGAAACAAACTCTGATCTTTCTTACACAAACATGATGACTAAATGTGTGCCTGTTTTGTGTGACTTCACTGTACTGAGGTTATATTTTTCATCTGTTGGCTGTAAGAGGTACATTGGTACCACATGAAGTTATCTCTTGAACTATTGCTTACAGAATTAGGAGGGGATAAATTAGCCAGAGAATGAAATCATAGTCTTATTAGAGTCAGAAAAGTACTCTTTCCTGGAAATTTAGAATTCAGTCACCAATCAACTGTGTTTTCTGTTTATGAAGAGCTCTGTAGTTCATGCAGGAATCAGTACCTTAACAACAACAACAACAAAAAAAAAAACAAACAACAACAAAAAACACCCACAACTATGTGTAAGAAGAATTTGGGGAAATAGTAACACTACGTAGAGAAAGTCACTCTGCTAACACAAAACAGGTAAGGGCCCACAGCAGACCAAGAAAGGATGAGCTAGTCTAGACCTGGAAGAACTGTTAGTTTAATTTCATACTAACCCTTTTGTTAGTAGGCTGAGTGTAGCCTGGGTGTCTGCTGTTTCCTGTTCCTACATGTTGGTGTGATTACTCATTGGATCTATTCAGTAAACATTGCACTTACCTGCATTGGTTTCTGTGACTTCTGATACAACATTTCTTGAGTTAACATAACTCACCAATCATTATTTGGTACTTTTCTATTTGAAAACTCTGGAGACAAGCACACAAATAATTATATAATGAATTAGTTAAAAAGATCAAATTTTCATGGAGCATCTTAAAAGATTCCATATAAAAGAAGATGTCAGTGGTGTTTTTAATTTGGGATGGGGAAAAACAATCAAAACAGCATTTGTAGAAATGCCTACTGCTAGAACTTGGGTTTTCTGCATCCATCAAAACCTGTGTGTTAAAGGAGTGGACCCTAGAACGGTGACATTACAGGGAAGTGCGGAAAGATTAGGACATAGGTCTGTGGGAGGAAGTTAGATATCAGGCCATGCCCTTGAAGAGGGCAGTAGGGCCCTTCCTGAATGTTTGTCTCCCGGTTACTGTGAGGAGCAGCTCTTCTACAATGTGTTCCTTCCTTAATATTTTATGCTGCCATAGACTCTCAGCAACAGGGTGAAGCAACCATGGACTGACACTTCTGAAACCATGAGATTAAAACAAAGCATTCGAAATATTTCTCTCTTTTAAATTTTGTTGTTGATGTTGTTATTATTTTATCTATTTTGTTAGAGCAGGGGAAAGCTGGCTCACACATTTACCATAAGCTTAGCAGCCCTGAAGTATTTTATTTATTTATGTTATTTTAAAGGCGATAAAACAAAACAGAACAAAGTAGATCAGAACACTGCAAACAACACAGGACTTCAAAAAGAAGATAACAGGATATACATGGATTGTGGCTACCATAATGTCTCTTGTTTTCTTTGAAATATCTGACCATACCTTCACATGTAATAAATTCAAACAAAATAAGATAGTATAAAACCAATCAAAACAAAAGAATGAAAGCATTGCAGGACTTCAAAACCAGACAATAGGAAATCAACAATGGCTACCATAATATCTCTTGTTTTCTTCAAAATATCTATCTATTCTTTCACACATATTGAAATCAAATAATAGAAAACAAACTAAAACAAAGAATAAAAGCATTACAGAACTTCAAAACACGATGATAGGAAATCAGCAATGGCTGCCATAATGTCTTGTTTTCTTCAAAATAGGTGTTCATACCATCACATATAATAAAATCATTTCTTATTAAGTCTTTAGGAGAAATTCTAGACATATATAAGCCTGTACATGTACAACTATCTTTTCTGAATCCTGAAGTAATTTAAACAATTTTGTTTTGTGGTGCTGAGAGATAAAAGTCAAAGCTTTCATACTATATATTGTGGTCCTTTCTTCATTTATTATAATCTCAAGCTTTTATTTCTTATTTATGAGATAGGGTTTTGCCTAATTGCTAAATTACCCAGGCTGGGCTGGAACTTGCTACCTTCTTGGCTCAAACTTTCAAACAGTTGGGAAAATAAGAAGGTATCACCACGGCTGATCAAATGTAAATGATATTGTCTTCAGTATTTTGGTTGGTAGATTTTCCTCTACTTTGAGGATCTTACAAATTGTGGGTACAGCAAGCATGGAAAAAGTGTCCTCTGTGTTTCAGTCATAGTCCAAGCAGACTGAAAGTAATGTGCTCATGGACAAACTGTGGTGGGAAAACTGGAAAGGCTTGTGAGAACAAAGGATTCTTAATGCCAGGATAAAGGTCTAGTCACCTAGAATGACTCTGAGCATTGGAGTGATATAATGAAAATTGAATCTTAGGAGATTGATCTTTTAGAGAGAATTTCAACTTTGAAGAATAATTTCCATACTAGTGTACTAGCATAAGCACTGTTTTAAATATTGAGCTAAGGCCATGGTTAGGGAATGGAAAGAGAAGCTAAATCCTAGAATAAGTAAAGGTGAACAATCCTTGGAAATATTAACTAATTTGGTAACTAGATACAATGGAGAGGATTCACTGAGTAGTAAAGTTGTTCCTGGGATTATAATCTTGTGGGACTTTGAGCACGGTGATTGCAATAAAAAGCTAAAAACCAAAAAAGAGGACTCTGTTTGACTAGTACGCAAGTAGATATGCAAAGAATGAGACAAGATGAGAGACAGTGTGCAATAAAATGAGTTTAATGAAGTACATCTGAGGGCCCAAACAAATAAAAATGTTTACTTATCAATGAATGGTTTGATTGTGCACAATTCATATTTTCTCAGTAAGACATGGATATAGGAGAACTATTTGAGCTAGATTCCTATTTAAAATTGATTTTTAAAAGATTTTAAAAGTTTTGCTGTATAGATAAAACCATCAACTAGAAAAATCCGTCATCCAGAACATAATCTTTCCCAGTGACTTTGGTTGATTTGAAGCATAACTGCATGAAATTTCCGCATTGCACTCTTTTAACTTTTTTCCTTGAAGTTTATCCTGCATAACTAAGATGCTAAGATTTAAAGAATAACATCTGGATAACTATAAATTAAAATAATTTTTATTCACAAGATATAAAGATTTTATTTTAATAAATAAGTAATTACCAATGAAATTTAGGCCCTACACAGGGGAAGGGATAATGCTGCCCAGATCCAAAACCAATGTGCGCATTTAACCAGCTGCCTTAAGTTTCTGTTTTCAGCTGACACTGCTTTGATAAATGCCACTTTGCCTATGTGGAAATAGTTCACATCATATCTTCAGGGATCTAAACACCTGAAACTCTTGCTTGGATTCTGGAAATCTCTGGAGGGTCCAGTTTAGACAGAAATAAATTTTGTAAAGTTACTTCATTATGATGTCTTTTGTTACCTTTCCTTTTTTCTTCTTTACAGGGCCACTTCTTGAGAACTTTCCTGATCGTCTTCTTGTGTGCAAACCTCAGAGTGTTGCAGTGTGTTTTGCAGGAACATACCCACTACTTGTCTTGTGTATTATTTCCTGGTCTCTTCCAGCACTATCCCTGCAACCTTAACTGCCATCTTACATTTGGTGCTTAACATTCCAACTGTCTTAGTTACTTTTTACTTATCACTGAGACAAAATACTTGATGCACCAAGTTGGGAAGGGAAAGGTTTATTTCTTACAGTTTTTGGAGGTTTCAGTCCATACTCAGTTGGCTCCAAGGCAGGGTGGCATGGCGGGGCCGCAGTTCACAGCGGGGCCGCAGTTCACGGAGGCTGCAAACAGCAAGGCAGAAACCGGCAAGAGAGCGAGACACGCCTTCTTCCTGCCATTACATTACATCCTGGCTCCACCCCTATGTGAGTGTAGCACTGACACCATCAATCCAAGCACTAGACAATGAACCAATCACAAATGCACAATGCAAATGCATGAGGCCTGTGGCCACCGACATAAACCATGACACCCATGTAATCCTTTATATGTTTACACAGGAAGTGTCAATTTTCTCCCTGTTTAAAAGGCCAACATTTGCATCATCTTATCAATTTGACAGTTTTCTTGGTAAAGTAATTGCTGAATTAAATCTCTGAATAGATTAAAAAAATCTCGACATCGATCTCTGACTATAAAATTTGTGCCAGTGAAGATTTAATCAAAGATTGTCAATGAATTGAGACAGAAAAATTCATTTTGGGAGCTCAACTATAGCAAGAGAAGCACTTCTTTCCATCCATAACAGCCACTGTAAAGAAGGACAAGGTGGCTGAAATGACTTATAAAAGAAGCATATCTTAGTACCTGCTCTTCTCCTGTAAGGAAATCAGTATGAAGGGTCCTCAACTAAATTAACTAAACTAAACTAATTAAACTAAACTAACTAAACTAGACTAACTAAAGCCAGAAATTCCATTTAATCTATCTCTTCTTCTATTTTTTGGTGAGTTAAAGATACTACATTGCAGTGATACATGCATACATGTTTATAGCAGCACAATTCAGAGTAGATAAATCTTGGAAGCTGCCATCTACAGATGAATGGCTAAAGAAAATGTGGAATCTACACACAATTGAGTACTACTACTCTGCCATAAAAGAAAGATAAACTTGAGCTATTTGTAGGAAAATGTATTTAGCAAGAGACCATAATGTTAAGTGAAATAAACCAGACACATAAGCTTAAATAATAAATCATTTCCTTAAATGAAAACCACCAAAATATAAATAAAGAGCAAAATGAAAGATATTAGGAAGCAGGGAAATAGATGTCTCAAAATAGGAAGGAGAGAAAGACATGGAGAGGAGGAAGAGGGAGAAAAAGAGATAAAAATTAATTAAGACATGTAATGTACACATACCAGTTCCACACAAGGAAAGCAAATGCTATGTACTGCAAACATGTACTAAAGAAAAAAAAAAGTGATATAAAGAAACACTATAGCAATATTTGTGATAATATTTCTCAAAGTGTATCTCATGGACTATTAGTTACATGGGATAGTCATTTTTTATAATTATAGTCACATACATTTGTAAAAGTCTTAAATCCAACAATATATATAAATTTATTTTCTCAGGAATGGGTGAAGCCAGCTAATAAACTGGCTTATCAAGAAGATATTATTTATAGTTCTCTATAAACTCATTTTAATTCAGACTCCTTTTGAATGATGATCTCATCAAAATAACACCTTTAGGAGACATCTATCTTTGGTAATAATTATATAGTAATTTCCAAAGAGAAAATATACAAATACAAATACAGCACACTATCAAACAGTGTACCTAGACCTTTAATAACATAAAACAGGAGCATCTTTAAGATTGTATAAGAAGCCTCATGAAAGAAAAATATGTAGTTCAGTAATTTGGGTATGAAGAAACATTCTCTTCCATTTTTAACATTCTCCTGGACTTGAGATGCGATCAGAATAAGAAACCTGAATAATAATTGACAGCTTAATAAAATTGCTGATATTATGATTATCATTATACATTCAGCAAACTCAGTTTGACAACTAAAGCAATGAAAATACTTGTCTTAAGTCACATAAGACTTGAGGACAAGTGAGTAGTGAAGTACAGATCTTTAATCTAAATTCTTCAGTAGGAAGTACTTAACTCTTTATTTCCTCCCATGTCTACTGCAGAGACAAATCTGTAAAGGCAACTGAGAACCCCACACTTTCCTAAAGCAAAACTGGCTTCATCACCTGCTCTTCACAGGCCTATGCTCTATTGAAAAAAAGAACTTTGTACTATAAAGTGAACTTCTCAGTATGCGATTTTGCCACTGATTGTCATTGAAATGACCATAAATGATTCTTCTTCATTATTATTCTAGAAGCAAGACCGTAAAAAGAAATAATTTGAGGATTGAGTCCCCTGTATAATAAAGCCTTACAATATTTTATTTCCCATGTTGATTTCCATATTTGGAAACAGACTACTACATTCAGATAATACTATACACAATAAGAGTTTTCCTTTCAATAGAAAGACAAGTTGGCCATAGTGTAACTAAAGAAAGATAGTCCACTCTAGTGACTGTGTAACATTTTGAGTGACAACCTCTAATTCTAAAAGTCTATAAAATCAACCTAGAGAAACTGTTTCAAATGGTGTTGTTGAGGCACTACCGCCTCTCAGCATCTCACCCTGGGAGCACCAGCCTCTCACTTTTTTCTTTGGGCTGCACTTGAGAAGGTAGGTGACAGACATACTAACTGAGCAAAGAAGGGCCCAGCTTCTTAATGGAGACCACAGCCATGATTATTGCTTCACTTGATGCTGATGCCATTTCTCTTATAAGAAGAATAATTTATTAGGAATAAATAAGAGTCTCTTGTTTACATGCCAAGTGGTTTGGTATTGCAATGCTGACACCTAAAAAACTAATTTAAAAAAAAGGCAGACAGTGTGATTCATCAGGGAAGGGGAAACACAAAGCATTAATTAAGACTAGGACTCAAACCCAAAGAACCCAAGCAGAAATTATAAGAGAAAGCTCATGTTCCCTAACATAGATATGTCTAGAGGACACCAACACACAAGATTGGGCACTCCAGTTGTATAAGTACAAGAATTATCTCATTTAATCCTTCCAAAAGTTAGATGAAGTAGATATTATTAAACCTGCTTCACAAAAGAAGTTGAGTCTTAGGTATTTTAAGTAACTTGCCCAAAGCCATACACTTCATGGCTGGTAGAGGAGCCTGGCTTGACGAAGCTCTGTGCTGGTCACTAGATGATTTTCTTTGTGTGTTTTTGTTTCATTCATGGCTCTGTGACCCAATTTTTACATATGATTGAGACAGAAAGAAAGACAAAGATCAGCTAATTAAGTAATGATTATTTCTAGGTAGAATGGTGAGTGCTATAGTGGTGTGACTAATGGCATGACAGCTCCCATTTAGTATTCAGGAGAGGACCAGTTGCCTGTGCAGATGGAAAGCCTCAAGTATAGAATTTTTCCTACGGAGAATTGCCTTTTGGCTTCTTTCACCAGAGCCACAGAGTGGTTTCTGAATTTTAGCATGGAGAAAAACTGAGCAGAAGGGCAGCCTCATTTCCAAATTTGCTGACTTTCTAGGGTGACAGCCACATCAATAAAGCCATGGAGAAGTGGCAGAAAATGCGACATGCCTTTCTAGGAATAACCCTTTCAGCTTGCTGAAAGCTGTAATTCTCACCAAGAAAAGAAGCACAAAATGAATTTTACAATTTTCGTGTGGGTGTGTGTAATATGAAATATTAAACTTACTATAGAGATAACCTCTTATAAAATGGATCGTGGATTTTTACAAGATTCACTGAAAAGCTTCTACTAGTAGCCAGTTTGCTATATTTAAATTATTTTCTAGAACTTACAATACAGGAGCTCTGAGATAGCAAAATTCAAGATTTCATTGTTAGTAGCTACTGTAATAAAAATTCTTAGCATAAAGAAAATATTTTAAAAATTATATACATATTACAGGACATAGGGTAGATGAGTAAATCAAGTTTAAACAAAATTTTCCAGATTTTTGAATGAGGTTTAGATATAGTTCCCCTTTGTACAACAGGAACTAATAAATTATAACAGTATTCATTTACAAACAGCTGCATTTAAGCTTTCATTTCCTGCAAAGGCCTTTTTTTGGCTTAAACAAAGAGAATAAAACTGTAATGTAGACTTACTGACATGAGCAAGCCAAAAGCCCATAACACTGTCCCTAGGTTTTCTGCCTACACATATAGATGTAAAATTTTCCATAACGCTATTAGTAGACAACTATCCATTATAGAAATAGTATTTCTAGATGTTTCATTGCTAGTAACAAGAATCAGATAAATTTTTATATAACAACATATTTTAAAATTACTAATTTAGAGATTTATAATTTGCTAAGACAGAAATAAATTTTGTCTTAAAAGAATCACAGAAGTATGTATTATTTATTGATCTCCTAGCATATTCCCAGCTCTAAATTAGGCTTTTTACACATATATTGAATGTATGTACTGTGAAGTAAAATAAGTTATCTGGTATTATTATATCTGTTGTATAAATAAGAAAATAGTGACCTACTATTAATAAAGTTTACCCCAAAGCACATTGGTGATAATATGTGACAAATCATTTTGACCCTGATGTTTTATAACAATTATTTCCTACTTATTTGCTTCTTACCCTTTTCTACATATAATAACGGCACTAAAATATTTTCCTAGAGTAACACTCTGTATATTGTTCACATACAGTAGCATCAAATTACAGCAATGGTAAAAACCATTGCTTGATTACAAGCAATGGTAAAAACCAACACAATAAATGTTAATGAAAAAAATACATGCAAATGGTGGAAAGCGAATTAAACTTGAAAAATCATTTCAATTTAAAAACTGAGCAGCAGCAGTAAGAACAGAGAATTTTTTCTTATAATAGTCAAATAAGCTGATGGCTCATTTCATTGTGTAGCAATATTCTGATTTTTCTCCTAAAGCTGGAAATGCCTATTTACCAGAATGAGAAAAATACTTACACTTATGTAAACTGCACTGGTAAATTATGCATGCTCAATTAATCCCCAAGTATAGCCTTGGGTTTGCTTAAGGTTCTTGAAGCATGAGATGCAGGTGCCGTGATGATAATTTACCAACCCCTAGATTTTTAGTCAACTTTCAGATTAAGCTGATTGTGTAAGAAAGGTTCACTGTTTTAAAGGAGCTTCATAGATAAATTCCTACAGCAGCCTCTTCCCCACCATGTAATTCATTATGAAGTTCCAAGAATGTGAAAAATAAATACTTCTTGCTTTTTTTTTTTTTGTTGGATATAGTTAGGAGAAAGTATTCTTAGCTAACAAATCCAGCCCATAATAAATCTTCTTTATTTACTGCCCACCTGGCTGTGGCTCTATCAGTATCAGTGGCAGAGAAGATAAAATCTTATCAGTGAACTGCGCTGACTCAAGATGCAATTTCTCTTAAGGGACCTGGGAATTGTGAATGGCATACTAGTTTTGTCAGGCTCCCAAGTGACAGTTAAATTCTCCTGCTCAAGGTGCAGTGGCAAGCATATGTCATTTAACTGGAGATCTTGCTGTCCTCTCCACACTCTTCACCTGATCAGAAGGTCTGTGAATGACATGTGAAAGAAAGTTCCAGAGAGAGAGAAACAGAGACAGCAGACGGACAGACAGACAGACAGAGAGACAGACAGAGATCCTTGAAGGCACACAAGAAAGGAAGGTGAGAGACAAAGGAACCTCAAAAATATAACAATACACAAAATTACTTAAATAATGGTTCCCTTATTCCATAAGAAACTGAAAACAGAAATAGTGGAAAAATTGAGCACTTTAATACAAGCTCACATAATGGCAGTGTCTGTTTAGGAGAATAAAAGGGAGCCTATTATTTCTAAGACAGCAGCACTGGTTTGTATGGAGCAGCAGATGTGGGGACACAATACAGGACACCTCATGTGGTACACTGAGGGGCACTGGGAGGGGAACCAAATTGTTAACACTTGCTAATTTTTCAGAATCATGTCTTTTGGGAGTTACAGGCAACCTAAGGGGAAAAGAAGTAGTTCAAAGTTTTAAGTGCAATCTATTTTAGTAGCACTTTTGTCTTCACAAGATAATTAAATGTAGATGACAATAAAGTGCTTATTTATGGATTAATGACAGAGTTTTATAAACAAATATTTTAAAATAACAACAGGCAATTTCATGTTACTAATCTCCACATTACCTACAATAGTAAGTGTAGTCTTTAAATTTATTTATTGCACCCTGTTTTAAATTTGCCAGTAATTATCATCACATATTGGAAAACTGTTGATTGTTAAATGGTTAGTTTAGCTAAGTTTTTTAGTAACAGAGTAATGAACCACTTACTTGTTATTAAAAAATAAAATCAAAACCTTCTATCTTGTTATATCACCACCTGTACTTTGATGATCAAAGTGTCTAGTTTTGGTGAAATTAAGAATATGAGTAATATACTTAAAGAGTAAAGATATAAGAACTGAAATTCTGTATGTTTGCCTATTCTTATATTAAACTTATGTAAATAAAATGGCCAAAAGGGAAAATTTTTCATTTTCTTGAAAAATTTCTCCTTTAAGAACAGTATTACCAATTTATTATGCATTTCCTTCAAATATATTCTATAGTATATATAAATGTACATGAATGCATGTAGTAAAAAAGAAGTACTTAACAGTGGGGGTTATTTTGCTTTTCATTCAATGTGTCTTCTATCTGATGTTTTAAACTGGTAGAAAGAATTTCACTTTAAGGATGTACCATGATATATTTAATCAGTTCTTATTCATGTTCATTTAAATTATTCTCAGTCACTTTCAAGCTTTCAAACATTTTTAGAACTAACTTTTTGGATTATTTTTCTTTTTGCAAAACTTACTACTTTTCTAGAAATGCTCAAATTCAATTCAGTCACTGATGTTACAAGTATAAAGTCAGCACAGGAATAGTTGCAAGGCTACAAGGAGAAATGTACCACATGGAATATAAATGTAGGAAAATATTTTGTATAATTTTTCAAAGGAATAAAAGTCAAATTCACAAGTTATGAGGATTTTCAACAAACCCCTTGATGCTCTGATCCAGCCTCAGAAATTTAAATCAGAAACCTTTTGGCAACCTTACCTTTAAGTAATCAAAAGCTCACTTTCCCTGTCTATGACATATTGACATACAGTAACCTCTTATTTCAAGGAGTTATTTTTCTCAAATAAAGCTTTTCATTATTTTGTTCCCTGGTTCCATTTAATCCTTTAGTGCAAATTCTATCCTTCTCCCTTTAATTTGGAAATCCAACAAAAATGGCATTTTGAAGCACAAAAGTACTCACTCTAGCAGCTTAGTGAGATCCATCTACTTCATTGGAAGAGGTAGAAAATGGCCAGAAGAAAATTATTTTTTGTTTTCTACAGCAAGCAAGTCATTTTTTTTACTCATTTTTAACATAAATGTACAGTAACTACCTTAGAAGTATAGAACAGGTATATGATCAGAGTGAGCCCAAGGTTAGGATCAGGAGTGAGTTTAGGTTCGTTCATCTTGCAGACCACAAATACAGGAAATGAGGTCTGATTTGCTCTTTTACCTAACATGTCACAGATGATATTATCTGAGATTTGTAAAGTTCACAGCTGATCTCCTTTAACATATTTATTTAATACATCTGTGTAGTACGAAAAGTTTCTGTTACCACAAATTTCTAAAGCATTTCAATTACCCATGAGGATATTATTCACTGAATTTTATTTCTGCTGTGTATACGTATACATTAAAATATATTCTAGAAATTCCATAATCACTGTGATACAAGAGTTCATAAGGTTTTTAAATTTAGGATTGAAAGACAGTTTTGCTCTGAAATATGTTCACTGCATCAAATTATCCTCAAATTGAGTAAAGCAATCAATCAAATTTATTAAAAAATGATAGTAGTGATATCCTTGAACATTTTTCTTGAGGGAATAAGGCAGGTATTCCAGGGAGAAACTGCGGTACGACTATTGACTTTTTGTTCTGTTTCAGTAGTTTTTCTCAGAGCAGGTTTACTGTTGGGCGTTCCAACCAGATTTTAGTAGGGTTGTAAGGTTGTGGCTTACAGTTTGCTTATTCTTAGCCTCTTTGCCGATGTTCTGTTACAAAGTAAGAATCAGTTGTATTTGGACATTCACTGTGCAGAACATTAACTGAAGGCTATTTCTTTTCTGCACAGTAAACATCATTGCTTCTTCCTTTCCATTTATACCCATATTTGACTCTTTCAGGAGGTCTCTTGTCTAAGAACCCATTAGTAATTTATCAAAAGAGCAAATGTCCTTATGCAGGAAGCCAAAGGAACTATTTTGCATTTGATTTCTGGTTCTGATAGCATTACTATTGATTGAGTATTCTCCAGCATGACATAGGCTAGACACAACAGATCATTGTGGGTTTTTTTTGAACTGTCAATCACAAATGATCCAAAGGTTTCCAAAATTTTTGAGCATTTGGCAGTAAAAGGTCTGTGTCACAGCCTGATTATTAAACTTGATGTGTAATTCCCTGACCCCTAAATATTCAATAAGTAATTGCTTCATTACTACTAAAAAGAAATCTCACTGGCTATTGCTAAAACCCTTTGAACTAAATAAAGAGGTAAAATAGAAAAAATTATAAGAAAATCATGTAGTTAAATCTTTAAAGTTATCAAATCCAAAGATACTTATTTCAGATCTATTATGTATCCAAAAAAGAAAGGAAGAACATGCAGTGTAGGTGAACTGAAGTCATATCACATAATTCCTAAATACCTGAGAAACTGAGGTACTTTCCTAGTATGCAGTAGTCAACTTAGTTAAATCCACATCAATTATCTTTCATCACTGTTGCAGAAGGATAAGGTGTCATTTCCTGGACAAAAGTTAATAGTTCTTTGGAAAATAGGCTTCTCACTCTAGGACCAAGAGTGATAAGTAGGCACAGTTTCAGGTGCTAATTCCAAAACTTTGGTATAATAATATGAAGTACTTTGAATTTGAAATTACAGCGTAGTCACCAAGCAGGAGAACAGAGATGGTGGGTAAGGTGTATAGGCTGCCTGGGGTTGGTATTTTTGACGTCTAGCTTTCAAAGCTTATTATTTCCTGGAGGGGTCTTATTTTTGGAGAAAGGGTGTGCAACAGCACAACCAAAGACACTCATGAAAGCACTTCCCGGACTTCAGGAATGCTGGGGCAAGTGTGTTTGAAATGATGGAGATTATTGTGAGAGGGATTAATGTCAACACATATTTCCATGTAATCATTTTTAAAAATTAAACATTGACTTTATTTTTTGAGAACACAATATATGATCTTTTCTTCCACATTAATAATTGAAATCTTCAATTTTGAGGGATAATTTCAGTAGACATACAATTATAGATCGGTATTTTTTTCACCCGACATGTTATTTCAGTCTATGCTATTTCACTTGTATGATACCTGACCAGAATCCACAGTAATCTTTATACTTGTTCCTTTGTAAGACATTTCTTCCCTTAAGATTCTTTCAATATTTCCTCTGTTTGTGATTTTTTGAGTTTGAATATAATATCCCTATATATGGGTGTGTAGAGTATAGGTGTCTTTATTTTTGTCTTCCTTTTGATCTGAAAGTCTGTGTCTTGCAGCTTTTTCAGCTGTAATCATGCTTGCTACATGGGGCCCACTTAGTGGAGCACAACGTATGTGAGCAGGGAGATTTCTGTTGCTTAATGATTAAAGCTCAATATTTTAGTGGGCGCTTGTGTCCCACTTGTAATTTGCCTTGGGTTATGCAAGGCAAAGCTAGTCAATCTTTATCTTCTCATACGCTTCCCTGGCTGAAACATTACTCACATATTTTTTTGGGTTATGTGACTTCTGCCCTATTTGTCCCCATGTGATGGGATTGACAGGTTGGGGAGCAGGTCTGGAGTGGAAGAAATATTCATCCCACAGCTGAGGAGGAAGTCCGTAACGCGGGAGAGTAAGCCTTTTCAATGGACAAGGCTATGGGCATACTTTACCACAATTCCTTTTGGCTACACCAATGACAGTATATTATGAAAACTTGAGTTTCCTGGAGTAAAGCATGTAAAATTATGGGGTCCCTCTAAGGCTGAGGCTCACCAAAACGTCTTACACTCCTGCATGTGTTCATCATCCAACAACTCATCCAAATTATTCCTGACATATTCCTACTAGTATATGGTTCTATGTGGTTCTAGCTGTTTGGGCTCCAGGTGTACAGATTTTGGCTCCTTCTCAGAATGTTATTGCCTTTCCAGAATTTTAGGGTGGTGATTATCTTTGTAATTTCTTCCCTGGTGGACCAAAGAAAGTCCATTGGTATTTAGTTTCCAAGGTATTTTTAAAATAAGGACAGCAGTGCTAACGTCCAGTTCCTTTACATGTCAGAAATGACACTGGATAACGAGAGGATACTTTGAGTTCTCACTGAGTTGAGTTCTACTATTGTTGTTAGGAGCTCTGCCATCCTGGGGAAATTACCTACCCTTTCCAATCTGCAGCTGCTACACTGTAAAACTGGAATAATTATAAGAAGCTTAAATTAGATAAAGCATTGTATCACATTGGTTGTAGCCCATGAGAAGTGCTCAATAAAGTAAGCTGTTGTTATTTCCCATGGGTCACTTTCATTTGTGCTTATTCCTGATCCTCTGCTGGAGGCCTTGCCCTTGCTCTCTGTAGCCTGTCTCCTTGTCCCACATATGAGGCATGATACTACATGAGCAGTTCTAATGGTGACAAAATTTGCAAGCTCAGGAGAAACAGCACCTCTTCATTGTAAAACTCAGCCTTTATCAATAAATGATAGGAACTGTGGGCTTTCAATGTTTTGTCTATTAGACTAGCTGACTTTGGACTTATTTGAGAGTCAGAGTGTGTTATCAAAAGTGCCTAAAGAAGAGAGATTACCATATTGCCTCTGGCAGTTTTGAGCTGTACTACTTCAAGCACACTGCTTTTCTTCTCTGTGTAGTAGTTTTCTTAACCATATAGGAGAGGGGAATCATGCTTATTTCATGTAATGGCTATGCAGAGCAAAAAAGGGAACACATTCAAAACTCAGAACAGTGGTTAGTAAGAAACAGTCAGTGAAGATTTAATATATTATTGCTGACATATATGTCTAAGGAAAAAAGTGAAAAGTTTGCTTGGGTGTCTCTTAAGAGCTGTAGGTCTTTAGTTTATAATGTTACAGTTATAAGTTATTTGTTCTCTATTATAAAGTTTTGTCCCATATGAAGGTATACATCAATGACCAAAAAGCCCAGGTCCAAGGCATGAAATAAGGGAACACACAGTTTTAGTAAGTCCAGGTAGGTCTCTGTCCTTTTATCCAGTTCACTTCCTGCTTAGAAACAAAAATCCCATCTGGTTTAAAGTAGATACCAAGGAAGATAAGCACCTCAGGTGAGAAAGGAGGTGGATATTACATGGCTTCCAATGAGACAAACAGTATAAAAGAGCAAATGAAAGAAGAGGAAAATGTAAAAAGCCAGATGGTCATTAACCATCCCAAACAGGCAATAGAGAATTGAGTAATTAATTCATAATCAACATCTACCAATGAGATTTCTTTTCCATGTGCACTTCTAATCACTGTTCGCTGTCTGGAGAGAAATGTTGGCTTCAAAGTATAGGAAATAGTAAAAGACCAGGGAAATTACTAAAAGAACTTGACTACTATGTTGAATGTTTTCCAAAAAGTCATGAGCACAATTCTGTTTCAATAGAGGATGTAATCTAGCAATTGTTAGGATTGATTTTCTAGGTAAATCTCCTTTAAAATCGTATACATTGCATTTCTCTTTTCAAATCATAATCAAGCATCTTTACTGAAGGACCTAAAAGTTAGAATACAGTTAATCTAAAGGGTACTTCCAATGAGATGCCAGAGTTTAACAGACTTCATGCAAAACAACCATCATTTCAGAAGCATTTAAGCATAATGACATTAATAAGAGCACAGCAGAAACATGAAAATAGTTTCATGAAAATAGTTGCTTAAAACTAGTTGAGTAAATCTCTGACTGCATAGTAGTATTTTATCTTCCACCTCCAAGATTTTACTGATTTTTATAAACCTGATATTGAAAGGTGTTATTCTCAGCATAAGTTTATATGTTTTAATGATTCCATAATCTCATGCTGATAGACTTTAAGCAATGCACTAGTCATGTCAGAAACAACCCTGGGACAATGGTAAAACGGTGCTAATGATTATTGAAAGAAAAATACAATTCAAGTGACAAAAAACAAATGAAATTATATTATTATCCATAAAACACTAAAAACATATTTTATTGAGTCTTTTGCATAAACCCAATTCTAATAAAACTGACTCCAATATTTAAGGTTGCAGGTTTGTTTCCCTGCAGTCTGAGCTACACACATGGTCGTTATCAGATAATGTCTGCACAGCTGAATACTATTAGTAGCCTCCATTTTGACTAGTGTGTATTATTATAAAACATGAGGTCGGACAATTTTACATCTACTGCTTTTATTGATTCTGACTAGTAACTAGGCAATCAATGGTGATTACAAGATGCAAAGCATTCCCAAGTAGAAAGAAAATTAAATTTGGATTGTCACTTCTCTTAACTATACAAATATTATAACTTCAACATGTATAGCAAGCAGACTTTAATATAAATAAATATACCATTTAAGATCTCAGATCAGCAACAAAATTTATGAGATCATTTCAAAATGATGATGTATTTACAAGGAGATTATGTTTTCAAAGGAAGTGCTTTATTTAAATTGTTAGCAATATATGCACATGGTGACACTAATAAGTGAGTGAATGAGCTCAAGGAATATTATTAAAAGAAAATGGAGAGACCTTGGAAGGCAAGAGATCCAGACCTTGTTATTTCTATGGAAGTAGGGAAAGATACACAGAGAGCTGATTTAAGCAGATATTCTCTGTTTTCTCTAAACTTTGGGTACAACCAGTAAGATGTTACGAATTTTTCCCCATCTATAAAGAACTCCAGTGTGCATTAAGTGTCATTTACACTTCATTATTCTGGATCTGTACTTGATTTTGAAACATTTTAGTAGTCAGGAAAAGAAGATTAAATGTTGCATTCCTTTATTCCATTCATCTTGACTTAACGCAACAAAGACTAAATGAGATTAACCCTGAATTTGTTCTGTGTAATATTCATAAGTATCAGGTTATTATCCAGAGTATCTGATTCAAGAGGACTTTACTATTCTTTTCCTCTGTAAGAAACATGTCCAAAATACATATTACCTACAGATAAATGGGAATGCTTATTGAGTCTCCAGACTGATTGCATTTGAAGCATTCAAAGTAAAGGAGTCAATCTATGAACTAAATCCACTCTTATATTGTAGTCTTATACTAATTACATTTCATCTTCTTTGGCAAAATATGACTTCCATGAACTAGTGGTATATGAAACTATGAAGAAGGAATAATTGTTACTGAGGAACAATTAACAGATACTGGGAGAGTTTCACCCCTTACTCTTTAGACCTCCTTCTATGAATTTAATAGATATCATTTCAGGAGTTAAAATCACTTTGTTCATTTACCCTTCTGTGTGACACAATGTAATTTAACAAAGGGTAAAAAAAATCTCAAAATATAATTAATTTGTAAATGTGTGAAATCTAATGTTCTAATGTTACAAAGAGCAAAACATTAATCATTTGAGATGAATTATCCTCCAGATACAATAAATAACCCTAAAAAAATATATATATATATATAATATTCTGGAAAGACATACAGAATTACATTTAATGTGGATCACTTTGCTGAATTAACTACCACTTAACAGCAGTAAATGGTCAAGTCAAGTTAAGGAGAAGTAAGTTCTTAACTCTAAAGTTTATTTACTAGATGTGTGCATACCAACATATCCCAGAAGACCACATTCAGGACCAAAAGGTCACTCTGTATACATTAAATGTGTAACAGATGCAGAAACAGGCTCTATGTGTTAAGTATTTTGTCATATATTTAATGATTACCAGAAACTGGCTTCAATCCAATGTATATCTGACCCCAAAGTTCAAGCTTTTTACCATTCTAAAATGATTCCCTCTTTTCTCTACTAGACTCAAAATGTGGATAAAATATGAGAAGTTATCCATCCTAAGATGGATGACATGTAAACTCAGTCATTTTTGAAACTGGTTAGGAATTGGACAATGGTGCTGTGTTATCTACCAAGGCCAACTCGTGAGTCACATGAATATCTAAGCTCTCAGCATTAAAGTAGGTTTTTGGCAGACCTAGAAGTTACTCAGCTTTCTGTTATACTTTTAAAAGCACAATATTGTATAATGCAAGTTTGAAGTATATCTTATTAATATTTCCCTTTTAAATATAGTGAAACATATCTAAGATCAAAAGAGAGCAGGAAAAATAGTCCAGGAAACGGAAGTGTAGAGGATTTGTTGGGCTGCTACATAGAAAGCAATCTTCAAATCCTACTCTTTTGATCAATACCGAGTCCTAGACATTCCCAGTACCTTCTCCTCAGACGTTTTCATTGTAGAGCTCTGTCTGCTCTCCCACACAGAACCATCCTGAAAAGATCACAGGCAGTATAGAATTCTGTCTCATATCAACATAATAATGAATTGGTAGGAATCTGCAGTGAAGATTATCATTACTGTCTTTCCTTACCCTATCATTGTTACACCCAATAAATACAAATGCTGTGAGAAGTCATTATTTCTTATGTGTTTCACAATCATTTTAGGTGCTTATAAAATGAGTAAATTAAATAAGTTTAATAGTCCAGCAAATAAGAAGAAACCTCACATTTTAGGATGAGTACTACCTCATCGTTTATCTACATGATACTGGATTTTCTAGATTTGCATTCCATATTTTGTCTCAGTGAAAAATTCTGAGACCAGAGATTTCCATCTTTACAAATAAAACAATTTCCTAGAGACCACAGAATATTGTTTCTAAAGAAATAAATTCTGTGTTTATGGTCATTAACATATTCCCAGGGATCTACAGAGCAAAGTAACTTGGAGGGGAAATGAATTTGCTTTCTCTTGGAGAGAAACCAACGTATTTTTTTCCCCAGAGTCCTCTCAGAGGATAATCATCATTTCCAAAAGAATGTTCGATAAGTGTAGAAATACTCAGCAATATGACCTAAGAGAAAAATCACTTGAGACTTTAAAAAGAATATTTTTAAGCAAAAAAGAAATCTCCCAAAGTTCCTGCAAACTGTCATGGCATACCAAACTTTTGAAGACTGAGAAGGGAAGATGTACCCGAGATCAGCTTTCCCAGTCCACACAGAGCAGCCTAACACTTTGGTACCTCCATCTCTAAGTATTTTTCCAGTTTTCTCTTTCTTCAGAGCTGAATGCTTTTCTGAAATTTTCATTTTAGAATACATAAAAATAACTTTGCAATGTACTAAACATATCATAAATAAGTCACTCCAGGCTGACAGGATTAAGAGCCTGCAAGGACAGAAAAGGAATCTTGTCATTCCAGCTTTTGTATTCCTCGCTGGCTCTTATTTTCAGGGAAGGCATATATGAGGGAAAAATGACATCAAGCAGTTATAGATGGGGCTAAAAAGGCCAATGCTGGGTCAATTGAGGACATGTATGTATTAGAGACCTAATGCAATCAATGCTTTTCAATCAATTAGTATGTAGTGTTGGCATCTGAAGGATTTTCTTTATTTATGGCATGTTTAACCTCATAGACTTGCTATAGTCAAAGCATTTGCTCAAGACAAAACAATTGTAGTCTGTCTACTCACTTGTAGGCTGGGCTAAGTCTTCCTTCCTTGAAAAGTACTCAGTAAGGGCAGTCTGTAGTTATCCCTAAGGCGTTTTTTTTTTTTTTTTTTTTTTTTTTTTTAATTTTTTTTTTTATCATTTTGCTGCTTGAGATAAAATCCTGGATCCACTGAGAGGAGTACTTGTGCTTCCTCAACCACAGTGAGAACAGAGATAATAATAGAAGAAATGGTCATTTGACTGCATGGAATTTAGGTTAGTTTGGAATTTTTGCTGGCATGGAAGATCAAAAATAATTGTGTGAATGAGTTTTAGAGTTCACAAAAGAACAGTCAATCTGATATCATACTTTTGGAACTTGTTGTCATGTAACAAGTGAGTACTGAGTGGAAAGTTTCAATATTCAAGATGATCAAGGAAGAGAAAAGATCATGAGATAAATAATTAAGTTCAATTAAGCTACTGGTGAAAAAATCACGCTGCTTTTGTCTTGGAGAAATTGTTTCATCTTTCTCTTTAGAAAATAATCCTTGTGATTCAAGGATAATCTAGAGGAAAAAACTAAATGTTTTAAAGTTGAGGTACAAATCACATGTGTTTTACTTGATACTCATGTAGCACTTGAATGAGAGCAAGAGGGCATATATGATAACTATGTAAAAATCATGAAAATGGGTATTTTCAATAAGCTAATAAAGTAAATATTTTCAGTGTTCTACAATTTTTGAATTCCAGCTTCATGTAACTGAAAAAGAACCAATTAGCACCATAGGATTACTTGGAAAGTGTCATCATTTCATATGCTCTGTTGAAATATCCTTGTATAAGACTTAGTAATAATTCAAATGCATCTAAATCAATGTTAAAAGCAATTGAAGGTTTAAGGCATTGCACAAAATGTGTGTGTGTGTGTGTGTGTGTGTGTGTGTGTGTTTGTATGTAAGACAGAGAAAATATGAGTACCTGCTTCCAGCTTAAGCAAAATAAAATTTAGGCAAGAATTCAACCATCACCCATGTCTTGTTTTTTTGGATTCCTACTGGAACTGTTCCCTAGCTCAAAGTACTGAGGAGCTAGCTAAGAAACAGTCAATTCTACAGAAGAAATAATTAAAGCACACAAATGTAATTTAAGGTTAGAACTGCAGAGCTGGATAGCAAGGCAAGCCTGAAAAAAGCCAAGTGCTACTCACAGCATCCTCCTGCTCATGACTGAGTTTTAAAGGAGAGGAGCTGTAAATACAAATCCAAAGAGCAGAACATTAGCATCTCTCTGCTATCTTGGGAGCCTGAACCAATTTGATCTGGGCACTCCTATGATAGTAACAGTGGCCTCAGACTAAACCACATGCAACCTGCAAGTTGAGTAATACCCTTAACTGTACTTCACACATGACAAAACCTAGGCAGAGATGAGAAGTTGTTCAAGGTTACACTGCAAACAGACAGGTCCGAAGAACAGACCCACAGGTAAAAGATCCATTTCTAAATCCTTTTTCTGATTTATACAGTTCATAGAGTTTGACATTCAGATGGAGAAATAGATTTATTTCTCTCATGGTTTAAAGCATACCAAAATGGACTCGAGGCTTCAAAAATTTCAGTGAACCATTGGTGCTGCTCAGATGCAGGACCAAGCAGTGCCTTTGAGACTTGGTATCTTTTCTTGGAACCAAAATTGGAGGTTGCTTCAGAGACCCCAACAGCTTTTGCACAATGCCACTACTTCAGGAATTAGAACACACCCAGAAAAAGTAGTCCGTTATGGGGAAGACTTCATAAGCAGATCTTGCTGGAAATACTGAGGGTACCTTCCTTTATAAAAGGATGAAGTGCCATAAAATGAATGGAGAGTCAAAGAAATATTGTTTATCACTATTATTTACTACAGTTCATCCTTAGGCTGACATGACCTGGGAAAACAACTACTTATACTAAAGAAATGAAGATACTAGAGATGGACTCTTGTACTGGGTAAGAAACTGCCATTTTGTACCGGTTGGATGCAGAGCTGCAACGTATATCCGATTGCCCTGGAGGCGTATGAATCTACATATGTTTTATTCCTGAGAAATAAAACTTTTCTCATAATAATTACAAAATTTTTCTTTTGCACATTGGGGGTGGGGAAGGAAGGAACACAAACATGCCATTTATCTTGAGTGCAACATTTTACATCTTAATGATTGTATACGAGTAGCAGGAAGGAAGGAAAAAAAAAAACCTAAAACAGTGAATCACATTCAGCATTTAACATCTGGGATCAATTTAGTCAAATGAAGACTCACAAGAGTACACCAAGACATAGTAAGGGTTTGTTGTTGTACAACATAATCATACTATTTCATTTCTATATGCTACACAATTGACAGTAGATTAAAAACTGGCTTTAAAGACACAGAGTAAGGTTTGTCTCTTCTGTTCTTACACACGGCAAAATTCTTGGCAAGACATTTAATCTCTCTGACTCTTCGGTTTTCTATGAATGCAAATGAAATATCCTATTTCAGAACATTGATACAGGTCTGAATAGACATTACATGCCAGCTTCTTGGAACAGTGATGGGCAGAGGCATCGGTGCCGCCCCAGAACTTTCACGTGCACTTCTTTAGTCTGTGTTTGTCATAAAGGCTATTTGAGCACTTAAAATGTTAATTATTTGGAAAAGATTCTACAAACAACCTCTGGATTATTTAGATTTCTACATCAATAGAATAATTGAAGATTGGAAAACTAAGTCTCAGGTTTATCTCGACATACAAGAAAACTTTCTTACACATTCAGGCCACAGTCTCAAATACAGAAACAATAACAAGGTTTTTTTTTAATCTTACTCTATGCAGACTGCTACTTTGCATTTAGTATCAAATTAATCCTCATGAAAGTAGGAAGATATGATTTGAAGACATTGTGTATCTTCCTTAGGTACTTGCAACTAGTGTAATGATGTATCTGGAATTTAAAACTGGATATACCTAATAGCAAAACAGTGTTTGAACCCCTAATCTGTGTTATTTCACCTACTCACAAAACTTACCCAGATCTATTTACCTATTTCCACACAGAACTTACCACTGAGGACAAGCAAGAGTTTTTTTTTTCTAATTTGCATGTCATTTTCCTTTGACCCTACAAAGAAAACAGGTGCTTCTTATCTGCCTTTACCTCTGAGAAGGGTATAGCAGTCTTTAATATCCTAATCCTGGATTGTCCCCCGAAAGCACCTTTTCAAAGTCAAGTTCTTATGCAGTCATTGGTCACTAAAGTGAAATTGCTAATTCTGGTTTAATGGTATATTGATGTCTTCTCTTGGAATAAGCTTCTTTTACTTTCTTAAGTATACAGGTTAAGAGTAACAGTAACAGCACAAGTAGTAATTAGTACTCATTAACATTTATTAAATATTTATTATATGCCAGATACTATACCAATTGATAGACGTACTTTATCTCATTTGCTACTCACCACAGTCTGTATAAAGGAAGTGCTTGTATAGAATAGATAAGAAACTAAGCCTTAGTATTAGCGCTATTGATTTGCAGAGATCAAACTGGATTCTTTTTTTTTTTTTTTGATCAAACTGGATTCTGTGTGACACCAACATCCACATTTGTAAGTACTATAGATTCTGCCTCGGTTGTAAAATGTAAACTAAGATGCAACTTAATTTTTCATTATTTCTGCATAACTAAATGAATACAATCCAGTCTTATAGCTTCTGTTAAGTACTATGCAGTATTTCAGAAGAAAAGCAGACAGTAACCCAGGAGAGAACACTTAAAAGTGCAGCATTCCAGGCAGGAAAACTGAATCAAATCCCACTTAATAAAATCTTCAGGGACCAACAGATGTCTGGCCACAGAAACTACTCTAATAGCTTTCTCTCTAGAGACTGTGCTCTATCCTCTTCTCTAGGAGTTCTTTGTGTGGTAAGTATGGACAGAGTGAAACAGTCTGAATATACAGGAGAACTGAGACTCATCACAGGAGAGATCATGTCATAAATCACTAGCCTCAGAATTCTGCAACCATTGCACTCAGCTGTCCAGATAAGCATCAATTTTCTTCAAAATGTGTTTCTTAGATCTCCATGGGCAAATATTTTTATAGTAATCTTTTTCCAGAACAGAAACCTCTCAGAACATGGGCTCTAGTTTAGAGTTTTAAACCTTAAATTCAAACTCAGCAAATTTTCAGGCAAGGCTGGCCTGTGTTAGACTAGGGCACCTTGGCAATGAATGCACTTGAGGTTTACCTTACATAGTACCAATAAATATGCAATGATCCATTCATCCTCTCTTGTGTAGGGTTCTTTATGACACTGGCATCATTCCACAAACAGGTGTCTGATATTAGAAGAAATTATTCAGCCTAAAGGAATGGAAGGAAGTTAATTGGCCCGTTAGGGGATCAAATCTGTGACTTTTTCCTCTAATAAAGTCTTAAAACAACATTTTAACCTAGTATTTTCAAAATTCCCTTGAGAAGGATAATATTTCTCAAGCTCTCTTTATGGTCATCATGTCTTTCTTACTCCCTCATAAGATGTTTTCCTTCTTCATCTAAAGAGCACCTGATGATCTCATATAATTCTAAACTGATTCTTTCAGGATGTTATCCTTCACTTCACCTAACAATCAAGCAGAAATATTCTCTTACTTAGAGAAAAAAGCCTTTCTCTCAGTTCTGTTATCACCAGAGAAACCATTTTTTCTCCCTGACTTGACTCAAAGAATTCAAGAATAGTATTCATTACTTTATTTTCATTATAAAACTAATCATAGAAAAACTAATGCCTACATTTGAGGAAAAAGATGAAATTAGAAACAGTACATGATACAATCGTGTGAATATACCAGAAAATGAGGTCACTGTGACTTATTATATGTTTTATTTAAAAACATGCCATTTACCTCTTCCCATGACACTGAATAGTCTTTTATTCCGGAGGAAGACTGAAACACCCAGCTTTATTCTCACCACCTTTTATATCCTAGTTTATTGAGTGTGGACACAATTTTCTCCTCTGTGTGTTCTGATTATCAAACTCACAGCTTTCTTGGATTGCTGTCTTTCTTTCCCTTTACCCACTTAATATCACATGTGACACTATGTGATAATCAAACTTTCTTTCCAGAAATTTTCACTTGTTTATCTTATATGACACACAACATACACACACATGTACACACTTTCCAAAATACTGCCAGCTCCTTCCCACACTGCTTCCCTTGCAGATTCTCTTCACGTTTACACTGCACAAAAGTCAGATATTATTCCCAATAAACTAGGGTAGAAACTGTGACTCTGAGTAAGCGATTTGTCCAAAATTAATAGCAGTAGCATCTAAATAATTTGTCAAAATATGTATTCCTCGGCTAAACCACAGACCCATGTTATTGAAAGTGTTTGAAAAAAATAGGAGCCTTTTAAAAACACTGTCCACAACTTATCAAATGTGTTAGCTATTTTACTCTTCTCACTGAGACGAAATACCCAACACCTAAAGTTAAAGGTGAGAAGGCTTATGTGGCTCACAGTTTGTAGCAGTTTAAGTCCATAACTGGTTGACTTACCCAACAGGGTGGTTTCACAGAGGACAGTTCAGGGCAGGCAGAAAGTAGCAAAGCAAGAAGTATGAAGACAAGCTTCTTTCTGTCCCTTATCTTGTATGCAGGCTACCTGCCAAGCGTGGGTGTAGCACTTGAACCCTTAATCTAGTCCAAGCCATGCTAAACCAATTAGTGGACTGATTTACTAATCCCACACCCTTGATCACAGCACCATACACTCTAAGTACAGCCATCTCCGGAAAACTCACCACTCATGATTGCATGAGGCTTAAGTGAGGGCATCTAAGCACAAACCATAGTATCAGGTGTGAGTGAGTTAAACTTTGAAAGCTTAAATTAAAAAAAAATTACAGTGAAAGACACATTGTCACTAATCCTCTTCCAAATATTCTCCTATGCCTTCAATGCACAAATCTCACTGTTGTTCACCTTCTGAGTGGTTCTGAAGTCCTTTTTCTGAGTATCTTTTTGCAATGTGATAAAAAATATAGTGAAAGCTACTGCCAAGTTCCAACCAACAGAAAAGTGGATTCAAATAAAATATTACTGTCTGTCTGTGTCCACTTTATTCACTGGATCTGGTACTGTACCACTCCTAGCTTTTCCACAAAGTCAAAAAGAACACAAAAGGTAAACACTTTAAATAGATTCAGCGCAAGGTAGCCATGACGGTGCAACTGAAGAAACTTCAGGAGGAGAATTTCCATAACTGCTGCAGAAAGTGACAAGACTTACAGAATAAATGTGTTCAAAGTGAGAAGTGTGTTTTGAGAGGGATTAGTGGCAACGTTTCTTTTACCGTTTTACAACCACATTCAGTGTTCCTATGTATTCTAAAATTAAGGAGCTCTAGCTCAAATGCACTACTTAAAATTGACTTCAATTACGTGCTGTCCCACAGCAGCTACTTCTTTCCTCAACTCTAGTATTGAATTTTTTTTTTTTTTTTTTTTTTTTTTTTGTCTTTTTCTTTTTTATCGGTACCAGGGATCGAACTCACGACTGCCTGCTTGCAAGGCAGGCGCTTATGCCGCTGAGCTAAACCCCCAGCCCCTAGTATTGAATTTTGGACTGTTTACTAGACTTACAATTTTGCATGCACCCACTTGGATTTTGAATGATCTTGTCTTTTCACCCCCCGCCCCCATGTTTTTTCCTGTTCCAAAATGCACTGATTTTCTCACTCCTCAGGCTTAGACTCTTGATACAGACATCTTCCCACTTTGCTCTCTCCTTTAAATTATGTTACAGAGTCCCTTTGGCTCTCACCTCTAAAACACTTCCAGGCTTGGCTTTCATCTCTAAAACACTTCCATGCCAACACTGTCTTCATTCCATGGACACCGTTTTAATCATCCAACAACATCCAGCACACTTATTATGTACTTGGTAACTTTCAACTGTGGAGCACTCCCAGGATACAATTGTGACTACTGGCAGCAAATTTTTAATAAGTACTTAAAATGTTTTAATTACATTCCAGGTACTGTGCTAAGGACTTCATGCTACTGTCTTTATTTCTCACACCAACTCTAAGGGTTAGGTTCTGTTATTATCTTCATTGCCTACATCAGCACTTTGAGAATTAGCTACATAAAGTCAGTCACCCAAAGTCACTCTAAGAAATTTGGATTGAGAGTGAGGGTGGCCTCTCTGAGGGCTGAAACCCTAGGGTAATTATACCTTTATAGCCCTGCACAGCCTTATCAGAAAAGCTAACACATATTCAGTTCTTCTTATTAGACTGACTATACAAAATTGACTTTTTCATAGGTCAAAATGGTAAATATTGGCAATGTCATGTGGTTAACCTAAATATCAGACACTGACTAAGCTGGCAGTGACTTACACGAACTATCTCAATTAATCTTCACAATAGCCCTATGATGTAAGTGCTACAACTCATGTTTCCCAGAAAAGAAGACCTAACTAGAAAATGAGTGCTCCTCATTTCCATGGTGATGGCCAGTATTACAGAGAAAATGATACCTTGCTATTCTCTTGCTAGTTAGCTCTGTAATGGCAGGTAAGGTAAGATGACTGAGGAATGCATTTTTAAGCTGTAGTTTTCAAGGTTGATTACATTTTACTTAAGTCTTACTTTCAAGGAAATAGAGAATTACCTCTATTTTACAGACAAGGTAATCAAGGCATACAGAAGTTAGAAGAGTTGGTCACAGTTCTATTGATAATTTTATCAAAGTATAAGTTTCAGTTAAAAAATGGTTGGGATGAAATATACCAACATGGTAACATTAACTGCCTCTTACTACTGAGATGAAGGAAAACGCACACCATTTTTTTCCTAATGTTTCTATATTTTACTCTTTCTACCATAAGTATATAGAGTTTGATGGTAAATAAGGGTACTATTTAAATAACTTAAAATGCATAACGTTATACTTATGATATACTTTGTGGCAAACAAAATTCTAAATCCTTTAGCTCATTTACTGTTTAAAACAATCTTATGGGATAAAGTTCTGACAAATAAAGAAACTGAGGATAAAAGCAGTTAAATCATTGTCTGAACTCACACAGCACTTGAGTGTTGAAGCTCAGAAGTAACAAGCAGTTTGAAGAGCGAGCCCCGCCTCTCAGCTCTCACACTAGGCATATTCACCAAAGCTGACACCATATACCATCCAGGAGAGAGAATATTTTTTAAAATGGTAAGAAACACAAACATATGTTAATCTAAATCAAGGTTAAAAATGCATGTAAATGTGTGAATGAATTTGTACTTTAATTCTCCCTTGCTCTGGCTGGTGTGAAATCACAGGCTGTCTCTTTTTTAAAACTTTGTACTTTCACAGGCAGAATTACGTGTTTACTACCTTCTTCAAAGAACAATGATTATAAAAGCACAAAGGCTTAAAGCTTGCTGATGCACACGTGATTGTTCAGAATCGTGTATACAAAAGTTATTTCTGATTCTGCCATAGGATTTTGTTGGCTAGAACTAATTATGTCTAAATTACCACTAAGGAACTAGTCAGAGCTTATTTAATAATTGGCATGGGTTAAACCAATCAGGCAAGGGAACGGGAAGCCTCCGTAGGCAGCTTAGGTACTTAGAGAAGTCTCTGTTTTGGGAACAGATTCCCAGGTAGTATTTTGCTCCACGGATGCTCCTTGCTATACTCCCCTCTGTGATGTGAAATACAAAACGGAAAACATGGCCAGAGTTTTAATGCTAATGGTTAGTCAAGTCTTAATAATATGTCCTTTTGACAATCTATTTAGATCAGCCTTTGTGCTTTTCATAGCTTCCAGATGTGAAAGCTGTGATGCAAGAAATTGAAACAAGTGTCACAGGCTTGATTGTGCAAAATCAGATCGATTCAAATTAGTTTATGGCCCTCTAAACATTAACAGCCAGTGAGTTTACAAGAAATTAAAACTCAAAACAGTACTAATGGCAGTATTTCATGACCGAATGAGAAATTTACTAAAATTAAAATACTTCAGAATTTCACCTTTATTTAGTAGCAATTTTCAGATCACCCTGGAATATGTTTGGCTTGAGTCTTGGCATTCAACGCTATATTTTTTAAGAGTAGGATTTCAAAGTAATAGGCAGCACCTGTCCACAGAGTTCCCAATAGGCCTTACCTGATAACATGTACAGCTTCTGAATGGTCATCTTCACTATCCAAAGAACTTACTTTAAGTGGGTCAATATATGCAAAGGCCTGAGGATCTTGTGCACATAGTAGGTACTCAGTTTGCTTTCTCTTTGTCATAACAGCAGCAAAGAAGCTCTTTCTTGCTTGCTGTAGGAACAACTAGGCACAAAATGTGTATTTTTAGGTTAAATGGACTCATACAGAGTTGGATTTTTTCTTCTTTAAGTGCTGGGGAAGACAGATTGTTCAGGCTATGTTCAGAAGTCCAGTGAATAACTTACTATGCAAAGCTCAATGATGTCAAAATTTTTCTAAGAACATAATTTTTCTCTATGAACTTTTCATATGTTCAATGACACTGAATTTACAGGACAAAAAGTGGCCTGACTCTTGTTTCATACAATAAAATTAAATGAGCATAGATTTTGTGGTCAAAGGACCTGGATTTGAATTCAAGTTTCAACACTTTCTAGATATGAGACATTGAATAAGTGTCTTAATCTCATGCAGATGATGTATTTCTTGTAGTGCTGTTTGACGATTCAAGGTAAAAGACATAAAATACTGGCACAGTCTCTGGGAAAATAGCACTCATTAAATGTATACCATTATTATAAATGATGTACAAGCATCTCATTATAATCAAGATTACAGTTAATAAAAACACCAATAGCATCAATGTAAAGATTTTTAAGGAAAATACGTGGATTATCTTCATACAACAAAGAACAAATGAGGTCACTTGCTCTATGGATTTAATTGACTCCCTTAAGCTTTCTGGTTCTCATATAGCATTTTCCTCCAGGACAACAATAATATCTAGTTCTGGGTTTCTCCTTTGAGATTTATGAGTATTAAATATATTTTAATACATCTATAAAGAGATTTAAGCTCTTCTTGGAAATAAAGCTGAAGGAGCCATTGATCAGAGTTTGACGTGGGCATAATTTCACTGCTGGGCTGCATTTTTCCAAATACATTCTGCCCATAAACTGATGGGAAATTCAGTATTTCATTTTCTGAATATTGCCCAAATGAATTGTGGAAGTCCAGCAGAAGTGCTTGATTGTACTTTCATTAGACTTCTTTTCCTTTAGGCCATACAGGTGCAATGAAAGAAGAAAGAAAATTAATTAAATTTATGGGCATGTTTATACCCTCCAGGTGTCATAAAATGTACTGGCTAAGACATTTTTCAAGCAATTAAGCAGACATCTCTGTGTTTCCTAACGAGTGCTGCCCTTCCCTCTTTAATCTGGTGAGAGATCTCATCACTTGCCTTCTGTCAGCTGATGGGCTTATTCCTTAGATGAGTTCAACCTTCTCATGCTGCAACGTGCTAATGGGGCTCCATGGATACAGATGTGAGCTCTTCTCCTTGAAAAAATCTTTCCAAGGGTGGGGTAATAATTACTTTGAGCAAGGAAGTTTAAGAATATTAAAAGAGCTTTGTTTGGCTCATATATATTCTGTTACTTAAGGAAGGTGGTTATTGAGATATGCCCAAATATTCATAAACTTGTTGTACATGTGTACATACATATATGTATGTTTTGTGTGTTTGTGAGAGATACTGCATGTGTGTGTGCGTGTGTACGGACAAAGACAGAGTATACGAGAGCAAGAGTGAGAGAGAGAGAAATTCAGTTCAGACTGGGGCTTAACTTCACAGATAAGATAAATTATGAACTATATTTTATTTAATTTTAAATTTAAATATAATTTTAAATTTAAAAATTTTATTGCTTATTGGTACAATTTAGATATATACAATGATCACATTCATCAGGGAATTTGTGCCTATACATGATATATTCTTTTGCTCTTGTTTCTCTAATCCTTTGTCATCCCTTCATTCTGCCTTTCCATCATTTACAAAGTTACATTTCCATTTTATCCTTCTTTGAAAATTTTTTCCTTTTCTCCCTTTTAAATGAAATTTTGGCAGGAAAGTGAGACTGAAGCAAGAACCCTGTAGAAGTGAAGAACACATATTTCTGGTTTATACGATATCCTACAATTTAACTGACAGCACTGATCCAGACCCTGAAAACCCCTAAAAGAGCACTAGGTTTAGTCGAATAAGCAAACTCTCTGTGTGAAATAATTAGAGTTCTAAATAATAGGGAGTATGTATAACCAATTGTATTACATAGCACTTGCATAGAGATGGATGATGGTCAGAGAAACTATACCGGGGTCATGGCAAAGATCACATGGAAACAGAAGTCATCCCAGAGGAATTGCAGACTAGCCGGGCTACACCAATGGAAAAAGAAAGAAGAGAGAGAAGGGCTTTTAGATGTGGGCACCCTAATGAACTCAGCATCTATAGGAGCACGGAAGGAACTGCTCTCTCTACCTCAGAGGAGTGGCAAGGGAAGCGTCTGTAAACAAGATTAGAAAAGTGCAAGGAGGCCACGTTAGAATAGAAGACTTAAAAGCCAGGAAGAGAAGCTGGAGTTTGAACCTTGGTGTAGATTTGTTGGCAGTGACATATAATCAATTCTTTAAAAAAAAAATCAGTTGAAGAAATCTTAAAAATCAACTACTCTAAACTTGCCCAGCCTGTAAAATATTTTAAGACATGAAGAAATATACTGAACATAGTATTTTATCAAGATTCACTTGGTAATGACATCTGGACCACTTGAGCTCCCAGGTACTCTGGGCACATGCCTCTCTTTCTTCTGGACCATCTCTTCCTCCTGCATCCCTAGTCCAGTGCAGTGATACTTCTCTCCACTGGTGGCCTCTAATTCTAACTCTGTGTTCTGTCTCGTAGTTGCCCTTTTTCTCTGTCATAAGACCGCTTTCTTAATTTAGGTCTTCATCACTTCTGAGTGGACTAAAGCAGGAACTGTATAACTTTTCTCCTTCTCTTCATTTCTGTCCTATGCCAGATCAATTTCCAAATTACTTTGAGTGCAAAATGATTACCGTACCAATGCTATCTCCTAAAATGTATTATTTTAGTATTGTCTTCAGGGAAAAAAAAACTCAAACATCTTTGCTTTATTACTCAAGGAAATGATTTTTCAACATTCTTGAAATAGTTTCCTCCTCCCATTTCACAAAAGTCATTACCACCCATATTTACATATCACTAATACATTGTTTATATATCATATACATATAGCCAAAGTGTTTCTTCAAAATGGCTCTGTTTCTATAAAGATCTCCAGCACTCAAATCTGCTATCTCCTCATTTAGAAAATATTTGAATCACATCTCTTTTAGTTGTAATTGACTAAAAATTCTGAACCATCCAACTTAGGCAAAACCTGGAGCAACATAAATAAAAGGACCTTTTAACAGCAAGGAAAGTGATGGATCTGACCCCAGGCACTGCACCATCTAGTGACACACTTGTTAATTCTCTCTCTGGACTCTCTCTGTTTTCCATTCTCATAATTTAAAGCCATCATTTCTTCTTCCTACAGGCTTGGTATCTTCATGTGTAGGCAAATGCCTCTAGACCAGAGAGGAAAAAATATTCATGGAACATTCCAGAAGAATAGCTTCAGTTGATTCAACAAAAGTCATGTGTCTATCCCTGGATATACTGTTATGGTAAGGAAGACAGGGGCAGAATTAACTCTGTAGCATCATGATATGAAATCTAGCAATACTATTGTTCTTTGTTCAGAGTGGTATTAATCTTGTTTTGTTTAATTTCAACATACATGAAGGTATGGACAGCTATTTTGAAGAGAATGAGAGACTCTATGACAACTACTGTTGACTTCCTTATTGTCTGGACTTGAAGACCTAAAATGCTTTCATCATCCTGTTCGGATCCATTTTATACTATGTTGTTTCGTATGAATTCACTGTATGTGAAGATATAGACCACTATTTGGAAGAAAACAAGAGACAATATGATAAATAGTGAAGATCTCTGGTTGTCTTGCTTTGAAATCTGTGTCTCTTACATTGCTTTCTTATGTTATGTTTTTTTGTGTTTAATTTTGTCCTCTTTAAAATAAAATTTAACAAAATGGATCATATGTTAAGAGCTGTTACCAGAAAAGGGGACAAATGAATGAGCAAGAAAAAATAGTAACCAATACAAGAAGACTTTTCTTATCTTTTAACGCTGTCTCTGTTCCTGGTCATTGTTTCTAATCCTTCTATATTCACTGTCTTAGTCACCGTTATACTATCACTTCCTCCTTTTCTGCCTTTTTCAAGGGTATACTTTGAGGCATGTTACCCAAAACTACAGTGCCTTGTATATAGTGATCTCTCATATGTGCAGTGAATAGGCTAAAAGAAGTCAAAGTATGTGACTAATCAAAAGAGAACAGAATAAGTACCCTAGAGTGACAATTAAAGGTCTCAAACAATAGTAGCCTGGAGTCCAAGAGCAAGGATTCAGGCCCAATTTCATACGAATGTTTGCAGTTAGCAGAAAGAGAAAGTAGATACAGTCAAGAAAAAAGTATGAGTCTGAAAAATGTAAGAACATAGAACCTCAGAAATCAAGCAAAGAATCTCATATACACTAAATATAAAATTTAAGCTTAATTTATACTGGACAACTAGGAATCTTCCCTATTTTCTCTGAATGGTTGTATTTACTGATAGGAATAGGAACTTCAGGAATCAGTGCTGTGGTAAGTGGGCAGGGATAGGGACAGCAGCTGTGGTAGAGTCCCACCAAAAAAGCCTGAGAATCTGCGAGCCTGGTGGACAGAGACCTTCTGTCAGATGAATGGTAGGATAAGCCCCCATAAAGACAGACACCGCACCCTGGGGAGGAGCTCTGCCTATGGAAAGGAAAGCCCATCCAGCAACAGGACCCTGGCTACTGAGAGGGGGAGAGAAGTGCAGCAGGCTGCTAGTCACTGGGATTCACACAACAGATGGCCACTGGAGGTGTTTCACTACAAGTCCCATGAGACTCTGGGGCATAAGATGTGTTGTTTGAAGACATATTTGGAAATGGTTAATTCTGCAGCGAGCAAAGAAGCACCTTTCCTTCTTCTGCATTAGTTCAAGTATGACTTTAATGCCCTAAGGTGACTGAAGAGCACACAGATCTTTGGTCCCTTGAGCATTTCAGCACCATCTCTATCCCTATGGTAATGGTGAGGGGTTGGAGAAGTGGTCAAAAATCATTCATTCTCCTATGTACATCAGACATAATGGCACCAGAGTCACTGAGCTCTGAACCACGATGGGACAGGAAGAAAATTCAGCTGCCATATTATGACTACTAAAACAGGTTCAAGTCTATGGTATGCAGCAACCTTCCTGGGAAATCCTACTTATAACTGAGGGGGAAGTGCATGAGACCTGAAACCCTAGACTAGTTAAGATGCAAGATGTGGTGCAATAGAAACTATTTATCTCTTCATGGGGTACAGAAGGAAAGATCTGGCATAAGAATAACTGTGGAGACATACCAGTGTCACCTCACTGCCAACAGGTCAAAGCTATGAATAATTTTAAACATTAAATAAAGCAAAAGCTAACACCGAAATCTTTATATACAAAACATATATAGTGTTTGCAGGGAAGGTTTCATTTTCCCCCTGAATTTCTGGAGCAGAAGTTGATCAAAAGGGAGAAGCACAATGAAGAAAATCTTTTTTTAAAAAATGCATACTGAGATCTCCCACTAAACAGCATAAAAAAAACTTCACTTTGTGCATCATCTTCCTGGCTATCATACTTCCTCTGGGAAGAGGCTGTCCAAGGGTTGAAAGTCATTTTATCAACATGAATACCTATTGTATAAAAGTATCTGATTCCATAGGAGAGTTTTTCAATGAGAAAGGAAGAAAATGGAAAAGTGTTTGAGGCAAAATGATATCCCAAGGTGTTATAGTTAGAGCCAGGAAGAGTCTCCTCAGGGTGGAGGCCACAGACCTGCTATTACAGAGCATAATAAAGTTGTGTGAGACGAAGAAGAGGATTCTTTAATAACATGGATTCTGACACTTGAGACTGGTCAGGGTATGTGAGAAATTAGGAGCCAAATAATTGGATGTTTTTTATCTTTCCTAGATGCTTCATACCACTTTTGAAAAATTTGTCAGTGAAAAATATTTTTTTTCCCTCTACAAAATTGCTAGGCAGAAATCTCTCAAGACCAAATTTCAAAGTGGCTTCCAAGATCTCATGTTTAAAGGGTTATTTATCAGCTTCTCCCCATCCGATTGCACAGGAAGTGCGAAGGAATGAACACCAAGGTCTTATATTAAGTGAAGGTCATTCAAAATCAGCACTTACTCCAGGCTGCCGTAGGGTCTCAGTAATCCCTAAATTAAAGCATGGTCCCCGATCCCCCATAAATGCTCTGCCAACACAACCTCACATAATGGCCAATATATAGTAGGCAATGAAAAACTATTTACTAAGTTTTAAAAAAAAATGTTTAAAACTTGCATATTTGATTCCAGGAATAATCCTTTGAATGGTTACCAGGCACAACTTGGTCTATAAAAATGGAAAACCATATGTGTTCTACGTGTTCATTCAGTTAAGCCAGCATCCAAGTCATATTAGCTGAAAAGCATGTGAGAAAGGCCAGTGTGCCAGATTTGGGGAGATGCAAATGTGATGTGAGCCCTGCCTAGAAAGAATGTCCAGTTAGGAAGACAGGCAGATTGAAACTTCATCGTAATAAATAACATGTTTATGTGGTCAGCAAACATAAGACTTCAATTTTATTACTTATAAAGGAAAAGAAAGTTAAAATCATAATGAAACATCACTGCACATTTTAGAATAGCAAAGGAGAAAAAGAGGCAAAATATCAAATGTTGATGAGGATTTGAGACACTCAGAAATTTCATATAGTCTACACAGTGTTGGCTGAGTAGAGAGATAAGGGGATAATGGAGTATCGGCGAGCCAGTACAAAAATCTCCTTCCAGTGTGTATGAGACCCAAAAGTAAGCATACTTAATGAGCCTATAATCAAACTATGTTTATGCATATGACAAAGAAAAATACATGCATTTTCACCAAATTTTTATGTTTTAGAAAGTTTTGGCAGCCCTCAAAACTATGCAAATATTTATTCAGTGTTGTAGTAACAAATAAATTGTGATAATGAGCAAAAAGAACAGTCTATAACAATGTATAATAATGCAGGTTAATTTAAAAAGAAACACCAAGCCAAATAAGCTAGATACAAAGACTACAAACTGTAGGATTTCATTCATGTGAAGTTACAAGCAAGGTAGGCTAATTTACACTAGAAGAAGTCATAATAGTAGTTATCTTTTGGGGATCAGAGGCAACTAGTAAAGTTAAAAGGGCATAAGGGATGTTTCTGGGAGTGAGGGGAAGATTCTGTGTGTAGGTCTTATGCCAGTTACACAGATGACACTGTTCTGTACACTTATGACTTAGGCATACTTTTGTGTTAATATTAGAGTGAGTAACTGGTTTTAAAAAAGACTTTTACATAATGAAGAATAATTATAAAGAAAATGTTCAGAATATTTGAACAACAGGGTATTGTAATTTCACAGTTTGGGTCCTTGAACATTGGTGCAAATTATAATGATAGCAGATATATTAAAAAATTATTGTGAAATTTTAAAATAAAAAATTTCATGGCAGATTTTCAGTATGAGTTCTGCCACACAATGAACTTGAAAGTCATCCCTGTTATGACTTTGAGCAAAAGCAGGATAAATTGAAAAACACTGACATTTTCTTTGATCCATCAGAGGACTGAAGTTGCATGGCAAAACACTGTCCTAAACTTTGGTGAAATGGGCATAACCCAAAAGAGAAAGCCCACAACAACGTACCTGTCACAGAAGCCTCTCGAACTAGAAACTGCTGGGAGCACTTAAAAGGAAATGCTGGTGAATTATTGGAGGCTGGACAGGCACTTAGCGTGCAAGTGAGACCTTGCTGGGACTCAGAGTCTTAGTGGGCCCCACACTCTCATGAACTTTTCTTCCAGGAAGACCACAGGCTTCTCATTATAATGATCCTTAATGACTCTGGTAGGACAAAGGAAGATACCAGAGGTCCTGCATGGAAGCCAGAACCTGGACCACGCTGATTTAGGTTGGGTGAATTCAGTCTGCAATATTTCTAGTGCCATCTGAAGGCAAAGACTTTGAGGCCTCTTTCTGGGTTAGGGAATGGGGAATTTCAGTGGAGCATCCCAAAACTAGCAGTAGAAAAAAATCATACTTTGAGGAGTAGAAAGGCAGGGAAACAGTCATATTTAAAATAAGGCTCTGTTGTTGTGTAACAAAATACCTTAAAACTTTAGTGGCTTAAACCAATTATGAGTTTGTTGTATCTTATAATTTTGTGAGTTGTGGACTAAAGCAAGCTTCAGCTGAATGATTCTTCTGCTTATGTAATACTACTTATGGTCAATGCATGGCATTTGTTGGTGGCTGGGGTGACATAGAGGGTCTGACACAGCTGTGCCTTTATGAGGTGTGAGCAAAAATACCCAGGATACTGCTTCCAAGTGCAGTTCAAAGGAAGACACACTCATAAAACATCGCAGTGGGTCTTCACCACCTTATTCACCATCTGCCACTGTGCAACTTCCGGCTCTTCCTCAAAGTCAAGATAACTGTGAAATGTGAATGCTTTGAATCAACTCAGGGTATCAGGGAAGCCAGGGTAGAGCAACTGAAGACACAAAAGAGGACTTTCAGAACAGCTTCAGAAAGTGACAAGAATGATGGGATAATTGCGCTCAAATGTATCAGGGAGTATTTAAGGCAATGTGTATTTTTCTATAATCAATTTTTAAAAGTTTAAACATTTGCTTAATTTTCCAATCACACCTCATAGAAGTGCATATAGGTAATATATACAGCAAAACACAAACAAGTAATTTAAAAGAGTAAGTAGATTAGAAATCTTGCATATTAAAAGAGACAGTAAATTTCTTAAAAAATTATAGCTCATTTAATGGAATGAATTGTAAATTGATTGATTCATTCACAGTTGGTCACAAGAATTAGTAAATTGAAATGTGGTATTGAGAAATTCACCTAAAATATAACATGAGAATAATTATATTTAAAAATTAGATGAAAAAGCAGACAAAGATCCATTATTTTAGGAGTGTTAGAGAATAAAAAGCATAAAATGAAGAATAGATAAAAATTTTCAGTACTAAATAAAAATAAGTATTCTTAGATTAAAAAATAAAGCAAAGAAAAAGCTGAAAAGCTAAAACAAAAGATAAAACTCTACTTAGAGTTTAGTGAAGTTTCATGAAGATTAATGAGAGAGAGAGAGAGAGAGAGAGAGAGAGAGAGAGAGAAATATAATTTGGGAAAAGAAAATTAGTATGATGTTTTTTCAACAGATAGTGTTACCCTCACATGGGAGAGCCTAGAGGATGTTGCACATCACAGAAAATCCACTGTACTGATGGCCTTTAGAGAAGAAATTAAAAATACACGTGCAACAATTTCAATGACCAAGGTGACTCAGGTAGACGTTCATACTACTAAATGTATAGAAACTAATCGCCACCACTTTGAGCACTTCTTGCAATTGCATAAGTCAAAGGTAACTTGTATGAGTCTCATTATTTCTCAATAAATTTAGTACTAAAATATTTATACAAGTTTTTCATTTATGGTGTATATATATTTTTGACATACTCTGTATAAGTATATGTGTATACAGCTTCCAGACAGAATATATGATTATTTTCAAAAATATGAAATTAAAAAAAAACCTCACAATAAACTTTCATTAGCAACCATAAACCCAGTAAACAATAGAAAATATATTTATAAGTTAAATCAAAACAACTGTCAAACTATAATTCTCTCCCTGGTTATCTCTAGCTATTTTAAAAATGAAGAATTTTTACCATCAAAATGTCACAGATTTTCACATGCAATGAATTCGAATGTATTATTCTTAGTGATGTAGGCCAATCTCAAAATGATAGCATGTATGGATACTTTTGGATGAAAAAGGGAAAACTTTTGAGACAAAGCACATCAGTAGTTGGCAAAGATTAGGGCTAAAGGTAGGGTCTGACCACAAAAGTGAGCACGAGAAAATTCTGTGAATTGTTAGTGTCAATAAATATAAACATTGAATATCTAAACTGTGAGAAAGGTTAAAAATGTAAACAAGAACAAAAATGGAGGAAAAGTGTTTAGAGGAGGAAAGGAGGCAGGAGAAAAAGTGAAAGGGGTTAAAAAAGAATCAAACTGTATTATACATATACTCAGTCTCCAAGATTATTGTTAACTGTATACACTGCCAACATTTACTAATTGAGAAAGTATACCTATATGTCCATAAAAAGAATTTGTCTAGAATCCTGCCTCTGGTGTTGGATACAAAATCAATACATCTATTTAAATTTATAAATTTATACCTTGAACAGGTGATTTCTAGCACAAAGGTTTTTTTTTTTTTTTTTTTTTTTTTTTTTTTTTTTTTTTTTTTTTGTTAAGAGAAACAAAAATAATAGTAATAAAGCAATGGAAAAAAGTTCATAATTTTAAAATCATAGATAGATAGAAAACATTCTAAGTTAATCTAAGGTAATAAAAGAATTGATTAGAAAAAAAAAGCAAAAGGCCTTAAAATAGAAAATACAAGATAGTAGTAATAGTGTTGACAGTGGTAGTAATAGCATTCCTAGTATATTTACTATGTACAGCTTTAAGCATTTAACACATACAATGAATTTTATAGTAAGGTAGTCCTGTTTCTATTATTTTTTTCTAGATAACAAAAACAAATACAAAAAAGTAGGAATATATAAAAGTTAAATGACAAATTTAAATCATAGCGTCAACAAAGGCTAAAAATCAGGTTTGAAAATAGAAGCAAAACAAACAAAAATCCAAATAACAATGAATGTAAATGATTTAAAGTCTTCAGTTATATTGTATTTAATAATAGTAAAAAAAAGGAGAGAAGCTAAGAAGTACAAAGACATGCCTAAAGCAAAAATAAAATGGAAAGGGAAAATATAAAAAGATTAAAAATAGAAACTAGTAGGAAGGGGAAGAGAAGAGAGGGAAAAAATATGAAAAAAAGGAATTTAAATGTGTTATGTTCCTGCACCACCTCTACATAATAAATGGAAACATTATATACTGCAAACATAAAGTAGGAAAAAGTAAAAAATAACTAACAAGCTATGAATAAAAATTATACAACCAAGGAATTAAAGTGTATTAGTACTAACATTAGACAAAGTAAAATTTGTAGGCAAAAGAATTTTTAGGAATAAAGAGAAACATTAAATAATCACAAAATAATGAAAAGATATACAGAGACAGAACTGACTAATTATCTACTACATGTTAGGAATTCCTCCATGAAGCCAGTAAAATTTGACCTTTTAAAGAAAGAGGTGCATTATGAGGATGAGTGTGAATGAAGGGAATGTTAAAAAAATGGAAACAGGTGTTATTTAATGGGCCAGAAGATGTGTCTAAGTGTACATACATTTGTGCTTTAAAGAGTTAACAGTAACATCTGACCATGGATTGGACTGCATCAAGAAGACTGAATGACCAGTTATAAAGCCTGAAATCTTCTAGGAAATTGGACATGTGAAGTATGGATTGAACTTTCTTTTTCTTCCAACCTAATCATATGCTGTATGGGGCCATGGACACAGAATGGGCCATGGAATAAAGGGAATCCAAAAGGTAGGTAACATAACGCCTCTGGAAGTCTTTTCCTTGTCATAGAAGTGACAGCAAGATCTCTAAACAAAGTGATACACAAGACAGGGGAATAAAGAAGAACCCCTTATGACATGATGAAGGAAACTTCTACACACAGAACTGGAAGGCCATTCAACAAGTTGGCACATAAGTGAAATCTGATTCAGATTGTAAAGCTTAGGTGACAATAATTTGGACACGAAGGAAAGTATTTAGTATAATTAAGAAATACATTCAGGACTCTAGAACATGATTCAAGTCAAACCCAGTCATACAAAAAGAAAGTTAGACTTTGAGAGTTTTCATCACTAAAAGAGACAGTTGCCCATCAGTACACATAGAAACTAGAGAGTGACAGTTACATATTTAAATGACGATGTTTTAAAAAACAAGTAAGTATTCACTTTTGTGATGATAGTACGGATATGACATGAAGAATACATGAATCATATGCTTCAATTTTCAATTAATAAACTTGGGAAGAGGAATGGTGGGGAGGGGATTAAGGAAAAAACAGAGGAATCAAGACATATCATTTATAGGTACAAAATCCGTATGATGAATATGACCATTATATATACCTAAAGTGCACCAACAAAAGTTAAAAAGAGTTTTAAAAAGGATGTTGGGGAAGCCAGGGATTTGGCTCAGTGGCATAAGCAAGTGCGAGGTCATGAGTTCGATCCTCAGTACAAAAACAAAACAAAACAAAAAACCATACATACATACATAGTAAATAAGTAAACACATTTAAAAAAAGGCTCTGTTGGGGAGGTAACCATTACTCATAGTTGTATTCTTTTGCTTAAAAGGCCAGGGGAAATAGAAATGTGCACAGTAAATGCTCAATACAAGAAACAGATATGGATCAAGTCAGTGACATCAGAACACAAACCATGCTTGTCTGAGTAAAGGACTCAATTAGAATCTTCTCAAGAAAAATATTCAGATTCAGTGTTGTACCTATGCAGTACTATTACACAATGAGCATTTGATAATGCTTAATAGCTGAATAAAATGTCACTTTAGATAGTAAAGACTTGCGGAAGAAAAGCAACTGATTTTTTTGAAGTGGACGATCAGACTGTCCTCAAATAAAAAGTTATGTGAATAGTTAGAAAATTATGTGAACCAGAAGCAACCAGTGACCTCAGATTCTTTAAGTTTAAAAAGTCTTCAAAATATTCTTCTTCAAAGGAGTTGATCAAGAAGAGAGAATGATTTAGACAAATATCTCCTCTGGCACAACTTTCCTCAGTTAAGGTTCTCCTGTAGCTTGATGGGAATCCTCAGGAAAATATTCTCACGAAAGATTCAAAAAAAGAAATAAGGTACAATGAGCAAGACAAGCACACTGTTTTACCTCAACCACTCAATATATGATTGTTTGATAAGTGACCAAAAATTGTCAAAGAGAAATGTGCCATTTGAAATGGGGTTGTTATAATTTTTTGCATTTCATTTATGTATCACACAGTGGGTGCTAAAAATATTTACTGAAAGAATAAATGAATGCATGTTAACAGTTAACAGTGGAGCATACTCTAATGTACCAATTAAGAAAGAAAGGAATGGTCACAGTTCTAGAGTTAGTGAACCTCACATGGCACACAGCTCATTAACAGAGTCAGAAAGATAGTAAGTTTGGACCCATTCTGGGAAATTTACTAACTTACCAAGACCCTGACTCAAATCAAAACATAAAAAGTAAATAGGATGGTAGTTCAGTACAAAGGCCATGAGTTTAATACAAACAAATCCTTGTCTAGAAGGCTATAGATTGATAAAGTACACTATCACAGAGACACTGAGTTGGCAAAACCTATTTGTTTTAAAAATGGGTAATAATTAATTTCTTGAGGATAATATTCCATTATGGCTTCCTCTGAAATAGTCACTTCACTTTAGGAGGGCCAGAGTTGGGACTCTGAATTAATTATGGAAATTTTGAAGTATTTATGCAAGAGAAGCACTGTGTATGAATAAGTAAAGTCTCTTAGTAACATTTTCTGATAAATAAATCAGTTTAAAATTGGAAATCTATGTCCTCTGGTAATTTCCTCTAAACCTAGTTTCCTGTGAAATTCCTTTTCAAAATTAACACACCTAGAAGACATTCATTAAACATTTGTTGAATGAATGAATTTTGATGTGACATTGAGATAATATTTAAGTTTAGTATTACTTTAAGTAGAACGCATAAGACTATAAAGTAGAATGCATAAGACTATAAAGAATAGTTCAGCATACATTTTTAATTAAAATTTTTTGCAATGATTACAGGAGTATAAGGACATTTAACACTTGGGTACAAGTTGCAATGTCATAGGCCTGCTGTGATCTAGGATTGTGCTTCACATATCGAAAAGTTTCACCTGTTTGTAAAAAGGCATTAAACACAATTTGTATGCACAATGCATGCCAAACTGTGGAACTAGGGACAGTCCACAGGATAGCCTATGAAATTAGTGAAGAGGTCAATGTCAAGTTAGTTGAGAACATATAAAATAATTAAGAAGAATCCACCTCCCCTTCCTGCTGCGCTTGGAGAACTGTGGAGTTTCCAGCAAGCAGGCAGGCACACAGTATCCAGCCTATTTGGGACTCTTGCACCCTCTGGGTGCAGAGTGAGGGCTGGGCGAGTCTGGGGCGCCTGCATCTGCCTCCCTGTGTGTCTGGAGGACTGTGAATTTCTCAGCAAGCAGGCGAGCCTCACCAGTTCCAGAGGCCCGCGGCCTGGGGTAAGTGCCTAGAGCACTCTGCCCGAAGCCCAGACTGTTCGGGACCCTCCAGGCTACCGGGTGCAGTGAAATGGCTAAGTGGATATGAGGCGCCTACATCCACCTCCCCATTCCGGCTGCACTCGTAGAACTATGGAGGACATAATTAAAGGAAATAGAATCATGAAACGACAGCAAATGACATACTACTGAAAAATTTTGCAATACTAAAATAAGGAATACTAGATCAAAAGATTTCAACTTTTCAGAGTGAGAAGTAACTTCTATAGCTTGTCTTTGATGAGGAAGTATTAATAAAATATCAAATTAAATAAGTTCATATAGATGGACTCCATAGGAAACATATAGCATTTTAACATTTCAGTTCTAATATATTTAAATCAAAATCAGCTGTTCCCAGAATATAGACCTTTATTCCAATAAGGCCAGAATACAATACTAAGTATACTGCGGGAGCCATCTTTATTGTGAAGTTGCAAAATTTGAATGTGTTATCAAACTGAACAGTTGTAAAGCTGAACCACATGTTTAATGTTCTCATTTTGCATAAGGACAAAACTGAGATCCAATTAGATTAAGTGTCTGCTCTAAAGTCATACAGCTAATAAAGTGCAAACTACAGGTAGAATGCAGATTCTGAATTGCTCCTTCTAAATTCTTTCTGTTAACACTGACTTTCTCAATGCATAAGACTATAAAGAAGAAAACTACAGGCCAATCTGCCTAATGAACCTGGACGTAAAAATTCTCAATAAGAAATTGGCAAGCAAAGTGCAGCAAATCACCAAGAAGATTGCACAGAATGACCGTGTAGGATTCACCATAGGGATTTAGGAATAGTTCAACATATGCAATCAATAAATATAATAAAACGTATTAACAGAGCCAAAGACAAAAACCATAGTATCATCTCAATAGATGCACAAAAGGCATTTCAAAAAGTCCAACACTTGTTCATGATATAAACCCTACAAAAAATTGGCATAGATGGTCTTTATCTCAATCTGATAAAAGCCATCCATGAAAAACCAACAGCCAACATCAACTTGAATGGTCCAAAACTGAAAGCTTTTACTTTAAAATCAGAAATATTCCAGAGCAATTAGACAAGAGAAAGAAATGGAATAAAGGCAGGAAAGGAAAAAATTCAATTATCATTATTTGTAGATGACAATGATACTTTACATGGAAGACCCCAAAAACCCCACCAAAAGACTCCTAGATTTAGTAAGCAAATTCAGTAGCGTAGCTGGAAACAAAGTTGGTGCTTAAAAATCAGTATCATCCCTGTACACAAATAACAAACTCACTGAGAGAGAAATTAGGGAAACCATGCCTTTCACAATAGTACTGAAAAAATGAAATACTTGGTAATCAGTCTAACAAAGGAAGTTAAAAAATCTCTATATTGAAAATTATAGTACTCTAAAAAAAGAAATTGCAGAGCTTACCAAAAAATGGAAAGATATTCCTTGACCTTAGGTAGCAAGAACCAACATAGTAAAAATGGCCATATTCCCAAAAGAATTAAAAGAACCATACCATACTGACATATGCACACTCATGTTTATAGCAGCACAGTTTGTACTACTTAAATCTTAGAAACAATCTAAATGTCCATCAACTGATGAATGGATAAAAATGATGTGGGTTTTTCTTTAGTTTTAATGAGAAAAAATAAAACAGAGTTCCAAAACAGGTTAGTAGAAGAGTCACAATAATTAATACATTGAATATTATTGTTTTCATAATAGTTATTTAGAGAACAATATTTAGGCATGATGTCTTGCCTAAACAATATTAGCACAACATTTCTTTTCAATGTATTAAGAGAAACTAGCTGAATAACTATCTTAACTTTATGTGTATAAATACATTTCTTCTTTTTCCCTTTTTTCCTTTCCCTTCCACCCATCACAGTTTGTCTTTTCTTTTGAAAATTTACTTCCCAATTCACAATATCTACTGCACATTTTGGATCCTATTTACTTATTCAGATTCTCACACTAGAAAGACAGTATGTTGTTTACACATATGGACCTGATTTATTTCACTTGCGAGTATGGAAGATGTACTTTTTTATACAATGGAGTACCATTCAGTTATATAGGAGATATATAAGGATAAACTTATATATATAAGGATAAACATATATATATATATATATATAGGATAAACTTAAGACATTTATAGCTAAATGGATTGATCTTGAGACCATACGCTAAAGTGAAAAAAATTGGACACATATATGTAAATATCATATTGTGTTTCTGGTGTGAGAAACTGAAAGTGTAGATAAGAACCACAAATGTATAATAGATATGGTGGAATAGGAAGAAATTGTTGAAAAGGAAAAAGGAATGGGAAGGGGAGAAAAAATGAACAAAAAAGGATAAAATGGTCACAAAGCTTTGTAATTCAGAAGGGAAGAGAGGTCCAAGGGAGTGGTAAGGAATGGGGAAAAAGAGGAACTAAGATACATCAAGCACAAATAAAAACTCCTTATGGTTAATGTGATCATTACAGATATCTAAATTATACCAATAAACTCAATTAAAATGACTTAAAAAGAACACAAAGACAAATAAATATTAGACTTTAAGACAAACATTATTTCCATTCCCTAAATATGAGTATTAAAATCTTTGATTATTGTGATATACTGTGCTTTCCTTAAATATTTGTGTAATCACACTAGAGCTTAATGATGAGAAATACAGTTTTAATTTTTCATTCTGAAAAATATCAAGCATATACAAAAGTAGACAGTACAATGAAAGTGTCATTTGTCTACCATGTCTCTTCAATAATTATATTTTGGCTAATCTTATCTATTTCCTACTTAATCTTTCCTTTGCCTATAATATAATTTTTAAGTAAACCCAAAGATTGTGTTAATATATATATATATATATATATATATATATATGTTTAAATGTAAAAAATATATACATCATGCCTAAATAATTAATAACAGTCCTTTAAAATTACCGCTGGACTCAGTGCTCAAGTTCTGAATTGTTCTAGAGATATAGCAATTTTTTGAACTTTCTTTGAATTAAGGATAATTTAAATTTTACTAAATTATTGAAAATACAAGCGAATTAACTCTGTGGTGATAAAAGTCACACCAAAATCTACTTTGGCATTGCACCTTAAAAAAATGGGGCTACACTATCATAAGTGTGTGAGAATAAGACAATTATTTTTGTGTACCTGTGTTAAAGAGACCTGATTCAATCATGAGAAAGCATTTTAATATAGATAAGTTCATGGTTAAAATAAGGGCTGGGTAGATAGCAATGCTCATATGCCATGATGAACCAAATTTCATTTACATCCATACAACTGAGTGATCCTGGGTAAAGTGCCACATAGAAGAAGACCAATTCTACCCTGTCATAGCACACCAGTGAACCCTAATAAGTCATGGTAGGCACTGGACAATCTCTATAGGGAGAAGGCAGTGAGGCCTGGAATCAGGCCGCTGAAATATCACCAAGGAGAATGTGGGTCTCCCCACACCTGTTGAGCTCCAGGTGTCAAGGTCTTTACTGGTGTTAAAAGGAGTGGGCAAGGTGGCCTCTGAAGTCCCTTGCATATATGCTAGTCAACAGTTATAAATGTTGATTGAACTTCAAAGGCATCGTTTCATTATGAAATTAAGTGCCAATGTGCCTCATTTGTCATATAGTTTGTGAAGAACAAAATCCCAAAGTGGTGACTTATTTCTGTTTTTCATTAGATTTCATCTAATCATGGGGCTCTGTGACTGTGTAATTAGCTTCTGCAGAGGACAACATTTGGGACTGGAAAGTAAGAAAGCAGAGACCCAGTTTCAGTGTAATTGATGAACTGTCACTAAGGGTGAGAACAAACCCCACCAGATTGCTTATATTAAAGCTTAACGGTGTCACACAGGGAGGTTACTAGCACCCAATGTAAGATTGGTGAGATTTATCAAATCATGATTGTTTGAGTTTCAGATAAATTGAATAATTCTATAATAAACCTTACATGTTAATGTTTTATAACTTTTTTATTTAGATAGAATTTAAATTTACCTGGATGTCCTGTATTTTATTTTATTTGTGCTTACACACACACACACACACACCAGAATTAACACAAGTCCAAGACTATCATAGGCTTTTAGTTTGATACTACTTATGAAAATGTGACTCATTTGAGGGCTGATACTTGGGAAAAGGCACAAACAGTCCTGAAAAGGTCAGATAATTCATAATTATAATAGATAATCTTCATTTATTCATTTTATCCAGAATTTGAAATTAATACCAGTAATGTAATGTTAATTTACTAGTACAATTCATAACAGTTTTTCCAAAGAGAAACTAAATGGTTTTGCTTTGATGAATAGTTCTTGTGTGGGTATCATTCTGACATTATTTAATGTACTACTCTCACTAGATGATGATTAAGTCTTAATTGATTAAAAAAATAAGTTGAGGCTCAGACAGGTTATGTTATTTTGTCAAAGTCCAAAGATACAAAATGGCAGAATGAAAACTGAAGAGAAGACCACTGACTCCAGTTCACTGGAGCGTGTGACCTCCAAATGTCATGGGATGAAATATTAAATAAGGCATATATTATTGGTCATGGACTACTGAGTGCTGAATGTATGCTAACAGAGTGCTGGGAACTTTATATGCATTATATCATTTCATTCTTATGCTAGAATGAGACATTAATTAACATTTTACCCATGGCGGGACATACTAAGGCTGCAAAAGATGAACAACTAGCCTACAGAATAACAGCTAATAATAGAATTATATTAAATGTAAATCCATTTGCCTCTCCCAAAAGAACAAATTGCTTAATAAGCTGAATATATTTTATAGTTTAGCTACCACTTTAAAGATCATATTCATTGCAATTAGTTGGAAAAGAAATTAGATGATGTGATCACAATGCAGCAGATTGTTTATAGGAATTATTTCATTAATCCTTGAAAAGGGATACGTAGTTATTACACAAAGTTATGAGGCACAAGTAGTACGTCAGGCCAACATTCTAAATGCTGAGGGCACCAAAATGAGCAAATAGTCAAAATTTCCATACTTCATGATGCTTATATTACAATGGCAAGATGAATGAAGCTTAAATAAGTAAAACACACAGACTGGTGTGTGTAAATGGTAGACTGGTATAGACTGGTAAATGGTAAGGAGAAAAGAATGCAGAGTAGAATGTGTGTTGCAGGTTAAGGGTCAAGGGGTGTGACTGGCCATTTTAGAAAGGATAACTAGAAAGACTACTGGGAAGGTAGTTTTTGAGTCAGAATTCAGATAAAAAGGCAGTGAGTTCTGTGAATACAGACACTATTTTAGGCAGAGTAATAAGCAAGCAAAAAGCCCTGGAACATAATAGTTTAGCAAAGAACAATCAGAGCAATGAGTCTGGAAAAAATTGAGTAAAAGACAGTATATTAAGATAGAGGTGAGAGAGGACATGTAGGTATAAGCATGAGTGTATGTCTGAGGTTGTGTAAGGGGCTAGGAAAAGTGCAGGGTGGGAATTAATGTTTGGCCTTGTAGATACAGTAAGGACATTGGCTTTTACCCCAGTGAATGGGGAGGTTTTCCCTAGTTTTGGGCAATGGGAAGGCTGTAATTGATTTACATTTTAATATGTATACTCTGGCTGCCAATCTCAGACTGAAGAAAGAGAGCAAAGACAGAGATAGGGCAGCCAATGAGGAATCCATTGCAGTTATCTAGGTAATGGTGATAATGATGGGCCTGGATGGAAGTATGCAAGTGAAGAGAGAGAGGATTTTCAGTATAGTCTGACCCTGCGGCAAATCTGATTTGCTAACATAGCAGAAGCAGGATGTATGAGGTTTTAATCCTCAGTTTACTGGTGAAGAAATTGAAGTTCAAGGCTCTTCCATACAGAATCCATTAACAGAAAAAAATAAATCTTGGCAAAGGAATTCAAACTCAGATCTGCCTACCTCTAAAACACATCAGTTTTCACTACATGCCCATTGTTCCTTAAGCAGATTTAGGGAAGACAATGTAAATATGCAGCAAAACTTCAACAAATTTCAGTTTAAGCAGACCAGGAGGGTTACATTTCAAGGTCAGGAAGGCAACCATTTGGAAGGTCTTCTTCCTTCCACAGAAACTCTTAAAAACCCACAGATTTTGCCTAACCCCATATTCTAATTGAATCATCATAGATACTTTTAATTAAAAATGTAGTAGAAACTAAGTATGCTCTCATATTAATAATCAACATAAAATCATAAACAACATATTTTTATTTTTATAGATTTTTGTGGGAAGTAAAGCAAAGTATACCGAGATAGATCAGAAAGTAATGGATACACGGTGAAGATATAGCAGGGCCTGCCAGAAATTTCTAAACACGTTAAAATGGAATTCTATTGGTATATTGTACCCATGTCAGTTGCAAACACTTTCAATTTTCTTTTTATAGATACTGATGTTAGTTTGCATATGTGGATCATAACTGCAGTTCAAAACTAAAAGATCTGAAGGAAGGACAGAAGTAAGAAGCAGGAAGACATGTATTCCCCTTCGTGGTCATGTTAACTGGAATGTTTTAAGAGAAAAGGAGAGATTGATGTATTTTTGTGGAAAAGCACTGATGTGAGATGTAATTAATTAAGAAATGATAAAGAAGAGGTCAGGAAAATCTTGCAAATGCCACAGTGGGAAAGATTTCATCTTAGGTTATTACTTGTACTGGTTACTATCTGGCATATCCTTAAAGTATATTTCATAACTACCTTAAGTAGCTTTGGAGAATCTAGATCCCATAGTACCACAGGAAAACAGCAAGATAGAGAAGTGGGGCAGGAGGTAGCACATGGAAGTTAGCCAGGAGGTAGAGGATTGTAGGGAATAGAGGAAGTACATGCTATAGCAGGAGGTCAGGAATGTATGATCCATTGAAGTTTGATAGGGCCAGGAGTGATGTGCTGGCTCATAAATGTTGATACATAATGCTCTGCAAAACTTTAGGAACTGGACATAAAGGACAAATGAGCTTGAATTTTATTGGAAAGGCAAGATGGAGCCTAAAAAATTTAAGCAGGAGACATCCAAAAGGAGAAAAGAAAGATAGGGAGAAAGACAGATAGAAAAGTAGCTAAGAGTCAGCCAGCCCTAGTAAGAGTTAAAGAGAATGAATCTGAGGTGAAACTAAAAGCAAATTAAGAGATATTCCATGTGAAACTACAAGGGCTAGAACCAAAATAGTTGAGGAAATACAGAAGGGAGATTTCAAGAGCCATTAAAAATGTAGCTATGTAGGACTTACTGCCTAGGTAGGAAATTGACGAAACAGCATTAGAAATTTATAGAGTGTAAGCCCTGTAAATCTTAATGCCTGGACTTTCACTGGTTTCTCTTAGGCAAGTTACTTAACCTTGTTCAGCCTCTATTTTCTCATTTGTGAGCAGAGGATATTATTAAGTACAACCCGAAATGTCACAATGAATGAAAGTGTCTAATATATAGCAAATGTTAATATTACTTACTGCTGTTGCTACTGCTAGGGAAGTAAGGATTGGTTTCTGTGCCAGACACGTATAGAGAAACCCGGAAGAGTAGGAAACTAGGAAAAGCGCCTGAAGTTAGTTTAAAGGATCTTAAATTTTTATATTTCTCTGAGATGGAGAAGGTTGCAGCTGGGAAGCCAGGGTGGACAAGCATAAAAAGGTTTGAGGTTGAATAAACATAAACAACTAGGTAAAACTGAAGACCACATCAGGAAGACTATGAGAAATGAGAACAGTGAGAAAATACTATAGTATTGAGAGGCAATGATAAGGAGGTGGGGTAAGCATTTCCAAGAAGCAGAGAGAATGCTAGGAGAGACATCCTGCTCTCGTATGAGAAACCTGCCCTGACCTTCAAAGATCATGACAAAAAGGCCACCAGTCCAGGTACTTTTAATTTCTGAGCCTAGCCATTAGGCAATTAGTATATGTTAAAGGGCATTTATTTTATTATGTTGAATATTTTGAACTATAATTCTTTATCTTATTTAATGTTACCGATTAGTCTCTGTTTGCTCTGTTTACAGTACACATGGAATTTAAAAGGAAGAAAATGTAATTATTTTCAACATTAGTCAACGATTCTCATTTTTCAAGAAATCACAGTAGTCTAACTTTCATCATTACTCAGAATTAGTCAGATTTTATTGTATTATGAGAGCCAACTGAATTAAAGTGAACATTAGACTCAAATCCCACAGCATCCCTGGTAATTTCCAAGCATGCTCTAGGTATTCACACATATGTGGCAGTAATTGTAACAAAGCCTATTTCAGTTGACCAGGGAGAGCATGTGTCTTAAATTTTTAAACTAGATACACATGTTGGAAATAAAAGAAAAACAAAATAGGGAAAATGTTCCTAAAAAAGAAAAAATAAAGACAAGGAGAGGGAGATCTCAGGCTAATACATGTTTTGCTAGGACCCCATAAGTTGAATGGAGGAACGTAGGAATTGACATGGTGACACCAGCAATTTAGGCTGACAGTCAGGGCTTGGAAACCACAAGATTAAAAAGAGACTCATGGGAAAAAAAACACAGCAACTCACTGAACAGACCTCAGCCCTTGAAAAAGGTTTATGAACAAAGTCAATCCACTTCCACTTAGGAAACACTTTGAGCAAACATATCCATCCAGGACGATTGTGTAGAAGAAAGAGACCAGTATAGTGGCACAGATTTACAATCCCAGCACTCTGGGAGACTTGAGACGAGATGGGAAGCTTGAGCCCAGGCAGGCAATTTAGCGACTTAGAAACACTTTCAAAATAAAAATTTTAAAAATGACTGGGTTTGTAGGTTTGTATTTCCCTGAAAAGGCCCCTGGGTTCAACACACACACACACACACACACGCACGCACGCACGCACGCACGCACACACACACACGAAGAACAGTAGCACAAAGTAGAAGCTAGATGGGCATAAAAAGTAGAGAGTGTAAGATGGAGCAGAAGGATGGACACGGATTCATCTTCTTTGAGGATATTTTGCTTATTGTTGCTCTTTTGTGTTGTTTGTAATTTCTGTAATATTATATTATATTTAAATTTAACTGCACTGTTTCTCAGAATTAAGTACATTTATATTGGTAATAGGTGTGTAACTATTATTTGATTCCTTTCTAAAACATTCTTATTTTTCCAAAATGAAACTCTATTTCTATTACATAATAAATCTCTAATACTCTATTTCTCTAGTCCCAGCAATCACAATTCTACTTTTTGTCTTTATCAATTCAATTACTCTACAGAACTCAAAAAAGTGAAATCATATGACATATTTTGTCCACTCATCTATCCATGGGCGCTTGGGCTGTTTCCACCTTTGACTATTGTGGATAATGATGCTCTAAACATTGAAACTTGTTCATGTAAGGCATCTTTTTTAAACTTCTGATTCATTGGGCCATATCTTCTTGTCCCCTGAGGACACTGAGAACATTCTATTTTTAGATGTGTTCAAGTTAAAACTGTACATTTGTTCAAGGTGATATATACAGGATTCTTGCAACAAATCAGAGGCTTAAAAAGAAACTAGTTATACATCTACAGCATCTTTTTCTAAGAATGTATCAATATTTTATGAATATATCTATAATATCACATATTACATTTAAGTGTTACAAGAAGAAATTGAGTCAAATATGACAAATTGTCAAAGATATCTAAGCAGCACACAGTAATTTGACAGGGTAGTGATTGATTTTTACTCACTTTTCTTTTTAGAGACCATTGGTTGCCTGTTTTCCTTAAAAAAAAAAACCAACAACTATGAACTAGTTATCATTTTATTCTCAAACTTCTTTGCATTTCTAAATTCACCCAAACTCTCAGAGCTCCCCAAAATATGATCAAATACCAGCATCTATTCTTTCACGTCTCAAACAGGAAGCCTCCAATGAAATGGAATTAATACTCTTAAAAATTCCATTGATTTGTATGTCACTACCCAAAATGAGATTACCAGGAAGGGCCATTTTAAATTTAAATGAATGCTGCCTTAGTTGGAATAACTTACTCTTGATCCTCACATTTATAATCAATAGAGAACTCTCCACTGCATCTGAATTTTCACATTTTTTTCAGCTAAGTCAGGAATCCTAATGCAAAAATCTGCTCCGTTATGTGGATTTGTGAACTGTCTAGAGGGTTCTGGGTCCATTAACCGATGGATAGATTACCAAGAGTCACAGATATAACGTTTTGTTTCCAACTGCGACACTCTTACTCCAATATTACTCATGCTTTTTCAAGAAGAGTGGTCATTGTTTTCTTTAGTTTTACACCTGGAAGTTACTGCAGAGCAAAGCATTTCTTTTGGTACTAATCAAAAATTCTAAAGCAAAGTTAATTATACATGTACTTTTTTTTATATACATGTACTTTTAAAACTCTGTATCCTGGAGCTGGAAGGAGAGCATTTTAGAATTTATTAATTCAAACCCCACAGTGAATGAGCATAACACAAGGCATTATGTATTCAAAGTGTGAAGGGAATGTAGTATCTGGGGTCAGGTATAGACCTGTCTGTTAAATGGGAGACATATGACACCTTGGTCATGACTGAGACCCTGACTTTCAAGGATCACCCCTTGTCTTACCACCCCAGAGCTGCAGCCAGCCAATGTATGTCAGGGCTTTCAATTCAATTCAGTTGTATGAGTAGTGCAATCCTACCAAGCGCTGCAAATTCATTCACAGCTATTGCCAGATTCACACCAATCAAAACTATGCCATTGTTGAATGACAAAAATCAGTCGATACTTTTATAATTAAGAAATGTCAAATAAGATGCTGTCAGCCATACTGAATGGCATATATAGTTTTAAAAATAATACCTATGCCATTCCATATTATACACAGAGGTGAATAACTGGATCAATCATAAATCAGTCTTTGTAGGAGCATGCAGCATAAAAATCTAATATTCTCAAGGAAATTTCCCTTCTTAGCTGAAGCTATAACTGAATATGTTTAGGCCTAATGTTAAATATTAATGGTTTTTCTTTCCCTTGCTCTGTTTTCATTCTTTTTTTGCTCCAATCTCTGCCAATCTGTTTCTTTAAAGGGTAAAACAAAGTCACTCTGTCCTTGCTTCAGAATTGCACGTGTCCTCTCCAGCACCTGAGGCAGTGAAAAAAGATGAAGAAATGACAGCATCTGATCTGTGTTTCTCGCCACATTGTTGGAGATATTTAGTATCTCAGAGGCAGTTTTAACTCTTTGATAGCCTTGATCACAACTACACTCCGACTCCTCACACCAATGTATGTGGGCTATTCAGAGCTGAGCCAAAAAGGCCTTTGGTAAGGGGAAATACCTCTGCCTGCTTGGAAATGGCTTACTTACTGTTGGGCAGATATTCTTCTTGTTGCAAAACTCTTTTATTCATTGATTCATTCCTTCATGCAGAGATGTGCTAGAGCTTAGTTTTCAGAATCTTATAATTTTTATAAGAAACTAGATGGTGACAAGAATACAGAAAATAAAAAAGTGATTTTAGCCATACCTCACTCCTGTTCTATAGCTAGATAGCAAGCACTTCCCAACACATGAATTCACTGAATCATCAAATAAGTACTGAATACCTACTGTGTGTCAAATACTATATAGGGTGTCAGAATAAAAAACAGTAACAAAATCTTCAACTTTTATAAAAGACAGGCTATAAATAAGTGGTCATAAATATAATTTAGAAAAAATAACTAGTGATTATCAAAATAAAGTAAAGAAAACTGGTATAACTGAAAATAAAAGAATAAACTTCTCTGCAGAGGTAGAAGAGTCCTATTGGTTTGGAGGGTAGTCTCTGAAGTCACTGTTTCCAGAATGTGTTCTAAACTGAACATCCTACATAATATAATATAGAGCCTATCACGCTGGTGATATCACTGAGAACATTATGTAACATCTCTAAACAGTTATAATCCAAATAGAATGCCTAGCTCCAGGTCTCAGCATATGTGTTCAGCTCATCCAAAAGAATGTTAGCTATCATCCTCATCCTCCTCCTCCTCCTCCTCCTCCTCCTCCTCCTCCCCCTCTTTCTCCTCCTCCTCCTTCTCCTCCTCCTCATTATTATTTAAATAACACTTAAAATGAAACTATGAAAAATGTGGGGCTGGTGAAGAACCAAGTACAGATATTTACAATCAGAAGAAAGCACAAGTCAATGTCTTTGATGTAGAATTAGTTCTTGATCCAAGAACTATTAGAAGATCTGAGTAGCTAAAGAGTTCTATCCAAGGACAAGTAAGCTTGCAGAATTGAAGAGAAAGACATTATAAAGGGCTACTTAGGTCTCTGGGACCATCTGGACTTTATTGCTTATGTACCTGGACATCTCTACATAGACTCAAAGTAGTGACAGGAATCACTTTATAGTTTTAAAACTTATCTTCTTGCACCTTGGCAGTGAATGGAGTTAGAAACTGCCGAAGTAGATGCAGAAAGATCAGATTAAAACCTAAAGCAATGATTCAGATGAGATATTACAGTGCTTTGCATGATTTGATAAAAATGAAGTAAAGGAACAGATTTGAGATATATTTTCAAGGTAAAGTAAATTGAATTTGGTCAAGAACTAGATAAGAATGTGTTACACTGCAGTGTTTGAAGATGAATACACTTCCGGATGCACATGTCCTCACGTAGTGTGATCCTAGAAGTCTCTCATTTCTATATGAAGCCTAATTTTCCTCATTTTGTACCTCAGTGTGATTGTGACTGCTTTAAAGAATGGGGACCCAGCACAAATGATGCTGTGCAACTTTCAAGGCTAAACCACGCAGACAAAGTAGTTTTCACCTTGTACTGATTCAAATAATGTTCCACAAAATTCATGTCAGACACAACTGTTTGCAGTCTCACTGTTTGAGTGTCCACTTTGTATACTTTGATACTGTGATTTGAGCAACTATCTCTAAGATGATAATATGTAATCTATTAACTGGTGATTTCTTACTGTTTTTTTTTTTGTAGTTCTATATTACTTGTACCCTTACACTGCTTTGTTTTGTTTTGTTTTTTCTCTTTTTCCTTTTAAATAAAATTAAAAAAAAATTCATGTCAAAATGAAAAGTTATTTAGAAATAAGATTTTGTCAGATGTAATTAGTTCAAATGAGACCATACTGAATTAGGATGAAACCTGGTTCCCATATAGTTTGTGCCCTTATATCAAGAGGAAAGGGCACAAATACACACACACATCCAGAGGAAAGAAGGCCACATGATGAGGGAGTCAGAGACTGTGTGATGAGCTGCAAAGCAGGAATACTGTGCATTGCTGTCTACATCAAAAAAACCAAAGAGGAACCTTCAGAAAAAAATATAATCTTACCGACACTTTGATTTCAGACTCTGATTTCTAGGAGTATAAATGAATACGTGGTGCTTTGCTTCCAAGCCTTACATTTTTTTTTCATTTTGTTGAAACAGTGAAAATCTCATATACATCTTGATTCGTATGACACACTAAAAGTCAGAGCTCCTATGTAGCAAATTCAACTGCTCTGAGTCCCCCAGACCATATGGAAACCTAGGACGTATGGACAGGACATAAGAGCTTCTTTAGGGAACAGACCTAGTTGAGGGCCAAACTGGCAGCCAGTACCAACAACCAGACATATGAATGCAGACACCTTCAATGAGTGCAATCCAAGGTATCAAATCTTCCTGCTGCTGACTCCTTTTACTTAAAACCTCCAGGAGTTGTGGTGCAATGTATGCTGCCTTTATTGTACCTCAGACGAATTCCTGATCTACAAAATCTTTAAGTGTAAGAAAAGAATATTTATGTCACTGAATTTCAGAGTTTCTTACAAAGTATTGAAAATTGCAATAAAAATTGTGTAGAAAAACAGAGTACTACAACATCACAACCCTAAAACATGTGTCCCTGGCTTTAGTAGCAGGTGGGCAGAAGAAAAGACCTTAATTGATAAGAGATGCAGTAAAAGTTAGTGAATGCTGGTGAGTAGAGAAAGTAGTTAGGAAAACCAGAGATCTTTTCAGATGTTGGTGAAAGTTAGAAAGATTAGTAAGAAACTGTTATTGAACACTAGCAAGAAGTTGATCTTGCTACTTAGTGACAGTTTAGCAACGTTACAGGCTGTACTGATATACAAAACACACTTAATGGACTGGTGGATTTCTCCAGAATGTTAAAAGTGCTGATGTGTTACTTTTAGCCAGGTATACGATACAGAAATTTATATGAATGAAAAGGCATTGTTTAGTATAAAAAATAACTTTAAAAAAATCTCTGGATTTTACTGGATTTGCAAAAACAAAAGACAAACAAAATAGAGCATTGCTCACTCCAGGTCTCCCAGAAGAAAATTCTCAACAAGACAAAGGATCTCAGGGCAAAGATCAACTTCAATACCTGTTAAGAAAATGTCTCAATGTTAGGATAAAGGCAAGAGTGTGACTATAAAACTCTCCATTAAAACTTCAGAAAGATTCAAGATGATGTTTCATAAACCTTTCAAATTCATACAAAGTGTGTGGGATTTAAGACCCTGCCTTTTTAACAATAAGCACCTGATGTTCCACAGCAGTTCACTGGAAGACCAGCATAGTAAAGGCCTGTACTGAGAATATCTGTGAATGCATCTTTTGTCTAATGTAGTTGATTTATAAAGTGATATGTGGGAAGTCTAAACATTTTTAAAAGAACTATAACAACTTGGACTAAAAGGAGTAGATAAGCCATAAACGGAAAGGAGTAGAATCTCTGAACCCATTAATTACTTTGGGCAAAAACTAGGACAAGAAAACTAATTGGCTGAATACCTGGGACATTATATTATAATGGAAAGAAAGAACAAATCAGGCTGTGGGAATGAATTCTAAGAAGATAGTTCCAATGTCTGGGGAAAATAGTTTCTATGTAGTAGGTCTGAGCTCTGACCCACAATGTGGCAACAACTGAATTTTATTTTTTTATTCATTTTTTTTTAAACAACTGAATTTTAGAATTGTCCTTCAACTATTACTGTCATGTCTCCCATTTCTCCCTCTTTTGTAAATGGAATATTTACAGGCCTTGTGTCTGGCCTCCATTACATCTTGTTATGTGGGAAGAAGATAACTGGAATCTTCTGTTCACTGTTCTTTGAAGATTAAGAAGAATCTTGGTAGAACAACATGGATATAGCCTCATCAGCGCTGGGCCTGATTTGGAAACAATATCTTGGGCTTCAAGTAATGAGATGAGTCTTTGGGAATCTTGAGGGAAAGATGGGGTGTATCTTGCAATGTGAGTAGTTGTGGAAAGAAGAAGATGGTGAATGATTTTAGTCACTGACCATTTCTAAAACTTTATCTTCAATCTTAACATGCTCTGCTTTATGCCACTGAGTTTTGGGGTAGTTTGTTATATAATAATAGCGAACAGATTACAAGGATGAGATAAAAGGATAATCAAGAATGACTACTGTATTTCTGGTTTATGCAAATGGATGATTAGTGATACCACTTGCTGAGATATTCAGTGATAGATTTTAGGGGTGAGAAGTACGAAGAGGGCAACAAAAGATATTGTACTTGACTTTAGCTATTATTTTTGAAACATACAGGAGACATTCTAATGTACGCTTAGTTCATTCAACATTGTGAAACTACAATATGACATCTATAGGGAAACAATTCACTGGTGACATTTTTATAATGCAGATACTACAAGTTCATTTTGACATTAACCAAAACAAACGTTAATGTCTTCCAAATAACATAGTTACCCAACACTAATACAAGTAAGCATGAACTGCTCAAATTTTTGATACTAATATTTGTTAATTTGAAAGCAAATTATTTGGCCAAAGTTAAATATGTGAAACATAATTTTTAAATTTGAAAATGTATGCATAAAGTGGAAAGGCACATGTAAATAATCACCCTTAAAAGAACAATGCAATTTGAAGTTGATCTAATAAATTTCTAATCAAAAATCAAATCTTGTTTCTAGTAGAAACATCAAAAGACCTTAAATGTTATGGCTTGGTAGGTATGACCATAAAGAACATAAGTAGTTGCCTTCCATCACTGTGTTAGTCACAGAAACCAGACAAAGAATAATTAACAGTGGGGTGAGGAGTTTCCCCACAAACAAAGACGATAAATATTTGTAGTGACCTCTTCACCCCTGAATTAATATCATTGAGAATCATTTTTTAAAAAGAGTAGAAGAATTTATGCAATCTCCTGTTACCTGTTTCGATCAAACAAAATGTGGTATTTGTAAGAAACATATACTCAGAACAAATCATCCCAGCCTGCCAAACACTATGCTTCTGCTTGCAATGTCACTTTAATATTATCAGAATTCTCTTTCCTTTTTGGATGTGTTGATTGACTCATGACACCACACTTGCTGCAGTGCCCAAGAAAATGCCATCATTTATTCAAGGAGTAACATAATAGTGGCAAACAAATGGGTAGGCAAGTGAGTCTCTGACAGCTTTGTCCCATTTTCATTCCCGAAAGATAGAGACAGCTGCCATTTACTCTATGTCCTACTTTTCCTTTGTGAACACACCAATGGCTCCAGTTGAACATGTGTTTATGGTTCAGTGTCTTCTGCACGTCTTATACCTCAAAAGCCAAGACAAAGAAAAAGACATTTAATACAGCCTTTTGGGGGTGGGTGTGTGGGAAACATGAGTGCTTGGAAGTTTACCAGGACGGTGGGGAATTCTGACTATAGAATGAAGAAGAGTAAAGAATAATTTATTGTTTTTCTGATATCCTCCAGAGTACAAGAACTCTAGGGACTAGCACAGCACTCTACACGTAGTGAATGTAAGTGGTATTTTTATACTGCAGTAGGGCTAAATTTTATAAGACAATAATCTTATTTTGCAAAAAAAAATAATGAAATAAAAAGCAAAATTTCAACACTTGGGTTTGACCATCAAGGGAAGAATAATTTATTACTGGCAGTATCTTCACGTCTATGGCATGCTTCTGTTGCTAGGAAATTTCTCTAAAATGAGATTTAAGGAGACTTAAATGCTGAATTTGTGCCTATACTTTTTTCCACTTCCTCCTCCTTCCCATTCCTAATGTTAGATATGGATCATAAATGTCTCATTTTGCATTTCAATAAAATATATTTATGCATTCAGATCTTTCATCAAATGTTAGAGCTACAAATATTTTAAACACAAGGGGGGAAATGAACATTGGTTTGGAGGTTTTGAAGTATTAAATATGTTTAAAAGAGAAATAGCAAATAATACCAGACAAAAATCAAGGAAAGCAGTCAAACCTAATTGTACTAATAATTTTTATTAATGTAAAACATCGGAGGGATATGGAGAGTTTTCTGGCATTTTTTTTCACCTAAATGAGACAACCGGAATGAGATGCAAATCAGTGCTCTTATCTAATGAATAATGTAAATGAGTGTTCTGCATATAGCAACCCAGTCTGCAGGAATTCTCTCTGCCTTACCTCACATTTCTTGTGGATTTAAGCATTGAGTGCCATAAGAAATTAGAGAAAGAAACGGCCAAGTAATGACAGAGCCTTGGAGCCCCAAGTCAGTGTAGATGGCAAGGACATTAGGATGCACAGTACAGCAAGAGGGGAGCTGACACCTCATTAAAATGAAAATGTTGCTATTTTTCCTTCACTTAGTTAATGGAATTGTATGGCACTACACTTTGAGATTATTTGTGTGGCTATTACTTGACACAATCCCCAAGAATGCTTTTTCAAAATAAGTTCTAGATAACTAAAATCAAATCTTCCCAACCCACACTGAAAGAAAAAAATATTACCTAGAATATTTTGCTTTCTCTTTTTTGCAAGTTAACTAACACTTAAGATTTTCAGTTGGATGACAGAATCCACTTAAAACTACTCTATGCAACCTGCTAACTCCTTGAAAGGTATTCAGTTCTTCAAATAACAAATGAAAACAAACCGTTACTTACTCAACACATAATCAATTGATGTTAACCGTGGGTGTGCTCACAGTTACCTTTCAATCATGGGTTATTTTACTGAAACGTATTTTTCATTTAGAATTCACTGCTTTTGTCTCCAGTTTTGTCAGAAAGCAATGCTGAATGCAAATTTTTTCTTCTTTAGCATAACTCTGCGTGTGTTAAGCTTTTGTTGAATCCTTTTTTGCACTAATCCCTAATCCCAAATTTTAATCAATCTTAGCATGTTCAACTAATCTTGCATAGGTATAGTAAATTTAACAGCATATTATGTGAACTTTCAGCATAGCAGCCACTGCCAGAGAGAAATCTGCAGTATAGTCTTGGGCCACTTCTTTACAGCTGTCCTTATAGAGATCTCTAAACACAGAAGCAGACCAAAGTCAAGCAGCAAAGGTTATTTTTTGATGAAAGTTATTTAAAATATGCTATTAATTCCATGCCATAAGAAACAAGTGAAGCTGAATACATAATGTCTTTCAAATAATAGTGGCCACATTTTTGTATTGTTACACTAAGCAATCAATTATTTGATCACTTGTTTGTTTTAGTGTCGTGGCTTTCTTTCTTTTAGGTTTTTTTTTGTTTTGTTTTGTTTTGTTTTTTGTACTAAGGATCAAACTCAAGACCTTGCACTTGCCAGGCAGATGCTTATGCCACTGAAATGAATCCCACCCCTTAAGTTTTAATTTTGGAGAAAATACCCACACAGAGCTCCTAAAAATTATGTTAAATACACATATTAAGGCTCTGAATTTACAGAAAGTAAAAAAAACGGTAAAAATAACGACAATATCTTTAGAGTAGAAACTTGGTAACATTTATTTGAAAACCCAGAACACATTTTAATTATTCTTAGGACCAAGTTCTATAAAATTTTTTATACAACAAAATTATTAATAAGTCATGAGAACAGTTTAGAAAGTGTTGATCAGAAACTTAAAATATAAAGTAGAAAATATAAAATGTTTTGCAGTAAAGCATTTTGTGAGCTGTATTTCAGTTAAATGTACATTTTTGCTGATATGTGTTTGCTCAATTGTGACATATAAGGCATTACCCTACCCTTAATTTTAGAGAAAAAAAAAAATCTTTGGAAGACTGTGCTTGAGAGTTTTTCATCATATCATCTAAAATTCACATTGGCATTAGGAATAAGCATGGAGAAGCTTCAACTTGATTCTTTTGCTTACTAACTAAAACGGTTGGCTGAGAGTTTCACGTCAGGATAAAATACATTTGTGACATTTGCTACCTTGTAGATATGCAAATAAAATTTCATTTCCTAATGACTGCATTATAATTCCCAGGTTGCTACCAAGAGCTGTAACTAATCCATGTCCATCTTCAGGCAAGAAAATGTAAAGCACTGTCTGTCACATAGATGGTAAGGCTTACAAAGGGTCAGGTGTTCATTATCTGGGCAAAGGTAAGGCTCCTGTGTGTATCCTGGAGTTTTCAAGTGAAGCCTTTGTGCTGTTGCAGCCTGGACACCTATCACCTGACATGCAACTTTGAGTGAGAAATTGTCAAAAGGAAGGCAATCAGAAAGACTCACCATAGGGAAAATGGAGACAATTAAAAAAAATGTTAACCTAATACAAGAAATTTGCTCAGAAAGATTCAATGATGTTTTACATTCCTAAAATGATAACAAAATATTTTGTGAAAAATGATCAAAATAGCAATTCATTGTCAAATTTTAGAAAAACATGAAATACATGCCTGGAAAAATGTCGTAGAAATAAAAACAAAACAATATAATATGTTGCTAAGAATAAAAAGAAAATTCATATAAAAGCAGTTCATATGTTTCACATTTTAGGAAGAACAAGCAAATAAGAGCAAAAAGAAGTTACTTCAAAAGATCTTAGAAACACCTTTCCCACAGGAAGAGTGGGAGAGTTTCAGATTGTGAGGATCCACCAAGAGCCCAGGAAAACAAATGAATAAAAGAACTATCTGTGTATAACATTATAAATTTTTACATCTCCAATGAAGAGAAAGTCCCTTATTCTAGGATCCTTCAAGAGTGTGATATCCTCTATTGTTGATTCCAGTTATTCACTACCTGCCCCTCTTTGTAGGGTTTAGCTCTAGGACCCTACCGGGATTTTATTTTTGTATAGAAGATGTAGATAATAAGGGGGTGGAAGTGGGGGGAATGTTTCATACTCCATTTTTGTCAGGATAGGTCATACGACTGGACTAGCATATGGGGAGGAATAACATACTATGTCTAATCAGTGTTAAGTATCAAAATTTTGGTCCACAATTGCTCCTTTCTCTTGCACATACGAGAAGGTAACTCTCTAGAGCCAAGACTTAAGAAGACACGTGGACCTATTCTAAAGATAACCTACAGCTAACGTGTTGCAAGCCATTAAAATTTGGGGATTATATGTCACCAACATCACCTGTAGTGAAACCGAATATAGTACAAAGAACGAAAGTACCTCCTTAGAAAAGAAAAGAAAAAGTCAGGAATAGGTCAGCAACCCCAGCAATCTGGGAGGCTGATGCAGGAGAAGTATAAATTCCATCCCTGCTTGGGCAACTTCAAGACTTAGAAAAGCTAAAATAAAGGGTTGTGAAGCTCCTGAATTCAATTCCCACACTAGAGGAAAAAAAGTTTTCTTAGCAGCCCATGCCTTTTGAATTGTGAGCGAAAATATTTTAAACTTAGAATTGTATGTCCAGTCTATCAAAGAGAAAGCAGAGTGGGAAAATTTCTCACAAAAAGAACCTATGTAATGTTCCCTTCCAATATACTTTATGCTATTTCAAGCTGTGTTTCAGCAAAATAAACATAAAATAACACTAGAAACCGACAGTTTCTAGAAAAGTCCAGGTTCACCTCGGAGAACAATGAAGAGAAGATCTCAGAATGAATTTGAAATCTTTGGAGAAAGCATTAGATATGATAAATGTAAGAATATAATGAATAAAAACAGGCAAATGGTTCAAAAGATGAAAACTCACAAGATAAGAGCTATTTGTGAATCAGTGTAAAGTAAGGCATGATTTTTCTCAGCTAATGAGAGCTGGAGGAAAAGACTTTAACACTGACACTGCTCATTCAGCTTCAACTCATGCAGAATAATGGCGTTGGACCCATGGAGGAGAAAACAGAATTACAGCATGCACTTGACCTGCTGCAGAAAAATGTTTGCACCATGCAAATCTGGCTTATTGCTTTTCATCTTAAAGAGTCAGCCTAAAAATAAAGCAATAAGACTTGTTTATAGTTCCAAGGCAGAATGAAAGCCTCCACACTGTAAATGGTAATGTAAATAAAATATAACTGAAGTGACCTGAAATATAGAAAGGAGAAAAGAAAAAAAGCAATGAAGTTCTCAACTTACTAGGTGAAAGGATGGAGAGATAATATCAAGCTGGTGTCTGGTTCCACCCCAGCTCCAGAGGATGCAACGCTCTTGTCCTGAAGTAAATTAACCAGTAATAAATTATTTCTAAATGATTACCCATAAGACCACAAATCGTCACTTAGGTACTATATGTGTTTAAAAGAGGAAGAGTGATAGGGAAACAGGAGAAATATATAATTGTATCACAAATTCACCACTAAAACACAACAAAAAATGAACATTGTTTAAAGTAAATAAGTCAAATAAATGGAAATATGTCCAGGCTTACAGAAGAAACTGCTAGAAGTAAACCAGAAGCATTTTTAAAAAGTTACCTCCTGACATGAGAGTGGGGGAAAAGGGATGGCAACTTGTGTGTCAAAGCTTTTCTCTGCTGTTTTGTTTGCATCTTCACGTAGTGCTTTGCAAAAACAGAAAAAAAGGTGAAGAAACTTATAAAAGACAGAATAGAGGCAAAGCCTTGAACATTAGTGTAAGGAGTCACTGAAAGTTTGGAGATGTAAGAGTGACATGCAGATTTCATAACAAGTAATGCTTCAGAATTGTTAAAATAGCAGATGTGAAGAAAGGTAAGAAGAGAGAAAAATACCAACAAAGCTGAATTCGATGAATGTATCATCGACCATGATCATTTTAGATGCAGGTTATATGTGGCAATATCAGGTGATACTTTAATTTATCTAAACTATGTTAGTGACATCTACATGTCCAACCTGATATATAGTAGAAGCCAAGGGTGCTTCTCCATATCTTGGAATGCACAGGATAGCTAACTACAAAAAAAAAAGCACATATTCAGCCAAAATAGTTGACAATGCCAAGTTCTAGAAAGCTTGCTTTAAACTATACGTTTGTTTTAATGAGAGATTAAAAGATAGCACATTGGCAATGACAGAAATGTTTGCATGACAGAATAAAAGATTAGGAGAAAATAATGACATTGGAGCAAACTATATATGATGAATGAACATTTAAAATAATCTTTGGAAGCACAGTTATAAATTGTTTATCTATATTAGGGAATTTTCTCATGTAGAATAGGATTGCATTTAAACTCCCAATTTTTAAACATGCTAACTCAGATAAGCGCCATACCCCAACTGTCAGCCTTATTTTAAGTATGTATGCAGTTTGTTCCTGTCAGCTAATGCACTTAACACTGATGTTAAGATTTGTGCTTTGCTAAACAAATGGGCCTAAGCAATCTTGAATACTTTAGTTGAGGATCAATACAACTGACTTATTTATAAGAGTTAATTCATTGAAATTCTTTCTCCAAAGCATCTTAGATTTGGACAATTAGAGTGAAGATACAGTATTTGTGTCATTGGAAATTTGTAGTATTTTTTATTAAAATTTCAGACACAAAATTATACACATCATATCTTCTCAAATTTCCCATCCCAAATGAGTCATTGATTACACTGAATGTGGAAAAAGTGCATCTTCAAGGAATAGGAAGCCTCACAACTACCTAAAACAATCTTCACGACCATTGTGCTACTGTACAAACCTCAGTGTCTTTGAGAAAGGTCTTGTTTTCTTATCGAAAACTGAAGCTTTTCTATCAATGATAGAAAAGGAAGGTAGGAATCTTTTCTTCGTCAACTTCCTTCCCCTCTAATTGCTCAACTTTGAAAGAAGTGGCCCCTGAATAAGCAGCTATTGATTTGTACTGAATTGCTGAGTTTAATTTCACACAGCCCCCAGCAAGAATATGTTCTTGTCAACACTAAAATTACTTATGATCTTGTACAAAGACATAACCAACTGACAAATTCATGAATTTTTACCAAACTGACCTTAAAATTACTTGTGGTTTGTACTAGGCCTATGTTAAATGAGTCTGAAATTTTCATGCCAAGTTGAAATATGGTACCCTAGAGAATTTCCATGATTGATCTAATTCAAGAAAGTTTACTCATTGCCCCCAACGCTCCATTATTATTAGAGAGTGCCCTTTTGTTTCAAATTATATAATAGCTTTTCATGTAAGACATCTGTCTTATAACTTGCCTAACTTTCTTAGGAAAACAACAGAAAGCAAAGAGAAAAACAATACCATAGTGACATTAATTATATCAGCATGTATTCCAGTGCTTTGAAAGGAGAACTATGCACATTGATTGCCATTGAAATGAGACCTGAAGGATATATTACAGTTCTGAAAATCCCACTTACTGTTCTTATGGCTCTAAGAAATCTAGTAACATCCTGATGGCTACCTAGGGAAACAATCAATTTCTCCTAGGAAGTTGCCCAAGGCGGTAGCCTGCTGTGTGCTGCTGCCAGGATTCTTTTTCCAGGTTGTTGAATTAAAAAATGCCTCTTGCTTTCTGACATAAAACTTGACCAGGATATAATATTCCAGTGGGTAAAGGTCTTTCAAATTCCAGATAGATTTGCAAAGAAATCTCACATTCTGATTACACTATTGTTAAACTCTATTTCTTTCAAAAAGCTGCTTTTTCTTGAGTTTTGAATTCTTATGAAGCATGATAGAAAACCACTGCACTGAACTCTGCTAGGCAAATATAGCTTGGCTGTAGAAATCACAAAGCACTAGCTGAATTTGAAGTTAGGATCATAATTGCTGTTTAATATTTGATGATTTCCCACTATTCATGTATTCATCAACTATATATCGATCAAACAAATAAAATATTAATATTGTAAAATTCACAAGTCAGCATTTTAAAATTCATTCATTCATTCATTCACGTATCCAATCTTATTTATTAAGTACTTGCTATATACTAAGAGTGATAATTTTGGAAATACTAAGTTATTTTACAAGTTAAATTCTCAACTCAGAACTCACCCTAAAATTACTTAGGCAGACCATGTGTGGTGGCACAGCCTGTAATCCCAGCATTGGCAGGCTGAGGCAGGAGGATTGCTGCAGTTATGAGGCCAACCTGGGCTGTATAGTGAGTTCAAGGCTAGGCTGGACTGCATAGTGAGACCCTGACTTAAAAAAATAAAGAGAGAAAGAAAAGCTGTAAAATTACTTAGCAATTTTAAAATATGTGAAACTCATCTCTAAAGATAGGCCTTTAACATTGGCATTTTCTAAAATCACATCTTGAGGTTAAGGTAAAGCTGAAACTATGATTCTTACTCTGATGACTGAGCTACAACTTGAAACAGAAGTTTACAGTACAGTATGGTAAGTACAATCACAGACAAAGATGTTATGGGAGAATTTTGTAAAATTATGCCATTCAACAGTGCTGACAGCAGGTAGTTAAGGAATGTTTTACCAGAGACATAGAGATAGCTTCTACTAAACAACAAAACAACTTCTAGAAAAATGCCAAGGAAGAAGAGACTAAAGAACATAAAGTAAACAGGAAGATATGCATATTGTAACACAGTAAACAGGCAAAATCCAGCCAAAATTTTGTGTTCGGCAGTGGAAACCCCAGGAGATACAGCTCAAACATCAACAGTGTGTCCCTGGGTAAATTATTGAACTTTGTTGGTTCTTGTCTTTGTCTACAAATTGGGGGTAATAATAGACACGTTACAAGGTTTTTATAAAAAAATAAAATTGGCATGAAATATATACTCAATAAATGGTCATCACTGAGCTAGGAGTGGAGATACACACCTGTAATCCCACCACTTGTGAGGCTGAGGCAGCAAGATCTCTGTGAGATTGCAGCCAGCCCAGGCTACATAGTGAGTTCAAGGCCAGCTAGAAGTATGCAGAAATACTCTGCTTCAAAACAAAACAAAACAAAATAAAATAAAATAAAATAAAATAAAATAACCACTATTAAGTATATGACTCTACCCTAGATACAACTTATGTAAAACATCAATTCATAGTTGTTTGTTTAGAAGACTGAAATTTTAAGATTTAGCAAAAACAACCCTAGCATATTCTTCTGCCATGAGATATAGTACACATTATCCTCTATGCTACATAGATCCTGAATGGGACTCAATTTTCCAGTCCCAATGGTTCTTTTGACTAGTATAGTGCTTTTATTAATCACATTCAGAAAATTATAATGGCGTCTCAATTCTCTTCAGGAAAGGAAGTTCTAAAACAGAACTCTTCTAGGACAAAGAAAAATTCTCAGTTGAACATTTTTCTTCATAAAATATTTAGGTACTTAAGATTTATTTGCTTATTTATCGTAGAATGGTGTCTAAGCAAAAAGAGTCATAACTTTTTTCTCATTGTATTTCCTTGCTATCAGTGAAAACTTCTTAACACTCTCCACACTTCTTTTACCTGATGAGCGATGTTTCTCAGCAGATCTAGAGTTATAAAACCTTCCCTTCTAAGGTGTGCTGGGGTATTATTGAAGGATGTTAGGTCTGGTATATGTTTTTTCAGGCAAAGTATAATGTTGTGGGTTATAACTCATTGTGAAAATAAACTGTGGCACAATCCCTGACCCTCGTTCTACCCCAAGAAAAAAATATGTCAGGTTATTCCATTTATCTATTACTGACAAAGAGAAAAGTGCCAACCCCTTTTAACCAGGTCTTTGAAATGAGTCTGAAGAACCACCACTCTTCCTGTATCACAGACTAGACTATATCTCACCCTGGGGTGAGGAGGAAAACATAAAAGGGGAAAAGGAAAAAAAAAAAAAAACATAAAGTGAGACAACTAAATAGTGAATGGTGTGAAAACGTTGAGAGAAAGAAGTATCTTAACTGGGCATATCTCAATAAATGCTTGAAGCAATACTACATGATTATTGGTAAATAGCTTAAAAACAAAGTATTATTTTGGTTTTTGCCACAAAGCCACTATGACATTCTATGTGAACTAGTTCATTTATTATCAAACACTCCTGTACCAATTTCACCCCAATCTGAAAACTGAAAAGTCATTTCTTTTGAGCACAGTGATTCTCCAGAAAGGAAGTTGTTCACAAAAGTCAAGTTCACAATGTAATAACTACAGAAGGACACTACTAAAATCTCTACTATTAAGTTTTCTAAGAAAAAAATCTTATATAAAAATTTTATTGAGTGCCTATTATTTTTAAATGTCAGCTTCTATTAGTGAAAATTACTGAATTTATTGTTTATGATAGTCATGAGTGACGGATGGAATCAACTTGAGATCTGTAATCTCAAGTGAACCTTTAATCAGATTGATCCCATAAAAATTTTTATTACCTTTTAAGACAACTTTTAAAGGCAAAGCCAGTATGTGTCACATTCCATGTGTGGTTGCTTTTCTTCCCTGATGATGACATAAAACAAGTCTTAGATTCTGAAACTTGACATCACACTTTACGGCACATAAGTGAAATATAAAGTGTTAGAAATCAGATTGCTAAGATTTTTTGCTGATTTTGTGACTTTGGATAGATTGCATAGTTTGTCTGTGCCCCATCTTTTTGAAAAATGAAAGCAATAAAAATACTTAGCTATTAGGGTTGTTATGAATTAACACATGTAAATATCTTCTAACAGTGTCTGACAAATAGGTGTTCGATAGAAATCAGTCATTAATATATTATTGCAAGGTCTCCAAGGATTCCCCTGGACCAGTTTTGGAAATGGGTACAAATTCCACTTCAGTTCTTCATTAATATTGTAATTATAGTCTAAAAAAAACTTCATCCTCTGAGTCTCAGAGTTGTCCAGTGTAAAATAAGGACAATAGTTTATCACACAACTGTGTGATTAGACAAGCAAGGAGCAAAATTCTTGACATGCTTTGAATAGCACATGGCAGCGCCAGTAAGTAGATGGTTTATATACTAAATTGTCAAATACATAAAGGAAAGGGAATTCATAAAGGAGACTAAGTTAATATTTAGTTCTCAGACTCTCACTTGCCATCTCAATAATAAATAAAAAACAAAACCGAATTTAAGCTCTGGGCAAAAATACTTCTGTATCCCAAAGTAAATGTGAGGCTAAAAAATCAGTGGTGAAGATAGTTACCTTCAGCACTCACACTGTCTGGAGAAGATTAACAATTGTCACTTCAGACTCCAAAAATACTGTGTGTTTTCTCAGAGAGCACGGAGGGGCAGGGAATTAAGTTGAGAGTAACAAAGGCAGCAGGTAAGCAGTAGTGACACTGAGGAAGATTCCTCACTCAACTAGTTGAAAGCCTTAAGCCTAGAGCTAAGGCTTCCCTGAAGAGGAAGCTCCAGTTGTGGACAGCAGCTTCAGACAGTGCATGAGAGTTTCAACTTGCCCTTCCTGACACCCCACCTGACAGAATTTGGGCTTCCTTTGCCAACTTCATAAACTCGTAATCCAACTCTTTGCACTACACCTCTTAAATATATAGTTCTGCCTCTCTGGTTGCAGAGGAGATTAGCCCTCTAATGAATGACAAATCCTGACTGATATGGTAGGCTGGTGCAAGGTGTCACGGGGGAGGTGTATCAGAGAGTGGATGAATTGGAAAATTTTTCTTGCCCTTCAATATATGTCACAACATTTTAAACTTCACTCCTTTCTGAGGACCCATAAAAGGGAGACTTTTCTAGATGGGGCCAACACATAAAATATTCCTATGAAAACCCTTACCACTTGAGGTCACCTACTTCTGATTGGGGCACACAGAGTTAGGAAAATTTGAAAGACCAATGGGAGAGTAGACAACAAATGGGAGTATCACTAAGACCAAGGGCTAGTGACCAGGGGACAGTGCACTCAGAACTTCATCTCCATCCAAGCTTCTTTGAACTTCTGCTTAAATGTAAGATTACCTGTTCCCAGGCCATTAAGACCTTATCCTCATAGGATTTCATGGTCAAAAAGACAATTCACACCACATATCAAGAAACTCTTAAAAATCTATAAATTTAAGGAAACATATGTAGTTACAAAAACTACAGAATAAAGTAATATATGTGTAGATGAAACTGTGTTAAATGGCCAGTTTTAGATTTACTGTACCAAAATGAAGGTACACATTCAATTTAAATATTTTCTCAAAAAGATGGCTCACTTATCGGACTTGGGACAGCTTCAGCAAATCTCAGCCCACCCAAAACATGCTGTATACTTAGAAATGGTCACCTTTTTAATCAATTTCTCAAATGGTCAAAATAATAGCAACAAATAACCAATATGTTTCTCTAGATTTTGTTGCTGTATTGCTTCTATAAATCTTTTATAGATTTTATAACGGAGAGACTGACAAATGTATGGTAAATTTGGAGAACCAAGACAAAAAGGAGTAAACGATACGTATGACAGATACGTATTGTCATAGGTATGAAAAACTACAATATGTTAGTCTCTATGTTCATCCAGGATACAACTCAAAATATAATTATTTTAAAACAAATTTACTGTTGGGCTTATTTTCTTGTCCTTAGTAAATGTCAGCTAAAAGTAGATCCATTTCTGTTTTCCTCTAGGGACAAGAGACGTTCACAAACAGATACAGAGAGAAGCACTCTGTCAAGGTAGTAAAGATACTGGAAATTTCTATCAAGAGCAAGAAATATCACTGCCCAAAATGTTAAAAGGAAATGAGATTTGTAAGTTAGAAAAATATTTTCTGAATATACTATTTTATTTTAAAAACTAGTAACTAATTATAAATGTGAATTTATTGGCTGCTGAAGTTACATTTTTTTATTAGAATCTAGTGCTAAGGTTTTTTCTTTCCTAAAGTATTCTAAAGTGAAAACAGGGACTTATCAATGACTTTCTATGCTGACTATGAATATGCACAAAGAAAGAAAGAAGGACGGGAAGGAGGGAGGGAAGCCAGGAGAGCAACATTTGAGAACTGCCTTGTGCACTTCAGACTACAACCACATGAATCACCTTCCGGTTTTACAGTAAAGTTTCCATTAGTTATAATGTAAAATTACAGAGCACTTTTCTCAAAGTTCTTTTCTGGTATCAATTTGTCAATAGCCCAATACTTCTGATCCTATGGTACCCAAAGGAATCTGTTCTAGCATTATATCTATGGAAGCCTTTCATAAGCCTATGACAACCCAAGGTAAGAAGCATCAATAATGACTGTGGTGCTCTTTTGCCAAGTGCTTACTTAACTAACTAACAACATATACATGGAAAGAACAGAGCACGGCTTTGAAAGAAATTGCAAATTCAGAGGCAATATGCTTACAGCTTTCTGAAATGTAGTCAAGCTTTCATCCAAAAATAAAATTAATAATACTGGTTACAGAGACAGTGTCTGCTGCAATATACTCCACACAAGTTACTTATCATATTCTTAAATATATCTGATAATCTAACAATGACCTTTTATTAATTATGGCAACTTAAAGTAAGTCACTTAACCTTTCAAAACTGCTTTACTTGTAAAATGAGTTTTTTCCATGTATATTAGGATTCACATGACACAAGACACTTGAAAAATGTTTAAATTGCTCTTGTACAAGTTATTAATTATCAGTACAAAAATATGAGGCTTGAACTTTAGATACTTTAGGAATTATAACCCTGATAATAATGACCATATGTAATATGAATTATCCTAAATGTTCAATAGAATGGTAAAAAGATAATACTGATACCATGTCAATGCGGGCAGAGCTGTAGGAAAAAAGGAATCCTTCTCCACTGTTGGTAGAAGTCTAGACTGGTACAACCACTGTAGAAATCAATGTGGAGATTACTCAAAAAACTATGATTGGAGGTCCCATTCAATTCCACCTCTTCCCTTTGTAGGTATTTTCCCAGAAGAATTGAAAATATCATGCCACAGTGATATAACTAAATTCATGTTTATAGCAGCACAATTTGTAATAACTAAGTCTTGGAAACAACCCAAAGGCCCATTGAATGGGTAAAAACATGTGGTGTTTTTATACAGTGGAGTATTACTTAGCTATAAAGAAGGATAAACTTGAAGTATTTGTAGGTATATGGATGCAACTTGAGACCATACTCATTAAGTGAAATAAATCAGACTTGCATGTATGAATAGCATTGTTTCTGTAGTACAAAAGAGTAAATAAGCTCCAAATGTATAATAGATATTGTGAAATGAAAGGGAAAGAAACTGCTCAAAAGGAAAGAACAATTGGGATAAGGGGAAGCAGAAAAGAAATGAGAAAAACATATATATATATATATATATATATATATATATATATATATATAGTATTCAACTATACTATTAATCTGTTCCTCAAAATGAACAACTTGTGGTTTCATTTTGATCATTTTTTTCATACCTATCTTATAATCTGAACTACATTGAAGATAACAATATGCAATATATTATCCAGTGTTAAGCTCCTATTATTTTGCTTTGAAATTCTGCACCATTGGATTTATTTATTTACTTACTTACTTATGTATTTATTTTTTTGGTACCGGGGATCAAACTGATGATCTCGCACTTGCCGGGCAGGCACTTATACCACTGAGCTAGATTCCCAGCCCCCCAAATTTTGTATCTTTGAGCAGGGGTATGTAACACTTTTTTTTTTTTTTTTTTTTTGGTACCAGGGATCAAACTCACAACCTTGTGCTTGTCAGGGCAGGCGATTATATCACTAAGCTAAGCCCCCAGCTCTTTTTTTTTTTGTTTGTTTGTTTGTTTGTTTGAAAGAAGAAGGTTTGTTTTGGAACACTATGGGTCAAATGAAATAAAAGGGCTTTCAAATTGTTCAGTGGAACAATGATCATGAATTAGTATTCTGCAAAAAAGGGAAAACAAAAGTTTAAACTAGGATCAAGGGGGATCTTCTTAATGTCCAAGATTATGGCACAATCTACGTAATTTTGCTCGTATCTGAACTCTGTGCTTGTTTTGATTCTTCTGTCTCCTCACTAAATAAGGACTCTTAAATCCATGGTACTTAGTGACAATACTAATGACTTTGATACTTACTTATCTGTTGTGTATAGTTATATATCTCAGTAATGTAAGTCCCATTTTTTGCAGCAAAGCTTTTGATAGGCAAATTCCTGAAACAAGCTAGAAGTATCATATACATTAAGAATGCTTTTTCTCTTATAATGAATTTTAGGCTTAAATGTTAAGCATTTCAGTCAGTCGTCACAAAAACAAAGAAAAAGGAACTAAACCCAAAAAGTGTAAATAAATAATCGTCCAACATTGCTTTGTTAGGATTCTATTAATATTTATTGAATTCAGTTATTATTATCTGCTAAGTACCTATGATTTGTGACCATTGAGCTCACAAATAAGGACATAACATGAACAAAGAAAACTTACCTTTGAATAGCACTTTTCCTTACATTGTATAATACTTCACTTTTTATGAAGTGTCTTCACATACATCATTGTGCTTAAAGATTGATATAGTATAGAGGGGCAGAATATATAAAATACTGTGTTATATACTGAAAAAAAAGCTGAGCAGGACTCAGATTAATTAATCAGCAGAACAGTCATACATTTGTTACTGTCAAGATAGAGCACAAAAGGAAATTATTTTTAAAAGGAGGCAAAAGATAAAGCTCTGCAGTTTTTAGAAACTGGAATGTTATTCTACTTCTTCTATCTCAGAGAAGTGTCTTTCCTGAAAGCTCAGCTCAGAGGTCTTCTCTCATGAAGCCATCATTGATCTCTGGGGATCTACAACAAATGCTCTCATAGCCCTTTATACGTAGCTCCTTTCTCCTGTGCAAATACTTATTTACTTTATAAAGCCTTTTGAAGGCAAGGCTGGCCAGTCATCATTATCACCCTCATGTCCAGCACAGGGCTTCACAGAGCAGAGGATTCCACAGTACATGCCAAATTTAACTATGTGGAGGGCATGTTATGAAGTCAGAGAATTCACGTTGAGAGAACTACTAAACACTTTAGTACCATAATGAAATATCTAACCCAGGCTATGCATAAGGAAAATGAAGTTTATTTAGCTCACAGATTTAGCATTTCAAAGCTCAAGATGAAGTGGCCCCACTGCTAAACCCCTGATGAGAACAGCAGATGGGATATCATAGTAGGAGTTCAAGTGAGACCAAACAGTTATGTCTTAATCAGGAAGCAGAAAGACGTGTACAGCCAGCTTTGCTTCTTTTCCAATGACCCTCTTGCAAGAAGTAACCAGATCCCATGAGAAAAGTGTTAATTGCTTTTAAGGCCAAGCCCCCAGTAACCTAAATGTTGTCCACAAGACACCACAATTTAAGTTCATACCATCTTCCAGTACTGCCATGCTGGGGACCAAAGTCTTCACACATGAACCCTTAAAGGACACACAAGCCATATGAAAATGACAGTATATTTTCACAAAATAGCCCCAAGAGTTACCCTCTGACAGATTCTACAAGAAGATACTTAGATATTGTAAATGATGGCAAAAACATTAGAAAGAAAAGAAAAAGTAGCAGAAAAACACAATAAAAATAAAGAGTACAGAGCAGAGATTTAGAAAAGTGGGCTGGTGAAAGAATTCTTCATTTCATAGTGGGATTTTAAAGCCCTCCAATGTACTACACAGCATTGTTATTGGTAGAGGATGCAACAGAGAGCAAGGCTTTGCTCCTATCCTTAAAGAGATTATGACTGGCTATTAGAGGCAGACCAAAAACTGGTAATTACAAAGTAAAGTGATGAGTATCTTGTTACCTACCACAGAGCAGTTGCACTGAAAAGGAACTTTGCTTTTAAATTGTCTTAAAAGCATAATTCATGAGGGTAAAGGTATTAGTTGGCTAGATTTCCACTCTTACAATAGCAAAGCTATTTTACTATAGGAATTTCTATTATAAAGCTGCACATCTTAATTAATAGCTTTATGAATACAGATGCAAAATCAAAAACATCACTGAGCAAAGCTAGCAGTTGACAATATTCAGACATCTTTCAAGATAAATGGCCTTCAAGTTTCTAACATCACCAACATTCTGATTATGTACTTATAGGAACATAAATTTCTTATTAAAAATATTTACCATTGAGGGTTGGGGATATTGCTCAGTGGCACAGTGCCTGCCTGCCTGACAAGTATGAAGTCATGAGTTGAATTCCTGGTACAACAACAAAAAAGAAAAAAAAAACCTCAAAAGCAAAATAAGTTACCACAGTAGCACTTATTGGTGTGCTTGTTGAATGTGCTTCTCCCTGCTCTCCTGGTGAGTGCTAAGAGCTTAGGAAATGTGTCTGTTTATACGTCTCTGTATCTCTAACTCAGGACATTACCCACAGTAGGTGCTCAGCAAGTTAAATCACTGACATTTGTTATTTTTATCACTCATTGAAATGTAAGTAATATTTCTGTGTGGCTTGCAAGAGAGCCTTTTCTCTGAGATACTCACTCCAGAATGTACTGTGAGTCCTGCACAAACAAAAATTTATAGCTGGGACATCTGCAGAATGCATAGGACTGCGAGGAAAATAGGGCAGATTGGGCTTAATACAAGACAGCATGGTATGCTGTATGTGGTAGCTGAGATCTACCTGGATCTCTCTTTTCATGCCATCATACAAGACTACGTTAATTAGAAGCAAACAGTACAGTTTCCAAACTCACAGACACCTTGAGAATGCTACTTCTTGGTGTCTGTACAAAAGCCCCACTATGTGTGAATAACATGAATTTCTAAAATGCAATAGTCATAAGTAGTAACTTTGGAGCTAGGGTTTTGTCTAACCATGTTTTGTTGAGCATGAGTATTATAGCGATCTCTGGATGCTTTTGAGAAAGAGGATAGCATGGGAAATTCTATTTCCCATGTGGGAATTTTTCCCACTTGCTAAACCTTCATAAAAGCCAAAACATTGAATTCATTGCAATATGCTACTAATAAAATGAGCTTTTGTTTTTTGCACCGTTATTTATTTTAACTTTTTCATAAATAGTTATTATATTGTTTTTATGGATGTCTAGTGCATCTTAATACATTACAAACCATTATAATCTCAGTGCAAATGCCATTGCATCCATCCATGAATGATAATTTTAAGACAGTGATACTTAGAGAATATTTCATTTTAAAAACACAGTTCTGAAATTATTTTGGTTTTAAATACCTGCCTTGAAACTTGAATTTTATAAGCTGCTAGCTTTTGGATACCAATAGTAACATCAGAGAGAGCCAGACAGTTTACAGAAAGGGGAGATAATAGGAAAACATTCAGAAAGTTTCTTTAAAGCAGAAACCAAGAATAAAGTAAGTACAATCTTTTTGCAATACAAATAATCAGCACAATGATAAAGGTAATGAATATTTATTGAGCATTTATTCTATGCCAGGCACTATGTTAAGTACATTACTGTCTTATTCCTCAGAGCAAGGTGAAATGACATAATTAATTTTTAACTTGTATTTCATATGTATTTGAATCCAAATAAAATATCTTTAAGGGCATAGCCTTTGCATTAGATATTATATTTCTGAATACCTGACTCTAAGTTTTAAAAATTTAAGAGGAATCAAAAAACTTCCTCTCTAGAATGGGAAATTGAGTTCTCCGAAGGAGGGCAATAATGCCAGTCCCCCCCCACCCAGCAAATAAAAATATATACAATTTATGTGCTGATCTACCTCTTGTCAATCTAAACAGAGACTTCCAAGCTGTGGTTTTAACTGGAAAAGAATCCTACCCTCACTGTCCAAATTTATTACAGTTTACTCACCACCCTCAGGTTTTCATCTATGAGACAAGTCATTCCAGTGATGGATGAGGCAATACTTATATATCATCTTGCAAAGCAAACAAGGAGACTTCCAGTTAAAAATCACTATAAGACTACTTTTATAGTCCAGTAATGAAGACAGTGACTTTGGAAAAATGATGTATGGTGACCATTAACATTAACTATACAACTATGATTTTGTTGTAAGCTGTACAGGTCAGAACACACCTTTCTAATAAGGTGGCTAAGTCCAGGGTGCTACCCTGAACATTTGTTGCCACTGTACAAAGACTTAGTTAAAGAAGTTTTCATAGAGTCAAGGTGGATATTTACTTCAAATTTCATTTTTTCCCTATTGATTTATTATTATGAATATTTATGAACAATGCACATACAACTTTCAAGCAACATACTATTAAATAATTAAAGATGAGAGATTAAGATCCATGGTACAACTAGTTTTATCAAAAATCATGAGTAGATTGTAAAATCTATGAGTGTCCTTACAACTAAGGAAATAAAAGAAACACAGTATCTTAAGTATATTTAATTGCACCATAAGAGGAAGCATATCAGTGAACAAGACAAAACAAAATCCTAGAGGAGAGCCCTTGTAGCCTTTTGGTAGGAATGAATATCATGTAGTCACATTTAATAAAAATGCTTGTAGTCTACAACCCAGCCGACTGGCTCTGAGGTGCATTTCCTGGTGTAGGTGGGGAGACTCTTGCTCATACTCACTAGAAGTTGGTACAAGTGATTTGTAGTTGCAAGACAACAACAAGGAAACTTTCCAAATTCCCACTAATGAGTAATATATTTATACAATTTTTTTTATCTATGTGTGTGTACCATTTTAATATGAATGAACTACATTATGCAGAACAAATGGATAACTTACAAAAATAATGTTGAATGAAAATTCATAAGCTTGGTTATAAAGTACATATGAACTAGATAAAAACACAAAGTTCAAGTTACTGTTTTCCTCTGGCAGAAGGTGAGAAATGATCAGCAAGACATTCAATTCCGTACATAATGTCTTTTAAAAAAAATTAATAAAAACAATATATGTTACCCCTGTTAATTCCAAATGGTGTTTTTACATGACTTATTATTTATGTACTTTAAACTTCTAATTAAGAAAAGGCTTATGATTTTCTTCAGGGCTAAGGACCTTTAAGATTAAGGACTTCCAGCATGGTCAGTGCAGCCCAAAAACCATGTGTGGATGTAAACATCGTCTTAGATATTAATGATATGGTGAAATTAACAAAACTCTGTTTTAAGAGTTAATTTTTTCATTCCACAAGTATTTATTAGGCTATAAGGCAAAAATGAGATATATGTCTCCTTTGAAATTTATATTCTGGAGAGAAAAATATATTAAATATATTAAATGAGCAAATACATAAGATAAAAAATAGCAGATAATTATAACTGGATCAATGTCCAGTCAAAAGGTTAGCAGTGACATCTCTTATGATTGACCAATGTTTGTTTTGTCTAGTTATTAAGTGTTTTTATATTATCCATGCAATAAGTACAGTGAAAACAGTCAAACAAGGTTACAGATGGATAAATGATGTGGAGGGGCTGAATTTTAGATAGGGTGGCCAGATAGGCCCCCTTAAGAAAGTTTCTCCCTGAGAGACCTCAGTAAAAGTCTATAAAAGACATTGAGAGTGCATACCCAAGCAATGTTCCAGGCACAAACTGATCATCATGAGGAACATTAAGAAGGCACAGCCAGAGAGAACCAAGCAAGTGAGAACAGTCAGAGCGAAAGTCAGAGCTGGATACAGAGACTAAACAGGACTTGTCAGGCAATAGTGCAGATGTGAATTTAATTTTAGATGGGCACAAACTTTCAGGAAAAGACTGAACAAGAGAAGGACCTGACTGACCCAGATTATTAAAATGATAATCATCCCTCTGTATCAATGAGGGATTAGTTCCTCTGCACCAAACAAAATCCACACATTCTTATATGAAATAACCCAATATTAGTACCTACTCTATACGTGTCCTCCTTCATACTTTAAGTTACATTTCTAATAAAAACTAATACAGTGTAGATGCTACATAAATAGTTGTTACACTGTATTGTTTATGAAATGACAAAGAAAAATAGTTTATGCAATTCAGTACAGACACAATTTCCTTTAGTATTTTTTATCCAGCTTTAGTTTGATCTATAGATACAGAACCTATAGATACATATATGAAATTATGTTTTATATTACATATTATATAATATTTTGAAGGGTATGTGGTTTTGATAACATATAAGAATGTAAAGCATGGAAATTGATTAAAATACTGTAGGGTACAGACTAGAGAAGAATTGAATGGGACCAGACTGTCACCTGTGGAAAAGGTAAGAAATGGCTGAATTTGTCATATATTTTGAAAGCTTGTTAGTAGACTTGTTGCTATGCTATAAGGGATACAAAGGACTATAGAAGGCATGCTAGGTTGTTTTGTCTTAAACTGCTAAATCGTTAAACATAAGTTGTCATTTACAGATATAGGAAACACTAGAAGCAGTCTATTCGAGAAGAAATCAAGAGTTCTATAATGAATATATTACATTGAAAAATGCCTTCTAGACATCCAAGTAGAGACACCGTATAGGCATCTGGATACATGATAACAGTTGTTATTGACACTGTAAAACACAAACAACAAAAAGCATCACGTTAACTACTTTTCTCAACACCTCACCCACAAGAATATGATTTTATAACTAGTCAACAGTTGCTAACTTATTCTGGTTTGAGATGGTGATTTGTACTCTGCTCTGTATGATTTCTAACAACTTGTTTTCATTTATATAAACACATTAATGGAAAAGAAAGCAAGAATGGAAACAAATGCTGTTGACTGGCTCTTGAATCCCTGAATGAAGACACTCATTACATACCGTGCATTTCCAGCACTCCATGCACTCTATTTACAGAATCTAATTTTCTGAGGTTATTTCAGATGAAAAGCTTTTTAAGTAGTAAGAACATAGTGTTGCATCTCATAGTCCAAATCATAAATATGATTTTTAAAAGGCGCTCACTGTGGTTTTATCACACATGCTACTAATATATAGAACAGATTAAGAGTGAGACATGGGCCAAAAGCTTCTGGATGCATCCTGCTTCCAATAGTTGGGAAAATTTCTTTACCTCATGCCTCAGTTGCTTTACCTGGCAAATAAAAATAATGATAAAATTGAAGATTACAAGAACCAACATTGGCCAACACCTAATATGGTTCATGGCACTATGTAAGTTCTCCAGAAAAATAACTGTAGATACTATTTGTAAACATATAATACAACTTCATTTCAAAAAATGTTGTAAGTTCTACTATAATCATCACACGATCACCACGATGACTAGACAGAACACTAGTCTAAGCCTGATTGCAGACATATTGATGAGAATGTGCCCTAATATTCATATAGAATTAGTCATTCCAAACTTTGAAATAAAAATCCATATGTATTGGTCTTGCCATATGCAATCAACCTTTGATTAGCATATTGGCCACCAGCTCATTTTCCCTGTGTCAAACACATGTCATCTTCTGTGACTTGTACAGACCACCTAGTTTGCATTCTTCTCTCATATGAGAGACTTCAAATCGTTCACAATTGATATATAGCTACTATAGCCACAAAGAAATCTGTAAATTTTTAGTGTCACTTGCAAATAAATTGGGGAACTGGTCTAAATACCATCTATAAGTGACCTACAAGTATCAGCTCACTATATTTGGCAGACAATTTTTAGTTTTATATAACCCACATTCATCTCTTTTGTATCTATGCACACACTAAAATATCTTTCTCTGAAATATAGAATCTTTTCACTAGAACAGTCTTCCAACTCCTAAGCAAGTTTCATATTCTTTGTGCAATACTTTCTACCAACTGATAAATTCATCCCTCAGACAAATCAATATAGCGGGACCATAACAAAATCCTGAAACACAAGATTGCTTTTTAGATCATACTTTGGAAGTTGTTTGGAAGTATATTTGATTTTTTCATTTTATCATTTTCAAGGATGAAAAGGATCAACAAAAAATAAACAAAAGGTTATATGTGATGGGGAAAAAAAATCATCGTACAGACATAAACTGGTGGTACAGTCAGTAGCCAGACCTCTCAGTGGACATCCAGCTTCTGAACAAAAGGGCTACTTCTCTGGACTGGAGCAATACCCAGTTCTGTTCTGCATTTAATATTTTAGAACTCAGCTTCAAAGTAGGTCAAAGAGTGAAAAACAATTCTGGTTTCTTCCTCAGCTCACATCTCTAATTTTCATGGAACAGATACTATTTGAATCTAAACAGATACTATTTGAATCTATCTATTCCCAAAAAGATGAGAAGGAGCCTACAACCTGCCAATGTCAGTAACTTTTCTTCCAATATTGTGCTTGTGAAACAACTTTTATCATTTGGTCGTATAGTAAGAAATGAAATTCTGAAATTTAAAAATGACACATGAAAAATCAAGACATGCTACTCATTGGTCTGGGGAATTAAAAAGTGAAACAGATTTCACACCAGCAGCTTCATACAGAGAATGCATTTCAATGTGTGTTTCCAAAAGCACTGATTCAAAATGAAAACAGATCCTCTGCTTAAGGGTCAAACACAAGTTTGCAAAATTCTTACACTGAGAACAAAAGATGGAGAAAGTAACCTCTCACAGAAATCTCTTCTCACCCTGAGACTATGACCTCCTTCCACCAAAGCACAATGGAGGAAAGCATAACATTTCCACAAAAGGAGAGATGTGAGAAAACCTCTGAAGTATGCTCTTTTTTATGGCAAAAAAGATATTTTATTTCAAATTGATTAAACTAACAAAAATGCAACTTTTAAAAAGCTCAAATTCATGCATATATACATATAATTAACTGTGGGTATGTATCTATATACATATAAGATGATTTCTGTAGAAACATTAGAAAAAAGGGTCCAAATAAAGGAATAAAACTACTACACTTAGAAATAAAGACATTTAAATGTTAGAGAAATGTTAACCTCAGTAAGCAAATATGGCACACAATTTTTTTTTTTTTTTTGTACTGGGGATCAAACTGCGCTTGCCAGGCAGGCACTTAGGACACTGGGCTAAATCTACAACCCACTCACTTGACAATTTGACAATTTGACAATTTGACAATACTGGTCATGAACCTCAAGGTAATAGAGCATAAAATGTCTGTAAACAAACAACTTAAAAAAAAAACCTATATCCATATGACTGAATATTATACAAGATTACATTTCAAGAATACAACATTAAGCTAACAAAAAATTGTATATAATGATATGTATAGTATTTCCTCATTTATGTAAATTTCAAAATAATGTTACAGACAACTTATGAATAAGTACACAAGTTTCAATCACTTGTTACATAAAGGAACATAAAGGAAGAAAAAAATACCAGAAAGCAAAACATATACAAAAGGTAACCACTGTTTTGCAAAGCTTCTGTTCTGATTGTGTGAGTACAAGTGTGTTTATTGAGATTCAATATGAAACTTATTTATTATGGTCAATCTAAATCTAAGGAAGTTTTAAAGGCAAGTATAGTTCACAAGGGATCATTTATTGTTTGTAAGCTTTCCGTTTTCAAAGAGATCTCCTGATTTTTTACTTCAAAGTTTCTTCCTTTCAGAGTGACTTTCAAGTCTAGACAAAGGAGAACAAGACCCAGGTAGAAGGATGTGCCTAACTTCCACAAAATCTTTTTCCTTATGACTGACATGAAGTCTGTTCCATTCCACGGCGATCTCATTCCTGAGCAAAGAGGAATTTAACCCTCCCTTTATTATCAACTCAATACAACACACGGAGCTCAGATTTCTAAACACATGTCATCCAGCGTGTGGAAGAAGGTTCTGTTTAAAGAGCACTCTTCTTACATGTGTTCATCTGAGCACTGAGCAATTGCAAAAAATATAGGAACAACATCAAGTTGTCCAAGTGCGAAGACAAATAAATATTGCAAATTCACATTGTTAAATATTTACAGGTATAAAAAATTATACTTTTGAAAACTGACAAATAGATGCAGAAAATAGTAAGTGAAAACTATGTGACTTAAGTTCAAAGTAGAGAAACAAAGGCTGAAGAGCTATATATACTATATAACCCAAATTTGAAACAAAATATGTTATATTTGATGAGAAATATAAGGAATATTGTAAAATAATCTCAATGTTACGTGCTTTTTTCTTATCTCTTCCAAATTATATACAATAATCAAGAATTACTTTTTCAAAAATTTTTAAAAGAATTCAATTTAAAATGGAAAAATTCTCATATACATAGTCCACATAGAGGGGTACATACTTTCAATACTAAAGCTCAGACAAAATTTCACTTCTGTCTCTTTTTTTGAGACTATGTTCATGAGCTGCTCAAATGCATTCAGTAAATTTTTGTAGTTGCTTCTTAATTTACAAAGGAAAATCAAACATCAGATTTAAGGTTGGATTTCTCAAGAAATAAAAAATTTTATGGTAACTAAACACTTTAAGAAATCGATTGCATAATTAATAACCTACAACTGTGTTATTACTTATTTGTTGCGAAGGATGGTAGAAAACACTATGAAATATAAAAGTAGTAAAATACACTCTCTGCTGAATTCACACTATTTGTCAACAAGTATGGTACAATTCTTATACATATCTCGTATAAATCATAATCTCATTAAAGAATAATAATAAAGATGAAACAAATGTATATATGGGCATACAAAATAAGATATATTAAGATATTAAATGGTGGAGTATAATTAAGCTTACAAACAGGACATATATATACTTAGATGGATAAGTAAGTAGACAGACAAATAAACAGATACAACCAGAAGTAGGTAATTGATCACAAGAATGATGTCAGTTGATATTGGAAGGTGTAGATAGAAACTAACAAGTTAGATCTGGAAGAACATTTGGGATAAGGGTGAGTGGAGAGGGGCGTAGACTACTCCTAAGGACAGGAATGATTTCTCTTTGTCCTGGTAAAGACAGGTGGTAGTGTGAGGTGAAGGGCTTCTTGTATGACACTAGTCCTCAAAAATCAGAGGATGAAGATTTCAGGAGAGAGAGAGAGAGAGAGAGAGAGAGAGAGAGAGAGAGAGAGAGAGAGAGACAGGGACAGAGACAGACAGAGAGACAGAGAGACAGAGAGAGAATATGCCCTAAAAACTTACAGTATTTTAGGACATTGCTTTTCACACTTTTCAAGTGATGCTCTTCTGAATTAAAAGGAGATAAGATTATTTCTTACAGGATAGAAAGAAATAACTCAAACAGGTCTAACCACAAAACATCCATTACTTGAAGTCTTGTAGTTCACCTTTAAAATTCTGTCATTTTTCATTCAGTTAAATGTTTCTTTAACCTTGGTATGGATTGGGGATTCCATGTATATGAGACCTGACTTATTATACTCACATACTCCTGTATTTCCTAAATAAAGGGGCATGTGTGTGTTTAAAGCTTGTCAAGTTTCCTGATTTTTTTATTCCCCCTCTATTCTGCCAGATATAAGAAATTATTTTTACCATTAAGCAGGCCATCAAACTGATTTAAATTCTGCAGGAATCCATCTGCTCCACTTAGCATGTTTTCCTCTTCTTTTCTGACACCATTTAATGTTAGGAATTTAGCTAGTGAATAGTATTTTCAAGTGGTCCTTTAAAATGGTGGAAAACAATGTTTTACCTTCAAATTCTGAGAGTTATTCTAGCTAATTCGTGTTAATTTTGTTAAGGAGTCTTACTTCTTTTGGTAGCAATGATCACATGGTTTTTGACATTGCTTCTCACAAGTACCACTAGGTTTGCTTACCATGAGCTGGCACAAGCCATGTGTGGCACAGGAAGAGTGATAAGAAACCAGTATTCCTTTCCCATGCGCCAGTACAAGTCATATGGGGCCTGGGAAGAGTAACCAAGAAGCCAATTTGCCCTTCCCATGAGCCACCTGGTGTGCAGGTTGGGAGACAAGAATACTCCCCATCCTTGCCTTATAAGCAACTAGCTAATTCAGAGGAACACAGGCTGAGTTGACAGCAATTGAAGTAAAAAACAACTTAATGCCTGTATTATTTGATTGACTTTACAGGCCTAAAGCTGGTACTATGAGCATTTATTAAGAGGACAATAACATGCAATATAGCAAATATGGGGGATTTCTTACTGTCTTGTTTTTGAAATCAAATATTGTTCTCATTGTTTTGTTTTGATCTGTTTTATTGTTTTGTTTTAATCAATGTTCTGTTTTGATTGGTTTTATTCTGTTCTGTTTTGTTTGCTTTTATTATGTCTGATGTTATAGGCAGCAATTCTGAAGATAACAAGAGGAACTATGGCAGCCATGTTTGATTTCCTGTTATCCTGTTTTGAAATTCTGTATCACTCTCAATATTTTATTTTAATTAACTTTATTCTATTTTTATTTTGTTTGGTTTCATTCTGTTTAAAACAAAATTTTCAAAAACACCACTAGATTTTGCACATGCTGTGTGCATTGTTCACTTTCCTCTGTACATGGTAGACTGCAGTAATACCTGTGAAACATTAGCCCAACTAAAACAAGGGTGTTTGTACATATACAGAGTACTCTCTGGGGACAATAAATGGCAGGCAATAGCTTTAGCTTTTGTACCTCTGCCATAATCTTTGTTAGCTTCCGCTCATGATCATCCCCATAAGCTTTGCATAGTAAGCCAATGCAGCCTTAGCCCCCCTCAAGCAGTTCCCTCCAATGAGATTATTAGTCTTAAGTCCTCTAAAGACTTCATAGGGTTCAATGGAAAGTTTTGGGAGGTAAGTTTGTATGTACCCAGATTTTAACAGCAGATAGTGTACTTTAGATTTGATGTAATAGATAATAAGGAGCTATTGCAGGTTTCCTAATAACAATTTACTTCATATAGTGATAAATCAGAATGACTGATCTCTATGGAACTTAATACATTACAAACATGAATTAAACTTTTCTAAGAAATGTCTAAATAATGAGCTAACAGCAAAGTGCTAATATTGAAAGAACCAAAGATTTTTTAAAATTTCATCTTGGCATATTTAAGGGATAAACCAGTTCAAATGAAAGATGTAACTGTTATTAAGACTTCATTCACTTATTAAATTATGTTTCATATGAACAGAGTGTATTTTTAAGATGATTAAATTATTATGTAAGTCAATATAACTTCTACTTTTTGGAAGAACTGATACTAATCTCTTGTCATTGAAACCATAATCAGTTGTCAAATTCATTTCTCAAAGGTCACTCAATAGCCACCAGATAGCAACATGAAATGATGTTACATCCTAAATTTATATTATGGGAACCCTTGAGACCACGCAATACCACCCATTCAACCCATAGATTCCTCTAAAAATGTAAAACATAAAGGCTTTCTAGTACCTTTGTAAATTTCATTTGAGTATAATAAAATATGCTCTATTTTATGCTTGCAGTAATTAAAGACTTTTTCCTTAATAGAACTCTATCTAGAAATAGCCCAATATGGAATGAACATTAATAGACCTGTTAAGGTACTTGAATAAATGCCTATCAAGAGCACAGTACACATTAGTAAATTTTCTATAGAAAATCCATTTTCATTTCAAATTCTGACACTTTATTTAGAAAAATTATACCCTTTCTTATAATTATTTCAGTAAATATAATGAGAGTATTGCTAACTACACCTTGGAGTACTTTATTTTCACCATTTTTTAGTAATATGAGTCTCTTTGTAATTAAAGGCATGCTGCATTAATGATGCTGAAAGTCTCCAAGGGAAACATTTAATGTCCACCTCATAATATTATGGCAAAATTACATGCACAGAAGACTTTTTAATAATCTTTGTTTCCTAATTTAGTTTTGATTGGCTCTGAAATCCATGGCAGCACTCAAGGGCTCCCATTTCCACAGTCATCAGCACTTCTGCACCGTAAATTGTACAAACGCACACGATTTCTCCCGTCTGTAGGCTCCTTTTCAAAGCTTCTATTTAACTTATCCAGAAAATTAGCTTCAGGCTGAAGATAATTGCAGATAATTTTGCCATTTTTAAGCCACTGGGGTTTTGCGTGGAAAGATGACAGCTAAGTTTGTCTAAACACAATGAACAAGTCATAGCTTTGTCTTGTCACTTCAGCTTTACACACAGGTTCAGATCATTCTATTTGCTCTTTATGCAAATTGAAACAAATTATTGTCACTAGACCTGTGTTTTCTGACAAAGCTGTGCTACCTGAGCTTGTAATGTGGCTGAAAGCACTGGGTCGCCACAAATATTCTAACCCAACCCAAACAACAAAAGTGATTAGTTCTCCTCTATTTTCCAAACTCCTTTCTCGTGACAAAAACAGATTTTTTTCTTAAATCTCTTTCAATTTAAAAGGAATACAATAAATATAAAAGCAAATGTATAGTTTACAAAACATGTAACTCATGTACATAAACATTTCTCTTTTGTACTATCATAATTAGAAACGGCAGCGTTCTCCCAGAAAATGACTGTTTATAAATGCTTGTATAATTAAAATACAAATATTTTAAAATGCACCTATTTTAAAATACATGAAACTGAAGATTTATTAAATATGTCAACTAGGTTAATAAGCAGAGATCTATTATTAAAAGGAATCATATGCTCATTTTCTCTAAATTTTCACTTTAGATTAAAATGAGTGCAACATTCCTGGACAGTCCCTGGCAAACAATGATAGAGCAAATGCAAAAGGAGCAACATGGACTCATAATTCAATGCCAATGAACTTCAACTTCATATTAAATAAACTGGCTGTGAGAATTATAGGACATTTCTACAGTCAAATTCCTCTTGGAGCTCAGAACTAATAGAGCCATAGCTAAATAAGGGTGTCACTAGCTGAGCAAGTGAAACCATTTTGCAGCCCACATTTACATGTAGGGGCCAAACAGTGATTGTGCTTATCTGGCAGCTACCCTGATGTAATAGGCCATAATGACTCAGAGGGAGCAGGTTTGGACACCAGAGTAAAGGAGGAGAGAACATTCAAATCATAACACAAGTGACTTGGTGGATCCCTATTAGACCTTGGGAACATAAAGAGGCCTGATATGACAGTAACCTGAAAAAGTTTTACAGCTTTGTGTCAGGAACCTCTAAACTAAATAATTTTATGGAAATCTAAACTGCAGAGAGAAGTGTTGCACCATTAGGCCATTATCAGTGACTGGGCATATAATAGTCATGCATATAGTCCCAAATCCATATTAAGGAATTCAAATTATTGTATTAAGGAATTATTGCATTGTATTAAGGAATACAAATTAAGGATTATCACAAACCTCAGACTCTCTTGAAAAGCTGCTTTGCTCAATGACAAGTTTAAAATCTATCAAGGCTCCTGAATATCTGCATCATATTAACATGCAGCTTTTGAGAGTCTTCTGTGGAGTTTTATGTGAACATAAAAAGTATATATCTTTCTGAACTTGAGGACAGCAGAGGAAAATCATTTAAATTCACTTTTCTCATTTGGCCTCCAATATCACTTAGTCAATGAACTCAGAAGGATTAGCTTGTATAATACATCAGATCATGTTCCTGTGAAAGCCAAGCATGGGAAATCTTGTAATATACCCTTTCCTGCTTAGGATGACGGGAGGGGGGGGGGACTTGCTAAAGATGTCCACCAAGCAAACCTTTCAATGTGGTGGATAGGAGCAGGGCTGATCAGGTATTCTTCAGCTACAGGCTGAGAACAGAGAAGCTGCACATAGAAATCAGACCCTAAACACATCATAAAAGGCCTGTGCAAGTAGAAATACCAACCTGAGAAAGGATATTTGCAATTTTACAGAGGCTTTAAATTATTAAACAATCTCAGAAGTAGTATATTGTTACAAGTATCATGTAAACTAATATAGAGAGCTAGAGTGCTCTTAATAATACAAAAAGTTGGCCCAGAACTCTTCCTCTGAAAAAGAGCAGAAGGTTGCACAATCTATCACCCAAAGAGCAATTTCACTTCAGATTTGCAATAAGATCTTAAATTTGACCTTTTGTAAGAAATTATTAAAGACCTCATACAAAACCAACAAATTTCCCTGTTCTTTCACAGATTTATTATAGTTTTCTTAATATGTTTGAATAAACTACTTAGGAAGCCTGTGGTTTCTAAAATGTAACTTCTTTGCAAATTGCATACCTGTTTCCTAGAGAGATGGGCCCTGTCTTTGAAATATTTAGTCTTTCAGGGCACTTTAGTCATAGTGACACCTAATAGCCAAGCTCTTTTTCTCACTCTCCACAAAATCAGGTTTAGACTATAATTCAAACCAGTCCCCAAAGGCACTTCTGAAAAATGGCAAGCCCTTAGCTTTCAGGTGAAAACACTCTTTATTGCTTAAAATTGTTTCCTGTTACAGAACCTTTTCTATAGTACTTGGTCTAAGATGATCTTATGCTAATTTAACTCACTGGGGACTGTGAGCAGATGCTACTTTGATTAATAGTTTCACTATCCTAAAAATGCCAGGCCAGGTTCAAGATAATAAAATCAAGAATACTATTAAAATCTGCCATAAGATTATATCTGTTATGAGGAGAAAAATGGGATCCCTGTCCTTGTATCAAGTAAAGACAACCTATATAAAAAAACAACCATATAAACTAAACGTACATACTGTCTGAATCCTTTAATATGTTAACTGACACCATTTTAACCACCAATTTCTTTACTCATATCCTACAGGCATATTATCAGCTATTTTCATAGTGGAAATTCATTATGTCATCCCAATGTTTGTTATTTTTTCACATAGTATTTAACTTTTCGCCTAAGAAAAAGATTTATACACACCAAGAACAATGCATTTTGTAACTTTTTATAATAATAAAAAAAGAATACCTGAATTTTCACTTCCTGGATTGTTATTTTTCAGTGACTATGTTTTTAACATTCCAACATTCCTCTTTAAAATACATGCCTCTTTGATATTAAAAGGCAATGTGAGTTGGTAAAAAGACTTCTAAAAAAGCATCTCTGGAAACTTTAGTTCCTCTCTCCTCTGCTTTTTTCCTCAGTGGTCTCCTAACCATGAACTTCCAAACCACAACCCTTGCTTGTTGAAAGAAGCCATGAGATCTAACCTCAACTACACAGAATTTGAGACAGTCTCATAATATGAGCATAAAGAAACCTTCAAAGTTGGTTTGTCAATGAATTTTACCTTTAATATACCATATTTGACTTAACCTTATTTCCAATTTCTGATTTGAACTCTAACTTTCTATTGAATTTTATATATACCTCGGCTCACAAACTTCACTCTTGCCATGATTCTTGCTGCAAATGGAATGTGCATGAGAGCCAAATCAAATTCAATGGTTAGGCTCGGTGTTGATCTTATGGAGAAATCTGATTTGATTCTCGTCCATTTTGGTTTTCGACCAGGATTATGGCGAGAGTTAAGTTCAGGAACAGAGGTATCACTGTATAGATCACTGTATAGACTCGGTGAAACTCTTAATTTGCTGGGAAGCAGAAAGTTCCAATGCACCAACTGTAATTCTAGGTAGTGCATCTTCCATTGAGAATGAAGCCAGCCTGTTAACACAAATCTGCCACCTGCATGAATCGAGTCTCACACTCACCACTTTGGAATGTGTATGCAGTTCAATCATTTATATGAAATACTCTACTTGAAACATTGCCTTACCATTGCACAGAATGACTCAGGAGGGTCTCCACAGGTAATATCCGGAGGATCCAATTTCACTTTCAGATATTTGGTCATGTCCGTGGATTCTGGCTGACAGGCCATGTAATCCCATACTTTCCCTTCTTCTGTGTAAATCTGAGTTTTGCACACATCATAGTGTCCCCACACCAAAGGGTAGGGCTGCATCACTGAGGACACTGTAACCCAAAGGGCATGAATGGACAGGAATCTTGATAAATACATCTCTAAATTCTTTGTTGTCTTCGTGGCTTATCTGTAATCTGTGTCTATTTTACATATACATATGTGCGTCTGTTTATGTAGGTAGGTCTGTATACTTAAAAAAGAGAGAGACGATGAGATTTCAAAAAGATTCCAAAACCAGTGTGAAGGATTTAGATATTGTGCATACTCAGGAATACAGATGACTTTGGTGGAAGCCTAACATACTTGAGTGTTAGCATCAACTACTTGCAGCTTGTTTTTCATCCTAGAACATATCTATTAGACTCAGGTCTAGTTTGTTTTTTGTTAAAGATGTCCAGGAGCAGGTAGTTCATCAAAGTGAAGGCTCTCTCATTGTACATCCGATAACCCTGAGTGATCTTCACGTTCCCAGTTTACAAGGACTGTTCAGACGTGCAGAGATATCAGTAGCTGAAGCAAAAAGACGAGTGTCTTATTGCCTGATGTCTGTTTCCCATCAATCATTCTGTTTTTCTGGCACCAATACCCTTTTAAAAACAATAAGAGTAAGAGTTATTGTCCCACAATCAATGCTTTACAAAATTTACGATATGTTGACATTTGGGAGGTTGGATGCAATACAAAGCAAATTGGTGTAATATGGCTAACCTTTACTCAGTTGCTTTTCTTAGAATGAAAAAACCAGGAAAATCACTCATATTGGGGAGAATTTTGATAGGAAGTATTTACCTCTCCCATAAAAAAGACAAGATGTGTGTTTCTGGTGAGTCACGTGTTTCACTTCAAAAAGTATGCTTCCATCCTAACTGCATGCAAACTGCTAGATTTAACTACTTCTTATAGATTGCAGTGCTAGAAAAATCTTTTAGGAGAACAGTGGGGGAAATGTGTTATTTTAAAAATAACAATAATAAAGAAATGACAATTGCTTGTAAGTTTTTTTTTTAATCTTAGCAAAGAGACCCTAAAAATCTCCAAATTCCTTGTATGTTTCACACTTTTGTTAGCTAAGTTGAAAACTAGTATTGTTGATGTGATTCTGTCCCTTTGGATTTCCTCATTGTATTGGGAGACTTTACCAATCTTTTGTTTAGCTGCATTTGCGGATAAAGATAACTTGTCATTCTTTAAAAAAAAAAAAAAATCAGAAGTAAAACTAAAGGAACAAATCATCCTTTCCATAAGAATTCCCTATTTTCTTATATCTTTTTCATAGTCATTACATTTGCATTTGCAGTTACTTTCTCTAACAGAAGAGAATTTGTCCCAAAGGCAAATATTATATGCTGCTTTATAAGTAAAAGCTCTGTAGTAAAATGTACAATTTAAAGTGCACATATAAAAATAGCTGAAGGTGAGGTAACAGGCTATGAAGCAGGACAATATGGCACTAATTCTCACAGAAAATAAAAATTACCATTTGAAAATCAGTGTGGTAAACTGACAGTGTAACCCATGCAACTAGATACAAGTCATTGATGAATTTAATTCACAACTTTTCTCTTTAGAGATCATTACTTAAATCTTAAAAAGCACTAACACTTGGAATCCAGGTGTTTGGGGAAAAAGGTGTGTTTCCTTAATTATTTGTTTCCTACTCAAACTCCAAATTATTAATTACAATCCAATTATTAACTATTTTTAAATGGCTTGAAAAGGATGAAAAAGCCTGTAACTTTGGAAAATTCCATTATAAATTCTTCAATTCACATAAAACAGTTTAAATGCGCAAGCACACTATCTTAAAACAATCTTATAAAAGTAATTCACTATATTTAAATAACACGTACCATCTTAAAATGAACTAAGCCACAGAGACTCTGAAATGCCAACAGATGGTTGAATTGTGTTTCCATAGCAAAGTAATTTATAATAATTGCTTTATGGATGCAAGTGCAATTTTCATTATATTCAATTCATAAAATGTTATCATACAGCTGCAATTTGTGATATTTTCTATTAGGAAAAGTGTTGAATATTTGAGTTCCTATGAAGCAATAATTAGCAGTACGTCTAAACATGTATAAACTACAGATTTAAATCTTCCTCTTCCTTGTAAGGACTGTTTTGTGTTGAGCACATTTTCAAATCTTAAGCAAGCAAGAAAAAAATCACAGAGGACCATGTGTTGTGGCTACTATAGCCTTCTGCTTTTTCCAGATTCATTACTCATTAGTAATTTTAAATTGCTATTTTCAGCAACATCCAACACTCAGATAACTTATAAATACAGAAAGGTGTTAAAATGCTATAAATCTACATTTTCTAGATGCATTTTTCAACGTGTTTATGGTATAAAGGAAAAATAAACACTTGTGGGAATAAGGAGAGTGGGCATTACAAGTGAATCAGTTTAAAATCCACTTGGTCAAAAATTATTAACTTTGATTGTTAGTTGCAAATACACCACAATTTATTTATTGAAAACAATACAACCAAAAACTCAGAATTGTTTTAAAATTGAACTGAATAAACAGGATGTGTTAACCTGTAATATTATTTTGAAAATATGATTTCAGGCATATATTGGAATGATCCCTGAGATTAACCTTCCATTTTTTTTTAAACAATATGATTCTCCACTTAATCTTGGTTATATTTTTCTGAACCACATTTTGACTTACTGCAACTTTGTAATGAAGAATGACCATACATTGGTACCTGAAAAATTTGGACACTAAGGAAACATATGTGAGCCTGTTACTATCTCCTGACAAACAGCAATCCCAATATAACGAATTCTCATTAAAGTGTACCAGAATTATAATACTGGTCATTACACAGAATTATGGACTACAACATTGATCAAATTTAGAGAAGTGACAAGGAAAAGTGCAGAGGAGTGCAAGATATTTGAATATTAGGCAGTTGCAGGACTCTGCGACAGACATTCTTGACAAGAAGCAGCCAATTATAGCTTAAATTTCTGGCACATAACCAGTTGTGATTAATAGTTTTCCATTACATTACAGACATATTATTAATGTATTAAAAATGTCAAGCTTTGGCAAGCACTATTATGGCATGGTTTTGTTAGTCTGGAGAATTTACATTTAATGAGCTCCCATTGACACAGAAAAAGATAGTGACCACTGCATATTACAGATGAGGAACAGGGGTCACTAAGCTATTCTCTAATGTAATTATTTTTTATTATAATTTTTAATTTTGGAATATCACCTACTATGCATTCATTTCAAGGTCTCCTTACTTGTCTGTGCCACACATGCTATCCTTCAAAGGAAATCCATTCACCTTCAAATTGGTAATAAATTAAATGTATGAACTCCCATGACACACAATAGAAAGGACACCTCTGTCTATGAAAATCAAGAATTAATACTGAATACTTAATACTTAATAACTATGGAATTTTCAAAGGAAAGAAAATGATATACAAACAGAATATCACTTACACCGCACTTCCATTACCTAATGGCAATGATTCTCTTCTGGCTTTATATTCAATCAGGTTAAACTATCAATAGAGCTTTTAAAGCTGGAACATCAGAACAAACAGCAAAGCAAAACGATTATGAGGACAGTCAATGACATATATTGATACTTAATATACCAAACATATCCCTCCCAGACCATAACTGAACTAACTACCAAGTAATGTGGCATTTGAATTTGTCTCAAGGGTCCAGATTACCTAAACAAGGACAGCTTCAGAGGAGCTCTGGGCAACCCCATCTCTAGTTCTTTACTTTGCCAAACTTGGGGACTCACTGTAATCAAATAATGTCATCAGCTCTACCTGTTAATCAAAAACTTTTTATTTAAAAATACCAAAAAATGTAAAAATATCCCCATAGACCTCTGATACATAAATTTCAGAAGCTAATAAAAAATATAAAATTATGTCATGGCTGGAAAGCTGATAGATATTATTCACTGAGGCTAAAATGGGCTATAAAATAGCTTTGCATAGATGGAACATATATATTCCCAGGATTCTGAAGTTAATTCTCTTGTGCCTTGGATTAGCTTTGTATATAGAAGACATTTCAAAGACCCTGTCTGTCATCAGGAGGAAACAAAAAATCTTCCCAAAGTATTATATGGAAATAATAATGATTAAAATTATAGACAATCACATTCTAACAGCAATTGCCAATTTTATCAAGTAAGAGGAAAATATTGTCAGTAAATATACTAACACTAGCTGGCTTTCAGCATTCATTTTATTATATAATAGGAGGAGGTGGTGGTGGTGGTAGGTTATTTATTCCATTTATTCCCTCTTCGAGGGCACCTGAAATAGACAGCTATTCACTCACTCTTTATAGACATTAAGAATTTTATAAATATGCATGTTTCTGAATGAAAAGGAATAAAAGGAAAATTGACTATAATCATATGCCACTGAGATAAAAATATAAAGAAAAAAGATATACAAATTCTATAACATCTCAAAATTAGCAGCTCCCAACACATCCATAATAATATTTATTAGATAAACTATTTTAACATACATTGACTGCTCTTTCACATATTTATTTGTTGTGAAAAAAAGCATCTTTTATGCTTTTTAACAGGAAACATAGGCTGCTGGGGTTTTTTGTTAACTGTCCCTCAAAATATAAGGAATTTAGCATGTCCTGCAACATCATTGGTTTATCTTACTCATCCTTGATTGGGTATTATGAGCAACTGCCTATCAGGAGATTCTTAATAAAACAGGTAACACACCTTAGTATTTTAAAGACCTCTATTTTCACTAAGAGAAAACCAAAGAAGGAAATCAAAAGGCATAAATTTTATAGAATGCTTAGGGATTGGATAATACATAAAATTATTTCAAAATTATTTAAAGTCTAAAAGAAATCTGGATGTTTAATTAACCAAGGAGCAACAAATGATTCATTCTCATACAAAGATGTTTAGAGATCCAAGGTCTCAAATACACATCTGAGAAAATCCACACCCACCTGAAGTTTTGGAGCAAAACTCTGGATTCTGAAAATAAAATTGGTTTTGAAAGTATACTAAAATATCTTATTGACCTATAATGCAATTAACTCCTCTCTCTGTCTCTGTCTCTGTCTCTCTTTCTCTCTCTGTTTTCAATATTAACATATAATCGGTTTTCTAAGTTGTATGAAAATGTATTCCTTTGCACGTGACTTGGTGCTTTTGTAAGTTAAAAACTGTCTCCAAATCTCCACTTAGAAAACCTATCAACTATGTATAATAGCTTAACTTTTAATTATATTACCTGGTCTTTTTCAGAATAATACTTTACTGGAATCAAAAACAAGTGTTTGCTCTAACCGCAAACATAGAAAAGGAACTGCAAACTCTGTTAGCCTTTTCATAAAAAGTTAACCTAAATCATAGTAACCTACATACCCACACAGTGAAAGAAAACAAAAAAAATTTAATAGGAAAAAGCTTTTTGTCCAAATAAAATAAATCACTTCTTTATAAAATTTTTATGATTACCGCTCAAATCTCACAATAAGAAATATCATCAAATTAATAGCCAGATATATAAAATCCCAGATGCCCTCATGTTTGCCTTTAAAGATTAAATATATTTCATTTCATGACATACAGAAAAGAAAATACAGCCCTTATGCATGTAAACTGCAACATTACATGTGAGATACTTGAGGCATTCTTTTCCTTGCACCATAAGCCACATGCAGATATTCAAATTTTATTTTAATGGAAAACTATAACTCACTTATCTTTAGAAATAATCTTGGACACTTTGTGAACTGCTTTTTCTTTGCCGAACAGAAAGCAAGGTGGGCAAAGCATTCAAAGTGACATAGTTCAAAATACTTCATGAAATATGGGCTTGCTGATTTCCTCACAGGTTAGAGATACTCCTCAAGGATCACACAAATTTTAAAAGCCTTACCGTCCCCCAGAAAAGATTTCTGGAGAACTTTTCAGCAAACTTAACCCAAACATACTGAAAAAATGATTTTTATGGAAAATCTTTTTTTCATTTCTCTAAGAAAAATTTTAGCATTTTCAGCCTCAAAATGAGGTCTTTTTTCTAGAGCAAATTTACTGCCAGGTTCTCCATATGTTTAGCAGAATTCTAAATTTTACTCAGAATTTTCCATTCCAACCATTGACAAACTCTCATGACAAGGAGTGGCTCCATTATTCCTGTGCAGACAAGAATGGGAGCGAGTGCGGAACGAAGGCTTCTATGCTCTGAAAATATATATCTGATGCAACGATAGGAACTCAGCCTGAGGTTTTCTTTTCTAAATAAAGTTGTCTTAAAATTCTCCTAAAGGAATTTTCCTCCCTTACCCTGTAAAATGACAACCTGCTCAAGTGCACTTCTGTGGGGGAGGAAAAAAGGTCCCCAGGTGAGGTGACCAAAATAAACGGCAGAGGGCGCAGTTTCTTTTTTTAATCTAAGTTTTCTCTGGTATGAATCACTTAATTGGTTATTTTGGGGCAAATAATATTCGGTATTATGTGTATTATATATAGATATCCACAGATCTATACCAGAGAGCAACTCTATGTCTCTAGCTCAATCCCTTCAGGGATTAATGTGATGCCAATATCTGAAAAAATATTCCAAGCAGCATTCCTACACCAAGTCCTTCCCTCTTTCATTTTTTTTTTCTCTCCAGTTGCACAACGTGGGATAATAATGCTTTAATCCCGTACCAATAAAAGAGATTAAAAGACGGATTTCATAAGATCCCGGTGTAGCCACCAGCTCCAAAGGACTGGCAACAGGGCAAGTTTTTCACCAAAGCAGACAATTGCCCAAAGAAACAATAAGGATAATAACCTGCCTGAGTGTTGTGTGTGGTCAGGTGTGCAAGAGACAGGCGGAGCGCCCTGCCGTAGTCAGTCGGTGGCCCGAGGCACCGACCCTACGCCCGGGCTCCGGGTGCAACAGACGCGGAACCCGCCGCGAGCAGAGCCAGGAAGACTCGCGTGTGGGTGTGAGAGGTGCGGGCTGTGAGTGCGCGCACAGGCTCCGCGCGCTGCCTCCTCCAGGCGCTTTCCAAAGTTCCTTGCCCACCCGGAGCCTCCCCTCCCGCCTGTGGCTGGCACCGGGGGGCGGACCAGAGGGAGGGAGGCAGAGGATCAGCAGGGACGCGAGGCGCCGGGCGCCTCGGGAGAGAAGGGGCAGCTGGCGGTACCTACCGTGCGGCCCGGTGCCCTTGCGGCCGGCGGGAGCCCAGCGGTCCGCGCGGGGCGGCGGCCCTGCCCGGCCCAGCCCGGGGCGCCTGGGGCGGCAGCAGCTCCCGCGGAGCCTCCTCCCGGGCGCGCGGAGCCGGAGGGGTGGGCGCGCGGGCCCCGGGGTCACGGTCGCCCACCGCCGGGAGGACGCTGCGGACCCAGAACCCGCGCCGGCCCGCCGCGGGCGGCAGCTTAATTACCTTCGCCTGGTGGCCCGGGGCGCCTCCTGCGCGTCGCCCCCTCTTGGAGCCCGCGCCCAGAGGGGGAATTCCTTCCTGTTGACGTCCTCTTCCGAAATGCAAAAGATCAGTGACTTTGACAGGTAGATGAGGGGGAGGGAGGAGGGTGGGCGGAGAGGAAGCGCGGATGGGAAAGGTGCCTCTCCCTCCAAAACGCGGCGGTGTGGATAACGCGATCGCAGCCCTCGGAGGTGTCGCCAGCCGGTCCCCGCGCGCCGGCTCTCCGCGCCTCCTCGCGCCGCCGCTGCTGCTGCCACTTCTTGCCTTAAACTTTTACGGAGGGATTTTCCTCCACTCTCTTTCCTATTGCTATTTCTTTCTTTCTTTCAGCTGCAGGACGATGCTCTGATTCCGGAGGGGTCAGACCCGGTGGCCAGGCGGTTCTATCCCGCTTGGCACCGCTTTCATTTTCTTTCACACGGAGCCGTTGAGCTTAGTCAGAAGGGGCATAAATCAGGACAATTAGTGTTGGCGCCAAGAAGATCCTCCAGCACCGATTTCGCCCGGGCTTCCTTCGCGCATTCCTCCACTCAAGTCAGAAATGTCACCGCACATCGCGCTGACTGCTGCGAGACGCGACTCACCCCAAGTCCGTTTGATGAAATATACATGGCCCGCGCCGCCTCTGGATTGCGGTTCCGGGTTCCCAGCCCCCTCCCGCGGGCCCGGTCCGGGACCCCGCTCCGAGCGCCGGGGAGCTCTCGGCAAACTTGGGGGCGCGCACGGATCAGAGAGTGAGCGCGAGAGCCCGGCCGGGCAGGCGCCGCGCAGCAGCCCCGGGAAGCCGCAGCCCTGGGAGGGGTGGCATGTACGTTTCACTTAAAAAGCAGATCTTCTTCTGCAACTGGCAGCAAGTGGAAGGATGGCAAACCTTATACTACCTCGAGACCTGGCGCTCCGAGCGGTCCTAACTCCGTCCCGCTAGCTGTGACTACCGCCACCGCTGCCGCCGCTCCTGCCCTATGGGTGCTGAGACTGCAAGACCACCGTACTCCTCAGCCCAGTCCTCGTTCACCCACCGGCTCCCACTAACTCCCACACGTCGCGCTTGTGCCCCCGCCTATCCCACTCTGCGCTCCTGTGTCGCCTCCCCACCTCCTTCCCAAACACACCCCTCACCCCTAGCAGTGAACACCGCGCTGCTTTGCAATTAGCTGGCTCAGCCAGTGGTCCTTAGAGCTGGAACCCGCTTTCTGGAAACTCATCGTGCCACGGAAAGTTGAAGTTCTAGAGATAGCTGACAGACTTGCTGCCCTCCCCGCATTGGAGAGAGAAGTCTGGGGGAGGAGGAGTGTCAGTCCCCAGCAAGGGGGACTCAGCCTCACCTGGGATCGCCTTTTAACCACTGACTAAGGAAAGGCATAAAGAAATACAGGCTCAAGAGCTTTTATTAGAAAGAAAGACCTTCGTTGTAGGAGAAACGTTCTGAATTCACAATCCACATATATCCCCAAACCAAACCGCAGTTAGAGGACTTTTTGGTTATGTGTTTGTTTTGCTTGGTTTTCTATAAGATAAGGAGATGAGTGAACCCTAGAAAAAAGTGGGACATACAACAGAGAGTGAACCAATGGCAGGGGTAGCTCATGATGTAACAAGACTTGCATCTCCGTGGCCCAGGGATCTTGGGAATAAATGGCCAAGGGTGAATGCTCCACATTTCAGTGCTTGTGGGTGACAGTGGAGTTCAAAGTGCTGCGGCCTGTGGGGAGGGCAGAAGCAGGACTCCAGTTTGGTTCATGCAAAGCGGAGGGTAAGAAATAGGCCTGGCTTATGGCTGCTCACTAACCACGTGCCCCACTTTGAAGAATGTGAGGTGGGAGTACTTGGGTCAGATTTTTGTGCTAACACAGTGTAGTTCAGCAACTCGCACCTCACAACCTGAGACTTCCCTGCTTTCTTCCTTCCCACCTCAGCCCTTTGGTGCTGACTTGTAAAAAGAGACACCTGCAGGCACCAGACTCCCATGGGGTGATTAACTGCCTGTGTGTGACCTTTGTCACTCCATCCTCTAGTCTCTAGTGACTCTGCTCACACCTGATCCTCCTGCCTTCCCAGACCCAGAGTCCTGTCTCTTGTAAGGAGGCCTGTGGCTTGTAGGCCTTCAGAAGACCAACGTTAGGGGCCTTCTGGATCTCCCATCCCCACCCCTAGCCTGTGCATAAAGTGTGGACAACTCTCAGCCTGTCTTCTCCTTCTTGTCTTTTACAGTGTTGCTCTCATTTTCCCATCTCCAGTAAGAAGAAAACAAACGTATGAGGAAATATGGAATTTTTTCTGGGATATACAGAGATATTGCCTCCTCAACCACAATCAAGTTACCCTTCCTCTGTCAAAGTCTTAGAAATAACCTTCCACTCTTCCTGCATCTGCCTTCATTTGCAAAATTCATTGGACTAGGAGGCAGACAGCTGGCCAGAGTCTGAGATGGAAGTGGAGTCCGTTTCCCATTAGATAATGTCTCCTAGTTCAGGCAAAGGAGAGTCTTCCAGAGGTGAATTTTCTTTCAAACATGTGCTCTGACCTTTGCAGAGGCTTGGTAAATCAAAGTAAGCCTGTGACTCTAAACTCTAGGGAATAAATCAGAGTTTTTAACACTAAAATCCTTCTCCCTCCTTGTTTCTTAGGGAAGGGTGGGCAGGGTGCTTTCCTCCAAAACAGCACTTCAGGTAGACTTGATATTCTCCTACAAACTGATCGTTCATCAATTGACATATGTATACTAACCTAAGTCTCCTGAAGATGTCTTTACATAGTTGTTTATATAATAAGCATCAACCAGAGATTTACATATTTCATTGGTATCAGGGAAAACAATTTATATATATATATATATATATATATATATATATATACACATATATGTGTGTATATATATGTATGTATTTGGAAAGAATGATTTTTCCATTTTTATTTAACCTCTCAACTCTACTTTTTTTCTCTCTTCCTGTAGCAAATGGTTTGATGTTTTCTGTTCTCTGGCTTCAGCTCCCTGGCTTGTTTCCAGGCATTCCTCATTCTTCTTCAATTTAGATATCCATTTATTTGTAATCCTGTTAGATCTCTAACTGTTGTTCATTTTTCTAGGTTCTTAGCTGCCTAAAAATCTCTTTAGAGATTTGGCAGGTTTGTTTAAATACTTGTAACTTCAAAATGCCAAACTGGTAGTGATAACATATTTGCAATAGATCTGGTCCAAAACGATATGTGTCTCTTTATAAATACTGTAAAGCAATTACCATAAAGTAGGTTATAAGATAAATATTCATTGCAGGTGTGAGTAATTTTTGGTCATTCTCAGGATTTAGTTATGGATTCCTTGGTCATAGTAACTAACTCCAATATATAAAATATAAGACTGAAATATCCAAATCAAGGTTTATAGGCATTTCAGACTATGTTATTGTTTATCTATATCTGGATAGTCACCCAAAGCCTTCACTCAGAGGCAAAACTTTGTGGAATGAGATTAGATGGTGCTAGATTGTGTTGAGAGAAGGGACCTGGTCATAAAAGGCTGGTCAATGGGACAATGACCTGAAAGGGCTCATGTCTCTCTTGGACAACTCCCTCCACTTGCCCTGCTTGCTGGCTGTTAAGAGAGGAGCAAATTTCCTCCCCCAGTCTCTTTCACCATGCCTTCCCTGGAATCAGTCAACTATGGACTAAAAATGTGAGCCAAAATAAACTTGTCTTTCTGTAAGTTGCAGGTGTTGTGTATTGTGTTCCAGTATGAGGAAAGTAACTAAGACAGGCTATTAAAAGAGGATACCACAGTTTGGCTTATCAACAAACAACAGAAGTTATTTTTCATAAGCCGAAGGCTGAAAGAGCAAAGTCAAGATGTGAGATGGTCAAATTCTGGAGAAGACCCTCTTTTGAGTTGCACACAACTCACTACTCCCAGAAGGGGAGTTAGGGAGCTCTCTGTAGTTCCTTTGATAAGGGCACTAATCTCGATTTCTAGGCTCCATTCTCATGACTTAGTTACCTCTCAAAGACCCCCTAACATTAACACACTGAGGGTTGGAATTTAAGCATGTGAACTGATGGTGGGAAATATATTTAGTTTGCAACAAGGAGCAAGTTCTATTTGACCAATTATATACTATATGGTAGGTGACTTTGATAATTACTGATTGTATCTCAATAGATACATTCTTCCTAGCAAATATAAAACCCTAAGCACTTTCTTACCTCCACTTTGTGCTCAAGGATATGTTTTACTACACAACCATTAATGGTGTATTTTTGGCTTTAAGTTCCTTACCTGAAAGACATTTTTAATGCTTAAATATTTTGACATCTAGACCTCTAGCAAACCCTACACACCTGGTCTGTGCTCTATCACTAAATTATTCTGGCAATTTCCTCCTTTTTTAGATACCGAAGGATGCTTTTATTAAGGATTTAAATTACAATCTAAACTAAGTACCACACATGCCCAGCATAGGGCTGTCTCATTTAGTACCTTTCTAATTGATAACAGATTACTTTTTAAAAATCTATGACATATGTTTACAAAACACAGTGAATGTTTAAATAAAAATTACAGGTTTATAAGAATATTGTTATAGTATTTCTTCATCTACCCTCACAATATCTGACGTAGTACAACTTCTGATTCTTTACCAAAGTAATATATAAAAGTAAAGTTAAAATAGTAAATGCTTTGAATTGATTTAGGACAAACAAGCAGCCATAACAGCATAGCTAAAACGCTTGTGAAAGAAAATTTCCATAATTGCTTCAGAAATTGGCAAAAATAATGGAATGATTGTGTTTGAAGTATGGAAGAATATTGTTAAATTTTATTGTTATTTTTGAAACAGGGCCTTGGTGTGTATTCCAGGCTGGTCTTGAACTCACTATGTAGCCCAGTCTGGCCTCAAACTTAGCAATCCTCCTGCCTCAGCTACCTGCCTCAGCCTCCCAGTACTGTGCTTACAGTTGAGTGCCACCACAGAAGCGTTAAGAGAGAATATTATGTAGGGAATCATGGTGATGTGTCATTTACTGTAACAAATTTTTATTTAAACATTCAGCTTTTTATTTTAATCTCATCTCCAACTCTTAAGTTGCAAACTCTGGAACTAAGAAGGCTAAATAATACAAGTTATTGACAGTTAACAACTGATTCAGTGAACATGATTTTTACATAGCATGTGCTTTCTAATACTCTCAGGATATTACCTTGCATCATGTAAAATAGCTTGGAAATAATAGATTCTAAATTCTCAAAATAAAGTTTGTTATTTTAAGAGAATGATAACTCAAAATGTAATCTTATTAAATATTCATGTCTGATCCATTCCTACTTTATGACTCTATATCTGATAAACAAGATTTTCTTAATTTTGTTAACCCATTCTCATCCATAAGAAATCATTCCTCAGAGCAAATGACACTATAATTAAAATTAAAATTTTTATCAAAATCCTAACACCTTGATTTTTTTTACCTATATTTTTGAAAATAAGAACATGCATACGGTGTTCATTTCACTGTTTTATCTGTCTTCTGATGGTATTAAAAAAGACATCTCACAAGCATGAATAATATTTTCATTCTAAAGTCAGCAAACTCCGTAAACTTCCTCATACTTATATTTTATGTGCTTACTTTTGTCCGCTTAAAATTGTGAACTTATTTCTTGAAAAGAGGCCATCATACCATTTACCTCATGTGTAGACTGAAAATCAACAGATGAATTTCTTCAACAGATTTCTTCTAATGTAATTTTCATATTTTCAAATATGGTAAAACCACAAAAAACAAGCAGCCCTTTTAAATAGAGAAAAGCACGTGGAGGAAGATTGAGTAACATCCTTTTTCTAATTTAGAGATCATTCTATCAATTCCATCTCAATACAGTCTTGCAATTCAGTGAACATTGATAGAACTCAGTGCCCGCTGGGAACTGTCCTCGGTGCTGAAGGAAATGCCAAACTCAATCAGGGCACTCACCAATCCTATTGGAAAAGGAGAGCTGGACAACTAACAGTAATGTGCATTTTGATGTTACTAGAGATAGCTTAAGGGAAAATAGTTGTTATAGTCAAGTCTAGAGACTCATTTTATGCCAAAAATGGGGTAAATTTGCACAAAGTTCTCTATTTGGGCGGCCATTCATCCAAACATAATAAAGAGCAGCCTCTCTGGATAGTAGCCTGGGCATGAATTCTTGTACTGTTATATAAATACGGAACAAAATGCAATAGTGACTCACCTAAACTTCAGTGAGCTATTACCAGTGAGAATATCCATGGCACAAGATACATGTACAATAGGAAAGTGACATAGAAGAGAAATTCATGATCACAGAATGCTTTGGTTTAAGGTGTAATTTACCTAGATGTATTTTCTTGATTTTCTTGATTATCTATTTCTGAGTATAGTTTGAGGCTTGCTGCTGTAAAATTATTAGCTTGATTTCTATTTTTAACTGTTCTACTGCTCTGTTAGTTTTGCTTCTGTATGAAATGGAAGTAGTGGTTACAAGCCTAATGTTGGCTTCAACTGAGTAAGGCAGTCATGCCAAGATGCAAGTGCCCTTTATTTCATAGTAGCCTGCCATCTCTTCTAGCAATAATGTTCCCTTTGCTACAGAAAATAGCTAGTTTTCTTAAAGTTTTCCTCAATTTGTAAGGGAAAGGAATGAAATCAGAGGCATTATGAATTCTCTTCTCACTTCAGTAAGCCAGGAATAAACTTGATTGTCAGTTCTATCAACTTTGAAATCTCATAGAAGATAGCATAATTGTTAGATCCCTATGATCTCATAAAATTATTTTCGATCACTTCTCTCTTCCTTTTCCTCTTCCTCAGACCATAAATTTAATATATTTTATGTGTTAGAAACTTAATTAGACATAAGATGAATGAGGTATTGCCTTTAGTTTGCTGTCTATTAGAGAAGACAAATTTGTAAACAATAATGAAATACCAGTGTAGAAACTGGGATAGAAACCCACAGAGAGCAGGATGCATAGTTTTCCTTGGGGATCCTCAGCAAAGATGGGTAGATGAGATGATATATGTACCTCCTTTTCAAAAATGAGTAAGTGCTCATGCAACACAAAGGAATAAAAGACATTTTGATGAGAAAGCACAGGAAACAAAGATAGAATGCTTTGTTCAATAATCTGAAGTCAAGAAACCTAGTTGACACTTACAAGTAGTATGGTATGTCTGCAGGTCATGGCACTATACAGATGGTGTTTCTGGTGAATACTTAAAAGCATTTTGACCCTGGAAATCGGTAACAAACCAAGGGTGATAAATCAAAGCCAAAGAAAAGGAAGCACCCTGTGATATCAGGTTGAGACAAATGTACATGCTAATAGTTGACCATTATTGATCTACACAAAAATGACAACTTTGTCTCAACCTAACAGGATCAAATACTTTCCACTCAGTTCTTTGTAATCTGTGTTGAAAAAAGGATTTAAAACAGCAAGTAACTAAAATTTCTCTATGCACTTTTGAAAAACATTACATATACCTTTTAAGAGAACATATATCTTCCTAATAATTATTGAGCCTATATTGACATTAAAAATAGTTGGATTTACATGAGCAAACACAGACTACATGAAAATGTGTTGGCAGAGCACACTGGTGGACAGAAACTAAAAGGTCCAAGCATCTAACCAGCGACAAGCCACACATGAATCATTCAGAGTTGAATAATTAGTAATTAAGTTAATTAAGCCTTAAACAGAAAGCACCAGGCTTCAATCATCCTTTTATTCTTCACAGTTTTAATATTCTATCATTGTGTTTCATTCCAATTCTTGTTAAAGAAAAAATACTTGTCAACAAGAAGAAAGAATAAAATATAGAAAATTATATTAAAAGTCAAGAAACTTAGAAATCATTATGCATAATGGAAGGAAATAGGAACAAATTGTTGATAACAGTAACTAAGTACTTCCTTATAAACAAACAGAATCCAAATTTATTTTTTTAAATAGAGACAATTAAGTATGGTCTAACACAGTTTATGACCAAAAAGTCAGGGAGTATGATATTAGCAATGAGAAAAAAAATGAATCATATTTTAATTTATTTCCCTTATGTAGTCCCACTGCCTGATGCATTTGTAAGCTTCAGTTTTCTTGATATCCACATATGAATGCTGGAATTACTTGTTTCCTCCACTACTACCCTGATCTCACTACTCTGAAAGCTAAGATTATATTAAAAGAAGATAACCAGACTATCAGTTATTATTTACAATTTATATATACACTTGAGCATATTTATTATTTACAATGTGTACATATATGTGTGCATATTCATATATACATATTATTGTTAGGATAAGGTGATTATCCTGATATTAAGAATTAATTGATTGGCAGGAAAGCTGGATACTACCAGCTTGCTATTTAGAAACAAAGCCTGGGACCTCAGCAATGGATATGTTTAGCTTAAAATTTACTATATGTTTCAATTCTTCAAATGAATTTTTCAGTATCACTGAGATATAGTGCAAGTAGCACTGAACTAGGAGCCAAGAGACAGATCAAGCTTGTGTTGCAATATTTTCTTGCCATGTGAATTTGCATATGTTATTTCACTTCTCTATATTTTAACTACCTCGTTTGAAAAATGAGAAGCTGAGTTTGGTAATTGTCCAGCAGTAGTTCTCAAAGCTGGCTTCGTAGATTTTCTGTTTCTGAATCAACTTGCTAAAAACTAGGATCCTGACTCCATCACACATCCACTGCGTCAGTAGCATTTCAGGTGATTCTTATTTAAGCACAATAAAGTTTTGACTCTCACTAGATTAAAGTTTGTTCCAGATTTCACATTTTGATCCTACTTCTAGGTTGAGACTAATGTAACCAAAAGCTAAGATAAAAATAACTCTATCTTTGATATTCTTGGATAATAAATAGGATCTCTGATTCTTTAAAAGTTGTATATAAATTTCTATATATATGAGAATTAAGTAGGATATAAGTTTGATTCTCTAAAAGATTAAACAGAATAAAAGCCAAGGACTTTGAAATCATATTTTAAAGAGAAAGAAATCCAGCATTTGCTACATTTCTGTTAATTTGTAACCGTGCTCACTGAGACCCAATTTCTGAAACATATGCTTAGTTATAAGCTGCCATAATCTCTCCCAGAAATGTATTTTACTTGCCTGGTAAACACCAGTTCTCTGAAAACTATCTTAAAAACCAGTCAAGAGATATTAAAAGCTTTGGACATTATATTCTGGTTGATTATTTTTAGAATCAGTCAGTGATTACTGGACTTTACCAACATAAGTTAATGATATCTGTTCAAACTGCCCTTGAAAAATGTTATAATCAGATTTCCACAAGAGTCTGGTTCCCAGAAATATTTCCAATTAAAGTTTTATCAATGAAATTATGTACAGTATATAACATATATATAATAATAAGTTATATATATATATATATATATATCTGTGTGTGTATGCATACATAAATGTTTTCTGTGTATCCAAGTTAAAGTAACTGGGAGATATTGTATACTATTTTAGTAAGTCTCCAATGACCAGAGCTCGTGTTTTTAATGCAATGCTTAACAGTTGGCCTTTAGTAACTGATTTAACACTTTTCAGCCCCAATTTCCTCAACTGTAAAATGGTAATACGCTGAGTATGTTGTAAGATTTTTGTGAAAAATAGTTGTGATGTTTGGTAAAAACAGAATAATGATTTGTAAATACTAAAACCACTATTTACTTTCCATGTTATAGTATTGAACCTTTCTTCATAATATGTCAGTTTAAACTTCGATATTTATTTATTTGGTTACTTAATACACAAACATCTATTATGTTTTTACCTTCTATATGTTAACACTGTATCACGTATTCTCCAAAACAGATCCAGAAATATAAGATGTAATGTCTACAATAAGGCACTTAAATTTTAAATTTTTATAACAGTGTCACACAGTGTAAGGTTAAAAACTGAAATGCTAATTTTAAAGACTGACAATAAATGAATACAATTGATGTTCTAAGACCAGATAGTATTTTGTACAAGCAAGTGTGACAATGAGCTAGATTTTTCTAGGATATGATAGGTAAATACTGTAAGAATTTTAACAGGAATGTGTTTGTAATTCACGGAAGCCAGAAAAGGTGAGCCATTTTCAGAACATGGTGGGAGAACTGAAGTCACTGTAATTAAAGTATCATATTTGGAAAAGTATCGAAAGTCAAAAGTCAATGATCCTTGAATTTCCCAGTGAGAAGTTTGAAATATATCCAGAAGATAAATATGAAGCAATTAAAATTTCAAGCAGTGAGAACCCACAAATAATGTGATTTTAGATTTGTACATTTTCCTGGAGTAATGTTCATAAAGAATCAGGGTAGAGAAGTAATAGATAAAGAGAGAGCAATCAGATGGCTGAGTAGACAGTGAATTATTCTAAAACAGTAGGGGTTGAAGTAGAAAAAAATGAATATGTGGTACAATGGTGAGTTTTCTGTGAGATTTTATTTTTAAAATAATTTTAAGCAAACCTGTTCTTTTAAATTAGGTGAAAATGAAAACAGTCTTATTATTTTCGCTTTCATTCAAATGTTCAAAATGCACAAAACTTTCCATCCAATCAAACATTAATTGAATGCATCGTATATGGATTTTTCTGGAAGTTTGAATTTTAATAATGAGAAAAAGAGATTAAATCAATAACCAAAGGATAGTCAAAATAATAATAATAATTAATGATCTATTATATTTGAAAGAAAAAACACACCAGGATATGAGAGATTTGGAGTGATGTGTTGACGGTGGGTTGCTATGTAAAACAGAGTGATCAGTGTGGATCTCACAGAGAAGAAAGCACTGGGTAATTACAAGTTTAAAAAAGAAAAACTGATTCCACAGAGGAAGGAATACTATGCCAGGCAGAGGTAACAAGTACTGCAAAATGATAGGGCATCCGATCATGTTGGAAGAGGTCAGGGTGGCTGAAAACTTTAGACTTTAAAAAGGTACTCTTATTGGTATATTTTACTTATGCATAATGATCACATGCATCATAGGAAGTTTACACATAAAAATATCTTGATTCTTCTTTTTCCTCAATCCCTTTCCTTCCTTTAACCCCTCTCCCCTTCCTTATTCATAAAAGCTGTGTTTCCCTTTTTTTTCTTCAATTCTTTTTCTTTTCCCTTCCGTCCATTCCCCTTGGATCCCTCCCTCATTCCCCTTTCCATCTGAACGTTTGCTTACTATTTAGTACTTTGTCTTTAAGATTTGACAGAAACTTAAAGCAAATCACTTTTTAAAATTTATTTATGCAGTTCTTTCAGAAATAATCATATTTGTACTCAGCACGTGTTTCACAGCCTTCTCTAAGACAATTTTGAGCCTTTGGAGGAAAGTATATCCGTTTCCCAAAGATTCAGAACTGTGTAGAGTATATTCAATGCTATATGCTTATGTTTTTGCATTATAGTAGCTTGCCTTATTGTTATTTTACTAATTTATGTTAACAGTTCAGTTTTGAAATTTTCTGGGGGTTCTTTTTTCACTTTGTCAGTTTTTACATTTGTACTACTGCCAGTATCCATAAAAATAATTTAAGCTATTTACAAGGATACATAAGACAGAGTGAAGAACAAAGCTTAAAATGGGTATACAATACATTTACATATCACTAGTTTTCACCCAGGTTTACTAATGGATAAAAAGAAAATAATCATAAATGAATAGACAATATTGGAAGGATATTTTTAAACTTGGTATACAGAAAAAAGTATAATGTTTATTAAAATGTTATAAAAATTTTCCAAGGTATCCTCCAAAAAGAACATAATATGATGAAACAAAGGCTTTTTTCAACATTTTTGTAATAGTTATGGATATCAGAGGAGTTTTATGGGAAAGGCAGTTTAATTCATGACTTTCATTGAGTACCTCTGGGAAAAGCATGGGGTACATCTGAGGTAATGTTTGTTTTAGCAAAGCAGGATTTTGCTTATTCACTAGGATGTCATATAAGCCCAAGCTTGCAGCTCTACAAATTACATATTTGTCCCTTCTGTATTAAGACACTATTTCAAGCCAGAAAAAACTTGGATGGGATTCCTGCTTTTGTTCTACGTCTTTATAAGAACACCTGAGAATAAGAGACTGGAATAGTTTGTCTAGTGCTAGCAAGCTGCTGAGGATAAGTACCACAGAGCCCAGAAAACCTGGCCTCATGGAAGTTTGTCTCATAATTCAGTGTTTACCAAACTTTTTAAATATGCTGTTGTATAAAATCCTAAATGTCATTTGAACATGTGACCAAGAAGGAAAAGTGTATTAACACTTCAGTATAACCAGCAAATAAGATTAGTAGCTACCAAGCTATTGCCAGAGAACATTACAATACAAATCATGATAAAGAATATAAATATGGGGCCAGGGACTTAGCTCAGCGATATAAGCGCTTGCCTGGCAAGCGCAAGGTCATGAGTTTCATTCCCGGTACCAAAATAAAAAAGAATATAAATGCATGATGTTGCTCTTAATAGTTGAAATTTTGAGAGCACAGAAAAATGTTTCAAAGGTTTTATAGTATGCATTTGATATGGTGTAATTACATATTTATCATGATTTGAAAGGGTTGACTCATTTTCAACTCTTAATTATGTTACATTCATTAGATTTATGTGAAAATCTGTGAAAGAATTCATTCACTGACCATGTAAGTATTGCTTGACATAAGGACACAGATGACCACTGACATTTGTAAGGTAATATGGTAAGAAAAGTTATGAAATTCTGGAGGACATGATTTCAGATGAGGAAATGACAACCCAGAAAAAAATGGTGCAGAGCCACTGTGAGCCTTGGGCTGAAGCATACTTTCCAATGGGACCCTGGGTGGCCTTTACATACACATGCCATTTAAAATAATACATTGCAAATAGAATCTTCACACCTTGGGCAGCACGCCGTGAGTTATGATTTGCCATACCACTGCAAACCAGCACAGGGCAGCACTTGCTGACGGCTTTATAACACTGACTGATGAAGCCTAATAGTTACTCAAGTCATAAATAAAAGTGATTAACTTTTTATATATAAAATCATTTGTTGCAAATTATATTCCATAAATGGTGCTTATAGGCTAGCTTTAAAAATATTGTTTTATTACATCCAAAAAATTATAATTAACATGACCACTGACCATTTTGTCAACAGTTGTTTCTTAGCAGACATAGAAACAGATATGAAAGATTTTCTGCAACTGTTTGGGAAACACTTAGAAATGAAATATTTTCTTGCAATCTAGTTTGCCATGCAAAAATATATTATTCAATTGCAAAAGCATAATATTTCATTGATCTGATATTTCAAAAAGTGTAATCACAGTCAAAGAAACATATAGTACTAAGCTCACTGAATTTATTTTAGGCATCCTTTCAGTTCACAACTTGAACTTATACTTTTCTACCATAGATTAATAATATGTACTAGAAAAATGCAATGAGTTTACACTTTGTAAGAGCTTTTTGATTAAATTAATTTGCCACCACAATATGCTGAAAGGTGGAAGGAAAGCAAGTTTTAATCAGAAGTGAGATTTGCATTGGAATAAAAATTGGTGGCTCACATACATTTTTTTAAAAAGCGGCATTTTAAAAAGTTGGAAAAGAAATAACTATCTGATTAAATAGTAAACCTACACTATAACAATTTCCAGTGAAATGAAGGTGGAGGTTGATCCATGCCGTTTCTTCAAGGACCCAGGAGGGTCATCTATCTGTCATAGCACTGCCTTGCCTTATCACATTTTTCTTTCAGTGCTTTCCTGGAGTACATCCTGCTCAGTAAATGAATATGTCTTATGAAATTTGTGAATTTTTTACAATTTGAAATAGCTTCTGACAGAGTAATTTCCAAATTGCCCCATTAAGATTCACATCACAGATAGTAGATTCAGCCTCTGTAGCAGTTATCTCCATTACCTGGTCTTCCTTTCTGTCCTAGTAACAAAATTTTTACCCAAGGAAATTTTTCAGCTTTAGTTAAGCAATATGCAAATCTCCTAGGACATAACCTTAAGGGGGACGAGTTTGCCTTGCCCTCCCCTTTTCTCTTATTATTCCCTTCCCTCTACATGTGTATGTGATAGTAGGAGCCAGAATGAACATAGAAGCCAGATGGGAATGGTTATACTGTAAAAGATTGAGGATTTCATCTGTGATGTAACAGATTACCACCTTAGCCTTGGACTGCTTTGCTGGATGGTGTTATGGTTTGGATCTGGCCTGTTCCCCAAACCTTATGTAGTAAAGACGTAGTTTGCAAATGTGGCAATATTCAGAGGTGTGGCTTTTGGAAGGTTATTAGATAGTGAGGGTTCTATCTTCATAAATGAATAGGCCCATGGATGGATTCCTAATTTGATGGCATTATTCGGAAGTGGTGGAAAGTTAGAAGCTGCTCCTAGACAAAGGGAATAGTTCGTAGACATGTGACCTGGAGGATTATGTCTGTCTCCAGCCTCTTCCCTTCTGGCTCTTTCTCCATGCTTTCCAGCTGCCACGAGGTGAGCAGCTGTGCTCCATTGCACTTTCTATGTCATGATCCTCTACCTTGACACAGGCCCATTGAAATGGAGCAGCCAACTATCAACTGGAACCCTTGCAACTGTGCCAAAGTAAATCTCTTCTCCTGTAAGTATTTATCTCAAGTGTTTTACTACAGAAATGGTAAGCTAATATACATATGCATAGCTATATGAAATTATTTAGAGTCTTACTGTAGATAGCCAAATATGCCTTAAAAGATAAGAATTCTGTAATATCAGCACAGGAGTATGACAATTAACAGCCAGTGGCTCAGTCACCATTTACTTAAAATACACCAAATTATTTGTTTACTATTATAGTGGCATTATTAGTAAAAATAAATAATACTTTGGTTTAAAATTGAGACTTAGCCTGTTATTTGAATCTTCTAATGTACAAAATGTGTGGCTTTTCTTTCCAAACACTTAAAATTTTTAGAATACATTTTATCCTGAGTTTCTCCTGTTTTAAAAAATGTTATTTAGTCTCACTTGATAAATAAACAAAGAATAACTAAAAATAATCTCTTCATAGTGAATGTTCCTGTTTTGACTAAATATTTAAAATTGGATGTCTAAAAACTGGTTATTTAAAACTGGATATTTCAAAACTGATTAGGAAATGTTTCCTTTATGAAATACTGAAGTGAGATGTTTTCTTCTGTAGTCTTGCCCACTGTCATGCAATGATTTTGTCCTTCCATAGATAAAGGAATCTTGTGGTTGTGACTGTTCCTTACCTATGTGATGCTTTATAGAATGCAGTCTGCATGGCATGCCTTTGATTGCAGTGGGCAGTGTTAATGAACTGTGATCAGGTTACTGTAATTCCAACTACTCACATCAAAAGGTTCATTTGTACAGGTTTAGTTGTTATGTGTCAAAGTGAATCTGTGAGGCTGTAGGAACAAGAAAGCCAGTGCAAACTTTGAAGTGAGTTGTGCCTCACCCTCAGTTTTGGCACTGACATTCACTATCCCCATATCATAGAGATGTAAAGACATCTCTGAGCCTGCTTCTGTAAATAGGAATAATAGCCCCTACTCCACAAGCAGAGAAGACTACACTTCATTTCTGGTAGACAATAAATGTTAGCCTCTTCCTGCTAGTAGAGTATTCCGACATAATGCCCACCGGTGAGTGTGAAGATCAGTCTCTGTTTCTGAGGACATTTTCAGTATATTCACTCATTATTTTTACTGAGGCACATTGGCAGCCTTGCTTACAGAACAGAAGCACTCAATTCCTTTGAAATTATAGTTGGCCTCCATAGATTCTACCAACTGCTGAGCAAAAACTATTCAGAAAACAAATGTGTCTGTATTGAATGTGTCTGGCTTTTTTCCTTGTCATTAATTTCCTAAATAATACAGTATAATGACTATTTGCACAGCATTTTCATTGTTTCAGTTATTGTAAGTAGCTGAGAGATAAAGTATGTGAGAGGACACTGATAGGTTATATGCAAATACTATACATCACTTCATAGAAGAAACTCCTACTTGCAAATGTCAGTGTTCATAGTTGGAGGAGAAATTCTTGGAACCAATTGCCACAGATACCCAGAGACAACTGCATGGGGAAATTCTTGGAGAGTAGACAACAGCAGCTCAGCACTCACCAGCGTCCTACAGGCCGAACAGAACTCTGCTCCACTTCCTCTCCCCTTCTCTACCTTGCATCTGTTTGTGAATTTGAAACAAATTTCTTTGGCTACTTGATTTCTGTAATGAAAGTGTCTTTGAGCAAACCAGCCACAGCTCAGTCCTCTCAGACACTGAACAGAATGGCTTGGATAGTCATTTCCATTCTGCACTGACCAAGAGTCTGGGGAAAAGGCAAACAAAGAAAGGCACAGTATAGACTGAGTGCTTACACTGTACCTTGTCACATGTTTTCAGGGAGTGTTATTCATTGTTTGTCCTCACAAGAAACCTATAAAGGGAGGTAGTATTGCTCCCTTTGCAGATGAAGAAATGAAGGCTTCTCTGCACTAAGTAAACTGCTTGTGACTTATGGAGCCATGTCCTAATGGAATTCATTGTTGGCTCACTGCAAAGCCCTGCCCTTTTTTGGTATACAAAATGCTGCCTCTTTGATCTAATTGAGCCTCTTGATTTTTCTGCAAAATACTGTCGAGTGGAAGTTCTTGAAGGCTTCTTGTACTCTTAAATTCTGTAATTCCATCATCTTTACTCTAAATGTAAGAATACAAAATTTACTAAGATTTCTAAATACTTAATAATTCTTCTTCCACAAAGTGTCACACTATGTTTGATTCAAAATAGTAGGTACTTTTAAATGTGGAAAATATAGTAAGAGTAAATACTTGTAATTGGGGCAGGAAGTAAAGAATTAGCTACTTATCATTTTCTATAAGCATCATTTTTCAGTAAATTGCTATTTAAAATATAAATGTCTTATCAATTTATTTTCCAAAGTTTTGATTATACAAAAGAACACAAATGAAACAATTCAAAATCCGTGCTGTGTTGAAAGAAGACAGGGACTCAACAAGTACAATTGAACCCCACAGGAGACACAGTTACAGACATGTTAAAGCAGGAATACAAAAGATTATTAGCTTAACTCCATTTTAGTCTTCCTGGGTTGGTGAAGCAATCAACACAGCAATATCTAACACTTAGCTTCCTTTATTTGTCCCACACATTTTAAGTTGAAAGATGTGAGTTTCACACTGATTTTTAAAAAAGGCTTCCTTGTTTTCTTTGGTATCATAATGCTTTCTTTCTTTTCTGAATAGCAAGGCTAGTTCTTGGAGACTTTGAAGGACTGGGCTAGAACTTGACTATAACACTCTTTGAATGGCAGACTCAGATTTTTGTTTAACGGACACATTTGCCTTAGTCTCCTGGTAAGTTGGTAAGTCTCCTGGGTCACCAAGAAGTGTTGCATTTGGGTGAGATTATTATTTCTATTCATTGCTCTTCATTTAAACAGTAGGAGAAAGTAACTTGTTTTCTTCTTTGTATTGCCATCAAATCTGGGCTTTTATGAAACACACTAGAATTTGCATCTTTCTTTAGTTCCTAGTATAGTGATATTAGAAGTGGCTGGAGATTAAAAGTGTTAAAAAGTGATGCAGAGAACATTTTCTCAATTACTCAGTAAGTTGTACAGGCAAATTCATGATGAAATGGACATTTAGAGAGGGTGACATTGGTGCACAGGTCACAGCTTCTGAGTAGATGTTCTGTGAAAGTGTGACCTGGTCCATTTCCCTGCAGGTTTTTTTAAACAGTACTATTTAAGATATAGTCTGGCTGACTCACTTTATGGACCATGTTTGCTCACAAATATAAAATTAAATGTTTTAATTTCAGGTTTTATTACCACCCGAAACTGGTACAATGCATGAGGTTTATGCACATGAAAGTTTCCACCAGTGTTATGTGCATTATGAACTTCAGGCAAGTGATTCAACTCTTCCTTGGATATGGAATCACAGGGCCCTTGTATTTCTTCCAAATACGTGGAAGGTCACAAATGCTGCTAAACAGCTTCTAGGATAACTTGATTTTGTGAGACCTTTTATTTTTTCCTAGCCTTTACCCAAGTTTTTATCTAATTAAGCATTCTCTAACACCTGGTGGTTTAAAAAAGGAAGGTTCATTTAAAGAATGTGTGGATAAACGAATATTGTAGAAAAGACAGCAATTTCTTTTCCTCCTAATCTGTCATTCCTGTTTCCAATATGAAAGGGTCTCATATTCCAAGCATTCAGACATCTCCAGATGGAACTTCTAATCAAAACATGGGACCACAATGATCTCTCTGGGTGCTGTACTACCAGATTCTTTTGTTTTTGTTTATTCCTTCAGGATGACATCAGAGGGATACACCTGGGTCTCAAAGCATGGTTTGAATCAGTTAAATATGCTATACAGAAGCCCTAAACCTGATGAAAGTTTAATTTCAAATCTCATAAAAGCCAAATTTCAAATTCCATAAAACAGGAAGGTTCACCTCTTGAGTGAATATTGTCAAGCACTGAGTGAGCATTTTGGAATTCAATGTTTTTCTCATTGAATAAACAAGAATATGCCAGTATGGGAAGTATGAAAGACTCCTATATGAGGAAGGAGCTGCTTCCATCACACCTTCTTTGTTCAGATGAGGGCGCTGGGATATAACTTCACCTCTGTTGATAGCCCCTGTAGAAATCACCACAGCACCCTGCAAAGAAGATATGTAACAGTAGTCTGCAAAGTAAAACCTCTACCATGAAAGCTGGCTTCTTATTTCCTTTTCCTCTTAGAATTTTGGTCAAATAACCAGAAAAACTCTAAAACTTGTCTTTACAAGTTTACTGACACCCAAGCATACATTACTTTATAACTAGGTCATTCTGGTGCTTTAAAATATATACAAGGTTTTTTAATTTAAGCACAACAGCCATTGATGATATTTGCCAATGTACCAAAGTGTGACTCAACACTTTATTAATATCTTCTAATTTAATTTTTCAGGATGTCACAAAAGGAGAGGCCCCAATGGTAAAACAACTTGGGTTAAGCCTTGGCACCATCATTTTCAAGCTCTGTGATTTTGCTAAACCTCCCTGGGTCCACGTTTCCTTTACTCGTTATAGCTACTGTGTGTGGCGATTATAAGTGGAGATTTAGTTAGAGATCTGAGAACAATAGTTTGTATTCGAATCCTGTCAGCAGAAAGAAACTCTCATGTAATTTCTCCTGCTCTTCATTTCCACTAAAACCACAATTAGTTCAAAAAGATATCTTTTTATTTGGGTTTGGTGGCACACATCTGTAGTTGCAGCATTCTGGGAGGTAGAGACTGGAGGACTGCAAGTTTAACCCAAGCCTGGGAAATTTAGCAACTTCATGAGAACTTTTGTCAACAAAACAAAATAAAATAAAGTAAAATAAAATAACTCGAGAAAAGGAACGAAGACCTTGGAAGAGGAGGAAATGGTGCCACAAGTAATTTTAGTATGAATGCTATTATTACCTGAAATAAGAAAATTTTACAGGAAGAAAAGTCAACCAAAGCAGAAGGGAAACCTGAAGATGTCTAGATAGAATTATTTGATGAGAAGGCAATGAAGCATATAACAGAAATAGGTTTTAATAAGGAGGCATGCAGGCAAGCTCTTATGGAGAGTGGTAACAACCCCGAAGGAGCATTGAATATACTGCCTAATAGTAATAAATGGATAGAGGAAAGGCAGGGTTAAGTAAAACATGAAGATGGAAATGCAAGGCCTTTGGCACCAGGCACATTATTCAATTTCTTAGAACCTAAAATGGGGATTTAAATGTGGGAAACTCCAAGTCACAGCCACAGGAGCTTCATCAGGGACAGTACAGATGTCAAATACTGGGCCGAATAAAATAAAAAGAGAATAGGTGGAAAAATACAGAGAACAAAGCTTTCAAATAAGGAGGAGAATGGGGTTAAAGGGAGGGCAAGAGATTTTTTTTAAAAAGAATCAAGATATATTATGTACAGGTACATATTCCTTATAATGAATGTAGTCATGAAATAGATATAGACATAGATATAGATAAAGTAAAACATAAAAAAAAATTGGAAAAAGAATAGTCAATCAAGTCACCTTCCTTGTAACGATGCCAGGATGGCAAGAAATGAAAAATCTCATTTTCAAAGAGACACTCAAAATTCAAAGTCAATTTTTGATGGCAATAGATTGACTAGAAATAGTTTCTGAAAGACCAAGTATTTCTTCAGGATCTGAAGAGAGATTAAAATGTGGTAGACCATATCCTAGATGCGACATAACTAAAGGTAAACTTCATAGCCTCTAAATTCCCAGCACAATGATGATTTTTTTTTAAACAAAAGGGATAATGTTACACAAAGCAGGTCAGGTAAAGGTCCCTCCTATGCAGAAGCAAATGAAAATCCACTTCCTCAAGAATGCATAAATTACAATAATAAAAAAACATGGGAAAAGAGAAATCCAAACAAATAATCCGTATCATTTTTGTGACAGAAAATCATGAAACATAAATAATGAAGCTTTCAGTGGTATAAACATTTGAAGAACATTTTAATACAAATACTGATTACCAGAAATCTGCCAAAAATAATTGTGTCATTGGTGTGCCAAATGGAGAAAGAAAAATGTCACTGGGAGAAGAGCAGGACAGATTAAGCCTGCAGGATCTCTCACAGCTGGACCCTATGAAGGTAGAATTGATCACAGTGGGCCCAAAAGAAGATCAGGGCCAATAAAGACAGGAAAGTACTAGAATAATCAATTGCTATGGAGTATGCAATAAAGGAGAAAACGTGGGGGTGAATGGATTGCACTTTGTTGGGAAGATAAGTTTTATGGAGCATAAATTGAAGCTTTCCTTTCTGAAAGTATGATAGCAGCTGTTAAACCCATTGGTTATGAACAGTATGAAGAGTTTCTACTACGAAATACAAGCCCAATCAGACAAAGACATGGGAAAGAAAAGGCACAGATGACCAAGCTCTTCAGTTCTGTAGAAGAGGTGACGGCCAACCTAGATGATCCAATCTGCCTGTCCAGCAGTTTTTATCAAACCCTGGGAATGGAAACTAATACAAAAAGAGTCTTTGTGAAGAAAGCATTTGTTGAAATTTCCTAGTCGAAACTTCTCAATAGACCTTCTACTTTTCCTTTAGAATAAAATGCAGCTGTCTTAGATACCACTGTTTGAAGAAATGAATTACACATTTTTAAGGGAAAAATCCAAGAATGGGAAAAATTATATTAAGCCTTTTACAAATAAAAGGAAGATTTTTCTTCTGCCAAAATAGAACTATTGTACTATATATTAAAAATATTTTTCATCAGAACAATGCATTCATCACTTATTGGTCTCATCTACATTTATCCAAACTTCTAATCTCACATCAACCTATTTTTTACATAACAGCCAGAGTTATCTGCTTATAAATATACCTAGTCATGTAGCATGTTCTATTTGTTCACTGAGGTGACTCTCCATTGCTCTGAACATGAAAGCAAAATCCTTAACATAGGCTGTGTGGGAAGGAATCCTGTGACACCTGCTACCCCCTCAGACTGACCTCACAACACTTTTGCTCCTCCTAACAAGTTAAGAAAAGGAAAAAATGTAGGTCTCTTGTCAATGGACTACTTTCAAAAGATAAACCTACTCTAGAAAACATTAGATATAATCAGTTCCTTGGTCTTTCAGTCCCCACTGAAGCCTTTGCATAAGCTGCTAAAAATTGGTAATTTGAGCCAGAATACATTTTCCTAAAGTTTTAGGTGATAAAAAAATTAGTTAAGTTCCAAGTCCATAAGAGCCTATTTTGCTTATAAGGCACCAAAATATTCTGCTGGAAATACTATAGGTCTTTATTTGACAAAATAACACTACTTGACACAACAATGTTTGACAATATAACAATAGCTAATATCCTTCATATGACATGCTAAGTGACCTCTGAATTTGGTGGATATTCACTCCCCTTGAATTCATGAGGTAATTACTTCTATAATCTCCCTCATACAGATAGAAAAAATTGAGATACATAATAGATCAAAGCAAATTACTACCATAGGCTTTATAAAAAAAAAATCATGTTTACATGCCTCCTATATTTCTAACAAGAGTAGTATTCAAATTTAACATTTAGTAACCAAGCAGAGCTTTGAAGAGTATTTTGTTTCATATTTCATACCTTGAAAAACAACAAGAAATAATCATTTACTAATTAAGAATTCAAAGGTTTATTTTTAAGCTTTTGAAAATTCTGTAACAAAGAGTGCCTGCTTTGGAATGATTTGTATTCTGGCTCTCTCTTTATTCAAACGTTGGTATGAGATCTCTCATATCAATTTCCATTGTGTCTGAATAAGAGATAATCAAAATATATACATAGCCTAGAATCCATAGAATGAATTCAATTTTCTTGTAGTAATCCCACTTAGAACATATTCTGTAGGAGGGCATAATAATAACAACCCCAAAATGTCTTGTTATTGTCTAGTATCTTCTTTGTCACATTGGGATTGTTCTTATCAATATGGGGCTAAAATTGTCTATGATTTTTTTTTGTTTTTTAAAGGTTTAAGCAGATTCTGAATGTTTAAAAAGATTGGATCTCAGGTTATTAATATTTGAGCAATTGCAAAAAAAGTTTAAAAATTGTCAGCATCACTGATTCATTTTCATCTACTACCTTTGTTTCACACTTGAGGAACTATTTGGGTTGTGTTTGATTTGGAAGAACTTTTTAAAAAGTGCTTTTATTACATACAATGATTTTCAATAACATGTCAGCAAATGAAGGTATTTAAATAAATATTTTATTGAAAGCTTAAAAACGTTTTAGATTCAAAAAGTGATTCTTTAATATAAAGTATAAGATTTTACTCTATACAGCTTTTTCCACCAATCTCCATATACCACTTGGTATAATTTCCCTTGGAGTAAGGACTATAAATGTATTATAATACAAAAGAAATGATATGTGGTTTTAAAGATAGTGTTAATGAATATAAACATTTATATATAAAGTATATATGTATACAAAATAGATAACCATACTATTAAACTCTGTTCATCAAAAAGAGCAAGTTGTACTGTCATTGTTTGATTAATCACTTTGTGCCTCAATTATGTAACTTGAATTTTGTAATTTGTAAGGTAATAATATGCAATATATTAACTAGTGTTAATTCCTTACTTTTTTTTGAAATTCTGTATGATTTTTTTGTATTTGTATCCTTTTTTTTTCTGTTTTTCTTTTTAAAATAAAAAAGAAGACCACCATGACTGAAAATAAAGACATTCGCAAAAGAGACTTTCCAATACTACTTCAGAAAGTGCCAAAAATGACGGGACAAATGTGTTCAAAGTGAGGGGAATTAATGCAATTAATTGTAAAATATTTAAATATTCATCATGTTTTTTGGTCACACCTTTGGTCACACCATGACCACTCTTGAATAAATATGCCTATCATCATCAGATTCCCCATTGCCGAGACAAAAATATCTGATGCTTGCAGTTTAAAAGAGAAGAAGCACATCTTGATTCACAGCCTCAGAGGCTTTAGTCCACGGTCACCTGGGTCCCAGGCAGAGACGTGATGACACAAAGGATTCTCAGCTTACTGTACCTGGGAAGGAGAGCAGAGCGGAAAGACCTAAGGAAGAACATGTCAGGGACCAGATGTAGTCCCCGAGGACATGGCCCCATGATCAGTTCTCCAACTGGGCCCCACATTCTAGTATCCCATTCAGCTATGAACTTATCAAGGAATTAACCCATTAACGCATTAACCAAGAATCTCTTAATTAAATTGATAATAAATATTCACCTGTACAACTGCTTTCTTTCCTTCTAACTTAGCAGGGTCATTTTTCGATTTTATTTAATTTGGGCTACTGCTTTTTTCCAGCACGTCACCTGCAGGTCCTTGCCAGGAACTTATACTCTAGTTCCAGGATAGTGGTCTCACATCAACATATGTTTCTATATTTAGCTTTCTATTCTGCAGAGCCCTCCTGATCCAGTGTTCTCTCTGTGTTCTGGCTTCTTCTCATACTTACAAGGTTCTCCTTTGTTGTCCTCTTACTGCCTAATGAAGTCTAGAACTTTCCTAGTTAACTTATTTTCTGATTTTAATTCTAATTATTATTGTGGAGAGGACGAGAAATCTTAAAGTAGTATGTGTTTTCTCACAGTATCTAAGCCTGTGTGTCAATTCAGGCAATGGAGAAGTGCTAGTCTTCAACAGAGAGGAGAGGCAAATGCAGGAATCCAGAAGGCTGACTGAGCAGGACGACTTCATACTTCTAGCTATATTTTATGTCTCAGGGCCACATTCTTTTCCAATTAGAGCTCTGGTTTAGACACAGCAGATTTTATGAGGTAAATAACTGAATCTTCTTTCAGGATCTAATACCTTTTAAAACAATTACATTTGTGCCTAGCGGTCATCACTTTTTTTGCCATCTAGTTCCAGGAGATCTTAGTCTGTTCCTATGCTGCCAAAGAGGACTTGATGCTTTTGCACTCATCTTTTAATTGCTAACTGACTACTCTCAGCCATCTATTTCTTTTTCTAAGGCATACATTTTCACCAACAATTGTCAAATAATTTCAATTTCTTTGAACTTATCCTATATTTGTTAAATACTTTATACGTTACAATCACAGGTACATTTCCTTTCACTGTTATTTATATCGCCGGCACATATCGCCAGTAAATCTGTTGATGTTACTGCAGTCTTTGTCAAGAGCTCTGTGTACCACCAGTGAAAAGGTCCCAGGAGGTAGTCAACTCCAGCATCCCATTTTAGTCTCTATATTCTCTATCCATTCCTGGTATCAGCTGTTTCTGACTGGATTTCTTAAAAACCAACATCAGAGACAGAGATTAGTGTGCAAGATAAGCATGTGTTGCAAAGGGAAAGTAAATATAACAGGCAGGAGAAGAAGCTGGTATGCAATGCAGTCATTTTAAAAGCCCTAACTGATCCTCAAGAATTCAAAAAACTGAAATAGCTCTTTCATGTTGTTAGGAGTTTGAGAAAGTAGGAAGAATAAGGAATTTGTCAAGGTTGCTATCATTAGTAGAGGCCAGTGACTGTCAAACCTTAGCATATATTAGAATCAGAATCCAGAGCTTAATTAATCATTGTTGGTCTCTCCGACCAGAGTTTCAGAGCAGGTCTGTCATAAGAACAGAGAATTTGCTTTTCTAACTACTTAAATTGTGTTGATATTTCTGGTCCAGAGGTCTTACATTGGGAATCACTAGTGTAAGTGATTTCCTTGAAGGACCTTTGAACTGGCAGCACTTCCAATAGCTGGGAAAATAAACACACAGTTCCTCAAAGATGTGGAAAGCAATTCACAGAATCTACTACTAGCATGAATTGGAGTCATTTACACATATAATGCCATGGATCCAACCACTTTTTGGGTGTTTGAACTTGGAAAGCTGTTTAACTTCTCTATACTCCTCTAAAAAACTTGCTACTCTGTATTTATTCCTAAACTCAATGACTGACACTTGACAGTACCAACCAGTTGCCCAAACCAGAATATTGGGAGACTTCTTGGATCCTACTTCTTCCTGTTATTTAGCCCACTAATGCTTATAAAATCTACCATCTCAGTGTCTCTTGATTCAGTTACATCATCTGCAAGCCATGGAAAAATACCTTGGTTCATACTTTAATCATTTCTTATTTAGGAACTGGTCCATTTGCCACCATTCATCTCTTCAATTTTGTTTCTTAGAGTCATGCAAAGTGATTTTCCTAACACATTACCTTCATTAGGCCTTTATGAGTTTGATAGTTTATGCCCTTTTTAAGACCTCATTTTACTTTCCATTCTCAAATATCACCTGTCAAACCCTCACAATCTACACTATACACTTGCCTATTTGTAGTTTCTTTCAAAGGTTTTTCCTTTCATCTTGGGCTTGTACACACTGTTTTCTCTCTGGAAGTATCTTTCTTTTAAGTTTTATCATATTCTTTTGCAGCTCCAAAAAGTCCTTCAAGTCAAATAACTTCTTAAAATGTTTCCTCTCTCATAGAGGCTGGTTAACTGTCCCTACTATGGGTTCCTTTGGCTACTTTTAAGTTTACTGCAATTAAATAAACCTTTATTTTTTCATTCAGACAGTGTACATTATGGATTAACAACTGATGGTCAACTTAAGGCCAGCTGAAGTAAATCAGCATGGCGCTGAGTGTAGATGTTCCACCTAGGGAAAGTGGCCAGCATAAATACAGACATGGAGAGGGATGGGGGGAGGGATTGTGGGTTTCTTGAAGTGTTGCTGTTTGAGCCATTAATCTCCTGGAGGCGCTCATCATGACTAGCTTCCCAGTGTGAGTTTGACCATTGTCATCAGTGGAGCTCAGGACGTTGTTGGTGAGAGTGGCTCTGGTTCACTTTGGGGGAGCTCTGGTCCTTATATTGAGCATCATTTCCTGGCTCCAGAGGGGAAGACATGTGTCATTTAATCTCCAGGACAAACTCGTCATGCTGGATTCCTGGCATGTACTCAACTGTTCTTATTGTCAGAGAAGCTCAGGACCTCTTTGTCGCTGAGGATGGCTGTGGTGCTTTTCAGGACAGCCCTGGTTCTTTATTACAGCTCCGGTATAAAAACCTCACCTACCAGCACAGCTCTCTCACCCCGCTAGCATATACTTTCTAGCTTCCACCTCTGATCTTTGGACTTTCCCAGCACAGATCCATAAAACATACTGATGTGAGTTCTTCTCTTGGGCTCTAGACCTCCAGTTGGACTCGAGGAAGGCATTGTTATGAGCTCTGGGTTTTTATCTGGATTCGTGTAGGACATTGCTGTGGGATCCAGGCCCTTGGCTGAATACTCTGTGTCTTTAGTGTTGTGAACAGATTTCCTGTACTTTCTTGTGTTAACTCTGGGTGATCACATTAATAATATTATAAATTCAGTGTCCTGATTCTAATTGTTCTTCTCATAACCCCTGAGTACAACAGTGTCTTACCCAGCACTGGCCCTATGATAGTGTTTAAAGCACCAATTTCATAGTAGAGTTTCTCATTGTCAGAGTTTGGAAGGTTAATTTTCAAATAGGCCATTTGCTTAACACATGAAAATTGTTCCATAAGTTATAGGTATTTTAATTTTAGATAGAGTTGAAGGGAAACAATTTTGAGTGGGTTTGAGAAAGAAAATAGAAAATGCAACTGGATAGTTCAAAGTGAAAAGTTAGTAGCTGAGACAATATTTATTATTCTTATTCTTCTGATCAAAAAGTTAGCTGTTTTAAAATATTATAACCTTTTTAAACAAATTTTATACTTATATCATTTGAAAATATATTAGCAGCATAAAACATGACAATTTTATAATCTACCATGGAAGAGAATCACAAATAATGCAGGGTGAACATAATAATTTGACCACACGTATTGTTAACTTACTTTTCAGTTATTATTTAGTTATACTTCATGATTAATTTTCAGCTATTGGCATAACATTTTATAACAATCATATATTTAATAACCTTGGCAATTATGCTACATATAGATGTCTATTATTGCATTTGTGAACGAAGAAATAATAATCTAGACATATCTCAAAGGAATGAGAAAGGGAGAAATCAAAATTTGAATTTTTAATCACAGAATCACATAGCTCATTTTCATTTCCTTTCTACAGGAAAAAGAAATCTTCAGAAGAATCTGTGGGAAATAAACGCACGGTAACTTTTGAGTAGGGCATCAATAAAGGAAATTAGAAGTCAATGTAGTATGATATTAGAAAGTGTGTTAATTTCTGTTTTCACATCCAGGAGCCTTATGCTTCACTTTCTCTATTAAAGATACTTCGTATTTGCTATTCAGAATGCTTAGTCTTTCAGAACCCTTCTACACCCTTTATTTCTTAGCATCCTTTGAGATGTACAGGGGCTTTGCAATGTGCCAGAAGGGTTAGGCTGAACTACATTCCCCAGAATTTCTTGCCTTATTCTGGTTACAGTGAAACTGAGAGAGATTCTTCTTTGAAATTTAGAAGATAAAAGTGAAAATGGCAGCCACTTTGCGGTTCACACATTACTGATCTGATGATGCGCCATGCTGGCCTGAGGGAGTAGCTGAGCCTGCAACCGCCACTAATGCGCAGCTGTCCCCGCATCTTTTTCCTACTTCTTTGACTCTAGAGCACGTTTGTGTCAAGCTTCCTGACGAAGGATTCTGGCTTCTTCAAGACATACGTAATACCAAAAAGAGGGAATGATAAAGGGATGTGGACTTCAGTCCTATGAGTTCCAGCTCGTATTTGTGGATTCCCTCTTACACTTTTTTTTCCCACTTTGCATTCACGTTCTCTATAGGCTATCTGCCCTAAGACTTAAAGATCCATCATCAATTGTGAAAAACAAAGCCTCTCAAAGACTGCTCAATCAACTTTAGCTCTCCAGTTTTGCAAATCATATCCTTGTAACAAATATGTCACTCTGTTGCTGTATGTATGTATGTATTTATGTATCATTTGTTTCCTAATGGTTTGTATCTTTGATTATATCCTAATAGAGCATAATCATATTTGGCACTGAAAATGGGGTAGGTACTAAGAAGCAAAGCCTTAAGAATAAAGTCTTTATATGAGTTTCCTGAAGTTGTTTCTCTGCTATTATTAAAGCAATTATCTGTATTCCTTAATAAAAAAAAAGCACTACTGATCAAATGGCATTCATTGACAACAGAGTAACTCAATTTATGGCCTATAGATACCTGTAGACAAGTGCTTTTAGAAGGTCTGACAGGAGTAAGACTGTCACTGGTAGAATATTCACCAAGTGAGTTGTCTGGTTTTCTAATTTGTCTTCACCCGAAACCAGAAAACTCCATGAGAGTACATCTTACGCGTGTGAGATCAAATGGAAGAAATATAAAGTTATACTGGGCCTAATGTGTTACTGCAAAACAACTAATCAAAGATTCTAGATTTAGTGTTTTAAAATGTGCCAAGAATGGCTGTTTTTTGCATATTGGTTGAAATACAGATCCAAAATTGTTTATACCAAAAAAATAAGAAGCCAGAATTTTGATATAATCCAATAGAGAAACACATCCAGAGAATTTCAGTAATGGGAATTGGAATATGATTTTCTCATTTAAAACTGTCTCCTTAGTCTTAGGAGAAGGTGTATTGCCTTTTCAAACAGGTGGAGAGGCTGAATAGTGTGTCTCATATGAATGCTCAACACAGATTACTTTAGCAGAGAAGAGATTTTGTAATTAAATGGACAGGATGACCTGTTCTATGGACAAAGTTAGTGTTCCTCCCCAGCCACTCCTGTTGTTGCCTGATAGACTCAAGAACAAATTACCCTGACAGCAAAAATTGAGATTATATGTGAACTTGTTTTCATGGACTTCTTGTCACCAAGGTTGATCTGACCAGAAGGCCGAGTGCTGAACTATAGTAGAGAACAGCTTCAGAGAGCATCATGAGCCTATTGAGCATCTGATACGGAACCATTCCCAAGAAGGGCTATCTGCATCTTGTTATTTGTGATAGACCACTTTCATCATGAAAGGGAAAACATTTATTTCTTATTAAAGTAAACATTCACTGTAGATGTGAATTTGCCAAAATGATCAACCATGGACTTTGGAATGTTTTACCAACCTAATAGCATTGCACAGAATATCACTTGAAGCTAGCAATTTATGGGACAGCAAATGAAATACAACAGTTAACCCATACTCATGAAATCTAAAGTTCTTAATAAAATTTCCATCATCTTCAAGCAACTGGTTTAGAAAACTTGTGCTAGGGAGGGAGACATGACAAATTATCTCAAATATAGAACTCTGAGATGGCATCTAACAGTGCCGTTGCCTTATATGTTGGATTCATAAACCCAGGAATAAAAGAATTGAAGTAGGAGTGACTCCTTTCACTGTTACCTTAAGTGATTTAATGGGAAATTTTCTGTTTCTCTTTCCTATGGCTACTGGATATACAACAATGATTATTTTATACTGGCAGTTCAAACTGTTACTCTGGACACTTGGTTTTCTTAAGCAACCGGATAATCAGGTAAAGAAGAGAAATGTTCTATTGGCTTGTGTGTTTGATTATAACTATCAAGGAAAAATAATTTTCTGCTTCACAATATTCTAGCATCAGTTACAAAGATAACTGCTTTATGGAGACCATTTAACTAACTTGAGCTTCGAAACTGTGTAAGGTCACATCTTGTAACAAAAGTCTATATATCTACCTGCCATCATCTCACGGCCCTTCTTTTCTAATTTAGTACTAATTAATGGTATGACTGTAAATAACACATAATGATCAGGTCCTTAAGTAACCAGACAAAAGAAAGAATGCTCTTGGGAGCTTTTTGGTCAGATTACGTCTAAGGTCAGATACCACTTAAGTCAGAAAAGATGTTCTTCCAGAATGATCTAATACATGTTTTCCAATGAAGCAATATACATTTTCCTAAATTGACCTAAAGCTTTATTTGCTAGATATTGTAATTTTAGTGCATTTTATATTAAGAATTGCCTGTATGAATTAATCTATAGTGTCTTAGTTACTTTCTTTGTTGTAGGGACACAATATATGATACCTGCATATTAAAGGAGATAAGATTTATTTGGGCTCATAGTTTGTAGAGGCTTCAGTCCATAGGGTGGCTCTAAAGCAGAGTGGTATGGCAGAGAAGACTTGTTTATGGCATGGCCATTGGGAATCAGAGAGAGGATGCAAGGAAGAGAGGGAAGAGATAAATGCCCCCTGTAATGCTCCTCCTCCAACTAGGCTTTACCTCCCAACAACATATTTAGTTATAAACTAATTCACTGATGAGAATTACTCATCATGATACAATCCCTTCTCAATGTCTCACCTATGAGACAAAAGGTCTTAATGAGTCATCCAGGTATAAATCAAAACATATGGGAACCCATCTAATAAAAAGGATAAAAATCAAAGTGGAATTATTAAAGAAACATTTTTCTCTGTTAATCTGCTTTCTAATTTGCCTTTGACTAGGGGAAGTTATAAACATACCACATTGCCAGATCTGTGAACAATAAGGTTATGATAAACTGTGTGATATCATGTAATTATTGTGATAAGGTAGGAAACACTCCTCAATATCTTACAAACATAATTCATCTTATCTACATTTTTCAGTGTCAGTGAGTGTTGAGGTGTGCAGTTATGCCAGGAAAGGTCAGGTGACGCCACTCTGTGAGAGGGTGTTGAACACGCCTCACTGCCCTTGATCAGAGCTTTGTCTGATTACGGTGATAAATGAGGGCACTCAGCTTCCTCTCAGCTTCGCAGTCACTTCACAAATGTCTTAATTTTATCTCATCATCCATGAAAACAACTTATTTTTGTCATTTAACACATTCATGCTGAAATTTCAGACACCTAATTGTTGAGGTTTGGGGGCATTTATGCTTTCAAAACAGAAGTGGAGTTCCATGTATTAAGTTCTGTCTCTCTTTTCTGCAACAGGATCATTCAATCATTCAGTCAGCCACAGCCTGGATATCATTAAAACCATTAACTAGTTACTCCTAGTCTGCTGGAACTTCAGGAAACATGAAATCTCAGAAACATCTACAATTAAAGTCACAAAATAAAAGAAATATATTTTACCCATTTCTCTCAAATCAACCAAATTGTCAATGCAGAAGATTATCTGGAAGATTCCTTGAAATAAATATTCACTGTCCAAACTATGCCAAAACGGCCTCCATCCTGAAAGAATTTAAACTCTAGAACTGTGTTCCCAACAGGGCTTGCAGCATTATACTGCTAGTCTCCTTACCATATTTCTTTGAATATTGTATCCCCAGATATTTTCCTTTCCACTTCAATTTTGAGGAACAAATATATTTTTTTATTTGCTTGGTTGATTTTTACTCCAAGTTATTTTCACAGCAGTGAGCTGCTTTGGTTGTTGACAAAAGTAGTTGCTGCTCTGAAGGAGCCATGAAAGAACTTATTTGCTGAAAGAGAAAGCAAGGGTGTGTGTAGACTTAGTAACAATGCTTGAGTGATTTGATATGGAGGAAAGTTAGCTGTAAATTGCAGGGGCTATAGTTCCGGAGGCGACCCAAATCTATTCCTCTCTTATCTTCTCCTCATCATTGTCTCTCCATATTTCTATTTTAGAAGTCAAAATTCACTTATGAGACCTCAGGAATTAAGCCCCATGTAAACACAAAGGGATGTGGGTCATAAAGTCATTCCCATTCTGAAGACTTTTCTCATTTTAGCAATTTCAGAAATGATTACAAGGAAATTCTAAGCTCAGTTCATCACAGCAGTTTAAGGATTTGGATGGTAACTTTCTCAGCATGAACAATCTGAAACATATTTTGAAATCAAATCATTAGAAATATTGTTTTTTAATATATTTCACAGCTTATCCATGCTGAGCCATGTTAAAAGGGAGAGAAAATTCAACAAAATAGCATTTCATCCCTGACCATATTGGTAATTAGAATATTATGAGGGAATAGTAAACAACTTGGCAGTTGCAAGCTCTAATGTGGCCTGGCATAGGACTGATCAGTCTACTGCCATATTTATTTAAATTACTAATTAGAATGATAGCCATTGACAAATGAAATATGTATAGTCTGAATGCTTAGACAAAGTCAATATGTAAATGGATGTGGGGAAGATGTTAAAGGAAGAATTTTGTGTCTAATCAGTAGGATGAAAATGCAGTGTAGCATTAAAATGAGTTAAAAAAGATCATACTGACATAAAAAGGAAAAAATATATGTTTCTGCTTCATTGAAATGCCTTTGTTTGCTTGTAATTTCAGTGTCCTTCTGGGAATTTATCAAAAGATATCTCTGATTGACAAACTATGCCTTTTTCTGTTTTATAATTGGAAATTAAAAGAATTCTTAGCTCTGCATTACACAGTTCACTTATTTAATAAATGAATTGTGAAATTGTAGTAAAATTCCTCTTCATAGCAAAGAATAATAAAGACTATATAGTGTGGCTTTCCAAACATAAACCTTGATGACAAACACAATTAACCATGAATTCAACTCTGCTGCTTACTAAATATGTGATCTAGGGTGAATCTTTGGGCCTCTTTTGATCTTAATTTCCTTATCTCAGTAATGGGACTAAAACAGCAATCTCCATTCATAAAGTTACCCAAGAGATGGATACATGAAAAATGCTTAGCACAATGTCTGACACATAATAAAAACTCAATAAATGTTTGCTATTTTTAAATTTGCAAGTTTATGTAATCTTACAATATTCATAGTGTGCTTACAGAATTTAGATCTATAATCAGCTGGTTCTTAACTAGAGCAAAGATCTACAATTTTAGATACAGTATGACTACACAGAGAAAATTCAGACAGTGTCAGATGAGTTTGTTGTTTTCTGAAAATTCGAAAAAGATGGAGAGGGACTTCCAGAATTGTACATAAAAGTATTTAGCCAATAATCTGAAACCAGGTAGGAGCAAAGAGGCTCTGTCTAAGCAGAATTCCTCTTAGGAGCAGGTAAGGGTGTAGAGTGGTTGGAACAGAGCACAAGAAACAGATATTCAGTCTTCGAGATCATAGTATAAGAAATAGGGGATGGAGAGACAAGCAATTTGAAATGCTAAAGGATTTTTCAGGTTTTAATTGTTCATTTATTCAAAAGCATCTATTCATCACTTAATTTTTGTCAGGTCGTATTGTAGATACAGGATATGCAGCATAAACAAAGGCATCAAGCTTACAAACTGGTAGGGGAAAACAGACATTAAACAGAAAATAAAGTATATTCTGTGTTAAATGGCAGTGAGTCCTCAGCAAGAAAGGGGACAGAGACTGTTCCAGGATTGTGGTGACTAAGTAATGGTCAGTTGTAACACCTAGCTGAACTGAATCCATGTAGTGCCGGGTGTGGAAGGCTCACCTGAGGATTGCTGCCAACAGCAAATAAGCAGAACTGGATTGGAAGATGATGCACTGTTGATCCTCCCAGAGAAGCTTGTCATGCTGGTTTTCCTGGTGTGAGCTCAGCTCTTATCGTTGGAGGAGATCAGGTCTTTGCTGTCACTGGGGATGGCTCCAGTTCTCTTTGAAGGAACTCTGGTCCTTACCTTGAGTATCACTTCCTGGATCCAGTGCAGATCTCGTAGCCTGCCTAGATCCTTCACTGACCTGTGACTTTCCAGTTTCCACCACCATCCTTTCAGCTTTTCCAGTGCTGATCCTTGATACGGATGTGCATAAGACATTGTCATGGGCTCTAGGACTCCAGCTGGATTTGTGAAAGACATTGCTGTGGGACCCAGGTCCTCAGCTGGACTTTTTGGGTCTCTAGTGCAAGGATAGATCTATTACACTTTTTTGCATTTGACGTTTTGGGTGAATAATATAAAGTAAACCTATAATGTGTCTATGTCCCCTGTCAAACTCTGACTACAACAAAGATATGCGTTCATGCATACCTCACTAAAAAGTAACCCTTAAGAAAACCTCAGTGAGCCAGTGAGGCACACAAGGCAAGGTCAGCACTCCTGGGTGGTTTAAATGTGGCCTTGGGTCCAGTGCTGGCCCTGGATCTGCCAGCAATGTGCTGAGCCTCCAGCAGAGATGGAGGCTACAGAAAAAGTGCTACTTTGGGCTGGGTGAGTAGTCTTCTACCCCTACTGTCATTAGAGTGTTGAGATATTCAAGGAGGACTACCAGGAAACCAAACCATGGATGATGCTTTTGGAATCTTGACTCACAAGTGTCAGCTGGAGTAGTCTGTCCCTCATTGGCAGGGGCCAACTGGCACCTGCAGGCAGCCACTAAGCCTTATATCCCCTGCCAAATCCATAAAGCTGGAAAAGCCAAACTATTCCTCTTTTGCCTCCACCTCCAGCTGCTCCCTCAAGGAATATATATGACGAAAAGAAGCAGGGAAAGGAATCTAAATAACAGGACATTTTGATGCAAAAGAAACTGAGATCCACCTAAAAGTTGTACTACACTGAATCACATAATTTATTATATGTAATATGTATGAATTATGTAATTGTTAAGACTTCAAACTGAAATGAATATTTACTATCTTCCATCCATCCCCTACCTGCCTCAGTAGATGTCACCCTAGAGGAAGACAGTTGAAATGCTCTCCCAATAAACTTGTCACCCCAGTGCATTTGCAGTATTAACAAAAATATAGAAAGATGTGTCTGTTCAACTGCTAAAATATAAAACAGGCTTAAGTGTTTTTAATCCATATGTTCACTGTAATTGCCCTTGGTTCCCTTCCTGTTTTAGTCATATGTTTAGTTTTTTCGTATTTATCTAACTTTACTCTTGCTTCAAAATGATTTTCAAATTATTCTGTTCTGGAGGCAATCTAAACTAGAAATATCATTTTGTTTATCCAGCACTTTCTACTTTCCTTCTGAGGAAAAACAACTTTCCCCTTGACGGTGATGTGATTCTAACGGGAGCACCCATGATGTTGGTGATTATAATAATTTAAAATACCACGTGCTATTTTACTGAGCACTTAATATGCATTTTGACTCCGTAAGCATCACTTTATGCATATTGATTCACTTAATCACATAAAACTGTAGATTTGGAACTAGTGCTTCTCCATTATAAATGAAGTAAGAGACATAGAAAGGTTTAGCAAACTTTCCGTCATCCCAAGATCATTAAATGGGGGCAGGGGTCCCCAGACATGTTGTTTATATCTTTCCCTCCCTGATGACAATATTATTTCTATGGTAGTTACCAGAAACAAACTGGAAGGACAATATTACCTTTACCCATACCCTCAGTCAGTTTTCCTAATATGAATCACATGACTCAAGGTCGTCATTTCCAAACTGGAGCTGGGAAGGAGAAGATAGTGTGGTAATAGTCAGAGGAACAAAAGCTATTAACTGAAAGTTTTAGGTGGTAGCAGCTGCCACCAGGCAACCAGGTTTCCCATGACATGCAAAATGCCAGACTAAGACAATGAAGCCAGGATTATCAATTTAGAGTACGTAGGCAGATTCTATTCTACCTCAGGATTCTTCCTGTCCTTGAGATCTGACAACCTTGCAAATTTTGCATTAATTAGTTCAAGTCGGGTTTTGATCCCTTACCAAAAGTCCTGATTGAATACAAATGAAAAAGGGTACTTTAAATGTTAAATTAGCTCACATTCTACTACAGTTGATGCTTTGCAGTGAACAAAAGGCTGCAAAGTTTCAATTTTATAACTTTTGACATGGAGATACACACTAAGATTTTTCATTATTTTTAATAATGGTAATACTTCTTTGGTTGGTGGTTGATGGGCAAGATGTCAGTAACTTTTATGAGAGTCACAGAATTTGAAATGATATACAGAGAACAATTTGAGCCAATCTGCAGGAAATATCTCATCCTCCGTGTAAACTCAAGAATACTTTCACTGAGATAGATAGATCCCTCAAAAAAGTAATTACTTTTTTATCTTTGTCTAATCTTTTCTATTTTTGTAAAATGGTCACATGATACTTATATTAAATGGACATTTGAATTGATGTATAAAGTATAGTGGTAGCTTTTTGGCCTTCCTTTTAATATTTAGTATATACCTAGCATTCTAGGTATATATTAATTTAATTATAATGCATCTATTATGTAAACTAAGCAACCATTAAATTTAACTTAAGATAAAGAAATCAATGAAAATGCAAAGTACAAATACCCTAGAAATCATCTAACAAACTTCTTACTGTGTAAATTTGGACACAGAGTCCTACAAAGTTAAAGAGCTGCCTCCCACCCCCAGTTCATAAAAATAATTAGTAAAATAATGGATTGAAAGCATACATTTTTTTTGATTGTTGGAAGCTGTAACTCCAAGGAGTTATTTCCTCAAATTATACCTTTTGTTATGTATTCTTATTTTGGGGGAATAGAGTACTCTAGAACTCAAGAAAGGTAGGCCTGCTCATCTTCCATGGAGTCATGGAAAAGAGACTCATTCTCCATCCCAATGTTTCATTTGGTGAAAACTGCCTTAACCTTGTGCCCTTGAAGGGCACAGATCATTATTCTGTGACATCAGAAAGCATACTCTATTTGTGTTACTTTAGCATACAGGAAACTCCTAGATGTTGGAGATGTATAATATGCTTAAATGGCAGTTCTGAATTGGTTTTAGATATTTCAAACCTACTTCCCAGAGCTGATCAGCCTTCCCGGTATGACTGTATTTTATTTTAGAGCAACACAAAATTTTATTTGCAGTTAGGCATAGTGACAGCTGCGACTCTGTTCTATTTCCATGCATGTTATGTAGGATTGCTGTAATCTCAGTGTTTGACTTTATAATCACGATGGGTGCTGAGTAAGAACTCTGATAACAAAAGGTTCATAATGCCTTGGCCTAGATGGGGCCTGTCAAATGTTGCATGCTTGGGGTTCTCTGTCCTTAGTAAGTGGAGAGCTTAATTTCTGAGGGGAAGCTTAATATCCAAGGTTCAATATCTGAATTTGTAATATCTATCTCTTTCAATAAGAGATTCAATTGTTATACAGCATGGGTGTGGGTTGCAGAGAATTTGGGGACAGTTTAATGGGAAAGTGGGTTATGAATAAGACTACAATGTGTAGAGAGGTTTCACCCAGATGATCTTTCATGGAATTTATTTTTCTGAACTGCAATTGAGGCATGGATCATTTACCATCATGGAGCTGGCATCAATTGTGCAAGATTTTTTCTTGTATATGATAAACTAGATAGGAGTTTAGAAACCTCGTGGAGACCACAGAGGCTGTGAATGGTGGATGTACGTTCTGGTACAGACTATGCTGTTCTGTGATCAGTTTAGCTCCTTAGATTCATAGGGTGAGATAGAAACACATATCTTTCTGTGCTGTCTGTGACCTTCCAAGTGGTCAGCAAAAACAGAATGACCACATTTATACCAGAGGCAGTCATAAGGTTTAATTTTTCTCCTCTACTCTTTGTACTTTTTGCTATACTACATCAACCTATTATTTTGTTCATGGATCAGCAATAAATTCCAAGCACAGCTCTTATTAAATGTTTATAAAAACATAAACATTCTATTTTTCTATACATGGTTATTAGGTACTTCATATATATATATATATATATATATATATATATATATATATATTTAAATGATATTCTTTTTAAAAATTATGAAAGTACAGACTTAAACTTATACTAATGTTCTTGAAGGAGAGAAACTCATATTCCAACTATGTTTGAGAAGACTGACATATTTTATGTTTCTTAATTATCTTTAAAGTTCCCAATTGCGTTACTGTTGAAAAGACTCAATTTACTGTGTGCCAGTGAAAGAATAAAGGAATCTTCCAGACAACTGCTATTTCAGATGAGGAAGTATTTCATCCCTTTGTGCTGTCAGCATATAAAACTTTCACATGAAGGGCGTGTTTAACCTTCTTTTGTTCTGTTCAAAGTCACAATGTCATTTGGGTCAAGACTGGCATTCAATGCAAGTTTAAAATATTAATTTAGCAAAATTTTTCAGTGTATAGATTTACTATATTTATTAATTGGCAGTGCTTGCAGTCTTTGCCTCTCAAAAATACTTTATAATACATAAAAGCAGTTCCAAAACAAACTTGACAAATGATCAATATTTTGACGTTTTGATTAGCCTACTGAGATATTTTTTAACCCTTTTCTCAAATTTCCTGTTTTCTACCAAAAGATTGCTTCATCCAAAATATTATTTTGTACTCTCTCTGCCCCTTTTGCTCTGTGCCTTTTGGAACTGCTAGGGAAAGCTTTGTGAACTGAGAGTAGCCTGGAAGACTAGCTGCTAAATTTTTGTTCATGTGAACTGGCTCAGAAGAACACCTATGCCCTTCTAAATTGTATTTTTGGCAGCTTTCCATCTTATACAAATCATTAACTCTAAATCTATTTAAATAATTAATTATATTTTGTCAGTTGCTTTTAGATGTCATTTTTTATGTTTTATGGGTACTTGTATAGAGGCTTGTTTTAACACTATGTTTAGCTTTGTGGCACACTATTATTATCAGTCATCTTTTAATTTTATTTAACCATCACTTTCTCCCACAGTCACTGGACTCATTCTTCTCATGGTCTTTCTTCTTCCCAGATACTCTAATTTCTTTAGAATATGTTTATCAGAATATTCTATCCTTGTTAAATATTGTTTTGAATGTTTTCATATTTTTAATGTAAATAACAGTGTATTATAGATCATACTTCTGTTTTTGTTCCTTATACTTCTTAAAGTTCAGGGAGACATCGAAATTCATAAACAATTAGAATTGCACATCTAATTCATTGCTTCTAACCATTGCACAGTATTTCATAATGTGTGTCTGCCATGATTAATTAGCCCTTCCCCAGCAATAAGCAGCCAGGTTGCCTTACGTCTGTATGCATTCCATCGTGACCCCACAGGTGTTGGGGGAAGTGGTAAGAGAGATCAGCGCATGGCAGAGCTTCCCGAACTAACTCCAGTCTCTGCCTCTACCAGCTGTCTGGCCGTTCATATATACACAAAGTTGAAGGCTGCTGGGTGTCACCTCTATAATACTTGGCTTTGGCTAGAGCTGCTTTTCTTTATTTTCCAGCAAGGAAGAGGCCAACAGTAACCTCCTCAGGTCCTTTTTTGTTGTAATTTTTTAGAATGAGAAATTTTATCTAATTTCTATGGTATATCAACATTAGGTTTCAATAAAGACAGCTAGCAAACTGTGTTAATTCTTACAATTTTCTAGAATTTTTTTGAATGATATAGTCTTGTTTATAATGAAGAGGTGAGTTTAAATATTTGGTAACTACAAGCAAGAAAACATACTTTCACTGGGCACATATAATGTGTGCAATGTTGAACTGATTATCTACTCTAAATAAATGTTTGGGCTATTAACTACATTAAGAACCACAGATCTCACAGTGAAGAATTAATGACTGTAAAAATTATCAAAGATTTATTTGAAGTTATGAAAGATAATTTTCTCTGGGGGAAAGATTTATCAAAATTATTGCAGCAATGTATTTTCTGGTCATGTTCTCACCTTCCAAGCACATTTTGATCTTTGTGATCTTTTTTCTCCCTTTGATCTCATTCTTTGAAACAACTCCCTTTTCTTAGTGGAGGGGGCAGAGTTTGACATATAAGCATTCACATTTCTCTGTCTGGTGAACCCTGACTGTAATAGTCAAACACCATCTAGAATATTCCATGGTAAACCAAACAAAAACTACCCACAATAAAATGTCTTCCTAATCCTTCTGGGGCTCCAGTTAATGTCTTATATTCCTTGCAGCCAATTTTTTTCAAAGCATTATCTTACCTTCCCACAGCAACTACCTTAACATTTCATGGAAGCTAACACTATCCCACGGGGTCAAATTTAACACATTTTATTATTTGTTCCACTTTTTATGTCAAAAAATGACACATAAACAATTTCTTTCACCTCAAAATTGTCTACAATGCTGTCGTGCTCAGTTTCAAATTTATGACTCTCTAGAAAACCCTTCTGTCTCTTTGTCTCATAACACATCTAAGTCTGAAATGTTCTTCAGCCCTCCACTCAAATCATCCTTTCCTTTCCCCTTACTCTCCTTAAATAAGTACATAACTTCATTTACCATGTATCTGTTGTCCAGAGGTTTTCACACCTATAGCTTCAGTCAGATAACATTTCTACTTCCATGTATCCAACATATATTTTTTCACTTTAGGCAGCAAACAGAAACCTCAGACTTACCTTGCACAAATTACATTTATGATCTCTCCCATCCTTCACTGTCACCACACCCCCTTCATAGGGCCTCTTCTAGTTTTCTGTAGTGTTCCATGATTGAAACAACCATGTATCTAGTCACACAATTTAGAAATGGATGAGCTGTCAAATTGCCTTTTCCTTACTCAATCTTAATATGTAATCCATCACCAAATCTATCAATTATAATTTCCAAAATATTTTAAAAATCTATCCATTTATCCCCAATTCCATTCTGATTGGGCAACCAATGTAAGCATAATACATTCTAAATTGGATTTTCAAATGCTTTCTAATGGCCTCCATAGCCCATGTGATGCTGATAAAATTCTCATGTTTTAGACTTGCCTTGCATATTGGTAATTCTGTTGCTGTCTACGGTCATGAGACTCAGGATGGAGATTTAGCTCAATGGCATAAATGGCTGCCTGGCAAGCACAAGGTCATAAGTCCAATCCCTGGTTAAAAAAAAAAAAAAAAGAAAGAAAGAATAGCCAGCATTGTTATTGGATTCAATCTCAATGGAGTTTTAGTTCCTTGTGTTGTGAGATCTCTCTGCCTGTATCATGTTACTCCCTGTGCCTAGAATGGTCTTTCTATGCCACATTTCTCACTTTTACTTGAACACTTACCCTTTTGAACTTGGTTTACACTTTACCTCACCATATCAGGTGAAAATTCTTTTTTTTGAGGAATTTATCTAGAACCATAGAGTTTTCATTTAATTGTGTTATCTAAGTTTATAATTGTTTTTATTAACTCTATAACTTATAGCTTCTGCCTCAAATGGAAAAGCCACAGTTCTCATTATCCTAACAGGGTGCATGATATCAGAGACATTCAAAATGTTTTGTGAATGAATATGTGGAAGAAATTCACCTTTTGCGGTTCATTAATGGATAATCTCAAGAAAAACTTTACCAAGCCTTCCATTCTGGCTTAGTGCATTTTCCCTGGATATTTCCAGCACTCTATCCATGTTGCTACCCTGACTAAATGAAGTTGAAGATACCTGCTTCAGGATCAACCAAAAAGTTCTGAGCCTTTTCTCAGAACTTGTAGTACTGATTGCAAGTGGACCGTTGTCTTAAATTCCAGTTTTGCTATCAAATAATCTTGGATGAATTCATTCTCAGTTTTCCTCTTTATAAAAAGGAGATCATAGTAATTCTTATGATGTAATTTTTGAAGACATAATAAGTGTTTTAAAATGTGACTTATCTTACTACTGTGTGTAATACTTTGTATATTCTGCACTGTTTTCTGTGACTAAGACAAATTGCTGAAGGTAACAGAAGTGAATGAGAAATGAAATTAAGATTTCAACGAATCTTTTCATTATTTTGTACTGAACGTGTATCTGTGTACTCATTTCTAAATTTAGTCTAATTAATCCACACTGAAACTAGAATTGTATTATAAAATGCAAGCTCGCTGTATTCCTTCTTTAATCACACTTTCTCTAATGGTTTTTACCTAAAGAAAAACAATTTAAAAGTTTTAGCATGGAATAAAATGATCCAAGCTAACCTTTCCTGAAAATTTTCCTCATTTTTTTTCTCTTCTATACCGTCACTCTCCTTATTCCAGTCATAACTATATATTATTCTAATAAAAAAATGGGAAAGAGGAAGAAATCCATTGCTTTTTGCTCTGAAGCATCTGATGTTCACATAAATTGTAATTCCAATTCTTTGAGACTTTTTCTCTCTCCTCCATTCCCTTCCCACTCTAGAAAAGTTAGCCACATTATCTCTCTCTTTTTAAAATTATCATAATATCTTTTGTAAGCCTATGTTACAGTAATTGTCACATTTCATTTTAACCACTTATGGGTCTGTTTCTCTACTGGACTCTGAGCTCCTTAAGGGCAAGGAGTCTGTAGAGCACAGCAGTTAAAACATATTTAAATCCTGATTTTCATTTCTTTCAAGCTCTGGCCACTTTAGGAAATGCAAATGTCACTACTTATGTGAGAATTAAGGAAGAGCCAAAAACATTGGAGATCAATTAACATTAATTACTATTAATAATATTTGTTATGTTTGTCTGTTACTCCATAATGAAGTCTAAAATCAAGTGGCTTGATTCAAGACTGTTTTGTTATATGTCACATTTCACAGATAAAAATTCCAAGCAGGGTTTGTCTGAATAATTTCCTTGCAACATTGACTGAGACCAGAGGAACTAAGACAGGTTCATTCGCATTTGATATTTTTTCAGTCTGAGAAGACTGAGCTCAACCAACCAGGTGGCCAGAATATCTATAAATGACTTCTCCCACAAAGAGTCCCCAGGGTAAGCAGACATCATAAGTTTTGGCTGGCTTCCCATAGGAAAAGATTTTCAAGATCACCTGGAGAATATGCATGATCTTTTCTGACCTGGCCTTTAAATTATTCATATTCATTTCTGCTGTATTCAACTGGTTAAAAGCAATCCTAAAGCTAGCCTAGTGAAGGGGAGGGGCATTAGACACTGCCTCGTGATGGAAAGTAGCTTGGTTCTATTATAAAAGAGCTGGTAAAGCAGATATGGTGGCTCATGCCTGTAATCCCAGGACTAGGGATCCTGAGGGAGGAGGAGTGTGAAATCAGCCTGGGCTACAGAGTGAGTTGGAGGCCAGCCTGAATTACATAGTGAGAAACAGGAAAAAAAAAAAAAAGAAGAAGAAGAAGAAGAAGAAGAAGAAGAAAGTAAAAAGAAAAAAGAATTTGTAAAATAGATGTTGTTGCTGTCTTCTTTGGAAAATGTAGTTCACTACAGTAGTAACAGAGTTTAATGCAACCCAGATATCAAATCAACATTTGAATAGTCCAGTGAATGTTTCTAGGGGAAAGAAACAAAAAGTAGAATGCAACCTTTGCTCTTTAGAATATTTTCCTTACTACTTACTAAATACCAGAGACAATCTCGGTTTGGGTTTGTGTGAAAACCTTTTCATCTTTCTCTTCTAACATAGATTTTAGCAGTGATTTGAAATTGGAAATGAAATCGTTTGAGAACATCTGGTGCTCACTTCCTACACACACACACACACACACACACACACACACACACGCACGCACGCACACACGCACACACACATGCACATACACAATCTGTTATGTTTTAAAATTTAGTTAAATTTTGTATCAGTTGTCTTATTAGCTCAACACAAAGATATAGTTTTCTTTTAACAGGAAAATTATGGCAAATTTTATGGTTAAGCACTTACCATTTAGCTATCTCTGTGAATATGAACTATATTTTTAGGCTAATAATTAATATCATATATAAAATATTTCACAAGTCCAAAGTTACTTTGAGAATTAAAGAAAGCAAAAGATCAATTGGTCTAAACATCTGATCAAACTGATAATAAAAACCTCATAGAAAATTAAATCTCTTGTCCATTTATGAAATTCCTCTATTTGAATACCTAACAGTGTTGGTCTCTAGTGGGATTGTAACTAATTGTTATACTTGCAGAGAGCATATAATGTTATCCAATTTAATAATTATTATATAAAGCAATATTGCATCTGGTATTAATATTTAAAAAATAACAATAGGAAATCTCTAAAACTACACAGTGCATCTTAAAAAGGCTCATCCATTTGTAATGGCACAACAATGTGAAGCCTAATTATATAAAAAAAAAGAACTATTGACATATTGAACATGGTGTCTTGTGCTGGATGAAAACAATCTCCAGTTTCATTATTCTACATTAGTTGTGGTACCTTCTTTAAATTTTGGAGTGTCTTGCTGAACGATGGATAAGCTGACTCTAAATTCAAGATTTTCCTTTCTCCTGGACTATAGCCCAGCTCACTGAAATAGAGTTGCATCTATTACAATTCAACAACACCTAAGGGAGGGAGAAGAATATGCATTGATTTACTGTGACTATTGGCTGCTTTGATGTGATACAAAGCAAAGGGCACAGAGAATGATACTTCTGTACATCTCCTCAAACAAGTGCAGGGTAAATAAACCAACTCAAGTGTGTGGAATTCAGCTGTGTGATTTGTTTAGCATTTGTTCTGCTATGTATTTTCTGTATTTGTCATTTAAACTAAATAGTTGTAAAAATTTCTAAGGCTTGTATCTAATTATATTTAAACCTAAATGAGTACAAACAATCCCTGAATGAAATGTATGCAAACAATAAAATGGGTATAAGTAGTCTTGAACAAGTTGCATTTAAACATTTTGAGTTACTGAATAAAAGGAAGTAGACATAGCACTTCAGTAAAGATTCTAAAGCAATTCAATCACATATCTGTTTAATAGAAGCATTGGCTACATGATAAGTGTTGGATAAACACCTGTCTCCATTCATTTGTCCTTGAACTTTCCCCGTAGAGCTAGTTAAATTATTTATGGAATCCCTGTTCTCTCTCATCCCACAAACACCGAACAGCTTGTATCCATTGGACATCTCCTCATATAATCTGAAGAGTAGTCACGACTGGTTTGGCCTCAAAACAAAACTCTAAAATTTCATTATTTTATTTTTTCTTTCTGTTGTAGTTATTGAGCCCTTCAGAAGTCCTGAGTTTAAGTTATAAAGGGTTCTTTGTTCACTAATGATAATTTGACAAAGATCTCAGTAAATATAGCTGAACTCCTATTGTGTACCAGGGATTCTGAAAGTTACCGTCATCACTCTGAGACTAAAATTAGAAACAAAATAAATTCATTAAACTGAAGTTTTTCATATAGGGTCAATGCATTAAAGGTAATTTTATCCACATTGGAAATGTACAATATATACACAGAAGCCATGAAAGTTTATTACAGAGGGACATTCAATTTTCCCCCAAAAGATTATAAAATTCTTCTTGGAAAATATATAATTTTGGTAAAGGAAATCTTAGGAGATATTACAAAAATAAGAATAATAATACTGTATTTAATTTTATCTTGAACTAACAAACACATATTGCAGAATGGGAGCTTAATGAGTTAACACTAGGACATCAATTTTTCACTACTTCAATACTACTGTTAGAAGAGAAGTATGTACCAATTATATGGATACCATGTAACACTGAGCTTGTATATTAGGTAGAATAATCTGATATTTAAGACTTTCAAAATTAGCTACTTGCACCTGAAACAAAGTTGAAAGTGAAGATGAAATCTTTAAAAAATAGTTTCCGTAAGTCAGAAGGGGAAAGGAAAGGAGGGAAAAGAAGGGAAAGGTGTGTGTGTGTGTGTGTGTGTAGAGAGAGGGAGAGGGAGAGAGAGAGAGAGAGAGAGAGAGAGAGAGAGAGAGAGAGAGAGAGAGAAAGAAGGAAGACATAGAAACAAAGCTTTTGTAAATGGGCAGGGAAGGAGGGGTTAAAGCGAAGGTATGGGAATTATATTATGTACAGGTGCAAAATCTCTATGATTGATGTTATCATTATGTATATCTAAAATGTACCAATGAAATCTAATTTTAAAAATACTTTCCACTCACTGGTCTACAATGACAGAATTGGAACATGTAACACCGTTTGCTTTACTGTCAAGATCTTCCTTAAACGCAATTCCTTAAGTGAGTTTTCTTTGAACATAGAACTCAAAGTATTTTCTATTCATGCATTTCCTGATGGTGTTATCAATTATTGTCATATAATATTCTATATCATTCTTTCCATTTATTGATTAGGCAAATATTTAAGAGGCAACTATGGATGTGGCACTGTTTTGGTTGCCTGGTGTAGACATAGAGATATGTAAACATTTACTAATAATGATGGAGGCCAGGGGTTGAATCATATACTTATTGTTTTCGCTGATTAAATCCTCCTACCATGACTGATTTCAAGCCATCAAGAGGACGTCATCACTGAATAACAAAGTAGTCCGTGGTTCACCCATTGGCACGTGTGAGCTTGTGCAAGCCAACTTTAACACTCCATTGAATGTTCAGTACCAATAAACAAAATACATGAAAACTATGCCTCCACAGAGACATTTTACATTATATTACGTATTATTGCCATTCTCCTCTGAAAGATTAACCTCCACAAATTAGATATGAGGAACCAAGAGCAGAGATGTGAAGTAAGTTAAACTAATTAACACACAGCTGACAAAATGCTGCAGGCCAGCAGACACATTCAAGGTTTCAGATTGTAATGCCATGCTTGTCACAGGACTGTGTAATGAATTCTTCATGACAGCTCATTGTAGTGTTTTCCTAACTACAAGCTGTGACTTGTCTAGGTCTTTTAGAAAAATAGAATGAGCCAGACATGGTGGTGCATGCCTGTAATCCCAGCACTTTGGAGATTGAGGCAGGAGGGTTATTGCAAGTTCAAGACCAGCCTGGGGTACAAAGTGAGCACAAGGCCAGCTTGAACTGCTAGGGAGACCCTGTCTCAAAAACAAAAACAAAAAACTCATCAAATTGTTCAATATAAAGGATTAAAATTATATGTGAATCTGTTTTTTTTACAGGTCCACACCACATCACAAATTAAAATACACCTTTCCTACAGAATTACAACTAAAATAAGCTTGAGAACATGTCTGTTGATTTATTCCTTAGCTGATGTATGGTACTGGGAAAATTACACCCAACAAGTATAAGTACTAAGCACTCTAGTGCATCGGGTGTCATCTCTTAGCAACTTTTGCCCACTTAAGGTTGAAGGGGTCACTTGTGTTCTATCCTACTTCCATATTTAGTGCTTAATTAAACCTATAGGGTGATCTGAATATTTGAGAACCTCTTAGAAATACAGGAATACCTCTAGTTATGGAAAAACAATCAAAACTCCTATGGTAGGAATATTACAGGCTTTTAAAATTCATGTCTTGCTTTTGTTGCTCATGTTTTGCAATAGCCTGTTCCTCTTAAGTCATTAGTAGGCAGAGCATTCAAAGAAAGACTGAAATAGTGAAGAAAAAAAAGAAACGCTCAAGATCAAAGCTACTCCAAAGCTAGTCTTAAGGAGCAAAGAGGCAGCCAGATAGTGATTCTGGAAAAGAATGTCTGAGTGCTGTAGACAAAAGAGGTGACCCAGAGAGAAGTTCTACAACCCAGCCTGACCATATCATTTATTCTTTTAATCCACATGGGACTTCATTGTGAACTTCTTTTGAAACTCTTTTTGACTAATTTAAGTATATAGCAAAGGCTCAGGCAGCACTCAGCAAATTGAAATTTGTGACTTTTCTGATCATTAATTTACAAAGGACAAATTTTTGGATATTTTGCCTCCCACTATTTTTTTTAACACCAAGTTAGTTATCTATTGGTGCTCCAAAAATAATTGCTGATTGAATAAGTAGATACTTGAATAAATATAAAGAAAGAAAAACAGAGAATGTTATATTGTATATTGTTAACTTTTAGTGGTCTCTGGCTGCTATACAATTTACTACAAACTTAGTGCTTAAAACCAACACAAATATATTATCTTACTGTTCTACAGTTCCAAGTATAGAATATGTCTCCCTGAGCGCAAATCAAGATGTCACATGGTGGTGTTCTTTCTATATATCTAAACTTCTGTCTTCTTGCCTTTTCTAAACTCTAGAAAATGCCTGCACTAGATAGTGACTCCTTTCCCATTAATGCCAGCTGCATCTGGCCACTTGAATTCTTATATTGTGGCACTCTGATATGTATTCTATGAACCTTTAGGCGCTTTATGATTACATTTGGTTGGCTCACATAATTCAGGATAATCTTCCCATTTCAAGGTTAGTTAATCCACAGATATAATTCCATCCACTTCTAAAGTCCCCTCTTCTGTGTAATCTAATATATTCACAATTTCAGGAAATTAGAATGGGAGCATTTCAGGGGGCCATTATTCTGCCCATCACAGAATATCAGGATTAAAATTATTGTCTGTCATGTAAGGTTACATTCAGTGTAAGAACCATCTTATTCATTACTTCATCCATCCCATCTGAGACATTTACTGACTTGGGGGAGCTTTGAGTCACACAAAATGGAGCTTCAGCATCAGCTCTTACCTCTTTATGACCTCAAAGATAGCTAGACTTTCATAGTGTTATTCTATGTTACAAAGAGGCAATATATGCTAAATTTTATGAAAAATTTAAAGATATGCAATGCATAAATTATAGGCCAATTACAACTATCAGTTTGTTCTGTCTTGTGATAATAAAAAGCAAGGAAGAGGAACTAGACCTCTTAGTTCTTGTTTCCCTTTCTCAAATGATAATTAATAGTAACCTTGAAGATCTACCTGAAGTTACCTTGACATTTTTGTTAGAAAAGGAGATGAGGTTTCTCATGAAGAAAAAGTAAATGTGACTTTTTGAGAAGATCATGATTATGACAAGGCTCTGCACCTAGGAATACACAGGTAACTCTGGCGCTAGCGTACGGTATTCTTTATAATCCTTAGGCAATTTTCCTCTTGGTATACCAAGAACACCTGGTTAGAACAATTTTGTCACCTTGCTAAAGGAGTACAATCAACAACAGCAATAGCATCAGCACAGCCTATTAAATGTCAAGCATGGTAACTATTAATTTGCCACCTTTAATCATATGAACCAGATTTGTGGTTACAAAGGAAAATCTAAAATGAACCGGAAAATTGTGTTTAGTAAATGAGTCCTCTTTATGACAATTTTACCCTGAGGGGAGAAAATTAAAAAGGGGTGAGTGGGAGAAAGAGGGAAACAGAAAAGGAAGAGATTAAAAACAAGGCTGATGATTATCAAACTTTGGAAAACTGGTGAAGAAGACAGCAGGAAAAGAGGGAAGGAAGAAATAACAAGAACAGAACTGAACAACAATAAACTAATAAAACTCTTAAAACAGTATTCATTTTCATATAAAAGTAAAAACAAATAACAAAAAAAAAAAAAAAAAAAAAAAAACAACAAAAACAACCAGGAAATGAAAAAAAGATCAAGTTGTGTCTCAGCTGTCACTGGTAGACAATGTGGGCAGACAAAGTCTGGATTCCAGGTGATTAATCCCAGAAAGCTTAGTTCTGCTGAAGTTCAGATGGCTTCCAGTTGTGAGGTTGGAGCCTGATTTGTGCAGCCCCTAGCATGCTGAGTACCTCCTCCGGTTTGGCTTCCTCGTCTTCTGCTGCCCTGAACTCAGCAGCCTTACCCAGACACTGATAGCTGCCAGATGGAGCCAGCCACAGCTGCTCTGAGTTCTGAGTTTAGTTAGCTCCTGTACAAGAAGGCTGCAGGCCAACTGCCCTCACCTGAGGGACCTCAGAATCTGAATTCACCAGCCACTGAAGTCCAGGGCTTCCACTGCTCCATCCCACTGCTGTGTTTCACTGTAGAGGTCCCAGAGGTCACCAGTACTCACTGTGCCCACACACACAGTGAGTCAGGCATCATGGAGACAGTGTCACCTGTCACTTCTTTGTTCTTTGTTGAAGTGTCTTTCTTCCCTCCCTCTTTGGGTTCAATTCTTGCTTTAGATCCTTCCTGGAGTACAGGGACTCACTTCCTTCCTTCTTCTCTTCTTCACCTTGCTATATTCCAGCATCTGGACACCACATCTCAGAAAGGCTCTTCTTCTGTTGCTCAATACTCTGCCATCATCGCTGAAGTCTGTATGTGTATTTTTATCAGTATCCTTCACGAGAAATGATACATGGAACCAAACGGAAGCAGGTTTCATATTTTCATTTTTCATGAAAATAGTAAATAAATATTATCTTCCTTAGAAAATGGTATTAATGTTTCTGATATTTGCTTGTCATACTTTACTATTTGATACTTGCTTTAACATTCAAAATCATTCCTGAAAGGCTCAATGAATATGATGAAGAATATGTTTGATTACCTTAAAATATACCTTTCCACTTAACCAAAGTGTGTATGTATCTTGTTATTATTTTTTTATTTTTAAATGTATATTAAATATCCTACTGATTGAACCTATTCTAGTATGCATTATTTAAGAATGTTAAAATTCCAAATGAGTCACAGTAGCATATTTAAAAATATGAGTTGATGCTTTGAGTAAAATGCTAATAATCTTAACTCAAATGAAAGCTGTTATTGCATGAAATTGAACTGATTTTTCTGGAGTATAATATCTCAGCGATTCAAAGACTTTTATTCAAAATAATAAGTAAAATCAGACAATATGATAACAACTCCTTTGCAAATCTAAATTGTTAAAATCATTGTATACTATCTCATTGGAAAATATTAACCAAACACATAAACATTTATTAGCATTACCATAAATAGAGTTCTGACTATGGTAATACACATGTCATAAGAATTTTAATAGGCAAAATAAGCAGTCTTCTAAACAATAAAAATTTTATAAATCTCTTTATATAGCTGGATTTCTTTATAAACAAAAGGAAACATATAAATATCTTCTGTAGACTTAAGAAAGACATTCATGGCTAATGTGGGGCATGTGGCTCACTGCAACATGGTTTGGGGATATCATACTCTTCACTGATTTTGTTGTACATACCACATATCCCATTCACTAGTATAAATATTCTGTGAAAGACTTTATCCCGTATTTCCCATAGTGTACTATTTTATGGCTGAAAGCTACTTTTTTCCTAGTAACTTGTAGGTATGAGAGAAATTTATACTAGCCTCAACTGTTTGAATATATTTTAGAGAGCAAAAAAGTCTATATATTAGTTCTGAGTCAGTAAGTCTCAAACTAGATGCAAATCACATTCTCATAAATTTCTGAGGACATTTGGCAATGTCTAAAAGTTTTGGTTGTACAAACTGAATCGGGGAAGTGCTACTGGGATTGAGTAGAAATCAGTGATTCTGAACCTTCTATGATGCACAGTCACAGAACACTGTAGTGCAAAATTATCTCATCAAAGCCATGTTGATAGTACCTGCTCTGAACAACAATAACATAACCCACATATACAGTTTTTGAGTAAAAATATCTGCTTAGCTAGAAAATATTATTTGTATAAAGCCCCCTTTGGAAAGAGAAAATGTTAAAAAAAAATGATGTCTAACCTTGAAGGTTTTTAACGTTTCTGAAAAAGATAGTTGATCTGAACCTATAGTTTAGTGTTATAAGCATAAGCAAGACCAAACAGAAGAAATATGTCATACACCTATACAACTTTGTACATACAGGCTCTTAATAAGCAGTAAAGATGTATTCAGTGTTCACTATGTTTTTGGCAGAATCAAAAGCAAATAAGAGATCCTTGAATTTCAGGTGTCTATATCCTAGAAGAGAACTGGTAATTAAATAAATAAATGCAGTTAGAGAAGAGAGAAGGCTAGAGAGAAAATGAAATAGAAACCAAATTCCAATTGCACTCTATGACATAGAAGATTAAACTTTATTTTATAGACAGAAGCATTAAGAACTATCTGACAGGAATGTGTGGCAGTGCCTTGAGTGATCCATACAATTAGGATTTTAATACCTTGGGGAAAGATGTTAAGGGCCTGAGTTTAAAGAAGAGACAATTTTAAAATCTATAAATGAGAATGAAATGAGTGATCTTGGTTATTGATTAACTAGATGTGATTTGGGGGTTTAAGATGAAAAGAAACAGGCATCTAACCTTCAGAACCTCGAGGTCTCAAGCTAGGTGGTATGGTTAAAATATAGTCTCCCTAAAATACAGGTGACACAAAAACAATGCTAAGTGTCCATGGACAGATGAATGATTAAATAAAATATACTGCACACAAATAAGGAAACATTATTCACCTTAGAAGGAAATTTTGAAACTACAGCAGGGATAAACCTTGAGAAGCATCGTACTAAATGAAATAAACCAGCTTATTGTATGGTTCCACTTATATGAAGTATTTAAAGCAAGTTCTCTGCCACTAAACTACAACCACTGGTCTATGCATGAGGTATTTAAAGTATTCAAAAATCCCACAGATAGAAAAAAGAATGGTGGTTTTGAGGGACAGAAAAAAAGGAGGATGAGGAGTTACTGTTTAGTTGATGTCACATTTTAATTTAGTTTTAGAAGATGAAAAGAGATGCAGAGATGGAAGATGATAATGTTTGGATAACATCATTAATATATTTTATTCCACAAAATTACATACTTAAAATGACTTGAGATTATAAATTTCGTTATGTGTATTGTAGGAAGAAGACAATCACTTGCCTTATTGTTAGTATATGTTTATGGGACAAAATAACCACATTCATTGGGGGAATTGGTGCATACACACATTGGGTCTTATCATGACTTTCTTAGGACCATGGATCAGACAGGTCGGCTTGATGTCCCTTTTTAGATCTGGCACTTTCTCAGCTCAGGCTTTCTCAGCTGCAGCATCAATGTGGCCTGCCAAAGTGGACCAGGGGACTGAGTGGAAAAGGAGAATGGGCATGAACATGAAGCCTTTTCATTTTGTTGTGTGGTAATAAATTTCTTTGTCTCTGGCCAGTGTGCCTTGTGTCTCCTGTCAGTATCAATGAAAGCAGCAGGCTGAACTGTTAACTAGGAAACGGTAAAATCTCAGACTCTTCACAGTTCCTGAAAGGCAGGAAATTCAGGTGTGCTCACACTATTGGCAGTAACCAAATTCTTAAAGGTGCATGAAACCTCCAACATAAATATAGAGCAGACTTTTTCAACTTGGGATAAGGGATGTTTTCTGTACGGTTTTATTATGTCTTTCTTATAATCCATTCTTTCCTCTTTTTTGTACTGGGCATCAAACTCACAACCTTGGGCTTGTCAGGCAGGTGCTTGTATCACTGAGCTGAATTTCCAGCCCTGTTTTTTTTCCTTCTTTCCTTCCTTCCCCACCATCGTCTCTCCTCTATTTTTTCATAATGGTAAGTTAATACCAGAAGAAATAGGGAGCAGATTGAATCTCTCTCTTTCATCACCATAGGCTCTTACACAGCCCTTCTCTCCTGGTTCAAAGTGTGTGTTCAAAAACACTGTCTCATCCAGGGCTCAGAGTCTCATAGTCAGACCACATAACAGATAGAAAGGAAAGATAGGATGCTTCCTTTAGAGAGCATACAAAGAAACAAGTTGAAAGCAAAGTCATGCAAACAGCATTCTTTGAAAGAAGTTGAAAAGGAAGCTTTGTTTATGAGTGTCTCAAAGAAAATGCCATTTAATAAGTTCTTGATTTCCCTACATAGACATTGAAGCATAACTAGAACAGTTGATATTTTTAACATAGAAAGTTATTTTTATTTTTCTTCCCTTCTTTGCTTTCTTGAGACTATTCTAGAAAACACTGCTTCTATTTGCAGTTATTTGAAGTCTTGTTTTCAGGCTGTTAATGTCTACAATGAAGGGAAGAGAGAGTGATTCTGGTGGTAGAGACAGTACACACAGGAACTATCCATAGAAGCAACTGACAGATGAGAAACAAGTCTGCGTTTTTGGAGATGTAGTAATCAGGTGATGCACTTAAAGCTTTGAACTAATTCCCACAAAATTGTTAAGAGAAGGAAGACCACTGGGTAAGATGCTACAAGACCTCTTACGTCTGGACTTCACTCCATCAACTATTTGGGTTCAGTCCAAAAAAGCATCTCATCATTAACTCTCAGGGACTACATTTATTGAACTCCTAAAACCCTAAAATCTCTTTTATGGCACATACTAATCTACCTTTATTGGTAGTGCCCAGCAAGACTGATAGACATTTGCAACAAGAATATTTATTTTCTCCTGCCAGTCACACTCTATAGAACACCTAGAAGCCTAGAGAGAGAACTTTTCAGTTGGAACCATTTTAGGAAGAATCATTCCAGGACTTTTTTTTTTTTAAAGAAGGATATGTTTCCTAAGAGCTTAAAAGAGAAGTCAGTACTTTTCCAAGACTAAGAGTTGTGTGAACAAAAGTATGGGGATTTTTTAAAAAATGGTGAATATTTTGAAAAAAATAAAAAAGTGAATAAAGTTGAACCAGTGGTTTTACTGATAGTAAATAAAAATATTTCTATCACATAGATCACAATTATAGTCACATAAGAAAAGTGATCATTCAATTTCTGTGTGACAGATTTTGGCATTAGGTATCCCAGATTACAGATTGATAAATTAAACTGAGGACATTTTAATACAGTGCTACTAAATGAAATCTATTTTGTGGTTAGCAAGCAGATATTTGTGGTATCTGTGAAGTTACTCCCTAAACTAAAAAATACTGAAAAACAATATTATTGGGTCCTGACCTAGATCACTGATCTCCCAAACGGGTGTAAGTATGGTGAAGGTTAAGTAAAAAGAGACAAATTGTATGATTTTTTAGGGCTCCTGGAAGGTCAAAACCCTTTAATTAAGCTCGGGACTCCAAGGGTTAAGACAAAAGCTTCTCTGGATAAGCCCACCTATATTAGGACCAAGGTCAAAAGGCGGAGAAACTGAGGAAAGTGCAGGCAATGAGCAGGACCTTGGGAGTCATTTCAAGAATGTCTCTGAGTAATGAATCAAGTCAATTCAGTAGCACTGTCTTACGAAGACATGGTAGAAATGAGACTGTAAGAGTAATCTTTGCAGCTGCAGTCTCTATCTTGTTAATTGGGGATGGAGCCAAGTGTCCGCAACTGGGGCCTTATCTTGCCCTTTGAGGTATCTCTGGCCTCACAGGCCACTACAGGCCTCAGCCAGGACCAGTGATTCATAGAGGTTCACTTACTATGAATCATCTTCCATCGCCAGGCAAGGGGCCCAGGCCTAGGACAGACTCACAGATAAACATAGAAAGTCAATTAGTAAAATTTAAATCCTGCTCAGAGCCACTTCATAGTGGTCTCCAACAAATATAAAGGTAGGAACATATAGTAATTCAATATTTCTTGGAGAAAATTTTTCTTTTTTATTTTGGAAAAAAGAATAGCTTCTGTAAAGTAAACATTTCAACATGTAACACTGTAGAACCTTAAGTTAACACTTTCCACAAAAGTGTATCTCTATCTTTTCTCTATATTTTTTGTTAAAATATGGATCTAATTATTCTAGATGCTACCTGTGCCCACTGGAGTAATATTTGCATATTCAGTTCATGTTTTTTTCTGAGTTATACTATGTGTATTATGATCTATGCAAACTTAAAAAAGAATACCTGTTGCAAAAAATATGAACTAGTTTCTGCAAATGTGTTCATAAATAAAAGTGTCAAGAACTATTCATCAGTATGTCTTACTGGCCAATTTTTTGAGCATATGTAGTTTCTGTAATATGTTGTGTTAATGCTAGTTTAAAATAGCTGTGGCTCTATCAGTTCACACTGACAATAAACAAACAGATGGCTCACCAAAGAATGAATCTTCTTTTCCAATAATCAAAATATGCTATGCAACAGTCTTTTACAAATAAGACCACTTTAAAAATTAACTTACAGTGACCTTACAAAAGTCACTCTACATATCCGGAAAGCAATTTTTAAGTGATAGTTTTTAGAAATAAAATAAGATTAAACACACTTTATTTTTTGATTTGTATGTTAAGGGAGAAGTTAAGGAAGAATATGCCCATACTTAATAACAATAAGCACTATCCAAGTATTCATGTAGCAACTTTAACAAGTCACATTCAAATTCCCCAGTGATTAGCTTTATCAAATGTCAACAGGTGGTGTATATACCTCATCCTTGATAAAGAAGTAGCTAAAAATGAAAGAAAGCCTTAGTATCACACAGCTGCAGTAAGATATGTAAAATATTGAATGAGTCATACATGTTATATGAGACATGTCAAACATTTAGTGAAAACATTTTCAGGAAAGCTTCAGAAATAGTAGCCTAAAATCTACCAAAATAAACAAAATAGACAACACATTTAAAACCAGGGAATTGTTTCAAATTTACACCACAAACTGGAAGGACTATCTTTTAAGAACAGTGCAAATTAAACAAAATTGCAAGCAAACACTGTAATTTACATTAAATATTTTTTTCTGAAGTAGGAATTCAGTGCTCCAGGAGGCATGATAAATATGTCTAGGAAATCTTCAATATCATTTCCCATCCTGGAAAGATGTCAAGAGGTACAGATCAAATTGCAAAGTGGCAAAGAACTACTTTCATTAATAGTTGTGTGCTATGAGATAATGCTGCACATGTATGCTCTACAAAAATAAACAAAATATTCCTCCAAACATTCAGGAAAAAAATATGCAGGTTACTTTTTTAAAAAGTGAAAAATTGTTAGGTTGCCTTCAGACTTTTTCATTGCAGTGATAGATACCAGGAAAGCAATGTCTTTGGAAAAGAATATGTCAGTTAATGCCTGGAAATATGCTATGTAGCTTATAAAACAAGTTTAGCCTGGAGGTAGAAATGCTTGCTGCTCAGCTCCATCTGACTGACATCACAAGGAGTTCTCAGCCAATTTTGCCAGATCATCCAGGATTTTAAAAGAAATACAAATTCTGTATCTTATGTAAAATCTTCTGATTCTTAACTATTTGAATGTAAAACTATTCAAATTTAAAAAGAAAATATTTGAATGCTGACATATGGTTGAGCCATAGCAAGCACAGAAGCCAGACTCAAGCTCAGTGTGGTAGAAGAGAAGAAACAAAAGCCCCCCAAATTATCCCCAGTGATTACTCATAATTGTCAGTGCTGTAAAACAATCAAACAAACAAACAACAAAAACCACACCTATGTTTATTATAAAATGTGAAACCTGACTAGGAATAAATAAGTAAATTAGTTAAAAAATTTTTGAGTTATCAAATAGATCCTAATTTGGGTGATTTTAGTATGATAGTAGACTCATTAAAATGGATGAAGTAAATGTAAGTTTTTCAATATATGATCTGGAGACACTACGTAGGTATTAGAAAAATAAGCACATTGGATTTCTATGTGATCACAGAAAGAATTTCCAGTTAAAGATAAAAATATAAATAGTCATAATCTACTAAAACTTTACATATATATTTCTTTTACTTTTTTTTTTTTTCTTTTTTTGGTACGGAGATCAAACTCACAACCTTGCACTTACCAGGCAAGACCTTGAGCCACTGACCTAATTCCCCAACCATTTCTACGATGTTAATTGGGAAAAAAGTATCAGAGCATAAAACAAAGCATTATTCTACCAGTTTTGTATTCTAGACAACAAATATCTATGATTTCTTCTGGCTCTTCGGAGTGGCTGGGGAGCTCTCATGTTTGCGCCGACTGCTTACTTTCTGCAACAGTTGCACATGGTCTGCTTCATCCTATTAGGCACAACGAATCTCCAAAGTTTCTGTCTGGGAAAGTAAATTCTACCTCCGGATAAGAGAAGTCTCAAAGGATTTTTGGTAATTTAGATACAAATTCTTGAGGTCAATTTTAATCATTTTGACAACATAAAATTTTTACTGCTAAACTCCCATGATAAAATTGGACATCAAACAACAAAATGGTTGAAATATTTAACATGTGACATTGAGTTAGTATTTCTGAAATACAAAGAGTTCTTACCAATCAGATAAAAGCAAAAATGACAGTATAAGCCAAACATAGAAAATTCACAAAAGAATAAATATTAATATTAGCCTAAGAAGAATCTACCTCTAATCCACCTATTTGAGCAAATTCAAAATAAAACACCACGGCAAATATTTTGCAACCCTAACCCTAACCTTAACCCTAAAAATTGGTACAAGTTATCAAGACTTATTGTGTCCTAAGAAAAGATTGTTCTAGACAAAGAAATGGTAGTTTAAGTTTTCTATCAGAATACTTAAAGTTTTGTGAAAAGTCTTTAAAAATTATACAAACCTAATAGATATACTGGCAAGAATTTGTCTTAAGAAAATTAGACAAATAGAAATAAATTAGAATTTTTCTAAAGAATTTTCCAAAGTTGATTATAATAACCATAAAAAAGACAAAGCTAAGATCTTTATTTATTCATGAAGTCATTCAACAACTATATTTACTGAGAGCTGATTATTTGTAGACATTATAGCCAAGCTAGGTAAAGTTCCTGATGACATAATGTTCATGCTCTGCGTGTGAACAGATGACAAATAAATAGCAAGTGACATACAATAGATTACCAGCCACAGTGGTGAGTAGGTATTTCAACAGTGTGATCTGGGAAGACCTCTCTAAAGTAGTGTCATTTGAACACAGACCTTTTGGAGGACCCAGAAATATGGCCCCATTGAACCCTTCTCAACAGAGGACTTGCTGCTCACATAAGCAGAAATCTTGTGTTTATTCACTGTTTTGCTTTCAGCCTAAAGCAATTAGTGGTATGCTTTGTACATAGTAAAAAAGTCAAAATGAGAGATAGCTCTTTTAAAAACATACTCATTTGATATCATATAGACTCAGAACATGTGGGCAGTTTTAGCATACAATACCTACACTTTGTTGCTGTATTGTCGCTGTATTTTCTTCTAGGCTCAGACTTAGATCTTTCTCAGAATTTCAGATTGTCAAGATTCACCAGCATGATCAGGATGGCTCTCTGGAATGTCTCCCTTGGAATGCCGTATCTCCCCTTTAACATCACTTGGTTCATCCTTTTGGTTGCTCAGTCAATGATCTTGACATTTTGGACTTCAGGGATGCATCGATTTTCAGCAAGAGAGATTGCACTGGGAATTTATCTTCAAATGCTCAACTTTCTCTCATATTGCAAGACTGCTTTGTGAAGTGACCACTTTATTTCTTTCTTTGATTTTTTTTCCAATTATCTTGCACAGAAAATTACTTAGAATTTTTGATGAGTCCTTAAATGGCTTGATTTTCCATTTAGTCATCCAAACTCTGCACATATATAATTCTTATGTAATTCTGAAGTCCTAGAATTAAACAATTTCTAATTAATCAATACTTATTAAGTACCTAGTAAGTCTGAGAAACTTAAAATTTGTGCACTTGTTGCATTGAAAGTTAGTAAACTAGAAATGGAAGGCCAAGGCAGGGATGTGGCAATTTTGAGCTCAATTTGGAAGAATTTAGTGACTTAGTGTGACCCTGTCTCAGAATAAAAAATAAAAAGGGCTGGGGATGTAGCTGAGGGTTTGGAGATCCTTGGGTTCCTTTTCCAGGAAGAGACAGGGGAAATGGACCTGGAGGGAGAGGGAAAAAGCAGAGGGAGGAGAAAGGAAATGGGAAGAAGAAAGAGGAGGAGGAGAAGGAAAAGGAGAAAGAGAAAAAGGAAAAAAAAAGAGAGAAAAGAAGAGAAGCAAAGGAAAAAAAAGAAAAAGAAAGGAAAGGAAAAATAAAGCCATCATTAGTATTAGCAAAACAACATCAATACCAGAGTAGAAACAACAACAACAAACAAAAACAAAACATCCCCGAGTTCCAGAGCATTCACATAGGTAGTCAACTGGCACTTTAATTTTAAAATACAATGACTTCTGCATGCATCTTATATGTTTTGGACCTATGTCTGATTCAAAAGACCACTGATATTTTTCCCTTCTTACAGAGTTCTAAATGCCTTGTACATAGCATATTTTGAATAGTGATGACTGAATCAAATTAAAACTTATGGGAATTGAAATCAAGCGAAAAAGGTGGGAGTGGAACATTATTTCAATGAGCTCCAAAATGTCTCATTTAGTTTACAGTTTCATGCTTACAGTACAAATTTTATAGCATAAAAATAAAAAATAAGTGTCTACTGTAAGAAACTAAGTCAAAGAAATTTGGAGGTAGTGTTTTTTAGTAACTGCTTTAATTTTTTCTTCAGATAAATGGAAATAATAAAATTTTTATCTTCTAATGGAAATGTAAAATAAGTTTTCTTTAAAAAATCTGGAAAATGGTTTTGCTTTTTCAGAAGTAAAATATTAATGTTGCTATTTGTGATGGACAGGCAAACATAATCAAGAATGCTAAAAATTTAGAGAGATAATCAGGTGTTATGAAGTTAAAACAAAATTAGTAAAAATCATCCTGTAGATGCTGATATTGATCACTTCTAGAAATAATCTTCCCTATGCTTTAGGGGTTAGTTTACTAATACTTTTCAATCAAATTATTTCTTGGATTAAATCAAGAGCCCAGATTATTTCTGTGAATCTAATCAAAACAAAATGTTACTTGAAGACTGCAATCTAATTGTTTGTATTTTAGCAAACAATTGAATAGTACCTTCCCTGAAGGTATTTTTAATAAATTAGTGTATGTTTACAACTCATAATGTTTATATTCCTGGTGTAGAGGTGGTACATGTACATGTACATAACCCTTCTTATTTTCTTTATTCATCCTCTTTTCCTATCCCTCCTACCACCTCTTGATCTTCTCTCCATTTGAGAAAGATCTATCTCCGTCTATCATCTACCTTTTGTGTTGTTCATTATTCAGAATATGGACTTGTTGTTGAAGAGAAACTGCGATAGTTAAGCTTGAGTGCTTTTCCATAAGGTAACTACCACACTTCTCATTTCTTTCAAAAGGAATAGATGGAGATAATATCTTTTCTAGGATAAACTGTAATTCTTTTCTTTGGGCTCCAATATTGATAAGTACTTCTAAAAACAAACAAAAATAACACAAGACGAATTCTTAAAAATGAATTGTGCTTCCAAAGACTTATATTTCTTAAAACAAAATTTAAGCTCACTAACTGGTGGGGACCACAAGTCATAAACAGAGTCCAGAGACGTCCAAAGCTTTCTGGTCTTGCCCTTTGAGCCAGATTGGAATGCGGAAATTTCTGCTCTTTTGCTGGTCAAGCTCTAGGGCTAGTGGCTGCTGTGGTTCTCACAGGGTAAAATAAGACTTGCTGAAGGTGATATGGCACCTGCGGTTTCTTCACTGCTCCCTGTCTTGTTCTTGTCCTTTTCCTTGTCCTTGAAAGAATGCTTTGTTCCTTAATCACCATTCCTGTTCACTGGAAATACCCACTGCCCTTCACGTATTGTGCTTCATACAGATGTAATCAATAAATATCAAGGTTCTAGGGGCCTCGTGGCATTTTGTTCCTACAAACAACTGATCATCCCACATCTCTGGTGCACCCTTCTTTTTGTCCTCTGAGCCTGCACCATAACTCTGGGCAGGAGATCAGGGATTGGTAACTGGTGTCATGGAAAGGGTCCTCTATAACTAACTCTTCATTATCAGTGCTCAGGACCATAAATCTTAAACCTAAAGAACTTTAGTTCGAAATTAAATACCTGTCTGCCCTTCTGATATTTATTTAGACCAAAAAGAATGCAAATTTATGCAGTCTTAGGGTTTCAAAGCTGGGGATATCATCCACTTATGGTATGGGAAAGAAGGGGCAAAATATTGTCCTGGCTGGTAGGCGATTAACTGAATTAACTGCTCTTTTTTTAATTGAGGCAAAGCAACTGTTTTTTTTTTTTTTTAAATGGGGCCTTGTAATGTTAGCTGATGTCAGTGTGTAGGGCCAAATGTTCAATTTAGGACCAAAGAGTTAGTGTATTGTTTTTACATATATTTAAGTGCACTTTACAATTAATTAAAAGATGCTAAAGATTTAAATCCTCACTGAAAGGGATTTGGCCCAGACAGGACACTGTAGCCAGGAAAGCCTCAACCGGAAGCAGGAAGCCCCTATCTCCCTCGCCCCTAGGAATTTACCTGTGACGCCATCTTCCCGCCCCTGGAAATTTACATATGGCACCAAACCTAGGACCAATGGGCTACCTGTGCATCCCGAATGCCCGCCTTAGGTTCCACCCCAAACTGAGGCTACTTACTTGTCCGCAGGAGATATCACTGGATGCCAGCGGTGGGATGCCGGTCATCTCTCTCCGTGTTCTCAGAATAAAGGTCGCTTTTTGTTTTATACTTCTCATCTTTTGGAAATATTTTTCATCTTTTGGAAATAATCCTATCACTCACTTCAGGTTAAATTTCAAGTAGCCAACATAATGCCTCTTGTATCACCAGGAAGAAAGCACTGTTCTGATCAATTAACTCATTATATTTGACCATTAAATAATCATTCCAAACTAATATATTTTTCTCTTTCTCTCCTTTGCAACTACTTTTGTTAAAATTATTTTTCTTCCAGAGGACTTAGACTTTTGAATGTAATTTCTTTGGGAAATTTCAAAATGCACAAGATAAAGTAAGAGCACAAAATAAAGTCCACATATGAATAACTTCACTGTAACTATTATCAGTACTACACTGATTTTTCTTCTCTTTACCTTCTGAAGTATTTTATAGAAAATCTGTTTATAATATCGTTTCACCTACAATGACTTCCTATGAACCTCTGATAACAACATTGTTTTAAATAATTCCATTGTCATATTCTTAACAAAAATAACTTAAGATTTTTGTAAAGTCCATATTTGAATTCTATTTATTGCCTCAAATGAATTCAACAAAAGTTTTCTTTTAAACCTCATTCCAGAAAGTCTAACATTATATTCAGTTGTTATGCTTCTTATTTTATAACAATTTCCTCTCATCACTACCACATTTTATATGTCATTGGTCTGTTGGAGAAGTTACATCATTTTTATATAGAATTTTTATATTCTAGATTTGGCTGATTATAGTTTATCGTTAAATGCTTTATACTTACTACAAATTTTAAGGCTCAGATTCAATATTTTAGGTAGCAATATTTCATGGGACATATGATACACACTTTCTGTTGCAATCATCCTATGCTGAGACACATAGCAACTGGCTTTCCAACTGTTAGTGATTTAGCTCAATTGGTTAGTTCAGAGTATGTCAGCCTAATTCCTTCATTACAAGGTCCTCCTGGTTTTAGCAATTATGGATGATGATTACGGAGACTCAGTATTGGTTGCAAAATGGTGCTTGTCTAATTCTCTTATTTCTACTATTTTATTTCCTGGGATTCTATAAATCAGAGCTTAACCTCACCAACTACAGCTTACCCTGAAATTCTTCTAGTAAGGGAAAGAAAATTTTATGAATTTTGAGAAAAATAAAGCATTGCCTCACTAAATTTCAAAATGGCTGATGTGTGTGTGTGGGAACTTTTAAATTTTTGTAAAAAGCACCACGGATTTATGTGTTTGACTTCTTTCAATATATACAATATCTTCTTTGCAAAATTGATTTATGATTGACTTAAAAATAGCTGTACATTTTTAATGTATATATTTAATGCATTTAAAGGTAAGATACATCTGAGAAACTTCTCAACCCATGCAGTAATCTGATCTTAACAATTAGCTCTTGAAATCTTGTACTCCTTTTAATATTATTATTATAAATGAATTCCTTTTGATAAGAGACTTTAGCATATGATCTCTGAACAAATTTTTTTTAAAGTATACAATACAGTACTGTCAAGTATGTGTATCATTGAAAAGTAAAACAGTAGGAATTTAAGTGAAATTACACACCTTTTGATCAACATTCTCCAGCTCTTCCTCCCCTCAGATCTTGGTAATCTTCATTCAGTTCTTTGCTTCTGTGACTTTGACTATCCTCTGTGCATCTGCTCCTTAGCTGGTCTCTTTGCTTCCACTGCTAACACTTTCAGATCCATTATTCACTTTAGGTTGATCTCAAGGGGAAAAATGTAAATCATATTACTGTACTTTGATGTTGAAAGATTTTTTTATTTCCTTTTGCTCTTTAAAAAAGTTCTCACCACTTGCTTGCAAACCCATCTTTCCAAGCCTATTGGCTTTCATTATTCTCTATGTTGAATCTCAATCAGTACCTGGAAAATGTCCATTTCTGTCCTATTTTCCATTTTTGCTCAGGCCATTGGTCTGAAATACTCTTTCACTGGGTCTTTGAGTATTTGTATTTTTTTTTTTACCTTTCTTACAACTTCAGCTCAAACGCTACATTAACTGAAAAGACTTCTCAGACCATAAGATCTAACTTGCCTCCTCCAGTTATGAGCTACCTCACTGCTTTAATTCGTTTTGAGACCCGTATTAGGAGATCGGTTTGTCTTCTTTTCTGTATTCCCTCTTCCTATCTTGATTTTGCTTTTCCTTTCTTCCTACCTGATCTGTAATTCACTCATAAGATACAAACTCTGCAAGAGAAAGTAGTTTTGTCTGATTTATCTTATCTTTGTGGTCCTAGCACTAACACTCAATAAATATTTAAATATATATATATATATATATATATATATAATATATATGTAAATGCATATAGATGCAATGGTTTAGATGTAATTAAATACATCCTTCAAAGAAAAATGCATGTATGTGTGTGTATGTATATATTATAAATATGAATATATATCAATGCTATGGTGCTACTGTATATTGGATATGATTTAAATATGTCCCTCAAAGTTTCGTGTGCTAGAAGCTTGAAAGCTTTGTTCCCAGATATTGAAGTGGTGGAAGTAGGTAGGTAGGGCCTGAGCAAAGAGAGTTAGATCATTGAAGTATCACTCTAGGAAGGAATTAATGCTGTTCCCAAAAAGTGGCTTAGTTTGCATAAGAGCTGGTTGTTATAAGAAAGCAAAACTGATTACCATGTGAATCCTCAACCTGTGGGATTCACTTCCATCATGATACAACCTGATATACTGTCATGCAGTAAGGAGGCCCTTAGCAGAGCCTAGAAGACACCATGTTTCTTGACTTCCAGAGCTATGAGCTGAATAAACCTGTTTACCATATAAATTACCCAACTTTATGTATTTTCTTGTAACAGTACAAAAATCAGTAATACAATTGGCAAAATAATTCATTGATTCCCTGAAATTACTTTTAAATAACACGGAGAACACAGAACTTATGAAAAGATGAAAAGAACTGAAAGAATTCATTACTACAGATCATTCTACATTTTTATAGACATATAGGAAATTTTTTCTACATGTGCATCACCTTCCTTATCTGTAAACTGAGGTTAATGACCTTATTGATATCACTGAATTGTTGAAAAGGTTAAAAGATTTGTGCTATAAAGCATATGTGGTGGTTCCTGGCACACAGAAAATAATCAACAAACATTGACTATTAGTATTCATTGTTTCATGCATTGATCCTTTATTCATAGAACACTTGGCTAAACAAAATATGCATTGTGAAGAAAAAAGTATTATTTCTTTCCTTCTGAAGTTTAAATTTTTGTAAAAAATATTTATAATGACATTATTCAAAATGACACAAATAAAGTATTTAAAATGACTATTTAAAATGCCACATTAAGCAGGGTACTTTGAGAAAACATTCATGAGAGAAGTTGCACATGAGTGGATTAAGCTATATCTGTGCAGAAATGAAATTAAAACTTAAAACTCAAACTAAAGACATTAAAACTAAAGAAAGAAAGCAGCACTCATGGTGAGAGTGTTCTAAGTAAAGAACGTATGTGTAAGACCTAAGGAGCTTAAAGAACTTGGCATATTTTAGGTGCTTCCAGATGGCTAGTTTGTCTTTGGTGCCTTGTGGTGGCATAATAGTAGGTGATGTTTGGGGGAGGGGGAGCGAGGAGGAGGGAGAGGTAAGATCTCACAGATGATTACATGAGGTTTAAATTTTACTTGAGGTCCATTTCAGAGATAATAACCTAGGAAGCTGTTGTGATTAGCTGGGCTAGAGGTTATGGTGACACACAGACTAAGGGCTAAAGGAGCAAAGGAGTATGGATGATTTCAAAGTTCACTTTTGGCAGTAAAACCCTCAGAATTCATGATGCCTCTAATGTAAAGGAAGATGTAATGTGTGAAGATAAAATTGGCATCTAGTTTTCCTCCCCCACACCCAAGTCTTTTTTTAATATTTTATTTTTATCAGTATGTGTTTGTGGTACAGAATGATTACATTCATTATGAGGAGTTGGAACATGTACGTAACACATCTGAAGTATTTTTCATCCCCTTCCCACTCCCTCCAAGGACATCCAGTTTTCTAAACTGAGCAAAAAGGTGATGGAAGGGACCCACAATGAGTAGAAAAATTTCCTGTTTGAAAATTCAGCTATGAGGGAATAGAAGACAACAGTTACTGTAGAAAGGAAAGGGGCTTTCGTATTCGTTCATTGTAACAACTTGTGAAAGTGTTTCCAAAACAAGAAAATAGTTTTCTAAAAATTCAGAAGTAGAGAAAAATATATCAGCAAGTATTAAACCAGTTTTATATTTGAAACATTACATCTCACACTCTGGTGATGTTTCTACACTGACTGAGACACCACCAGGGAATCTTATTACAACAGCATATGCGTTCTAAAAGTTAAGGGTCTGTCGGTATTTCCATTATAAGCTCCAATTTTCAGGAGTTTATAACTTGGCTATTTTAAAATCCCATCAGGCTGAAACTTGCATGTAATAAAACATTTTTCAAAATAGATTTAATGCATTTTTTCAAGTTTTGGTTAAAATACTGCCTAATTTTTCTGAGATAAAGTAATTTTTGGGCAATAATTATGAGGCAGATGTTTAATTAAAAACACTTTATTACAGAGTTTCTAAAAACAGTAATACTTTATAACAATACCACATTTCATATGTATACATTAAATGTAATAAACTACAAATATTATATTGAAGCAATTCTAACATATTACGCCAAAAACTGGCATTTGCGTTGCAGCTTTGGATGAGTTTCTTCACTATGAAACTCACTGTATTGGTTAAATATTTTCTGAAGAACAGAAACATGTTCAATTTTGTTTTATAGGTATTTTATTATTTTGCCAGGAGAACTCAATTTCAAAGTCATGTTAAATTAAAAATATAACATCTACAAATTGATTTCTCCTTTATAAAACTTATTAATGAATGAATTTCATGCTTATCCAAGGTCTTTAGTAAATTAGTTAAGCCAGTATAATTCCTTCAGGGTCCCCAAAAAGTCCATATGGTATAGAGTGGCATTCCAGGTTGGTACTTTGGGAAAGTGTTGAAACTTTTACAAAATCAACATTAATACAAGGTTTTAAGTCATTGAAGGTGTGCTTGGGAAGGGAACAGTAGGACTCCGCCAGTTCCTCTTTCTCTTTTTTTGCTTTCTGTCCATGAGGTAAGCAGTTCTGCTTGATTACATATTTGGGTCATGATGGGGCACCTCCCATAAGGCAATCATGGCCCTCAACTGTGAACCAAAATCAATCTTTTTATAAGTTGATTATCAGAAGTATTTGGTATAGTGACAGAAGGCTGATTAACTCAGTGAGAAAATATGACTAAAGTTTAAAAACACTCTCTTTTTCCCTAGTGAGGAACATGAAACTTACAGAAAATTTGGAATACAATCAAGTATTGTATGCTAGGCAAAGGAGGAATGACCACTAAACGAAAGTAGTAAATGGTTGGGCACAGGAAGGTAAAGAAAGCAGAGATGCATTCATTGTAGACAGGCAAGTAGTGACACCACAAGCAAAGAAAAAAAAGCAAGGCAATTGCATACTGTGCTGCAACGACAACATCATTATATTTTTAAAAATCATATCACATTTGCCCAATAGATAATCACTTTCTACGTCTGTTTCAAACATTTCTTAAAAAAATGTGTGTCTGTGTTTATGTGCCTACCAGACTGAACAGGGTAGATAAGTTGAATACACAATGGACTCCACTGAATTTGTTTATTGTTACACAAATTTAATCTTAGGAAAAAACTTTCTCTTGTGTGTTTCTGATAATAGAGTTCTCTTTTGGTGATGAAATACATTACCTGAAAACATAAATATGCAACTTTTAAAAATATTTTTAAATAGCATTAGAAGTATAAGTGTAAGTTCAGAGCTGGGGCTTAGCTCAGCGACATAAGTGCCTGCCTTGCAAGCATGTGGTCCTGAGTTCGATCCCCGGTACACCCTCCCCTTCAAATGTAAGTTCAATGACTTCATGTATGTTAAATATTTGTTCCCTTTTATTTAGCTCACTGAAGATAACTTCAAAATATTTCCATACCCAGAAATAACACCCAGAGGATTCATTTGTCTAGAGGCATTTACATATGAAATATATTTTAGGATACTTTAAAATTTAGTTTCTGGTGGTTAATATTGCATATTATTTTGATCAATTATCTAAGATCTTTATTTGTCCAGGGCTATGACAAAGTTATAAAAAATTCTAAATTTACTTTAAGGTTAACATAATACCACCTGAAAAATTTTTAATAAATAAATATTTATTATATTTATAAAAGAATGATGCAGATATTCATGAAAGAGAAGTCAATCTTTCAAGCAAAGCAAATCTCAGAATATTGTTTGGAAATAATTGTTCCTTATCATTAAAGCAACTGCATCAGACTTGGCTGAGGCAGGGACGCAACTACTCCGAAACAATACTTTCTTTGAATTGCAAGTGTTAATGATGATAAATTTTATTTCAACTGCTAGCCTTATTTTTAGAATTTTTTTCCTTGGATAGTGTGCCTCAGCTCCTTTATCTATCATCTGGACATCTTTTATTTCCAAATTCCAAACCTTTGTGAGCTTTTCTTATTTATACTGTTGCCAGACACTGTTATTTGGATCCCCTCCAACACTTACCCACTCCCTTTGTATTCTTTTTGAGTTAGGAATTGTAAATGTTCTTTTTTCCCTTGCAAATCTCTCTATTGCTGCTTTCCACACAATGTGCATGTGTACTTTTCTCTTTTTTCCCCCCAATTTTGCTTACTATTTTATGTCTCTAAATGCTGAGATATTTTATGAAAAACACTTACCCAACTTGGAGTAAAAGTATTCACTAGTATTCATTATGTGACTTTTAGAATTTTACACTGATAGCAAAGAACTTTACCTCACATCATTCTTTTATTTATTTAAAGAGAAAGAAACAAAAAAATACATGGAGAAAAAAAGGGTAGAAATAATACATAATTATAGAAAAATAAACAGTAAGAAATCATCAGTTGATACGTTACGTATTGTCATCTTAGAAACAGTTGTTCAGGTTACAAAATTAAAACACACAAAGTAACATTCAAATACTCACAAATTTTGTAGGGATTTAATGTCTGAGTTTAAAATTTAAACAATGAAAAATGGAAGATAATTAGAAGTATTTCTGTAATAATGGATTAAAAGATTTCTTAGAAAAGAAACTCAGGAAAAATAAGATTAATAGTTTTGGATTAATAAAAATAAAAAAGTTAGAATGGCCAAAAATTAGTAATGTAAAAATAGTAAAAGCTAATGAAATACTGCAGTGCATATATTAGATGTTATGGTTAATATTTAGATGCTGCTCAAGTGCTTCATGCACTCATAGGGAGGACTTAGAAGAAGATGGGACCATTGGGTGCTACAGCTAATTTGCAGTTAGTGGGTGGGGCTTGGTTAAGAGATGTGGGTCAGTGAGGTGTGACCTGGAAGGGAGCATCTCACTTCCCAGCTCCTTCCATCTCTGATTCCTGGCTGCCCTGATCTGAAACTGTCCTGCATCATGTCCTTTCACCATGCCTTTCTGCCTTGAGCCAGCCAACTATGGACTACAAATGTGAATCAAAATAAACTGTTCCTCCTTAACATTGTGGATGCTGGGTATTTTGTCTCAAAGATGAGAAAATAAGCAAGGCAAGAAATTACTCCCAATAAGCACAGCATCCAATAGGAAAATGAATAAAGCAAGCAGTACATTCACAGAAAATAAAATGCAAAGAGCCAATGAATGTAAAGAAGGATTTCAATCCACTAGCACCTAAAGTAATTAAAAGAAATTAGCAGGTTGTTTGCTTTGTTTTGTTTTGTTTTGATTTGTCCTGTTTTGTTTTATTTTGGAGATAAGATCTTACAATGTAGTTCTGGCTTTCCTTGAACTCAGTATAGCCTAGGTTGGCCTCCAACCCACAGTGATCCTCTTACCTGAGCCTCCCAAGTGCTAGGATCACAGGGATGTGCCATCATGCCTGGCCCAAAATTAGAAGTTTTAACCATAAGTTTTACAAAAATATTATCAATTCAGTCTAGGTGAATAATGGAAACAAGAAACAGGCATTTTCACTTCATTAGTCAGAATATGAATTATGTGAGCATTTCAGAGAGCAATCTGTCAGGATTAACCAAAGATTGATGATAAACAAATACTTAGGAACGTCTAGGTTAAAAAGATGTGAAAACACCAATAGGCAAGACAGTGTTTAACATTCATTAATTTATAAATTTCATGAGTGTAAAGGAAAAGATGATACAATTTTCTGTAAAATACAGATTTTATTAGAAAAATGTTACCACAGAAGTAAAATGAACAAAATAATTTCAAGAGATAATAGTTGCTATTTGTGCTGTGTTAAATTAAGAGCCGTATAAGACAGCATTTGTAACTTTTACAAAATTCACAAATGAAACAAATATGTTGTTTAAAGATACCTACATGTATATGGTAAAATATACATATAGGTTCAGGTATATGTGCTAAATTTTATAGTATATAATTTTATACATGTTGAGTTATTTATTAGGCCCAAGTGGATATGACAATTAAGCAATTGTATATGTGAATCTAAACCAAGTGGAGAGGTCAGAATAATAAAATTTGGGAGTGATTGGCATATGAACTTATGAGATTGAATATAAATTTATGGGACTGAATGAGATAATCTAGAAAAACAGAAATACATGAAAGGTAAGTACAATCTCCAGTAGCAAAGGATTGCAAACAATTGTCCATCAATAGAAAATTGTAATAAATTCTGGTATCACTTTCACTTATGATATGTAGTATATATATCTCAACCTGAGAAAACAATTTTCAGAATATCATGGACAGTATGTTCAATATATGTAAAAATTGAACATAAATGTTTGCACATGTTTAGGTAGTGCAAAGATTTACTGTTAGCTGTGGGGAATAGGGAAATTTTTAAACTTTTTCTTTTGAAGCATCTTGTTATATTAGTATCTTAATTTTAAAGCATATAACACTCTAATGACTGAATAACATAAAGCAAATGTGCCTGGAAATTATTTTACAACATACACGAATCTTAGAGTTATGACAGAAGCCACATTCTATTCATGTTCTGCTTACATTCCTTTGTATTGTCTGAGTCTTTTTTCTCCCCGTGTTTTCCCTATGCTGATGGGACATGCTATGCATGCCTTGCAGAAATCTAGAAAATGCCCAGGAATTTGTATCTTCCTTGAGGCAGCCATTAACCAATAGCTGACAGATGAGAACATAGCAGTTTTCCAGATCCTGTTCTCCTTACTTGGAAATTCTAAAATGGGTTTCAGGACCTTTCGTGAGAATTCGCATGTCTTAGGAATTTGCGTGGAGTCACAATTTAACCTCATGTCCTTTCCTTCCTGATCCCATTTCCCAGCTGCTCTTGTGGCATTATCTGGAAACATTTTCTTGATAAATGCTTGTATATGTGTCCTTTTGTCCAATTTTCATTGTGAGATTTCTGACCTAAGACAAAGACCAGTCAACTTAAGTGTCCATAGACGTCACTAACTCTGAGAGCACAGGGGTCATGGATATACGCCAGGTGCTCCGATTTTCGGGAGTGACTCCTAGGCTTATTCACTTACCTTGTAGCCATGTGTAATTCATCAAACTCCTTCATGCCTTTGTTTTCTCATCTGTAAGACAGGATGATGCTTGGATTACTTAATGGAGCTATTCTGAGGAGTAAATAAAACAATGAACTTAAAGTGCATCAGACACCTTAGTCACTGAACAATGATATCAAAGTTAACAAAGCTGCTTTATGTAAGTATCAACTGCTTATCTCTATGCAGGCTGTGGCATGTCTGACAAAGGAAACATTTCTTTTAAATGAAAGTGCAGACCTCTGGAATCTTTCTTAAGATGAAAATCACCCTTTGTAGGGTATTATTTTATTATGTGTAATCATGTGATGTAAACAAAGTCAGAACATTATTGATTTTAATGGGACTTTGATTAATATAACATTATTAGATAAAAAGTCTACATGTTGAGTAGTTGTGGGCACATTTGAATATTGTTTGGAATAAAGTTACAATATATCCTATTTTTACAATGTATCCCTGTGAATAATATATGATAATATTATAAAATAAAATAGATATAATGGACCAAACAATGAAACTTATAAATCCTAGTAGCAAGCACATTTTGTCACTGAATACTAAATAATTTTAATGTTTTAACATTATTTGTGGAGATAGTAAATGATCATATACTTTTATCAACCTAGTTGTCCTTTCATGATTAAAGTAACTCATTGTCTTCTCTGTATAAAGTTTTATCATTCTAAAATCTTACTATAAAATTTTTCCTGGACCTTATATAAAATTTATATTAGGTGAACATACACTGCAATAATGCCTGGTCTCCATAAAATTTACTTGGTTCAGGTTTCATTCAAAGCCTGCTGACATGTAATTCTATTTACTATAAAAAGCACATTTCCTGATGGCTTCTAACTTCATTTACATTAAAATCCCTTTGTTGTAATTGCTATCATTCTCTCCTTGTTTTCCTATAATTATTCTGATTAGTGAAAATTCTCACTTATTCAGGTACTATTATTTAATCTTTGGATTTTCCAAATCCTCTTTTTTAATCCTTTTACTGTGCATTCATAACCATTTAAATGTTTATTTTTGTAATTTTGCCAGATGATAAATGACAGTCGAACCAAGTTTACAATAGTTTGCTATTTCTGTATTTTTACAGAAATCTGATCTTGATGACTGTATAACATAAAAATTTTAACCATTTGTGGATCTTAATCTTTTTTAACATTGTATACAGTTTAAAGTCAAAACCCTATACTTCTTTCTTATGGTAGTTTCATAGCATGTGTATAATTGTTAGTATTAAGAAATACTTGTAACATAATCTTAAGAACAAAGCTGCAAGTTATTTTTAGAGGCTGATAGTCACACTACTCCACAATACCTATTTTACTACACTGCACACAGTTTGAAATAATGGTAGTCGAAAGATTGTTGATAAACTAGAGAACTGAATAATAAATGCATAATTCCTCAAGTAAATTTTGAAATTAAACTGAAAACAGAGGCTAAAAACGTCAACTACTATAAAAGCAGCAGTTTATCACAGGTCAAAATACTTAGGTATTTGATAATCCAGTGATTTAAGAAAAAACAAAAAACAACAAAAAGCCCTGCCTAAGAAAACTGTGATATAGGCAAATGTATGCATGGGGATCCCAATCTTCATTTATTGCTTGTTTCACTGCCATCTGGTTTCTTTGGTCCCAAGATGTCTTTATGTTCTGTGTAAAAAATAGTTGCTGTTCCCATTCCCAGCTTTCCCAACCACCTCTTTATGTCCAGAAGCTATCAACTATTTTCCTTCCATTTCACAAACAGGTAACAGGCATTTCTACATTGATACATGTGTTCATGAAAAACAGTCATGTTGTTTAAAATTGTTTACTAAAGCTAACAATCTGAAGAGAAAATAGGTGAACCATCAAGGCCCATATAGTTTTGTAAATACAGCAAAAAAATACTAGTTCTAATAGTCTCAGGTCAGAACTTGCATTTCTCCCTTCCTATTCATTTTTTCTGGAGCCCAAAACTATTCTTTCCCTACAAAAAATTTTTGCATTGAAAAAAAAAATCTGTAAGCCTAATGACATTTTAAAATTGTTTTTTGATTATTTTAATTTCTGGAAACTCAGCAAAGGACAAAATGTTCTGCTACAATACCTATTTCCACAAAATATACTCAAGTCCAATTGGAAAGTAGAAATGTCTGTATTGAGTGTGGATGTTGGTTAATTCATGTGATCATTCCCACCATTAATATGTGGTACTAATAGGTAACAGCCACTAAACAAAAATTATGTCAGCACAGATGGATCCGAATGACTTGTCTTCTAGATTGTTCTTCTGGGCTGTTTTGGCCACCGCATCTTAGAAATGTTTATTGTGTCTTCTATCTCTGACATTTTGTTTGTTGTTCTTCTGTTTCCTTCCACGAAGTTATCCTATATTTACTCCAGTGTTTATCAAGAATATCTTAATAAATTTTCATTTATGATTTTTTGAGATAGGATCTCACTCTATTTTGAGGGTGACCTTAAACCTGCAGCAATCAACCTGATTCAGCCTCCTGAGAGCTAGGATTATAGGAATGAACCATCATACCTGGTAATAAACTGAATGAGAACTACTATTATTTTGCTGTATTTACAAAATTATATAGGCCTTGATGGTTCACCTATTTTTTCTCTTCAGTTTTACTTTTAGTAAACAATTTTGAAGAACATGAATGTTTTTCATAACACATGTATCAGTGTAGAAATGCCTGTAACATGGTTTTAAAGTGTGGAAATTGTTTACTTCTATTCTACTTTTTACTTTTTCCTTGTCTCATTCTTGTAAGCAGCAGTTTCAAGAGGAATTTCTTCCCTTCACAGTTCTCTCTATATTGTTTAAAGCTATGCAATCGATTGAGATCCCTGGCAATCTTCTCATTATTATCAATGATAAATTTAATTATGAAAGATTCCAAAGGAGCACAGTTCCAATATTACTGGTCATGTCTTAGTTTTATTAAAAGCTTAAGTGTTTAAGGAGTTCCAAAATTTGTTTCAAATATCTTTTTCAACAAGAATGTGTCCTATTTTGAGAAACTAATTATATCACATCTCTGTTTCCACTTTAAACTTTTGTCATATTCTTGGAGAAGGTTCAGGAGACTACAGCTTTTCTTACTATTGTTTCTAAGATTTAATCAGTCTCTTCTAGACTTAGAAAAAGCTGCAGAACATTGCATTCTGATCATGTACAAGTCTGTTTCCACATATTTAATAATCTCTGAGTCTACAAAATGCAAAATTCTCTTAAGCTCTACAAGAGGATGAAACCAAAAGAGATAAACATCCAAAAAATCTGGGACAAACACATTTTGTAGCAAATGAACAGGGCCCTTTGGTACCTTTTTTAACCTCCTCCCCCTCAAAACTTCTGTAAGTATTCCAGAAAGTCAGAAAATATTTTAATGTCTAACAGAAAAGAACAAGACTACACAAATTCTAACAAAATGTGGTATTTATTACAAATGAGAGGACAAATCAGAAAAAAAAAAAAATCGAGCATACAAAAAGCCAGATAGAAAGCAAGGTTTAAAAAAGTCAAAGTGAGGCACTAAAGTTGGTTCAGCTGTGTAGCAGCCAATGTGAGAAGGGTCATCTACACAATGTGCTGGGGCTATTATGAAAGAAATCAGAAGACAGTGACTCACTTTTAGAGTTAATACGAGGAACTTTTCTGAAGATTTCATGTCTGATGACATATTTTTGCATTTGGGAGAAGTTTTAGACACCAGGTTGTTCTTTCAGCCATGCTTCAATAGATTTAATTAGAATGAGGCTCATTTCAGGTTCAAGAATGTATGCAAATTGTTGATGTAATTTTATTTTCCCTTGTGTGTCCTATGTTGAGGATAGGACGCGCATATTTATCATATGTGTTAAGAATTCAGTTTTCAGAGTGCTGCATTTGATTAGCAGCTAGGGAAATGGGCGTGGGGTACTCTGTAAGCCTTGTATTTGTCATCCTTGAGATCCTACACACTGGAGGCTGGATCTTAAGGCCTCAGAGGCAGATGCAGAGGGATTTCCTCAGGCTCCTGTTGTCCCTTTCCTTTCATTAAATGATAAAAACAACCAAGAGTTACGAACTTTTCTGTCTTTAAAGAACAGTACAAGGTTAATGTCTCTGGGGTTAGGAGGTCAGTCTTGTGCTTAGGATGTAACTGCTTAGAATTAGCTATGGAACCTTAGGCAAATCTTTCAGTATTGCTGTAAACTATTTTGTAATACGTTGGTAGATAACTACGTGTCCTTCTAAATACCAGGACCTCCCCACACACATAGCCCATTATCACTAATTTTACTTAGAAGGCATTTATCTGAAGGCAGAATCTAGTTGGTTTGTAGCTGGCATGTTTATCACAAAAATCATTACATGTACACTTGACAAAAATGTTCGTTGGTCTAATGAATGAAAATATTTACAAAATCTCACAGTGCTAAATAAATGGAAGCTGTACGAGGGAAGCAGGTAGAACTTTACTGCTCTCCCTTTTTGGGCCCAGCAGTTCCTGCCTGTGACCCTAATGGTCCCAAGCAACTGATGTCAGTCCATACAGATTGGATGGTGCCTGGACACTGACACATCTTACACTTTCATCCTTCTGCAGGGCTCCTCACTCCAAAGACTTTGGTTTTGCTTTGGAATGTCTGGTTTCCCAGGTCATATTCTTTATGTACAGCCATGCTGTCAGGCAATACCTGTAAAAAAAAAAACCACAAAAACAATGTTAAATATTTATACTGTAACTCATTTTGTATGTATCCATGTGTTCCAGGTTTGCATGACTTTTATGTGCCAGGTAGTGTGGTTATCTGTATTAAGTCATTGTACCCTTGTATTTCTATGGAGTAGGTATCATTATCTCTAATTTGAGCATGAATACTTTGAAGGGAAAAAAATAAAAGGTAGTAGTCTGACCAAAGATACATAATAAATGAGTCATGGACTACCTGTCATTAACCGCTACGCTACAGTGCCGCTTGCCTGTTTGTGTAGCTGTATTTTCCCAACTCATTTTTATTTTGGGAAAGAGTAAAAAGAATCTTGAAGCTTACTTTGCTACCCTTATTTTTAATTTTCTAAGTTTCAACTGAGATTTCTTTTGAGTTATATTGCTGATAACTATAGAATTTAGGTATATAAAATATGTAAAAAATAAAATTCAGAATAATGCTATTGTTTGGTTACATAGTAAAGGGTTGCTGTAACAACTCAAGTCACACACTGAAACTCTAAAAAACAAGTTTGACTTAAAATAAGTAGCTATTTTTGTACCTCTAGGTCAAGTCTCTCCCAAAAGGTAGCATTTATACAAGATAACTATCATCACTTCAAAATTGTGACCATTATATTTTATTGCTTGCTATTCAATTATCTTGTAAAAACTGATGATTATATGCTTCCCTTTATATTGGAAGATCTCATTAAACACCAAATTTCAGCAAATTAGTTGTCATACTTACTAACTACACAAAAACTGCAGTTACGTGTCAGAATATTTAAAAATGCCAGTTTTTCATACTTGTTCCTATTAGTATATAAGCTACTAGCACACAAAGATCATACCTTAAGCATAATTTGAATTGCCTTGTTAACCTGTGCCCTGTGAGGGTTTTAATACTTCAGGACTGACCCTGTGAGAAATGCAAGATCATTACAACTCAGACAAAACACGAAATTTCTTCATCTATAAAAACAGTGGGAATGTCAACATTTTATTTGCCGGGGATAAGGGAAACATAAGTGAAATAAATTTTATAACATAACTCACACTTCATTACAAGTGATTTTTCCTAAATCCACAACTTTCACATTTGGCTGAAATAAAGATTTAAAAAACAAAAAAACCTAAGGTAAACCATAGAACTTTCACTAGATACAAGCAGGCCAACTCTTATGATTTTTCCAAATGAGTTTAAATGAGAATGAGCACGCTTTTCTAGCTGGGAAAGTATTTTCTGTAACTCAGCAGACTTAAATAATTTTCATTTAGACTACTTCAGTGTTCTTATGTTGCCCTTTGATCTTCTTAGATACCATTATAATTACAAAAAATACATTTTTCTTAATGGATTCACATGTCTATCAACTTTAGCACCCTCTGGATGTAATAAGAACACAGATATTTAAACTACACCTCTTCTTCACTCCTAATAGTAGCTCACTTAGAAAACAATGAGGAACAAATACCCCAGCCTAAAGGCACCTAAAAATGGAGAACATTCGGAGACTGAGCAAATACTGTCTCCAAGAAGATATTAAGTCGTACTAGAAATTTTTGGAATCTAATTTTCTCCCCAACTTCAGACCTACATAAGGTGTGACTCCTGGGGTTTGTTAATGGCCCCTTCTGAAACTCATTTTCACTCATTTTTTTCCCCTGTGAAAGAGAACATTAACCAGTGCCTGCTTCATACCGCGGACTTTTAGGCTTAAAAGCCCCTTGATAACTACTATGTCCATCCATGGTGAAATCACTTTTTAAATACACACTGTCAGAAGACTCTCCTCAACGGAGACTAAAGTCACTCTCCCTCCCTAGAAACCACGGGAAAAAGATTTTGTCCCCTACTTGTAAATGAGATCTCCCTTTCTCCTCCGACCTCCCAGTGCCTCTCCCCAACAGGCCAGGCTGCCTTAGGAGATGGCTGGGAGAAAAGGCAACGCTCAGTCCTCCATGACAAAGTCTTTGGTCTTTTCCTCCTGATCCCCCACTTTATAGCGCAGCAGTACACGCAGATGTCGGGGGTTGTCCCGGGAGGGCAGCAGCGTGATCTCTCCTGAAATGTCCGTGTCCTGCTCCACTTGCACTGGCTCATTCAGATAAAGCAGAGCCTGTTTCCAGTGAGTGGCTGGGTGAAAAGGCGAGGTGGACAGCACCAGAGGTTTCTCTGAGTCCCCTCCAGGGAAGGTCACTTGGAACCAGATGGCAAAACCATGCAACGGAGCCGAGCCATAGCAGCTGCAGCGGAAGCGCCCGCCCACTCCCGCCTCCAGCTCCTGCTCCAGGCCGGCGCGGGCCAGCTCGAGTTGAGCAAAGCGCTGCGGCCGGGCCAGCACGTCTTCACCCGACAGACCATGTACCACGATCTCAGAGTGACCCATGAGGCAGCGCGTGGCGAAGCCCTCCATGCAGCTCATGTCCACGCCGTAATGCTGTTTCACCTGGCTCCAGAAACCTAGGCGCCATTCCAACATCTGGTCGCTGATGGGAGCGATGAAGAGCTCGGCGGAAGCCGGCAGGAGGAGACCGCCTTCCTTCAGCCATTTGGTCCGCGCGTGGAGCACAGAGCTGAGCATGGACTCGTGCAGCAGTCCGTAGCCCATCCACTCGCTCACGATTGCATCCACCCGCTCCGGCAACTCCACCGTCTCCACTGGACCGGGCAGGACATGTACGCGGTCCTCCAGCCCGTTCAGCCGCACCACCTCGCGTGCCTGTTGCCAGATGGCGCTGGCCTCCACCGCGTACACGCGCCGGGCCCCGGCTTGGGCACAGAAGATGCTCAGGATGCCAGTCCCCGCGCCCACGTCCAGCACCGTCTTGCCTCGCAGCGCTGCCCAGTTGCGCAGGATGCCTAGGCGGTAGGCGTCGGTGCGGACGCGGTCGGCGATCATCTCCTCGTGGACCGACACGTCTGAGTAGCATTCGTAGTACAGCTGGTCCCGCTCGCGCTTAGTCCTCCGCGGTCGCGGGGGGGCCACATCGAACTCCCCGTCATCTTCTTCTCCTGTTCCCTCCCCTCCTTCGCTGCCACCCCCAGACTCAAGCTTCCTTTTCTTGGGCTGCGACATCTTGGCGGCTATGACCCACTCCCGGCGGGCGTTGCGCGGCGGGGCGTGGCGCGGGCTCCGAGCAGGGACTTCTGGGACTTGTAGTTCGGGCGTGTGCTTCTCTCGCGGCCGCCCTGGCCCGGAAGCTGCAGCCCCTTCCCCTTCCCTTCTAGTTTTCTGCGTCGTTGAAATCCTAGAATCCCTGTCTCTCATTCTTAGGATCCTCACTCACTTCCTTCCTGAAGGAGGCACGCCCACTTAAGACTAGAAACACACTTTGTTTTCTGTTTGTCCCCCGCCCACCCCACCCCCTTGTTTTAGCGCACCAGATCACTGAGCCACTTACGCACCACCTCTCCGGGCTGGTGGAACTTTTCACGTTTTCAACTTTTCAAGAAGTGCGAGTTTGGAACTTGCTTTTGCTTTCAGTGGAGTTAAGGTAGAAAGAAGGTGTAAACAGGACCAAGTAAAAGCTTAACAGTGCAAAACCATGGTTTAGATTCTAACGTGACCACTCATATGTCAAAGAAAACCTCCCTGGATTTACCTCTTCTCCCACCAGAGAAGAACCATTTTTACAAGAACTGTGTCTGGTCTCTGTTGAAGAGAATAGTCACTAGGCTGTGGGTCTCATTGTGGTAATTGTGCGCCTCATTCAAGAGAAAACAGTTAAAAACGCGACAGTGATGTGGTGCAAATCCATTGCCAGTGCATTTTGGTAACCTGTTTTATATATATATATTTTTTTCTGCTCCAGATGTAACGAAGCGCTTCATGCTATTAAAAAAAAAAGTTTTTTTTCACTGCATATAATTTGTTGATGGGTGTTTCCTTGTACGGGCAAGCTTCATATCCACTTCTTCTATTTCTCAGTCAACCATCAGCTGTTACTCGCTTCTTCGCTGCACATAATGGAAATAAAATACATTTTTAAGTGTGTGGTGTCTCTTAAAGAATAAGTGAGATGGCAATAACATTTTCTCCTAGTTTAAAAATATTCACAAAAAAAGAAAATGAAATTTTATTTTCCTTTGGTGTCAAAATATACCCATTTAATCAATGAGCATGCTGTTTTCCTTGTGTGGGAAAAGAATTCCTTCATTCTGTTTTATTAATCTTTCATTAACAGATTGGGTTTACTGATGTGAAAGACTCAGTTTTACTTGTAACACAGGACTCTGAATCTTGGCTGTTCCTAAGGAGCTTTAAAAAATTATCTATGCTTATGTCCACCTCAGACCAATAAAATCACATTCCTTTTGCTGAAACCTAGACTTGTAGTTCTTAAAAGTGCCCCAGGCAACTCTAGTTACCTCGCTGTTTCTTCCTGAAATGATCTTGGTTAGATCTTGCGTTATTTACATTAGATAAATTACATTTTTTTTCATTAGCCTAGGCCCAACTACCTAAGATCAGATATCCTTAACTTTTAGATATCCTATCCTTTTTCTTTCTGCCCTTGTTTAATACCGTATTTTAAGAAATTACAGGCTCAGAGAGAAAGTGGAATTTGAGTTGTATATGTGACAGCATAACATTACTTTTGAGGTGTTACTCGGTGTGCACTCCCATTCTTTCCTCAGAATATCATTTTCCCCTTTAAATGTGTTCACTTCTTCACCCAGTTTTCATTCCTTGTGGCCTCTTCTGTAAAAATTATAAATTTTGTTCCTTTTGACTCAAAATATATTTTGCATTCATTTATATTGCTCCACTTTCATTGTCAACACCTTACACTAATCTTTTTCTTGCCTAAAAATCAGACTCCCAAGTGATCTCCTTTCTATTCACACACTATCTAAATCCGTTTTTAAATACAGTAGAAAGAAGCATGAGGATTTAAAAATCCAATTTTGCTAGGTTTGGTGGTGCATGCCTGTAATGCCAGCATTTGGGAGGCTGAGACAGGATGTTTGTTACAAATTCAGAACCATCCTGGAATACTTAGTAAAACTCTTCTCAAAAAGCTAAATAAATCATACAAAACCCAAATTTGGCTGGGAGTGTTGGTACATGCCTATAATCCCAGCACTTGGGAAGTTGAGGCAGGAGGATCACTGTGATTTCAAGGCCAGCCTGGGCTATGTAGTAAGTTCAAGGCCAGCCTAACTACATAGCAAGACCTTGTCTCAAAAATAAAAGCATAAGAAATAAAAACCCATATTTGATCATATCATTCACTCCTAACTTCCCATTCCAGTTAATGGATGGTGCGCATCTCACCTCATAATAGCATTCCACTCCTCATAGAGTCAAACTGTGCTGATCTCTTAAAAAAGCACCCTTGTTTCTGTATCAGGTCTTCACTTACTGTGAATTCACTGCACAATTGTTTTCCCCCCTAGCACTTCACTTTCATGGATTTTTGCTCATTTTCAGCTCTCATGTTACCTCTAGAGAATGACCTTCCCTGACTACTTGTTTTTAACCTCCATAACTTCTTGGCTTTTATTATCTCTATATATTTAACTTGTTTTATGTAATATAAACTCCAGGAGGCTCAGACTGTCATTTCTCCACTATTATAATTCTTACCCCAACAGCAGCCCTTTAGACATACGAGGACTCAGTAAATTGTTTGTGTTTTGGTTTTGGCGTTTTGATAATGATTCTTGAACAGAAGAGCTTTGTGCATATGATGCAAGACCTCTAACACTGAGGTACATTCCCAAACCTTTAAAAAATTTGACAATTTGTATACAGTCTTTCCTTTATATACTTGCCCTGGTGGACTCAGACTTGGAATCCTCCAGCTTTAGCTGCTCCAGCACTGACTAGCTAAGATTAGATGTGTGTGCCATCTCACTGACTTCTATAGCCTTGAATGAAGACTACTGTGGATATACAAATTGTTATTCAGAAAGGAGGAAGGATTAGAGTTACACAAAGTTAAGTATAGCAATGCAACAATGTGAGTCTGGCAAACTCTAAAATTAATTTAATATAAATTGAATTTAAAATCTCCAAGAAATGAGAATAGTTTCATTTTTTAAAACTTCAAGATAGAATAATGGTAAAGTCTAAACATAGAGCAGAGAAGAAAAGTCCATAGTACTTTCCCTTCCAGCACTTTGGATTAATGCAAAGACAAAGTTCAATACCCATTTGTTTTGAGTCATTGTAAATCAGAACAGCTGTAAGTCTTTTAGCTGTAAGCTTCTTGGGTGGGAGTAGAGCTGCTACCATGCTGGAAGGATCTTTTTTGTGCTTCTTTTGTGTCAATGGTCTCCTTGCCACATCTAGACAGTGGCTCAAGCCCAGTGTGTTTCCAAAAAATGTATATGGAAATGAACAATAAAAAGATGAAATATGTCAGAAAATATCTAATAATAAATGAGTAGAGGTAGGTATTGTTTCATAAATCTTGTGTCTTGCTGGATGTGGTGGCCCAGGTCTGTAATCCCAGCACTCTGGAGGCTGTGACAGGAGGATTGCTATGAATTCGAGACCAGCTAGGACTATGAAGTGAGTTCAAGAGCAGCCTAGACTACACAGAAGAATTTGTTTCAAAAAAACAAATCGTGTTTCAGTTAAGGGTACTATATGTACATTTCTTGATACAGGTTAGGTTAAAAACTTTGAAATTCATAGCTTACTATTTTCTCTCACTGCTAACTTTGACATTTATGTCCTTTTGTTTTGGGTACTAGAACTCTTATTTTCATCCTCATCTTTTAGATAATTCTCAAATAAACTACTTTTTAAAAAATGTTTTACTTATCCTCTTTTGTCAGACAATCCCTAGCTTCCTCATACCATGCTGCATCCTGTGAGCATTGAACACCAGGATTTAGTATTTTTCACTTTTATTTTGAAGACCTAGTACATCGTGCTGGAATGTGAACCATTTCTACATCTCAGATTGTTAACCATTTCCACATTTCAGATTGGATCACAGATGTGCTTTACTTGACCAGAAGGATCATGATCAGTTTTCTGTGTCACACATACCCATTTTCTCAGTCATTCATTTATTTAAAAAGTATTCTGGGCTTCTGTCCTGCACTAAAAATCATTCTAAAAGCAGAAAACGTGCCACTAAACAAAAGGACAAAAATCCTTACACTGAACAGATGTATATTTTTGTATATTCAAAAATGGACTTAAAGCCTAGCATAAAGACTGAAAATATTTCCTTATGAGTTTCAGGAAAACACTTTAATTTTTAAAATGTGTATTGAGAAAGGGCAAAGGAGCAATGATATGAAGAATATTACAAATATCTTTGATATGAATATTCATTAAATAGTATAGTTTTTGTTCTGCAGTTACTAGGAAGATGCTAGAATAGCAAAAGGCACTTCTGTCAAACAAAGAAATCCTTTGTAGAAAATAAAGACAAAAGATGGTTACTTTGTATTTAAACAAATTGGAACATTAAACATAAAAATCCTAGATATGTTAAACGCTTGATATACATGGTGTCTTTTAGCTCCATGATGTGTGGGCCTGGCTATTAAACCCAATACTAAAACAGATAGTTCTCTGGTAATACTTTTGGAAATATTTCTATTGACTTCTTTAATGATAACAGGAATATTATGGACTTCATCCATAATTAGCAATATGGTTTATAGTTATACAATGTGACATTCTAGCAATTTCAAGTGTAAATATTTACTAGGGTATTTTAATATTCTGTGCTACAAATCAGGCTACCATTAGAGAAACAGTACAGAAAAACTGGAATGTAAATTATAATAAGGGAACAAATAATGTATCAGAGTTCCTGCTGACATAAGCAATTGCTCATTTGCCCAAGGCATGATAAGAATGAGATAGCTAAATGAAAATCAGTCATTAAGCCTAATGAGTACCATGTAAAAGACAACAATTACTTTTTATCAGATGCTTTCTTTTTCTTTCTTTCTTTTTTGCTATTGCTGAGGGAATTTAAACAGCACAGAAGTAATTGTCATCGTAGTTATCCAATGGTTCTCAAACTGTGGTCTCTGGACTATCAGCCTCGGTATTGTCTTGTAACTTACTATAATTCCAAAATCTTGGATCCTGCCCTAGATATCATGAGTTAGAATTTCTGAAAATAGGCTCTTCAGTCCTTATTTTTACTGATGAATCTGATGCACACTGAAATTTGAGAACTACTTTGTATTCCTAGACAAGCTAAAAAGTGCTAGCACTAGTGTAGGGCCAAACATGATCTATGCGATGGAGGGCACATTACTTTTTTTTACAACTATTTAATGAATTTCTACAAATTTAGCAGCTTACATAAAATATAATTTTCATATCATAGTGTCCTTGGAGCAGGAGTGCAGACAAAATTTAGGTGTGTCTTCTGCAGGACAGTCAAGGTTCTGATCTGGAAGTCTTCTGGACCTATGGGTTCTCTTCCAAGCTGTCTTAGTAACTTTCTTGTCACTAAGATACAATACTAAACACTCATGATTTAAAGGAGAAGTTTATTTTGGCTCACAGTTTGCAGAGGTTTCAATCCATAGTCAGCTGACTCCAAGGCAGTGTGGCTTGACAGAGGGTCATGGCATGGAGGAGCAGTTCATGGTATCACAAGCATGAAGCAAGAGTGGGTAGCATGGATAAAATATCAGGGACAGAAAGAGGCTCATCACTTCTTGTTTGTTGCTTGCTGCATGCATCTTCGATTGTTTTGCTGCCTTTAGCCTGTGCCAACTGTTTATTCTCTGCAATGCCCCTCCACCACCCTAACTGGCCTTGGAGCCAGCTGAGTATGGGTTGAAACCTCTACAGGCTGTGAACCAAAATAAACCTCCCCTTTTTTATCTTTGGACATTGGGTATTTTGTCTCAGCAACAAGAAAATTTAGCTAAGCCACCCACCTCCTTCAACCAGGCTTCAACTCCAAACATCATCAGTGAACTAATTCACTACTGAATATCATATCTCCATAGTCCAATTTTCCTGCAAAAGCCTCACCTATCAGCACACAAGGCTTTGGGGGGAAACATCTGGAAATAAACCATACATGAGCTATGGTGATTGTTGGTAAAATTCAGTTCCTCAGTAGTTATAAGCCTGCAGTTTCCCCTTGGTGTTGTGATTATCCGATGGTGACAGGCTGCTAGCAATTCTCCACCATGTGGCCATCTCCCAGGCTTTCCCACAACAAGAGGATCTGCTAGAGAAAGGTTTTGATTTCACAAAGAGTCCTGGTCCATATCAACCTTCTCCAAACCAAAGGTAGTCTTCTTCCTAAGTAACCTTGAAATTAACTGCTCTAAAACCTCAATTACCTCTGTAAATTAATATATTTAGTTGAAGAAAATAGCTCAGGACAAAGGAGATTGAAGCTGTGTTCAAATGAAGTCAGTTTCAAAACCATTTGTCAAAAGTCTGTGTTTCAGAGAAATATGAGTGTGGCTTAAATCATGGGAAAATGATTAGACCAAATAGATTAAAATCAAAGTTTTGAGCAAGCTATAGGCTACCTCTCAACTGATTGGAGAATTTTAATGAAAACAGCTCTGTAGCTTGCTTCTTTTATTGTTGAATTCTGTTGTGCAAGAAGCATGAAACCAATGGTGGCTACTTTTCTAGCATGGATGCAGAAGTAATGGTTTCTTGGAATGAAGCCAAGATGAACTGAGGCTTGGAGGACCCAGGGGAACATTACAGATCATAGCTCTTATGTGTTGGAAGCAAAGAACAAAAAACATTTGTTGTGAGTACTGAAGTATTGTGATTATTTGTTACTTCTATAATAACCAATTGACTAATACCAATATATATGTACGGAATGAATTATCATTATAGACCTACTACCTGGGTGGTGATAAAACATTACCAGAACCAGAGTCTACCCTGTGTTCTTTTTCAAACCTCTAATTTTACTGATTCCCAAAGATAACTATTCCCCATACCATAAGAATTCAGTGTCCTGGTGTTTGAACTTCATATGCCCAGAGTTAAAACCCAGCATTGAAACAGGACCCTTGTCCTGCTTCCTCTTTAACTTCATTTGATCCTCATCTTTCTTAAATATCAGATGAAGTATGTTTTCTTTCACTGCCATGAATTTGGTGATCAGCAAGAGAATCTCAAGGCAATTACTCCCTTTAGCCTATCCATTGGGTCAGGAACTCATATAGGCAAATCAGTGACAAGAAAAATCAATCTTCTTTTTTTTTAAATTTTATTTAAGAAGAAAAAGAAAAAAAAAACAGGAAAAGGGTACAAGTTATACAGAATTTCAGAAAAAATAAACAGGAGGAAATCACTAGTTAATAGATTACATGTTATCTAATATATATCAAATAGTTGTTCAAGTTACAAAATTAAAGCATATAAAGTGGAATTTCAAACAGTGAGACTGCAAACAGTTCTGTTCAATGATCCAACAGAACTCAGTAATATGGTTATCTATCTTATACACTTAAATATACATGCAGTTATATCCTTTAGAGCACTTTCTTTTCCTTTCTTTTGTACAATGACAATTACACATTTTGGGTTTTATTACTCCCACAGTTCTTATTACTTTTTTTTAAAGAGAGTAAAATGAAATGTGACATAACAGAACAGAGTCAGTCAAATCAAAAGGATGGACATAATACATAATGTAAAAACAAAATACAAGATGATCAACAATGGTTACCATACTGCCTCTTGCCATCTTAAAAAGAATTGCCTATATCATCAGTTATAATAAAACTGAACAAAACAGTAAAGAATAAAACCAAAACATTGGAGACATTATAAGACTTTAAAAGAAAATAATAGTCAACCAGAATGGGTGTCATAATGAATCTTATTGTTTTCACAGTTGTTGCCTATACTTTTGAACTTGGTACTATCAAGCAAAGAAGAATAGAGGAAAATCAGTCAAAACAAGATGGTGAAGGCAATACAGGGTCTCAAATCAAGTTAATAGGAAATCAAAGTGGGTTACTATAATATATTCTGCTATTTTTTATTTATTTTTCCCTTAATTAAAAAGATAAAAATAAAAAAGTAAATAATTAAAAAAAGGAGATTGAGATAAAAGAGGGCATAACAACAAAACAGCACAGGTCAAAACATAGCCATTTAAGCAAAATAGTGTTTCACCACAAGATATCCTGACACAAAAGTAGTTACTATAGTGTCTCTTTCCTTGAAATCTTTGAGTATAACTTCGTATACTGTAGGACCAAACATATCAAGACAATGTAAAACCATTCAAGAGAATGACAGTATTACAGGGTATTTATCAGAAAATGAATGATGGTTTCTGTATAATCTCCTTTTCTATAAAAGTTTTTGTTTATAGTATCACATATAATAAAATCCAATAAGATACAACCTGTTAAGACCAATGGAGACAGAAGAATAAAAGCTTGATGGGACTTCAAAACAAGATGATACTAAATCAGCACTAGCTATTATGATGTCTTGTTTTCTCCAAAATAGCTGCTCCTACCATCCAACCTTCTCTGCCTCATTTCTGTTGAGCTCTTTTTCTGTCGTTAGTTGTCAGTTTGTCTTCTTCATTTCGCTTTCTGTTCCATTCATTGTGGCCTCTCTGCCACTGTTTCTGAAGTCTTGGTATTTTCCTTTTTTAGAATGTCCTACAGTATTCTCTGTAGAGTTGAATTGGTGGTTGCAAATTCCCCTAGTTCCTCTTTATCCTGGAAGCACTTTGTTTTTCCATCAATTTCTGGGGACAGTTGTGCAGGATATATCAATCTTGGCTGGAGGTTATCTTTCAAAGCTTGAATTACTTCCCCCCATGCTACTCGTGATTTGATGGTTTGTGCCGAGAAGTCTGCTGTAATTCTGATGGATGTTCCCTTGTAAGTGATCTGTTTCTTGTCTCTGACAGCTTTTAATATTCTGTTCTTATATTGGATTTCTGGAATTTTGATTATTATATACCTGGATGTAGCTCTGTTTGGGTTGTAGGTGGCTGGGGTCCTGTATGCCTCATACATCTGAGTACCTTTACCTTTTGCTAAATTAGGGAAATTCTCTTGGATTATTTCTGTGAATAGCTTTTGTAGTCCATTTGTTTGTGTCCCTACTTCCTTTATGTTCTTAATTCTTAAGTTATAGATCTTCTTATCATCTTCTAGCCTTTGTATTATTGCTGTTTGTTTTCTTGTTATTTTTAAGAAGTTTTTCATTTTATGCTCCCACATTACAAATCTGCCCTCCAGTTCAGATAATCTATCCTTAGTTTCTTTCAAGCTGTTATGCCAGCTTTCGGTACAGTTTTTAGTTTCCTGGTAATCTCTTTGAACCTGCTTCACATATTCTATGTTTTCTCTAGTTTCTCCATCAAACAATTCTCTCCTTCTTTTCTATTCTTCCTTTCCACCATCTGTTTTTTCTTGGGCGGTGCTTAGCATTTCTCTAACTATTCTACTTATCTTGCTTTATTTCATTAAATACTTCACCTTTGAACTTGTCTATGAGGCTCTGGAGATTGCTTTATGTCTATTGGTGCCAAGTCTGATATTGCATGTTTTCTGTCCTCCTTTGCATTTACCTTTCCTGGATCAGTGTTCTCAGGATTGGGGGCGGAGGATCCTTTCTTGTTGCTCCCTCTTCCCATACTTTTTGTTCCTTCCATACAAGCATATATAGGAGGCTCAGTTTTTTTCTTTGTCGCTTACAGTTTTTTTGAATCCACCAGCTGGGTGTTCCCGCCCACTGCAGTGCACTAGGGAGACACAGACCTGGGCAGCCTCTGCTGGTCCCACCCCTCCAGGTCAACCTACCGAAGGCTTCACTGCTAGGGTGCACTGCCAGGTTCTGAGACCTGGTTTGGGTTAACCTACTGGGTCTTAGTCAGTGGCATCACCCAGGCCAAGCACTCCACACCAATCCCGCTTAAGAGGGGAATATGCAACTAAAGTCACCACACTTTCCTGTTCTGGCTAGTCTGCCCAGTCCCAGAATGTCCTTTGCTGGAGCCTCCTACTCTATGGAAGGGTCCCTGTTCCGCTCACTCACTGCAGGTCGATGCAGAGCTCCCTGCCAGTCCCACTCTCAACTCCGTTCACCGATTCCCACTCTCAGAGCTTTCGCATGTCTCTCTCCCTGCCATGTTGATTTGGATGCAGCAGCAGCAGCAGGAAATTCAAATCATGGCTCCCAGTGGTGCAGGTTCCAGCTTCCACACTGAGATTTTATCTGTTCCAGTTATAGCACCGGGATTGCATTTCCAGTTGGTTTCTCTCAGCTTAGTTCATTCCTGGGTTGGCAGGGTTATATCTCCCCTTGCCTAGGATTCCTCACACCGCACCATTCCTGGATTCTAAGTGGGGTATCTCAGAGAGCCTCCATAGCTGCTGTTATCTATCTGCCATGTTCTCCCAGAAGTCTTGAAAAATCATTTTTCTTCTTGAGATATTCAGAACCTCAAGACATCTTGTTACTAGGTGTTAACACTAGATGTGTCATTTGACCACAGATTTTCACCTGTAAAAAAGATCCATTAGTCTTTAGTCACTCACCTACTATATGAAGTACTCCTAAATGAATTTCCTAGTAAGATGATCCTTTAGGATAGCAGTATAACTGCTTTATTCTAAATAGTACTGGAAATTGAGAACCTAGGGCTTTTGCACTGAGCTACACTTTAATCCTTTTTTAGTTTTTGTTTAGACAGTCTCATTAAGTCACCAAACTGCCCAGATTAGGTTTAAACTTGCAATCATCCTGCCTTGGCCTCTCAGAGTGCTGGGGTTACAGCCATGTGCCACCACACCAGTTTTTAACACATTATGATCAGCTCTGTCTTCATAATACAGTTCTTACTACCATGGTATCTGCCAGAGTGTCTTAAGAAAACTCAGTTTTTACATAGTAACAAATTAATTCGTATAAAATGTGTTCTCTCATTGTCTAACATTTTTCTTAGCACCATAATTGTAACATTTATTCATGTGATTTTATACAACAATATTTTTTCTCATTTAATGCTTTGTTTCATTTTAAATTACAAATACACAAAAATTTATTTAACTGTATTCTGTTGTATCACAGATTTTCTTAGATGGAAATAATTATTCTTGTTTGAAGTCTCATAGTATTATCTATATAGCTCTTTTATCTTTTGATATTTAATACTTTGAATAAATGTTTTTATTATCATACTACATATGATAAGTGACTAATGCCAGCTGAATTTTGTGTTTTGTATGTACTAAGAATTGCTTAATATTTTATACATTTATTCATTCAGTGAAAACTTACTACTCTATGGGTCCCTTGATATTTGTACAGATGTATGTTAGGAAATAATCTTATATTAGGATTCTCCAGAGAGGCAGACAGATGGTCCACAACTAATGATGGCCCAATTTATGATGGTGCCAAAGTGATGCCCATTCAGAGGGAACTGTATGTTAAATTTTAGATTCTGACATTTTCTCAGACTGCCAATATATACTCTAACACTCTCTTGAGATGCTGGGTAGTGGTAGTAGACACAGCTGCCAGTCAGATCACAAAGGTAAACAATCAATACTCTATGTTATGTACTATGTTTTTAAGGTAGGGAGCACCATAAATGAGGTATAATATATTGATTTTTCAGTTATGTTTCTAATTTATGAAAGATTTATCAGTATAAACCCTATACTGTAGTTCAAAGAGGAATATGGAGGGATTGACGGATAAATAATAGATAGATAAAAGGGGATTTATTTGGGCTATTGGTTCACGTGATTATGGAGGTTGAGAAATCCCAACACAGGCTACTGGAAAGTTCAAAGCGTGGGATTTTGGGTGTGTGGATCTCAAAGCCTTAGAATCCAGGCAGCTAGTGATTTGATTCTCAGAAGCTGAAAGTCTGAGTATTTAGGATACTTCTGGTTTAAATTCTGAATTTCCAAAGTCATAGAATTCTCAGTTCTCATGTTAAGGAGCAGAAGGAAGAAAGAGTTCCAGTTCCAGCACAGATAGCAAATCCTTTTGCTAGTAAGTTATTAGGGGTAATGGTAAGTGGTACTTACTACTCCAATTTCCACTGCTCAATTTTTATACGTGTGACTATTGGCTATAAGAGAAGTAATGCCATAAATTGTCACTAACTCAGAACATATACAGCCTTCTAGAGAACCTCGTCCTACCCCTGCAAAGTATTGTCAGCTATTTAATGCTGTAACTGTGTCTTCGAACAGTCATTCTATTACACGATCAAAACAGTTGTTTAAGATGATTGCAAATATGATAAGCCTGAAATCATACCCACATGAGATCACTGACACACTTTTTTGGACATGAAGTGAATTCCTTGGTAGAAACAATGTTGTGTTGGATACTGTTTTGAAGCATAATTATTCTGTGGATCTATGGGTGGTATTTTTGGCAGAAGCATTTCATATAGGAAAGGCAAATGGGTCTTCAAAGGGTCTATTCCGGTAAAAATAAAATACTGCCCTTCCCTAAAGGAAGGAATCCAGTGCTATCTATTTGTCTTTAGATAGTTGATTGATTGCCTTGGAGAATAATGCCATATCAAGGAGATCAGTGCTGCTCTCTGCTACTGGTAGGTTGAATACTCTGAAACAGCCATTGCTGGGTTGGCCTTGGTGAGTGTAACTTCATGATGGTGAGTCCATAAATAAGTTTGATTACTGCCAACATGATCACTTCAACTATGAGCTCATTGGGCAGTGACAAGAACGGCCAGGGGGAAAAAGTTGACTGATACTTACAGAATGGGTCAAACTATTTCCTTAATTATTAAACTCTCACACTCTCTGCTTTGGTGAGCATTTACATGGGACGCAAATTTCTGCATACCTTTTACCCACTCAGAGAAATAGAGGGTTCTTTGTCCAAAATACTTGGGACCGGAAATGTTTTACATATTTCCATGCATATACAGCATTTATAGATGTGTGATTTATATATATATGCATGGCCTAGGAATATAGCTCAAATCTAAACATGAAATTAATTTGTGCTTCATACAATTATACAAATAGACTAAAGTTAACTTTGTTAAATATTTTTAATGATGAGCATTAAACAAAGCTTGTGGCATCAGGTTGGCACACAAAATTTTTGGATTTTTGAAACATTTCAGACTGGGCATGGCAATGTATGCCTGTAATCCTAACTTTCAGGAGGCTGAGACAGGTGGATCACTGTAAGTTTGAGGCCAGCCTGGGTTATCTAGTGAGTTCAAGGTCAGTCAACTTCAAAACAAAATTCTATTTAAAAAAGAAAAAAAAGAGAAATCTTTCAGGTATCTTTATTAAGACTGCTCAGTTTCCACCCTTAGGAGAAAGAGCTCACAATAAAAAATTTTCATAAACCAATTGGAAGTCTTTTAGTTTAGGTTTGTCTAATATTTGAATATAAAGACTAGTGCATTTTTCACAAATTTGAGGATAAATAATGTATAGTCCATATACCATTCTTACATGGTCTTGGAGGTATTTAATTTACATTGAGTTTTAGCTTTGGTTCAAGAAACTCTTGTGTTCATCTTTTGATCGACACTGCTATATTTTCTACCTGGTTTTCTAATGTGTAACTCTCAGGATATTATTGAGTGTTTTACAGTACTGATTTAAGTGTTCAGTTAATATTCACTTTCATGTATATAAAATCCTTTTTAAAGTGTCATGAAATCACAGTACCATTATTGTTATTGTGAGGTTTGTATTTTTTCAGTATAGGCAATATGAGGAAATACCCAGATGACTGAATCCACTCTTGTTTTTATTTTCTGCTTCTTTTAAATGTCCTTGGAGTTAAGGATTTTCTCCAAGGACAGGAAACAAAATTTAACACATGCTTCTAGGCTTCTCCTTATATTCTCAAGTATAGTTTACAACCTCAAGCATGGCTGTCTTTACTTACAGAACTACCTTTTGTCTTCTTTTTACAAGATAAGATTGTTCCATTTTTAACTTAATACACCACTGGCTTTAGATGCTTGCTGAATGCTTTGGGGATAGGTTAAAGCCTCTTTGTTCTGCCTTATTTATTATGTAGCTACCTTCAAAAAAACAGTGAATATATTGAAATTAATAACTCAGGAAGGGTACAAAGTGATAGTGTTCACAGTCAATTATGGAGACAATTCATTGTATTAATATAATAGGGGTGCTATTCAAATTAATATGGTGAATAAAAATAAAGTGGCAGGCTAACAGAATTTTAGCCTTTAAGTCTATGGAAAAAGAAGATAAATGGTTAGAAGACATGGTTAATAGCTCCCATGCATATGCTATAAGCCCTTATTTCAGTGTCAACTGTGAGCAGAGGACACCAGGCAAATGAACTTGAACATCCATTTGATTAACTAGCTTCTTAAGAAGTGAAATTAGCTTTTATAGGCTTTGGAAAGAATTTCTGGCAAAAAGGATAAGACGGTGGGTTTTAATGGAGGTAATCCTGTAAGAAATCACTCCTTAGCAGTTAGAAATACGAAAAAGCAAGATAAATTTGAAATAAGCCTGGTAAATCCTTTTTAACCTATTGTCTTCATTTAATAGATACTTCAAATCTGGATTACACTGTGTTCAGTAGTCACCCTAAGAAATCCTGCTCTTTATGTTTTTTTCATTTACCCATCATCTTCCCTAATGACTACTTTCCTACCTATCAGTTATACATAAAGTCACTGGCTGGAATTATGGGGTTGAGTCTTAGTTCAAGGATGGAGATAATGGATTTGTAATGAGACTTCCTGTTTTCTTCTAAGAAATGCAGGACTAGATTTCTCTCAGGTTTTGATCCTACAGAATTGGAAACAACCAGGCCCACTGCGTATTTTTTACAAGCTTTACAGCAATTATGATGCTTTAAATGAGAAATTTATAATATTTTCACTTCAAAAGGAATTTCATAGATTTTAGAATAATAACTAAATATATTTTGCCATCTGCAATAGAACATTTATTATTTTATGCAAATAAAATTAATTTTTGTTAGCCAAATAACATTTGTATATCATAGAAGCATAACACAGAAGCAAGAAAAACTTCAAATATGACCACTATTCCTATTTTAAAATAGCAAATGGAAATGTACAATTTAACTATAATAGTACAGTATTTGAATTTGAAGTTAAAACATTCAACAGGAGCTCTAAATAATCATTTTCCTCATTTGTAAGTTTCATTGCTCAGATTAGCATTTATTACTAACAAGGGAACCCCATCTTTCTCTTTGTTGTCTATCAAAACATTTTTCTGCTTCTTTCTCTGTTGGAAATAGCATACTAAGGAAATTCAACAAAACTAACATGGGCTTTTAGAATTGCCCAGCCAGGTGACAACACTAAAGTGATGTGATAGTGCTTCACTCATTAAATGTATTCATTAAACAAACATTTTGAACACTTATTATAGTGTCTGTCACTATGGTTTGTGTTGTTGATAGTCCTTTCTCTGGAGAAACTTCACCTACTAGAATGAGAGCTAGATAATTAAACACACACACAAATGATAGTAGTGTCAGGGATACAGCTCAGCTGCCTGCCTGTCAAGCACGAGGTCATGAGTTTGATTCCTAGTACCAAACAAGAAATGATATGCTATGGAAGATATCTGTGCAGGATACATTGGGTGTACAGAGATAGTGAGCTTCCAAATCATGATGGAGAGTCAGGGAGGATGTGATTCAGATGAACCAGATCAACTCATATGTGGCCATTTCAAATTTGGGAAATCAACAGCATGTACTAACCACAATCACCATGTCATTGCCTAGAGTGGTGATCAGAAAGCTTTTTCTTGTTTTCTGATGCTTCTTTTTAAAAATAGGATTCTGCTTTCTTTTTCATAGGTACATTGTGTTTTATTGCATTTCCAAGAATCACTTAAAATTATTTTGAAATCTGCTTCCTTTTATAGTTTGTGTTTCTTGTGAGAAGCTTTTTCACTTTTTAGTTTATTACCCACTTTTCTAAGTGAAAATCAGATTCTTCTAAGAAAGCTCTTTCAATCTCTTTCCTGAAGTTGTAAGACTGTCTTTCCACATCTGTCAAATGAATGGGTGAGAAAGCAAGGTATCTGCGTTTGACTTACATGCTCAGTAGGGAAAATCACTGATTTATCTGGTGATATTATGGTGAGATAACTGATATTTAGGAATACTTTTCGTTAGTCTTCATCTCTTGGTTTTATTTTTACCTTTACTTTCAGAGGTGTGCACGTGTATGCTGCAAATAGGGTTGTTTCTTGTCTCACCCATTATCAGTCATTATGGTTTGTGTCTACATGTCCCAACTCCTCTCACAGTCATGGGGCATTTTTTGGAGGGGGTTGAATCTTGAATATGTGATGCTGGGATTATGGGTGTGTGTTAGTGCATCACTCTTCTGATGGGTTTGGCATAGTTCTGGCTAGGATTAAGGGTGTGAGTGTTACATCCACCCAATATTCAACATAGGGAACAAAAAGAATCTTGGTTCTTCTTTCTTGTTGCTTTTGCTATCTTCTGTGGCCATGAATTGTTACTCCTCTATTACATGCCACTCTGGTTTGGAGCCAGCTGATTATGGACTAAAATCTCTGCAAACTGTGAGCTAAGTAAGCCTTCCCTCCTCTAATTTTGGATATTGGGTATTTTGTCTCAGCAATGAGAAAAGTAACTAAGACTCCAGCATTGCATTTTACCTTCCTTGGGCTGCGGTCATTCACCATGTCAGTTATCATTTACTTTCTTGCTTTCAAACTTTTATTGTTTTTCTCTATTCATGTTCTCTTTTTCCTTGTGACTCTGGCTTGAACCAAAATAAACGAATTCTAACATGGTATGATTTTAGGAAGGAAGAAAATAATTCGTGTATTTTTTTTTTTTTTTTGGTATGTGCATCCACCTCCATTTAAAACTCCTCTTTTTCTGTAGGACAGTATAACATAGGTCCTAATAATTAGGCAAAAGGTTCTGTTATTCTGCTAATTTTAGATATGATGGAATAAAATTTCGGTGCAGTAAACTGGCCAAAGAAGTAGTACATGGTGGAATTGTAACTAATGGGATTCTCAAATCTGCAGACTGGACAATACAGCTTTTGAGATCTCTTTTACACTTATTTTCTTTTTAGTTTTTTATTTTTCTTTTGCTTTTATAAAAGCTAATGCTGGGGGCTGGGGATTTAGCTCAGCGGCATAAGCACCTGCCTTGCAAGCAGGCGGTCGTGAGTTCGATGCCCGGTACCGATAAAAATGAAAAAGACAAAAAAAAAAAAAAAAAAAAAAAAAGCTAATGCTGATTCCAAACTAAGCTTTAAGGACTCTGACAATGAAGCTCAGTAAGAGGATAATTGCGTGTGGAATGCTGTGACAGTATCCTGTGTTCCACAGAGAGCTGGCTTTACCAGTGCAGTACCACTAGGATGGATTGAACTGTACTCTGATATGTTCTTTTTTGGTTTTTAGGGAGCTTGACAAAGTTACATTTTGATGGTCTATTTTGGTATTTTGCTAATTTTGAAATGCAAGCCACCTGCTTTCAAAGGAAAGAGGTGGGATGGAGAATAATAGAGATGTAAATATGGTGAGCTTTATGGGCAAAAGAAGATTTTTAGTGGAATGTTTTTAAAATTTAAATATCTAACAGCTGTTCTGCAAAATAAGTGAGAGGCTTCCATATTGTTAATAAAGGTGCACAAGTGATTGATTTTAAAAGTAAAACGTGTAATCACATTTGACTATATATGGCATTGCTAAGTTAAATCCTTAAGTAATTTTATTATTGGCAACCTTAATAGTCTGTTCACCAAATATATTATTTTGTGAAAGATGACTATAAACTGACAAGACCAATTTTCTTATATGGACTGTGAAATTGACTTCATGTGCTATGTGATATATAAATATAGATATGCATACATATATATGATATGATGGAATATATATTACCTTTTCTAGAAGTGATGAACAGCAATAAAAATTGTAAAGAATCTAACTTGGAGAACTAATATTTACAAACAAAAGGGTCAAATTTGGAGTGGAGAAAGTTTACACTGAATTTAAAATATAAAAGAGATATGAAAGAATTGAAAAATCATATCTCTTCCAACAAGGCTTTCAATGCCATAGAAATCTGTTACTCAGCTAGCAGATTACTATAGTTTTTTTTTTTCCATAGGTGAATGCTCATGCTTCTCTCATGTTCACATGTTGAAATTCTGATATCCAGAGATATGGTATAGGCCAGTGGTAATGAACCTATGGCATACATGCCCCAGTAGGCTGTTTGTATCATTGAATGTTCTAAAAGTTTGCCATCTCTAGTATAGGAGATAATGCCTTTGGGAGCTTATAGTATTAAGAAGGTAGAATCTTCATAATGGGATTGGGTTTTGTACAAAAAGGAAAAATGTCTTAGTCATTTTCTTCACCCCTGAGACATGATGCTCAACAGCTACAACCTAAAGGATTTATTTTGACTCACAGTTTGTAGAGGTTTTAGTCCATAGTTGGTGGGTTCCAAGGCAGGGCAGCGGAGAATTAATTGTTCCATGGCATGGCTGGCAGAAAGCAGAGTGGGATCAAGGAAAGAGGGATATTCCTGCTCCAGGCCATGCCCACGATGACCCATTTTTTTCACTTGGCTTCACTTCCTGAAATCACATTCAGCTACAAACCCATCAGTGGTTTAACCCAGTGACAGGTATCACATACACATGATCCAGTACCACATACCCATGATCCAGTCCCCCCTAAAAGCCTCACCTATGAATGCCTCTTTGGGGGAGGCATCAAGATCTAAGCCATAACAAAGGCAGAGACTACTCTTTCTCTACCAGGTGAAAAACAGTGAAAAGGTGGCAGTCTACGAATCAGGAAAACAGTCCTCACAAGAACCAGACCATGCTTGCACCCTGATCTCAAATTTCTAGCTCCAGAATAGTTAGAAAAGAAATTTCCATTGTAGAAGCCATGCAGTCTGTGGTATTTCATTATAGTATTCCTCAACACTGTATTTGATTTTGCACTACCTTTTAAATCACAGGATGTCATCAGTTACTCTCACGTGATACTTCTACTTTCTCCATCATAGAATGATACATGAGCTACTTTCTCCCCTCAAAACTCTGCAGTCCATTTTACTTTGGAAGTAAAGCTAAATATTCAGGTTTTTTAAATAAGAAATTGCCTACTATTGTTGATATCAATATATCATGATGTAGTTTAACACATTTTTACACTGTGGATTACTATTAGTGACCAGTTTACTGTTTTTATTATATGTGGGTGCCCTGTCTCCTAGGCTTGTTAAAGGCAGAATTTGTGTTTTATTTTTATTTTATAATTCCCAAGGCTTACACTCTTTGGAAATCAAATACTATTTGTTTTTCTTGATAGCAATTCTGACTGCTCATTCTCTTACTTCTCTCTCTCTTTTTAAAATAAAATGTTCCCAATTCTATTTACTCATATCCTTCAATTGTATTTTTAGTTCATTTAGTTGCTCTTCCTTTATTTCTCATGCTTTGGTGAAAATTTTTGTGCAGGGCTGTAGCCAGAGATACCTGCTTGCCCATAATATCCACTTTTAAAAAATTAGTACATTTTCACAGTACATAATGGTTACCTTCCTTCTGGTGAACTGGCACCTACACATAATGGATCTTAATTCTATGTTTTTCTCCTTCCACACCACTTCCTCTTTGTTTCCTCCATCCCTTGATTCACTTCACATTTAAGAAAAATCTGTCTCCTTACTTCCCGTTAGCTATCTTTGATTTTGTTCTTTATTTATATTTTGGATTTCTATAGTTTGTGTCTGGATGTCTCCCCAAAAAGCCTCATACAATCATGGAAGCGGTCTTCTAGATTCATGATTTAATGTGGGAATTACAAGTGTGTTACATTCACCCTACGGTGCGTAGCCTGCATATAATACAAGGCAAGGCAGGAGGCATCACAATCCCTGACTTAAAATTATACTACAAAGCTACTGTAGTAAAATCAACATGGTACTGGAATAAAAATAGATCTGAAGATCAATGGGATAGACTAGAAGATACAATCATAGCTACCAACACACTCAACCACCTTATCTTTGATAAAGGGGCCAAACACGTTCACTGGAAAGATGACAGTCTCTTTAAAAAATGGTCCTGGAAAAACTGGCTCTCCATATGCCGAAAATTAAAACTAGACCCATGCCTATCACCATGTACTAAACTAAAATCTAAATGGATCAAAGATCTGAATATTCAAACAGAAACACTAAATCCATTGGAAGACAAATTGGGTAAAAACCTTGAAGACATAGGGGTAGGTAGAGAATTTATGAACAAGAATCAAACCGCATGGGAACTACTTCCCAGAATCAATCTTATTAAATCACATCTTATTAAAAACTTTCTGCATGTCAAAAGAAATCTCCAGCATAGTGAAAAGAAAACCCAAAAACTGGGAAAAAAATCTTAGTGAACTGTCCCGCATACAAAGGACTTATGTCTAAAACATATAAAGAATTAAAAATAATCAGATCTCCAAAACTCAAGGACCCAATCCAAAAACGGGCATCTGAAATGAATACACAGTTCTCAGATGAAGAAATACAAATAGCAAATAAATACATGAAAAAATGTTCATCATAGTTAGTCATTAAAGAAATGCAAATTAAAACAACACTGAGATTCCATCTCACTCCAAAAAGAATGGCCAGGATCAAGAAAACTATCAACAACAAATACTGGAGAGGATGTGGGGAAAAAGGAACGCTCCTGCACCTTTGGTTGGAGCGCAGATTGGTGCAACCACTATGTCGGTCAGTCTGGAGATTCCTCAAAAATCTCGGATTGGAGGTCCCATTGGACCCAGTTATTCCACTTCTGGGCATATTCCCAGAAGAACTGAAAGCATCATACTACAGTGACATATGTGCACCCATGTTTATAGCAGCACAATTTGTAATAGCCAGATCTTGGAAACAACCTAAGTGTCCATCAGCTGAGGAATGGATAAAAAAGGTGTGGTATTTTTATACAATAGATTACTACTCAGCTATAAAGAATGATCACATTGAGATATTTACTAATAAATGGGCACCACTTGAGACCATACTCATAAGTGAAATAAATCAAACTCACATGAATAAATACTGTATAGTCTCCCTACTGTAAGAAATAGTAAGAGTACATAAGAGTTTAGGGTAACCATGATTCCCCATTACATTTGTTTTGAAGCCTTATAATGATCACAGTTGTAATGTGTTTGTCCTGTTTTTTTTTATTTTATTATCTGTGATGGTATGAACAGCTAATTTGAGGGAAACAAGTCATTTTAATAGCTAGTACTATATGATATCATCTTACTCTAAAGTCCTACCATGCTCTTGCTTTTCTGTTTCCATTGGCTCTATCATGTTGTACCTTATTGGATTATATTACATGTGAAAGTATAAAGAAATTTCCTATGGAAAATGAGATAATAGAGTAGCCATTGTTTGTTTCCTGTTATTTGGTTCTGAAAACCTTGTAATACTCTCATTCTCTTGAATGTTTTAATATTATTTTGTTATGTTTGATATTATTGTACATGAAGTTATACTCAACTATTTCAAAGAAAGAGACATCGTGGTAGCTACTGTTAATTTTGGGTTGTCTTCTGGTGAAATACTATTTTGCTTACATTTTTCTGTTCTGATCTGCTTTGTTATGTCCTGTTTTGTCTTAATCTCTTTAAGATAAATTTAAAAAAATAGACAGAGAGAGTCTTCTCTTATATTCCTCCCTGTTTGCTCTTGCTGCTCTTGCTGTTTTCTGCTACTATGGGTTGTTGAACTTCTGTCATGACTTCTGCTTTGGAGTTAGCTGATTATGAACTGAAACTTCTACAAATTGTGAACTAAATAAATCCTTCCTTCCCTAATTTTGAATGGCTGGTATTTTGTTCCAGCAACAAGAAAAAATAAGCAAGACAGAATTTGGTACCATAGAAGTGGGGTCATTGCTGTGACTATATCTGATCATGTGACTCAGCATTTGAAATGGCTTATTGAAGGCATCTGGGAAGGTTCTGAGAAGTCATCTGAAAGAGTAACACTGGAATGTTATAAGTTGATTTGTTCAGAGCTCAGAAGACTAGAAAGCTGATAGAAATCTTGCTGGTAAAGATAAGGCTCTGGGAGTTTCTTCAGGGAAGAAACTGCATTGGCTGTTGGACTCCAGACCACATGTGTTAATACTTGACAAAAAATTTGTTTGTATTTTGCATGTCCAGAGACTTTGCCTGAGATTAAGGTTAAGGACAGTGCGCTACTTAATCTGGCAGAAAAATTTCAAGGCAGTCAAATTTTGAGGTGGTAGCTTATAGCCAGATCCAGGTTACAAATAAAAAGTACAGAGTCCAGCAGCATGATTTAAAATGTTGTGTGTTTGCACAAAGAGGAAGTTTCAATAAAGCTGTGTGTCACAAAAATAGATCTGAGGAGGTCTTGATTGCTAAGAAGGAATAGGAGAATAAAAAAGATGGTGTGAGGGCATCACAAGAAGCAACAAGTCCCCACTTTTTGCAACTTCAAAACTACAAAAGTGAAAAGTTTTGCTTTGAGAATAATGTTACAGAGCACCATGTTTCAGAATGTCTACAGCCACAATATAATTAAGAATGGTGGCAGTGGTTGTTTCAGTTTCCAAAATGGTGGTGGCTGTACTAGGTTCCAGAATGGTGGTTGCCTAGAGAATTTGTTTCTCACAATCAGGTTCAAAGTGCTTAATAATCTTGACACTCAACACCTACTGAAAAGAGAGAGGAAAGCGTGCCTATTGTGCTAGTTGGCAGCAGATCTTGCCATAATCCATGTGGCATAGGTTTTAGGTGCATGCAAAAATGCAAGAGTTCTGAGGCTAAAATAGCTTCTACCCTAGATTTCAGAAGTCCTGGGAGGCCAGGCAGTGTGCCCCTGATAGGGCAAGATAAAATTGTGAGTATGAAGCCACAGATGCAGTAGAGATATCAGAAGTTTGTAAAAGTCAGGAATATGGATCATCTAAGGAAAGCTGAAAAGATTGAGCAGAGAAGGTCTAAGAGAGAAGCCCTGGGAGCTACAATTACTGGAAATTCTGTAGGGGTGAAGTCACATAAGAGTTTTGGAGCTTACAATTTTCCGTAGATTGCTTTGGACATTCCACATGGAGCTAGAAAATTTAATGTTTGCCTTGCTGAATGTTGACTTCCTTTGGTCTCTTTCCTTTGTACATTTCTGTTTGTACTCTTTTAGGGGTGATAGTGTTCATTCGTGTGCCATTGTACTGTATTTAACATTCTTTTTGCTTGTATAAGGGCTCACAGCTAAGAGTTTGCTTTAAATCTCAGAGGAGACTTTGGACTTGAACTTTTCAGCAATTCTGAAACTGCTAGGACTTTGACAACTCTTGAAAATGGAATAAATGTTTTTTGCATAAAGGATGTTCATGAGTCTTTGGTGATCCAGGGGAGGAAATGTTATGGTTTCTGTCTGGATATCCTCCTCAATGCCTCATATAGTCACGGGGGAGGGCTTCAAGAATTTGTGATTGATTCATGGCCCACTTCTGGGATTATGGGTATGAGTGCTACACCCACCCTATGGTGGCCTACATACAATACAAGGGACAGAAATAATCTCTCTGTGCTCTTCCTTTTGCTCCTGTTGCTTTTGCTGTTTTCTGATGCCATGAACTGTTGCCCTCTGCCAAACCACTCTGCCTTGGAGCCATCTGATTATGGAATAAAGCTTCCACAAACTGTGAGCTAGGTAAACCTTTCCTCATTTTGGGTGCCAGGTATTTTGTCTTAGCAATGAGAGGAAAGTAGCTAAGACAGAGGTTGGGGTGGCTTATGGGATAAGGCAAGAGTTTACAGTGGCTAACGACAGCAAAAGCAACAGGAGGAAAAGGGAGGAACATGGAGAGAAGATTCTTTGTGTCCCTTATATTGTATGTAGGCCACTCATTCTAGGGTGGGTATAGAACTCATACCAATAATCCCAGAGGTGGATCATGAATCAATCACAAATTCTAGAAGCTTATCTCCATTACTGCATGAGGCTTTGGAGGGGGCATCCAGACATAAAACATAACAACGTGCAATATTTAAGCTGTGTTTCAGACTTCTTTCACTTAACATTACAGTTTTAAGTTACATCCAGTCTTTACTTGGGGACCCAAATACAGAAGTACTTGAGTGGAGGTTTCCATTTAGCTGTTGTCCTTGAACTGTACCTGGAAGGGAATTGACAGATGGCTAACAGTAAGGAGGGCTTCCTCTTTACTTCTGTTTGTTTTCTGTTTTCATCAGCCACTATCTTGACTATTACATCAACAATACAATCTTGTTCTTATTCTGTGGTCTAATTTTTCTCAGCCTCAGTAGGAAGATTTTCTTTCATGTATCTATTTGCTGCTATAATGTAGAAATTACCCTTAATGTGTATATACACCTGTCTATTCATTCTGCAAGTGGCATTGCTTCCTGTTTCTCCAGTTTTATACTTAGTGTTCAGTAAACGTATGTACAAAATGAAGTATTTCAATGACATAATATATATGTGATTTTTTAATGAATTATTTTCTGCAATTATTTTTATCATTTAATTTTAGGTTAAGTAAAACTTCACAATTTAGAAATGATATTAAAATTATAAAATAGTACATAGTGAAATGTTTCACTTCTTTTCTTCTCCTTTGCTAATTCTGATTGACCATCTCCCCAAGAAACAACTGTAATTAATTTTTATATACATTTCAGTGTCTGCTTATACATAGGTGCTATGGTCAGAAATATTTCTGTCCTTTGCCCAATTTATATGTAGAAATAAGTTATATGAGTTGAAAATATTGGGAAGTTGAGGTCTTTGGAAGATCACTAGATCATGAAAATTGAAATCTCATCAATAAGATGAACACCTTGTAAAAGGGATCTGAGAGAAACTTCCTAGATTTTCTGCTATGTGATGGCACATTGAAAACATGATATCTATGAAGCATAAATGAAGCCTTCATGAGACACCAGATTTGCTGGTGAATTTATCTTAGATATTTTAATCTTTAGTTTCAATTTTTTTCTGTTGTTTATAAGCCATGAAATTAATACTTTAGTATGGCATCCCAAGTGCATTAAGGTGATTTGGATGCAAATGTACATATTTCTTTGTTTTAAAACATGAGATACTATTATTAACCTTATAGTTTTTATACTAAATTTTATTGTTCCCTATATCAAAATACAATGATCTGTGTTATTTAACTTCTTATAGACCTAGTGTCACATATGCCAAATAGACTTTTATAGAGTAAATTGAGAAAGTGGGATTACTGGGTCAAAAGGTGAATGCAGCTGTGATTTTTTTCAAAGTAAATCTGCTTCCACAGAAGTTATGTGAATTGATATTTTCCTCAGAAATGTGTGAGAGCACTATCATCCAGTTTATCTGTGGAGTTCTCTACCAAACTACTGTATTTTGCTATTTTGATAGTGATTCCACAATCTCGGGGCAGTTTAAGTTTTTGTCTTACAGGAGTTGGCATCTTCTACATTGTTAAAAACCATCATTTCATTTTATGTAAAATTTATGCTCATAGCCTGTACCTATTTTCCCACTGGGTTGTGAGATTTTTTTCTTATCAGTTTCTAGAAGGGCTTTATATATTATAAGTCATATGCTTCTATCTTTGATTCAGGAATCATATTATGTTTTGTGACTTAAGATTTTTCTTGCCTTATGGTGTTTTGCTGTGCAAAGTCCATGTTTTTTATTTTAAAATTATTCATTCATAGTTTTTTAGATTAACTCTGAGATATAGTACAAAAACCTCCCAGTCCTTCCCAAATGCATATAATTTTCTTAATATGATTTTTTTTGGTACCAGGGATTGAATTCACAATCTCACATTTGCCTGTCAGTCATTGTGCCACTGAGATATATCCTTGACCCAGTAATTTATATTTTTAAAACATTTATGTTTTTATTTTATTCAATTATTCACTGACTAAGTATTCATTGATTTTTTTGCATATTATGAACTGTTTTAAGCACTAGGGATGTACTGGTGATCCAAATAGACATCTACCATTACCCTGTGAAGTTTACATTCCACTAAAGCAATGTTTACATACATTCTTATGAAATGAAATAGATAAAATAAATAAGTAGATTATGGAATATATTTAGAAAGTAGTAAGCAGTACTAGAATTAAGATAGAGAAAGCAGATGAACAGGAACTGGAATACGAAGTGGAGAGTGAACACTGCAACTTTAGAGTAGTGACCAGTGGAGAACTCGTTGAAAAGGCAGTGTCTGAGCAAAATCAAGAAGGAAGTGAATGATTTTCTTCTCTACAGGAAGAAAGTTTTAGGTATAGACCCTCAATCAAGAGAATGACTGATAAAGAGAAAGAAGCCACTGGCAATGAACTATATTGAGCAATGAAGCTTTCATTCTTATTTTGAGTTAAGTAAGGATTCACAGTTGAGTTCTGAGCAGACAAGTGAAAAATATAACATGACTTAAGATCATATTGGCTGTGGTGTTGAGAACACACTATAGGATAAAAGTAGAGGAAGAAAGCTGTCAGTATAATACTATAAATTTCTAGATGGGATGAGATGAAGACCAACTACAAACTAGAAGCAGGAGAGATAAGGGTCAAATTAATGTATGCTGTAGACACAGTAAGAGGATTTTCTGATGGATCTGGTAGGGGAAAAAAAGAATGCAAGAGAATCTAAAGATGATACGAAGACTTTCCTGAGCAATTGGAAGATTAAAATTACCTTCAACCAAAAAGGAGAAGTGCTATAGATGGAGAAATTTTGAAAGTAGGGACTGAGATTGAAAGTTCACTATGGGCTTGTTTTATTTTGGTAACATGTCCATAACTACTGATGTGAAGTTGGGCCATGAAATTAGAGTAGATTTGCCAAAAGAATGAATATATATAGAGAAGAACACTAAAAATTGTAGTCTGGGGCTCTTCATTATTACGACTTGAGAAGAAGGGGACCAGCAAGAGTTGCAATAATGAGTTGAAATACAGAGGAAAATAAAGGAGTATGTGGCACACTTACAATTTGCAAATAAGTCTCTCAAGTGTTGCTAGGAGCAGTATGCATCAAGGAGGATGAGAACTAAGAGCTGACAGCAAGACAATGTAGAATTATCTAATGACCTTGATAAGAACAGTTTTGGTGGAGTGCAGTATATAAAAAATCAGACTTTAGTGGTTTCAAAAACACGAGAAAGCAGAAATTAATGGTAGCTTAGCCAATTCAGAAAGTTATTTTGTGTGGGGGAAAAGAAATGAGACTCTAGCTGGGTGGGGGAATTAAGCTAAGAGAAGGTTCTTTTTAGAAAATGTGTTTATTGTTTGATGTTGGGATATATGATACAGAAGAGAACAAGAATTTGACATTGTACGACAGATTAGGGGAGGTGCATGAGATCTGGCATACAAGCAGGACACGGGATTTCCATTGTGAAGATGATGGTTAGTGTATGGCAGTGGGAAGAAAAGCAGACTGCAGGTTCAGATGGCAGTAGGTGTCCATATGTCACCATAGTGTCAAAATCTTAATATTTCAATTATTTCATTGAGGAACTATCTTACCCTTTTGAGAGTGCTACTGCAAATCACTAGCAGTGGCTTGTAAATAACAAATATTTATTCCTCTCATTTCTTGGTAAGTTCAAGATCAAGGCACTGACAAATTCTGAATCTTGGGAGGATTTGCTTCTTAGTTTGTAGACAACAATCATTTTGCTGTATTCTCATGTGGCAAAAAAATATTCTTGGGATCTTTTAAAAATTCTACTTAAGAGAATTTCTCTTTCATGTACTACAAAAAACAAATATTTTTTTCCTCTCATTTCTTGGTAAGTTTAAGATCAAGACACTGACAAATTCTGAATCTGGGGAGGACTTACTCCTTAGTTTGTAGATAACTATCATTTTGCTGTATTCTTATGTTGCAAAAAAAGATTCTTGGGATTTTTAAAAAATTATATGTAAAAGGAATTCACCTTCATGTACTAATAATCTCACAAAATTACACCTCCTAGAGAAATCACATGAATCTTAGGGAATCACACACATTTAGTCTGAAGGTAGTGTGAAATTTCAGAATGAGGATAAAAGAATTCTAAGGGTTAGGAGAGATTCTCAGGTGCTATGATTTGAATAAAGCGTGAGAGAGTGAGTTGACAATGGTCTTCTTGAGTTTCATGGGCACAGGTTTAAAGTGAGACTAGACAGTATTTTTTTACTTTGGCTATGTTCAGCTCTAAGGATGACGGACTAGAAGGATTAAGCTTAATCAGTGTTAGGTTTTTCCAGATCAGTTGAATGAAGTGAGAGAAGGATATAAGGATAAAATAATTTCAGTTGGATAAGCAGGGAATTGACAACAGCAAAGGTCCATTCTAGTAGAGTCAAGAAATTATGGAGATTTTAAAAGGAATGTGCAGGAAAGAAGAATGACTAGAGAATGAGAGGCAATAACTTGAGATTATGGAGAAGTTGAATTTATGACAAAACCTATTATTGCTTTTAAGAATTAGTGGCTGAAACAAAAAAGAATGAGGGGCTGAGATAAAGTGAATGAGACATGTTTTTAAAGAACACACTGTTAAAAAGAAGATCATTAAATGGGATGATGTAAAATGAATCATCTAAATTATGTATGGAATTGTGTCTTACCCAAATTCTTATGTTGAGACCTTAAATACCAGTATTCCAGAAGGTAACTACATTTGGAAATAGGGATTTAAAGACAATTCACTTAATGAAAAAATTAAGATGAACACTAACTCATCATGTGGGTACTGTAAAAAGAAAAATTTAAGACATACAGAGAAATAGCAGAGTTGTGTCCGTAGAATAATCAGTATGTGAAAGAGGACACAAGATAGTGGCCACCAAACCAAAGAGATGCAAACCAAAGAGAGGGAACTTAGAAGAAACCAAACTTTCTGGCACTTTGATTTGGAATTCTATCTTTCAGAATTGTGAGAAAACAAATTTCTGTTGTTTGAGCTACTCAATGTTCACGTTTTTTTTTTTTTTTCTTTTGTGTATGTGTGTGTGTGTGTGTGTGTGTGTGTGGTAGCTGTAGCAAACTAATAGACTATGTTTATTGTATGGAATACGTAGGGACAGAGAGAGTAACAGCAAATCAATGGTTAAACCTTTTGCAAAAGTTTTTTTTTTTTTTTTTGGTCTTTTTCGTTTTTATCGGTACCAGGGATCGAACTCAGGACTGCCTGCTTGCAAGGCAGGTGCTTACGCCGCTGAGCTAAATCCCCAGCCCCCACCTTTTGCAAAATTAAGGATAATGAACCACAGCATGTGGTATTTCAGTAAAAAGAGGGAGTATTTGTAATACCGTGGGATGAGTTGATTCCAATGTGGGTGTTTTAGGAAGGAGAATGGTCAAGCAGTAGGAACGAAGATAAGTTTGCCACCTTAGCAGACCAGGTATATCAGGCTACAGATCAAAAAGCCACACTGCAGAGATATGTTAAGTTTCCGTTAGGGGAAAAAAGGGCAAAAGAAATGGCATGGTAAAGGACCCATGAAATTTTGAGGGGACATTGAAAAAGTTTCACTATTTGCTAGACTGAGAAAAGTGAGCAGAAAAGACCGGGGATTCTTGTTATGAAAACAGTGTAGACAGTCTAATAGTGTGATAATGGTCAGAAATAGGAATAAAGGCAGTAATGAAATAAGTTTGTGTGTACTAAAAGCAGAGAAACCCTGTAGACCTTGGAATCTAACTTAGGGGCTGTGTGTGTGTGTGTGTGTGTGTGTGTGTGCACAATGAAGTTGAGTTTCTGATTAGGGAGACAGAAATCGTAGGGTGTATAGTTTTAGGTTCTTGACACTGAATAGAGAGAGTATCATGATCTTGTTCAGAATGTGCTGAGTCTTGACTCCAAATCGGTGTCTTGGAAACTTCTGGGGAGGTAGAGCATTGAACTGAACATATTGGCTGCTTCACTTCTGATTACTTGAAAATTTAATTTATTTTCCTGAAGTATTAAACCGATTGTGTTTAGTTGTGATGTTATTCAATTGGCTCAAAACCTTGTTTTGGTGGGTAGTCTATCCTTCCTGGATTTGTAATTTTCATTTTCAACATACACTAAATTTCCATACATAGTCTATATTCTTCTGAAGCTATTGTGATTAATAAAGCTAATGTTCATTAAGAAGTATACAACTTCATCATTAAGAAGACTTTGTTAGTATGATTTTCTCCAAAGGTAGGATATAAAATGGTACAATTCACTATTTTCTGGGGCAACAATATAAGTCATTAATTCTTCTTTATATTATAAAGCAGCTTGTCTGTTTTTGAGACAAGTTTTTGTGTAGTTCACTCTGGCCTTGAGTTCACTATATAACCTAGGCTGGCCTCAGACTCATGGCGATTCTCCTGTCTCAGCCTCCGAAGTGCTGGCATGATAGGCATGCACCACCTGGCTAAAGCAATTATTAAAACATAATAAAATAAAAATCTTCTTTATTGTTTTGCTTCTTGGGATTACAGTTCTGGAGATGTTGGTGACTATTTTCTTCTGTGCTAGCCTGGCCTTCCTCATTAAATGATGGCAAGGAAACACAGCATGACTCCCAGGAGAGTCACTGTCACAAAAGTACCATCTGCTATAGGTAAGTTAGTAATGCAAGCCAGAGCAAGTCCTGTACAATAACCAGTGCATCTTGGCAGGGTCAGGTATACAATTATAGCTGAGCACAGGTTGTTGGGATTGCTGTCAACAAATTAGGATTTTTAATTGATAGTAATTGTAATAGTAACAATGATGATTACAAAAGCTTACTACAAGTAACAATTAAACAGATGCTATTTTTTGAGAACGTTACCAGTTACCTGATACCTAGGATTTTAATATTATGCATTTAAAAGAATAAGAAATTATTGTCTTGGTTAATAAAAGAGTTTTCTGAGGGAAATTGGGTAACTTTCTAACATAACATAGTAAGTGGCAGAATCAGCATTTAACACGATGTATTCTATTTGAAGTAGTAGACTATTTTGTTTTTTTCTTCCTCCTGTAACTGCAAAATATTGCTAAGATTAGTTATGACCAAAAAAAAATTTCATAAAAAGACTAACATCCCAGGACAAATAACATAAAAGCAACTGATTTTGGTTTTTCACATAAATATTATTCTAATTTAATGTGCACTTTAATGTGAAAGTCAGTAAACATATACTTTTATGTATCCATTCATCCTTTATGCCAGAAAAAATTTGTATAAGAGTTATAAAGATAGAGGCATTTTTGTGAATTAAACTATTTTTAACAAGCAAGACTCCAGAATTATGGAAACTTCAGTGACCAAAATATGTAATTAAGTGGGGGTTTTTTTTGCTTCATTCATATATAATACAAGTCCTTACCTCAAGAGAAAGCATATTTATTAATATAATGCAAGTGAAACTTAAAGTGTAATTTTACCAGGTTTGAAGTCTATATTCAAATTTTCCAAAAATAGTGGATTTGAAACATTTTTTCCTCTTAAAAATTGAGCATAATTTAAAGTTTCATCTGACAGAAAGCATGTACTTATAATGTTATATCAGGAAAAGAAAGGTCGCTTTTTTTTTATCACTTGCTTTTTGCTTTTTATGTGCTTTGAAACAAGCATAGTCCACATATTGATCACATCATTGTTTTTTATTCAGATGTTGCATTTTATTCAATAGTATTTTTAAAGTATCTCTTGTATCATGTTGTATAATTGGTATTTTAATCCAGTATGTGGAAGTCTAACATCCACTGTTCCAAAAAGTCCTATAAAACATGGATTTCCTATTGCATTCCAGCTCAGTTTTGTTCCTTGAATATGTTGAGCACTGCTGCTGCCTGAGGGCCTTTGTGAAAGTTTCCTTAAAATAGATGTAACTGTATGTGATGTTCACTTGTCTCTGCTTATTTGTCAGGTCTTATTTCAACTATTTTCCCTGGCTTCTTCCTAACTGGTGCTTCTGAAATTTCCCTTCACTCTGAAACCCCCGTATCTTAGTTATTTTTTTGTAACTAAGACAAAATACCCGATGCCCTAAATTAAAGGAGGAAAGGTTTATTGTTGCTTAACTTATAGAGATTTTAGTCTATATGTGGCTCATTCCAAGGCAAAGTGATATGGCACAGTGGCATGGCAGAGGAGAAACAGTCCATAGCAAAGCAGGCAGGAAGCAGGGACGCAGTGAGCCTCTCTTTCCATTTTATTCCATTCAGGCTACATGCCTACTGGTTGGTGCCACCTGCAGAGTGGTGGAGTTTTTACTTTCAATAAATCCAGCCAGCCAGACCCAGGACTATGCTAAACCAATTACAGAACTAATCAAGTACCATACAGTTGTAATCTTGGTATCATACACCCATGATCCAGCCAGTTTCCAAAAGGCCATCCTATGAACATATGAGGTTTCATGGGGACATCTAGATACAAGCCGTAACACCCCACTTTTCTTCTTGACACCACAAGTTTTATTTTATATTTATTTATTTTCTTATTGCTGTATCTACCATCCGAATATAAATCAAACTTTTTTATTCACTAATGTGTCTCCATGACCTAGAATAGTGCCTGGGATCAAATGGAAACTGTAGAAACACTTGTTAGTGTATTGAGATTTTACTTTATAAACATTTTTACTTCCTTTCTTTAATTTTCCCTATTGCCAATATACTTTATCTATAAAGAATGTTTTTAAAAATTTGTTTTAAGTGAAGTTTTGGTTTTTTCTTTAGAGCACTTTATTATTACTATCACAAAAGGCACATCTTCACAGGGCTGGGAGCAAGTTGTGACAAGTATAAAACCCCTACCAGTGAATGGATGTAGCAAAACTTGGTAGACTGAGGCTCCACACAGGGACATTGTGGAAGTGGACTGGTCCTTGTTGACCAGCTTGGACTTCTTACACTTGCTTCCCCGAGGGAACTCAGTCCACATCTCCTTCACATTGTTCAGCACTGTGCCACTGTACCTGTCAAAGGTCTTTAGGTAGCCTAGGAGATTTTTGTTGTGGAGATTGGTGAGCACCTAAGGCTTGTTCTTGATGGACTGCCTCAGTGCAAAAAGTGGATATGTGTTAAATTTTTCCACCTCCTGCTTCTGCGGCTTCTCTGGGATTATCTCACTTTGAGCTTGTTTAGGAAACTGGAGGTGGTGACTATGTTCTCAGGTCACTACAGTTTCCTCTGCATTGGCTCTATCTCTTTAAATAAAGTAATCATATACTGTATCTGTGTTAAGTAATGTGAGTCCCATCTCAATGATCACATCCATGGTCTTTTTATTACGTTCTATAATAATTTATGAAACAAAACACTTTCAAATAAATTGCCAGAATTTTCACCAAACTTTATGATCAGCCTAATTTGTAAAAAAAGCTCTTATGCACAGATGTATGGATAAAGAAAATATGTTATTTAAAATCTGTGCAGTATTACTCTCCCATTAAAAAGATAAACTCAAGTCATTTGTAAGAAAATGGATATACCTTTTTTAGTGAAATAAATCTAATATAGAAGCTTAAATATCTCATGATTCTTCTTATACAAGTAACCCAAGTATAAATAAAGAGCAACATAAAAGATAGTAATTCCAGAGGAAGCAAGCAGACAGATCTTTGTTGAATGGAATGGGGACCAGTGATGGAGGGAAAGAACATGATGGGAGAGAAAGGGGATGAAAAAGGAATTAAGATGTGTTACACGTACCATCTCCACACAAGATATGTAAACATGTATTAGTGAATAAATAAAGCAGATATTATTTCCTTAAAGGATCTTTAGAGTTTCTATATTCCACCATTAATTGAAACACGATGCAGCAGCTCAAAAAAAAATGTTAAACAAATCCCTTTTAATTGCTTTTTAGACATAAGATATTGTTATCATTGAATATTTTGATATGGTTAATTGGAAAATATTTTAACCCAGAAATAGACATTGTATCTTTTTAAATAAAACATATTTACTAAGCTCGTTGGAAATTTATTTATAAATATTAAAATTTAAAATAATGAAAACAAGTCTTCACAAGACATTTGAAATTTTTCTGTTAATGTAGCTTATTTGCTTGCAGTTGGTGAAAGCTCATCACAAAATATTTGAACTTAAACTCATGGGGAAAAACATTCCTAGGTTAGTATAGTCTTTTTTATTGATATGCAGTCTGCCTCTATACGGATATGGTCTTCATGAAAAGTCATTTAGACCATTTAACAAGAGAACAAACTCATTAAAAATATGCAAGCTCTTGGAAAACAAAATCCAGTAAACTAATTAAACCTATTAAGGCAATTACAGATAACTTTAGATGATGCGAAAGTTATGTTGAGCTTCTCATGGTACCAATGACAAAATGCCAAGAGTTCCTATTTTTCTAAATGGAGATAAAGAGTATGGGTGATTAATTTCAGCACCATTGAGTTAATTTGTAATGAGTTAACAGCAGAAAACATTTCCATGGGCATGCAATAATGGTGGAAGAGGGCTGCTTTATTACTCAGTGATAATACAACTATTTGTAAGGGAATGCTTTAGTAATCAAGAGAAAACTACAGCCACTTGTTGGCAAAAAAGAAGTTGAAATATAAAGTTTCGTGAAACAGTTTGTTGTCCCCAGTTGTAGTCAACTCTCTGAGGTTTCCTTTACTGTTCCCATGTTTGAGAATATTTGTTTGCTTTTTTGAGACAAAGTCTCACTATGTAGCCCAGGCTGGCCTCAAACTCTTGGTGATCCTCCTGCCTCAGCCTTTCCAAGGGCTGAGATTACAGGAGTATGCCACCATGTCCTGCTAAGAATATTCTTAAAAGCTCCCTTAATGTCTGTTGGTATGTGATCAAGAAGTTATGATTTTTTTTGAGAAAACTTATGACTCATATAGCCTTATGAACTAGTAGCAGGAATTTCAAACCAATTCTTTGAGAGGCACTAATTATTAGGTAGTTTCAAGAAAAACTGTCTCGATTAAGAAGTATGAAAATCATGCATCAATAAAAACCTTAAAATATTATGTACATACAAATTTGTGACATACTGTTTTTTACACTTAAAAAGCCATCAGTTATATTTATAATAACTCTGCAAAATTATGCAGCATAAACTACTGTCCTTACTTTTCAGATGAATGATTGAGGCAGAAAAATTAAACTTTCCTAAGACTTTTCAGCAAAGCAAGAACACAAGTATTAGGTTAGAGCTCAAGGTTCAAAAGTCTTTGTCTGGTACCAGGTGGCTGTAGCACGTGGCCCATGACACAATGAGATTATTTCTTCAGTCTTATTTGTCTAATGAATTTTTGGTTATTTGTGCTTTGCAGCATCACACATTGCAAAAATGTATTTATTATTGTTCAGCAAATTATGTCAGATATGCAAAATTAGCCAAAGCAGAATAAGCGTGAAGGAAGGGCAACGGACAGCATATGTGCCGATGCAACATCTATTAGAGTCATCCTCAGTGGTTTTCAGGAAATAGAAACCATCAACAGAACTGCTTGAGGCTGCAGAATCTCATGCACTGCTCACCTCTGGAGCTAATCACAGCAGAACAATTGACTTGTTTTGATATTGGATTAGTAATTGTCATCTCAAGTTAATGTGTTCATAAAAGCAAAGTGTACATATTTTAACTGGCGTATGTCCCACAACTGAATGAAGTAGTGTTAGAAAATAAATTAGCACTAAACATAGTTAATGGCCTGTTTTAAACACGAGATCTAGGATTTAGGAATCCCACTTACTCACTGGAGCAATGTGCATTCTTTAAGAGTATTTCTTAATTAAGACCTTACTGAAACTGACAATATTTTCTTCCAACAATGCATAGATTAATACTAACATGGAATAAATCTCTCAGGAATTCTATAATCTGTGGAATGCATGATTCAGTTCTTAATCTGCCTTCAGATTGCCTGTCCCATGGCGTTTAAAATTTTTAAATGTTTTGAACATCTATTTTGAATTTTCGTTCCAGGCTGTGAACTTATTGAGAGAAGCAAATTTATCTTCATTCTTTTTATTGATCTTGCTTAACATCACACATTTAAATTGAATAAAGTGTACGAATCAATAATTTTATATCAGCAATAGTCAAGATGTTAATTTTGGAAGAACTGACTAGGAGTGCCATTTTTACACAAGAAACATGGTAAAATTACTGAACATGATCCTGATTTTACTATGGCTAGAAAATAGGTAAAACTCCTGAAAAAAGTCTATGGAACGTATCTATGTCTTGTAAAGCCTTGAGGTCTTCTTTTTCTGCTATGGAAGAGAAGGGAATATGCTGAGTCAAAAATTTGATTGCTAAAGTGGGCATAGAGGCAGTGCCTGTAATTCTAGTTTTCTGGGGGGCTGAATGAGAGATTTAAAGTTCAAGTCCAGCCTAAACAATTTGGAAATATAACAAGGCTTTTTCTCAAAAAGCCAAACCAAAACAAATAAATAAATAAACAGAGGTCTGGAGATGCAGCTCAGTTCAAAGGCCTTACCTTTAGCCTCCATACTAGGAAAAAATAAAGTTTAGTTGCTAGATGTTTGTTTCGGATTATACAAATCAGGGTCAACAAAGAGCTTCAAAAAGAGAGGAAATTCATTTCCTGAGAAATCTTTCTGATTGATCAGCTAAAAATAGATCACAGATTCTAAACAATTTGTATACAGTTAATTACCACAAACTGACCTAGAAACAGGTATACTAATGGTGAAAGTCCCTAATAGGTAACATTGGACAAAGGGAAAAATAGAGATATTATAAATTTTTAAACAGCAGAAAATAGCACATCTTGGTTATATGAACCTACTTGGTTATATGAACCTAAAAATATTACTTAGGTATAATATGATAATATTGACTCTCAGGATTCTGCCTATGGAAAATTGAAGTGCTAATAGTACTATAATATGAGCCACATATGTCATTGAACATTTTCCAGTGGCTACTTTATGTAACAAAGAATTTGACTTTGCCAAAACAGAGTTTTTTGTCTCTGTTTTCACAAAGTGACCTATGCTATACTTCACAGGTTATCTTTATTTAGGTAGGAGACTATCACAACAGATCTTAAAGTGGGGTCATTCATTGCAGTACAATTGACCACATCAGAAAGACCAACTATGTGCTTTAGGACAAAGGCATTGTGCCACAAAATTATTAGTCAACCTAAAAGCTGAATATAACTGTGTGAGAAATCAATCAATCATTCCTAACTAATGAAGTTTCAGTGAAAATTCTGGACATTGAAATTGAACTCTGGCAGGCAATAACATGTGTGTTGTTACACAACGGTGACACAGTAATAACATGTTTGAGGACAAGGGTGGATTTATTTGGGAACCTTCCCAAACTGCCTTAAGTGACTCTTTACTTGGCTGATTACAATTTGTTCCTCTATCCTTTGATAACACATAACCATTAGTAGAACAGTGTTCAGTATGATCTTCTTAGACTAAGAAAGTTGCAAGGTGCTTTTGGAACCTCCATGAACTTGAAGTTTGTGCTTGATGTAAAGGTGGTTTTTGCTCAGATTTTGTAACTCAACTCTAACTTCTTGCAATAGATATCAGAACTCTTGAGTACAGAGCAGTATTCCTGTGCTTGGCTCTTCTATCATGCTTTCCCATCTTGGCCAATTATAGACTGAAAATGAAAAAGTGAGCCAAAAAGTTTCCTTGAATTTGTGTGTGTGTTGAGTATTGAATCACAATAGTAAGAAATGTGAACAAAACAGATTTTTTGGTACCAGAGAAGTGAGATCATTGCTGTGATGCTACCTGACCATGTGTTTCAGAAGCTGTTGGAATTGGCTTATGGGAGAAGTTCAAAAGGTTTTGGAGATGCTCGCTGATGAGGCAGCCTTAGAAATGCTGTAAGATTACCTTGATGGGTGAATCTGGTTGGAGCTTAGAATCAGAATGCAAATAAAAATGCAGATGCAAAAATCAAGGTTTAGAGGACTTCACTGGCAGTTTGACTCATTTGCCCATGGCCCAAGACTTGAGCTTGAGAAGGAAGAAGTAGGAGAGACTTTACTGAAATTCAGTTTTCTAGGCACTGAGAGAATTCTACAGCCATTATACAGAAGAATTGATACTACTGTAATTGACTACAGACATCTGTATCATCCATGTAGTGCTGGTTTTACAAACATGCAGAATTCAAAAGTTATGAGGTCAGAAAAACTTCTACCTGCTTTCAATAGAAAGTCGCAGGGGCCAGGTAGTGTGCCCCTGAGAAGACAGTGCATGAAATGAAAAGTGCAGTGGAGGCCCCAAGAATTTGGAGAAGCCTGGAACGTGGGACATATGAGAAGAACTTCACACAATGGGCAGAAAGAGAAGGAATTGGGGCTGTGGCAGGTGATGCTGTAGGATAAGGGTCACCCAATCATTTGGAGTCTTCATGTTGCTAAAACTTACCCCAAGTGCTAGACATAAAGCTACAGGATTTAATATTTGCCCTTCTTGGTTTCAATCTTCCTTTGATCCCTTTACTTTCTACCCACATATTCCTTCCTTGGGGATGGAAATGCTTTCCCTGTGCCATTGTGTGTTGGAAGTGTTTTGCTTTGTGCTTTTTATATGGGTTCAGAGTCAAGAGTTTGTTTTGAGTCTTGAAAGAGACTTTGGACTTGTAACTGGACTTTTCAACAGTGCCTGAACTGTCAAGCCTTTGGTGACTTTTAGAGAAGGACTAAATGCATGTTGCATAAATAAACGCACTTGAGTCTTTGGGGGCCAAGGGTGAATGCTATGATTTATATATAGATGTCACCCAAGAGCCTCAAAAGCTCATTGGTGGGGCTGTTGAGTGGAAAGTGATTGAATTATGGAAACCATACAGCTCGATGTTAGAAGATGAAGTATAGTTGAAAGAGATGAATCACTGTGGGTATTACTTGGTAAGGCATCTCTTCCTCCTGGCTTCTCCCGTGTACTTGTTGATACTTGGATGCTATGATGAGAATAGCTTTTCTTCTGTTGTGCTGCTCTGTTGTGCAATTCTGCCTTGGAGACATCAGATTAAAAATGTCCGTCTTTGGTCTTGTTACTCTTGTACTGTGTAACTACCTTAAAGAAATGATATGCAGTGTAATAACTAGTTTTATCTTATTCTTTGGTTAAGAACACATTTTCCTTTTTAATAAAATAATATGTGAGCCAAAATAAACCTATACTCCTTTAAAACAGGTGTCAAGTGATTTGTGCCAGTGATGAAAAAGTAAATAGAACAGACTGGTGCTACTTCCTTAGTCCTTCTTATTCTGACACTTCCATCTTGCTGAGTTCAGCAGCTACTGGATCTTTTAGGTGTCCTGGATGCAGACATCCATTGTGGATTTTCTGCCTCTGATCCCTCAGACAGACTGTAGACCATCCTGCCTGTGAGCCTGTAATCCTATTTAATTTCCTCACACAACTATGCATATATTTTCTATTGATTATGTCTCTCTGGTGAATCCTAATATATATATGACAGAATTGTGAAACCTCAATGAAACCAAGGCCAATGAAAATTGCTAGAGACAATCTTAATGCCTGTCTTAGGAAGTAGGGCAAGAATGAAAAATAATTGTATGAATTGTATGAGAATTGTATGATAACCACTGTAAACACTCAGACACATGCACACACCCATACATATGTGTACACATGTAGAAACACAAAAAAAAGAAAACAGAACCAATGTTACTTCTTTATGTTAAGAAGAAAAAGTTATCTTTATCTTTAGTAAAAAAGATAGAACAATTAACAGTGAAGGAGAACTGAAACTCAAGTTTCTCGAGAGAGTAGAGCCTTCTTACCTACAAGAAGAAGATCAGAGGGTGTGACAGTTTCTTGGCAGATCTTCAACCAAACAAGAGTTTATGTATAATGCTCAATTTCCTTGTCCTACTGAAGTGTCGTCTCATTACTCTATGGGTGATTGTCAGTTCAAATTATTTAAATATTTCAATTCAGACAAATTTTATTGCACGGAAAAGGATATTTGACAATGTTACTACTAAATTTCTGTCAGAAATATGTATGCACAGATTAATCCATATTTTCAATAAAAACAAAGATTATATTCACCATGCTCTTTTAATACATCTGAGAAGCTAAAATTAATTAGGAAATAATACTAGAAGAGCGTTAAGTACATTTGGTGCAGTAAAAATTCAACATCTGTATGAGCTCTTGAAATATTTCTAATATATGTGAATCTGTAAGAAATAAAAAGAAATTAAACTTGTCATCATCTAGTGTCAGACAATTTCATCACACTAGTCCTGCCTCTGTTACATGTTGTAAATAATGAGGATACATACATATATATTTATATGTGAATAAAGATGTGTATATGTAAGAAATCTTCACATATCTGATTTTAAGACCACAGCAGAATTGCATCAAGAGTCTTAATTAGATGGGCAAACTTCAGGGTGTTTGATGGTATAGCTCAGTGACAGTGTACATGTGTGGAATGCATTATTCCTTGGGTTATATACCCATTATCTCCCCAAAATCAAAGTCTGAAAATAATTGAAAAGAATATATTAAAAGCTTTATTTCACTTCACTTCATCCCTTTCCTTGGTTTCTAAGTACTTGTTGTGGCCTAAGAGAACAAAATAAATAAATAAGGCAACAAGATAGCTGTGCAAATTATAAAATAAACTAAAATTGTTTTCATTGTATTAAATGAAATTATTAACATAAAGACACAATTATTAGAGTTGATAGTGCTGTAATTGTAGGATGATTGTTAATATTTTTAGCATAATTTTAATGATCAGAATGTCTGGTGCAAGAATTATAAATAAAAATATTTGATTCCATTTCTGCTTTTGTGCTGAATATTTTAACTTTAATTAGAGAACTTTACATTTGTTTTAACCATGTGAAAAATTTTGTGTGCATATTTATAATTTTGATTTCAGAGGACTCAGCTATTTTTAAATATTAAAATATTAATCTATTTAAAAACAGCACATTATTTCCGTATCTGCACATATTCCAAAACAGTGGTGCTAATGAATAAAAGCAAATAAGAATACATTCTATTTTTCTTGTAAATTAAATTATACTTTACTTATCTTGAAATGCTTATCTTATTTTTATTTTTTAGTTCTATTGGTAGTGGTGATCACAGCATCAAGGAAAAATGAAAGCATAGGTCTTGGTGTACTCAGAGGTTTTTAATTAAAAAAAACAGAAAAATTAACATTATAGGCATGAAAATCTTAGCTATTGATTCTTGTTGGCAGATAACTAGGAGACAGGCTGTGACCACATCACTACTGTCCTTTCATATTAAGACTCTTGTGGCTGGAAATTATCTCATGAATGCCTAGCAGTGATTTTTTAAAGTTTCGTATTTCTCTTTAAGCTCCTCCAGAGACAAGGCATGTATGATATTAAAACTTGATTATAAGCAATCCAACAATGGCTCCCTTACATCCCCTGTTTAGTAGATCTTTTTCTAATATAAAATTGTTGATCCATGGGGAAGGTCTTACTTTGTCAACACATTCCAGCTAATTAAATGTTTATGTGCCCAGCAGACATATTAAATACTATGCAGGTCAGTTGTTTTCTATTTCTCTTTCATAGGCTCATTTTGTCAAGGCTCATTTCCCAATAAGTCTTACCAAAGATTTCTCACATACTCAGAGACTGCTGGCCATTCCAAAGGATGGGAAAATAAGGTATGCTGCTTACATCCAAAGGAAATTAGAGCAAACATTAATTTACAAGTAACACAAGAGGACTGCATGCAGCTTTCTGTTTTGAAGTCAAGGTTCGGGTCTGAATATTTTTACCAATATTACAGTCAATTTTTAGAAACAAAATAAATAATTTTTAATAATCAAATAAATAAGCGCATAAGATTTGGCATGAAAAAATTTCTCTCTATTCTTTTATCCATTTCCCTCTTCAGAGAAATCATTCTTTGCTTCAGAGAAATCTTTTACATGTGGTAATGTAATATACATGTATCTTGTGTAATGTTTAAATCAGGTTAAACACATTTATACTCAGTCACTATTTCTTTATGGTGGCAACAGTCAAACATTTTTTTTCTTAATGGTTAAAATACATACTACACTATTCTTTTCTATACAGTAGTAATGTTTCTATAAAAATAGTGGTGCAAAAGTACACCACTATTTGTTTTTTCTCTCTCCCATCTGTTTCTGTCTCTGTCTCTGTCTTTCTGTTTCTCTCTCTGTTCTCCTTCTCCTTTGCAGAGTTGGAGATTGATCCCAATACTTCTCCCACTTATTTGATAAGCATGTCACCACCAAGCTGTAGGCCCAGCTGCGGCACCAGTACCTTTTAGTTTTTTATAACTGTACCTTCTCCACTGAGCAACCTCTCCACATTTAACCCTCTCTTGTCAGTCTCTGGTAATTAGTATGAGATTTTTTGTAAATTCTGCATAACATAAGCTCATATGGTACTCGTCTTCCTGTGTCTGGTCGATTTTACTTAACATAATGATCCCTACTTCCATCCACATTGTATGAAGGATGCGATTTTCTTACTTTATTTAGGTTTGGATAGTACTCCATTTGCTACATGTACCAGCTTTGCTTTATCTATTCATCATTTTATGGATTCTTAGGTTGTTTCCATTTCTTGGCTATTGCAAATAATGCTGTAAATGAACAGGGGCACTCTTTTGCCATTCTGATTTCATTTCCTGTGTGTGTCTAAGGATACTGATGATAGTTTGTTCTAAGGGAGTCCTTTCTACTATGTGATTGATTTTTTCCTCCAAATATTTTATTGTTGTTGTTGTTGTTGCTGTTGAATTATTTTGATCTTAATGCCTCATGTTACATTAGTACCATGATCATTAGTACCACTGTTGTCTGGTAATACTTGTTTTATATTTAAAAGTGGAGAAATTGAACTCTGAAAAATTCAAGACCTTGAAGAGTAATTGTTGATGAGCTTTGATGTAGGATGATCTCACTGGCTGTTTGATAAGATAGGGTTCTAATATCTTCCTCTTTGAGGATTTTACCTTATGCTGGTCAAATGCTGCAGAGAATGGTCTTCCAGTCATCGGCTTGAAGATGGAGAGAGGCTACTATCTTAACCTTGACAGATATTTTGAGACACAATTGCTAGTGGTTTTTAGTTTTGCCCAGTTAAATAATCTCTCCTCCATCTGCTTTTCAATCTCCAAATTCCAAATTGTATTTGCTAATGCCTTTTCTCCTGTACTTGTCATTGATGTGTGATAATGACCAAAAAAGTATCTGCTGCTGTTGTTTTAGTGGGGCTTTTAGAGAGAATGAAAGTGAATGGGCATGTCAGACTTGATGCTATATTTGAGATGTTGATTTTTTTGAAACTGAAGGCAGAAATTGTGTGATTATCCAAACTCTATTTAGGCTTTCTGAGAAAGCTGCCTCTACATGCATCCAGTCAGATGTTTGTCAAAATAGAAACAGTCAAAGAGCATGCTCGATCTTGTGATAATGGTTGAAATCAGATAATGCACAAATATGCGTTCATCATACATATCTGCCAGAATTTAATGTATTTGAAATTATTTGTCATAAAACATATTTTTAAAAATTTGGTTCAATAATTCTCAGTAATTCTGAGAATCAAGTGATTTTTCTTAAACTTGACCAAACACTCTGTTACATATGCTTTATAGTCAAAGGCATTTAAATATGTTAACTGGGAATTACAGACTTCAGTCAAAATTTCAGTCTTTGAATTAAAGTTAACTTCCTAATAATCTGTTTATGCCTCTGCTATGGGTTTAGATATCCACAAAATTGCTCATCAGGCCACTTTTAAGGTTTTCTTCCTCTTCTCCTTATAATTAAACCTTCAGACTGTCTTCTCTCAGTTGCAATCCACTGTACCTACTATAGTCCCTTAATTAAATGCTCACATTTCCTTTGCCATCTGCCGTTTTCCTGCATGTCATCAAACATATAAAAACGAAATACTTAGAAAGAGTTTAATGGACCTTAATGAAATAAAATCAAGGTCACCAAGTATTCATGTGTGTCATAATATGTCTAAGAAAAGTATTTTTAAAATTTATTTTAACATTGTTACAGTGAAAATCTTTGAAGTATAGAATTTATTTTTAAATGCAGCAGTATTCTACTGAGAGCAGTCCAAAATTTTAGAGCAAAAATACTGCAGTGTTATTTCTAGTAGTAACATTTTGGGAAATAGTCTACCTGATGAAGTATATGAAAATATTTTATGGAAATTAGAATATTTTGGCTATTTATAGTTTACTTTGAAACTCTGAAATTAGAAGCAATGAGACATAAATTTAAGATTGTAACATAAGAAATAAATGTCAAACCTATGCAAATGTTTTCATGAATCACATGAAGTCACCATTTATTAATATGTGTTCAGTTCCATTGGTTGTACTCAAAGCTGGATGTTATCATCTATTGTTTTGGCACTTGAGGTCACTTGGTTTAATTGACCAAAACCCAAGTTATCTATAAAATGATATTTCTTCAACATTAGAAGTCTAGGAATCATTTGAAAGTATTTTATTGAATGAAAGAGTAAGGATGATTTTTTGGTTGATATGTGGGAGATCAAAGAATCACAAAATTTTGGAGGAAACTTCCAAGAAACCATCTTTTCACGTGATTCTTGGCCATGATTTTCTCGAAGTGGGGTAGAAATGTTAGGAAATGTGTTTGGTTATTCTCATTGTTACATGACCAAAAGGGAAGGATCCTGTTGGTGGGGGCAGGAATGATAAGTGTACACTGGTATTAAAATGGTTTGTGATAATAAGCAGTGTTTTTTTTTTTTTTTTTTTTTTTTTTTTTTTTTTTTGGTTCTTGATCACGCCAATCATGATCTGATACATGAATCTTTTCAACATTGTGCTCTTGCTATATTGCTATATTCATGAATAGAAAATTCAGTTTTGGGATCATGACAATATGATTCTGAGAAGTTGAGTAGAGTAGCAGTGCAAAGCAACATAAATTTACTATAATTACAAGGTCACATAATAGAATTTGGATCTGCCTAGCAATTAGATTAAGTAAAATTTATCTAAGTCTTAATTTAAGTCTATTCACATGAATTCATATATATTGAAACAATTATTTTTTCCAGTGGATTTTACTTGATAAACAAATAAACCCAATATATCTACTTTTTGTAAATAGCAATAACATAGAAAAATCATAAAGAAAGAATAACAGTCACTCTAAATTTTATTACTCTGACAATATATTATTGATATTCAGATCAAAGTTTCTCAGGAGAAGCATTATTGAAGTTTTAGGCCGGATAATTCTTTGATAAAGATCTGTCTTTTGCATTGTAGAAGAATTATCAGAATTTCTGGCCTGTACTCACCACATGTCAAGAGCATTCTTACAGATTTTACAACCTAAAATTTTTTTTCAGGGATTATCACTCTGGTTAAGAAACATAAGTGTGAATGTGTACACTTTTGTGGTATTAAGAATTGCAGTGCTTAACTAAATTAGCTATCTAGACACTGTAATATGTTTTAAACATTTTTCATAGTCTTGATTTGTTGGTAGTCTTAGATTCCTTGTATTACATACAGAATTCCATATATATGTAGCATGGAGACTTAGAAAGTTTATTCTTTACTAACTAGCTCAGATTTTAGGTGTGAACCAAAACCTGCAAGGATGATGATCTGCATAGGGAAATCGCCAGGTCTTGCCGGCATGGAGAACATGTTAGTTTCATAGGGTAGTCATTTAGTTGTTATGTTGTTCTTTTACCTTTTTTCTTATTCTCAGCTGGCATCTACTTGTCACTCACCATGAATATCATTTATTGATTCTGTTTGTTATTTGCATGATGTGAAAACATTTTTAATGTAACAACATACATTTTCTTTTATGCCATTTTGACAATTGAATTTGTTTATGCTTAAACTGGTCATGAGGCTGGCTGTTGAGAATTCCTTTTCTAAAACAACATAACTATTTTCTAAGTCAGTCAGGCTGTGAATGTTGTTCTGTGATTTATTAAAACATGAAAAATATGTGTTGGCAAGTAATAACAAGCAGCAGAATTGCAGCAGTACATTCGAAGTAGATATTGAAAGACTTTGTCTTTTTATTTTTTATGCATACATGGAAGTAGACTACATGTCCTATTTTTAGATAAATTAAGGAACCCCTCCATACCTGAACCCTACATCTCATGTGATTGTTTCATGATAAGAGAGGCTTCTACTGACAAGATATTCTTCCCCCTGCCTGCAGCCTAACTCAAAGACTTTCCCAGAGAGGTAATATTTATTAAATATTGTGTTACCCAGTTTCTGAGAAATTCAGTGTACTATGAAAGCAAGAATGCCTAAGATTGGAAAAAAACCCTTTTTTTTCAAACTGAAAAAAATGCAGCATTAAAAAATCCCAGGTAAAGACAGAATGCATGAATACCACTCCAGAAGTTCACTCTCATGAAGGTGTCTGGTGCTCCCTGAACTGTCCGTATGTTTTTCCACACTTCACAGGCTCTCTTGAATTTGATGATTTTAAACAAAAAAAGAAAGTCTATTTGAGGCTGAAGAAGTTATGAAACAGTCAGTAACCTTGCCCTGCCATGTGCCTTTAGAGCCTTCACATCGTGGTTGACATGACTATGCCATGGAAGCAGACTGGATTCTGAGTCACTACGTGTTAGAACAGTCTGGGTCCTGACTCGTGACCTGAATAAGAGATATTTGTCACTGCAGTCTGATTTCACCTAACGTAAGATATTAGTGGATCACAAATAACTGGAAAGTGAGAAGAAAGGAGTGTGAATCAGACATAGACAAATAGGAGAAATGGAGCAGATATGCAATTAGGTCAATTAGAGAATTATAGAAACATTTTCAACAATTTTTGTGGACACAGAAAGTTTTTTCAAAGTTTGATTTACCTATAGGATCAAGTATCCCAATAGTTTTGCCTGAGGCTGATATTTTAGTTTTCAATTTAAATTTTTTTTTTATTTAAAAGGAAAAAGAGAAAAAACAAAATAAAACAAAGCAGTGTAAGGGTACAAGTAATACAGAACTACAAAAAAAAACAGTAAGAAATCACCAGTTAATAGATTACATATTATCATCTTAGAGATAGTTGCTCAAGTCACAGTATCAAAGCATACAAAGTGGACATTCAAACAGTGAGACTGCAAACAGTTGTGTTCAATGATCCAACCAAAAACGCTAATATGGTTAGCTATTTAACACCCCTAAACACACTTGCTGTTGTATCCTTTAGAGCACTTCAATTTAAAGTTTTTAAGAAATTGATGTGGCATTTATACATCAAAGAGTCTATTCTGTCATAATGATACATTTGCCTCGTTTATAGGCAAATGAATGTACCTTGGAGTCTATAATGTTAAGTGAATTAAATCAGACACATAAGGTTAAATATCACATATATGAGAAATGCAGTATATAAGTGCAAAATAAAAGATAACAGGAAAAGAGAAAGAAATATTTGTAATCCAGTATGGACAATGCATCTAAAAGTGTACCTTGATTTAGTTTAATTGTTTTAAGTGTTTTACATGCTTTTTGGTCCGATAGTCTGGTTGTTAATCTGTATGATGACGATTAAGTTTGTAAGGACTTATAAGACAAATAAATGAATCTGATGCTGGCATAAAAAGGGAGTTAGTTGGCAGATAAGGGGTAAAAAGAATTGAGATACATTATGTACATATACCAATTCCTCACAATGAAGGAAATCATTACATACGGCAAACATGTACTAATGAATTTTTCAAAAACTCAAAAAAAATATATATCATACCATAGTACCTTGATCTATGAATTTAATTTGTTCTATACTTTTGGAAAAGATGGATATGTTAATATTTGCTTGGGAAAGATGACTGTAATTGTGTCACCTGATGCAGAGTTTGTAAACAAAAACAAAATTCTGTCAATTGCTTCTGCTTGCAAACTAAATTATTTGTAAACACAAATGTTTGTGAACCGAGGTACCATTCTCATTCTCTCTCTCTCTCTCTCTCTCTCTCTCTCTCTGTCACTCTCTCACTGTCTCTCTCCCCCTATTTATCTATCACGTACTGGAAATTGGGCTTGCCTGGTGGTTGAGAGGCTAAGGCAGGAGGATACTGAATTGAAGGCCAACCTGAGTTATACAGTAAGACCTTGTCTCAAAAAAAAGAAAAAAAGAAAGAAATTCAGAGATTGAAAAACGCCTATTTAGGGCTTTTCTTTTTAAAGTTTGTTTTTACATTTAAAATGTAAGTTAAAACTAAATTACCCCCTAAATTGAAAGTATTTTAATAGAGAATTGACTGGTTTTGTAGCATTGGATTCCAGAAAAATACAGGAACAATCAGAAAACTGGCAGCAAGTTAGAGATTTCAGCTCTTTACTTTAATCTATGAAAACAAAAGAACCAAAAAACTCCCAGGCTCTCACAACATGTCTTAATTTAAAAGAAGATAGGATTCCCCTGATTTGTCCTCCTCCACAGAAGATGGAGAGAACTGGCAAATGAACTAAGTGTGGGCAGAAGGCCACCTGGCTGTTGTACATTGTTGACAAGAAGGAATAAGTCAAGCCAAAGGGTTTTCCCCATAAAGAGACAGTGGTAGGGAGGAGGATTCTTGAGCAATGAAAAGAGATAAGGAGTAGAAGAAGCTGGACTCCAGCCTAGATCCACACATGATCTGGGAAGCTTGATTTCACACCAAAATCAAGCCAGGGTTTAGTTGAAGGTTTACATTTTTAGCAAATGTCAATTGAGTTTCAGATTTAAGAAAAGGAATCTAAAAGGGAAATAGAGCATTAGCAATGATGGTGGCTGGCTGAAAATTGCTGCTGCTGGTGTTGGCTACACAAATTGCACCATCAACCCTCCATGATCAACTCAGTGCAGTGATGCAGGGTATATTTTTAAGTTATGAAAGTTTGTAGTAGCAGAGAGAATCATGACATTTTTGCTCTTTGGATATTTTGCATGTTGAAAGTGACAAGGAAAACATAAGTGATTTAAGAAATATATTGGGACTGGACAGTACTATAGCTTATGTATGAATGTCCCCTTAAAACTTCATGCACTCATGGGTGGGCTTTTGAGGAGTGACTGGACTTTAGGTGTGTGATACTGGATTAATCCACTGACTGGTTTAACATAGTTCTCAATGTGGCTGAAGGTTTGGCACCAAATAACAGGCTTCTAGCCTGGATGAATGAAAGAGGAATGAAGAAAGAGGTGTCCTTTCTGTTTCTGGAGGCAGTCCAGTCTTTCCTGTCACCTTGAACATCTTATTCGTAGCTTTCAGTGCAGTTTATCTAGCCTTCCAGCTCACACTCTTCAGCTTTCCAGGAGAGACCATTTGGCTTCTGATACAGACCCAAACAAACTTCAGCAGTGAGCTCCAGATCTTCCACCTTTGGCGTGGATCATTTGGCTCTTCAGCCTGCAAAGGGTCCTTTTGTATTTTTCCACACCTGACTCTATAAGTGGCCATTATAATCCTGCCTGCCTTGTAAAACACACATACACATGCACACACACACACACACACACACACACACACACACACACACTTTTTTCCCACAAGTTTAATTCATTCTACAATTCTGGTTGGGAACCAAAGTGGTCACAAACAGAATCAAATTTCCCTAAAAAGTTCAATATAAATAAAGTTAATCCCTCCTGAACCATATGTCTTATTTTTACCATCAAAAATATAAAATAAAGTACAATATGAAGAAAGAGAACACCAATCTTGTTTGAGGTGATTTCTGGTGTGGAAGACAGGAAAGTGGGTGGATAGGTCATTGTTTGGAAGGAGAGTCCCCCTCCATGAGAATGTAGAAACAGGGCAATGTCTTAGTTACTTTTCTCTTGTTGCTGGAACAAAATACCTGGCACCCCAAGTGAAGGAAGGAAAGGTTTATTTAGCTCTCTGTTTGTGGAGGTTTCAGTCCATAATCATTTGGCTCCAAGGCAGAGTGGCATGGAACAGGTGCAACACTTCAAGGCAGTAACCAGCAAAAGCCAGAGCAAAACAAGGGGAGGAGTTCAAGCCTCTTTTACTCCCTTATACTGCATGCAGGTCACCCACCACTCCAGAGCAGATGTAGCGCTCACAAAATCTCCGTGTCTTTCTCTTGCACAGAGTGAGGATACTTATAAATAAGGACCCTGATTCCCTGCTGAATTTCTTAGTAATACTCCTAAACTTTTCAAGTTGACACAACGTATCATCCATAACAGGAAAGAAACTCCCAGCCTACTAGATGTCCCATACCAGTTTGTGTTCTCTAAAAACTGAAGAATGAATTCAGGAACAATGAAGATTAAGAACAGAATATATTTATTGTGGGAAAGAAAACTTCTCTCTGACAGGGAGGCAGAAAGAGTCGCAACTGATTGTCAAAGACTCCACCTTTTCTAAGAATTTTTATGGAGCAAAACTACAAGGTGAGGTTGGTCCAAGGTGGGGAAAAGGAGGATTCACAAGGTGGGTGTTAGGCTAAGCCAATGTGCAACTGAGACCACTGAGGCAGGCAAAGTTAGAAGCAATATTCAGGGACTATATTGCTGACCCAGTGTGATTGTGTCAAGGGTAAAAAGACTGCTGGCTCCAAGCAAGAGGTTTTTAGAGGGGAGTTTAGGCAGGGGAGGGAGGTATTGGCTGAGGAGGTTGCAAAAGTTTGGGTCTATGAGTAGGATGTCTAAGGCTAGGTGATAGGGCAGTGTTGGGTACACAGGATGCTAGAATGCAGAAGGTATCTCTTGTGGTTTTTTGGGGAAGCAGCTCTTTGCAGGTTGTGCGGGTACAGCTGCTGGCTTCTTGTTGAATACCATGCCCCTCTAGGTGTGAATAAAAGATCTGTTAGGGGAAGTTTTTTCTGCTAGTTGGGTGGTGGTCTAGTTCAGAGACCTGACAGTGGGAATAAAGTGGGACAGAATTAAAGTCAATCAATACAAATACAAGTATAATTGCTCAGGTAAAATTGATTAAATCATGAGCAAATGGAGAAGCAAGGCAAGTGGTCATGAGTACAGAACAGGACCTTGCCTGTAGGGGGTTGGGTTAGTGGCTCCTCCTGGCTTACTCAAGGTGATCTGATAGCTATTTAGAACATCAGTTTCTGAGTTTTAGCCTTATGATGTGAGTCCATTTCATTTATCTTTTATCTTGAAGTCTGGCTCACAGTAGGAGGTGTTTGCCTCTCTCACAAGTGCAAGGTATCTGGTTGAGGGCTTAGCCCTTCTGATTCCCTATAATATTTCTATCTCACTTAGTTGCCTATAACAGTATCAGAGAGATATACTCCAGGGGTTTCCTCTGTTTTTGTTTCTGAGCTGCAGAGTCAATTTTGATGAAAAATCTATCTAATGTCACTTGTTTTTTCCTTCACTGCATAACTCTCCAGAAATGAGAAACCATGTGAACATTCATTATCTTCAACACTCTATTCATTACAGTTACATTGAGGTCATGTTTCTTGCAGAAATTCTTGCATTTTACTTCATTTTTCCGTAATGGATTTCATCATATCACTGCTAACCTCCCCGCTGTCTTTCTCTTCTTCAGTGGAATGCTCCTTAACAAATGACTTCTGCTACTCACACTGGAGTTCTTCAAATTCCTCTGTCATCAGGTCCTGCTTATGGTCCTCAACAAGCTTCTCTATGTCTGTACCATCAACATCCAGGCCCATGCTTTTGCTTATGGGCAACATCTTTTCCACTATGTGTGCATCAGATCCTTTGATGTCGTGTTCAGTAACACATTTTTTAAATTTTTTATTTAGAGAAAAGTAGCAAAGCAGAAAAAAGGATAAAAATAATACAGAATTTTAAAAAAAGTAAGAAATCACTAGTTGATAAATTACATATTGTTATCTTAGAAGTAGTTGTCCAAGTTACAAATTCAAAGCATAAAAAGTGGACAGTCAAACAATGGCAATACAAATTCTTCTGTTTGATGAACTAACAAAAACTTAGTACTATGGTTATCTATCTTCACACTTAAACATACAGCCATACCCTTTAGAGGACTTTTTTCCCTTTCATTATAACAGTATCTATTATACATTTTGGATCTTATTACTTGAGAAGTGCAAATTAAAACAGCGTTGAGATTTTGTTTCACTTTGGAAAGAATGGCTGCGATAAAGAAATCAACTGATAAAAAATGTTGGCAAGGCTGTGGGGAAAACAGAACACTTCTCCACTGTTGGTGGGAGTGTAGACTGGTACAGTCACATGGAAATCAGTGTGGAGATTCCTCAAAAAACCAGCGTTGGAAGTGCCATTCAATCCAGCTTATTCCCCTCCTGAGTATTTTCTCAGTAACACATTTTTAATCTCAGTTTCCTCCTGACCAACTTTAAGGTCTGGTATGTGACATTTTTTCTAGGCTTTTCAGTGAAGTTGACGCAGTGAAGATTTTGAAATATTTCTTCTTGAACCTTTTCAGAGTCAAGGACATCTCTTAAGTGACAATAAAATGCCTGATGAAAAGCATTTTTAGGTACAGCTTCTTAAAGCTGCAAATCACTTGCTGGTCCATGAGCTACAGAAAAGTTGTCATGTTGAGGGAGAGGACCTTGACCTTATGAAGTCATATGCAGCATCCAAATCATCCATCAAGGCTGAAGGGTATGCTGGGGCATTGTCCATCAGAGGGCACCTTTCAGGCAGTAGGTTGACAGAAGCATGATTCTTAATGGTGAGGGCAAACAGCCATTCAATGAACAATTGCCTTGTGACTCAAGGTTCCCCATTGGCCCTGCTCATGACAAGCAGTCTGGCCTTGTTCATATTCTGTTCCTTGAATGCAAAAGGGTTCTGGAAACAGTACATGCGTAGTGGCTTAATCTTTAGATGAGGGATTGCATTCACATACACAGCAGAAGGCTCATTCTGTTGTTTATGGGCTTGTGCTCCAGCAGTGCCTTTTCCGCCTGTGCGGTATAGATTCTGCTTAACACCTTCTTCCAGTCAAACAATTGCTGAGCAATGTATCCTTCTGCCTTTATGATTTCTGAGAATTCTTTCTTGTAGGCTTTTGCAGTAGCCTTGTTAGAACTGGAGGACTCACCATGTCTCATCACACAGTGAGTGCTACTTTGGAGTTTAACAAACCACCCTCTACTGGCTATAAATTCATCACTTGTTCCGCTGGTAGAGGGATTTTCTTGCAGTAAATCACTGTGCAATTTTCTGGCTTTTTCACAGATCATAGCCTCGCTAATGCTATCACCTGCCAGCTGTTGCTTATTCAACCAGACTAACAAGGGGAAGAGGTTTTTCTGCCTCTTTGAGTGCTTGTGTCCTCTGCTTGGTTAACATCGTTACTACTTTTGCCACATCAGCTCCTTTGATGACATCGTTATTCTTTGAAATGGTTGAGAATGTTCACTTTACTAACTTGTCCTCTAAGGCCCAGTCAGTCACAGGAATACCATGCTCATATTTTCCTGCAATTTCCTGCTTCAGTTCAGTGGTTGTATTCTTCAAAATCTTATCATTCTTACTGTGCCCTTTCTTGTTATCATTGTTAATGCTCTGCATTTTTGTTTTGCCACCAGGCTTTTTCTGGCACTTTCTTTGGAGCCATGCTGGATTCAATAATACAGTACAATACTGTATGTACTAAAAAGTGCACAAAAAGCTTAATGGAAAGCATGTACAAATTCTGCCTGCAACTGTGATCTCGACTAGAGAAAGCCACAACCACTTGTCACAGAAGGGAAGATGGTTACATTTGTGTTTGTTATCCAGTGTGGAGTTTCTGAATGGAAGCAGAATGCTTCTGTTCATAAACCACATTGTTCATGAATAGAAACATTTTTGAATCAAGGTATTATAGTTATAATACTTATATTCATATTAAATCTGTCACTCTAGTGAACTCTGACTGAAAACAGATTTTGATACCAAATTTTGTTACCAAGAGTGACTCTAGAGAAACAGAATGGTAAAGTTGAAATTCTTTAATGGTTTTAGTAGTTCCTGGAATTGGCAATCTAATTTGATGAAATCTAAAGATACCATAGTCTCTCCTTCTGATAATGTGTGAAGTACTTACTGATAATCCATGGTGGGAATTGCTTAAAGTGATATGCAGTGTAGATTCATTTGATCTACATTCACCACTGGTGAAATACAAGGAATTTATAACTTCATATAAGACACTTTTGAATATTTTTGGCAGACAAGGAAACATAATGATGCTTCCTTGTTGCTCTAGGAACTACTGAACAAACTAATAACAGAAAATAATAAGCTCAAAGCAGGCATGAAAAATGCAAAGTCTTTTGAGCACAAAGCAAGCTAAAGAATAAAAACACTCCTAAGTATGTCCAGAGAGAATATTCTTTGCTGGAGGTATAGGACTGAGATTGCAGAAACCAAAACACAAGCCCTTGTAATTCAATTTGCTTAAATAAAGTATAATAAGTTTAATGCTCAGCCTCAAAGAGTATCTGGAATAAAAGTGGGATAGTCCTCTCAGAGAAGAATGGGAACCTATAAATTTTGACAGAGATGTTTGGGAGGATCCTCACAAGGCTAGGAATGTTGAGTGCCTACACTCTAATGAGATTATTTTTCCAGAAGAGATGTCTCCACCCAGAGAGGCAGAGGCATGTGCCCCACCCACGGTGCCCCGGCCTCTCATTCTGTACCTGAGGGAACTCATCCTGTGTAGCCTGGCACAGTTAGCAAGCATGATCATGCTGACACTTCCCAAGACTCACTTTTATTACCAGCCTTGCCTCCATAATCAGCCTCAAATTCCAGAAAGCCCTTAAAGATAAGGCACATATTGTGATCCATAAGGAGGTCTGATACATTCCCAAAGAGCTCTTTGAGTTTTTTCTTATAAGTAGAGGCCTTATTAAGAAGTATAGGAATGGATTTTCAGGTGTGGAATAATTTTGCCAAAAACATACACCTGGGAATTCATTAAGCAGAGATCCTGAATTCAATGTTTCAGCTCAGGGAGTTAAAATAGGTTAATAGATTATTTGGCTGGTTGACAAAAGATGGTTTACTATGAATGAGTTAATAATGCCTGGTATTTCTTGGGTTAGTGTTAATGAGGAGATTCAAAGTCTCCAGGAAATGAGAATGCTTCAGTAAATTGGTCATGTTAAATCTAATCCTCCACACTGAGATAAATCTGGAAAACGCACCCTTCACTAACACCTTGAGAATCAGATTTATGAGGGGAGCCCCAGCATCCCCGCAGGGCTCAGTCATTGCTCTTCTCCATGTGACAGACTTTACAGTGAGGATCACAGTAACTCAATTGGGAAATCTAATGCAATAGGCTTAACTAGATTCCAAAGTGACAGCAGTCAAGCAACAGCATTTAACCACTAAAGACCAGTTGCACATAATTACTGTAATGGACTGTAGAAACAGAAAGGATCAGAATGGTCTGACACGTGTAGTCCTATGGCATTGGCTGATTAGCCATGGTGTCACCCAAAAATGACATAGACAAGAAATCTACTACATTTTTTACTAAATTTATATAATCTAGAAATTTTAAGGAGAAATGATCAGAAACCTACTGCAAATCACAATAGCAGAAAAACACAGCCCCTCAACCAGTTCCCAGATGTAAGCTAGTTTACAGACTCAGAACCCCTTGAACGAAGGGGTGGGTGGTGGATCTCCTTGTGTAAGGACCCTGGTACACCACCAAAAATTTATACATTCCCCCAAAGGACCTAAAAACTTTAACCAGTACACTGGTTAAACTGTACACTGAGAGAAGGGAAATGATTATAAATTTGGGGGACTTTTGGACATTGTTTCTGAACTAACACTGATTCCAAGGGATCCAAAATATCATTATAGCCTTTCAGTGAGACTGAGTACCTTTAGAGTTCAGGTGGTCTGTGGAGTTTTAGTAAAGGTTTGATTAACCATGTCTCTAGTAAGCCCCAGAATCTATCCTGACTTCAGAATGGATAATTGCGATAGATACAGTTAGTACTTGGCAGAATTCTCATACCGGTTTCCTAACCTGCAGCATGAGAGACATTATGGTTGCAAAGGTCAAATGGAAACCTTTAGAGTTACCTTTACCTGCTACAGTAATAAACCAGAAAGAAATCTCTGGAGGGACTGTAGACATTGCTGTCACTATCAAGGATTTTCAAGACGTAGCAGTTTGGCTACAATCACAGTCCCATTTAATTCTATTTGGCTTCACAGAAGACAGATAAATCTTGGAGAATGATGGTGGATTACTGTAAACTGAGTTAGGTGGTGACTCCAATTGCATTGTCTTCACCAGGTGCAGTATCCTTGCTTCATTAAATTAATTCATTTCCTGGTACTTGGTAAGCAGTTACTCATTTGGCAAATGCCTCTTTCTCCATACTTACATATAAAGCCTATCAGAAATAATTTCCTTTCAGCTAGTGAAACTAGTAACATATCTCCGTTCTATCCTAAGGCTATATTATTTATCAATCAGAACTCTATTCTTTGTGTTTTATTTTTAAAACCTCTATGCCAATACCTCTCAACATTGATTTATGTACAGATAGAGTTAGTGTTATGGATTGTGTCTAGATGTTTTCCCAAAGCCTCATGCTAACATAGGTGGGGGTGACTGGATCTAGTATGTGTGTGCTGGGATTGACTCATAGTGCAATGATAGGATCAAGGGTGATAGGATCAGGGTGTGAGTGCTACCCACCCTGCACATCCTGGATACAATATAAGAGATGGAAAGCTGTGATCATTCCTCATTGCCTTGTCACTTTCTGCCTGCTAAATCTGCTTCTCCTTTGAGACGCCTGTTTGCAATGCCACCCTTCTTTGAAGGCAGCTCATTATGAACTGAAACCTCTCCAAATTGTGACACGAAATACATCTTTCCTTTGAGTGTTGGGTACTTTGTGTCAGTAATGAAAGAAAAGTAACTAAACCTTTTTTTTCAAAATAGTTTTTAGTCTTTATATTTCTGTTTGGTCTCCATATTTCCATATGAAGTTTTTGAATCATCTTTATTTTTAGAAAAAAGTTTCCAGGTATTTTCACGTGAATTGTGTTGTATATTGAAATCAATTTAGGAAAAACTGGCATCATAGCTGAATCTTTTGACTAATGAACACAGTATATATATATCTGTTTATAATTTTTTAGATATCTCTCAAATAATTTATCATTTTCAATGTGTATGTCATTTGTATATTTTATCCAATTTATCTCCAAGTATTTAATATTTTAAAGTATTAAAAATGACAGTTCTAAACATTTGAACTCTGTTGTTAGTTTATAAACTTTGCAACTATAGTCAGTTTTAATTTATTGTATTTTGGCTGGTTGGGTATAATTTGCAAACTGAGTCTAATTCAGTAAGATAATCATTTTGACTGTGAATATTGTTTTATTTCTTCCATTTTCATCTAGGTGGAATTTTATTTCTTTTTATTTCTGTATTACAATGGAGAGGACTAGTACAATCTTGAATAGGTATAACAAAACTTTGGGCATACTTGCCATTCAAGGTTTCACCATTAAATATGATCTTATTTGTGAATGCATAATGGAATTCTTTTATTAGATTGAAGAATTTCTATTTTATTTATCAAGATTTAAGAATATCAGTAATGATTTTGGTGAACTGTTTTGCCTATATCTATCAAAACAATGTTTTAGTTATCTATTGTTATGTAAAATATAACACAAACTTAGTAATTTAAATCTTTGTATTTTCTTGCAGCTGTAGAGATGGGAAAATGGCAGATAGTGAACACAATATTTTGGAGTTGGCTGCCAGTTCCACTGCCCCAATGTCACAGGCTTCACAAGTATTTCTGTCCAGAGGTGGCTGGTAGATTGGGTGGAAATGCACGGTTGGCCCCAGAGGAGAATTTCTTTAAGACTGTGGAAGGAAAAAACATGAAGAGTATGAAGCCCCCAGAAGCCCTGAAAGAGTTGATTATCTTCTTGATTCAGAATGGCTATTGCAAGCAGCCTTGGTCCAAACCCCACGGCCATTCTCAGAGGCCTTGACAGATGGGGTATCATCAAGGAAAGTCCTCTATGAGGAATCCAGGATGTCACTGGAAGAGAGTGAGGATGTGGTATTGATCCCATGCTCACTTATCCCCATGAATCAAAAAGGATATACTGCTATCTGGAAAATTTCAGGGAGAGCACTGTGGGATAACAGAGTGCCAGAGGTTGATTATGAAGCAGTCCCTGTGGAGGCCCAAGGGCTGGCCATGCTGCAGTGCAGGGGTGGAAACTGGCGAGGGTACTGGCTATACTTTCAGTCAAGTGATGAAGCCCTGTGTAAACTCATGGAGGCCCAAGTTGGGTTGGTTGCTAGTCCCACTGAGCCCCATGCCTTAGCCTCTAATGGCTCCAGTGGCTCCTCCACCCACAAGGCCAGATAGGAAGCAACAAAAGGATGAGGAAGACTTGCCTCAAGGGCTGGTGCTTGGTGGCACTGTAGTTGTTCTTTCTGGCCCTAATGGATACCTACCTCTATGGGTAGGTAGAAAGTCTTGATCCTGACAGTGTGTGGGCCATCTTTCCTCTAGCAGTGGGCTGACTTACTCTGACATTAATGACTACTACCTGTGCTATGTGGATGAACTGCATAAAGGAGGTCAATATTGCACCCAGATAAAAACTGAAACGTGTGAGCCCAGGTACATGCATGTGAGAATAGATAAAGTCTAAGTCCTGGACTGCACATGCTGGGGACCCTGGTTCCTAAACTTGAGGAGGATCCCATAATGGGGATGCTGGTACTACAGGTTAGAAGGGTGCAATATCTGGTGGATCAGGGTAGAACACAAAGCTGGACTTGGCTGCAACTGCAGTGAGTCAGCTGAGATTCACCACTATGCTGTCTGCTAGTACGTGGGCCCCAGTGGCTCAGATGGCGATTGAATGTGGGACTACTCCCCTATGGCCTGCAGGTTCGCAGTTCTTTCTCTAATTTTTCATTTTATTTTATGAAAAAATAAAACAAATAATGATATATTGGGAATGAGATTTTTTTGTGGATGTTGGTTGTGAAAGTTAAAATTGATAATAAAAGGGTAGTTAATGTTAGAATAAAAGATGTAACGAGTAGGTTAATTACTTTTATTTGGAGTTGCACCAATTTTTTGGTTCCTAAGACCAATGAATTACTTTTATCCTATAAAACTTGAGAAAGCCATATTTTTAAATATGGGGTGAGGAATTAGCAGTTCCAATTGACTTCCTCTAAGGTAAGTAAGAAGGGTTATCTTCTATTATTAGATTCACAATCTAATGTTTTTGTTAAACTATAATTACAGTACAGGTTTCCCAGAATGACTTTGGGACTTAGGCCGAGGAGTACTAACGGAAGGATGTTGTCATGGTTTATGTCTGTGGCCCCCAGGCCTCATAAGTTTGCATTGTGTATTTGTGATTAGTTCGTTGTCTAGTGCTGGGATTGATAGTGTCAGTGCTCCACCCACATAGGGGTGGAGCCAGGATGTGATGTAATGGCAGAAAGAAGATGTATCTTGCTCTTTGCTTGTTCCTGTTTGCTGTTTGCAGCTGCCATGAAAGGCAGCCCAGCCATGCCCGCCTGCCAACTGAGTGTGGACTGAAACCTCCAAAAACTGTAAGAAATAAACCTTTCCTTTCCCAACTTGGGCATCAGGTACTTTGTCTCAGCGATGAGCATAAAGTAACTAAGACAGATGTGGAGAGTCATTAGAGATTTTCTCGAGTGAATGATGGGGTTATATGTGTACTGTGATATGGTAGTTTTCCTCTTTGTGTTATAACAAACATATATAGTGTATATAAGGCTGTGATGAGTATATTAAGGCCGGTGAGAATGATGGTTATGTTGGACCAGGAAAATGTAGAAAGAATAATATATAATTCTCCAACCAGATTAATTGTTGGTGGAAGGGCTAGATTGGTTAAGCTTGATAATAGTCATCAAACTATTATTAAAGGGAGAACTGTTTGAAGTCCTCGGGCTAAAATCATGGCTCGGCTATGGATTCACTCATAGTTGGAGTTTGCTAAGCAGAATAAAAGGGAAGATGTGAGGCCGTGGGCAATTATTAGGGCGGTTGCACCTATGATGCTTAGTGGAGTTTGAATTATGATTGCTACAATTACTAGTGCATTTGATTTACAGATGAGTAAGCAATGAGAGACTTCAGGTCTGTTTGACGTAAGCAGATTGAACCAGTTATGATTCTACCTCATAGGAATAAAAGGATGAAGGGGTAAGCTATGAAGTTTGTTAATGGATCTAGAAGTTGAAGAACTCATATTATTCCGTAGCCCCCGAGTTTTAGTAAGCTAGCTGCTAGAACTATTGAACCTGCGATTGGAGATTCAACGTGGGCTCTTGGAAGTCATAGGTGAAGCCCATAAAGCGGTATTTTTACCATGAAAGCTATAATGCATGCTAATTATATTATATTGGCAGATCAGGTTGTAAGAGGAATTATACTACTATAGTCAAATAAGAGAAAGTTTAGAGTGCCTAGTAGATTTTGCAGGTATACTAAGGCAATTAGTAAGGGAAGAGATCCAATTAGTGTATAAAATAAGAAGTATAGACCTGCTTTTATACGCTCTGCCTGATTTCCTCATCGGGTAATAATAATTAAGGTGGGAATTAGGGTTGTTTCAAATAAAATATTATCTCGGTAGCAGAGAAAGTTGTGATTAAGGAGATTTGAAGAAGAACTATTAGGGTAATATATATTTTTTATGTGGCTCTCTTTCATTATTTAGGTGGTGTTGACTAGCAATAATTATTAAGGGGAGAAGCCATGTTGTTAAGGTGAGTAGTGGGGAGGAAAGTGAGTCGGATAAGAAGTTCGGTGAATAATTTTGTCTGGTGGTGTCATTTGTTAATAATTGTCAGACTAATTAATGCGATTAGCAAGCTGTGTGATGTTGTATTAATTCATATTATTGATTTACTGGATAATCAGATAGTAGGAATAAGTGTAATTGTGGGTATAATGATTTTTAGCATTGTAATAAATTTTTTTTTGTTGTTTTTTTCTTTTTTTTTCTTTATCGGTCCTGGGGATTGAACTCACGACCACACACTTGCAAGGCAGGCGCTTATGCCACTGAGCTAAATCCCCAGCCCCCAGTAAGTTTAAGTTTTGTACATAATCAATCCTGTAGGTGTTTGAAATTATGACTAAGAGGGCGAGACCTATAGCTGCTTCGCAGGCAGCCAATACTAGTATGATAATAGGAATTGTGAAAGATAGTAGGTAATGAGAGTTGAGTATGATGAGAGAGCCAAAGATGAACGTTGAGAGTATTATGCCTTCTAAGCATAGTAGTGTTGATATTATATAGGATCGATGGAGTATTGTCTAAAAAGAGATGGTGAAGGCTATGATTAAATTGAAATGGATTGATGACATCTTGGTAATTACGTGTTAAGCGTAATCTAATGTGTCAAAATCATTTATTTTGGAGTTAAACTAACTACCATACTCAGTCCATTGTAAGCCTTTTTGGGTTCATTCATAAGCTAGGCCTAGTGTTAAGACTAGAATTAATATAAGTGCAATTAATAACATGCGGTTAAGATTATTGATTTGAGATACCCATGGGAGTGGAAGTAATAAAGCAATCTCTAGGTCGAACAGTAGAAAAGTAATAGCAATAAGGAGAAATTTCATGGAAAATGGTATGTGTGCAAATTTTGTGGGGTCAAACCCACATGCATATGGACTAGCTTTTTCTGTATAAGTATTCATTTGAGGGAGTCAAAATGCGATTGTGATTAGTAAGAGGGTTAAGAAATAGTTAACTAATAGAGATACTATAATGTTTATTGCTTTCTCCCAGGTATTTCTGGGGCCTACTGATTGGAAGTCAGCAATACTGGTTATACTAAGAAAGAATGAGCCTCATTAGTAAATGGAAACGTAAAGGAATAACCACACTATGTCTACAAAGTGTCAATACCAAGCAGCTGCTTCAAAACCAAAGTGGTGTTTAGATGTAAAATGATAATGTAGTTGAGGGAGAAGACATACTACTAGGAATGTTGATCCAGTGATTACGTGTAGGCCATGAAATCCTTTGGCAACGAAAAAGGTTGAACCATAGACCCCATCAGAAATAGAAAATGAGGCTTTATAGTATTCTGAGGCTTGAGGGAGAGTGAAGTAAATGCCTAGAGCAATTGTGATAGGTAAGGCTTGAATTATTTGTTTTCGATTTCCTTCTATTAGGCTGTGGTGGGATCAAGTGATTGACACACCTGATTCCAGGAGAACTGATGTATTTAAGAGAGGGACTTCTATGGGGTTTAATGGGTTGATACCTTGCAGGTGGTCAGAATCCCCCTAATTCCAGGGTTGGGGCCAGGCTAGAGTGATAAAATGCTCAGAAAAAACCTGAGAAAAAATACTTCAGAAATAATAAATAAAACTATTCCATAGTGTAACCATTTTTATACAGTTGTTGTGTGGTTTCATTGATATGTCCCTTCTCGTACGGTGTCTTGTCATCACTGATGTATGGTGAGGATGTTGGCTAAGAAGCTCAACATTAATAGTGTTTTTGATTAAATTGAAATCATATAATTATGTCTGAGGTCAGTAAGAGGGCGGATAAAGCCCCTGTGAGTGGCCACGGGCTGGGGTTTACTATATGGTAAGCATGTGTTTGGTGGGTCATTAGGAATTGTTGTGTAAGTAAAGACTTATTAGTAGTGTGAATACATACATTGAATTATTGCTACAGCAATTTCTAATATTGTTAAGAGGAATAGAATAATGAATGTAATTAGAGCTGTAGGGGTGCTGATAGTGGTTAAGACTAGTGTAGCTCCTCCAATTAAATGTATAAGCAGGTGACCAGCAGTAATGTTCGCGGTTAGACGGACTACCAGGGCTACTGGCTGAATAAATAAGCTAATTGTTTCAATTAATACTAGTATTGGGATTAGGGGGCCAGGAGTTCCTTGCGGGAGGAAATGTGTGAGTGATGATTTTGTTTTATGTTGCAAACCTAAGATTACTGTTGCTGCCCATAGTGGAAGAGCCATACCTCAGTTTATTGATAGTTGAGTGGTAGGGGTAAAGGAGTGTGGTAGGAGACCTAAAAGGTTTGTAGACCCAATAAATAAAAAAAAGGGAAATTAATATTAGTGACCAAGTGTGCCCTTTAATGTTATGTATTATCATTTGTTTTAGGGTTAATTTGACCACTCATTGCTGAATGGTAATAAGGTGGTTGCTGATTAAATGAATAGGTGAGGGAAATAAAATAGTTGGAAATATAATAATAAAAATTACGATAGGTAGTCCTATTAAGGTAGATGTGATGACAGAGGCAAATAGATTTCGATCATTTGTTTTCTCAAGGTGAATTATATTTTGTAGTTTTTTAGAGAGTTGTCAGGTTCTGAGTAGAACAAGTGAGATGAGATTTTTAATTGGAAAAGCAGAAATAGGGAGATGATCATTGACATAATAACTTTAAATCATGTGGATGTATCTAGTTGTGGTATTTCATCATGGAGGAAACATTCCTCTGATCTTTAACTTAAAAAGTTAACACTGTAAATAGCTTCCTAATGTTATAGTATTGAAGATGATCAGTTTTCAAATTCTTTTAATGGCACTATTTCAAGAATGATGGGCATTAAACTATGATTTGAGCTGCAGATTTCTAAACATTGACCATAGTATAGTCCTGGATGTGATGATATTAGGGTAGCCTGATTAAGGCACCCTGGAATTGCTTCTGTTTTTAGACCTAGAGATGGAACTGCCCATGAATGAAGGTTATCTTCTGATGAAATTAATATACAGACTGACATTTCTATGGGTAGAACAACTCGGTTGTCTACTTTGAGCAATCGAAGTTCTCCAGGCTTAAGATTTGTTGTAGGTATATATAAGAATCAAAATTAAGTTCTTCATAATTTGCATATTCATAATTTCAATACCATTGATGACCTATTGTTTTGACAGTAAGGGATGGGCTATTGATTTCGTCTATCATATATAAGATTCGAAGGGAGGGGAGAGCGATGAGGATGAGGATGATGGCTGGTAAGATGATTCAGATTATTTCAATTTCTTGAGCATCTATAGTGCTTGTGTGGGTGAGTTTTGTGGTTAGTATGATTGTGATAAGGTATAATATACTGATTAGGAAGACAATTATTAATGTATGATCATGAAAATGTAGTAGTTCTTCTATAATAGTGGAAGAAGCATCTTGGAAACCTAATTCATAAGGGTAGGCCATAAAGATATATATGGGTTTAACCAATAATTTAACTTTGACAAAGTTAAGTAATGTTTTTACTAATATCTTTCTAGTCAAGAGAGTCATAGGAGTTATGGGGTTGGCTTGAAACCAGCTTTAGGAGGTTCAGTTCCTTCCCTTCTTGTCCCTAAGACTTGATATATATTGGCTCTTCAAATGTATGGTATGGTGGAGGGCAGCCATAAAGTAATTCCAGGTTTACTGGGGTTAATTCAATGTCGATGACCTCTCGTTTTGATGCAAAGGTTTCTCAAATTATGAAAATTATCACTATTATGGCTGTTAAGGAAATAAAAGAGCCTATGGATGATACAGTGTTCCATAATGTATATTCATCTGGGTAGTCAGAATATCAGTGAGGCATACCAGAGAGCCCTAGAAAGTGTTGAGGGAAAAAGGTCAGGTTGACGCCTACAAATATTACGAAGAAGTGGATTTTCACTCATGTGGTGTTTAATGTGTATCCCGAGAATAATGGAAATCAGTGAGCAAAGCTGCCTGTAATTGCGAATACAGCTCCTATAGACAAGATGTAGTGGAAGTGTGCAAGTATGTAGTAGGTGTCGTGTAAGACAATGTCTAGTGAGGAGTTGGCTAGTATGATACCTGTTAATCCCCCAACAGTAAATAAGAAAATAAACCCCAGAGCTCATAGCATTGCAGGAGATCATTTAATATTACCTCCGTGTAATATTGCTAATCAGCTAAATATTTTTACTCCTGTAGGTATTGCAATAATTATTGTGGCAGATGTATAATTACTTCTAAGGGAAGTAATTATATAAATTGTGAATGCTCGTGTATCTACGTCTATTCCGACAGTAAACATGATGAACTCATACAACAAAACCTAAAAATCCAATAGATATTATAGCTCACACTATTCCTATATATCCAAATGGCTCTTTTTTGCCTGAGTAGTGTGTAACAATATGTGAAATTTTTCCGAATCCTGGCAAGATAAGAATGTAGACTTCAGGGTGTCCCAAAGAATCAAAATAAGTGTTGATATAAAATAGGGTCTCCCCCTCCAGCTGGATCAAAGAAGGCTGTATTTCAATTTTGATCCTCGAGTAATATTGTAATGCCTGCAGCGAGTGTGGGTAAGGAGAGGAGAAGGAGGGCAGTGGTAATTAAAACTGATCAAACAAATAATGGAGTTTGATATTGTGTCATTGCAGGGGTTTTATGTTGATAATGGTTGTAATAAAATTAATTGCCCCTAGAATTGAAGATACACCTGCTAAGTGAAGTGAAAAAATGGTTAAATCTATGGAAGCCCCTGTATGCGCGAAGTTTCCTGCCAGAGAAGGATAAAGGGTCCACCCTGACCCAGCTCCAGCCTCAACCATTGAAGAGGAAAGTAAGAGTAAAAATGATGGAGGAAGAAGTCAGAAGCTTATATTGTTTATTTGAGGGAAGGCTATGTCAGGGGCAACAATTATTAGTGGAGCCAATCAGTTTCCGAACCCTCAATCATAATTGGTATAACTATAAAGAAAACTGTTACAAAAGCATGGGCAGTGACGATTACATTATAGATCTGGTCATCTCCCAGCAGTGTACCTGGCTGCCCCAGCTCTGCTTGCATTAGCGACTGAGGGCCGTTCCTACTATTCCAGCTCAAGCACCAAATAGATCAGTGTGCTGATGTCCTTGTGATTTGTAGAGAATAGTTAACGGTTAATTAACATAAATAGATAAGATGGCCGAGTAGGTATTAGACTGTAAATCTAAGCAGAGAGGTACAGCCCCCTTCTTGTCAGCAAGTCTTGAGGTGATTATTCATATTGAATTGCAAATTCAAAGGAGCAGCTTCAATCCTATTGACATAAATTAGCATGTATTGCAATATTTTTAAACAATAGAACATGAAGTTTAGGGAAGTATATGAACTTTTCCCTATACTTTATTATGTCTCTTCTATTTTGCTCTCTCTCCATAAAAGTATGTGTGTGGTGTATATATATACATATATATTATATATACATAAATACACATATATATATCCTTTATGTATACATACTTATGCTCTATCTCTCTATCAATTATCTATTTATCTATCTTTCTATCTATCTATCTTCTGACAAAGTTGCCTTGCAGATGACGAGAAGTGCTTCATTCTCCATGTGGTGTGTCCCTGGGAAAGGGCTGGGTGTGAGTGGGGAGTGGATAGATGAGCAAGGAGACTAGAAACAAGTCCAGTATTTACTAAAATCTAGTGTATGGTAAAACCATTTGAAATACTCAATAGAAAAAATCATGAAAGAGTGCAGACAATGCTCGGTAAATTTAGTTCCTTGTTACAGGGTCTCAAAAGATTGCAGGCAAAATGTTGGATTAAGCTTCAGTCTGATGCAAGGCCCACGTTAGGAAGCACCTACTTTTAAATTCAGATTTAAGCATTGTTGGTGAAAGTGCTCAGTATTTTCAGGTTGCCAAACAAAGGGTTTCAATTTCTTGGTGGCTGTGAGGGGTTCCTCTCAGCACCTTTTAATTTGTGACCATTCCACAGAGTAGAACACAAAATGGTAGTTTACTTCTTCAAAGCATGCAGGGAAGAGACTTTTACATGCTGTAATTGCATACATTTAATCACATAGACTGTTTCACCTTTGTTGTATTTTTTAGAGCACTTGTCCTTTTCACATTCTAAGGGAGTAATTATATAAATTGTGAATACCAGACTGCGAGAGTCCTTGTGCCCCAAACTACAGAATGGTTGTTCTTAAGTCTCAGAAGTCTCAGGTTGTTTTTAGACACACTGTGATCTCTAGAATTTTACAGCACTTTATCCTGTGATTCTAAGCTTTTTTTTTTCTTTTCTTTTGTATCCTTGGGTTCATAGTCGCAAACCTAATTTTAGGGAAGCACTGTTCTCTGAGTTCCTCTTCCCCATTCTTTTACCATGTCCTGGAAACCATGCAAAAGTACTAAAATAATACAATCTTAAGTGTTATATATTTGAAATTTTCTTTAGGGATGATTATCCTTCATTGCTTGATGTCTAGCATTATTTCACATAATTAATCAGTTCTTTTTTGCTTTTGCTGTTTCAGCCAATAGAATGAAGTTAAAATGTGTTTTATTGGACTTTAGATAGAATTTGAAGCCATGTAGATTTCATGTAATAAGTAGATTAAATAGCATGGTAAATACATTTTTAAGAGTCTTTCTTCTCTCTTTATCTCTTCTTTGCCATGCTGGGTTTGAATCTAGGGCTTTTTGTTAGAGAATCACTTTATTACTGATAGGATGAAGTTGTACTATATGCTCATTATTTCCAGAAAAATAAAGCATAAACCCTTTTTATTATTCAAAATTTATTTTAATGAAGATTTTATTATCAGATTATCCTTTTATTTTTGAAGATTTTATTAATGAAGATTTTATTATCATATTATCCTTTTGTAGATTATTTGCAAAACAGAAACAAAAGTATTAAATTACCCTGATTCATACTACTAATGCATAATCACTGGTGATGGATGATATTAGGATATATGTTTTAATTTTTTAATGTATTAGGATGGTTTTCTCTTAATACTGTATAAAACTCATTTTTGGTGATATTAACTAGTTTTCAATATAATTTTCAGTGTAGATATACAAATCTGTATATATACAACAATTTTTATTGAACCACTACCTGTCTCTATGGTAGTTTAGATAATGTTAAATTTTCATTATTGTAATTAACATCTTTTATCAAAATTTTTTGTCCATACTCATGTTTATTTCTTTTTAAAAAGGTATTTCTAAATATATATTTAACAAGTCAATCTTTATTAAAAATGAGTGCTATTAGCTTTTGTTTGTGAGAGATATTCCTATTTTGTCAGAGGTGGAATATTTTATTTTTTTGAATTAGAGTTGATAATACTACAGATCATTTTGTCATATTGGATTGTAACACTACAGGAATAAATAAGCTTCATTTAGTCAAGACATCTCTCTATATTCATGCTAGCTAATTTAGAAATCTTATAACTAGGAGGAAGATTCTGAAAGGTTAATGAAGGTTGTTGAAAGAGCAAGCAGATAGTGATCCAGATGCCGAGATAATTTTTTCAGTTTTCGTTGTCACTTGCAACATGAAAAAACAAATATAATAGTGGAAAAATATGAATTCAATAAGAATATGAAAAACCTACATGTATCTACAAAGCATGGAGTTATGATCTGTGATCAGACCACTGGCGTTCAGATTCTGACCTTCTTGTTCATCAGTTGTGCAGACTTCTTAAACACTTTGGGTCCCAGCTTTCACACTTGTTAAATAGGGGCGGTGTGATATCCCAAAAAGCTGATAGAAGGATTTAGGTAGTTACCGAATTTATAGAATTTAGAATCATGTTGCCACATAGTAAACTCCTGAGACACCTACTACATAGTATTAGAGTCAATACATTTATAAATAGTGCACTTTTGTTTAATAGTCACTATTTATTGGCTGGAGCAATTAATTAGTGTCTGGTGCTAAAAAACCCCAAAATTTAAATTACAATGTAATTGATTTCTAGATTTAAGTCAGTGTTCTATTCAGACTTCATTGTGTATCAAAAATTATACAAGAGAAATTTTTATCTCCTATCCAAGATGAGAGACCTGAATAAAGTCTGTCTCACAGTGATCACACACCTTCCTTTTATACCAAAAATGATTTCCTTTGTTACAGGTTTTGCTGTGGAGAAATTATGTCCAATGTAGGGTATTAGGCATTTGACTAACCTGGTTCTTTCCTCTTTCACTTGTTGTTGGAATAATTGCAGAATGTATAAGGACATATGAATTTCCCATCCTGAGATAAGGAGAGTGTGTCCATAGTAACCTAGTAAATATCCTTACTCTTCTAGGAACAGGATGCTCTTTATTACTTGTGCTTAGCAAATCAAGGAGTACCTATGATAGATAAACCCAGAGCAGAGTGCTTTCAGGGTCCTCAGCTATGATGTGATGCAGGTTATGAACAGATGAGTTTTCATCCACCTGGAAAACTTCCCTGAGCATTTAGAGATCAGGTCCCATGGACACTGGTGTCCTGTTCATCCTTACTACCTATATGTGAGTGGTAAATGTGCTTTGGCAGATTCGTTGTGTGAATGCTCTGTCTTACCAGTCATAGAACTGGCAGAGACACTGGTGCCAGTGTTGGCTCCTCACAGCTACTATGTTGTTGAGACTGGTGCAGTAGCTGAGTCTGTGGTGAAAGGTAAGTATCCTTCTTTCTACCTTTCTGGCAAACTAGTCTCCCTACTGTTATCAGCTCTCTTATTTTTAATTTATTAAAAATAAGCTTTCAGTTTAGAATAGTTTTAGATTTACAAGAACATCCACAGGTAGTGCTATTTTTTCCTGAAGATATATGCTCTTTTCCCTTCTTTTGAGTTCTTTTGCTATAGATTCTAATTTGGTTTTGAGATCTCTTACTTATGTGAGATACCTACTTATTAGAGAACACTGACCTGGGGAAACTATTAAAATTTCTCATTGTTTCCTACCTTGATGCATTTGTGTTTGCATTTTATATTTGGTGATCCAATGTTGTATATATAGAGATTTAGAATTATTATTTCCTCTTGCTAAGTTAACCTTTGTCATTATATAATATCTTCCTTATCTTCATGTTTTTTATTTAAAATCTATTTTATATAATATAAACCTATTTTATATAATATAAATATTTTATATAATATAATATTATGTAAATATTTGATATAATATAAAAAATATAAAAAATTCATATTTGTGCTTTCTTTTGGATTCTATTTGTAATCTATCATTTTACTTTCAGCCTATGCATATCCCTGGAAATGAAGTGAGTTTTGTGTAAGCGATATATAGTTGGATCTTTTGTTTATCCACTCAGTCATTCTATGTTTTCTAATTGAAGAATTTAATCCATGTATATTTAAGGAAATTGTTGAAAAATAAGGGCTTGCTATCATCATTTTTATATTTTTCCTAATTTTGCTGTAATTCCTTTCCTTTGCCTTCCCCTGTTGTCTGTTGTAGTTAAGTGATTAATATTAATAATGTGTTTTGTTCCTTGCCTTGTATTTTTGGTTTGCATATCATAGCTTTTGGGTTTTTAGTTGCCATGAATAACAAAAGTCTTCTAATTGTAACAAACTATTTTGAAATGAAGACAACCTTTACAAAAGTTGTAAGAGAGACAGAAAATACACTAATAAAAAGCAAGATTCATGCCCCTCCCTCCTTTTTTCTCGCATTTTGTATTTTTGATGTCTCAATTTACAGTCTTCTGCATTATCTCTTTTAACATATAGATATAGTTATTATGTTTTAATTGTTTTGTTTTTCAGCTTTTTATACTAAAAACATGCATCATTTGTATATCATGTTTATAATATTAGGGCATTCTAATTGTATCTGTATAGTTACTATAATTACAGGCCATTAGATAAAAATTAATATACAGTCAGAGAGCATCTGGGATCTCAAGGAAATCAGTGAAAGATGAGGACATCTGAATAGTGGCTGGAGGTACATCTGAAGAAGGCAAAACCTTGAGATTAAAGTCACAATTGCTTACTTCTCTGGGGGATGAAGAAAACCTGAGATTATACTGTAAATGGAGTTGTCCACTCCATTAAGTCTGTACACACATCAGACATCTAAGTGGATGACCAGAACACCTGGGCCCATTCCTTCCTTGAAGTTATAGAAAAGCCAAGGTTAATGATGTCATCCATATGTCTTTGCTATGTGCTCCAATTCCTTATTGGATCAATTATAGTTAAGTGGTCCTACTTGTAGTCTTATTGATTGATTATAGGTTGACCCATATAGTATTATGATGTTGCCTTATGAAACATTATCAGAGAATTCTATCTCTGGAACCCCATCTGTCTCTCAGGAGGTACTTCTATTTCCCAATAAACTTTTGCTACTCTTAACTTTCTTTATCCTTTGGAATTTATTCTATTTCAGCGAACATGAACTCGGCACATCTGACATCTAGCAGATTGGAAGTTATGTTTCTTCTATATTATTATTACCAATGAATTCTATGTCTTCCAGTGGTTTATTCTTACTCATTAACATCTTTGATTTTTTTTTTTGCAATTTCAAAAATTCCTTTTAGTATTTAATATAGGACAGCAAAAAGTAGAGCTCTCTAGACCCAGTACAGAGATCACTATGTTCCAACCTGCATTATTTCCAGCTTTTAGTGGGCCTACTTAATACTATGCCACCCTACCCCAGTATCATGCAGTTCCTGAAGCTGTGAGTCTCAGGCATGACCCAGTTGAGCATTAGGCCAAGAGGCTCCACTTTCATACTCAACTATGTTCAGGACTCTTCCAACTGTGTATTTTGAAGTACCTTATCATTGATCTCACTAATTTCTTCTTTCTATTCTATTACTCATGCATTCTTTCATCTTTTTAATTTTTTTCATATTTTTTAGTGCAAGAATTTCTGTTCGATTTTTGAAAATTGACTTCATGTCTCTAATTTTCTGTGTTAAAATATTGAATACTTGCCTGTGTTTTCTTAAGCCTATTGAATTTCTTAAGATAGTTGCTCTACAATAAACCCAAAATGTGTAATAGTCAGTGTACAAAAGAGAGGAAAAGAAAGTGCTCTAAATGATATAACTGCATGTATATTTAAGTGTATAAGATAGAAAATGATATCACTGAGTTTTGTTGGATCATTGAACAGAACTGTTTGCAGTATCATTGTTGGAATTTCCACTTTACAAGCTTTAATTTTGTAATTTGAACAATTATTTCTAAGATGACAATATGTAATTCATTAACTAGTGATTTCCTACTGTTTATTTTTTTCTGTAAATCTGTATAACTTGTACCCTTTCTCTGCTTTTTTTTCCTCCTTAAATAAAATTAAAAAAAAACAAAGATAGTTGCTCTAAATTCTTTATCATAGTTTCCCCGTACTAATTGCTGTCTAGTTGGCTTCTGAGTCATTAAAAGATGAATTCATATTTCCTTGAAAATTCTTGATGCCTTTTAAAATGTGATGCATCTGTGCTTTGATGATTATATGTGTATTCCAGTCCTTATAATCTGATTTTGTTTGTGCCTAGAAATCCTAAATTGACTTCTCATTTTCTTAGTATTTAAACACTTTCAATATTCATTACCACAGCACATGAAGTCTAAGTTTGTTGTGAATCTACCTGTGGTATGTTGTTGCTGTCTCAGCATCAGAAGGCAATCCAAGCCCAGGTTTGTGTGTTGGAGTGCTGAGTAGCATGAACTGGGTGAGTATCAAGAGAAGGTAGTTTGTTCCCACAAGGTTACCCTGGGGAAGGTATAGAGCTGAATACTTTGTCCATAGTGACTGGATTCTGATCAGTCACTGTGCTTACATATGGAGCTTAGATCTGTCCCAGCACCAGGGTTTTATGGTATGCCTCTGTCCACCAGTACTACAACATTGTGTCATACCCTGAGCCCACAGCCTTCTTCAACCAGCATAACAGTAGGTAGGGTCAAGGGCCACATGGCCATGGGTTGTCTACTGCTGTAGCAGATTCATGGACACATAACACTGTAGCCCGTCATAAGTAATGTTGGTCAGAATAGAAGCCTTATACATGTGGCTGTGTATCTATTACCAAGGATGTTATAGAGCCTCTCTTTGGGCACTGGGCTTGGGAAGGAAGTTGTTTCACCAACCCTGTACTGAGTTCCAAGGCAGACTTCTGATCTTATTACCCCGTCCTACAGTTAGGAAGTGGAATCCTGCTCCACACTGTGCTGTTCAATGAGGGAAACTGTAGATGAAGGCATTCACTTGGATACCAAGGCTGATGCTAAGCTGGGTCGCAGCTGAGTCTTAAAGCCACAAAGATTTGTACAATGTCAGGGGTATATCAAAGCTCATGCTATAGCTGGCAGTGATGCATGCTGAAATACAAATCCATCTGGAGTGCAGGCCTCTGATTCTGGGACAGGTTTAAAACTCTATCAGTGAGCACTGTCCTAATGAAAGCTGTATTTGCTGAGTATAGAGGAGAGGTCCCTTGACTACCAAGCCTGCTACTAAAGTATATCATTACTTGAGTCTCACAGCTCCAAGTATTGAACAGTCGCAGAGTGGTTTGGGGGTAGTATTCCCTAATTCAGTGAAAGTCAGAAATAGTGCAAGTCAGCACAAGTCTATATCTAATGCTATGGCAGATTTAGAATTTTTATTTTTGGGTCCTGGCCTGGGTGTAGGAGCTGCTGTTTTTTGCCTGGTACTGGATCTTACTGAAAGGGAAAATCCTGTGGTAGCTTTGGTGTTCTGCTCTCCATCTGAGTGAACTATTGCTTACCCCTCTGTTTACACAGATTGGAAACAGGGTAGTGAAGGCAGTCTTTGGTTACCTGGTTAATACATTCCGAGAGGCTTGGTCAACCAGTATTGGCTTGAGGGCAGGAGCTGTTGAACAGAGTTTCACCATTGTAGGCCTGGAACTGAGTTTCAAGTCTAAGGTCTGGACTTAAATTTTTCCCCCTTTTCCAGTGGGAAAGCATCTCTTTTTTATGTTGGGTTGCTTGGAGTTGGGGGAAGGGCGACACAGATGTCCTAATTACTTTTCTCATTTCCTAAACCAATATCTGACACCGCAAATTAAAGTAGAAAAGACTTATTTTCACTCATAGTTCTTAGAGGGTTCAGTCTAGAGTTGGCTGGCTCCAGGGTGGGATGGAATTGTAATGGAGCATCACAGAGGAGAAACAGCTCATGATATACCAGGCAGAAGGCAACAGACAGCAAGCAATAGCAGCGAGCCGCAAGGCTGTCTTCTCTTTCCCTGTATGTCCCCGGCTGCCCATTTGTTGAGGGTGCCACTCAAAACTATGCTAATTCTAATCACTGGGCAGATTTAGTACCATACACTCTTCATTCCTATATCTCACACTTAATCCACGTTCACACACCCTAGATTTGGGAATCTCCATCTATGAGCAATAAAAGCTTTGGGGGAAACATCTAGATATATCATAGCAACAGGTAATTCTTCTTGTCTTTGTGTGTGTGTTTGTGTGTGTGTGTGTGTTTGCAAATGCGTGCATGTGTTAATTGAGACTGATGATAGGACTTCACTTTTGCTAGGCACATCCTCTGTTACTGAGCTACATACATCCTGAGAACCTTCTATACTTGAATTTGGAGACAGGAGCACAGTAAATTATCTAGGCTGACATTAAACCTGTGATCCTTCTGCCTCAGAAAGTAAAGTAGTTGGGATAATAGGTATTTGATACCCGACCCAGAATATCATCACTATTATTATACTAAAATCAGGCACTATGATTTCTTTTGTGGCTTATTTCTTATAAAGGGGTTTAGGTGCACGGTTAACTATTCAGACTGGTATGACATGAGACAAAATGAGTACCAACAGAAAATAATTTGTTCTTACAATGTTCTCCCATGGGGTGGCATGGAACTGAATGCTTTGATCTTCGCTGCTATCAAACTCTATTTTTAAATGATAGTTTTTTTCTAGGTTCTACTTTCAGTTGCCTTTATTCCTCATCTTCTGCTCGAGTGACTTCCTCTAAACTCATAATTTTACCTAACCTTTCAACTTTAACAATTTTTGAAATCACTTCTATGTTGGAATGATTAACTTTGCATCAACTTGACTGATTAAGCCAGTGATAGTGAACCTATGACACGCATACTGCAGTGGGGCTGTTTGTTATCTCTGATAGCTCTAAAAGGTTCACCATGATAAGATGAAGAATATACAGAAAGCTGTAAAAGCATTCTCTTGAGTATGCCTATGAGGTTGTTTCCAGATATTTTTATGGGAATTTGATTGAACTAGGTCGGGAAGATGTGTCCTCAATACACAGGACCACCATCTTGTTGGTAAGTACCCAGAGGAAATAAACATAAAAGATTAAATAATGTCTCCCTTTGAGAACTGAGACATGCCTGACACCTGCCTCAGACATCAGGACTCCAGTCTTTCTGGCCATTAGACCTCAGAACATGCCTCAGTGGTCTTTGTCTCAGGTACTCAGGACATCAGTTTAAACTGAAAGGTATATCTTTGTTTTCCCTATTTTTGAGGCTTTTAGATTTGAACTCAGCCAGGTTACCAGCATCTGAGAATCTCCATGCTACATATGATCTGTCCTGGGACTTTTCAGCTTCCATAATCCAGTGAATCAATGAGCCTAATACATCTCATCTCATCTATTTATATTCATAATCATATTCTGTCTCTAAAGAACCCTACATATTAAGATATATAGAATACATATCTTTTTCCTATATTATGAAACCTCTATTGTGCTACCATTCTTGATGTTTCCATTTGTTCAGTATTTCAGATTTCACATCTCACTATATGAGATAACTATGCATTTTCTATGTTGACTATGCTTAACCTGATACTGAAACATTTTGTATTTTTTTGTCTCTGAAAGGAAGTACCACACAGATCACAAGTCTCAAAACTTTATTACACTTCTTATCATTTAATCATCTTCAGGTTGTTTAATTCTGCAACACCTGGAAAATATATTTCCTGCTCTCCAAATCCACTTCCACTGATGTTGTCTCCCATAACTCATCTCCTATGTTAGTGCTCTACAAGCCTAGTGTGCCTGGCATCACCTAGATGTTGCTAAAATATGGATTATTGGGATAGAGCATGTATTTGTGATTCAGCTAGCCTGAGATGTGGCATGAAAATTTTCATTTATAGCCATTGCCAGGTAATTCTGATTCTGTTGGTTTGAGGACCACACTTTGATAATCGTTGTCCTACTCTATTATAATAGCCACCTAATGAATCTCCCTGCTTCTGTTCAGGATTTCTTCCAAATTACATTTCACACCATTGTATTGATTCTAAATCATAAATTTGCATAAAACCTGAAATTGCTCTTTGTTGTATATTGGGCAAAGCAAGTGCCTGGCACACATTTAGTTTTTATAAACATGATAGGCTTTAGACAGTAGGATTTGCATAGGAAGAGTTGAGACTCATTTCATTCTGGCATAGGAATGAGGGGAAGAGGAGAAAGAAGGGACAGGATACAGCATTACTCAAAATAATGTTGTAAGGTTGCAAAACCTTTCACAAAAATCAACTGCTAAATAAATTGTACACATATATACATGCACACACAGGCAACTGAGGCTATTCATTTGATTTTATTAGACTGATCTCTGCAAGGAGAGAGAAGAGCTCAGTATTTTATTTTGCTTGCAGTGTTAGAGGTCTGGATTTTCTTTTACACATTCACCCATCTCACATAGTTCGAACATCTATTTTAGCAGTCTTCCATGTAGCTTTTTAGAGCTCAGGACATATATATTTATAGAGTAGGTCTACTTATTCAGTTTGTGTATAGAGACCTTTCCATTGAAATTAGCTCAAGGTCTTTATTTAGTTTTCCATCATAGACAAGAATATATTTGTTATATCCCTAGAGTCTTAATATGATTTCTTTATGAAAAGAACTGTCATTTTCTTGAAGCTTCCCCTTCAAAGACCTTTTTATGTGGTGCATAGAAACTTGTCTCCTGAAATATTATTCATCTTATTTTATAAAATTCATTATTAACTACATCTTCCCTATTCACTAAGGTGAATAAACTCAAGGAAAATTTAAAAAGTAAAGAAGATTAGGATCTTCCAGGGATGACAGTTGGCTATTCTCTCCTGCAAGCAGTGGGTGTCAATTAGGAACTGTATCAGATTCTTATTTCAAAATTAGCATCATCTCCTCCCCCTCTTACTTGTTTCTTCCTCAAAGGCCATAATAGGGGTAGCACTTATTTTGAAACTACTTCCAAGGTAACTTTGATCCACCCTTGGAAGAGAACTGACTGATTACCGAGTCTCAGACTTTTGTTTTTCACAGACCAGAACATTTTTCTATTTTGATTGGGGGGGGGGACAGCAAAAATACTAAAATTGATTGGGGGACAAAGAGTGTTGCTGACCTTTAAGTTAATCACTAAAGGCATTGAAACACAAATAAGATACAACATAAACTTGTATTATCACTACTTCTTCCAAAGAGGAGATATTTAAATATAACAATGTAGGTATGACACACTCTTATAATAAACAAAGTTCTTTAATTGAATAAATTTTACTTAATGAAAAACCTCATTACTTTGCCCTCACTTTGAGAAAAATCACTCAAAATATTATTGGACTAGTGCTTTTTCTGCCACCTAGATACATTGCCCTAGATAGATGCCTGTGGGAAAGAAAGCTAAAATCACCTCTGCCTTCTGTACTCTTTATTTTAATTTGCCATTTTAAAGTTTTGATATTCATGTATGGCATAGCAGCCTATTTTGGTTCAATTAAACATTTCCTTTTCTGTTTTTCACTGTTCTGCTCCAGGAGAACCAGCGAACTGCTAAGAATTCATGACATTAGATCGGATAGTCCTTTCTTTCTGTCCTTCATCCAGTGGCAGATTTAAAAACCTTTGATGATTCACTTCTATAATATTTAAAGTTCTATTTCATATCCTTCAAAATTAGGGCTTTAGAAAATAGCTAGCTGCGTGGGAAGGAAAGAGAAGAGTCTATTAAAATCTACAATCCTCTTAGTGACCCATTCACTGAGCATCTCAACAAATCTGTTCAAATTCTCCCCACTGTTGAAAACAAAGGGAAAGGCAAGTGAGAAACTAAACCCCTACCAAGACCAATCTAAGAACAGCCTACCTACAAATAAGCCTTATTAAGAAAGAGTACTGTAAAGGCTACTTATTTTGCACATTATAAATACCAAATCAAATGGCTGAATGGGGCCCAGGCAATTAAATCAACTCTACTTTTATAGTAATTGAAAAGACTCCCCTAATTTAGGAGTCTATGAATATGGTGAATGATATAAGTCTACATTCTGTACTGGGAGTTATAGACTGTGTACAGACATGCAGTGGATTTTCAAGGCTATGGAAGAGTTTCAAAATCATTATTTCTTTTTTCTCTTTATTCATTGAATCTGAAAGCTCTGAGCAGGTGTAACCAAGAGATCTATATTTTCATCTGCACTTCCTATTGTGCATCCTATTGTTTTCCTTCATTGGGATTAGTCAGACATATCCATTTGATTTTTGTCAGGTTTTTTAAATGTTTTAAAAATGTAGTCACTAATTATTAGGCCCTGCCTCTTTAACAACTGGTTTCTATTGAAAGCTTTAAACATTTTTGTTTATTGTTAGTTGGGATGTGTAATCTCCAGCTGTTTGTATCTCCAAGTGAGGTATTTCAAGCATTTCTATTTGGAGGACCAAGGTCCTTTGGTACCTTAAAGCTACAGGTTTGTGGGGAGGGAAGGTTAAATTCCTTTTGATGGGAAGAGTGACTTTCAGTAAAATTAGGAACACATTTACCATTTCTGTTGCACCATGATTATATTTTGTAGCCCATTACATGTTTCTTCACCAATCTACTCTCAAATAGTCCAAGCAGTAATAGTACTACTACTAGTAGTAAAGATACTAGAAATCTTTCTATAGTACTTCCTGTGTGCCAAGCACTATTCAAATCTGTTTATATTAATTGAATTGATAGTTTAACCCTCTGAATTAGATACCATTTTGCTTATTTATTGAAAAACAGACTGAGGATTAAAAAACTAAGCCCATGTCAAGCAGATAGTAAGTAAAAATATTATGAACATAAGTAATCAAGTCTTTATTCTGGTTTTCAACCTCTACTATTTATAGTGAGAAAATAAATCAGAGGAATTTCTTTTCAATTATGTTATATCCAAAACTCATGCTTATTATTTATTTGTATAGAAAATGGATTTAGAACCAAGGGCTATCATAATATGTTAATAACTGCCTGGGAAAATTTCTAAGAATCCTGGGGAAGAAGAATTTGGAGAGCACAGATTTTAAAATCAGATATAGGACTTGCATAATGGAGGTTACTTACTGGGTGGAACTGTGGACAAATTTATTGGTCTCACTAATCTGTTTCCTTTTAGTCCTACCAGACGAGACCCATTTCTCAAGGCGTTTTGAGGTGGTGTATAAAAAGGTTATGACAGCCAAAAAACCAAATGAAGAGCAGTTTAGAATTCTTTGCTGTCTATTTAATTTGTCTTTCTGTGTATACATGTCTCAGTTTATTAATAAATCTTCATGTAACAACTCTCTGAAAGATTAGCATTATCATCAGGATTATAAAGGAAGAGGCTGGGATACAAAATGGTAAAACAGCTTGCCCAGGGCTGCACAATGCTTGGTTTAGTAGCTGGGTGTGGTGACACATGCCTGTAATCCTGGAACTCTGGAGTCTGAGTTAAGAATATCACTGGGAGTTGAGGCCAGCCTGGAATACATAGTGAATTCAAAGTTAGCCTGAACCACATAGTCAAACCCTGTCTCAAAAAACAATAAACAAACAAACAAAAGTTAGGCTTAGGGTAATTGGAATTCCAATTAATGACAGGGATATCAGTGTGTGTTCTTAAGTGTTATGTCATTTTAGTTAAAATAAAGCTGTGAATTGATACAGCTGTCTCACATTTTTGCTCATGTTTTTGCATAAAGAAGGACTGCTAATCTTGTTGTATAAAGCATTTTGGGTCATACATTGAATGTGTTCTGGAAGCAGAAATATTTTCTTTTCCATTGACAACTTTTTCTTGCATATTACAGCGATCTTAAATTTAGAACCTAATTCAGGATTGATCAAGCAGAAATTTGGGGCTTCTCCAGAAAATTTAAGACCTAGGCTTCCCATGATTATATCATACTACAAATATTATGGTCTTGCCTCTGTCACTGCATAATGATGGATATACTAAACTTATACAGTATTGTACCCTAAGGTAGAGAAATAGGCAGTGGATAAGGCTAAAAGAAGATTTTCATTTGTTAAAGAAATATCTGAAAGCACTTTCCACAAAATATGCTCTAGTTCTAGTAACAGAGATTCTGAGTGATTAAACTCTACTTAATTAAAAAAAAAACTTTTGTCTAATTTCAGATGCTTTTTGTTTCTGATACTCTTTACATTTTGTTCTAAACTGTTTAATATGTTTTTCTGATGGTAAATTCTTTATCTCTCTGTCTCTAGAGGTAGCTGTATGCTGATAATGGATAAAGTAATTCTATATGTAAAGTACATGGAATATGTAAATATTTGTGTTTTAACTCTGTAATTCATCAATATTAAATATGTAGATATATTCTTTTTAGAACTTCTCTCGAAGGCTTTAGATAATCAAAATTTTTGAATATAAGTTGAAGATTGGATGCACAGTTATAATTATTTATTAATAATACAGTTAACATGCTGTATGATCCCTATGCTGCCATGAAATGTCTGAGGAGACATATTGCTAAGAATAAACTTGCTCAGCATTGCATTATAATGCAGAAAATTTTCCACAGGGAAAGGAAAAAACCCATATTTTTATCTATAGTGAAGTTAATCACTAACAATTTTGCCCATTTGGTCAGAAAAGCAATTAATGGAGTGGGATAGCAGTCAAATGTACCAAAAACTTAAAATGTGTTCTACTCATGTATTGATATGCTCATTTTAGACTTTTCTATAATTTCTGTACATTTTACAAGCTTTCTTTACTTTGGTAATAACCTTGCTATTAATAGCTTGATTTTCTGAATATAATAGGTAATAGCCAGAATTTTCATGGATACAAATTATAACTATGAATAAACACACCTAATGTGATTAGGTGTATATATTATTATTTATTTATTGTTTTGACAGCTTATTCTGACTTTTCTATTCATCTTAGTAACTAAGTCTAAAGCACTACATAGAATCATACCTGTCTCTTTAAAAATCATCATGCTAACAGTGAGTTAGACTAATTTTGACTTCAAAAACAGCATTTTGCAAGGCTTTAAATACCTTCGAGGTCACTTGAGTTTCTTTTCTGATGTGATATAGAATCATTCACATGGTAGTATAATGATGCATGTTTTACACCTCAATATAGATAGATGTGGTTTTACACAAATATTTCTGCAGTTTAACCACCTTGAAAGTAGAATAAATACATAATTCAACATACAGTCTCATCCACTGTTTTAGGTAGATTGGAAAATTAGCTAATGATTACTTTTGTGCCTAAATGTGTTAACTGGTGTGGGTGATTGAATAATCACAGAAACTGAGAGTTGGGAATGTTAGAGAACAACAATTTGAAACACTTGAAAGGCCATGATCTACTGTGATGGAAAGTGGGTCAGGAACAGGAGAGATAAGTGGGCATGATCTTCTCCACTTTGGTGCGTAGCTGTCACATTATAAACGTAATCAGAGCAGAAAAGTATAATTATAACTTTTGAATAAATCATAATTATGGAAGAGAAAATCAACAAAGAGGTAGACACTGACATTCTCCCTATTAAAAAAAGAAGCCATTAAATTCCTAGGATGTAAATGTCATACATAATTTAATTTTAGAATCTTATAATTTTTGTTCTAGAATATCTCATATTGTGAGAAGACTCATTTGATATAGTTTCCAATTTTATTTTAAATATTTATAGTCTATATCACAATAAAACCAAACTAACATGATTGATGATTTTGGAGAGACATTCAGAAGAATAATAGAGACAATTTATTGACAAATTTTACTTGTAAAAAATATTTGCTGAACAGTGCTACTTTGGCACTAAAAGATACGAAAATATTTAGGCTGAAATATTTCTATCATTTAAGTATGAACAATAAAATTCAGATTTCTTCATTTAATTATCTTTTTTGCTATATTTTTTCTGCTTTCACACATAATATTTTCTCAAAAATTTTCTGTTAAGAAGAGTCAATTTGAAATTTATGGATTATAAACTGTAATTGTAAGGATGACCATATGCACATTTATTAAAAATTAAGATAAATACTGAAAATCACATGCTTCAGAAAGATTTATACTGAAATTCTCTGAGTTAATGGTAAGTTGTATAAATATGTAACACGAACTATTATTGCGTACAAATTACTCTTAGAGCTGCATAGCCATTGTAAGTCCTTCATTTTGCTCTACAATAGATACACACATATGAAATACTTTCATGTTTTAGAAATAATTTTACTTTTATAATATTTTCATTGGGAACAAATCCTAGGTCTGTCAATATAAAAGAAACCAATTTTGGTTAATATATTTTTCAATATTTATATATCACTTACTTTAATGGCTTTCTCATTCTCAGAATTGTCTATTTGAACAAAATTACTTTGGAAAAAGTGATGATATTATGATTCCCATTGTAGATTAGAAGAAATGGAGCCTAGAGATTTTAAGCACCTTTTTCAAAGTAACACAGCTAACAAGTGCCAAAGGAATCATCAAAAGCTCTTAAAAATGAGATAAGAACTGTTAACTGTTGAAGATCTCCTGTACGTTGGGGAGCTTATTTAGTGCATTATTTATTTCTCATGAGAATATCTTGAAGTAGCTTAAAATTATTTTTATCTTTAATTTATAAATCAGGGAATGATGTGCTAATGATGAAGAGCTAAAAAGTGAAAACTAAAAATGGGATTCCATGTTTCTATGTGACTTCATGTTCATGACTTATATACAGTCTTAACGTAGGTTAGATATTTATAAAAAGAATAATCACCATTGTCTTAAAGGTAAATAAACCAAACATATGTACTGGAAAGAAAAAAGTGACTAGTATTTACAACATGTTAAGAAAATTAATAATGAGAACCCAAATTGATTTTAAAATCTCAGCAACTGAGTAATTTTGTTTATTTTTATAGCTCACATATTTCAGTATCACTGTCAACAAAATATCTGTCTTAAGAGTAGTTTGCAAATAAAATAGCATTTAAAAAAGTTTAGAGTAATGCTTTGATCATCAAAATTATTCGGTAAATATTATCTACTATTAATAATAATTGCTCCCGGTAATTTTACATTTGAAAAGACCAAAGATACTACCTGCATTATCTTACCAGTAGGAGATTTTTTTCCATTTGTTTAAACTATTACTTAAAATTGAACCTTGGAAAATAATCAAAATAAAATGTTGATCATCCATTAGTGGGTTTGTATGTAAACGAAATTAAAATTTTAATAGAATGGTCAAGCAAGTGTGATTCTTTTTCAGTTTTCTCACCTCAAAATTAATGTATTTTCCCCATTACCATGTTATCATGGTTTTAATCAGTAAATGGTACTAGAAAAACAAAATGTTACAGTTTGTGCCAAGGTAATATTTCAAATCTTCATATTTTGTTGACAAAATTATTTAGCATTATGCTTGGTGAGAGTAAGAGGGGAATTGGTCATTGAAACTTATTAATGATATAAAAATTAGTATTCTTATGACTGGATTTCAGAAGAATAAATAACAGATTGAAAACTGCCCTTTTTCTCTAAAAGTTTTAAAATTTGTTCTGGAATAATGCAGAGTACTCACATGTACAATGCAAAGAGTATTTGAGATGCAAATGTAAAGATCTGTCATCTCCTTAGAAATGTGAATTTCAGCTAGTCTCCTATCTCTTTATGTCTCAGTTTATTATCTGTTAAAAATAGTGATATCCTTGAGGTTATGTTTAACACAAAATATAGATACTCTGAGAACTGGCAAACTATCTATGTGGTTGCACCATGTCTTTAACTTTGTGTAAAGTCAGTCTTGTATGAGATGCAAACACTAGATGCTTCATATTTGTAATATGAATGGTCAGCATTATTTGTATAATCTTTAAAAAGAGTAAATAACAATCTGCTTAAGTAGCCAATGTTGTAGTTAATTTTCCATCACTAGGACAGACTTCCTGGCACTCACATTAAAGGAGTAGAGGTTTATTTTGGCTCACATGTTTTAGAGGATTTAGTTTATACCTACTTGAATCAAAGGCAGAAAGAGACTGGTGTGAAGGTCTGGTAGAAGAAAGCTGCTCATATCATAGTGGCCAGGAAGCAGACAGAGAAGAGCGGAGCTGGAGAGAGACAAGACACTCTTCCAGTTCATGCCTTTAGTGACTTGTATCTTCTGACCAGATTCCACCCCCAAACAACTCAGTTAACTTTTCAACAGAATAGTGCACTGATGAGGACAATGACCTCATAATACAATCACCATTAAAAAGTTCCACCTCCAAATACATGAAACTTTTGGGGGACATTTTATATCTATTTTGTAACATTCTACCTCTGATCTCCCAAAGGCTCATGTCTACCACTTTATCCAAATCTCTAAAGTCAATCAGTGTCTTAACAGTTTTAATATTGCTGAAAAGTTCAAATCCAAAGTCTTATCTGAGACTCAAGGCAAACTCTTAGCTGTCAGCCTCTGTAAAATTAGAAAAGAGAGATTGCCAGTATTCAAAGGAGTAGGGTAAATATTTCCATTTCAAGATCGAGAGATAAGATATAGAAAAGCATAGGACCATGGCAAGATAAAAACACAACATTAAATCCTGGTGTATCATGTCCACCATCTGAGGTAAACTGTAGCAAGATGTGAGTTCCAAAGGGATTAGATGGTTCCTCTTCTATGGAGTGGCAGTTGCAGCCCTCATGAACTCTGTTTTGGGATGGCTTGCCTCACTCCTTGATTCTTCTTAGTTGTTTCACATCTGTAACTTTCTAGGGTCTCCACTGCTCTTCTGATTTCAGTCTTACAGCTTGACATACTTCCTTCTTGGAGTGACTCCCTGATCTCCTAGGCCTCCTTCTGAAATCTGTGTGGAAGCCTCCCTGAACTGATAACTCTTGCATTCTGCATTCGTGTACAAGTAACACCACATAGATGATGCCAAGTCTGCCACAGCATGAACAGTAGTTAGGCCCTATTAGATCATGGCTACAGAGTTCTGTGGGTTCTGGGACGGCTTTGAAATGAACCCAGGGGATAAATTTTCTAGGTGGTCCTTCTGTAGTAGGGGGCTCATGGGCTCTTTTCTCAAATGTAAGATTGTACCTCATGGCCTGAAGAAGGTAGACTGCAATGCCTTTGAGGCTTCTGATCTATGATCTTGATTCACTTGGACAAATATACTGGACAAATATACTGGAATTCTTTATACAATCTTTTCAGCATCCATGATCCCTAGACCACAATTTGTGGGCATGTTTTTAATGGTAAAAGTGAAACCTTTCTATAAATTTTCACTCCTTTTTGTTACTGATTATCACTGTAAATCTGGCTAGAAGCAGTAAGAAGCACCCATACTATAGCCTGAAAGTGGGAATGCTTTAAACTTTCCTCCAGTAGATTAATTAGTTTATTGCCCTTCCTGTCAGTCTCCCTCAAAGTCTCAGGACATGGGCAAAATGTAGACAAATTTCCTGCACAACCATAACACACGGCCTTAAATCCAATTGTCAATAGTGTACTTGTTTTCAATGAAACCTTCTGATTTTGGCCTTTACTATCTAAATTTTTAGCTGTACTCTGGGCTTTTTAACTCTGACTAGAATTTCCTATCATGGTTCATACAGAATTCTAGGGTTTCTCTAGCCAGCATCTTCAAATCTTCTCACAACTCCTCACATGAGTTAGTTCTAAATGCTTCTAAACCACATGGTGAGGTAGAACCACACTTCTCTAGTACCGAAATCTGTCCTTTACAACTTTCTTATACTGTGTTTGTTCCTAAATTAATTTTCCAGTCAGAAAATACTCAGCCTGAAGAACTAAAATGCCAGCCCATCTGAGTGTGATGGCACATGCCTGTAATCCCAGCACTTAAGAGGGTGTAACAGGAGAATCACAGTGAATTCAAGGCCAGTGTGGGCTATATAGTGAGTCCAAGACCAGTTTGAACTACCTAGTGTCAAAAAAAATTGCCAGCCCTAATTATCCTATCTCACTTTACCTGCCTTACACAATAGCCTACAAACAAGAGAATAGTGCTGGAAGGTAAGGTGATGTCAGACTTACTGAGGCTGGCATTTTTGGCCTTTAGTTTCCAAGGGTGATTGTTTTCTGGGTAGGTCTTATGTTTTAGGAAAGAGGGTATATGGGACAAGATAACTTACTCCCATAATTTAAAGGAGTAATGGTTTATTTTAGCTCATGGTTTTTATATGACTCATATCTGGCTGACTGCAAGGTGGGACAGGCATGGTGAAAAGGACTGAAGGAAGACAGCTGCTCTTGGCATGGTGGCTAGAAGCAGAGAGACGAAGGAGGAGTCAAGGAAACATACTACATATCCAGTGACCTAGCTTCTACCAAGTACCTTTCCTAACAGCTAGTCATTTGCGTTGTTCTCATGACCCGGTCACCTTCAAAAATTCCCACCTCTGAACATTAGCACCTTTAAGGGAGACTGTGTAGATCTAATCCATAACAACCAGACAGTAATGAACCCCTCTGTTACTGTTTGATTTAGAAATGTATTTTGGCACTGGACATGGTGCAGATAATATAACAGTGAATATAACAGAAAGTGCCTCTGGTTCATCGAGTTTTCTGTCTAAAAGAGTTGGACTTCTGGGCTGAGATGTAGCTCAGTAGTGTAGTGCCTGCCTGGCAAGTGCAAGCCCTTGAAATTTGATTCCTGGTACCAGTGAAAAAAATAATAAGAAAAGAGTTAGACATAGATATATACATGATTATATCATTAATTATTTTGATAACTTTGACAAAGTTTGCAAAACTTGATTCTATGTAAGAGAATACTATATATGAGTTGATAAGTAACATAGACTGAAGAGTTGAAGGGTATAATGTTTGAACTGAATCCATACATGAACTGATTTTGTTGAAGACACTTAATTGATGTTTGGGACGAAGTAAAGGAAATGTCAAGACCAAAAAACAAACAAACAAACAAAAACCCAAAACCATATGAAAACCAGAGACAGGCAGGAGTTGGGTATTTTATAGGAACTGAAATGGTTTCAGTGGAGTTACAATACAAAAGTATATGATAAGTTTGAAGATCCAGACAAAGAACAGGTTATACCGAGGTGCACTAAGTGAAGAGGTTAGATTTTATTTTAAATTAAATGGAAAGCCATTGAAAAGCATAATGGTAGGAAGAATAAGTGCTTCGTACTGGAAAAGTTGATTTTACAGACTTTGCCACAAGTGTTTAAAGCGCATAGTTACAATTCTTGGGTCAAGACTAACTATGAGTTTGGGAGTCATTAGTGTTGATTGTCTTTAAAATCATGGGAAGAAATGAGACCTCTTAGGGAGGAAAGACTCTAAGAAAAGAATGGAGTCTTAAAGTCTGAAAACCAAGAAATTTTGTTTAATTTGAATTGTGAATGAAACAAAAGTAGCTAGCAAAGGAAACAGAGAAAGTGTTGCTGAAGAAGAAAAAGGAAATGCCGTGCTAGAACGAATGAAGGCTGTATTTTGGGACTAGTGGCCAGTTGAGTCAAATGTTTAAAAATAAGTCTGGAGTCAGGAACAACTTTACCAAGTGTAGATTATATGGAGTGTTACACGCAGATGACCAATGTTTATGGGGGAAAATGATAGAAGGTCAGAAATAAAGTTAGGGGATAAAGGAAACTCTTTAAAAAGTTTGAATAAAGACAGAGCAGTGGGGAAATGATATGTTTTTCTCTTTATAAAGATTGGAAATAGAGGAACAAGCCTATATGTTGATAGTCTAACTGATAGGAGAGGTGTAAGAGAAAGCAAAAAGAAAGTATACCAAAGAATTTCTTGGCAAGGTGATAGAAACTGGAACTCAGAATAAAGGTTTTTACCAGGGATTGAATTCATGACCTCACGCTTGCCAGGCAGGCGCTTATGCCATTGACCTAACTCCTTCCCCCTGGGGAGAGGAATTTAATGATCAGAAAAAATGGTGTTACAAATTCACTCAGTTGTACAAATCTCCACAACTTTCAGGATACATCTTGTTCTAATGGGATTTATCTAGCTCACCATTTTGCTACAGCAGTATAAGAGAGTGAGGATTCCAAGGATAGATGTTTGCAGAGGAGTTACTATAACTAACTGGGCTTTAGATATATTGTATTTATTTTGACTCATAGACGATGCAGATTTTGTATTTATAGTATCACCTTGTGTGACCTAACTTCCTTTGAGATATGTCCTGTGATGCATATTTAGTTTGAAAGTTAATACCTGTTTCTTTATTATGATTTCTGAGCTATTTCTTGATGTGGCTATTTTAGTAGCTAATCTGTGGGAACAATTTTTTTCATTGGCATTCTCTTTAGTGAAATTTGTAATCTAAGTTACAAGAATAATTTTATGAAACTCTGTAAGACTTTATTTTTAATTTGAATTCTAATACTATTTCTTCTAAACATCTTTTTACAATTGCATGCAAAGATATTATCCTATTGCTGAGACAGGGCGCAGAGGCTGTTAGAAACAGGAATAATGTGAGAAGATGAGTGGGCAATGGTTGGAGGCTGTGGCTTCACTTTTCTCACTCCTAGTACTACTAGTACAGGTGAAAGTCAGGGTGGCTGCTTTCAGGAACTTTCTTGCCACATGCCACAATGGATTTTTGCTTTGATGGCTGGATAAGAGATGTTAATAATGGCTTATGAAATTTAAAACATAATTCCTATATGAATGTAAGTTAAATTAGGACACACAGCTTAAGGGCTTACTATCTCAACATTTTGGGGATTATGTTTTCCTCCTGGCAATCTATTAGTATTTCTACTCTCCCACAACACACACATGTAACAGTCTCTTTTAGATGAACTTTCAAATTACACTTGTACATCAGAACACCCCCCCATATACATTCCATAAACATATTTCTCCTGAAAGTGTATATATCCTTTCCATTTGTAAAATCCATCTAACAAATATCTTTCTTCCATCTCTGGCCTAACAGCTTTTCACCCACATTGACACTTGTCCTTTGAGGTCGCAGCACCAAGGGAGATTGGGATGAGGAGGATGCAGTTACATCAGGCAGCCCTCCTCGTGCAACTAGCCATTCCAAATATCTATGTTTAAATAAGGTGCTTTGTTATTCTCTTTTCTTTCTAAGTATAATACTAATTTTAAAAATAGTGGTTGTTGTAAAATTATAGAAATTCTGTTCCATGAGTAATAAATACATAATAAGCATTTATACAATAAGCATGTTTTCAATAGAAATCTGCAAGCAATTTGATCCCTATTTATACACATACACGTATTTATAATTTAAATTTACTGTATGTACTCTTTCTCCCACTTGTGTGTAGAATGTATAATTTCTAAAAGTAATACATCTCAGAACAATGTAAGACAACCCTTTATAAGAGGTCTTGATAAACATTGAATAAGTTAACTTATGAATAGCAGTGGATGTTGTCCCATCCACTCATTGGATATCTCATTGAACTTTGACAATAACACTTGAGAAACACATGAACCATCATCATAATTGCTGCTGATATTACACATGACAAAATGAAGACATGAAGAGTTTAGGAGCTTAAGTAAATCACAGCCTAAGATGATGAAGTGAGAAAATAACAAAAGCAGGATTTATTTCAGAACCTCTTATTCTAGTTTTTTTTTTTTTGTTTGTTTGTTTTTACCTCAAACTACCATTCCAAGTGTAGCACTGTAGGAGCTGGGAAAGTCATATGACTGGATTTAGGTATAAACAGGGAGATAGAAGATAGGATCTGGGGAGCCTGTCATTTGCTTTTCTTTGAAAATACAGGAGTAAACCCATGATCTAAGTCATGACTGTCACCCTCTTGGATGATTTTTCTATACTTACTTATGGAACCTTATGAGATTTTAATAACATAATATCTTCAACAACATATTATGAAGGAGACATATGATGAAAGGAATTCTAATGCAGCATTTTAGCTCTAAATTAATAGCCCCAACTGCAAATATTATTTCACTGATAAGATGTTTTTTCACCAGAGGAAAAGTATCGCTGTTTATCATTTAAACATGTGTGATGTACTTACTTAGTAAAACTGATAGTATTAGTGAAAACCTTAATAGGCTTCATGATCAGAATAAAATGATATTTTGATCCAAATCCTTAATTAGAACAGTACATTTACCAACTGTTCTCATGGGAAATGGAGCCAGGATTCATCATTTAAAGTAATACCTAATTAATCCTACTTTGTAACAGATGCCAGCCTTATTTTCAGATCTTTTACAGACAATGAGTTGCTATATGAATCTTTTAATTGTCTATGTTGGTTATTTATTATTAACACTATACAATATGGGTAAATAAGGAGTTACAGGGAATCATTTTAGCTGTGATTTAATTCCGTTGAGGTGCTGTAATGGAGATGTGAAATGTTGAACACCACAGACTCATTTGTGATTCTATCAGAAGCAATTTAAAATACAGTGAAATGAATACGAGGCTGTGAGTTAGGAGCCTGGGCGTCTAGTCTGACCCTGCCACATAGTATTGCATCACTGCCCATAATTCATCCCACCTCTTCAGACTTTACATATACTGCAGCTTTGTTATCAACCACTGAAATGTGTGTTATTTAGGGCCCTTTCCAAGATGAAGATTCATTAGCTTTCTAAAACTCTGTTTTATAAAAATAATTCATATTTAATTACTCATAATTCATTTAATTTATTCTGCATACATATGTGTGTGTGTGTATAAGTACACACATATACATCACTCAGAGATATATCTCTACCTGGTCTTAATATTTAAACTCTTTTCTAAAGTCTTTCAATGAAAAAGAGAAGCAAGATAACTCCAGTTTATAAATTTGCTAATGCATATAGACCTATATTATCTACTATGAGTAAAAATGAAAATCCTATTCAGTGAAAAATTTCAACATAAACATGTGAGAAGTATATTATATATCAAATGCTTTTTTATTGATCTACTAGTAAAAGCTTGTGACAGAAATTTAGGATATGTATCTTTAATTTTTATTAATGTTTTCTTAAGAAAATAATATATATTCATATTCCAGTAATTACTTCCAAAAATGAGAAAAGTCTAATACAAAGAATAGAAAATATTTGGAATAAATATGTTTAAAATGATGTCAGCACTTACTATAAAAATGAAAGGTAAAAGCTTTTGAATAGCAACTCCCATATCACTATGGTTAGGGATTTAAACATTGTGAATGTTCAAATGAAAGAATTTTCCCTTTTACTTCTAATAGATAGTATATATCTAGAAACATAAGTAAATATTTGAACAAAGGCAACAAAAATTTAACTTGTGATGGTGTATTGGATTTGAATGTTCTCTCCATTATTTAAAAAGCCCATCAATTTAATAATCTTTATGTCAAACTGGTTAATAAGATTTAAAAATTGTTAGCATTTATTGGAAATTCATTTTGTGAAAGGCTCTGGTTTTTGTATATTATTGGACTCTTTATGTCATTTTGTCCTTAAAACAACCTTGTAATTAGTTACTTTTATTAACTTTACTTTCAAATTGGAAAAGTGATCCTTGAAATATCAAATAACTTGGACAAGACATCTCAAAAAATATATGTAAGGAAGTCAGGATTCCAATTCAGGAGGATTCAGATCCTGATCAATACAGTGACCATAAAAATGCCTACCTCCCTAACAAACATAATTGTTAGGGAGGTAGCCCTAAAGGCTTATCTTTATCCTACTTGAGTTCTCAACATGATAGCTATCTTTTTTCTATGTTTATCTGCTAGAGATTTTTAGAGCTCCTTGGAATTCACCCACTCAAAGTCAACTTAGTAAGGCTTTTTCTTCACCAACGATTTTCAGCAATGACTCCATAATTCACGTATGGCTCGAAGCTGGGAATCACATTGTTTCATCTCTCCTCATCGACTATTCTAATTATTCATTACATCAACTCAATTCTTTTACTTAAATCTTTAAAAAATTCAACTTCTCTTCTCTGTTGCAGTGGTCTCTACCATTGTCCAAGAGACTACATTTCTCATGTAATCAACTGTAAATCTTTGTAATAAGGGTTATTCTCCCAGTTTTCCTCTTCTTCAATCCTTTCTCTACTAAGTAAAGTGATGCCTTAAAAATCACATGCATCACACAGTTACTTAAAACTTAGCATTGTTTTATGACTTGTGGATGAACTCTGAGTTTCTTAATGTACCTACTGGTTTTGGCTCCAAGCTCAAATTACAGTAGTTTATTATCTCCTTGCATCTTTATTCACAATCATATTATTTTTCTTTAAATGGCTCATTTATACCTACTATGTTAAGACTATCACACAGTCATTTAAAAGTTATTTACTAATCATTTCTTAAATGACAGTCACTATTCTAAGAACCGAAATATAGTGGTGAAAAAGACCAACAACTTCTCTGCCGTAGGAAGGTTTTATTTTAATGTTTGGAAATAGAGATCATAAACAAAGAAAAAGGTATTTTCGGATGGTGATGAGAACCAGGAAATGGGAGGAAGAGTGAGTGTAGGCCTAGGTAGCATGGAGCATAAGATATTTATACATTTTTAGACATTTGGAATATCTTTATATTCTTTCCTTCACTGCACTTTTCAGCCTATGCCTGGGTAATGTTTACATACATTTCAGGCCTTCACTTAATCATCGTTTGATTGTAAGGTTTTCTTGATTTCTGTGCTCAGGCTAGAACAGACACTTTCCCATTTTATATGCCACTAGATTCTCTGTTCTTGCTCTTCTGTAATACTGAGCATACTATGATTATTTTAATCCTGATTTCTTTTTTTTAAGGATTAACTTGAATTTATTAATACCAAGGGGAAGGAAGGTAACAGTTCCTGACCCTCCAGCTGTGTCCACAGTTCGGCCAGGAACAAGCTCTGCCAGTGGCCAGGGCCAGCGCTACATAGTCTGTGGTTAATGGGAGTGTCTAAGGAGGGGTGAGCGCACCAGTTAGTTGCTCTAGTCTCCTTTCACTCCCTAGATATGAGGAATTGGTTGTGTATTATTTTAGGAGTTCCCCTGCCCAGCCAATCCTCTCAAAATTGGGAGCAATCAGGTACAAGGTTTTTGTTTTTGTTTTTGTTTTTTTTTTCTTTTACTTTTTACCTCCTGGAGTCCTGGGTTTCCCCACATGTCCTCTGCCTCTCCCACTTTTCCATAGTTCAAAGGCCAGCATAAATGAAAATACAGCAGCCACCTAAGCAATAGGGACAATGCTGGGGCTTCAGTCATCAGCATGTTCACTGGAGTCTGAGTTGGCTGGCATCACAGGATCATCAATAAGTGAGAAGTCCCTTTCTGAGCTATTATAGCCCTGAGATAAATCATCCTCTTCATCTTCATCCTCCTCATCATCGTCATCTTCAGGTTGCAGTGATGGCAACCTCAAGGCAGTACCAGAGGTAGTAGTTGCTGGTGAAGAGGGGAAGCCAAGCCAGTGGCTCACAAGCCTGGATGGTGATGGTGATGATGGATGGGGTTGGGGGTGGTGGTGGTGGTGATGAAGCATGGTGCTGGAGTCTACATGAGGGGATGATGCTGTACCACCCATCACAGAGAGCATAAAAGGCAAAGATGCAGAAGCGACACTACTGTGACCCAGAGATGACAACTGCAGACCACTACTGCTATGCTGGGAGGTGTTAGGCAGAGACATGGAGCCAGTGCCTCCACCCTGCATCAGGGCCATCATCTTAGAAAGGTCTGGTCGTGTCCTACGGGCCCACTTCTTGCTGCCATTGGGTATAACAGGTCCTGGCAAAACTCAGCTGTACACAGTTTCAACATGATGACTCTTCTTCCCATTTCTAGAGTTAGCTGTCTGTACTGGTTCCATTCCCAAACAGTTCAATTATGCTTTATTATTATTTTTTTTACATCTCTGCCACTTCTGTTTTCTGCATTCCTCCATATACGATAGAAATCGGGGATCAACAGCAAACTCTGGATGAACCTGTAACCACATCTCCAGTTCAGCCTGGCAAGGGGCATCCTCACCCACCAGCAAAGTACCAGCCACCTTATTGATGATGGGGATCCGGGACTCCAGGTCCACATCAAGGTGATTAGGCTCTTTGGTGCACTCCACCTCCAGCTCTACTAGTTATTTTCTGTTTCCCTTCTTCTTATGAAAGAGTGGGTGTCCATCTCCCATAACTCCATTAGCCACTAGATTGTGCTTCTGGAATGTTAACTTTAATCCTTCCTCATCTTTGATCTAAACTGTGAACTCCTTCTCATCCATTCCTCGGTGAAGCTTGGTGAACTGGGCTGCTGCTGTGCTGACTGCAGATACCTCCTCCTCTGCCATGGAAGCTGCACTGCTACTTCAAGGTGTAGGGGCCAGAGAGTCACCATACTCTCTTGGGGTTAATGAAGGACTGTCTAGTAAGTGGTTGCCTGGCCCCAAAATTCCTCCTGCTATCATTTTCTGGGTCCTGCAGCTAGAAGGCCATTTCTCTGAGAGTATAGCCTGGCAGACAAGGTTGACCTATGCTTTATCAGGACATGATCCTTGGGCCACTCAGAGTATACCCTAGGTCAATACAGTTTATCAGGACACAATCCTTGGGCCACTCAGAGGCTCTTTGTCTTTCCTGCAGCATCAGAAGCTCAGGAGTCATTTGTTCTCCATCTTCATTTGGGAATCCATCTTGAAACACAGAGAGGGACAGGAGACTCGGTTCATCATAGAGCTTCGGGCGGGATAGGTCAGTAGTTAGCTTTTCTTCCTTCTCGTCCTCACTCTCATCAGTGCTGGAGCTGAAGCTGGACAAGAATGAGAAGGAAGAGAATGATGGCAACATCTTTCTAAAGTCCAGCTCAGAGTCAGAATCATCCTCATCCTTCAGTTTGACTGGTTGAACACTTCGGGACACCAGAGGAGCACTATCAGAGGGGGTTATTCACATCTCATAGTCTTGGGTTGGCTGGCTCTTGGCCACCATCTCATACTCTAGCTTTAAAGTCAGACTCTCCAGACTGGGGACCTGGGCAGCTGCCTTCTCGGATAACTTTTCAACAGGAGCATCATGGTGCAGGGACAGTGGTGAGACAGTGTGCGAAGTATACTGCTGGAGCAGCAGCGGAGTAGAACAGTGTGACAGGCACTTACCTGATGCTCCTGCATATAATTCATAGGGGCAGCCAGAAAAGAGAAGTCTGGGTCCTACATGATGTTGCAGTCTGTTTGGCTCACCCCATGGTGGGCTACCCCTGGTAAAAGCTCCCCATCATGACCAACAGGCTCCCACCATTTGGGCAATTCTGGGCCTGGAGGCTGACACAATGCCAGCTGATCTTCCAAAAGGGAGTGGCATAAAACTTATTCCCATAAGTGCCCAAGCAGTTCAGTATGGTACAGAGTCCATGAAACCCTTTCCTCAGTGATGGGCTCAGTGAACAGCTTAGGGGTCTGGAGGTTCATCTCCAGCTGCTGGGGGAAGGCGACACACTTGACGGCACATGGCCACAAAGCCATGGAAGTACTTGGTAAGGCTTTCGTCAATCTTTTTATGTAATCGAGCAAAAGTGCGGAAGTGATCCCAAAGGAACTGCGTACTGTCAGGGTCATATTCCATGCCAAAGGTAGACAAATGTGTAGAAGTCGGTTTGCTCACGCCTTGTCCATCATTGTTTCACCTGCCGAGCAATTTCTTTCAGCTTAAAAACGGCTTCACATCGCCGTTGCCACTGGTCCCCACGATCTGCAGCCTCCATCTCCATCTGTTCTCTCTTGTAGCTGAGCTGATAGGCTGTTACCAGGCACCAACGTATAGTGGTGAGGGCAGAGCCTGGAGGCCAGAATAAATGCCCTGGCTGCTGAATAACCTGGGCTTCATCTCCATCAATCACGGAGATCTCTTCCTTCATCATCATCAAAGGATCACCCTCATCATCTTGGTCCTTTAGGGGACCCGGGAGTGGTTTATATTCAGGATCTTCACAATCTTTATCAAAGTCAACCCCTTCTACTGTATCAGAGAAAGTATTTAAAACTTGGTGTTCCGCTGCATTGGCTTTGTCATCTGGTCGACCAGCCATTTCCAGGAAGCATAAAGCTCGGTCTTCCCTCATTGTGTTATATTTCGCATAGCCATGTTTAAAGGCTCCAATGAGCAGGGACTAGTATCTTCACTGTCCCACCATATTGTTGGAACTTCTAGCTTATCCACTACTGGGAACCATATGTCAATCTCACTGGCAATAGCACCTCCTAACACCTTTTCTGCCTGGTCACCAGTGACCTCCTGCCTCAGGTTCCTGCCTATAGCGTTCCCACTTGCAACAGGACCTTGCTACACTGATGTTTTAAGTATATCTTAGGACTGTCATCTTGGAAGAGAGTGTCAGGGTTATATTTCCAGATCCAGGCTGCTTTACGGATATCAACAGTACTTTATGACTTGACTTTCTTCCCCTTTCATTCACGAGGCACAGGGATAGACAGACCTGAGCAAGGGGTGACATGGAAGACAAAATGATTTTGCAATTGTTTTGTTTTGCCATTTTCAGCAGGGCTAATCAAGTCCCAGATGAAGCCTTTAATATTTTCATCCCCATGAGTGCAAAAGACAGTACACAAGGATGGCACTACATATGGTCTCCACATCTCATTCAGTCATATGCCGCTTGAAGCGTTCATGGGACAAAATATCTCTCCACCGTCCCCAACCATACACCAGGAGGTGCTTTTCCACCCAAAAGCAGTCAGTGCGCCCATAGGCATGACGCCAGTCATGTCTGCGGGAGCACGCTGCTCTTCATCTTCAGTCTCCAAGTGAGAAAATTCTACCAAGTCATCATCTTTCAGGATGCTGAAGTGGTGCATCTGTTTCTGTACTCTAGGTGTGTCAATCACCAAGTTATTCTTGCTAGTAAGCAGGTCCATATCTAGAACAGCCTTTTTAGCCCACTTTTGCCAAAAGTTGGGATCATCCAGAGAAATATCTGTCTATTTTCAGAAGCAACAAAGCTTGCCTTGGCAAAGGTAGAACCTTTTTCTTCAGATTCATTGGTGATGGTTGTAGTTGTTCTTAACAAGATCTGGTCTATGTCCTCTTCACAAAATTTTGAGCTCTCATCATTTTCCTCGATTATGGCTACATAGGCTCCTTTTATGAAGAGGAAGGAAGAGTGGGATGAAGGAACAGTTTCTTCAAACTCCTTCTTAGAGAGCTATTTGATTCCAGCAATATTGCCATCCTGACCACTCAGGGACTGAATCACAGCCTTATCCAATCCCAACTTGAGGCTAACTTTATCAAACATCTCCCTCTCGTAGGAATTATGAATGATAAAATGATACACCTTCACAGCTTTGCTCTGCCCAATTCGATGACATCGTGCCTGGGCCTGCAGGTCATTTTGTGGATTCCAATCTGAATCAAAGATTATACAGGTATCAGCAAGCCCACCAGCACAAGTGCATAACAAGAAGACAAATCGATCTGAATCAGGCTTGCTGAAGGGATCAATGGCAGCCTGGTGAACATTGCCTCTAAGTCTCCCATCAACGCTTTCATACAAGTACCTCCTCTGGATTAGATAATCCTCTAGAATATCAAGGCAGCATACCATCTTGGAGAATATCAGAACTTTATGGCCACCAGTTTTGAGTTTTGGAAGTAACTTGTCAATAAGAACTAATTGCCCGTTGAATGAACTATGGCCTAAAGGTGGAAGTCATGAGGTATAATATGGGAAGCTTCTGGAAATTCTGTTGGTATCTTTTCTTCTGCACCACTGATAAGATAAGGATGGCTGCAGCATTTGTACAACTCCATCATGGTGTTGAGCAGATGGGGCATATTGGTGTGATCTGCACCCTTGGACCGGATCAATCCTGATTTCTATAATACAAAGTCTATAAAAAAGAACAATTTGCCTCAAGTGATATGCTACTAAAAGAAGTCATAAGAGTCCTACTTCGTGGAGCATCTATTTATATTTATGTTTGAAAAATATATAAATAAGTAAAATAAGTTCTAAGGATTAACAAACATATTTAATTGCTTATACACTTAGTAAAGAAAAAGTAAAACTTTTAAAAAACAAATCTACAATTGAAGTATCTCTCCTTTGGAATTTTAGATATGACTTCCCTAAGGGAATGTCAGTCTTTTTGAGGCTTGTGTCTTAGTACATTATCTAGTGAAATATTGCAGACTTTTCAAGAATACAGATTTATTTATTTCATGGTTTTGGAGATGGAAAGTCAAAGATGATGATACTATCTTCTACTGCGAACCTTTAGCCTGCTCCACCTGTGGTGGAGATCACATTGTGGTGAGACAGAGCAAGCGCATCCATCCCTGTGGTCAATTTTTCTCTCCTTATAAAATCACTAAGGCAGCATAGGATGTCCACATAAGTGACCTTATGTAATCCTAGTTACTTCCCATTGTCCCAGCTTCCAAATGTCATTAACATGTGATTTTGAGGGATGAGTTTCTAATGTGTGAGTCTTTGTGGCACATAGCCTGATTCTAGTGGTGATAGGCTGAATATTAAGAGTGAGTTAGAAAAAGACTTGACTAGCTGAAAAAAATATCTTGATGGGAGTGATGGTGATCAAATTAAATGTAATACTTCAGCTGGGAGTGGTAGGAGTTTCCCTGCGGGTATAAAATCTGGGCTGACACTTGAATGGCAATAAAGAGGTAGGCAATCATGTGGATATCATGGCAGCACAATTAATGAAAGAGCAAAGTACGAAAGGTACAAAAAGTATAAGAACCAGTGTGGCTGTCTTCAAAAATTAATAAATCTAGCATGACTGGGCATGTGAACAAATGAAAGAGTGGTAAGATATGAAGTCTGAAAAGTAGGCAGAGGCCAGATCACAGAGGATCTTTGTTGTCCATTGGAAGGAATTTTAACATTGCTTTCGATCTGTTGAAAATACTGGGTTGTTTAAGGAAGGAGAATGGTGTGACATGATTTATATTTTAAGGTTACTCCGACTTTTTTTATAAACCAAACATTTTATGAATCAAGAGGCCAAGCAATGGGAGTAGTTCAGATTTCGTAACTAACATTACATGACCACTTTTATAATATGATCAAAGAATGATAGTTAACTGTGTCAATTTGAGTAAGAAATGCCCAACTAAATTAGATTAGCATAGTTCTGGGTATGGCTGACAGGGTTTACTGAAGACAGAGGATCCATCCTTGCTGTGAGTGACCCAAAACAATAGGCTTGCTTCCTGAATGGACTAAAAGAGAATCCAAAGAAAGAAGGCTCACTTCTGTCTTTATGTCACCTTGGACATCTTCTCTTGACTTCCAGCATAGACCCTTCAGCCTTTGATCTCAGACTCTGGCCTCCTGATATGGACTCACATTGGACTTTAGGTCAACTGAATCCTTCAATCTCAAGTTCACAGACAGCCCTTTTGCACTTTTCCACACCAAACTCTCCAGGCAGTCATTGTAGGCCAATCTTGTAACTTCTCGTGTATGTTTATATCTTGCACTAAACCTTTTTCTCTAATACAAAAGATCTAATAAGAATGCTGTGCATCCTATCAAAGACATTATTTTATCTTAAAACAAAGAAGAGCAATGCAGTAAAAATACTTAGTAGTAAGGCAAATTTGAGTTTGAATCCTGTCATAGTTGTAGAACTTTAAACAAGTGAATTATAAAATGAGGATAATAATCCATTAGTCACAGTGTTATTGAGAACTTCAGTAAGGGGGTGTTTTTGTCAATGATTGTGCTGATAAATGAAAAATAAATAAAGATGCTTACTCTTTCTCTCTATAAGACAAATACTCTGCAGAGCAATACTTTAAGTCACCAATGACAATGATTTATCAGCAATGATGTGCTGTCATCTGCCAGGCACTGTATTAGGTGCTGAGGTCACAGCAAGAAAAGTTCTCAAACTGAATTCTCTTTCTTGGCATCTTATAGTGCATTAGGAAAGATAGATGATTACGCAGTGATGTGAATTGAACTTTGATGAGTCTGCAAAGGACAAAATCCTTTAAGGCTCATAATTTCAAGGTCTAGCCTATTTTAAAGTCTTAGAGAAGACTTCTAGAATTTCAGATAGAGACCAGAATGGAAGTTTAATTGTGCAATTATTTACTTGATTTTGTCTTTTAAAAAGTGAAGTTTGCAGAATAAATTTCGATGGGGATTACAAAGAGAAGCTAAAATACATAATCTGGCCTAGTTGAGAAATCCCATGTCAGAGATACAGAGCAGTGATGTATGAGAGTATGTGATCTATGGGGATGAGAAGTTTGCAAGTTCAGTGTGCAGGAGGCAGAGGGCAATACATTCTAGAACATGGGGGAATATCATGTTTATAAACTCACAAGCTTTCCTGTATTCAAGGTGTTGTAGGCCTAAATTGGGGAGGGGTGCCTGCAGAACTTGGAAAGCTTTTCAGCCAGGTTGGACTAAGCAGTTTCAGATCTGTATAATGAAATGACATTTTCTTCTTACTAGTATTTATAAACTGAAGAAAATCTTTTCAGAGTTCAGCCACAGCTGCCTTAGTGATGCTATGAACAACAACATATAGATCGTGATTCAAAATTTAATTTCTTTCATAAATAAAAGACCTAAAACAATACAAAACATTTTTTTATTTTTGTGCATAGCTATCTGAAAAATAACTGGAATAATGTTATAAACTTACATATAACAGTAGGATCCAAAATATAAAGAGGCCGTAGAATACCTCAACTGATTTTTTGACCTTTTAGACTCATGCCAAAGTAAAAAATGCCTTTGATCAAGTACCTCAGATTAAGTACTGTGTCCTTTAAGAAAGATAATATTAAGAGATAATATAAAGAGCTTAGTTATATTTTTATTACTCAAACTCATTGTAAATATAGTACCTTATAAAAGTCAAATAAAACAAGAATAAACAAGTTCATCCTGAAGAAAAAAATACTTTTGCACTCACAAACTCTTCACTGGGCAGAACTTTTCACTTGCTACATCCATTTTCAGCCCTTGCTCTTCACACTTAAGAGATCGCCTCGTTGACAGTGTTCCTTCCCGTGTGGGCTGATGTGGCTGAAAATCCCAGCGGCCAATCAGCAGTCTTTGCACACCTTTGTTTCTGTCCAGTGTCCACTGAGCAAGGGTTCTAAATGCGGCTTGCCAAACCAGCTCTGTTGGTGGTCTAAGCCTCAAAGTCAGTGGGTGTCAAACTGAATCGTTTCACCTCTGATTATGATCTACTTGTGCTAGTGGCTGCTCTGGCTTCTTTGTGCCCTACAAGGTTATAGCCCTTCAAATTGGGTCACTGGAAACATTTTTCTTGCCTGCTGCATACAAGCCAAAATCTCCTTCAGTTTCCTCTGGCTATTCTTTTGATCACTTGGAATATTTTATCCTCTCCCTGGGAGAGGAAGTGTAGCTTTTTAAAAATGGGTATCAGGATAGAACTCTGCCATTTGGAGATGTTCTGCCTTCACAGAGAGTGAAAATGCAAGAACTGTTCCCTTCATTGACCTCTCAGTCATTGGAAAAGTATAAATCATTGCAAGCCTATGGCTTAATTGACTCAGTATAGAGCATTATCTTTCCCATGTGCTTTCTGAGGACAGCTCTGCCTTCTGCCTTTTGACCTGGTGCACACATTTACATACTCATAAGAATGCAAGAAGGGAAGTCTTCAAAGGCAATGTCGAATATTACTCTCATCTAGTACCATCTTTTATTCATTTCCCTCCGTGCTTTAGGCTTTGTAATCTCGAGTATCAGAAGCAACTGGAAATTTTCCTTAAGTGAAAAATGTGAATGTTAGATGCCTACCAAATTACCTGACATGTGACAGATGCTGATTAAGTGGTAACTTTATTTCTTCTAATTCACTCATCTTTTAAGCAAATTAAAACATTTTTTCTTTTAATTATTTTTATAATGTGCACATTATTTCTATATTATTTTAAACCAGTGAAATTTAAACAGCATGCTTAGTATAGAAAGACCTAAGACTCATCAGGGAACAGATTTAGGACTGGATTTCTAGTTTCTACAAGGAAACAAAAACTCTGTGCAAAGAATAAATTCATCATTTGTAATTAAGAATGATCTTTGTTTATTGTTTTATGGAACAATTTTTGAATCCATAAATAAAACCTTCTTGCATTTTAAGGTTTCCTTGAAATGCAGCTCAAATGAAACCAACGTCATCAAAAGATGTGTGACTTTAGAAAGGTTTTACCTAAGGAAATGAAGACAAGAAGTGGTTTGTAAATCTTGTATCTGAAAAGCCCATTCCTCCCTCTAATTCCATTTCTTCAGGGTAGATTCTTGCAAAGCAAACATTTTTTTTTAATTATTCAAAATTACTAAACCTGCTCTTTGGATCAAGGGCCATTGGGACACCAGGCATGTTATCCTTCTTGATATAGACTGCTCTTTTTATAAAACAGAGACTTTTTATAAAAAGAGTAGAATTACTTTTTGTTTTCACATAGAATAGATATTACCTTCCACTTGAAAGTGTTACATGTTTTAGAAAGAATTCTTGAGGAAACCATGGAAGAAATTAGTCTCAACTTATTGATACTATGCAGTTAGAAGTAGAGGAAGAAGAGAAACCTCAAAGCAAGCAGAAAAGATCTGATGCTATTGTGTTGGCTTTCAACTTGAGTTCACCGAAGTCCCAATTTCTGCTTGCATCAAAAAGTTCTATTCAGGGGTAGGAACATATATAAAAATAAATACTTTAGAGCCTTAAACATCATAGATTATTGAAATTCAGTAAACTCACAGAAAGTTTGTATGTACAAAGCAGATTTATTTTTATTATGTGAGCATGAGAACTAAAAAAAGTTCTAAGCCTTAAAAAAACTGAAATGATTTTCTTCTCTAAAAATTATTTTCTCAAGTTTCATTGCCTTGTGCCAGTTTTCAGCCTAGAGTGAATTTTTATGTTTGCGTCATAAACCTCTGAAAATCATACCACTGGTTTATGGTGGAATGCTGACACTGCTTTAATTATACTGTAGTAAGACTTGGGGCCAGGAACATGGAATTAACTCCTTTGTTCACACAATGCTTCCTTTGCTATTGGGCTTGGTGGTTCCACTCTAAAACTTCATATCTCAATATACACGGTTTTTCTTCATTTAGCTTTTTTCCTCTTCCAAGAAATACTGTCCTTAGATTTATATTAAATGGGTTCTTTACTTTCATTGAGATCAAAGCAATCCTCCATCTCTGTATAATCCAATTTTCTTAGATTGTTGTCATGAATACACTTCAGATCTGGATTTATAATCCAAACTATCATTGGGGTTATCATTGGGATCTTTCTTTGGTGACAAATTAAAAATAATGAGTTTGATTTTGCAATATAAAATGAGAAATATCTTCAAAACTCATGCTCCAATAGAGGAAAACTTGACTATTGGCTGCAGCTGCTTTGCCAACATTGTCTGTATTTTGATGAAAAAGGAAATGATCTAGCAACTGTCTAAGGACATCAATGAATATAAGTGACCTACAATAAATGACTCATGAAACAAGCTAAACTATTCACAAACATCTCAGGGATCACATTTTTTGCATTCACCGTTACAGCATATTTAAGATATAAACTGCTGAGGGATTATGACCTGTAGTATAGTGTTTAGTACACTGTGAATCCTTGGGAAAATAAATCACTTATAATGACATATTGAGAAAAAGAGAAAGAAGACAGTCATTTTCATTGCAGTTAGATACCTAGGAAATTTTATCCTAAAATGGCTGGGGGAACAGCCCTAATGAAATAAACTGGGACAGATCCATCAAGTCAATAACTACATTAGCAATTACATCCTTTTAGTGAAAAAGCAATCTGGGTCTCGTCTCCACAGCTATTGAGGAGATGTCTCTTCAGTTGAGCTGGAGGATCCAATACCTTCGGCTACCTCAGCTCCCCACGGATTTTCTTTAAAGTGGTTGATGGATTAAGTTGGCAGTTAAGAAGGATCAGCTACCAGGGTACTTTGGGAGTGGGTCTGGAAACTCCTGAAAATTCTGAGAGATTCTGCAAAGTACAGAAAAGGATTTGAAGACCTTTGAGAAATTTCCTTTTTTTAAAAAAATTTTTTTCATCTTTCTTTTGTTAAAGACAGAATGATAATGTAAATAATCACATTGTGTTAGGCTTGCAGATGCCCATAAATTCATTTCACAGATCCATCAGCAGTTAACCCCATAAAGGATCTTAATGAAAATATTGTCTAATGATTTGCCTAAAGCCACAGAATTTTTAGTGAAGAAACTAGGCATGGATTTCAAGATTTGTGATCCAGTTAGTATTGTAATCTCTTTCACCTTGTCCTACGGCTTTATTCTGTTTTGGCAGTAGCCACTAGCAGAATAAATTTTATTAATGCCCTTTTGCTTGTTTACCGTGGGAGGCTACTTCTTTCCTTTCTTTTCCTTTTCTCCCCCACATCTTTTCTCTCTCTCTCTTTCTTCCCCATCTTTCTCTTTGTCTCTCTTTCTTTCTCGCTTCAGTTACAGCTGTGATTTTGGAGGCATTTTTAGCACATTTTATTTTTCAATAGGTAAAACATTGTGGAAAATCTATAATAATAATACTATTGAAGATTTTTTGAGAAACTCGCAAGGGATAATTATATTTAGGATGACAATTTCTGGAAATGACGAAGAAAAATTGTTATTCTCTTTCTCATTTTTCAATATGTCAGAATAATTGGTTTATATTTATCATGAACTCACAATACATAAAACACTGTATAAGACAGGGAAGTAGGCTGAATGGTCACAACACATCACAGAATAGGAAAAGGCTTTGTAGCCAGACTTGGCTTCGAATGCTGACTCTCATTCTCTCTAATCCTGTAGCATTGGTGAGGTCACTGAATATCTTAAATGTTAAACAACAACTTCTTCTTCTTCTTCTTCTTCTTCTTCTTCTTCTTCTTCTTCTTCTTCTTCCTCTCCTCCTCCTCCTCCTCCTCCTCCTCCTCCTCCTCCTCCTCCTCCTCCTCTTCTTCTTCTTCTTCTTCTTCTTCTTCTTCTTCTTCTTCTTCTTCTTCTTCTTCTTCTTCTTCTTCTTCTTCCTCTCCTCCTCCTCCTCCTCCTCCTCCTCCTCCTCCTCCTCCTCCTCCTCTTCTTCTTCTTCTTCTTCTTCTTCTTCTTCTTCTTCTTCTTCTTCTTCTTCTTCTTCTTCTTTCTTCTGCTTCTGCTTCCTCTTTCCTAATTTAAAAATCTTACTAATTTCTACCACACAAGCATGGTAGAAGTGTTGCATAACGAGAACAAAGTATTTAGATCCATGCCTTAGAAAAGCATCTTTGATTCCAAACTAATAAGGTCTTAAAGTATGAGTTTGTACCAAAAATACAACCATCACTTATAGACTTACAGAAATGCCAATTTTGGATCCCCATCCAAACTTTTGAAATTAAAAACTCTGAGGCTGGAAACCAATGATCTAGGTTGTAACAAATCTTTAGAGTGACTGCATGCTCACTGATATCTGAGACCTTCTGCTCTACACCAACAGATAGGGATTGTGGATTTTTTGTCCTTGGTGTGCACTTTTTTCTCTCCCACAGACTTGCAAGTTGTATAAAAGTGGAATGTACATGATGGAATATTATTAATCCATGAGAGTGAATGAAACTCTATCACTTGCAGCAACCTGGATAGAATTGGAGATCATTGTGTTACTTGAAATAAGCCCAGAATAGAGATTTAAATGGCATCTGTTCTCACTGATTTGTGTAAAACAAGTCAGTGTAGCAGAAAAATACAATGGACTTAGTGGTCACCAGAGGCTCAAAAGTGCAAGGTGGAGGAGGGATGGAAAGAAGTTCAATAAGGTTAACTAAAATGCAGACAGAAGAGATTAATTCTAACTTTTCAGTAGCATAGTAGGATAGCTACTGATTAAAACAGTCTGTGGTATATTTTTAAATGACTAGAAAAGAATAAGAAGTACATAATACATAAAATTATTTTGTCATAAGACATGGAAACTCATTACCCTGAGTTGATTATTATATGCTATATTTATGTATCAAATTACCATAATGTACCCTGTACAGATGTTATTTCCTAATAGAAAAACAATTTTAGAAACTAATACAATGGGTAGTTTGCCCACTAACTGCACTAATTTTATTTCCCACTTTGTATTCCAATTTGTATGTCATCCTTTTTTTATGTTTTACAATCCACCAGAACTAAACACCACTTTTTTTTCAGATTGCTTGTTTTGTGGATTTATAATTTTCAAAATCTCATAAGTTGCAATGAGTTAATATAATCAGTGGGAGTTGAAAAACCATTGTTTAATTGTTTGGCTGGCTGGAGCTGTGGAAGCTAAATTGATCAATCTTGACTAAAAGTGGTTCCAGCTGATTCCTGTACAGTTAGCTTTGCTCAGAATTGCCATTACATTATGAAATGGTTGAATTCTCAAACTTTAAATGGATAATTTTTTTTTCATTTCTTGATAGCCTGTGTGTAGCTTGATTAAGTTGGTTTGTATCTCTTTTGGGAACTTTTGTTTCATAAACTTGATAGCTTTTTTGCTTGCCAATTTCTAGAAACACTTTAAGATTGCTTATGTCCTTTCCATTTATAAAAGTCAGCTCCAGGATTCCACAGGATGATACAGATGGAAGTTCTTTGAACATGTTAAGATTATTGTACAGATCTGCAAAACTGGTACTTACCATTTGGGAGAGTTATTTTGGTGAGATAGCTTGCAACAGTGTGTGGTTTACTCTTGTTCTAGACTCACTTGTCCCTCCCTCCCCCCTATCCTCCCTTTCTCCCTCTCTTCCTCTACCTACCTTCCTTCCTTCCTTCCTTCCTTCCTTCCTTCCTTCCTTCCTTCCTTCCTTCCTTCCTTCTTCCCTCCCTTCCTTCCTTCCTTCCTTCCTTCCTTCCTTCCTTCCTTCCTTCCTTCCTTCTTCCCTTCCTTCCCTCCTTCCCTCTTGCTTTAAAGTACTTCAAGTGTTTTCCTTAGATCCTTGGATGCTGGAAGTTACTTTCTATAACCACAAAAAATAAACAAAACAATAGTAAGTGTCAGAGCTAGCATTTTGGAAAAAATAACCTGCTGATAGCTACTCGCTTTTGAAAATAGACAAATCAATTAAATCAAGTTTACAATACTAGAGAAGCTGGACTGTGGTGCTCTTGACAACCGGTCCAGAGGCCGTGCTAGTATCGTTTATGAGAATACTTTAAGATGGTTGATTTTAAGGGCCAGAGAGTTTGATTTGGAGTTTTCATGATTTAGATTGGCTCCTGATGGCCAGGTACTTGATGCTATTCCAAAGCTCCTTTTTAAAATTTATGTCTATTGAAAGATGCAAATATAGTCACAAATAGAAGTATACTGTACGAAAAAAATGAAACTATTATAAATTAATTTTATGATTCTAGTTTCTATATTTTCCACTACTTTTTATCTAGCGTGTATTCACATATGCTCAAAATGCAAATAACTATTATATAAATAGAACATCATGAACATTCAAACATGGCTTCCAATAGGACGTGGTAAGGGACTAAAATTGCTAGTGATAAAGAAAAATGATTTTAAAACATAGCAGAGAAAAGAGTAAGCAGGTTTAAAATCTCAGTTAACAGAGTTAATACCTTGTTGGCAAATGCACAAGCAGCTTCAATTCCCTTTAATTAGTTCAGAGTTAGGTGACAACATATTTAATCAGTGAACTAACAAGTGCCGGCTGATTGCTTCTGCCCCCCCCCTGTGTGTATGTGTTGACTGAAAAAGTAAATAAAATTACTTTCACTGCAGTGATAAAGGGGCATCCTAATTTTATTATAGTAGCAACCTTTCAGAAGTACCATATAGCAATGAAAATTGGTTATTTCCTAGGTACCTTTTCACCTTTTTAACATGTCACTGTTGTTTAACCTTTTGAGAAGTGATAGCTAAATCAGAGCCCATGGTTAAGGAGACAGAGCACATTTTCCCCATGTTCTGTTTCTTTTCTACAAGGAACTGAGATGGACCTAAGTACCTTTTTTGAATTCATATTAGCAGCTATATTCCTGGGTTCCTTAATATGGCCTCGGGGAAGATAGCAAAATCTATTCAAAATTCAGTGCTTTTCCAATTAGTTAAACACACTCAGAAGGTGGCAATGTGTCTGCTTTACAAACTTTTAAAAAAAAATTTTTAAGTATCTTTGTAAGTGAGATAGGGAATAGGTGGCATTTTTCTCATCCTATTCATGACCTATTTGGGTACCTTCACTTATTTATTTTTATAATAATTAGCTTGGATTTTGCCATGATTTTCAAAACTCTCAAAAGCAATGCTGTTCACTCAAGAAACGTTTCTTTCTGTATCCTCAGGTCTATGAATGTCACAGTGTTGAAATAGTCTGTTCTTCAAACAGTTATACTATTTAAACTAAGAGGCTGTAATAAAAATGGTTAGTAGTAACCTGCTCCCTGTAACATAATTATATGCATAATGAGAAAGATCTTCACTAGACTTTCCTGCCTTTAGGCCTCACCAAAAATACTGAGATAAAGATCTCATTAGAAAGCTTTTTGTTATCCACTTATAAAAACTCCTAATCCAGTATATCATGAAAAATTTTAATTAAAAGAAAGAAAAATCCATAAAAATCATGCTTTGAATTAGTTATAATCTGCAGCCCTACAATGTCCCTAGAGGAGTTCCATACTAAGATCCAGCATATATTTTTGTTCAGTTCAGTTGGAGAATCATTTGCTACCACTTGATTTATCTGATGGGTTGAAACCAGGTAATTTATTTATATTATCTCATTTAATTCTCACAGCTGTGGAAAGTAGCAGGTATCATACCACACGTTTTTCAGAGGGGAGTATCATAGAGACACAGAAGTGAGTACTGCAATTGGATTGGAATCCAGGCTTGCACTTACAACCAATGACCCTCAAAATGATCTTAACTGTGTTGGCATCCTGTTTATTGTCCTGTAAACATTACAGTTCTCTAAGTTGGCTTTTGACTCCTGAAGGTTGGAGGAAAGACTCAAACTTCTCTTGAGCCAGTGAGTTTCATAGTTTCCCTCATAAGATTGAGCTACACAACACCATCTGTTTCATAAACCAATTTCATCACAGGACCATACATCGATTCCGAGGGAAGCCATTGTTTTACTTCCCCAGTGACCCAACTCCTCTCCTTTCAGCTCATCCAAAAGACAAAGTAACTGTGTGCTTTGGAGCCAGACCGATATCTACTCAGTTGTTAATTACCTCTTATTGTTGGTATGACTTTTAATGTGCTTAACTTTGCACGCCAAGTTTCATATCTTTAAAACAAACGTACGACTGACTACCACGTAAATTTACTCTGAGACTTAACAAACATCATAGAGCTGTTTTTATGTAATTCACGATATGCATGAAAACAACAAAAAACGAACTTCCAAGCGAAGAGATAAAACAAATACAAAACTCTGCACAATTAAAAGATCCCATAACATTTTATGTAGGGTAGGTTTGCTCCTCATGTTTACAGTTACACGTGACTTGTATTAACCAATATTGGGAAGAATGTGAACTTATTTAAATGAGAGAAAACCAGTAACATTTGTCTTACTCATAACTCAAATAATAGATGAATCTCCTGACCTTGAAATGGGGGTGCCTTGGCCAGTTTATTCTTGCTTAATCACTCTGGGCCCTGGATTCTACTTTCATTGAATTCACTTAGTTGTGGATATCTACTCTTCACAGATAGGTTGTAGCAGTTTTCCAGGGAGTCCTCGCAGCTGTGTGATATTCAGAGTCCTTCATGTCCCAAGGTATCAGTGACCCTAGCTCTATGATCAGCATTTACTGAAGTTTGTGGGCAATGGATTGATTTCATTGTAGCACGTATACCAAAACTTTGAAACTGAGATTTTGCTACTTTCTTTTAAAATCTCTGAGCTATTCTCAGTGGCTGGCCTATGTAAGGCATCTGCTTTCACTTGCTAAGTTTCTCTCTGGAAACGTATCACATTTTCCTGAGCCTCTTGGAAATACACAAGTTCGTACTTAATTATCCATAGAAGTTTAATTCTTCCTTCTGTCCTCTATCTTGGAGGGATTTTTCTATTTTTTTCCACAATGAAAAAGCCTATCAATTCTCGGCTACATTCTAGACAGAACTTCTGTCAGTATCTCCGGAAGCAGGAGCTACTGTACTCAGACTTTGTTTCAAATCACCTTCCTTTTCTTCCTTCACTGTAGTTCATTAATAAAGTTATCATTAAGCATTTACTTTTAAGCATCTACTGTAAATGGGAAGTATAAGGTGAGTCGAAATAGTCATGAGTATCTCTGCCTCTGATTATTTTTGTCACCCTTATCATTCTTGTGCCTCAGTAACTCTTGCAACTTTGGGAAACATCAAGAGAGTAAAGATTGAGAAAAATATATTTTTCTTTCATAACTGGAGATTATCACATTATTGCTTCAAATTCTGTGCCTTCACTATAGGGGAATCAAAGTACTATTCTAGAATTATTATTCTGAGAATTTAATGAGGTAAAAATAATTACCACAGGTATCGAGAAATAATTTCAAAAATCCACGTCCTGAGGCTTTGGCATAATTGACCAAGAGGGCCTGGGTATGTAGCTCAGTGTTAGAGCACTTGCCTAACATGCACGAGGATCTGAGTGCTCCCCATCATACTCCTCCCCAAGAAAAGATAGCGAAGAAATGAGAATCATAATTTTCTCTAGATTTTAATTTCTTCTCTCTTTTTTTTTAACCCTTGTCAGTAATTTTGTAATGTCTCAGTGTTTCCTTGTTCCCTGCATTTAGAGAATACTGAGGGAGTTATCTGATAATGTTTTATTGCAGGATTTTGAGAAGTAACTAGGAAAAACTACAATGTTGATATACAAGTAAAAACTGTCAGGTAATGTAGTTATGTACTAACCTGTGGCTTGAAGTTTGAAAACACTATAGTAACTAAAATTTAGCATTATCATATGATAGACATTAAATTTCAAAATCCTATTTTAAATGGTAGCAGCATTTGGAATGAAACTACAGTAAAGCATCCAGAAAAGGCTGGTAAAATGAAATCTCAAATGTGGTATGAAAAGGCTTAATTTTGAAAGCTAACATATGTACCAGGTGCACTACTATCTAAGACAACCCATAAAATATTACAGGAGTTTCAGAACAATGACTTAAATGAACATTTAGCAGGAGCATATTTTGTTTGCCTCCTAAAAATTCTTGTAAAGAACATTAAGAAGTTTTAGGTGGACATCAATTTTGTTTGCCAGACACTGTGGAGCAGGCTATTTTATCATCTGCAGGAATCCAGAGGAAAAAATAATTGTATTATAAAAAATCATCTTGGCGAGCTTCTAAGTTTTTAAATGTTTTATTTTTTTCCCTTGAAACACCAGATATTTAATAAGCAGAAAAAAATACATGAAGAATAAACATTTCTATAAATAAATAATCAACGCCAATGGGTATTGACTGCAGTTAATGTCTCCTACAAAAATAGATTAATGGAAAAACTAAGGCTTTCTCCCATAAGTTGGCTAAACAGAATGTTCAGTCTTAAGGGTCTCTGAAGGCCTGTGAAATACTGTCCCTTGCAAGGGTAAGTAAATTGTAGTCACTAGTTACAGTTCTTATAATGCAGAAATTTAACTTGCCCTGGCTCAGAGTCCAGACATAGGGCAAAATTAGGCAAAATACCCAAGGGCATGGGAAAAGCTTTCCCAAAGTTTCTCACAACTGGCATTGTCCTGAAATTGAACCAAGGAATGGAGCTTTTTCCTGCCTTCAGAAAAGTTCTGTTTTTCATCCTCAATAGAGCCATGGTATGTCTTGTTTCTATTGCTTTAGAAGTTGAAGATTTTTCTTCTGATTAAAGTGGCCATCTGAGTGACATCAGGAAGGAATACATCTGTTATCACCCATGGAGCAAACTTGTCACCAAGGGAACAGTTTTGTAGGAACAAAGGCCTGCAGGTGTATTTATAAAACAGAGGGAGAGGTACTATCAGGATTTCAAATGGATAAGATTACAGGTTGAGTTAATTCTATGGTAGGAGAGTTAGCTGCCCTTTAAAAATGTAATTAAGCAACATCATTCACAATTTGGGTTAAAGCCAAACTAGAGTGTATTTAATTTCCCTTGAAACATCACTATTTGCTTTTCTCCGGTGTGAGTCTGGCACATATACAGTGCTGCTTCTGCCAACCCTAATTTCTAGGGGACACAAATACCAAGCAGAGGGAATCCAGTCTTGAAGACTATGAAGTATGATGGTTTAGCATTTAAAACAAATGACCCAGTAGAGAAACAAAAAGCAAGAAGAAACAGGCTGACATCGATCTTCTTTTATGCTTAATATGTTGTGGAAATTGGGAATATGTTTTTCCCCCTTCTTTTGCATGGTGCAATGACAGTAATCATCAGTGAAAATGATAAATCAGAAGAAACCTGTTTCCTTGGATAAACATAAAGCAGAAACATGGGTGGGTCAAAGTATTGGAGACTTATAATAAAACAAAAGCTTTCTTTTTCTCTCTTGCCTGCGTGGTTTAACAGCCTCTTGTAAAGTGAGTCATTTAAGAACATGGGCCAGGGAAACTTGAAAGACTTTGCTTTGGATTACAGTGTTATTAATTTGTCACCTTGAGCAGATCAGTTTCTGTATTTATAAAATGAAGACCATAACTCCTTACGTTCTAGAGAAGCTACGAAGGAAAGTTATATGAAATGCTTATATCAATACCCATCATATAATAAATGTTTAGACATGATGGTTGGGCTGGTTGTATAACTCAGGAGTAGAGTACTTGCCTAGCATATGTAATGCTCCTCGACACTGCAAACCTGCAGTGCAAAAAATATTACACTGCAAAAAAAAATTACAAAGAAATAAAATAAGTGATAATTTTGAAATAACATTAGAGCATGACTATGTGGTAATACAGTTGCCTGATGAGGGTGGGTAAAATGAATTCACTAATAAACTAATTCAACCAAAAAGACTGATTTTTGTGTCTCTTGTGCTATTTTTGAGGATACAGTGATGACCAATAGACCTGATCTCTGCCATCATGGTGCTTTGAATAAAATCATGGTTAGAATCATTAAATTCATAATCACATAATTATTTTATGACTACAATTTATGAATGCCTTGAAGACAGTCTAATTTATGCCACAAAAGACTACAACAGAAACCCTAAACTGAATTTGGGTCAGGAAATATCTCCTTGAGAAGGAAACGTTGAAGTCAGAATTAGAAGGGTCAGTAGGACGATGATATGTACCTCAAGTAAGGAGAATATGGTGTACAGAAGGATGATGAAAGCCTGAACTCACTGAGTTGGAGAAGGAGAGAGCAGTCCAAAGAGAAATGGAATAATACAATGGAAAAGTGGAGAAAAACACACTGAAGAGGGACATAGCTATGTTGGAAACAGGTAGGTTTTTCTTAACACGTTTGACTCCTCTCCTCAAGAAATACCAGGGAGAAGTTAAAGGGATTTGAGCATAACTGGGTAATATGGTATGAGTTGTCTTTCTACAGGTCATTCTGGTTACAGTTAGAGGATAGGTTGGAAAAAGCCTTGTGAGGTTAGTCATCCCTGAAGAAGGAAGCAGAGGCTCAGATTCTGCTGGTAGTAGGACTACCAGGAAGGTACAGTGGAGGGGGGCTGTGTTTGTAAGGTACAGTTAGAGCATCGTGATGCATTGTCACAACTGGGAGAAAGAGAAGCAAGACTCAGTAGGACTCAGCTATGTCTTGGCCTGAAAAAGTGAATAAATGTAGGTGTCATGTCCTGATGAGGTAGTTCAGTTAACAGCAGTGTTACTGAAAATGTTTGAAGATATTTGAGGATTCACTTATTACATAAATGAGTTTATGTCATTCTGTGTCAGTACTATAAATTTAAATTTAGAAAAAATTTAAAAATAAGTTCCAAATAATAGAAATCATAGATGTGCTGCACAAAACTCTCTTTTCCTTGACTTTTTTTTTTTTTTTTTTTTTTTTTTTTGCTGGTGTTTTGTTTGCTCTGCTGCTGTGGTGTTTGCGGTCGGTGGAGTAGAACCTAGGGCCTGATGCGTGTTACAGCAAGTGCTGCATAAATGAGCTACATTCTCATTAGGGTTTTTGATGGGTTTTGCACATGTAAATGCTTTTGTGTTATTTAGGACTTGTTTTTGGTTTTACTTGTTCTGATCTATTTTGTCTCTCTCACAGCATGTCGTCCTTAATCATTAACACATACTTTCTTGACAGCAGAGTTTAATGTAAACAAGAATAAAATGGATAGCCAGAGTCTTCTAGATTCTCACCAGCTACTGAAACATTTTATGGTTAAGGAGGAAAATAGATTTTCTTCCAGGCCTTATCCTGAGTATTTGAGGGTCAGGAGTGACAGAGTTGATTCTCAAAAATTAGGCTTTAAAAAGTGGAGCCTTTCGGGATTATAGAGCACAGCTGAGACCTCACACCTAGACACAATGTGAAGACAGGTGCTACTTTTTCTGCTGCATTAGTTTAGCTTAGTTTTCTGGTGGTGACTGCAGCATTTTGAGGTATTTTAACATCATTAGCAAATGTAAATAGGATAATACGGAATTCTAGAATCTCTCTCCATCTTTTTTATTGTTTTTATATTTATATTTTTTGTAATTTCTGAAACAGTTAAAAACTAAATTAAGTCAGCCTTCTAATTTGTTTAGATTCCAATTTCTGTCCTGTTTCTTATTGGTTCTATGAGAATGCCTCCCACCTTCACTCCACACAACAACTGTGAAGTTACTAGATGGCTAAAACTTGGAACCTGCCCGACTCAACTTGGACACAAATGTGAAAAAGCCAGATGCCTCCGCACAGAACACACTTGTTCATGGTGTAGACTGTATACACATTCATAGTTAAAGTACATTATGGCTAACATCCACTGAAAACACCTTGAGGACAAGAGAGGGCACACACACACACACACACACACACACACACACACACGTTAACAGAAGCCCAGTAGTCTCTGAAGTCTCCAAGATGTTTAGGTTTTTGGGGAGAAAAGTAGAGAGCTGGTCTAAGTGCAGTGGTGATTATGAGTGCTCAGTGTGGCACAAGGCAGGGAAGAATGTTTTTGTGTGCAAGTAGAGGAGAGCCACTGATGGAGGACCTCACGGCTAGAATGAGGGCTGGCACTTGATCATATTAAATTCACTTTTTCATACTTCTCAGCTTTGCTCACTACATGCAGTAAGGTATAGGAGTTGCTTATGAGATTATGCACGAGGTGAAAACATTTTGGCCAACTGTGCAAAACTCATGTTGTGCTCACAATGCAGATTAGACTAAATTCAAAACATTTTTTTCTGCTTTAGTTTGGGTGAACAAGACCTCTGATTTCCACAAAGCCGATGATAAATTAAGCATGTTTTCTGTCACAGAAATTGACAAGACTAAGTGTCCCATGGTCATCACATTTCTGATTATGGAAGGATCATTAACAAGCAAACATCTGGCCATTATTCCTGATGAATCTGTTCCTTGATATTTTTTGACAAGGAGAGTGGGAGGGTCAGTGGATTCAAGCACAGATGAGCCCTATTGTGATGACCCTGGTCATTGACTCTGGTAGTTATTGTTAATGAAGCATTCTGCATAATTGATTATTTGAATGCTGAAAGATACATTCATTATAATGTGCCATATTGCTTGTGCATTGACTCAGAAGCAGGAAAACCACTCAGAAGATTGTTGGGAGTCTTGTTGGTGATTCCTCACAGTGAATGAGGAAGATACACGAGGGGTGGTATAATGCATTGATCACTCCTAAGTTTCTGACACAAAGCTATGGTTAATAGAGTGAAGAGAAAAGGGTCCTCTTGGTACCCAGAAAGCCTTACACTCGATGAGGTGTACTCCTGGCCTAAGACAATTCCCTAACTGACTACCTGCTGTGAAGCTGGTGTCAGCCCACATTTCAGTGGCTTGCCAAGCATACTGTGAAGAAAGACAGGCATCAGGTAAATCTCTTGCCTGGGGCGTGCTATTTCTGGACCTCACTGAAAGGAGGCAGATTGCTAAATTACATCTTTCTGGAGCATCTTCTACTACCTCGTAGGGCCATGTGTTCAACTTCAGAGTTCAGAGAGAATGAAGAATACCAAAGCAGGTTTCTCCTTGAGTGCAGACAGGAGAAGAACTTCACACCCATTCCGCTTCAAATCTAAAGATGTATTCCTTGATTTCTGCCAGGTGCAAGCATCTATCTACCTGGTACCTATAGATTCCTGTACTACCTCCTACACACACCTGAGATTATAGCTACTGTCACAAGAGTTGGAAGGGGGCTTAGACTTCATCCAGGAAATGCCTCCTGTTACAGAACAGGATAATGAAAGATCAGAGGAGTGATTCTCTGGGAGCTGTGAAGGAGCCTGCCACAGACCTGGGATCAGGTATAGTACTCTTTTTCCATCCTTTCTGTAAAAGGGTGGTGCCTTTAGTCTGAAGGAACATAAAAATATGGAGAATAAGGGAAGATACAGTTACTCTTTAGCACATCCTACAAAAGAAACTGTTACTAGGTGTTTTCAAGAACATTTGTGAACTGTTTGACATCTTCTGTCTCATTTTTCTTCTTGGCTGCTCCTCCCACTATTTTGACTCTACTGCCAAAGTAATGTTTTTACCTGTCCGTTCCAACGCATTCACCTTGGTTCCAGAAAACAGTGATTTCAGTAACATCTGCCTCCCTGCCTCCAACCTCCTCCTCCCCCAGTTCCCTTTCACAGTGTTGCTTAAATCAGATTTTTATATCCCTGGCTATGATATCCTGCTGCTCAAGTTCTTCAGTGTCAAGTCACTTCTTACATAGGAGAAACAAGAACTTTAGTACAGTATTCAGTTTCATCCATTATCTGTCCCCAACTCTTAGGTAATGGAAAGTGAATCAGCCCGGGAAGCTTGAGGGCTCAGCTCATCTTAGCTCAGCCATTATCTGTGTTACGAGGGACAGGCTGTAATCTCTCTGTGATTCAGTTTCCTAATGTGGGCTGTAAAAGATTAGGACTGGATGAACTCGCATATCTTCTCAGGTCATTCTAATTTGACTTTAGGCACTTACTATTCTTAGTCACAAACCTTGTAGTCTGGTCAACTCTACTTCTAGCTATTTCCTAACAAAACCCATCTTGCTTATTATTTAATTTCATTGTGGGATGGCCATTTCATCCTGTTGAAATTCTATCTATCTTTTAAGGTGCAGCCGAAAGCTACTTGGAGCCATTTCTTATTGCATTCCTAGAGCAGTACCAGTTTCCAACTGTGTTTGCTTATACTATTTCTTAATGAGAAATGTTATTTCTGTACCCTTTTTACAGCACCTTTTGTGATGCCTGTCTTTTTGTACACCTATTTTTTTTTTCTTCCTCCTTAAAGTTAGTTCTGTGACTTGTTCATCTTTGTTCCCTTTCAAATGGCTGGCTCAGTACATTTTTACAGAATAGATGCCTAAATATTTGTTAAATTGAAAATCTGCTGTTTGTGCCACGAAAAAAAAAATGTGTCCTTTCTCCCATGAAACTGACAGAGGTTTTACCTAAAACAAGCAGGAAATTAAGTAATAAGATTTAGCTATAATTCACCCCAATATTTATGCTAATTGGTTCATTTAGGTGCTATTGAAGCATTTAGGACTGAACAGATCAGTTCATTATTGGATAATTCGCTTTACATGTATTAATTGGTGATATACATTTTATCTGTTACTTTCTGCTTTCATTTTTGCAGGAGGAGGCCTACATCTAAGAACATTCTACAGTGGAACTGAAAATATCTAGGCATATCTGGCATGATAAGTAGGGTCATAAGAATTCTATTTGCAAAATAAAATGAAGAAAAGAATGAATGCAGAAGTTTTTAGGCAAACTTGGTAATAAAGAACCAGTGGTCAGAGATTGTCCTAGTAATGTTTAATACCAACTATCAAATGTGGGGCTAAAGGTTTTATAAACATTATCTTGGTACATCTGCATTCTCTCTGCTATATCTACCTTACAGAAATAAAGGAACTTGGGTGGAACCTGATGCTACATATTTAGTGAATGAACAGCAGGGACAGAGTCAAAACCAAGTTTGTTTGGATTTGGCAAATGATATGTGATCTGGCTCATTGACTGATTTTATCTGGCGCTCAAATAATAAAGAATGCTTTTTTCACTTCTAAAAGATTGGAGGAAGCATAACTTAAAGAAAACAAAAGAGATATGAAACAGAGGCCATATGAAGCTCAGGAAACACAGGCATACAGTATTTATTACCTGGGCCTTTACAGTAAACTTTGGCTAAGCCCAGCCAGACTCCATTTCTGCTCCACACATCAAGGTCTCTAGATACATATCAAGGTCACATATCAAGGTCATGTTCTTTTTTTTTTTTTTTTTTTTGTCTTTTTCCTTTTTATCAGTACCAGGGATCGAACTCACGACTGCCTGCTTGCAAGGCAGGCGCTTATGCCGCAGAGCTAAATCCCCAGACCCCCAAGCTCATGTTCTTATAAGACATTTTTTGAACACCAGGCGGTTAAAGTGTGTTGATTAATACCTGGAAATGTAATTTTACTGAAGATCTTTTATGATATGAGGAAGAAAGACCACTACCTTTATCATATGTGACATAATATAACAGAATAAAAGGACAAAGGTAATTTTTATTTTTTAAACATCACTGAGACATCCATAAGCTTTGTGTACAGAAAGCTCTAGAATTTTATTGTGCAAGCCAGTGCACTCTGTTGGCACTTAATGCTTGTGGTCTGAGGCCAAACACGGGCCTTCTTGGAGAAGGAGGAAGTAAGAAGAAAAGAGAAACTCTTTCATGGTATCTGACAGCACGTTTTTATGAACAAACAGTTGCATTCCACATCTAAAAGGGAGGGATGAATAGGTAGAGAACATTTTTTGAAAGCAGTGAAACTGTATTATACGATATTGAAATGGTGAATATTGATCCTATGCATCTACCAAGAGCCATAGAACTATACAACAACAACAACAACAACAATGGATGCCATTGTAAACCAATGTGCTTTTGTTAATAATAGATTTCAGTACTGGTTCATTAATTGTAGCAAATATAATGCACCAATACAAGATGTTAATAATAGAGAAAGCTGTGTGGGGGATAAAAAGGGATATATGGAAACTATATTATCTCCAGTTTTTCTGTAATCCCAAAATATCCTTTTTAGTTGTTTGAGGAGATATTGAATAATAACAGGTAAGGATAAGAGCCATGAAATACTATTTATTTTCTTAAGAAAAGCTCATTAGTTCTCCTCTTCCCAGAAGACTTGTGCAGCCTGGGGAAAACCATTTATTTCCTGTAATTTATTATTTAACTGCAAATTTGTCAGCTGAAAGAAATTTATCAAACATTTCTCTTATTGAAAAAAATGTTCAGTTGTTAATGAAAAAAGACTGTCAAAAAAAAAGTTCTGGAAAGCTTGAGCAAATATATGAGCAGAAGAAAATGTTTATTAAGTTCTCTCCAAGTGACAAATTCTATGGGTACATTAAAAGATATATAAGATATGTCTTATAGCTTCAAGAAGAGATCAATATATGCACATGAGGGAGAATGTACTTTTCATTTAAAAATTAATTATGAAGTACCTACTCAGTGTGCCATACTATTTAAGTTCCTGAACAAGAATCTCTGCTGTTGTAATGGTTATATTTCAGTGGCAGCAATCATATAGCTAGATTCATTTAAAAATGAATGAAATAATTTTAGTAATAAGTGCTATGAAGGAATTGAGTTGTATGATAAGATAGTGGGTTGAGCTAATTTAGTCTTTGCAGTCAGGAAGATCTGAATTGTACCAAAGGTTATATTTTGGATTTATTGTCTGGGTGGGTTGGGTGTCCATAGATAGGGACCTGGAATCAAAACCTTAGCTCCCTTCATGTCTCCTTTGTTTCTCCTCTTCATCTGGCTGTGCTTGGTTTAAGAATTCTCTGGAGAGAAATGAAAAAGTGAGAGGAATTAGTATACATAGCAATTTGTTTGTGAAGGACCACTTTCACTTCCTAAGTTTGATTATAGCAGATCTTTTAGTGTGGCTAAGACCACCGTAGGGTATCTCAGAAGGCCAGCTCTTGTGTTGGCCATGACAGGCACTTACAGCTAGGCTGTCCTTTGAACATTGCTGTTTTCAAAGGTAAGAGAAAGGCAGTTCTTTGCAGTCTCAGGTTTAAGCCTGATTATACACCACACCTTATTTACATAGTTTGGTTTAATAAGATAGAATCTTTTTCCTATTTGGCTAATAAACTTTTGCATATATTTCTCATCAAGAGAGGTGGTGAATGAAACCCTGAGTTCTAAGAAATAAATAAAAATATTAAGGAAAACAAAAAAGAAAATAACAAAACAACTACTGACAGGAAGAGAGTGATTTGGAATCGTAGAACACTTATTTCGTTGTCTGCAAGTACTTCGTTGACACTGCATTAATCTTCACAGATTGTGTTCACTGTGTTATAAAATATGATAATACTAATAATGCACTCTTGAGAAAAAGCTGATTCTTAAAATGCCTTTTAAAGACTGCAAACTTTGACTTTAAAACATTTGCTATTTACTCGCTGCATGTGTGCAAGCTATATAAGCTCCTTGTGTCTATATTTTTTTAGAAAAATAAAGATAGTAGTCTTTAGAAGATGTTTCTGAAAATTATAAATTGTGAGAAGTATCTGGATACTGTCTGACACATTATGACTGTTCAATAAGTAGTGGATAGTGATGTGCTTTCAGGAATAGCTGCACAGGCTGTGGCTTTGCATATGTTGACTCTACGTGTTTTAGAAAAATGTGTGAAATGGGCATGGAAGCATTCTAGAAATTCTCTCTCTGCATTATGTGTGCACACTATCCATCCATTCATTCTTGCAGTCATTCATTGCTCTATTTGGTAAATGATGAATGGTAAGGGTTGTGGAGATGGAACAATAAAGAAAGTTTGATCACTTTTTTCAAGTAATTTCTAACCCAGAAGATACAAGAAGATAGGAGGATTGCAAATGGTACAGAATAGAATAGAGTGCATTTTCATGTTACAAATGAACTTGCTATGGGATGTTTGAAGACGCAAGAACAATTCCTTTGTGGCCAACATCTACAGCAGTGTTGGTTTGTAGCAAACCACTGTATATTACATAAGGAGATTAGGAATCTTCCTTAAACATTCTTATGATGAAGCAATCTTGGTCCCAATTCTAGAGGTTCCTTGTGACACATAGATGTTCAGAATAGAACAATGGTACTTTTTCCATTCACATGAGTATTGTGCAATACTACATTCCAATGTTTCTCAGACTTTGCATCAAACTAGGAGCCCTTGATAGGCTCTGAGTTCTTTTTTTTAACTGATGAAATTCTAAATTTAAATATTCATTATGTGTCTACTTTGTCATTCCTGGAACAAAATATCTGACATCTGTAAGTTATAGAAGGAAAGATTTATTTTAGCTTACAACCTGCAGAGGTTTCTTTCAGTCTATAGTTGGGTCCAACATGGGGCACACAGCAAAGGGGCATCACAGTACTAACACATGATCCAGTCATGCCTCAAAGCCCCACCTACAAATGCATGAGGTTTTGGGGGAATATCTAAATATAAGCCATATCGTTATGCTGTATTTTCAAGTTCTATTTCGTAAGTTTTTTATTATAACAAACGTGTTTTCATTTGGCTCTGTTAGACAAGTGAATTATATAAATATAAAAAAAGTAATTTTAAGAGTGATCTATTTAATAACAAGAAGAAACAGCTAAGGGGCATCAGAGTACCAAATGGGGTGTGCTAAAGGCCAGACTAGCATACTCCCACATTGGAGGAGGCTTTGAGTGTCACTAGAGATCTGGTAAGGCCTGACTAATGACCTAGACTCAACGGAGGAAATTCTCTGCAGTACAGATAGATATTTTCAACCCAGGGAGCAATTGATACCTTGCATTCAGCTTCATCAGGGGAATACAAGAAAATGACAAATCAAAAGAGCAAAATGCAATCTCAAACCTCTGGCCCATCCCAAAGAAGACTAGAAAACATGAACACAGAACAAAATGTAAGCCATATACCTAAAACTCTTGAAATGATAGCAACTAAAGTAAAGAAACAACTCCTTGAAGCTGTGAAGGAACTCAGATCAGAAATAATCTCCTAGATAAAAGAAGAAATGATAAATGTAATAAAAGAAATGCCAACAACATCTAAACAAGGCATAGTTAAAAAAATTAAGAAGCACTTCAAAAAGAAGGAAGCTTTGCAAGAACAATATAAAAAGAAAAAGAATGCATGAAACAGATTCAGAGATATTCAAGAAATCAAAAATTCCATCAAAAGCTGGCAAAACTGCCCCAATGAAAGTGAAGATATACTTTCAGACATTGAAAAAAAGATTTCAGCTAATGAATAGGAAAAAAAAAATCTTTTAAAATTAACAAGGAATAAGGAAATAACAATTCAACAGTTGCAAGATGATGCAAAGAAAAACAATAGAAGATTGATAGGTTTGAATGAAAAAGATGACAACACAAATAATGTAAAATGACTATTTACAGAAGTAATAGCTGAAAATTTCCCAAACATGGGAAAAGAAACTGACCTTCAGATAAGTGAAGCATATAGAATTGTAATTAGCCATAACCAAAATAAATCTTCACCCAGACATGTAATAATAAGTATCCCAGAAATTCAACATAAAAACAGAATATTAAAAACTGTTAGAAAGAAGACACAGATCACTTAAAAGTGAAAGCTCATTAGAATCCCAGCAGACTTCTCAATACAATGAAGTCAAGAAGAGCATGGAGTGAAGTATTTCAAATCCTAAAGGAAAATGACTTCCTACCCAGATTGGTGTACCCTGCAAAACTGTCCTGCAAAATTGATGGAGAAATAAGATACTTCCACGACAAAAAAACAGCTCATGAACTTCATGAACACCAAACCAACCCTGCAAAGAATACTGCAAGATATACAAGATAGACATAAAATTAGCTACAACTTCAAAAACACCAAAAGGAAAAAAAAAACACTAAGCAAGGCAAACCATTAAACAAAGGGGAAAGGTAAAGAACCTACAGCAGAAAGATAATATGACAAAAATAAGCCAATATATATCAGACATAAACACAATGTAAGTGGTCTCAATTCACCAGTTAAAAGAAACAGACAGGCAGACTGAGTTAGGAAACAACATCCACCCATATCCTGTATACAAGAAACACATCTAACCCAAAAGGAAATTCATGGAATGAAAGTCAAAGGATGGAAAACAGTACTTCATGCAACAGGACCCCCCCGCAAAAGGGGAGGGGTAGCTATTCTGTTTGCAGACAATGTGAACTTCAAACCAAGAATGATCAAAAGAGATAAAGAGGTTTACTATATACTAGTTAAGGTAAAACTTTAAGAGGATAAAATAATAATCTTAAATATATATGCTGCACGTGGAATGTTTCTAAAATAGTCCACATACTAGCCCGTAGAACATGCTTAAATACATGTAAAAGAATAAAAAAATCCATGCATATTATCTTACCATAGAGCCGTTAAATTGGAATTAATGATAAGAGAAACTGCAAAAACTACATAAAAACATGGAAATTAAATAATGCACTCCCGAACAATCAATGGGTTACAGAAGAAATTAATGGAGAATTTAAACACAATATCTACAAGTAAATGAAAATACAAATACACCTTACTGGAACCTGTGGGATGCGATAAAAGCATTCCTCAGAGGGAAATTTATTGTGGTTAATTCTCATATGAGGAAAACACAACACAAATAAACAACCTGATGCTAAACCTCAGTCATCTAGAAAAAGAGCAAGTCAAACCTGAAGCCTAAAGAAGGGAGGAAATTACAAAGATCAGAGTGGAAATCAATGCAATAGAGACTAAAAACATACAAAGAATTAATGAATCAAAGAGTTGGTTGTTTGAAAGAATAAATAAAATTGATAAGCCCCTAGCCAATTTTATTTAAAAAAGAAAAGAAAAATCTGAAATTCATGCAATAAGGAGTGAAAAGGGCTTAATCACTACATATCATGGGGAAATAGATTAATCAATATCTATTTTGAAAATCTTTACTGTCATAGATTTGAAAACACAGAAGAAATGGATGGATTCCTAGGAACATATGAGTTATCAAAGCTGGATCAAGAAGATATAAAACCGCTGAGTAATCAAATTTCAATTAATGAAAATGTAATTAAAACCTTACCAACAAACAAAAGTCCAGATCCTGATGGATTCACTGCTAAATTCTACAAGAAATTCAATGAAGATTTAATGCCAACACTGCTCAAACTCTTCGATGAAATTGAAGGGGAAGCAGTTTTCCTTAACTCATTTCTGGAAGCAAGTATTACTCTAATATCAAAATCAGAGAAAGACCCATCCAAAAAAGAGAACTACAGGGCAATCTCCCTAAAGATATAGATGTAAAAATTCTCAATAAACTAAACTAAAACAAAGTGAGATTCATCAATGGAATGCAAGGGTGGTTCAAAATACACAAATAAATAAATATAATCCACCATATGAAAAGTGCCAAAGATAATAATCACATGATCATTTCAATGGATGCAGAAAGAGCTTTTGATAGAGTCCAACACTCATTCACTGCAAGAACCATACAAAAAATCAGAATAGATTATCTTTTCCTCAATCTGATAAAAAGCCACCTATGACAAACCAACAGCCAGCATCATATTAAATAGTCAAAAACTGAAAGCGTTCACTCTAAAATCACGAACAGGGAAGGCTGTCCATTATCACCACTCCTAGTCAATATATTGCTGGAAATATTCCCAGAGCATTATAAAAGAGAGAGAAATAAAAGGAATAAGGATAGGAAAAGAAGTTGTTAAATTATCATTATTTGCATACGACACAATACTCTACATAGAAGACCCCCAAAACTTCATTGAAAGACTTTAAAAGGTATAATAACCAAATTGAGTACTATAGCTGGATACAAAGTCAGCACTGAAAAATCAATAACATCTCTCTGCACAAACAAAAACTCACTGAGAGAGAAATAAGAGAAGTCACACCCTTCACAATAGCACCCAAATAAGTGAAGTACTTAGGAATCAATCTAACAAAGGCAATAAAAGATCTATTTAGTGAAAATTACAATACTCTGAAAAATAAAATTGAAGGAAATCTCAGAAAATGTGAGGATATTCCTTGTTCATAGATAGAATAGCCATTGTGAAAATGGCCATTCTCCCAAAATTGTTATATAGATTTAATGCAATTCCAGTCAAAATACCACTAGCATACTTCACCTATAAACATTCCTAAAATTCATCTGGTACCAGAAGAGACCCAGATTAGCAAAGGCAATTTTGGACAACAAAGGTAAGGCAAGTGTCATCTCAATCCCTGACTTGAATTTATACTACAAAGCTACTGTGATAAAATCAGCATGGTTCTGGAGTAAAAACCGACCTGAAGATCAAAGAAATAGATTAGAAGATACAACCACAGCTACAAACATACTCAGCCACATTATCTTTGACAAAAGATCCAAACAGATACACTGGAAGACAGATAGCCTCTTTAATAAGTGATGCTGGAAAATCCAGCTTTCCATATACCAAAAACTGAAACTAGACCCATATCTATTACCATGCACTAAACTAAAGCCAAAATGGACTAAAGATCTAAACAGAAACATTAAATCTTCTGGAAGACAAAGTAAATAGAAATCTTCAAAGCATAGATGTAGGCAAAGAATTTGTGACAAAAAATCAAACTGCATGGAAAATACTTCCCAGAATGAACAACTGAGATCTTGTCTTATTAAAAAGTTTTTGCATGTCAAAAGAAATCTTCAAAATAGTGAGAAGAAAATACACAAAATGTGAAAAGTCTCAATCAACTGCCACCCAGACAAAGGACTTCCATCTAGAACATATAAAAAAATTTTAAAAATCAGACCCCTGGAATTCAAAGACCCAATCCAAAAATGGTCATCTGAGATTAACACACAGTTCTCAGATGAAGAAACACAAATGGCAAATAAATACATGAAAAACATGTTCAGCATCATTGGTTACTAGAAAAATGCAAATTGGTCCACACTGAGAGTTCATCTCACTCCAGAAAGAATGGCCAGGATCAAGAAAACCACCAATAACAAGCTGGGGAGAAAGGAACACTTCTGCACTGTTGGTGGGAGTGCAGACTGGTACAACCACTGTGGAAATCAGTCTAGAGGTTCCTGAAAAGACTGGGATTGGAAGTCCCATTTCAGTTATTCCACTTCTGAATATATTCCCAGAAGAACAGAAAACATCATACCACAGTGATACATGTGCACCCATGTTTATAGTAGCACAATTTGTAATAGCCAGATCTTGGAAACAACCTAAGTGTCCATCAGCTGAGGAATGGATAAACATGATGTGATACTTTTATACATTAGAGTACTACTCAGCTATAAAGAAAGATCACATTGACGCTTTTATAGGTAAATGGATGTGACTTGAGACCATACTCATAAGTGAAATAAATCAAACTCACGTGTAGATACTATACTGTCTCCCTACTGTAACAAACTCAATGAATAAATAAAATATAAAATCTTCAATAAATATTGTTAAAAGTTAAGAAACAGCTCAAAGGGGAAAAACAACTCAGAGGAAAGAAGAAAAGAAGGAAAGGAAAAAACAAATTTGTATTTACACATTTAAAATAGCTAAGATGATTATGCTACTAATCCTATTAGGAATAGTAGCAACTAACCAACTGTTTCTTGGAAAAACAGTTAACATTCATAGGATTTGATCAAGTTTGCATGTTTATATCTGGTAATCTGAGTAACTCTTTTGAAGATAACTATGAAAAATAATAACCTTAGTTATTTTCCTACCATCTTGTTTTGAAAGCCTATATTGTCATTGTTTGGGGCACTTTGTTATTGCTATTTATTTGCCTCTTTTGATTCTTGTCCTTCTCATATTTTGTTTTGTTTTTCCCTCTAATCAGAAATGATAGATGTACATGCATAGGCTTATGCATGTCTGGAACTTCTCTTAAAGAGTTACAAGAATTATTTTATTACGTGAGATTGTATAACAGCTACTTTGAAGAAAATAAGACATTATGGTAGCCAATGCTGATCTGCTATAATCTTTTGTAAAGTCCAGTAATGCTTTTATTCTTCATTTTGATTGGTTTTAGCCTGTTTTGTATTATTTAATTTTAATAAGTGTGAAAGTGTGGACAGCTATTTTGAAGAGAACAAGAGACATTATTGTAGCCATTGCTTATTGTCCTATTATCTGGTTTTGAAGGCCTGTAATGCTTTCATTCTTTTGTTTTGATTGGTTTTATACTAATTTGTCCTGTTTAAATTCATTGTGTATATGGAAATGCATGGAAAGTTATTTTGAACAAAACAAGAGACATTATGGTAGTCATTGTTGATTTTCTTTTGTCTTGTTTTGAAATCTTGTATTGCTTGCATTTTTTGTTCTGATCTGCTTCATTCTGTTTTGTTCCATTCTCTTTCAAATAAAAAAAATTAACAATACAAAACAAAACAAATGCCAATAGACTGTTATTATTAATCTTCAAGGCCTCAAAATGTAGCTAAAGGTAGAAGCAAATTAATATAGTGTGAAATATCAGTAAAATCATTATTTTATCAAATGTTTATGTTGGCTTATATTATGTGACAGTCATTTTTTTAAGAGTTTTATAAATTTTATATAATTTAATTTCTGTAACAACCATGTAATGTAGTTTCTGTTGGTATCATTAAATAGATAAACATAGGTGCTGAAATCTCATATAACTTACCCAAAGAACGCTGAAACAAAAGATGGTGGAGACAGGTATTAAAGTCTGTGTCTTTTGCTCTGATTGTCTCCTGCCCTTTCCCTGCCCAGCAGAATTTTCATTGTGATATATCAAATTTTGCTGTTGCATTTTCTACTTGTTTTTTTAAAATCATATTCAAGAGGTTGTTAAGAATTTATATGTTAACCATTGGACCTTCAGTTCCTGACAAGGAGAGTTCATTCCCTGTGTGATTATAAAAGATAAAGTCTGGAAAATGAGGTAAGGAAAGGAGAAACTGGTATTACAATCAGTGCTAGGGCACACAGTAGGCAGGTTAGAAAAAATATGTATAAAATGAACAACTTTGTCAAGAAGAGATTCAAGTTCTCATCAGTGGGTAATCCTTGAAGTACTTAGGTAGTTAGCTTCAGGCTCATATACTTGAAAGTGATACCCTATTAACCAAATAAACCAATAGCCAATGTGCTTAGAGTTTAGTTATCACCTTTTAAGAGTCTCAGTCCAAGACTGTACTAATTTTTGTCATTATATAAGTATTTAGAAGTTATGTGTCTGAAAAAATTCAGACAACTCATCATTCTCCTGTAAAGAATAATGCAACTAAAATATAATAGATCTTAATCATTGAAGAAGAAATATGGCTACTAGAAAAACAGAAATTGGTTGATTCTTTATAGTATGTTGCTCAAGATATGAAGAATTTCCAGAAGAGTTGTGCACCTATAAAATACTTTTTATATAGTTCAAAAGCACCTATATATCTACATGTAATAAAAAGAAAAGAAAACCAACAAGGGAATGATAAAAAACGAAAGTTAATATAAAGGTTACTTTGCTGTAGAAGGGGAATAATAGATATGACATAAGAAACATCATAGAAACAGCAATGTCATTTGTAATATTGTATTCTGATAGGTTGATGAGTTCACAGAAATGGGTTCAATAGAGAAACAGCTAATGAAATAAATGCTAATAAAGCCAATGTTTATCAACTAAGAAGTATAATCCATTTCCGTACTCCAATATAATACAATAAAACATAAACTATCATGAAATATATTTGTAAATATACTTGAAATAATGTCACAGATTTTTGATTATGCCAATTGCCCATTAACCTAAAATATGTGAGTGTCTTACCAACTTTGGCATCTAAGAACTAATTCTTATATAAGAAAAGTGATTTGATAGAGCCTTGACAATAGAAAAAGTAAGATTTTGTTAACTGATTTGCTTTTACATTTATCCATTAAATAGTCTTTTATTGAGCAGTATTTCTTTGAAATAAGTACATGAGTAGTTGTTGAAGTGGGTAGATGATGAATACAACTAATTGATGCATTTAATATACTTTTATGACTTTCTCTTTTATACTAGGAAGCGACTATAGGAAGTGACTTTCTCTTTTATATTAGGAATGCTGGTTGTGCCATGAAAGGACAATTTTCTCTGCTTATACTCAGTGAAGACAGATATTCTTTAGTTTACTATAATAAAGTATGATGAGTTTTATGATAGCACAGATACCTAGTATTAACAGAAGGACATAAGAAAAGAAAAGAAATAATTATTCACCTTAATGCTCATGAAACCAAACAGGAGATAATGTTTGAGAGGGGTTTAATGGCTGAGTAATAGTTTACTAAGAAGAGAAGAGAATGGATTTATTTGGTGTAAGACAAGAATATAGAAAGCATGAAAATAAAAAAGGTAACAGTTTACATTCATGAAATGCAAATAATTTGATATGGCTAGAGCATAAAACACACGGAAAAGAAGGGTCTGGTAGAAGATGAAAGTGAAAAAAGAGTTTGGAGTACATTTTTGAAAGATTATATGCCATGATAAACATGGTATATATTCTTCAAAAGACCCGCCATATAAAGTTCAAAAATTTGTTTTCTAGGTGATGAAGAACACAGATACTTGTGTTGCAGAAATCATTTGGAAGGACAGAGAAAAATACATAGAATTCAGATTAGAAAACTTCAGAAATTACTAAGGCAAAATTTGTATATAATTTGTATTTCTAAGTCTTTGTATTGAGATGGATGAGTCCAGAGAGTAATCGAAAATGTTTCAAAGTCTAAGAAATAAATTTTATTTATTCCTATGTGTGTATGTAAGAGAAAGAGTTAGAGTTAAGAAATTATCGCATTAAAACATTGAGTTGTAATGGAAGATGAGTGTTCCTACCCTACATGTCTCATTTAAGGAACACAACAATAGCTAGATATAGTGATGAACATCTGTAACCTCAGTACTATAAAGGCCGAGGCAAGAGGATCAAAATTTGTGCCCAACATGGGCAATTTAGCATTTTGTCTCAAAATAAATAAAAACTGAAGGGCTGGGGATATACTTCAGTGTGAAAGTCCTGGATTCACACCCCAGGACTGAAAAATAAAAACAACAAATACAATGAATACTCCTTACAGATCTGGAGGAAGGAGGGTTCACATGGAAAAGACAACTTCAGTGCAAATGTTTTCTTTATGTTTTCTTTATTATTTTGTATTCTATTACAGTATTATAATCATTTTTGTACAAATATTTTTGGGTTGTGAAATGAATCATCTGAATTTCCATTATTTCCTATGGGGAAATTTGCTTTGACATACAAATGCTTTGGATTACAAGCATGTTTGTGGTATGAATTATATTTGTAAACCAAGGTTCTGCTGTATACATTCTTCAAAAGGCTACAAATAGAGTCACCATGTGACTCAGCAATTGAACTCTTAGACATATGCTTAAGGGAAATGACAACATATGTTCTTGCACAAACATGAATATGAATGTTCGTAATAGCCGCAAAGTGAACACAGCTCAAATATTTTCAATATAAGAAACATCTAGGTGTGCTTAAAAGATGATAAAGGATCAATGAAGGTAAAGAAATGACATACTTAGAGTAATTAGGTCAGTATAAAAGGAAACATTTTCAGGAATTGAAAACAGTTGGAATTTTTGACTGAGATGGAGGCATTAGATAAAAGGAAATATTTCTGTTCTTGGGAAGGTGATAAAAAGACAATTAGAAAGAGATAATCATCACCAATGTTTGAGGAATTAAGTTGTATTGTAGCTATGGAGCCGAGAATCCTCTTTAAAGTTGGAATGATGTAATATGTACGTATAGAAGCAGTGAGCTTTTAGATGTTAAAGATTTTGATGATTGCAACATCAAGGGGTCAAATGCACACAAGTTCTCTAATAATCTGTTTGGAATATTAGCGATATGGAGACCATAAAAGGTACAAAGCCGCAAAAGTATTAGAGGTCAAGTGGCATATTATAAGCAGCAAATTCAGAGGCATATAAAGATGAAAGCCATGTGACAATGTGGCCGAAGTATGGCCAAACTTGTGAAATAAATGACACAGTGAAGAGGAATTTGTTGGCTAACTCTTGCAGATCATAAACTGAGGTTGAAAGAATTGATCATAATGTAGGTGTAAAAATCAGTAACAATGAAAGGAACTGTCAGATGGGAAAGAAAATATGTACACAGTTGTGTAGGCAAAATTGTTTCTGTGAGGTTATAGAAAATTATAATAATAAAAGATAAGATAGGAATAAGTGAAGAATTTGGGTCACTTTTTTTTAAACATGGTATTACTATGTTTAATTTCTCCTTGACATAGTGTTTTAGTCACCTTTATAAATGTCAGGATCAAATATCCAAACCAATACCCACAATTTACAGGCACATAAGTTTAGTAGGCTCAAAGTTTCAGGGTATTTAGTTTATGTTTGGCTGATTTCAAAACAGAAATGTCATAGTAGAAGAGTTGGGTGGAGAAAAGTTCATTATGGATATGAAGTAGATTAGAGTTATTGTGCTAGAGAGGAGGAGGTAAGTGATCAGGTATAGGTCATAGCTACATTATTATTGTGGTCAGGGGTTGTGAGAACAATTAGAATTAGGACACAGAATTTATAATATTATTTTATGATGGTAATCCAGAGTTAACACAAGATAGTGCAGAAAAATCTATCCACAACACTAAAGACAGAATATTCAGCGAAGGGCCTGGATCCCATAGCAATATCCTGTATGAATCCAGATGAAGACCCAGAGCCCACGACAGTGCCTCCCACAAGTCCAACTGAAAGTCTAGAGACCACAGGAAGGACGCACACCAGCCTGTTTTATGGATATATGCTGGGAAGGCCCAGAGGTCAGCAGTGGAAGCTACAAAGCCTGTGTCAGCAGGCTGAAGGAGCTGTGCTGATAGGTTGAGGGTTCTACACTGGAGCCAAGAAGTCGTGCTCATAGTAAAGACCAGGAATGTCCTGAAAAGTACCACAGTCATCCTCAGTGACATGGAGGTCCTGAGCTCCTCCTGTGATAAGCACATTTGAGTCCGTGACAGAAAGCCAGCATGATGACTTCATCCTGGAGATTAAGTAGCACACATCTTCCTCTCTGGAGCCAGGAAGTGATGCTCAATGGAGCAGAACTCCCACGAAGTGAACCATATCCATTCTCACCAATAAGGTCCTGAGTTCCTCCAATGACAGTGGTTGAACTCACACTGAGGAAGCTTGTGATGACAGCTCCTCCAGGGGAATCAACAGCTCAGACAGTAACACTTAGAGAAACCCACAATGCCTCCTTCTTCCTTTCCATGTCTCTAATTATCTTGGCAACATCCTCAGGTGAAACATCTATGCTCAGCATCATGCTGATTTAATTAAGTTGACCATCAGTTTTTAATCTGCCATGGTTTATGTGGGTGGCCCCTGGGCCTCATGCATTTGCATTGTGCATTTGTGATTGGTTCATTGTCTAGTGCTTGGATTGGGGGTGTGAGAGCTACACTGGCCTAGGGATGGAGCCAGGATGTAATGTAATGGCAGGGAGAAGGTGTGTCTCGCTCTTTTGCCTGTTTCGTCCTTGCTGTTTGCAGCCATGATGAACTGCGGCCCAGCCATGCTACCCTGCCTTGGAGCCAACTGAGTATGGATGAAACTTCCAAAAAACTGTAAGAAATAAACCTTTCCTTTCCCAACTTTGAGCTTCAGATATTTTGTCTCAGCAATGAGTAAAACATAACTAAGACATAATCCATAACAGTTTCCCACCTGGACACAATCAGAAATGTGATTTACTAATCCTATAGGTAGCTCCTAAGCGAGCTAACCTAAAATCTACCCTTGATACCAAAACATATATCTTCAAACTATATTTAATCTCCAAATAAATACATAGTCATATTTCTGCCTTAGATGATACAAGTATCCAATATTCAACCAAAACACAATAATGCTTTCCCGAAAATTTTAGTTCTAGTGCTTCTCAAAAGTTCAAGTCTCTTCTAAGACTCAAGGCAAATTCCTAGCTGGATTTTCTCTGAAAACTCAAACAGCAAATTATGGAATCACAATGACACAGTGAATAGTCCTATTCCACAATAGAGGACTATCGTGACTAGAAAAGAATAGGACAAAAGTAATATCAATACTCAAACAAGAAAAACATTAAGTCTTATGGCATCCAAGGTACCTCTTGGGTGGAAGACTGGAAACATGCTTTGAATACCTTTATAATGACAGTGAACATCATTTTTTATTGTATATTTACTGTTCAGAGGGTGAGGTAAACATAATTTTTGGTTCATAGAATTTCAGAGAAGAGCATTTCTAGTTAGTGTCCCAAAGGATGACATTTCTCCTCTTACATGACAATAATCTGCCCCAAACTGATTTGTGAAGCTTTACTGTTGTATGCATACAGGCACATGCACTGGATGACATCCATCCTCTAACTAGCAATGGCATCAAGACTCAAAAATTGCAGATTTGTATTTCATATCATGGAATTGTGCTAACACGATCTAATGAATCATTCCACCATCAACGTGTCTCTCCAGAGGAAGCCAACAGTTGACTGGAAGAGATTTTTAACGAATGTATGGAGAGTACTTCCACCTTTGGTATCAGTGGTCTAGACAATGCAAAGTTAACTTCCTCCTGCATACCAGTTCCAAAGGTCTCTAAAGCAGATGGCCAAGTACACTCCCAGGAACAATTCCATTTTTCCTTTGCAATTTTCTATTTTAGTCAGCTTTCTTGTCCCTGGGAGCAAATAACTGACACCTACAACTTTAAAGAGGAAAGGTTTCATTTGGCTCATATTTTCAGGAGATTCAGCCCATAGTGAAATGGTATGACAGAGCAAAGATACTTAGTTCATGCCAGCCAGAAGCAGAGCAGAAGAACAGAGCCAGAGAGGAAGGGTTAAGGATCCAATATATGCCCCAAGATCATGTACCCATGGCACTCTCAGACACACCCATTCTCTCTCTTTCAGACTGCTAATCTTACTCAGAGCATAGAACATGTTATGCATTTGTTTTTAGATAGCCTTTCAATACTTTTTCTCCTTTAAAATAAGTCATTATTGTCCATTGATTTTTAATGCCCCTGGTTTCTTTAATTGATTAAATGCACAAAATGTGACAGGAAAATCTATTCTGAACAAATTGAAAAGCTTTTAAAAAATGTTTTTGCCATTTCAGACTTATACACACCCAGAAAACAGTGATAACAAAAGCCTGTCATAAACAAATTGTATCCTGAATTCTTTAGGGAAACAATTGTTGAAACAGGAATTAACACAAAGTTAGCAATCGGTCAATAATTTTTTTTTAAACTGAGTCTTCAAATGTTGCATGGCATGACATGTAAAGTATGTAAAGTAATTCTAGGTATGAAGGGAAAATTCTAGATAGTGTCCAGCAAAAATGCCTTTCAGAAAAGCAAATCAAAACAACACAATCAGCAGACACAAGCAGCTACAGCTAGATAGCAGAACTACAACTTCTCATACCTGTGTGAGAGAATCCTATTTACTCAGAGCAGACTAAAGTTTCAAGACAAAATAGAAACATTTTTAACATTTCTTACTTTATCCATTTTAAATTCTGTTTCTTTGCCCTACCCACCCAGTAATTCAGCATGACCCAGCAGAAAGAGGGCTGCTTTTAGAATTAGCTATTTTGCTTTTCTTTCTGTAGCAAGGCTGTCACAGAGCCTGCATTTTTCAGGTTCACATGTATCCATGACCAATGTCTCGCTCAAGGAATTTAGCAATGGACTGGTGAACTCGGCTTCCCCCTGCTGCTTTGTTCTCCCACTGTTGAAAGTCAGCTTCAGGGTATATTTGTCATCAAACCTTCTGAGAATGGAGGACAGTTGACAAATATCATCAGGATCCATGCCAGTAGGATCTTTCCTGAGAACCACAAGAAAGATGCTCTTCTCCTTATACGAGGTATAAATGGTGAGAATTCCCATCATCACACAATAGGATATGTCACACAAAGTCAAAACTAGCTTAGACTCTGGAAAGTGGCGTATATAATCCCAAATTAAAGCCACTATGGCAAAGAAACAGGAGATGATACAGATGATGGGGCAACCATCCATTAGACCAAAATTCTCCACGTATTTGTACTTTTCCAGAAGTATTTTTTTGGCAGAATTATCCAAAGAGTTTTTCACAGCGGAACCATCTCATTTGTCAGTTTTTACAGGCTTATTATCGATCTTCCACTTCCACTTATCCAACAAGCCACTGTGACTGCAGCCTATCTCTCCACCAGGGACACAATCAGCCCCACTGTTGCCTGGGCCACCACCTCTTATCCCATCCAGTGCTACTGCCACTGCTATCTTCCCAGCCTCTGTGTCCTGTCCATTGCTTTCAGTCAAAATAGTCTTCATTGATAGAGTAGGTAAGGAAACTGGAGACAAAAATAGTCTTCTCAGCTTAGTAGTTCATAAAATGTAATGCAATATTTTGAGTTACATGAATTTCTAGCTACCAGGAAATGTTTCCTCTGTAGCTTCTTAAAGTAAATAAATAGAACTACATTGTACTACATAGACAAATTTTACTATTGAAGGGTAAATACACTTCACATGCACTTTCATGGTTATATTTAGTTTTAAATATATGCATTAACTAAAAACATCAAAATATGAGAAACAAATGGTATAAGCACTATTTAAGCACTAGAACTTAAAATAAGTATCCAAAGATCTTTTAAAAGAGAAATTTGAGTAAGCTCTATTTTCTTATATTTTAGTAACCCATCAATTTGAGTAACCCTTGCCTCCTCAGCAGCATCCTTCTATATGTGGATATACTTACATAATAAATGCATACTCTTCCCAGAGCAAATTTTTATGTCATACTGAGGATCAATTATGCTCCAGTAGAAGGGCAGTACATTACTGAATAATGGCAAAAATGTGTTTGTTGTAGTGAGTTAAAAAACAATATTTATGTTGGTAATGCTCAAAGAATGCAGTTTCTTTTTTTGTGTGTAGTTTATATCCTTTAAGTGGTGGTTGATATATGTTTAGATTCTAAAACAAAGGTTGCTGAGAACAGATGTGTTTATAATTCTGTCATTAAGCTGTTGGAATCTTTTTATATTTTAAGAAATGAAGCTGTCAGGTTAGTGTGAGTGAGAATTCTTTTACTCTTTTATCTGGTACTTTGTTAGGCACAGAATTTGATTCAGGTGTTCCTAATAACAATCAGGTCTCTACACTTAAAAGCACTTAGAGCTCTTCTTAGGAAAGAAAGTAGTTCATGGCCAGCCCACGGGGACATTGTTTCAATCTATCAGCATAACATGTAAAAAGAATGATTTGTATATGGCTAAGACTTCAGGTAAGAGACTTGGTAAACTGAATGGGTTAGAGTGAAGATTCAGAAGTTGATACGAATTGCTATGAATTTACCAAATCTATGAATAATTTTTGAAAATAATCTGAATGCTACAAAGAATCAGATGATTCATCTGTGAATATAACACAAGATTGCTGGGAGGAATTGGATACAATGGTTTATGTAAGGCAGTGACTTATTCACTTTTCATTTAGCACAAAGGTACTGAGTTCCATCTTATTCTAGTCAGATTAGAGGAGACAGGTATGTATTATGAAATGCACTTTTGCTTTCAAGGAAATTATGATTTTTGGAGAACAAAAATGCAGCAAGTAATTGCAAGTATATTGACTTGAACTGTATCATATATACTAGCATTCACTGTTAGAAAAAATACTGAATTGTTAAGAAATAAACTGCTGAGTCATTCAAAAAGTACCAAGTTCATGCTTTGTGCAAAGTACTATGTTAGAGATTAACTCACAAGTGTGAATTACATAAAAAAAACAGCTACTGTACCTATGGCAATTCCAATTTACAGGTGGCTTCCACTTAAGAGTTAAGAGGTAATGAAAATGTAGTGAAATAAGTGTTAGGAAAACATAGTATAATGAGATAATATTGTAGAAACATCTGATCTCTACTTTTGAACATGAGAAGAAATATCTAAATTGATAAGTCAAACTGAAACGTAGCCAAGAAAATGAAGCAGGAATTAAAATAACTCACATAGAAGAAACAGCACCCTAGAAGACCAGACCAGGAGAGAAATGCTGACATATTTGAAGTCCTGCATGTGTGAGTCAGTCTTGCAGGGAGAAGATGATGTAGAGAGACAAGCAGAGGCCGTGAGTTTTGGGTCTTGTTATTTGAACTTTAAATTTAAATTGTGAGAAACCATAGAAAGGCAGTATGTAAGAGAAGGACCTGGTCATATTAAGATTTTAGAAAATCGCTGAGGTTCTATTACAAAGATATATTGAACTACAGGTAGCAAGAATTTGAGGATATAGCAAATGATAGATCATTTTCTGGGCATGTTCCCTAGGTTCTGCCTCTAGTATTGCAAAAACCAAAACAAATAAACAAAAATGCATGTAAAGGACTTCTGTAGTTCAGAGGAGATGGAGGCTTAAATTTGCTTAATTGTTTAGTTATAATAGAACAGGGCAGATTAGAAAGAGATACATTCAGTAAATATTTCAGTTAGATAGCAACAGACTTGGATATTTGTATCTGCAGAGTTTCATGCAGTGCTGAGCCCATTAATGACACTCAAAAGTATTTGTGGAATGAGAGTAAAATATTTCTTAAAAAAGATGATTAATCTAGAATATAAAAAGTCTTACCTATTTTTTGGAAACATCTTCTTGGAGGTTTTCAGACCCAGCATTTCATAAATGCATCCATCCTTTCTCATAAAAGCTACTCCTCTTATTGACTTCTTTTTCTAGACCTGGAATTAATTCCCTCTGTTTATCCAAAGCTGTGAATCATTTACCTCCCATTTCTATCACATAAAAAACAATTTTACACAGCCCTATTTTTGTTGAATAAATAACTTCATGAATTTAAATCCAAAACCTCAATGTGACTGACACAGTCACATCGTTAGTGAACAAAGAGTTTAGTCTATTTTTCAGTGTCTCCTGAGTTGTTCTCCTTTCTCCAGGGTGTGTGTGTGAGATTCTGAAAATGGATTCAGAGCCTCATACATGCTATGCAGGTGCTCCATCGCTGAGCCACAATCAGACTCTTACTGCTGCTCTCCATACTGGGGACTGAACCCACGCTATCACTCTATTATTGAGCTGCATCCCCAAATCTTTTTTTTTTTTTAAGACAGAATGTCCCTAATTGCCTAGACTTGCACTTGTCATCCTCCTGCCTCAGCCTCCCAATCGTTGAGATTATAGGAGTGTACCACCATATTTATTACTGTTTGTCTTCTTCTTGTTGTTCTTGTTCTTTTTCTTCCTCCTCCTCTTCCCCTTCCTCCTCCTCTTCTTTCCTTATCCTTCTTTTCCTTCTTCCCTCATCCTCCTCCTTCTCCTTTTTCTTGTAAAGTAAGGTCCTTCTATATGTTTCTGGCTTAAAACTGTGACTTCTTCAATCCATACTAATACAGCAATGAGATAAATATTTCTTTCTTTTTGTTTTTTTTTTTTTTTTTTTTTGTGGCAATGGGGATCGAACTCATGAGCTTATGCTTACCAAGCAGGCATTTATACCACTGAGCTAAATCCCCAGCCCGAGATAAATATTTCTAAAAGACAGTTTTTTGTCTTTTGCCATTGCTCTCCTCTGTTTAAAATGTTCAGTGATGTTCCCTCATAACAGTAGCCTGACTCTCATCTCAGGATCCCCCTAGATTTTCTTTCTAAATTTTCTTTTCTACTACAAGCAATCCCTACGTAGGCTACTTTAGTTATAATGGCATTAGTTATAATGTTTTTTTCCAAATGATTTACATTTTGGATATCTATGTTTTAAGTGATACCCTGCTTTTGATTAGAATTCTTTTCATTTCAGAATTTACTTGTTCAAAATCTACACTTTCTTAAAAGATCTCCGTGGACCTGTAAGGATTTATCTCCACCGAGCACAGATTACTGTATTCTGAGCTTCAAGAACATTATTATGTACACAATTGTTATAAAATATATTTGCCACTTTCTAATAGTTATTTGTATTCATCTCTTACTTTCCTTTCTAAGCAGGACAAGGAATGTGTATTTTTCATTTATGGAGCAATGATACTGACTCTGTTGTCTTAAAAAAAGAATATATCCAAAAAACATTCATTGAAATAATGGATTATGACTAAGCATCCAAAATTCATGCCTAGCCAAATCTAAGGAACTATTTTGGTATTTTTATAATTTCTTACTCAAAATGGATATGCTTTTTCCTTAAAGAAGTTTGAGAAAAGAGTAGAATATTTTGTTTGTCACAAAGTCTTAGAAATGGTCACAATTGATGTGTCATCACTAGAAATCAAGGCTGCTAAATATTCCTCAGCACTCTGAATTGTCTTGTAACCCCAGTGAGAAACAGTCACCGAGTTTGAATTTTAGTATATGGTAGTCATACTATTTTTATTTTTCCCTTGCTTTTTTATCAAAAACATTAAGATTTTGATAAGATAAGGTATATAAGACACTTAGGTTAACAATTAACAAGACAAGCTTAAGGTCAGTTGTAGCTATTATTTTCATTGGCTTTTTGAAAATGGGGATAATAACATACTATGTAATATTATTATTGTGAGGATTAAATAAAGTAGTATAGGGAAAGTCCTTTGAAACACATCTGGTAAGTTATAAGGGTTAAATATGTATTTATTACAATTGGTCCTCCATACTTATGGGTATTACCAATAACATGAATTCACAAATGAAAGAATTATAGTAGTCAGGAAAAAATGAATCTGAACATGTAGTGCCTCTTTTTATTTTTCTCTAAGTAATACAGTATTACAACAATTAACAGAGTATTTGGATTGTAGCAATTATTTTAAATAAAGGTGATTTAAAGCTTATGAGAGGAACTATGTAGGTAATATGCAAATATCTCATCATTTTGTGTGAAAAAAATTGAACAAACGTGGATTTTGGTTGCTTGGAAAGAGGAGAGTATATATCTTAGAACCAATTTCGCTCAGATACAGTGAAATTATCATTATTATTGGCATTGCTGTTACTAGGACTACTTGCAGATATTGCAGAGAAAGATTACATTGAATTTAAAGTTAACTAAAAACTGCAGAACTTTTTTGCCCAAAGACCTAAATCAGTTCCTCTGTGATCTTACACCTGCAAACAAAATAAGCTCAGTCCTTGCTGCACTGTGGTTCTTTTGATGAGAAATTCTAAGGTGAACGAGATTAATGCCCATAGCCTATATCCACAGCACTGAGAAAAAATATGAAGGATAAGAGAGATACCAATTTGATTTTAGATTTTTCATTGAAATGGACTCTGGCAATATGCTGCCATAGTGTGGGGTCTGCCTTTTTTCTCAGTATTTTTGTCCTGGATAAAGAAATAGATGGAGACAAAGATTTTCTTAGGATGCTAATTTTTATTCTTGCTTTTACTTGTTGGTTATTTCTTTTACAATTCAACATTCTAGTGGGACTTTAGGAGTTATTCATCTTTGAATCTATCTCTCCAAGCTATCTCCTTGCTTTAATGATAATTGTTACTCTTACACACTTATGTATTATCTAATTTAATTTGTACAACAGCCTTCTGAGGTGTGGATTATTATTTTTTCAATTTTACTAACAAGAAAATAGATCACATTTGTGACTTACACAGACAGTAAATGACATTTCTAAGAGTTACTTCTGAGTTTTCTATCTCTAAAATATAGATTTTTTAAATATAATAACCACTTTATGCAACCTTCAGTTTTAGGAATCTGGTTGATGAGGAGAATGATAAAAGTGGAAAACAAGAAAACATCTACTTTACAGATCATTTTCCATGTGTCAGGCATGGTGGTAGTTCCTTTCAATCACTCCATTTAATAGTAAGTACAAAGAATAGAAACTGAGAAAAATAAAATTTAGAAATTCAGCAAACTTCAAAATATGCACAAATTATATCCTAATGTTTTTATAAATTTTTAAATGAACTGAATTCCTACTTTTGTAGTCAGGGTTTGGGAGGAGAACAATTAGAATCAGGACACGGAGTTTATAATATTATTTTTGATGGTCACCCAGAGTTAACACAAGAAAGTGCAGGAAATCTATCTACAACACTTAAAAACAGAATATCTAGCCAAGGGCCTGAGACCCAGAGCTCATGACAATGCCTCCCACAAGTCAAACTGGAGGTCCAGAGCCTACAAGAAGGACTCACGCCAGTCTCTTTTATGGATCCATGCTGGGAAGGCCCAAAGATCAGCTGTGGAAACCGGAAAGTCTATGCCGGTTGGTGAAGGAGCTGTGCTGGTGGGTTTAGGGTTCTATGCTGGATCCAAGAAGTCACACTCACAACAAAGACCAGGGCTGTCCTGAAAAGTACCACAGCCATCCTCAGAGACACGGAGGCCCCAAGCTCATCTGACTATAAGCACATGAGGAGTTCATCCTGGAGCTTAAGCGGCACATGTCTTCTCCTTTGGAGCCAGGAAGCAATGGTTGATGTGAGGACCAGAGCTTCTCCAGGAGAACCAACAGCTCAAACGGCAACACATAGGAGAACCCACAGTATCTCAACATGTCAGTGCATCTCTCTTCTCCTTCTCCGTGTCTCCATTTATGCTGGCAACTTTCCTCAGGTGAAACATCTACGCTCAGCTCATGGTGATTTAATTGTGCTAGTGTTAAGCTGACCACCAGTTTCCAATCTGTAACATCTATGTTGTTGAAACCAATGGTTAAGTCCCCATTCATCTCAAAAATAGATAGGTAAGTTATGGCTTTAAGTCTAAGGTGTTAGGTAAGGAATTTCTTTGCACAAATTTATCTTCTTTGTTAGGACTTGGAAAAATTACAGTACATTCTTTCTTGGTGATTGCATGTTTTCTCTTTTACTGATTTAAATGATGGTGATCTCTGACAAAAAGAATCAACATAGACTGAATTTCCTCACCAATTATTTTCAGCTACTCAAAAACCTTATAAGTAATAATTTAAGTAAACAATTTAATGGATTTGTTTAAAGTGCAAGTAAAGACAACCTTTAAATGAGTTATTTTTGCTTAATCTATTAAAAATTTTGGAAATTTTCTCTATGAGATGAACAGTGTTCACCTTTCTTGTCTAACTTGTTTATGTATTTCAAATATTTAAAATTTTTCTCTCTGTAAATACATTTTCCCATTTACCACCAATATATTAATATTTTGCACTTTGAGATGCCTTTCTAAATAACATTCATTTTATTTATTCATTTATATAATCTCTATGTGCCTTATTCTTTATTCTAAAGAAAAGGGAAGCTATGTGTGTCATTAATGAGTGAATGATGTTATATGAATATTCTACAGCAAGTTATAGAAATGTCTTCAAAACTTCTGCAACAGGTATAAGTTTATTATCCAAAGCTTTAATGAAAAAATAGAGTTTTCAACTTCTGAGGTTATATTGGTGAACATAATTTAAAATAAAACCTGAGAAAAGTAAGAGGGATTAAATAAATATTCATGAAAATGCCCTCTTCAGGAGATAGGGTCATTTGAACAGTCTATTCCATTAAAAATCACTTTATTTCACTTAAATTGGTTACCTTGCAGGAAGGAAGACATAAGAATACTAAGGAATTCACCCCCAAATGTAGACTAAAGAAATGATGTTTGAAAACTCTCCAGTAACCAAATAGAAAATATAAAAAAATTAAAACTGATCGGGTATTTTGACATATATCCTGAGTAATACAAAATATCCACTTAAAAGCTAAGCTAAAATTTTACCACTTAAAGTTGCTATTTATGTTAGTTTATAAAGACTAATAAACTACAAATTAATTTGGACCATGATCAAAAATGAGATTTTTCCCAAGTATAACACACTAACAATTACGTATAATGATCATTATTCACAATCAGAAAAAGAATAGACTATGAAATCATTAGCACCATTTGATTTTAATTTATGAAAATCACTAGAAATTGAATAGTATTTAATCATTACATAATTCAAATAGTATTTAATCATTACATAATAAATGTGTATCTTTAATCTTTTAAAATCAAATATTGATAACCAGGTCTAGTCATCTACCAACATTTTATTTTTAAAAATTCAATCTAAACCATTTATAACTATTACATGAATAGCTTCTCAGACTTTTGTTTATCCTTCTACATAGTTTTGCAGTCTCTATTTCTCTTTTTCTATGTCTCTACCTGGTGATTGCAATCTCCATACATTATCCAAGACACTTGGAGTCTGTTGAAAGAATCATGGATGTGGTAAGAAGTTAAATGTGGCTGTTGAAAACCTGAAATTGCAGCTGCACTGCAAAATTTGTTAGAAATACAAATCCACCTAGTTTTGTACCCATTGAATCAGAGTCCCTGGTTAGTTCATGTACACAATAGACAGTCTAAGATACACTGTTCTATGGGGATGCCACAAACATTTCAAAAGCTATTTTAGCATTGAATGTTTCAGAAAATAATTTATTATCACACACCTTGCCTTTCCTGACCAAGCCTATTATTGATTATCTTGAATTAGATGTGTGGCATGGTGTGATGGTTTATGTCCTCCTACAGCCCAATGTGCTCATGGATGAGGTTTTTGGGAGATGAGTGAATTATGGGAGTATGATACTTATAAGTGAATTAGTCCACTGATGAGCTTATAATTAAATGTCACTTGGGTGTTGGAGCTTGGTTGAAAGAGACAGGTGACTGGGAATATGACTTGGAACAGTGTATTTCTCTCTCTCTTCCCTTGAAGCTTTTTTTCTGCTCCAGCTGCCATGAGTTCTTTCTCCCCTGCCATGCTGCCCTGCCTTGGAGTCAGTCAACTATGGACCAAAACCTCTACAAACTGTGAACTACAATAAAAATTTTCTTGTTTACATTGTGGATGCTGGGTAATGTGTCCCAGTAATGAAGAAAGTAGCTGATGCAAGCAATCCTAGGATGCTGTGAGCCAATCCTGATGGAAGATACTGGGCATGGCTCAAAAAATCAGAAGGCAGATGAAAATGTGATCAGGAAAGACCAGGCTTAGGAAGTTTCAGTTGGGAACAAGGACTCCATTGGCAGGTGGAATCCAAGCCATTTGTGTTATTCTCTGTCAGAACGTTTGTCAGCAATTTATTCCTTACTAGCTGTTTTGCTGAAGATTGAGATTAAACTTACTGGCTCATAAAGTTATCTGGCTGACAAAATACCAACACAATCAAATATTCGAGCCATGGCTTAGATATCGTTTGAAACTTTTAGCCATTTCTACATCAAGAATCAAGAGCCAGCAAACCAACACAATGATTTTGTAAGCTTTGAGTTTGGCCAGAGAGGAAGTTATGGTACAGTTGAAGCCTGTGAAGTTGAAGCAGAGGAAAGCTTGTTTGTGGAAAACATTAGCATTAAAAAGAAGTCATGTGCTTTACAACAGGAAATAGAATGCCTTGAAGTTATGTGAGGAACCTGTAAGACCATATACTTAGCTGGCTCAAAATCAAAAGTGAAAGTCTTTGCTGTCACAAGAATGGCAGTAGCCTAGAAAATTGATTCCTCAGGATTAGGTTCACTATGTTCAACCATTCAGGTACTCTAAAGGCTCTGCAACCATCAGTAAGATGCAAGTAGACTAAACAACTGGAAGGACTTGATGTCATCTGTGTGGTGCTGGTTGTTTGTGTGTGCAGAATTCAAGTGTCTTGGAAGCTTTTAGTAAGGCTTCTATCTGGACTTCAGAAGACAAGGGAGGCCAGGCAATGTGTAAAGCTGTGAGCATGAAGCCAAAAGTACAGTGGAAATCCCAGAAAGCTGGAGAAGCCAGTTAATCTAAAGTGTCTGAGAAAAACCACATGGAGTGAGCAATGTAATCCCCAGAAAGGATCCATGAGGACTACAACCATCAGCAGTGTCATACAATGCATGGCCACGCAAGCCCTTTGGATTTTACTTCTCAAAACTTGTCTTGGGTGCTAGACATGGAACTATGATATTTAAAGTTTGTCCTGTTGGATTAGGCCTTGCTTGATCCCATTTATTTCTATGTCCCTATTTTTTTGCTTTTTCTTTTCATTTTGAAAGGGGCTCACAATTAAGAGTTTGCCTTAAATCTCAGAGGAAACTCTAGCCTTGGTTTTTCAGCCACACTGAAACTAGTTGGACTTGAGCAATTCTGACAGATAGACTAAACATATTTTCATAAAGGGATGGGCATGAGTGTTTTGGGGGCCATGGGAAGAATGTTATGTATTATATCTAGATGTTCCTCCAAAGCCTCATGTGCTCATAGATGGGGCTTTAAGGGGGTGATTGGATCATGGGACAAGATGGTTATCAATAGATTAGTGCATTGATGAGTTTATCGCTCAATGTGATTTACAAATTGAAGCCCAGTTTGGAGGTAGTGGGTTAATGGAGGCATGATCTAAATGGATATATCTTCCCTCCTCGATCCCTCTCTGCTTTCCACAGCCACACTATAAACTTATTCTTCTCTGTCAAGCCTTACTCAGTCTAAGAGCCAAAAAACTAGGATTGCAACTGCTACACACAGTGAACTAGAATAAACTTTTCTCCTTTAATTATGTATGTTGGTATTGTGTCCCAGTGAGGAATAAAGTAGCTAAGACTAAGTGCTTTGGGATGAGGTGGGAAATAGCCTCTTTTTATCGTACCGGAGAATGCCCTTCAAACCTGTTGCTCATTCATGCTCATCACTGTTACAATGAGAGCCAAAGGCATACAATTTTACTGCTTTCCCCAAGAGCAAGAGAGCAGACCAGATGGAATTAGTATTTTTTAATATCCTGACCAAGAATTTTGTTTGAGTTCATGTGTAGCATTGCTTTCAGAACAAATGTAAAATTGAGGGGCTGAGACAGTTTTCTAGGAGTCAGTGTTGGAACACAAGTTGGATGGTCTACTAAGAACTAGAGCATGAGTTTCTTCATTTCTCTTGTTTTGTGTGAGCTTTTAGAATTTTATGTTTAAAATTTGAGGCAGTGAAGCACAGTACAAACTGATATACAATATTTTTGTTTGGAAAGTACAAATTTTAGTGTATATAATAAGTATTTTATGGATTATGACTAGTATTTTTAAAAGTGAAGTTTGTCTTTTCAAAATCTTTTAACCATTTGTTTTTAAGTGAAAAAATTAATAAAGAAACAAAGTTACATTGATGGTAGATTATAAGCACATTTGTTATGGTTTCATTGAATTTACTAAATATTCACTCACATTATCAATTATTGCTACTGATTTAATAAGTTTCCACCTTTTAAAAAGTGTCTATTTCAAAAAATTAAACCCTCATATTTTTCCTTTTTGTTCTATATATATATATATATATATATTTTAGTTTAATTTTGAAATTATTTTCACTGATATTATTTTACATATAAAATTTAATAACAAAATTTTTCATGATCTGATTTTTTCTGCTCAATATTGTATTTCTGTCAAGACTATAACTGATTTTAATTTCTCCTATAGAGAAATTAATGCTTATTAACAATTGATCTACAAAGGAAAAAACATACATGTACCCAACTTCTCCTAGTTATCGTTTACAAAAGGGGGTTTGATTCAGCATAAAAGTTTCTGTTCCTTTTGATTTCCTGAAGTTGGTTACTAGAGTGATTTATGTTCTCCTTAGTGCAGAGCTATAATTGCCCCTAGAAATAATTCTTTATTGGACACATTTCATGTCTTTTCTTCTTCAAAGATAATATCTAATTATATCTGAAGAGTTAAGTAGGATTTCAGATATCTGACCTAGAGGAATTTCTTAATTTCATCGTGTAATAATTTGCATCCAATCTAACACTTAACATAAATTTGGGAATAGATAATATATTCTCTAACCCATATGGTGTTCTCAGAGCACATTGTATGGTCTTAAAATAAATAGATCAAGACTTGTAAGGTTCCAGACATTTTGGACTATATAGGATGTTTGCTTTGTGTTGCTTATTTTCTTATTTATTATGGAGATGAAAACATTTAAATGTGTTTCCTCATCATATTCTAAAATTAATAAAATTGAAAAGAGAATTAATATATTTTTGAAACTATAAAAGTAAAAATAGAATATTTTTCCTAGTTCAGATGAATAGATTAAACAGCAACTGAAAGCACAATTACATATGAGACTTAACAAGTAAATGCAGGCAGAAAACTGGGCAATGGAAAGTGGAGGTGATCAAGGTGAAGCTGGAGTGGCTGTGCGGTACATCGAAGACAACAAATGCTTAGCTCCAGCTGAACAGGGTTGTCTGATCATTTGATAGAATTTTTATATGGCAAGTGTCAGTGCATCATCATATTTTACAATTTATGAACAAAAGTGTCTGATAACCAGAATCAGTTGACAGGCTACATGCAGAGAAACACATTCCATAATACATTCAAAGATTTTATAAAACAAATTCCATACTACATTCAAAGGCTTTTTAAGGACGTTATTCCATTTAAATACTATGAAACCAGTATGGTCTCTTATCCTATTTTTTTCTACTTTGTCCTTATGGAGAAAAACAATGACTATGTTCCATTTTTTGCACTTGGGTAAGCCCATAGAGAAATTATTAATCTCTCAGTGAAATGGTAGAAAAATATTCTTATAATACTGCCCACATACAATTTTCTCAGGACTTCAGCTAAGAGGATGTGATAATGAGAACTTGTTTAAGATGGAAGAGAACCATGTCTTCTCTCAGCAGGGTTTCTTTGAAGCACTAAAGGAACTCCTGGTTGAGCTGAAAGCTTTTGATATTTTTAAATTTACTTAATCAACCCCGTTACTGAATACTTAGTCAAAATACACTGTCAGAGAGTAAAACAGCTTCAAAGACTGTTCCCCATCATGATAACTACTTTCTGTAAGAAATGAGCTAAAACCACCAGGCTTTCTGTATTTCTTAACATGTCCATACAATATAAACACAAGTATGCAGAAATCAAACTTTAATTTGGATGAGTAGAGAGAAAATCTGATATACTTTGGTATTAAATATTATCAGTATGTAATGATTAATGTTTTATTGAATATTATTTTTCAGTATCTTTAATCTTACTCAATCTTTCCACTCTTAGAACAATATAAGGACTTACATATACAGCCAAATAAAAATGATTATTACTTCAACTTGTCAGGGAATGTTTTAACATGCACTCTGCTAAAGAAGAATGAATTAAACTTATATCTAAAGCTAAAATTTCTCAATTGTGTTATTTTTGTTTTTTAAAGAAAAAATCAAAATATGATATTTTTATCTATCTGAAAGAGAATAATAATTTCTTTTGTGAAAAGACTTTGTCAAGTCTTTGGGGAATCATGAACACGTTCTTCATTCCTATGTGCATTTAAAGAAGATAGCACTCTACATTCACCAGTAAAGAGCTGAATGAGTAATGGGAACCCAGCTGCTCTGTGACAAGACTCCTGTCAGGGCCTATCTGAACCCACATTGGATGTGGAAAGCTCATCAAGAGAGACTGACCTTACAAACAATGACTACTCCTTTACTCCTTGAACTTCCAAATTCTAGTTGAAGTGAGACAGTTGAAATTCAGTGAGAATAAGGTTGGAAAAGGCCTCCTTTAAAGGATTTCATAGTTTGTATCCTTCCAGGAGATATTTAACAGACCATATTCAAACCCACTTACACTTTTGAATTAAAAGTTAATTTACAAATAAGTAATGTATTAAATTTCAAAATCTTACTAATTTCTAATTATAGATTCCAGAATGGCAGGAGCTTGCCAGCCAACAAATAAACATGGAAAGCGTTCTTAATAAATCAATAAATGCATTTTTAGAGATATGTTTTTAATTAATTGAGGAAATATAATGCAGCTGGTACTAAGTCTATATACAATTGTACAATCTTTTATTCTTCTAATTGAAAGCTTTATATTCTTTTTAAACTATCTAGGATATAAATCACTTGATTTCCTACATTTTATGGCAAACTAACTTATATAGTGCCTACTTCTCAAAATACTGCCAATATGCATAGTTGTAGGAATACATAGAATGGCTCACTCTTTTATAGTGTTCTCAATAACACATGACAACCATTTCTTCTGTAGGAAGGCATGTAGGTATTACTCTTTAATGGAGAGGTTTCTTTTTAAAAATAGCCTTTTTGTAATATATTGCTCATTCAGTAATGAGTTTTCATGGTTTATAGTAGAATGTAGGAAACTATAACAATGACCAAAAGCAAGTTGCGCTTCTAAAAATATTTAACCACAACTTGATGACAAGTGGTTCACATCAGTTAATATTTGTAAATATTAACAATAATGAGAGGCTAACACATATAGAAATGTTTTACTTTCCTGAAGAAGTTTACATTATGCTAACGTCATTTTCTTTGGCTTATGAATCCTTTGCTGAATCTTTGCCCTTTGGTTAAATTCTTTATTAACAAAAGGTTAATATTTTAGCTGTTTAAATGCAATTCACTTGCAAATTCCCTTCTCTGAAACATGTTGCAGCACCAGGAAATAAATAGGCTATTTAGGTAGGAAGAGATGTCACAAAATCTGTTTCTAAAAATTTTCCACTTCACTTACAAGAGACTTTCAGAGCTTCACTCAAAGTTTGTCTTCATTTTGCATACAGTTCTTTAAGAAAAGAGCACTATCTTGCTTCTTGCAATGGATATGAGAAAACAAAAAATAGAAATGTGAGAATGGCATATCTATATAATCAAGAATATAGTTAATGGCCTGATGACAATAAAAAATAGAAAATTTACAAAATATAGAAGTGAGGTAAAAATAGTTCTGGGCTGTTAGAAGGTTGTTTTTTTTTTCAAAACATTCAATGAAGGGCAAACTTGTGAAAATGTAAAATAGTAATTAATATATATATATATATATATATAGGTAGTTTAAAGAATCAAGAAATAACTGAATGTATTAATATTACTTTGCTTAAGAAGTTGAGAGAATTATATCATATATTAGAGCTATCAAATGAGTGCCTTCAGGAAGAATCTGCTTGTTGAATATATTTTATTGTGTCAATTTATTTAAAACACTTCAATTACCTTAAAAATTAGCAATTGTCATATAAAATTAGAATCTCTATTTCCTAAAATAATTAAAAGATATGATAATACTAAATCCATATTTTTATGTTTCACTAATCAACTGTATACAATTTCTCATACATTGTTAGTGTGAATAAAATATTGTAATAATTTATTAAAGTATTTAACAGTTTTCTCATATACATATACATATATTATTAAAGTATGACCCAAATTTTCACTCCTAATTTAACCAAGAGAAATAAATATGTGTGTCAACATAAATACTTGCACAGGAGTGGTTATAACAACTTTAATCATAATAATCTCAAACCAGGAACTATACTAATATATGTCAACAGAAAGGCTGAAGAAATTGTGGTGGAGCCAACAATTAAAATAAATTGGAATAGTACTCAACAATTAAAATAAAGGACTGCTAATGTATACATAAATCTTTGAAACATTAAATGAAGAGAAAGAAACCACACACAAATATGCCTTCTATATGATTCCAGAATGGATGAAATTCAAAAGGGACAAAAATTGTGTTTATGAAGCTAGAAACTAGAATAGTAATTGTCAAGGTCAAGGAGAGGGAAATTGACTGGAAATGGAAATTTGTGAACAGATGGAAATACTTTTTATTTTGATATGTGTGACAATCATATATTTGATAATATTAATCTACTTCTCCACTTAAGGTTTATGAATTTTGCTGCATGCACTTGATGTTTCCATAGATACTATCCCCATAAAAACAAAGAAACAAGCTAACAAAAAACCAGATACTTGAACCTGAGTAATTGCCATCTCCTTTATTCTGTGAAGCTCTTGCAGATTGCTATTCAGTTTGAGACTATTTGTAATGTTTAAAGGAATGCATTTAGCTATCTGTAATACTCAACATGCACAGTAACTAATTCCTTGAAAATTGTAGACACCTGCAATTTTTGGACTTTTTTTTTTTGCATCTTTTGTTCCATATCACTCTCTGAACTTGGTTTATTTAGCATTTTAGTTGGATGTCTGTTCTTACACAGATGATTAACTGTTAGCATTCATAACTTTTGAAATATTTCAAATAAATGAAAGCACTTCTTTACACAGCGGGTCGTAAGCTTGTGGTGAAATAATGAAACTCATTACCTTGAAGACTTTTCCACATTCAAAATAATAATAAAATTCACTGCATATTGGCAAATATGATTATATATTTCAAGTCTTAGATTTGTTACCATCTTTCATAGATGCTTAACAATTTTCAGAAGGAAACTATGAGTGGTTTCAACTTAATGGCAAAGTGGTCAACCAGCTTTTTTCCATAATACACTTTTTGTTATTTCAATCAAAGATTAAATTCTAAACTGAGTGGATTAAATTTTTGACCCTATAAGTTTCATATGAATCAAATGCAACCTCTCTACAAGAATAAAAAATTTACTGATAAAAATCACAGTATAAATCTTAATGTTTTCCAAATTTACATACACACAAAAATACAAGCCCTTATATGTTAAAATCTTTAATGTGCAGAAGCACATTGCTTTTTGGAACACCATAGAAGGCTGATATACTCAAGGTCAACTATTATACTTGATAACAAACATTAAAAGTGGTTTATGAGCAACACATGTTATTAATTAATAATGCATATACTTAAATGTCGAGACTAAGCTATTTTTATGCATGTGTATGTGACTCATTTTTATAAGGCAGAAGTTCTATCTAGCAGACATTTCCAGATAACCCTCAGCTACTGCATTTTCATCACAAGGCCGAATGTTTCAAATTTAATTATAATTCATTGACCTGCAGTGGCGTTCTCAGGTTTAATTTTCATAGTCATCATCAGCAAGTTGAAGCTGACCACTAATTAGAAGAATTATAAGGACGACGATTTATAAATAGCTCACAAATGTATGCATTTAGTTTTCCAAGTTTTTTTTAATGCCCCAGTTTTGGAAACATTACCATGAAGTCACATTGCTCTCTAGTTGATCCGTGTCCTCACTTTTAAGGCATGCTTGCATAGTTGAAAAGCAGCTTTTTATTCCCAGAATGTTACAGTGTATTCTTATTTGCTGCCACTTTTTAAAGCACTCCTTGTCTAGCACTGCCCACTAGCAGCAGATTCACCTACCTCAAAGACCGTATTCACAAATAGTCTTGTTTTTTTTTTTTTTGTCTTTTTCTTTTTTATCGGTACCAGGGATCGAACTCACGACTGCCTGCTTACAAGGCAGGCGCTTATGCCGCTGAGCTAAATCCCCAGCCCCACAAATAGTCTTGTTATACAGGAAGTTTCTAGTATTAGAAAACAGTACAAACTCCTTTTAAGAGCACAGAAGAAGATTTAATGTAGGATCTGTAGCAATGCACCCGTGCAACCTTACATAGGTCATTTTAACTATTTCACTTTATTTTTCTGACATATTGTTGGATATGTTAAGTGCTATCTGCTCTACCTATTTCTTTCGTTACTTGTAGACAACAGTGTTCTAAATGTCTGCCAAACATAATGAAAACTTAGGAAGCATTTGTGAACTTATCCATAACTGTATCTGAGACACTGATAGTTTGAAAATTCTGCAAGTAATTATAATGTACAATAGGAATTGAGCAGCAATAATATTGTTGAATGAAATTATAGAAAAGCCTTATGAATTTGTGCATTCTTTAAAATGCAAAGAAGCATTTTTTCAAATTGATTCAAAAGTACTTATCTTCCAGGATCTTTACTAAACATATACCCTATTTTGTTTCTGATATTTCTGCACCATATGTCCATAATAGACCCGACTGTAATATGCTACTTATCACATTATAATGTATTTGCACACACATATGCATGCACATATACACACGTTGAAGAATCTGTCTCCAATTACATATGGATCTCACCTAAGGCTTTTTGTTATATTATTTAGTGTTATTAGTGGATAGACTGTCATTTAAATATAAGAACTGGTTGGCATGCCACAGCTAACAGTTTATTACTTTTATCTTTTTGTTATGTTATTGTTATATTCATCTTTGTTCATTTTTCCTCCCTTTACCTGTTCATGCTCATTACAGCCTTAAATAGAGATAAAAGTTTACTTTCCTATTTTGTTGTGCATAGTCAGATGTAAAAATACCTTTTCCTTACATGTATAAAGGAAACCTAAAATATCAAATTATCATTAGTAATTGTTTGGCTGTATTCTATTTGCTTCATGTGTATAAGTTGTCATCTTGTATGGTAAGATCCTTGAAGGAGTCCTCATTTATTGGACAGGTTTCATTTTAAGTGGAATAAACAGGAAATTAACATACTCTTCATGAAGGAAACCTTCACATATGTTTATTGTGTTAGCTTTGATGTTATAGTGTACTTTGGACTTAAACCAAGAGGATGCTATGTGTATAGGCAGCATGATTTCTCAATTTTTATTTATTTCTTTTTTTCTTTATTTTACTTACTATTTTTCTATTTCACAATTTTGTGTGGCATTAATGTTATAACCAATATTATAAAGTTAGTTAAGTTATTTTATAAAGACAGTTCTTTTATATATTCTCTAAAGGGTATTTTTTCATAATTGAGTTTTAATTACAGGAGAAATAGTAGGTCTTTCCAAATTTCTTTCAAAAATGTGATGATAATCATGGTGATCTGGACACTAGTGCTAGCTTCTATTTTTTAAAAAAATTCCAGTCATTTTTAATTTTGGATCAAGAGATATATAATTTATGGATTAAGAGAAAATCATTATATATATATGTATATACACAATGACTTTTGTGTATATACATATATATATACACAATGATTTTTGTGTATATACATATATATATACACAATGATTTTCTCTTGATCCCAATGTAGCCAATATGAATCTTTGACTAAGAGGTAAGAGATTGGAGTTGGGGGAGATTTCTTACATATAGATTAGATCTTTCCATTTTAGAAAAAAAGAGACAGAAGTAGGCAATTAAAAAACACTCTAAAAGTTGATATTATTATGATGTAAAATTTTTAAAAGTTATAAAATGTCAGTATTTATGGAACTCAGAATATGCTTACATCTTGATACACTGAAAAATTTCTGGGAATATGAATAGTCTGTGATTTGATCAGTGAATCATCTGCTAAGGTCTCTAATCTTCTATTATTAATATTGAAGGGCTTTTCAGAAATAATAGTATAGGTAGTATATAATCAGGAAGTGCAAACCTAAAGAAGCTAGGTAATATGCTTTGTGATAACATGGATGGGGTGGGATAAAAAGGTGAATTTTTTTGCATCACCTTGGCTTCCAAAACATCCTGAAGCTGTATGCATTATTTCAGACATGAGATAAAGACAAATCAACTTAAACATTTGACAGTTTGACTGCAGCCAGCTGCAGATATATATCTTATTTTACTTACCCCTGGGATTGTACAAGGAAAACACATAGTAGAGTGCACTGAAATGCAAGAGATTTGCCCTTATTAGTGATTGACAGCTGTAGGTTTCTGTCATCTTGAAGAAAAAAAGATGTCTGCTATTAAAAGGGCTCATCCATAAGTGTATATGAGCGGGGAGAAAGCCTGTTACAATTCTGTACAGACATGAGCATTTCATGCACATTCTACCTCATCTTATTCCATCTCTTAACATAATTTCTGTCCTTAAAATTGTGTATACTATTAAATAACATTAATCCCATGTTCTCACTATAAAGATACCACAATTATTAAGCATGATTAAACTTTTCCTCCTTTCCTGCTAGAGTGTTGAATCTGCATCAAGCTATTTATAACTGCTCAGTGTTCCCAAGAACAGGGAAACATCTCTGAAATGGCTGGTTAGGATTTCATTAAAAGCTGAAAAGTGGGAATAACTAACTCACCTGCTTGACCCTTGAAACTCTTTAAGCTTCTCTATATCGTTTAATGCCAGGCTTATTGAATGAACAGGGTTTATCTATTACCTCTACTTCCTACCATCTAATGATTACTTTCACCACCCTAGTGACATTGCTCACAGAAATGGCTTCAGACAGCTTTTTCATTTGTCAAATTCAATAGTTCTTTCCTGTTTCTCATTTTTCTTGATGTTTTGGTACATTTACCACATTGACCACTTTATTATAAAGCTCTTCCCATTGGATCGATGACAATACAATGTTTTGAAGTATGTGTTCTCTTCTGTTTCTTATTCTGCTTTATTTTGTACCTTCCCTAAAGATGTGATCCTTTTCTTCACTTTTTAGCTATCTTTTAACCTCTCCCTCAAAGATTTTTAACTACTTCTATTCCCAGCCACTATTACGAAGAAGACAACTTCTGGGAAGGAAAGAAGTAAGGAAGAAAGGATGGAATTCACTCACCCCCTCACAGAATTTGTCTGCTAAATTTTATGCTGTGTGTATCAGGCAGTTAAAATAAGAATATGAATTCCTCTAAAATTTGGTACTTATGCATTCAATCATTTAATTATTATGATTTTTCCTTACAATTTTTCTCAAATTAATACTTTCTTTCTTGGTCTCACTATGTCTACTCTAATCCTGATTTTTTCCCCTTCTTTCAGGTCATTGCAATAGCTTTCTGCAAGAAAATTTTAGCCCTCGTTTGCTTTCATTTCTTACGATTATCACTGTGTAATTAACATTCTAGAGTATGTATTATATCACACTGCATGATTGTTCAGAGCCATCTGTATCTTTCCTGTACTCAGTGAAAGCTCCAAGACAAGGACTTTCTCATCTCTATCTATTAGTGCAATAGTGGTTCTCAGCTGACTGCTTGGGAAATAAGTTCTCAGTAACTATTTTTGAATAAGTAGTAAAACAAAGAATAAATTGTAAATGTAGCCTGCACTCAATGTTTTCTGCAGATTAATCCTAGCTTAGCTCATTAAAACTATCTTGCTTTACTTTTTTCTGAGAGTCTTGTAAGTTTCTTCTAAGCGGCTCAATCTTGTTTTTTAAATATATTGTAGATCCGTTCAGTTATTTCCCTGTCAGTTCTTCTTCCTAGATTTCCATTTTCTAAATCTTGTTTTTACTTAAACTTTAAAATTCTGACTTCATTAATATCTGAAAACTACTACTTTTTAAAAATGTTCTTACATTTACTGAGGGCTTTCATTGTGTTACACACTTGCCAAGTATTTTACTTCTATTTTCCATTGACATTTCATATGCACGCTGTGAGGTGGGGAGCATTTCATTTATTTTCTATGAGGATATCACAGCTTCATAAAATGAAGACTCATGTCTACGCAGTTTTAGAGTTGAGATTTGAGCCCTTGTTTGTCTAACTCCGGTGCTTCAACTCTGACTAACAGTCATGTAATTCACCTCTAAACACAGTGTGTGTCCTCTCTACTGCTCATTTGATATATTTCATGTTTTCTTGCTCTATAGAATAATTTGTCATTTATATTAACCTGTCATTCCAGTGTATAGATCATATACTATCTTTCATCCCCTATTATATATAGCACAGATATTTTAATATAAATATGAACAATAATTATTGAAAGTCATTATCAAATCAAAAGACTTCTTGTATATCAAAACATACATTTATTTGTCTATTGAACTAATACTAAATAAATATTACCTGTTCAGGACTTTGTATTAGAATGAGAATTAGATACACTTGGCAAAACATGTTTTCAAACCTGTGTTAGGCATAAAATAAGAACATCTCTTTGTTTATGCAAACAATTAAAAATAAATACCAGGCATGCTCTGTTACTCCATTTAAGTGATTTTATTGATAAATGAAATATAAAGAAAGACTTTCCTTAAGGTCTTTAAGGAGAAAAGGGTGACACAACTAAATAAAGAAGTATGATCATGCTGGGGCAAACTTGAAAGGAGATGGCATTTATACAAAATGCAATTTACTCTGACAGTAATTTTCTGAATTTCCCTGGTTATTACTGAAGATATATGTGTGTTTGAATAAGAATGCTCCCTTTTTCCTCTCTAGCCAGCTGCTCTGTTTGATCCCGCCGTGAAGTCACCATCCTGTGTTAATGGCTTCACAGTTTGTTCCTGGAGAAAAAAAAAAATATTATGATGTCACAAATTTGTCATTTTGACTTCACTGCAGGGTCAGACTGAGGGAGAAAATGGGTGGTAAGGGATAAAATCTTTCAGGCAGAAACTTTTTTTTTTTTTCTCCTTGTAAAAAGAAATAGATAGTGTTAGGACAGGCACTTAAAATCAAATAGATGAAAGTGTTCAAGACTGAATGTTCGCAGATACTGCGTTAGAAATAATTTGTCGGAAATACTCTTCTTTTTAATAATGCCAGGATAACTCTTTCTCTCCACATCTAGGTCAGTCTTCCTCTTCACTATCTGAATGGCCCAATTTCAAAACAAAGAATTTTCTCTTTTGGAATTGTATTTTTCAGCCTATGAATTTGTTCAAGAAATCACATTAATAAAGCATATTTGCATAATTATAATAGCTTTGCAGTGTCCCAGAACTTTTTAAATAAATTCACTTGAATTTCATGTTAAAGATATCAGAGTAGAAGAAATTTTATTTCTTCTCCATTCTCAAACCCATAAAATATATATTTTTAAAAAATGACAATTTCTAGTTAATGTGAAAGAAATAGTTACACTTTCAAACTATGAACACTATTTGCAAATTCACCAAATGAAGTAAAATCTGGGCTAAAACAGGACAAAATGCTGAGAAATAAAACATGCCTCCTTGAACATTAATGGTTATAGTTTTTTTCCCCCAGAGTAAATGTTGCAGTTCAGAAGACATATACAGTGCTTCTTTGATTAAAATTGACATGAACCAGGAAGTATAGAAGCTTCACAAAAAATGTACAACATCTCTGTAGAATGCAAGTTTAACAACACAGTATGGCAGAATGTGGCATAAGTTCCAAAGGATGTCACTGTTACTATGGGCTACAGCAGCACTTCCTGTTCAAGGCTGATTGTCTGAGGGGAAGTTGGTTGAGGGGCCAGCAGCACAGGGGACATCGTGCATAAAATGTGTTTGTTATGAATCACAGTGACTGCTTGAACTTTAAGGAGAGGCCGGCACTTGGGAGAAAGTGAGTGAGGTTGTTTGAGATCACATTTTCATTTAGGCAGGCACCACAATTTCCCACTATCACAAGTCATTCTCCTCAGTCCTCCTTTGCACTACTTTCACCAGATGCTTGTCTGTCTTAAACTGAGTAACACATAAGAAAAACCATCTGCAAGAAAAACAAAGAAAAAAAGTCAAAATTAATGGACATCTAAGTAAAGATACATCCCAAAAATGTTTAACCTCAAATACAGAAAGAATTTGGAGAATTTTTTTTTATTCTTAGGGGAATAAGACAAGACATATCATAGTTCAAGTAAATGAAAACATATAAAGGAAGAAAGTAAAAGGTAAGATGTTTGTGCTGAGAAAATAAACAAAAAGGATAGTTAGAACATACTGGAAATGGAACTATATTATAAATCAATGTGAAACATATTAAAAGTGATTAAAATCATAGCCAGTCCCAGATATTGTTGGTATACTGCAGGAAATATAAAAATTAAATATATAAAATAATAATATGATGGAGAATACAAAAGGAATTTAGTTTATGCAAATTCAATTTTCTTGAAGAACACAAATGAAATAAAGCATTCAAAGAGATATTAAGAAAATATATTTGGATAAAAGAAAGAATTGCATTTGTATTTCAAATACACATTTTGTGTACTAGGAAAAAAGATACAGAATTTTCATACTTTTATATAGGTTCATTTTTATTGTATTGTGGCCTTGCTTTCTGTTATAATTATTTTTATATTTTATTTCAGGTTATTTATGGAATTGTTTGATATTGAAATGGGCAATTATATAAAAGTATGAATCATTCTATTTTCCTAGGACCTTCATGGGCATTCTTAAGTTATTTACTTGGGCTCACTATGTTTTTGTGATATCAACATTCACCTTTCCTCATGGAATCAGTGTCCCATAATTTCTGGAATGCTATACTTGCATTGTCTTTTATTTCTAGAAATTATCTTACTTCTTTGTTAATTTATTCTGTAACCCATTATTTAAATAAGGTATATTATTTATTTTCCATTCATTGCTAAATTCTATCCATACTCTCAGTATAATTTTTAAACTCCTGAATTTCTATTTTGAGCCCTTTTATGAGTCCTAGTTATTTTCTGTATTGACCATGAATGTTTTACAACATTTTGTTTAACTCTTTTATCTTCTTATAAGCATTTTCTTTGGATTTGCTGATGATTTTAATTGACCCAGTGTCTTCTTTGCATCTCTCTTGTGTGTTCCAGTTGCCCTATTGCATTGTTTTCTTATCTCTGTTTACTATTTTGTATAATTCAGATGTTGAGGCTTTTGTTTCCTCCTCCCTGATGTCCCATAAGTCAGTTTTGAGAAACCAGGGAGTTTTTAAAACCATTTGTTGGCTTATCTTTTAATGTTTTTTTATGTTTTTTTATACAGGTTTGTGAGTTTATTGTGGTAGAAAATATTGTTTCTAGTATGGAGATCTCTTTAGTTAATAGCTATTTTTTAGTGTTGTCTTCAGGGTGTGGCTCTTTACAGGCCTTTGCCTCTATCCCAGGTTGCAACCACCTCTGTTTACTTGGAATTGGAGGTGATACACGTTTGGTCCTGTACACAGTTCTCCTCAGCAGGGTTATAGTATTGTTAATGACCCCAAGGTAACCTAGATACTTAAGTCACAAGGAAACAAATTAACTACTATGATACCTAGACCAATAATAAAATCAGCATCAATTATAGAATTAAATTCAAAATGAATATTGACAAACACTAAAGACTGGTAAAGTACTACTCATCCATAGAAAAGAGATATGCAATTACCACAAACCACATTTTGACCTACAGTTGATCTATAGTAAATATTTATTAAACAACTTTACCTGCACAAACAATATCATACTGTTCAATAGAAATAGTGCAATATTAACTATTTTTCTATAAATTCATAAAGTATAGTGGCTAGTTTTGTAAAGGTAGATGACATGGGTAATGGAAAAGAGAAAATAAAATATTGAAAAATTAATTGATAGGATATGAGGTGTGAAGAAAAATAAGGAGTCTTATTGAAAGAAAAAGGAAATTAATAGTGATAGAGAACAGTAACTAGAAAGACCAAACCAAAAAAAAGTAGAAAAATAATAAACAGTGAGAAGAGGAAATAAAAGAAAAACAAGAAGCAAAACAAAAAATTGGCAAGGAAAGCAGATAAAAAGAAAAAGGAAATAAAGAAACAATAAAGAAAGTGGGAGAAAATCCCCATCCTCTTATAAAACCAGATGAAAGAAAGATAAACATAATACAAAATAAAAAATGAAACAGAAGGAGTTCTGTTGAGTCAGTAGTTTCTTTCCATAATCTCTGGTCTTGGGATCCAAGCAGTCACACTTTTCTACACCTAGCTTTAGATCTTATCATTCTTTCCAGTGCTTTCCTTGCACTGTGTGCCAATCTTCCCTGCACACTGTGGTTGCTGTTCAAGCTAAGGTACATCGTTGTTCCGGTTGGTAGATGGGGAATGTCATCAGCCCTCTGTTGTCTGCTGAATGTAGCATCTAGGCTGCAAGGAGGGAGTTTCAGGTCTGTAGGGCTTTGTAGTAGCTGTCTGTGATTTTGGTTTCCTGAGTATTGTCCTTATCCCAGGATGAAGCTAGTTGGTTAGCTTTTGCCTCTGCAGGGCACTACTTCCCCACGTAGGTCTGCTCTCCTCCGTGCATGCCTTTCAGGGTCTGCTCTTTTGTGGGAGCCAGGTGCTTATTTTCTCCTTCCAGATCTATATGCTCTTTTATTTGGATTTTTCTTTCCATTAGTTGTCTAGTTAACAAGAATTTTTGAGAGGAACTTCCTATGTATTAATTCTGATTTTTATACTCCTGTGTATATTGTAGCTTACTAATTAGGTTTCAGATCTGTCAGGGTTACAACAATGCCTTCTGCTTTATTTCTGAGTGCTTAGAATTATAGCAACTACCAAAATACTCTTCTTGATTTTAGGAATGGAAGAATGGCAGGCAAGAATTTAAGAATAGAGAAGGGTCAGTAGAGGAAGATGATCTGCACAGTCGGATTCTTTGATCCCCCTATATCTCCTTCTGGAATATAGCCCTTTAACCCTTTCACTATTTCAGGGCTCATGTCACTCTTGCAAGGTTCATACTACTCCACACACAAAAGTCAAAACCAAAGCTACCTCCTGTGAACTATCTGAGTCAGCCTGATTGCACACGCCTGTAACACCAGCACTGTAGGAGGATGAGGCAGGAAGATCATAAATTCCAGCCCAGATTGGACAATCTAGTAATTTAGTAATACTCTGTCTTGAAATAAAAATAAAAAATTAAAAATGGTCTGCGAATACAGCTCAGTGGTAAGGGGCCCTTTGGTGCAGTCTTCACTAATACACACCCCCCCACACACATTTACATATATGCTAGTGAAAATTTTAAATACACATAAATTGGCACTTCTAAACAAGTTTGAAAGCTAATTAACTTGTTATACAGAAAACTTAAATAGTTGTATAAGATAATATCATATTCTAAAATTCATTCTGAGTCTTTAAATATCCTTTAAATTTGAATGTCTAGTAAAAAAGGTCTTGAAGGTCAATTATAAATGAATCTGTATATATATATATATATAGTGAATCATAGTATATATATATATATATATATATATATATATATATGTATGTATATATATATATAAAGGCGAGGGGAGAAAAATTTTCCCTGACTTCTGGAGCAGAGTCATAAATTTAAATCACTCTAATAAAAATGTTTTAAAACTACATGAAAATGAGTTCTTTTACTCAACTAAAACCGGTTCAAGAATATTTGGTCCCTTTAAAGTTGACCTCATTAATTTCATGATCTTTGGATTGCACATAGCATCCCTACTGTGTAGATTACTTTGTACCTTTAAAAAACTCCCAGTATCATATATCTCTGAAGATTAAAAAAACACAACATAGAAATCTGAACTTTGAGATTAAAATACAGGCATTTGCTCGGATAGCTTTGCATGTGAATTACAAATAATCATATAAAAGGCTTTTTAAAAACAGATATAATGGGGATGAATAATTAAGCATTTCTTTTTTGGAAAGTGGTTGGTCCTAACAAATAACCGGAATGTTTCCTGTAAGGTTGTTGTGAGGCATGTGTGCCTCATCTTTTTCTATGACCTCGACATAAACAGAGAGAAACAACCTTCTCAAAACCCAAGATTAGTCAATATCAATTAAACTCTCTGCCTTTCCTATAACCAAAAATTTGTCATTTCTATGTAACACTGATTCCTAAATACTTTCTTCCAACTGCTGATTTGTCCCACTTTGACTAATACTATTCTTTATGTATGACAGTTTATTCTGGATCTACGAAAATTTCCCCATCTTTATACATGTATTAGTCTTCCTATTTCTTCTTCAATTGGTGGTTCTTGTTACTGTTCATAGTTACTCAAATGATAGCTTCAGTTGAAAACGACATGCTCATCAGAAAGACTGCTTCTACAAATGGAAAATCGACAATCTTTGATACCACTCTTAAGATCACATCAAATTGTAAGACAACATTGCTTTTAGTTTGCACAAAAGATTTGGATATTTTTTGCTTACCATATGTTGGATATAAAACTGGAAACCAAAAAATGTACATTTTGTTCATGATTTGAGGTTTAAACATTTTGCAGTTTTCTCTGATTGATTTTGCTGGAAAAGTAATTCTATTGTACTGAATACTACATCCCTTCTAGTCAGAGAAGTGCAATTTGCCTTCCTGAACTTATTCCCCTCTGATGGTTTCTGCTCACCATGAATGATTATAGAAATGAGCAAATAGGTTTGATATGTGTGGAATAATGATGTAAGCACTCAGTCTCTAAGCTATGGCTTTGGATGCTGTGTATATGAATGTCAAATGAGTCTCTGCCAACAACTACATGGCTACAACTCTGCGTTTCTGTCAGATATGCATCCTATGATGGAATTCTCCAGAATCATAAAGAATGCTAGCTTTTGAAGGCTGTAGTATTTCTTTTCTACCACAGAGAATCCATCAAATTGTGCATGTTGATAATCTGGTAATATAATCTGATGAAGGAAAAATCAATCCTAACTTGCAAGTGTAGAAAACTATTTCTTTTAATTTATCTCTTAACTTGTAGATAACCAGTGGCTGAAAATACTTTTCATTGATCAAAATAAAGAGAAAAATCTCCAGTGACAGACTTGACATCATGCTACAATATCCTTCTATGTCAAGAACCTTGAACACTTTCTCTCAAGCAAAAAAATTTCATTTTTTGAGTATTTAGAAAAAAGTGCTATATTGCCAAAGAAAGAAAACATACACATCATTAAATCTGTAAAACATTATATAGTGAATGAGTTCTAATATTTATATTTTTATTTTGAGATAAAATACATTGTATACATGTGAAATGTATACACAATGTAAACATGTTGGATACATGTATTAATAAAATGTATACACAAGAAATGTAAACATGTTGGATATATGTATTAATAAAAAAGTTTTGTAAAATGTTAATTATTTGTGAGAACATTATGTAGTACAGAGATTGTAAACAGATAGCTATTGGCTTAAATTAGGCCTATGACTCTTGTTTGTTAGATACTTGTGGTCTTGAGAAAGATACTTCTCTAACTTTTAAAGAGGACTGTCAGATTATATACAGAGAACAATGCATATAGTCTTCCCTATGTATCCCAGAGGGATTGGTTGAAGGACATCCTACCAATAACAAAATCCAAAGATACTGAAATATTTTACATAAAATGACGTATTAAATTAGCATATAAACTTTGTTCATCTTTATGTTTTAAATTTGTACTAGATTTTTGGAGCCATTGAAGCTGAATACATGTACAGGGCTGTGACATGGCCTGGGCATGACTGAACCGAGAATGAGGAGATTCCTCAGGGGGCAAGATAGGCCACAGCTGAGGCCACCTGGAGACTTTCTCCTAGGATAGTTTTCCTTGATTAGCATTGTCTGTTGCTCTGAAGGTCCTTGCACCCCTCCCGAGATTCTGCTCAGGTTTCCTGCGTTTTCCACGGCAACCCCTTCCTTGTTTTGAATAAATACAGGCTGCCCAGGCTGCCCAGAGACTGTCTGTCTCAGCTATCAGGGCTACAAACTCTGCATTGGTCCTCCTGGAGCCCTTAGATCATGTGCTTGTCTCACTCATTTGGGCCTTAGTTGTGCACTCATTTAGGAGATTGGGGATCTAGGCACAGACCCCAACACTAGATTAATTATTATATTTAATACAATACTAATGTTATCTGAATAGTTGTTTTACTGCATTATTTAGGCACTAAGAAAAAATCAGCACATGTTCAGTATTTTTTTCTGAATATGTTCTAGCTATAGTTGTTTGAATCCACAGGTGTGGACTCATGGATATGGAGGATCAACTGAATAGCCTAGATGTTCATCCACTCTTGAAAAAAATCAAACTGTTTGGCAATACTGGGCCCCTACTGCTATCCTGAAACAGCACATTGGAGCTGAGCATCTTCTACTGTTCTGCCTCACCAAGCCTCTTCTCACAGTGTCTTGAGTTCAGGATTTTTCACATTTCCTTACTTTCCAGGCCACTGAGAGCACCTGTGTATATGGATTTTCAATAATTAATCTTATATATCTGTTTATTATATTTGGCAATGCTTTGAAAAGATTTAAAAGGTTATTTAGATATTTTATGTCATCATTTATGAAGAGACAACACTCTACATAAAGTTCATTAAACATCAATGTCAGAAAGAGCTTCTTATACCTCAAATATCAAAGACAATTCTGGTCAACAAAGGCAAGACAGATAGTATCACAATCCCTGACTTGAAATTATGCTATAAAGCTACTGTGATAAAATCAGCATGGTAGTAGCAAAAATAACAACAGCAACAATACCAGCATTAAAACAACAATAACAACAAAACAAAAACAAAAAACGGACCCAAGGATCAATTTATAAATCACAGGGACAATTCCAGAAACACTTAGCCACCTTATCTTTGACAAATGTGCCAAACTTTCACTGGAAGAAAAGTGGTTTTTTTAGTAAATAATGTTGAAAAAACTGTTTTTCTACATGTAGAGTATGAAAACTAGACCTATGTCTTTCACCATGTACTAAACTAAAATCAAAGTGGATCAAAGATCTAAATTTCAAAACAGACAGGGAGATAGAATAAGTAGAACTCTTGAAGACACTGGTATAGACAAAAGCTTCATGAACAAAAATTTCACTGTACAGGAACTTTCACAAAGAATCAACAACTGGGATTTCATCTTATTAAAAAGATTTTTCATAGCAAGAGAAATCACTAAAAAGAATGAAGAGACAACCCACAGTGTGGAGAAAAAATAGCCATCTGATCTTCTGACAAAGGACTACTATTTAGTCCTATCTATCTATATAAAGATCTCAAAAAATTTAAAAAAATTGACCCTCAAATTTAGTGACCCAATCCAAAAATGGGCATCTGAAAAAAGAGACATTTATCAGATGGACTAGAAATAGTAAATAAATATATAACAAAATTCAGCATCACTGGCTATTAAAGAAATGCAAATTAGAATAACACTAAAATTCTACCTCACTCTAAAAAGAATGACTATTAGCAGGAAAAAAAAATACAGAAGATATGGGACTCTGGGGGAAAAGGAACATTTTCCACTGTTGGTGGCAATGTGGACTGGTGCAACCACTATGAAAATTACTGTGAATATTCTTCAAAAAACCAAGATTAAAACTCTTATTCAATCCAGCTATTCTACTTTATGGTAACTTCCTGAAAAAATAACAGTGTTGTGCCACAGTGATACATGTGCACCCTTGTTTACAGCATCACAGTTTGTATTAGATAAATTTTGGAAATGGCCCAAATGTTCATCAACTTTTTAATAGATAAAAAAGAAGTGTTTATTTTAATAAAATGGAGTGCTATTTGCGATAAAGAAGGATAAGCTTGAGACATTTCTAGCTAAATGGATGCACCTAACATCAAATTCTTAAGTGAAATAAATTGGGCACACCTATGTAAATATTACATTTTTGTCTCTGGTGTGGGAACCAGAAGTACCAAGATGTATAATAGATATTGTGAAATAGGAAGAAAATGTTCAAATGGGGGGGGGAGAACTAGGGTGGGTACAGGAAGAAAGGGAGGAAAGAAAAAGAATGAGAAATGAAGGAAAAATGAAAAAAAGAGTTTTTGCAAATAAAAGGAAGAGAGATTGAAGAGAAGACAGAGGGATGGGGGAAAATCAACTTCTATCACGTGCAGGAACAAATTCCCTATGATGAATGTGACCATGATATATCCCTAAAAAGTACAGCTTCTCCAGGGTAATGAAGGCTTTGGGGTATAATGACATAATGTGTGTGGGTCATGCCTAGAGTCAGTAAGTAAAGCAAAAGTTGAATATAAGCAAACTTTCAAGAGATGTGAGGGTTAGGGAAGGGAGCAAAAGGAGATTAAAGAAGAATTATCATGAGCTGAGTACATGTACCAACTCCTCATGAGGAATGTAATCATGTATTGAAAACATGCACTAATAAAAAATAAAAATTGAAAAAGAAATAAAGAAAGAAAGAAAGAAAGAAAGGGAATTCCTTTGAATGTGCCAGGATGGCAACTGACATATCCTTTGGCAAATTCAGTATAGCTAGTTTTTCCTTCCAGTTTTGGAATACATTTTCTTTTTTAGTTCAGCAACAGATAAAGTGAATTTCAATAAGTTTATGGAATCATATTATATATATCATATAGCTTTGAAATATTAAGTATTGTGGCAAATTGACCACTAAATGAAATGCCTGGAAAATGGATCCAGCATAGAAGATAGAAGACGGAGTTTCTTTCCCAGGTCCTGCTCACTCTTGGCATAGGCGCTCTCTCTCTCTCTCTCTCTCTCTCTCTCTCTCTCTCTCTCTCTCTCTCTCTCTCTTTTCTCCCATCCCGGATTCTCTTCCTCTCTCTTCCTTCTTCTCTCTCTCTCTGTATGTCTTCTGAATGTATCTACTTGGTTTGAATAAACTCTAGTTTGTAGATACAGCGGAAGTACACTTATTCACATTATAGAATTACCCAGAAGTCATTATGTTGTCAGAATTTGGGTGAAAAAAGCAAAGAAGTGCTAAAATTCTTAATGAAAATGGTACATACAGAGAAAAATGATTATATACATATAATGTGACCATCTTTATTGATGTAAAGGCATACATGCAAACCTAGAAGTTAAAAAACCCTGAGAATCAGAGAGATGTCATCTGTCTTATTGTAACCACTGCGGGCACTTAAAAGAGGAAATACGTTTAAATATAAAGGAAAACAAAAAGAGGATTCCACAAAGAAATGTAGTCTTCTAAATAAAATAGTCTTCTAAAAAAATAACAGCACAATAAAAGTTTCTCTTGACTTCTATGTTTTGACTGCAAAACTGTCGTCAAGGAACTACCGAATTGAAAGTGTAAAGACGGCATCTGTAGTGAAGTTCATGAGCAATGCAAGAGAAAGTGCAAGTGAAGACTGAGCCATCCCGGTTGTATAAAGGAGAGTGAGAAAGCCTCGGAGGACAGGGAAAAGTTTTTAGGAGTTCAATCACAACATATGAAATGTGGTGAATGCTTAAGTTTTAAAAAAAATTATTCCAGTAAAATGTATAGTAGCATTAATTACTTCAGACATGCATCTCACTTATTTTTGCCACTTTCTGAAGCAGTTTTTGAAGTCCTCTTTTATGAGTCTTTTATTGTTCTGTTGTAGCTGTCTCAATATCCTAAGCCAATTCAAAACGTTTGCCTTGTGCAGTCATTTGACCTTGGGAAGAGTTGGAAGTTGTGGCAGTGCTAGTCTATTGAATAAGGTTGATAAAAACACATTCTAATATTTTTATTTGAAAGACAGTTCCATAAATGTTTTCAATCAATTCAGAATATTGAGGTAGCCAGGAAAAGACCCTGCCTAAAGGTCATTTCCAGAAACGTTTCTGGAAGTGGCAAGAATGACTCAGTAATTGTGTTAGAAGTGAGAGGGATTACTTTAAGAAGATTGATGATAATGTGTCTTTTACTGTAACAATTTCTTCTATTTTTAAAATATTGATCATATTTTTGATCCCATCTCATAGATGATCCATAAACATGTGCTGTTTGAAGGAATCAATGAAGACAGCCTAGTCTGAAAAGGCTTCAGAGAAATTCTGAGAATTAGATTTGCTCTTGGGTCATTAAAGATTTGAATGGATGACCAGAGCAAGGAGAAAATTTCAGTTCTAGGTAAGATCACAGATTTCATAATGTTCAAGTATTAGAAGAAATAAAGCTGTCAGGGAAAGGCATGCTCTTCTTTTTTTTGACTCTTTCTCTGACTCCAAGTAGCAGAGATCCGATGGAGAAAAAGAAGACAAAACCTAGCAATTATCCATTATATCTTAAGCACTACTGCAGTCCTGTACATAGAATGTTCATATAAAATAATTTCCAAAAAACCTGTTCAAATTTACTGTTCAAATTGTTTCACAATTATCAATTTGAGTCACAGATGTATTAACATAGATAATTGTAAAGGGAAAGGAAAAAAGAAATTGAAATTCTTATAATTTATGTAACTTTTAGGCATTGTCTTCAGTGATGGATATATGTGTGCAGTTGGTATGAGGAAAGAAAATATAATAGCAGAAGTAAAAAAATCTCAGAACTTATATTTTTGGTTACTTATAAATCAATAGAACACAATCAATACAAATTTTGATCTTACAGTTTTACAAAACAGTTAACAGAATTTGAGAGACTTCTTTTTAAAATGAAAAGTCTTAGTAATAATCTTGTTTCTCAATAATTTGCAATCTCTTTTTGAAATTTCTGAATTGCAATATAGAAGGAAGAGCTAAAGCATTTAGGCGACATTTAATTACACCTATGTCTGACAGATCGTAGATCCATATTCAGAGATTTGGGAACCTACTGATAAGTGATTGAAATTTTCTTGTCAACTATCAAACCTTTTTTGATGGGTGATATTATCAGTAACAAGACAAACAATCTATGACATTAGAAATGACTTAATGACTATTGTCTTACCAGGAACTTTGTCCATTTCTTTTTCTCTTTTTACCCCATCTTTACTTGAAAACTCACTTTAAGTCCATGCAATAGCTCTTAGTGGTTTTTCCAATTTACTCTCATGCCCCCCCCAACTCATGATTTCTTGTCTGCCTGGCAGTCAAAGACATTTTGTTTTAAATGCAAAGTGAATCATTTCTCATCTTCACTTTATAACATTCAGAGACTTTAAAGATTAAGATAAAGATAAGCCAAATTATCCCTACTGTGTAAGATTTAACTTCTTATATATCATTCTCTACTTCTCGGCTCTAGAAGCTTTTTACTACCACATTATGATTATCTTGCTATTTTAAAGCAATTAAATAAACATGTGGACACTATTAATGTAAATTTTAACAAGATTCCTAAATCTCTTATATAAATTATAATTAAAAATAACTGCACAGTTCTAACTTACCTGACTTGTTTTTGTTTTCTGTTCTCCACATATGTCAATTTATTTCTATTTCAATATATATTTAAATACAGGGTTTTTGCTGTCTGAGATGTTGAACTTTTATCATCAGATCAATTTCTAATTATGCAGTAGATTGCAATTTACATGTTACTATCTTAAAGATATAATCCCTTAAATTCTCGGACTAAAGGATTTCTTATATACATGTTCTTTTTTCATTTCCTGTAAATTTTAGCCCCAGTATTTAGAATATTGGCAATCACTTATTTTTGTATCTATATTTTTATCTCTTCACTAAACTGCTTGCTCCTTTGAGAATATACATTTTATTTTCTTTCTTACAAGGGATTACTAAATGTATTAGTCAGATTTCCTACTGGTGGAACAAAATACTCAACAGTCACAATTTAAAGGAGAAGAGATTTAATTTAGTTCCCATGGAGTTGTAATCCATGGCCAGCTGAGTCCAAGGCAGAAGCCACAGGGAGAAATGGGTTCTCATTTCATGGCAGCCAAGTAGCAGAGAAGAGAGGAGCCAGTGACAAGATTATACTTTTCCTGGTCCCACCCTGAGTGATTCTCCTACAACAGACCCCACCTCCTAACAGCACTTTTAGCCATGAACTTATTAATAAATCCACTGAGCTTCACAAAGTCCCACTTCTGAATGTCACAGTGTTTTATACTTTGAATTCTAAAACACTTTGGACTTTTGAGGGATATCTCAGATCTAAACCATTGTATTCTGCCACTGGACTGCTACATTCTTACATAAATTTCATCATGCAAGAGCCATTTACTCCATCTCTAAAATTTGCCAAAGTCTTTAACAGATTTTTGTGGAAAAGTCAAAGCCCAAATCTCTTGTGAAGCTTAAGGAGAACTCTTAGCTGTGAGCTGCTGTAGAAATCACAAAGAAATTTAAGTTTTTCTAACAGATAACGGCATAAACATTTCCCTTCCAAAATGCACGAATGCACGAATAGGAAGAGATAGAAAAGAATCTGAGAAAAGCAAGTCCAAAGATAGTTTTGAACATTTGAAGCCCTTTGAGATTCTAGGTGATTTCTAGAATGGAATTTTCTACCTCAGAAAAAAATGACATTGGAGTTTGGTGAGGTGAAATGAATTGATAGACTACTTTGGACAGTGCTGACATGTTAACAGTTTTAAGACTTCCAATTATGAACATGGATGCATTTCCACTAATTATGTCTTGTTTAATTATTTCAATAGTGTTTTATATTTTTAAATTTCATGAAACTTTCACTTCCTTGGTAAATTCAAAGTATTTTGTTCTTTTTAAAGCTTTTCAAAATGGAATTTTTTTATTCAGGTTGTTTATTGTTATTATATAGAAATATAACTGAATTTTGTACTATTTTTGTGTCCTAATACATAGGATAATTCTTTTAATACTTTTAACTTAATAATTTTTCCTCTAGGAAACTTTTAAAATTTCCTACATTAACTGTGAACAGTGATAATTGTTTCTTTCTAAATTGAATTTTTCCTCATTGCAGTAATTGTTCAATACAACAGAAAACAGTATAACTCATGTGTCCAAGAGTAGGAGTAATAATTTAGGAAAATATAGTATAACATATTAAATGGAAAAATGGCCATTAAAATGGGATTTACATAGAAGTTTTAATGACATAACATTGAAAGATATAGAGTAAAAATTACATAATTAATTTATTAATCAAATTACATAGAGTTGAATAGTCTCAAACATGTACTTATTTTTATATATGGGAAGAATAATATTATGGAAAGTTGAAAAACCTAGTTTTTTTGACTAAAAACCCAATTCTGAGAGCTTGAAGATTACAATATAAAGGTCTTCTTTCCTTCCGTCCTTCCTTTCTTTTATTTACTTTTTTTTTTTTTTCATTTTGAAACAAGGTCACACTATGCAATTCAGGCTGGCCTTGAGCACCTTTTGTAGCTCTGGATGGTTTCAAACTCACAATGATCCTCCTGTCTCAGCCTCCTGAGTGCTGAAACTATAGTCATATGTCACCATGGCCAGCTCTATAAAGGTATTTCTGAAACAGGACTTATTCAAAGATATTTTGTATCTGGAGCCAGGCTTCTAGAGCTGCATATACATAGAGAAAACCTAGAAACCATGAAGTAGAAATGTAAAATTTACCGTAAAACTGAGATCAACCTGGACGGGGAGCTATTATTTATGATGTAGTGGTCTTAATTCTTGGCTTATGATTTGAAAGCAGGTCCCCAGAAAGAACTCAGAATCAAAATTTGCAGCAAGATGGTTCATCTGAAGATAAATGCAGTATAATCTTGGCTTGTGGGAATAATTCATTCCAGAAATATGCATGTAATTCAACGTATTGTATGTCAAAGCAAGTTTATCATAAGAAATAATGGAAATTCAGATAGTTTGTTCCATAACACAAAAATATTTACATAAAATAGGTATGATACTGTAATATGAAATAATAAAGTAAATACAAAATTTAAAGAAAATGAACAAATTAACCTACTACACTTATCTTTGAAAACTTTTATGGTTGCTGTGAAGGAGACAGGGTAGAAGGTTGCTGTGTAGCATGATTTTCACAATCACTAATGGAATCATTGCCATCTATTGGCTCAGTAGAGTCTTTCTTTTTGTGCAAATTTAATAAGGAATTTGTCCAATGAAAATTGCTTTTGCCTTCTTTTGAGCATTTCATAGAAATGCAATGTGCCAATCAATGCTGTTAAGCCAGTTATCACTCACACAAGCCTTATTTGGATGGGACTTTTCTACAAAGTTTTTCACTGTTTCTCACATTTCATCCATATTCCTAATTGCATTTGAAGTAGGGAATTCCTCCACATTTTTCTCTTCCTCCTCTTCAGATAAGTCTTCTTCCATAACTTCTTACTCTTGGGAGATAAGCACCCAACAATTCCCCAGAGAAATAGAGAGAGAGAGAGAGAGAGAGAGAGAGAGAGAGAGAGAGAGAGACAGAGAGAGAGAGAGACAGAGACAGAGAGAGAGAGACAGAGAGAGAAAAACAGAGAGAGAAAGAGAGAGAGAAAGAGAAAGAGAGAGAGACACTCATGGCTCATTTCTGATCAAGTGACATTCAACATCATGTAGTACTAGTTAAATTTTATTTATTACTCATCTTATGGAACACTCATGGAATAAGTTACTTACAGTCCAAGGTTTTACTGTGTAATGATTTTAAAGACTGTATACTTCTCAGGAAGGACAGTGACAGTGCAGGAGGTAGTGGCTGTCTGTTGTAGGCATAGTACACATGGGAGAGATCCAAGTTGGTAATTTGGTGAAAGACCTGTGACAGAAGAGTTTAGGGCGAGGTCAATAATCTTGGGAAGGTTCAAAGGAACCACCAGAGGCAGAGGTAGCAACCACAGTGGTGCCCAAAATTGGTTTCTTTATTGTTTTCCAAGGATTTGAGGAGTTTTTGGTAGAAAAATAGATGTTTTCCCAGTGAATTGTATTGGTTTAGAATGGACCAGTGTGCAGGGCAAAGCATGCCAGAGGAAGTGCCAAATGCATGCAAATGAAGACTAACTAGACCAACAGTGTTACCATTGGATAACTTGTGGATTGTGACCCAAAGTGTGACTGTCTGGGAGGGACATGAAATGCTCTTTTTAGGAAGTCTGGAGATACCAACTCAAGAACTCTACATCCTAGCATTTCATAAAATTTTCTCTTAAGACCTCGCTACCACTTTCCCAAATGCAGCTTATTTCTATCTAACTACCTACTCAATCAAAACTACATGTATATTGTGATTGTTGAAGCAGAAAGCAAAAATTAATTCAGTGTCAAATTAAAGGAAAGATAACTAAGAAAACCCCCACTTGCCCAGATCAATTGTACTTTCCTATGAAAGAATCAGGAAAGAAAGAAATAGGCCTTCCCAAGTGAGTAACAACCAAGGTTACTGTCTTTTAAGTATTTTAACATTCATTTTTTGACTATCTTCAAAACCATTCAAAACCCTTCCTTGGAAGGAAGGTCAATGTGGGTGTCGGTCATGTTAGTCTCAGAAAGGAGAGGCAAATACCACTGCCACTCCAAGGCCTTCCTTCAGCAAGCTGGGGGATGAATATGGCAGCAGATTGGTAATTGGCAAGCCTCCTGCTCACTCTGTGCTCTGGTGCATTCAGACATCAGATAATCACAAATACAGTAAGGACTATATAGTACCCAGAAATCTCTAAGGGAGAATTGGTCAAGAATGTCTGGTCCTGCAAGCCAACAGGGTGTGCTATGAATTCTCTTAGAGAAATACTTCATACTGCACTTGTTCACGCCATCTCTACAAGAAGCCACAGCATCAGGGAGGAACATGGGAATTGAGAGACTCAGGTCCCAGGCTTCAGACTTGATGATCTCTGAGGCCTGTGTAAATACCATGTATCCAACAATGGCAGGCTTGTCCAGGATTGATGCCCACTATGGCCTGGAGATTTTTTCTTGCCTGTGGAAGCTCCTTTCAGGGGACAACCCTTCTGTTCCACTGCCTCCAGTCTCTGAGACTCTCTATAGTCAGGAGCCCCAAGTGGGCTAGTCCCGATTCACATTTCCATAGCTACCACTCGGGGCCTAATTTGTTTCTTAAAATTTCTTGCTTTTGTCAAATTGGTGTTCCTAGAACCTCTGTGCTTATGGTAAGCAGAACCTAGAAAAGTGTTTCTCTTTGCTTGTTACTGATCACAGAAGAAAAGCTTTCAGAGTTTTACTACTGAGTATTAGTGCAGTTTTTCATAACTGGCTTTTGCTAAGTTGGAATAATTTCCTTTTACATTAGTGTGTGGAGTTATTTTTTAAACATCAAAGAGTGTTTGAATTTTGTTGCATTTTTAAACAAACTAAGATGAAAATGTTGTGTGTTTTCCTTTTTGTCAATCACTTCATTCTGTTAAAGTGATTTATTGATTGATTTAGATCTGCTGAATCATTCTTACATTCCTGGAATAAATCTCATTTGGTCATGGTATACAATCCTTTTATGCTGAAGAATTAAATTTGCTAACATTTAAGGATTTTTTTTTTTTACCTCAGAATTCACAAAGAGTATCAGTCTGACTTTTTGTAGTGTCTTTGTATCATAACTGGTATCAAAGAGATGCTGGTCTCTTGAATGCCAGGAAATTTCATTGTGCTGTGTCTTAGTGGGAACATCTTTGAGTTAATCAATAATAGTTGAAGTTTGATGAGTTTCTAGGATGTTTATATTCATATTTTTCTTCAAAATTGGAAAATTTTCAGCCATAATTTATTCAGAAAGCTTCTCTAGTCTTTCTTTTTATTTCTTGATTTTGTTTCTGAAACTCCTATAGTGCATATGTTAACTCACTTGGTAGTGTTCCATTTTTTTAAATTTCTTTTTTCCCCTTCAAATTTGGTAATTTCTTTAATTTTAACTTTAGGTTCAGGTTTCTTCTTTTTTTTCCCCTTCTCCTTTCTGCTCAGATCTACTTGTGAATTTGTCTGCTGCATTTTTCTTTTCAGTTATTGTGCTTCTCAGCACCATAATTTCTGTTATCTCTTTATTGATATTTATAATACCTTCATGCATTTTTTTTACTTTATCCATAGCTGCATTTAGTTTTGACAATCTTTTAAACATGCTCTGAATAACTTTCCTAATAATTAAGACAATAGATTTTTCTTTACAAGAAAAATTTCTACTGCTTCATTTTTTTTTCTTTGAATGAACCCACTTTCCTGTTGTTTTGGGTACCTGGTAATTTGTCATTGGTAAAAGCTGAACATTTGAATATGATAATATTTTAACTAAGGAAAAAAGATTCTTTTCCTTCACTAAGGTTGATCATCTTTTGTTTTATTTATTTTTATTTTGACAGGTTATATCTGTCCAAAGGATCAACCTGTGATAAAAACAAGGTCTTTCCTTTTCTGATCCTGCAATTTTCTCAGAACTACTTTCCCCTTTCCTGTTTCTCTTGATAAGAAGCAATTACTGATCAGAGCACAGATCCTCAGTAGTAGAAGACAGGGTCCCCTCACCCATTCTGCTTCCTGCAAGGTATGTAGTATACACAGGTTGCCCCAGGAAAAAAGTACATAGGTGCCTGCCATTGGACTGGAAATGGAAAATAGATAAATTCTATTTTTCTAGCTTTTTTGGAAAACATGTTTTTTTACTACCAGATTTCACTGAATTATTGATATTAAATCCATTTTTAACTATATTACAAATAATCTCTACATTAGAAAAAAACAAAAGAGAAAAATTCTGACTTTGGGTTAGGCAGAGATTACTTAGATTCAAAATAACAAGAATAATTGATTGAAGAAAAAAAGTATTGATAAGTTGACCTTACTAGAGGGAAACTATATATGGCACCATCAAAAGAACTGATTGGCTGTGCTGCACTCTGCAATCCTAGCACTCTAAGTGACTGGGGCAGGAAACTCACCAGTTCCAGTGCTTCCTGAATAATTTAATAACATAAACTTGTCTCAAATTAAATAGGGAAAAAAGAAACATTGAGGATGTAGTTCTGTGACTTGGGGGTCAATCCTTAGCATATCAATAACAAATAATGCTAAAGAAAAATCCACAGAATTGGATGAAATACTTAAAATTTCATAATTTAAAGAATTGACATTGAGCTTTAAGTACCCTCATAGAATAATAATAAAATTATCAATCTGATTTTTTAGGATTAAGCAATAGTTGCACAGAAATTTAAGCACATGAAACAATACTAAGCACTGTTGTTCTTAGCAAAATGCAAATCTAAACCCCAATATAATAAAACCACACATCACATAACTAATATTGAAAATGCTGGCAAACATGTAAAGCAGCTGAAATTACTCTACATTTCTTACCAAAATTTAAAATGATATCGGCATTGTTCTTAAACATTAGATAATTTCTTGTAAAGTTAATCCTACACTTATGATCCAAGTAAATGAGTGTTACTCTTACGTATTTACCTAAACTAAATGAAATTTTATGTTAAAAAGATTTGTGTTTGAATATGTATGATGTTTTCATTAATATATTCATCAATAAAGTAAAACCCTGAAGTTAAAACAAATTCCAAACAATGACTTACTGTTCAGTGATGAAAACAATGCACTACTGATACATACAGCAATGTGGGTGGAATCCAATCAGACCTTTTATGTGGGAGAAACAAAATTTAAAAGTCTTTTTACTCAAGAATCCCACTTATATGGCATTCTAGAAAAGACAAAACTCTACGGATGTAGTAGATAAGTGGCTGCAGGTACTAAAAGAGTAGAACAGGGTTCATTACCAAGGAGTGGAAAGAATTGGGAGGAAGGTGAGCCATTCTGATTACTGAGCCATTATTTCAACTGGACTGCTAAGTACTGTATCTTGCTCTCTGTGTTTGTCAAAACTCATGAAACTGATGCTAAAGAGTATAAACTTTATTATCTGTAAAAGATCCTTACTATGAAAATGAAAATACATGTCAGTGGAATATTTTTGCATAATTTAGGCTTTCAAAGCACAGATGAAGCAACCATTTGCCTTCTCTATTTAGAATATAAACAATGCTATCAACATAGGTGCCTGTTAAAGCAGAAATGTAGAACAAATGATAGATTCAAATAGTCCTAACTGTTACCTAAAGTTGAAATCATGAAAAGAGATTTGACTAATAGCAATTTGAAAAAAAAATCTAGAGTCATACTAGAGTATTGCATTGGTGAGTGGCTAGTTTCCAGGTAAAATGATTGATTGCATTATTGAGGTACACATGTTTTACTGGCCTGCCCATAAATTACTGTTAGCTCCAGGGCTATAGTAATAGGTTTTCATTATAGAACATTTCCCTCCATTTAAAATTCCATGGTTTTTCGTCTGATCTTATGCTCATTTTTATCTTGTTCATTTGTAGAAATAATTTCAGTTTTGTATTATTCTGTGGAGAACTGCCATTATGGAGAAGTGCCTAAAATGCTGGTAGTAGCTATTTTGAATGACTGATTTCTGAGGGGACAAAAAAGAATGCGGAGTTCACTCTTGTAACGTTCCATTTCATGGCGAGAGGTCAATAATTCATGACAAATCCTATTTCACATCTCTATTAGGGGGCATGTAGGGCCAGGCACACTCATATATTGAAAAAGTCTCTTTCCATGATACAATAAGGCACAAAAATTCTTGCATAGAGATAAGACCTTTAGCGTTTGGGGTTAGATCATTTAAATACAAACACTTGTGCTATTTGTAGAGATAATTTACCTTCTAAATGTTAACATTTCATTATTCATTTCCTTTTCTAATAAAGATTTTTCTATTGTACGTGTCTATTAACTTCTCATTATTTGAAGGGAGAAGCGTGCTTTTGAAATGACATTGACAAACGTATTATATACTGGGCCAGTAGAGTGCTAATTCAATTATCTCCACTAGCCTACTGAATACAGAGTGGCTTTGTCACAAACTGGCTCTTCAGGAGTTCCCACAACTTAGCTCCACATCTTATATATCTACTCATAGGGCTTTCAAGTCATTTCCTTAATGAAGAACTTGATTTGTTATCAGAAATCAATATTTCTAACATATTTTTCATCATGAATTACTATCATTTTAAAATCAAAATATTTTACAATTGCTGAAAGCTCACAGAAATATTCTGTGCGTGAGCTGACAGGAAACTATAATCAAATTGTCAAGCAATTGCTCTGGCTGTTGCAAAGTAAGAATGTTAGATTACACGTGTCAGCATGTGCAGATAACGGCTGCACAGTGAGCAGCATGTTGAAAGCTTGATAGGAGTCAGGAAGTTTATCTCTGGAAACTGCCACCTATTGTAGACAGTAGTGCCCCCTCAGCATTCCTTCCTTTACATTAGAAACCTTTTATGATCAATAAAGCATCTCAGTTTAACCATTTGAAAAGCATTTGAAGCATTCCCAGTAAAATGTGTTGTCAATTATGTTCTGCTAATCTGCAAGCCAGGATAAAATAACTAATGATTTTGAATGGAATTATTGGTTCACCTTCCTCCTGCTGGATTTTGTAGCCTTCATATACCCATCTCAAATGAGTGGTTGTTTTAACAAAGCAAATGCTTTTCTGCTAAAATGAACATTTTTACCTGGTAGCCTGTTTTTTCCAGGGTAGTGAAAGATTCATTACCAGTTTCTTCACTGGTTTTCTTGTGGTCATCCCGAGACCCGTTTTTACTTCAGCACCAACCCCTTACCTCTTGGCAGGCTCCACCAAGGGCTCTAAGAATATTCATTATTTAGTGCCTCAGTGTACTGTTGCCGTCTCTGTGTGCAGCCTAATCACTTACCATTCTTAGCATCTTCTCTCCCAGAGGCAGAGGAAGTCTTTGGAGTTCAGTATATGCTGGCTTCTTCGCTCCTTTATCCATCTTGCCAGTCAGACTTTTCAAGATACTTCCATTATTATTCAGTTGCAAAACCAGGGCAAGTTTTCTCTGGTACACTTGGTGTTTACTACGTAGATACATATTTTACTACGTGCATTATTTAGTAAGTTAAAAATTATTCCAGTCAGTCTCATTGTTGGTTATGTTTTGTTTAAAAAATGTTTTCTTTTTCCAGGGTTGTTAGGAATCTATTGCTGCATATTGGGCTCCATATTCTGAACACCTAAAGTATTCTCTAGAAGGAACGTGGTAGCTTGGGGAGCTACATAAATTTTCCTCTCCCCTTGACCACTGTTTTATAATTGATTATTTCTGTACCTTGAAAGGGACCTTAGTTATCTGAGCATAGATGTGCTCTCTGGAGAATTAAACTTCCTCCAAGATAAAGTCTGCAAGATAAGTTTTAAAGTAAAAAAAATCTGCAGATCTTCTCAATGTGGAATAGGATTTGGGCAGCTTTTTTGAACCTTTGGGCAACTTTTTTTGAACATTGGGCTATGAGTAATAACAGCAGCAGGAAAGGACATGTATAGTGGCATCTTCTACACTCAGGACTTGAGTGTATTAGCTCCAGTCATCACTACTTTTGTCATCTAGCTCTTTCTATGTCATGCTTCATGCAGTGTTCCTCTGAGCTGGAGCATCGCAGGAGGCTTTGGAAAGCAATTGTTAATCATGTCTGTATCTATTTGAATATTAAAAAAGTAATCAAAGTCATAATGGAGCTTTATTAGGTTAAGATCTGAAAATAGCAAATTACCTGTCAATGCTATGTGCCTATGACAGGTTGTGAGTTTTCAAATACAGTGTAGAGGTGTGTATATCTTATTCCTTTACCTCAACTACTTTCATGCAAGAAAATGCATTATTTTATAATGGTTAAGTAAGTGGCAGTCTGTAAAGTTACTAGATGACATCATTTCTTTCTTGTTTTCTAGAATTCAAAACATTCAATAGGATAAAATATACCAGAGACCATGCATCTCAAGGTGGCTTACAAGAAATCCTTCAGAAACTCTGTTATGGATCTCAGGCCAATAATAAACACTCTCAATATTTGTGGCTTCTATTTGAGACCAAACTATAAATGGAGGTACGGCAGATCATGCCAGCCATACATCTGTAGAACAGGCCCAATTGGAAGCTAGGTAAGGAGTTAATTTTTGTGTTCTTTCAATGTGCCTTACATGTCCTGAATATTTTCTTTGTCTAACAAAAGTTCAAGGTCTTCAAAATACCAATAATAGTGCTTTTGCTAAATTTTCAGTGCTTACAGTAAGGCTGAAGAGAGAGAAATAATGATTCAATAATAATTTTATTATTTTAAGACTGTGTTTTAATTTTTATTTAAATTCCATAATTCTTAAGTCTCTGAGATAAATATCAGACCCACAACAATCATATTTAAAAGAATGATTCATGGCTTTAAAATGTAATTCTATTACTTTTAATGAAGTTTTACTAAGTTCTCTCCTTTTTCAGTGAGATTTTTAATTGCTACCTTTAGGTTTTAGTAACTATTAATCTCTATTCTTTCTATGATCTGTTAATAGTATTTCATATATCCTTTGTTAGTCTATCTTGCATTCCATGTTTGTCACTGTTATTTGTGCCTGTGTTTCAATTCTTCTTCTGAAATGAGAACTTTTGGATTCAAAAGTAAGCCTCACTCATCTTTGCATTGCATAAAAACATTCATTACAGGCATCCAGCAATATTTGCATAAATTCTGAGAATCAACTAATACTACAGTTACTCATTAAATGTATTTTAGGGTGAAATCTTTTATACTCTAGATACTACAAGAGCATATCCTCAAAAGTACAACATTGCATAGTTGTGGGTGCTATCATGTAAGACATTTGTCAAAAAGTAATTTTAAAGTTGAAAACTGGTTTAATTTATTGCATATCAGATACTTATGCCTTTGTTGATTAAGGCTCTAGCCAAATTTATTCCCTCAAATGGCTGATTAGTATAAAAATAATACTTTCAATAGAGTTATAAATTGAAGAGTTGTAAAGTTTTCCCTCTAAAAATGTGATGTAAAAAGTATAAAATGCTCCTGATACTCACTGTATCACTTTTCAACAGAGCATTTGTCATTTAGACAGAGGCACTTGCCATTGAGGGAGGGAAATAACAGGTAGAGCCACGATTTCAAAACAGAATGAATTTGTACTGCAGTGACAGAATGTGAAGAGCTTTTAATTTTAACAATAAAGTAGGAATTTTATGGTTCCATCTTTAATATTATACTATGAAATTCTCTTCTACCTTTCCACATGCTCATCATGTCTTCAAAATTATTGTTACCTCCCTGATGAAGTGGCATAATGCTCATTTTTTTCTATACCTCTCATACTGGCTGATATTAAAAAAAATCATGTGATGGGGTCTTACCACTACAATGAAAGGAATTGTAAATTAGAAGTGGGGATATAAATGATGTTTATGGGAAGTCTAACTACTGACACACAGTTTGTGTTCAACGATTCATGTCCCACATGTGCCTTGAAGTTCTGGAAACTGACTTGTATTCTCTTTTCCTTGAATATCACAGTATACTTCTCAATTACTCTTATGCATTTCTTCTTCTTTCCAGTGGATTGAGATGTTTCTCTCTTAATTGATGAACTTTTGGGAGATACTTTATAGTTGACATTTTCCCTAGATATTATACAACCATTGCCTGTTCCTTCCAGTGAGAATTTCACACTAACATTTATCTTCTCTGATCTCCTACTGCAGTATTGCCTTGGGCTATTTTTATTTTCTTAACCAAGCTTTTACTTACTTTAGGACTTTAAAAAGTAATCTTACTTTTTAGTTTGAAGTCTTCTACTTTTATATCTGTGGTTTATTTCTTTCCTTTCCTTTTTTTTCCCCCTCTTTCTTTTATGGTCCAAAATTTTTGTTTTCAAACTGAATAACATTACTTTCCAGTCTCAATTGAAATGTTACTTTTTTAAGGACATTTTTGAAGACTAGAGGTAGTCTCACAGTACTAGTGTTAAAAATTAACATTCACAGAAATTTGGGGTAGAAGAATATGAGCAACACAGAGATCAAGATACAGTACTTAGCAGTACAGTTGAAATAATGGCTCAGTAATCAGAATGGCTCACCTGTGTTGTCAAAACTCATGAAACTCATGCTAAAGAGTATAAACTTTATTATCTGTAAAGATATCCTTACTATGAAAATGAAATACATGTCAGTGGAATATTTTTGCATAATTTAAGCTTTCAAAGCAGAGATGAAACAACCGTTTGCCTTCCCTATTTAGAATATAAACAATGGATAACAGATTTTAAGATTTCAGTCTTTAGTCAGCTGTCTACAAAGTAGGGTGTCATAGTGATATGGCACAGGAGGAACTGCTCAGGACATGGTTGTAGAAAACAGAGAAATATCAGAGGAGGAGAGAGGGGATATTCTTTTCCAAGCAAAGTCCTCAGTCCCACTTGTTCCAACCAGGAACATCTAACAAGTCACGTTTAGCTGTAAAATCACCAGTGGACTGATCCACTGAAGAATAGCATTCCCTGTGATCCAATCACCTGGAAAGAGCCCCACCAATGAGAACATGCAGCTTTGGGAGGCATCTAGTTGTAAACTATAACATGAAATAAAAGGAGCTGGTAGTTTTGGAGGCAGAGATTAGAAATATTTATTGAGATGACTGTATTGGGGAGGAGATTGGGGCCATAGGCACCAGCATAGGGATGTTGAAAGACTTTCATGGAGTTTTGGTAGTGGAAGAAATGTTCATTGAATCCAGATGGAAGAGACAGATTAAAAGTGGGTAAGGTAATGACAATTCTAGAATTTTGTAATCTGGTTTGAAAAACATGAAATTAACCATGAGGAGCATTAGACATTCATTAAATCAGTATATATAATTATGTGCCTAAATAAGTGTTATAGAGATGCACTAGAAAAACAATGACCAGAAGCTCTTAAAATACAGAACTGTTCAGATATTTTCCTTTGTCGCTAAAATTCTTCTTTATCCTTGAACTTATTAGTGGGTATGGAATAAGGGTTTAGCTAAACAGCTCACAATCTCTATTGGAATTTTAAAGAAATGTAACAATCATAATAAAATATAGGTCGAAAAATGATGCTTGCTAAGGACACCGAACTTTATGTAATTACTTATTTTGGATTTTCTAACTAGTATATTTTGAATTCTACAAATTAGCAGTGATGAAAAATTTTTATAGTAAAACGAATTTATATCTTTAAAATATAGATTTACAAATGTTAACATTATTTTTGATTAGATAAGTGCTGTTAGATAGCTAAACAGACTTCCTCTCACAGTTTCATTGGATTCCCCTCATTCTGTTTGTGTGTGTGTGTGTGTGTGTGTGTGTGTGTAATTCTGAAACTATAACAAGGATTCAAACCTTGATTCTATCACAAGCCAGTTGTACAATATTGAGGGAAATTACATAATTTAAAAAACAATTTTAACATAAAATAGACATAATAGTATCAACAATGTTGTAGGATTATTGAGATTAAATAAACCATGTGAATATATTAGAATAGTGCCATACTCAGCAAATACAAGAACTTGTCATTATGATTGGTTGTCACTTTCTTTTTTTAAAATTAAGTTTTGGTACATTTTAGATATAGATAATGATTATATTCATTATATGGACTTGGTACCTTTACAAGATATAGCTTGATTCTTCTATTTTTATATCTCCTCTCCTTCTTTCAACTCTTTTTTCCTTCCCTATTTATAAATATTTGTTTCCATTTTTATCCTTTTTTATTATTTTATTGTTTCCCCTTCCCTCTTTTCCTCCCTTCCTCATTTTAGTTAATCTTTCCTTTGAACAACTGTGTCCCATTTCACAATATCTATTGCACATTTTTGTCTTCTTTCAGTTTCTCACACCAAGGAAATAATGTGTCATTTACACATGTGAATCAGATGTATTACACTTAAGAGTACGGTCTCAAATTGCATCCCTTTGCCTAGAAATGTTTCATGTCTATCCTTTATGAAAGAGTAGTACTTCACTGCATAAAATATCATACATCTTTATCCTTTCCTAGGTTGATGCATATTTGGGTTGTTTTCCAAGATTTAACTATTACAATATGTGCTACTATAAACATGGTATATTGCTGTGGCATGATATTTTCATTTCTTCTCAAAAAGTGCCCAGAAGAGGAATAACTGAGTGAAATGGGACCTTCAATGCTAGTTTCTTGAGGAATTTCCATTCTGGTTTCCACAGTAGTTGCACCAGTCTCAACTCTCACCGATACTGAAGAAAGATTCCTTTTTCTCCACAGCCCCTCTGGTGTTTGTTATTGATTTCTAAATGAAAGCCATTCTTTCTGGAGTAAAATGGAATCTGTGTTGTTTTAATTTGCGTCTCTGTAATAATCGTGATGTTGAACATTTTCTCATACACTCGTTTGTTTGCTCTTTGTTTTCTGCATCTGAGATGTGTGTATTCATCTCATCTATCTCCCATTTTTGGATTGACTCTTTAAATTTAGAGTGTCCTTTTTTTTCAATCTTTATATTTTCTAACTATAAGTCTTTGATTGAGGGACAACTGGTTAAATTTTTTGCCACTCTGTGGGTTTTCTTTTCACTCTATGGTGATTTCTTTTGCTACACAAATCTTTATTAGAATGAGATCCGAGTTTTTGAATCTTAGTTATCTCTTAAGTGATTGGAGTTTTGGTCATAAAGTGTCTACCCCAGTGTCAACAGTTCTATTTATTCTCTCTTCCAATATATATATATATATATATATATAATGTTTCTGTTTTAATATTTAGATCTTTGATCCGTTTTGATTTTATTTCAGTGCATGGTAGTAAACGTGGGTGTAGTTTTAGTCTTTGGAATGCGGAAGTCCATTTTTTCAGCATCATTTTTTAAAGAGATTATCTTTCTTCTTGTGAATGTGTTTTGCTCCTTTGTCAAAGATAAGGTGGCTGAGTGTTTTGAAGCTCTAATGTTTCCATTGATGCTCAGATCTGTTTTTTCATCATGCTGTTTTTATTGTAGTAGTTTTGTGCTATAATTTCAGATAATGAATTGTAATGTTCCCTGCCTCCCCTTTGTTGTTGAGAATTGTTTTTGCTATTCTATGTCTCTTCTGATTCCAAAGGAAATTTAGAATTGCTTTTGATAGTTTTGTGAGGTATGCTAATGGTATTTTGACTTGGATTACTTCAAATGGGTATGACAACTTTGAGAGTATGGGCATTTTTTACTATGTTGTTTCTTTCTATTCTTGAGCAAGGGATATTGTTTCATTTTCTGATATCCTTTTTGATCTACTTTTTTAGAGTGCTGTAACTTTCAGTGTATAGATCTTTCACTTCTTTTGTTAGATTGATTTTCAAATACTTAAATTTTGAATACTATTGTGAAAGATGTGATTTCCCTAATTTCTCCTTCAGTGAGATTGTGTTTGAGTACAGGAATATTGTTTATTTTTGAGTACGGTTTTTTTTTTTTTATGCAGCTACACTACTGAATTTGATTATTAAATCTGATTATTAAGTCTTTTGGTGGAGTTCTTATGGTCTTATGTATAGTATAATATCATCTACAAATAATGAAAATTTAATTTCTTCCTTTCCTATTCTTATTTCCTTTATTTCTTTCTCCTGGCTAATTACTCTAGTTAGTGTTTCTAGAACTATATTGAACAAAAGTAGTAATAGTGAGCATTCTTACCTTGTTCCTGATTTTAGTGTAAAAATTTTCAGATTTTGACCATTAAGTATGATGTAGGCTGTTGATTTTTCATAGCTGGCGTTTATCAGATTGAGTTAAAGATCACCTATTTCAGTTTTCTGTAGGGTTTTTATCATGAGTTGTTGATAGAGTTTATTTAAAGCTTTTTCTGTATCTACTGAGATGATCATGTGAATTTTGTCTTTGGCTTTGTTAATATGGTATATTACACTTATTGATTTGCATATGTTGAACCATTCCTGCATCTCTGAGATGAGCCCTATGTGGGATGATATATAATCTTTGTGAAGGATGTGGTTTCCCTTATTTATTTTTTGGTGAATTTGTTGTTTGTGTACAGGAGTGCTGTTGATTTTTTTTGTGCTGAATTTGTATCCAGTTACACTATTTGCTGCATCCTTTTTGCCAGTGTCTCACTGAGGATTTTTGGCTATTTTCAAGAATAAATAAAACCTAATTGACCCAGCATTTTTTCAATGCACTTTGCCCTTTTTATATAATACTTAGCATTCTTTTGATATCAATAATGGATTAGAATTATGTGCTTGGTAAAATTTTATCATAAAATATTTTTATTCATTAGAGTTAAATTGCTTTTATTCATTATGAATAACAAATAAACAAAATCCAATGGTTACTTTTTAAAGAAACTATTTCTCACAAGAATTGTATAATACACATTATACACATTTAAGTGTTAATATTTTTACAAAGTAATATTTTCAGAATTTTAATTTTTGGGTGTTTATGAAAATTACTATTTATTTCTTACTGTTTTACTAAAAAGTCTTAATTTTTTTTGTCTTTTTGAAACAGGGTCTCTCTGCAGTTCAGGCTGGACTTGAGCTCATTTTGTAGCCCAGGCTGGTCTCAAACTTACAACGATTCTCCTGCTTCAGCCTCCCAAGTGCTAGAATTACAGGCGTGAGCCACCATGCCCAGTCAAGTCTTCATCTTTTAGAAATGTTTAAAAATTTTCATTAAAATGCAAATACTGTACTAAATTTTATTTTTAAAATTTTAAGTTTTGGTTTGTTTCATATCTGGTGTATCTTTAACTGTTTTCTATTTAATAGATTTCTATAAACATGTTTTCTCATAGTAATCAAAAAGTTTTGATTAAAATTGGAAAATTGTCAGATTCTCTAAGTAAACCTAATAATAAAAGTCCTTACAACCAATATGATAATTTTATCAATACACATTACAGCATCCTTATAATTTTTTCTTCCTCACATGAAATACAGTTTTGAATGGAATATTAGTTAAGAGTCAGTGGTTAAAAAACAAATTTTTTGGCATCATCAAATGCCATTTTTTTGAGACTTGAATTGGAAGTAATTCTTCTGCCTCAATCCCCTAAGTGTTGGGATTATGGGGATGTGACACCACCTCTGGCTATCATCATTTGTGTTAAAAACACAGTGAAGTAAAATTGTAATTCCAGCATGTTGAGAAGCTGAGGTAGAAATACTGTGAGTTCAAGCCCAGCCTGGGCAATGTAGTGATGTAGTGAGAACCCATATCAAATTAAAAAATAAAATAAAGGTCTGAGGATGTAGTTCAGCTCGTAGATTTTGGGTCCATTTACTAGTAATGAAAAATAAAAAGATCTAGGTTTTTCAAGAATATCTTATTTATCTCTCAGGGTATATGCTATTCTAAATGTAAAAGATTAAACCAATAAACATTTATTATTTCATCATTTCTGTGTGTTAGAAATTCATGGCTTGACTTTGGGTAAATAATGAAATTGATCAAGATCGACTTTTGGGAGGGGATAATGATTTCATCCTTAAGGTTGAGAGGAAAGATGCATATCTAAATCTTCTGTGGTTGTCTGCAGGACTCAGTTTCTGGTAGGCTTTTCTATTCCTGCTTCAGTTTCATAGTAACTCTTAGCCCATTACCTCATGCAGCTGCATACCACTTGGGCATATCCACAGGAAAGTTCTTGTGGAAACTGCTTCCTGAAGAGGATAAAGAGAATCAGAAAGCAAGAGAGAGAGAAAATATAAGAGTAAAGTCATAGTTTTTCTTTAACCTGACACTGTAATTCACATCTCACCACTTCTGCTGTAATCTATTTGTTAAAATGTTACTAAACCAAATCTCAAGGTGCAGTCTGTGTTGAAGGAAAAATATCACAAAGGAACCTGACTACCGTGAATTGGGGCTCATTTAAGGACTGTCCTACCCATTGGCTACCATGGAGGACGCTGCAGAGCTGCCTCACTAAATTTTCCTTGCAGTTCCCTTCTTCCTTGTAACTTAATAAGAAACCTCAGCTTTTCCTGAATTTTCTTTTTTGTTCACTTGCCTGTCTAATCTGTTAGAAATCTTGTCGCATTTTTTTAACCCTCTGCCGTACACTCATTGGAGAGATCAGGGATCTAAGTCAGGACCCAATAGTTATCTGCTTAACTGACTTTCTCTAATAATTCAGTTCATCATTAAACTTTTTTGGTAAGGTCTGTCTTAATCACTTCCTTTGCTATTCCAACCTTACCCACCTCATCATCCATATCTACTCCTTCTTTTCCTGAAATACTCATCATCTGTCAAGAGTTAAATTGCAACCCTCTAACAATAAATTAGCAGATCAAGGTTCTAATGCCGATATATCAGAATATGACAGTTTTGGAAGCAAAATCATTACATATGTAATCAGCAAAGATGAGTTTATATTGAAATAACGTGGATCCTTATCCAGTATGGATGGTGACATTGTAAAAGGAAAGATTTTGACATACAGAAAGATTTATGCACACAGAAGAATCAGTGTGAAGATGAAGGGACATGTTGGGTTAATGGATTCCAAAGGGATGCCAAAAATTATCAAGAAACCACCAAAAACTGGGGAAGAAATACAGGCAGCTTTCATTACTGTAAAAAATACCTGGTAACATAATATACTTTTTAAAATTAGGTTACTTAACTCATAGTTTTGGAGGTTGAAAATTCAAATAGCATGGCACAGGCTCTGTGACTGGATTCTCCTTGTCTGTGTCACTGCACAGTGGCAGCAACTGTGGAAGTAGATATAGGTATAAGCACTGCTTATATCTCAAACAAAGAGCAGAGAGGACCGCAGAGGCCAGAGAGAACCACAGAGGCCAGACTTGCTCCCTATATAACCGCGTTGTGAGGGCCCAAGGGGTCACATGAGAGTATCTTCTGAGAGCTCTCATCCAGTGACATAGGCTATCACAGTAATCTCCTCTGCATAATGGCTCCACAGCACCGCCCAATACCACCATCCTGGGAATCAATCTTCCAACACACGAGAAGATACAACCTACCCAAACCATAATGCAAAGGAAATAGAAAATGTGCAACTTTTTGATAAAGGCAGTTAGCAGATACATTGGTGATCGTGTTTAATGAGATGTAAAACAAATACAGAATTTAAAACAGTTGCATTACAGATTGAATATACTTCAGCAGTGACAGTAGTGTGACTTCCTAAAGAGAAACTCCTCATGCCTTATTTGTTCTATAAAAAACAAAACTGCATTCAGGAGATAAAATATTAAATTAATGAAGAATTTTGATACAAATCTGATATTATGGAAACCCTAGATAAATGTGTGTGTCCTGATAGCAAGGACACAATGATAGAAGACTGTCATGCTTTTTGTATATTCATATTACAAATACAAGATCCCTGAAATATATTATTTCTTTAAATTGAAACTTCCAGATGTAGACATTTTTTATGGATCAGAATTCCACATCAAATGATGCTATCAAAAATAGCGAATCTAATAAAATCCAAGCTATCTTATCCTGTCTACCTTTACATTGAGAGGGAAAAATGATATCAAACACCATTCTTTTTATTTTACATCTAATTGTGCTGTTCATCCAAAGATAGACTTTTGTCATGAATTTCTAAGCTATAAAATTCAAACACATTTTTTCCAGATGGTTCTCATGTCAGATATTTTGAAGTACAATTTTTGGCTTGCTAAATTTTGCATTAGTGAGACCCTTAAGTAACTTATTGGAAAAACAATAAGAATCCAATGAAAATGTTAAAATGTACAGGGCTTATAGATTCAAAACAAAATAAAACATCAGATCTTAAAAATATGGAGTGAAAATGATTTATTCATAATGGTTAATTCATCCTATAGCTTGAATCTTAATGATGAATTATTAAAGCCCAATAGGGCAACATCCAGCTTTATGTAAGGAAAGGTTTTATCAATATTTTGAAATGCTTGATATGATAAATTATGTTCAGTGTGAAATTCAGTCACATTATTGCAATATTTTTCAAGATTACATTGGGCTTGAATGAAAATGCATTGTTGACAAATAAGTTAAAAAGAGAAAATGATCTAAATTGTGGTAATGATGAAAATTTCACGTGTCAGTCAAAAGTCATTAATAATCATCTGATGGTTGGTACTTTTACTTGTGCAAACAAATTTCCTCACCAGTGGTTGAGCTTAAAATATTGAAAAGTTCATCTGTTCTGGTCACTTATTTTTAGATAGCAAACTAACCAAAAACATTATGTCTGAAGAGAATAATTATTTTTGTTCACAATTCTGCAGACTGTCTGAATGCAATGCGCAATAGCTTTGGATCTCTCATGGGAGAATAAGGTATCATCTTGGTGTACATTCATTTGAGGTTTCTTTAGTTGGGGTGTTCAAGAGGAATAGTTGATGCTGGCTGTCTATTGGTAACCTAATTGGAGAGCTCATCAGCACGAGTGTCTTATATTTGACTTTTAAAATCAGCTTGGGCTTCTCCTATATGGCACATTTATTTTTTCATGAGTCAGTCAAAAAATAAGATTTTTGTCTGCAGTGCTGGGGTTTGAATCCAATGGCACTTCACTGAGCTGTACCTCCAGGTCTTTGTGTTTTTCATTTCAAGATGGGGACTCAATGGACTCTCTAGGCCCCTAACTGTCATGGTTGATACATTGTGTCTACTTGAGAAATTTAGAAGTTTAACTAAGGGGACTCAGCAGGGAGCCAGGATCCTTGCTGTGTAAATATCTTCATCCTGTGCAAGAGGAGGGTGCAGAGATTTCTTGAGTGTTACATCTGTTCTGGCAGGGCTTTGGGGTGGCCTGCATGCAATATAAGGAAGGAGAAGAGGTTTGCTCTTCCTTTTTGCTCCTGCTGATTTTGCTGGCTGCTGCCTTGAGGTGTTGCCCCTCTGCCATGCCACCCTGCCTGGGAGCCAATTGATTATGGACTGAAACCTCTGCGAACAGTGAGCTAAAAAAAAATTTCCTTTCTTCTTTTGGGGGTCAGGTACTTTGTCCCAGCAATGAGAGAAAGGAAACCAAGACACTAATTTACTCAGCCTGGGCTCAAACTTGGGATCCTTCTGCCACAGTCTCTCAAAGTTGTGAAATTATATGCATGTGCCATCACACCTAGATATAGTAAGGGTGTGCAGAGACACATGTGAAAGTGGCAAAGTCAGAGAGAGTTAGATAAGAATATTGTAGGCAGTCAGATAGGGCTAGGCCTGAAGGAGTAGGCACAGAGGACTGAATACCTTGCAAATCTGGGGCAGCCAGACCCTTCCCACTGTGGGCCAGACCTCAAGACCAAAGATCAATCAAATACACACTCATCCTAAGGATAAACATCAGAGATTGATATTCTAAAGAGGTCTCTATCATTCTGAGGAAGCCAAAAGTCACTATTCCAACCCCTACAACCAAAGGCCCTGCTCGGTATTGCAGGTCGGCTTGCTACTGATTCATTTCCCCCATTTGTCCCAATTTAATCAATTTTACCTGAGTAGTTATAAACTTATTGGTTACCCATAGTTCTGTCACCTCTCACGTCCACCTTGAGAGCTCTCATTTTTCCTGACCGTGGATCCACATCACATTGTGGTTTTGCATTATAAAATCCCTGGAAAAGGCGGGGTCCTTGGTAATCCATTCAGGACACCTATTTCTCTCTCAGACAAAAGCTTTCTTTCTCTCAGTAAACATATCCTGATCTTAACTTCTATTGTTCCTAAAATTCATTCTTTGACTTTAGAGAACACTAATTTGTACCAGATATCTAACAGGTTGGGAAATTCTTTCCCCTATCAAAAGCTTCTAATGAAACCTAGTTTTTAAGTGCTTAAACAATTTACTGCTTAAACAATTCAATCAGAAAATCTTCAATAGAAAGAGCAACTTGATTCTCTTAATATCAGAAGCAGTGTTCATGTTCATTGAAAGAAGGAATTCACACATCATCTTGAACATGTGCTGGCATTTATATTAAGTTGTATTTACTTTCAGTTGTTTGAGGTTCACAACAAAATTGAACAGAAGACAGGATTTCCATAAACTCCATGATGCACACATGCCTAACTTTCTGTCTTATCAATATCTTCCATCAGAGTACCACATTCCTAAAGGGTGACGAGCTTTCACTGATACATCATTGTCACCCACAGTCCATTGTCTATATTAACATATACTCTTGCTCTTGCACATTCTTTTGAACAAATTTATCATGCCAGTTATGTCATAAAGAGTAGTTTCACTGTCCTGAAATTTTCATTGCACTTATTTACAAAATTTTGGTGAAAAAAATCAAAATAAAAACAAAGGAGATAAAATATAGATGAAGATATGCCTATTTAAGCAAATTTAAATTAATAATTAATGTTTTGAAAGCATTTCATTTAAAATAGAATGTATTTCATAGAAAAAAAATTAATAAATATCTTTCTCAAAAGATAGGATCAATGAGTGTTAGATGTTACTGGATGTTTCCCTTTTGACATTGGATTCCTGGTTCCAGTTGTCAAGTAGCTGTGATTATTAATATTCACAAAGTAATTTTTGATTGCTCTTTGTAATTCCAGTGATTTGAGAATAGCCTTTAAAGTTTAATAACTTCTTTCCTTGTGAATAAGGCGTTATGTAACCTTCTCCATTGTATGCATGGTAGAACTAAGGTACAGAGAGTTTAAGTAAATTTCCCAAGGTCGAACACTAAGTCTGTGGCAGAGCCAACATATAAGCAGTATATTATACTACATAAAGCCTAGTTTGGGTGAGGAAAAAAAAATCAAGAACCATAAACTGTAGGCTGTCTTGTACTTGGCGAATAATTTATTTGGTTATTGGATATTATTCTTTCATTTAAAGGTTAATACCAGAACTCAGCTCTTGGTTGCTAATACTTTTCTCTAACACAGAGAATCAAGATTTCTTAGAGAAATGGCTGGTTCTATGGATAGAACAATTTTATCATGAAGATCTTAGAGTGCTGCAAAGTAAAGGAATGCTTTCTCTTTCTCTCACACACAAAGAGGACTAGAAAAGAAAAAGTAGGACATTTCAACAGGACACGAGAGTAAACATGAATCTGTTCTCAATGGCTAAATTAGGATAAACTTGAGGTAGAAAATAAAGTATATCAAAGTATAATATTGTGGGTCCTTACTTATATAGGTAATGAGATAAATAAATGAGAGAAGAGACAAACCATTATGGAAAAAATATTCCAAATGAATATGCTGCCACTCTTTCTCTAGAAGGTATTCTTTCACTTCCTGTGTCTTTAGGATGGTTGAGCTGAAATGATTCACTTCCAAAGAACAAAGGATGGGAAAAAAATAAATACAATCCTGACAAAGCATGGGAGGAAAATAAGTACAAACCAAGAGATCAAGGGGTCCTCTTTCCTAGTGATAAATTCTGTAGTTAAAATGTACTACTTTATATGATGTAACATGAAGGGCAGTAACCATGCGAAAGCATCAGAACAGAGCAAACAGAGTCAGCCTACAAATAGCTGACTGTAATCTTCAAAAGTATTCATGCCACAGAAAATAAAGGTAGATATAGAAACTGTCAAAACAGAGGAAATATGTTGACTGAATGCAATTATATAACTGAGTTTGTACCCTAAAACAGAAAGTGTTATTGCTGGTGCAATATCTAGTGAAATCTGAAGAAAATGCACAGCTTAGCTAATAATTTTATTTCATAGTTCTAAAACATGCACCATGGTTATATAAGATGTTAATATTAAAGAAAACAGTAAAGGTCCATAGGAACTCTCCTAATTTTGCAGCAATCTTACAAATTTGAAATTATTCCAAATGTATAATAAAATAACCATATAGCATAACAATATGTTGTTTAATGAAAATACGCAATGAAAAAGAAAGAAGGAATACTGGTTAAAAGAAAATATAACATCAAATGTTAACTATGGTTATTTATGGGTCTTAGGGCTATGAGTTCTTCCCTTAATAATTTTCTTTATTTTTAATTACTTACACTGAGCATATTTTACTTTCATAATTAAAAATGTGAAAAAGGAAAAGCAATGTAGTATAACACAGCTATAAATAGCACTTGTTTGAATTCTCAGAATGTTAATTGATGCAAATGAGGATGTTAATCAGTTTATTTGTTTTTATTCTTTTATTTATTTTTTGAGTTGTGAAGAGCAAGTACAGTGAGAGCTAGGACAATAGTTGGATGAAACATCTGAATGGTCTACACTCTTCCTAGTTTCTAAAGCTCATCACTTTTGAGAAAGAAATTTCAGTGATATTCACATTTTCTTCTTATTCCTATTGAAAAATGAATTAACATAGCATATTATTGGCTTTGTCTGAATCTGTTTCCTCATCTGAATCTGAAGGAAAAATACCAACTATAGGGCTGAATGAAATGTGTCATGCACTATATAAATGTTAAATACCATTACTGTAATCAATGCATTATTAGTAGAAGTATTGCAATACACTCACAATACTAGTAACAATGGTTCTAGTACTTTACTAGTAATCCTGTTCAACATTGTTTAATGCAATGCGGTATGCTGTGCTGCATCCTGGAACAGGAAAAGTACATTACTGGAACTATTAAGTGTACATTACACTTAATGGACCCTCCAAAAATGCATTCGTTTTCCTTTAACTACTATAGTTTCTGAAAGTAAAGTACATGGCTAAAGAAATGCTGAAAAACTCAGCAAAAAAGCTCTTTTACCTATTGCATGATGGCTCTCCTATTTGCTGTAAGACAGGTCAATGTTTCCATTGATATCTTTGCTCTGTCTTATGGTTAGGCCTTATGAGAGCCATCAATGCATTGCAAAATGTTAATTTTGGGTTTATTTGCTCATTGTTCTGGGTTCTTTGAGGACAGTTCATTACTTTAGATACCTTTATATTCTCAGCAGCAACCAAGATCGTTTTCCCCGCATATCAAGTATTTAAAAAATTTACCGTGTTGATGTATTTGTATATTATTCAGACAGGTTTAGAGTTCTGTTTCAAGGCACTTGGAAAACAACCAGGTTTTAGAGAGTAACGTTATATCCCAATACAGTGATAATGCATTTCAGTAGATCTATTTAAATTGTGAAATACTTCTTGTAGGCATCATAAAAAAGAAATGCAAAGTATTTATTAATGTGTAGTGAAATACTAAAGGAATAAGCAATGTAATGTGCAGGATTTTTAAAATCAGAATAACAGGAAATTGATCAAGCTGTACTCCTTGCTTTCAATGCTAAGGAATTATGACTTAAGGAAATTTTTGGAATAGGGTCAAATAATCAAATATAACTCAGATTTTGCTATTTGTCACACATGCTGTGAAGTGTCTTGTGAGTTGGACACCTTTTAATGCCCCCAGTTTTGTTGAAGAAATAGGTTAAGACAGGTTAATGACCTGTGCAGAGTGAAACAGAACTAAAGTGTGTTCGCCTCATTCTATAGGTGGAAGTTTTGTGTGTATAAACATTATTGACCATGTTCATTTTTCTCCTCAAACTGCCACAATAATTCAATAGACCAGTTAGTTTAAATAACTGAAATATATTTTTTCAGTCTTTTGGAAACTGGGATTTCCAACATCATGCTACTAACATGAGTCAGTTTGATTATGGTGACGATTTTGCTCCTGGCTTGCAGATGATGCATCCTTATGGGATAGACGTGGAGAACTCAAAAAGCAAGCTTTTGAGATCCTTCTTTTTTAAGGTACTAACATCAACAAAACTTACTAAGTAGATTTAGATAAAGCTAAGTAATACCAGGTGTGGTGGTGCACATATTTAATCCCAGCATGCTGGGGACTAAGGCAGGAGGGTTGCTGTAAATTTGAAGCTCACTTGGGTTACATAGTGAGTCCAAGGCCAGCCTGAACTACACGATGAGACCCTGTGTCAAAACACAAAGCAAGGCAAAACCAAACAAACTCTGCATCAGAGCCCGGCATTCCCTACCTTAGCTAACACTAATTATTTTTCAAAGGCTCCTTCTCCAAATACCATCCCATTGGTATGTAGGATTATAGCATGTGGATTTGGAGGCAAACATAAGCACTCTGTCTGTCATTTCATAACCATGGATTTAAAGTATCCCTGGTTACTTGTATTTAGATGTATTTCCCAAAAATTTCTTATAAGTATCTGTAAAGGTTTTATCCTTTACAAATCATCTTTAACTTTCTTGTCTAATCTATAGCTATTTTATTAGGAGAAAAGCAAGTTTTATTAACAGAAAAGTAAAACATAGAGTCTTTTGCAAATTGAGTTAGAAATCAGAAAAAGGAAAATCAAATATAAGATCAGGTTTTAAAGATTTGTTTTTATTTTTCTGAAGTTAGTGAGTTTGTATTCATCTTTGTTGATTGTATTTGAGTCTCCTAAGAGCTCTAGCCTCTATTTCTAGGTACTTTGCTCAGCCTTTTAATAAACACATCTTCAGTTATGTGCTTTACAATTACCACTTCTCTGAATTTTCTCTGATTAAGTTCTATAATTAATTTTCATTGTGGTAGAACTCTATGTCCCTATATTAGATGCAGGAAAAAAAAAAAAAAGGAAGCTAGCATGACTGCTATAATTTTGAACTGGAAACCAGTCACTGTCATGTTGTTTTCTTTTGTAGACTGTTCATAGCTTCTGCATAGCATTGTAGGTTAGAAATTGAATTCTGATTGTTACATTGCCACTACACAGTTTCTATAAACGTGTGTGTGTGTATAAACAGGAACAATTATAGAAAAATATTTTCCTTTTAATTTTATATGTGAAACATAGTCAAGAATATGGTGAATGGGTTAAATTTTTAAAATATTAAAGTGAAAGAAACATTGACGTTAATTCCTCTCAAAATATTTCCCCTTGCTTTGAAAACACTTATCCATTCATTCTTGCTGTCTTCTGAAGCAGTTCTGGAAATTCCTTTCGTGAATTTCTTTAGTCTTGCTGCCATGACTGGTTCAATATCTTGGATTGATTCAAAACATTTACCTTTCATGATCATATTGACTTTAGGGATGAGTGAGAAGTCACATTATCCTAGATCCCATGAACAAGATAGATGGATACACTCTATAATATTGTTAGGAACTTGGCTTTTTGTTGGCTGGCACAAGGAACAAACTGTCACCAAATTTTCTTTTCTCACCTCATAAAGACATTCACAAAAGAGTGCTTCCCAATTTGTTGCAGAAAGTGCCAAACATGATGAGATAATTATTCAAAGCAAGACAAGGTATTGTGAGAGGAATTAATAGCAGTGTTTCTCTTACTGTAATATTAAAAAATTAAGCATTCACTGTATATTTTTGTCACTCCTTACTTATATATAATTAAGAAAGGAGAGTTTATACAAAATTTCTTAGGCTGTGCCTACTGCTCATTGGACTCTTGCAAATTTATTTACACATCTAGAAAGAAATTAATATGACAAACATGCTGGCAGAAAGAATGTCAAATGTTTTTTATTCTTTCTCTAATACCCTCTCAACTGAAAATTTAGTTTAAAATTCCTCAAATATATGCTTGTCCTTTGTGAATTTATAAGTAAATGGATGCAACTTATAACTGAAATAAATCGAACTCGTGTATAAATACTGTATTGTCTTCCTCATGTAAGAAACTAAAAAACTATTTATGTTCCAAACTCTAAAACAAATACTGTGTAAGGGTAAGAAACCATTCAGAAAGAAAAAGTAAATGGAAAGTAAAAGAAAAGGAAAAAGATATAAATTTGTATACATATATGTATATGATAGCTAAAATATCTGTACTACTAATTATATTAGGTATTGGAAAACAACAGTTAATACTCATGTGTTTAGATCAATTTTATATGTCTGTATCTGTTAATCTAAGCAACCCTCTTAAAGGTAACAATATACAGTATTACAATCATTGTCAAATTCCTATCATCTTGTTTTGTAAACCTATGCTGTTACTGTATCTGGTTTCTTGTCTGTCTGTATTGCTTTTTGTTTTTCTTTTCTGTATCTTTTTTAATCTTAAAAACAAGAAATGATATTGCTTATCAGTTAACAATACACTCAACTTTAAAAATTAAAATTCTGTAGCATCTACAAAATGATTCAAACTCTGGATTAATTTGGAAGGATTTGATGCAGATTTTGTTCATTTTCCAACAAACAAATCAGTCCGCTGTGTTCACTGTTTGTGAAACAGTTCCACTGAAGCATCATTCAGGGAAAGAACATTGCCAAATCTTTTATAAAATGACTCTTGTCTTAATTAAATCTTACAACCTAAATTTCTACTCTCTGAGCTACATAAACAAGAGAATATTATAGAAATCAGTAGAAATAACCAAACAAAGCCCCAGGTTACACAGTGGAAGGATTCCAGAAATAATAGAAAATAATAAGATTATTTGATTAAGATTAGACAAATTATAGAAAATATTAAACCACTGGTTCAAACTCAAGTGAAATTAAATTACCGGTTCAAAGTCAAGTGACATTTGAGCCAGATTTCCACACTGATTTCAAGACTATATATATCGCAAAATCTGGTTCCAAATTTCTGTCTAAATGTTTTATTTGTCTCAAGCAGACAGTATTTGGAGATAAAAATGAAAGTATGAAGCTGGTTGTACATTCACTGACCAAATTTCAAGCACTTCATTTACTTTGTTCATGAAGAATTGCTTAATTGCTTGATTGTTTGTACTCTTTGTACTGTCCTGAATTATTTTATCATTTCCTTTTCTTTCTTTCAATGTTCTTAAAAATGTCCAATTTTCCCAGAAGGAAAAGAAACATTACTGTTCATCTCTTCTTTCATTTGTAGCTCCTGAATGTCATTTGAGTATTTTGCTGGGCATGGTTGGGTTGCTACTGTGTGAATAATGTTTTTTAACCTGCCCTTCACACCATAGGTTTGATGCAGTTGATGGAGTTAAGTGAAAAGAGACTCTAACACTTTCTATTTAATACAAAAATGGAACTCATTATCGAACTGCAAGACATTAATCAACATTTCTAAGTGCCATCTCTAAAAGATTATAAAAAAGATGAAAATTTGTAAGCAATCAAACAGCTAGATCCAATTAAACACCATTCATTTCCATCATTTATAATATTTTCTTGTTTATTCCAAATTCAGTCTTATTTCTGATGAGAATGTTTCTTCAAAATCTCCAACTTCTTTTATGGTAAGAGCAAAACAAGCTTTTCAGAATCAAAGAATTGTGAGCACACATTAAAAGTAGCTTTCTAAGACATGTTTGATTTTGCTTTCTGTTTTATTATAGCTTGTTTTTTCTCATTCATTATCATAACTGATAATTTAGGGCCTTTCCAGTGCCCTCAACTGACTATTTAGCAATAGAATTTTTTCAAAAGCAAAAAGAATAAATTCCAATCATTGGTACGTAAAGTCTTTTGGGTTTTATGTTCTAGATTCAGTGTAATGGCGTTTAGATTTCTTCTTGCTCTACCTTTCTCAGTCGCAAACTTGTCACAAGATTAAAAAGCTAAAAGCCCACCAAAATCACTTTTGAATGTTTGTAGAAAAGACAGATATAAACTACTTCAAGTTTTGAAGTTTATTAGCAATTTCTAAACATTATGGAAAATATTACAGAGTATATATTAAAATCCAGTGTTAATAACATTCATTCTCAAAAGTTTAGAGATAACTCTGTCATTGCATTACAAATTTCATCAACGGTCTAAGCATTCCAAGCACACCATCTACCACAAATCTCATTGCTTTACGGCAAAACCTAAAGAAACATTTGAAGATGAAAAATTGTTTCCCTGTAATCTACATATTGGCAATTCTGACTTTGGTTGGTATAAAAATAAGCATGTTATAGACACATATAAAAACTTTGAAGCCATTTAGGAAACCTGATTTTATCTGTTTTTACTCCCTCTCTCTCTCTTCCTTCCTTTCTTTTTTGTTCTCCAGTCTCCTCTCTCTCTTTCTCTCTCTCTCTGCCCCCCTTTTTCTCCCTCTCTCTGCCCTCTCCTCCTTTCCTCTTCCTCAGTTCTCTAATCTCATTCACTTGCTATATGGAAACTAAAACAGTGAGTATGGATTATAACTTTATTGCATTGTCCAAAGTCATCACAACTTCACCCTCTCTTCTGGCTGATAGAATCCTAATTTTACTGTGATGTCATGCAGCAATCTCTTACATAATATCAAGAGAGTAGGGCAGAAGAATGTAGGAGTGGAACAGAAATCTAAGGAGAAAGTTGATGTGTAGTATCATGGAGAAGAAAATGCAAAGTGGCTTGTTTACTAGTTTTGAAAACAGTTGTGTGGTCCAAAACGCATGGCATGGCCATGATTTTATTAGGAACAAAATGGAAAATTGTAGAAAATCCAAGCTAGAATCTTTACTGGGTTGACCATTGAAATGAAATCTGGACCTGACTCCTTCCAGACATCTGACTGTTGGAAAATAAAATCCTTCTGCATGCTACTTTGTGTTATGTGACTATGTGAGAAGAAAAGAGATTGATTTAGGAAAAACCAACAAGAGGGTGATTTAAATACCAGGAAGCAAAGATGAGAAGAAAAGCCAAATACTATATTTGTTCCTGAGAAAATTTTGGCGTTTATATTTAAAAAGGGTATTGAGTTATGTCAAGATGTGAACCACATTATTAGTAAATAAAAATAGTAGTATATCTTAATAGTAAAGATGATTGTAAATGGGGGATTTTTATGTCACCAGTAATATTCACATTGGATCAGGCTTACTAACTGTCAGTAATCTTGTGGGAGGCTTGATCCAGATCAATAGTTTCCAAACTCTGCTCTTGGTTGTAGTTCCTCAGTGGTCCTCAGGGTCTACTGAGGAGAAGAACAGAGAAGGTTGTCTCCTCCCATCAGCTGGGACAGTTCAGCCCTCTTTAGTTTCATGTGTTGAGAAAAGAAGCAAAAATTACTTTACTGATTTAAAGACATTTGAAAACTGCTGGTCAATATTTCACTACTTTTCAAACTTGGCTGTGCATCAAAATTCCTTGGAGAGATTCATAGAGATATTAATTTCTGTTTTTTTCCCATACCAACTAAATCTAAATTTATGTTGTTGGGTTGTAATATCTATATTTTTACCAAGTTCTGCAGGCAAGTCTTATTCAGCTCTCTTTAGGAAATAATGACCACTGAGACTCTTCCTAAAATTTAATATTTTATAATTCCTATTAAGTTAAATTTACAGTTAGAAAGAGATTCACAGTCACAGATAGCATCTGCTTACCTATTTGCCCATTATCTAGAGGATGGGGTTAAACTGCATAAACACAAAACAAAACACATACCTAACGTCACAGTAGCCTAAACTCTGTGCAGAAGTTACAAAATAGTTGACAAAAACAAAATATTCATTCTTAGCAAAATATAGACATAACCATAAGGAATCTATATTTTTGAGTACATATATATATATATATTCCAGAATACATATAATATGTATAATACAATATATTTAGAATAACAAGAACAAAGTCCATAACTTAAACCAGGAGAAGGGCAATAAATATTTACAGAAAATTTATAAGTGTCGAATACAGTGTTAGCAATTTAAAATAAACTGTCCCTTTAGCTTCATGACAAATTTATAAGTATTATCATTATTCTTATTTTTAAAGTATGGAAACTCACCTTAGAAAGGGCAAATAATTTGCTCATGAACACAAAGTTAATAAATAGCAATCCCAGTACTGCAATTTATATTTTACATTTTAAAATAAATGCTCTCCTTAATATTTTGGGTTGACTCAGTTTAACAGATTAGGTACAGGTTTAATTTTAGTTGATTATCCCTGGAGGAATGGAACACATGTTGGAAACTGTCACAGAGTCTAATTTCTTTGTGTTCCTACGTATCAGTCTCTGGGTATCTCAGTGTTTCTATGTCTCTATGTCTGTCATGTACAAACACACACACACACACACACACACACACACACACACACAGAGTCTCATTTTTCCTTCTTCTTTTTTGTCTCTTGGATATATCACAGACGTGAAAATGATAAAAAAATAAAAGCAAAGTAAAAAAGAGTTTAGTTTTCTGCCCACATTTATGCTTCTTTCATTTCAGTATAACAGATACTGAGAGGCTCAAGATTTCATTTGGAGGAAAGAGCAAAGGATTTGAAAGTAAAAAAATCTCAGTTCATGTCCTGTGTGTGACTTTTCTCATCTCCAATACAGGAAATAACATGACTGCCATAGACTATTATGAGAATTAAATGAGGCCTCCTGAAGCAATGGGAATACTAGATAATAAGAGACTGCATATCTTTTAGAAAGGAGAGGAGGCATTATACTTTCTCCTGGGAGGAGACACAACTAATGAAGGAAAAACTCAGAAGCATTAGGTTGTGCGTATATTACATGCCAATGTATGTACAGCTTTTGCCTGAATATTTTATACTGTTCATTTATTCATTATTTTATGCCCTGGTGTTATTTACTGCACACCTTCTTCATGTAAAGGCATTTAAAAAATATTCTGGTTTCTAGGGAAGTTAGACTAAGTCTCTGCTGTTACATTCCATTTGAAAAGAGATAAATAAAAATAAGTGAAATTATAAGTAAGATAAGTACAAGTGTTATGAAAAAAGCAAGAAATTAAATAAAGAATGTCAGGGAAATTGGATATTGATGGTATATAAAAGAAGGTGGTCAGAGGTGTTTTTTCTGAGGAAGCATCATTTGAATAGAGAAGTAAAGAATATAAAGGAGATTTGTGTGATAGCCTAGAAAAGAACATGCCGTGCAGAAGAAAAACTTGCAAAACCTCACTTTCCTATAGTGTATTTCCTTGTCCCTTAGGTTAGCGTCTGTCTGTCCTCTGGCTTTCTTGAGTGCAAAACTGTGGCTGCTTAAGTCCACCTTTTTTCTAGACTGAATCTCTTGCTCATTTATTGTAGTTTTGGTGCCATAATATCAATGTCAACTTATATCACTGGACATGAATTTCTTGTTTGGGTCCTGTATTTTTTTTTTTTTTTTTGATTCAAAAATAGAATTTCCTGTTTCACACTGCATCTCTATTTCTCAGGTCAGAGATTTCTATGGTTTCCAAGAATGTACAATTTTGTATTCCTATGCACAAGTTATCTGAAAATGTGCAGAGTAAGTAGAATTTCAAATCTAACTGTAGTTTTCTTTTAAGATATACAAAGTTATTTAGAAAAAGCTTTTTAAGATTAGAGTAATTCATTTGATCTTAAAAAGTCCTCAGCTCCTGAGGTATCATTAGAGGGTAGGCTAATAATTCACCAGTTGTAAAAGCTACTGTCAGTTTCTGATTTCTGCTAAGTCAAAGTTGAAATTTCCTGGAGGGGAGCATGTTCTGAGATGTGTTGTTTCAATAGCAGTCTTGTCAGTAGTCAGCTATTTATTGTAGTGTCCTACAGGGGTAGTCCAAGAACAAGTTCTCATTAATATTCAGCATTATCTCAAGGGAAGGAAAAACAAATTAGCTTCCTATGTTAGCAGAAGATTCTAAATATGATGCAAAGAGTGGCATCAGAGAATCACATTTCACTTCAAATCCATGGGAGGTTTATTTGACAGTAAAAATGAATGATCCAATTTTTTTTGTCTCATAGTCTCTATATAAGTGTCTTACAGAACCAGCAGTAGAGAAACAAAAACCCATAAATAATTGACTTTTAAAAAGTCTGGAAGGTAGTTCAACATGAAAAAAAGAAAAAAACAGAATAGCAAAGACAAGAAAGCAGATATTCAATTATTTGCTCCCAGCCTCCCCGGCCCCACCCAATATAACAGATTAGCCTCTCTGGAAACCCTTTCACAAGTGGTGGGAGAGCATGGTACCCTGAAGCTCTCTTTTTCGGTAGATTTGTTGGCATGCATGAAGTGAAATACCATAGCAAGAGAATAAGAGCAATAAAACACCAGGGATTTATGTATGTATGTATAGTCTATGGGAAAAAATTAAACATCGAGTTGTATAAGTTACACTTTTAAAAAAGCAACTAAAGATTTGGGGGGTTAGGGACAGACTCAAATTTCAGGCATACATGCAGAGCTAAGTTTGAAGCTCAGTTTCACTGTGTAGGAGAGCTCATCATTATGTTTCCATTTCATTTCTTCAGAATCAATTGTTCTCTTTCTCTCTTTTTTAACAACTGCATTGCATATATTTCTTTTACTTAGAGTCTCACCTTTATATTGGGAGAAAAGCCCATTATTAATCAGAAAGTTGGTATGTTACTCCATCTTCTTGTGAGAATAAGCCATAGTGCATTAAAAAGACAAAAGGATAGAAATGAAATCAATATTTATTCTGGGTTATTTAATGGTTCATGCTGCATGTAGTTTAATTTGAAGTTATTAATGAGGTAACTCTGCATATTCGATCATCATTCATTCATTCAGCAATACTTTGAAACCCTTAATAGTGTGTCAGGCACTCAGTAAATCTTGGAGATTTAGTGATGATCATGATAAACATTTTCTTCTGAGATTAAAACTGAGTAGGGAAGAGAGAAAATTAAGCATGCTTTGCAAATAAAATAGTAAGTGCTGTGATGGAGAAATATTTTTCTCTAATCAGATTCAAAGAAGGCTTCCAGATAAAAAATAATGTTGGCTCTTAAAAGATAGGGTGAAGTGATAAGACGGAAAGAGACAGATGGATGCAAAGGCCAGAAAAACAAAACACTGTCCTATTTCTGGCCATTTTTGCCACAAAAGATAAAATAAAACTTTTATGTCTGAATACCTGAGTATATATACCATCTATTCTTTATCTATCCATTTGTTGATGGGATTGAGTAGATCCCATAGCTTATCAATTGTGAATAATACCACAGTAAACATGAGTATGGATGTGTCTTTTTGATAGACTAACATCATTTCGTTTGATTATATACCCAGAGTGGGACAGCTGTGTCATATGGTAGAACTACTTTATATTTGAGGAAACTCCATACTGATCTCCATAATTGTTCTACTAATTTGCATTCCCAACAAAAACGCAAGAATTGCTTTTTCCCTACATCCTCATCAGCATTTATTGTTATATTTTTGTTTGATACCCATCATTCTAATTGTTGTGAGAAGATATTATGTTGTGATTTTCACTTGCATTTCCCTAATAGCTAATCATGTTGAGTATTTTTTCATAAAACTTTGGGCTTTTGAATTTCTTCTTTTGATAAATGTCACTCTGTATCCTTTGATCATTTTAAAACTGAATAATTTGATTTCTGTTATTCAATTGTCACCCTGTACCACATTTATATAATTAAGATAATAATTAATAAAAATGGGAAATTAAATAAAATAACAGTAGTATAAAAAATGAATCGGCAATTCCAATTTATAAAAACAAACTAAAGAAATATAAAGATCTTAAAAGAGGAATAGATTTCTGGGAGATGGTGGAGTAAGACACAGCAGCAAATCATCCTCTCTGAGATTTGGAGTCCAGACCCTGGAATATAACAACCTGGATAAGACAAGGAGTGAGGTAGATCCCAGGACCCAGGAAGAATATGAAGGAATAACTGAAGCCCACATGGGAAGTGAAAAATCAGATCTCAATGCAGAAAAAGGAGATTGCAAAGTACACTTTCTCCTTGATCTTCCCTTGTGGTGTGAGAGAGGAGGTTCATATCTACAGAGACACAGTGAGAATCCTCCAGGGAGAAGCGCACTAGTGGAACACAGCAGTAGATGCTCAGCTATTGCTGGTGGGTTACTCCAGTTCAAGTGTCCCCTGAAGAGGGTGGTTGGCCAAGCACCGTTTTAAGCAGGGGCTCACTGAACGCAAGACTGCGCTCACTGTGTCTCAGTACACCCAGTAACTGCGTAAGGCACAAGTGTGGGAGACTTCCAGGTTCAGAGAGCCAGGATCAGGCCAGTTAGACACCCTCTATGTTGTAGGATGAACAATTTAGACTCTGACTTTACAGGCAGAGGAGAAAGGCTCATCCTGAATTTTTGTGAAGTTGAAAATACCAGAATCAGCACCTTGCTGTTTTCTTACTGCAGGCTTTCTGGGGTTACCCAAACCCTGTCCAATCCTGCTGCAGTCTTGCTGGGATCATGCAGCATGAATATGGGCTCCAACTGCTTCGTTTTTCTACCAGTAGCAGCAGAGACATACCCTGAATTGGATCCTATCACATACTGTATATCCCAGAAGATAATGACAGATTTGAAATCACTGAGAAATTTTTTTTCTTTGCTCGTATGTTTCTGATTTCTTTTTTTTTTAATTTAATTTAATTTGTTTGTTTGTTTGTTTGTTTTTGGGACTTGGAACTCATGACTTTGCACTTGCCACGCAGGTGCTTATGCCACTGAGGTAAATCTCCAGTCCTCTCTCTGGTTTTTTGATTTATTTATTTTTTTTCATGAGTGTGAGCATTCTTTTCGGGTTTCTTGATTTGTTTAGTTCTTATTTTTGTTGTTTCCTTCTTTCTTTCTTTCCTGTCTTCTTCACCATTTTCCCAGAATTTGTGGTCTTTGTCTTTTAGCCTTACTTTTATTCTTCTCTACTTTTATTTCTCTAATTTTTATCCTCTTATCCCTTTTAAATTTTCTTCTCCTTGGGTAAACTTACTCTGTTGAGTATATATATATATATATATATATATATATATATATTGCATATAATCTCATTTGTTTCAGATTTTAAAAATATAACTACGAATCTTGACTCTATGGTTAAAAGTGACAAATTAATAGTTACCACAATTTATGAGTTTTATAGACTGTGCTTGTGGCTACTGTTATTAGTTATTGTACTATATTAGCCAAGGTGATATATTTGTTGTAATCAGTTTGTTCTTTCTTGTAACTCAATACTAAGATGGTCTGGGGATCATGAACAATACCATAGTCCAGTACAAAGATCTGATTGCAAGATCAAATAATCAGCAACTTCTCATCCTTAATAAAGAGGTAGAAGATTGGTATAGATTCAAAACCCAAAAGCGAGCTATACCTAGAAGATACTCTTAAAAGTAGCATTTTCCTAAGGAAGTATTAATACTAGTAACAAAGTTACCTATAATAAGCAATTTACAAACATCTATACAGAAAATAATTTTTTAAAAATAGAAAATAAGAATGCACAGAAGCAAGTTGCAACCATAAACTTCAAGTTCATCCAATTCAGGGATTATTGAAGTACCAAAAAAAAAAAAAAAAACCCACCCAGTTGAACATCTGAAGTCATAGCAGCAAAAGTAACAAACCAAATAACTGAGTCTTTAGAAAAAAATTCAGAAATAGGACTGGCGATTTAGCTCAGAGCATAGGCGCCTGCCCGGCAATTGTGAGGTTGTGAGTTTGATCCCTGGGTACCAAAAAAGAAAAAAATCAGAAATAATTTCACAGTTAACTAAAGAGACGATGGATATGATTAGAATAAACACAGGTAAAATAAAAAAAAACAGAGGAGCTTACAAAAGTGATGGAAACTATAAATGCTCAACATAGTAAAGAAGTGGATTCCATGAAACAAATTCAAAACAGATACCCAGGAGATTAAAATTTTTATTGAAATTATATACAATAGAATCAACAAATGAAAGGACAGAATATATTTAGAAGACAGATTTAGAATTACTGATGATGAAATGAAATACTTTTAAAAAATATTACGGCATTACAAGATAATCAATCCAACAGCTGTTAGATGATTAGCTGTGATCAGAAAGGAAACTACCTTAAGAATAGTTATGATTCCAGAAATTCAGTGAAAAGCAGAATATTGAAAGGTGTCAGAGAAAAGGAATTTATTACCTTTAAAGAAAAGTCCATCAGAATCACAAGACTTCTCAACATAAACCATTAAGTCAAGAAGAGCTTTAAGTATCTGATGCTTTAAAAAAAATCAGCTTTCAACTCTGATTGATGTACCCTACAAAGCTATCCTTCAAATTTATGGAAAAAGAAGATAATTCTGTAATAAAGAACACCTGAAGAAACTCATAACCACTAAATCTGCACTTCAAAATAATTCTGAGAGATATTCTACAAAAACACAAGGCAAAAATTTTATGAATCCCAATAGAATGAATCCACCAGGCAAGGCAAGAAATTAAATAGAAGAGAAAGAAAAGGAACTGACAACAGGAAAACAGTATGACTAGGATAAATCAATACATATCATTTACAATATAAATGGTTTCAATTCACCATTTGCCTTAGTTACCTTTTTCTTGTTGTTGAGACAAAATAATCAGCACCCAAAGTTAAAGAAGATACATATATTTAGTTCACAGTTTATAGAGGTTTCATTGCATAATTAGTTGGGTCCAAGAAAGAGTGGCACAAGGTAGAGGGGTAACAGTCTATTGTGGGGTGGAAGACAGCAAAATCCATAAGATAGAGACAAAAATCTTTCTGTCCCTTATGTGTATGCAGGGTACCACACTGTAGGGCAGGTTTAGCACTCACATCCTTAATCCTCAACAGATTTATGACAAACCAATCAGTGGAGTGATTTATTCATCACATGCCCTTAAACTAGGCACATACTCTAGATTCAGCTACCTATAAAATAATCTTGTGACCTCAAGAGACTTTGGGGGCACATGTAGAAACTAACTGTAACGCCAATCAAAATAAACAGGTTGGCAGAAAGGATCAAGAAACATGATGCACCAATATGCTGCAACAAAACAAGCCATTTAACACAAAAAGAAATTCATAGACTGAAAATCAAAAGACAGAAAACAATATTCTATGCCATAGGAACCCAGAAACAAAGCAGGAGGAGCTATTCTATTTGCAGTCAAAGTGGATTTTAAACCAAGATTGATTAAAAGAGACAAAGATCACTCCATCCTTGTGAAGTGAACAATTCAAGAGAAAGAGATAACAATTATAAATATATATGCACTAAATGTCAGTGCATTCAACTACGCAAAACAAACATTAATGAATATGAAAAATCAAATCAGCACTAATGGAGGACCTCAATACACCACTGACACAAAAAGATACAATTAGATAAAATTTCAAGAAATATCAGAGCTGAACAAAAGTTTTGAATAAATGTACTTAGTAGATATCTACAGTGTGTTTCATTCCAGAACAAAGGAACACACATTATTCTCAGCTGCACACAGAACTTTCTCCAAAGTAGACCACATACTAGCTCGTAGAGCTTGCATCGATAAATCCAGATGAATTGAAATTATCTCATACATGTTACTGGACCACACTGCAGTGGAGTTGGAAACCAGTAGCAAAAGAAACCACAAAAACTTTAAAAACATCAAAATTAAATAACACACTCAATCAAATAATGTCTCACTGATGAAATTAAAGTAGAAATTAGTTTCTACAATTAAATAATTATAGCAATAAAACATACCAGAACTGGTGGGATGCAATGAAACCAGTCCTACAAGGGAAATTTATAGCAGTGAATTCCCACATCAGAACAGAGTGAGCTCAAATAAATAATCTAATATTGAACATCAAGCTTCTGGAAAAGAAGAACAAGTTAAGCCCAGCTTTCATGCAAGGTAGAAACTATAAAAATCAAAACATAAATTGGTGTAACAGAGACTAAGAAAACAATACAAAGAATCAAAGAGCTGAGAAGTTGGTTTTTTTGGAAGGTTAAATAAAATAGATAAAATCTTAGCAACTTTATCAAAATAGGAAAGGAAAGACTCAAATCCATGAAATTAGGAAAGAAAAGGGTCAGATCACAATGGATCCTGCAAAAATCCATGGAATCATCAATACCTGTTTTGGGAACCTATATTCTAATAAGGTGGAAATGCAGAGAGATGGATAGATCTCTATGAATTACCAAAGTTAAATCACAAAGATGGAAAAGTCTAAACAATCCAACACTAGACAATGAAACTTAAAAGTGATTAAAAATACTGACAAATAAAAGTCCAGATCCTGATGGATTCACTGCCGAAAACCACAAGAACTTCAGAGATCTAATGCCACTATTTCTTCAACTCTTTAATGAAATTAAAAGGAAGCAATATGACCTCATTACTGTAAGGAAGCATTACCCTAATCCTAAAGCCAGAGAAGGATCTAATCACAAAAGAAAACTATAAGGCCATCTCCTTAATGAATATAGATGCAATGAGATACTGGCAAACAGAATGCAGCAAATTATCAAGAAGATTATACAAAATGGCAAGTAGGATTCATCCTGTGGCTTCAGGGATGGTTCAACATATGAAATCCATAAAAAATGTACCACATCAACAGAATCAAGGACAGAAACCACATGATCATCTCAATAGATGCAGAAAAAACATAGGACAAAGTAAATTAGAATAGAAGGTCTTATCTCAATCCGATAAAACCCATCTACGACAAAGCAACATTATGTCAGATGGTCAAAAACTGAAACCTTTCACTCTAAAATCATGAACAAGACAAGTCGCCTATCACCACTCCTATTCAATAGAGTTCTGTAAATATTAGCCAGAGCAATTAGACAAGAGAAAGAAAATGAATAAGGAAAGAAAAGAGAGAAGTTACATTACCATTATTTGCAGGTGGCATTATACTCTTTGGAAGACCCCTGAAAGTTCACCAGAAGACTCCTACATTTAATAACCAAGTAGCATAGCAGGTTACAGAGTGAACACTCAAAAAAATCAATATTATCCCTGTACACAAATAACAAACTCTGAGAGAAAAATTAAGGAAGCAATACTTTTCACAACAGTATCACAAAAAATACTTAGGAATCAATCTAATAAAGGAAGTATAAGAACTTTACATTGGAGGCTGAAGATTTAGCTTAATGGTATAAGATCTTGCCTCGAAAGCGCAAGGTTGTGAGTTCAATCATGGGTACAAAAACAAACAAACAAAACAAAACAAAAACATCTCAGAAAATAATTTATAAAAAATAGGGCCGGAGGTTTAGCTCAGCGGCATAAGCGCCTGCCTGGAAAGAGCAAGGTTGTGAGTTCAGTCTCTGGTACAAAAAAACAAAACAAACAAAAAAAAAAACCCCACACCCCCAAAACTTTACATTGAAAACCATAGTTCTGTGAAAACAAAGACCAAAGTGGATATCAGAAAATGAAAATATCCTTTGTTCTTGGGTAGACAGAACAATATAGTGAAAATTGTTATACAGATTTATTTCAAATATTTACTTTCAGAAATACTTCTAAAACTGTTATACAGTAATTCCAATCAAAATAACAATAGCATGCCATATGGAATTAGAGAATTCTAATTCGGAACCAGAAGAGACTTCAAATAGAAAACCAATTCTGGGCACCAGAAACAAGGCAGGTAGCATCACATTCCCTGACTTGAAATTATACTATAAATCTACTGTGATAAAAACAACATTGTACTGGTAAACAGCAACAAACCAGACTCAAGGATCAATGGAACAAAATAGAACATGAAGAAACAACCCCAAGCACACTCATCTACCGTATTTTGTTGTAAAACATGCATAAGCAAATTGACTTCACCGTTTTTTGAGAATAGTTTGTTGCATTTAATACAATCATATTATTGGACAACCAGCACCACTATCTCTAAAGTAATTTTAATTTTCTCAAATTGGAGCTCTGCATTCACTCAGCAGTGATTCCCCATTTTCCCCTTTCCTTGTTCCTTGACAATCATCATTTTATAGTACTTTCTATTTCTATAAATATTATCACTCTCATACCTTATTAGTGAAGTTGTATGTCATTTGTTCTTTTTTTTTTTTTGACTGGTTGTTTTACTTAACATAATGTCTTCAAAATTCATCTTTGTAATAGCATTAAAATTTGAATCTTATAAACTCTGAATTTCCTTCTTTTTAAAAGTTTTCTTATCCATTCCTCAGTTGATGGACACTTAGGTTGTTTCCAAGATCTGGCCATTACAAACTGCACTGCTATCAACATGGGTGTATGTATATCACTAAGTGGTATAATGTTATGGTATTTTTATACAATGGAGTACTACTCAGCTATAAAGAATGATCACACTGAGATATTTATAAATAAATGGATGCAACTTGAGACCATGCTCATAATCGAAATAAACCAAACTTGCATGTATAAATACCGTATAGTCTCCCTCGTGTAAGAAATGGTAAGAGTACATAAGATTGTATGGTAATCATGATTCTCCATTACATTGTTTTCAAGCCTTATAATGTTTTCATTCATTAGTTGGAATGGCTTCATTCTGTTTTGTTTGATTTTAGTATGTGTGATGGTATAAATAGCTATTTTGAAGAAAATAAGACATTATGGCAGCCTTGCTGATTTAATATCATCTTGTTTTGAAGTCCTACCATGATTTTGTTATTCTGTTTCCATTGGTTCTATCATGTTGGATTTTAATATGTGTAATAATATAAACAATTTTTATGGAAAATGAGACAATATAGTAGCCATTGTTCATTTTATGTTATTTGGTTCTGAATGCCCTGTAATACTTTCATTCTCTTTAATGGTTTTATACTATTTTGTTATGTTTGATACTATTGTAAGTGAAGGTATGCTCAACTATTTCAAAGAAAGAGGCAGTATAGTGGCTACTGTTAATATTGGGTTAATCTCTTTAATTGTCTTAATCTCTTTAAAATAAAAAAGTTGTATTCATCAAAATTTTGTATTCTAAATATTTCATATTTTCAAACTCATTCAAACCTACAACTTTTTATATTTTTCTTAAAAAATAGGATTTAGACCTATAGAAGTTTCCTCATCTCACCCTTTAAGATAACTCTAAGTTCAAATAAATGCAAGACACGGACTTGAAAAGTTCATAGAATGAAGATGCGAAGTAATCACAGTTGATATGGGACAATATTGTATACTTACTAATAACTAAAAGCAATACGTTGTTCATGGTTTAGGGTCCAGAATCATGGTGCCCTTAGGAAGTCTGCGAAGTGATGAAAGATCCTAAACCATAATTTATGAGGAAATCTGAAAAGATCAAGATTCTCAAACCAGGCACATATAATGTATCTTTAAGTATAAAGTCCATTGCAAGCCTTCATGATTGCCAACTTGGATAGATTAAGAGATTTTTGCAGAGGTGACTGGATTGGGGGAGCACTATACTTATCAGTGAGTTAACCCATCGATGATGTTCATAGCTGAATATGCTTTTAGAAGGTGAGCTAAATTGAAGGGGGTGGGTCACTAGAGTTGTGCCTGGAGAGTATATATCTCTCTGGATTTTCTCCTCTGCTGTGCTATAGGACTGTCATGGAGTGAGCAATGAAGTTTTACCATGTCTTTACACCATGGTGTTTCTACCTTGGAACTAGCATACCATGGAATGACATCTGTGAAACCATAAACCAAATAAATCTGTCCTTGTTTAAACTGAGGGTACTTGTATGTTGTCCCAGCAATGGAAAAGCTGATTGATATATCCTCTCTTAAATATAATTTCTCTAATTTGATTACTACATAGTACAATAATAACAGTAATGTACACTAAATAGGCAGTATGTGTTAGGTTTTTTAAATTTTTCCCTTGAGTGCTTATAGCAAACTATTAAGTGGTCACTAAGCCCATTTCCTGTTTTTTCCTGAGTTAAGTCTCTAGCTTTCTTTTCCCAAGCCTGGTTCGTATATATGATTGATTCTAAACAACCATATGTAAGTGGAAGACGTGGGAAGACTGTAGTGTACTAAGGTTCCTAAGAGCCGTGTCTTTCTCAACTGTACAGTCACTATCTCAGGGTCAAAGATAGAAAATCCAGTGGAAGAATACAGTGTCCTGGAGAGCAATACTTCCAGACAGAATGAGACTGTATCCTTGAATTCTCTCATTTTATAGTGACAAGAACAAATAATAAAGGTTGCGGTAAGATTTGGGAATTTTCGTCCTGTTTTTGGAACAGCAGTTAGCTTACTCTGATTAATTCTGGATTTGACATATTAATGTATTCATCTTCCCAACAACCATAAAAGAGAGCTAATATTACTTTCTGTATAGCTATAATATAGGTGAAAATAATGAGAATAGAAATTTTACGTAACTTTCCCAAGGTCACATAGCAAAATCCATGGTTTCAAGAAGGTATCCTGATTCTAGTGCCCTGCTCTTACCACTGCAGTCATGCTCACCGGTACTGAGCAATATTTAATGATAGCTCACACGGCAAATTCATGCATTGTTATCTTCCTTATGTAAATGAGGACATTAAGTTTAATAACGGAGAGATCATTACTGAGTTCCAGAGTTCACCTTTGAACACCAGTTTGAGAGACTTAGTTATCTTTTAAATGTTACATATTTTACAACATGGTACCTGATGCAGGTAAAGGATTTATGCCATTCTGTAGATCTAAGAAAACCAATAGGAACAAGAGCTACAGAGAAGTAAGTTTTGGTTTAACCTTGGGAGCTGTTTCTAGAAATTTTTGCTCTCAACATGAAATGAGGCTGCCTCAGGAGGCAGGGATTCCCCATCAAAAGACAAGCATGGGCTACAGGAATGTTCAACACAGATATTTTAAAGATTACTGCATGAGCTATGTATTTTACCTGGAGTTTGGTAAAATACCTTCACAGTCTGAAATTCTGTGATACAGACCTATTAGAAGATCAGGCCCTTAGGAATGTTGCCTGCACTGCAGTCATATGGAAAGTGACAATGGGTCACAGCCAAATGTGGCAGATTAGATGAAGTTAATAATTGCTAATCCATAAATTCCAGTATCTACTTGGTATTGTTAGAATTAGACGCCAATCAGAGGCTGCTGTTAGATTTTGGTTCTAATTAGTAGGCACAAGAATCTGGCTGTGAACCAGGGATGTTGCTGAAGGCAAGAGAATCAACCTCAAAGAAAAGTGATAGAAGAGGAACAGATGTAAATGCCTTATACCAGATCGGCCACTTCCTTGGCCTGCCTGTGTGGAGATTTGGTGTCTTGAGACGAAACCACTTTCTTCAAAAGGGTGCCTGACCCTGATCAGCCACTTCATCATTTAATACATTCAATATGTGCGAGGCTGGCTTTAATTTGTCAGGTTCTCCTCTAACTGCTCAGGGATAAGTGCATAATGCCCAATCAGTGAAACACTATGCCCTCAACTCCACAAGTCTTTATATATCTTTTTCAGGGTTTCTAAACCATGGACAAAATATAAGTTATCGTTTATATCCAGTGTGGGGTAATTTTGTTTTGCTTTTATAGTACGTCCCAAATTTGGTTCCTATGGCAATTCATATTGTACAAAGGGAAAAAAGAAGCCTTTTCAGCCTGTTGGTTTCTTTCTCCCTTCCATACGGCTGATTGATTCATTTCATACTGCATATGCTTCTTCTCACCAAAATGTAATCTCTGGTGCTTTAAATGAATATATCATTGCTTAAATGGTGTATCATAGCATAGTGTTTCCATTTCAAAGCACAGGCTGTGGAGCTAGCGAGACCCGGGATTAAAATATAGCCTGACTGCTTACTAGCTATGAAACACTGAGCACGTCATTCTCCAGCCTTTCATTTTCTTAACTGCAAAATCAGGGGGAATCCAAAGCTCTGAATTCCTTTCCTCATCTAAATCTTCATGTATTTTAATTATTTGATTTTCCATTTATATATTTAACAACACATATTAATTGCCCTGTGTCAGTGGGTGGCACTGCATGGCATGCATGTTGTTTGTTTTTCTTTTGAAACAAAATATATTAATGCATGGGGTGTTTATTCCAATCTAAAACTGAAATATTCAGGTTTAATTGCAGTGTTGGCACTTTGCAATAAATAAGTGGATTCTGGATTGCATTTTGGGCACTAATCTCTAACAGCTTTGCCATCATTGCCTATACCTTTGCTGTGTCATTAAGCACAAGTAATATAACAGTGAATAAAACAGGGTGGTACCTAGCTTCAGGGAATTTTAAAATAACTAGAAAGGATAGCTGGTCAATTTATCTAATAAATCACTTCATTAGCATTGTGAGTAGGTTCATGCCTGAGAAGAACGCAGCTTAAAAGTGTGATTAAAAGGAAATATAGCTTATTGCCATAATTTAGAAAAGACTGATCTGAGAGAACAACATTTAAGTTAACTTCATTCGTTCATGAATTTACTAATTATTCAACAAATATTTATTAACCAAACCACTGCTTCTGTCCCAGGCACTATGTGGTATGTGCTAGGATTGCTATAGTGAAAAGAAATTTGGGAAGTTTTCTGAAAGAGCTTCAAATTTCAAATGATGCTATTTTGTAACTTCATTTGCAGTATCAAATACGCTGCTGGAGACTGAGGAGAATTTGTTATAAGACAATGAAATGGAGAAGTCACTTTGAAGTAAAAGTACTGGTGTTTATTTTATCGGAGCGAAGAAAAACAAGAAAGAAATTTAAAGTAAGTTTGGACAGAGCTTTGGCTCAGAGAAATAAGAAAAAGAAAAATTTATGTGTAAAACTTGGTAATTTGTCTGGGGAACTTAGTTTGATGCCAGAATGAGTTCTGATGAGAGTATAACTGAGGGCTGTTGCTCAGCTCTCTGATTTGGTTGGCTGCTTATTTCTTCTAGAATAAATGGTCACATTGCTCACTTGCTTGCAGACTCAATGACAAAGCAGAGAAATCCACATAATCTGTGAATTCTGGTGTCAAAATCAAATGGTACTCATAGCTATTTAGAACACCAGAAGGATTTTTCCTCATTATGGGTATTCAATCTTTGCTTAATGATGGAGAAAATTCACACCATACTTTGTTGGCAGGGCTTTGTTAAAATGCAAATTTGACGACAGTGGCTATACTCACAGATGCAATAATCATCAATTTGCACATGCTATCAAATGAATGGCATATATGAGATGTTCGGTTTATCAGTAATCTTGCTACCTTTGCTTCTAAATAAATACTTTTTCTAGTCACATTTAAGTCACAATTGCCTCTCTCCTGGCATAATTACAATGAACATTACATTGGTATATTCCACTCACATTGGCATCTCCCCAAATGACTGTTCACACCACAACTAGAATACTCTTTTCAGAAATCCAAACTTGATTAAGCTACCTTTTCTTCTTCTTCTTTTTTTTTTTTTTTTCTGGATTATGTTAACACAGTTTGACTGTCATGACTCATTTATCTCTGCAGCCTTACAATAAGTGAAGTCTCTAGTAACTTATTTAGAAAGCTAATTCGGTAGGTTTTATTTTAAGTAGTTTTAGTTAACAAAAGAACTGAGAGAAAGATAAAAACATCTCATATATTTCTTAACCTTAAACACATTTAGTACCAGCATCCCCAACCACAGTGGCATGCTTATTAGAATAAGGAAGCTTACACTGATACATCAGTACCTAGAGTGTATAGGTTGCAAGCGCATTCTATGGTGGAATAAACGTATACCATATTCGCACTATTGTAATTTGCAAAATAGTTTTGTTGCCCTAAATATCCTCTGTCTTTCTTATACTAATATTCTATTCTTCTTCCCATAAGTCTTGAAGACCACTGATCACTGACTCTGTAGTTTTGCCTGTGCAGATACGTTTTATACCTGGATTGTATACTTTGTACATTTTCAGATTTACTTCTCTAGTAATAAGCATGTAAAATTTCTTTAACATACATTCATGTGAGGAAACCACCACGGTTCAAACTCTAAAGAATGAACTTAGAGGCAGGAAATGCAGTAAAAGTAAGCTGTTTCATCACAAATAATCTGGAAAAATTGTGTTTATATAGAGACAGGCACACCTGGTTTGGATAGCCAATAAAATTTTATCCTTAGCTTGCAAGATTCTCTCTCCTATCTCTCATTAGCTGAGGTTAGTGAGGCATGGAGGCATCTAGTGTTTGCTTTTTCTACATCCTCCACCCTCCCCTTATGTTCTTTCTTGTTAGTTCTTTATGATTTTTGCTTTTCAGGCTCATAATTCATAAACACTTGTTTGTCTAGCAATCATCTCTCACCCTAGTGCCTTATCTATGTTTGAGTTTAGTAATTCATTACAAGTGAGTCACTTTGAAGCCTGCATGCCTGCTATTTGACCCAGTTGTGCGTTGATAAGTGTATTCACCTGCCACAAAATCTCTACCGAAATGATTGAAGCTAAAATGAAATATAGACCATCAAATTCTTTTGTTTCTTTCAGTTTATTACAAAATTGTGTGTGTTTGTGTGTGTGTGTCTGTGTTCCATATTCATTTACCAACTGAAGGGCATCTTGATAAAAACTTCTATGCACATTATGGTTTTTTTGTGTGAACAAAACTTGTAAACTACTACCAAAGTAATGTGATTACTGGTTTGCATAATACGAGTGTGTTTGGTTTTGTAAAAAAAAAAAAGAAACAAACAAACTGCTAAACTGGCTTCTAGAGTAGATGTACATTTCCATTCTCTCAAATAATGAAAAAGGGCTTGTTTCCCTTCATTGTTGTCTGATTTTTTTTTTTTTTCTTTTTTGTCTTTTTCGTTTTTATGGGTACCAGGGATCGAACTCAAGACTGCCTGCTTGCAAGGCAGGCGCTTATACTGCTGAGCTAGATCCCCAGCCCCCTGTTTCTGATCTTGATATTCTCAGAACTCTGGATCTTGGCCATTCTAGTGGATATGTGATGGCATTTCATTGTTTTCCTGATGAGAACTAAGTGGTGCCTCTTTTCATATGCTTATTTGCCAACTGAGTATCTTTTCTATTGAGTCTGCTAAGGACTTTGGACATTTTTTGCTTTCTTTTGTTAAGCTTTAATAAATTTTGTATACTTTTGATAGCATCCCTATCAGCTATGTCTTATGAAAATAGCTTCTCCTAGCCTGTTGCTTGTCATTTTGCTCTTACTTTACATTTTTTCAGCAATTTTTTTTTTTTATTTTAATGAACTCTACTTTATGTCTTCTTTTACAGATCATAGTCTTGGCATTGTGTCAAATCCAAGGTCACTTAGATTTTCTTCTATGTTATCTTCTTGAAGTTTTGTAGTTTTATATTTTATGTTAAGATATATGATCCATTTTTGTTAACTTTTGTGAAGAGTAGAAGTTCTGTACTTAAAATCATTTAAATGTTTTGTGTGTGGATGTTCGAATTTTTCAGTACTATTCGTTGAAAGAATGATGTTTTCTCTACTATATTTCCTTGTTCTTTTTCAAGATCAATTAATTATAGTTATGTAAGTCTATTTCTAGGCTCTCTCTCCTGTTTCACAGACCATTTAATTTCTATTTCCAAAATCACAATCTTGATTCGTTTATCTCTACATTAAGTCTTGAAATTCAATAATGTAACTATTTCAACTTCTAATTTACTTTCAGTGTTAGACTGGCTATTGAAGACTTTTTGCACCTCCACATAAAATTTAGAGTCAGTTTGGTAATGTCTATGAACCCACTTTCTGGGATTCAGGTTGGGATACCATTTACTCTAGATCAAATTGGTAAGATATGACATCTTGACAATATTGAGTTTTCTGACTGGAAATTATAGTACATCTCCATTTAGTACATCTCAGTATACATAGTCCCTCAACAAATGTATACACACTTCAGCAGTTCACCATCCCAATAGGTATCTGGAACCCAAGGGACATCACTTTCAAAAACTTTTGTAGAGTCCAATGGTAACTTGTATTAATCTCATAATTCAATAAATTTAGTAGTAAAATACTTGAAGATTTTTTTCCTTATGTATGCAGTTTTGGTGGACTCTACATATACACACAGTATGTGAATATATATTGTTATCTAAAAATTAATTTTTGTGGTCATAATATAAATACTATAAATATTACTATATTTTAAATTTAAAATTCTATGTGTATCACTTTTATATAGCAAGATGCTTGAGTTTTACATTATTACTATTTTTAGTTCCAGATTTTTCCTTCCTTCCTTCCTTCCTTCCTTCCTTCTTTCTTTTTTCTTTCTTTCTTTCTTTCTTTCTTTTTTCTTTCTTTCTTTCTTTCTTTCTTTCTTTCTTTCTTTCTTTCTTCTTTTGCCAATTTTTAGCTTTATGTCATTGATATGTATGAATAATATTTTATTTCTTCCACCCCAATTTGTAGGACTTTTATTTCTTATTGCTTTGAATTTGTGGGGTCTTCATATAATGTTAAAAGACAGAGACAACACAGGACATCACATTTTTTTCTTGATCTTGATGGAAAACACTGAGTATCTTAGTGATAAGTGTGATGTCAGCTGTAAAGTTGCAAGCTATCTGCTATTCCTTGTATGCTGAGAGTTTGACTGTGAAAGGGTGTTGCCATGTGGAATGTAATACTTTTGATACATAAAATAGGAGAATATGATTTTTGTTTAGTGTGTTGATGGGATGGATTATATTATCTGATTTCTGCATGTTGACCTGGACTTGAATACCTGACATCAATTTCATTTGTCCATGGTGCACAATTTTATACATATTGTGCTTGGCTTATCAATATTTTGCTGAGGATTTTTGTGCTTATCTATCATGAGAGACATCAGCCTCTAGGTCTGCTGCCTTGAAATATCTTTATCTGATTTTGCTATTACAGAAATGTTGGTCTCTTTCACAAAGCTGCGCATTGTCTTCCTTTATCTTTTTGATGTCCGTAAGATCCATGGTGATGTCTTCTATTTCATTTCAGAGATTAGCAATTTTATTATTGTTCTTCTTAGTTAACCTAGCTAAATAGAAAGTTAGAGGATATTACTGAACTTTTCAAATAGCCAGATTTTAATTTTTAAAAATTTTTCTATTGATTATATGTTTTTGATTTCAGGTTTAATTTTATTACTATTTTCTTTGGATCATTTTGAATTTAATTTGCTCTTCTTTTCTAGTTTTATAATGTAAAATTTAGCTATTAATTATAGACTTTTCTTCTTTTCATAATGTGTGTGTTCAGAGCTGTATTTTTCCTTCTGATAACTTTTCACTGCATCCCACAAATTTTGACAGGTTGTCTTTGATTTTCATTTAGTTAAAATATTTTTAAATTTGTCCTCTAACTCAAGTGTTATTTAAAATTATGCTATTTAATTTCCACATTTATTTTTCAACTTTTCTATCATTGTTCTGTAAGTGATATTTCAATTAATTTCATCCTGTTGCTTTTGGCCTTTTAAATTTATTAAGGTATATGTTATACCCCAGGTTATGGCTTCTCATAAATATTCCAGGTATATTTGAAAAGAATACAGATTCTGTTGCCGAATAAAGTAATATGTAGATGTTTGTTGTAGCCCATTGACTAATATTGCTATGTCCTTCTACATACCTGCTAGATCTATCCATTTTTTGATGGTGAGAAGTTGAATATTTTAACCATAAGATTTGTCAATTTGTCTTTGCAGTCTATCAGTTTTTGCTCACACATTTTGAGGCTTGCTTTATCATTATGTAATAACTTTTTTCTCTGATAATTTTCTCTAATTTCTCTTATTTTGGGTACAGCAGGAACAAATAATTCCTTTTAAATTTTCTTCTACAAAAAAGTCTTGTGCAAGATATTATTTGTTGTAGAAGGATTTTTCAATTTACCTTTGTTCCATTAATTTCTAGTTATTCTTATCTCAGTGATGACTTCCCCCAATAGCCTTTCATGATTTCTGTGACTTTTCAAGTTTTATTTTATATGCTACATCATTCATTGCACTATATTTCCCTGAAACATTTAAATATTGATGTTTTACCTTTATTTATGCTATTTTATTAGTTTCTCTCTCATCCTCATTCCTTCATTAAATACACAAAAGTGTATAATGTTAAAAGTCACGTCCATTTTTAATCACCACTCTAACATATACCAGTAGTAAATATCCAACTAACTCATGAGTGTCTACTTAGATGGGTAAGGGGTAGATTAATGTATTTTTTGACAAGCCAAGATCTCAGGATGTGCATTGTGTGAAACTTTATACTATTAATTTTCCTACTAACTCATTACAGAAATTTGTATATCTTATCTACCGCAGTGTGAAAACTATGTTGTAACTACTCATTCTTATTAGCAGACTTAGAAATCTGAAAGGAATACTCAAACAACATTTCATGCTATTACAGCTGGCTCAATAAATTCCTTGACAGCTGCCTTACTTTCAACATATGCTCTCATTCTTCTTTTCACTCTATGTCAAGCAGTAAGTAAAAATTATTATCCCTTGAAATCTCTTAACTTTTCTCTTAATGATTTTTACTTTAATTTACTACAATTTTTATGTTCCAAGAATTAGACATGTTCCTCTACAATGATACTGCCTAAAATACAATCCTGAAGCCAGGTAGTTTATGTCAACTTTGATTTGCTTTCATGTGTCTGTGATTTGCATATTGGTCTGACTTACCCAGATTAATCCAAACTTAGATATTCAACTTGGATTCAGACTTCAGATATTTTTTTCTACTTTTCAAGATTTAAACAGAGGGAGCCAAGACTACATGTGTCTTGTTACTCCCAAGGTAGAAAGTCAAGAGACTTCATGGAAAGTGTTTGCCTTTTATTAAAGTTTCACTGCTGAACAGCCACACTGTCAGTTTCATCAATGTTCTTTTAACAAAACAAGCCATACAATGAAGCTTAGCATTTAGGGGACATGGGAAGGTCTCCTTCAGTGAGAGGGGTCTGGAAAGTATTTGTAAACAATAATTTACCATGTCAACTTTCATTTCTATCCGAAGATTAATTCTACTCTTTTACTTGAATGCAGAAAAGAGTAAAATATGCCTAGTCTAACTAGTGACGCACAGATCTGACAGTGGTATTCTAGGATTCTAGAATGAAATTATCTGGATATCATGCCTGGCTCAGCAATAAAGGAGACTTATGTGTATTCAATTCAACTATAGTAGGCTAAGGGAAGTAATAAACAATAGTAGACATATGTACCATTAGAGACAAGGATAAATCTAAAACAGGAGATTTTGATGCCAATGCAATGACTTAATTCTGAGATTTTGGTTGTTACTATGTCCATTTGAAATCCATGTTGACCATCTGTTAAGAGAGAATAACTATAATACATAACTTTTGGGGTTTCTGTTTCCTTTTATTTTGTGATCACTAAATGGTTTCTGTTTAAAATATTTACGAAAGTTTGTAACACAGAATAATAAATCCTCAAAAATATTAACTGCTACAGGTATTAGTCTGTATGGTTCTGGACAAAGACAGGCTTGTTTGCTAAACAAGTTATTTAAAAGAGGCTGTCCTTACTAGAAGAATGTGGAAGTCCACATCAAAATTTAAATTCATGTTTTCAATATCTCCAAATGCTTGAAAACCTGAAGTGATTCTACAATGATTTCATTTTCTCCTTTATAGGGCCATAGCATATTCTGTGAGAACATATTTTATATTTTTATAGAATCCTGTACCTCTCCCCATGCAAACGCCTCTCCACAGATGATGAGGTAGAAGGACAGATTCTATATTGTCTGTGATTATTAACATTATATTACTAGTCTGTGAAATCCAGTTGTTGAATCAAAGATCAATCTAGATATTGCTGAAAAAATATTTTAAAAATATGAGTTTCATTTTATTCAGTAGAATTTGAATATAGTATGCAAACTTCATCATATTAGTGAGACTTATACAATCAGTCGAAGGCTTGAAGACAAAAGAAAAGGAAGTCCCCAGAAAAGGAAGGAATTGTGTCTCTATTCTGCCTTTGACTAAGTTCACAATATTGATTTTTGTTGAAAATTTCAGCCTGCCAGACTACCTTGCTGATTTTGACTTGCCAGATCCCACAGTCAGGTGAAATAATTTCCTGAAATCCATTCTCTCTCTTTCTATCTCTCCCCCTCTCTCTCCCGTCACATTTCTTGCTGTTAAATCTCTCTATTCTATTTCTCTCTCCTATCATATTTCTCTCCTATCTTCTATTTCTGTGCAAAATCTCTCACTTATATAGTGCCCTTTCCATCCGTTAACCCATTTTTGTAGCCAATTCATAAAATCTTTCCTTTCATGTATATGTAAAACTCAAAAATCTTCATGTAAATGAATTTCTATATGATGCTAATAATACCCATCACAAGATGTTGTTGAAAGCTAAGTAATAACTCCTGCAAAGAATCCAAGTCCTAATCTTCACAACTGGCAAATATTACTTTATATGGTAAAAGGACTTTGCAGATATGGGTAAAGTTTCTGAGATACAAAATGATTCTGGATTGGCTGGGTAGGTCCATTGTGAACACAAAGACCTGAGGGCGTAGGAGGATGATATATGGAGAATGTGGTAGGACCACAGAGAGGTTGAAATGTCATGACAGTGAGCCAAGGAATGCTGACAGCTTCTAGCAGCTGGAAGTGACAGGGACAGATTCCATCCAGAACATCTAAAAAGAACAGTGCTGACAAAATTGTAATTTTAGTCCTAGAAGATTTCAGGCCTCCAACTGTAATGTCTCACCTTTAGAATTTCAAGAGAATGTATTTCTGTTTGTTAAGCCATTAATTTGTAGAAGTTAAAGCAAAAGAAAAATGAATGCATTAAAATATAAAGCATAAGAAAAATGAATGTATCAAATGTATCTCAGGTTCAACCCTGAAAATAGTCTGTGCTCTAACAGATTCCTATTACACAAATGTTAGCAACTGAAATACTTTGTGACAGACTACCATTTCTAGTCAGCTAGTTTCAGACTTGCCTTCGTACTGTAAGTAACAGGGAAAAAATGGACTAAATATATTAAACAACTCTTTTCCAACATTGGACAGCTGGCATTTCTACATTGGGATGCCTCAGAGAAGGGCAGCAGATGAAGATATTCTATGTTTGTCTCCTGTTCTTCCTCTTCCTCCTCCTCCTCCTCCTCTCCCTCTTCCTTTTTCTCTTCCTGCTCTTCTTCTTTTGCATTTTTGAGACAGGGTTTCATTATGTAGTTCAAGCTGGACTTGAATCCATTTAGTAGCTCTGGCTGGCCTCAAACTCACCTGAGATCCCTGAATGTGGGGATCACAGATATGTGCTGCCACTTAACTTCCTTCTTCTAATTTCCTCTGGACCATAGCAGAGGGAGGAGAACATACACCAAGTACAGTTAGGCACCTATTAATAACAGACCACGTTCTGAAAAGTGTGTTATGACCAACTTCATCATTGTGGACACCTCACAGAGTGTATTTATACAAACTAAGATGTCTGTAACATCATTAGGCAACATAAACTTATGGGACCACTATCATACATGTGAAATGTTATTGATCATAGTGTTGATATGTCTGAATTTAACAGACAGAGATTAGAGTTAGCATAAAGCAAGGATGCTAAAATATGGAATCTACTTTACTGAATATCAACCCTACCAATATGCATGGGGTCCTCTTCAATTTTTAGCTAACCTAAGATACACACGTATAAAGGTCCATGCAATAGAAAAATGAAAAACTTTAGTTATAAGCTGAGTGCTACCAAAGGCTCAAGTATGGCTGTGAAACGTTTGTGTTCCAACAGATAAAATGGAGATTGACTACACAGAACACCTAGTGGAGACTTCAGAGTAATGGTAAGCATGAAAAAGACTTAGAGATAAATCACCTATAGTCTTGCCCTAACAAAGATTATACAAGTAAATAAACAACCTTTTAAGTTAGTTAACTTCCAATTAGAATAAAGTTCATATTTTTTTAAAAAATTAATCAACATATTCATCCTCACCTATGCAGTTCATTAGATCTTCAAAACTTACTCCTCCGACAAGGTGTATATTCTTTAACCAAATCGCCCCATTGTTTCTCTCCTTCAGCACCTGACAGCTACTCTCCTGCTCTCTGATTCTGTGTACTTAACCTTGCCTTTTTAATGTAAGTAATACCTTGCTTTGTCTTGATTTGTTTCTGACTTATTTTCCTTCAGATGGTATCTTCTGGGTTAATTCATGTTGTTGCAAATGAAAGATTTCTGTCTTTTTTATAACAAACATTCCATTTTGTGTGTGTGTGTGTATAGTATTTTCTTTATCTATTCATCTGTTGATGGAGACTTAGGTTGTTTTCCACATTTTGGTTTGTGAATAATTCTGCAACAATCAGGGACTTGCATATATCTTTCCAAGATACTCATTTTATTTTCTTAGGCTATATACCTGGAAATGGAATTGATAGATTCTATAATAAATCTATCTTTAATTTTCAAGGAATCTCTATATTTTTTCAATAGTGAATATACATAAAGTATATAACATATATTTATTCTATCTATTTATCTATCAACACTGTATAAGAGTTACTTCATTCAGCATTTAACATCTTTGATTGATAAATCACACAGTACATGTGAGGTGATGTTGTAATTTTTATTTTCTGCTGTCTGATGATTAGTGATGTTAAACATTCTTTCCCGCAGTTCTTGGACAATTCTATATCTGCCTATCCAGGAAGGCTGTCTATGTCTTTTTAACTACTGACTTGTTGAATTTTGTATATATTTTGGGTGTTTTGTAGCTTCAGATTTTTCATTTAAGTCTATTCCATTTTGGATCCATTTCAGTATGCAACCAAAATTCAAACTAAAGTCGATTATTTTTTATTGGAAAATATAAAAGCAACCAATGATGCAAATTTCAAACTGTTCAAAATTTAGTTAAAAATTCTGAGAAAAGTGGGAAAATATGACCCAAAACAAGGACAAAATGACTAAATATAAACAGATATAAAAATGACAGATGATAGAATCATTAAGGCAGTGACTTTTAAAAAGGGATTTTAAATGTGCTGAAGGAATTACAGAAACATAAACAGAACTAAGCTACAAACTAAAAATATAAAAACATCAGATGGTAATTGTAGAGCTGAAACTATAATATGTGAAGTGAAAATTTTAGTAAATTTTATTAACATAGGTTGGAAACTGCAGGGAAAATAATCAATGATCTTGAAATATTAAAAGAAATTATTTGAAGTGAAGCATAAGCAAAATCCGAAGGAAACATCACAGTGATATATGGAATTATATCAAGTAGTATAAATACATGAATCAAAATCTGACAAAACTCAGGGAGATGTAGTCAAATTGCCATGAATTTCTGCAGTCCTCCTTCTACAACTAAGAGCACAATACACACATGCTCAGATTACAGTCAAGTAAAACTAATGGTCAATGTTCTCACTGGTCAGGTATAATTATATGGGAATTTAGAATACATTTCTAACTGGGTAGCAATGAAAATACAACATATTAATATTTAAATGATATAACTAAAACAGTACATAAAATGTTTATAGGACTCTTTTTAAAAAAAAAAAAACAAAACCATCTAAATAAATTAGCTGAATCCTATTCATAAATTTTACTATGAGAAACACAAACTACTTTTAACAGTGAGTAATAATAAGTATACTAAAGAAAATAGATAATAAAGAAATGTAACAGGATACTCGTAATAATAAAGTGATGAAATGGAAAATAAAAGGCAGTAGAGAAAATTAATTAAATAGAACATTTATCCTAAAAATTAACGACAGAATTGAAAGTATTCAACATATTTTGAACTAAAAAGAGAAATACATTGCTAATTGTAATAATGAAAGAGACAATGATGTTGCAGATTCTAAGATAGTAGAAGAGCATTAAAGAAATTTGATACAAGATGTATATGGGGATAATACCAATCAATTTATCAATTATATAATAAATTTATCTCTTGAAATGTCCAAGTTACAAACATTGAAGTAAAAATTTAATAAAAATATAACTATAAAATTGAGTTTCTGAACATCATAAAGATAAATTCTGTCAAAGATAGCTTTTGTTATGAATTCAAGACAACCATTTAAGAGATAATAGCTGTAATTCACAAAGAAATAAAAAGTTGTGTTCTGTGTCTGGTTCTCATATGAGAAAAATATATACAAAGTTAGAGAGGAACCACTTTTGTGAATGGAAATGCAAAATCCTTCACAAAATATTAGAAAAGTTAACTGTAGCAATATATAAAAATATAACACAGTATTAGTTAATGAAATTTATCTCTTGAAAGCAAAGTTTCTTTATATTTTGAAATATAACCATTATATTTTATCACAATTGTACAAGAAAAGAGAAAATATAATAACTTTAATACATGAAGAAAATATTTCAACACACTTTCTACCAAATAATAATGAACTCTTGAGAGACTAAGAGTAGAAGAGAACTTTTAAACTGAAAAAGGGAACCTACCAAACCTTCATCTAGCATTGTATTTAATGAACCTAAGATTAGGAAAAAAGACAAAATTCTTCACTTTCAACATTAGAGTCCCCAGCTAGTTAAAAAATGAAAGTAAAAGGAATAAAAATCTTATTAATTGGAAAGAAAGAAGTAAATCTATCTTTATTCATAGTTGCCATGATTATGTATTTAGAAGATCCTGAGTCTCAAAAAATTGACAAAATACTGAAGTGATATGGACTAATTAATTGTATTTCTACATAGAACATTGAACATTTAGATGGGTATTTAAAAATTTTATGTCAAATTTCATTTCCATGTAAATGATAGTATGCATATACTGTTGAAACTATGTATATGCCATTGATATTTTCATTCTTGTAAATCTCTTTGTTTCGTAGAATTGAAATATAGAATAAAGTTCATTTTAAATGGTACAAAAGCCAGGCATAGTTGCACATGCCTGTAATTCCAGCGTTCAGGAGGCCGAGGCAGGAGGATTGCTGTGAGTTTGAGGCCAATTTGTGCTACATAATGAGGCCAAGTCCAGTCTAAACTACGTAGTAAGACCGTGTTTCAAAAAATGACGTAAAAAATCAGAACCATTTTGTACATTCGAGTCCCAACAATGAGTCCCAACAAAGAAGGAAATTGTTCTATTTTGCCTTGCCTAGGCTACTATATGTCTGCAATGTGGCTTTCTTCTGAGAATCAGTCACAATTTTGCTAACTAACAAAGCACAGAAATTTTAAGCGGAGAATTGGCAAAATAGGATGCTTGAGTCAAGATAAAAATGAGAAACAATTATTAAAGATGCTGGGAATATTATGTAAGAAAAGAGGCAAGAAAATCTATATGTAATAAAAGTGTCATCAGACTCATGTCACCCTAACTCCCAACTACACCTTCTCTTCAGAAGCCAAATTTGGGTAGAATTTGATTTTTATTTATTTATTCTTTTTTTTGGGGGGGTGCTGGGGGTCGAGCTCACAACCTCACACTTTCCCGACAGGTGCTTACTCTATTGAGCTAAATCTCCAGCCCTTTTTTTTTTTTTTTTTCCCCCTTATTTTGGTACTGGAGATCAAACTCACAGCCTCACTTCTGCCAGGCAGGCACTTATGCTGCTGAGCCAGATTCCCAGCCTGGATAGAATTTAAAAGAGGGCTCCATCATCTTTCCTTGGCGCTAAGGGAATTAATGTAAAAGAAAACCCAAATATTAAATGCATCTACAAAGGGAACTAAACAGTAACCATTACCCAGATTCCTCTTGCTGGGGCCCTACTGTGTTCCTTCACAGCACTTTGAAGCCAAAAACACACACCAAGCAGAAGAATTTGAAAATTATGTTGAGAGAACCTCTAGCTTCATGCATCTACTTTTCTTCTAGATTTCCTAGATATATAAGTCCTCCCCATCCCCCATCAAGACACTACTACTTGGGGCTGGGCATTTAGCTCAGCGACATAAACGCCTGCCTTGCAAGCAGGCAGTCTTGAGTTCGATCCTTGGTACTGATAAAAACGAAAAAGGCAAAAAAAAAAAAAAAAAAAAAAAAAAAGACACTACTACTCAATCTAGGAGTACTTTAGAAAATTCAAGGGGGAAATCATTTAGGAGAAAACTCTTCTTCAGGAAAAAAAAAAAAAACAACAACAACAACAACAAAAAAACCTTAACCTTTTAATCTGTTTTACTTACTGAAAAAAACATGAAAGATTCTTGTAATAAAAGTCCCAGATTTCTTTTTTTATTTTTTTTATTTTAAAAAGATTAAAAGATTTAAAGAGATTAAGACAAAAGAGGACATAACAAAACAGATCAGAACAGAACAATGTAAGCAACACAATACTTCACCACAAGACAACCTGTAATTAATAGTAATTACCATAATGTCTCTTTCTTTGAAATAGTTGAGCATTATGTCATATACAATAGTATCAAACATAACAAAATAGTATAAAACTATTAAAGAGAATGAAAGTATTACAGGGCATTCAGAACCAAATAACAGAAAATGAACAATGGTTACTATATTATCTCATTTTCCATAGAAAATTTGTTTGTACTATCATACATAATAAAATCCAATAAGATACAACATGATAGAACCAATGGAAACAATAAAACAAAAGCATGGTACAACTTCAGAGTAAGAAGATGATATTAACAGCACTAGCTATTATAATGTCTTATTTTCTTCAAAATAGCTGTTCATACCATCACAGATAGTAGAATCAAACACACTTTAAGTGCCCTTCTAATTGTTCAGTGTTCTATGGAGAAATACAATTGATTAGTCCATATCACTTTATCACCAGGATAAAACTATTCCAACAAATGAATGGGAACATTATAAGGCTTCAAAGCAATATAGTGGGGAATCATGATTACCATAAACTCTTATTACTCTTACCACTTCTTACACTAGGAACACTATATGGCATTTTTACATGTGAGTTTGATTTTATTTCGCTTATGAGTATGGTCTCAAGTTGCATCCATTTATTTATAAATATCTCAATGATCATTCTTTATAGCCGAGTAGTACTCCATTGTACAAAAAATACTACGACTTTTTAATCCATTCCTAAGTTGATGGATACTTAGGTTGTTTCCAAGATCTGGCTGTTACAAATTGTGCTGCTGTAAACATGCGTGCACATATATCACTGTGGTATGATGTTTTCAGTAGACTAGTGCAACCACTGTGGAGGTCGGTCTGAAGATTCCTCAAAAAGTTGGGATTGGAAGTCCCATTCGACCCAGCTATTCCACTTTTAGACATATTCCCAGAAGAACTGAAAAGTCCCAGATTTCATACCCTCACATACAAGCAGGGCCAGGACTAGGTACCAGGCCAGAAAGACACCTAGAGTTGGTGCTTTTTTTGCACCAGGGAGCAGTTTCATGAAAATAATTTCCTTATAGGGTAAGGAGGACTTTTAAAAAATTTCTATTTATTCATGTATGTTTGTGATACATAATAATTACATTTCCTAGGATTAGCATCATCTGCTCCACCTCAGATCATCAAGCATGTGACTCTCATGAGTGTGCAACATAGATTCTTCCTATGCACAGTACAGAGTAGGCTTTGTGCCCGTGAGAATTCATGCCACTGATGATCTGAGAGGAGGTATCGCTCAGCCAATACCGCCCCCCAAGGGGTGTCACTGCAAATACAAATGAAGCTTTCTTCACTTTGATGCTCACTTCCTGCTGTATGGCCAGGTCCCTAGTAGGCCACAGACCTGCACTAGTACCAGTGCATGCTGGGTGTTGGGAACCCCTGATTAGGAAACAAAATTTAAGAAGGCATTCAAGCTCAAGGTCATGCTGTGAGATTTTCAGTGTATCTCAACCCACTGCCACCAATGTTATCTTTGCATTTCTTTGTTATCTGTTAGTCATTTTTGGATGCTTAGGATGTACAGAACATCATAGTGGTTCCAAAAATGTCCGTTGAGAATGTCTCTTTCTCTTTGCCTTTTGAGAATGTCTCTTTCCCTTTGCTTATGTAATTACTACTTTTCTTACTCTAGACTGCATGGAGGATTTCTGTAACATTTTCCATCCAGTCAAAACTGGATTAGGATCCTAACCTTAACTCCCAAAGTATATTTATTAATTGTATTTACTACATGTTTATTACTCACTTGATATTCTGTGCTACTTTACTTTTTTGAAAAGTAAGTTTCTGGCATAATTTTCAAATGTGAATCTTCTTTGAAGGATGTCTCCATCAATTCAAGAAGGTTTTGAATAAAACCTTATGCTTCTAAAAGCCAATACTCCCTGGAGAGGAGCCTCTTGGGCTGATAAATACAAGGCTAATTGCATATAGAACAATCAGACAGTCAGATGGTCAGGAAGCACCTGAAGAATCGGAACCTTGCCCAAGATGAGAAATAACTTTATTTTTACAAGTCACAGTTAGTTCACCTTCATGATAATCAGTCCCAAGGCAGGATAATCAGTTCCCAGCCAAGCTCTGACATAACTTGTATTATTTGGGCAGAAAAGAAATCTGCTCAATTGGCATGTCAATCATTGACATGAGAAAATGTTGGAACTTTGGGTTCTGGTAGACAAGGATTGGCAGTTTCAATTCCAAATGACTGAGTGGTAAGAGCTACAAAGGCCTTACACTAACCACATGGTAGGCAGACCTATCAAGGGTTTTCAGATTTTAGTAAAGCAGCATTTTGACTACACTCAGTGGAAATAGAAAAGATCATAAAGAAATTTATGACAATAATATCACACTTTTCTTTTTTTTGCAGTTGTTTATAGTTCCAAAGCACATGGGTAACTGCTTTTTTCCCCACAAAAGGTGATTTATTTATTGGTTTAATTTAAGTGCAACCTAAACTCTTGGAGAAACTTGTTCCATGTTTACATATCCCATTCATTGATACCTGTGTTTTTGATTGGTATTTAATTACCTTAGATGTGATAAAGCCATTCTCTAATGCTGATATCTGGGAGATTTTTCAGGGATTTTCCAGTCTGTCAGAATGCAGTCTCTGCCCAGAGAATCCTTGTTCTACTCAGCTTATTTCAGCTACGCCTTCCACTCTGTGACTTCCTGCGATTCCTCTCTGTATTGTTTGCCCTTTGATGGTCAAGGCTCGAGCTTTCTGATAACAGATCTTTTTGCCATATAGGCTAAATGTTTTCTTTCTTTGTTAAGGATGGGGGAGAGATCCATGCTTCTTGTAGTCTAGTTTGTGGGTTCTGACAGTGAGGATCAGGTGGTTCCTGGGGTTACCAGGGTTCAAATCTTTGGGCTCCAGACACAACCCACATTAGAATTCTATTTGTTATTGGCTCATTTTAAACTTGTTTTGAATGTAATTCATGGGAGTATTGTTTATTTAATTTTCTTTCAGATGTATATTTGGATACTTTATTAAAAAGTCTGAACAGATGAGTTGAAAATGCCACATTAGATTTTACCTTGATTTTAGTGATGATTTGGATTATTAATTTCAGTTTTATTTGATGAACTTAGTTTTGTGTATTCCTTTAAAAATGTGCTTTGTAAGTACACAAATTTATTATGGAAAACACAATATGAAATAAAACAATTCATAGAATTATTCCCTTTAAATTGGCTACAGGCTGGCGGAAAGCTACAAGTAACTAAATAATTACAATGGGGTATATTCTAATGCATCAATATGCAGGGAATCACTCTGTCTTCTGTACAAGAACTAATTCTTATTTCTTGTAAGAATAAAACCTGGAAATTTTAGGACAAGGAGAGAAAGAAACCCATTACGATGCTAGTGTATGGTATACTTACATTCTATCTAAAGCTATGTTAAGCAGCTTCAGACATCAGCCATTGATTTTTAGCATTTTGCCAGAGGGGAGATATTTTTATGTATCTAAGCAATTCCTCACTTTTCAGTTGCAAAGTTCACTTGGAGGTAGAGAGGTGTTACAGAGGTGTTTTCTCACAACCACAGCGAAACACTGTGTGCATGACCAGATGACTTCTGAAAAGGAGGAAAATGCTTTGATTGTGTCTCTTCTGGGATGTAAATAATGGACCAGAATGATTGTTCATCATGTCTTTATAATAGCAGCTGAGTGAGCTTTAACATGAAGATTCTTCTCTGTTTATTAAACAGTAAACAAAGGCATTTTATGGTGAAAAGAATTTTTCAAATGTTATCCACTGTATGTATAATTTATTTTGCAGACAGACACAGTAGCTGTGTTAAGTATAGTATATGATGGTCATACTTCATCTCATATTTTTCTTGAAAGAAGAGAATACCAATAACTATATTATGCATGATAAAGTTTCTGAGATCATTCAAAGGCTATTTTATAAAAGGTCTCCCAGATTACTTATTTAAGATTTTATAGAAAAACAGAGGAGTTAGGAACATAATTCTAATTTTTCATCCAGGTGAGGCGAAGAATGCATCAATCAGACCTATGAGAAAAAATGTATACTATGATGTCAAAATGTGGTTTTGTGTTTGACACAGCTTATAAGCTATGGTAGAAAATGTCATATAATTAATTCATTGCTATATTTCTTCAATTTTAGTTTGTCCATGTTAACTGTGATTTAATTTTATTATTGGAATACAGAGGTCCCTTTTTACCTTAGTTTCACTTTCTGCAATTTTAATCAGACGTGGCCCCAAAATATTGATAAAATATTCTAGAAATAAAAATTTCATAATTTTAAATTGCTTGTTGTTCTTAATAGTACAATAAAATAATGCGAATTATAGAACTAGCTTCATCCTCTCTGGGACATGAATTACCCTTTGCCCAAGGTATTCTAGCTATAAACAGAGTCTGCCAAAAACTGTATACACCAGTAAAAAGAAAAAAAAAAAACTTGTATAAATATTTTAATACTAAATTTCTTGAGACATCTTGAGATTAATACAAGTAACCTTTGGTGGTCAAGCTTTCAGGCATTTATTGGTATAGCAAATGCTGAAGTGTTATCTGCCTATCAATAACTTAGTAAATCTTGATTTTCAGATTGGTCAATAAGGTATTGGTGTAGTTACAAGTAACCTTTGGCTTCTACAATTGCAATCGTACATAAAATGGTGGTCAAGCTTTCAGACATTTACTGGTATAGCAAAATGCTGATGTGTTATCTGCCTATCTATAACTTAGTGAATCTTGATCTTCAGATTGATTAATAAGGTATTGGTGTAGTAGGGGTTTACAAGGGAAAAGATTTAATGCAGGACACATAATTTGTAGGATTATTTTGCAATATTCACCCAAAGAATAAAATACAAAAAGTATGGGAAATCTGTCCACAAATTAGAGACCCAAAGAATCCAGCTGAGGACCTGGATCCCATGGCAACGTCCTGAAGAGTCTAGCTGAAGAGCTAGAGCTCATGACAGTGTCCTTTCCAAGTCCAACAGGAGGCCTAAAGCTCCCAACAATGTCTCATGCAAGTCTGTACCAAGGATCTGCACTAGGAAGGCCCAAGGGTCAGTGGTGGAAATTAGAAAGGCTGTGCCAGTGTCTTAGTTACTTTTTTCTCATTGCTGGGACAAAATACTCAAGACCCAAAGTGAAGGAAAGAAAGGTTTATTTAGTTCACTGCTTGCAGAGGTTTCAGGCCATAATCAGCTGGCTCCTAAGGAGGATGGCGTGGTACTGGGGCAACAATTCAAGGCAGCAGCCAGAGCAAAAGCGGGAAAGAGTAAGTCTCTTTTCCTCTCATATTTTACACAGTCCCTCCCCCCTTCCCCCAGGCTGGTGCAGACTTCACACGATTCTATGCTCTCCCTTGTACAGGATGAGAATTTTTAAGAAGTAAGATTCCTGGCTTCCTACTAAGACTTTTAGTTAAACTGGATCAAGTCATCTAACATATTTGTGATGAGACTACTCAAATTTTATTCTATCATACATTTTTGAAATATAAAAAAGATATAAACTATATTGCACAAGGGGTCTCTGGAACTTATTTCTATTATATAGTTGTTACATTGTGCCTTTGATCAGATCAATAGTCCTCAATCCTCTATTCTACCCAGCCCAAGTAACCAACATTGTTCATTCCGTTTCTATAAATTCAAGTCTTTTAGATTCTATATATGATTGAGAATATGCAATATTTGTCCTTCTGTGCTTGCTATTTTAAATTAACACTTTCTAGGTTCGTTCATGTTGTTGCAAATGACTGTTGTCTCTTTTGTCTTGTTTAAATAGTCTGAGTTGTATATACCTGTAATATTTCCTTTTCTCATTCATTTCTGTTTCCTTTTTCAACACAGTTTAATTCAGAATCTTGGCTTTTGTGAATAATGCTGCAATAAACATGGAAATGCCAGTAATTCTTTGGCATATTGGTTTCATCTCCTTTGGATCTATAACCAGTAGTAGAGTTGGTAGATCATATAGCCCTGTTTTTCAGTTATGAGGAAAGTTCATACTATTTTCCAAGAAGGCGGTGCTGATTTATGTTGCCAAATGAAAGTATTCTGGGGTTTCTTTTCTCTACATCTTTCTAATACATTTTTTTCATCTTGTTCATAATAGCCAGTCTTTTAGGTGTGTAGTGATATTTAATTATGTTTTTATTTTGCATTTCACTGGCTATTAGTGATGCTATGACTTTTTCATATACCTATAGGTTATTTGTATGTTTTCTTTAAAAACGTTTATCCAGGTTCTTAGTCAACTTTGACTGGATTGTTTTAGTGGCTATTATATTGTTTGATTTTTTGTGTATATTTTTATTTTGATCCCTCATCAGATATATGGTTTAAGATTATTTTCTCTTACTCCATAAGTAGTCACTTTATGCTGGATTCTTTAGGGTTACATATATTTCCTAGTTTAAAGAAATTTAATTTAGTCCATTTTTGCTTTTGTTGCCTGTGCTTTGGGGATCATATCCAAACAAACGATTGCGTATACTGATGTCATCAAACTTCTCTCTTGTATTTTCTTCTTGTGGCTTTCAAATTTCAAGCCTTATGGTTTAAACTGTTAATTGTTGTTGAGTTGAATCTTGTATGTATTGTAATGCAGTCAGCAAACTACCAGAGGAATATTTTTTCAGCTGGGCATTGAGTTGTTCTCAATACTGACAAAATAATTTATAAATAAGACTTTAATCTAAAATTAAAGAAGATTTTAATCTACAATTAAAATGATGTTTCCTCCTTTCAAGTTTGCTTTTCTGTTGTTAAATTTACTTTCCAAATCATCATGCTATTTGTAATAATTGATAGACTCAATTAGAGCATGTCTTTTTAATTTATTCTAGAAAATGTTTTACATCTTTTAGAGAAGTATGTCATAAGTGAGAAAAATTTATTAAAACTCTGAACATATGGTGCTGGACATTCATTTTCTCTGAATGAAACATACACAGAAATATTGTTGACACTCTCGAACAAATACTATCACCTTTTCCTTTTTTGATATGCCTATTGTCAAACATATTTGAAATATTGATGTAGATTTCTCTGCTTTTGAGATACCTGCTTTTGAGGAGACTGAAGTTTAGAGATGAGTAAGGGGCGTGGTGACGACCTGGCCTGCTCTGGGGGTGAAGCAAAGGACAAAGAGGTGTTTTTCCTCTTGAACAGATACATACTGATTAGATTCTGTGCACTTACTGCTGCTTTATGGAGAAATGCACGACAGGCCCCTGCTGGGCACTAGAGAAGTGTTGGTAAAGCATCTCCAAGGAACTTTAGTAAAGTGGCATGTGGTGTGTGAGCATTTGAATGCTCGTGAGATTCAAATTCAGGTTGTGTAGACCACTGGGGATTGATTCCCTACTTGACTCTCTCCAATCCATAACGTTTCAAAATAGTCATGCTAGTAAATACAAAAATAGTCATGCTAGTAAAATGTACTTGTATTCCTGAAATAATTTTATGTAAAACCACAGAATATTAGAGTTGCAATGGAGGCTTGATATTAGGAAATTCAATTTTCCTGGGTTCGGCAAGGAGGAAAGAATTCACTGTCTCAAAGCCACCCATATCGTTAGTGTCATTTTGAGACCCATCTTTTGAAATACTTGGGCAGTATTATGTTTTTTATGTGTTGCAGATGTACTATAAAAATCTTCAGGCTAGCAGTCATAAAAGCACATCTTTATGTATTATCACTATTCTAATAAAGAGTGTGATAACTGCTGAGGGAAGACTATATAAATTGTCATAATCTGTTTTTTTAAACTGTCAAATATTTGGGCTAATGTATTGGATTTAATATGAACTACTAGATCAAATAGAGGACCATTATTTGAGTTAAGATCTACCAGTCAACGCTCTGTATGGTTTTAATTTTAAAACATCCAATTTTGCTTCAAGCTGTTAAGAAAATTAAAATGCATTATTTTTAGGTTTTACAGCATTTTCAACTAGTCTGTTGTCATGAGATGAATATTGCAATCTATCAGTTTTTTATTCATGATGCTATTTAAATAAATATGAGGTTTTTGTGTTTGCTGTTCAACATCTCATTATCATGCCACAAAGCTTTTTCCAAATTGCCTGAGGTTAGTGCCTTTGTTAGAATCCTGGGTGTTGGAAAACATTCTGCACATGAGGAAGTTAACTGACCTATATTTGAAAAACATATATATCTATATCTATATCTATCTATATATATATATATATATATATATATATATATAATTAGGAAAATTAACACCAAGTTCACATCAATAGTGTTAGCCACTGTCAGATTGTAATTACTAAATATTAGAATTCCCAATGATTAATTCACAGTAATGCAATGTATTTTAGCATGATCATTTACATCTAGCACCTGGCTCAAAATAAAATGGTGCTGGAAATTTCCTGGGTCAAAGAATGTTTGTTGTTTTCTGGGTTTAAAAAAAAATTTAAGAAAAACATAATGAAACACATTAAATTTTCTTTTATTTTGAATGCAAAAATGGAGTAAAAAATTGAATGACAGTACCACAAAGCTTGAGTTGAATGGTTTATGATTCATTAAAAAGTGACTATTGGTGATGACTAGAGCTGGGAAGGACATTTTAATTATCAGTTTCAAAGTGTTGGTTCATCTATTTAGCTTGTAAATGGAGAGAAAATGCCATGCAGCAGCTGTTCTGTGCAAAATAATTGGTTAAGTACTTATTCTAACACTTGGCTTAATAATTCTTCATTTGAAAATGCAAAAATATCAAAACATTTAACTTATCAAGATCCCAAAGTAAATGGTAATTGATAGACACATTTGACTTCCTTTCAGTTGGGTGAGAGCTCTCCTATATGCTGCTAAGGTCCTTTTCTTATGATTTTATTGAATTTCAAATGAAGTCTTGATGAAAATTTAGTTTCTTTTTGTCTTTTTCTTTTTTTATCGGTACCAGGGATCGAACTCAGGACTGCCTGCTTGCAAGGCAGGTGCTTATGCCGCTGAGCTAAACCCCTAGCCCCTGAAAATTTAGTTTCTTATCAGCAGTTCACAAATCTAAAAGTTTGTTCACCACTGTATCTTTGAAAACTCTTTGGTGATGTCAAATGTTATGAGATAAATTGTATTTTGATTTACTTTATATATTTCAAAGTTATTTATTTTAGTTTTCCTATTTTTGTCTGAAAATTGATTTACCATGTTAAATTATAGGGATTTTCTCTAGATGCATATTTAATATTGCATAGCACTAGGATGGGATGATCTTCCAAATGCTTGAAAATTTTGAATTCTAAAATCTAACTGGCGCCAGAATTTTCCTTTAGACAATCAGAAGCTCCAATCACGAATTACATGTGGTGTATCCTGGTAACTATTGTTAACATTTATGTCTTCTTTTCTAGAGTTTGTAGTTGTGCTGCGGAGACCTGCCCACCAAGGCATTTCATTTTCCAACCTGTCTTCCCAAAAATGTGATTGCATGACTAACTACAACCAATGAAATGTGAATATAAATGAAAAATATTACGTTAAGATGAAAATTTGAATTAATTTATTTTTTGAGAAAAGATCTCACTGCTTTTCGGCTGACCCCAGACTGGTGAGCTCCAGTAATCCTTGCAATTTAAGCTGTGAAGTAACAGAAACTACAGGTGAATACTATCATTGGAGCACCTCAAACTTCTTTTCCTTTCCCATTCTCAGGAACTTTTCGGCCCAAGGAGAGGCAGAAGCATAAGTGGAAGCAGTTTGGACCCATAGATCACCATCAGAAAAATGCTGCTGACTGCCCAATAACTGAGTTCCTAGGGCATTGTTAAGTGAGTGGGAAATAAACGTTTTTGACATAACCGAGATTTTAGGGCTTAGTTGTTTCAGCACTTAAGAGTGATATTAATTGATAAATACACACACTGTTACATAATTCTGTGTTATTTTCTAATTGCTAAAATATGTAATTACTGTCTTTAAATAGACTATACATTCTCTGAAGAAAGTTGCTATATTTTATGCTTTTATCTGGTCAATTATATCAATACATGTACTATATAAAGGTTTTTTTTTTTTTTTTCCTTTTTGAGACAGGCCTCTCTATGCAGTTTAGGCTGGCTTTGAGCTCACTTTGTAGCCCAGGCTGGACTTGCACTTGTGATCCACTTACCTCAGCCTCCCAAGAGCTGGGATTACAGGCATGTGGCATTACGCCTGGTTCAGAGGTTACTTTTATATAACTGAAAGAATCTAAACTATGGGCCAGGGATTTAGTTCAGTGGCATAAGTTCCTGCCTTGCAAGCAAGCGCGCAGTCATGGGTTTTTTTTTTAAAAAAAAAAAAAAAAAAAAAAAAAAAAAAAAATCTAAACTATGGAATTTGAAGTATTGTATTCAAAACCTCATTTAACAGTTGTATATATAGTTGGGAAGCTTATAGTCTTCTGAGTCATAGTTTTCCTTGCAAACAGAGATAATGATATTTGTGTGGCAAATCTGTTAATAGGAATCGTAGTACATGAACATGAAAACTATCACATTTCAAATGCTTGTCACGAAGTTGTGCTTATGAACACAAAGCTTTAAATCAGTACTTTAAAACTTTTTAAAAGTAAACCAGTAACTGCTACAAGTAGACAGTGATTTACAATTTATAACATGTTTTCATTATTGTATCTAATGTTATTGTCATGACAACTTTGGGAAGTAACTACGGTTAGAAATATTTTTGCTTTAAGAAACATAGGGATTCAGAAGTTCTTGTCATATATAAGTGAGAATCTCAGAGGAGGAAGCTAATTTCTCTGATGTCAGATTCTTTCCTTCTACCACAATAAAATCTTAAGTAGATTCTCTTTTATTGTTTTCTGTTCTTGAACAAGCACATGCAGAAAATGTTTGTCTATTATTGCTTTTCTTGTATGACAGCAAGCATAATACACACACTGAATATAAATCTGAAGTGCATATTTATTTATGGTTCTAGGCATGTTTACTTCTTCAGCCTTAAAGTAGCTACCAATCATTTTTTCAAGTTTATTAGAACAAGGCTATTCACATTGTGAAGACACATTCAACTAATTGTAACAATTTTGAATACTTAGTATACACCATATTTTTCTCACATTAATTGTTCTTATGTTTATGAGAACACTGTGCACTAGTTAATTTAATGTCCCTATTTCACAGGTGATAAAACTGAGGCAGAGAGCAATGAAATAACTTTCACAAATTCACATATCACTAGACAGCAGGGCTAACCTTCAGATGTAGTCTTACTGTAGAACCCGCACTGGGTCAATATATCTGATTGATAATTTTTGTTTTGTTCAACCAGATAAACATGAAGTTTATGACAGTCATAATTGAGTGCCTAGAGTGGGTTAAAGTGTTGGAAGTTAACTTTTGATCAAAACATTTGCATTTAATACATTTTTAATATATATGTTACAAAACAGCTTCTGGGCTAACTAAATTTTGGAGACTCAAATTCATTAGCAAATCCTAACAGGAGGAAGAATAATCAAAATGGGGATTGGTGGAGGGATGCAAGGGAAGCAAGGCCCGTGTTTAGATGAAAAAAAGGACCGGATTGGAGAGTTTAGGGTGCATGGCATCTGGAAGGCCATGAAAGTGTAGCAGACCAGCTTGAGAGCATTAGCTGCCTACAGGAGACCTGTCATTTTGTAACTAACTTGAATGTTCATTACTTCCATTGATTTTTGATGACCTTTGCTATTGTTTTAATCCATATTCTCTTGAAAATCGGGACTGAACAGTCTGGTCTTTAAGGAAAAAAATTGCATAATTACTAGTGCTATAATTCAGTGCTGAGATGTTCTGCTCAGGAGATTTTGGAGTCCTAAATATTCAATTATCATAAAATTTTAGCAGTAAGCTTTTTTCATTTTTTAAGCTTTGACCATCTTTTATTTAGTGCTTTGTCTCTTTTTATGTATGAAAATATGAGACATTGTAGAGTATAATTAAAGTGAAAATTCTGGGAGCCAGACAGATACAGATTATAATCTTTGTTCATCTACTTCCTGGCTTTATGACCTTGAGAATGTTGCATAACCTCTGTAAATCTTAGTTACATCACTTGTAAGCTGGGGAATAATAAAATTACCTACTTCATAAAGCTGTAGTGATAGTTTAATGAAATAATGTTTGTAAATCACTCATTGCAGTGCCTGGCCCATAATTAGTGTTCCATAAATACAGGCTCTTATTAAAGTGATGGTACATTCTGTGGCGTTGATTTACTTTTCCAAAGTGAGCAATGTCACTCTCTTCTTCCTGGCAGGGAAAAGCTCACCAATACATTATCATAGTGCCACCAGTGCCTCGGCCCAAGTGCAGTGACTAGAAAGGAAATAAAGGGAGATGTGACTAAAGTGGCTAATGGTCAGTGGAAATGGTTACTCTGGAAATATTCTCCTGGTTGACATGGAGGAAATATCTTCCTCACTGAACCCTATTCCAAAAAAGAAACAAAAAGCAAAACATAAAAAGAGCTTCCTGAGAGCAATTAAGTATGATGACAGATAGCCTGAGACCACAAGAAGATTTACCCGAGACACAGTCCTGGGAGGAAAGACCACAAATGTGGGTCATATTTAAACAGAAGTGACTAGTGGCCAGAAAAATCTTGGTACCTACTGTGTACAGATAAAGCACAGTGTGGAGAATTTTTTTCTCCAAAACTTGAGTGAACTGAATGTAGCTTTTGAGAGAAATAACAAAGTCAGAAATATTTTTAAGCTTTTTCACATCTCCCTTTAATTGTTAAATAAGGGAGTGTTCAAAGAAAGGGTAACATCTCCACTTGTACTGTGTGGCTCCATGGTGCATATCAGGCTAAGATGTGATTGTTTGTTGCATATTTACGTCCTTGGACTTGATGTGAGCCATTACAATCACTTCAGGCCCACAGGCCTCCATCAATTTTATGAATGCCATTAATCTTGTCACTTAAGCATCTTGGCCTTTGCTTTTTGTTGTCTTCTACCTTGCTTGTCCTTGAAAATATAGCACGAGGCACATTCATTCTCAGAAGGGGAGCCGAGTCTGTTTCTCTTATGCTGCTATACCCAGCAGTGTATATGTTTTGTGGGTCAGTCTTCCTGCGAGTTGTCAGTCCTGCTTTTACTAAAGTGCTTGGAACTAAGGCATTCTCCTTTTATTTGGCAAAATTCTGTCTTTTACAAGCTTCAAAAGTGATATTTCAGGGTTTCCATGAGCACCAAAGAATCACAGAACTCAGAAAAAATGTTTGAGTTGTAGATAAGAATAAAGCACAAGTTTGAAGAGTTAAGGTTAGAGATAGAATCAACCCAGGAAAAAATTGTTAATTTTTCAGCCCTTCGACCAAAACATTAAAGACCATAAATGCAGGGACAAACAACTACTGATTAATCTAGAAGCCATGTATTAGTTTTTCCTTTATTTTTCATTTGCTCATGCAATAAACATGCTTTAAATTTCTACTAAGTACAGAGTTCCAAGAATAAAACAGTGAAAAATAAGGTAGAAGCTTTACCCTATAGCAGTTTTCTACCTGGTTGGGAAGGTAGAAATGCCAATTATTTCTATAAAAATAATATATCTATATATAGATATACAGATATAAGCAAAACAAAGAACAGAGGAAGACTGAAAAAAAAAAGCAATTAATTCTCATCAGGATCACTAACATCTTTATGTCAGTAGAAAGGAAACAAGTAAAGAAGGATACCGAAGAGATACGGTGGGTTTAAGTTGGCCACTGTGCTATCCTCTGACAGCCTCAGAATCGTGGAACAGTATAAAGCTGTCCGTCCTAGGATGACCACACAGGCTGTCTGTCTGAGGATGGTTCCAGCAGTGCCCTTCGTAACGGTATGATGGCTAATCCAGCCCCTTCCTTGTGCAGAGTGGATAACTGGTTACCTGAAGCTCCTCTGCCTTTTTGGTGTTCGGGTCTCCCCCTAGCTTTTGTTCTGTTGCTTTGAATTTCCCTCCACCACACAATGAGGAAAAGCATTTAGGGTACAACCTGTATCCCTGAATCCCTAAGGTGAGACCTACGAGATGACTGAGAGGAATGGCTGGGAATTGTAGGCTTCACGTTGCAGAGAAGGTTTAGACCTGTGGAAACTTCTGTGGTTAGGCTCATGCCCAACATTTTCCAGTCTGTTTTGAGTCAGATATTAATATAACTTATTAATACATAGTTTATGAAGCCAGGTAGTTTTCTGGTCATGTGTGCTTAATAAAGTTTCCATTAAACCAAAAATACTGGTTTCTTTATTCTGTATTTTTCAAAACCTTGTAGACTAGGGCCTCATTTCAGAAAAGAAATATTTCCAGGCCTTAAACTCCTTATGCTGCTGCCTTTAGGAAAGAGAGAGGATTCTTTAACAACTCACTGCCTATCTTTCAGTTACACTGTCTGACTTTATAACTGGGTTGTCTGCTAAGGAGTCGCATGTTTCATTGTTGTTGCTGTGCTTTTCTCAATCATGAGTGGATCTGAAATACATTTCTAGGAGACACTCCCAGCATCATTGCCACTTTCTGTTGAAGAAGTAATGGTTATTATTGTAGAAGTTAGTGACTGTGGGTTCAAATCTCACCATTCCCTTGCAACACTTTGTGTCTCAGTTCTCTCATCTAAAAAATGGCACCCTATAATAGGCTCCACTTGATAGGATGGCTGATAAGGTCAAACGTCTGTGTTTGTTTCATGCTCGCAATGACTGTCACATAATAGACATCATATCTTTTTGCTATTTAGGATGTGAATAATAAAATAATTGTCTTTTTTTGATACAGGTTATAACTACATAGTTCTGACTGGCTTTGACTCACTATGTAGTCCAGGCTGGCCTCGAACTTGTAGGAGTCCTCTGTTTCAGCCTCCCAAGTGCTGGGATTACAGTGTGCACCACAACACCAGACATTAAAGTAATTGTCTTACAGAGTCATCTCCAAGTCCAGTGAGACAATTCACAGGATGGAGAATTTGCAAGGCTCTACCAGTTATTTGAACTTGGGAAGTAGAAGAATCCAACAGAGATCATCGCATATTTCCATACTTAAATTCTTTATCCCTGTAATGGGAATAGTATTTCCCTTTCACTGGATTCTCATAATATTAATGTGATAATATATATAAAGGTCATAGCATTCAGCTCAACTTTTAGTCAAAACTGAATAATTTTTGGTTTTTATTACTACTTATCCAGCTTCATTTTTTTCTATATACTATAAACAAAACTTAGAAGACTGAAATATGGAATTTTGGAACTGAAACAGATAATACAATTAATTTTGCAGTACCTTCTCTATATAGAAGAAAAATTGGACACCTAAAGCTTTCATAGTTCATATGATTAACTAGTGAACAGTGGTGTACAAGAGAGCCAGACCCTAGACTCTCTGACTGAGGAATTTTCTGGCACTCTGTACTGACCATAAGCCAGTAGCCCATGCGTCATGTATTGTGACAAAAAAAAAAAAAAAATTTATTTAGGTTTTAAAAAATTTGAGTTATTTAGCTCATACTCTCAAATTCAAAAAAAAATTAATGAGCATATAAGCATAGAAATGTTTGAGGATCCCTGCTTAGATACAAATGATGACAGCTTTTAAAATGTGAAGCTGTCATGTGTCCGCTGCTGAAGGTCTAAGTGGCTAATAAAAAGTCAGCTCGGATTAGTCAGAAGCCACTTCCCAGTACAGCTGACATGCAAGCATGCAATCACAGAGGTCCATAAAGGGGATATGAAATAATCTTCTCTTACCAGCTGAAGGGGCATTTTAGGAGGCCAAGGGCTTTAGTGGAATTCCAGAGTATTTCTTCTCCAAAACACAATTTAATGCTTTCTGTAATTAGAGATACGCCAGAGAGTTTCAGATGGCTTCATTTTCTTCCTTAACTTTTGATTTTGTTTTACTCATTCTTCCTTTGTATCTCTAAATTACACTTGCAAAAATGGGGCCATTTACATTCAGGCTGTTCAGTGATTTGTTCATTTCGTGTTGATAGTAAATTTCAACCATGTTGCTCCCAGTATATTTGTGCTTGAGGACAAAACTGCCTGACTTTGAATCATAGTGCTGCTTATCAGCTGTATGACCTTGAATGAGTCATTGCACAGTTCTGTGCCTTGGTACTGTCATAGGTAAAGTAGGAAAATGATAGTACTTTCTTGTAAGATAGCTGTGAGAATTATATACATTATAATGTCTGACGTGTGATTCCCCTGTATGCATATTTAGCTTATCTTTTCTCACATCTGAATAATCTTTCATTATAGAGATTTACTCTATGTACTATAACATGGTCATTTGAGTTATTCATTAATAGACTTTTTCCTTAATGAGGTTTTATCTTCACATACATTGGTGTGTTTACTGGGATTTCTAGCTGTTAAAATCTTTTTTTCTGCATCTTTTCATCCTTTTTTGTAATTAGTAAACTGCCATCCTTCCCTTTTCAGCTCTCATATTTTCTACCTCACATTAATATAGCAAATGATTTTTCTACCTTACTGTGGAGACTGAGATCACTTTATGTATTTGCTCTCTTGAAAGATCTGCATCTACCGGCGTTTTGGCATTGCCATTTACACTCTTAATGATTCCCCAGTGAACCCAGGGCATTTTTTTCTGTTTGATAATATAAGTCACAAATGAACATCCTGTTAGAAGTTTTTTGATCATTAGATAATCTCATTCTTCATTTCTCCCTCTTCAGCTGACTTTTACTTGAAGGGTGTGATGCTGACGTCTGTACTCCATTCTCACCAACCTTTGTTGACCACTGACCTCCTCCTTCTGTGCTTGATATGAGGTTAAAGAAGATAAATGAGAGACGGTCCTTGACCCCAAGAAGTTAATGCAGGGTTAAAAGAGCAAATATGCTCTGGAATGGCACAAACCAGAGAGGAGCATTATTTTAAATAAAAAAAAAGAAACAGGCCTGGGATTGCAACATACAGTGTGAATAACTGTGACAAAGGAGTGGCAGAAAAAAGCAAGAGGACAGAAAGTTACATAATTTCTCAAGGACTTTCAGTAAAGGAATTCATCCTGAAGATATATTTTAGAAATAATATTTTCTATTGAATGAAATTTGGATTAACTTTTTTTAGATGAAATAAACAGAGAATAAAAATAAGGAAAAATCAGTATAACAAACACCATTTGCAATGGAAAGATGCTAAATACTTATTTCAAAAAGAGAAGTATTTAACAAAATATATGTTTTAAAAAGTCACTCTCATGTTCAAATTGAAAAATAAACTATGCTTATATGTCAGCTCTATCTCAAGTTAGTTTTCACATAAAAAATACTGAATTGATTTGGTGAATAATAGTTGCTTTCTAAGTATTTTTTTTTCTTATGAAATGACAAAATGCTATTCCTGGGAAGATTTGTTAAAATCTTAAAAGTTTTAACTTAAAAGTTTTAAGATTATCAAACGACTCTGGATTTGGAATTCTTACTCTAGGCAAATTAGGCAACAATTCTTAACCAGTTTTTTTTTTTTTTTCCATTGAAAGAGGATATTGTAAGGATTAATTTGGTTTGTTTTTTGTTATCAGGGATCAAACTCACAACCTCCTGCTTTCCAGGCAGGTGCTTACACTGCTGAGCCAAATCCTTGGCCAGGATTAAATATTTTTTTAAAAGATAATTATCAAAATACCTGACACTTGAGAATGCTGAACAAGTGAATAGGAAGTTCACAATTATTGTCAACTTTGTCAAAAGACTAATTATTTATTGCTAATTTATGATCAATTTCCCATTGACTTGTGCATCTCTACTCTCTTAAGTAACTGAAGTTTCATATCAAAGTATTAAAATAATTGGCACCCTGGATAATAACCTTGTAAAAATTATAATGAATGTTTCTCTGAGTTTTGAGGATTCTACTAATCCAGAGGCATGTCTTTATTTTTATCTTTACTAAACTCCAAGATTTACAATCCAGTAAGTACAAATGCACCCCTTAACCAAAGCCATTTGTTTTGGTGCCAGTGTTAATTGCCTTCTCAATATCCATTGCTCTTTTTCCTGGCTGGCAGCATCCTGAATTTGTCTCTGTGACAATTCTGGTTTCCACTTTCCCAGATTTCCTGGTCTCTGGTGTTTAATGGTGAATTTATGAAACAGAGCAATAGTATCAAGGATATAGTTAAAATGCAGAAAACATATTCCTTTCCTGCCTCACATACAGTAGCCACTTTGTGACAGTGAAGTGACAATCAGGATGGAAAGGCCTAGAGAATTTCATACATATAAAGATGATGAGCCCCTGAACAAACACCATCAAGCAACACAGCCACAGACTGCTTTTGATGTAAGAAAAAAATAATTCTGTATAGTTAGGCCTCTGAAATTTTTTTTTTACACAATTTGCCATAAAAACATCCCTATCAGATGCAGTTATGCACAGGCTTGGACTTAAGTTACTAACTTATATAATGCACCTACAATTGTTGACTAGTAATCTATTTGCTCGATGGGCATTGACTGAACATTATTTATCTAATGTCTAACTATTTGTCTCACAAAATGAGCCTTCTATGTATTTAACTTACTGTGTAGACAGATGGCAACTATACTCCTGTGTACACTATCAAGTCTTTATCTTTTTCGGAAGGGTGTTACCTGATTACTAGAAAACTACTGAGAATACCTGTGGTATTTACCATATTTTCCTTTTTGAATTAAAAATTAAACTCTAAGGAAAGCAGAAAACATAACTATTTTTGCATACATTTTTGTACTCAATTCCAGGTTGGGGCCTAATAAATAAATATTAGACACGTATTACATATTAATATGTAATGCAGAATATATATTGATTATGTAATATATAATACATATTATGAATCCCTACTGTGAGTCTAGCCTTGGCACATCAGAGAAGTTAAAGACTTTCATCTTTGTGCATTCTCCCTTATCTCTTCCATTTGTTCTACCCATAGTGTGTAAGACTTATATACTTCTCTGAATGTTCCTATTTCATTCTGAGTAGGGCATTCCACATGCTTTCTCTCCCTGTACCCAGTGCTCAGATAAATGTATCATAGAAAATTTTGTTCTTTCTTTAGAATTATTAGTTTATCACTATATTGACTGACTTGCATTTGTAAATAATGATAATGGTAATAAGCCACACTGATTCAACATCTATTAGGTACTGACATTGTTATAACCATCTTTAAGATTTAAATGCATTACTCAATGTTAAATCATTTAATTTAATCACCAACATAAGTCTATAAAATAAGCTATTATTGTTATCACTAGGTTTCAGACAAGAAAACAGAGGCTGGAGGTTAAATATATTACCATAGTTTACACAGCTACTAGTGCTAGAACTAAGTTAAACTCATGAAACTACATTATTATTATTGTGATAATTATAATTATTATTGTGGTGATTCACTAAGTTGGGTCACCAGACTAGCAGCATAAGCATGACGTGAGACTTTGCTACTAAAACAAATTGTTGAATCTTATCCCAGATCTACTGAACTAGAGATACTGGAGGTGAAAATCCCACATTCTGTCTTTTAACAATTTTCTAAGTTATTCTGTTTTTCACACAAAAGTTTGAGAACTACCAAATCATACTATGCAGTCCTTAGAAAGGATGAACTTAATAAAATTTAACTCAGAGAACTAAATAACTCCACAAAATAAAAAAAAAATAAAAAGAAAATTCGACCTAATCTTACGTAGAAACTGGCTACTTTTCACTTCTTTTAATCACAGCAAATGAATGAAAGACTGAATGAATCTTCATCACAAACCAGGAAAGACAATTTTCCATATACATATTGGATATTGTAAAGCATTTAAGCAACAGTAGGGAGGATGCTCAGCCACACAGGTAAAAATTATATATTTAAAAACAGTGAAATATGGAAAACCATGACCAAATTCTTAAATTGTAAGCTGGCTTTTCCCAGTATCTGTTATGATTCTGGGCCTGGTTTTCCTATCATTACCTGCATGGAATAAGAAAATGTAAAGTAATTACATTATTAAATTAATCAAAACATTATACGGTTGCTTAGCTATGTCAAAAACTTATAACACATTCATTAGTTCAATGTACATGGGATTTGAAATTCTTGCTCATTTGAATTATTTGTGCCATGCCTAACTGCTTCTTTTAGCTCAGATAATCAAGTCTTAAAAGTATGTATATGTACAGTTGGGACTAATTGATGTAATTAGTGTATGTGTAACAATTTTGGCTGGCTAATGTCTCAAGGGAGGAGAAAAACAAGCAAATTCATGAAGTGAGTTTTACATGATTTTAGATTAGCATCATAAGCTAGGTAGGTTATTTTTTTTTAAGTAAGAAATACAGCCTTCATTATGGCCTTTAGTTAATAATGATGTGGTTGAATTTCACAAGTGAACTTCCTCCACTCTAAGGAGTTCATTTAGCAGAGGTATTTTCCATAAAGTATTAGCTGCACAAAACAGAATTTAAATGCTATTCTGATGATATAACATATCTAGGAATATAACTATAAAATGAAATTACCAATTACTTTTTATCAACTTCTGTGAAAATGTTGAATTAATTATTTTTCTTCCTTTCTTTCTTTCCCTTTTTCTTTTCTCTCTTTTTTATTTCCTTTTCCTTACTTTCCTTCTTTCTTTCATTTTTGTCTCTCTGTTTTTTCTTCCTTTTTTTTACATTCTGGCTCAATCCAAAAAGCTTTTGAAATTATTAACAGAGGTGATTAACACTAAGAAAATATATATATATATATATATATATATATATATGAAAATGAAATAAAAATTGCTAATACTTGTGTAAAAATAGTATCAAGATTCAATAAATTGGACTATGTCAAATTAAAAATTTTTTCATAGCAAAAGAAGCAACCAACAGAGTAAAGAAATCTTCATGATGGCAAGGAAATTTTGTTAGCTCTTCCTTAGACAAAGGATTAATATCTATAATGTATAAAAGACTTTAAGAAATGGAACCCTCAAAAAAAAACTCAGTGAAAAAATGGGCACATGAAATGAAGGCATTAAGTACCTGACTTATGAAACATTTGAGTTGGGAACTTTCACAGGTACAAGTGGACTTTACATTACAAACATTCATAGAGGGGCAAAAATTGTAGAAATAGTTCACTCTAAATTTAACCTTGTTCCACCATTTTAAAGTAACTATAAAAATAAAAATAGTTTACAGAATTTGTGTGTGAGTGCCTTTGGGTTTTTATGTTTTACATTGTATATTTGTGTCAAAAGTGTGTAAGAGTCACCTTGTCAGACTTATGAAGTAATCCGACTTATGAACGTCCCAGAAAGAAACTCGTTTGTAAATCAGGAATTTACTGTAGGCACTGCTCAAAAAAGCATAAATGGTCAGTAAATACATGGAGATATATGCAGCAGAGTTACCCATTAGAGAAATACAAAATAAAACAACATAGAGATTTTATCTTACCCCAGAAAGAATGCCCATCATGAAGAAATTAAATAATAACAAATGCTGGCCAGGCTACAGAAAAAATAAGAACCTTCTTCATCATTGGTGGGAAGGAAAATGAATATGGAGACTTCTCATCAGATAAACTAGAAATTCCATTTAGTTCAGCTATCTTCTAAGTATCTTCCTGAAAGAGTTAGTCATCATAACAGTGTATCTGTACATAGAGCAGTACAATTCAGAAGAGCTAAATCTTGAAGACAACTGTATGTCTGTCAGTGTATACACTGATAAAGAAAATGTGGTGTTTGCACACAATGAAGTAGTATTCTCTCATAAAGAAGAATAAACCGAGCCCAGTATGGAGGCTCACATCTGTAGTCCCAGCATTCATGAGGCTGAGGCTTGAGGATCACTGTGAGTTTGAGACCAGCCTGGGTTACATTGGGAACTCAAGGCCAGCCTGAACTGCATGGTGAGACTCTGTCTCAAAAAAAGGGATAAACTTGAGTTATTTCTAGGAAAATAGACACTCCTTGAGATTCTATTGTTAAGTCGAGTAAGTCAGACACACAAACATGCATGAGAAACCTAAAATATAAATAAAGAACAAAATACAGTGTAGATAACTGGAAATAAGGAGGTAAATCTTTCTCAAATGGGAAGAGAATCAAGAGTTGGAGGACTAGTAGAGGGGGATAAGGAAATGCAAGTAGAATTATGATGTTTTATGTACATGTACTAACTCCCTACAAGGAATATAAACATTATGTATTGCAAACATGCAGTAGTAAAAAGTAAATACAATTTTAAAAAGGAAAAAGAGAGCAGCTTCTGGGAGAACATGGTGGACAAATAACAGCAGCCACAGAGGCTCTCTGAGATTACCAGTTTAGAATCCAGGAGCGGTGTCATGAGAGGAGTCCTACATGAGGGAAGATGTACCCTGCCGACCCAGGAACGAACTAAGCTGAGAGAAACCAACTGGAAATGCAATCCTGATGCTATAACAAGAACAGATAAAATCTCAGTGCAGAAGCTGGATCCCGCCCCATTGGAAGCTGTGATTTGAATTTCCTGCTGCCGATACTGCGTCCCGATACTGCGTCCCAATCCGCACTGCAGGAGAGAGACGCGCGAAAGCTCTGAGAGCTAGAATCCGCAAACCAAATGGCATTGAGAGCAGGACTGGCAGGGAGCCCTGCATTGACCTGCGGTGAGTGAGAGAAATGGGGAACTTTTCATAGACTAGGAGGCTCCAACAGAGGACATTCTGGGAACGAGCAGACTAGCCGGAACAGGGCCCTGCAGTGACTTTAGTCGCATATTCCCCTCTTAAGTGGGAGTGGTGGGGAGCCCTTGGCCTGGTGATGCCGTGGACTAAGATACAGTAGGCTAGCCCAAGTCAGGTCCCTGTGCCTGGCAGTGCACCCTAGCAGTGAAGCATTCAGTAGGTTGATCTGGAGGGTGGGGGCAGCAGAGGCTGCCCAGGTCTGTGTCTCCCTAGTACACTGCAGTATGCGGGAATACCTAGCCAACGGATTCAAACAAACTGTAACAGACAAAGAGAGAGAGAAAAACAAAAAAAACAAAAAACTGGGCCTCCTACATATGCTTGTATGGAAGGAACAAAAAGTATAGGAAAAGGGAGCAACAAGAAAGGGTCTTCAGTCCCCAATCCTGAGAACACTGATCCAGGAAAGGTAAATGCAAAAGAGAATGAAGACAGAAAATATGCAATATCAGACACGGCACCTATAGACATAAAGCGGTATCTCCGGAGCCTCATAAACGAGTTCAAAAATGAAGTAATTAATGAAATAAAGCAAGAAATAAGTAGAATAGTTAGAGAAATGCTAAGCACCGCCCAAGAAAAAACAGATGGTGAAATGGAAGAACAGAAAAAAAAGGGGAGAATTGTTTGATGGAGAAAATAGAGAAAACATAGAATACATGAAGCAGGTTCTAAGAGATTATCAGGAAACTAAAAACTCTATTGAAAGCTGGCATAACAGCTTGAAAGAAACTAAGGATAGATTATCAGAACTGGAGGACAGATTTGTAGGGTGGGAGCATGAAATGAAAAACTTCTTAAAAATAACAAGAAAACAAACAGCAATAATACAAAGACTAGAAGATGATAAGAGGATCTATAACTTAAGAATTAAGAACAGAAAAGAAGAAGTAGGGACTCAAACAAATGAACTACAAAAGCTATTCACAGAAATAATCCAGGAGAATTTCCCTAAAAGGTAAAGATACTCAGATATATGAGGCATACAGGACCCCAGCCACCTACAACCCAAACAGAGCTACACCCAGGCAGATAATAATCAAAATTCCAGAAATCCAATATAAGAACAGAATATTAAAAGCCATCAAAGACAAGAAACAGATCACTTACAAGGGAACACCAATCAGAATTACAGCAGACTTCTCGGGACAAACCATCAAATCATGAAGAGCATGGGGGGAAATAATTCAAGTTTGAAAGATAATAACCTCCAGCCAAGATTGATATATCCTGCACAACTGTCCCTAGAAATTGATGGAAAAACAAGGTGCTTCCAGGATAAAGAGGAACTAGGGGAATTTGCAACCTCCAATTCAACTCTACAGAGATTACTGAAAGATATTCTAAAAATGAAAAATACCAAGATTCCAGAAATAGTGGCAGAGCAGCCACAATGAATGGAGCAGAAAGCAAAATAAAGAGGACAAACTGACAACTAATGACAGAAAAAGAGCTCAACAGAAGTGAGGCAGAGAAGGTTGGATGGTAGGAACAGCCATTTTGGAGAAAACAAGACATCATAATAGGTAGTGCTGATTCAATATCCTCTTGTTTTGAAGTCCCATCAAGATTTTGTTCTTCTGTCTCCATCGGTTTTAACGTGTTCAATCTTACTGGATTTTATTATATGTGCTAATATAAACAAAATCTTTTATAGACAAGGAGATTATACAGAAACCATTTTTCGTTTTCTGTTAGTTGATTCTAAATACCCTGTAATACTGTCATTCTCTTGAATGTTTATACCCAGTGATTTTAAGAGAAGAGACACTATGGTAACTACTATTATGTCGAGATTATCTTGTGGTAAAACACTATTTTGCTAAAATGGCTATGTTTTGACCTGCGCTGTTTTGTTGTTATGCCCTCTTTTTTATCTCAATCTCTTTTTTATTATCTACTTTTTCATTTTATCATTTTAATTAAGAGAAAATAAATACAAAATAGCAGGATATATTATAGTAACCCACTTTGATTTTCTATTAACTTGACTTGAAACTCTGTATTGCTCTCACCATCTTGTTTTGACTGATTTTCCTCTATTCTGTTATGCTTGATAATGCCAAGTTTGAAAGTATAGGCAACAACTATGAAGACAATAAGATTCATTGTGATGCCCATTCTGGTTGACTATTATCTTCTTTTGAAGTCCTCTAATGTCTCCAATATTTTGGTTTTATTGGTCTTATTCTTTACTGTTTTATTCAATTTTATTATAACTGATGATATAGGCAATTCTTTTTAAGATAACAAGAGGCATTATGATAACCATTGTTGATCACCTTGTATTTTGTTTTTACATTATGTATTATGTCCATCCTTTTGATTTGACTGACTCTGTCCTAGTATGTCACATTTGGTTTTACTTTCTTAAAAAAAAAAAAAAAGTAATAAGAACTGTGGGAGTAATAAAACCCAAAATGTGTAATTGTCATTGTACAAAAGAAAGGAAAAGAAAGTTCCCTAAAAGATATAACTGCATATATATTTAAGTGTATAAGATAGATAACCATATTACTGAGTTTTGTTGGATCATTGAGCAAAACTGTTTGCCGTCTCACTGTTTGAAAGTCCCCTTTATATGCTTTAATTTTGTAACTTCAACAACTGTTTCTAAGATGACAATATGTAATTAACTAGTGATTTCCTACTGTTTATTTTTTCTGAAATTCTGTATAACTTGTACCCTTTTTCTGTTTTTTTTCTCCTTAAATAAAATTTTAAAAAAAGGAAAAAGAAGAAAAGAAATACACATGTAGCCAGAATACAATGCCAGAAACAGCTCCAGCTTTGTTCCTGCAGAACCCCAAAGTCCACTCTAAGAGAGTGAGACAGAGAATGAGAGTGGAATGAGAGTGGAGACAGAGACTTAGGAACTATGTTTTTTCAATTGTTTCAGAGTGGCTCTAAACATAATCAGTCTTTTTTTTTTTTTTTTTTTTTTTTTTTTAATTTAGTTAACTGGTAAACCAAAGACGTACTGGTTTATGTGTTACAAATGGAAAGTATTAGAAACTATCTCTAAAAAAGGAGTTTTCTTTCCTGATTATCAGGTTTGCATGTTATTTACCTAGCTGTTCTTTTTAAATGTGTAAAAGCAAAACATGTGTTAATATTATGTTAATTATTTAGGCTAATCTAAAATCTTATAACCTGGTGTTCTGCCTAGCACATGTTAATCTCTCTCTCTATGAAACTGACAAATTTATCTGAGCATTAATCACCCTCCATCGGGTGCTAAGGAAAACAATCAGAGTAAAGGATAGGAGAACAATAATTAATGTGCAGTATTAAATCTATCAGAAGGGTGTGGAAAAGAATACTCAGTCACTGTGCTGGATTTAATTTACTCAGAGAAACAGCCTTCACACCTGAGTCAACTTGGTTTTCTCTCAATCACACCCCAGCTGTCTTAAGCAATGAGGACTTTGAGGACAAGAGGGGGCACATGCTAATGAGTTCCCCACAGAACAAGGGCATGAAGCAGTGAGTGTTGGAAAGGAAGAATCACCTAAGCTGTATTTAAAATTCCTTAATAAGCAAAAATTTAAGGCTTTGTTGTTCAACACAGATATGCCACATAACAGCAGTCACAAAAATCAGAGAGTATTATAGACTGTGATCTGAGTGCCTGCCAAATCAAGATTATTCAGAAATATATGTATTTTTAATTAAAATGTGGCCATTCTATAAGGTTTTAGGTTTGCTGTTAATTTAGCTGTTAATTAGTCTTACCAATTTTCAGTTTAGTGCTATACCTTTCTATATTTATAAACCACGTTATTTAAAAGGATCTTCAAAATGCTAGACTGCAGTATGATGTAAAGCCTCATAAGACCAGAATATCTCCAACTAATTTATCTCTGTAGCCAGTCAGGAAAACAAAACAAAAGCCCTGCTACTTATTGCTAATACTCTCCAATAACAAAGACTAGAGTTATGTATATATTGAGGCCTACGTGAATAAACTTCTGATATAGGATATATTCTTTTTTAAATAGAAATATAATTTTTAGAAAACTCTTGGTTTGGAGTCGTGAAACAGAGGTAAGAGAGCCAAAGAAAGGCTGAAAACACAAATTAGAGGCACAGAAGGAATATGCTGCTGATGAAATGCTTACAGAAGCTGGTAACAGCCAGGCAATGTAGAGTTAGAAGTCACTTAGGCAAGTAGACATTTTGTCTCTGCTTTTAAGACCACTCTCACCATGCTTCCTTGACTGATACTCCTTCAGTTTTCCTAATGAACTCTCCATTACTGTCAGTTATTTCCATCAGAAATATCTGAGATACTTCTCCTGCAGGCGGCAGGTCTCATTTCCTATCAAGAGGCTGGGAAGCATGAGAATTATCACATAGAAGAAGGTATTGCAAACTTACATCCAAGAACTCACAGTGTTTGCTATAAACATAAACAGGTAGACCAGTCATGTGGAGGAATAAAGGAAACCTGAAGCAGAGGTTCGTATAGGGTGCTTTCATAGGATATTGGCAGGGCAAACTGCTCTTGAGGTTAGAAAGCAGACAGACAAAAGGGCAGATGAGCAGCACTTGGCCAGGGGAAATTGGAAAGTGCCTCACCTAGCATCACAGAACTGAATTTGAAAATTTGGCTGTAAGAGGTACTGATTACATTCAGCGTTCTCCTCCCAGCATCTCACCAGGCTTTTTCTCTCCCACCCTGTATTACTGTTTTTTACCAGATTTGTTTCTGACAATGTTGTTTGATGTTGTCATTTGTACCTGTTATTCACTTGTCTTTCTGCTCTTTTCCTGACCCTCATGTTTGCAGCTCTCCTCTTACACGTAGAACGAGCTAAGGAATTTGTTTCTTTTGGAATCTTGCTCTGTCATGCTTCTACAGGTGTTCTCATCTACTTTTGTGAATTCAGGTATCACAGAGAGGGTGATTCTCAGATTTGCATGGCTAGTTCTGAGTATTTCTGAGTTCTGAGTAAATCTGGTATGTCCCGTTGTATCCAACAAGGTGTTCTACATGTATTTTAACTGTCGCAGAAATTTATTATAACTCCTGAATAAAAATAAAATAAAACCTATTCTGGAGACTACAATATTTTATTTTTATGAGTAAGGTATTGGGAATTGAACCCTGGCCTTCATACTGCACTGTCTTCCAGTCATTTTAATTTCTGAAACAACAGCAACAAAAACAAAACTTTGAAATAATCGTGTAAATCAATAAAATAAGATTAGGCTCAAACTTCCAATTCTCTTGCCTCAACTCCTGATAGTACCATCATGTTTTGTTATTTAATATTCATAATGGCTAGTTCTACCTTTTCTTTTTCTTTACTTTCTAAGAAAGAAAGCACTCTCTATTTTCTTGGAAGTTTCAGGCCTATTTGAATTAGCGACATGTCCTCTTTTATGGAGTGATTCAGATTTTCCGTTTTTGACCAAGATATAAATGTTTATTACAATATAAATATTTTATAATAATGAACATGTGTAAAGAAAATATGTATGCTGAGGATATAGCTCAGTGGTGTAAAAGCCAGCCTGACAAGCACAAGGTCATGAATTCAATCCCCAGCAGACACACACACATATATATATATATATATATATATATATATATATATCACAAAATAATATATTAATATCCATATATATTAAGGGAATAATATAGATTCAATGAAAATCTCAATGATCATATGTAATCTGCAGTAGAGAGAATATTGACTTACAAGAAATAATGTGATTACTGTAGTTTAACATCCATGATTTTGAATTCAAGCTCCACAACCAAGGTAATAAGTTATCATATCTTATTTATTAGTTGTTATTCTACAGTATTTCCCACAGCTATTCTTTACTCTGCTATTTGTTTTCTTTCTCCCAAATCCCAAAATAGTACACACCTGGTTCCAACTTGTTTCTTGATATTTACCTTCTTCCAAGAAATCCAATTAAGGCCGAAATTTGCATTTCTGAGTATTTCTCTGTCTCACAAAAACAGCCATTCTTAGTAGCATCAGCCTATGTGACAGATTGCTCATTGTCAACCGGATATTACCAATATCACTTCCTCTCTTTTATGGTTTTTATCTGCATGTCTTCTAAAGCCTCGTGAATTCCCGTGCCTTTGGAAGGTGACGGGATCATAGGGTTGTGAAAATCTTCAGTGGATTAGTACAGTGATGAGTTTATAGCTGGTGCTATTAGGAGGTCGGCTCACATCCTGGAGGTGAGTCATTGGAGGCATGGCCTGGAAGGGATTATCTTTGCGTCTACCTTCATAATCTCTCTGCTGGCTGTCAGGTGTTGTATCTTAACTATGAGAGAGTAAGCCACTCTAATGCAGAGAGAAATCAGGTGAAATACTTTCCATGGAATTAATTCCTTTGTGTGTAATATGTAATATGTAAAGGTTTGGGGGGTTTAAGGAAAGGCAAATTTATTATTCTCCAAACAAATGTCTAGCCAGGCATCTGAATAGATGTAAGATGAGAGTCATTTCCTGGTGTGCTTACCAGAATTCTACTTACTCCATCTAATTGCTTCCTTGAGCTTTGATTCCAGGTTTTGTAGAGACTTCTCAAGTCTGTAATTCCTATATTAAATATTTCATACTTGATCCATACAAAGTGGCTTTAAAAGTTAGTATTGACTGCAAACTGATTCACCTGATATCCTTTTCTCTTACAAGTTTTCCTCTAAGTAATACCTGTTACAAGTCCTAGTTTCTGTTCCACATTTTAGAAAATATTTTCTTCCTTTTTTCTCTGTAACAGAGATTTCCTTTATCATTATTGCTTCCTGCTTTTCTAACTTCCTTACCTTCTCTGCTCTTCCCTCTTTACTTTCTATCTTGTGTTTACATCTTTGTGCCTGTTTATCCTCCCTGGTATCCTTCCTTAGCTCTCTCCTGTCTCCCTGCCTACCTTCCTCCTTCTTTTCTTCCCCCTCATTCTCCTTCCCTTCCATTCTCCTTCCTTTAATCTTCCTTCCTCCCTTGCTTTCTTCCTTCTTTCCTTCCATTTATCCTTCTTTCCTCCAATACTTATCAAGCATTAACATTTTCTCTGATTGTCTACTATAATCACAACAAACTACCCTAATGTCAGCACTATAAAATGATTATTTATTATACTTACAGATTTTTATGGGAGGGTAATTTACACAAGACTCAGAAGGAATGCATTTCCTAATTGCAGTTACGGGAACTTCAAATGGGAAAACTCAAATACCTGAACATCATGAAGATTACCTATTCAAATGCCTGGATTCAGCTAGAATATTTTCCTGGAGTTAAGTGTTTTGACAGATGACTGTCGGGAAAGATTGACCCGATTTATTGAAGAATAAAAATAAAATATCTTTTGAAGAGGTTCAGCTAATTGCTACTGATAATATCTAAATTTAAATTCAGTGAATGTTTGCAGTGCAGACTAATGCTATGATCAGACACTGAGAATGTGATATTGAAGAATGACAGCCAGACTCTCAGATGAGAACTTGGCAAAGGGGGGCACATTTTGAATATTTTAGTTAAAATCTGTTATGATCAATTGCAGCTGCTTGCCTACAGAGTTGAACCCCTGGTAGTAAATTGGAGAGGGGTTCTTCTTTATTTTAGATCTTCCCTTTTATGTTTTTGATGATAAAACTGAGTTCCATTTTTAACTGGTTAAGTATACCAACATAATACAACAATATTTCCCTTTTCTGTAGATCTACATTTTTTGGACTTTTTTTTCACAGCCGTAATCTCATTATACATTCTTTTGTTGTTTTTATATTTTTCATATTTTTCTTAATAACATTTACAGGAAATTAAGGGTAATATATACATTTGCTATGATTTTCACAAACATTAATTGAACTGAATAAAATAATATGTTACAATTTTCAATATTTCATGAGAATGGTTCCACCCCAAATGATTTATTGAATACTGAATAGTGTGGTATTATTAAACTCCTGTTATAGTTAGTGCATCTCACAGAAGTTGGTCAGTTTATTGTAAATCCATTTCTTCAAGAAGATGTATTGAAAGCTTTTACGTCACTGTGCTGGCAACAGAAATTAAATTCTGAGATCAGCATACGTGAGCTTCTAGATCATATAAAACAGAAAAAAGTACAAATAAAACACTATACAATTACTTTCCAGTATTAAGTTGGTAAAGCTCATTTCCAATTATCCTCTTCCATACAGGAGCAACAAAATGTGGTAGTCGCTGGCCAGAAAACAGAGCAAGGCTTCTAGGACCAAATGATATCAGGGAGATTTAGGACAAGTACAAGTAATCTATGGGAAATGAAGATTCTTACAGAGCAAAGTCTTCTAGGAAAACAAGAGTAACTTCCGTATTGAGTTGTGTGGAACTTAAGAGCTCAAGCAATTGTTGAGTTCAGTAAGAAAATAAGGACAAGGCACATATTAATACACGATGTATTTTAACAGAAAAACAGTACATATACCACATAAGCAAATATGTTTGCTTACATAAGTTTGATCTTTATGTTGAGGGAAATGGAGAATTATTGGGGAGATTTTCAGCAGTGAGCTGACAGGAGGAAAATTGTGTTTAGAAACACATAATGAAAGAGATAGCTTGTACAAGGTATGTTAAAAGCCTAAGAAGTGATGTTGGTCTGAATTTTGCTAGTAACAGTGAAGTTACATCCAGCCAGATTAGTTTCAAATGTAGAATCAGTAGAACTTGGTGATTGAATCTGTGAAGTAAGAGGGCAAAGAATCAAAGGATGGCAGATTTCTGAGTTGAATCACTAAATATACAGCAGCGCTGTTCACTGAGAATGAAAATTAGATGAAGGGATTTAAGAGAAAATTATGAATCAGTGCTGTAAATTAAGGTCAGTACATCTGTGTCTTGCTGCTCCAAAAGGGTTTTATATATGTAATTACACTAAGGACCATGTGATGATGGAGATTATCCTCAGCAATCCATATGTGATCATAGGAACATGGAGGCAAGAATATCAGGATGTGACAGAGAAATGGCAGTGGAAGCAGAGGACAGAGTGATCTCAGGAAAAGCACGAAGCTGGAAAAGACTGAGAGGAAATGAGTTATGTCCTATAGTTCTGTCAACACCTTCTTTGAGGAATGTGGGCCTCCAGAAAAATACACTAATATATTGGTATTACTATAAGCTCCTACAGTTGTAAATTTGCTACTATAGCAATAGAAAACGGTCACCATGAGTTTTAAGGTCTATGGGATATATGTGTTAGCTTGGAAATGTTATTGGACATGTCGATCTCCTAATCAGGACTATAGTAGGTCTGGGGATTTGAAGTGGGGAGTCAATATTGAACTGTCATGAGAGACAATGCGGATGGAAGAGAATACGTGGGTGGGAAAGTGAAATGAAAAATGTTCTCCACATGGAATCCATGGGAAACACAATCTTTAGAAATGGAAGTGAACAAAGTAAATGTGTAAGTAGCCCACAGAGAAAAGCGATAAAGTCTTCTAAGACAAGATGACCTTAGATCTGGGACATGTGGAAAAATAGGAATGATTTTATGTAGATTCCCATAAAATGTAGGTTCTCATAAAATGAAGTTTCCATGGCAAATAGGAGTAAGTCATTTACTCCTAAGAAGAGTAAGAGGATAGGGAAAATGAAGGCTAGAAAATATTTTAATGTAGGCATTTGGTTCATAGTATCAGATAATACCAATAGAAATTGACTGAAACAAATTGGGATGAAAGAACTATTAAAATTGGTCCATTGGAGTCATGTGAAATGACCACCCAGACTGAGAGAAGCAGCCCCACTACAGTGCACTCATGCCATTGGGGAAGCCCCAGGGTAGCTGCACAGGTCTGGAGAAGCCCACCCTATACCCTCATTCCTCTGTTCTTCTCAGAAGAAGAAGGGCTGATGACATATGAAAAGATGCTCAACATCACTGGTCATTCAAGAAATGTAAACTAAAGCAACACCGGTATTCCATCTCACTACAGAAAGAATGGCCATCATCAAGAAATCAACCAATAATAAACACTGGATGGGATGCAGGGAGAAAAGGACCTTTTTCTATTGTCGATTGGAGTATAAATTGGTCCAATCACTGTGGAAATCAATGTGGAAATTACTCAGAAAACTAGAATTAGAGGGCCCGTTTGACCCAGCTATTTTCCTTCTGTGTATTTTCACAGAAGAGTTAAACATACCATACCACAGTTATAAATGTGCACCTAATTTGTAATAGCCAGATATTAGAAGCAACTCAAATTTCCATCAGCTGAGGAATGGAAAAAAAGACATGGTTTTTATACGATGGAATACCACTCAGATATAAAGTATGATAAACTTGAGGCTTTTATAGGTAAATGGATGCAACTTGAGACCATACTCATAAATGAAATAAATCAGACTCACATTTATAAACCCCATATAGTTTCCCTAGTTTAAAAAAAATAAATAAGATCCAAAAGGTACAACAGATATTGTGAAATAAAAGAAACTGTTCAGAGAGAAAAAACAACTAGGATGGGGGAAAGGAGAAAAGAAGGAAAAGAAAATATGTATCTTAGCTACATATGATAGCTAAGATAACTACATTACTAATTCTGTTAGTTCAAGGAAAGGGACTGTTAGTGCTCATATTGTTTGATCAATTTCATACGTCTATGTCTGGTCATCTCAGCAACTCTTTTGGAAATAACAATATGCAATTTAGCAACCATTGTTGAATTCCTATCATCTCGCTTGAAATCCTATATTGCTATTATTTCAATCTTTTTTATGTTGCTGTTGTTTGTTTCTTTTTTTCTTTCTTTCTTTCTTTCTTTTTTTTTTTTTTTTTTTTTTTTCTTTAAAAAATTGCCTTTTGGAGTCAGCTTGGGCAGAGAGAACCAGGAGGTCTCCCTCCACCTCCAGGCCTGGTCAGGAGCAACCCTCCACACATCCTGATTCCTCCCTATAAACAGCACAAAGGAGTAGCTAACATGGGAAGTGCCTGGGGATGTACAAGCAACTTATTGGGAGGAAACCAGGAGAACGTCAGGACAAAGGAGCAAAAGACAATGTCATACCTCCAGCACACAGAACAAGTCTGGGAGATACAGTCATGAAAGTAAATGGAATTCACATACCTAAAGTCTCTGAGAGGATATCAACTGAAGTAAAGAAACAACTTCATGAGACTGTAAAAACAAGTCAGAAATAATGTCTCAGGTAAAAGAAGAAATCACAGACATAATGAAAGAATTGCTCAGCATATCTAAAGAAGACATAGAAAAAAAGAGGAACATAGGAAAATGATGGAAACTTTGAACAATATAAAAAGGAATTACAGTGCATGAAACAGATTCAAAGAGAGATCTAGGAAATTAAAAAGTCAATTGAAAGCTGGCAAAACCAATTGAAAGAGACTGAAGATAGACTTTCAAACCTTGAAGACAGGATTTCAGTTAGCCATCACGAAAGATCTCTTAAAAATAAAATGGAACCAGGAAATAACAATTCAATGGCTGTAAGATGATGGAAAGAACCACAATTTAAGAGTGTTAGGTATCAGTGAAAAAGCAGAGGTCAGGAATTCACTCAGTGGTATAAATGCCTGCTTGGCAAGCATGAAGTCCTAAGTTTTATCCCTGGTCCAAAAAAAAAAAAGAAAAAGAAAGGAAGAAGAAGAAGACGAAGAAGAAGAAGAAGAGGAGGAGGAGGAGGAGGGGGAGGGGGAGATGGAGAAGGAGAAGGAGAAGGAGAAGGAGAAGAAGAAGAAGAAGAAGAAGAAGAAGAAGAAGAAGAAGAAGAAGAAGAAGAAGAAGAAGAAGAAGAAGAAGAAGTGATCACGGAAAACTTCTGAAACATGGGGAAAGGATCTGGCATAACATATAAATGAGGCATATAGGACTCCAACTAGCCACAACCAAAGTAAGTCTACACCCAGACATAATAGTCAAGATCCCAGAAATTCAGCACAAGAACAGAATATGAAACACTGTAAGAGAGAGAGAGAGAGAGAGAGAGAGAGAGAGAGAGAGAGAGAGGAGAGAGAGAGAGAGAACAGGTCACCTATAAAGTAAAACCAATCAGAATCTTGGCAGACTTCTCAACACAAAATGTCATAGCAAGAAGAATTTGGAGTGAAGTCTTTCAAATCCTGAAAAACAAGAACTTCCATCCCAGATTGATGTACCTTGCAAAACTATCTTTCAAAATTGATAGAAAAATAAGGTACTTCTATGATAAAGACTGTAGGAATTCATGACCACCAAACCAACCCTACAGAGAGTGCTAAAGGATATTTTAGAAAGAGATAATGATGACCATGTTTCCAGGAACAGCAGCAGAGGAAGATCACCAAATAAGACAGCAATTGGATAAAGGAGAAAAATGATGGACCAACAGCAGGAAGATAGCATAGCAGAGACAAACCAATGTATGCTGGTCATGACCATTAATATAAATGATCTCAATTCAACAATAAGAACAAACACAAGGACAGGGGATCAAGAAACAATAAAGATCTATCAATGTACTGCATATAAAAAGCACATTTAACTTGAAAGGAAAATTATAGACTGAAAATCCAAGGGGAGAAAACAATTTATCCATGTGACAGGAGACCAGAAAAAAACAAGGGTAACTTGCCCAACAACTGCAAAATTAGTAACTAAGATATGATATTTTCAGGGTGGGGATTTAATTCAGTGGCATTAAGTGCCTGCCTGGAAAGTATGAGGTTGCGGGTTTGATCCCCCTTACAAAAAAAAAAAAAGAAAAAAAAGAAAGAAAGAAAAAAGAAATAGAAAAAAAAATACGGTCTTTTCATACAATGGAAAGCTACCCAGTTTTAAAGTAGAATAATCTCAAGGCTCTCATATGTAAACGGATGCAACTGGAATTCATGTTCATGGGCAAAACAGTTTGAACTGCTGTGGGTGAACGCTAGCATAAAAAACAGAAAGAGTCAATGGAATCCAAAAAGCACAATAGATATTGTAAAAGTGATAGGGGAGGAAATACGTGGGAGGAGAAGGTGGTATCTACTGTTAATTTCTTATTGTCTGGTCTTGAACTCTTGTATTGTTTTCATAATTTTGTTAGGTTTGTTCTGTCCTGTTTAGTTATATTTTACTGTGCCTCCTGGTATGGGGCATCTATTTTGAGCATAATGGGATGTATTACACTAAAAATGGTTGATTTCCTATTATATTGTTTTGAAGTCCAATAACGCTTTCATGCATTGGTTTAATTCATTTTATTCTATTTTGTTTTGTTTGATTTTAGTATGTGTGATGGTATGAACAGCTATTTTGAAGAAAATGAGACATTATGGTAGCTATTGCTGATATCCTATCATCTTGTTTTGAAGTCCTATAATGCTTTTATTCTTTTTATTTTGATTGACTTTGTTCTGTTGTGTTCTATTTGATTTTATAATTTGTGATGGTATGAACAACTGTTTTGAAGAAAATGAGACATTATAGTAACTATTTTTCATTTTCTGTTATTGATTGGTTTTATACTGTTTTGTTATGTTTGATACTATTTTGTTATGCTTCATATTATTGTGTGTGATGGTGTGTACAACTATTTTGAAGAAAATAAGAAACATTATGGTAACCACTACTGATATCCTGCTTTCTTTTTTGAACTTCTGTGTTACTTGCATTGTTCTGTTCTCATTTGCTTTGTTCAGTTTTGTTTTGTTTTATTCTCTTTAAAATAAAAAATAAATAAATTAAGTAAAAAACAACCAAATACAAATTCCCAAATCTAAAAATTTCATCAACTATTTTTGTTAGTTTTCTACAGATTAGAAAAGAACCATATTAGTTTCTTTAAATAAATATTCAACTACTCAGATTTCCTATTGTGTCAGTTTTGGTAAAAAATAAAGTTGCCTTTTTGATGGACAGGGTTGCTGGAGAGAGTTTAAAATTGGGGAAAAAAAGAAAAAAAATGCATCAGTAAGGTCCCTTGGGAGACAAAAAATCATTGTAGCATGAGTGGAATTGAAGGGTCAGGCCTCATGCCTGAGGCTGCAGAACCCAGGATTTCTGTGCAATGGAAGCAGAAGGACGCTAATAAGTGAATGAACAAAAATGCCTTAGATGTAAGAAAAAACCACTCCTCACTCTGCTTTGCTTTTGTCCTTTAATTTTATTATTGCTGAGTTTCTCTTTTTATTTTTTTCTAGTGATGCATAACAGTTACATTAACTTGGGGGAATTGGTACATGTATACATCATGTCTTCATCATTTTTTATCTCTTTACTTTCCCATCCTCCCTCCTTTCTCTGATTCCCTGCCCTCTTTCCACAATTCTGCCATCTTCTTTCCTATGATCTGTCCTTTATTTTATTCATTTATATTTTGAATATCTCATATAAAACAAACCATAGGATAGCTGACATTTTGTGTCTGGCTTGTTTCACTTGACATTATCATCTCAAGAGTCACATATCTGTGTATTATTTATTTTTTCTTGATGAATGTATAATATTTCATTATATATATCATATTTTTCATCTATTTATTTATTGATGGGTATCTAGGCTTTATTCAGAGTTTATGTCTTGCAACTTCTGCTGCTATTAACATTGATATTATATAGTGTGGTGCTTTTAATTCTTTTGAGGCCATACTCTGGAAAGATATTGGTGGGTTAAATAGAATTTTGATTTTCAGTTTTTTGAGGAGTCTTAATATTGATTTCTATAGTAGTTATTCTAATTTGTACCGTTTCCAACAATATGGAGGTTTACTTTTCCCTCGTTTTCTCACCAGCATTTTTTGTTTGTCTTTTTCATGATAACCATTCATGCCTGACTATCAAAACCAGTAAATGGACAAATCTTTCCATTTTCTAACAGCCTCTTTTATCCCTTTCTTCAGAATCCTGTAATTCTCATTATAGAGTTTTTCACCTCCTTGGTCAGTTTGATTCCAAAATAATCAGTTTATGAAGACACTGTGAATGGAATTGTTTTCCTAATTTCTTTCTTAGTGGGTTCGTTATTAGCTTAATTTGTATGTGTTGGTTTGGTGTCCTCCTGCTTTGCTGGATTTATTTAGTGAGATAAATAAATTGGTCCAGGAGCTCTTCAGTGGAGTTTTCTAGGTCTATTTAAATGATCATATGAACTGCAAATAGGAATAATTTGAACTCTTTTCTTATTCCTATTTCTTTTACTTTTTTCTCTTGCCTGGTTGGTCAGACTAAAGTTTAAATTATATATTGAACTGAAGTGATATGAGTGGACACCCTTATCTTGTTCCTGACATTTTAGGAAGAGCTTTCAATTTTTCCTCATTCAGCATGATGTTAGCTATGGGTTAGTCATATATGGCTTTTATTAGTTCAGGGTAAGGTCCTTCTATAGCTATTTTTATCAGGACTTTCACTATGAAGGGATGTTGATTTTTGTGAGAGGCTTTTTTCTTTTTCCCCATTGAGATGGTTATGTGATTTTTATCCTTGATTCTATCAGTGTAGTGTATTACATTTGTTAATTTAAGTATGTAAACTATCCTTGTATCCATGTGATGAAAATTGGTAATGATGTATGATCTTTATAACGAACTATTGAATTATTTGCAGTTGTTGTTGTATATTTCTAAATTTTTAGCTTTTTTTGGGACAAAGTCTTGCTATATTGCCCAGACTGGCCTCAAACCTGTGGTGATCTTGCCTCAGCCTCCAAGTACTGAGATTACAGTTATGTACCATAACACCGGGTATTGTTTGATGTAGTTTTATTGAGGATTTTTGCATCCATGTTAACCAACTAAACTGTTGTTGAGTTTTTATCCAGTTTTGGTATCAGGATAATGCTTCGTTAATGTATCTTTAAGTGCTCCTTGTTTTTCAGTGAAAAAGTTTATGAGTGTTACAGTTAGTTGCTCTCTAAAGTTCTGGTGGTAAAACATACTGTGAATCCACTGGTCTTGCGCTTTTTTCAGTTGGTAGAGTTTCTATTTCTGCCTCAATTTTATTGTTTTTTATTCATCTTTTAAGGATCTTATAATTTTTTCTTTCAGTTGTAGTAAGATACATGTGTCCAGGAATTTATCAGTATCTTTCAGAGTCCCCAATTTATTGAACTATAAGATCCGGTGTTTTTTTATAATTCCCTGGATTTTAGTACTGTCTACTGTAATTTCACCTTTTCATTTCTTATTAATGCCCTAATAGGTAACTTGGCACTTTTCTCAGCTTCTACTGTTGTCTCTTTATTCCAAATTTCTGGAATTGCAACTGTGATCTAGTGTGGAGAAGTTCTTTTCTGGCCATATCTTTTGGGGGTTCTGAGTGCTTTATTTTTGTGGGTATGCATTTCGTTCCATTGATATAGAACGTTTTCTTCTTCTCTTCCATTTTCTCTTCTTTCTCTTCCTCCTCCTCGTCCCTCTTAACCTGCTTTTTCTCCTTTTCCTTTTCTCCTTGCCTATCTCTTTACCTTTTCCCTTTCTCTTTCACTTCTGCTTCTCTTTCCTTCTCCTCCTTCTCTTCCTTCTTCTCCTTTTCCGCTTGCTCCTTTTTGACATTTGTAAATTCTTCATGAAGCCAGAATTACCTTGTGTGAAAGATATGCAAAGACACTGTAAGAAAAGGAATATCATGATGAACATAATAAGCAGGAAGACTCTCAATGAAATTTTAGCAAACTTAATTCAGCAGTTTACCTAAAGAATGATTCACCACAACCAATTGGGATTCCTTCCTGAGATATAAGATGGTGATACATATGTAAATGAAGCAATGTCCTACTTCACACTAGCAGAATAAAGGAAAAAACCCACATAATCACCTTAATAGATGCTGAATGTTATTGACAAAATTCAGCACACTTTGTGAAACTTCCAACAAACTAGTACAGATGGAATTTACTTAATCATAATGCGTATTTAGTGTAAACATAATAAAAGATATGTATGAGTCCTCAATTAATGGCAAACTCAGTGATTGGTGTCAGTTCAAACTCAGTGGTATGACATCAGCTTAAACTTACCGTTTTTTTTTTTTTTTTTTTTTTTTTTTTTTTTTTTTTTTTTTTTTTTGTACCAGGGATCGAACTCATGACCTTGCACTTGCCAGGCAGGTGCTTATGCCACTGAGCTAAATCCCCAGCCCCAAACCTACCGTTTTGACTATGATATAAAAACCACAGCTAAGGTAACCAACTTGCTGTTTCTATTTAACATGATCCTGAAAGTTTTGGATAGAGCAATTTGATAAGAAAATAAATTAATATGGAAAAGCACAAATAAAATTTTTGTACTTTGCATGCAACTTCTTTATCATATTAAATACAAGATTGGTATCATCAGGAGCCAAACTCAACTCAAATAATAAAACCCTTCTCAGGAAAACTATTTTTTAACTTTCAGATTCATAATTTATTGTGTACTACATATTAACTACTTTTAGTTAATCACCATTTCAATGATTTGACAAGTGAAACTTTCACAATGTCAGGATTAAAAATATTTTAGTTAAATTTTACATATTAGAACTTTTAAATTATAGGAAAATTGAGGTGATTGTATTGAAAGTTCCAATATATGCTATTCCTAGTTTCTTCTATAAATTACTATTATCCTCTATTAATATGCTATACTTGTTATAATTAATGATACAATATTCATTTATCATCATTAACCAAAGTCTTTATTCACCTTAGTTTTCACCTAATTTTGTCCCAGGATCTTTTTCACATAGTTATCATTAGAATCATCTTTTTGTTTTAAAGAGAATAAACAACAGCAACAACAATGATACAGGATTTCAGAACAAGATGGTAGAAAATTATCAAAGTTTATTATATTGCATATTGTTATTTTCAAAATAGTTGCTCAGATTACCAGATATATGCATGCAAAATTGATCAAACAATATAAGCAATAATTGTTCCTTTTCATGAACTATTAGAAATACTAAAATTATCTTAACTATCATAGATAGATAGATGGATAGATAGATAGATAGCTATCAGGGGTCAGGCCAAGAGTTCCAATTGCTTGTGTAAGGGTACAGTGAGAGAACAAAATTTTAAATAGAGACAAATTTAGTAGTACATGATGAGTGGCTGGGAAGTCTATGTCTTCAGCTGGGCCAAGAGTGACCTGCCCAAGACAGCCACTATTTATTGAGTATATAGAGTGGTAGGTAGGCCTAGAGAAAGATTCAAAATTGGTGAAAGTCTAAGAGCCCTGTGACTAAGCGTGCAAGTGTAATTTCAGCATGACTCCAGAGGGTGGAGATAATCTTATGCTAATTAGGTTCTTGCCCTATAGTGCTTTTTAGATTATATGATTTTAGTTTTAGTCTTAGTGGATGGGAGAGGATGGTCTATCGCTAGAGAGATAATGGGAAATCTCAAACAAGTGGTACTAATAATCTCATATATATATATATATATATATATATATATATATGTTATTTGATAGAGTTGCATCCATTTACCTATATAAGCTTTGGGTTTATCTTTTTATAGCTGAGCAGTACTCCATTGTATAAAAACACCACATCTTTTTTATCCATTCTTCAGTTGATGGGAATTTGGATGTTTTCCAAGTTTTAGCTGTTACAAATTGTGATGCTATATTTGGATGTAAGTATATCACTGTGGTATGATGCTTTTAATTCTGGGAAAATACAGAAGGGGAATAGTTAGATTGAATGAGACCTCTAATCCTGGTTTTTTGAGGAATATTCACATTGATTTTACAGTGCTTGCACCAGTCTGCACTCCCACCAACAGTGGAAAAGGATTTATTTTCCCCACAGCCCAACTAGCATTGGTGAGTGGTTGTTTTTTGATGGTAGCCATTCTTTCTGAAGTGAGATAGAATCTCAATGTTGTTTTAATTTGCATTTCTTGAATGACCAATGATAGTGAACATCTTTTCATATATTTGTTTGCCATTTGTTTTTCTTCATCTAAGAAATATGTATTCATCTCAGATGCCATTTTTGATTGAGCTTTTTAATTTAGGGGCCCTGATTTTTTAAAATCCTTTTTTAAGTTCAAGAGAGAATGTCTTTGTCTGACAGACAGTTGGCTAAATTTTTTCCCCAATCTGTGGGTTTTCTTCTCAATCTGGTGGTGATTTCTGATTAGATTCACCTTAATCCTAACAATTTCCTTAGGTTTTGTTTGTTTTTGTTGACCTTAGCAGTTTCAAGAATTACTCAGGTATTGTATAGAACAATATTGGCAACCTTTTAAAAACAAAGGCCCAAATCGCAACCCAAACCCATTTATTTATCAAAAAGTGGCAACACTATAATTACACCTGAACACAGAGATTTTAGTTTAGAAAAAGTAAATCATGTATTAACATCTTTTGTCTTAAAAGTAAAACAAGTAATGTATGTGACATATGTTCGCCATCACTATAGATAAAGTCCCCTGATTGGGAATTGTCTGGTTTTTCTCATGATTATTCTACAGTCAGAGGTTTGTGAAAGAAATACTACAAAGAAAAAACACAAGTTATACTTTGTCAAAGTTTTTACTATTTAAGATGTTTTCTGACTGTTGACGTTGCATTGATACCATGGCTGAATTAGTGTTTGATAAGTTTCTTTACTATAAAAAGTAACCCATTTTTATTGGTATGTGTGTGAAATATAAAATTTAAAATCATTTTGCAAAACTGGTACATACACATATTAGAACTTAATTATTTTTCTTCCATTTCACCATCTTCCTTTCTACCACCACCCCAGGTTCCTTTTAACCGCCATAAGTTCAACCTTCCCATTTCTTATCCTCTCTCTTTCTCCTTAAACTATATTTTGTGTTTCTCACATAAAACAAACTATGAAATATTTAATCTTCTGTATCTGGAGATTAACTTTAATTTAACACTGCTGTGTCAAAATTCATTCATTTTCCTACAAACGATTATTTTTTTTTTCTTAAAGACTGAGTAATACACTATTGTTTATGGACACTTCTCAAAAGAAATACCAATAGCTAGTGAGTACCTAAAACTGCTCCTCATCTTTGGTCATTAGGGAAATAAAAATCAAAACAATAGTGAGATAATGGCTATTAATATCTTTTTTAAAAAAACAATAAATGCAGGTGAATTTGTGTGAAAAATGAACTCTTTTGTACTGATGGCAGAAATGTTAATTAGAATAGCCACTAAGGAAATCAGTAGACAGTCCTCAAAAACTGAAAATAGAAGCCAAGCCTGTTGGCACAAACCTATCATCTCAGCACTGGGGTGGGAAGATTGCTGTGAACTTGAGACCAGTCTGGGGTACAAAGTGAGCTCAAGGCCAGCCTGAACTGCTAGTGAGACTCTGTTTCAAAAAAGAAAAAAAGCCTAAAGATAGAAATTCATTTGTTCTAGCTGTATATTCTATCATCATGAAAAGAATTAAAGACATCCATTGCAGTGTTACATGGAAACCTACGTTTACTGCTTTCACAATTCTCAATCACTAAATTCTAGAAGAAGTCCATCAACAGATAAATAATTGGTAAAGAAATATAGTATATAAATTTTGGAAATTTTCTGCAATAATTTCAGCAAATACAGTTTTCTACAATTTTTTGCTGCCTCTACCCCTTTATTGAATCCAGTGAACCTTCAGATAGTTACTTTAGAGCCACCCAGGATATGCTCTAGATTTCAAATACGTATTTCGATGGTTACCACTTGTGTAGTTTGATGCACATAGTAGTCAAAGATTTATGGGAGTTTATGACTTAAAATTTTGAAGAAAAACATGTTATATGATAAAGAAGGAAGACTGACAAAAATGAGCATTAAAGTCTTAATAGAGCAGATTTTATTATCTACTTGGACTCTAATATAGATTAAAACATCATAAAAATTCTAATTAAAAAATTTCACAAAATAAAACAAAAGTGGTATTCTAAAACAAAAATAAAATAAAAGTAACATTTTACTAATCATAAAAAAGTTAAATATAATTCTAGTTGAATTGTAGTTCACCCATTGAAAGTTTAGCAAAAGTTTTAGTTTAAACTAATGGCAAGAGGTAAAATAATGTTTTAAAAATTAAGATTTTCAAATTATATTTGATCATTATCAATTACATATCAACTGTCCTCTGTATTACAAAACTTGCTAATAAATAAAAAGTTCAGAAGTAGTGGGTATGATTATTGTCACATTATTTATTATTTAACTCTAACTTAAGTCATGATTAACCATTTCTTCATCAGATCATAGTCTTGGGGATGCTCATTTTAAGAGTGGTTTTAAATGATGGAATGTTCTATTTATTGGGTTTTAACTCAAAAAACGTACTATAAGAAAAGAAACAGAAACACACACAATACTTTAGGTTGCCTGAAAGAGAGAAAAATTATCAAAGTGCAGGTAATTTTCCTTCTGTACAGAAAGGGCATGTGTTCATCTGTCTGTTTATTTGAATATACTATAATATATATATATATATATATATGTATGTATATATATATATATATATATATGGGTATTAATCTATACATATGTCTATGGGCATTATACTTGTGAATTTTCTAAGTCTCCTCTTTTTTTAAATATTGAATTTTATCAATCCACATATAATATATATGTGTTGTATATATTTATATGTATTTATGTGTGTATTATGTAAAAGAGAAAATCAAATATGCTGTCAAGCATCAGAGGTTAACTTAGTTTGTTCTGTAATTCTAGTAACATGCACCCAGGAGAAATGAAATGAAAGCATTTAGGGAGATGAATGATAATGGGAGGATCTTGGAAATTTGCTTCAGAAAGTAGTGAAGTAAGGCTAAAAAATAAAGATTCAGATACTGTCTAGCATATGAAAAAGAGAGAAATAAAGAGTTGAACTTCCTTCTCTGGGAAAGTTGGGATTTTCACTGACTCCTTCCTGTAATAATTATAGCTTATAAAGAACTGAAATCAAATAATCAATTAAAGGGAATTAAAAGTATCATCTGATAAAAATGTGAGATCTATCAGCATCTATCAATCATCTATCTGTTATCTATCATCTATCACTTATCACCTATCATCTACCTATTAGCTGTCTGTCTATCTATCTATCCATCTATCTGTCTGCCTTAATGAAGTTCCTTCACTTTAGGAACTGCATCAAAGTTCATCATCTGAATTAAAAACAAATAGAAAACAAAAATAAATTACCTTAAAAGAAGTGGATGTATGCATATGTATAAGTACACATTTGATATATTTTATGACAGTTGATTATATATTTTAATTTATAGGTGATACTATAAACACATTTCAATCTTGATGATTGAAAAACTGTAGAATTAAAACACATAACAAATTTTATCTACTATTTATAAATCTTTACACAGACATTTTAATCTTTATTTGTCAAATAACAATCACAAATTTGTTTTGTCAATTTTTATAAGTAATCTTTACTATAGTTATCTTAAGACTCCTCAGCGTTGGCTTGACTGTCCCACAAATAGCCTTTTGCACAAGAGGAAATAAGTCAGTTAAGGGTGCTATGCTTATAGTCAAATTTGGCCTAGAAAAAATAGCCAGAAAATATCACTTATCCTTGAGACATAATGACCACATTGCCCAATGGACTCACACCTGGAAGGAAATGTTAGGATAATGAGCCGAAGGCCAGGATTGTCTGCTCTGTTCCATTCAGTGTCAAAGAAGGAAGTGATGAAATAGGAAGCCTTTGGCCTACTTGAATGCAAGTTCTGTACTTTAAACTAGGTCAGGTGTATTATTTCAGTTCAAAGGAAGGAACACTCAAAAACTGCAATGTTTCTGGAAGAATTGTTAGAAATATTTGGCATGTAATACTTTCCTGCTTAATTTTGTGATGTCTTTGGGAAACTTCTATAGAAGTAGCCACACAATAACTTATACACAGTATATATCACTTAGAATTCACTCCACTTTACCATTTTGAATGTTGCTTATTGTTTTGAAACTAAATAATGATTACCCCCTTCTATAATCTGGGATACATAAGTGTTATTATAAATATGTATATTTTTAATAAGCATTATAAGTGACTATTATAGTCAAGATATATATTTAAATGTGCTACTGTTTCTTATCTCACATTTCCAATACAGATTATATGGTTAATTCTTTATTATTTGAATATGAACCTAAGCTAATAAGAATTTTTTCTAAATTTTTATTTTCAGTAAACTTACTACATATTTTCTGTTTAAATACTTTTAACTATGTAGGCCCAAAATATGAATATTTTTCTTATATGTAAAATAATCATGACTCTTAAGTTCATTAAGATGGGATTATAGTACTTGTCTCAATTTATTTGTTAAAAATAACATATTCATTTGGCAGCAGCTGCATTTAGTCATATTATTTCATTTCTGAACAATAGAAGGTTTAAGCTTTGGTTTATCTTAACAAAATTTGTAAAGATTTAGGTAGTTCTGGGTTTTTAATCAGTATTTTTCTGGCAACATTTAAAATATTCTGTTACATAGGTGTCTGAAAATTATAAATTTTTAAAATTAATTAAAATGTAGATAACAATTGAGAGGACTAAAAAAGAAATTTTTAAATTAACGAGTAGGCTATTATGTGAGATTATTGTGATTATGTAAGTAGTAATAATAATGTATACTTTGAACATTTATGTCAACAGAATTACTATAGTTAAGCACTTTTCAAAGATACTTAGGGTTATAATTGAAGATCATTTCTTTGTTCAGAACTTGAACAATGTGTTCTAACATCTTGTCTCACTATTGGAAACAGCAGGGCTAACTACATGCTGGCTAAAAATATTTCACTATTTTCCTGAAGCTTTCATCAGGTCATTACAAAAGCCAAACTCAGCACAGGGTGGTCAGTCTTTCAAAGAATTCACTCCAAAGTGACAAAAAATGCCAAGTGAATCATGGTTTAACCACATACCAAGTGGCCTTGTGTAGTACAATACAACATTAATCATATAAAAGAGAAAACAATTCATAGTTAGAACTATCTTTTTATTTGTCAATTGAAACACTTGGCTTGATTTAATTAATCTCAGCTGCCTTTGATAGAAGGCTTGGGAGATCTGGAGAAAGTTCCCGGGTGCCTTATTAATTCTTTACATCTTTATTGTAATTCCATCACTATTTACACCATTTTGAATTCTCTAGGTCCCCATCTCTGGCAGTGTCAGCTGTAATGGCTGCGAGGTCCGCTTTCTCAGTGTTTTTTCCTGGCTTACTGGGCAGGGAGCAGCCTGTATTCTTTCTATGGATGAGTGAGGAGTCAGTTTTCAGAGTCTCTCCAGTGCTTGAGACAATGTCCCTCTCTACTTTATAAAATATCTTTCCTTGAAGAAATTGATCAAGCTCTGCTTGCTCAAGAAGCTGGGTTTAGAGGTTGTTCTTTGACCTGACATCCTAAAATACTTCACTGCTTTCTTGGGTAAGTTAGTAATGACTTGTTTCTAGAGTCAAATTATTGACTGTTATCATTCAGGCACAGGTTCTGGGTTGTAACATTTGGCAGTATACTTATCCTTCCAGATTTCTGGTGGTACCAGTGACCACTTTTGCTGTTTTATTGTGTTCTGGGTTATATTCTTGGTATGCATGGCTATACAAACATGAGTGCATAAGATTACTTTCAGAAACTATGATGGATCAAGATACTACATGACATTTCCATATCTAGAATAACAATTTTTCTTCCAATTCCAATAAAAATCAGTTACTCTTTTTTATATGTCAAGTTTTCATGCTTCTCACATTTTTTGTATTGATTTCCAGCACCAGACTTCTCTTTTATTGAGGGATGCTTCCCATCAATTGCAAACTGTCAACAAAGTTTACAAAACATTTCATCCCCAGCATCACTGGGTCCCACTCAATTAAACACATCCTACAGGAACATCTGAACTGGGAAGCACAATGTAAGAAAATAATATAGAAGCAGATTCCCCCACCCCCTTCATTTTGACAGTTAATTCAGAAGGGCAGATTAAAATGGCTGTGCTGAGAAGTATCTTTTCAAAAATAATGTCTGCAACTGAGTGAATATAACTCACACTTTGGAAAGAGTTGCATTTAAATATTTTTTGTCAAAACATATGATTCAAAGTTTGCTAGTGCTTTCTTGAAACACATTCTATCATTATTTCCAAGACATTTTAAACCACATTTATTAAGTCTATTTCCATAATGCCTTATGACACTAATCATTGTGAAAGTAAGGTTTTAATGTCTTCATATTAAGGGTCAGTAAATCAAGGCTCATAAGGATCAAATAACTTGCTCTGAAGATCATGCAGCCTGTGAAGCTCAGTGCTAGAATTTACAACTAGGCTTCTTAATAAACAACACTTTTTTTTCTCACTGTGTTCTAGCTTAGTTGCTCTGATTTTAGCAATACTTATCTCCTGCGGTTTCTTTGAATGCTGATGAGGGAAACGTAACTGAGCATTATATAATATTTCATTAATATGTAGAATTTTTATACATTAGTTGAAATAATTTTAAATTTATTAAAATGCAAAACTAAACACATGTAAAATATTTCATTCCAAATAATTTGGAGAAATAGATAAATGTAATGTTGAGGCCTCTGACATTGATGCTGTATAAAAAAGTCAATAAAATGGCCACATTTTATTGTTAGAGACAAAGAAGAGAAGAATATGCTTGTTTGAAAATAGTTCAATAGTTATAATGTATAAAACAGTAGTATGTTGATTCTATTGAAGAAAATAACTAAATTATTGTGTTTAAATCAGAAGAGACAGATATGAGTTTAAATATAAACATACAAATGAGTGACAGAGAAATAAAAGGAGAAAACCAAACAAATAGAAAAATGTAAGTTAAATATAGAAGTACTTGAGGAGGCCCAAAGAGGAAATTTCTGTATGGAGTACAAATTTAATAGGTGTCTTTCGTACTCTAACTTTCCATATTTTATCATATTCACATATACACAGACACACACAGAAAGCAGTCCATTTCACTGTATTTGACTTGATCAGAATGAATAATTAGAATATTTTTTCAGGCTGGGAGAGTAAGTTTCATATAAACAATTTGTATCTATGATAGGTTTAAACATGCTCATTGTTGAGTCTTCCTTTTGTTTCTATTGTATTTGTTTTATTTAGTATTATTCTTACTGAATTGCAACATTGTTTTTTTTTTTTACACATTTTGAACTTTTGATTTGCTAATCCAAACTCATTGTTTGTCTCACTCTCCCTCCCATCTCTTTGATCTGTGGAGAGGTTTTCAGGGGACTCTGGATACCTGGGGTCTTCAGGCCACTGCTGGCCTCAGTGCTAATGGGGATGCCATGGATTCCTTTGCTGAGTCAGTGTTCAGCTGGCTTTAGGGCTCATTGTGTAAATATTGTATTTGTCACATTTCCACTATCAAAAGGCACTTGGCAATTGAAATTATTTGCAATTGCTCCCAATATTTTCTGTCACGTCACACAGAATATCTGACACAAACCCTATAAATTCAAATATATATAAATTTTATTTTATTAGATTCATCAGATTTATTTTCAGAATGCTTTTGTTTGAATATTTCTACCATTAGTGTATGAAAGCCATCTATTTTCCGTTGTCCTAACACTTTGTAACATCTGGTATTGTTTTTTATTTGCTATGTCTAGTGGTTATAGTTTATATAACTAACCTTCATTATCATTTTAGTTTTAATCTTTAACCACTTTGCTTAAAACTGTTAAAATTGGCCTACTCCTACTGTTTGTCAATTTTTATAGCAAGTTTTGATACACTTATTGTTTGTCATTTGTTTTGAATTTCACTTAAATTTCAAATATTAATGTTTGTAGTTTTAGGCTTCAATTACTTTCTCGCAGTGTGTTATTCAATGTTTTAAAAATCTATTAATATTCTGCACTGAGCACAAAATTTTACTATGATATAGGTAAGTCTGTCTTTGTTGCTATTCTTGTGCTACTCCTTCTGTATATTTTGTGATATTTTAGATTAAAAAATATATTTTTAACCAAAAGATTACAGACATAGTTGAAATTTTTACTATCGCTGTATTTTATTTCTCTACATGTAAATGCTTAATGTACTTTTTTTCGATTTTTTTTAAAGATCCACACCAATATTTTCACCACAAACACAAAACAAAATGCTACATTTCCCCACATCAACTAAGGTACTCTCAATTTTTAACTTCCAATTTTCAACTTCCTTGTTAGTTTTCTCTAAACATCTTTGGAGCCTACATTGTTGGGTTCATAAATATGTCTGAGGTCGTTTTATTCTATGTATTATGTCAACATATCTTTTTGAACAGTACATTCCTTATTGCTTTGTGTGTCTATTTATGTTATATACATTTAAGATTCTCTTTACTTTCTGATATTAAAATGACTATCTTGTCTTTGTTTAGGTTCATAACTTTGTAGTGTATATTTTCCTTTCTCTTTAACTTTAACCTTCATTATCATTTTAGTTTTAATCTTTAATATATATATATATATATAAAGTGGGGATACAACTTTATTTTAATAATTTAAAAGTTTAAACTGATGAATTTACAATTAAATGTTATTTTAATTGTGATACTCTCCTCTCTTACTGCTTTTTCTTTTTTCTTTTAAAAAGATTAAGATAAAAGAGGACATAACAAAACAGATCAGAACAGAACAATATAAGTAATATAGTGTTTCACCACAAGACACCCCGACATGACAGTAGCTACCATAGTCTCTTTCCTTGAAATGTTTGAGTATACCTTCATACACTATAATCAAACATAACAAAATAGTATAAAACCATTCAAGAGAATGAAAGTACTACAGGACATTCAGAACCAACTAACAGAAAACGAACAATGACTACTATATTATCTCCTTGTCCATGAAAAATTTTGCTTCACTATCACACATAATAAAATCTAATAATATATAGCATGATAAAACCAATGGAAACAGAAGAACAAAAGCGTGATAGGGCTTCAAAATAAGATGTTATTAAATCAGTACTAGCTACTATAATGTCTTGTTTACTTCAAAATAGCTGTTTATACCATCACAGACAATAAAATCAAACAACCCAGAATAAAAGTATTCTAACTAATGAATGAAAACATTATCAACCTTCAAAGCAATATAATGGGGAATCATGACTACCATATACTTTTAGGTATTCTTACCTTTTGTTAGGGAGACGATATAGTATTTATACATGTGAGTTTGATTTATTTAGCTTCTGAGTATGGCCTCAAGCTGCATCCATTTATTTATAAAAATCTCAATGTGATCATTTTTTATAGCTGAGTAGTACTCCATTGTATAAAAATACCACATTTTTTATCCATTCCTCAGTTGATGGACACTTAGGTTGTTCCCAAGATCTGGCTATTACAAATTGTGCTGCTATAAACATGGGTGCACATATATCACTTGGTATGATGTTTTCAGTTCTTCTGGGAATATGCCTAGAAGTAGAATAGCAGGATCAAATGGGACTTCCAATCCCAGCTTTTTGAGAAATCTCCAGACTGACCTCCACAATGGCTGCACCAGTCTATACTCCCACCAACAGTGCAGGAGAGTTCCTTTTTCCCCACAGCCTCTCCACATTTGTTGTTGGTAGTTTTCTTGATCCTGGCCATTCTTTCAGGAGAGAGATGGAATCTCAGTGTGGTTTTAATTTTCATTTCTCTAATGACAAATGATGATGAACATTTTCTTATGTATTTATTTGCCTTTTGTATTTCTTCATCTGAGAACTGTGTATTCATCTCAGCTGCCCATTTTTGGATTGGATCTTTGAATTTTGGTGGTCTGATTTTTTTTTTTTTAATTCTTTATATGTTTTAGACAGAAGTCTTTTTCCTGAGGGACAGTTCACTATGATTTTTTCCAAGTTTACTTTTCATTATGCTGGAGATTTGTTTTGACATGAAGAGACTTTTTAATAAGACGTGATCTCAGTTATTAATTCTGGGAAGTAGTTCCTATGCGGTTTGATTCCTGTTCATGAATTCTCCACCTACCCCTATGTCTTCAAGGTTTTTTAGCCAATTTGTATTCCAATGGATTTAGTGTTTCTGTTTTAATATTCAGATCTTTGATCCATTTAGATTGTATTTTAGTACATGGGCATAGGCATGGGTCTAGTTTTAGTTTTCAGCATATGGAGAGCCAATTTTTCCAGCACCATTTTTTAAAGATACTGTAATTCTTCCAGTGAACATGTTTGGCCTATTCATCAAAGATAAGGTGGTTGAGTGTGTTTGAGTTGTGTTTGTATCTTCTCAACTATTCCATTGATCTTCAGCTCTGTTTTTATTCCAGTACCATGTTGATTTTACTACAGTTGCTTTAACTTCAAGTCAGGGATTGTGATACCTCCTGCCTTGCCTTTGCTGCTTAGAATTGTCTTTGACATTCTAGGTCTCTTCTGGTTCCAGATGAATTTTAGGAGTGATTTCTCTACATCTATGAGGTATGTTGACAGTATTTTTATTCAAATTGCATTGAATCTGTATAACAGTTTTGGGAGAATGTCTATTTTCACAATATTTATTCTTACTATCCATGAGCAAGGGAAGCCTTTCCATTTTCCGAGATCCTCTTCGATTTCGTTTTTCAGGGTACTATAATTTTCCCTGTATAGATCTTTCACTTCTTTCATAAGATTAATTCCTAAGTATTTCATTTTTTGGGTGCTAGTGTGAAGGGTGTGGCTTCTCTTCTTTCTCTCTCTGTGATTTTGTTGTAGTGTATAGGAATGCTATTGACTTTTGATTATTGATTTTTTTATCCAGCTACATTACTGAATTTATTTATTATATCTAGAAGACTTTCAATGGAGTTTTGGGGGTCTTCTATGTAGAGTATCATATAATCTGCAAATAATGATAATTTAACTTCCTCTTTTCCTATTTTTACCCCTCTTATTTCTCTCTCTTGTCTAATTGCTCTGGCTAGTATTTCCAGTACTATATTGAATAGGAGCGGTGATAAGGGACATCCTTGTCTTGTGCCTAATTATAAGGTAAAGGCCTTCAATTTTTGGCCATTTAATATGATACTGGTCATTAGTTTGTCATAGATGACCTTTATTATATTGAATTAAAGACTATCTATTCTGATTTTCTGTAAGGTTCTTATCATGAGTGAATGTTGGACCTTATCAAAAGATTTTTCTTTTGAAATGATCATGTGATTCTTATTTTTGACTTTATTGATTTGGTGGATTACATTTATTGATTTACCTATGTTGAACCATCCCTGCATTCCTGGGATGAATCCCACTGGGTCATGCTGTATAATCTTCTTGATGATTTGCTGAATCTTATTTGCCAATATTTTATTGAGGTTTTTTGCATGTGTGTTCATAAGGGAGATCGGCCTGTAGTTCTCTTTTTTTAGTTGGGTCTTTCTCAGGATTTGGTACTAGAGTAATATTTGCTTCCAGGAATGACTTACGAAGGATTGCTTCCCTTTCAATTTCATCGAAGGGTTTGAGGAGTTTTGGCATTGGGTCTTCATTGTATGTCTTGTAGAATTCCACAGTGAATCCATCTGGGCCTGGTCTCTTCTTTGTAGGTAAAGAATTAATTACATTTTCAATTTCATTAATAGAAATTGTTGTATTCAGTAGTTTTACATCTTCTTGACCTAGATTTAGTACTTCATATCTTTCTAGGAATCTGTCCTTTTCTTCTGTATTATCCAACCTATGAGACTAGAGTTTTTGAAATAGGTGTTCATGATCTTCTGTATTTCTAAAGAGAATGGAGTGATTTTTGCCTTTTTCGTTCTTCATTGCATGAATTTGAGCTTTTTCTTCCCTTTTTAAATAAGGTTGGCTATGGGCTTATCACTTTTATTTGTTCTTTCAAAGAACCAACGTTTTGCTTCACTGATTCTTTGGGTTGCTTTCTTACTCTCAACTGTATTAATTTAAGCTCTGATTTTTATATTTTTTTTCTCTTCTTTTGGCTCTGGGCTTGACTTGCTCTTCTTTTTCTAAATGTTTGAGGTATAGCATCAGGTTCTGTATTCATTTGGTATTTGTATTAATTCTGTTTTCTTGATGTGGGGACTCAGTACAATAAATTTTCCTCTGATGGCTGCTTTCATTGCATCCCACAGATTCTGGTAAGTTGTGTTTGTATTTTCATTTGCTTGTAGGTATTGTTTAATTTCTTCTTTAATTTCCCCTGTGACCTGCTGATTGCTCAGGAGTGTGTTATTCAATTTCCCTGTTTTTGTGGGATTTTTGTAGTTTCTTTTATCATTAATTTCTAGTTTTATGGCACTATGATCCAACAACATGCATGGGCTAATTTCCACTCTCTTGTGTTTATTTAAGTATGTTTTTTGGCAAGTATATGATGTATTTTACAGAACGTTCCATGCACTGATGAGAAGAATGTGTATTCTGATGCTGTTGGATGGAACACTCTGTATATGCCTATCAATTCCATTTCTTCACAGATGTAATTCAGTTCTGTTATTTCTTTGCTGATTTTCTGCCTGGTTGATCTGTCCCTTGGTGTCAATGGTGTGTTAAGGTTTCCTGTTATAATTATGTTATTGCTAATTTGATTTTTCATTTCTATTAATACTTGCTTTGTTTAACTGGGTGCTCTGGAATTAGGTGCATATATATATACTGAAGATTGTTATCACTTCCTCTTGAAGTTTTTCCCTAACTAATATGTAATGACCTTCTTTATCTCTTCTGATCATTCTTGGTTTGAAGTACACATTGTCTGCAAGCAGAATAGCTATCCCCACTTCCTTTCTTTGGGTTCCAGTTGCATGAAGTATTGTTTTTCATCCTTTGACTTTCAGTCTATGAGTTTCCTTTTGGGTTAGATGGGTTTCTTGTAGACAGCATATGGTTGGAGGTTGTTTCTTGATCCATTCTGCCAGTCTGTTTCTTTTAATTGGTGAATTGAGACCATTTACATTAATGATTATAACTGTTATATATTGGTTTATTGTTGATGTGGCATCTTTCTGCTGTTGCATCTTTACCTTTCCATTCTGTTTAATTATCTGCTTTGCTTAGTGATTTTTTTCCTAAGTGTATCTAAAGTGTCTTTCAGTATTCTTTGTAGAATTGGCTTGGTGATCATGAAGTTCTTCAGCTGTTCTTTGTTGTGGAAGTATATTATTTTTCCATCCATTTTGAAGGACAGTTTTTGTAGAGTACATCAGTCCAAGTTGGGAATCAGTTTCTTTTAGGATCTGGAATACTTCACTTCATGCTCTTCTTGATTCATTGTTTGTGCTGAGAAGTCTGCTGTGATTCTGATAGGTTTTCCTTTATAGGTGATCTATTTTTTTCTAACAACTTTTAATATTCTATTCTTACATTGGATTTCTGGGATGGTGATTATTATATGTCTGGGTGTAGTTTTATTTTGGTTATGGCTATTTGGATTTCTATATGCTTCACTGATCCTAATATCAGTTTCCATTCTCATGTTTGGGAAATTTTCGGCTATTATTTATGTAAATAGCATCTTGATATCGCTTGTGCTGTCCCCTTCTTTTTCATTATCCCTATCAATCTTATGTTTTGATTTTCATCATCTTTCAGCTGTTGAATTATTTCCTGATTTCATCTTATTTTTAAAAGATCTTTCCTTTCTTGTTCACTAGCTGCAATCTTGTCTTCAAGGTCTGAAATTTTATCTTCACTTTCATCAAGGCAGCTTTGACAACTTTCAATGGAATTTTTGATTTCCTGTATATCTCTTTGAATCTGCTTCATGTATTCTGTTTGTTTCTTATATGGTTCATCCAGGGATTCTTTTTTTTTGTTGTTGTTGTTCCTTTAATTTTTTAACTCTGTCTTCGTTAGATGTGTCAACATCTCTTTCATTACTTTTATCATTTCTTCTTTTACCTGGGAGATTATTTCTAGTTTGAGTTCCTTTAAAGCTTCCCGGAGTTGCTTCTTTATTTCAGTTGTTATTATTTCAGGTATTTCAGGAGTATGGCATACATTTTCTTCTATGTACTTTGCTCCTAAGCTTTTTGGGATGGGCTAGAGATTTGAGATTGCATTTTGGTCTTTCATTTTGTCATTTTCCTATATTTCCCTATTTCAAGTGTTGTTCCAAGGCTTCCCCTATTTGTTGAAATCATGTTCTAAGCACTCAGCTCTTGGGACTCTGGCCACCCAGTTCCCCAGATTGAGAGAAGTTCACTGCATGGCCTAGTCAGGCCCCAAACTTGCCGAGCAGTTCCAGTGTGGCAGGAAGCTGGAAGGTTCCTTGACCACTGGGAGAGATCATCTTAAACTCCCTGGTGCTTGGGATGGTGTGCAGACATGTACTTTAGGCCGCTCAGTTCCCCAGATTGAGAGAGGATCTCTGGGGGTGGCTCAGACAGGCTGAAAACCTACAGAGCTGGAGCCAGTGGAGAGTGGTGGGAAGCTGGGTAGTTCTTTGACCCGTTTTTTTCTTCTTTCTGTATATTTTCTAGTTTTCTGCTGTTCTAAAAGTTGAATAGTGTTCCCACATAGAATATGTTATGTATATATAAAAGTATTTTATATGCATACACGTATACACAATATTTCCTTTTAAATTCCTGTATTTAACAATATTTATATGTTTGTCTCCAATAAAGCTTAAACTATTTTCTCATTTTCTCCATGCTATCACCGCTTCCACTACCACCTCCACATTACTTCATATATTTTAGCTTTAGGTTGTTTGGACTTACTTTAGTGGTTCTGTTGTAGTGATTTAAAAAATAAAAGTAAATTTTTTTGAAATTATTCTTATTCCTTAACAAATTCTTGAACTGTTTTCTGTTTCTTCAACTATGTTTTGAAAGATGGTCTCTGTGGGTAAGCCTTTCTTAAGGCCTATATTCTTAAATCTATCAATCTACCACCCTACTTATTTATTTATTCATATTTACTTTATTAGTACATATTTGCAGTACATGAGCTTTGCAGTCTTCTTAGGGAGTAGAGCCCTTTGCTTCTTTTAAATCCCCTTCCCCATCTCCCTCCCCTCATCTCTAAACCCTCCTTTTTGCCTTTTTATCCTTGTTGTTATTATCATTATAATAATTTATTTAAATAAGAATTTGGTTAGCTAGACTGTTCAAAGTTTCGTTTCCCTCATTATTCTATTTCTTTTGCTTAGTCTCACTTTTGCGTTGTTTGGTGTCAATCTAGTTAATTCTATTAACCTATTTTCTTTTTGGAAAAGTCTTAAAATATTTTTCTGTCTTCAGTGTTCTTAGATTTTGTAATATGTAATATGCCTGTAATCCATCTAGTATAGATTGGTGAATTGTTGTTTCATTGTGCATCTTGTCCTTCTGGGTTATTTAGTTGTTTTCTTTTCCTTTAAGAATATTAGTTACATTAACTGATCATATTTAATTGGTTAAAAGGCTAAAACTCAAGCCTTAGGTTTCATATATCTTGGTGAACTTAACATTTGAAGTCAAAAGGTGATGTGATATAAGAAGCATTGAAATGTGACATAATCAGTAAATTCCTGGTTATATCTAGTTTTGGAGGAATACAACTACTAGAATACACTATAAAGTGCCTCAAAGGCAGTAGCTTTTGGTTCCTCTCCAGCCAGCTACTGACTAAACAAATGATGTGTCCCTTTATTCATTGTTTTCTTCATTTCTCTATTCTTTCATCTAGTCTGCCAATTGTATGTTTGAGCCAGTTGTTCAGCTACAGTATCAGCTCTAAATTCCATCCCCGTTCCCTATCTTCGGCCCTGTAATGGTGGTGCTGGATCTCAACACACCAAGTTTTTTCCTGCCTGCTCGTCCTATGTTAGGCAAAGCCAATACTGAGTGAAAAGGGGGAACTAAAAACCCGAAAGAGAAAGCTTTGTTCTTCCTCAGAGGTCTGAACACAGCTTGGAGATTCCAGCAAGGCAGTTCCTCATCCTTGGAAGCCTGTGTCAGCTGTATGTACCTCACCTCTTGCACCTGAGTTCAAATAATTGCCAGCTATTTTTTTTGTGCAATAGCAATTTTTACTATGATACCTTGTTTTTACCTTTGTGACACCTTTGTGTTCATGTTCTACACTTTCAATTATTCACTACAGCTGTTTAAATAATTGATGTGGCTTATATCGCCTCATTAAAGCCTGACACATACAATATCCAGGATATTTTCTTTTTGTGAAAAAAATTACTGCTATGTCACTGTCAGTGATAGTCAAAGCACTCAGGCTCTTTGCCTTAAGAATTTTAGGAAATATTAATTGTATTTTCATGAACTTTTACAGTTTTGTATTTTTATGAATGTGAGTGAAAGTTATATGAGGGAATGAATGTGATTGTACTACAGAAATAGAAACATTCAAAATTCATGTAGTGTTCTACAGATTTAAAAGTATTTATGTATACATTACCTGTTACAGGGCAGGTGTTAAATTTTCCAGATGAGAAAATTTGACATTCAGAATTGTTTCAAAACTTTCATTTTTGAAACATATCATTATTCATTGTAAAACATTAAATTATTAAAGTTTTAAAATGCAAAAGTATTATCATGCTAAAGTACATGCTTTCAAACTCCAGAATATGTAAATTTTTGCAGTACTTGACCTTGGAAGTTGTAGAGGTGAGAGGAAATTTTCAGTTTTTCTTCTGAAGGCTTGTTGAAATGGACTAACAATAAGAAAATTAGCAAGAGAAAAGGTATATCAAATTTATTTGATGAAAAAAAGCAGTCATACAAAATATGAAACTCAAAAAAAAAGCGTTTAATGGTTTAAGCTTAAATACTTTTCATTGGGGAGAAAGAAACTGAAATGAAGTCTTGAAATTGTAAAGGAGCGAAAATTCAACGTGAATTTGGAGGCAGAGGCCCTTTCAGCTGTGGCGAAGATAACTACAAGTTATAGGAACTTCTCTAGAATTTCACTCCTGGGAAAGTTTGTCTTATTAAAAAGATCAAGTCGGTAATTGTTCTGGAGCTTCCTTTGTGGTATAGATGATTATTTCTTCTTCTCTGGCAGCAAATCTCTTGGCTATTGGTAAGGTAGGGCACTGAAAATGGTCGTCTTTCTGGGTAGGCAACTTTTTTAGACAAAATGCACCAAAGATATGGAGAGATTGGGGAGCAGGGAAGGAAGTCAGAAGTTCTGGGATTTTTTTTTTTTCTTTAGTCTCATCATATCAAAGCACCGCACATTAAGGTAATATTTTCTGAGCTCCAATGATTTATACCTTTAAAAATGTATGGAAAAATTATAGCAAGAGATTGTAATAATTTTGGTATGCTAATGATTTGTGTATGTGTGATTAAAAAGAAAACACATAAGAAAAATACTATGTAAATTTCATTAATAGAACTTCAGTCTTGAAGACTGTGATAATAATACATGATATTTGTGCTGAGAACCCATTCCATTCAGTTCAACTTCAGTGTTAACACCATGGGTTCTTTACAACACGAAAGTGCAAAATTTGGCTGTCCATTACTGATCCACAAAATGTTCTTTTTTCTAGGATTGCACTCAACAGCTAATTTTGGTTGTATGTGGGTGAGACAAACCTCTTGAGAGAAAACAAAACAAAACAAAACAAAAACACCAGAGAAACTTTTCCCCATAATTATCTAATGAAATTGATTCTTCAGAATTAAGCAATAGATTTATAGTCCTTAAAGATTTATTTCTTCTAATATATATTGACACAAACTTCTTGATGGGGTCCTTAATTAAAAATTACATCGTGAATGGATTTTTAAAAATCAGCCCTCAGAAAAATTGCAGTGACATTTCATGCTTATTTATTCTCAAAATTTTACTTCAGAGTTACTTGATAAATTCAAGTGTTATAGGAAATGTTCACCATGCTGTCAGTGCTACTTTTAAATTTTTTTTATGACAGCTTTTTGATTGTGGAAATTCTTCTTTTAAGTGCTGGATGTCTCTAAATATAAGTGTTTCTTTGTGTCCTCTGTAACTAGTGGCTCGGTGTCAGGGTCAGAGGGAGCTTCACCGAGTGCTGTGTGGACATCTGAAACACTTTACCTCACTCCTTTGAATACAGCTTTTCAAATGGCATTGGCTAAATAGGGAGAAATAAGATGAAAAGAGAGAATGTGCCACTGTTAACCTGCTTTTCTCTCAGGTTGGATTCTTTAAGTGATTTTTCTTTCATACTGGTCAAAATTGTTCAGTACCTTTTACAAAGCTTGATTTTTACTTGGCTATTCTCTTTTGCTGTTTTGAATGCTTTTCCCACTTCATTGTTCAAACCAGAATCTGATTTCAAAGTAGGGCATTACTTTGACATAAATTACAGCATGTTAGAATACTTAATCTTCTCAGTCACATTTTATTGCTGTCCTGTATAAATAACACATAATAATTTTGTTTTATTAATATAGTGATCCATCTTTATTGCCTTGAGCTTGTTAATGAAGATTGAAAATGGAGGCCCCTGCTGATAAATTCGAAGTGTTAAAGCGACTGAAAGAATCAAAATTTTCTATATTTCATTAAATTTTCTTTGATAGGATATATGGACACATAGAGATGCAAATCTTTTGATATTTTTATTGTTGAAAAGGGCATTCAATCACTAGTCAATATAGTTAAGCATAAAATATGTATTTATTAGCCTAAATTAACCAATCTACACACAATTAGAGGAAGTGTCTGAGGTGAGATCTGCTGAACCACTAGGATCAAAGTAAGCCTACTTGTAGGTCAAAACATTTTTTAAAAAAAATTTTAAGCATGGGAAATAATCGAGAATTTGGGTGAATTCCTGAAGGTCTTCAGCTGAAAGAAAAAATATCAAGATAAGTTTGTGTAAAAAAAACCCTTCATTTATATTTATATATTTATATGTTTTAATTATAATAACAGTGGGCTCTTTAAAGTTTCTGGAATGCAGCAAATATTCTTTGGCCTCATATCTCTTTATGCACACCTATGCCATTGACTATAACACTCTCTCATGGTCAACTTCCTCCAACCACCCTTGTGATGGGATTGTGAGTCTTTAACCTTCATTGCTTGGCAGAAACTCCTTCTGATCTCAATTAGATGATAGAGTATTTCCTATGAGGAATCATTTTAATTCCAAGACTGCGATAAGATTCTTTCCTGCATATTCCTATAATATTCTATTCTTGTTCTTCTTACAATAATTATCAATAAGGTTATATATTTGTTGATTTTTCTGGATTCTCCATTAAGTGTAGGTTTCACAAAATCATAGGTGAGTTATATACTAGGTTGTATTGTCAGCATGTGTCATGGTGTCTGACACCTAATCAGTATTGAAGACATGTTCTTTGATTTTGTTGATATCAGCAACTGGAAAAAGAATGCAGGAAATGCAAACTGCAGAGACTGTAAACTTGTGTATGGAAGTGGTCTTGTAGTGGTTAAGATTATAGAATCCAGAACCAGACTGCCTGGGTTTGGTTCTCACCTCTGCTACATGCATACTCAATCTATGACCCTGGGTAGGTTCTCTGTGTGCCTTCATTTCCTCATGTGTAATACAGAAACAATAAAATGGTTCCGTTCCATAAATTTTATGAAGTTTAATAGCTAATATGTGTATAACCTCATATTATGGTATCACAGTTCATAAACTTAACTTGTTTTACAGTTTGAGGGAAGATGGCCACATTTGTGTTTGCCACCTGATATGAAGCAAAATTTTGTCAAATGTATGTGGAAGACTTATTAGAGTATGGTATATGTCATATGAATATTCATTGAAAAGAGTTGATATAAAATAAGTCTGCTTAAAAGGAGATATGAAAATAGTTGATTCAAATGTGAATGACCACATCATGGAAACATGGATTTAAGTTGCCCTGGATTACATATTCCATCTGGAAGATTCTGGAAAAACTCTTTAAGTCAGAAATCAAAAGAAAATTATGTCAGTAAGTTTATCAATCATATTAGTAGGAGTATCAGGTAGATGCACTTTAGCAAGATGTGGACATTTCTTTTATAGATTTAGAATGTTATTCTATATCATTCTTAGCTTTAGGGTTGGTGGATGCCAGAGGTATGGTGAGTTTAGTGATGCATTCCAAAAAGTGTATCTAATATTCACAAAAATGTTAGACCAGACAGAAAGCTAAAATAAATGGCTATTAAAGGACCTAAAATAGCCCAAGATAATATTTGGCTCTGGCCTTAGCTACCTTCCATTTTCCCATAATCATGGTGCTCTAATTAGCTAGGATGATGAAGCCTGTAGGAAACTTCAGAGAACATCAGTTCACAGAAGTAAACATCTTGTCAGGAAGTTTCATGGCAGTTTGTCACATGAGGAATTAGAAAAATTGTAGTTAGGAAAAATTGGAGGGGCTCCCAAACCAACACTATAGCATATACTTTACAAAGACTGATTTGGTAAACATGTAGAAGCTGAGCCCTCACTATAGAATCCTTGCAGACAGGGTCTAGGAAGCTGCAGTTAAAGCCTCCAATGATCCTGGTGCCTGAAGTCTGAGAACACCACACAGTGGTTCACTTCCCTGGACATATTTCCAGAAGCACAGGTAGGCAAGTGACATTTAGGAAAAAACCTCTTTCCTAGATCAGAAATGCTTTTCATCCCTCTACTGATCTCAGTTAGAATATTTATAGCATTTGTGGCATTATTTGCTTTGTTTCATATGCTTTTATGTTTTCAAAAATGTATGATATAATCTTTGTTCTCAAATAGTTTATGGTACAGTTAATTGAGTCATGAATGTCAAGCACATTTAAACTTTTTTTTATAATTTATGCTCCAGTTTTGAGCATAAATTAGTATAGGTATAGTATAAAGAGAAGATTTGGAGGGCTGGAGTAGCTGGAGACTGTTTTAGAAAATGAGTTGACCATGAAAAATGAAAGAAGGTTGATTGGGAAGGAAAGAGCAGAGGGACCTTCAAGACAGGAATAATAATGTAAGGAAATACAGATAAGCACTGAGGAGACAATAGAGAACCAGAACTCCAATCTTCAGGTTATGCAAAAGAAATAATGGTAGTCATATACACAAGATCATCTTGAATTATTCTTTAATGTTGAAAAATATGAAGGCTATTGCAATCTAACCAGAATGTAGAGAATCATTGCATCGTCTTCTAGGACTGAAAACAACAGCAGCAACAACAATAAGAATGCAACAATAGGCAGATCATTTTAGTCTAGTAAATTCCCAATTCTCTCTAGTTTGCATTGCTGGTGTATCTGTAAACTATTTGGAACGGGGGCATTAAGAATAGAATAAAGACAAATAAATAAAATCGGTACAAACTAGAAGAAACAGTTGCTGATATAGCTATGGTGAGACCTGATGGGATTGTAAGCTGGTATTTCAGAAAAATGTATGTATCCAATCAGTGTATACATATCCAGGAAAAAAGAAAAGACTCATGGAAAAATAGAGGAATTTTAACAGTAGCATAATTGCTATGGATTAAAAACTGGTGGTCAACTTAACACCAGCGGAACTGAATCAGCATGGTACTGAGCATAGATGTTTCATCTGAGAAAAGTTGCCAGCATAAATAGAGACGTGGAGAAGGAGAAGGAGATGCACTGAAGTGTTGAGATGTATTGAGACACTGAGGCATTGTGGGTTCTCTATGTGTTGCTATTTTAGCTGTTGGTCCTCCTGGAGAAGCTTTGGTCCTCACATCGAATATTGCTTCCTGGATTTGGAGGGGAACACATGTGCTGCTTGGTCTCTAAGATGAACTCATCACACTGGCTTCCTGGCATGTACTCCACTGTGCTTGTTTGAGGAGGAGTTCAGGGCCTCCATGTTGCTAAGGATGGCTGTGGTGCTTTTCAGGACAGCCCTGGTCTTTGTTGTGAGTGTGACTTCTTGGTTCCAGCATAGAACCCTCAACCTACCAGCACAGCTCCTTCACCCCGTTGGCATAGACTTTCTTACTTCCACTGCCGACTTTTTGGACAAATTTGACCAAATTAAACTTCTGAAGAAAAGCTCTTCGTTGGCCCAGCACAGATCTATAAAAGAGACTGGCATGGGTCCTTCTTATGGGCTCTGGACCTCCAGCTGGACTTGTGTGAGACATTGTCATGGGCTCTGGTTTTTTATCTGGACTCATATAGGACATTGCTGTGGGATTCAGGCCCTTGTCTGAATATTCTATACCTTTGGTATTGTGAATAGATTTCCTGCATTTTCTTGTGTCCACTCTGGGTGGCCTTCATAAAAACAATATTATAAATTCCATGTCCTGATTCTAATTGTTTTGTGTACAACTCCTAACTACAGCACTCATATATCTGAAAAGTTAGAGAAGAGAGGGAAATAAAATGATACATGTGGTAGAATCCAGATTCAATTAATATAATCAAGAATGGAAGAGCTAAGATACTGTTCTGTTAGAAAAGTAGAGTAATGATATAAGGAAGTTAAGAAAATTATAAGATACCTTCTTTCCCTTCTCCCTCTCTTCAAATTCCTCTATTAAATTTTTATATTAAATTATAATGTCTTCAACTCATTCAGCAGCTATAGAAGTTTATCTGCTCTGGAGGTGATACATTGTGGCTTTGTGTATTTAACCAATTTACTCATGAGCAAAGTGACTCGGGCAATATATACACTGAAGTCTACCTTGCTGTGAAGGTCACAGTTTTCAGTCATCACTGGTATTAAATAAACTGAAACTGCTTTAAGTGTAATTATTTTTGCGATTTCTTAAGCAGAGAGACTCTTGTCTGCTCTTTTGTTTACATGATTTGTTCCCATTTTTATTATTCTCCTAATTCTTAAATTTTAGTTTGGATCTTGGAATTTCTCCAACACTCTACTGTCTCCCTCTTTACACCAGTTCTAATCCTTCTGACAGTTGTGAGACCTCCTTGAAAGGACAAATTTGATCAAATTAAACTTGTGAAGAAAAGCTCTTCATTGGCCAAAGAGCCTTGGGAATGCCAGACTCTGCTTTATTCTTTGCCCTCGTGACTGGTCATGCATCCTCCCTTTTTGTTTCATATGACCCCCTCTTGAATACCTGTTTTGGCTAGATACTTCAAGACCTTGAAGGCTTTGGTGTTGGAGACCACTAGAAAGTGGCTTTGAGCAGGATTTAAATTTTACTAATTGGCTTTATGTGTTTATCTGTGAGTCTGTCCTAGGCCTATGCCCCTTGCCTGATTCATCGTAAGTGAACCTCTCTGAATCACTGGTCCTGGCTGAGGCCTGTAGTGGCCTGTGAGGCCAGAGATAACCTTCAGAGCAAGATAAGGCCATAGCTGTGGACACTCTGGCTCCAACCCCAATTAACAAGGTGGAGACTGCACCTGCAAAGACTACTCCTACAGTCTTACTTCTACCATGTCTTCATGATAACACCGTGCTACTGAATTGACTTGATTCATGACTTGGAGATGTCTTTGAAGTGACTCCCAAGGTCCTGCGCATTGCCTTCACTTTCCTCAGCCTCTCCAACTTTTATGCTTGGTCCTAATATAAGTGGACTGATGCAAAGAATCCTTTGTCTTTACCCTCAAGCCTTGAGCTTAATTAAAGGGTTTTGACCCTCCTGGAGCCCTAAAAATCATACAATTTGTCTCTTTTTATTTAACCTCCACCGTACACTCTTTTGGGAAATCGGGAATCTAGGTCAGAACCAGCTACCTTGGTTTTCTGCAAGTTCTATAACAAATTATCACAAATTTACTGCATACTTTTTTTTTTTGTATGGGGGATCAAATTCATGAACTAGCACTTGGCAGGCAGATGCTTATTAAAAATTATTAAAATTCATTTTGAAGAGTTTTGCTAGCCATAAATCCAATATCAAAGTCAGTACATTTAGTTGGTCCTGGAGGCTCATGAGGAGATTCTTTTTTGTCTTTTCTTCTTCTATTTAGTGAACACAGGTAATTCTGGGCATTCCTTGGCTCCTCTGTGTGTCACTTCAAAGTCTGACTTACTTTTCATGTGGCCCTCTGCATCTCATGACTTCTCATTTTTTGTCTTTTATTAAGACATTCATCTTTTTTGAAGGGCCACTATAATCTAAGATTTCTCAACTCAAGATCTTTTAAGTCTTTGCAAAATATTTGTTTCAAATAAAGTCATATTATGAGTTTCCAAGTGGACATCTTCCATACGGACACAATTAAACCTAGTATAGTATAATTTTTGTGTCCAAAAATTTCACATCCATCTTATAAGTACAGTTAATGAACCCCCAAACACCTAAAAATCTCTATCCATTACATCATTAAGTCTAAATCTAAAGTCTCAGGGGAATAACATTACCTCAGAAAGTGTTAAATCTGTCTCAGCATGATGACACTCACTGTACTCCAAGTACTGGGGAGGTTAGGCAGGCTGATTGAGAGTTTGTGGTCAACCTGGGCTACGTGGATTATTCAAAGCCAGCCAGGACTGTAGAAAAGATTCTGTCTCTTAAAATAATAGTCTCACATCTCATTTTTGCAATCAGGTATGAGTGGGACTATAGATATGGTTCATCATGCCACATATTTCTCCTCTATCCATAGGCCTGTGTAGAAACAACTATTCTGCTTTTAAATACACTGCTGATAAAATTAGGATAAATATTCTCATTCCGAAGGAGCGGAAACAGAAGAAATAAAAGGGTCATCAATCACAGCAAGTTTGGTATCAGAAAGGCAAATTTCATTGGATTGAGAGGCTTGAGAATAACCCTCTGGGGCTGGAACCTCAGTCCTCTGCTCCATTGGGGCCTCTCCCTCAGTGTTTGCATAGTTTTTAATAGTACTATTTTTCTTTCTATCTTTCTATCTTTCTTTCTTTCTTTCTTTCTTCCTCTCTTTCTTTTTTTGTCTTCTTCTTCTTCTTCTTCTTCTTCTTCTTCTTTTTCTCCTTCCTTCCTTCCTTCCTTCCTTCCTTCCTTCCTTCCTTCCTTCCTTCCTTCTCTCTTTCCCTATTTTTTCCTTTCCTTTCCTTTCCTTTCCTTTCCTTTCCTTTCCTTTCCTTTCCTTTCCTCTCCTTTCCTTTCTTCTTTTATTGACAATGTCTGCATTTGGGTAGCTCTGTTACGCTGTTTTCTGCTTGCAGAATTTTCAATTTATGATAAACTTCTTTTATTCCTCTGATTTCTATCCCTGTCTGAATGCATTAATCAACTTTCCGTTGTTGGGACAAAATATAGACACACAGATGAAAGGAGTAAACATTTGTTTTGGCTAATGGCTTTAGAAGTTTTAGACAATGGAACACTGGCACCAAGGCAGAACATTGCAGTAAAAGAGCATCATGGGGAAAGCTGCTCAGATCATGGTAGCCAGGAAGCAGAGAAATTAGGGAAGAGCCTGAGAAAAAGCAGCAATAACTGAGATATACTGTTCAAAGGTACATACACTTTGTTAAATACCTCCCAATAAGTGCATTAGGCTATAAACTCATAAATAAATTTGTCTAATTGATCAAGTAAGGCACAGCGTGATGCACCTAGTTTCTCCAAAGCCTACAGTTAGCAACCAATCCTTCAAAACACTGAGGCTTTTCTGAGTCATTTTGATTCCCAATTATGATCTTGTTTGTGCTGACTGAATGCACCTGATCTCGTCTGTATTTCTGGTAGTACATTTTCAAAAACCTGGGGCCTCCCTTGTAAGTCTCAAAATCCTTGTGGGCCTGCCCTGCATGACAAGGTGATCCATGATGTTACAATGCTATCACACATTCTCTGTACGCCCTGTCCTCTATCTTTGGCTTTTACTCTACTACAATGGTTGAATAGATCCATGAGTCACACATCTTTTTTTTTTTTTTTTTTGTAAAAGTTTGCTCAGTAATAGTTATGGTCTTGTCTCCAGAACAACCTTTCTCAAAATTATAACTTTAGTGTGCCAGGAATATAGCTCAGCAGCACAGTGCCTGCCTAGCAAGAGTGAGGTTGTAAGTTTGATCCCTAGTACCAAAAAAAAAAAAGTAATTTTATTAATTTCAGCACCACTTGCAGTCTGGATAAACTAAAAATATACAAAATTACCAAATACTAGTCCCTTTTTGATTAATAAATCTTTTCTCAATTTAAGTATTTCCTCTTCCTTTTCACTAAAATCAGTAACAAGAAATGAGGCTCTATTGTTTGTACTTTTTTTCATAAGTTTCCTCAGCTAAACAACCAACATTATTGTTTAATAACTTGGGTTTCATGAAAGAAAACATTTTATTCATTATTCTCCCACTTTATAATAAAGATTTTCTTTTCTCCACTTTTCAATAACTGTTTTCTTTAGAATTCTGACCCTAACATCTATATTTTCACTAATTTTTTTCAAATGAATCTAGGCTTTTCAGGTCATGTACCTCAAAATTCCTCCAATTCCTATTCACTACCTCATTCCCAAAACCATTTCTATACCTTGAGTCACTTTAAGATGTTTGTTGCAGCAGATCTTCCCTCCAGTATCAAAGTATCTATCAGAGTATATACATGTGTATAATGCCTTGTGAAAAAATAGACAAATTGTAACATGTGTGCATCTATACTTGTATATGCACTATAAATGTATATACAGAGTCTGCCAGAATAGATATACACATTTCAAGGAAAGAAAGATAGTATTATGTTTTTTCAATAGATGGTGTTACTGTTTTACAACAACCTCACAGGATGCTGGCCTTACAGAAGAAATTGAAAATGTGTGTGCAGTTATCCCAGTGACTAAGGTTACTCAAACAGCAGTTCGCGGTACTAATAAATGTCTGGAAGTTAACAACCATCACTTTCAGCACCTCTTGTAATAGAGGTCAAAGGTTACTTGCATTAACCTCATATCTCAATAAATTTAGAATTAAAATATTTATTTCAGTTTTTCCTTTCCTGAAGTAGATATCCTTTTTTATTTTCTTTTGGTGGACTGTGTATATGGTTTATTTCAACAAATCACCTTGAATGATCATAGAATCTGACAAGGCTGAAACAAAAAACAAGTCAAGAGACAGAACTCTCAAGGAGGCTTTCAAGGGCACAGGTAAAATTTCTTTCTCAGAGAATCCTCAATTTTTCTTTTAAAGCTCTTTGACTAATTGGTTGGGACCCATAGAGATTATCTTGGAAAATCTTTACTTAAAGTTAGCTCATGGTGAATGTTAACCACATTTACAAAATGCCCTTACAGCAACATCAAGATTAGTTTTAATTGGATCGCTAAATACTATGTAATCGAGTCACGCTGGCACATAAAAGTATTCATCACAGACACTGACTATGTTATTTAGCTACTGGAATATGCTTTTCTCCAGCTAATGCACAATCACACTTCATATTGTAGCACAAACGTCTTTTTACTCTTGGAAAATAGGTTGCGGTGGGCTCCAGGCTGTGTTTGCTCTTTTTATATGTCCGTGACAGCACTCTACACCTCTGTAATTCACATTCCTTATTCCTTAGTTAATATCTAAACCACCTGTTGGATTTCAAATTCCATGAAGTTCCATGGATCTATCTCATTCCCTGCACTTCTAGCACTCAATAAAGTCTGTTGATTGATGGAATGAATAAATCACAGCTGAACCTGATCCAAATGGCAGGTTCTCTGTATTCACAGGCATCCAGGACCATCTCTTGTTATTTAAGTGGAAGGAAAAAATAAGAAAATTCTTCTATTAATCATATTTGGTTACTACTAATATTGTGTCTGGGAACTAAATAGAGTTCAACAAGCAGGATGCAATTAAGCAGATAAACTTGAACAGTAGATTTATTTCTATTGTCCTTCTGCAGCTCTTCCAGATAGAATGGAAAACTATGTGAACAGTTAGTGGGTATTCTCACAATAAGAATACTAGAATTTGACATTAAATCTCAAAATACATGTTAAAAAGTGATTACATAGACTTTTAAGTGATATAGACGTAATTTCATGTTCTGATTGTAATAGTTCCCCTCCAGTGACCTTCACTAAATTACTTATTTAAGCCTCAATATCTTTACAATATTGATCAAGAAATTTCAGCAGAACTAGTATGTTGGAACTGCATGATACTGGGGGGAATATTTCTTTTTAGTGAAGTAAACAAGGGATATCTGGGATTCCAAGGAAAGAGAATTCACATTTTCTGTGACCTGCAATGTTCAAGTGATTGAGAATGTTCTGTATATACCTCTAGCTGATAAAATCTGGCAGAAAGTGGAGAGCCTACTGCTATAGACAGTGGAAAATTTTAAAAATTGAACTGAATATCATTAACTGTGTGCTTGAGTTGGGACAGGTAAAAGTTATGGACTGCTGTTTGATACGCAAATCACAAAGAAACTGTAGTTTCTTTACTTTCGTTTTGGAGAAAACAGAGCAAATTAATTGGGAGGTTTTTGCTTATACAGTGTAAATGCAACTTACAAGCATCATTTGTAAAAACACAGTATTTTCTCTATCCATAGCCCAGAAGTTCTTAGAAAAATCAGAATAAAACCAAAAACATATTTGAAATCAGTTTGTACCCTGGGAAGAAAATAAAAGGTACAGTTATTAAAAAACTTGTATCTACTTACTTCAACAACTGAACACATTTGTACTTAAAAATCAGTCAATCAAACTATTTGTTAGTTAACATGATGTAGGCAAAACAATTGTTGATTTGACAACTTTTCACATTTTGACTGGTCGTCATGGCATCGAGCTGACTGACCAGTGATTCTTTCTCACTGCTCCACATTTTTCAGATTCTATAGAACATTAAATAGAAAGATCTGAAAATAGAGGAGAGTTTTTAAGTCTCTACCCAAGGCTTAGTCACTGGATAAATTTTAGAACATGCCTTTGCTGTGTACTGAATAAGCTGATATTGAACATGCCCCATGCTGTTTGTCTTCGGGAGATGCCCTAATTTAGACTCTGCTTTTGACCTTCTGGACTGATATAGAATAGAAATAGCCATAAAGCTGGCTGAAAGATGAACAATGGTGATTTCACTTTAGTTATCAAGAACATAACTCAAGAATGATGCAATGTTATAATTATAACAGATTTTAGACCATTATTTTTTCCACTGATCACATTTCAATTTAATATGAGATATATAATGCAGGTTTCCTGAGACCAAATTAAATATTTCCTTCTCCCCCTCTTTCCTCTCAACTGTGATGCCCTGCAAATAAATGAGAATCATTTTGGCTCTGATTGTCCTTTGATTTGAATTCTGCATTGAAATAGCATGTAAGGCTTCCGTAGTTCTCAATCAACTCATCTGTATTTTTCTACATAAAGTTGACAGATGACATGTTCTTTCCCCAATTCTCTGCAAATCTGGTGACTCACTGTTTTTATTTGCCTGTTATGGACACATTTGGAGCAATGCTTTCTCCATGATTCTGTTCTTTGACATCCTTCAGAAAACTCCATTTACATTTAAAAATGAGGCAGAAGATAAGACCTCCATAGGCCTCCCCAGTGGTAGGAAGTCTCATCAGTCCCTATTTAGAGCTCATTTATCTGGGACAGTTATTCTGAGTGGATAGATCTCTTCGGTGCCAAAGTACTTATTTTCCTTTCACCCAACATTTCCTGGAGGCAATCAGGACATGAGTCATCCTCAATCTTTGTTAACAGAGGCAACATGAGCCTAATTTAAGCATTGTGGTAGTGGCCAGTGGAACCACATGGCAAACAAAACAAAATAAAACAAAACAAGCAAACAATTGAACCATGCTATAGCATTATGACAATAGCCAAGCTGCTCTTTGAATGGTTTTTATGTGAAGATGATATAATATCACTTGATTCATAGAAGTTTCTTTTGAGGCTAAAGGTTTAATTCTAGTTACTGTTCCTACTATGAATTTGATAAAAATACAAGTTCATTCAAGCTTAAATATACAGTTAAAAAGTGGCTACCAGGTTATCTTTTATGTAGACAATTGGTCATTTCTTTTACAACCTCTGACTTAAAGCCTGTTTAAACATCACCAGTATAGTAAAGTCTATTTTCATAACATTTTATTTGCTGTGTGTTTTATAGCATACCATAACTCCATCCCCACTCACTACATTTTTTAAACCAGTTCATGAACGTTGACTCAAAACATTTAAGTAACAGTATTGAACAAAATCCCAGGGATTAAATGGACTCTCTAAAACTTTGTTGTAACTGTTACCTAGGGAAGCCAGACCTTCTGCCCCAGTAGCTGCTTTTCAGCATGTTACACTGAACTCTGCCCTTCTGGCGCAGCTCTTCCTGCACAATTCATTTCTTCCTCTGTCTCTGTCTCTGCTTCTGTCTCTTTCTCCCTGTATCAGTCAGTCTCTCTCTCTCTCTCTCTCTCTCTCTCTCTCTCTCTCTCTCTCTCTCAACTTTGCCTTACTTCCTGTATCAAATTTTGTGAAACTGTGGACTTTATCTCCTTGTGATTCTACCAAACAAATAGCTTTTCATGATAGTCACATCTCTAAACAACCTACCAGTTTACCATTGAAAAACATTACTTCTAGAGCATTTCCTTGTAAAAATGATGCTTATGTGCTTATGTGGGGCACACTCTGTACATTTTTATAGAAATAATGATTAATTTATATATTTACTTATCAATATTGGGCATAGATGGAAGGAGAATCTTCTTGTATAGTCATGGGAAATGTAGAAACTATAGCTCTGACACCAGCCAGATATTAGAATGGAAAAATTTAGTTTATTTTTTTCTTGGTGTCTATGGTTAGGAAATTTGATTACAATGTCCACAAAGACAAACATAGAATATGTGATTATAGTATAAATTTCACAAAAAGGCCAACCATAAAGAGTGTCACAAATTGTGCTTGGTCCATTTATTCTTCAAAAGTCCAATTTTCTTTTTCCTAAGTGCAGTGATATACATATTTTATGACAATACTCACTGCCTGTTTTACTGTGCTCAAAGGCCTTTTAGATCACAGCCACAGTGCATAGTGCTGTTCTGATTGATGTTAATCTGTATTTTAATGTTTTTAAGACACAGTTACTAACTTTCACTGGGAATCAGAATGGTTTAAACTAGCAGTAACATAGATTCACTAAATCTGATTAAAATCACTTTTCCAGATATACGACCTTTGATAAATTTCTTAAACTGTTAAAGGTTGAATCTCTTCACATGTAAATCTATAGAAGATTTATAATTACTAATTTTGACATAAGGGTTATGTGAAGCACTGTACATAAAATGCATTCACACATATGTAAACTATAGATATTAATTACTCTAGCTAGTTTCAAAATTTCCCATGAAGGTAATGATAGAGAGTATGCACAGTTCTCTAATAATTTTTTAAGCTCTGGTCTTCATCCTCATAACAGAGGTATAATCCATGCATGTCACAGCACAGAGAACTTGGGAAAAGTTTAAACTGCAACCTCAGGAAAGGTTATTATAAAGTAAAAAATATGATTTTTAAAGGAACTGAGACTAGGAACTCTGAAATTTTGATGTTCAGCATTAGAGTATAGAACATACTCTAACTATAAATTCACTAATGGCAAATGCAAAAAGAAGAATACCCCAAAATAAAATCTAGAATGAGTCAGTGAGACAGAGACAATATTCTGGGAAGATAAGAGGGAAAGGCCATTTAGGCCAATTGCAGAAGTAGAGTGCTGATCTTGAGCAGGATTCTTTTCCCTAAACATTTCTTGTTTTGAGTAGAATTTGACTAGATGAGCTGACAAATCAAATATTTGGTGTGATGGAGACAAATGCACACCATAACACATGGGACTGAAAATAAAAGTAAAGAGATACAGAATTAATCCCATATATCACTACTTTCTCATGTCAGCTTTAAAGATTTGGTTTCAAAGAAACTAAAGAAGTGAGAAACTAGTGAATTAATCCAATGCATCACCACAGGTTCCCTTGGTGTCCATCTGTAAATTGTGACTTCGAGCAGTACAGGGCACAAGGTTAGTCATGTTAGAGTATTTATAAATTGCACACATTTCCCTTTAGTTTATTTGTTGGAAGGTTTCCATAAGACAAATGCACAGGCTAAATCACCAATAGCAGTAGGCTGGAATCACCTTTCTTCTTAAAATGGAAAAGGGAAATTTCAACTCTTGTATTATAAAAATAAATTTCAATCCAATAGTTTTCTCCTACTACATTTAGTTACCATATTTTGTCCTTGGACTGATAATGAGAGTTACTTTGTCTTCTTTATCTTTTATTGGCGGTGTGTGTGTGTGTGTGTGTGTGTGTGTGTGTGTGTGTGTATGACCATGTGGCTTTGCCTGTCAAAGGAGGGCTCCATGGGAACACAAAGTATGGTACACAGTGTTCGTGTTTACAAATCCATATTTATTCCTGATGAATTGTTGGGAATGGTGTTGCTTTTAACTTAAAAAATATTTTTTATTCACTACTTTCTGTTTTTAATCAGCCAGTCAACAGGCCATAATAGCATTATTTTTAATAAACTGGTTGTCTTTTTCTAATTCACATTTATTTGAAATTCACACTTCAAATAAGAGAAAAACACATCAGCTTTTCTTAGGATAGAGACACTGAGTGGGATATGAAATGTTACATAGTCATGAGACAGTTGGTCTGAATAATAAGTGAAAACCACAAATCCTACAACATTTTGGCTTGAATAATAGATCATTAGGTACTTATAAAAGGGAAAGTCTTGATGATGGAGTTGGGCAGTACTCCTAGAAATGGTTTATCATACATAATCCTCCTGCGAAAAAAGCAAAATTTATTTTTCCATGCATACAATCTTAATAACTACAAATTATTTTAATTTAAATCTAAACTTATAAAAGTAAATCATGTCTGTTGTTGGAAAAGGTGAGTATTTGCAATAATATGGAAAAACAACTTGGCTTGACAGTTTTGCAAACATACATTTGGAAGCAGAGGTTATTAACTTTTACTCTTGGTACCAGAATTACAGCACAAATCCTCAGATCAAAGTACACTGCATACACTCATTAATATACCCGAGCTACTGGATGGCCTGGTTTTTGGGTGACAATGCTGTGCACTTCAGTGTCAGGGGGCAGAAATGCCTGTCACAGAGAACAGCAGGTAGCCACGCAAATGCTGTATCTCCACTTTAATTTTTTACAACTGCTTGAATTAGGAGTGAACTGCAGCATAGAAAGGATACTCACTTTTTTAAAAAACAATTTGAAGGGTATATTGAGGTGAATTATTACCCCTTGTCAAAGTGGTCTAATGGCTTTCGGAGTTAACTTTCAAAGGGTAGGAGTCAGTGGCCTAAGGGATTGAGTGGAGACCGTACTGGTTTTAGCGGTGAAAGATGCTTGCCAAGAAGAAAGAAGAGTGGAAATGGATTCATGTGGATTCTTGTTTAGGACTTTAAGTGCTATAAAAATTCTTATAAGTCAGATAGCAATTACAGTGGATAGGAAAATGAATGGTTTGGTTTTCTTTCATGGGTAATTAAGGGAAAAGAGTCATTTGCAATAAAGTGAGATTCTATAAACCCATCAGAAATTTTGTTTGATTCACTTTATTTTGGACTGTTCTCCAGTTCTTATTTTAAATACTTCAGAATTTTGTTCTGGGTCTTAGAATAGCATAGCTTTAATTAATTGCTGAATCATAAAGGATATTTTTCTAGACTGTTAATTAATCACCTTCTCTTGATAATAGAAGCACTTACTGCCTTTAAGATATAATTAGTTGGACTAGAATATATCAATCAATAAATAAATATCCAGATTATTATTAGCCCTGAAACATAATGTTGTATAGGCTTAATTTTGGCACTCAATAAGTAGTGAAATTTTTAAATTTTCATTTATAATTGATGAAACGTCATACACTTTCTTTGATTTTTAGCTTCATTCAAACTTTTTAACTTTTTTATGATTTCTTTAGATTCATGGACAACTCATGTTTCCTAATTTGAGGCATACAACTGTTTTCAGGTCACCCTTGAATGCTCTGTCTTCTTCAAAATGTAAAGAGTCCCCCAGGTAGCAGAAAGGAAATGATCTTAACTTTATCATTTTCTTCTTTCTTCAGCCAAGAACCTACCACTCCTTGGAAATTACTTGATTGTCTTCTATAATCTGGGCTAAAGTCTCTTCCTGCTGTAATATTCTTTAGCTATCTGAGTAGTGAGTGGAGCAGTAGAGTCTGGAGATAATAGACTGAGCCAATTCCTAAGTATTCCTTAAGAACTTACTCTGCAGGATGTGGGTGTAGCTTAGTGGCAGAGTCCTTGCCTGCTTTGCAGGGTGCCCTGGGTTTAATCTCCAGAACCACACAACAAGAACAACCTACTAAATGCCAGTATTTTCAGGTTAGTGAGTGTCACGACAGATATAGAAGATTTTGTGTATTAAAAGCTTATACTTCATTAAGTGCTGAGTTAAATAATTCAGACTTCATATACTACAAGATCTCAGAGAACAGATAAACTGACTGTGACTAGACCAGAATCATTTACTTACAACTAGCTACAAGAATATTTATTTACAAATGTTGAAAAGTCCAAATAATGCATTGATATTTGTGAAAAGCTGAAAAAGCCAACAGGCGTACTCTGTATTCTCATGAAAATCGTAGACTAATAGGAGGTTGCTTTGATCCAGCTGTGATATAGAAAGTGTCAATTTTACTTGTTATGTATAATGGGCTCTGAATTCTTTTATATGTAAACCTCAAAGGTCACCTGATACAGTATCAGGCGATTATTATGTCTTTCATTGTAAGTCAGTGGCTGACAAGTACACAGCATTATAGTTCAGGAGTGCTCTATTCTTTTCCTGGTATGCTCAGGTACCTCCTTGGTGATATGCAGGGTTTGGCAGGAGTACGGGAATAAAGTTGGTAGGAATAATCATACAGTTGCCTACTGTGAAGAAGAGTGAACTTTATTTATAGTACAGTACTCTGGTTTGGCTTTATAAGAGAATTACATCCACTAAAAATTATACATAATAGACTTGGCAGGAAACAAGCTGGTGGTCAGACATGATTTTATCAAATAGAAACACTTGGAAAGTAATGTTCCCAGGATATCACTTACTCAGATTTATCACAGTGTCCACGGGACAGTAATCCTCACAGATCCTCAAGGCTTCTTAAATGCGCAGGTTTTGAGCTAGAGACATCCTGTGGCTCCTTGACAAAAAGTGGTATGCTAATTAAGATCGAACTTTTCTGATCTAAGAAAAACCAGAACCTAAAGGAAATCCTGTCATGAATTAATTCTGCGATCATAACATTTTTTCCATAGACTTTGGGAAAAAAAAAAAAAAACAAAAAAAAAACCTTCTACTCTAGATGTAGACTATTAGCCAAAATAATTGGAAAAAAAAAAAAAAAGATATTGGGGAAAAGAAAAAACTTCATTGGTAACAATTGCTATAAAAGATTTCTAACATTATTTGAAATAAGATTGTGAATTTTCTTCTGCCAACGTAATTATTTAAGTCTTCTTATCATTTGCTTTTAAAAGACTGATTATGTGTGAAGATACACATAACTATACTAAGCCTTTTTTGTAGCAGGTAAGAAAAAATAATGTGGTTTTTTACTTCATTTGTTCTGTTTTTTCTATAGTGAGAATTTGACAAAGGCAAAGAGTGTCATTTATTCCAGCCTGTAGAACCAGTACTTAGCATACTTTCTGATTCAAATTATAAATTTATGGAATATTACATAGCAATACTGAAGAAATGAGCAAAACATTTTCAGTTATAGATTTTCTCAACAATAACACAAATGTCAAAATTTCCACAAAACAACAACAATAAATGGGTGGAAATTAGAGGTTTTTAAGATAGTTAACCGACAGAGCAAAAGCCCTCATATTCCATATTGGCATATACATTTCTACTTAAATGAGAAATTTAAAATAAGTAAGTGTTGTAAATTAAGTAATTTTAAAGTTTTCTTTGCACAATAGTAAATAGGTTTTTGTCCAAACTTTGATATTTTGGATTTTATATTTATCATATAAGCAATTTTTTCCACTTTGGCTTCAAGAAATCATTTTGCCACTTAGTCAGAACTTTCTAAATTTTGAGGACAAGAGTAACAAAAATAAATTTGCAACCATTAAAAAGAACTCTTAAAAGAAAATGTAGTCAAATGTTAGATGAGAAGGTATATTTTATACATTATTCAAATACATCAAGAGTCTTTTAATTTTTACCAAAATTTGCATTTAAATGTCTCAGAAATATTTCAGTTTTACCTAACTCTTATTAGGGCATAATCAAATCCATGGCTAAACATATGTAGCAACAAATTAGTACAATTAGCCTTCATTCATAGATCCTAAAATATAATCTGTATAAACTTTCCACATTATCATAAAATATCTAACTAGTAAAATATGTATTTTGAGGATTGAGAATGTATATTTTCTGTTTAAAAATTCTTTTAAGACAAGTATTGAAGTTTTAGAAATTATTTGCATGCTTATAAATCCTGTCTGTATACCATGGTATACTATAAACATTTTGTAGATAGGAAACAGTTGAAGAGAATGTATTTTCCAAATTTATATAAGTAGTAAATGGTGTCATAATTTGAGCTCTATTATCTTTAGAACAAGAATGCATTTTCTTGTTAAAAAATTATAACATTTTTCTTAATCAATAGCTTGCTGCAGCGAAATACCGAATATGCACAATTTAAAGAAGAGGTTTATTGTGCATCATGGATTTTAGAGGTTTCATTTCATGGTTGCCTGATTACAGGGTAGGAAGTCCATGGAGGAAAGATAGCGCAAAAAAGAAAAAATGTGATTACCCAGGGGTGGCTGAGAGAGAGAGACAGAGAAAGAGAGAGAGAGAGAAGGAGCAGAGGAGGGTGATAGACTTGTTATACCCAGGTCCCCCTCCTCCTAGAAAATAAAGATACAGTCTCATCAAACAACTAGTGTCTTCAAGATCCAGTCACCTTCCAGACACATGAGAGTTTTGGGGGTCACCCTAGTTTATTTTATTTTATTTTATTTTATTTTATTTATTTATTTTTTTGTGGTGCCAGGGATTGAACTCATGACCTCAAGCTTCTAGGCAAGCGCTTAAACCACTGAGCTCAATTCCCAGCCCCAAGGTCACCCTAGTTCTAAAGAAAACATAACAACATTGTTAATGATAATATGTAGGACCACTATGTTTATTCTTAATCGACCTCTATTTGATTCTCCTCAAAGATAGTTAATGACTTTCCTAATTGGTCCATTTTTTTCAAATCATTTGCTGTGCATTTACATAGATACATACATATATACTCCCAGAAATCATACAGAAGTATTTCTTTGTAGTTTTACTATTTAAATTACACAAAATCATTTTTGTGCTCTTGAAATGGTTTTAACCTCATCATATATCTTACAGATATTTCCTTAGATACTTTTACTTTTTCCGTCAGACAAGATGTACTGTATAGTGTTCTTCAGTAAAATCATGTTTCATTTACTTTAGCCATTTAATAACTAATAAACAATAACACTTTCAGTTGGGGGAAGGAGGAATGAATATATAAAGCAGTGGGTTGATTTTTATTAGATTTTTAGTTTCCTGATGGAATTGAACATTGATATCATTGTCTCCTCTGCCATGTTCTGTACCTCTACATCTGAAGATTCGTTTGGAAATTGTGAAAGTTTTCCTAAATAAGAGTAAAAGTGATAGTCTTATTACATCAATCCAATTGGTGATGCATTTATTTCAAATATTTACCATGAGTAACAGTTTAATGTAGGTATCATGGAAGTTTTAGCTTAAGCATATGTGACATACTAAGAGTAATAGGCACAAAAAGAAAACATTTGGACAAAGAATTATGTGATTTGACTGCAGGAAATATGCAAACTTCAGCTGAGTTATAAAAGAAAAAGAGTGCACTGTAACAAAAGAGCCTGTGAAATGCTTCTTGAGAAGTAAAAGTTTGAGACATATTAGTTCAAGTATAGGGAGAGAGTAGAGTAGACTGTTTTAACTCCCTCTCATGTAAATTGTATTTTGATGCTGGCATTCTAGAAGTGGTGAGTTTTCCTGTTGGGGGGCTTCCTACAGCATTTGAAATGAATTTAAAAGTTCCTGCATTATGTTATGATTAAGCCAATAAATCAAGCATTCAATCATTTTACATTGTCAGATGAAGAACTATTCAGATAACCAGAAGGCAACTTTGATTTTATGATCCAGAGAAGAGGAAGCACAGCAAAATACACAATAAGGGTTCTGGGGTACAGAGGCAAGTCATTTGGGGAGCCACATAAGGCATCAATCCTCACAATCAGGCATCTATAGTGTGGTCCAGGCTGTGCCGTAAATGGAACGGCTTTGAAATGCAATAATGATTTAAAACAAGAGTATGAATTGGGGAAATTTGTAGCTTGTCACTGAACAGGTAGAGTGTTTAGGGGATGATTTTGCATGACTGATGAGGAAAGGAGAAAGATGTACTTGGCAAAAGGATGCTGGGGTTGTGAATGAGAGCACACTGTGATGCTGAACGCCATGTTGAGGTTCTGAATTGAATACCATACGACAAGGCATCCTCCATGAATGACCCATGATCAACTCTCTCTTTAAGTGAACAGTCTTACAGGCTTCGTGGGTGCATTAAAGGATGACAAGTTGGAGAGATTGAGGACAGTTATAGTAGACCAGGAGGAGGCCCTCTGATTTTAGGTAAGAATATTATCAGGGAAAGAGGTGAGACACTAAAACAATTAAATTCTTGAGATAACTTTTCATCTAACTTGATGTGTTCATAAGACAACATAAACGAAGATGGTAAAATAACAATCTTAGTGAAGCTACTATTTAGTTATATGCAAGACACTGCTAATACATGCACATATACATATCCATAAATACTTCTAAATATATATATTTCAGTGTATTCTTCACAACAACCTACTTTCATACCCTTTTTACTACAAAGGAATATAAATTTCGAAGAAGTGAAGTAACTTGCTGAAGTTCATATTATTGTTTGTTTTTTTGGTTTTTTGAGACAGGGTCTCACTGTGCAGTTCAGACTGGCCATGTGCTCACTTTTAGCGCAGGCTGGTCTTGAATGTGCAAGGATCCTCCAGGCTCAGCCTAGAGTGCTGAGATTACAGGATTGCACCACCATGCCCGGTTTGAATGTCTTATTAAAACCCTTGCTCCATGTTCTTAACCATGTGGTATGATTAAAAACAAAGCAAAACATAAAAATACAGTGAATGCTGTGGGCCGCCAACTCCCAGTGAATGAAAAGGCAGCGCTTTTCAATAGGAGAAGCAGCAGAGAACCTCAGTAATACAGTGTGACAAGATTCAACTTGTTCTGTAGAGTCGGTTGTGAACTACATTTGAGAGGTTATGTTTTTTAGTTTTATTTATTTATTTATTTATTTTTGGTACTGGGGATTGAACTCACGACTACGCGTTTGCAAGGCAGGTGCTTATGCCACTGAACTAAAGCTGTATTTTTTTAAATTTTGATTTTTATTGGTACATGTTGTAGTACATAATGATTACATTTGTCTTGGGGCATTGATGTGTGTACATAAAACATCTTGATTCTTTTATTTCCCTCCCTCATCCCTCCACGCATTTGTTAGTCTTGTTTACTTTTGCAAAAGTACTATCTCTCTGTTTTCTCTGATTTATCTTTAATTTTGTTCTTTGTTTACACCTTGATTTTTTTTAATATATGAGAAACCATGTGATACTTATGCTTTTGTGTCTAATTCATATCATTTAACACTAAGTATACTGTAAGTCATGGATCACAAACAACTCATTTTATTTGAGTTGCATGATTGTGCTGCTTTGAATTCTAGCTTTTTAATAAAAGATGAAATTTGGGTCTGTGGTTATGATCTTGACACCAGGTTCAGATTTATAAATGGATATCACTCATTTCTCCTTGAAACACGTGTGTCAATGAAGATTTAAACCAAAGTGCTTGCTGTGTTTTTTTGGCCTTAATAGAATTATGTGAATTGAAATTGTATCCAGGAACACCATGATGTACTCCAAATAGTTTAAGGCCAAGTTAAAGACTTTAAGAAAAGATGTGCAAAGAAAATGACCTGGAAAAATAGGCAAAGGGTTTCATTTCCCATCATGACAATGTTCCACGTGATGTATTACTTCTAGTATGGAAATTTCTGTCAAACTCTACATCATTATAATAATATGTCCTCATCCACCTTAATCATTAGATTTGGCACTGTGTGACTTGAGGCTCTTCTCCAAAGTCAAATGACCATGAGAGGTCATATTTTCAATCAACTCATGGCACTAGGACAGCCATAGCAGCACGATTTAAGACAGTCATTAAAGAGGATTTCCAGAACTGCTTCAGAAAGAGGAAACAAGGATGGGATACCTGTGTTCAAAGTGAGGAGAAGTTTTTGAAAGGCATTAATAGCAATATGTCTTTCACTATAATAAATTTTTAAAAACTCAACCATTGACTGTCTTTCTTGATCACACCTGGTAATAATTTAGTTAAGAATCCTCCAAATGCAATACACTCCTATTGAATTTCTATTCAGAAAATAGTAAATATTTATGGAATATTTTCCTACTTAAAAATTTAAATTTACAAATTTCTTTCAAGACCTTATTATAGGTTGTGTGCATGTATAATATATCTGAGTGTAATTTGTATAACTACGAACATACTCTAAATGCTTTTCTACTAGAGTAACCCCTAAATCTTAGAGACACAACGAAATATAAATTTCATAAACAGTAAAGTTCTAAAAAGGGGCAATCTGGCTGGTTTATTGTTGTCTTGATGCATGAAAAACTGTGTCAGCTTTTTCAAAGAAATGAAAAAATAACAGTAAAGTAATTTCCTAAATTGCTTTCAATGTTTGAAAATGAAAGTCCAGTTCCAGATAATGAAATTGAGTGTGGTGAAATTTAAATTCTATGCAAAACGTTATATTAATTCACAGTTATTTATTATGATAAAGGAGAAGGATCCTTGGATAATTGAAATCCATGGACAATTGAAAATCTGCATTTAGCAATATTTCTCAGGCTCAACCCATATCAAAAATTTTATTGGCATTTTAATCAAGTAACAAAACCCTCTCATTTAAATTTCACTTCCCTTTCCTTTTTTATCACTGAATGCAAAGGGAAATGCTGACCTAAATTCACTGTGAGCAGAAGGCAAAAAGGACCTGTGTCCTGTCTGCTGTCAAAAACAGAACCTGAATGGCTGAGCATTTATAGAATATATCACAGTGATGCCACCAAAGGCCTTTAAATTTAGGAATCAGGAGAATTTGAAACATTTTATCAGTCAGACAAATGTGTTTTAACTGTTTTTTAATCAGGCAGAAGCTGAGATTTATAATATATTTAATGGGAAAAATTGTTCTCATTTTGGCATTTTATTAGATAATCTGTAAGAATTGTCCACTGGAAAACCTGTTATTTATTGTTTGATTATCTTCTTAAAATACATTTCAATGTGCTTATAACAGGGTAATGAAAGCTAAAGAAAAAAAGCTAAAGAAAATGATCAAATAGGTAATATGCTGCCTTTTGGGATGAATTAAAAGCAACAAGATATATGTACTACCCTGACTTATTTGATATTGTATTTTTGTAAGTCCAACACATCAACAATTGTATGCTGTTTATCAAGCACCTACTGTATTCCTGAGGAAAGAATCACACGTAGGAAAGTCACGCTTGACTCTTTCTGCCTGATATATGCTCTATTTTTTAACATCAATAAGCTAAGCCTCAGCAGGATGTCCACAAAGGACTCTTGCAATACTGTGAGGAAAATTGGCATAGTCCATATGGCCATCCAAAATTGCTTATACATTGTTTGGAAATCTCTGGAAATACAATACAAATTCAGATGGTAATGACACCAATAAATGCAGAGAGCTTAACAGATTATGGAAGAGACTGAGGACCTTCTAACAGCCTCCCCACATGATGCCTGCATATATGCCTAGTCTTACACTGGAGGAGAAATGTAAACAGAGGCTCCACAAAAAACAGGGAGAGTAGACGTCAATAAAAGTTCCAGGCAAGTCATTAAATAAATAAATAAACAAACAATAAAAACAAGCTTCTGGGAAGATAGATGGAAAGAAACATTAATAGTTGTGACAAAAATTTGCCTAAATTCTTAGTTTTCTAGAAAAAAATAATGAGACTTAAAAAAAAAAACACATACATGATATCCACAAACAGGAAAATCACACTAAAAAATATTGCCTATGAGAAGTGCCAGATACAAAATGCAGACAAATAGTAATTTCTCTGGTTGGAATGTACCCCAGTCTGGCTGTTGTGGAGACTTTCTTCAAGCTCTTAACTAAAGGGTTCTGGAGAGGAAGCTAAATGGCAGTAATAGAAACATTTGGGACTGTAAGATACTACAATATGTTCTGTACAGTTAATGCCTTAAAAAATACTTTGACTTCGTTTGTTGCAGTGCTAGAGATTGGCCCAGAACTTTGTGCATATTATTTTTTTGCTATAACATTGAGTAACATTCCCAGCCCTAAAAATTGTTTGTTTGCTTTTGTTTATTTGTTTTTTGAGTAGTAGGGATTGAACTCATGGCCTTGTGTTTGCCAGGCTGGCACTTGTGCCATTGAGTTAAACTCCCAGCCTTTGACTTGATATGTTAACATGTACCTATTTATAATTGGATAAGAAATCAATGGAAAAATAGAATGGTCTACTTTTTTCTAAATGCTAAATGAAATATTAAATGGAAACATTACAAGATGGATTATATTTCATACTTCTAAAATATATTTCTTTAATTTTTATATTTTACCATTATATGTGAAACCCCAGAACCCCAAATTCTCTGCATTTAAGTGAAGAATATAAAACTAACTTTACAAGACAATTTCCCACTTAAACTGATTTTCCTTTTTCCTTGTAAGAGGTCATTTCAATCAACTTTATTAGACTACCACTTCAGATATTCAAAGTTATGCCTTGATTTTCTTGGTTGTGTAATATATTTTTCAGAATATATTTATTCCAGGAAGAGATTATGTCTAATACAGAAATGATTTGATGCTATATGTTAACCGCTGCTTCCCAAATCTTCAGTGCACGAACTCCTGTGAACAACAGTTTGTGGTGAGAGAATGCCAGATGTCAACTAATAAATTGATATAGAAGCTGTAAAAATTGAAATTAAAAGATAGTATTAGTTTTTCACAAATGACTAAATTAGTAATTAAGTAGAAACACAAAAATGGTTCATTTAGGAATGGAAACAATATTTTAATATGGCCAAATATGTTATTGAAGAGGGGCATATAACAGTTTTAATGCTTCCTGAGCACATGTAAAACATTCTTCTCGTGTGCCTGTTTAACAAAGCAGAAATTATTGGAAATCTGATAAATATGTTTAGAAATTCTTCACTAGCAGAAATATAACAGTATCTGAAAATGTTGTATATTAATTCAAAGAGTCTTGTACATTACGTCTGAACTTAAAAAAGGAAAATTTTCAAACAAGATGCAATTATACTTTAAGTTTCTATCATTTTTTAAATCATGGAGATGTATACTACAAAGGTTAAAGATTTTAAATATTTAGCAAAATGTACCTTTAACCTTCTCTGTCTCAGAAGGCAATCTAAACTATTCAGTTCATTAAATTAATCCTTAGTGGCCACAGCAGAATAAGAATTTCATTTCTTTAGTATGCAAATGATGCTATTAATGTGTGGAAATATACAGCACAAAAGTGATTTACTCATCTAAGTAAATTTTGTTCTGAATGTATTCTTATACAAGCAATAAAGATTAAAAACAATTGTAAAATTTAACCTGACAGAAATGCCAAGCATTATTTTTGTCTTTAAAAGTGAAAGCTGTTTAAAAATTGTTTTGGAAAGATTTTGAAGCTTGTCTTTTGGCATAAAACTGAAATGAATTGTATACTTTAGACATCTTACTAGTTTAATGGACTTATTTCCATTGACTTGAATGTGATGTATCTAATATAAATAGATATTTATAGATATTTAGATATTTTAGATAGATATACTTGACTTTGGGATGTATGTAGATTTTTTAAAGTACAATTTTGTATTACGGAACAGTTTTAGATTTACAGAAGTATTTCAAAAAGAATAAAGGGTTCTGGTATGCTCTTGAATAGTGTCATATACTTGTTTTGAATCAATATCAATACATTATTGTTAAATCAAGTCCATATTTAACTCTTATATATTCAGTTTTTTCCCCTGCTGTTCTTTTTTTACTAAAAGAGCATCCTGGCTACCATTTTAGATTTAGTCATCATGTGTCCTTAAGCTCCTTTTGGTTTGGATAATATTTCACCAAATTGGAAAATGAATTGAACAGACATTTCTCAAAAAAAGTACAAGTGACCAAATATATGAGAAACCATTTTCAAAATTTTTAGTTGTTAGTGAAATACAAATCAAAGCCACATTGAGATTCAATCTTACCTCAATCAGAATGCATTCACTAATTCATAGTAACTAAGCTTGGAAACAGTCTAGACGCTCTCATTGGCAAAAGAATCAGTGAAGAAAATGTGATATATATATATATATATATATATATATATATATATCATATATATGCTACGAAATATTCAGCTAGAGAGATTTGTTATAAATGATACATTTATCATTTGTAGAAAAATGAATGGAACTAGAGATGATCACATTAAGCAAAATAATGCCGAATGAGAAAGCCAAATATAGCAATTTATGTATCAACTAAAAAAAATCTGAAAATTAAACAGATGTCATTAAAGTAGAAGGAAAACTATTACTGAAATGTAAAGCGACCAGAGCAAGGGAGATAGAAAAAAGAAAGGGATTAGTGGGGGAATTAAAATGATCTAAGAATATTATATGCATATAATAATATACCAAAATATGAAACCCAACATTTTGTGTAAATAGTATACAAAAAATACCCTAAAGAAATTCTTTCAGTTGACTTCTCAGGTCCTTGGACAGAAGCTCATTTTTCTCTTTTTAGAGCATTTTTACATTGCCAGCCATACAAGATGCTGTAAGTGCATCTTATATTTTCTGCCTGATTCCTATAATGGCTCTTTTTATTGTAGAACAGTAGTCAAACCCATATTCTGTACACTAGATGTGCTGGTTTCTCATTGTTATATATTTAATTAGATCTTAGGCTTATCCCATCAGTGTTTTGTAATTTCCAGCATATGGTATCTTTCCTGTGCTGTGACACTTGTATATAAGACTGTCACTTTTGAGTTACTATTGTAAATCTTTTTGGTTAAAATTTCAGTTCCTATTGTTATTTGCTGATATACAGACAAGTAATTAACATTTTGTGTGTTGACCGTGTTTCATGCTAAGAATTTTCTACTTTCTCATCAGTATAGTCATTTTTTCATCAAATTTCTGCATTTTCACTGATAGGTATGTTACCTGTAACTACAGATACTTTAGTTATTTCTTTCACATTTTATATTTTTTGTCTTAATTTTTGTATTTCTTGTCTTAATTGGGTAGCTAAGTGTTCTGGTTTGGTGTTAAGTAGGAATGAAGAAAAAGGACAACCTTTTTATTTCCTGAGCAGCATGGTGTAATTTTTCATTATCACATACTTTATTAGCTATAAGTTTTGTACATGCTGCCCATCAAGTTGTAGAAGTTCCCTGTTCTAATTTGCTGAAGGTTTCTGTAGTACCTGATGGATTTTGTCAGACTGAATAACATATCCATTTATATGCTCATATGATTTTACCTTTTAGTGTGTTAATCTGGTGGATTGTGGTGTTTGATTTTTGTATGTTGAACAAGGCTTATATACCTAGAGCAACTTTCATTTGTAGTGGTTTTATATATATATATATTGGTAGTTTTCAGGTTTTGTAATTTTCTCATCTGGGTCTTAAGTGTAGTAACCACAAAGAATTATTTAAGAAATTTTGCCTTTATGTGTGTTTTGGAACAGATTGTTTAAATATGATATTACTTCTCCCTTAAAATTTGAGAGATTTACAATTAAAACACTTTTGAACTGGTATTTATTTTGGAAAAAAATAACAGTTATTATCTCAATTTCTTTAAAGGATGTATGGTTAGATTATTTTTTCCTGTGTTTCATAGTTTGAATCTTTCAGAATTAATCATTAGTTTCAGTTACTAAATTTTGTGCTCATATTTTTAGTATTATTCTTTTTTTTTTTTTTTTTTTTGATGTTGAGGGAGTAGGCAGTGAAGAATAATCAATTTTCCAAGTCGGAGGTCAAAAATTTGTATCCTTGGGTTTTTTCTTTATTATTCTTACAATAGGTTGATAGATTTGCATTAATATTTTCAAGAACAAGTTTTTAGGGGATTTCTTTATTGATTTTTTTAATTTTGGTGAATTCTATTTTATATTTTATTTCCTACAGCTTGGTTTAAGTTTAATTTGTTCTTCTTTCACTTATTTCCACAAGTAGCTTACTAATTTTAGATCTTCCTCTCCATGTTCTCAGTGCTATAAATTCTCCTTTTTTCACTGTTTCATTGACTGTCTCACTCTCAATCTTTATAAATTGTACTAGTATTATTATAGTATTTAGATCAAACTATTTCTAATTGCTCTTCTTCTTTGACTCATATGTTTTATACAAGTATGATTTAAATTTATAATATTGGAGAAAATTCCAGTTATCTTTCAGTCTTTGATTTCTGTTTGTATTACGGTCTCAGCACAAATTTTGCATGATTTTTATTCTTTCAATCTCGTTAAGTTGTGTTTTATGGTTCAAATGATGGTCTATCTTGGGGAATGTTTTTTGTCATGTTAAGAATACGTATTTTCCTGTTATAGGAATTGCACTAAAATGCCTCTTAGATCAATTGACTGATGTTGCTGCTTTGTTCATCTATATCCTACATAGTTTTCATGTCGGCTTGATCTATTACTTTCTGATGAGAATGTTGAATCTCCCATTGTAATTTCTCCTTTAAGTCCATCAGTTTTTTCCCTCGCTTATTTTTCTGTTCTGTTGTTAGATGCATATATATTTAAGACTGCTAACACTCTCTGAAAGAATTTCACCCTCCTATCAGTATATAACTTTGCTCTATAAATTTTCCTATCCTGAAAAGCATTAGTTTTGCAAAATTAACATAGCTCAAGTTTTCTTTTAATTAATGTTAATATTATATTATACTTTTATTATTTTTTAACCCATCAGAGTGTAATATTTTAAATGAAGTTAATTTATACTGGGTCTCATGTACTTATCTTCTGAAAAGTTGTCTCTGGGTATATTCAGTTCATTTAAAGTGATAATCAGTTTACTTGGATTAATATTCTCTAATATTTACAGCTGATTGTGAGTTTATTTTGTTTCTGTCTCAGACTTTTATGAATCTATTGAGCATTAAAAGATTCTGTTTTGTCTCCTCTTATTGTTTACTGCATAGCTTTTAAAGTATTTATTGGTAACTCTAGTGTATATGGTATAGAGTTTTAACTGCCTATGACCAAAGAATGCTAGTGCATTGGCATACTTCCCAATCCTCCCTCTTAGTCTTTTTGACACAGCTTATCATTAACTTCATACATCAGTGCTATAACTACTCATATATTGTTGCTATGAAGTTCATATCTTCTGATAGTAGTTTTCATTACTGATTCTTATTTCTGCACTTTTAAAAGTAAGTTTTGAAGTGAGAATTCTAAATTGATTTTTTTTCTCTTTTAACACTTCAAATACCCATTTCGCTCTCTCCTAGCTTACATTTTTTGGTCTGGAAATATATTTTTTATCCTTGTTCTTCAACAGGTAAAGTATTTTTTCAAGATTTAATTCCACTATCTTGACTGCTTCAAGATTTTCTCTTTGTCTTGGTTTTCTACTTCTGGATTACTATACATATACAAGTCTAAGTTTATTTTTTCCCTAATTGAGTCCATCTAATTTTCTTTAAACTTCCTATATGAATGGTTTGGAGTGCTTTGTTATCTTTGAAAATATTTCAGTCATCATTACTGCATGCATTCTATCTGCTCTAATCACTTTTCTTGCAATTTGTTTCAGTTAATTGTATACTATGTCTTTTGTTGGATTTGTTTTATATATTTTTATTTGCTTGTAACTTTGAAAACTCTTACTTGATTGATCTCTCTTAAAAATCATTTTTTACTTAGCTCATATTGAGTTTAGTGATAAACTTATCATACACATTCTTTGAGTTTCTTCTAATGCCTTTATAAAAAGTCCTAGTATTTCCTTGTGAGCTTTTGTTAGTTTCCATTTCTTTCTTTACTCATAATGTCCTTGCAAGTTGTCTACTTTTTCTATTAGAGACTTTAGCATATTAAACATATAATTAATAATTAATATGCATATGATTTGATTACTTTTTAAAAATTTTGTCTCATAGTTCCAAAATCTGTGTCCTATCTGAATCTGATGCTTTTCTGGTCTACTGGAACTTCATTTTTCTCTTACACTTTAGCAAGTTTTATAACAGAATTGTACACAGTAAAAGAGACTGAGTTAGAAGTTCTAATGTGAGGTTCTGAGTTCAAATGATTAGAAGTTGAGCTGTCTGTAACGTTTGCTGCACTTATAGTTCTGCTTTTCATTTTGTCTCTTCAGATGTGTTTTCCCCATCTGTCAAGGAAGAAAATAAAAATAATTAGTATTGATGGGAAATCTTTCAAATGGACTTGAGACACACAGTTAAATCTGGCCTCAGATAAATCTGCAGCTGAATCTTTGAACTCAGCTGTAGATATGTTCACTCCCCTTCTGTAGATGCTGATGTTTGGATTGGGAAAAATGCATATTCCTGGAGATTACTGGCCACCTTCAGTAAGGCTCTCAAATTTCCCTGGGGAAGGACAGTGGAGGATGTAGGAATGGAGACAAGTCAGAATGTAGAAAGCTGAAATCAGATGGAGCTTCTTTCCTGGTGGGAGGAAGATAACCTCCCAATGACTGTAGTGTGTTTATTTGTATACTCAGAAGACCATCATCAGTTGAAACCCCCCTGCTTAGCAACGTTTTTGCTTGGCTCAACTTGGGCACCTTGTGTACTGGGAACTTGAATAGTTTGTTTGCCTATCTTGCCTCAAGTGCCCCATGTCCTCAGGGCTAGTCTTGCTTTAGCCCCAAAAGTGTGATTTATCTTCAGTTTCAGCCACTTCCCACACTTGTTGGGAAACGTTGACCAGCTAAGCAATGGATCAGATCTCTTCCTTTCAACTATGGATTCTGAAACAACACCCAAACCTTTTCTTACCAGACAGCCTAAAAAAGACAGAATAAAAAATGATGTAACTTCCAAGCCTGTTTGGTATTCAAAACTATAAATACAGACACCATTTGTATAACCTCAGAGCACTTCTTCTAAGGTGGCTATTTTTACATTGGTTCAAGTAACCTTTGTTCCCACAATTGATGTGGCTCAATTTTTTTTCAGTGCTGGGAACTATCTTCCAGTCCCTCAGCTTGCCTTTTTGTTTGATGCTTGCTCTTTGGTGTGCCCAGATTTTTTCTTTTTGTGAAAAGCCAGATATGTACTGAAAAATTAAAAGTTAACTAAATGTCTGTCCACTGTGAGACTTTAGGTCTATCTGAGCCTGTGTTGGGTTTTGTTTTATTTACTGTTTACTATAGGTATAGGTTAAAGAAGCTCAAGATTTCTCATGGGAACATTTCTAGTTTCTGTCTTGATTTTAGGAAGCAGTAAACTCTCATTGGAGAAAATCTATGTCATAGAGTTCTTAAGGAAAACTACACTATTATTCTGAAATCCTTTGGGTGAGATAGTAGCAAAAGGGATGAATATTCTATATTTTCACTGAGAATCTGGTTGAATCCTATGCAACAAATACCATGAAAGTGTGAGACTGCAGCTCCCAAGAATATCTAACACTTGTGTTAATTATAATCACTCCTTTATATTCATGAAATTAAATGTTTTTACCAGGATACGGCTTCACTACTTAACATAAGTTAAAAACAACTGTGTTTATTTAGTGTTACCGCAGTCTCAAGATTTAGGACTGTGTGTTTCCCCTACAAAACCAAAGAAAGTCATATATTTATCATTATATTAAGCTTTTTATTGTTTCTTTCAAACTTTTTAACTTGTTTGTCCTAAAACTTTAAATCTCTAGTATGTTTGGAAAGCAGAAGAATTTCACAAAATCATCAGAGGTTTTGTTAACTTTTTCTCAGATACTCGTTTGGTAAAATATACAGCTTGATAAAAATTTACTTTCAAATTTCTTATGAATTGTAACCTTGAAATAGGTTTTTAATAAATTTTTAACTCCTTTAACATAAGGAGAAGAACTGCCTGGTTACTGATTACTTTTAATATCTGAGATATTTCTTTCAACATTTCTGAATTTCAACTTTGAGCTCTATGGTAGATATATATTAAATATTTACTGGGTAGATTTAAATTTATTTTACCTAATGCAATCCTTTTTAGATAAGATTAGATTTGTGAGATACAGTTACCTAAAAAGAATCAATATTTCCAAGGAATCATTAATTGAGAAAATTAACAATAATGTTGAGATAGATAACTAATAGAGAAATATTTTTATCTGAAACACTCTAGGTGTTTAAAAAATTATGGTAAATATGCATTGCAGATATCTCAATCCTTCATTTCAGAAATTGGCCTCTCTTAATTAGGAGCAAAGTTAGTACATTTTCTTTCATTCTTATGTTTTGCTTTTCCTATGGTTTGTATTTATAAGATTAATAAAGAGAATCCATTACTTAAATGTAACTTAAATAATGGCACAGGCTGATGAACTCTCAGATTGTTATGTTTTTATGAGGACAGATCCTAGTACTTTATATGCATAGAACTAAATATCAAAATCTGATGTATTCTATTCAAAACATTCTACAACATGACATCAACCAGTTCTTGTAGAAAATTTCCTACTGAATTCCTCAAGTTGTCCAGTGAATATATACCAACTAACTTGTATGAACAAATCTATACCTTCTCCTGATTGAAAATCTTTATTGATTTGCACTCATCCTCAAAAATGTGGATACTTTATATGTTAATTCAATTAAAAACTGGAATATCACATGTTAACTAAGAGATCTTCTGTAGACACAGGAAATACTGAGATGGAAACTCACTTCCACTCATGAATTTCAAACTTGCAGGGAAAGTCAAAGAAGAAAAGGATTATAATACTGTGAGATTTATGTTAGAGGACAATAAAAACCCTTCCCTAATTCCTATGTTTTGAATAATTTGGTCATTTTTCTTTGCATGTGCTAATCCTATTTTACTTATTTTATCTCATATTATGATAAATCATTTTCATAATCTCTTAATTCAATATGTTATAACATTCATGAAGACAAATAAAATATTTTATTCATCATTTTATTTCCATACAATCTATCATAATATTTGGACCACAAAAGAGTTATTCAAAAGATTTAGGAAATTAATCTTTGGCATTTTGCTAGACTTTAAGTATTTAAATTTAAAATCTTACTTATATTATTTATTAAAATAATATTGTTAGCACAATAATTGTAAAAGTTTTGGATGCTTTTAAATTTAGGACTACACAATGTGGTTTAATGGCATGTATTTTATATTCAGAATCACTTAGTTTGTTTTAATTAATAATAATGATTTATTTTATAAGAAACATCATTATAATTTCTTCAAAGGAAACCTAAAATAATCTCAATTATAAAATGTTTCTAGACAATATCTTAATTACAAAATCTAACTATACTAAGTGAGCATTTATCATGCTTAAAGTTTTAATGTATCTGCAAACAGAAAACATATAATCTGAAATTAATATTACAAAAAATGAAGTTCTTTTGGAAGTTTTGAGTGAGAATGCATTCATAATATAATAATAGTATGGTGGAATCTTTAAAAATTATTTCAAATTACATATTTATCATTGATATTAAATATATAACCTTAACATTACTAGGTATAGACCAATGGAAGCTTCAAATTGACAAGTTTACTGAGCGTATTTCATTGGCTTTCATTACCATTTGCATTGATTTTCGTTCAAAGGATGTACAGCCCAATTGCTTAAAGTATATTGGTTAGAGACAGTAAATATCCTGCCAAGTGTGAAATATTTCTCACAGATTAGAGATGATAATGAGCAAAGATGGGTGGGAAGAGGAAGAAGGAAGAGTAATAAGTAGACGATAGTAGGTTATAATGCAAACAGAGCTGCTTTTCCAGGAAGCAAGCAGTTTTGTAGTAAGATCACATGCATATAATATAGTTTACTTAAATCATGAACTGATAAACCATAGTAAGCATGAATGAAGCTGAGTCTCTTGAAAACGTTTAGGTTCAATACTTATAAACACATATTTTCACACAATGAAATGGAGCATATATATATATTCACTCAGCATATATATATATATATATATAAAATATACATTATGAGCAAAGCTCAAGACATCTTGCGACAATCTACCTCATCCATCCCGTTTTCCTCTCATTTGATTTTTCCTTAATTCAGAAAACGTGCAATGTGCTCTTTATTCTAGAATTTTATGTGGGTATTATTTATTTCTTCTTTCTATTTCTATTTCTATTTCTATTTCTATTTCTATTTTAATTTGAAGTAGCTGCTGTGGAAGATCACGGTAGTTTTCCTGTTTGTGTCGAAGGCACTCCACCTCAGGACTTCCGGGCAGCTCATAGTTGCCTTCTTTCAGTTGTTCTCACAGAAATGGTGTCTGTATCCCCTCCTCTGAGCTGCTTGCCTCCAGTGCTTGCTTGATACAGGAGAATAAGGCCTGGTTCTCTTTCCTAAATTTTGGAGACCTGTGAAGCAGTCATCTCAGCTTCTGAGCTCTCTGTGGAGCTGCCTGATAGTACTTGGATGTCAATTGCAACTAGTGCGTTTCAGGTGATTTCCTTGCCAGTTCACTCCCTTCATGTTCTGTTCAAATGTTGTTCCCAGTGTATGTCCCTACATTCTGCACACAATAGCTCTTTCTCAGTGTCTACATACAGAAAGTCTACTTAAAAGCATCAGCACTGAAATGGCCCAGAAGTTTTGGTATTATTGTTAAGAATTTCACTAGGAAACTAGGGGTGTATGAATGATATCATTCTTTCAAATGAATGAAAGGTATACAAAGAAATTTCCAACTCTAGATTAGCAAATCAAATGTTTGAGCATTTCTTCGGTTTTGTTTGACAGTGACTATAATAGGAAACAGGGAGAGTGACCTTATACCAGTGGGGAAAAAAAACCGGAGATGGAGGGAAAGGGAATTTAGAAAGAATTAAGATGTGTTGTATGCATATGCCAACTCCCCACAGGAATGTAATTTGCATTATGTTGCAAACACGTACTAATAAAAATTTTTAAATGAAGCAATAATGTTAGGATTAGTGATTTCTTTGACATATAAAGGTAGCCTCGTTTTCTATAGCCAGAGGATAGAAAAAAATGAGGAAGAGGCCGAAGGTTTAATGAGAAGGAGAGCAGAACTCCAGAGGAGATAGGGTTTCCGATCTTAGCACATTTCTGTAGCAGTTATGGCTTGATGGAACAGTGGTACCATGAAACACACATGCAGATATCTTGCAATGGTTTGGATCTTAAATCTCCTCCAGAGACTCATGTGTGAGGGGTTGGTGCCCAGTCTGTGGTGCTACTGAGAAGTAATGAATCTTTAAGAGATAAAGCCAAATGGGAGATAGTTAGATTACTGGAGGTTGAAGAGATTATTATGATACCAGTCCCTTTTTCTTTATCTCTCTTTGCTTGCCTACTCAGCAACTTTTTTGCCATACACTCCCATTATGAAGCGCTGTAATATTGGAGGCCCCAAAAACAAACAGAAAGTGAAACCTCCAAATCTGTAAGCCAAAAATAATATACTTACCCTCCTTCTAAGTTGTCTTGTATCTGGAATTTGTTCCAGCAATAGAAATTTCATCAACATGTATCTGATGTAATTCACTTAATACTTTGGAACCCACAACATTCCCGTGGTTTTGCAAGAGGGAAACACCTCACTGGTAAAGCCTAAAATTTTTTTCCTTCTAGTGAATGTTGCAGAGACTTCCACATCACAAGACATAAGGGTGCTTTGAGCCTGTTTATAGAGGAAGGAACTATCTGCCAATACAGCTATAGGAGTTAGCCAATGCAGATCTCTAGGAACTATGAGTGCGCAAATGGAGATGGATCTTGAAGTTGTTCAATTAAGAAGACAGTGTGAAATAAATTTGAAAGGAGAAAATTTACTGATATGGAAATACTCTCCATACTTAAGAATTTAAAATCCTTCATAAGACCTCCAGTGCTATTATGCTATGTGGAGAACTATTTAAAAGCTTGGAAATCCAACGCCTTACAGTACTGTGAGAATATCCATATCCAAAGTTAGGGAAAGGATGCTGAGACGGGTGGACATTCTAGGTAAATAGTGTAAACCTGGGAGAACCACAAGTTGACTGTGCTCCAAAGGGAGCCTGAAGGGTGTGTCACTTAGTAGAATAAAGAACTGAGAATCTCAGTGGTAGCTTTTTTCTTTATGTCAAGAGTAGGTTAGAAGATGCTGTTATGATACTGGGTTGCCTACCAGCAGTGGCAATGGCAGAATCTAAAAGAAACAGAAAGCAACATCAAACCCAGAATCAATGTGGACACAAAGCACTAGAAGTGGCAGAATTAGAAAGTCAGCCAGAGGATCGCTCCTGAAGACAGTTATTAAGAGACTTAGTAGATAGTTTTCACAGGACAGAGAGCTAGACCATCAATAACAGTATTCCTTAATGTATAAAATGAAAATGAACCAAAAGGCAGAAGGCAATCAATCCAATAAAAGTTTATATATTTTTTCTTCAGATCTGAAATCCATTGGCTGCAGAGGGTGAAGCTCTCTTAATGAAATACTGAAATATATCATTTGGCACAGATAGTAATAATTCTCTTAGTTTTTCTAATAATTATTTACTAGAGAAAAGGAAATGATAGTTGCATATAAAATTATTGGGCACAACACCTTAGGTGACATTAATGTCAGTCATAGATTCCTGTTAGGAAGAGGAAATGTATGCTCTGTGTCAGTCAAGGCAGAAGTGGTAGTTTGCCCAACTAATTTTATTCTTGTAAATTTCCCTAACGTAATAAACAGTTGAATCCTGATTGTGCCAAATGTTCCATTAAGAGGGAATGGGAAGTTAAGAGGCGGATTGATGGTGATAACATTACTTTGATCACATTCAGTGCAGAGACACTCACTGCCTCTGCTTCTAGGGTATTGTTTGCTGACAACGTATTGGTAATTCAATAACTACCTATTGGTAATACAAAGATTTGCCTATGGCTCAAGGAAACTGTTTTATTTTTTCTTGAAACAAATATGTAGATATTTTGATTCAGAACTGAAGGAATCTGCAGATTCAGCCAGATGTTGTCTCTTCCAAAATATTCTGCCACATTGTTGCTGCTGCTGCTGTTGCAAAATAAGCCTGGGAAACTGGTGCCAATGAAACATACAAGCCAAAGACATGCTTTGGTTTGTTTCTGTAGCCATAAATTCTAAACTGTGTGTCTTGGATGGTCTTTCTTGGCACTAGATCTGAGCTTAGACATATGTTTTTGATCTTGGAAGATCACCAGATCATTATCAGATGCTGGTCACCAAGAACCTACCTAGTTTTTTGATGACACACTACACAAATAACCAATTAGCACAATCATCTCATCACTTGTTACATAGTTGGGTGGGAATTGGACCAGATCACATCTTCAAGTTTCTGTCTGTAAAATGGAAGAGATTGAAATCCTAATAATTATCTTCCCAGTTGGATATTCATGCCTTATCCTAACTTTTTATATCAAGTCCATATGAATTACATTATTTATTCTAAAACATTTTTGGTAAAGTTTTTAAACACTAGTAAGATCTGGAAATTATTTTCTCAAAAGCAATGGGTGCTCACTACCATATATCTGTAATGTAAAAGAGGACATGTGAGAGATTTTTTTTTCCCAAAGAAAAAATACTAACAACAAGAAAACTTATCTGTCTGCCTTAGAGGTAGAGAGTCTGGTAAGTTTCAGTGTTGGGCTTTGCCTATAATATTAAGAAAGCATTCAGTACAGTGCCTTATCAGATGTCCTTTAATATACTTATTACATTTTTAGTGACAAAAAATGCAAACTATGTATAAATATTTGAGAGTCATTTAATCAAATGCAAACTAGACACAAGTATTTAAGACCTGTTAAAAAAGAAAATTTAGTTTAACAGCTTGTTTCATTTAACTATGTTACTATTTAACAAGTCTCACTGTCACCTAATGTTTTTTATAATGTTGATTTGGTTCTGAAGAGTATATTTTAGAGGCAAAATTAAAGGTGGTAAGTTGCAGCAAAGTGAAATGTTAAAACTTTGATTATGAAGAAAAGTGTAGTCAATTTTTTTAAAAATTTCCCTTTAAATACACAAATCAGCTGTCTGTACTTGGTAAATATATTTTTATAAATGTTCAAATCAGATATCAAACTGTCTCTATGAATACAGTCGTCCTGGAATATTTTAAATCTTTGAATGCCTTTATTAGGCACATATATTATAAAGTGTGAAATGATTATTTAATGAACTTTCTCTTCTGCTTCAGCTCCTACTATGATGTACCCACCCACAAAATTACACTGAAGTTAAGACAGTGTGTTATAAATAGAACATTCCTAAAGTCTGTGATACAGAATAATTTTAAAACTTTTAAGCTGCTATGAGGTGATGAATGAGTTCCAGATTGAAATAAGTAGACCTCAGTTATAGTCTTACTGGAAGTCAGTTGGTAGAACATCTGATATAGGAAATCAGTGTTATAAAGTCCAGAAATGTCATAGCACAAACGGGGCTGCTTTACACACATGGTCTTTGGAGGTTCATGACTTCTATTCCAATGGAGATAATATTTTTGGTTTAGATCTAAAATGCAAATCCTTGCTAAAAACCCAGTGATTGTAAAATCTTTGAATATTGCAACAAAGCTCAAAAATAACTAGAAACAAAGATCTATTAAAGAAAGGCAGAAAAGTACACCACCATGTAAAAAGAGATGCTATTTTCAAGTATAATAGTATTTGAAATATTTCAAGTATTTGAAAACAAAATCTCAATAAGACAGCCCAAATGTGTTGATTGTTTCATTTTATCCTTTTAAATTTTTTCAGGGTGGAAATTTAGATAAATGAAAACAAATATATAAACATAAAGAACATAAATATTAACTCTTAGTCAAATGCCACCATAAAGCATTTCAATCAACCATAATAGGAATAGAGAAGTGTTAAGAGGAATAATATTTTGTGTACTGCTCTTTAAAATTTATTGCTCCCGGTAGGTGCTAATAATTGATTTTTAAAATTATCTACTTTTCCTCTATACAAGAGAATTAGATGTGGGGATGGAAGTTTTTAAAAGAGTATATGAAATGAGTATCACTGTCTCTCTGAAAGTACAAATTCTGATCACAGTGTTACTCATCAATAAAGAAACATGCTTCTGGAATTATATTCCACCCTTTGTACTAGTCTACAGGAAGATCATAAATAGAACTGGAAGAAAATTGCTTACTAAAATAAAGTTACAAATTTCTCTTTTACTAAAATTTGAAGTATAAATTTACTGTGGCTCAGAATCCAACAATTTCAACAAACATGTATTAGATATTTATCACTGGTTGCATTTATCACTGGAGCAGACATTGCTTACTGAGTGTAAACGTGTAGAAATGGTACAACTTCCTGCCCTCAATTTGCCTCTTGCAGCTATGAATTCAGAAAGTGTAAAAGTTCAATACTCAAGAAGAACTGCCTATTTGTATCGGTTTTATACAATATGGCATCATAATTTGAATATGTAGGTATTTCTAATCTTAGATTATTAAAAATAGTAAAAGATTCATTCATAGTAAAACATAAACTTTTTTTTTAATTATCTGAGACTTTGTGCTATTCATGCTTGAACTTCTCCCCATTTAAATAAAGGCTGCATGTTGAATACTGGTGGACTTGCTTTCCATTCCCCCTCTGTCAATGTGATTAAAAGGTGAACACATAGTATTTAGCCCAAGGCAACATCTTGCACAGGATCTCTGGCATTGAGTGGGGAATTATTTTGCAGTTAATGAACTACTTGAAAATATTTCTAGCCAAGCAAAATATTTTATCACATTCATTTTCCACTTTAAAAATATATGCTCATTATTTTTGGCACATGAGGGAAATGACAATTTTAAAAGTCATTTAAAGTTAAAAATGCTTTCTAATTGAACACTGTTGGTTATGGGAGACAAAGTAAGGAGCATAATATTTATTAAGCAGCTCTGTCCTGTACAGAAGCATACATGTGTCCTTTATTGCTGAACCCTATCCAACTCTTCTCAATAGACTAATGGCTTCAAAGTTTGTTTAGAAAGCTTGATCATACATTTTCAGAAAGTTAATAGACGTAGAAAGAGGGTAGTTAAAAAACAGTGGTGATTGTTGCTTTCTTTCCAGTGCAAAACCTGTAGTTTTGCTTTTCTTCCACTATGAAATTATTTCATGCTAATTGAAAAATTCCAAATGATATGGAGTGTTTTAATTGTGAGATACAAAACAACACCCATAAATCCTACAATGCACAGTAAGTATAGTCCATGCCTCCCCGTCACCCTGCTCTGTTATTCCTTTCCTGGGAGAGCAGCCCAAGTACTCCCCAACCTCAGTCTTTTGCATATGTGATTCTCACATAGGCCCCAATTCTATTTCTGCTTGTTTGGTGTGATTATTCTCTCCTTTCTGACAGTTTTATTACAAGTCTTTAGGGAGGTCTCCTATACCCACTCCGACCCAGCTTACTCTTTGTGCTCTCTCTCTCTCCTTTTTTTCCTTTACTCTGTCCCATTTTCCATTATAGCAGGCTGCAAATGACAATGTGTAAGTCACTTGTCCAGGTTTACACAGCTGGTCAGAAGCATATTTGGGGCTCATTAAAGCTCTATTGGTGTACAGCAGGTATTTATGACCAATGTGCTTTGCTATTCTTTTGCAGTAGACATGTGCTAAATGTTTTTGGGCTGAATTTAATATATTTCCAAATTTTTACTGTGTATGTGTTTTTCTTAATTTTGAAAATACAAGAACATAAAATATACTGTCTTCTAACATTTTAAAATAGATGATATAGCCAGGAATTTAGTTCAGTGGCCTAAGCGCCTGCCTGGAAAGTGCGAGGCTGTGAGTTTGATCCCAGATACAGAAATAAAATAAAATAAAATAAAATAAAATAAAATAAAATAAAATAAAATAAAACAAAATAAAATAGGTAATATTAACAAATTTGTTGCCTAAGGGTATATATCACCTCCACATCTTTATCTGGCTCTACACCATCTTAACCAATCCTTATTGTGGGATATTCAAATGGTGTGTGTATATGCTTGATTGTAGATTTGAAAAATAAATTTCTATGTGTGAGGTTATTAGATCCCATGAGAAAGCCACTGTAAAGGTATTAGAGTTACGTCTACAAATTTCTGCCCAGAAATCTTCCCTGACTTAGCTACCCAATGGGCTGAGACTGCCTGTTGTTTTGCACTGTTCCTTGGCACCTACTGCCTTGTCCGTGGTCAGCACCTTATCACTCATGGTGTGCTGTGTAGTCAGGCTGCAGTCTAGCTCATAATAGTCACTTATCAAACTGAAAGTAAAACCTTCACTTGTCATAGTTTTGTCTTCTTAGCTATATGACTTTTCCGAAGTGGTTTATATTGATATTTTTAATTAAATAAAAAGTTTAAACAGTTTTAAAAACTAAAACATTTGCCTAATTTTAGTGTATTTCTTTATGGACTGGAAGTAACATTTTCCACTTTTCTGGCTTAAAAATAATTCATTATTCTTGTATTTACTTTACACTCTTGTTCATTCAGTTTGTGTCCTTTTTCTTAGTCTATGGTATTTGTTTTTGTATCGTGTTGTATCGTCTCCCTTTTCTCCCCTCTCTCTGTTTTCTGTCTTTCCTTCCCTCCTTGTTTTTTTCCTTCTTTCCTTCCTCCCATCCCTCCTCCCTCTTGCTTCTTTCTTCCTTTTCTGGTTGAAGGCATTGATTTTGTAGTTTGGTTTACTTTTATGCAATCAAATTCACTAAACATCATGGTATCTACCTAAATCCAAGAATATTAACCTTTAGTTACTCTGCAATTTTATTTTATTTTTGTGGTTTATTTTATTTTGTGGTTCTGTGGATTGAAACTGGAGCTTCTGTATTAACCAGAATACCCAGCCCTTTTTAAAATTTGTGTTTTTATTGGGAGTTAGGATTTCTTTAAATCATTAAATTCCCTATGGTGGGAAATTTGCAATTTTCCTGTCTCAAACTCCCAAAATCCTGGGATTACAGGTGTGTGCCACCACGCTTGCTTTTTACTTCTATTTTTTAATGTGATAGAAACTTAACCTTATTTATTTATTTATTTATTTATAGACAGAGTCTCCTTATACAGTTCAGGCTGGCCTTGAATGCACTATGTACCTGAAGCTGGTCTTTAATTCCTAGTGATTTTCCTGCTTCAGTCTCTTGACTGGTGATATTAGGTGCCACCACACTTGGCCCAAAAATTGAAAGCAAATCCACCTTTTCCTTTGTTGTCTCAATTAGGGAGAGTGACATTTCTTTGGATTATGAATTCCTTTCTGGTGATAGTGTTGTATATGTGTAACTTTGGCTTTATGCTTTATTTGCTGAAGCCTTTATGAAATGTTCTGATGTGCTGTCAGATAAACACTTTTTACTATTTCTTTTTTCTGAAAACTCTTGAGTTGTTCTTTTACTTGCAATTCTATGTCTTAGACATGAATACATTTTAGCATAATATCAAAACACAAGAAGACTTGCTTGTTGAAATAAAACCACATTTTAAACAAAACAATAGGTGATGGATGTTTTCATCTCCATTTTTCCCTTTGTTAAAAATTAATTGCTATTAAAAATTTTTGTATATTCACTCTTGTACATGATGCACTATTTTTTCTTGCGTATTTTCACATTTCTATTAATACTTATAAAGGACATATATCTAGATAATTAGTTGACCATTCAAAGGATGTGGTATAATTTGTAAAAATTGTCAAATTTCTCTCTCAATTTACACTTTCACCCATATTTAATAAACCTTTCCATTTTCCACTATAGCAAATCAGTTTGGTTCTCAATTTAATGAAAGAAATCAAGTTTCCTCATCCTGAAGATACTAGGAATTTCTCTTTTTTCCCATAATATCCCAGATGTCCTAAAGGTGTAATCTCTAAAGGAAAATTTCTATGTGAATTATTTGACTTTTCCTTCCTTTCTATTATTCCTAGGCTGTTGTGTGTGAAACACTGACACTACTGTCAAATTTGTACCACACAGCTATTGTAGCTTTCAGATCTTACTCTCCATGTCTTAAAGATTCTCCATGGGTCTGCAAATTCTTTTTTTTTTTTTTTAATTTGGTACCTAAAATTGAAATCAAGACCTTACCCTTGCCAGGCAGGCATCATGCCAGGAAGCTATCTTCCTAATAATTGTACATTTTAAAACTTTTTATTATGCTGTGAAAATAGTTCCATTTATGTGTTTGACTTTATACTGATTCTTTGCATAAAAATTTTAAAGTAATTTAGCCATCATAATTTTTGATAGCTGTAATGAAATACTTTCTTGTGTCAATTAGTGTTTATTTTCTAAGTTCTTAATTTTGTTTTCTTTTTAGTTTTTTATTTTTAATCAGTACACATTTTCAGTAGATAACTATGACATACATTGAGGTATTTTTATATGCACATAACATATGTCAATTCTTTGTACGTCTCCCTTCCTCTCTAATTCCCCTTTTAAAAATATTTTTGACAGCATCTTATTCATTTACTTATTTTACAAGTCCTTATAAAGTTAATTTTCAACATGCAGATTAACAGGTGAAAAAGACAATTATACTAAATCAAAGTAAACTTTTAGATACATCTCTCATGCTGGATTTCAATATCTTTTTCCTCTCTCTGTTTAGTTTTCTACCATTTCATCTTTTTGTTCTTTGCCAATAGAATAACATGTCAATGGATTTAGTCAACTTTAAATTTTTTTTTTTTTAATTTTCCAGTCTTCTTTTCTAGTAAGGCCAATTGTTCTCTACTAAATTTTAGAACTGTCTGTCCGAAAGTCAAAAGCACTTGCTTTGTAGCTTTTGTTGATTCCATCACATAATGACTGTTGCCGTGGACAATTTCTACCATGATAATAAATGCAAAATTAGAAAGTAATGCTAGCAGTCATTTTCTTGCTCACTGGTATGAAACAGCTTTAGTGCACCCCTGTACATTGTCACGTGCATTTCTGACTAAATATGTATAACTGAGCATCATACACATTGTGGAAGAATCCCCTTCCTCTTTGTATGTTCATTTATCTTCTTTCATTTGTAATATAAATGTGAAGTTGGAGACAGGCAACAATCCTGTGAGGGAAGGCACCCTCTTCTTAAGAGCCTAATCCAAGAAAAAGGATAAAATAAGCAGGGAGTAGAACAACTTGATAGATCTTTAGTCACACAATTTTCTTTCTATAAACTACCAAACAAAATCTCAAACATACTGGCTAGTCCTCAATTTTCTCTCTTGTGAGTCCATATATACGATTGGGACCATAAATATGAAACTTTCCCTTAATAATGATCTTAATAATCAAGGAAGGAGAAAGATATAGTGGTTCCATATGTGATGCTGTATCATTCTGCCCTGCGTATCACAGTGGTTCAGTTTAATGAGAGAACATTGCACAAACCAGATTTATTATAAATATGCAACAAAAGACAAAAAATGACAGTTCTTTGAGATGGATTTTTATGAACCTTTGTCATCATGCTGTATAATCGATCTTTTGAACTTATTCTTTTTGTGCAAGTAACATTTTGTATTTCAGTTCTAGCAATTGAACCCTGTGCCTTAGACATGCTAGACCAACTCTATACCACTGAAATACGCTTCCAAACATAAATGAAATCTAATAATCTTTGACCAAAGTCTTCTCATTCTCCTCACATCTTCTCATTCAGCTATTGGAAAATGATGCTCTACTTTGCTCTGAAAAGTTCAAATTTTCTAGAATTCACCTATATGTAAAACCATGTGACATTTGCATTTCTGAACTTGGTGGTTCATTTAATATAATTTGCATTTCTGAGCATTTCTAATTCATTCAATACGTCATGGGTGAATGTGGTGCATCCATGTACAACAAATGACGAATTTTCTTTTTTGAAAGACAATTATTCATACATATAAATATATATATATACATATATATAATATTCTTTTCATTCATTCACTAGTGAACAATGATTTCATTCCCTATTTTGAGTAATGAAAGGAACATGGACTGAGTCCAGATGTCTCTTTAAGATACTGATTTCATTCCCTTTAGACATATACTCATTAGTAAAATATCAGGACTCCGTTGTAGTTCTAGTTTCAGTTTTGGAGAAACTTCTGTGACTTTCTTATAATGACTGCTTTAATTTGCACTGTTGTCAACAGTCTATAAAGGATTTATTTCCTCCACATCCTCACCAACACTTGTTACCTACTTTTTGATGAAGGCCATTATAACAGTTATGAAATAATACATCATTTAAAAATTTCATTTCTCTGATGATTATTGATATGATAATATTTATGTACTCATTGAAATGTAATAATTCTCTCTAAATTTGGATAAACATGCAATATTTCATCCTTTGTACTTTCAATGTTTTGAATTATTTCTGAAAATACCTTTAATAGACTAGTTTTTGCCGTAATATTATTATCTTTTCCTTCTTTATGTAAATAAATTTAGTCTTCTCTCATGCAAAAATTTTAGTTAAGCTATTAAGTTTAGTAGCTTGTGTAACTTTATTCTTCAATCACAAATGCATTCTCTTACTTAGAATAATTAATTCTAATTATGGAGGCAATTTGTGTAAAAAAAAGATATAGTTGATTGACTTTTTCTTTCAAAACTAGGGATGCACCAGTATACAGAGGCTCCTAACTGTTATGACTGAGAAACTCCTATTTACCCTTGAAAATCACACAGGAACATAGCCTTTATTATTTTTTGGTTAAATTTACATTACTCATTGGAGACAAGCATCACAGAAAATCACAGGAAAACTGGGCTAACTTTGAATGAAGGACCTTGCTTACTGTTTCTCTGTCCAGCAGTGATCAATCTACAGCATAAATCCAGTTTCTTTAGAGTGATTGCTTTTATTCAGAAATTATGCCATATGTGTGATAGGACTGTCTATTGTTTTGTACTCTAAATTTATCTCATTTATTCAATGCAATTTATTTTATATTTTCAGATGATTCCTCAGTGTTGCCCAATGCATGGTTTCTTCTTGGCATTATTTTACATGGAGTTTTCTTGTTGTAGAAATTATCTTTTAGTAGAGAAGAGGGACATATTCTGCTGTTCTGAACTGGAAGCAGGTGAACTTAGAATCATACAGTGACATTTGAAAAACCCAGATATTGAGTAGAATTTCATAAATTTAGTACATAAAGAAAAAGTTATTAAGACTATAAGTTTACTCTGGTAAATCTTTTGTAAATTTCTTGGTACTTCCTAATGTCTAGGATTGTGTACTTACTGAACACTTTTCTTTTCACCAATATTTGAAAATATTTTTATATTTCATGGTTTCTAATTACTTACCATTTTAGAATTTCAGGACATTTATTATTTTGTTAGGTATTGCTGTTTACTTTTTAAGCAATATTATGATGAACGTAGTTTTATCTAAGCCTTTATTTACATTGATGACTAACATTTTAGAAAAATTTTGTGGAAATGAAAACAGGCTAAAATTGTATTTATCAAATGAATATAGATTTAAACAGACTAATTTGATAGTGGTATTTCACAGAGATTCAAATGAAAAGAGAATTGGGTTTAGGACTTAAAATGATATGGTTTTAATTTCATCTCTATTGCTTAACAGCAGTTTAGTATCAGCTTCTGGCGCCCATGGGCCTCAGTGTACATGTATGTAAAATGAGTACTATAACATCTTAATCATGTATATATACACACACTGTCCTTGGTTAATAATCATTTATTATCTTAGATCTGTAGTTTGTTCCTTGCACTTGTACAGTGTGTAGCTTTGTGATTTTACATATACACTGTGATCAAGAATGTGGTTATTTTATTTACAGAGTAACCTTTCCGACACCATAGGTGTTTTAAAAATTAAGTTTTACTAGTATTTTGATCTAAAAATCTAGTCAATTATTTCAGTTTTCTTCCGGTTAGAGCTTTTTGTATCTAATTTCTGAACTCTTATTGAAAACTATGCTCTCATATAATTCTGTTGGATTAGAGATCGTATTAATAAATGATCTGACTAAGTTTCATAGTTAACTTTTATAAGAGGAGCTCTGCTTAGGTATAACAGGCTTCTTGCACATTTGATCAGCCTTGTTGATGGAATTTTTGTAATAAGAAAATCACCATGACTGTTTCCCTTATCCTTCCAGCCACCCTGATACCAGGATTATTTGAGAAAGCGGGATTGCCTGTGTGAATAATTATCCATTTTGATCTTTCAGACAGTATCAGCTTGTGTTCTTGGATATCCCAAATTCTAATCATACTTGAGATAAAATCATATATGCCAACAAGAATATGTATCAGTAGAGCTAAAGAATAGAAAAAGCACAGAGCTATCACCCAATTCTCAGTAAATATTGAATACCAACCAGGAAGCAAGGCTTTTTTCCTAAAAGCTGATAATTAAGACACACAAGATCTCTCTGATCTCATATTTTAAAATAAGGATAAAAGTATGCCTTCAAATGGTTTCCTTTCCCATTGGAACCACACATTAAAATTAAATCTTTCTGCCTAATAAATGTAAATTAACTTTACCTATTAGAAAACATCCAAATAATGTTTTACTAAAGGGACTTACATAGGGCAATCTGATAGTAAACAGGAGTGTTCACTGATTATCTATCTATGTATCTATTTATCTATGTATAAGCACTAAAGAAGTCATGAGATTTCTTCCTAACTTTCAGTGTGTTTTTTACCTTTATAAGAGTTATCTTGGTAGAACAGCACTGCCAAGATCATTATTTTTCACTGAAGTCTTTAGCTTTTTCCAGTTCATGAAAAGACATGAACTGAAATTCATATTTCTCTCTGAAGAGTGTCAACACCTAAGAGGAAAAATACCTGATTTATTTGCCCATTGGGGCTTATGATATAATTGTCTTCAACTATTGTAAGAATATAATTTATAGTATTATAACACATTTTAGGTATTAAAGATGTTATAAGTATTTTACTATAAAAAGTTATTTATTTTCACAATCGGGATATGCATATTACATTTAAAAATCTCCTTATCCCTTCAAGTTTAGGTTTCAAGTACCTATTAAAAGTTTTACAGTATATCATGTATTAAAGATCATTCATGGATAGAGAAAATATACACCAAAGAGCTTAATTCTGGTATTAACTAAACAATAAAGATACATGGGAATATTTCTTGATTGGATATGGTAGTTTTGAATACACCCTAATATTGAACAGACTTCTCAAGAAAATTAATTTTACTCTTGGCCTGTATTGAACTTGTGGTCAGCTAACCCCTTTTAACTGTGTCTTGACATGAATTAATGTCAAATAGGGTCTCTGTAATGACCTGTCTAGCTCTTGTCACCATCACATGTCAATCTAATCCATAAAGATTGGAGACCTTATAGTTTCAAAAAATTAATAGATGAGTTAGCATTTGTTAACATGTGACTTTGTTGCCTGATTTTATAGCCAGCTTTCAGTCTTTACTTTGCAGTGAAGTTCTATTCTGAGAGATCAATATTAACATGCAGCCTCATTGCTTTTCTCTTCAATTCCTGATACTATTGTCTTTATTCTTTTATTTATTTTTTTTTTCTTTTTTATCGGAACCGGGGATGGAACACACGACTGCCTGCTTGCAAGGCAGGCGCTTATGCCGCTGAGCTAAATCCCCAACTCTATTGTCTTTATTCTTGTTCAGTTTTGTGTCTGTTTAACAATGTCTTATTGTCATCATCCCCATGAGGTCCTTAGATTTATGAAACTCCAAAACCAAGCAACTTTTATCACGTTGCTGCAAATCTCAGGCTTTTGATGTCAATGCATTCTGGCTTGATTTAGTTTTTAATAATTTATACAACAAAAAGATATAGGAACACCTCCCCTACACACACACACACACACACACACACACTTACCTTGGTTTTCCACCTGTTTGTTTTTGTGTAATATCATTCCCTCATCTGGAGGCTGAATATGGTGATTCACTTCTAATAAAGAGAGTAAGCTAAAAGTGATTAAATGCAACAAAATTAGGCTTAAAAAGACTTTAATGCATATATGTGTATGATTATTATCTCTACTTCTTTGAGTCTTCCCTTAATAACTATGTAGTGACCTCTTTTGATCTGTCTTGGCTTGAAGTTCACATTTTCGGCAAATAGAATAGCTACCGACACATTTTTCTGGGTTCCTGTTGCATGTAGTATTGTTTTGCATTCTTTGACTGTCAGTCTGTGCAGTTCTTTTTGAGTTAAATGTGCTTCTTGTATGCAGCATACTGTTGCATCTTGTTTCTTGACCCACGCTGCCAGTCTGTTTCTTTTAACTGATGAATTAAAACCATTTATATTGAGTTTTGTAATTGCTATGTATGGGCCTATCCTTATATTATTTTCCTATTGTCGATACCCTCTTTTTCCCCTGTGTTTAGTTGTTTGTCCTGCCTGATCAATTCTTTCTATTTGGTATTGTGTTCCTTTTCCTCTCTTTTTAGAATATATTTCACAACACTTTGTAGAGATGGTATCTTGGTTATGAATTTCTTCAGTTGTTCTTTGTCATGGAAGTATTTTATTTTTCTATTAATTCTTAAACATAATTTTTCAAGGGATGTCAATCTGGGTTTGAAAAAAAGACTTCAATGTTTGTTTTGAATCTCTCTCTTTTTCTTCTCCCTCTCCTCTCCTCTCCTCTCCTCTCCTCTCCTCTCCTCTCCTCTCCTCTCCTCTCCTCTCCTCTCCTCTCTCCTCTCCTCTTCTCTGATTCATTTAATGAGAAGCCAACTATCATGCTTTGAGCTTTTCCATGGAAAGACTTACCAGGTAAGGAAGTGAGAAGGATCTTTGGGAATAGGCAGTGATGAACTGAGTTTATTATCATGAATGAGTTTGGAAGTGAATCTTTCCTTACTGAAGCATAAGATAACTGCCGGCATGATATAATTTACTGTAGGCTGGGAAGATACTGACCCAGAAGGGAAAAAGCTAAAAGGAGTCTGAATTTCTGATCCACATCCATCATGAGATAATAAATGTTTGTTGTCATAAACCACTGATAATTTATTAGGCAATGTTAGATAAATAATATACTTTGATATGGTATAACTCACTCTTCTTAGGTATATATAGTTCTTTAAATTTTAGCAAGCACTATGCATGTAAGATTTGTACCCAGCACAGTAATAAAGATAGGGAACATTTAATAACTTCCAAAGTTTCTTCTTGATACTATAAAGTTAATGTTTTCTTCCTTTTTCCTGTTCCTGAGAAGCAATGTTCTATTTCTTATCTTTATGATTTTTCTCTTTATCTGCTATTATACGAATGGCATTATACAATGTATAATCTTTGTATCTGACTTTGCTGACATTGTATAGTTCACTTGAGATTTAGCCACATTGCTGAATGTAGTGGTAGCAATTCCTTTTTAGTGCAAGGCAGGATTTTATGTTATGTTTATTTATTACCAGATGATGACCATTTGGAATGATTCCAGTTTGTGGTGGCTAAAACTATTATAAATATATTTATAAATATAAATAATATAAATATAAATAGTATAAATACTTTCTTTTCTGCAAGAGAATATATATTTTTTCATTCCTTGTGTCCTTGATTGAAGCTGACTTGTTCATGGTATATGGAATTTTAATGATTTGTTGAATTCCATTTGCAAGTATCCTTGTTGAGTATTTTTTTTTTTTTTTTTGGTACCTAGGATCGAACTTACAACCTTGTGCTTTTCAGGCAAGCAGGCAGGCAGGCAGGCGCTTAAGCCACTGAGCTAAAACCTCAGCCTTGTTGAGTATTTTTGTATGTATGTTCATTAAGGAAATAAGCCTGTTCATTTATATATTTATTGAACCCTTATCTGGCTTTGGTATCATGGTGAAAGCAGCATGTTTATCTACCAACATATAAATGGATAAAGCAAATATATATATATATATATATATATATATATATATATTCATTCATAAGGACCAATTTAACTCATTTGCAAGAAAATTCTTGAATTTTTAGGATAAACCCTATTTGGTTGTGATGAATTTGATTGGGTGCATTTGCTAATAGTTTTTGAGGAATTTTGGAATTACATTTATGAGGGATGATAATCTGTAATTTTCTTCTTTTGTAATGTGTTTGTCTACTTGTCTATTTGTGTAACCTCAGTATGTAGAAATTCATAAGTGAATTGGGAAATGTTCCTTCTTTTATATTCTAGCAAAGTTTGTGTACAGTTGTTATGATTTGTCCTTAAGAGTATAGACATTTTCAGATGATGTTTGTGATATTACACATACTTTTTCTAATATTCTTTCAATCAAATGTGGCTTCTAAAAGTGTTTTTCATAAATGTTAATTTTTGCTTTATTCCTTTTGTTGTATAGATTTGTAATAAGAACATGGAGTTTCTCTATTTTTGCTTTTGGAATTGTCATGGTTCTATTCTAACACCTTCCACCAAACACTTTCTCTCCACTAGATTTTATACCTAATTTTTGATACACACACATGTGTTTACACATGCATCCACACACCCTCTTACATTTATTTTTATTATTTCTTTTTCTATAAGAAGTATTTATCATACTTTTATGATTATGTTGGTTGTCAGTTCAATAGCACCAAATGATATTCTGATGTATAAAATCTTATCTACTCATTTGTATTAAAATGTTAAGTCCAAGTTAGAAATAAAAATACTGTTATCCCAATTTTGTTTTTAGACTGTACTTCGTAAAATTCTCAGAATATTTGAAATTTTTTTTGTGATTTCCTTTCCAATAGTTTTCTTTAGAATTTACATTGTTAGGTTTAAAACAACAATATTCTTTCTTTCTCAAATTTCAATTTAAAGTATTCTTTGACTGTTCATTGAAAACCTCATAGAATCATTACATTTAGGGTTTTTTTTTTGTTGGTTGTCAAATGTGATACAGAATGTTAAATTCACCTCTTTGATGACATCCATGTTATTTGATCTTTCTGAAATTTCAGTTCATTCCTATGAAATCCCATATTTCATTCCTATTTTCTAGAATACTGAATAGCTTATTCATTCCAGTAGTTCTGAATGGCAGCATTTTACCTATATCTCAGTAACCAATTTCATTAACTACCTCCTTTTATTCCATTTACTGATGTAAACATGAATTGTACTTTCTGGAGTAGGGGATCTGAATTATGCTAAATGTGACAATTTCACTTGGAGTCTGTATTAGCTTGAAAAGGCACACAGTTCCTTTTGCTATTTTATACAATGTAACTCATATTCATTGCTTTCTAAAAAATAAACTTCATTCTGTTCCAAATACGTTGAAATTATGTTTATTATCCTTCATGTTTTTACTATGAAACTCATGCATATATTTTAAAATACTGTAGAAAATTTGTGAAGTTAAAAACTATTCTGAAAAGTATTCTTCAAAACATTAAAAAATTAAAAATGAATAAATAAAGTTTCTATATGTTTTATATGTAAATTTTATGTTCCATTCTAAATATACTGCACTTATTTATATATCCACCAAAGCATGCAATTATTTCCTAATAAACTTGATTATATTAGATATTAAAATTTTAAATTTGTGTCAAGAATTTGTGTCTTATCGTTTTAACATATTTTGTTCAGTAAATACTAAACATGACTGATTTCTTTTCTGAGTATTCCGAATAGAATGCACACAACTTTAATAAGATAATAGCTCTCAAGGATATTTCTTTTAGTTCGAGGATAGGTTGGAGTGTGACAGGATTATGAATTAAAATATTAAATAATGATAAAAATGATGGGATAAACTAAAAGTAATGCAATAATCTGTCGATATTTGACTATTTTGGAGAGATTTTAAATGCTTTTTCAGGAAAATGATATTTACAGAAAAATTTAAATGATTAAAAAGATACAGTTACATGAAGAAAAGGAAGAGCTACCAAGAAGAGAGTGAAGCTAATGCTAAATGTCTTATTTTGAGATAAAATTGTTTAAGAAACATTAGAGGAGAATATTATGGTTATAGTAAACAAATGTGAGATGAGATAGAACCAATCATAATCCAAATTTTGCACACATTAGAATCCAAATAATGATTAAAAGATGTGATAGAACCCTGTGTAGGACTAAGAATTGAAGCATTTCTACCTAATTCACAGAAACTCAATTGTTCAGTTCCAAGACTTTGCCTTATCTAGGTCTGGACATGCAAACTAGTTTATGCTATTGATAAATACGATGTTCACTGGAGCAGGTCATTTTACTAAATGTTTTTGCTTCCTGATACAAAGTGAAGTTTAGACCATATTTTTCTCCCAGTTGTCTGGTTTTCAATACTCTGATACTGTAAATTCTAAGACAATTAACTTAAAGTCATGAGATCACAAGTAAAGTCCTTCCTAAAATTAGAAAAAAATTATGAATTTCATAAATATTTGGTCTTCAGAGAAATGACAGAATGTAGGTACCATTACTTCCACTGACTATAAGAAGACAACATTTGGGTTTATTTTCAGTAGTAAAGTGCTGAGTTTTAGACAAGTGTATTGACCTATTAACAGTAAAACAGCTGGGGATTTAGCTCAGCAGCATAAGCACCTGCCTGGCAATCGTGCAGTGGTGAGTTCAATTCCAGGTACAAAAAAAAAAAAAAAAAAGCAAAAAAACCCACAAAAAAATCAGTAAAGCAGGTGAATATATTAGACATGATCATGAGTGAAGTCTTTCCTAAATATACAAATGTTAAAGTTGCTAACAGTTAGATGCTGTTTAAAGCTAGCTGTTACATGAATACCATTTTTAAGGAGTTCCTATAGAGAGATATGCAAAGACAAAAAATTGAGTTACAGAGCAATGTTGTGATACATTAAAAAGAAAGACATGGAGTTTGTATAGAGTGACAAAAGACTTACACTGTCCAACATAAAACTGAAAATGCTAAAATTAGATAACTGATATTACTTGAATTAAAAATTTTATTAAGTTCTAGAAATCAAGACAACATGCTACTGGCAAAAGAACAAATTAATCAGTGTAGCAGAAGAGACCTTCAAAATAAAATCAGACTAATACAGTCAACTGATCTTTGGAGAAAATTCTGCACCATAGAAAATACAGCTTTAATAAGTGGATATTCACATATAAAATAATAACAACAATGTATGCCCAAATATTATACCTCTATTGAAATTAAACAATTCTTAGGGTTAAATATAAAAAGAAAAACTTTAAGATTCCTAGAAAAAAACATTTGGTAATATCTACATGACCTCGGGTATGACAGCAACATTTTATGGCCAACACCAAAGACATGATTCATGAAAGAAAAAATTGATAAATTGGACTTCATAAAACCAAAACACATATGCCTTGCAAAAGCCATTGTCCACAAAATGAGAGCACAAACCACAGACTTATTAGAAAATATTTGCAAAAATATATGTGGTAAATGACTCCCCTATAAAAGGTACTATGGACTCCTAAAACTCAAAAACAGAACACTAATGACCAACTTAATAATAAAAAATAATCTGAACAGATCTTTATCAAAAAGACATGCACATGGCAAATAAACATAGGCAAGCATGTTAGGCATCGTATGTCATTGGCAAATGAACATTTTAGTAACAATAAGTAACCACTACATATTTGTTAGAATGATCTATATCCCCACACTGAGAACATCGTATGCTGTAATATGTGTGCAACAACAGTACAGAATCCTTGTGATTGTTAATGGAAGTGCAGAATGGTGCAGCTTTTTTGGAAAACAGATTTTCAAATAAATTCAAGCTTACCCTCATTATACAATGCGACAGTTGTGATAGATCACTAAAATGATCAAGATCTGCCAGGATTTATAAATGGGACACAAGGACACTGGATAATTTTAAGATAGTAAAATTATTATATATGTTACTAAAAACAGTAAGTACATAGCATTATATTTTGTCTGAAGTCACAGACTATATAATACTGAATGGATTCTTATATAAATTAAAAACCTCAGGTGATGGACCTTCTTTCAATCCTGGGAACTGGGGCTTCCTGAGGTAAGTTCCAGAACACCAGCGTGGCCCCAGGGAGAGTTTAAGTTCATCGCTCCAAGTGCTTAGTGCCTGCCCAGCTTCCAGGCACACAAGACTAGGCTGGGAAGGTTTCGTGGGTCTGACTAGACAACACACAGTGACCTTCTTCAATCAGGGGAGCTGAGGGCATGTGAGGTGAGTTCCCGTGCATCAGTGCTAGTACAAGGAGAGCTGTGGACCATCATCCACAGTGGTTAGGAGCCCACCCAACTTCCCGGAACATTGGGGGTGGCAAGGGAGGTCCTGCAGGCCTGACTGGACCACACTGAGCAATCTCCATTCAGTCCCAGGAGCCAAAGGCTAGAAGGCAAATTCCAACATGCCAAGGGGAAGCTTTGGAATATCACTGGAAACATGGAAATATAGGGAAATGACAAGATGAAAGACCAGAATGCAATCTCAAACCTCCAGCCCATTCCAAGAAAGCCTAGGAACCATGTACATAGAAGAAAATATATGCCATACACCTGAAATACCTGAAATAATAGCAACTGAAACAAAGAAGCAACTCCGGGAAGTATTAAAGGAATTCAAACTAGAAATAATCTCCCAGGTAAAAGAAGAAATGATAAAAGTGATGAAAGAGATGCTGAACACATCTAAAGAAGACACAGTTAAAAATTAGAGGAACAATGCAAAAAGATACAATCTCTAGATGAACAATAAGAAACAAACAGAATACATGAAGCAGATTCAAAGAGATATACAAGAAATCAAAAATTCCATTGAAAGTTTTCAAAACAACCTCAATGAATGTGAAGATAGAATTTCAGACCTTGAAGACAAAATTGCAGCTAATGAACAGGAAAGGAAAGGTCTTTTAAAAATAACAAGGAATCAGGAAATAACAATTCAACAGCTGCAAGATGAAGCAAAGAAAAACAACATAAGATTCATAGAGATAAGTGAAAAAGAAGGTGAAAACACCAGTGATATCAAGAGGGTATTTACAGAAGTAATAGCTAAAGTTTCCCAAACATGAGAATGGAAACTGACATATGGATTAGTGAAGCATATATAATTCCAAATAGCCATAACCAAAATAAAATTACAAGAAAACATATAATAATCACCATTTAAGAGATCCAACATAAGAATAGAATATTAAAAACTGTTAAAAGACAGATCACCAAAAGGAAAACACATCAGAATCACAGCAGAATTCTCAGCACAAACAATGAGGTCAAGAAGAGCATGGAGTGAAGTATTTCAGATCCTAAAGGAAAATGTCTTCCAACCTAGACTGATGTACCCTGAAAAACTGTCCTTCAAAAATCAATGGAGAAATAAGATACTTTGATGACAAAGAACAGCTGAAGAACTTCACGGTCACCAAATCAACCCTGCAAAGAATACTGAAAGACATTCTAGATACACATAGGGAAAAACCACTAAGCAAGGCAGACAATTAAATAGAATGGAAAGATAAAGACACAACAGCAGAAAGAAAACATGTCAACAACATACCAATATATAACAGTTCTGACCGTTCATGTAAATTGTCTCAATTCACCAATTAAAAGAAACAGACTGGCAGAATGGATCAAGAAACAACCTCCAACCATATGCTGTCTACAAGAAACCCATATAACCCAAAAGAAAACTCATAGACTGAAAGTCAAAGGGTGAAAAACAATGCCTCATGCAACAGGAACCCAAAGAAAAGCAGGGGTAGCTATTCTATTTGCAGACAATGTGAACTTCAAACAAGAATGATCAGAAGACATAAAGAAGGTCACTACACACTGCATACTAGTTAGAAGAAAACTTCAAGAGGAAGAGGTAACAATCTTCAATATATATGCACCAAATTCCAGAGCACCCAGCTAGATATAGCAAGTATTAACAGCAATGAAAAAATCAAATAAGCAATAACACAATTATAACAGGAGGCCTTAATACACCATTGACACAATGATATAGGTCAGTAAGACAGAAAATCAGCAAAGAAATAACAGAATTGAATCATACCTGTGAACAAATGGACTTGATAGATGTATACAAAATTTTCCATCCAACATCAGAATATAAATTCTTCTCAGCTGTACATGGGACATTCTCTAAAATAGACCATATACTAGCCCACAGAACATATTTAAGTAAAATGCAAAAGGGTTCAAATTATCCAATGCATGTTGTCAGATCATAGCTCCATGAAACTAGAAATTAATGATAAAAGAAACTGCAAAAGTTCCACAAACACATGGAAGTTGAATAATAAACTCTTGAGGAATCAGTGGGTCATAGAGGTAATTAAAGAAGAAATTAAACAACACATACAAGCAAACAAAAATACAATTACAACTTACCAAAATCTGTGGCATGCAGTGAAAGCAGTCCTTGAGGAAAATTTATTGCACTGAGTTCCCACATCAGGAAAACAGAGCAAAAACAAATAAACAACCTGATGCTACACCTGAAACATCTAGAAAAGGAAGAACAAGTCAAGCCTAAGCCAAAAGAGGAGAAGAAATTATCAAAATCAGAGCAGAAATAAGTGGAAAAGAAACTAAGAAAGCAATCCAAAGAATCAATGAATCAAAAAATGGTTCTTTGAAAGAATAAGCCTCTAGCCAACTGTATTTTAAAAAAGAAAGAAAAAGCTCAACTTCACTCAATAAGGAATTAAAACGGTGAAGTCACTATAGACTGTGTGGAAATACAAAAGTTAATCAACACCTAGTTTAAAAACCTATACTCTCATAGGTTTGATAACACAGAAGAAACGGATAGATTCCCAGAAACATATGAAGTACCAAAGCTAGGTCAAGAAGATATAAAACTGCTGAATAACTCAATTTCTATTAATGAAATTGAAAATGTAATTAAGTCCTTATCAACAAAGAATAGCCCAGGCCCAAATGGATTCACTGCAGAATTCTACCAGAAATACAGACTTAATCCCGACATTTCTCAAACTCTTCAGTGAAATCCAAAGGTAAGTATTCCTCCTAAGTCATTCCTGGAAGTATATACTACCCTAGTACCAAATCGTGAGAAAGACCCAACTAAAAAAAGAGAACTACAGACCAATCTCCATAATGAACATAAACGCAAAAATTCTCAATAAAATATTGACAAACAGGATGTAGCAAATCATGAAGCAGTTTATACACCATGACCAAGTGGGATTTATCCCAGGCATGCAGGCATTGTTCAACATATGTAAATCAATAAATGTAATCCACCATATCGATAGAGCCAAAAGTAAGAATCATATGTTCATTTCTATAGATGTAGTAAAAGCTTTTGATAAGTTCTAATACTCATTCATGATAAGAAACTTACAGAAAATTGGAATAGATGGTCTTTACCTCAATATGATAAAGGCCATATATGACAAACCAACAGCCAGCATCATATTAATTGGCCAAAACCTGAAAGCCTTTACCCTAAAATCAGGAACAAGACAAGGATGTCCATCATCACCACTCTTATTCAACATAGTACTGGAAATACTAGCCAGAGCAATTAGACAAGAGAGAGAAATAAAAGGAGTAAAGATAGGAGAAGAGGAATTTAAATTATTATTTTCAAATGACATGGTACTCTACATAGAAGATCCCCAAACCTCCATTGAAAGTCTCCTAGATATAATAAATAAATTCAGCAATGGAGCTAGATACAAAATCAGTACTCAAAAATCAATAGCATTCCTATACACTAACAACAAAGTCATTGAGAGAGAAATAAGGGAAGCCACACTAGCATCCAAAAAATGAAATAGTTAGGAATTAATCTCATGAAACAGGTAAAAGAACTTTTCAGTGAAAATTATAATGCCCTGAAAAAGAAATCAAAGAGGATCTCAGAAAATGGACATTCCTTGTTCATGGATAGCAGGAATAAATACTGTGAAAATGGCCATTTTTCCCAAAACTGTTATACAGATTCAATGCAATTCCAATGAAAATATCATCAAGATACCTCACAGGTTTAGAGAAATAACTCCTAAATTTCATCTGGAACTATAGAGACCTAGAATAGCAAACTCAATTCTAAGCAGCAAAGGCAAGGCAGGAGGCATCACAATCCCTGCCTTGAATTATACTACCAAGCTACTATAATAAAATAAACATGGTACTGGAATAAAAACAGGTATGAAGAACAATGGAATAGAAGACACAGCAAGAACTACAAACACATTCAACCACCTTATCTTTGATAAAGGGGCCAAAAATGTTCACTGGAAGAAGGACACTCTCTTTAATAAATGGTGCTGGAAAAACTCACTTTCCATGTGCTGAGAACTAAAAGTAGACCCATACTTATCGCTACGTACGAAATTAAAATCTAAATGGATCAAAGATCTGAATATTAAAACAGAAACACTAAATCTATTAGAAGACAAATTAGATAAAAATCTTGAAAACATAGGGGTAGATAGAGAATTCATGAATCGGAATCAAACCCCATGGGAAATCCTTCCCAGAATCAATAATTGAGATCATATCTTATTAAAATGTTTCTGCATATCAAAAGAAATATCCAGCATAGTGAAAAGGAAATCCACAAACTGGGAGAAAATCTTAGTGAACTGTTCCTCAGACAAAGTACTGCTATCTAAAACATATAAAGAATTTTAAGTATCAGGCCCCCAAATTGAAAGACCCAATCCAAAAATGGGCATCTGAGATGAATACACAGTTCTCAGATGAAGAAATACAAATGGCAAATAAATACATGAAAAAATGTTCATCATCATTAGTCATTAGAGAAATACAAATTAAAACAACACTGAGATTCCATCTCCCTCCAGAAAGAATGGCCAGGATCAAGAAAACTACCAACAACAAATGCTTGAGAGACTGTGGGGGGAAAGGAAACTCTCCTATACTGTTCATGGGAGTGTAGACTGGTGCACTGTAAAGGTCAGTCTGGAGATTCCTCAAAAATCTGGGATTGGAAGTCCCATTTGACGTAGCTATTCTACTTCTAGGCATATTCCTAGAAGAACAGAAAACATCATACCGGAATGATATATTTGCACCCATGTTTATAGCAGCACAACTTGTAATAGCCAGATCTTGGAAACAATGGAGTATTACTCAGCTATAAAGAATGATCACGTGGAGATATTTATAAATAAATGGACACAACTTGAGACCATATTCATAAGTGAAATAAGTCAAACTCACATGTATAAATACTGTATAGTCTCCCTACTTTTACATAAGATTTTATGGTAATCATGATTCTCCATTTCATTGCTTTTATAATGTTTTCATTCATTAGTTGGAATAGTATTATTCTATTTTGCTTGATTTTGTTATGTCTGATGGTTAGAACAAGCTATTTCTTTTTCTCAGTACTGGGGATCGAACTCACAACTGCGTGCTTGCAAGGCAGGCGCTTACGCAGCTGAGCTAAACACCCAACCCCTATGAACAAGCTCTTCTGAAGAAAACAAGACATTATGGCAGCCATTACAGATTTAATGTCATCTTGCTTTGAAGGTCTACCATGCTTTTGTTCTTCTGCTTCCATTGTTGTATCTTCTTGAATTTTAATATGTTTGAGAGTATAAATAAGTTTTTTATGGAAAGGGAGACAATATAGTAACCATTGTTCATTTTCTGTTATTTGGTTCTGAATGCCCTATAATTCTTTCATGCTCCTCAATGGGTTTATACTATTTTGTTATGTTTGCTACTATTGTATGTGAATGTATGCTCAACTATTTCAAAGAAAGAGACATTATGGTAGCTACTGTTAATAATGGGTTATCTTGTGATGAAGTAATGTGTTGCTTACATTGTTTTGTTATGTCCTCTTTTGTCTTAATCTGTTTAAAATTAAAAAAAAGAACTGTGTGTTTAGGCTCATCAGCTGTAACACATTCACCTGTCTGGAGCAGAATCTATGTGGGGCAAGGGGTATATAAAAACTTCTTTTTGGATCAATTTTGCTGTAGACCTCAACTTCTTTTAAAAAAACCTACTGTTTTTTAAACTAAAAAAAACAAATCAGAGTATGGATTTGGCTAGGCATACTGAAAAAGCAGTAAGGAGGTAAATGAAAACTAATATTATTGTATTCCAACATTTTAATGAATTTGTAATATTATCTGGGAGCAGGGAACAAATGAATCATACATACTGACAAGTTAGGCTTGATGTTAACTGGTAATCAGTTGAATTTTTAATGACATAATTCCTTTTTTGTTGAGTGGAGTCAGAAACCTGATTGAATTTAAGAAAGAGGAAAAGAGCAGTGAGAAAGTTCATGCTGAAAGTTTTGTTGTTAAAATGAGGAGAGACATGAGAAATGTCTGAAAAATAATATACTAATGACAAACTTTTTAAAAAGAATGTGTGATACTATAGCATTTATGTATTAATACTAACATTAATTTTAGACTGAGGAGCATTTCTGTGATAATATTCTTGAATAATTTAAAGTATAAGACACATAATTCGCAAACATGGATGAAAACTTTATACAGGGACACAGTCAGTCCACTGTGTAAGGTAAAAAAATATACAGGTGCAAATGTGGGCAGATTAGAATACATAGTGGTGGAAGCAGGTTTAAGTTTATTTTGTTTGCTTATATTTTCACCATAAAATAGAAAGCAACATTGTCAGTGTCACAATGGTGAAAGGTTTATTTTAGAAATGTTTAAGTATGGTATATGGGAAAAGTAAAAGACCAAGGACATTTAGGAAATGTTGGAAACTGTATAGACGAGGAGCCACTTGATACTGGGGATCATAAATTTAAATGAGTGCAATTAGAATGAGTCACTGTGAAGTTAAGGTTAAATTAGTATAGAGATTGAGTTTTGAGGAGAATAGAAGCACTACAAAATGAAAAAGTAAGTTCAATGGATTGGTGTTCCATAGATATGAAATACTAAACTGTACTGATAGGAGCTGATTTCAGTGAATAGATGCTTCAAATTGAGTTTAAGAAAGGAAAATTATTATTAATAATAATGGAATATAGGAATGAGGTAAAGTATGGGTTAAGATGGCTAAAGTAGGGCTAGAAGATAAACTGGTTGGAGAAAAGGAGGTCAAGAAAGTGAAAAAGTCTGTGGGATGTAGTGAATGGATTATCGAGAATTATGATTTAATGATGCTGAAAGAAGTGACTGTGATTCAAGAGCTAAAATCATCAAGAAATTACAGGGAAATTCTGGATGATTGTGACAGAGAGGTAGCTAAGGTGAACTTCAAAACTAGGTTTTTTTAGGAAGATGTGAGGAAATTGTTTCTATAGATTAATGTGAATCAAAGCAGGCACCTCACACCCTCAAAGTTAGGGATAAGGAGCATGAGAGAAAACATGGGTACTTAGGGTGACACTAACAAGGACGCAGTCTTCAAGAGACAGCATGCACCCATCAGAAGAGGAAATGAAAGTGCACAGAGAGCTTGATCAGTTAGCAGATTTTGATGGTGAAGAACTTGATGATTAGTGCAAAGGCAGGAAATACTTATAGACTAATATGAGGAATGGATTCATAGATTTAAAACAGCAAGTCCATCCTAATACATGGAATCGCTCTTCTACACACGCCGTTAAGTGACAGAATTTGTATCATTGTTAATTCGAGCACAATTGACACTAATATAACAGGTTTTGTATTTTTAGCAGGACTCTGAATCAACCTCTTATCTCTTGAAAATAGTATTATGGCTGTTCTGCAGATAATAGACATGTGGCAGAAAATGGTAAAACAAAATTCCAATGGCCAGGAATTCACTGAAAAAAATGACCAAGTGTAATTTTAATATGCATTTTAAAAACTTTTTCTAAGGCTCTACAAATTACTAGACCAAAAGACTCAAAACAGCAGAAATAGTCTTTCAGACTTTGGTAGGCTGACACCTCTAGAGCGGGAACCTTTCTTTCTTCAGCTTTTGGGAGTTTCTAAGTAGACCTTGGTCTATGTACTGATTTATAATTTGTAATTTATATTGAGCAAGCTAAAGTCTCTGCCTCCTTTTACAAGGCCACTAACCTGTGTCTGTGAGCCCGAGTTTCTTTTGAATTTTAAGAATATTGGGAAAAGAAAGCCGAATTCAACCCACAATACTTGCTCAGATTCTTTGCTTATTATTGTCATTCGACTGTTGTATTTCTCTTTTCTGAGTATTTTACAATCCTTTCATAAAAGTACACATGCCATAAACATTTTTAAAGGTAGTTATTAAATTTAAGAAAAAATTAACCATGGAAAACTAAATTTTTAATAAATGATACTTGCTTTTAATTTGTATAAGTATGTTACTCTTATAAAATATTTATCACTCCAAAATTATTTCAACACTTCATTTAATTAGTAGTCTCAATAATTAATTTTCTATTATTTTAAAATTTACTTGGGATTTTAAATACGCGTATTTTTTTTCATGTTCTTGAAAGTCCTCTTGCAGCAGGAAATCACCTGTTTACTGCCCCACATAATCAATGCCTGCTTCAACCCAGAAAGATGCACAACACCAGCCTCTCTGTTACTAGATTGTCCTTCTGTGTTCCTTCTTTTTGTGGATCTGAGTTATTCCTGATAAGTCCACCAGAGCTTCTTGGTTAGTGAATTGGAAAGTTCTGTACCTATTTCTTCTGGTTTGCAGTAAAGGTTTCCCCTGGGAAGTTCTACTCCTAAAAATCTAACTTTTCCAAGTGTAGGTAGACAATCACTAAGTAGATGTATTCTTGAAAGTGTCAGAGGAGGGAGCAGCATTTAGTAAAGAGGCAGAACATAGACTACAGATTCAAGGATCTTCCGATCTTGGTGCTGAGGAGAAAACCAGTAGTGAATGGAGGGGTCTTAAAACAACATAAATCATCAGTTGTTGCTTTCCCTGTAGATTTTTACAAAGAGGAAAGAGGGAGAGAGGGAAAGAGGGGGAGAGGGGGAGATGGGGACAGGGGGAGAGGGAGAGAGAGACAGAGAGACAGAGAGAGACAGGGAGGGAGAGAGAGAGAGAGACAGAGAGAGACAGAGAGAGAGAGACAGAGAGAGACGACGGGGGGAGAGAGAGAGAGAGAGAGAGAGAGAGAGAGAGAGAGAGAGAGAGAGAGAGAGAGAGACAGAGAGAGACAGAGAGAGAGAGAGAGAGATAAGGGCTTTCCATGTATAGTTGGCAGTCAGCTTCCTTCAGTGGCCATAAATTTTTCCCAAATGCTAAGAACCCAGTCAAATCTGGCAAACCAGCTGAGTAAAAAGGTCATCTTCTTGCCCAACGGCAGATTCCGTAGTTTTTAACCACACAATTCCCTTTATGGTCATAATTGTCCCTTGCAAAAATATACTGTTATAGCAGACTCATAAAACTGCTGCCTCTGGAATAAACAGGAAAGGGCACATTCTCATTTCTAAACAACTTATGCGTCAATAGAATTTAGCTTCCATTTAAAATGGAAAGCAGTGATTCCACTAACAATGCAATAGATTTGATAGAATGCCCGTTTTACCTTTGAGTGCATAGATTAATCTGTTTGTACCCATTTGAATAGGTATATCTTTTAGAGTGTAGATACAAATCTGACTTTAACATATGTTTACAGTTCTTGAAGGAAACTAGCACTCAGCACGGTATCCCGAGCAAGGAACAGCTTAATAATAACTGTGTTTTGAAGTAAAATATTAGCATTTTCAGACCTCAGTAATAGTAAAAAAATTATAAATCAGTACAGAGCACGGTAAAGACTGGATTTATTTTCTATCCTGAAAGACAATTTAAATTTATCTCCACTTTGAAGTTTGCAAGAACATGATACTTCGAATAAAAAAGAATAACAGTAGAAATCCACCGTTTTTCAGTCGGGAATGTTATACTATGGCATTTCACAGAAATACTAGGGAAAGCCCTGTGTTTTTAGTGGAAAGATAAAGAAATGGAGTTTTCATTCTGTGTCTTAAAAAACAAAGCACAAGTTTTGAGGAGCAGACTAATTGGGAAGAGAGAAGAGGGTCTCACAATTGCGTAGTTCAAATGAACAGAAGCTGTCATAGCGTGTAAAACAGAGGGCATGTCTGGTTTTGAATTTTAAGTCCTGGATCAAGTTATACTTTGTTTCTGAGAGATTATATAAATGTTGAGAATGTGAGCTCTAGGGTTGAATGACCTTCATCTAAACCTGTATTCTCAAATTGATAATTGTGTGAGCAGTTTACTTATCATTTGTTTCTTTATTTTATCTCTAAAATGGGGACAATAATATTTACCTAATGGAAATAATGCTTACCTCATGGGATTGGAATTCAATGTGTTAATTAACGTATGTGAAGTCCTTAAGTCAGTATATGTCCTAAGAGCAAACAGGTCAGTTGGAAGTACTTGTAGAAGCAGCATTAAAAGACAGGTTAATTTGATTGGACTACTATAATAATTAGGCCACAAACTTCGTGGTTTACACACTTTATTTTCTTGTTGTCTTGGAGATTAGAAGTCCAACATCCTGATGTTGACAGAAGAGGCTTATTCTGAGAGCCACGGTTCTCCTTTACTTGAACCCGCTGGTGGATTTCTCCGTGTCTTCACCTTTTCACTTTGCTTTCCTGCTTTATGACACCGTGATCAGGCTTGTTCCGATAAAAACAGCAATCATAATGGATTAGGGCTCATCCAAATAGCTTCAATCTAACTTAATTACCTATGCAATGGACCCACATGTAGTCACCTTCTGAGGTACCAAAGAGAAAGTGTTTGACATATGAATTATGAGAGATTACAAAACAGTAATCTATACTGAGATGCCAGTGAAATAATTCTATCCTTTTTTTGTTTTGTTTTATCTGCATTTGAAAATTTTTCTCGGTACCAATTACTAATAAAAATACTGTACTCAGATTTGCTGAGAATCCTACCTAATTTACCAAATGAGCATTATGTAACAGGTCATTAAGATCCAAGGATAAATCAAGACTAAAAATGAAATTGTTTATTTCAATTAAGCTAGTTTTCTAAGTGTGGAAAGATCTTCTACTTTGATCTTTCATCAAGCTTCTTTGTATTTTGTAATGTTTTATTAATCTTAATTACAAAATAAGTGTTTAAAAAGTACCGAATGTTTATCAGAGACTGGTACACCCCATTGAAACCCTCAGAATGTCAAAGCCTATTGATCTTTGCATACTCCTTAGAAGGAACACTATTTCTTTTACAAAGTGATACCATCACTGCAAGATGAATTTCAATGACAATTAGTGAATTCATCCCCAAATTGAATAAAGGTGATCAAACTATGAAATCAAAGAAGTCTGGTGATTTGTTTCATGTTTTATCTTTAAAAACAAGGATCATTTTTAACTTGGAAATTGTTTCTTCTGTGTGCCAGGACTGAAGACTGGGATGGCTCCCCTTTTCCTCTCATAGGCATAAAGCTCAGAACCTCTTATGGCTTTGTTTGTAGAGCATAATACACTGGATGTATAATTGGATGAACATTGGATGAATAATACATTGTATAGAGAATTGACTCTACATTTTTTTCAAAGGATTTTATCTAGATTTTTCTATGGAAGTTCTTTAATGATAAACATAGAATGAGAATAGAAAGAAAAGATATCAGGTTTTTTTTCCCCCCCTTAGGAGAATAACTGTTAACTAGTTTCTAGAGCTGTTCTTAGAATCTCAGTATTAATGTATCATCCTGGAGATATGAAATCCAAAATCAAAGTGCCAGCAGATCCGCACTTCCTCTACAGTCGCTAGAGAATAAACTTTATTTACTTTTCTAGCTTTTGGTAGTTTTTTTTTTTTTTTGTCTTGGTTTGTGGTAGTGCAGTTTCAGTCTCTGCCTCTGTCTTTACCTGGTTCCTGTGTCTCAATTGCTCTTTTCCTTTCTCTTGTGAGGACAAAAGTCACTAGATTTATGATCCATCAAGTCAGGTTGATCTCTCAGATGGAGAAATAAAAATGGCAAATAAATATATGAAAACATATTCAACGTCGTTGGTCATTTGAGAGATGCAAATTAAAACTACATTAAGACATTATCTCAATCCAGAAAGAATAGATAAGATCATGAAATTAACCAATAACAAATGCTGATGGGGCTGTAGGGAAAAAGAATCCTTCTCCATTGTTGGTGGGAATGTAGACTGGTACAATCATCATAGAAATCAGTATGGAGATTCGACCCAGTTATTCCCCTTCCGGGTATTTTTCCAGAAGAATTGAAAGCATCATGTCATAGCAATATATGTGTACCCGTATTTATAGCAGCAAAGTTTTTAATAGCGAAATCTTGGAAACAACCCAAAAGTCCATCAACTGAGGAATAGATAAATTACATATTGTATTTTCATGTAATAGAATAATTAATCAGTCATAAAGAATGATAAACTCAAGGCTTTTATAGGTAAATGAATACAATTTAGAGACCATACTCATAAGTGAAATAAATCAAACTTGCATGTGTAAACACTGTATTGTGTCACTAGTGTAAAAGCCTGAAAGAATAAATAAGATCCAAAAGTTACATAAATAAAGTAAAAGGGAAAGAATTTGATCAAAGGCAAATTTTATTGCATGCCTATATCTAGTAACCTGAGTAATTACTTCGAGAATACCAATATGCAATATTACAATCATTCTTATCATCTTGTTTTGAAACTCTATATTGCCATTTTTGTTGTTGTCATCATCATTTTGCTTTTTTTGTTATCTGTTTGTTTGCATCTTGATTTTTCTGTTTTTTTCTCTTTAAAATAAAAAAATGAAAAAAATATCAGGCTGATCTTATCTTACAACCTTTAATATTACTTCTTTAAATCCCTTATTTCCAAATAATGTTACATTTATAGGTACTGGATATCAGGGCTTAGAAATATATCTTTTGGAAGGGAGAAGTGGTACGAGTCAGTCATGATACATACCGTGTCACTAGTCTAGGTGAGTCATCCCCCACGTGGTCATGCTTTAAAATACTCCCCCATTAATCTCAGTAGTAGGCTGAAAATGGATAGGTACTACTTATTTGGTCAATCAAATTTACCTTAAAGTTTTGACATTTTTCTCTGCTAGAGTGATTTCAAAACTTTCTTTTTCTTTTGCATCATTGAAAATTAACAGTCTTATGTTTGTGTTATTTGGTTGAAGCATTAGGAAACCATTTATGTTCCAAGACAATTATGATAACATGGAAACAGCAGCAGAGCTTTGGTAGTGGAAGACGGGGAAAGAATTATGGCTAGGAAATTAGGGTTGGAAATGAGTGAAAGAGAAAAGGTGAGAACAGAAGAGGAAGGAAGGGAGGGAAAGGCAGACAAGAGACTCTCTATCATAGTAACATAAATCACCTAATACCATGCTATAGGCCAGCTTTGCAATTTTTGCCTGTGAGAAAATTATTTTTCCTTTTGGTTTAAAATAAATTGAGAAAAGCCTTGCTGTTAGAAACTAAGAGTACTCTGGCAAATATGAAATTTTGGGAATGTTCCCACAAAAAAGACTCACAAAAAAGACTATGGAAGAAAGCATTTAAATATTGTATAAATTGTAAATTGAAGGATGCATAATTTTGTGTAGTACCTTTAGATCATTCTGCTAAAACAAATGTCATTAAAGGGACAGAAAATTTTTACGAGTTAACTCTTTCAATGACTTGTGGTAAAGATGTGAATTAAAGGATTGTTGGCTAGGTGTAATTCATGCTTTCAGTATCAAAGTGAACCTGACTCAATATGATCAGAAGAAACTGCAGCAGGTTTTTTTTTTTTTTTTTTTTCACTGTATTCACAATGAACTGCAGCCTCTGGAGTGCTGGGCTGATAGGCATGCATCCTATTCTGGTTCACAGTGAACTGATCTTTTAGGGAATTTGTAGATATTCCATTGAAGTTCAGGACAGTTAACCCAAATCTTTGACATTGCAGTGAATTATTTATCACATTTCCCTTCCTTTCTTATCTAAATCATTAAAGAAGTACAAATACTGAATTTATCCAAATAAATTTAAGTAATACATATATGTATGTGTGTGTGTGTAAAACCTATATATCTTTTCAAGTGATAATCTCATCAAGTCCCATTTTACAAACGCTTTTTATTTTAGCAAATGATCTTTTTTTAAGTTTCTAATTGTGATGTCTAATATGTGAGAATTTATTGACTGTTTCATCTAGTTTTCTAATAATGTCTACATATTAATCTATGTTTTTGTCTTCTAAAGATATATTTAATTTCTGCGTGTTTTATGAAACAGTGATGGCACAAATTTTCAATTCTTTATCACCATACTTAATTATCTTAATACTTATATATAACCAGTAAGTAAATCGTGTTATTGGGAAGATAGGAGCTTAACAATGAGCAGATCAGTGGTATGGATCATCTTAAAGGCTAGGGCAATAACAACGCCAAACAAATTCCGTAAACAATAATCTTCCATCCAATTTGATGTTCTCTCTCTCTCTCTCTCTCTCTCTCTCTCTCTCTCTCTCTTTCTCTCTCTCTCTCTCTCTCTCTCCCTCCCACTTTTTGTACTGGGATTTGAATTCACTTACTCATGCTTTCTAGGCACTAGGCTGATGACCTATATCCTTGCCCTATTTTTTCTCTTTTTAATTGCAACGATTTGTTGTTCATGTACAGTATTTATCACTATATACCTTTGTATCATAGATGTTACACTCATGTCTTTTGTGTGAAAGATAAAGACTTCTTGGAGAAAACATCTAGGCTGTAGTCCAGATATTAAGTGTGGCCCAAAGGCTCATGTATGTTAAAGTTACAGTTCCCATGACCATACTACTAGGAAGTGGTTGAGCATGGGAGAGTGGAGCCTGGTGGGCAGTCTGTGGTGACTGTGGGCAAACCTTCAAAGGATTCATGGACCCAGCCATCTACTTCCTCTTTTTCTTCCTGGCTATGGGATGAATGATTTTGCACCAGAAGGACACCCACCATAATGTGCTGCCACATAGCCAAAGCAACTGGAAGTTCAAATAAGCCTTTTCTTTATTAATTTATTATCTCAGCTATTTCATTACAATGATGGAAAGCTAGCACAGTCTATGTTGAGCTTCGCAATCTCTTATACTTTCTAGTCATGCTTGTTCTGGTGTAAATGTAATAGAATTTATGGGAAATAGACGAAATTGGTGTTTTACTGATTATATTCAACACACTATGTTACATACCATAAAGTATGTCACTTGTTTTGTTCCATTTTCCCACCCCACTTCATGGAAATGTAAATATTGCATCAGCTAGATCATGGTCTATCTAGGTTGCACCTCCCCTTTTAGATCTTTGGCAATGACAAGCCTTGGGTACAGATCTGTTGAGTGAATGAATGAGATCTTAGTACTTCAGAGTGACTATAGATTGGCAAGGATGCAGTAATGGAACTTAAGCTTAAATGCAATATTTGAAAGTAGTTGGCTGCTGTACAAAGTGCATTAAGGATGTCAGGATGTAGAACAGGACATTTTGATATGGTCATTTTGATAGGTTTTTAAAATATATTTGTTTCAAAATAGTTCTGGGAAACTACATGTGACTGTGACAAAAATATCATAAAACAAGTTTTTGTAGCATTTTTTATTTTCTCTTCTTTCTTCCTAGCAATAACCTGCACTTCTCTGCTTACGTCTGGATTTTGCTGTCCTGATCATATAATAGAAGTTATCTTATATTAGAGAGATATCTCTACTATATCTCCAGTAGAGAAGACCTAAAGGTAGGAGAGGAAAGATGTAATTGACTTACATAATAAAGATGATTCAGTAAATCACCGAAGAAAATAATTTACTAGAGAGGCAAGAGGTAGAAAAGGAGCAGATATTCCTAGGAAGAAAAAAAAAAAACAAAAAAAACAAACAAACAAAAAAAAAAAACTTTAAAAAGTAGCAGCTGCCCTGCAAACAGGGAATTTGGGTAAATAGGAGGAGAAATAGGATTGATAAAGATGCTTGCTGTATTTGTATAATATACTTTCCCTAATTCTCTACCTCATCAAGGCATGTTAGTGGAGAATTGTATGATTTTTTTTTCAAGGCTACTGAAGTTAGGCTGTTGCTTTTTGCTGAATAGTATATGTCTTTAAGGGAAACTTTAAGGAAAAATTTTAACGTTTCATTTGGGCTATGTGTATATTTTTACTGATAAATCATGCTGAAACATACATCTTTGGTTCTAATTCCATTTCTGCTACAATCTCATTTTCTATTTTTTTTAAATGATAAAAATAAAACATGTGTATGCCATTGATTATTAAGAAAAATGTTATTGAGAATTTCCTATGTGATTTAATGCTGAGAAAAGCAATCATGTCTCCAGTGAACTCTCTGCCCTATTTGCTCAAAAACGTTTCTTTTAAAATAAATATTCTTAACAAAATTGCAATGATAGAATCAGGAAGCTAAATGAAAGATAACTTCCCATATGTACAAACAAAAATTATGATTAGGCTCACTATTTAGTTTTTTTAGTCATATTTCAAAGTGTTAGTTTTTTAGTAAGGGATCAAAAACTGAAGGAAAGGCCACATAAGGAGTCTGTTAATCTGGAGAAAATAAGCATGCACTTTGTTCTATTAATGATTTTTCCAAAGAAATTGGGAGCTTATATGGCCTAACCAGAACTCCATTCTTAACCAGAGCTGAGCTTCTCCTTAATGAAATATTCACTTGAGATCTCTGCGTTCACATATATGTGATTCTTAGACCTGAACTGTTTCTTCTTCCGTTTCTCATCTGTTTGGTAAAACTCTCTCATCCTCTGATTGTTTTGCTATCCCTTTGAAATCTGTTATGAACATACTAATGGTAAATATTTTGTCATCAACTCTCACCTACTTGTCACCTTTTGTATAAGTAAAAGCAATCTAGTACTACTGTCCTTTCCCTGTCAGCGTCGGTTTCCTTTCATGAGCAAGCATTTTGCATGATCTTCTGTTGAATGTGTTGGCCTGGAACATTCCCAAGCCTTCCAAAAAAAGTTGATGTAAATTGCTCCCATCAGTTTCCTTGAACAATTGTTTCAAGTTCTTAAAAATATAAATATTACTTAGTTGAAGTTAATATCACTTTTTGACCCATTTAACCTTTCTATAAACAAGTTAAAACTGCTCACTTTATTACTCACATTTACTATATAGTATCCTAATTTTCAACTCCAAATCAATCCCAAGGTCACTTTCTGAATCCTTTTTAAAAATTGAGATGGCGATGTGCCAAAGATTTGGTGCAGTGTTCAATTCTAATGAAAGTTTAAACATTTTAGCCAGCAATTCCACTGTCTTCTGACTGTTTTAAAAACATTTGGTTATGTGCCATCTGTTCTTGGTGATTTATTTATGTCTTGTTCATCAATTTGTTCTAAAGTATCTTCTACATTTATTTATTGATCAATGCTGCTGGCCTATGCACTATGAAAGACAAGCATTTGAGATATTCATCAGATCTCTGCAAGTTTGTTATTAGTGGGGATACCATAAAAACCAAAACAAAATTATGTTCATTGCATAACTCAGGTGACTTGGGCACTATTAGCCACAGGTACAAAATTTATCAAGTATCTGATTTCAGAATCTCTGCAGCTCCTTTTTGCAGCTCTGTACACTTCACTGCCAAGCCTTTCCATCATTCTGAGGAATTTCTAATATGTTTTTTCTGTGAGCTCCTGAAGAAGGTATTCACATTCTTTTGTGTTAACATCCTTTGGGGCATTTGCTGCACAAAAGGCTTTTGGAAAGCAGTACCTTAGCATAACCCTGCAATCAGTGGTGCAGAGATTTCTGTCTCTCTGCCTGGCATGGCTGGCAACAATGACGCTTCTCATCTTTTTTGCACGGTAGCTTGATGTTACCACTTCACATAATAAAGAAATGGGAAGAGCTTCATTCTTCTTAACAATGTGTCTCTCGGCTCCTGAAGCAAAACTGACTGTACATCTCATTTTGTCCTTTATCAAAATGATCCTTTCTTTATCTCACCTGAGCATCTTTTCAGAATGTGGGCTGGTTGAGGAGCAGAGTTCACAGCATTGAGCAGCGTCACTGCCTCTGCTTCTGATAACCATGACCATTCTTCTCCTTCCTCTGCAAACACAAAAATTTACATTGATACAGAGTTACACAAAAAAATCCTGGGCCGTATCACTGATCCTATATGGTCACCGTTTATTCTTCATTAAATGAACTCACAATGTATTTCAGTCAATCCTCACAGAAAGTCTACAAGGTAAGAACTATTATTCATGTGGTATCTAAGAATGTACTAAAAGGCAGAGAAAACAATTCAGGGGCACATGTGTAAGATTCCATTATTAGAAATCGTGGTAGTCCTTTCAGGAGTGGCAAACTTCAACGAAGGAGTTCTTGATTTGCATTCTTTTTGTTATAAAAAGTGAAAGCAATATTTTGATTACAGAGAAACTAACAAAATGAATTTAAAGCAAAATAAAAGCTTAAGTTAAATTTTCAGTGACTGATTGGCCCTTCTTCGTACTCATTTTATTTTAAACTCTGTAGCCCTCTGAGGTAAATTTGAAATCAATAAACAATAAGGCCACCACTCAAATCAGCCATCATCTGCATCGGAACTTGTCACGTCTCAGCTGCTGATTGACTACTGAATCACAACCAAGTGCTTATTAGACTGCTAAGCTCCCTTCCAGTGTAGTCTTCAATTATCTTTGTTATTGTACAGAAAAGAACATTTACTTGATTAAGTACGACTGATTTGCTTATTGTATGCCTCTGCATTCTCGTTAATCTCTTCAATTCTGCAATTTGTATTGGTTTTCGAGTTATTAGTGTGACTTCATGAGAGCAGGTTTTATTATTAGTGCTGTCTTCTACCAATACCAAACCCTTTGGAATATGCAAAAAATGTAACAAATCTCCTGGCCCTGAAGCCTTCGCAGGTTGTGTATGAATGGCTGGACTATAGCAAACAGACAGGAAAGAGGGGTAATGTTTTAAATGGTAGCGCTCCAGTGGGTAGGAATTCATTAACATTCTTAGTCATCACTGAAACAGCCATCTCTTTATTATCCCGGTTCCTGTGGCTTAACTGTAGTTTAAAAGCTTATTTTTGTGTTTGTGAATTGTCTCCTAGAAATGTATTTTTATGTTTGTGGAGTGTCTATTACTCTTTTAGGTAGTATATTCTGTAGTGATGCTAGACTCAAGATCAGTTTTCACACAAAAATTTAATTGGAGAGCCTCCTAACAAAGAACTTCCTTTGCATGATCCACATGAGTCCTCCAGTTTATAAATAAATACTAATCACAAAATAGTCTTCCTACGTCTCTTCAGAAGATCTCAGCCAAAAGGTCACAGTGCTAGATCTCAGGGATAATTTGCTTTTTCCACATGCTGGATTTCACTAAGAATCTCCATAAATTACATATTGACAGACAGAGCTAGTAGGAAACCTCACTCCCTTGAATACTAACCTAAGGGAGAAAGAAGATTCAAAAGTTTTTCAATCAATTACTCCTCTAAGGAGTGTACTCTTTGCCCTGATTCAGTATGATTTTTGCTTCACGGACAAAGAAATGTAAATTTGACTTAGGATATGCAGATTCACACACAGCATGTGATGTGTAACATATAATATCCAAATGGCAGATTACTGGTGATAGCTTTTTTAGAATGTCATTGAAAGGTTCTGATAAAGGGTGAAATGTTAGAAGGAGAATAATGGAGAAAATAAATGTTTATCACAGGAAGATGATGATAAAAATACTTTTTTTTTTTAACATGGAAAGCACTTTTCTGTTTCTTTGAAAATTGGAGTCTTTTCTTTCTAGATGCATATTCATATGGAAGGGAAACATACTCTTTGTGTACATCATATCTCTTTTACTTTATTAACTGCTCATTATGATTTTGTTTCTTTCTTTTCTATTGACAGACCATTTCAGATGCCAGTGGGACATGACTGTTTCCCCATTTCTCATTAAATCTGATGGTATTCAATATTTTGCTAAGATGCCCCAAAAGACAAAGTGAGAAAATAATGATGTTTTATGACAGCAAATTATTTTTTAGTTGGTTATTCATTAATTGTAGTTTGAACCTTGAGTGAAATTTACATTCTTTTCTTAGAGTTAAATGTTGCCATCAATTTGATATTATAAATGTGTCTGATATAATAAAATAATCAAGCCTCATTTGTCAATATCAAATTGTCTTTAAGTGAGCAATCATGTCTTTACCATGCCAATTCTTGCTATTATTATTCAAACCCACATAGTATCATATATCTTGCTCATTAAGTGAAAAATAGTGGTTAATTTTGACTCATTAAGTAAAAATTATCACCAAATATACCTCATAATAGTATTTCTCTATTTTCCTATTTCTCTATTTTCTCTATGGAAAATTTCCATATTTTCTCTAACCTCTATAAAATGAGTATATATGCTTATTTCATTCACAATTGTGTTTTATCCTTCATACTACTTTATTTTTTCAATAACAGCCCTATATTTGTACGTCAAATTCTTCAACATTGTCTTAAAGCAGTTTTGTACTATGTCCATAATGAATTCAATGTCTTTCTTGAGTATGTTCCAAGTTGCTGTCCCTAAGAAACTCTCAAAATTTTCATTTTCATTTTCATTTGAAATTCTTTTAGTAGCTTTGTTTGTTTGTTTTGTTTTGCTTTGTTTTCATGTTTGTTTTAAATATACATGATTTTCATGTTCAAAAGTACAATTTTAGTTTTCTTTGTTTCTTTCTTTCCTTTGGGCGGGGTCCTAGGAGTTGAATTCAAGACCTTGTGTTTGCCACTGAGTTATATCCCCAGCCCTTTGTGTATCTTTTTCTGCATGTATTCTGTACTAGTGAAACTGAATAATGTCATGTGTCCTCATCTATATCTGCATCTGTGTCTGTTAATTATGTCCTCCTATGTATTTATTTTTGCATATTTTTCTGCTTTTTGCTTTGAGATAAGCCTTTAAAAGTTGTATCACAAAATAAGTTCTTCCTTAGGGAAATTTGTATATTTATCGAAATTTCATAGTAACTAGTCTTTCTGTGCCTTTGTATGTGTATAATGTAGTGGAATTTTTTGTACATGTTTAATGACTATTCATATTTTTCATTCATAATCATGTGTTTATTGTGTTTTGTTTATATGCCTATTAAGATTTTTATTTTAATGAATTGTAGGGGATATTAGCAAACATAGGATATTATATATAACAGTATACATATGTTATTCTGTAGTTTGTTAATTGTGCTCTAATTCTGTAGATGACACTTTTTTTGAAAAATTTTAATTGGACAGACATAATAATTTTAAAACAATACCTTTTATTTTAAATCAAAAATTCACTTAAAAATATAAAAATATTACTCATATTTTTAATTTTAATTTTTAAAAATCTTTTCACATTTATATAATTACTTTATTTCTCAAAATGTTTATTTGTAATTTTATTTTATAACACGATCACTATATTTATCTTTTAATATCACTCCAATTTTTCAGAGGGTAGTTTTCACTTGTTTTTGTCTTTTTCGTGCTGGCTGTCACAAAACAGACCAGATTAATCAATGAAGATTCATTTGTCACAATTATGGAAGGTGGAATTTCCTTGGGTGTGTTTTGTTTTATTTTATTTTCCTTCTTTGGGTTTTTGATTTCTGTATATATGTGTATATAAGACAGACACCTTAGTACAGTGATCTTTAGAATTTTTGTGTTCTCTTCAAAATTCATTCTGAAAATCATTGGGAAATGTTAGGGACTGAGTTTCAAAATGTCAGCAAATTCTGCATCTGGGGAGGATCTGGTTTCTGCTTCCAGGATGTTGCCTTTTTGTTGCATCCACCAGAGAGAATGGACACTGTTCTCACATGGCAAAAGGCATATGAGCACAAAAAAGTCTCCCTTGTTTCCTTCAAACATTTTATAAGGCTACAGATTGCATTCACAAGTATGGAAGGTGGTTACCTGCTGAAGGTTTTACCCTGTAATCCTGCTGCATTAATGTTATAGTTTAATTCTACATGTCCTTCCCAAAGCCTCATGTTGTCATGGTGGCAGGCTTCTAAAATTTGTGATTAATTCATGATCCAATGCTGAAATTATGGATGTGAGTGCTATGTCCACCCATGATTCCACATTGCTGGAATTTTGGTGGGTGTAGCCCACATACCATATAAGTAAAAGAAAGAGTCTTCTCCAAACGTGCTTCTCCCTTTTCGTTGTTGTTGCTTTTGGTATCTGCTGCCACCACGAATGGTTGCCCTGCCATGCTGCCTGCCTTGGAGGCAGTTGAGTATAAACTAAATCTTTGCAAATCTTTTTTTTAAATTTTATTTAAGGGTAAAAAGAAAAAAAAAAGAAAAAGAGTACAAGTTATACAGAATTTCAGAAAAAATAAACAGTAGGAAATCACTAGTTAATAGATTACATATTGCCATCTTAGAAATTGTTGTTCAAGTTACAAAATTAAAGCATATAAAGTGGACTTTCAAACAGTGAGACTGCAAAACAGTTCTGTTCAATGATCCAACAAAATTCAGTAAATATGATTATCTATCTTATACACTTAAATATACATGCAGTTATATCCTTTAGAGCACTTTCTTTTCCTCTCTTTTGTACAATGATAATTACACATTTTGGGTTTTATTACTCCCACAGTTCTTATTACTTTTTTTTGAACAGAGTAAAACCAAATGTGACATAACAGAACAGAGTCAGGCAAATAAAAAGGATGGGCATAATACATAATGTAAAAACAAAATACAAGGTGATCAACAATGGTTACCATACTGCCTCTTGCTATCTTAAAAAGAATTGCCTATATCATCAGTCATAATAAAATTGAACAAAACAGTAAAGAATAAAACCAAAACATTGGAGACATTACAGGACTTCAAAAGAAGATAATAGTCAACCAGAATAGGCATCATAATGAATCTTATTGTCTTCACAGTTGTTGCCTATACTTTCGAACTTGATACTATCAAGCAAAGCAGAAGAGGGGAAAATCAGTCAAAACAAGATGCTGAGAGCAATACAGGGTTTCAAATCAAGTTAATAGGAAATCAAAGTGGGTTACTATAATATATCCTGCTATTTTTTATTTTTCCCTTAATTAAAAAGATAAAAATAAAAAAGTAAATAATTTTAAAAAAGGAGATTGAGATAAAAGAGGGCATAATAACAAAACAGCGCAGGTCAAAAATAACCATTTAAGCAAAATAGTGTTTCACCACAATATATCCTGACATAAAAGTAGTTACTGTAATGTCTCTTTCCATTGCAAATCTTAAGCTAAATAAACTTTCCTTCTCTAATTTTGGATGTTGTGTATTTTGTTTCAACAGAGAGAGAACAGTAATTAAGGCAGAATTTGTACTAGAGGAGTGGGGTCCTTGCTGTGACTATACCTGACCATCTGGTTTAAGAGCCTTTTAAATGGCTTATGGGAAGAGTTTGGAAAGGTTTAGAGATTCTGCCTGAAACGGTAGAGCTGGAATGCCTTAGGCTTTCCTATATGGAAGATTCTGGTCAAAGCTCAGAAGACCAGAAGACTGATAGAAATTCTGCAGGTAGAGACCAGGCTTGGGAGGTTTCTGCTAGCAAGAAGGACTTCATTGGCTGCTGGACTCCAGGCAGTGTGTGTTATGGCTTGGCAGAAAGTTCCTCTGCCTTTTGCTCATCTCCAGAGGCTTTGCCTGAGTCCAATGTTAAGAGTAGCAGACGAATTAATCCAGCAGAAGAAATTTCAAGGCAGCCAAATGATGAGGCTGTGGCATAGCTATTGTTCGGGGCTGTCAGCCATATTTATGTTGCAAATCAAGAACAAAGAGTCCTGAGTAATGTTTTGAAGTGTGAGTTTGATCAGAAAGGAAGCACCAGTAAATCTATGGGCTGCCAAGACAGAGTGGAAGAGATCTCAATAGCTGAGAAGAAACAGGAGAATAGAAAAGATAGCCTGAAGGCATCACAAGAAGCAGTAAGACTCTCTTATTTGGAGTCCAAAACTGAAAAAATAAAGGACAGCTTTGAGAATTCTTGAAAGCACTGTGTTCCAAAATGTCAGTAACCATGCTATGTTCCAGAATGGTGGTGGCTGCACCAGTTCCAGGATGGTGGCAACACAGAGAATTTGCTCCTCAGAATCAGGTTCAGGGTTCTCAGTGATGCAGGTGCTTAACTCCACAGCCAGGAGAGAAGATATATTAACTACTGCTCCAGCTGGCAACGTACTTTATTGTCATCCACATAGTCCTGGTTTTAGGTTCATGCAGAATGCCAGAGTTCTGAGGTTAAAAGGTTTCCACTTCAATTTCATAAGGCAGTGTGCTCCTGAGAAGGTAGTATATGAAGCTGTGAGGGTGAAGCCAAACGTGCAGTAGGGAACCTAGACGGGAAAAGCCTGAAACATGGATCATCTAAGGAAAGCTACAAGTACTGAGCAGAGCAAGCCTAAGAGAGAAGGCACGGGAGCCACAACCACCAGAAATGCCATAAGGTCAGAGTCACACACAACTTTTGGTGCTCACAATTTGCCACAGATTGCTTTAGATGCTGGACAAAGAACTGCAGGACTTAATGTTTGCCCTGCTGGAATTTGGACTTGTTTTGTCTCAATCCTTGTATTCTCCTGTTGTAACTTTTGGAATGAAAATATTTACCTTATGACATTGAAAGTTGGAAGCGTTTAATTTTGTTTTCATTAGTACAGTGAACTTTTCAGCGATGCTGAAACTGTTAGAACTTCAGCAACATTTAGATATGGATTAAATGCCTTTTATATAAAGGCTATGCACAAGTGTTAGTGGGGCCATGGAAGGACTGTTATGCTGTGTGTCTGGATGTCCCCTCCACAAACCCTCCTGTGCTAATGGGGGCCTTTCAAAGGCAGCTGAATCTAAAGTTTGTGATTGGTTCATTATCTAGTGCTGGGATTGGTGGTCTGAGTGCTGCACCTGCACTGGGTGGGTAGCTTGCATATAATATAAAGGTAGGAAAGAGGGTTGCTTATCCCTTTTCTTTTTTTGCCTTTGTTGCTCTTGGTATCTGCCACTGCATGAAATGTTCCTCTGCTGTGCCACACTAACTTGGAGACAACTGATTATGAACTGAAACCTCCACAAATTATGAGTTAAATAAACCTTTTTTTCTTAATTTTGTACATAAAATATTTTGTCCCAGCAATGATAAAAAAATAACCAAGACAAGCAATGATTGAGTTTCACAATGTATTGCTATATACATGTACACAGGCACAAACACAAAGCCCCAAAATGTGTACAAGCAAATAAAACAAGACAAGAAGTATACACAAAAATTTTGGAATGTGCTGATATGACCATTACATTGATTATGGTCACAACATTGAGGGTGTTTATGAATATCTAAACCCATCAAACTGTGTGTAGTAATTATCTGTAGTTCTTTGTATAGCAATAATACTTTAAGAAGGCTGTTAACAAATATAGCTATTGCATTTCTATTCTTTTTTGTACCTAGTATGATTTGTCTTTAAAATACTTGAATAATATTACTCTTTTGTTTGCAATACTCATTCTTCACTTTTTATGTGAGTATCATCACTACTACTCAGACTTCAACTGGCCTTAGGCACACATCAGAATGATGGTAGGCAAAAATGCTCAGTTTTGCATCATTGGGAAATGTGAATATGTTACCTTACACAGCCAATTGAATTTGAAACATAATGTTAAAATAAGGAAATTATATTAAATTCTTGCATGTATACATCTTAAAAGTGGAAAAGAAAGTCATTGTGAGAGTTATGAGAAAGAAAAAAATAGAAGATTATTTAAAATGTGAGAAAGACTTGACCATCCATTGCTCATTTTTAAAATGAAAAGAGGAAGCTATGGGTGAATAACGTGATTGACCTCTAGCAGTTAGAAACAGCTTTCAGTTGACAGCCACAAGGAAATGAAAATCCCAGTCTGACAACCACAAGGAATAGAGTTTTCCCAGAGGAGCAAATGAACAAAGAAATGGATTTTTCCCAAAGCCACAAAGAAATATACCTTTATCAACCTTTTATTTTGCCCTAGAGACCTATGCTGAATTTCTTTTGACTTACAGAAGTATAAAGTAATAAATTTGTGTTGTTTAAGCTGAGAAGTTCACAGTAGTTTGTCATGGCAGCAATAGAAAACTAATATACACAGGCCTTATGGATTTTGATACTGAACATATTTTCTTTCAATTCTGGCTCAGTCCCTTAACAGATGAGTAAGTAAACAGCTTTTCTCACCATCAACTTAATAGGAGTACTGGTTTTGAGCCATAAGTTAGCTATGATGATGCTAAAGCAAATAATAATGCTAATAACAATGATATTTTAATATATGCACATATATAATAATGTTGTTAATGACATTTAATGAAAGTTTGTTACATGGAAGATATGTTTTTAAGCATTGTATTATTTATTAAAATCCTTGTGATACATTTTTGTTAGATGGTATTATAATACCTTTCCTTTTTCTAATTTTTTTTTTTACTTTTTTATGTTTATTGGTACATGTTTTCACTACATGATGTTTATTTTCACTGTAGGAATTGGTACACGTACCGAATACATTTTACTGCCCATTTTCTACTTATATTTCATTTTATTTTTCAGCATCACATTTATTTATTTATTAGGAGTGTGTGTGTGTGTGTGTGTGTGTGTGTGTGTGTGTGTGTGTGTGAAAGGATCAAACTTTTTTGTGCTTGCCGGTAAGGTGTTTTGTCCTGAGCTGTATCTTCTATGTCTCTTATATCTTATATACCTCTTATGTCTTATATGACTAATATGCCAAAAGGACATAAAACAAGTAAAACAATTGTACTAAGTCAAGGTACAAGTAAAGGAGAATTATTATACTATAAACTATTATTTTTAAAGGAGAGAAAGAGACAGGTAAATTAACATTGCTAATTGTCAAAAAGCATTAGAAATGTACTAATTTCAGGTGTACTGTGTGTGATTCAGTTTACATGCTCAATTACTTATCTACACTCACTTTATTTGCTACTGTTATTATTTCTTTAATAATTTTACTATGGATGTTTGGATGTCTTTGTTTTTGTGTTACTATCAAGTTATTATCTTTCAATATCAGTAAGAAAGCCCACATAAGACAGGAAAGTGGTTGTATCCAGATCATCCTCTGGTTTGATCAAATGACCAGTTCAGCAAAATAGAGGCATCTAACCGGGTGTAGTTGTTGGCAGTTCATACAGGAATCATGAGACCTGCTTTTAAGTGTAAGCAATTACTAAACTGTTCTCTGTGTTTCGATACTTTATTTAATTTTCTTATTCTGGCTCAGTAACTAATCTTCCTAAATATATATATTTGGGGAGTATAAATTACAAGAGATTAATGGGTCAATATTTGAAACTATGAAAAAAATCCTTCAAGTACAAAGCTTTATATCAGTATAATATTTTCAAGATTTTGCTAAAGGACCGAAGAATGAATTGTTGGATTTGTCACCTATATCCAGTGGGTCTGTATGTTTTGTTCATCAGTGTAGTTGCTTTTCTAGCACATTTCCTCTGGTTTTCACAGTGCTTAGCCAGGGGACTTAAGTCTCATAAAGCGGAAATGTGTGAGAAGTGAGACAGTGAGAAGCAGTGCCCAGCTGTTCAATATTATGATACCACTGAAATGAATAAATCTGTCTTCCTGTGGGAGACAGAAAGGACCTTGCTCTAAAGCAGCAATGTGTGCAGAGGAGAGATACTCTGACTGCTCTGGATGTGGTGACAAGGACAGGGCTGAAAGCCACCAATGAATTTGCAGTCGGATAAGAACCTGTCCCCCACTAGGTAAATGATGCGCCCAGTTGGCCTTCAGTGTCCTACGGACAGGCCTTGCATTTCACATACGGAAAGGGCACCAATCATACTTCCACCCCAATCTGAACAGCAATAATCGGTAGCCTTTAAGATTGTAGAATAGGCTGAGGGGTGGAGATGGGGGGAGTGGAGAATATCCCAATTGAATCTAGAGGTCTGACGAGCCTGAGTTAAGAGAAGCATTTGATTTATTTCTTTTTTAATAGTAAATGTGTGCAGTAAGTAATGATTACATTCATTATGGGGTGTTACTGCATATACATAACCCTTCTTCAGCGTAAGTATGAATGTGACTTTCCTTGACTGACTTTCAATCAAAACCAAAACCAAAACCAAAATCAAAATCAAAGCACTTGGTGGCTGGGGATTTAGCTCAGTGCCATAAGCACCAGCCTTGCAAGTGTGCGGTCCTGAGTTCGATCCCAGATACAAAAAAAAAAAATAAAAAGTCAAAGCATCCTCAAGAGTCCTTATGCCTTGAATACCAATCATATATTAATGTGTCCATTCTCATAATCTATTGCAAACTACTTTTTCCATTCTGACCTCTGCGTGCAATTCTCAAAACTGCATGAAGCAAGTTATAATTTTCAGGGTTGCCTGCTTGCTTTTTGTTCTAAATTCTTAGTTTTCTCTCCATTAGAAACATACTATGCCACCAAATATTTGTTTCAAACTAGCAACCTTCTTTCGTACCCCAGAATTCAGTTGAGAAATTTCTTAAAAACCAGGATAAATTTGAGTGCCGTAAGATTTCATTCCTTTTGTGCCCTCAACCACAGTGAAAAAAAATTTTTTTTTATTTTATTTCTTCCACTTGACTGAAAGTTCCCTGAGAATACAATTCCTCTTGGTACACATTGTCTTCACTGCCCAGCACAGTGTCTGGCCCACCCTTTGGTTGAATATCTGATGAAATGGTCTATTCTCATTTCTCAGTGTGCAGAGACACTCTTGGATTGATTAGATAGATCTCAATGCACAACATAAAAACACTCAAATTTATGCTTTGTTAAATTCCAAGTTAGCTCGATGCTATATATATATATATATATATATATATATATATATATATGACATGCTTTTTCCAATTTATCATATATAAAACTACATAAGAAGGAACCTCAGAACTCTTTAATCTGATAGAAAATGTCACCATCATGTCATATAATTATTATTTTTATACATTAGAAGTATCTTTGCCTTGATGAGCACAACGATGTAAATGCATCATTTATATAAGTATGTATATATGTGGTACACATTTTTCTGCTTGGAGAAATTCACAATTACTGCATTATTTACTGCTTATTGTACCCCTTTGAGATGGAAGGTAAAATATTTATTATCTTGATTTCATAGATAATATCTCTAGGCTTAATGTCTTTACTATTTCGTGCCACAAGGCAGTAAATGATACAGTGAGCATATCTGACTCACTATATAGTATCTAATTTTACTCTGAATTTTGGGGTTTTAGGAAGAATTGGTTTTCCAAACAATACAAATGGTTACCATTTGTATAACGGTACAAATTTGTATAACAATACAAATGGCAAATGCCATAAGAGATATGCCTTTGTAACTTTCATAACCATTTTGGTTTTTACCACTCAGTCTGGCAAAGAATTGTTACTTAATAATTTCTCATTAAGTGAATGAGTAAATGTATAACTAGAATTTTCATTGCCTTTTAAATCCTTCATGTTTGCAAAGGGCACAGAGAGAGATGAGATCCTTCATGATCCCTGACATAAAAGGAATAGTCAGAAGAGATTCAGAGTTGAATTCTAGGTCAGCTATCTATTAGTTGTGTGCTCAAGGTCCACTATTTAAATTCTTAATCTCATTTCTATAATCATAAAGTTTCATCATTTGCTTAACATATAAAGGTAATATTACTTGTTTTGTACAGATTTTTGAGGGAAGTAAACGAGATAATGTACAAAATGTATTTATCACAGACTAGCAGTTAGTAGATGCTAGATAAATATTAGCTGATGTTTTTCTCTGTGAGGGAGAAGTGTTAATTCATATCCATTTAGGTCAGTAAGAAATTCAATCATTTTCCTTTGGGGGGATAGTTATTACATATTTATAATTCCAGGCTGCTTGATTTATATGTACCCTGTTCACTATTTCTAAGCAGTTTTCAGGTTTTTCATACCCCTGTTTTTCTCATTTTGTTATGTAGGTTGAAAATAAATTCTGAAAATCATATCAATATAACTCAACAGTCTCTCAGACTAGTGGATTTAGTTGTGAGTTTTAGCTAGGAAAAATGACAACAATAAAATGTTTTGTAAATCCATACCTGATTAGAAAGAGAACATTAGAAGTTAAGCTCTTGATTTTAATATATCTGGGCATTAAGCTACCTTTTATGTTTTGCTTGGTATGCTAATCCACATAAAAAGCATCACAGAAAGTTTGGTATCACGACTCTCTAAATGATTCTTTTAACCATGTGAGTGCTGAGATGTGCAGTTTTGCTGCCTAACTACTTAAGAATCTGGAAAACAGCATTAGTTTTGCTTTTAAGAGACACTGCCTTTATTTTTAGGCATGAGCAGTACTTAAGGCTTGAAAAAGATAATGATACCTTTGCTTGATTTCTCATGATATCATATTTATTAAAATCATTTTATTCCTTTCCTTCAAATGCTTTTGTTTTCATTTTTAAAAACACAAATATATATATATATATATATATATATATATATATATATATATATATTGTCTTGGTTACTTCTGTAACTGAAGCTATTACTTGTTAAGTTCCAGGGACTCTTTTCCTTAGTAAAAGCACATGGCTCAATGCACAATTTACTTCAACTGTACATGTATAATCATTGCAGTCAAGACTGACTTTGACTTGGTTTAAATAGTGGCTCTGTTCTGTTATCTAGTGTTCTTTAACTGACAGGAGAATAATTTTCCTCTTTGGTTAAAAATAGTGATTAATATCTACTTAAGCAGTCTGTTGCATAGATAAAATAATACTCTTTTCTGTATAGAACAGAAGTCTATAAATATAAATTGTTTTGTTACTTCTCTCTGTTAAGTATTCTTTTATCATCTATATGATGCTGATATTTTTATTTCTGGTTACAATATTATTTGTACTTGCATACCATTTTCTATTTTTGACAAGTCCTCTTTTAAACTATTTTTTTCATCCTTACAATGCATTGAGAATTGGGTAACATAGTGATTGCCATTTCTGTTTAGAAGATGAAAAATTTTATTAAACTGTAAACTGCTTAGCCATAAGGAACCATGTCTTTTTTTCTTTTCTTTTGTTCCTTAAGCTGAGGCTAATGCAGAACTTGGCATACATTAGGAGCTCTATATATTTTGCTGAGCTGATTAGTGGAAAGACTAATAACTTTTCCAAGGTCACACACAAAGTGGCAAAGGGAGAACCAAGACAGGGCTTCTTCAATGTTCAGATAGTTTTCCAGCAATAAATGGTGAGCAATATTTTTTTTTTCTCAAAAGGGTCAATTCAGAGGAAATAGAAAAGTTGATACACCACAACTTTTTCAATTAAAATGAAGCAAGCTTTATTGAGTCTCAAAGAAAATTATATTCTTTCTACTTTCATTACTTGGCTTGCAGTAGAAAACTGCCAATGAGAAATATTAGCACTCCTTTTCATCACTAAAATGTTAATATCTGGTTATATTTGAGAAGAAGCCACCCAGAGGCAAATTTCCAATCGTTTATCCCTTATAATTGTAGAGCACTTTCAGATTCATAAAATGCTTTCATGGGCATTATCTAATTATATTCTTGAAACAATCCCAAGAAAGGTACTATTACTGACCACATTCTATAACTGGAAGACTAAAATTGAAGAAGGAAAATGACTTGCATAAGATAAAACAGTCAGTGTGCGATGAACAAGGGTGGGTGCATTGCCGTCTGTGCCATGTACATTGCCCACTTGCCTTCTTGACTCTGACTGAGGTACTGGGGCTAAAAGTAAGATTCCCCACCCCAGACCAAGAAAAAGCCCCAGAAAGTAACAAACACAAAAACTGAGTATTTCTCTCTTATACCCATTTATTTCCGCTAAACTAACTTCCTTCCACCCTCCCCTCCCCTCCCCTGCCTTCCCTCCCCTCCCTCACCTATCCTCCCCTCCATTCCACTCCACTCCACACCGTCCCTTCTCTCTCTGCCTTTCTTTTTCTTTCTTTTGTTCTTTCGTTCTTTCATTCTTTCTCTGTTTCTCTCTCTCTCTCCCTCCCTCCCTCCCTCTCCCTCTCTCTCTCTCTCTCTCTCTCTCTCTCTCTCTCTCTCTCTCTCTCTCTCCCTCTCTCTCTCTCTTTCTTTTCAGCTTATTATATTATAGTCTGGGAATGCATCGGTCCAAAACTGACATATCCTTTGTTACCCGGGAGGCTTTCTTCCTCAAATATTCTGCTTGGTACGTTTGGAAGACTTCTGTGAGAACCACACTGCGAGCGCCACAGTAGCTCATGTTCTTCAAGTTTTCCTGCATCACATAGTTGGGTGATTGATTCTAAATCATAGTTTTATTCCATCTATTGAATGCCAGTGATTTCCCAGGATTTTAAGTTGAAAATCTGTAAGTCAATTTTGTTATAATACAGAAATACAGTAAGGTTTCAGAAAACTTTCACTGAATATTCACATGTGATCCTTCAGATATGTTTATCTATGTTTTTGTTTTCTCATATTACTTATTCAATTTTGTTTACTTGCAATCTGAGATGGAACTAAAACAAATACATTTTATCTGATTGCCCACAGGCAAGTGAACAGTTTTCTCTCTTACCAACACTCATCAAAGAATTTTTCAGGTTTCTCTGGAGAGTAGGAGAGAGATCTGTGGAAATGAGAAAGCCAGGTGCATTTTTGCATAAGGTGTTGGAGCTGAGAAGCTTGGGGATGGAGTGAGAATGATCCAGGAGATATCCTGCTCTGATGATGTCACTGTCCCTGCAAGCAGTCTCTCCCCACTGGACCCCTTCTTTATCCTTCGTCTGTGGTTTCTTGTTTGTCACACACAAATGAGGTAAGAATTAATTTTGAAGTTTTTTTTAAAAGTATTTTTCTTTTTTTGACTCGACATCTGCTCACTCTCTCCTTTATATTTCACAGTTTATCTGCTGTGTGTGACATCATCTCCCAAATTACTTTGAGGATTGCAGAGTTCTTCGCAGTTGTGATGTCAACGATATCTTTTTTGTTGGGAGAAAGAATACTTATGGGAAATTCGGTTGCCCTCAGAAGAATTGCTATTCTTGAAAGCTTGTTCTGTATTTGATTTTCTGCTTTGCAGCCTAATGGAAGTAATCACTGACTTGCCTTCGATGTGGTTGTGTTTGTCTGCTGATGGATGAAGTCCACATTTAGTGGACTTGCGAGGTTTTTTTGTTTGGTCTTTGCATAATACTGCTGAAAGTGAAATTAGAAAGCAGGTGCTATTTCAGTAGGTAGGTGGATAGACTTCATCTGTGTTCAGAAGATTGCTTTGAAGTTAGAAAAACACGTTTTTTCTTCTCATATTTTCTCTGCTTTAATAAAATACTGTTTTATACTTTTTTATTAAAAATGTGTAAGTGCAAAGGTAAATCAATGAGTCTGTTTATTTGAAAAGCTTGGCAACATTCAATTTATAAATATTTGGTCATTTTTATGCTGTTCACTACTTTCCTTGTTCCCATCGTTCTAATGGCTTTAAGAGAAAAGTTATTTCAAATGTGTTATTTAAATAAAAATAAAAATCTTTAGAATATATGCAAAAGTGCAAACTTTCCCAGTTAGTATAGTTAGTATAACTAATGAGAAAAAACTTGTGCTTTTCTTCTTACTCATGTGACAACTCTTCTTCTTACTCATGTGACAACTTCATTTATTGTTTTCAGAGGTGATTTTGATTCCAATCTTCCTCGTATTAAGCCAATGTTTACGAGTACTTACTGCCCATCAGCACAATACTGGACTGTGGAATACCAGTTGTCATTTTACAGTGTTGCTATAATGCTTGCTTCACTGATTTCTTTGCATTTCATCTCTGCCCACCTAACCAGTGTCTACAGTAGCAGTTCCTCTAAGAAGTTACTTCCACGTCTCTATCATAATTATATCAATCCTTCTTCATTTAAGGCACAATGCTCACGATGGTCTTATTGTGTACGTATTAATATAAGATACTAGTGTAGATAAATGGTAAATACAACCACTTTCCATGTCCCTCCAAGTTTTAAGTACATTTTTAAATGTAATGAACTAAGAAGTATACAAATTAAAAACAGAATTCTCAATACATTTTTATAAAGTAAACATTAATATAACCTCTACCCAGAGAAAGAAGGATAACATTGCCAGTTTTCAATTTTCTGGGTTCCCTGAGCCACACTTCTCATCAAAAGCAGTTTCATTCTGAGTCTCATCAGCAATTCTAAGTTTTGTTTTTTTGGGGTCTTGGTTCTTTGGTTCAGTGTTACATATGAGCATATACATTGTTTCAGTTCTACCTTAGCATCCCATTTGATGGATGTGATATTTATTTGTTGTTGATGAAACTTAGTTTTGCTTAGCTATTTGCTTGTTTGATAATGGAGTGCTGCTCTGCACATTTGGATACAGGTTTTGATCAATATAGAATTATTTATGTTCATTTATATACACACATAATGCACAGTTATACTTTTGTTTGTGTTAAATGTCCCCTAAAGTCCAATAAGTTAAGGGATTTGCCAACAGATTGTGGCATTATTAGCAGATAATGAAGCTTTTCAGAGATGGATCTAGTAGAAGGATAATAGGTCACTGGACAGCTCCATTTGAAGCAAATTCTGCATTTGTCTGTATTGGGATTCTCATGCTTTCTTTCCTAGTGTCCAAAATGTGAACAAAGCTCCTCTGCCACAGAATTCTTCTTTTAATATGCTATGGTTCCCAAGTTACATGAATTAAAACATTGACACTGTGAACCTAAACAAATCTTTGTCCTTGTAAATTAATGTTATTATGTGTTTTGTGGCAATTACAGAAATCTGAGTAGTACCAAAAATGTAATTGAAAACATTTAATTGAATGTAGAATTGTCTTTGAAGAAAACCAGGTGAATTAAATAGAAGATAACCTGAAAAAATTTTTAAAGTATATTTAAAACTTTCAAAAGAAGTTTGAAGATAAGGATATGCTACTCAAGCAGAGCCCTTAGAGAGGAACAAAGGGAGAAAAGCATGAGTAAATAATCAAAGACATAATAAAAGAAAACATTTCAGTGGGAACTAGGACAATGAGTAGAGAAATTGTTAATATTGGAAATTCCATAGATATTTGTGACTCCTGACATAGTGCAAATAACATGTATTCACATAAAGTAAAAGAAGTTAAAATATTTTTAAATCAAACATTTTATTTTTAATAAGAATTTTAGGCTCACAGTAGAACTTAGAGAAAACGTTTTCACTGATATGCATCATCTCCCATATTATCAACATCTACCAGAAAGATGTAATTATTATAATTGATGGATCTACAATAGCACATCATTATTACCCAAATCCCAGAGTTTAAATTAAGGTTTATTCTTTGTGTCATCCATTGTATGGGTTTGGACAAATATATAATGGCATGTGTCCACTATTTTAGTACCATACAGAAAATAACAGGTACTGTACTAAATATTTGCTAGACTCCATTTATCACCTTTCTCTCCTCACTCAAACTATGGAGACCACTGAACTTTTTAACTATCTTTCTAATATTGCCTTTTCTATAATGTCATATAGTTACAATGATATAGTGTGGATCCTTTTAAGATTGGATTGTTTTACTTTGTAATAGACACTTAACTATGAGTGAATCGCTAGCATGACAGATCAATTACTTTAGTTCTGAATAATATTCCATTGTTTGAGTTTATCACACTTTACCCATTCTCCTCCTAAACCACATATTGGCTGCCTCTAAGTCTTAGCAATTGTGAATAAAGCTGCTATAAACATCTGCGTGCAAGCTTTTATATGGACATATGTTTTCATCTCCTTTGGGTAAATGCCAAGAAATGTGATTGTTGGATCATATAATAAGAGTGGTTTTTATTTTGTAATTAACTGCCAAATTGTTTTCTGAAGTGAATATATCTCTTTGCATTTCCACCAACAAGAAATGAAGTCCCTGTTGCCTCATTTCCTTGCATAATTTGGGGTTGTCATTAGATTTGGACTGTTTAATAGGTTTGTAACACTATCTCACTGTCATTTTAATTTACATTTTCTTGATGATATATGATATGAATTGTCTTTCTATAAGCTTATTCACCATTTAGTGAGCTGCAAACATCTTTTGTAATACCCACAAAATAACATGTTGAGATTTTGATTGGTTTTAGGTTAAATCTATAGGTCAAATTGGGCAGAACTAACATCTTAACCATATTGCATGACCTTATCCATGAGTACATAATAATTCTCCATTTATTTTGGTTCTCCACTGATTTATTTTATCAGCATTTCATTTTTCTTCATAAAAATCATGTACTTATTTTTAGAATTTTAGCTAGGTGTTTAATTTGGCCAATATAAATTTTATTGTATTTTAATACAAAGTTCCACTCCATTGCTAGTATTTAAGAATGCAACTGAGCACTGTGAACCTTGTGTTTGCCAAAGCAGCTACAGTTTCTTTTTAGTTCTACTGTTACTTCTTGTGACTTTTCTACATAGACAAATATGTCACTTTGAAATAAAGACAATTTGAAATGTGTTTTATTTCCTTTTCTTTTCTGTTCCATTAGGTAAGATTTTCAGTCGGATGTTGAAAAGCAGTGGTGAGAGAGAGCATCTTTTTTGTTGCTATCCTGAGTGTAAAAGCTTCCAGTTTCTTATCATTAAGCATGATGTTTGTGGTGAGGTTTTGCAGATGCGATATAGCAAATTGAAGTAGGTCTTTTATTCTTAGCTTTATCAAGAATGAGTGATGGCACTGAATGATGTGAAGTATCTTTTCTGCATCTACTGATATGATGTGTAGGTTTTCTTTTTCAGTCTGCTAATATGAAGGGTTAATGTAATTGGCTTCTTTCTTTTCTAACAAGCTTTACGTGCCCAGGAAAAATACAATAGACAGTAGTACTTAATTTTTATGCATGATTGGAATTTACTGGGTACTATTTTGTTGAAATACTAATATTTTATCTGTGTTTGTGGAATATTTTGGGTTACAGTTTTCTTTTGCTTGTAACGTTTTTGTCTATTTTTGTCATTAGGACAATAGTGACCTCTGAAAATAAACTAGGGACTGTGGATATAACTCAGCAGCACAGCTCCTGCCTGAAAAGTGCAAGGCCTTGAGTTTGATCTATGATGCGAACAAACAAACAAACAGAAAAGAAAAAAAGAAATTAAGAAGTTCTCAATTTCCTAATAATTTGGAATTTTCTATGCTTGAAAGACGTTATAACTAATCAATATAAAATAACTCCTTCAAATATTTGGTATTTTCTGTTTGGAAGATTATGCATTGCTGACTTACTTTATTTAATAGACTAGAGTTCATTCTGATTGTCTATTTATTTTGTGTAATGTTGCTTTTGGCTGTTTGTTGTTTCAAGAAATTGGTCCGTTTTGTATTGTTTATCAAATAGATGTACGTAAAGTTATTCAGTAGATTTTGTAGCAGTTGCTTATTTCTAATATTAATAATTTGTGCCTGTCTCTTAGCACATTCCAGGTAAAGTACATATATGCAAACTACTAATAAAAATCTTAATGATTTTAATAGTTATACATAACAAAATTAAGCAAATACTCATTAATTTATTTAAATATCTTTTTCAGAATAAAACGATACCATGTTTTCTAGCATTCTGAAATGTGGTACTCCAGATCAAGATTTCAGTTCCTTTTTTTCTCTTGGGATTTCTAAGCACATGCTTCACTGAGTATATTTTCCTCTCTTACTCAGAGTGATTTTTTTCCTAGTCTTGTGGAAGCGCATATTGTGAAAGTTTCATGTTAATTTGTCCAAAGATATCTCTAAAAAGACTCAAGAGATCAATGATGAGTATTCCGAAGTAAAATGACACTGATATCACACCCAAAGTGTAGGTATAGTTTTGTACAAATAATAGATACCCACTAAATGTGGCTGCTATGTTTGTAAAGAAACAATTAGATTTAATTAAACAACATCATCAAAATGCAGAAAAGGGTAATAAAAATAAATTAGAATACAGAACAGCAAAATTAAAAGAGGTAGGCCTGAAAACACTGACTTGTATAACTATGAAAGTAAAACAGGGTACAAAAGAAAAACAAATGTTAATAGACTCATGATAAAAATATTAATATATGCTAAGCATCAGAAGAAAAGAGGAAAACTATACAAACTTTCAAAAATGTAATGACAGTATGGACAAGAAATTTTGGTATTTCAAAACTTGTTATTCATTTAAAATAATTTTAGTTTTATGAAGAAAACAGTAAAATCAGAGAATAAGTTTGTAGATAATGTTTTCTAAATTACAGACAAAATAAACTTATTTAAAGTCTATAGAAAAATGTCAGGTGTCACGATAGATGCCTGTAATCTCAGCACTAGGAGCCTGAGACAGGAGGGTTACTGTGAGTTTGAGGGAAGCCTGGGCACATAGTGAACTCAAAGCAAGTTTTAAACTATATGACAAGACCCTGTCTCAGATAGATCAATCAATCAATCAATCAATCAATAAAATCTACACAAAAAGATTAAAATTCTCAGATTAAATTGATTAAATATAAAATATATTAAACAACTTGTCAGTAATAAAAATATCTGCACATATAAGACTGTGCCATTTGAATTAAAAAGCACTCAGGATCAAAGTTTTAATAATCTGTTATATATGTTTAACATGTAGACATTATAACAACATTCCTAACTTGCAGTCAAAGAAAATACTGTTTTGATCTGATGGTAGCTGAATTCTAAATTTATATGATACTACAATGCATTCTCAACATTTTACTTTGAGTTTATAAAATGAAAAGTAAAAAATAAAAAAGAAGATAAATACTGTGGTAAAGCTTACAGACAAGCATTAAGGTCTAAAGCAAATTCTCAATACTTGTTCAGCATAAGAGCCAAATAGATATGTTTTCCTGTAAATATTGATCAAGATGTTTGACTAATCATTTTTTCACAATGTTGTGAAGTATCATTCTAATGAATTAGACAATAATGGAGTTAAATTCTTACATTTTTAGTTTATATATTTGAGTGGCAAATCAGGTGATGTTAGTTATACAATAAGCTAAATAAATGACCTAAGCTTAAGGACTGATGACAAAGTTGAATATATTTAAACTTATAAATATAGTAGGTAACATCTTTACAGGAGAGTGATAAAATTTGTAATTTCCATGAATAAAAATTGCCAGCATAAAATTCATACAAACAAAATTCCATATCATTGTATTTATATTTATAAACTTATTTTGAATACATCAAGAAATCCCTACAGGAGATAGACACTTCTAAAAGCTTATGTTTTCCTTTATTTGGGAACTTACAGAAGTTTTAGGAGTCTTCATGAAAATAAATATTAGAGGAAATGCAATACAAGGAAATTCATTTTATGCGTAAAGTTCTTGAATATTTTTTGAATGTTTGTCATGCTCAGTTACATCAACCTCGGAGCATAATTTAAGTTTTAGAAGCATCATTTCATAGCATGATCTGATTTTAACATCTACTATGAGTATTTCCCTGGTAACAAATGTACTTGATGCAATCACAGATGAAATTTTTCTTTAACCTGCCATTTACTAAGTGTTTTGTTTTAAAATATTGAGATTGGTTTCACATGCAATTTGTGCCAATCTATCTAAACTGTGCTGCAGTATCATCCAAAAATACAAGCTATAAAATTTAATAAAATCTTTTTAGAATAGTGATATGTTCTCAGTTACTACCTAGGAAGTGCATTTGACAGGCCATTTGTCATAGAAATTTTCCAACACCACAGTTTAAATTATCTTCAACTGATGTTTATGATCTGCTATATTTTGTATAGTCAAAGTTTTCTTGAGATATTTTCTTATATCTATCAGTCAGAGAGTATGTTTCATTTTGTCTTTTCTACTACACATATTTAAATTAATTGCTAACCTTTCTGAATGTGTCTAAAAATAAATTTTATTCACTATGTGATTTAAGCTGGCTCCAGCCTTGATTCCACTGACTTATCATATTGTCATTAAAATAGATCATGATAGGGGCTGGGGATTTAGCTCAGCGGCATAAGCACCTGCCTTGCAAGCAGGCAGTCATGAGTTCAATCCCTGGTACCGGTAAAAACGAAAAAGACAAAAAAAAAAAAAAAAAAAAAAAAAAAAAATAGATCATGATATGTTTTGGAAAATTAAGAGTTTTTTTTTTTTTTTTTTGAAAAGATAAACACACACTATATGTATTCTGTAAAATGAAATAAATTTATACCAAAATGTAAAATTGATTTTAGAGAATTAAGCTAGTAAATTATACATATTAAATTATGATGAAAAGAAGTATGTAGTCGATGATATTTAAAATAGAATACTTGAATATTTGTATAACAAACAAAATAGTTTGGATATTGGATTAAAGATACTTCAGTGAGTAATTAATAGCTAAGACCATAGCAGAAAAACATTTGTAAATTCTACAAATTCCCAATGCAAAGTGCCTGTGAACTACGGAGATTTGCATGGAATTTATTTTAGTATCTTTTTTTTTTTTTTTTTTTTTTTTTGGTGAAGCTAGTTTTCCCGACCTTGGAAAAGGGCTCCAATTTGGGTAGTTTTTTTCATTTCACAGAGTTTTTTGTTGTTGTTGTTGTACACATATTTAGTTTTAAAAATTATATAGGTACAGATATATAACAACTTTTTCTAAGATTTTGTGGCTTTGCTGACTTTTATCCTTATTCTTTCCTTTCATTTGTCGAGACTGCTGTGCTCTGATTAGCTCTTAATTCCAGGAGCTACTTCTTTATTTGGTCAGTTTGAGGGTCCACAGGGCACAACTCATGTCTGTCCCCTTAGATGTGTCCCTGGTGGGAAAGTCTGAAGTTCACGCCCCTGTTTTATTTAGGGGAAAGCCCCTTTGTTTTAGCGGCTATTCTCTAATAATCCGCCTGGCTGTTCAGGGAACACTTACTGCCCCTGTTATCCGCTGGTTATCTTTTCAGATCCCTTGCTACTATTGTGCAGTTCTTGAGGTTATTTGTCTTTACATCTGAAATTTTGGGGTTTTAAGGATATATTTCTATGTAGTTTTATTATAAATATCATCTTTGTGTTTTGTGTTTGGTGTCTAGTGATTCGTTTTCCATTTGTATTTTGGAATTTGACTACATAAGTCCTTAACTTAAGAAGGAGTTCCTTTCCCAGAGGATTTTTCATAAATTAGATTTGTTCATAAGCCGACAAAGTGAATCCTACAGGGCACACCTATGAAATTTGCAACTGGAATTGTTGTGAATTGGAGACTTCCTAAACAGAAAACTTTCATGATATTCTAAGTTTTTACACAGATGTATAGATGAGCCTTCTGGATGCCCCTCGAAGTCAGTATTCTAGCTCCTGTGCCTAGTTTCAATTCTGACTCTTGTGTTTTTCTTAGATACAAAAGGGAGAGAAAAAATTCAAACAACTGTTACACAGAAAAGTAGAATATATCCCTCAAGTCTAACCATGGCCTGATTGTCAGTGGGTGATATTCATTCCTATTTAGATTCTGAATACTATAATCAACAGGAAAAAGGGTGGAAAACTTTGAATAAATCACTACTTTCTTTGAAATAGTAAAACACGAGCCTAAAAATATGCATTTTTTTTCTTATCCTGTTCCTTCTGCCTAAATTCTTCCTATGTCCTGTAGTTCATTGATTTCTACTTTTTCTTAGTCCTGATCCTCCCTAAGAAGAATTCTTGATACAGGCTTTCCCTATTTCTGAATTAAACATTTCTCATTATTTTTACTACACGTTAATTTCCCCCCATATTCTCCCTTTAACATCTAAAATTTCTCAGTAAGAATCATGTCCTTCCCTTTTGTATCTCTGTTATCAAACACAACACCTCTCATGTGTAGAAGGGATGAATAATGAGGGATTAATAATAGATGAATGAATGATCATAAAGTATAAATAACTTTATTACTTATCATTGGCCATTTGTGTTAGGATGAGTGATAGTCCAATCCTATGTATATTTACATATCAATTCCTGTAATTTATGAATATGTTAATTTATGCAGCAAAGTGTCTATGGAGAGGAAATAAAGTTAAGGATTCTGAGACTAAGAAGATTTTTCTGGTCATCTACATAGACCCAAAGTTATATAATTATAGTTTTTACAAGAGGGAGAAAAGAGGGAGTCAGTAAGAAATAGACATGACAACGGAAAAAAAGAGATTGTAGTGAGGCTTTTAAGGAGCTTCTAGACAAGGAATACAGTCAGGCTCCAGAAGATTGAAAAGGTAAGGATACTGATTTTCTGCAGTCTTGAGAAAGAATTCAGTCCCACCAACATTTTGATGTTAGATGTCTGACCTTCAGGACTGTAAAAGAATAAGTCTGAGTTGTTTTAATCTTTTTAGTTTATTATCATCTACTATGGCAACCATAGGGACACTAACGTGTTTTAGTCCTTGAATGCTATAAGATCTTGCTGTATCAAATGTGCAGTGTGCAAAAGTGACTTTGAAATTGTATAATGAGCAGAAAGTAGAAGTGTAGATTGCTTTGCACAGACACTGGTAGAAGTGGTGACTAGAGAGGAACTGCTAGAGAGAGCTCTGACGGAAGTGAGGTGCGTGGTGGAGGAGTGTGAGCCGTCTTGGAACTACAGTTATGCCTGCATAACTGTAAGTAGAATACAGGAGTTGAAGCTTGTGATGTGGGTTTAGAAAAAATTAGGGTCTGGTTATTGAAAACTAGAAGGAAATGCATTCTCATTATGCTACTTATTTGGGTCATATGCTATACTTAGCAATAAAGTAAAATTTGTAAAGAATGAACTTCACTACTTAGCTGAGATAATTTCATGGAAAAATATGAATATACTATGTATGGAATATACTACATGATTCTTACTGTTGCTTAAAATAAAATGCAAGAGGAAAGGAATTGTTGCAGAAAAAGAAATGAAAGAAAACAAAGGAAAATAATTAGAAAGAGAACAGGAAGAAAGAAAGAAAGAAAGAAAGAAAGAAAGAAAGAAAGAAAGAAAGAAAGAAAGAAAGAAAGAAAGAGAAAGAAAGAAAGAAGAAAGAAAAGAAGAAAGACAGACAGACAGACAGACAGAAAGAAAGAAAGAAAGAAAGAAAGAAAGAAAGAAAGAAAGAAAGAAAAAGGGTATGGTTTGGGACAATTTGGGCTATTTTGTTCCAAAAGATGCCAAACCTAGGAAATGTCAGCAAAGCATACGCTGTATGTAGAGACACGTGTACAGATATTTGATTTTTTGTAAGTGCTTGCCATGGATTCAAAGGTTAAAGTATTTGGCCAAGCAGGGGACTCTTTCAAAAGATTAAGTATGTGATCTATTAATCCTCTCACCAAGTTAGCAGAATAGAAAGATCTGTAGAGGAATCTTTTATCTCATGAATGAGTCTCTGAAACACGCAGAGAAGACCCACATGTGTTTTAAAATGTTGTATCAGCAGAAATATTGTCAGCTTGGACTGAGACACACAGAAGATGCAAGGAAAGCAAGCTTTTAGAGTTTCAAACTTCTACAGGAAATAAGCATGCTTATACAATGACTCAGTTGCAAATAGAACAGCATTTCCTTTCATGTAAAAGATTCAAGAACCCAGGCCCAAAGGAAAGAGCTGCAAGTTTCTGGGTTTTTTAGTGTGAGCCTATTTTATGGAGTTATGAGTTTAAGGAAGGAGAAATCTGAACCAGAGAGATTATTGTTGGCCTGAAAACTTAATAGAATATTTCTAGCTGGACTTCGAAATTGCTTAAGACTTATAATTCTTTTCTTTCTTTGTCTTCCTTTTTGAAAACAAATGTTTAGAGCTCCTACAATGTATCCACAGCCATTATTATTTGGGAGCAGATATCTCATACTAGTTTACAGATGTCCATAAGGGAAAAGAAATTCTGTTCCAGGTTAGGTTAAACAAAAAATCTCATCCGTTTCACTTTAAGGCAATTCAAAATGATAAACTTTGTGATTTTTTGAACTGATATATCTTTGATAAAATTTTGGAGTTAAATTGATGGTTTGAAACTTTTCTGACTTCTAAATGGGTGAATATATTCTATGTTTTGGCATAGATAATGAATGTTAAGGTAGGTTGAATGTCTGTGTCTCCTGAATGCTATTCAAAGATGACCCCATGCTAGATTCTGGGATCTGTGTTATGTTATTTTATTCACAGACAGAAACTTTTGAGATGTGATTACCCAGATGATTTTGGAGTGGACCCTAAATGTTACCGTGACTGTGCTTACAAGGATACAAGAAGATGAAAACAGGGCAGGAGATGCAATGATCAAAATATAAGTTGGAGTGTTGTGAGGAAGCCCTGGATCAAGGAATGAAACTAGTTCTTGGATGCTGAAAAGGTAAGGAAGTCTCTAGTAAGTTCAAGGCCCAGCTGACACTTTGATTATAGATCATGGAATTCAGGATGGTAATAGAATAAACATGCATTGTTTTTTCCCCCAATAAACCTGAAGTATTTTGTTAAAGAGAAAATAAGATACCAATACACTGTTTTTTTTTTACTTGCTGTCTCTGATCAACAAAATATACTGTTATGTTTTGCAATAATTGACTGCAAATGGCTCATGTTCATGTAGAGAATATGTTTCCAGTAAGTAAGACACTCTCCATTTTGATAGCAATTTTTATGACTGTTTATAAGGTGCATAGGTAGATATTCTACTTCCAAAAATGATTGCCACTACAAGATGTTTCTTTTCCTATAAAATGTTTTGCCACAGGCAAGCTTTTATCTTCTTCTTTATTGTTACTTTGTATTCTCAGTGTCTCACCTTCAGAAATTGAGGCATCTCCCAACATACATTAGACAACACAGGGGCACTTAATCATGTAAGCAGTGAAATCAGTGTTCCCACTAACTTCTATCTAATGGCAAATTTCTCAGCTCTGTGTTCTTTGATGGTGATGATGAAAGGAAAGGAAATACTTTTTATTTTATTATACACATTTCACTTGAGAACCCCAACAACAGACTTGTTGTATTATAATAAAAATCAGATTTTTTCTTCCTTGATTGCAGACACATTAGCATTACTTTAGAATACAATGCCGTTCTATTTTTTCTTTTCTTTTAGGAATGTAATGTGTAATGTAGAAGGAAAGAATGATGCACCTAGTAATATTTTATCTGTGAAAAGGACATTTGTTTTTCCTTTGTTCCTTTTGTTATAATGAGGGCTGAGTTGGAGATAATGGACCACGTGAAACCATCTTCACTGTGATTCATCAATCCTGGGGTTTAGGGTCATCATTTATTCAACTCTTAATGATTGGTTTCTAAGTGACATGGCTTTTTGTGCCTTGAAAATAAGCTAGTTTTTAAGGCTTGAGAATCACATTGCATAAGAAGACAGAAAGTACACTTATTGTTAATAAGTAATTTAAGGTGACAAAAGGTATGTAAGATTGTGTAGGTTCTAATTTTAAAGAAATGAAGAGTAAGATGGCTTTTCACTTAATCATTTAAGTAAGTGTAGCTTCTTTCCTATGGGATTATTAAACAAGAAAGTGGTTTGTGGTTTGTAAGATGTGAGGGTTTCAAGAATAACCAGATAGAACTGTTTGATATGAGCTGCTCATCTAAACTCATAACACAATCATGAAAGGTTTAATTCTAAATCTGACTTATTAATTATCTACTTTAAATAATTGGATAATTTACAAGGTAATTAAAATCCCTAGATTAGTGTTTCTTTTAATATGTTAATCTTTCATATCTGAAATGCTGTGATCATCATATTTGATAAAACCAATCACATCAATGACAGGAGAAACTGTTTTCATAACAAGCTTTCCAATTCTTTGTATTATTCATTTTTATTCTATTAATGGGTTCCTTTATTAATCTCATTTTCTTTTCTAACAAAATTTAATAAAGTCAGAGCTTTTTATAACCAATATACTTATGACCCCAAAGTGAACCTTTTTTTTTCACTTTCAGGCTCTTAAAAACTTTTAATAATACCTAAATTTGGAATTTGGAAAATAAAATTTCACTGGTCTCCAGTGAAAGTCAGCAAATTGATCCCTTTACAAACTGCAGACCATCTTTGGACAGTTCTCACTGTTTTCTCTTCTATTAAATTATAGTCCTGTTACCAAACCAATGTGGACTATCATGTTGTCTGCCCACTATTTTATAGAAAACCTGCAAAAAGAAAAATTAAATAGCTGGGGAAGATCGGGATAGAAGTGCTCCTTCCCTACTCATACCACTTCTAGTATATGAGCTCATTCTTTGAACCCTTTTGGAGTTAAGAAAATTTTTGCACTGTTTATTAACATACAGGGGAGATTATTATGTTAATTAGTCATTATTTTTAAAAGAAGTTTGTTTCCCTTAGGGTTTCTAATTTATTTCTTTGAAGAGATAACATGTAATTATGGCACTATTTCTGATGAGAGAAATAAATGAGATGGAAACCAAAGGTACTCTGCTGACCCATCTTATAACACTATTGAAATGACCTCCTCAATGAGTCTTGTCAGATTTATTTTGAAAAGCCCAGATTAATCTCATTATTTTATTCCTAGAATGTCTCATTATCCCTGAAAATTGAACTTACCAGTGATAGATGACTTTAATAGATTTAACAATATTGTAAATGCATTTTTCATTTGTGCAAATTCAGATTTAAAGCAACTTAATCCTTTCACAAAAAATGAGAAATAAAGTTAGCATTACTTCTACATTTCTAAAGTTAAGTTTTAAAATTCTTACTGAAAATATGACAGCAATAGCAGTTTTTAAACGCATTTATGCTGGCACACTGAAAATGAAAAATTGTAGCTTTGCTTATTAAATATTCAAAAGTTTTCCATGTATGAAAGTAAATACTTTCTCATACTAGTTAGAGCAAGGAAAGCTAATTGTTGAGCTCTTATAAATGGAGTCAAACTGAGTATGTCTGATCTAGGTACAATCATTTAATTTGGGCAAATTACTTTTTAAAAATACAGCAAAATGATGCATCTAATTGTGTGTTGTGAAAATCAAATGTGATAATCGGTGCAAAAACACTTGATATACTATCTGATAACAGGTATGTACTCAAAATATTAGATATATTTATTATTCATTAAAACCCAACTTATGGTCTTACACTGACATTCCAAATATAGTATCAAAATGTAGAATATTTAGAAAAAAATCCCTAAAATTAGCCAATTCTCACTTGGTTCCATGAAAATGTAAGCTTACAAAATAGAAGAAAAAAAGGAAAGCTTTTGAATTTCTATACCAAAGTGTAGATTGAACTCAAAATACTTTGAATCATTACTTTTTGTAGTGATTTTAAAATATAAGTAAATTTGTAAAAGTTCAACATAACAAAAAGTTTTCTAGCATCCAACTTCTGTGTTGAAATGGTATAACTCTTTGGAGACAGTTTGATATTTGTCCTTTTGTTTGATTGTTTGTTTTTGAAACTGGGTCTCACTATGCAATTCAGACTAGTCTTGAACTCACTATGTAGCCCTGGCTTTCCTGGAATGCACAGTAATCTTCTGCCTCAGCCTCTCCAGTACTGTAATTGCAGGCTTAAATCACCACGTGTGCTTTTTCCTTTTGTTTTGGAAGTAGATTTTTAGTAAAACAATAAACTCCATGGATAAGTCCAGGAATTATGTTGTTAATTCAGGCTTCCATTTTGTCTGTTTTTAAAACACACTTAATTTTTATTTTTCCCTCATGAAATGAGAAGAGTGAAAGAAAATTAGTATAGCAGTTTTTCTGTATTCTTTTCTTTGTAGAAGCCAAGATGTAACCTGCTGAAAATGGTACTCTATGTCTCTTGCATCATTCTTGTGCCTACAATTGTGTTATTTATATAACTACCAAAAATAAGAGTTCTTGCTCTTTAACAATATTTTTCTAAAAATAGCAGTTAAGTAACTATAATTTTTTAAGTCCATACTATCTGAGTAGAAAGACCTGAAAACTGTACAATTTCAGGAAATTTATTTTATGGAATTTTTAAACTGAAAGGCCAAAGGAACAAACATGTAGAAAAATCTTTTAAAGTTAAATTTTGAAGAAATTTAAATAACTCTGTGAATTCCTATAATGAGCTGTAGAAGTCCATCTGGATGGCTGTCCTTGAATGCAAAGCAATTATCTCCACTTTGATTAAAATGGCCCTGTCTCCATGTACTGATAAGTACAGAGTTGGCTAATCCATTTCCTTTTCCCTTTAACTCACTCTAAGCAGTGTAACTAGGGGTACTGGTGTGTAATCAGTAAAGCCATCTGACAGTCCACTGTTTCCCAGTGGACTCAGTGTCTCCCTATATGGTTGAACCCAGCAAGGTATTTAGTAGAGCCAACCGTCTTCAGAGCTGTCAATTCAGTTTGAGACTCAACATAAGAGGCTGTGATTTCCCACTTACACAAAGTTTACATGTCAAAGGTAAAGCAATAGCTTCCTAGACCTTAAATGCTATCCCAATTGTGTCATGCAGATTGGTCTTTCTGCATATCCTTCTCTCTGCATATCAGAGGTGCTTTCTGGTCTCTTAGCTGGCTCAGCTCACAATACTCACATAATTCCCACCATTCTTACAGGCATTCATGTACTAAAATCTAGGTGAATCCTTGGATTGTGGCCTTAGTTTCGTAAACCCTTGTTTAGACCTTCAAGGCCCTTAGCTATAAACACAACTTAATGTTTTTATTCTCACCATGGGTTGCACTAGTGGTGGTAGATTAAAATTATTTCCATGGGATCACAAATTATACTTCCTAGACCATGACAAGGATGGTAAAATGGCCTCTATAATTAGCTGAACATGATAAAATAATTTGCACTTAGTTAGAATCTCTTTCAGTAACATTAAAGCAATGATATTGCTGACTATACTTAGCAAGTCATGGCCTAATGGAATATGCAAAGTCATGGATTCAGCGGACATTGAAAGGAATTCCCAAAGTTCCTATGTTCAAACTTGCCTATCTAAATTTCATTTCTTTCTGCAGTTATGACTTGGATCTTATATATTCTCCAAATGCTCACATTGAAGGCTGGGTCCCCAATGCAGCAATGTTCAGAAATGGGGCCTAGAGAGGAAATTTGATCCTGTGGGTGCTTGTCTTATCTATGGATTAATTAATAGCTGAATGGGTTATTAGAGGCCAGGACTAGTTGGAGGAAGTGGGTCTATAGGACCATTCTCTGGGACTACATCTTGTTCTAGCTCTTTCCTCTCTGGTTCCTATTTTCTTTCTGCCTTATGACTGTGAAGAGAAGGGCAGCTTTGTTCTGTCTCAGCAATTCCAGCATGATTTCTGCCTCATTAAACACAGACATCCAACATCCATAGACTGCATATCTGAAACCCCGAGACAAAATAAATCTTTTCTACTTTAGGTTTTTTATTTGGGGCATTTTGTCACAGTGATGGAAAACTTACTAACATACATGTGCTCTTAATATCTTTACTACCATTACTATTACTTATTGAGAGCATTTATTGCAATAAATGTGTTTTATATGTTTTAACCTCATTTACTCTTCATAAGAAAACTTTGCCACGTTATTCTCAGTTAAAAGATGAGATCAATAAAACTCTGACAAATTAAATAACTTGTTAAAGTTTATATACTTACTAAGTGATGGAGCCAGGCTTTAAACTGGGACTCCCTAATCATACTGCAATTTAACTCTGACCCTATGCATCAGGACTATTGTTAGTTGTGGAGTAAGGAAACCATCCTTACAGTTACTGTGCCTATGTGTAAAATATTACACTGGTAAAATAACCGAGGAAGTAGAGAGACTGGGATAGGGCATAAAATTTATCTCAAGGATTTAAAAACCTTTTTAAAAGTGCAGTGGTAATCAGGGTATGTCTTCCTGGATGATATCGTACCAGTGTGGCAATTAATCCCTTCATTAAAGTAGCCCAGACCATGGAAATAAGCAAAAGAAATTGTTATTTGTCTTTTCAGTGGAGTGCTGAGTAATATTTGGTGAAACCATATTATACACCTTTGGATGACTTTCCACAGACAAAGCTATTTTCAACTATTAAGGGTGGGGTTCACTTTTAGAAAATGGTGATACACATGATTCATAATTAGAGGACTGAAAATTTTTTTTCTGGTATAAAGAAAATTGGTTTATATTTAGAACAAATAATAACTTTAAATTTTATGTTTTATAACCTAAAAGGAATATGAAAAATTAACGTGTTAAGTATTTTTATAAATTCTTTTCTGCTTTCCTAGCTATATGTTTGTGTGTGTGCTTGCCCAGTGTGTCATATATATATATATATATATATATATATATATATATGTATATATATGCATATATATATATATTAATACATGTTATATACATTACTAAGTTTCACTGTTACATTTCTGTAATACACATACATTCTTTGGTCATTTCTAACTTTTCTACTGTCATACTATTCCTTCTTCTAAAGAAAATCCTTTTCCTATCAGATCATTTTCTATTTTCTTGTCTGTTTTTGGTCCTAGTTCCCATATATCAGAGAGAACATGTGCTATTTGTCTCTCTGAGGCTGACTTATTTTGTCTAACATGGTGATCTTCAATTCCATCTATTTTTGAATGAGTTATATATAATTCCAGTGTTCCTTACAGTTTTACTATATTCCATGTATATAAATAGCACATTTGCTTTATTAATTCATCTGTTGAAGCAGATATGATGCTATCAACTCTTGGATATTGTAAGTAATGCCACAGTAAATATGAGTTTCTAGGTATTTCTTTCATATGTTGCATGATTCCATAGAGTATGTGAGCAGCAGAGACTCGATTTTTAAGGAATTTCAATATTGCTTTCTATACTTGTTTTTCTAGTTTATATTCTTGTCAACAATGTATAAATATTTCTTACCCCATAGCTTCACCAACATTTGTTATTTTATATATTTTTAACAAAAAATATTCTGACTAAAGTTCGATAGAATCTCAATGTATTTTTGACTTGAATTTCCCTGGTTGCTAAAGGTGTTGCATAACTTCGTATGTTTACTGGAAATTTATATACTTCTTTTGAGAACTGTCTTTTCAGGTCATTTTTTAAATTTACTGGTTGCATTATTTCTTCTTTTATTACTGAAATTTTTGAGTTCTTTATGTATTTTGCATACTAATTCTCTGTTAGAGATATAAGTATCAGAGACTTTTATGCTTTTCATAAATTGTCTTTTTGGTCAATTAAATGTTTTTTTTTTTGCTGTGCAGAAGCTTTTTCATTTGACATAATCCCGTTTGTCAGTTTTTGCTTTTATTGCAGGTACTCTTATAATCTTGATCAGGAAATTGCCTCCTAAACCACTTCTTGAAATGATAAACCTGTGCTTTCTCTAGTAGTTTGAAAGTTTCAATACTATTTATGTAGATATAGGTATCTATTTTTATCCATTTTGAAGTGATTTTTATACAGAGTGAAAGTTAGGGCTTTAGATTCTGTCTTCTACATGTCCATGATTAGTTTTCCCGACACTACTTGTTAAAGAGACTAAACTTTTGGCTCTTCAATATTGTTTCTCTTACATGAAAAAATCAACATATATACATTTATGTATATAATGTATAAACACATACATGTATACGTGTACATAAGTGCATATATATACATATACATATGTTGAGTTTTTCATATAAGAGAAACAATATTGAAGTTTATATCTTGAAGTTACTTCATTTAACATCATGGCCTCCATGTTCATCAAATTTCCTAGAAGTGATCAAGTTTATCCTTTTATTGCTTTTTAATTATTATACATTTAAAATATGCATAGTGATCGCTTTCATCACAGGGACTTTGCACCTTTATATGACTTACCTCAATTCCTCCTTTTTTTTTCATTCACTTATCCTCCCTTCAAGTCCTTCTTCCCTTTCTCATTTACATACTCTGTTTCTATTTGTCCCTCTTTTTTCCTTTTCTGCAGTTAGTGGGAGTATATACAGGTGGTACTATTGTAGAAACAGTATGGAGATTCCTCAGGAAACTGGGATTAAGAGGTTTTATTTGACCCTATGATTCTCTTTCCTGGACTATCCCCCAGGTATTAAAAACATCATACCACAGTGATGTACGTACACCTATGTTTATAGCAGCAGTTTATGATAGCTAAATCTTGGAAACATCCTAAATGCCCCTTAACTAATGACTAGATGAAGATGTATTCTTAATACAATAGAGTACTACTCAGTCATAAAGAAGGATAAGTGTGAGACATTTATAGATAAATAGATGCACCTTTAAACCATACTCTTACATGAAATACATAGAATACACCTGTATAAGTATCACATTTTCTCTTATGTGAGAAACTAACAGTATGAATAGGAATCAGAATGCTCACTCACTGATATTAAAAAATAAGAAATAAATGCTCATTTGGGAAGGGAAATTAGGGAAGGGAGAAGGGGGAAAAGAAGGAAGGGAAAAGAAAAAACAAATAGAGCATACTTTGAAATCAAGTATTATGATATTGTTTCTCTTTGGTAAGGTTTGCTTTGGATACTCAAGGTCTTTTGTACTTCAATATGAGATTTAGAATTGTTTTTCTAGTTCTATGAAGAATGCCATTGATATTTTAATGAACAATGCATTGAGCTTGTGGATTGTTCTTGGTAGTAAGGCCATTTTGACAATATTAATTCTACCAGTCCATGAACATAGGAAGTCTTTGCTTCATTCAGTGTCTTATTCATTTTCCTTTTCATTGTTTTATAGTTTCTATAGTGTGGGGTTTCTGGGCTTTCACTTAATGGTCAGGTTTATTCCTTTTTTATATATGATATCAATAATGAGATTTTTTTACTGATTTTTCTCAGTGAGTGTACTATTACTGCATATGAAAGCTATAGCTGTTGCATATTGACTTGATATCTGTTACTTTACTGAACTTATTAGTTCTAAGACTTTAGGGGACTCTTTAAGAGTTTTATTTATATAAAATCACACCAAATGCAAAGTGGACAATATGACTTCTTTCTATTTTATTCCTTTCATTTCTATATCTATCCTAATTGTCTTGACTTGTTTCCAGTAGTGTACTTAATAAAGTAGTGATAATACAAACCCTTATTTTGCTTTGATTTTAGAGAAAATACTTTCAGTTTTACGCCATACACTATTGTATTGGCAATGGGTTTGTTATGTATGGTTTTTGTTATGCTGGACTCTGATCCTTCTATACTGAGGTAATTGAGAATGATATCACAAAGGATGTTGAAGTTTCTTAAAATATTTTCCCGTATCTATTGATGTGATTATGTGGTTTTTACCTTTATTTCTATTTATGTTGTATTTTACATTTTTTCAACTGCTTATGTTCAACCAAATTTGCATCCCTAGAATAAAACAAACTTGAACATTGTTCATATTTTTAATGTGTTGTTGAATTTGATTTGCAAGTCTTTTCTTGAGAATTTTGCTTCTATGTTTATCAAGGCTGTTGTTCCGATTTTTTTTGCTTGTGCCATCATCAGGCTTTGAAAGGAGAATGAGGCTAATAGAGTGTGTTGGGAGCAGTTCTTTTCATGCGTATTTTATAGGATAGAATAAGAGGTGCTCACTTTAATTCTTTATTTAAAAGCATGAAAAATTTCATCAATGAACAGGGTGTCAGGAATCCAAGCACTCCAGGAGGCTGAGTGAGGACCATCAAAAGTTTAAGCCCAGGCTAGGCAACTCAATGACTTCGTGATACCTTTGCTACAGATAAAGGAGGGAGGGGATGTAGATATATCTTGATGTGAAGGCCCTGGGTTTAATCCTGTCTCTCTCTGTCTCTGTCTCTCTCTTTCTCTTCCTCCTCCTCCTCCCTCCCTCTCTCTCTGTGTGTCTCTCTCTCTCTGTCTCTGTCATACATACACACACACACACACACACACACACACACACACACACACACTAACCAGCTCTTTGTTCCCTGATCCTTTGTATTATTCTCTTAGTCTCTGTTTCATTTATTACTTGTCTCAGCAATGAGAAAAGTAACAAAATTGTTACTTTTGTTAAGACAAAATTAAGAGAGCCCCTGGCTGGCCATCTTACTCCTCCAGCAGATAACACAGACAGACATCAGTGCAATAAAATATATAGGCTTTTTTCTTAAAGTCTGAAAGTCTAAATCTTCCCAGTGTTTGACCAGACCCTATGAGGATGAATATAGTGAGCCAGTGGAAGATCTGGGTCCCAACCGTGAGAAAGGGAGAAAAAGACACAACGAGAAACCACCCTCCAACAGGTTCCAAAATATGGGATATCTTTCCTTTATGGATAGGAAGTCCCCATCCTTCTAGGAAGCCTTTTGCAATCTAGAATCCTTCTGGAGTGGGCTCACCCTATAACTCTTGGATTTGATTTATATTTTACCTGCTAGTATATTAGAGTCATGACCTAGCCTGGTTTGGGTCCCAGATCTCTGTATCTTCTTTGATAGCCTTTATATCTTTGGTGATATAAAAGCTATTGAACACTTAAAATTCCCCCAAACCTCTGATTTGCTGGGGTAAAATAGCAGTTAAGGCCAAGTTCCACAATGGACTGTGGTTCTTGTAGGAATGGTATGGGGAACCACTCCTAAGTCTGGCTGAGACTGATCAGACCTCCTTAGAGACCCAGACGAAAGGTACTTACTTGGAACTTTCAATACTTGGAAAAGGAGGAGAGGGCTCCTCAAGCACTCTGCTCAAGGTCCTTTGTAAAACTTGATGTACCTGTGTAAATCACTGGGTAGAGTGGGAGGACAAAGAGATGGAAGGTATGGGGAAGGAGTTGGTCAGTACTCAGCCGCTATTGCGAGAAGAAATCACATGCCCACTTTTTGAATCTCAGTGGCATGGCAGAAGAAAGAGTTCTGTGTGAGAAAAGCAGTTTTAAAAGAAGTCTATCATCCTCTAAAAAATAGAGCTTGTAAATGGCCTGCAAAAAGTTTTGTTCTAATGCATATGGACAGAAAGGCTTCTGTGACGTGATGGAGTCCTTTTCCCTGTACTCCTCACCCGCATAGTCTTACACCCTAACCAAATCAAGGAAAGTCCTCTTTTGTGAATGGGCCAGTCAACTTGAGTCTTTGGTGAGGTATAGACCATCTCTCTTCTCTTAGCAACAGGTAGGTCCGCATAAATCCAAAGACCAAGTATGTACTGGAAGATGGAAAACAGTGTCAGTCCTCTTGCCTGAGGTAGGCTGGTCCACACCTCTGACCAGATGTGGACCGGAGATGGAGGATGGTCTTGTCACCAGCTTTCAGTGGACCACCTTGGAAGCCATATGTGGAACTGATTCCTGCCAGCTTTCTGTGGGCGACTGATAATCGTGATAAGCTGGAAAGTCCCTGTGCACTGCTGTTTAGCCATATGAGCTTGGACTTCCTCTAAAATGATCCTAATGTCTTTTTGAAAGGGCATTTTTCACTTTAATTTATGGTCTTTTATTTTAATATGAAGTCTTCTTTTTGTCATTTTTTTTAAAAAAATTATAAATGGATGTTGGATTTTGTCAAAAGATTTTCTGCACATGTTGACACACTTGTGTCATTTCTGTAACATGAAATGGCACCATTTCTGTGATGTATTACTTTTAGTGTTATATATATATATATATATATATATATATATATATGCCTAAACATATATTTATATCTTTTTAATGATTTATTGAATTTCATTTACAGTTATCTTGTTGAAGATTTTTGCCCTTATGTTCATTAAGGAAACTGACCTAAAGTTCTCAGTTTTAATTTCTGTGTGTGTGCGTGTGTGTGCATGGGTGTGTGTGTGTGTGTGTGTGTGTGTGTGTGTGTATGTGTTCAGTGTCTGTTAAATCCTTATATAGCTTTGGTATCAGGGCAATGTTAGCTTCAAAAGTGAATTTTTTGTTCCTTCTCTGTCAATTTTATGGAAGAATTTGAGGAATATTAGAATCTTCCCTGAAGTTCTTGTAAATTTTAGATGTGAATCCATTGAATCCTGGAATTTTATTAATTGATAGAGCTTTCATTACTGCTTTAATTTCATTGCCAATTATTGGACACTTTAAGGCCTTTATAACTTATTGGCACAGTTGTGATAATTCATTTGTTCAAAACTCTATTCATTTCTTAAATTCTCCAATTCATTTTAATTCAGGTTTTTAATGGCTCATAATCCGTTGAATTTTGATAGTGCCCATTGTAATTTAACCATTTTCATTTCTAATTTCATGATATGCTTGTTTTCTAACTTTATTTTGGTAAGCTTAGCTAAGGTTTGTCTATTTTGTTTATATTTTCAAAAAACTAATTCTTTGATTTTTACATTTTTTAAGTCTCAAATTCATTAATTCCTGCTACAATCTGTAATTTTCTTTCTTGTACCAGTTTTGGTTTTGGGTTGCTCTCATTTTTCTAGTAACTTGGCAGGCTTTTTTTCTGGATTTATTCTACTTTTCTAAAGTGGGAATTCACAGATATGTAGTCTTTTATTGTGACTGCTGTCATTGTGTTCCATATGTTGTGTCTCTTAGAAACAGCGGGTCACGGTGATGCACAGCTGGTCACTGTGATGCACCCAGAATAAAGCAAACTTCAACTGACAAGCTGTTCTGTCTCTGTACTCCCTGCTTGCTTATCTCACATAAGCCCTAGAGCACCAGATATCAGGGTCTGATGTTTTGGGAGTGATCCCGATCAGTGCCCATCAATGCAAATAAATCTGCCTCCAAATCCTGGGGGTCATTTTGGTGTTTCTGTTTGCCATTGTGATACAGTTCATTTCTTTTTTTACTTGCTTCATAGCAGCACACTTAGGATATGGTTTCACAGAGTTAAGATGTTTGACATATCTTGGTGCCTTGTTTTTTTTTTTTTTTTTTTTCCATGTTTCTGTTTGTCTGTGTGAACATGAAAAGTTGAGGATCAAAAATTCTCTAGCAAGTATGGAGATCTCTTTAGTTCATACAGCTTCCCAATGACATAATATTGCCTTCAAGTGGTATTTACATACCTCTTTAACCTACTCAGCATAATTATATCAGACTTGTCGTGTATTACAAGAAGACACCTTTCCAGGTATACCAACATCTAAAGAGATGACTTACATCAATCATGTGTATTAAAATTTGTTTTAACCACGTCACCGTTTTCCAACAATTCACAGAATCTGTAATATTACTATTGTCCAGTAAGCTGAGATACAGGGGAATTAGGCAAGAAAAATAAAGAGAAAAAATAAGGCAGTAGATCAGAAAAAAATAGAAGGGAAATATCGTAACAACAAAAATGAAAAAAGAGATTGAGTTGTGTACTATTATTTTTATAACTGGGGTAAAGAACTGGTGGAGCACAGGTTTGAGAGTATATTTGTTGGAGCAAGAGATGGGATGCAGAGAGTGAAAAGTGTAATTGGATACTGAGAGAAGTTGAGAGAAGATCAGGATCTGTTAATATGTTATGGTAAGCTTATATTTGAATTGTCTAGTCACAGTTTTTTTGAGAGTTACCCCGACTTGGCCATGAAAAGTACTAGTTAGGTTAAAGTACTGGTTAGCTCTTATTTCCCTTTTCACATATATAGATTTCTTTTTATATATGCATTAGATGAAAGAAGAAAAATAGAAGATGATGGAAAGGAGTAAGAGAGAAGACCAAAAAATGCAGGAAAAACAAAATTAAAGCTTCTTCCTGGTCCTCATTCAAACTGCAGGGTGGATTCAATCAGTGAACTACCCACCCTGCACACCCTTCACTAAGGGAGAAACTTTGACCTTTAGGTGGATGGCCTGATGGTTGCCCCGCTGGCTCTGGATCTCTCCTGCACCTGCACATCCCACAAAGCATCACTATTTCCACAAGATGCCTCTCCCACTCTCCTTCTCAGTCCACAGCATTCCTGAGTCAGTATCTTCCTATCATCTGTTCTCTGCTTGCCAGTGACTGAGCGGTCTTGGGGGTTCCGATGGATCTCTGAGTTCGTCTTCCTCCCTAGGCTGCCATCTATTTGGTTTCAGTTCTGCTCCTGTGGGTACTGCTAGTTTCTCTTGGTTTGGACACTCCCAGTGGGACTGGAAAGAGCTGGGTAGTATGGTTCTGCCAGTGATTTATGAAGAGGCTTTAGTGCCTTCTTCATCAGTGAATCCCTGTGCCTCTGTGCTCAGTGTCTATAGAGGTCTGACAGAACATGCAGCATCATGACCTCTGGCTATGCCTCATCTCTTCAGCTATTTGCCTTTATCTCCCTTTCCACACTTCACAGCGCATCACTTTACTTCCTGTGATCTCTGTGGTGCTGAGGGCTCACATAGATACCAGTGGTAGGTGGTGAGAAGAATATCAGGCAGACAAAGAACTTTTCAGTGTTTAGAAGACAAATGAGGACATTCCTCCTTTAGTGCTAAGCAAAGTACTTTTCTTTACAAGGTCTGGCAGATTGCAATCCCAGTGGTCAGCTTTGGCCCCTAATCAGAGCAGTGTCCCTGTTCTATATTTATCCAAGATCTAATAATGATAGCTCAGTCAGTCTCTTTGTTTCTGTCTCTGTCTCTGTCTCTCTGTCTCTATCTCTCTGTCTCTCTGTCTCTCTCTCTCTCTCTCTCTCTCTCTCTCTCTCTCTCTCTCTCTCTGTCTCTCTCTCTCTCTCTCTCTCTCTCTCTCTCTCTCTCTCTCTCTCTCTAACTCTGTGAGTATGTGTGTTTGTCTTCTGGGTGATTCTGTGTCTTTCAGTTACTCTGTTTTCCCATCATTGAATACCTCCCAGTGGGGAAAGTGAATACATAACCTGTCTCAGGGATCTGGCCACCACTGTTGCATTCACACCTCCCCTGAAGGTGTTAGATCTACTTCCCAGAAAGGTCCACAGGAATGAGAGCCTAAGGGGTCCTGTGATCCAGAGATATTCCTGCTTTCCCTTCTCAGCCCTCCTGATACTGGACTTGGTGTGATGGTTTTCTTCTTAAAAGTCATTTTCCTTATATGGCTTTGTCACACAGCATTTTTGATTATCTGCATTTTCTGAAAACCTCTTCTCATTCTCACTCTCACACTTCTGCCTCTAATTGGCCATCATGGACATCCAAATTCAAAAATTATTAATAAAACATGAAACTATTGTTTCACTGAGATATTGGATCATATGCATGAACACGATATTTGCTACCTCTATCAGTCAGCTCTTCTTTCTGTGTCTTCTTTGGTCATGAACCCCTTGGAAAGAGGGAATAATTCATTCATAACTCTTACTTCTGTGTTGCTTGCCAAACATGCAGTGAGAGAGGTTAGGACCAGCCTCTTTGTTATGAAAATCACTGTTCCCACAGCAAAAACTTCAAAAATAATTTGCTCAATGCACTCTCAGGATAGCCTAATTCCTAGTGCTGTAGTGCGTCTGGGTTTTCAGTGATGTTTGTGAAGGTCATTTGAAGGTCAGAACAACTATCCTCACAGAAGGGTAGGCAGCACACAATCCACAATTCATGGCTATGACATTCTGAGACTCAACTCTTGTGCTTGTAATTCTTGCCTATTGGATCCACAGAACTTTTTCAGTGGGATACTGAGCTACTGGTTTTAAAGTGGAAGGGGATTCTGTTCTTTTCCATGTTACCCAACCTTAAAACTTTTCAACAGAATTATTTCAGTGATATCTTTCTCCAAGGACAAACTGGACCACAAAGGAGTTACCTGCTCAGACTGTGCAGTAATGCTTAATGTTGCTCTCAAGAGCAGGAAAATGTAGGAGTTGTTACTCAACCCATCAAAACAAAATTGGAACTTAATGTAACTCCACATTACAGCACAGTATGTTTGGAAGTGCGGAGAAATTCTCTTGCACCAGCCCATTTTGCAGACTCACAGATGGCTGTTGTTCTGGATGCCCTTCTGTACTGTGTCAGTTTCTCTATCACTTATATTCACTAGATCTCTTCCTCTTTCTCGGAAATCTCTCCTTTCTGTTGTCCTGTTGTATTCTCAGTGCCAAGACCCTTCCTTTATTTTCTGTTCCTGTATTCAGAGCCTCCGAATTTTTCCTAATTCTGTCTAATATTAAACTTCTGTGGTCTCCCACAATTACTCATCTCAAAGCACAGTGCCTCTCTAGGTTTTCTGATTATACCTCACAGAGAAGTGAGTGCTGGCTGCTTCTTATGTGACAACTTCCTGAAGTCTAACTGTATCTTTTATTTGTATTCACCTGTAAAAAGTCTTTATGTTTCACTGCTTTCCTCATACATCAATGAATTAGATAAAACTTTTTCTCAATGTTCCTCTTGTATTTGTACGCAAATTATGCTTTTAACTTCTTAGAAGTTACATTTTAGCAATGTGGTAGAGAAGCTTTCATCAGCTCAACTACCTCGAATGCAGAAGAAATTCATAAAATTCCCTAGTATCTGGGAGTTATGCATACATCTAAATGTCACACGTTTAAAATCCTTTTTTATGGTTTTTTGCATAATACCTCATAAGTATGTATATTCCTTATTCATAGGTAGGTAACATTAAATAAAATAAAGTAAAATAAAATACCTGTAGGGAAAAGAGTATTTTTAAGATTGCATGAACCAATGGAGGTAATTAGATCTACTTTAGGTATTGAATGCTATGCCAGGGAAACTGGATTTATTCTGTAGATGTAACTGTTGTGTTACACAAAGAGGACATGTTACATCCATTTTATGTATTTTGCTGACCCATTTGGCTGTCACCTTAATATCTCCTGGATGCAATTTAATAATAATTGCGATAAATTTTCTGGACATACTTTAATAATGAATTATAGTAAAATTTATCAATTCATTAATATGGATATTCAGTCCCATGTAGGAATCAAGATTTCTAACTTCATTCAAAGTTTCTCCACATCAAGTTGACCCTGTTGCCAGCATTGACATCTGATTTCAAAAGGTGACATAGTGGTTATCTCTCTACGTTTTCGGCCCAGAATTCTTTGTCTTGTTTCTCCTCTCATGGTATTTGATTGTTAGAAGAAAAACAAAGTGGGGAGCTCAACAGGACAAGTTTATGTCAAAGTGAGCCTAAAGGGGACCTAGATCAGACTGGCTCCTCTTGTACAGCCTATGAGATCTCTTATACGGTCATGAGGCTGGACAGTTGAGTGATTTATGGCGCTTGCTAAGGACAAGTCTTGGTAAGAAAGTACAGAAGGATCGTGGTGGCTATCAACAGAAGGGTGAATCATGATGGGAGTTATGGGGTACAATTGTGCCTCCTGGGACTTTTTAACCTATGTTTATGCATCCTTCATAGGTGCCAAAGCGCAGCATGGTGGGAGGGCAAGACGTTAGTAGTCTCTGGTCAGCCTAAAATGGTGGCAGTCAGATTTCTTCATTGAAGACACATCATTCTTGCTGAATTTTCTAGTTTTATCCAAAGGATCAGGTGTTGATACTGTGACAGTATCTAGAATTCCTTTCTCTTCCAAGTCACTTCTTAAGGCAATTTGAAGTGATCCCTTTTATTCTTACCCAAGAGTCATTTAACTCAGTGAAATCTATCATGCTTTGAGTGGCTGCCAAAGGTAAAGTACGTTATAGATAACCAGTGTGTTTACCAGTATTATTGTTACCTTTTCAGGTTTTGAAATACCTAGAACATCTGATTGCTGCCACAAAAAGATATAGACATATTCTTGAAAATTCAATTTCCTGTCTCAAATAACATTAAAATAACAAATACAGATATGAATACAAACACAGACAGGAAGCATTCTAAACATTCATATAAAAATTCTTTGCCAAATCACAACTACTTTCTGGCATAGTCATTTCAAGTTATTACACATTTTTTATTTTTTTTTAATTGCCAAACTGATTGGAATTAATTTTGTTTGCTCTTTTTTTTTTTTCCATTCCCAGGCACCAATCTAATTGAAACTGTTTCTGTTTCAGTTGATTAGTTTTTCTGTTTATATGCAATTTGGGGTTTGCAGGGAAACAATGATAAGCAGATTGAATGTCAGTAAGTTTGTCAGCATGTTGCTTTTTTGTCTGAATTGAATGTGAAATGTAAAAATTCATTAAAACTCACTTTTAAAACTTACAATAAGCAGCTCAGAAAATTATCTAATATGATGGCAACAGAAATTCCCTACATACAATTTCACCCATTATGGTCCTTGTTAATATGTTACAAACCAGTTGACAGCCCTTTCTTAAGCATTTCCAGAAGGGGTATACGTGCTACATTCTATATCCTGAGCGTAAGAAACACTGGGTATCATCTTATTGCTCTCGAAGGTGTTTTATTTATTCCTTTTCTCCATTCTTCTTTGAATTATTCGCTTTACCATTCTTTTACAATTTTTTCCTGTTTTCACACATGCATCCCTAGAAATATACTTAATTTCCTTGAAGCAAATAATATTTAAATATAGTCATCTACCATGTGACTTTTTAAATGGACCTTAAAAAAACACATCCATTGGCCGAGGATTCAGCTCAGTGACAGCTACCTGGCAAATGTGAGGTCATGAGTTCAATCCCCTGTACCAAGCAAACCAAACAAACCAACCAAAAAGCACATCCCACTTCCTGATCTCTCAGCTAGTAATACTACTGTTGAACACTTTAAATATCACACATTAGCAACTACTACCTTTCAGCTCATTACTTGCAAAACAATAGCAAAACAAAATAGAAAGGACAAACCCAATTATTTTGAAAACCTTACCACTGAATTCCCTTTCTAAAGTATTCTACTTAGCAATTATTTTCTGTAGCTTATTTATAAAATAGTAGCCAATCATAGCTATTGTGTGATACTTAAAAACTTATTTAAACATGATAAAAAAAATCTCCACCATGGTAGTGAGTATAGGCAGTTTGACTTCATAGGAATTTTTAAAATGGTTCAATGATCCCATTGTATCTTACAGTTTCCTCTGAGGCTGTTTTGAATATTTCCAAGTGTTTCAAGGTCCTTAGCTACTTTGGCAAATTGTAGCCTTAATTGCACACACTGAACATTATGTCGCTAAAAACTGTCTACTTCCTTAAATATTGTGCTTCTTCACCCAGTGTTCTTCTTTTCAAGAGTAAAGGTGAGTAAGTTTCTAGCTTTGTCAATAGATGTGCTCATTCCCTCATAGCCACTTTCCTCCTACCTGTGTGGTTGGATAATTTTCTCAGTATTTTTTATTGTTCCATTCCTTTATTTTTATTCATTCTGTACATCTACAAATGCATGTATCTTTCTTACCCTAAACAGAAAACAAATACTAAAATCATCTTTATGGCTATTTATAATCAGTGAACTGTATTAGCTCCATGCCTGTCTCTGTCAACAATATTCGATTTTGTTGTAATCTTCTTCATTTGTAGAATTATTTAAGAACGAAGCATATCTTAATGTTATGACTTAATATAAGATAAAGCAATGAGACAAAATATCACTTTAAAAAATAAATTATATTTGCTTATTCTAACCTTATAGTGAGAGTGGAGAAGGTCTTTGTTAATTATTCACTTATTGACTACAATTCCTGTAGTTTTAAATTGGCGAAAAAGTTTTCAAGTCTTAGATTTAATATTCTGGATAAATTAATATTTTTGCAACTTAATTATACATTGTATTGAAAATGTGTTTTCACTGTCTTCCTAGAACTATGGACACATAAAATTGTGTAGGTTCATGAAATTCAAAGCACTCATAACCATAAAATCTCCCTAGTTAAAGACACTGGAAGTTCATAGATAAACCACTGAAATAGATTCCAAAGTAAATTCTCTGAATCACTTATATTTTCTTAGTTATAGTTCCAATGATAGAATTCCTCTTGTAACAGACACTCACTGCTTCTTTGTTACTTAGCTTATAAGGTAGGATGATTCTTACCTACTTTTCCAGCTCAAAATCCTAATGCTTAACTATGTAGAAGAAATAACAGACACACCTTGCAATCTGTCAGAAAAACCAAACAAAGCAGAGAAAACAAAACCAGAAAGAGACACAGGAGCTGACACAGATCAATGACTCTAGATCAGTAATTCTTGACCAGTCCTAAACTTCAGAATTTCCAGAGAGCCTTGAAAAATAGAGAGAACTGGCTCACTTTTTGTTTTCTAGCTTTTCGTTTTCCTCACATTTGACAAATAATCTGCCAGCAAATTGGGTCAGCTTTATTTCCAAAATATCTGAGACCTCATCCTTCCTCACGGCTGGCAAAGCTGATAACTCAGCTGCTATCATCTTCTCACCTGGATGTTACATTTCTTTCAACGAAATGCCTTTCTGCTTTCCAGTTTTCTCAACACAGTAGTCAGAGCGATCCTGTTACCTGAGAGTCAAGTCATATCGTCTCTATTCTAAAACCCTCCTGTAGCTTTTTATCTCCCTTAGAGAAAAATCTAAAGTCTTAAAATAGCTTTCAAATTTCCAGTCTGCTCTGTGCAACAGTGTAGCCACACCCACCTCCGGCTCCTGAGCTCTGCACAAGTGGACCTGCAGGCTGAAATGCCTGCGAGTGTAACTAGCACACCGGATTCCCAAGGGTTAGTAAAAAGCTAACAGAAGCTACTCCAGCAATGATTTTACTGTTTTTATATTATCAGGATAAACTGCATGCCTTACTATAGCTCATTTTGCATATTCTTTCTTTTGTTTTACTTCACAATGTGATTGCTGGAAAAATTAAATCTATATAGGCTGTTTACGTAAGCCTTCTGGTGGGCAGTGCTGCTGTATATAGTTTCCATTGGCTTTCTGACTATTTCTGATAATTCTTCACCATTTCTTACCATATTGCGCCCTCTTTGCTTTTTACTGTACTTCTTATATATGCTCCTGCTCCAAGGTACTTGTATTTTAGTTTCCTTTTAGTCTAGATATTTCTCTCCTCTTATAATAGTCCATGGCATGTATGTATTTTTTCTTTCCTTAAGGCATTTTCCCCCTAGTGTTATCACTTAACATGAAACATTCCGTGGCTTCGTGATCTAAAATTAAAGTCCATGAAAGTTTGTATCTGTGTTCTTTATTTTCCCCTAAGTTCGTGTCTTTATATAATCCAGATTCATCCAATAGAACAAATGGTGTTTTACAGAAACTGTTTAAATCTCAAAGACATTAGCTTCTGTCGTTCAAAGCACAGAGTACAGTGGTGACAACCATGGGAATTTAAACAAGAATAGAATTTAAACGATGAAAAAGTCTTCTTGGGACCCAAGAGCACGTGATTAGAGACGAGAGTGAGATGCAGTACGCAGGAGTCTAGAAGAACATGGCTTTCATACTTGGGAGGTACAATTGTGAAAATGCAAGTCCAGAATTCATCTCCTGAGGACAATTGTGAGAACGCTATGGGCTCATATCAAGTCCAGGAGGGGCCTGGGTCATTTAAACAGAGTCACAATAGGCATTAAGCAAAAATACCTATCTCTTGTTCCAATAGACATAATACACTATTGTAGTGACTAATAGTAAGCAATGAGTGTATTTGAGTTGTTACTAATAAAGACACTTCTACTCAGTAACCATGAGCTTCTCCCAATACCAGAATGACAACCAACTAAACAGATTTAAGAATTCCATTTTTTCATGATGGAATGAAGTATGCTTTCAAGTATGCTTCAGTGACTCATTACTTTTTAACTAACATACTATAAATCAAATGAAGTGTGACAGCATTATAGATCACTCTGGTTACTATGTGGGCACTAGTAAAAAGGGAGGTTTACTGAACATCTCATAAAGGTACTGATGCTGACTGGCACTTCCACTCAATTCTTGAAGAACTCAGTGATCTCAGTTACAGATGTCTAAGTGCATTTTATTTTATCGGAAGTACAATGCAGGCTGGATCTGAAAAGCTGTATAGTTTGAATCATTGTACACAGTAACTGTTGTTTAAAAATGAAAAATTTCTAGCAGTTGTTAAATCTGTACATAGGGTTTCTGTATCCAATTACTGCTCACTAAGAATGTGCATATATTGTGACAAATATAGAAAATGCAAAAAAGTAAACCTAAGTTCATGAAGTTACCAGTAGGGACTAAAAGAATCCTACACTAAGTCAAAATGAGTAAAAAATGTGGCTTGTTTATGAAATTGATTTAAAACATTTGTACTCTTTGGGCCATACATGAGGTTGAATAGATAACTCCGATACATTTTTGGCTGTCTCCATATAAAGTAATGTAATGTTATTCTTGATTATGTCTTTCTGCTTATTTTCAGCCAGATTTTCCTATTTACCAGAGAAGTCTCTTTATTAGAACTATAGAGTTCTTTAAGACAAAATATCTAAAAAGTAAAGATATTCCCAGTGTGCTTTCAAAAGATCAAAAATATAGCATGTCACATACTGCTTTAGAGTTCAGAGACGAAAAGAAAGATATAAGTGGATTTTGGAGGGGAAAAGATGTTCCAAAATAATTACTAGGAATATTGGTACTGCTTTAAAAATGCAAATCAGTCACACTACAATATGATTGAAAGAGGAAGTACATTTAGATAGCTCATGTATGATTTCTGAGCCTCAGTTTCCACAGTGTTGAAAGGTATGTACCTCAAGTAGTTGCTGTAAGGTGAGAATATTGTAGTATAATTCATGTACTACACTGTGTCATGAATAACAACTGTTCCAGTATTGTATATTCATATTTTTATCACTGCATTCATTGTAGTTTATCCATTGAAGATTCAACCCTGAGTCTTCACCTTTACTATATACATCACAGAAAGTTTTGCTTATTAGTATCGCCCTTTAAGAAAGATATTGTAGGTAATTATAGACCAAAACTTGCTCTTCACAAAGAACTATTTATACAGAATCCCTGCCTCTGAGGAATTTGCAGTCCATTTAGACAAATAATATATATGCAAGTGAAATAATGGCAATGTTAGGGACATCAAGTTCGTACCAAGGATGACTCCATGAAAACAATGATTATTACTCATTTAACAATAGCAAGAAGAAACAGAAAAACAAATATGCTCTTTATTGAGAAACTATAGTATATATCAAAATATTACTAGCATTTAATTGATTCTCCATATTTACCTTTTATGAAATATGACATGTAAGTATTACCATCATTTTCATTTTGGGGAAAATGAAGCTGAAACAGGAATGGATGCAATATCTTACCCAGATTATCTGCCAGTATATGGAATATGGCAGTATATGGAATGCTCCCAAAGTTGATTTGGCTCTTCTCACTCGAGACCACATTCCACTGTCATGACCTCACCAAGATGGCTTAGAATATTGCTTAGAACATAGGAAATATCAGTTAACTTTTGGTTGAAAGAATAACTCACTGAATGAATGAATAGAACAAAGTAATTTTAGACTACTTGTGCTCTCAGGAATGGCAACATTGGACAAATCTTTTCATTCAATGATTAACTCAATGTATATGTATTGGGCATCTACTACATATCAAGTCTGATAACAAAACCTAGGTATGCAGGACAGTATGAGATATATTTTTGCCTTAAGAAATGAATATTTAATGAATATAAATAAACTTTTGATAAATGCTATAATAAAGGAAAAGAATATTATAACTGCTATTGTAAGATGATTGGAGAAGAGATTTTTCTTGGCTGTTTTGTGATAGAAAATGTATAATAAATTATAGATTACTAGAAGATGAAAGAGAAGAAAAAAACATTTTAGGCAGAGAAAACAAGAACTCAAACATTAGGAGTTTTGAAAGAATATCACTACTTTGATAAACCAACGTGGTCTATGTGACTGACGTGGAGGGAGAACATTTTGTACTACATTTCTTGTTGCTGAGATAGAATACTTGAAAGACACAACTTTAAAAAGGAGAGGTTTATTTTATTCATCTCACAGTCTTAGAGAATTCAGTCCATGACTGGCTAGCTGCCAGGTAGAAACTATGCCACAGAACAAAGCTGCCTAAATCGTGGTGGCTGAGAAACAGAACAGGGGAACAGCACCAAAGACAGTGTGGTGAGGCACTATGTTTAGTACACAAGTCCATCCTTCCATCCAGGAGCATGCTGTGCTAATCTAGATGTTGCTTAGTCCTATAAAATTGACATATCATGACTAACGGTCATAGGCAGGAATAAGAGGGATAAGATTAACACTCTGTGATGTTGATTTCCTATAGCTGAACCCATAACAAATGCTAACATTGGAAACTGAATGGTCAATGCATGAAAAAAGTACAAGATACAGATACCATAGTGGACTACCTAGAAGATAAAATAAGATTTTTCTACTTTTGTCTCTCTCGGCGTCTCCTTAGCCTGTCCCCCACATGAAAGCACAGAACAAAATCAGCCACCACAAAACAGAGAGAGACTTCATCAGATGCTGTTTTTCCCAGCATGCTGGCCTCAGACATTGGTGTGATTTAGTTCTAAAGTGTTCCCCCAAAAGTTTCATGTTCAGAGGTGGGGCTTGGTTAGTTGTGATAGGTCACTGAAGGTGTGATTTTCTTTCACAGTGCCCTATAATGCCAAACAAAGGCTGAATCCACTTCAGTTGTGGGCCAAAATAATCCGTTTATGCTCTAAGTCAGAAGTATCAGGCATTTTGTTCCAGCGTTTGTACAAGTAAGGTTATTGCTCTGAGTGTACTGCTGACCATGTGATTCAGAAGCTTCTGGAAATGATTGTCAGATGTTTGGAAAGGTTTTGAGATGCAGGCTTTGAAGTACTAAAATATTGTGAGCAGTGCTTGCTTTGCCATATAAGTCAGAACTCAGAAGACCAAAATGCAGATAAAAATGAAGACAGTAAAGGTCTGGCTCAGGAGATGTTAGTATGAAATTAAGTCTAAATAGGAAACTGGATTAGAGGCCATGTGTACTACACTTTGGCAAAAAATCTTGTCTGTATTTTTCCTATGTGATGAGACTCTGCAGCAGGCTAAAATTAAGGGTGGTATATTAGTCTGGCAGAGAACATTTCACAGCAGTCTAACATTTGGGTTGTGACCTGGATATGGCCGGTGTCTTTTAGCCAGATCCGCACTGAGAGTCAAAAACAAACAGCAAAGCTGAATAATTTGAAAATTTTGCAGTTTTAACACAGCAACACCTGCAAATTTGGAGCAAAGGAGAAAATGGTTGATGAAAACTTTAGCATTAAAGAGAACTCAAATGCTTTGTACAGAGACATGAAGAAAGATGCCTTGAGAACATCTTAGGAATCAGCAAGTCTTTTGGGAAGATACCCAGAAAAGATACAGCCAGTTCATGTGGACCTTCTATTTTTAGACTTTTGGAGGAATATTCATCCTGATTTCTACAGATTGCACTAGTTTATATTCACACCAACAATGTAGAAAGATACCTTTTTCCTATATCCTCTCCAGCATCACTTTTTTTTTTTTTTTTTTTTTTTGGTACTAGAGATGGAACTCATGACCTTGTGTTTGCCAGGTAGGCATTTGTGCCATTGAATTACATCCCTGCTCTAATTTGTGATTTTTTTGAGTTCCTGAAAACAGTCAGGATAATGTGATTATAATGTGATTTTTGCTTTGATTTACATTTCCCTAATAACTGACAGTAATGAACATATCTGTTGGACATTTGTATTTCTTTTTTGATAAGTGCTTCTACATTTCAACTTTGCATATTTTGATTAGATCTTTAGTCCTCTAAAGAGTAGCTAGTAAAAAAAAAATCTTTTCCCATTCTGCAGATTGTTTTTTCACTCTTTTGTTATTTTTCTTTTCTTTGCAGAGATTTTTAAATTTAATTTACAGTAATTCCTGATCTATGGACATTCAAGTTGTGAACTTTTTCCAAACACAAATGAACCTCTATTATGAACATTCCTAGGTGAAAAAAAATGCAGGAACTATCCCACAGGTATAGACCTACTATTTTAAGGTAACTGTAAAAATAAAAAATAGTGTATTTATGGTATTTTTGAGTGTGTAGTGGATCTATATCTATCTATCTATCTATCTATCTATCTATCTATCTATCTATCTGAGGGGAGAGAGATACCTGTATGTAGATAACAAATTATATATATATATATATATATATATATATATATATATAGTAATACCTCTGTTTATAAATGCTTCTCTTCATAAACAATTTGATTCATAAACAAACATTTCATTAAAAATTTACTTTTGTTTGTCAATTCTGCATCAGGTGACAAACATGAGCAAGGTCATCTTCCCCCATGGACCTGAACATGGTCATCTTCCTCAGAGTCATTGAATGAATGCATTTTTGAAAGTACCACTGTGTGCACGTGTGTATGTATGTATGTATGTATGTGTGTGTGAGGGGGTGCATTCTCACAGTATCTGTGTTTATTATTCATTGCAAACTTGTCTTAATTAAAAATAAACAAGATTATACTCATTCAGGCCCAAGGCTACAAAACGGAGGTTCCCATCCTGATTTCAGAAGGAGGCCTAGAAGACATGACAAAAATGTGCCATGGAATCATAGTTCCTGGATGGAGCCATGAAAGCAAAGTGTGAGGCTGTGAGAGTGAAATAAAGATGCAGTGCTGAGAAATGTCACATGTCATACCATATCATGACATGCTTATCTGCAGCTGGTGATTGTAGAATGATCATGTTTATCTGTGGCTGAAGACCTTAAAGCATCCCATGCTTATCTCAGTAGCATATACTTGAGAGATGCACCATGTGTACTTCATATAAAAGTGTTCCTTGTATTTACTTAAGAAATTCCCAACTGACTTTGCCCCTTTCCCAGAAATGGAAGCTAAGACATAATTGGCCTAGATTGCTCCAATAAGTGACACAGTTATTCTTAGAAACCAGCTTATCACAATAAATATGAGGTGCACCCCAAACTCATCGAAGACGTATGCCCCCTGTCTTGCATCTCACTCTGTTGCTAAGCTCTTCGGATTCCTATGCACATGCCACACTTTAAATAAACTTGCACTTTGCACCATATCAGTCTAGACTGTCCTATCCACTAAGAGCCCCACTTCCTCATTCTTCACTAGACTGAGGGTAAGGACCTGAAGAGAGATGGAGGGTCATTATGGGATACTCTGCCCCAGGAAATACCCACCAGTTACAACACTACAATCCACATATGCCAAGACTGCCAAAAATACTCAGCTACAATATCTATTCTTTGCCCTCCTGGGTTTTTATCTTTCTTTGGTGTGATTTTTCTATTCCTCTGTTGCTTCCTTGTGGCATGGGAATGGTTAAATGCGTCACTGTATCTTGGAAGTGTTTAACATTCTTGCTGGTTTTCACAGGGGCTTGCAGCTAAAAGTTTCATTTGAGTCTGAGAAGACTTTGGACTTACAATTGCATCACTGCTGGCATCGTTAAGACTTTGGCAACTCTTAGAGATGGACTAAAGTTTCTTGTAAAATGCAATGGGCATGAGCTTTTGGGGGGTTTGGAATGGAATGTTAAACTTTAAAATGTCTCCCACAAATCTTACACACAGAGGTGGTGCCTGACCTTTAGGGGTGGGTAATCAAAGAGATCACTTGGAAGGATGTATTCTCAACCTCTGTTCCTTCTTTTTTTTTTTTTTTCTGCTTCCTGCCTGCCATACAGCGAATAGTTTTTCTCTGCCATCATAATTTCTGCCTTGGAGCCAGTCACTGAATCATTTTACTGAAACCATGAGCAAAAAATTAACCTCTCCTCTTTCAATCTGTGGCTGTCTGGTATTTTGTATTGGCGATGCAAAAGTGACTAATACATGCAACCAACCTCTAGAAATGTAAGAAACAATTCTTGTTGCTTAAGCCAACCAGTCTATGATGTTGTAGCAATTTGAGCAGATTGAAACAGTGGGTAATTAGAAGTACAGCTCACAGTCAACACAGACACAATTTTGGGAGTAGAAATAAATGTAATTTAGAATTGTGACAGCATAAAATGTGAAGTAAAAAAAAAAACAACCCTTTCTTTCTTATGTACATTAGCCTTGTTCTTTACCCATTGGGTAGAGTTGTGTGTTAAAAACCGCAAACAGAGAAACAATGAAATGCCCCAAATATTTTTTCATTAAAGAATTGAATCTATTATGTGTTCTACATCTATACCACACTAAAAGAAGAATCATGATTAAAGTCAATGATAAACAAAATGGAAGGAATGTGGTCATCATTATTTGGACACTTGTTTACAGAAAAAAATTTGAAAATAATTAACATTGTAAGTAATATAACATACATACATACACTACTTCTCTCACCCTAGCCCTCCGTCTCATGTGGAGATTCTTAGTGGTAGAAGTGGGTCTTGGCAGAAAAGGTCCTTCCTTCTACTTCATGGAAGGCAAATCCTTGCTTCTGTGAAACCTTCTTAGATCACATATGCCTAAAATCTCATGTCATCAGGGAACTTATTTAAGTGGTTGTTAGTTTGTACTTTATGATAGATTGGTGAATGCTTCTCCATGTTAAAATTTCACACATCCTAAAGCAAGGACAGCAAGCCATGACTTTTGCTACACTTCCCTCTGCATTCAATACAAAGCAATTTTAAAATACATTTTGCATTTTCTGCCTCCATTTACACTCTAACCATGCTGCCCACACTGTTTTCTGATTTCAATTATGAAAAAGCTGTTACACTTTGCTTCAAGCCATTCCTGACCTGCTAATTGTTAAACCTACAATGCACACTCCATGCTTTACTCCTGTCTAGGGCACCAACTTTACCAGCAAAGAGCAAGACACACCTTCTTCCTGCCATTATATCACATCCTGGCTCCACCCCTATGTGGGTGGAGCACTGACACCATCAATCCAAGCACTAGACAATGAAGCATCACAAATGCACAATGCAAATTTATGAGGCCTGGGGGCCACACACATAAACCATGATATTCCACCCCTGGCCCCCAGGACTCATGTACATCCTTTATACAAAAGACATTTAGTCCACCTCCAAGAGTTGCCAAAGTCCTAATAGTTTCAGCATTGCTGAACAGCCCAATCCCAAGTCTCTTCCAAGATCTATGGCAAACTCTTAACTGTAACCCCCTGTACAAATGAAACAAGGTTAAACATTTCTGAAGTGCAAAGGCACAAGATAAACATTACCATTCCAAAATTTACAAAGAGGGGAATAGAAAGCATTCGAAACAAAACAAGTCCAACATCCAATAGGATGAACATTAAGTCCTAGAGTTCCAAGCTCAGCATCTGAAGCAATCTGGTTGCACACTCCAAAAGGCTTGGGTGATTCCACCCCCAGGGCACTTCCAATGATTTCAACTCCTGCAGCTTTTCTCTTAAGTCCTCTCTGCTAGCTTTTTGAAGCTTTCCTTGGATCATCGACGTTCCTGGCTTTTCCAAACTTCTGGGATCTCCACTGCACCTTTGGCTTCACCTGTCCGGAGCCGCTTCCATCCCGTGGAATGGAGCACACGAACACTTAGCCTCTGCAAGCACCTTTATTGACTGGGCAGCAACCTCAATACATGTCCGTCCTCGACGGCTTCTTCCGTGTTGTGCGTCGGGCACTTCCTATACTTGGGCTTATATAACTAATGTTATCCAATCATGGGATTACACGTGGGGACAGGCGATTGGGTGGCAACAAGGAAGCAATCAATCATTACCATATATGGCGGGGACAGTAAGCCGAGCAAGAACCAGGAAGCAGGATGTGTGCGCCATCTTGGGCACACGATGGGCGGGGGAGCAGTGAGGCGGTAGGCGGACGCCATCTTGTGGCTATATTCTCATGGGTAATACGGCAGGCTCCCAACATCTCCCCCTTTCTTATTTACAAGGAAGGACAGCGAGACCTTCCAAGTGACTACAGAGGTCTGTACCCCGCTGTGCATGGCTCTGAGGTCATCCCCCGGCACAGGTTGGCCACCCCCGTGTCGGAAGGGACCTCCAAGCCTCATCCTTTTGCGCAGGGCTAGGGTAATTCAGATGAAACCTAGATGCATACAGACATATAGCCTGACATCTCTCTTCAAAAACCCCAGGAGTAGAATGTCATGCAGTACCATCTGGTCTCGCACCTTGGTACCTCTCGCTGTCTTAATGGAACGGGGCCTGTCTTAGGTTGAGCAAGGTGGGGTACCTTGATCTTACCCGTCTTCGGCTCGCCCATTCAGCATCCTTATAACTGATGCTCTGCAACATGAAGGAGATATGCAGCCGCCCGACCACCAGATGGGCCAGCCTCCGCCAGCTGCATAGCCGCCATGGCTGTAAATCTGACTTGTTGTTGAGTCTGCATCAAGGGATCAAGCAAGCATTTAACAACCACTAATCCAACCAGGATAGCAACAGCAATAAAAATCCAGGTAGTCAAATTGGGCCAGGAGAACCAAGAGGTGACATGATTCCATAAACCTTTTAGAACATCACTCAGGGTAGACAAATCAAATCTAACCGGGTTCAACTGAATTTTTTCTATTTCGTCTAATTCCTGACTAACAATCATTGACAGGTTGTGAAATTTTGGCAAACAAGTGTCCTGCAGCCATTTAGTCATAGTCTTTGTAGTTTCAGTCAGGTTGCTGCGAACAGGGGTGACGCAGACCCGGAAAGGCAGCCACCTCTGATCACAGAGTTGAGTGGCAACCTGCCACAATGCATCAATCTCCTGCTCAATCTGTTGCCTTTGAGCCTTGATGGTCTCTCGTGTGGCGTTGCTCAGCCGATTGACTGCATCCATGGTCAGCACGAGCTGCTCGGAGGTCCATGCCTGCAAAACAGCCTGTCCCACTGCAGGGACAGAGAAGAGACCACCCCTGCTGCCTGCCACAACCAATCTTTTATCCCTTAGGGGTGGGCGCGAGGGGCATTACAGCGGCCCCTAAGAAAAACCCAGTCCTTTCCTGTCCCTTTTAGTGACGGCGGGCACAGGAGAGGTATTTCCTTGCAATTTGATGCCCAAGCCTTTGCCAGGGGTATAGCCCATCCGTTTCATCATGTTTTGAGCCACCTCGGAACATCCCGTATTCAGGGTGATGTCCATCTGAACTAATATATCTCTGCCCCATAGGGTCACCGGAAGGTTGAGGACATAAGGCTGAAATGTACCAGCATGTCCTTCCTCATCCTGCCAGGGAAGGGATTGCGCACTCACACTGGGTGAATGCACGAATCCCAATCCCTGGAGAGTCTGTTCTGCCACATTAAGCGGCCAAGAGGCCGGCCAATCTTTATGAGAGATGATGGAACGGTCAGCGCCGGTATCTAATAACGCTTTAATTTTCTTACCATTGACCGAGAGGAGCAACATAGGCCGTTCCTGCAAGGTCATATGGAGGCCAACGAAGTTTTTACCCATGGACCCGAAACCCTGATCACCCCGAGAATGCTGCTTGGCAGGAAATTGATCATGCAGGCTAGGTAGGATGAGTAACTGAGCTATCTTATCTCCTTTATTGATGATCAGTGTCCCCTGTAAAGACTGCACCATGATTTTAACTGTACCCAGAAAATCAGAGTCAATAACACCGGGCACGACCGTAAGACCGCGGAGGGCAACCGAGGAGCGTCCCAGCAGGAGGCCGACAGTCTTTGGTGGTAAGGGCCCCTTAAATGAAGTTTCTATCAATTGGACTCCCATGTCAGGTGTTAGTATGAGTCTGGAGGTGGCACAGAGGTCCACTCCTGCTGATCCTGGGGTGGCCCTAAACTGGCTGTTCATTCCCGGGAAGAGGTTGTTGAGGGGATGGGGGCCCGCCCGGTGGGAGGGCCCCCTCTGGCCGTTTTTTGACTGGGACTCTTTGCGGCCAGTTAGAGAATTGCCCTCCTTATCAAAAACGGAACGACAGTCCTTGGTGGCATGGTGGCCCTTACGGCACCATTGACATAGGCCCGCTTGTCCTCTGCTGGGTGTCCCACTTGGTTGAGGGTGGTCACCTTTGCTTTCTTTATTTGGACAAAATCTCCTAACATGTCCTGTCTGGCCGCACTCAAAACATTTTTTATTTCTTTGTGTCTGTTGTTGTGTTGCTGGGGTGCGAGAGCTGAGGGCGGCGTTAATAGACGCGCTCACCAGGGTTGCAAGGCCTGAATTCGAAAGCGGCCCCCCTACCTCTCTGCATAACTTGGTCCAAGTCTCTAGACTCTTATTTTTGTGCGGTGTAATCACTGCACGGCAATCCTTGGTACACTGTTCAAAGACTAGCTGTTTTACCAGGGGCTGGGCTACACTAGGGTCTGGAAAGACCTTGCCGGCGGCATCTAACATCCTGGCCACAAAATCAGAAAATGGCTCTGTCGTTCCCTGCACAATTTTGGTAAGACAGGCAGTATGTTCGCCTGCCTTGGCAAGTTGTTTCCAAGCGGCGATGGCACACTTAGTAATCTGATCATAAACTGCCTGAGGGTGCCGGATTTGATCTTGTGCATGGGCTCCCTGACCTAGTAGCATATCCTTGTTCCATCTAGCATTGCGCTCCCTAGCATTCTTTTCGGCTTGCTCCCCACAATACTCGTCGTTCCAAGCCTTCCAGTCCATGAATTGGCCTGGAGACAGGCATGCCTTTGCAAGCTGTGCCCAATCCGAGGGTGTCAAAGGGGTGGCTCCTATGTTTTCCAAAAGAGCCTGCGTAAAGGGGGCATTGGGGCCGTAAGTGGAGACTGCCTCTTTTAACCCCTTAACCACTTTCATGTCCAGGGGCTGATAATAAGGCGCGCCGGCCTGGTCCTGGAGGACCGGGTAGAAGCTGGGAGCGTCATACGAGGCAAGGCCCCTACGCAAGACGTCCCATAAACGGCCATGAAATGAGCGGCGTCCGGAGAACGGAAGTGTGGCAGGGAAGGGAGGAGGCGGCCCCCAACCACCAGGGGCACTCATTCCCTGGGGTGGTTCCCAGGGAGGGGCCGACGGGACTAACCCCGCCTCGCCGGGGGTGCGCATTTCCTGCAGATCACTCTCCACCCTCTCGAGCTCCTCCCCTAGGCTCTCCATCATCCCTTCACACAAGGCTCCAGCAGGTTTATGAACTTTCTGCCCTGTATTGCGATGTGGGCCTCTCTTACTGTCAGTTTCCTCCTCTGGGCCCACCTTAGGGTCTTCCCCCTCTGAATTTGAATGGCTCGGTGAGCCAACCTCTGAGGCCTCCCTGGAGCTCTCCGAGTGCGCCTGCTCGAAAGCGTGGCGTGCCTCTTTGAGTCCCTGGGCTGCGCCTACCATACTTTCGGTTTTGAGACATGCCCAAACCATCTCCCATATGGGGCGGACCATAGGGTCGACACCCATCCCTTGTTCCTCAGCAAACTGAATATCACATCCTAACTTCTCCCAGGAGGGTAAAGTGAGGGATCCGGTGGGCAGAAACCATGGGGCCAAACCATCCATACATTCGAAAAACTGCAGCACCGTTTGCTTATCTATCCTAATCCCTCGCGCCTTAAGCAACAACCACAGCGATAAGGCGAGGGGGCCGCAGTTAACATTGCCCATCTTAACAAAATTAAAGAGCCCCGAGGCGCGATAGCCAACAGAGGCCTGCCCTTCTTTTTCGGGCAATGTCGATCCCCGCAAGGGGTCGACCAGTAGATCCCTTAAAGTGCGTCCACCAAGGGCCGGGTTAAGCCGCCGCTCACCCGCAGGTACGTACCGTTTTTCAACACAGTCACAGGAGCCGCAGAAGGCACGGGAATGGTTTCGAGTCCCCGTACGGGCCACCAGCTGTCCGGAGCGGCTTCCATCCCGCGGAATGGAGCACACGAACACTTAGCCTCTGCAAGCACCTTTATTGACTGGGCAGCAACCTCAATACATGTCCGTCTTCGACGGCTTCTTCCGTGTTGTGCGTCGGGCACTTCCTATACTTGGGCTTATATAGCTAATGTTATCCAATCATGGGATTACACGTGGGGACAGGCGATTGGGCGGCAACAAGGAAGCAATCAATCATTACTATATATGGCGGGGACAGTAAGCCGAGCAAGAACCAGGAAGCAGGATGTGTGCGCCATCTTGGGCACACGATGGGCGGGGGAGCAGTGAGGCAGTAGGCGGACGCCATCTTGTGGCTATATTCTCATGGGTAATACGGCAGGCTCCCAACATTCACCCTTACATCTTCACAAATTGCCCTCTCAGGGGCACACTGCTTGGCCTCCCAGGCCCTTTGCAATCGAGGTGGAAGCCGTCTTACCCTCAGAATTTGTGAATTTTCCTTTCACCTAAAATCAGCACCTTGTGGATGCTGCCAAGGTCTGCTGCCAACTGAAGCAGTAGCCAGGCTTCTCTCTCTCTTGGCTGTAGGGATCACTTGCCTGGTTGCAGGGCTCTGTTTACCTGATTGTGAGAAAAATCTTCTCTACATTGCAGCCATTCTGGAACCTCATGTGACCTCTGTCGCCATTCTGGAGCATGGTGCTCTGCAGCTTTCTCTGAACAAATTCTTTACCTTTGCCGTGAGGCTGCAAAGTGTGGGGACCTGCTTCTTGGGATGCCCTGGGGCCATCTTTCTTATCTCTCTGTTTCCCATCAACAATCAAAATCTCAACTCTGTCTTTACAATCCACAGCCTTCCTAGAATTTTCCTTTTGACCAAACTCACAGCATTGTAAATTATCCTGCTGGGTTCTTTGCTCTTGATTTGAAACATAAAGCTGGCTGAAAGCCCCCAACAATAGCCATGCCACAGCCTCGATGTTCGATTGCTTTTTAATTTATTTTTCAAGATTAATCAGTCCATTGCCCTTTGTCTCAGCCTCAGGCAAAGTCTCTGGGCAGGTGCAAAATGTAGACAAACTTTCTGCCTAGCCATAACACACATCATGTGGAGTCCAACAACCAATGCAGTCCTTCTTCCCAGCATAAACCTCCCAAGCCTCGTCTTTACTATGAGGCTTTCTATCAGCCTTCTGGTCTCTGGAGCTCTGACCAGAATCTCCTCTACAGAACAGCCTAAGCTGCTCCAGCTCTATGCATCCAGGCGATACGTCTGAACCTTTCCAAACTCTGGCCACAAGCCATTTCCAAAGCCTCTTGAAAAACATGGCCAGGTATAGTCACAGCAAACTACCCCACTCCTCGGTACCAAATTCTGTTGTATTCAGGGGTTGTACACAGAGAACAACTAGGATTAGGACATGGATTTTTTAATATTTTTATAATGTTCACCGCGAGTTAACACAGGAAAATGCAAGAAATCTATCTGCAACACCAAAGACATAGATTATTTAGTCAAGAGCCTAAACCCCACAGCAATGTCCCACATGAGTCCAGATAAAAATCCAGAGCTCAGGACAGTGCCTCCCACGAGTCCAACTGGAAGTGGGGAGCCCACAAGAAGGACTCATGTCAGACTCTTTTATGGATCCATGCCGGGAAGACCCAAGGGTTAGTGGTGGAAGCCAGAAAGTCTATGCCAGCAGGATGAAGGAGCTGTGCTAGGGGGATGAGGGTTCTACGCTGGAGTCAAGAAGTCACACTCACAACAAAGACCAGGGCTATCCTGAAAGGCACCACAGCTGTCCTCAATGACACAGAGGCCCCGAGCTCCTCCAATGACAAGCACAGTTGGGTATGTGCCAGGAAGCAACTGTGACAAGTTTATCCTGGAGACCAAGCACATGTCTTCCCCTCCAGAGCCAGGAAGCAATGTTAGATATGAAGACCAAAGCTTCTCCAGGAGAACTAACAGCTCAGACAGCAACTCGTAGGAGAACCCACAATGCCTCCTTAATGCCTCAGCCCTTCAACACCTCCCTTATTCTGCACTTATTTATCCTGGCAACCCTCTTCAGGTGGAGCATCTTCTCTCAATGCATGCTGATGTAATCCAGATGGCGTTAAATTGACCACCAGTTCTCAAATCATAACACCATCTTTCTCAATAATTTTTAATATATTGAATTACTGGATTTTTCATATTTTTCTTTTTCTCCTCATCCTTAACAAATTGTTCTTTTTCAGGATTTTGGCTTTGTCCTTCTGTTCTTCTTCTGCCCATTATTATTCTGTGAAATGTCTGCATTCAAGATGTCAACTACAGAGTTAGAAAGTTCTACACATAAACATTCCATTTCTGTGCTTTAATCATATGTGTCTGAAGTACACAGACTATTGGAAATGGAATTTACTTATACTTTAGTAACTGAAGTGGTCACTAGTTTCCTTTAAATGCGTTTATTTATAGAATGGTATTTAATTATAACCACATATTTTGTTGTTATTATTATTATTATTTCATTTTTGTTGAACAAAATATTTCATGAATAAAAATGAATTAATACATGGCATATTAGAAGGTATCTACAGTACCAATTTCATTCTCATTTCACAGCATACATTTCATCTAAACCCATCACTTTTCACTCCAAAACTTTTTTAAGTCAGTATCTTGTGAAGAGTTGCAGTATCCATATAGTTTTTCAAGTCAGTGACTTGAGAATCATTCTAGATTTATTGATATTCATTACTTTCCCTGTCATATTGGCCACTGATGTTGCTACACTTTTATGTTTTCTGTCTGTTTACTCACTGTCATTCCCCTAATTCAATCACTTCTCATTTTTACCCGGAGAAAGAAAGAAATCACTAGTACTCAGGCTTAACTGGGTCAAATTCATTCTCCATATAATGTCAGATTAAACTAAATTTTAATCTTGCTTAAATCTATTTTATAGTACTATTGCACTGTCTTTCTAAAATATAGTTGCATTCATCTTTTTCTTTAAATACTTCCTTGACTCATTCTATTTCTCTTGAAAAAAGTTAAACTTAGTAACTTGAAGAAGACCCTCCATACTCTAAATTTAGCCTACATTTTATGTTCTCCTTAACAAAATGTCATATTTTGTTTTCTCTGTATAGTTCCCCTTTTTATACCTTGTGTATCAAATCATTTTAGCACAACACTATTTTCCTTCCCAATGCCTTTTTGAAGGCTCTCACTCTAAATCAGGAACATTACTTACATGTTCTTATTATATCCTATGTTCACATCTAACATTTATTGCCCTATGATGACTTTTAGGATATTATTGGTGAAACAACATGGAACAAAATTCAGATTTCCAGGAACCATAATGCCTTTCAGAGACAATGAGAGAAATAACCTTGATAGGCAGAAAAAATTGAATATGTTTAGAAATGGTGGTGACTGGATATTCTGGGTTAATCCATCAAATTCAGAGGGAATGGAAATAGATCTTCAGTCTCTTAAAATTAATAATATTCTCTCATAATAAACTGTGTAATTAGATGCTCAGAACATCATTATAACAGACAGGGGACATTAAAATGATTTATAAATAATTATTTTCTTATCTCTTGACAAGGAAAAATATTTTGAAGTCACTGTCATGTTATTTAGAGTATGGTATCTGAAGAATAACATTTATTTTTAATTTAAAGTATTCCTTAGAAATTTGTCATAGGATTTTACAAGTTTTTAAATAATTCATAGTAACAGAATTCAAAGTCATTTGCCAAAATATTGGGACCTTTTCATTTAGAGTTTATTTTGAACTGGTTGATATAAACTACTGAATATTGTTAAGTTATATAACTAATGTACCAATAAAGTTATAAAATAGATTTTACTTTTTAAAGGACCAGGAATATTTGTTTTGGATTGATATACTTCTAATAGCTGGCAAAACCTAACTTCAGTTTTTTTTTTTTTTTTTTTTTTTTTTTAATAGACCTTCCACAACACGTTAGAACTTAGGGTGCTGGGAAACCAAGCAATAAGCTCGCCACCCTGGTAAGTGGCCATGAGCCTACTGGTGGGTGGGCTGAGTATCAAACAGCCCATCCCATTCCCTGCTCCCTTAGCAAATGGGAGCCAAAGAGCTGAGCATCTCTTGAGAGGTTGACCAAATGCAATACAGCAAATAAGGGAATTTCCTTCTATCATCCTTTGAAGGCAATATTTTTATCATTGTTTTGCTATGTTCTGATTAATGGTATTGCTCTAGTCAATATTCTTTTTGATAATTTCTGTAAGGTTCTGTATTTCATCTGATTTTACTATACCTGATTAAAAGAACACCTACTGTGAAGATAAGGAGATATACTATGGTACATATTACTGTTATCCCAGTAACTTGCTGTGAAGTTCTGTACCAGTTTCACTACACTGTCTAAATTGGCTTTGTTCCATCATGTTCTGTTGTATTTTACTACATTCAAAATAATAAAAAAGTTTTAAAAAATAAATAAATAGATCTTCAGATAAGGCTTCCTTTTTATAACTCACATTAAAGACATGAAGGTTGGAATGCTTTCCTTTTTCACCAACTGTCATCTTTCAATATAAAAAGAGCAGAGATAATAAAGGGTCAGGTAAGTAATTACTGTTAATACTTTGACTCTTGTTTTCCTAAAATGATACAAGAACTGAATTCTGGGGGTTGATGTGATTGGTCTGCTTCCCAGTGCTCCTGTCTGAAAATAAAGATAATTGTATATGCAGCAGGCAAGCAGAGAAAAGAAGGGAACATCATCTCCATGACAAAGCATGGATATGAAGCACTGAGTATTAGAGACTAGGCTTTGTGCTGTGCTTAGCTGAGTAGAATATAAGCTGATGCGTCAGATATGGTTCTGAATACCAAAGTCATGGAGCCCCTCATCCCATGATCCCTCACTCAGAGATCTAATCTCTTCACAGAGACTCTGAGAGCTCTGAATTTGAGGACATATTTCATAGGAATAAAAAGAAGCAGCAGAAATCTATACTCATCCTTCTGCTTCTTTATTTAGTTTAGATTTGTTATAAATGCATTAGTTAGCTGCTCTGGGAACAAAAGTTAGTAAATGCAACTGGGAACTGCACATATCTGTTAATCAAGAATAGTGCATTTGCAGTGTTCATAGTGTTAAATTTAAGTATTAAAATTTATGGTAGCTAACATACCATCAACTGGGGGAGGCTGAGGCAGAAGGACTGCATGTTTAAGGCCACCCAGAATAATTTAATAAGGTCCTGTCTCAAAATAAAAGTAAAAATAAAAATAAAAGTGGCTAGGGATATGTATAAATGGTGGCGCTCTTAAGAGGCCCTGTTAAATATCCAGTTATATTGAATATCATATATATGTTGAAAACTTATTATAATGTATATTCTTAGCTATAAAACCTTCAACTTTCAAACATTTTTCTACTTTGTACTATCAAATCCCATAAGACACAAGACCTTAGGAATATTTCATGTCAATTTCGTATTAGTACTGTTCATCATACTTGTGTGAAAAAGAAATTTTTGTTTTAAATAATATTTTTATGAGCTAAAAGTATATTCAAATAATAGCGTTTTGAGACATGAATCTTATCATAAAGGTGTCAGCATAAAGTCAAAAGAAAAAAATTACTAGGTATACCCTAATTAGATTTCTTTGAAAATCAGAAAGAACAATTTCAATTCATAACTATGACCATGGTTATGTATTTAATGTATTTAGAGAATATTTCTTAAAGATATTCTCACTCGATTCTGCTTTAAAGAAATGGGGCAAGTATGTATACTGAAAGTCAAGGCTGTAGATCAATGGCATTTACAATTAGTTTGTTATTTGTTGAAATGTTTTTATTTGGACAATAACAACTATTTCACTCAGGGTAAATGATCATTACTGCATTTGTCTCTTAATTGTTTTGGTATGACTGTATATTTCTGGTAGCTTCTTGGGAAAAATTATTCTTTATTTAGCACATTTTTTATTCTCTTTTTCTTTGCATATCTGTGCAGCTGTGTATGAACATGTGTAACTGAAATACTTCTCAATAGATATTTTTTATAAAACATCTTTAACGCAATTGGTCTATGTATGACAAAATGGGCATTAAGAAGCTCACTTCCTATGTGGCAATTGCTAAATCTTGCTACAGCTTCAAGGTACAGAAGTATCTTCAGTTGTTCCTATGCATTGCGTTAGTCTCTGAACACCTTACTGCAAGAAATCTGATCATTCTATTTCTTTTTATCTAAGAGGCACAAGAATGGTCTCAGACTCCTCTGAGGAGAAAAGGATTGTGCTTGTGATTCATATTATTTCTAAATTAAATATTGTATCAGCTTTGTTTCTACTCAGGAATAAATCTTAACCTCATAATCAAAGTGCCACTGTAATATGTAGCTGGGGAGATAAATATTTTTTTTATGTTTCTCTGTCATATCAAATATCCATGCAAAGCAAAGCACTGCTGGGAAAATAAAATGAAAGACTAGATTGGAGGATGGTGGAAGACCCAAGCAGGAGCTGGGTGTTAGCCTGAAACCTCCTTTCTGGCTCAAAAACTAATTTGACTTGTCCCGCCATTAGTTTCTTCAACCTGTAACATTAAAATAATTTCAAAGATCACTTCAGATTTAAAAAGTTTTAATATCATTTACATTTAAATATCATGCTATACAGTATTTTTATTTGCAATCATGTGGCTTATATAACAGCATGCTCCTCACACATTTTTGTAAACCACCATGATAATTAAGAAAAATATTCAACATGTTTACTAAGTACTGAACACATAAGACTTACTCAGAAGAGCAAAAGAGACATGGTGACTACATAACTGTGAAGAGTGCTATGATGGAGACGGAGAAACAGTGTTAAAGGTTTCTATTTGAAGAAATGAGAGTGTGGAGTGTACAGTTAATTTCAGAGAAAATAAGGTAGTTTTAGTCAGGGTTCAGAATGGAAAGGATTTAATACAGGACACATAATTACCTAAAGAATCAAATGCAAAATAGTATGGGGATCTATGTTAGAGACCCAAGGAATCTAGCTGGGGCCTTGCATCCATGGCAATGTACTCCAAGAGTCCAGCTGGAGGTCTAGAGCCCAAGACAATGTTTCATGCAAGTCTGTATCAAGGATCTGCACTGGTAAGGCCCATAGGTTAATGACAGAAGCGAAAAAGTCTGCACTAGTGGGAGGAAGGATCCCTAGCAAGCTGAGGGATCTGCAGTGGAGCAGTCAAGGTAAAGACCAGAGCTCTCCTGAAAAGAACTGCAGTCATCCTCAGTGACAGTGAGACACCTAGCCGCTCTGACAGTGAGAACAGCTGAGTTCATACTAGGAAAACCAGCGTTCTGCTTCTGCTGCAGAATCAAAAGTACACCATCTTTCCCTCCAGTTCTCCTTTCTATGCAGTTGACAATAATCCTCATGCCTAGCAGCCATGCAGATTCATTTCAGCTGGGTGTTTAAAGTTGACCATTTGTTAACTTACTGCACTTGGCAGGGAAGAATAAGGAGTAAGACAAATCAGAAAACATGAATGATATTTGAACTAGCAGGGGCACACATAATGCTGGGTATAACTGACATATATGATGAATATGAATTAAAAACACCATCAGAGGAAAGCAAGTACTGATTAATTCCCTGAAAATTACTGTTGCCACTTTCTAAAGCACTTGTGGAAGTTATCTTTCCTTAGTATCTTTAGTCTCATCGTAGTGACTATATAGATGTCCTGAATTGACTTCAATGGTTTACTTCCAACGGACATTTTGATTTGGGGCATGAGCCATAAGTTGTCTTCTGGTACCAGATCTGGTGAAATAGGTGGATGAGGACATGCCTTGTTTTTTTTTTTTTTTTTTTTTTTTTTTTTTTTTTTTTAATGGGCCTGACTTCTGCTTAATAGCATTCCACAGCAACATTCACGTGTATCTTTTATCATACTCTGTAAAGATGTAGGAGAGAACTTCCTGAACTATTTCAGAAAATGTCAAGAACAATACGATCAGTATGTTCATAGAGAGAGGAAGTTAGCTTGAGGATGGTTAATGGCAATGTGTCATTTACTGTGATAAATATTTTAGACTTTAAATATTCACCATATATCTTAACTACATCATATAATTCATGTATATCCCAAGAAGCTACAACATCTCATTCTGTTATTTCACTTCATTTCAATAAGAGGATATATTGCTAATCTTTCTTTTTTCTTTTTTATTACTTTCCTCTTCTGGGTAGTGTAGTCACTATAGAAAGCATAGTATCTGGTCTAAAAAGTTGTAGTGTTATTTACCATTATAGAGAGCAACAGAGAGTGCAAACATAAAACAGAAATCAGAAAAACTTACCTGACTTTGGAGGAGGTCGCACTTGTGTTCTGTCTGGTAAATTATGAAAAGTATATACAAGGTTAAACATTCACCTCAGAAAATAGGGACCAGAAAGGGTCCCTATGAGATTAGGAAAATGAGATGATAGAGAATGACCAGGGAATCACCAATTTTGAATCATCATGCTACAGATAGATGTCTGTTTGAAGGGGCAGGTTATAGAAGTCTTTTAGGACCCAGATCTATGTTTTGTCTTTAATTTCTGGACTTCATTGAAAGTATTAGATGCTTTCAAGCTGGAGAATGAATTAGATCTTTATTTTATAAGTATGAAGGATGAATTCGAACAACACAGATTTGAGCTGGAAAGATTAGTTAGGAGGATACTATAATGATTCATGCAACAGTAGAGGAATATTGAAAATACAAAGTGAAGGGAGAAGGAAAGACATTGAAGTAGATAAAATTTTAAGAGTAAAATAGGAATAATTTTGCAGCTGTATATAATGTAAAAAAAAATTCGTTGATAGGTGTTGAGTAGGATACCACGTGTATATGTGACACTAGACACACTGAACACTTGGAATGTGACTTGTGGAACTCAATAAATTTTTAATTTTATTTTAAATTTAATTTAAATTTAAATAGGCATGCATATATATTTTATATCAGTCGGGCATCAAACATGACAGCTTCTAAGTTTAACTCTCCAGTGTTTATCTATTTTCCCATAACATAAAACTACATCCAACTGTCTACTGAATACTTTTACTTAGATTTCCTTTGGACATCCAATAATTCACAGTTGAGAAACTTTACTTTACATATTATATATATATATATATATATATATATATATATATATATATATTAAAACTAGGTATTTATCTCTAAGGATCATTCTTTCTAAAAATATGCTATATAATGTGCTATTCCCTAAAAGATCTCTACAGAGACTTGCCGAAAGTCACCCGTATTCCCTAATGATTTTATTTCATGATGACCAGAACTTCATATTTTATAGGCAGGCTTTGGGGTGGGTACACGATGTACCATTAGTGCATGAATAATGGATACTTTCACTAGCTTCAGTATCAAGAAACTTCTGACATTCTGACTGTAATTAATGGGAATGTACTTTCTGTGCTTTATGTCAGTCTGTAATTGGGCAATGACAGAAATACATGCCTTATATGAACTAGAAAGTGACAGAAGGTGGGAGCAAAGTTGCTAGAAAGCTTATTGCAGTTGACATTTTACCCTAAGTGATGTTAACAAGCCTTTAAGTGGGTTGATAAATCAAGATATCCTTAGCAGCAAGACTAAAACAGTTTGAAGAAACTGTGAAATCAGCTGTATTTGTAATCTAGAGCAAATGAAGTAATGTTGCTGGTAGCACAGAGAAAATTCCCTCCAAGACAACTAAAAAAAGGGAAAATAAAAATTGTCTATCACAACTGAATAGTGCAGATACTTAAGACAGGGGAAATTCAATAATGGAAAATCAAATTGCCTAAGTTAGATGTCTAAGAGTCATCTCCATTCTTTCACTCCCAATATCCAATTAACCCTAAATTGAGAAATTGTTAAGTATGTCTTATTTCTCAATCTGTTTCTTTACACCTTACCAAAATCCATACACTTGATACCTATCTATGCTTGGTTTTAAAAATTTCTGTCTCTTGAATCCACCAACTAAAAAGCTACCACAGAAATATAACAACAAAATCCAATAAATAAATTAAAATAATAATAGGAAAACAGTGACCAGAGATGGCATAAAAATACTCAGAGGCGACAAACTGACTTCCACATAAAATTAATGGCTAAAGTTTAATGTTTACCTACATTCCAGGCCAAAGTGTTTTGGGTATTATTTTGTCTAAATAACAAGTCTATGCAGTAGGTTTACTATCTTGAATTATAGTTAAGAAAACTGAGGCAGTTAACAGTTAGGTAAATTATTATATTGTCAAACTTCTTTAAAAGATAGTGAGAATTAACTTTTAATCATTAAGAAACATCCTCTTGTCATAAAACAGCCATAATCAAGTCTTTGTGTCAAATGTGTACTTGTCATAATCAAGGTTATGCCTGTCTCTTCTATGCAGCCCCTTAAAACCAGCATGCCCATCTGAAGTCTCAGCTACATTCACACAGAGTATGCTCTACATGCTTTGATTTTTTATTTTTATTTTGATTTCAGCCCTCTTCCTTTTTGTATCTGGTTTATATAAGGACAACTGTTATTTCTCCCTAAGACTGCTTTTATATTTCAATTGGTACTTTGTACTCATGGAAACCAAAGATGAAAAATACTTAAAATTTCTATATTGAACATACACAGATTTTTTTCTTCTATAGCCTAATCAATGTGATATAGCAAAATTTATATTGCACTTATACTGTATTAGGCATTATAAATAGTTTAAAGATGATTTAAAATATATGAAAGGCAGGATTACTAAGACTAAACTTTTATTAGGAGTGACTGAAAGTCTGAAGATTTTGGTCTGAACCAGGAAATCATCGAAATGAGACACAACTGTACAGTGACATGCGGTATAAAGTTTAGTACTAAATACCTCGGATCAGAATTTCTGGATGATTCTGTGTTTGTGTGGTGTGATTCAGAGGTAGATAAATAGATGGATGAATAGGTGCATACATAGGTAGGTAGGTAGATAGATAGATTAATAAATTGATTAATATGTTAATCAATGTATGTACATATTCACAAAGTTTCTTAATGTCATTTTTCTTCAAGAAAAAATTGTTCACATTAATGTTTGGGAACTACAGGTATGGTTTTTGTATGTCTAGGATCTTGAAGTACAAAGTTATGAATAAAAAGTCAGGTTGACTCTCATAATCATAGCTCTGACCAGCAGTGAGTCCTAGGGACACAAGGAGAACAAAGTGGCATAGTGAATGTAGAGTGCTTTGCATATGGCAAGACTAATTCCAAGACTTCAGCAATACTCATCATTTTTATATACCTAGTAATGCTATTATTATTGTTACTAGAGCTTCTTGGCTCCATATAGCACATTCCTAATACTGTTATGAGACTTCTTATACTTTTCTGTAATTTTGAGTTACTTGCTGTAGTGGATTGATAACTGGTGATCAACTTGCAATACCAGCTGAATTGAATCAGTGGGGTGCTAAGCATGGATGGCCCTCCTAAGGATTGTTGCCAAGGTAAAAAAGCAGAACTGGGGAGAGTTTGGTGTTGTTTGGTGCTGTTGGTTTTCCTGTTGCCATGAGTTCTTCCAGAGAAATTTGTCAAGTTTCTTCCCTGATATGAACTTCAATCTTCTCATCATTAGAGGAGCTCAAGACCTTATTGTTGCTGAAAAGGCTACATTTTACTTTTGCAGAGCTCTGGTTCTTACTTTGAGTATCGCTTCCTGGCTCTGGAGGGCAAATGGTTGTGCTGTTCAAGTCTCCAAGAGAAGCTTGTCACACTGGCTTTCTGATGTGAACTCACCGTCAGAGGAGCTTGGGACTTCATCATTGCTGAGAATGACTGTGATACTTTTTGGGGAAGCTCCAGTTGTTACTTCAAGCATCACTTCCTAACTTCAATGCAGAACCTTTAGCCTGCTGGCACAAGTTCTTCATCCTGCTGTCGCAGACTTCTTTTCACTGCTGACCTTTGGACCTATCCAGTGGGCTCTAGGTCTCCAGCTCAACTTGTGGGCATTGTCATGGGCCCTAGGTCTTTAGCTGCACTCATACAGGATACTGCCATGGAATATAAGCCTTTGGTGGAATTTTCTAGGTCTTTAGTGTGTGGAAAGATTTCCTGAACTTCTTATGTGACTATCATAAAATAATGCTATAAATTATGTGTCTTGTATTGCCTCATTCTCTTTGCAAACCCTGACTACACTTGCTTATCTCCTAGATTGGATTAAGAGAAAAGAAATTGAAAATCCTTCCTGTCTATGTTCCCCACTACTCAGAATAGTCATCCATCCATGCACTGGATTTAATATGTGTTGGTTTTGGAATGTCCCATTTTTGTTTAAAAAAGAACTTTTTAAGCAATATTTAAAGTGGAGTCATAGGATGGAAGAAACATACTTCTTTATATATGAATAGTTCATTCATTTAAATTATCTGGAGTTTTATTCTACAATCATTTGAGGAAAGATATACTCACTGATAAAAATTTGAAATATTTTAAATATATTAGTTCACTTAATATACATTTGTGGAAAGCCTATTGATCACAAACCAATCCCGCAGGCACTGGAAACACAGTAGTTTAAAAAGTAGGACAAAACAATAAGGGCAATAGCAACAATCCTGCTTTCTATAACTTCCAAGCTAGTATATTTATCAGGGTGTACAGATAGGAAAATAATAAGTATACACACAAATGAATCACATAGTGTATTCCTTACACAGGATGAGGTAATAAATTATTACAAATGTATTAATTAAAGCATCATATATCTATGAATTCATGTGTCCAGAGGGCAACATTGTGGACATGATTTCCCTGGGTTCTCTGCCATGATGCAATCAAGGAGAGAGTCAGGTTGCATTTTCTGGAGTTTGAGTTTTCTTCTAACACGATGTGATTGTTAGCAACTCACAGTTTCTTAAGGTGGTAATGTTGAGTTTCCCCAATTTCTCCTTGGTTCTCAGCCATAATTTGGTTGAGGAAGTGATATTCCAGCATATTGGCCAAATTTTATTAACCTGAAGTAAGACACAGATCTGGCCTGGACTCAAAAATAAGCCTTTATTTATGAGTGTGATCCATTGACAATCATCTCAGAATTATGCTTGTCCTACATATATGGCATGCAAGATATTGTTAAGTTTTTGTTTTTTTTTTCACATAAAAAGGAAGAGATAAAGGATATGTCAGGGCAGTGCTGAATATTCACTGAAGTTTGACTGACAGTAGACAGAGGAGGAAAAGTTCTCTTTGTTTCGGTCTTGTATATTTTAATCACTTTCTTAGCAATGACATAGCAATTAAAATGTCTAATTAGTGAGGTATTCAATAAAATAGTTAAAATATTTATGTAACTTAGATTAATATCTTCTCCAACTAGAAAATCGAGCAGAACAGAAGCAGCTCATACGGTAAAACCAGTATTGTAGAAGTCAACCTTGTACAAAAGGACAGAAGTACAAGTGGGTACTTTTCTCCTTAGAGATTTCCACTCATCAGTTAAGAATATGGCTTTCTTATTTTATACTTGCAAATTATCTCAGAATTTTTTTTTATTCCCCAGAGGAACCATGATTTACTCATCACCACTACTGTGCGATTGGCTGCTTACAAAGCAGATATTTTTAAACAAAAATTTATATTTCTAATTAGTTTCCTAACTATTACAATTGGTTAACCCACCAATCTTCACAAACTCTATTTATACCCCATCAAATTAGAATCTCAAAAGCCATCAGTGCTAGAAGAGTGAACTTATCCATAACAGGTTTTTTATTTATTTATTCATTTTTTTCCTGGTTGAGATAGTACTGTCTAGAAGCAGCAAAAATTTTCTCAGCCATATGTTCTGTGCAGGAAACATCACAAGTGACCAAAGGAATGACAATCAACATAGGACATCCTCTTCGAACCATACTGAAATATTCCATGTTTCAAAATGAGCAGTGATTCTTCTTTCTATTCTTGTTTTTGGAAAATGTAATTACTTTTATCCACGTAGGAGCATTTTCATGGGGTGCAGGAATGTGATAAAAATGTAGACCAAAATCTAGTAAAATCTGTCACCAACTATCAGTACCATTCAATGACTTGAAAAAGTTGAAGATAACCTTAGCAAAAGTGGAATTTTACTTTGTGCACAGTTTAAAATTATCAATTATATTTCTCAATTATAACATAAAATTAAGATGATTTTGGTTTGAAGAATTTCTGTGATATTACCTTACCTTTTTAATTCAGTAAGTAGATAAAAGATTAATATTTGCATATTTTCTTCCAAAATATGCAGAATATTTGACCTGATGAGTATTGTCCACTTAAACATGACTTTCTTGAACTCTTATGAATATATTGGAAATTCCACATACAATTTTTACAAAAACACTTATTCTTACCAAATAATATTGTTATAAATTGCATACCATTGTCCTTATGCACAGAAAGAGCCCCATGAAGGTACTAAAGCTTAGAGTACCACTAGAACAAGAATTACCACTAAGTAACCTAGTTTTAAAAGTATACTAAGAGAACTTCCTAGCACTTTAATCATCAAACTGCTGATAGCATGCAAACAAGCAGGGATTTGAATCTCATTCTTAGTGAGCTCTTTGATTTTTGTGTGGAATGTTCATTTGATAATGTACTATTGCCATTGTGGGTCATTTTATGAAATAATGCATGAACCATTTCTATTCAGCATGCAAAGATTAGATCCATGAAAGCCTTTGCAAGCAGAAATTTGTAAGGCCGTTAAATCATTCTCCCACAGGAAGTAAGTTAAAACTTATCAACCCAGAAGATTTATTTTGTAGAATATCTTATTTTCTTCTCCCTCTCCTGTTTTTCTTTTCTCTCTCTTTATCACCTGTATCATAATGCCAAATTTTCTTCTGTTTTCACATCACAAATTACTTGCCACTTTAGTCAATTTCACTTATCTAGTTTCTTTTGTTTATGCTTTAATCTTGTTTGTCTATATTTTGCTTGACTGTTTGCATTTGCCGCAATACACTGAGTTTAGTTTGCTTTTCTTTCTCAGTTGCTTCTGTCTGGTATTTGTCTGCCAAATGGAAATTCAGCAGTTAGCACTTGCTAGTTTAAATTTCTTTGTATCAAAATAGTCCTGAATTAGTTTTATGGGTCAGGACAAAATTAGGTACTCATATGTTTTATTTCTTTTGCTTCAGTTCTTCAAGGAACCTTATAAAATTGATCATCCTTTAAGTATTGCAAGCATAACAGTAAGTGAGATCTCAGACTGGGGTGTTCTACTGCCATCTCTTATCTCCTATTTGGTGGTTTAGGATAAATTCTAAGAGCTCATTGCCTATCAGCTTTTGACTTTCAGCATGAACATTCACCATGTTTGCACATCTGTTATGAGGGAGGCTCTGCTTGAACGTCCATAGTGTGTGTTCATTCATTATTGAGGACTTGAATTCCAAATCTAAACCCCTGCCTATTTGGTGAAACCAAGTTTTCAGTCTTATTCTAAATTCTTACTCCTATAATGTGAGGCTTATAGGCACTAAACTCTTACTTGTAGAACCTGGAGTCTTTTCATACAGATAGCTGCCATCTTGGGAGATAGCCCACTCAGAAGCAAAATGCTGGCATTGCCCCACCATTGTCAGAGATTTTTGACTTCCTGAGCTATGGAATCAGTGACAGAAAGAAATGGCATCAGAAGAGTCAGCTTGGTTCCTCTTACCTCTCACAAATGCAGTCATGTAGGCTCTTTAATCATATTTTATTAGTCAATACTTATTCATAAATTTTAAATGTTAATGGTCATGTTGATTAACTGCTGGCAATAAAGTTCTATTTCTACAAGATATTTCATACTACTAGTTTAATTTATATAGACATACAAAATCTTAAAATTCATACGGAATCACAAGAGATCCAGAAGAGCAAAAGCAATCCTGGATAACAAGCGTAAAGTAAAAGGCTTCACATTCCAGGATTTCAAGTTATATGGAAAAATGCAGTGATATAAACAGAAAGAATACTGGAAAAAAAACAGATATGGAGCAATGGAATAGAATATAGCACTGATAGTGATCATTTCAGAACTTTCAATGATGCAAAAAGCTCACTGCAGTACACATCCCATAGGTTTTCTACCTGGAATAAAGGATGCAGAAACAATCCCAGGATATTCAGTCATCTATCTTTAATAAAGGGGCCAAAAACATATAGTGGAGGCAAAATAACTTCTTTAATGGTGCTTAAATAGTGCTGGGAAAACTTCTTATACACATGCAGAAGATTGAATCTAGACTTATATACCTCTCTATGTGCTAAAATAAAATAAAAATGGATCAAAGATTTATGTACACTTAATCTCCTGGGAAATAAACTGAGTAAAATTCTTGAAGTCATAAGGCAAAGACATTCTTAGCAAAACTCCAATTGCATCAGAAATAACATTAAGAATCAATAAGTGGGATTGTATCTAATTCAGCAACTTCTGCACAGCAAATAAAGAGACAACCTACAAAAGGAAAACAATTTTTTCCGGCTACTTCTTGGAAAGGTGGACTAATATTTAAACTATATTTAAAAAAAATAAATAAATTAGCTCCTCCAAAATAAAAGATTTAGTTGGTGACTGATTAACTAATAATCCACTTGTAACACCCAGAGGAACTGAATTAGCATGGTTCTGGGTGTGAAAGATCCACTTGAGGATTGTTGCCAACAGCACAAAAGGAGAACAGAAGGGCAAGAGGGTACACTGTTCATTCTCCTGGAGAAGCGTGTCACACTGCTTGTTTCTGATATGAATTCAGCCATTGTCGTCTTTGGAGGATCTCAGGTCCACATTTCACTGAGGAGGGCTGTGGTTGTTTTTAGGGGAGCTGTGTACTGGAGACAGTGTGAAGATCAAGGTAAGACTAGAGCTTCCCTACAAATTATGTATTCTGTATTAAATCTATCCCCTTGTAAGCCCTGACTACAACACAGTCCAAAAATAGTTTTCTAGAATGCATAGACTATCTTGTAAAGAAGAACAAATGGCCAATAAACAAATGAAAAAAAAAGTATTCAACATTCTGGCCAATGGAGAAATGCAAATTAAAACAATGCTGCTATTCTATCTTACTCCAGAAAGAATGGCTGCCACCAAGAAATTAAATAATAAAAAATGTTGATAAGAGTGTGAAGATAAAGGCATCATATTACACTTTTGTGCAAATATAAACTAGGTCAGCCAGTGAAATGGAAGTCAGCAGGCAGATTCCTTAAAAATAAACAAATAAACTAAAATCATAGAAGAAATTCCATTTAAGCCTTCTATGTACTGTCCAGAAAGAGTTACAGACATACAGAAAGAGTTACAACATATTACAATGTTACATGTGTATGCATGTTGATAGCAGCGCAACTCCTAAATATCTGTCTTGAAAGGGGCCTATACATCTATCAACAGAGGAGTGGATAAAGAAAATGTACTATATATTACACAATGGACTACTACTCTTTCATAAAGAAGGGTAAACTTGAGTCACTTGAGAAAAAAATGGGTATACTTTGAGAACATAATATTAAATGAAGCAAATCAGACATATAATATTAAATTGCATATAATTTCTTTTGTATGAGAAAACCAAAGTATATAAATAAATTAAAGATAAAAATAAAAGGAAGATAATAGAAAGCAGAGATAGAATTTTTTGCAAGTGTAAAAGGAACCAAGAAATAGAAGGGTGAGGGGATAGGAAGGGAATAATTATGATGTGTTATGTAAATGTTCCAGCTTCCTAGATGAATTAAATCATTATGTGCTACAAACAAGTACTCATGAAAGAAGAAATAAAAATATCATAGTAAACAATATAGACATATATTCACGTTTGTGTCACACATGCCTTTCTACTTGTAATATATACTTTTGATACATACTGAATATATTTTATATACCTATATACTATATATGGCAAATATTATCTCTACCTTTATGTTGCCTTTGGCTGCTTTTTAACACAAGATAATCTTGAGAGTGCAAAATTGTACTCGTTATTTTGAAATATTTATCAGTTTTATACTAGAATTCAATAGTATTGTCGTGCTGAATACATGATGGTGTACCTTTAGTTAGGGTCTGTATTTAAACTACTTGTGAGATCAGAGCAAAGTCACATAAGATCAAAAATGTAAGTTTTGTTCCAAAAGTGCCAGCATTCTTTTGAGTACTAGTTAATGAATTCTGTTTTCTTTCATTTACTTCATGTTTTTGCCTTTGATTGCTCTGCCTGCATGTTAAAAATTTGAATGATTGGAAAAGAACATTTGCTACCGGCAAATAATGGATTAATTCTCCAAATTATTTTTTCCTAGAAACAGCTACATCTTTTATCTTCTTGATATTCCCACTCATATCTGTTTCACATTTTGCATCTATAGAATTTAGCAAGAGAAATTAATAAAATAATTAATTCTTCATATTCTCCTGCTAGTATACTATGGCTTGGTGTATTTTAACTTGGAAAAATGCAGATTTGAATATCTTCAATGTTAGAGATCAGTTTGTCAGACTTAGTATTTTAAAAATTTTAAATGTTTTGTAAATTAATCTCATAATTTACTTATGTATTATTCAACTTTCTTCCCAGCATATCCTTGGGTAATCAAATGGTTCTTTGGTCAATTTGATGTCTAACTTAAGTGTTTGCATTGGTAATTATGTAACCTTAAGGTCAGAAGCCTCTTAACTAAACTGTAATAATTTTCTTGTTCTAAGACATAAATTGTTGTTTTATTCCTTATATGTAATAGGTAGTGCCCCCCCTCACCAAAATTCATCTGTGACTTCTTAATGCTCATGTCAATGACATTTAGTGATGTATTTTTAGGGTGATAATAAGGTTTTTAGTGAATTCATGAGATTGGAGCCATCATGATTAAATTGTTGATTTTATAAAAAGATAAATAGTTTTCTCTTCATAGACAATAATGGAAGAATACAGTTGTTTGAAAGCCAGGAAAGGGGCTTGTACTGATTAAGAAATCATTGGTCCTTGATCTTGTACTTCCCAGTTTTCAAAACTTTGAAATAAATGTTAGTTGTTTAAGTCAGCCAATCTAGTGTTTTGTTATAAAATCTCAAGCAAAAAATATATTCCTTTAATAATGTTGTCTCATGCAATTTGTTTTGCTCTTTTTCATATATATTGCAATTTTAACTGTGCATGACTACACATCACTTTTATATATGTATGTTTGCTGGACTGTAACCTTCATCATTGCAGGATTCATTGACAGCTGCTAAACACCTAAGAGTGCAGTTTTTTGAATGGGTGTATCTTGCATGTAAATATACTACAACAAATTCATCTTAGCCAAAATGAATTTTAATTAAAAATTCTTAGGCTTATTTTGTCCTTTGAATATCATTTTTACATATTTAAAAGAAGTTCAACATACATGTGGGCCTTATCGGAATCTCTACTAAGCCTTCTGGGTAGACATTCTTTTCATTCATTTACTTAACAAATGTATTATTGTGCATTGACAGTATCTCACCATGTATCAGACAGTGTAGAGTCAGGGAATTCTGCTGCAACAAAAAAGTGATTTGTCTTATGGAGCAGAAAGCTAGTACTGAGAACTGACATTGGTCAAAGAGTTACAAATCCAGTAATTACATACATAAAAATTTGGTAATATATAGAATGAGGACAGATTTGAGCAGCTTCCCTCCTTATACACCAAGGGGGATGAAACCAGCCTCAGATCTTTACAGTAGCCTAATATATTTCTTTTGTCTCATGAAAAAGGGATTTCACAGTAGATTTTATCTCTATATTTTATAGTTTATTTTATAGGTGCATGTGTGTGTGTGTGTGTGTGTGTGTGTGTGTGTGTGTGTGTGTGTGTGTTTCTTTTGAGACAGGGTCTGCTTGAGTAAGCCAGAACAGCAGTGAACTTGCTGTATACTTCTGGCTGGCCTTGGATTTGTGATTCAAATTCCTCCATCTCTCCATGCCTGGCATTATAGGTGTCTTTTCCAACAGGTGAAACTATAACTCAAGTGTTAGCTACCTGATTAATTAATTAATGACTATCTATTCCTAAAACATAAACTCTATGACTGCGGGAGCTAAGTTGATCACATTTACCTTTGACACTACAGGGTTTCACATCAGAAGTATTATAAGTATTTGTTAATGAGTATTTATTATTTCAAAAGCATTTGTGAGAAGTAAACTCAAGTTGAGCCTTTACTTTCTGATATTGTTTTCTTGGGAGTCAGCCCCTAAACTCTCGCTGATTTCTGTAAAAAGAGTGGTATGAAGTTACTTTTTCTATGAAATTTAGAAACTCAGATGATGATACTGGCTTAGAACAGTTTAGTCTCAGGATTTCTTTAGTTTTTAAAAATTTTTGAGCATGCTAAAGTGTTTTTGTTGAAGTGACTTGAATTTGTAGATAATTTCTCCATTAGAAATTAAACCTGATAATTATACTATTAATTCATTTAAAATAACAGCAATGTCCTCATTGATTCTTAGTAAAATAATAATTACATTTTCCAAACATGATGAAATAATAAAAAGAGTGACACTGTTTTCATGTTTTAAAAATACCTTCAAAGTTCACTTTAATTGTAGTTTGCTGAATATTCATAGATTAAAGGTAGAATCAAGTTTTGTAACTTAAATTAATAATATGTACTATTTTAATTTTTCAGTTTGTTCTATCATCTTGTCATGTAAAATCTTCAATTAAAAAGGTACTGAGATTTCTGGATGATTGAATGTGGTAGGTGTGAATACAGAAAATTATATGCTCAGTCATAGAAATATAACTTTAAGATTTAGTCTTTTGAGTGATTTAAAAATATAAACTCATGAGAGTTGTTTAAGCCCTGAGCCTTGTTTCTTTATTTATAAGAAGGGAAGTAATGCACACATTATATATTGTTTGATAAGATTAAACTAAAAAGTATATAAATAATGGCTGACATATATTTTGACTTCAATAGATTTCAGTTACTTTTCCTCTTTCTTTCCCCAAATCCCAGGTGAGATCCTTGAATAAATTAGTAGAACTGACAAGTGATCATCATGACATTTGTAAGTACAATTGACGATTACATAAATTAGATGTTGTTTCTATTATATGTAGACTGATTTTGAAAAAAAATTATGTAATTTTGAAAGTAAAAATCCTTGAAAAATGCGTCTTTGAATCTTTGAGAAATGTCAAGAATGTTTTTCTAATTGTTGACAAAGTTCTAGAAAGAGAATGGACCAAGTTACATTTCATAGATTTGAAGTCAAGGCCCCATAGTAAAGTGAGTAGATAATATAGTAGAATAATTTTATTCAACCTGAGTGATTATAAGTTGATTTTCCAAAAAAAGTTGGACCTACAGACATTTTATTTTATTTTTATTTTTTTCTCCAGACATTTTTTAGACGAAGGATATTTGTAGCCTGAGCAAAGCCCTCCTGAACACAATGAAGAAACATTCACCAGATGTTACTGAGTTTTCTTCCACAGAGGAGAGTATATAAGGAAGCACGGCTCTTTGTGTATTAGAAATATGCAGATTCATTTCTGGTCCTTGGGAGGTATGTAGCCTTCAGGAATTAATTTAGTCTTCATTGCCTAATTTGCATATTTTAAAGGATTGTGGTAAAGTTATCGTCTGCAAAAGACACCATTTGCAAAATAGTAAGTATAATAAACATTACCGTTAGCTACTATTTCATTTGGTAGCAAATTTCTCTAATGATGGAGAGGATTCAGGATATTTCAAACAGGAATCTGGGAGAAGATTTTAGACTGCAATGCTCATTATTTAATACAAGTGACTTTACTTACTCTTTTTTTCTAGCTCTGAAACAAATCCTAACTTCTACAGTAATTTGCCAGAGATCTGTTTCCTTTTGAATTTTAAATGTAATCTTCTTTTCATGTGGTTTCATAGTGCTATGTCTATTTTTATATTTAGGGCATAATACTAACCAAATTAGTATTTGGCAATCTATCTGGTCTTACCTGGATCAAACTTGAAGCAGGCTACTCTTCTAACAGACCCTTGAACTTTGCTTACCTCAAAATCTTAGCAAATACTGAAACATGTTAACATGTTGTCCAGGGAATCAGTGAAACTCAATTCTACTATGACCCAACAGATCATTTCCCCTTGTTTATTTAATGTCTATTTACATGATTCTGTATCTTTGCTTGCTTTGTATCATATACAATAATCCTCATTTATTGATGGTTTTGTTCTCTGAGATTTTAATCTAAAAATAGTAAATTAAAATTTCCAGACAACAAATGATCCATAAGTGTTGAACCTCCTACTGTTCTAAGTAAACTGATAAAATATTGGTTTTTCCCACACTGTCCCTTCCAAGAAAAGAGTCATCACTTTGTCCAGAATGTTGATGCTATGTCTATGCTAACAGTCAGTATCAGCAATATCTTAGTCATCTAAGATCACCCAAGGCAGCTGGTCCTCCTTCTCATATATCCTCAGAAGGCCATTAATATCCTAACCCTATGACACAATACCTAGGTCATTCATTTCATTGCATGTCAGCATGGAGGCTTGGTATCATCTCATGGTATCACAAGAAAACATGACAGTGGTAGATATTTTAATGAAGACTGCATTCACATACTTTTCATTGCACTATATTGTTGTACTTGTTTTATCTTTTTGTTATTGCTAGTTTCTTACTGTGGCTACTTTGTAAGTTAAATTTTATCATTGATATATACATAGAGGGAAAAAAAACATATAGTAGTATATATTGGGTTCTCAGCTCTCTACAGTTTCTGGCATCTCCTGGAGGTCTTGATATGTATGCCTATGTTTAATAGAGGGGAAAATCCTTAGTACAAATCAAACTTTTGGTGATTTTCAGACATTTGCAGATTTCTGAATTTGGAGATTTCTATTTTAATCACTTTTCTTCTGAATAAACACTCTTCTCATAGAAGTATGTATTCTTTTCATTTGACACTATCTTTTTTCCACTTTCCTGGAAAAAAAAAATTCCTGTTTTGCATGTCCTTGCAGCATTCCATAGCATCCTGTGGGTATGCTAATCTTCCAGGTGCTTCTTGACAAAAATACCACCAATTTTTTCTTCCAAATCTTGTTTTATGACCCTCAGTGAACAAACCTAGGTCATTAAACACAGTATGCTGTTAAACTGAAAACATTTTTGTTTCATGCTAATGAAAATTACCTACTTAGACCAATCAAATGCATAAAAAACCTTCAAGCCTGGGGAATATATTGGGTGATTAAATATAAAAGTCAGTCAGTTAGGTGTTATGTAGTGTGAAAGCAAAAAAAAAAAAAATAGTACAATATGTTTTGTGAAAATATTTCATTTTTCTTTTATTGTTTTCATTAAATGAGTAGTTTGTAGATGAATCCTCAAACTAAATTTAATTGAAATATTTGCTCATGTACTTACTACACAAGCATCATTTCATTTTTCCTACCCCCATTGAGTTTATTAACCTGTCCCAAATTAGTATTATCTGAAAGCAGCATAAATAGCTCCCACTTCTGTTTTGAAGAATAAGAAAGCTAAATCCTTAATTTTCTCTCATATCTCATTGGCTTCTAACTTCACATTTTTTTCCAATGTAAATATTCATGCAACCTCTCACCATGTAAATCATCTTACATGTACATGTTTGTAAGATGTAAATCATCTTACAAACAAGTAGAGAAAAACAATTCCTGTGGCATCATTTATTTTCTTTTTAAAAGCCTATGATTGAGCCAGGCTTGGTGGTGGAACCCTGTAATCCCGGTGCTCGGGAGGCAGGGGCAGAAGGATGACTGCAATTTTTAGACCAGCCTGGACTACAAAGTGAGATCAAGGCCAGCCTGAACTGCATAGTGAGACTCTGTCTCGAAAAGACTAAATAAATAAATGAAAACCGATGGTTTTGTTTCAGTGCCTAATCATCATCAGAACAAGCTCTGCGTTTTCTCCTCACTTCCTCTTTCCTAGGCTCCAGTTGCTCACCACATTATTCACCTAATACTCAGGAATCTCAGTTTTACTGAGTCAATCTATGGCTCTCCTTTTCCTTCATCTACTGATCTAAATTCTATACAAACACCTTTGTTATATTTGAAGCTTTTCCTCTTTAGGATTATACGTTTATATTACAAACAGTTTAAAAAAATAACAAGAGTCAAATGCATTTCACTCTCAGGTTAACTTCATAATTTCTTATTCCTTTCCCCTCAAATTCATGAATTCTGTTAAAAGTCTATGATGGTCATTATGAGAATCTTTCATTTGTCTTCTCAAATATCTGTCCACACTTTTCTAATAAAAAATCATCTATAATTATCTTTATATCAATTATTGATAGTAGCCACTCTTTTTGTAAACACTATGAAACTGTGTTTTTCTAAACAGTATATTTGATTATCACAATTTCTAAAGGAAATAAGCAGGACTCCTACTCTCACTCCATGTTATAATGCTTCTATAACTTAAAGTGACTTTGAGAAAATCTGCTTTAAGTGTGCAAATAGGCAGCAATTCGAGGAGTTCTGTATAAATGTATAAATCCAGGGATTCCTTCTTGCGAAGTAGTGGAATAATGCAGAAATACTGCTTCCTTGCTGAGTCTATTCAGATTAGTGTAGCATTACACCTCCCTTGTTCTGACATGTTAAGAAACATTTCAGAAAATAAGACACAAAATCAGTCTCCTGGAGCCTTACATGTCCTGTTTAAGACTGAGGCCACTTTGAGCTACCTAGTATTGGTTTGCTTGCCAAATATTACTGCAAGATGAAATCAACAGTATTAAAAATGACACAAAATATCTAAGAATTATCACGTGATAAACACTAGTCAGGCTGTGATGAGAACTAAATTGAGTGTTTTATACATCATTTAAATGTAATTTTTAAAAAAACTAAAACCGTACCCAGAAATATGGTTGCAATTAGGTACATAGTCTAACACAAAGAAATCCATGGATGATCAGGATTTGGAAAGTTAAAAATAACGAAAGTAACACTGGGTAGAGGGGAAACAAAAATGTGCCTTTCACAAAGCTGGTGATGTTCATCTGACTTATTGTGCTCAGAATCATGACATGATCTTTGGTCCTGATGGCCACCAAATTTATTGAAGCCATTTATCTTATTTCTTTGCCATACCGCCTTTGCTTCCACAGTTACCTCCATGACCTCTGGGTTCACATCCACCACTGCTGCGGTTGTAACTACCACTACCACCCTCCTGCTTCAGCCCCTATGACCCTGTTGGCACCCCCTGTAGCTGCCACAGTCACCACCACTCTGATCCGAAAACCTGTGCCATAAACACTGCCACCATCAGTTGTAGGGGACTGATCTTGGCTATAATTGCTTCAACTACCCTTTCCACCACCTCCCTTGCTGTAAGAGGGATTGTAGGAGCTTTGCTGCTGTCCTTAGCTCGGTTGCTGTCCACCATAGTCAGACTGTTGGCCATCGCGCCTACTCTGGGACTGCCCGTTGCTGCTGTTCTGAGTACTGCCACCACAACTTCCCAAGGTGCTGCTGGTAGCTAGCTGTTAACCATAGCCTGGATAAGAGGACTGCTACCCATAAGATATGGGGACTCTAGGTACTACTCTACCTACCAGTGGAACCTTAACACTGGGGAGCTGACTGAGTGCCATAGCTGTTCTAAGTCTGTCCCCAAGAAGACACATGGCTGCTCTGGCCATAGCCTGAAGTATCTGCTGACTGGCCATAACCACTGTAACTCTACTGTCTACAGGACTTATTGCTCTGTTGGGACGAGCTCTGCTCAGGCTGGGTGCAGTATGCCCCACAGTTTTGTATTGCTTGTGGAGTATAGTTGTTTGAGGCCACGTCCACGCACAGCCCAATAAGTGAATGATTCCACCAACACGCAGCACTGAAGACTGATAAATGCAATCTTGACAAGCCATATGAGGAAGATACAATTATCTCTGCAAATTTTAGGGATTGAGTTCACAGTTGGGAGACCATCAACATTTCAAGTGGGCTCTGAGTATCTTTGCCTCAGCCTCCAAATGTCCTTTGCCTTGCCAAAAAGCTCATGTTCTCTGTTGAAGTTTTTGTTGGCAGAGAAAGTAATAAGAGGAAGGTTATTGACCATCTTTATTATTAATGTACATATTTTCTAAAAGGAATGGAAAGCAGCTAGCATTTTGTAATAAGCATGCAACCATAGTGACTGTATGATTTATCATTCAAGGATAGAGAGAAAGAAATCTACTAATATTTGCACCAAGTGTAATTGGACCTGTCCCAAGGAATAAAGGGTATGTACAAAAAGATATTTTGTAACTACCTGGCAATAACTTAAGCATAACGTTATTGCCAGGTAGTTACAAAATATCAAAATTTATCTAGATGCAGATAACACTGTGGAGCATATCATATGTCTATTATATAAAATAAATAATGAAAAGTCCAAATATTTTCAAAATTACAAATAGTGCATTTTATTATCTAATTAATAAGATAATTAAAAATAATTTATTTCAAGATTTTTGTTTCAATTTTATTAGTAATATTTCCAAGAATACATTATCATTTTTAAATTAGTAATTTTGCTAAAAAATTATTGTCTATTAACTTTGCCTCATTACACAGTTAAAGTGAGAGACAAAAGTTTTGAAAGAAATAAACCAGAAATTTCCGTCTAATGGTCCTGTTCTAAATGCTTTCTACTCTTGTCCTCATTGTCCTTTTTAGAATTCTTCTCTTGCAAAATATACTGTTTTTTATTTTTTCTCTAATGGATACATCTTTCTGTTTCAGCCACCTTGCTTAGTTTAATACTATGATTGAGAGAATCTCCTTAATTTCAATAAATCATTTATTTATTCATATTATTTATTCAATTAATCATTTATTTATTTATTCATATTTATTCATTCATTTATTTATTCATAAGCATTTTTGTGTGTATAATGCTAGGAAATCTTTTAGGTGTTGAAAAATACATAGAAACACTCTTTTCTCTACGAGTCTAATTTGGTGCAATGACAAGGTGAGTGAATAGAAATGACAGTTGCTAAGGTACAGGTAGACTGGGAGTTTTATGACTGTGGATGAGATTCCTTTAGAAAATGGAACAGAATCAGGAAAGTCTCCCAGTAGAAGTATGCATATGATCTGATCATGGAAGCACAGCAAGATTTACAAAAATACAATATAAAAGAACAGAGAGGAGCCTAATGATATGAGAGAATAGGGGTACCAGGGATTCCTACATTGCAATGACCAGGTTCAGCATGCAGAGTGTTAGACTTTGGCACTGGATGCACAGGAGCCCAAGTGCTATGTCAAGAATGCTAGGCTTTACTCAAAAATTACAAGTCAGTGAAACATTGAATGTAAGAAGGAGCTAAGAAAAAAAGGAAGATGTACTAAGGTCCTACATTGTGCTTTACAAAGTTCACCTTACAAACAAAAAAAGATTAAGAGGACAAAGTCACATAGAGATCTTTCCATAATTTGATGAGTGCTGTACAACATACTGCGTGCTGGATAGGGAGGAAGATTTTGAAATTTAAAATATATGGAATTAGTGAAAATTAGGGAATTAGGGTATGTGGATGAATGTCTGTTTTCCAACTTTTATTCATTTTGCAAGATCTAAATCAGATGCCATCTTCAAAATTGAATGTTTGCCTTTAAGTCCCTGTGACACTCATTATTTTTTATTTACTCTTTTTCTGTGCTAGTTTCCATTAATCAGCTCCTTGACAACCCAAAACTATGATATACCTCTTAGCAAGCCCTGGAATATAGAACCAGTTCTTTTTGGGCATTTAATGTGTATTGATCACTAATGGATTATCTCTGAGTCAAAAGAAATACTGTTGAGCTAGTACCTAAATGGTATTTGAAGGACATTTCAGGGAGGCAGTAGAAAAAGCTTATGTGTGGAAGGTTGATGTTTTATATAGCACTATGCTACTGGTGGCACTTTTCACAACTGAAGTTAAGAAATAAAGAGATTGTGCAATTACTGACCCTGAGTCTTCCGCATTAGAGCTTATAAATACTATGGCAGTGAACATTGTGTATCTGTTGCCTATTGCTATATTGTAAAGCCTAGAATGCTGTATCATAGTTTTCATACAATAAACCTTTAAGAATAAATAAACAGAGCAGAAATTTCCTGATGAGGCTAAGTCACCATTTGTGGACTATTTAATAGTCACCCAGGCTTTCACCTATGTAGATAGTTTTGTAAATATTATGGATTTTTATTTTCAAAATGTATCTAAATATTAATAAGACCATGAAGTAGTTATTAATATCAATATTTTTTTATAATTGAAGACACTAGATCAGAGAGCCTAGATGAATTAGGGGACAGAGAACAAATGAATAGAATTCCTGGAATTTTAAAGGTATTCTGTCTCCAATTCTAAAATGTGTTTTGTTCTATAAATTCTTCTGAGTACTTAATTTCCATTTGAGAAAGTACATTTACAAAGCATAAAAGTCACTGAAGGCCTACATATTGGGCTAGTATTCAGTCCATTAAGTCACTGCCTCTAAGATATGAGCTAGTGCTGAGAAAAACAAATTGAGCTATACAAAGGGACATCCTAAAGGGCCTCACAACAGGTAGAGACAAATACTTAAGCAGATAATTTAGATACGATAAAAAATGTACATGTATAGACACATGTTCAAGTTTCCATGGACATGAAATATTTAATACAATATTAGAATTTGAAAGAATATTTTTAAGTTGTTAATTTTATGAATTTATTTGTGCAGCACATGATTACATTCATTCATGCTGGGTACATAAAACATCTTAGCTCTTCTCACTTTCTCTTTCACTGTCTCTTCTCTTGCCCTACCTCGCTTGGTCCTCTTCACATTTGCTAAGGATCTCTGTTTCTGTTATCTTTACTTTTGCTCTTTAAGTTATTTGTACTTTGAGTTTCTAATATAAGAGAAACTTTATGATATTTAATCCTATGCATTTGATTTATTTCACTTTACCTGATAGTCTCAACTATGTTTCTATAAATGACTCAAATTAACACTTTTAAAGAGTAGGAAATAAGTCAGCTAGAGGCATACCTAGCCCGAAAATAATAGATATACTCGTAAAAAGTTAAAGTGAGGAGTGAGATGAGACGAAACTAAGTAATTTGATTATAGCTCTTATCTGAAGTGATAATTCCTCAAATTAATTCTGTCATCCGTGGGAAACAGTCTTCTCACTGAAAGTATTAAAATATTTGAGATTTTATCTGACTTGACTCTGGCTTCAGTTTAAATGAAGGATATGCATATATACCAACTCCACTTAATAAATGTAATCTTGGTACTAAAAGCATGTATTAGTAAGAATTAAAATTAGCAAAAGGGTTGGGGAAAAGAGTGAATAGTGATCTAAGTAAATGTCTGCAATAAAACAATGGTAATAGATATGGAGAAAGAGCTAGATCAAAAAGGCTAGAAGCAAGTCTGGAAGCTTATAATAATTGATGAGAAATGGAATGAAGGAATGTAGAAAAGTTTCCATGTCCCAACTATAATGAGTGGAATTGATAGTGTTGTCTTTCAGAAATCCACAAAAAATGTGAAGCAGTTTCATCATATTAAAAATAAAATAAAAACCAATTGTGAATACAAATTCTCCCTTCAACTCACTTCTGGCTATTTCTTCACTTTGTTTTCCTCCCTGTGATCACATAACTTCTTAAAAGTGCCATCTAAATTGCTGACTTCATTTCTTCTTACCTTGCCGTATCACTTCTTGTAATAGGGTCACTGCCCTCACTAGTTCACTGATACCATTCTTGTGTAGGTCACAAATGACTTTCAAGATTTCAAAATGAATGTTCACATCAGTATTCTTATTTTACTCAAAATAGCATTTTTCATTCCCACCTGCTTCAGACACATCTGTCTCCAGAGTTCTCTAAATAGTGCATTGCCATACTTATCTCTCTACTCAATCTGCTTTATGAACCCCTCTTTCTCTCTTGAGTAGTAAATTTTAAAGAAGTCACATTCTTTGTCTGAGGGACGGTTCACTAAGATTTTTCCCCAGGTTGTGGGTTTTCTTTTCACTATGCTGGTGATTTCTTGTGACAGGAAGAAACTTTTTAATAAGAGGTGATCCCAGTTATTGATTCTGGGAATTGTTTCCGATGCGGTTTTATTCCTGTTCGTGAATTCTCTACCTCCCCCTATGTCTTCAACATTTTTACCCAATTTGTCTTCCAAGGGATTTAGTGTTTCTGTTTTAATGTTCAGATCTTTGATCCATTTAGATTTTAATTTAGTACATGGTGATAGGCATGAGTCTAGTCTTAGTTTTCTGCTTAGCATATGGTGAGCCAGTTTTTCCAACACCATTTATTAAAGAAACTGTCGTTCTACCAGTGAACTTGCTTGGCCCCTTTATCAAAGATAAGGTGGTTGAGTGTGTTTGTAGTTGTGGTTTTATCTTCTGATCTATTCCATTGATCTTTGGCTCTGTTTTGATTCCAGTACCATGTTGATTTTATGACAGTTGCTTTTTAGTATAACTTCAGGTCAGAGATAGTGATGCCTCCTGCCTTGTCTTTGCTGCTTAGAAATATCTTTGCTATTCTAGGTCTCTTCTAGAGAGAGAAGAGTTCCAGATGAATTTTAGGGGTGATTTCTCTAGATCTGTGAGGTATGTTGATGGTATTTTTATTGGGATTGCAATGAATCTGTATAACAGTTTTAGGAGAATGGCCATTTTCACAATATTTATTCCTTCTATCCATGAGCAAGGGATGTCTTTCTATTTTGTGAGATCCTCTTCAATTTCATTTTTCCATGTATTATAATTTTCCCTATATAGACCTTTCACTTTCGTGAGAATAATTCCTAAATATTTCATTCTTTGGTTGCTAGGGTGAAGGGTGTGGCTTCTCATTTCTCTCTCTGTGATTTTGTTTTTAGTGTATAGGAATGCTCAACTTCTGTCTAAAACATATAAAGAATTTAAAATATCAGACCCTGGGGCTGGGGATTTAGCTCAGCGGCATAAGTGCCTGCCTTGCAAGCAGGCAGTCGTGAGTTCAATCCCTGGTACCGATAAAAACGAAAAAGACAAAAAAAAAAAAATAAATAAATAAAAATAAAAAAATCAGGGCCCAAAATTCAAAGATCCAATCCAAAAATAAGCATCTGAGATGAATACACAGTTCTCAAATGAAGAAATACAAATGGCAAATAAATACATGAATAAATGTTCATCATCATTAACTCATTAGAGAAATGCAAATTAAAACTACACTGAGATTCCATCTCACTCCTGAAAGAATGGCCAGGATCAATAAAACTACCAACAACAAATGCTGGAGAGGCTGTGGGGAAAAAGGAACTCTCCTGCACTGTTGGTGGGAGTATAGACTAGTTCAACCATTGTGGAGGTCAGTCTTTTTGATTTCTCAAAAAGCTGGGAGTGGAAGTTCCATTTGTTCTAGCTATTCTACTGAAGAAGAACTGAAAACATCATACCACAGTGATGTATGTTCACCCATGTTTATAGCAGCACAATTTTTAAGAGCCAGATCCTGGAAACGACCTAAGTATCCATGGAATGGATAAAAAAGGAATGGATAAAAAAGATGTGTTATTTTTATACAATGCAGTACTACTTAACTATAAAGAATGATCACATTGAGATATTTATAAATAAATGCATGCAGCTTGAGACCATACTCATAAGCCAAATAAATCAAACTCACATGTATAAATACTGAAGAGTTTCCCTAGTGTAAGAAATGGTAAGAATACATAAAAGTATGTGATAATCATGATTCCTCATTATATTTCTTTGAAGCCTTATAATGTTTTCATTCATTAGTTGGAATGATTTTATTTTGGGTTTTTGATTTTATTGTCTGATGGTATGAACAGCCATTTTGAAGAAAACAAGACATTATAATAGCTAATGCTGATTTAATATCTTATTTTGAAGTCCCACCAAGCTTTTGTTCTTCTGTCTCCATCAGTTTTATCATGTTGTATCCTATTGGATTTTATTGTATGTTATAGTATAAACAAAATTTTTATAGACAGGGAGATAATATAGTAACCATGTTCATTTTCTGTTAGTTGCTTCTGAATACCCTGTAATACTTTCCTTCTCTTGAATGGTTTTACATTGTCTTGTTATGTTTAATGCTATATTATATGAAGGTATACTCAAATATTTCAAAGAAAGAGACACTATGGTAACTTCTGTTATGTCAGATTGTCTTGTGGTGAAATACTATGTTGCTTAAATTGTTCTGTTCTGACCTGTGTTTTTATGTTCTCTTTTATCTTAATGTTTTTTAAATAAAAAAGAAGTCATATTCTATCTAATACCCGCAATAGCAATAGGATTTCCCTTGTACAACTTAGTTTTCTAGATTTAAATTTAAAGAATACAAATTATATATAGTAACTTTTATATACGTGTCATTTGACTGGGGTTTCCTTGAATTCCATAGTATTTTTAAAATTTTTTTAATAATTCCAAATTCATGCCAGTAATAAGAAAATATTGCCAAAATGGAAACTTTTTTCTTCCTTCACTGCTACTCACCATTTTTTATTTAAAGGAATTATATCACCAGTCCTACATTGATTAATCCAATTGTATCATGAGTTTTCTTTACATAACTCTTTAATTTAAATTAACTAGTTACTTCTTTCTATACCATGTAAGTCCCTGACTTAAGAAAGAATTCCTTTCTGTGAGAATGTTTATAAAGTTGGGTTCATTAAGTAAGACTGACAAAGTGAGTCTTGTGCAACTTTGACTGAGGTATACAATGTAAAGCATAAAAAACCCAAATACACACACAAATACAATACTGCACTGTACTGTACACTGCTGTACTGTTCATTAAGCACACAGCAGCACAACCACGACATAGTCCTGCCCATGCGTGAGCTACTTCCATGATTTGGTAATGAGGGGTCCATTTTTATCAAGTTCACAACTCAAATGTTTGTAAGTTGGGGATGTATTGTACCTCTAAATATGCCCCCAAAGTGGCTCCTGTTATTGTTTCTACCATAACTGCACTTAGTGGTGCAAGGGACCATTGCTGCACCCCAAAAACCCAGTACAAAAGCAACCTAACTGACTGATCTTGGGGCCACTTCTTTGTTGCAATGTTATTTTCCACAAATTGATTAATATCAAAAGATACAAATTCTTTCACCTCTTCCTACTTCTCTTTAAACCATTCTCACATGGATTTAAATCCACTATTGATCGAGCATATTTTCTATGTCTTTTTCCATTATTCATTGAATTTCAGTTAGACAGTTATTTCACTTCTTTTCAAATATACTGGCAACTTTCCACGGCTTGCTTCTTTTGTTCTTCAGATATTAAGCCAATCTTACAGCTTTAGTGAAACATTCTCTGACCACCAAATACTATCACATCAATTTATTTAATTTACTTCATAGAACATGTCACACTCTGTAGTTTTCCATAATTTGTTTTGTTATGAGTGTCTGTCTTGTCTCTGATCTTCCTTAACATGCCTAAACAAATTTGAATGCAAACTTCTCCAGAGTATGGACTTTGTACTGCTCCCTGGTATATTTCTCTGAAAAATACTCAACTCCTTCCAATAGCAATACACCAAATGACTCACTTGCCAAACCTTTTTTTGTATCCTCAGTTGAATGAAGTGAATGTGTTAATATTGAACTAGGCTCAATCTCTTAAAAGTTCCACATCACTTCTCAACATTATCACATTAGATACTGAGCCTTCAACATATGAACTATTGCAGAAGACACTTGAACAATGTCTGAACCACGGGAAGGGGGAAATTGCAAAATGTGACAAGGAGAATGAAAGACGATGGGATACATATGAAACTATCTAAAATAATACTGTAAGCCACTTGAAATATTAGGAGACAGTATAAATCATAAAAGTTACAGAAAAGAAAATTTCTGAGATGAAAACTGTGCAAAATAGATCAAAATAGTAGATAATCAGTCAGGAAGGAAGGAAAGAAGGAAGGAAGTATGAGAAACATCCTTTGAATTTAGAAAAATAGACAGCCTGGGCTCTTATTACTTTGTTCAAGTAGTTTCAGAGAACTGAAGGCAGCTGAAGTGAGATGCAGTGAACAGAAAAATGAATAGAAGGAAAGATACGGAAAAATGAGTGTAGTGACTGATACATGTAGCAAGATGTGCTGAAGGAGAGTTCAAGATGGACAAATAATGGGAAGATCTTGAGGATGTAAGGGAGATGGAGCATAGTCCCAAAAGATGCAGAGGAAGAGTGATTAAAACCCCAAGTTGAAGTTGACTTAGATGAGAGTAGATACTTTTTTTTGAAGTTTTTTGTGGTGATGCTTTTAATTTTCCTAATTAAGTCTAAAGGTCAGTCTCCTGAAAAAAAGAGAATGACATATGGAGTAGAATATTTGAAGACACTGATAAATATTTTGGAATTACTTTATGAAGAAAATGTGAGACATATCTGAACATGAGCAGAAAAAAAATTAATGTAGTATGGATTTGGACCCACTGAGTTTAGAAACCACCCACAAATTGTATGACAGTCTCCTAAGGAGCTCATTATGCTGGGTGCAGGATTTAATGTTAGCAAATTGATCAAGCACTAAAGAATTCCTGGAAGATCTATTACAAGAAGAGAGCTGAGAATGTTGGTGAAAAATGGTTTAGGTAATTAATTATTTGGTCTAACTTCGGCAAAAAAGACAAAGTCAATAGTAGTATTTATCACTACAGAATAGAATCAGTAATTAAACTACAAATTAAATTGTGCATTGGGTACAAAATATTAATAAAGAGTGTGCTTTCATTTATTTCAAAATTGTTATTTTCTGATTGAAAATATCTGAAGCATAACCCACAGCTTGTAGGCAAGTACCATGTAGGAATCTGATTCCGTGACCAATGAAAATTACTATTCACCCTACCGATCCTTGAGGTTCATTTTAAATTAATGTATGTACCACAATGGACATCATTGGTCCTTCATAGAAGTAACACATTTAGTAAACACCTTCTATCTGTGGCTTATGGCACATGTAGATGTCATTAGATTTAATTTAAATGGAAAAAATACAATATTAAGCCATTTTCCTATTAATAAGAATATCTGTGGAATTAAATTTTGGCAGTCACACTTGATTGTTTAATTTTTTTAATGGATTATCTGATAATATTATCAAGGAATGTTTCACTTTACACTTTCAACAACAGCCTATCACAATGCCCACTTCCCTCATCCTCATCCAGAATACTATTTTTTATATTATTGATGGATATGGTGGTATTTGCCTGTGATTCCAGCATTTGGGAAGGTGATGCAGAATGATTGTTGAGAACTTAACAGCCTCGGCTGCATAGTGGGCAGTGTCTTAAAAAATTTTTATAACGTTGCTTTGACAATTCATGTATTAGTTCTTATAGTATGTTCTACAATGACTAGAAAGTAGTCAGCCGATACCAATCATTATTCAAATCAATTATTATTTACTTATCATGTACATTATAAATATTAATCTTTATCTGTTACAGACATTGCAGTTTCCTAATGTATGTGTCAGGGTCACAATATAACAGGTAATCAGCAAAGATTAGGATAATCTGAGAAAATAGATACTTATGAAACTCATAGGACCTTGTTTCAGAAGACGGGGAAGGGAACTACAGTAAATCCCAAAGTAAATACGGAATCTACTCCCTATAGAGTGAAGAGAAAAGGAGAAAAACTTTTTTTAAGTGAAGAAAAGTGAATAAATTCTACGTGAGCATCAAGGCAGAAGCAAGGAACAGAAACACCTGATGCCTCTGACTGGGAGCTCTCCACTGGGGTGAGCCTTACAGAAGCCAACCCCTTGTCATAGATGCAGACATACACAGGCACGTAGAGACACATACACATACCACAGAGCTGTTACTTCAATTTATGTCACTGATAGGGATGCATGATTTCTGATAGTTATAGAGATAGAGAAACGAGAAAGGATGGAAACTAGATTTCAAACTGTCAAATTTATAGTGATCTTTTTGTTCATATTGTTATTTGCCAGTATCTATTCTTTTTAACTTAAATCAAGTCATTTTAACTTTGCACTTTCTGCTGATGTCACATCTAAACTGTTTCTACACCAAAGCTTAAAACTCTCCTCATTGTATCCATGCGTATACTTCTACAGTTTCCTTTATTATGTTTGATTATTCAATTGAACTAGGAAGTGTTCTATATTGTTTTATTTTTACTTCTCATATATCTAACTATAGCAGATATTGGAATACAATTTATTAAATTGTTCATTTGGAAACTATGATTTACTTAGATACTTTATTTTATTTTGATGAATCGTGAGTGAGGGCTAGAATTAGATATTTGCTTTTTAAATTGTTCTAGAGATAATTAGGAAATAGAAGTTAAATGAATAGAGAAAATATTGTATACATGTTATTATATAAGTCAGTGCTCACTAGAGAAATAGATTTGATATAAAATAGACATTCATAAGATAGTCTTACAATGGCCACTTTCAAAATTAGGTGTTGAAGACTACAAAACATGTATCATGTCGCTGGAGATCAGAAGGATCCAGGCAAAATCCAAAGACCTGGAGCTCATTTCTTATTCAAACTGACCAAGCAGTTAACTCATCACAATCCATTCCCTATCAACTTAACATTCAGACGTGTTTTCTGTAACCATTCTTAGTCTTCAGATTCAAAGAAAAGCTCATAATTACACCTAACTTGATGTAACAATCTTGCATACAAATGGAAATGCACCAATTCCCTCAGAACAGAAGGCAAGTTTTTCTTTGCATGAGGCTCACACCTAACATTTCATAACTTAAACATTAACACTTAATTGTATCATCATTATGTTACAAAGGAAACATTAGGAGAAAATAAATTACAACTACAGTCCTCATCTATATAAAAGATCACAGGGTTGTGATTGGTACCTACCTTCTTCTACTATTCATTTTCTAGTCCCTTGATTTCAGCAAGAGAACTACATCTGGTAAAGCAGCTACACCTGGAGTTTCCATTTCATTCAATTTATGGTAATCCACCATCATTCTTCAAGACCCATCTACCTTTTGCATAGGTCAAATAGGAAAATTAAATAGGGATGGAAATAGTTAGCAACTCTGTATCTTTCAAGTCCTTGGTAGTGACACTAATCTCTGTGATTCCCTCCAGGAATTCAATATTGTTTTGATTTTTGATTTTGTTTTCCCAGGTAAAGGCAACTCTAATGGCTTCTACTGGACTTTTCCAAGCATAATAGTCCTCACACTACAGGTTAAGGAACCAATGTGAGGATTCTGTCAAGTACTAACTATATTTCTTAAAATTATTCATTTTGGAACTGTAGAAATAGCTATAGGATATATTTGGAGACCCACCTGACCTTCTGTGCATCAGAATTTTGCTAAAAGTCCTTTGATCACTTGTCCTCCATTGGCCCCTATTTTTATTTGAGGACCACAATGATGTTTTGAATCCCTTGGTATCATGTTATTTCAAAACTACTGTCCAGTTGTCTTTCTAATGTTTCATCAATTCCCTGCTGCTGTCTTATTTTCTTATTGCTTGGACAAAATAACTGACACCCATAAGCAAAGGGTAAAGTCTTATGTAAGCTCACTGTTTGTAGAGGTTGCAGTCAGTAGTAGACTGGCTTCAAGGCAGGGTGGTATACCAGAGGGGCATGGAAGAAGTTAAAGAGCTCATAACAATACATCAAAGCATTATGAGGGATAGCTATCACTCCAGGACACTACCAGTGACCTACGTCTTGCTACAAGGGTTCACCTCCCAACATCAACCAAACTATACACTCTTAAGTGGACTAGTTGCATAACACATGTCCATGATCGTGTCATTTCCCAAAAATCTTACCTGTGAGTGCAAGAAGCTTTGAGGAAATGTCTACATATAAGACACAACAGGTCTTACATAGTTAAGGTGGAATCAGTAGTCATTTAGGCCTTTTTAATAAAATTTTCTTTGCCTAAAATTGATTTCCAAGCACATGACTCACTTCAACTTTTTCTGTTGCTAGACCTGACATTGTTCATTTAGATTAATCTGAAACGTCAAGTCTTAGAAAGTAACCCACCATTCCTCACCTCCAGTCACCCTCTCTCTGTGGTTGCAGGTACTTTGGGTGGCATTCTTTGATTATACATAAGATAGTTCAGTGACTGTCTACATGATGCTTCCTAGAATTATGAGATGCTCAAAAGCATGGCCACCTTGTACTCAGCCTTATATCTCAGATCATAGATCATGGCCCAGAAGGCCCATAGATAAGTAGCAATCAAACTGACCTAGGAGCTAATTGAAGGTGTGGATGTTCTTTGATGTTAAGAAGCAAAGAGTCATTTAGAGAACCAAATTTAGTGATGGAATAATTTTAAAAGATATATCAACTGGTATGTGAAGGGAAGCTGAGGAAGTACCAGTCAATTGTCTCTGGTGGATTAGTATTAGGCGGAAGGTGGCCTTGGGAGAGTAAGTGGGTATGCGGGGAAGGCAAGGTTAACAGCAGGGAGATAGCTGATGTATAACAGCCCAGTGATTATGAAACACAGGAAAAGGTCTATGTGAGATCTGAAAGGAAATGAGATCCAGTTGAGGAAAAGAATAGTTATCTTTCTTTTCAAAATATTGCCTGTATCAATTGTAAAACTGCACTCATGTTAAAGACTTAAATTTTTCTCCAAATCTATTTATTTTGGAGCAAGTAGTTAGTTAATCACAATGGCTGGCATTCTTAGGGGTCAGTGGGCAGGACTGTTGGCCTAGGAGACAAAAGAGAGCTGGATAATGACAGCGTCTCTAGCCACATATGTCCTGACTGGTGGTTTGCAGGATTTGTCAGTGGGTAGTTTAAATGTGCTCATTGGCTTCTTTATTAAATATATGCAAACTTGTTCTCTAATATATCACTATTACTTTATTAAGAGCTAATCAAATAGCATAAAATAATAAATTGTTGCTATAGCAATTAATATTTTTTAATGATGAATTTTATTCACAGGACAAAGATTACAGTTAAGAAACTAATTCAGGTCATGTGGAAGACCTTTTGTTACATAAAATTTTATTCATCTCATGGTGTTTAATCCTACTCATTTTATTGACCTTCTTTTAAAAAAAGGATCGAAATTTTAGTGTATATGTATATATATACATATATATATATATATATATATATATATATATATATATTCTGTAGGTGTATTTGTGGTTTTACATTGAAAATAGATTGAATCTAGCATTTGTAATTACATTCTGCAGATTCAGAAAATATTTGAAGGTACCATTAACCCCCTTATTCACTGCATACATTGATTCAACCTTTTCTAAGCTAGGATTACTATCACAGTACTATAATTACTATCACAGTACTATTGATACCAATAATCATAATCATAGCCAATGATTACACAGTATTTATTATGTGGCAGGCATTTGTTCATGACCTGTATGTAGTCCATTTAGGCTTACCATCATTTATATGAAATAGATGCGGTTATTATCCTAAAAGGTGAGAAAACCAAAGCACAAAGAATGTCTTAATATTCCGTTGTTATAACAAATCACCTGAGATTAATTTTTTTTCTTATATTCTAAAGGACACGAGGGTAGACCAGAGTTGAGAGGATGTATCTGATGAAGGACTTCAATTACTGATGGGACTCTGCAGAGCCCTGAGTAGTGCAGGGTTTCATATGTTGCAACAGAGCAAGTTTGCTACAAAGCATCCTTTTTTCTCCTCTTTATAAAATCACTAATGAAATCATGGGGTGGAGCATCATCATGATTTCATCTAATTCCAATTTCTTCTCAAAAGTACAACCTGATGACACCATTAATGTGAATCGGTAGGTTAGATTTTAAGATGAGATTTGGTGGAGTCTAATATGAGATCACAGCAGAAAGATTAGATGACAATACAAAGTCACATTAGCAAGGAAAAGAGTAAAACTTGAAATCAGGTATGATGCCTCTCCATTCTAATATACTATTCTCTAAAGTTCCACATAAAAGCCAAATTATCATAGTGAACTGTCTCCTCTGTTGGCAAGCGATGCCATCACACTATGTTCTGGCTCATTCTGAACATTTCCCAGAAATCCCCAGGTATTCTGGGGTCAAGTATTCTCTAGTAGCAGTAATCTTTATATTTCACTCTTATCCTTGGGAGATATCATTATCCTCCAACTGCATGCTTCTCTGTAAGCACAGGATAGGTTTTATTCCTCATAGCACACAGAAATTAAGATTTTGTCATATTTCCGAGGCTTACAGGGTAAAACACTGACACAAACTTACTAGTAACAATCGCAGGAGATTCAGACTCCAACCTTAAGTGTCCTACTGTATTCTGCTCTTTAACTTTTTTCCTGACCTACCTGCTATGGCAAGGCAATCTCACCCTATCAACAGATATGTTATGGTTGTTTGATAGGCATCAGAAAATGGTTCACTTTGGTTGGTTTGTGCTGCCAATCTCTACCATCCTCAGCGGCATGCCTATATTAAAAATTCCTTACTGAGAGAGGGGTCGAAGTTACAATTTAAAAATGATCCATTTGGCCTTATGTCCATTTTGTCTTTCTCAAAGTGTAAACAAAAATCAAGTGCATTTATTTAGAATTACATTATAATGGAATTTGTTTATTTCTTGTCCAAGTTGTTCCAGTGATGTGAAATGTGAGCTGATTTCCAACTATTATGTCTGTAATGAGTATAACTATTTTTTAAAAAGTAAAAGGCATGATAATATAGCCTGTTCTCTTTCATCTAATAGATAATGACATCTCACACAGAGATTCTAATTTAGAAGGACTAAGTGAAGCTTAACCATTGGCATTTTGTTAAAATCTGCAGTTGTCATGGTTGAGAAACATTGATCTAAATTAGCATCATCCTAGCTCACAACAGAAGTCAGTCTCAAGACATATTTTCACAGGATGTATTTTGTGGTTTTTATTGATTTTTGTATCCAAATTTTCCAGGTTTAAAAAATTACAAAGTTATGTGCAGTTATAAAATTTGATAACAAAATTAGACAGCTATATTTTTAAATGCCTATTTGATTACATTCCTTATGTGATAAAGTTCTAACTTTTAATTTAATCAATATTTGGGCAAGTAAGGAATGTCATGCCTATTTTAAATATGCTTTTGAGAGTTGAACATAAAAATCATTTTTATTGACTTTTATCTACAAAGAATAATTAGATATAAGTAGAATATTTTAAGCTTATTTTATGTGAAATCATATGTTTATGATATTTCTTGTTTACATATAAAACAAAAATAATTTAACCAAAGAATTAATAATGCTGGTTATTTAATAAAGATTAACAAATAAAATCTTTCTTTAAATAGCATTTAAAAATAATAAAAAATAAATGACATTTTAAATATCTTTATTAGCTTATTAGTTAACTGATATCCTCAAGCTGAATGAGAATTCTTCTGATTAGTAGAATGATTATTCTTTTCATACCCCAAGTGAGGATTTTCTGGATGTTTTAAAAGCATAGATAGCTTTCTCACTTTGATATATACCTCTGATTTCTTCTGTGTTCAATGGATTATACCATTTTAATTAACATGTTTGTTGGTTTCTGATAGTTTCTGGGATAATGCTCCTTAGGGAATATTCATGAAAAAATATGATAGGATTTCTGTCTCCTGAACATCTTAGTTTAGTCCAGCATGTGCAAATTTTATTGTGTGAATAAATAATCTCAACCGTGTAAACAATCTGTCTCTTGATGTTGTAAATCTAGTGCACAGCCTGAGATTCTATGTTTGAAACAAGCTTGTAGTGATACTGATATTGCCGGTACCAGCGCCACACATTAGTTTTTAAAAGGTTGTAGCCATGTAGGTCCACATGCTCAACTTGTTTTGCTTGCAGCTGACCACATCAAATGATGCCATTTATAATTGGTAAAAATGGAAAAAGAATTTATTCTAAGCTGGCTCTGAAAACATGGAGGACTCCATTTGTCTCAATCACCCCTTTTGCATGTGCACAGGTGGGCAAGCATATTTCATAATAAGACACAAAGGAGAGGGAGGAACAGAGCTAATACCGACCTGCACACCTGCTTTATCACTTTCAGCCACCTTCAGCTCCTCCTTCCGCATCTTGGGGAAACACATCAGTTTCTGGGCATCCTGTGGCCAGGAGATACACACGTTCTGTCACTTCTTTTAGACTGAAAGAAGGAGTGGGTAGTAAGTGTTTAGGAAGAAGTTTGGAAAAGTTGCTTATCTCTAGAAGAAAAAAAGTTCTACCATTTTAAGTTCTATTTTGTAGTATTGATTACAAAGCTAATCCTTTTTGTAATTTTACCTATTAGCATCTCTTAGTATCTATTACTAACTTTTTAATGAAATTAAAACAAATATACATATGAAATTAAAACATATGCATAGTACGCATTTATATTATACAACATATATATAATCTTTGCCATTGTTCTGGTTTTAACTATTTTCTCTCCCTTTAACTATAACCTGTTTGAAAACAGGAACCAAGTTTTATACTAGCTTATTTTATAACGCCTGTGTGCTTGGGATCAGAGAAAGTAAGTACTCAATAAATACTTCATAGGTAATATTCAATAAAAATTTTAACCTTGCATGAGGCCAGAGTGCATTGTGCAGTTTTAAAGCATATGACCATGTTAAATACAGTTTCTGATAAATGCGAAGAAGACAATCTTTGTGTTTAAACTGGTGACTTGTATAGTACACAGTAACCCAGCTGTCACTTTCCTTTGCATTTTCTGCCTGTTTTCCTGCAGGACAGGCTCAGCATGCAGTAGCAGTTGCTGAGCTGCACAGGCCCTGTCACCTTTGTAAAAGAAGCTTTCAGAAAAACTGCCTGTAGATGAAAAAGGTCTGTGGAGAGGAAGCAGCAGTGTGCCTAATCTGTGGAAAATGTTTGTAAGAAAATACATATTCTAATTATTTCTGCATGCTTCTTCTGAACAAAAGTCCAAACTGTGGGCTTCATTTTTATTATTTTAATTGGTATCTAGCAGTCCTTTAAAAATCTTGAAGTGGCCAGAAAAATCACAGTATTTTTATGTATATCTACATCTATATTATTTTTCTGGATGCTATGGTGATTGGCTTTCACATTTCAAATAATTCTATGCTTGGTTGTTTATTGCAATAAAACAAGTGAGTATGAAAACATGCATTGCTATTTGTTGTATAAACTCCACCTTATGTTACCCAGGATGCCCATTTTTACTGCCTTGAGAAATGTTCCTTTCTAGCTAACCTGACAGAAATGTGGTTCTCTTTAAAGCTATCTTCTTAGTGTATGCATTCTTACGTGCAATTGTCTTGTTGCAAAGAGGCCACTTTCCTGGTGACAGAGCCTTTCCCAGCAGCTTCACAAATACAACCTCCTGCTGCTTTGGGTCTATCACTGTCATGAAAGAAGTGCTATTTTGTTTTTATTTCTTTAGCATGGGTGACTTGGTGTAACAATGGCAATTATTTTTCAATACTTAATGAGTTATAGAGAAAACACAGAAACTAAACCAAGGAATTATGGTCTTATTTGAAGGATAGTGAAGTTTATTATAAACCAGTGTTTGTTTTTAATCAAAGATAGCATCAACAGAATCATTTCATGTATATTGTTTGCAACAGAGTGGATCTTGAGAGCTGAGTCAAGGCTGAACAGTTTTTTTAGATTGCAAATTATCAAGCTAACTCAGCAGACTACAAAATCAACTGGAAGCTTTTCAACATTTAATTAAACAGGACAAAGGGAAGTCCCAATAATAACAGTGTGAAACTGCCAGAGGAAAAATATGAATACAAAGGAAAAAATTATCCGTAATTAACCCCAATCTGAGACTGTTGAGGAGCCTCCAAAATAGGAGAGGAGCACATGCAAGTATTGCTGAATTTGCTTATCCTGAATGACTTATCTTATGTTTAATCTAGCTATAAATTCAGAACAGTCACTCAATTGTTAGGAAAACAATGTTCCATGTGGAAATTCCCCAAAACTTAAGAGAGCAGATGAGTTTCACATCTAGCATGAACATTTCCTCTTGCTTCAAGGTTGGAATTTTTAGTGTAACTTTATCATACCATGCACAGTCATTGTGACAGGTGGAAGACCCTGAAGAGATATAATGGATATGCGTTTTGGGGTTGATGAAGGAAGGGAGTTTTGCTTAAGTAAATCTACCAAATATTTTTCTCTTATCAACCTAAAGAGGTCATTTAATTTTTTCTAGTTTATATATTAACTCCTTTTATGAAATATATTTTGCTTTTCAGAGTTTGTCTGATTTAACATTTCAGAATAAATTAGCAAATCTTATATTACCTTGTAATTATTTAGTTTAGTCTTTTTTTCAAGACCTAAGTATAGTCTGAATCTTGTATTGCCCATTCCTGTATTTCAATACATAAGACAGAGACTAGTCATGTAATTGCTCTGAGCTGTATCCTCAACTTTTTTTTTTTTGTTTGTTTGTTTGTTTTTGTTTTGAGACAGAGTCTACCTAAATCACTAAATTGCCCATTTTGGTTTTGAATTTGAGATTCTCTTTCCTCAGACTCCCATGTTTTTAAATTTTAAATACTGAAATATATATATACAAAAATAACACTAATTACATATTAAGATCAGTTGATCTTAAGCATGAGTTGCATTATGAACACAGATTGTGATTTCAAAAAGAGGAATCTTGATAAAAAGTCATTAAGTGAAGGAATCCTTGCTTGTGAAACAGTGTTTCCATACTGCCATATACATATTGGTTAACTATAATCAACATCTCTTATAGTCTTATTAATAATTATTAGTAGTAAAAATACAATGATAGTAACAAGTTTCATTTTAAGACTTTCAAATTTAAAAAAGCTAAATTTTTTGAATGCCCAGTATATCATAGAAAATAAATATATGGTAAGGCTATTCATCACATCAGCTATATGACTTTAGGTAGTATTTTATTTGTAAAATTTAGATAGATTTTAATAGCCCATAGTATTCACTCTTATGCTTGAAAACATTCAGTTTTTTTTATTTTGTATATTTATTATTCACTCAAAAGACTTAGGAAATTAAGTTATATCTACTTTTTTTTGCTAATGTAAAATTTTTGCAAAAAATTGTTTTATTTGTCTCAATTTCAATGATGTAATGAATTAGGCCTGTATGTTTGTTCCATCTTAAAAACAGCAAGTGTACTTCTCAATTTAAGTCATGGTTTATGATTCTAAAGCGACAATTGTTTCCTTGACTATTTTAAACTTGATGTTTCTCTAAAGTACCAATTTATTATTGGAACATTATCTGTTTGATAAATGCACTTGTAATTTATCTAAATTATACATTGTTAGGCTAGATAATGATTCAAAGTGTTATTTCTAAGAGGGGATTTTTTTAAAAAAATATCTCAAACTATGGTTAAAATTGATATTTTGAAGATTAAAGAGAATTTGGCCTAATGACTGTTTAAACTAATGCTTTTGCTAATAGCATTCTACTATTGTAAATATCAGCTCTGAGCAACATTACAAATTTCAGTAAAAATAACCCCCTGGTAATTGATTCTCTGCTCTCATTCTTTATTATGAATTGGGATTAGTTTCAGTTGTTTAATTTTTCTGCATCTGTGAATTTGCTCAAACTGTTTTCTCCACTTGTAATACACTTCCCTCCTATCTCTGTTTAAATCTCAACCATGGTTTATAAGTCTTATCTTAATGATCATCCATGTAGTGGATGTCAGCCTAGTGTCTCAGCATCATAGACATTCACCAAGTATCCACAGAATATTTGTCTTTTTAACGAATTTGCCGATCAATTTAATTCTTTGCACTTTTACCTAATGCTTCTAATGATTCCACTAAACATGTGCTTAATAATACAAATTTAACTAAATGTATGTAATTGGAGACTAAAGAGGAACAGAAAAAGAGAAATTTGAAGGGAAAGCGATTTTATAGTCCTGTTATATGTAATTTCACACAAAACTAATGCTCTGCAGGAGCATGAGCTTCTATTCTTGGTTCCTTCTATTGCTCATAATTCTACCTCTCAAGTAGCAAGATCTCAGCATCATGCTGTGTTCATTTAACAAGAGCCCCACTCACAAGCATTTGCTTGTTTTCATAATCACTCAGTGAAGCAACGATCTATTCCAGTACTGAAGGGAACCTGCCTGAATAAGACGTAATAAAAAACAAAAAACAAAAAACAAACAAACAAACAAACAAAAACCTTCTGTCATCAAAAAGTGTCTTGTGGAAAATTTTTATCAATTTTATTATTTTCCTCTGACTTACTGGCTTTATATCCTTATCTCCATATTAAGTAGCATTATAGTGTACCATCTTATAAATATCTCTTTGCATATATAATTTATTTTAGCTATTCATTAACACTTTCAATTCTCTCTTTTTTTGTTAACAATTGTACTACCCACTTTTGATATAGTTTGATTGTGACAAGATTTTATTCTTTCACATATTATGTTGAATTTGATGGTACTGTGACTCAAGTAGACTATAATATGCTTCTAAGATATGATATTTCTCTTACATTCTTGTGATTTATCATGAGAAGTGTAGGATTGAGGTAGAAACTGTTCCAAAGTGCAGAAAACAAAACAAAACAAAAACACTTGAAGCATTGCTGGACCCCACCAACAGCACAGAATCAAGGCATCTGATCCCAGCTGACTCCATTAGGTTGACAGCAATTCAAATGCAGTACACCATTGTTTTCTCACTGTTTAAAAGTAATGGTGGTGGTAGTTGTACTGTGATGGTGGTAGTGATATGCCTGTAGGATAAGAGCTCTTATGTGTATTATATGAGTCAAATGTATATTAGAATGGAATGTGACATGAAGACATAATAAATATCAAGTATTATCATTATGATCTGAAAGCATATTTTGATCGCTTTAAGCATAGTATCTCAATGAATATTAAAACAATTGTATGAGATATAAACTTTCATTATATCCATGTAGCAATTGATAAGCTCAGGTACAGAGTTTAATAATTTTCTCAAGGTCATAAATAGGAAAGTGAGACTTTGAACAAAGACGTGCTGACTCTGGAGTCCACTACCTACCAATAAGCGACTCTCATATTACTTTTGCCTCATGCTCAACTTATTGTAATAAATGCTAAGGACACTAGAATGTCAGTTCATCCTTCTGATTTATCACACACATACCCCAAGGCAATTTTGAACAGAATGTAACCAATGTTAGGGAGAGGAGATAAGTTAGAAAAAGGATAATATCTCAAAATTTGCTACTTTAGGGTTACTAAGTAACTCCATGATTTTATTTTCATTTTTTAAAAGAGTGTATACGGCAACACTGAATCTTTTTTCCAGTCCAGACTTGGAGAGTATGCCTACAACCCTTTACTGTGAGGCTGAGGTAGGAGGATTAGAGACTTCAAGAATAGGCTATGGTGCCCAGTGAATTCAAGGCCAGCACAGACCACATAGGGAAGCTCTCAAAAAATGTAAAGCAAAGAAACTTTAAAAAAAGAAAGTGTGCTCTCCAGAATTTCTTTTTTCCAAATGTAGTTTTCAAGAGCTAGCACATAAGACTGAGATATTTAGAGCAAAGTATACTGACTCTTTCCAAACTAAACATGTTAAAAATAACTGCTCATATATATGTGTAGATGTTTCACAATGAAATGTAAAGGCAAATGAAGGGTCCTTTGTTAGAATACTGTATTTTAAAATCTCTCTTATCATCCAGGAATGATAATAACATAAATTTTGCTATTGTAATAAAAACGTTTATTTGAATTAGATAGCCTAATTTTTAATCTCACTTCAAGGTAAGTACAAGAATATTCTGAAGACAGAAGATATGTTGTTTATCTCAAATCACTGTGAGTTGAATGTAGAGGAAGACAGCACACATCATTTGTAATAGGATTATGGATAGTTCTCCAGGACTCACAGTTGCATTTCAGTGTTATGCTGGGATCATGATGGAATCTTGATTCTCTCTTGGTAAAACTGGTGGTTGCTTTGAAATGACTCTAGAATTTAATGTTTCTTCATTAGTACATGTTTGATGTACATAATGATCACATTCATCATGGTGAATTTGTACATATATATATATATATATATATATATATATAACATATTAATCTTTTTTCCCCATTCACCTCCCCTCCTTTCAACCCTTCTTCCCCTCTCCATTTACAAAACTCTGTTTTCTTTTTTCCTTCCATTCTCTTTTTTAAAGTCCATTTCCATTTCTTTCCTAAACCCTCTCCTGCCTGTTCCCATTTCATAATTCCTCTTCATAATTCCCAAACTCAGGTTTGCTTCTTATTTACCAATTGTAGACATTTGAAAAGAACAACTACATTTGTAAAGTCCTGAGATTTCTGCTAGTTAAATATGAAATGAGAAAGTTTCTTAGTTATTCATCTCATACTGGGAAAAGTACAAGATACCTCCTATTGAAGGTTTATTTTGGGTGATGTTTCCAGTCATGGTGGGCTGGCTCCAAAGAAGAAACAGCATGGCAGAAGGGAATGATGGAGGAAAAGCTGCTGGCCTCATGGCATCCAGGAAGCAAGGAGAAATGGAAGAGCTGGCCCTAGACACCCTGCCCAGTGCCCCATCCCTTATAACCAGACCACACTTTCTATAGCACATACAACCATAAGGCCTCAGCAGACTAATCTACCAATTAATATAGACAGCCCCATCATCCCGTCAGCTCCCCAAACCACATCCATGACCTCCAGAGGCTTTAGGGGACATCTAAATATAAACCATAAAGTAGGCATGATCTACTTTTATCATTGCTTCCCATCACAGGGGTAGAAAAGGAAATCATATTAGGTCACACCACAAGTGAAAAAAAAAAGCAAGTTTCTCATCTACTTTGGCTTCCTAAACGGAACTTGCATTTTTCTTGAATTTCAAATGTTTTATTGTATTCCCAAATTTGTAAGTAAATACTTAAATTTAGAAGTCAGTTTTGGGAATATTGCTCAGCTTGGCAACTTAAAGCATATTCTTCTAAATCCTATGGAAATGAAAACAATCCTATTACAGGGTATATTACAGTAACTCTTTGGCATTGAGACATGTCAATAACACTTTTCATTTTTCTTCTAATATAGCAAAAATTACCAGAATGACAGTTTCCCTTTTGGAGGACATATTATTATTCCAATAAGACTTCTGATATGTTCACCTCTTGAGCGAAAGCATTTGTTTGAACTCTTCAATTCAAACACTTTACTGAATTGGATCTTAAGTGTGATAGTTCTGCAGCATCAGTTTTATTTGAGAATACATCAGGCTTCATCTGCAATGAGTCAACAACTCTGGAAGTGGGACCCAGCAAACTTTATTTCCGCGAGCTCTGCAGGTAGTTTAGAAACATGCTAGCAGTCCAAATCAGTATGGAACAAAGTAAGGAATGGGCCCCCAACTTCTTTCTCTCTACCCTATCGCCTTGAGCTCCTAAATGTGATGTAAAAGGAAAGGATTGGCAAAATGGGCTGCAAGAAATGACTGATAGTCATGGGAATCACCTAAAAGTTCTATAAGGCAAAGGCTGCTTTTATTTCCCAGGGCTAAGGTTTGAGAAAATCAGCATACCAAAGGCCATCAATCACGTCCTTGTCAGACAGGAAAGAATTTTCTCCACAGAATGAGTCGGTCTAGTAGAGTAATCTAGAAGGACATTAGTCATTATCATCTGAAAGGATGTAAGCAGAACCTAGTGGCCAGTTTCATCACAATACTTACACTACTCTTCAGAGCCTTACCTAAATAAGTCACTCTGCAAAGGAAAGCTAAGATGAGTCAACTTGGGAAGCATTTCATGAGTGATCAGACACTCCATATTCTCATTAGATGTTTTTCTTCTCTGTATTATATGACATAGGGATAAAGCCAGAAAAAGAAATGTATTCAATTATTAACATTATGGGAGTATGAATGCAATTGTCAAAACTAAAATGTCTTAGAATTTAGTCTTTATTAACCTCAGTTGGGGTACTTTTTTGATAATTTCTCCCCTTCAGTAAACACCACACACACACACACACACACACACACACACACACACACACACGAGAAATTCCGTTTCCATTCTGTCCCACTCACAGAGATCCTTACGTGTAAGAAGCTATTATCTCATCAGGCTTTAGGAATCTTGTTCAAAATATCTTTTCAATATTTCCTTCCCTTATCTATATTTTGAAAGTTTTGGCCCAGACAGGACACTGCAGCCTGTGAAACCTTAGAGGTGGAACCAAGGAGCTCCTAACTCCCCCAACCCTAGGAATTTACCTGGGACTCCATCTTCCCCGCCCCTGGGAATTTACCTATGGAGCCAAAGACCAATGGGCTACCCCTGCATCCCTAATGCCCTCTTAGGTTCCACCCCAAATGGAGGCTACTTATATACCCACATGCCACGTGTCTGCCAGAGAGAAAGCCGGACTCCAGCGGTAGGGGGGTGTCGCTTCTCTCCCTCTGCGTTCTCAGAATAAAGGCCTCTTTTGTATTATACTTCTCATCTTTTGGATATAATCTTATTACATTTTATGCTTTATTACTTCACACAATCCTTTCTCTTCAACCATTAATTTTCTCGGCAGTGGCATTTACCTTTTGTACTTGAGGTGCTTGGAAAGGCAAGGAAAGATCAGAGATCAGGAAAATGTGTGTAGATTGGAGTGCAGAGGTGCTCGGGATTTATCAAAGTTGTTATGCAGAATTTTGCAAATATTTCCCTACATGATGAAGCTATAGTCCATAATAGACTTACATATTCTATATATCTGTTAAATAGTCGGTGATTGATCCATTTCATTCACTTGGAGAATCAGAGACATTAGGTGGGAAGAAAGGAGAAACTAACTTAACTAATAGACATTTCAGGCCAGCTGATTTCAGATAGTTTTTCAGGTGTAGGGGTCCCCAGAAACAATCATATCATTTTTCTTTTCACTTATGTGATTGTTTTGTAACTTAGAATCAAACTCAGAACTTCTTTTCTTTTTTTGAATCTGGGAATCGAACTCAGGACCTCATGTTTGCAGCACAGGTGCTGTCACTGAACTAAATCCGCAGCCCCTATTGATGTGACTTTTAAAATTTTTTTTTATTTCTTTTTCTCATGCAATCAAAGTAAGACAGATATCTTTTGGTGGTGTTTGGTGTTTAGATATATCTAAAATACATAGATAGAAAGTATCATTACCTTTATGATGTGTATCTGCTAAATTTCAACCATGTAAGTAAATATACATAAGAATTAAACACTTGATCTTTTTATACTGAATATACATACATATATATATCAAACTTTTTAAAGTAGGTAAAATCTAGCTTCTGACATGAAATGACTCATAACTATCTTTCTGTTTCAAAAGATTGAAACTGCTGTTGAAGGCATGGTTAATTTTTAATATATTTTCCCCCCAAATTAGGCTAACTTTTAAAAAATCTAAGTCAGAAAATAAAATGGATGCTATCCCGTGGATGGGTAGCATCAATTGAAATGTATTTTTTTCTTCAAGGTGATTGATGTAATTTTCTATTAAAGTGACCTTTGCTAGAAATGTTTTCCCTGTAATGATTTCCTGTCCCTTTGGCTCAGAAACCAGAACAGAAAAAGTGGCTTAAATCTGTTTCAGCTACATGATGTTGAAATAAGATGAAAAGCTGACTGAAGCAAGCATAGCTAAAATGCCTGTGTTAGCCAATTCAGAACTAGTCTACTTGCTCAAAGACTGTGTAACATTCCTTGCAAGTATAGCACTAGATGCTTTCATGGAGCTCTGCTTCCTCTTTACAGTGCACCGTCTGTGTTCATAGAAGCAATCTTTGTGGTCATAGGAGAGTATATTAACATGATCTGGAATATGTGTAGGAATATAAATTGTGCATGGAATGAAAAGGTTTTAATCTAAAGAAAAACTAGACAAAAAGAGGCTGAAGATAGGATACAGGTAGAAAAACAGAATAGCGTAGGAGAAGGGAGAGGGAATATTCACAGAATTTGAAGTAGCTGACTAGTCTCTAGTTATAAACAGGATTTGTGTGTTTGTGTGCATGCACATGTGTGTACCAGTTCTTCATAGTTTGTGATTCTCTTGTCGTTGTTGTTGTTATATCTTCCTCTAGTTTACCTTGTGTTTCCTGGACCTTCTCCTTTGTACCGTATTATATCACCTCCTCTCTAAAGGTCAACACTTGTTCCAGTACAAAGACCTCTCAGTGTATTACTGATCACATCTTAGAATTTATGTTCCCAATTCTTGTTATATCACAGACCTCACTTCTTTTATGATGCATATATTTAGTACCACAGAGAGTATTAGAAAAGTATGCCACCAACATTTCCTTGATTTTCAGAATGATTTAAGCATTAACTCTGAAGGAAAATTAATTTCCTTGAACCTATGATTATTATTTTCTGCATGCACACACATTCATATTCATATGCATTTCTACCTAACGAAATACCAATAAGAAATATCAATACCAAGAAAGCATAGTTATTCTCATTTTTAACTTATATTTGAATTTTCTGAAACCCCCATTTGAATAAATACTATAAATTTTGTTCTGCATGCCAACTGGTTTCCTGGTAAGTAATTACCCATTAGTTATAAATATAAATCTTATATTTGAGTAGATCATGAATTACTTTGAAAGTATTTTAGTATATTATAATGAGATTAAACCTAGGATGATTTTTGTTTGGAATTTCTGGTGGCATGATTTCAAGAAGAAAGTACACTTAATATACAGCTCATAGAGATAATTAAAATTGATTTAAGTCAATTGAGTTAATTCAAGTAACTCTAAATACAAATAAAAATAAATGATTTCAATGCCCAAAGAGCTAAAGTTATGCACACATACATATAATATAGCCTATGTGTCTAGATAATGCAAGAATCATAAAGTAACAAATAAGGAAAAAATGTGAATATTAGAAAATTTAATTATTTCTCGGCCTTCAAATATCTCTAGGTACATTTTTTACTTTATATTCAATATCATGAGTTATCGTGCTGCCCTTTCTTTGTTCTTTTATTATTTTCAGACTTCTATCTGTTTCAAACCATCAAACTTGGCATTTTGTATATCAAGTAGTAAAGCATTTGTCGAAGCAAGTCTAGGCTAACCGGTTTGCTCGTTAGAAGACTCAGCAGTTGCTCTTCCTATCAAACTCTTTGATTTTAAGTTGGATTGTATTTGATAAGCACTGGAAATGTCTGTGTGGAGAGGAATCTGTTGCCCACTGAGTATCTTTCTATTCAGAAAATATGATTCTCAAAGGTTGAAGAAAAGGCTAACGTCAAAAACTTTAACAAGTTAAAATTAGTTTTATGTGTTTATTTGTATAAATAATTTCCATGCTTATCATTTTTATTACATATTTTAATCTTTGGAAATTGGTACTTTGTGTCTTTTATTATTTTGATTATTTTATTGCCTGATCCACTTTGAAAATCATAGATTCCACTTTGAATTGCACTTAATTTTTCACAAAGAATTTTGAAACTCCAACTGTTTAGCAAGTACACGAGTATTCTACAGAGATAAATTTGTTTATAGTAAGCATTTAAATTATTTTATATTTATAAACATTTTCCTTGGTAATAAATTACAGCAATTCTGACAATTTGAATAATCATTCCTCTTTTATGTATATTTTTCCTAAGTGTACATAACATTTAGATAAAGAGTGTAATACATACCTCCATTACTTGTTAGTCAGAAAATAATCCTAGCAACAGAATTGAAGAGCTGGATGTCCTGCTTCCCCATGAATTGAAGGAGAAAAAAATACTATGTAAGGAAGATGATAGTTCTTTTTTTCACAAGTAGCTCTGCAAAGGCTGGACCAATTACCAAGATACCAAAGCCAAAGTGAGAAATGAAGAAGATGATTTTCTAATCATGCTAATGTATGATCCACTTTCAATTTTTTTTTCATTTTATGAAAGATCATGTTACAGGGAAAGCAATTCTCCTTATCTATCACTAAAATAATCTGCTAAATAAAAAAGTTCAAGTTATTTTTAAGATGGATTTTTTATTATTAAGAGCTTACTCTGTCTTTTTTTGAACTACACTGCACATCATACTTTTCAATAAATCATTCGAATGGTTTCTATCACCTCCTTTCAGGCCAGAAAGTCATACTTTCTTCCTCTGGTCTGACAAACCTCTTAGGTTACTTCTTCTTTGATGTAAGTCAAATATCCCTATACATCAAATGACACTCCAAGAACACCAAATAACTCAGATGTTAAAGTAGAGTGGTTTTCTAAAATAGCTGCATTTCACTTTGCTAATAAACAGGTAAAAGATACAATTGTAAGTGATAATAAACTTACTGTTAAAATAAATTTGCTTTCTGCCCAAGTATATTGTAAGATTCATTGGAATAGGTTTTTACCTTAATTATCTCTTTAAAACTCTCCCTTGGTAAAATACTTTGCCCAAACTATAGTCTCAACACATTTTCAGTTGAACTTTCAAATTTCTGATAGCACGTATTTTCTAGAAAAACCAACACCGCCCTATCACCAGGAGCAGGGACAAAGGCAAATACAAAAGGAAAGAAGATCATGCTTACATTAAGAAATCTGAGAAAATATGTTTTGATTCCCTTACTTCTACTCTGAAAATAAAGACACACACACACACACACACACACACACACACACACACACACACACAAAGAGTCCAGACTTACCAACATTCCAGTTGCAAGCTTCCACAGATACAAACAGATTTTGTATTAAGAACATTGAGAACAAATCATGCAAGTAGCTTCAGCGTCTGCATGACTTAATCCCAGTTGTGCTGCTGTGTGCTTTCTGTACAGTGCAATAGTGTCCAGTAGTACAGAATAGTTGGGAACTTACTGTATTTGTGTATAGGTTTGGTGTTTTTATACTTTGTACTGTATAACTATGTCAAAGGTATATAAAGCTCCCTTGTCAATCTTATGAATGAATCTGACTTAACAAAGTTTCTCCCAGAATGGACCTTGTTTGTAAGTCAGTTACTACCTGTAAAATATTCTTTGACATAAAACAATATTAATAATCTTAGTAACTGAAAGTTCTTGCTTCACATTATATGAACTCCTTACCCTATCTGGTGAGATAATATTATAGAAAAGCAATTTGGTAAGCTGCAAAAAGTCACAATGTTATGTGGAAGGTAGTCAAACTGGACATTTTCTTTTTGTGTCTGTTTTATTCTTAGAAGTTAGGTGTCTCTCCTTTCTCTTTTACCTGTCTTATTTCTTGTAAACTCAACTACTTTTCTCAATTTTTCTTTGCTTTATTATTTACCTAAATTACTTGAATATTTCAAGTTTCCTCTCTCTGTTATATGCTTTTCTTTTCTCCTAAGGTCATCAGATGTACCAGACCCTAAATTTAGCTATCTCGACATTGTAGTATTTTACAGTCACAATTTATTGTCCTCTTTGCATAGAACAGTATATCCCTATCTCTATCCTTCTTCCTATTTTAAATGTAGCCCACAGCAGTCTGAGTTTTTGTGCCAAACAAACTGAAATTGCTCTGGCAAGGGTAAGCAGCCAATGAATATGTTTTAACATTTATTCTCCTGAATAAAGACTTACAGTCATAAATTTTATTGGCTGGGCATATAAGTTCTTTGGCTTTCTTGAAAGTCCTTATTTTCCTTCTCTGGTACCAGTTGTCACTTTCCTGCTTGATCTTTACTTTGTAAGTTTCTCCCATGAGCGTCTTTTCTGTGTACCGCTTAAACTGTGATGATTTCTTACATACATCCTATACTCTTCTTACTTTAAATCTTAGTCTCATTGGATGTCATTCTCTCCTCATTTAGTGAGCTCATTGCCAATCAATATGCATAACAGAAGTTTTTGAGATAGAGAAATGTACATATGAATGCTGGATTGGAGACTGTTAATCCATGTTTTCCTAGAGGGATCTAAAGTTTTGCTGCACATTTCTGTGCAGATATTGTAGAAATATTAAGAATCAGAATCTTCTTGGGAAAAATCCCTCAAATTTTATCTTTATAATCACCATATCTACATTATGAAGTTTCACATTATATCACCAGCCACTTAGTTTTCAAATCTCAGTTATCTTAGCTCTTATGTATTACAACCCATGCCAAACCCTGTGATCTTACCTCTGAATTGTTCTGAAATTTTTTCACAAAAATCATCTAATATCAAGTTCAAATTGCCTTTAATTCTTATTAGTTTGAAATAATCATATACAGAAATATTATAAACTTCACCTTCAATGTGTCTTTCTCATATTACCTCATCAGCCAATTATTTCTCCTTTTTGTGTCTAGAGTAAACTTTTAATAATAAAATTTACCTGAATCATTCTCCTTTCCAAAGAATGGTCCAAAGACCAGTGGCAAATCATCATATAAGCTAAAATCTAATCTTTCTGTTTTGTTATTACATATTTACACAAATTATTGTTATGTCCATTTCTCTGTACTTTGCTATCACAATTTTCTTTAGAGGTGATGCTGGATCAATTTGTGAACAAAGCAATTTTCTGGATTTTTGTTTTCTATAATTGTATTTAACCTTTAAGACTCAGATCAGTTTGCATTTCTTGGAATCCTATAGGTTCTCATAACTAATTTTTTATGGTCATCTCCTAATATCCCATGTATGAGCCTACCCAATACCTTTAGTCCTTTGAATTAAAATGGCATAGATGTCTTCTTACCCATTAGATAGCAAGTTCTTTAAGGCCAGATTTGATATCTGATTTATTTTACATACTGAATTTCTAGGTTATGCTTCACCTAAGAGCTGTCAAATTGGACATCTTGAACTCAGTTGACACTTACTGCAAGTGATATTTTAGTTATTATCCATAGTTTTGTTGCTTTTAATTATTTTGATCATTTTCCCTGTAACATAGGACCAAGAAGGTGATTAAAACCATTTTGTCTAATATGGCTTGTTCACTAAAGTTCCAAAGAAAAACAATACAATTCCTGGGTTATAAGTGAGGAAGTTGAATTGCAGAAACATGAAGCAATGTGTCTAAAGTCAGATCTGCTATTTTGCATAGCCCAGTTTTGCATCACACAATGTTTGCATCACAGATGAATCCACTAAAGAAAACAAATAGTATCTTTTTTTGCCTTATTTATTACTATATTTAATATAGAATAGTGATACACTTACTTTTTGTTTCATAGATATCAAAGCTAAATATTAACCAAAGTCAGATCATATTATAAAGTGATTCAAGAATTCAAAATTCTTATAATCCAATCTCCACTAAACTTACTGTTATAGAGAACATATCACATGATGTGAATGTTCATATTTTCATATCCAGTGCAAGACATAATTTCATAAAAAATTTACAGAATATTTTCTAATCTGCATCAATGTCCTAAGTATTACAATCACATTGATGAAAAGAAAAATAATCTGACTCAGAAAATCAGAAATACTTCTGAAAATTAACTTTTTTTCACCCACATATTTATTCAGACACCTCTGAGTTCCATACCCACACTATTCTTTTCTATTCCTTAGTTTTTAAAGTGGGAATAATGGGATCTTTTCCAAGAACTATTAGGATACATATACAAGATTACATGCAATTTCTGCCTCTGATTTAATTAATTTAATTAGTCAAGGCAAATCTCTTTCCTTTTCTTTCCCTGCTCTTTTCCGCTCCTGCTCATTGTCCTGTGTGTTCTTTGGTAGATTATTGTTACAGTGTCCTTAGAGGTATCATGCTCTGTCTTCTTTTGCAATTTGTCTTTTCTGCTTTCTGGGCAAAAAATGAGGTAATTACAAGGCCATGGAAAGGTCAACCTTCTGATCTCCAGAAATATTTATTAATAATGGAATCTATCAGGATAGATATTTAATTTATATTTTCAATGTTTAAAGACATGAAGCTTTTGTGAAATTCTATTTCAAACCACTTTCCCACTTTCATGGCATTTTAAAACATGCACTGTGGTTCAGGCTTAATCTGTATCCAAAGCTTTCTTCCTAATGATACATTCTGAAACCCTTCCCCTACATTTTCACTAGAATTAACATCAACATGTTTAATCTGTTAGTAGGAGAAAACATGTAAATCACTCCCAGTTCAGTGTTTAATTACAAGTAATTTATTTAAAGGAAAGATGACTTATTATTATGTGTACAATTCAGAGTTCTTAAATCTAGTTTTAATTAGAGTTTTAAAATCATTAAAAAATATTATAATACCTGTGTAGTTTTTAATGGCTGTTTTCATGAAACAAAGCGCCTTCAAGCAGGGCAATGGCCAAAACCGATGGGGTTATCTTTTTAGGCACCCCTTACAGAGCTCCCTCCCTCCCAAAAAGCCTTTGTTTCCAAAGGCAACAGAGCTGCTATGGCAAACTGATTGTGAAGCTCTCAGATTGCCTCTCATGCCCTGAGGTAAACAGTTGCCTGCTGCACTACATAAATACTGAAAGCACAACTCTCTTGGTAAAAGACTTGACCAGCATGAATTGAGGGGTAACTACAGGTTGCTCCAAAATGCTCACCTCCAACAGTTCCCTGATAAAGGTTCCCAGAGAGAATGCTGTATGCCCTGTGGTTTCAATAATTTCTGCTGTTTAGTGATGGGAATCTTTTGTCAGATGTTTGCAGCTTGTATATTGGTTTGACATACAATAGAATGTCATTAATGTCATCATCACCTTTCAAGCTCCCCAGAGAGCATAATTTCCAGCAAATTTATTTATTTCTAAATCAAGGTGAGTTGAAGGAATTTGTATCATGCTTTGAAAGCAACAGTTTTGGGTATATATATGTATATATGCAATTACACATGGTTGTTTATGCAGAAATGTGGGGTAATTATTTTAATATCAGTGTTCACAGTTAATCCTTTTCCTTATTTGCAAGTCCAGACAAGTTCCACTATATATTGTTAGAATATTTCTAAATATGTTTGATAATATTTATGCAATTCAGGTGCTACCCATAACATTGCTTATGCAATTTAGACTTTCGCACTAGAGCTTGATCAATCTGTATGTTTTCTCTTTTTTCTTTCTCATGAGAATATTCATCAATAAAGCAAAAATACATCTAGGAGGGACATATTACTAGAGTCTGCAAGTATTGGAATTATGCCACTTCTTTTAAAATGTAACCCAATTTCCTCACATTTCAAACATCGCATCTCATGTAGACGCATGGAAAAGTAAAGAATATGTTGGCACATTCTGAGGAAGACTTTGTTTTATGAGCACGAGAATCATGGCATCCAGCTCGCCATTGACTGCAATTTCCCAGCATAACTCTGCAATTAATACGGCACTTTGTAAGATTTGTAGAAAGATTTAGGTGTAAATTGACAAAAACATTTTCAGAGATTTTAAAAGAATTAACCACTACTGCACTGGCAGAAGAGACACATAGCCGATATCTCCAGCAGCAAGTATTATGGTAGAAATACTCATTATCTAGGGTTCTGTTATTGATATCTGAAAAAAATAAAATAGTGAACTCATGTTCAGCAATAGTATTGTACTTCTCTGTTATTGTTCATACTGTTATGATGTTCATTTATTTGGCCCTTTTAACTGTAGGGTAAGTTAGCGTAAGATACCATTTAAGGTTATGCAATATAAATGGAAGTAGGAGAATTTGAATGATTTCCCAAAGTCACAAAGGGATCATTCAGGTCTTCTGAATACTTGGTTAGCACTCTGTGTCTTACCTACCTCTTCAAATTCTTAGCAGGAAGAGTGAATTTGAGGGCATTAGAATGCAGAGATAAAATAGCAGGATCGTTTAAATATAGATAGCAATAGAATTTAGATAAACTCATACACAAAGTATAAATAATTTCAAGAGACAGAGGGCAAGGAGAAGGATGGGAGAGAACGATGAAAACAGAAATTAAATATGCTTTGGATGTGTACTGACTCCATATAAGGAATATAGATATTATGCACTAAATATGTAGTGATAAAAGAATTTAAGAAGAGCAAAATAAAAATAGGTAGTAAAAGCAGGCAGATAGATGTTTAGTAAATGAGAAGGGCACGTAGATGCGGACGAAGGGTAGATGGAGGTGAAGGAGGAGAGGGGAACCGAGAGTAATGAGAATTAAGATATGTGATGAGCATATACTTACTCCCTGTGATAAGTGTAATTATTATATAGAGCAAACATGTACTAAATATGATTCATAAAAATAAAATGATTTTATTAGAAAAGCCCCCTAAAATGCATTCAAATTTTCCAGCAAATTCTTCCACACACAGAATTTAGAGCAAATTTCCCAGTTTAAAAAAAAAGACATATGTAAATATGGGTTTAGAAAATAAAAGGCCAAAATATTAGTGGCCAACATTCATAAAATGTTTTAACTGTATGACTGATTTTCACCCAAGTCTCATGAGTGAGCTAGGTTGAAAGTGGGTTACGGTTCGTCCCACAGGACTCTGTGTCCTATGATCTTTTTGGTCCTATGCTAGTTGGGATAATGTCCTAAAGCCTCCAGCAGTCTTCCTAGACTGGTGTATAACTGTCCCCAAGTCCACACATGCGCTCTTTTAATGTCCAGCTGCTCCACAAGCGCAGTCCACATAATGGTTTTCTCCACTTGACTTTTCAATTCCATTAGGGACAGAGACGAGCTATGCAATTTAATCATGCTGAGTCTATCCCATAGAGTGGAAAAGTGTTTATTTATATTAAATGTTTGTTTTGTGCTACCTGTGTCATCTGGCTTTCTTTTGCACAATGGAAAAGACACAGCCTTTGCCCTTAACAGCACAACAGTTGCTTCATTTTTCTATAGAAAGAATACAATGTAAAGTTATAATAGTTAAGAAATTCATATTTCTAAAGGATTAATTTCTTGGGTATAATCATAACTCATTATGCAGCTATCACCTAAAATATCTGTCTCAAAATTCAAATTTTGTCTATAGGTGTCAGAAAATATTTTATCTAAAGTTACAGTGTAATGGTATGATGGCTTCGGTAAACTTTTAGAACACAGTTTTTCCATTGATAAAAATAGTTTTGTTGTTTTTCTCAAGAATTACTAACCTGCAAGATTGATATGATCGCTAGTTTGTTAGGATTTCATTTTCAAACAGATTAGTTTCAATTTCTCAGAATTCTCTTTGTTTTCAAACATGAGCCAGTTGATTTTGTGATAATGTTTTTAGTACTCATTTTATAAATCAAAATTTCAAGGTCCATTTAAAATTGAACTGGAGTCAACATGGATGACCACGAACTTTAGAGTTAGACAAACTTTTGAACTTTGGTTCTATAGATGTGTATTTATTTCATTTGGGAAGTCAGCTTCTCAAGCTCTCAATTTCTTCATTTGTAAATAAAGATGAAGCTTTGATTTAGAAAGCTAATATCAAAGTAATTATTTAACATATTTAAAAAGTTCCACAAATAAAACTGACACATATAATCTTTTTCAGTTATATTAGTAAATGTAACGGTCCTTGCCTTGATTAATAATGACATTTCTTTTAAAGCTTCTGTGCCATTGAGCTAAGTATTATAACATATTGCTCCTTTCATGTGCTTTTAGAATTAAAACTTTAAGGCTTATCTCCAAGAAGAGTGCAAAACAACAAACCATGTGTGTTTGTGTTTATGCTTAAGCATATTTTGTCAATATACTTTCATTTTTTATGTTTTTTTTTACTTAAAAGAAAAAAACAAAACAGAAAAAATGGTACAAATAATACAGAATTTCAAAAAATTGATGCTAAGAAATCACTAGTTGGTAAATTACATATTGTCATCTTGGAAATAGTTGTTGAAATCACAAAATTAAAACACAGAAAGTGGATAATAAACAATGAGAGTGCAAACTGTTCTGTTCAATGATCCAACAAAAACTTAACAATATGGTTATCTATTTTACACACTTAAATAAATATACACGCAATTGTAATCTTTAGAGCACTTTCCCTCCCTTTCTTTTTTAAAATAGCTATTACACATTTTGGAACTTATTACTACTACAGTTTTTATTACTTTTCATACCAGAAAGACAATATGATATTTATAAATATGATTCTTATTTATTTCACTTATGAAGATGGTCTCCTACCTATAAAGGCCTGAAGATCATCTTTTTTATAGCTGAATAACATTCCATTGTATAAAAATACCACATCTTTTTCATCCACTCTGCAGCTGATGGACATTTTGGTTGTTTCCAAGACTTAACTATTACAAATTGTGCTGCTATAAACATGGGTGCACATATATCACTGTGACATTAACTTTTCAGTTTTCCAGGGAAAATACCCAGGAGGAAATAGCTAGATTAAATGGAACTTCCAATCCCAGTCTTCTGAGAAATATTCATACTGATTTCCATAGTGGCTAAACCAGTCTACACTCCCACCAATAATGGAGAAGTATTGCTTTTCCCTGTAGGCTAGCCAACATTTGTTATCAGTTGATTTCTCGATGACAGCCATTCTTTCTGAAGTGAGATGCCATTTGTATGTCTTCACCTGAGAAATGTGTGTTCATCTCAGATGCTCAGTTTTGGAAAGGGTCTTTGAATTTGGGAGGCCTGATTTTTTTAATTCTTTATATGTTTTAGATATAAGTCCTTTGTCTGAGGGGTTGCTAGTTAAATTTTTTCCCATTCTGTAGGTTTTCTTTTTCACTCTTGATTTCTTTTGAAGTGGAAAAACATTTTAATAGTATGAAATCCCACTTCTTGATTCTTTGAAGTGTTTCCTGTGTAGTTTGCATTTTGTTCATGAATTCTGTCTACCCCTATGTCTCCAAGCCTTCAACCTACCTTGTCTTCCAGTAGATTTAGTGTTTCTGTTTTAATATTTAGATCTTTGACCCATTTTCATTTTAGTTTAGTGCATGGTGATAGGCATGGATCTAGTGTAAATCTTCAGCATGTAGATAGCCAATTTTTCCAATAGCATTTATTAAAGGGGCTATTCTTCTTCCAGTGAACATGTTTAGCCCTTTGTCAAATATCAGGTGGCTGAATGTCTTTGTAGTTCTGTTTGCATCTTCTAATCTGTTCCACTGATCCTCGGGTCTATTTCTTTGCCAGTACCATGCTGATTTTATCACAATAGCTTTGTGGTAGTTTCAAGTCAGGAAATGAGATATTGCCTGTCTTACATTTGTTGCCCAGAATCACATTTTCTATTCTAGGTCTCTTTTGTTACCAAATGAATTTTAGGAGTGTTTTCTCTAGATCTGTAAGGTATATTAATGGTATTTTAATTTTGATTGCATTAAATCTGTATAGCAGTTTTTGGAGTATGGCCATTTTCACGATGTTGGTTTTTCTTTATCTAGAACAAGGAATATCATTCCATTTTCTGATATTCTCTTCAAAGTCCTTTTTTAGCATAGTATAGTTTTCAGCATATAGGTCTTTTAAATTCTTGCTTAGGTTGATTCTTAAGTATCTCATTTTTTAGATACTATTATGAAAGGCAATATTTCCATAATTTCTATCTCAGTGAATTTTTTTGTTTGTGTAGGAGAATGCTATTGATTTTTGAGTGTTGACTTTGTATCCAGCTATACTGCTGAGTTAGTTTATTACCTCTAGTAGTGTTTTAATGGAGTTTTTTGGGTCTTCTATATAGAGTATCATGTCATCTGCAAATACTGATAATTTAACTTCTACTTTTTCTATCTATATTCCTTTTATTTCTCCCTCTTGTCTAATTGCTCTGACTAATATTTACAGAACTATATTGAATAAGAGTGGTGATACTACACTTCCTTGTTTTGTTCCTTATTTTAGAATGAAAGCTTTCAGTTTTTGTCCATTTAGTACAATGTTGGCTGTTGGTTTGTCATAGATGGCCTTTATGAGATTGAGGTATGCACCATGTATTCCGAGTTTATGAAGGGTTTTTATCATGAACAAATGTTGGACTTTATCGAAAGCTTTTTCTGCATCTAGTGAGATGACCATGTGGTTTTTGTGTTTGGCTCTGTTGAGGTGGTGTATTACATTTACTTATTTGTATATGTTAAACCATCCTTGCATTCCTGGAATGAATCCCATTTGGTCATGATATGTCATCTTCTTGATGATTCGTTGCATTCTATTTTCCAGTATTTTATTGAAAATCTTTTCATCAATGTTCATTAGTGATACTGGCCTATAGTTGTCCTTTTCGGTTAGATCTTTCTCTGGTTTGGGTATTAGAATAATACTTGCCTCCAGGAATGATTTAGGGAGGATTGCTTCACTTTGAATTTCATTGAAGAGTTTAAGGAGTATTGGCATCAAATATTCTCTAAATTTCTTGTATATTTCAGCTGTGAGTCCATCAAGACCTGGGCTTTTTTTGTTGGTAGGTTTTTTTTATCACATTTTCAATTTTAATAGCTGATACTGGGTTGTTGAAAATTGCTATATCTTCCTGATTGAGCTTCAGTAGTTCATATCTTTCTAGAAATCTGTCCATTTCCTCTCTGTTTCCCACTCTATGTGAGTAGAGTTTTTCCAAGTCCTCTATTTCAATCTCTCCTTTACTTGATCCTGATGGACTAGATGTTTGAGTTTGGGTTTTGCTTTTTTATTTTGTGATTTTCATTTTTTGGGCTAATACTTGGCCTTTCGGTCTCACTAGTCTCACCTATAGCATAGTGTGTATCCTTGGGTCCCACTGTGTGACTGATGTTTGTCCAACTGCTGGATGCAACAGTGAAGATACGAGTCAGCCACCTGAATTCCTCCTGCCAGGCCTGTTGGGTGAGTCCAATATTCTTCCTCGTCTGACAAAACTAGGAGTATTGATATAAATCAACCCTTAGTTCCTGAAATTACTATATTTTCAGGTTGTTCTAGGTCACCATATCTCCCCCTCTAGAGTGTATATCTAGCTTGTGCCCTGTTATGTCACTGGCTGTCTCATAAGCCCTTCTGATTTTCTCCAGGTTGGGGGAGGCCTTATTCACACCCTCCTCCACCTACCTGATGTTCTCTGTGTAGAGGAAGGACTCACCCACATTCTTGCCAAGCTTGCCAAGGTTCTACTTCTGGAGGAGGCTTGGCTATTGCTCCTGTTTACCCACTGAAGGTGGTAAACTGTATCCCTATTTTGGGGACAAACTCACCATACTGATGAAAGCCTGCTGAGGTTTTCTGTTTGAATGAAGGGTTATTGAGTCTCACATTGACACAGCACAGTTAATCCACTTCAGTCCAATGTTCTGGGAGGAGGAGTGGGGACCAAAAATCAACAGCAATCCTAGGTCCAGAATGTGGGGAGTCCCAGAGGGCAGGGACAGGATAGCAGGGTCATGGAAGAAGCCAGCTTGGCCTGGCCCTGCACACCGCTGGAGGTCCTGTTTCCTGCAGCAGATGGTGGGACAGTGGGCACATGGAAGGGGCAGGCTATGGAGGGCCAGCCTTGAGCACTGTTGCTGGTGGTCCTGGGTCACATGGTGGACAGTGGGGTGGTGAGGGCATGGAAGGGGCAGGCTCGGCGGGGCCCAGCCTTGTGCACCACTGCTCTGTCTATATACTTTCAACAAACCTGTTGTAATAGTGATTATTTTACATCTAAAATGAGTAGTGAATATTCAACTTTTTAGCTTAATAAATTCATTAATAAAATCATCTGATAAATAGAAAAACTCTAGCACTTCAAGTATTTTTAGGAAGTGTTGAATACTTAAGTTTTTTATAGATGAATTGAAGACCAGTAGAAAGGATATCCTTACCTATTTTCATAGAATTTTCCTAGGGTTGACCTAATTTAGGGAAACTTTGGAAAGGAAAATGTTATCTTTTCTATGTGCCAGCACTGATACAAACTGTAATAATGTTCATCTATCTTCAGACCTGAAAAATCATTTATATAAATCATATACATTTCCCACAATGTGCCTGATGTACTTCTAGACACCCAGAAACAGTGGTGAGTGAAAACAGGCAAAGAGACCTACTACTCCCTGATGGATGTGCATCTACATAACACTCAGCTCTCTATTCCATAATACTGTAGCTGAGCCAGAGACCCAGATACCAGATCCAAGCATAGCCTTTCAAAGTTGATTTTTTGAAAATGTAATGTAATATCACCATACAAATCTTTGTTGAGGCTGAATCAAAGCAATAGTACAAGGAGGAACAAAAATACACCCAATGATATTGGTCTTCAACTTTCAGTTGTACTGGGCAGATCTGCTCTACTCTCACTAGATCCACTCTTGTACTTAAGCTTATTCAAAGCAATCTATAATTTTCATTCCTTTTCCATAAAAAATAACTAATATATCCATAATAGTAAATAAAAATCTTTCCAACTATCTATCTATCTACCTATCTACAAGAATTATGCTTATTAATTTCTAAATCATGCTCTTTCTTAAAAGGACATATCAAAGCAATGTAGTGTAACTTCCTATGATTTTTTTTTCTATTTAGCAGTCTATATGTCTAGGGTAATATTGTAGGTTTCTTAGAGGATTAAGAACATATGACCATACATGTTAGGAAGCCATAGTCTTTGTGAATTTTGATCAACTCCACAAAGTATTTTTTAAATCCTGAGAGCATAAAAATTTTTGAAGTGCTTTAAATGGGTTTAGAAAGATATTATTTGTTGATTAATGTCAACCTCCATCACTATATAGTCCCTAACAATCTGCTTTGTTATTCAACCTGTTACTAATTCTAATTTTGCTTCTGTATGTATATTATTACAGTTTTCCCAGAACTAGATGGTTATCTGAAGCAGAGGAGGAATCATGCTCTATTCTCTTCTGTATCACAAGCACTCAACTGATGCTTTAAACTTCTTAATTGCCCAGTGGTTATCTTTTTAATGAGTGAATGAACAGGTATCCCACATACACTAAGATAATTAGATTTATAAACTTTGGCACTAAACAGAGTTGAGTTTAAATATTAGTCATTTTCTCTCAGTCTCTGAATCTACATCTGTAAAAGAAATGTAATAATTTACTATATCTGTATACAATATAGTTCTGTGCCGTGTTGATTTTTAGTAGTCAAAAACAGATTGATACTCTGATTTAGATATTCATTTATTATTACTCAGAATATGATTTTTAATGCTTCTTTCTTGCTATAGATTAAAAAGTGGTAGTCAACTTAATGTCAGCAAAATTAAATTACCATGGTGTTGAGTAGAAATGCTGTAGCCGAGGAATGTTTTCAGCATAAATAGAGATGTGGAGAAGGAAAAGAGAGGTTTTGAGGCATTGAGGCATTGTGGATTCTCCTATGTGTTGCTGTTTGAGCTATTGGTTCTCCTGAAGAAGCTCTGGTCCTTACACTGAGCATTGCTTCCTGGCTTCAGAGGGGAAGACATGTGCTGCTTAATCTCCAGGATGAACTTCTCACCCTGGCTTCCTGGCATGTATTCAACTGTGCTTATCGTTGGAGGAGCTCAGGGGCTCTGTGTCACTGAGGGTGGCTGTGACACTTTTCAGGGAAGCCTGGGTCTTTATTAGGAGTGTGACTTCTTGGCTTCAGCATAGAAATCTCAACCTTCACCCCACTGACATGGACTTTCTGACTTCCACCGCTGACCTTTGGGCTTTCCCAGCACATATCCATAAAAGATACAGGCATAAGTCCTTCTCATGGGCTCTAGCCTTCCAGTTAGACTCATGAGAGGCATTATCATGAGCTCTGGGTTTTCATCTGGACTCATGTGGGACACTGATGTGGGATTCAGGCCCTTGGCTAAATACTCTACTTCTTTAGTGTTGTGAATAGATTTCTTACACTTTCTTGTGTTAACTCTGGATGACCACCATAAAATAATAGTATAAATTCCATGTCCCAATTTTAGTTGTTCTCTGCATAACTCACTTCTAAATCTAACATGAATTAGTCTTTTGTTTAATTTTATTTTTTATTTTATTTCAGTTTGACTGATGAGTGAAGTACACATATTTCTACTTTTGGTTCTTCGTCTATGTTCACAGAACTAGACAAATCATTTCTAAAATTCCTTTGCAAGAAAAAGATACCTATAAAAGCAAAAGCAATTCTGGGCAGCAAAGCAAAGCAGGAGGCATTACAATCCCTGATCTGACATCATCTTTGACCAAGCAACCAAACATGTTCACTGTAAGAAAGATAGCCTCTGTAATAAATGGTACCAAAAGAAACTGGTTCTCTTTTTACGTGGTAAGCACTAAAACTAGGCCTATGTCTATCACCATGCACTAAACTACAGTCAAAATGAATCAAAGATCTATAATTTTTTGTCTTTTTGAGACAAGGTCTCACTATGCAGTTCTGGCTGGCCTTGAGATTACTTTGTAGCCTCAAACTTGCAGTGATCCTCTTGCCTCAGCCTCTTAAGTGCTGGGATTACAGGTGTGCACCTCCAAACCCTGCCAAATATCTAAATATTAAAACAGAAACACTAAATCTACTGAAAGACATAAGTGTAGGCAGAGTTCATGAACAAAACTCAAACTGTACAGGAAATAATTCAAAGAATTAGCAACTGAAGCCTCCTCTTATCAAAAAGCTTTTGCACATCAAAATAAATCATCCAAAGAATAAAAATACATCCTAAAGACTAGGACAAAATTTTTAGTCAATTATCCCAGACAAAGAACTTCTATCTATCTACAACTTATAAATAATTCAAAAAAGTTAGAACCCCCAAATTCAAAAACCCAATACAAAAAAGAGCATCTAAGATGAATATGCTTCCCAGATGAAATAGAAATGGTAAATAAATCAGTGAAAAATTGTTTAAAATCACTAATCATTCTAAAGATGCAAACTGAAACAACACTAATATTCCATCTCGCCCCAGAAAGAATGATTATTATCAATCAACCAAGAAATCACAAATACTCACAGGACGGTGGAGAACAAGGAATGCTTCCGCACTGTTGGTGTGAGTGCAGACTGGTGCAACCACTGTAGAAATCCATATGGAGATTCACTCATAAATCCAGGTTAGGGGTTTTGTTTGACCCAGCTATTCCCCTTCTGGGTATCTTCCCAGAAGAATGAAAAACATCATACCACAGTGATATATGCACACCTATCAGGTTCTGTCCTAGATCCCCAATCTCCCGAACTAGTGTACAGCGGAGGTTAAATAAAAAAAGACAAATTGTATGATTTTTAGGTCTCCAGGAGCGTCAAAACCCTTTACTTAAGTTCCAGACTTCGAGACTAAAGACAAAAGATTTTCTGGGTCAGTCTATTATATTAGGACCAAGGACCAAGGGCAGAGAAACTGAGGAAAGTGCAGGCAATGAGCAGGACCTTGGGAGTCACTTCAAAGGCGTCTCCAAGTCATGAATCAAGTCAGTTCAGTAGCACTGTCTTATCATGAAGACATGGTAGAAGTGAGACTGTAGGAGTAATTTTTGCAGCTGCAGTCTCTACCTTGTTAATTGAGGTTGGAGCCAGAGTGTCCCCAGTTATAGCCTTATCTTGCCCTTTGAGGTATCTCTGGCCTCACAGGCCACTACAGGCCTCAGCCAGGACCAGTGATTCATAGAGGTTCACTTACTATGAATCAGATCCCACCACCAGGCAAGGGGCCTAGACCTAGGACAGACTCACAGATAAACCTAGAAAGCCAATTAGTAAAATTAAATCCTGCTCAGAGTCCCTTCCCTTCATAGTGGTCTCCAACACACACTCATGTTTATAGCAGCACAATTTGTAACAGCTAAATGCTGGAAAGAGCTGGAATGACTATCAACTGACGAACGGATAAAAAAGATGTGGTGTTTTTATATAATATAGTACTATTCAACCTTAATGAAGGATAAATGAAACTTTTTAGGTAAATGGATGCAAGTTGAGACTATACTTGTAAGTGAAATAAATCAGGTGTACATGTGTAAACACTATATTGTCACACTAGTGTGAGAGAAACTGAAAGAGTAAATAAGGTCTAAAACATAAAATGGGAAGAAATATTAAAAACAAAAAAAGAATTATGACGGGGACAATGGGACAGGAGGGAAGGGAAAAGAGAAAAAAATGCAAGTTTATTATACTGATAGTGTCTCTTAATTCATATAAGAAGATTTGTGTTTATATAGATTGGAGAATTATTTACGCCATACTTATTTTTTTGTACCAGGAATTGAACTCACAAGCTCATCCTTGCTAGGCAGGTGCTGTGCTGCTGAGTTATATCCCTGATCCTATGCCTGTATCTTGTACTCCAAGTAACTACTTTAAAGGTAATAATATGCAATATAGTTTTTATTGTTCTCCTGTCATGATGTTATGACTTTTTTTTTACCTTTTCCACATAAAATTTAGAAAAAAATGTTAAGTATTGTGCTGAGACCAAATTAGGAAAGGAAAGGTTTATTTACCTCATAGTTTTTGTAAGTTTCGGTCCATAATCAGGTGGCTCCAAGACTGGATAACATGGCACAGGGGGCAACTGTCCTAGGTGGCAGCAGGCAGCAAAAGTAACAAGAGCAAAACAGGTAGGAAAGCAAGCTTCTTCGACTCCCTTATATTGTGTAGTGGCTGTTGTGTCAATTTGAGACAATTTTAGAAGCTTAACACGCTTAGGGTTTTAGCAACTCTACACACAAGGGTGTGGAAGACCCACCCTAGGGTGGCTCATCACCTGAAGGTGTAAGAGGGAAGGAGGAAGGACAAATGCCTTACATTCTTGAGAGGAGCTCCAGACTTCCCCTTTAGTTTGGACATTATCTCTTGGCTTCCAGTGTAGACTCTTCAGCCTTTTATCACAGAGCCTTCAGTTTTCTATCAGTGACCCATCAGCCTGCTGGTATGGACTTGCAAGAGACACTAGGGTGAACTCCAGACCTTCGATTGAATCCTTCAGCCTCCAGTGTTTAGACATCCTCTGCACACTTCCTCACTGGACTGTGACTGACATTGTAAGCCAATCTTGTTGTTTCTTTCACATCCGTATATCTCGTGTTATATATGTTCTCTCTAGTAAAATCCCGACTAATACAGAAATTGGTACCAGGAGAGTGAGGTCATTGCTGTTATATTGCCTAGCCATGTGACTTAAGAGCCTCGGTATTTAATTTGGAAAGTTTTTGAGAGATTGGCTAAAGAGACAGCCCCTGTATGCTGTACTATTTTGTAGACTCTGGGCAGAACCTGGAAAAGAGTACTGATGGAAATGCTGCCAGTTAAGATGAAGCTTGGGTAGCTTCTCTTCAGAAGGATTGCAATGTCTTCTGGAGTTCAGGTAGTATACTGTGCTTTAGCTGAAAGTTGATCTTCATTTTGTTTGTATTTAGATATATTACCTGGTGGCAGAAAAATTTTCATGTAGACTACTTTTGGGGTGGTATCATAGTTACTTTTGACCAGATCTATGTTGAAAATTTAGAGTGAAGAGCCAGTAGAGTATTTTAAAACACTTGGCCAAGAAGAAGCTCCCTTGAACTGTGGGTTGTTAGATGAAACAGAGAGTATGGTTATTTAGAAGAATAGGAGAATGAAAAAATTAAGAGTGCATTTGAATTGCAAGATATCCTTATATGTTAGTCTTGCTATGCCATGTTAAAAGTAAATGGGAAACAAGGACTGTGATTGTAATTGTTTTTTAGTGTGATTTTAATGTTTTGTATGTTTGTAACCCAGTTAATTAATCAAAGAACTGTGTTTTAATGTTGAACCTTGGTCACTCTTTCAATGTTTTGCTTTTGGTGCAGAAATAAGTATAAAAATAACTATATATATATATATATATATGTATATATATATATATATATATATATATATATAATTATTGTATTAACTTAAATCCAAATAGAATAAATCTAAATACAAGTCACCACTAAAGACTAGTTTAAGGAAATGCATGTGGTTATTAAGTTGATCAGGGGTGGATTCTTACAGATTAAGAACTGGTGGTCAACTTAATGCCAGCTGGATTACATCAGCATGGCACTGAGCATAGATGCTCCACCTCAGGAAAGTTTCCAGCATAAATAGAGAGGTGGAGAAGGAGAAGGAAGGCATTAATGCATTGTTGTGTTGAGGGTCGCATTGTGGGTTCTCCTATGAGTTGCTGTTTGAGCCCTTAATTCTCCTGGAGAAGCTTTGGTCCTCACATCTAGCATTGCTTCCTGGCTCCAAAGGGGAAGATGTGTGCCAGTTGGTCTTCAGGATGAGCTTGTCATGTTGGCTTCCTGGCATGTACCTGACTATGTTTGTTGGAGGAGTAGCTTGGAGACTTCTTGTCGCTGAGGACAGCTGTAGTGCCTTTTAGGACAACCCTGATCTTTGTTGCCAGTGTGGCTTCTTGGCTCAAGCGTAGAACTCTCATCCCACCAGCACAGCTCCTTCACCCCACTGACATAGACTTTCTGGCTTTCATCTCTTACTGTTGGACCTTCCTGGCATGGATCCATAGAAAGAAACTGGCATGAGTCCTTCTTGTGGGCTCTGGACCTCCAGTTGGACTTGTGGGAGGCATTGTCATGAGCTCTGGGTTTTTGTCTGGACTCATGTGGAACACTGCTATGGGATTTAGGCCCTTGACTAAACATTCTATGTCTTTGGTATTGTGGATAGATTTCCTGCATTTTCTTATGTTAACTCCTGGTGAGCATTATAAAATAATATTATAAACTCCATGTCCTTATTCTAATTGTTCTCTGAACAACCCCTGACTACAACGTATTACATACCAGCTACCCAGCCTAGGGTGGTTGTAGCACTCACATAACCCCCATGCCCACAGGCCCAGGATGTTTACAAAGTGAAGCCCCTCACCTCCTGCTGAGTCACTTAGTTTAATCTTCTAAGTTTCTCAAGTAGACAGTGTATCAACCACTGGAATAAATACCTGGTTATGCTATATAAAAACACTAAATTGAGCAGTGATTGATCATCAATTGACTTTAAATCTGATGCAGTTTAGTCCAATGTATGGTGAAGTTCTAGAGATCTAGTCATTCTTATTTTTAAAAGCAGTACATTATTGAGACCACTATGGAGCAGCTCTGAGCGGGATTTAAAATTAACTAATTGGCTTTTTATGTTTAATTGTGAGTCCATTCCAGGCCTCGACCCCTTGCCTAGCAACTGGAGCTGATTAATAGTAAGTGAACCCCTATGAATCACAGGTCCTGGCTGAGGTCTGTAGTGGCCTGTCAGGCCAGAGATACCTCAAAGGGCAAGTCAAGGCCACAGTTGAGAACACCTTGGATCCAACACTAATTAAGTAAATAGAGACCACAGCTGAAGGAATCTCACTCCTGCAGTCGTCCTCCTACCATATTATGTCATCCTGGAGATAAGACAGTTCTCCTAAATTGATATACTTTACTAGTTGGAGAAGTCTTTGAAATGACTCCCAAGGTCCAGCTCATTTCCCATGCTTTTTTGTTTTTCTGCCCTTTGTTTTGGACCTAATAAATATGGGCAGTCCAGAGAAGTCTTTGTCTTATCCCTCAGAGTCTCATACTTAGCTAAAGGGTTTTGACCCTCCTGGAGCCCTGAAATCATACCACTTGTCTCATCTTAATTAAGCTTTCACCTTATACTCATTTGGGAGATTGGGGATCTAGGTCAGGACCCGATAGTATGAGTCTTTAAAAACAGTATATGCCTACAAAATGTTCTTGCATGGGTCTTTCATATTTTTACTTATTTCAAATTCAATTTTAAAGTACTCATTTCAGATAAGTGACACAGAATATATTCTGTTCTATTCTATTCTACTATACTCTACTCTATCTTAGTCCGTTCTATTGGCATGTTATTTATCTTAAAGGTTCCTATCAAAGAAGGCAGATTCCATACTTCTACACCTGTCCTTAAAGGGAACCATATTCCAATAACCCACCTTGATTCATCTTTTTTTAACCTGTTATTTTGGAAATATCATGCATCGTTCTGTGAGATAAAATTACTTGTGTCTTTTTATCCTGGATGATTAAAATGATAGAATGCATCTCTTGTTAAAGATGGCAGAAATGTTAAAAAAGCAAAATGAAAGTATTATGTGTTAAATATCATAACATAGAATCTAAGGAAACTTCCTGTGATTTCAACAGCTAAACATTATCTAAAAATTGACTATCTGATTATTCTATATGATACTTTTTTTTTTTTTTTTTTTTTTTTTTTTTTTTTTTTTTTGTATTGGGAATCAAACTCACAACCTTGTGCTTGCCAGGCAGGCTCTTATGCTACTGAGCGAAATCCCCAGGCCCTGATATTGTAATTTCTACTTCAAACAAAAGTAAATAGTCATTGAATAGATTAAAAGAGGTAAAATCAAGTTTGAGGAACCAAAATGCAGAGTTAGAAAAATAATACAGGATCCGTGACACTTTTAGTAGCTATTATATTTTTTGCTGTGGTAGACAATGTGAATGATTGTAGGGTAAGTGACTAACTCTTGGAAAAATACTGCTGATTTTGTTAGAGAAATTTGACAGGCTTAAATTAAATGCAATAATTTGGAGTATCCTACATAGTGACTAAAGCTGAAAGTACTTAATTACAATTTATTTGGAAAGCTGAACATGAGCCACTTTCCTGTCGCATATGGATACATTTGTCTTGCTTAGAAGTCAAATGAACAGTCCTAAATTATCAACAAGGAACATCTGGATCAAGTGACTTTTATGTCATAGTGTAAAGCCTATGGTCTCTGCAGAAGATGAGTTACTTTGATGATTTGTGACCTGAAGGATAGGAGAGGAAAGAGGAGTTTTAGCATTTCTCTCAAGAAACTGTTGTGAATACCAAATGAGAAAACATAGAGGAAGTTCTTCCTAATGTATAAAACAGACCCAAAATGCTAGTTCTTGATACTCTTATTGGTAGAAATAGATCCTTTTCCTTTGGCAATCAGTACTTGCCAATGAGAAGACTTTGATGGGCAGCACCAATCATTCCTGAACTGGCTCAGTAAACTTTGAGAGGCAGATCACTCAGATCAGCTTCTAGAAGGACAAAGGGATCTTTAAGGCAGCTCAGGATAGACAATGCACCGCATCCCCAACACACAGCATGTCCATGAACATTAGATTATCAAAGAAAAATTATTATAACATTCATTTCAGTGCCATGTTTATTTTGGAAATCTTTTCACCCCTCCTTCCATATTGACACAATTGAAAAGCAACTTTGTTGTCTAAAGGAAATCTCTGGGGTAAAATCTGTGATCAATTACACGATGTTAGTAATAACTATAGTTTTTGGTTGTTTTCACTATTTCCTGTTCTTCAATTTTAAGGAATGGCTATGTACTCAAGCTGATTTCAAACACAGTTCCACTTTCCAGCTGGGTGAGTTTGGACAAATGATTTATATTTACTGCCTGATCTTATGAAAAATAAAACCAATTTTGAGATAGATTACTTTTATTAATACATCTGGAAAGATCCAGTAAATTCTATTTCGAAATATTCTGAAAGCAATAGGAGCAACTAGTTTATAAATAATAAATAATTTATATAAACTACTTATATATGCAATTACAAATTACCATATAACTATACTTCCTTAATGTGAACATGAGAATAGCATTTCCCTAAAGCAATTGTTGTGAAACCCAAATGAGAAAACACAGGGGAAGTTATTTTTAATGTATAACACAACCATAAATGCTAGTTCTTGCTATTTTTCTTATTAACAAGGATAATCAGTACTTGCCAGTGAGAAGAGTGGGGTGGGTAGTCCTCAAGCACATCTCAACTGGCTCAGTAAACTTTGTCTTTTACCTAAAATTCCACCAGGAATAAGAGTGCAGTCAGTCCTTACCTCATAACCTTTGCTCAAAGAAAACAGATGTTTGAGGAAAAGAGAAACAGTCTAAAGGCATCTTTTTTTTCAAATTAAAACTAAAGTTATAATAACAAGGCAATGAGGAAAATGTTTCATAGATATACTTATTCAAGGACTTTTTAAAAATGCTTTTTCAAGCTCATGTTTTATGTGACTATGACAGCAAAGAAAACGATAAAGGGCAATTTCAGAAATAGCAAAATAGTACTGGTATTTGTTTGGCATAAATACTGCAGTCCAGTTTCGAAGCAGTTATGATTTACTATTCTCCCTAAATGGAAGTATTAAAATATGTATATGTTATTTATAATGTATATAAATCTATAGGGTTTGTAATCTCTAAAGAGAATCCAAGTATTTTAATAGAACAAAATCCTGAGTAAATAAATCTACCAAAATATTCTTTCTTTATGTTCCATACCAATATATATATGTATAAACTCAAAAAAAATATCTTGGCATGTCTTTTAGAAATGACAGAGGTTTATGCATGCATGCATGTCTCTGTGTGTGTGTGTGTGTGTGTGTGTGTGTGTGTGTGTGTGTCTGTGTGTGTGTAATGCTGATCACTCCCAAATTTAAAACTTGAGGAAAATTTAAGAATTGTTATACCATGAAAGAATATGCAAAATGAACTTAGGGTTGTCTTTCAGTACTGGGCCTTTTAATGTGCTTGTTTGCATTTTGTCCTATATAAGCTTCATAGAGAGATAGGATTGCAGTGAAGCATTTTAAAGAGTTTCTGCTTCTAATCCTAGTGTAGTTCACACATGAACACTGTGACTTTGGACAAAATCACTTAACCTTTATAAATCCAAGTTTATTCATCTCTAAAGCATTGAACTTGAACTCTGTGATTTCTGTGGTTCTGACCAGAGGTAAAATTTTATGATTCTCTGTGAGTTAATTATTAAGGTCTTCTGTGATCAAGTTTGCATCCTTCATTGTTTAAAGCAGCAACAAACAAGAACAACCTCTGAAAAAAAAAGAATATTCTGTAACTTATTAAAAATAGATTACAGTATTTTATAAAGAATAATTACTTTATTTGATCTAGGCATAAAGCTCAAACACTCTAAACAAAGCCTATTTACCATCTCTTTAAGTGTTCTGCTTGTTCAAAACAAATCCAGCCACAAAGTCATTACTCCCTGTAGTTCAAAGCTACATAACACTGTGAGCGCTTTGGTTAATGCTTTTGCTATAGGATGACTTTGCATTCAGATCTGCCACTGCTTCTTGTCAGCTCCCACAACAAAGCCTGCTTCTTTTCCATACACAGAAAGGATTTAAAACAAAAGCATGGAAGCATCTTTTTTTGATGCATAAATTTCTTTGGTTGTGTGTTCTATCTCACTTCCCTGGTATGAGGTCACTGGCCTGTGTTTCAATTTTAATTCTTTCACAGATGTTAAGCAGACTAATATTATCCCCAGAGCCTGTCTTTGAATAGCTCAGGGGACAGTTTGTCTTTGGACATTTTAACCTCTCTTTTCAGAACCATCACCAGGTGTCTTGCTTGTGGCCTACTCTCTTTAGGCTAAATTTTAATACAGTTATCTGCTGGCAAGTATTTAAGACTGTACCAACTCAAGGGGTTTTGACTCATGTCTCGAATCTTTGAAAATGAAAACATTTTAGGGCAATAAATGACAAAAGTGAATTCCATAAGCAAAACCAAATTTCCTTAGGAAAACGAAGAAAGTTAAATGTCATTGTAAATACATTGATCTCTCATAGTGATTCACTTAAGCATTATATATGAATATAGATTGAGTAGGTAATATGATGATAGAAAAGGTGACCTGTATTTAAATTTAAGCCTGCAGGAAAGTTATTTTCCTTTCTGTAGCTTCAGTTTTCTACTTGAAAAGATGGAAATTGTTTAACTTCATATGGGCTTTCTGTAAAGTGTTAACTAGAAGTGTTTATGTAGAGTCCTGGTAAAATTACATTGCAAACCAGACATATTTCCTAAATATTGGTTTCTTTTCTCTTAGCAAGCTATTATATAAAACAGGAAACTGCTGTTTTCAGGTTTCAGGTAATAAAAGCCTACAATTAACATGAACAAAACAAAATGTGTTACACTGAAAGAGATCCAGAGGTGAGGTGAAGTAGACTTGGTTCAAGAGTTAGCAGTATCAAGAGTCGATGCTGTAGTGCCTTTGATTTTCCCTTCCCGATAATAAAATGAATGAAATTTTTCTGGTCATTGCATTCACACTGAAGATGGGAAAGAGGAAAGGGTAACAGGGATTTTCTAGAAAATGGTAAGAGTTTCTAGAAGTCTAACAGCATATTTCCCATTGAAGATACTAAGCGTTTTGTGTCACACAGCTAATAGGCTGGCTCCAGGGGAGGCCCAGCTGTTATTTGAATGATTCCTCCAAAACTCATGTTGAAATTTAATTATTGCTTTGATGCTATTGGAAGAGGAAATCTTTAAGATATGATTTGGTCATGAGGGCTGCACACTTGAAAATGGAGTAATGCTCTCATTGCCAGAATGAGTTAGTTATCCAGTGTTGTAGTCACAGTTTACAAAGGAAAAGATTTAATGCAAGACACATACTTTATAGGGTTATAGGGTTATTTTATACTATTCATCCAAAGAGTCAAATTAAAATGACTATGGATGATCTTTCCACATAGTAGAGAACCAGAGAATCCAGCTTAAGGTCTGGATCCTACAGCAATGTCCTCCATGAGTCTAACTGAAGGCTTAGAGCCCATGACAATGACTGATGCAAGTCTGTACCAACGATTTGCACTGGGAAGGCCCAAGGGTCAGCAGTGGACGCTAGAAAGTCTGTGCCACCTTGATGAGGGGTCTGTACCAGCAGGTTGAGAGATCTTCACTGGAGCCAGGAAGTGACACTCAAGGTAAGGAACAGAGCCGCCCCAAAGAGAACCAGAGCCATCCTCAGTAATGGTGAGGACAGGAGTGCCTCACGCTGAGAACAATTGAATTCACATCAGGAAAACTAGAGTGACAAGCTTCTGAAGAGGATTAAGCAGTGCATCACCTTTCTCTCAGTTCTCTCCATTTATGCTGTTGGCAACAATCTGCAGGAGGGCCTTCCACACCCAGCTCCACACTGACTCAGTTCAGCTGGATGTTACAAATTGCCTGTTCATAATCCACCACATTGAGGGAGCAATAAAAGCAAGATGTCTCTCCTGTGCACATTCTTTTCCTTCTCCTCACCCACATTCTCTCACCATGTGATGTTCTCTTCTATGCTACAAGAAGGCCCTTATCACATTAGATATGGCCTTTCCATCTTAGATTTCCTAGCTTCTTGAGTTGTGAGAGGTAAATATCTTTTCTTTATAAATTACCCAGTCATTAATATTCTGCTACAGCAACAGAAAACAGAATGAGATAACTGGGATGTGTGATACAGGACACCATGATAGAATTAAACCAATAATGATCCAGTGTCTGAAGCTAACATAAACTCTATTGTGCAAATAGGTTTTATATCCTTCTTGGGTTGGATATTTAATACCATTACCTGTTTTTTAGTTATTTCTCTTACATTGCTGAGACAAAATATCTGACACCCAAAGGTAAAGGGCAAAGGGTTTACTTAGCTCACAGTTGATAGAGGTTCAGTACAGTTCTGACTGACTCCAAGGGGGGTGACAGAGAAAACAGTTCATTGCAGGCCGAACATACCAAAACAATCAGAGGGCAATACAATCCTCTTTCTATCTCTTACGTTGTATCCAGTCTACCAGGATGGGTGGTAACAAACCAATCAGTGGACTGATTGAGTAATCACCCACCCTTAACCTTGGCATTGCACCATGTGGCAAGCACACACTCTAGATTCAACCATGTCTGAGAAAGCTTCACTTATGATTGCATGTGCCTATAGGGGAACATCTAGACACAAACTACAACACCAGAAGCTGCCAGAAGAAGGGAGCCATAGATTTTAGAAACTTAAAACAAAAAAGAAACTGGCAATATGCTTGGGAAGACTGAGAACCATTTGTGAACTCTTTGGGATCTGTGAGACTGACCAGAGGGGCAGCTACAGACAGGCAAAAATAGTGACTGAAAGTGAAGCTGAAGGATAAGTTAGAGGACAGCTTTGTTCTCCTTCTCCTCTTCTGCATTGCTTTAGATTATCATGGCCTTCCTAGGACAGGAATCAGCAATTACAGGTTTGGGATGGGTAATGCCAGAGGAACCAAAAACCCAGATGGAGTGAAGAAAAAATATGCAGACTGAAGCCCTTCCCCTCCTACACCTAGGGAACTTGGACTACACCTTAAGGAAACTGCCTATAGTGTTAGCTATTTTTACCAGGTAAAGCCAAAAGAATTTCCTCTTAGAACAGGAAGTGCCACATCATACTGTTTGTTCTTGTTGGAGTTTTAGTAGGTTGTGTATTTGAAGAAATCAGTTCACTTTCAGTTCACATTTTTGTGCATGGGGTTGTTCAGTATGCTCCTTTACTCTCTTTTTAATATTCACAGAATCTGTCAGTGTGCCATCTTGACTTTCTGAACCCAGGGCTTTGCATGAGATACAGCCCCAGTCATGGATTTTATTTATTTTGAACAAATATCATGAAGTCATGAAATTGCCCAAGGTGAGCACAAATTTAGAACTTACTGTTACACCCTTCAAGAATGCTAAGATTACAGGTGTAATCACCCCAGCCTAATGTTTTTCAGTTCTTCTCTTTCCCTCTCTCTCTCTCTGTCCTTACCATCCTCTCTTTCTGAAGCACTTGGCTAAAAGCCTATTGATTTTATTGATCTTTCAAATAACTACCTTTAGGTTTCATAGATTTTCTCTATTTCCTATTTTCAGTTCTGTTGATTCCTACTCTAACTTTTATTATTTCTTCCTCCCTCCCTATTTTAATTTTTTTGTTTGTTTTACTTTCCTAGGTGGAATTTTAATTTATTTTAGATCTTGTTTTCCTAATACCTGCATTCAAAGTTGTGAAATACCTTCTAATACCTTCAAAGTTGTGAAATACCTTCTTGCTTTTATTGTATCCCACAAATTTTCTCAAATTTTGCTTTCATTTTCAGTTTTTCAAAATTATTTTTTGAATATCCTCTGACATCTTTTATTTTACTTAGAAATGTGCTGCTTATTCTCCATTTATTCTGGGATTTTCTAGCTATCTTTCTCTTACTGATTTGCATCATAGGTTAAGATTACATAGTCTGTTTTCTTTTATGAATTTGCTACGGTGTGCTTTATGGTACAGAGTGTGGTCTATCTTGCTGAATATTCCATATGTGCTTGGAAAGAATACATAGTCTATTGTTGGAAAGAGCAGAATATGCAAGTCCACCGTATCCAGTTGACTGCTAGCATTGTTAGGTTCATTGATGCCCTAGTTATTTTCTACACTGTTTTCTGGACCTACTCATTACTCATAGAGGAATGGAGGAATCTGTAATAGCTTATTCGTCTATTTTACTTCACAAGGTTTTTTGTCCTTTATTTCTTGCCTTATCTATTTTGCTGCTCTGTAATTAAGTTCATACCTGTTAAGGATTCTTACATCTACTTGGAGAGTTAAACCCTTTATCATTGAGTAATATTTTTCCTTACCCCTCAGATATCCTTGTTTTGAAGTCAGTTTTATCTGAAATTAATACAGCTACTGCCATTTTATTTTGATAAGTGTTAGCATGTTTTATCGTATTTCATCAATTTACTTTTTTTAATTTTATTTAAGAGGAAAAAGAGAAAAACACAAAACAAAACAAAGCGGTGTAAGGGTACACATAATACAGAACTACAAAAAAAAACATAACAGTAAGAAATCACCTGTTAATAGATTACATACTATCATCTTGGAAAGAGTTGCTCAAATCACAGTATCAAAGAATACAAAGTGGACATTCAAACAGAGAGACTGCAAACAGCTGTGTTCAATGATCCAAAAACATTAATATAGTCAGCTATTTAACACCCCTAAACACACTTGCTGTTATATCCATTAGAGCTCTTTTTTTCCCCCTCTCTTTTTTACAACAAAATTTACACATTTTGGATTTTATTACTCCTTAGTTCTTATTACTTTTGGGGGGGAGACAAAAAGTCAAATATGGCAAAACAAAGCTGTCAGTCAAAACCAAGGATAGACATAGCACATGATGTAGAACAGAGTACAAGGTTATCAACAATGGTTATCAACATTGTCTCTTGTTTCCTTAAAAAGAATTGTCTATCTCATTAGATATTATAAAGTTGGACAAAACAGTAGAGAACAAGACCAATAAAACTTAGGCATTGTAAACATTACAGGACTTCCAAAGGAGACAATAGTCAAACCAGAATGGGCATCTTAGTGAATCTTATTGCCTTCAAAGTAGTTGCCTATACCCTCAAACTTGATACTATAATACAGAATGGAACAGAGTCTAATCAGTCAAAACAAGATCATGGGAGTATTACAGGACTTCAAAACAAGTTAATAGGAAATCAAAAGGAGTTACTATTATATATCCTAATTTTTTAAAATTTTTCCCCTTAAAACAAACATAAGAAATAACTAAATAATTTTTTTAAAGAATAAGGGAGAGATTGAGATAAAACAGGACATAACAATATAACAATACAGGTCAAAGCATGACTGTTTCAGCAACCTAGTGCTTCACCACCAAATAACCCGACTTAATAGTAGTTACCATAGTGTCTGTCTTTTTCCTTGAAATATTTGGATAAAACTTCATATACTATAGCTTCAAATATTTCCATATCAAGAAGCCCAGAATAAAGCCTTTCTAATTAATAAGTGAAAACTTTATAAGGCTTCAAGGCCACATAATGGGGAATCATGATTACCACATATTTTTATATATTTGAATCATTACTTACATTAGGGAAACTATTCGGTATTCACACATGCGAGATTGATTTATTTCACTTATGAGTATGGTCTCAAGCTGCGCCCATTTATTGATAAATATCTCAATGTGATCCTTCTTTATAGCTGAATAATACTCCATTGTATAGAAATACCACAACTTTTTTATCCATTCCCCATTTGATGGACACTTGGGTTGTTTCCAAGATCTGGCGATTACAAATTGTGCTGCTATAAACATATGTGCACATATATCACTGTGGTATGGTGCTTTCAGTTCTTCTGGGAATATGCCTAGAAGTGGAATAGCTGGAATAAATGGGATTTACAATCCTAACTTTTTGAGAAATCTCCAGACAGACCTCCACGAAGGCTGTACAAGTCTACACTCCCACCAACAGTGCAGGAGAGTTCCTTTTTCCCCACAGCCTCTCCAGCATTTGTTGTTGTTGGTTTTCTTCATCCTGGCCATTCTTTCAGGATTGAGATGGTATCTCAGTGTGGTTTTAATTTTGCATTTCTCTAATGACCAATGATGTTGAGCTTTTTTTCATGTATTTATTTGCCATTTGCATTTCTTCATCTGAGAATTGCGTATTCATCTCAGATGCCCATTTTTGGATTGGATCTTTGAATTTTGGAGGTCTGAGTTTTTTAAATTCTTTATATGTTTTAGACAAGAGTCCCTTGTCTGAGAGAGAGTTCACTAAAATCTTTTCCCAGTTTGTGGGTTTTCTTTTCACTATGCTGGAGATTTCTTTTGACATGCAGAAACTTTTTAATAAGAAGTGGTCCCAGTTATTGATTCTGGGAAGTATTTCCTGTGCGGTTTGAGTCCTGTTCATGAATTCTCTACCTACGCCTATGTCTCCAAGGTTTCTACCCAATTTGTCTTCCAATAGATTTAGTGTTTCTGTTTTAATATTCAGATCTTTGACCCATTTAGATTTTAATTTAGTACATGGTGATAGACATGGGTCTAGCTTTAGTTTTCAGCAAATGAAGAGCCAGTTTTTCCAGCACCATTTATTAAAGGGACTGTTTTTCTTCCAATGAACCTGCTTGGCTCCTTTATCAAAGATAAGGTGGTTGAGTGTGTTTGTAGTTGTGGTTGTATCTTCTAATCTATTCCATTGATCTTCAGCTCTGTTTTGATTCCAATACCATGTTGATTTTACTACTGTTGCTTTGTAGTATAACTTCAAGTCAGGGATTGTGATGCCTCCTGCTTTGTCTTTGCTGCTTAGAACTGCCTTTGCGATTCTAGGTCTCTTCTGGTTCCAGATGAAATTTAGGAGTGATTTCTCTAGATCTATAAGGTATGTTGATGGTATTTCTATTGGGATTGCATTGAATCTGTATAACAGTTTTGGGAGAATGGCCATCTTTACAATGTTTGTTCTTCCTATCCATGAGCAAGGGATGTCTTTCCATTTTCTGAGATCATCCTCAATTTCCTTTTTCAGTGTATTATAATTTTCACTGTATAAGTCTTTCACTTCTTTCATAAGAGTAATTCCTAAATATTTGATTTTTTTGCTTGCTAATGTGAATAGTCCAGTTTCTCTTATTTCCCTCTCTGTGATTTTGTTGTTCGTGTATAGGAATGCTATTGATTTCTGAGTATTGATTTTGTATCCAGCCACATTACTGAATTTATTTACTGTATCTAAGAGTATTTCAATGGAGTTTAGGGGGTCTTCTATGTAGAGTATCATGTCATCTGCAAACAATGATAATTTAACTTATTCTTTTCCTACCTTTACCCCTTTTATTTCTCTCTCTTGCCTAATTGCTCTGGCTAGTACTTCCAGTACTATATTAAATAGGAGTGGTGATAAAGGACATCCTTGTCTTGTGCCTGATTTTAAAGTAAAGGCTTTCAATTTTTGGCCATTTAGTATGCTGGCTGTTGCTTTGTCATAAATGGCCTTTATTATATTGAGGTAAAGACCATCTATTCCAATTTTCTGTAAAGTTCTTATCATGAAAAATGTTGGACCTTATTGAAGGCTTTTTCTGCATCTATAGAAATGATCATGTGATTCTTTTTTTTTTTTTTTTTTTTTTTTTGTCTTTTTCGTTTTTATCGGTACCAGGGATCGAACTCACGACTGCCTGCTTGCAAGGCAGGCGCTTATGCCGCTGAGCTAAACCCCCAGCCCCGATCATGTGATTCTTATTTTTGGCTTTATTGATATGGTGGATTACATTTATTGATTTGCGTATGTTGAACCATCCTTGCATTCCTGGGATGAATCCCACTTGGTCATGGTGTATAATCTTCTTGATGATTTGCTGGATCCTATTTGCCAATATTTTATTGAATATTTTTGCATCTGTGTTCATTAGGGAGATTGGTCTATAGTTCTCTTTTTTAGTTGGGTCTTTCTCAGGTTTTGGTACTAGAGTAATATTTGCTTCCAGGAATGACTTAGGAAGGATTGCTTCCCTTTCAATTTCATTGAATAGTTTGAGGAGTGTCGGCGTTAGGTCTTGTTTGTATTTCTTGTAGAATTCTGCAACATGAATCCATCTGGGCCTGGGCTCTTCTTGGTGGGTAAGGACTTAATTACATTTTCAATTTCATTAACACAGATTGGGTTATTCAACAGTTTTACATCCTCTTGATCTAGCTTTGGTACTTCATATGCTTCTAAGAATCTGTCTATTTCTTCTGTGTTATCAAACTTTTGAGAGTAGAGGTTTTCGAAATAGGTGTTGATGATCTTCTGTATTTCTATTGGGTCTGTCATGATTTCACCTTTTTCATTTCTTATTGCATGAATTTGAGCTTTTTCTTCCCTTTTTTAATAAGGTTGGCTAGGGGCTTATCGATTTTATTTATTCTTTCAAAGAACCAACTCTTTGATTTGTTGATTCTTTGGATTGTATTCTTAGTCTCTATTGCATTGATTTCTGCTCTGATTTTTATAATTTCCTCACTTCTTTTGGCTTTGGGCTTGACTTGCTCTTCTTTTTCTAGCTGTTTGAGGTGTAGTATCAAGTTATTTATTTGTATTCGTTCTGTTTTCCTGATGTGGGAACTCAGTGCAATAAATTTTCCTCTCAGGACGGCTTTCATTGCATCCCACAGATTCCAGTAAGTTGTATCTGCATTTTCATTTTCTTTTAGGTATTGTTTAATTTCTTCTTTAATGTCTTCTGTGACCCACTTATTACTCAACAGTGTGTTATTCAGTTTCCATGTGTTTGCAGGATTTTTGCAATATCTTTTATCATTAATTTCTAATTTCAGAGCGCTATGATCCGATAACATGCAAGGGATGATTTCAACTCTTTTGCATTTGTTTAAATATGTTCTGTGAGCTAATATATGGTCTATTTTAGAGAATGATCCATGTACTGCTGAGAAGAATGTGTATTCTGGTGTTGTTGGGTGGAACATTCTGTATATGTCTATCAAACCCATTTGTTCACAGGTGTGATTCAGTTCTGTTATTTCTTTGCTCATTTTCTGTCTGGTTCATCTGTCCCTTGGTGTCAATGGCGTATTAAGTTCTCCTGTTACAATTGTGTTACTGATAATTTGAGTTTTCATTTCTGTTAATAATTGTTTTATATAACTGGGTGTTCTGGAGTTTGGTGTGTATATATTTAAGATAGTTATCTCTTCCTCTTGGAGTTTTCCCCTTACGAGTATGTAGTGACCTTCTTTGTCCTTTATGGTCATTGTTGGTTTAAAGTTCACGTTGTCTGCAAACAGAATGGCTACTCCTGCCTTTTTTTGGATTCCTGCTGCATGAAGAATTGTTTTCCATCCTTTGACTTTCAGTCTGTGAGTATCCTTCTGGGTTAGATGGGTTTCCTGTAAACAGCATATGGTTGGATTTTGTTTCTTGATCCATTCTGCTAGCCTGTTTCTTTTGATTGGTGCATTGAGACCATTTACATTAATGGTTATTACTGTTAAATGCTGGTTTATTGTAGGAATGTTATCTCTCTGCTGTTGCATCTTTATCTTTCTGTTCTGTTTAATTATTTGCTTTGCTTAGTGGTTTTTTCCTTTGTGTATCTAAAGTGTCTTTCAATATTTTTTGCAGGGTTGGTTTGGTGTTCATGAAGTTCTTCAGCTGTTCTTTGTCATGGAAGTATCATATTTCACCATCTATTTTGAATGATAGTTTTGCAGGATATATCAGTCTAGGTTGGAAATCATTTTGCTTTAGGATCTGGAATACTTCACTCCATGTTCTTCTTGACTTTATTGTTTGTGATGAGAAGTCTGCTGTGATTCTGATAGGTTTTCCTTTATAAGTGATCTGTCTTTTCTCTCTGACAGCTTTTAATAATCTATTCTTGTGTTGGATTCTGGGATGGTGATTATTATATGTCTGGGTGTAGTTTTATTTTGGTTATGACTATTTGGAGTTCTATGTGCTTCACTTCTCCTGATGTCAGTTTCTGATCTCATGCTTGGGAAATTTTCAGCTATTACTTCTCTAAATATCCTCTTGACATCCTTTATGTTGTCTCCTTCTTTTTCATTAATCCCTATCATTCTTATGTTATTTTTCTTTGCATCGTCTTGCAGTTGTTGAAGTGTTGTTTCCTGATTCCTTGTTATTTTTAAAAGATCTTTCCTTTCCTGTTCACTAGCTGCAATCCTGTCTTCAAGGTCTGAAATTCTATCTTCACTTTCATTAAGGCGGTTTTTACAACTTTCAGTGGAGTTTTTTTATTTCCTGTATATCTCTGTGCATCTGCATTATGTATTCTGTTTGTTTCTTATATTGCTTGTCTAGGGATTCTATCTTTTTGTTTAGTTCCTCCAATTTTTTATCTGTGTTTTCTTTAGATATATTCAGAATCTCTTTCTTTTTTTTATCATTTCTTCTTTTATCTGGGAGATTATTTTGAGATTGAATTTCTTTAAAGCTTCCTGGAGTTGCTTTTCAATTTCAGTAGCTATTGTGTCCGATATTTGGGGTGGGTGGGATATATTTTCTTCTATATACATTGCTCCTAGGGTTTCTTGAGATGGGCTGGAGGTTTGAGGTTGTAATTTGGTCTTTCGTTTTGTCATTTTCCTATATTTCTGTGTTTCAAGTGTTATTTGAAAGCTTCCTCAGGATCTGTTGAAAATCCCCTTCTATGTTTGCAGCTACTGAGACTCTGGCACCATGCTACCCCAAGCCATTGGGCCTGTAGAATCAATGGCCCTCCTCTGCCTGCTCAGAACTCCGCAGTTCCAGACAAGCTGGGCCTCAGGGACAATGTGCGGCCACCTGCCCCTTGGAAGCTCCACAGCTCTTCAATCGCAACTGGGTTAGGGTACTCACCACAGGCCGTGGTGCCTCAGGAACCTGTGATCCCTCACTGCTTGCAGAGATATCCACAGTCCTCCAGACACATGGAGAAGCCAATGCAGGCACCCCAGATCCGCCCAGCTCCTCCTCTCCCACCTGTCCATTTCTGAGCCAAACCCTATGCACTAGAAAAATCCATCAATTTACTTTTAATATTGGAGAGTTTTAATGTGTGCTTTTATAAACAACATATATACACAGATTTTATATTTTGATCTACTATAACAGTGTCTCTTTTAGTTGATGCATTTAGGTCATTGCCATTCAGACTGATTGTTGATATATACTCACATTAAATATTACAATGTTTGTTACTGTTTCACGATGGTGCCCTTAACCTTTCTTCCTATCTTGTCTTCCACTCTTTTTCTGTCCTTTGTAGTTTGCCACAGTATTTTCATTTTTTTAAATTTTATTTTCTTTATTCTCTGTTCTGCTTCTTGTTTGTACCTGTTTTAATGGCAAACATGGAGTTTACAACATGCATTTATAATCCAAGTTGATTTTCAATGACACTGCACCAATTCATAGATATTGTGAATACTGTTTATAGGAAAATAGTATAAATTGTTGTCTCTCGCACCTTGTATTATTGTTGTTGCCATTTTTATATATATAGTTTATAACTATACATAAGCATTTCTATTATGATATTTATAATCATACATAATCAAATATATGGCTGATATATTATTTAGAACAAACATGTCACATCAATAATGAATAATTTTTTCACCTTTACTTATTTCTTCATGCTAATCTCATTATGTAGATAATAGTTTTTATCTATTTCATTTTCCTTCTTTGATCATTTTTTTAGCTGTATCACATTACTTCAATGTTTGTCTCAGAAAATTTTCATTTCCTTTTCGTTTTTGAAGGATAGTTTAGTAAAGTTACAGAAGTACTAAGTGCTTTCTTTTTCTCTTGCTCTTAAAATTTTAAATATTTCTTTATAGTCTATTCCTGCATAATTGCTGAGGAAAAGTTAAATATAATTCTTTTTTTGAAAATGTTACGAGTACATGTTTCAGTACATAATAATTACATTTGCAGTAGAAGCTGGTTAACATATGTAACACATTTTAACTTTTTTCCATTCTTAAGGCCTACAGTGCCTCGTTGCCCCAACTCTTATTCTCCTACCATTTGCAAAAGCTCTATTTTTATTTTTTTAACTTAAATTAGGTTTTGTTCTTTTTATTCAAATTTTAACTTGTTTGGACAGAATTCCTATCTTCAGATTTCTTCACATGTAGAAGCAGAACCTGAAGTATATTAACTTGGTCAACAGGGCCCCAGTGCATCAACCACGGACTATATCCCATCCAATTGTATGTAAGCTACCAGGAAATAAATACCATATGGCTGAATGTTTAGGAATTTCTAAGGGACATTTTCAGAAAGATAATTGCTGTCTCTAGGAAGTCATGAGTTTGTAGATTATAACAATATCGGGCTGGAGATTAAGCTCAGTGGTATAAGCGCCTTCCTTGCAAGCAGGCAGTCATGAGTTCGATCCCCGGTACCGATAAAAAGAAAAACGACAATAAATAAATAAATAAATAAATAAATAAATAATTAAAAAAAAGATTATAACAAGATCTTCATGAATGGATAGTAGTAATCAAAATAAAATATATAAAGTAAAGCTGAATTATTAGAACACAGAGAGTGACCAATTATACTTAATAAATATATATTTTAAAAGTCAAATGAAAAAAAATTGTGGCTATCAAAGAAATTAAATGGGACTGTTGTAAATTATAAAATAATCACTCAAATATTTAATAGAATAATTGGAAAATGAAGGTAATCAACAAAAAAATTTAGTGAATATGAAGATTGGACATCTATAAGTCATAAAATAGGACAAATAGAAGACAATGCTAAGCAATGATGATAGAAAAGAATAGCTTTGCTGATATGATTACATTAAGGGTCTTGAGATGGGTAGATATTTTACATTATTGAGTGGGTCCACATGTTCAGACAAGAGCAGAGATAAAGATGGAGAGACTGTGCTTCTTCTTGGCTTTGAAGAGGTGGCCAGTGAGCAAGGATTGGGAGGAGTACGGCTGGGCAGGAAGTAAGCATTTCTGCCCCCAGAGGGAGACTGCTAGCACTTTGGTATAGGACTATAAACATGCTTGAAACTTTTGATCTCCAGAACTGTAATTTAACTAACTTGTGTGATTTTTTTAAGCCTCCAACCATATTGGATGATTTGTTATAGGAATCATTGAAAAAACCCAGATATGTAGAAGACTGTAAGCTCCTAAATTAGAAATGTCTGAAAAACTGAAGAGATAGAATATTTATTAAAATAGGAAGTATTTGTAAAAATAATAGAGAAAAATTATAGTAGTTAAAAAATAAAATATTTTCTAATTGAATTTTAAAAATATGAAAAATATATGGGCAGAGAAATACCTATAATCGAAAGTTTAAAAATAGAGCTTATAGTCAGTTGGAAAATGAGCTTTTGTAAAATCTTGAAAATCATTCTGTAGATTCTCATTATTACCTCAATTATAATAAATTGAAAAATTAATATTTAAGTTATAATTTTAAACTGTTATTAGTTAGAAAATAAATCATAAAGAAAATTTTAAAATAAATATTCAAAATTACTTGACATTTAAAACTGTTTACTTCATTCTTTTAGACATAGCTAACCATGCTTACATGGACATTATAATCATAATTATATTTAAAACATTTAAAAAGATAAACAAATGAATTAAGCATTACAAAAAGAAACGTAATAGCCATTGTTTGTTTTCTGTTATTTGGTTCAGAATGTCCTGTAATACTCTCTCTTGAATGGTTTTACACTAATTTTGTTGTATTTGATACTGTTGTATATGAAATTATGCTCAACTATTTCAAAGAAAGAGATGTTGTGATAGTTATTGTTTATTACAGGTTTTCTTCTGGTGAAATACTGTGTTGCTTACATTGTTCTGTTCTGATCTGCTTTGTTATGTCCTGTTTTGCTTAATCTCTTTAAAATAAAATAAAAAATAATTTTAAAAAACTGGAAAATAGTGCAACAGAGGAAACCCATTGAAACGCAGTAAAAACAAAAAATAAAGACAAAATCAATCACAGCATTGTGGAATGCCTATAATCCCAGCACTTTGGGAGACTGAAGCAAGATTGCTGTGGCTGGCTTGTTACATAGTGGGTTCAAGGCCAGCCTGAATTATAGAGCAAGAGACTGTCTCAAAAACAGAACAAAACAAAATAAAACAAAACAAATAAAGTCATGAAATAAATAGGAGAAAAGATTAAGCAAATCCCAAACTGATTATTGGTGGAAATGAGCACCTGGTTCATAAGGCTCAACATGAAACAATACAACAGATGTAACTATGCCAAATACATCTAATTGAAATATGTAGATACAAAATATTGAAATACAAAGTTACATAATAAACAGTTCAATAATAATTGTAAATTTTACAATACCGATGTAACTGAATTCTAACATGATAAATAGAAAAAACAAGTATGTTTCACTTCATGCATTAAGACAATGAAAATCTCAGATAAAAGATAAGCTAAAGGAATCCAGAAATCATGATTATTTTTATCATACACTGAAACGGACTCACATGCAGGAAGGATAAATAGGAAGTGATCCCAGGAAACATTGGCAGGGATCTAAGGCAGTAACCCAGAGAAAGGGAGACTGTGGTCTCTGAGCAGACAGAATGCTTGAGGTTGTTTCACAGGGAGTAGCGGAACCCAAAGTAGACACTTGTAGCTGAGAATCACCTCCATGAGGAGCCCAGGAATTTGGTCATTGATAATTTGGTCTCCATTCTTTATGGGTTGAGGGCTACTATCCGTAGTTAAAATGCTGCAAAAAAAAAAAAAAAAGGATTTTAGAGCATTAAATATTACCCATACTAGCTAACACAATTTAAAATATAACATAACAATATAACAATCTTTACAAAAACTTAATTTCCCTGTATAGAAAAAATATAGGATAATGTGTATGTTAAGAATGCTATCTTCAGTTTTGAAGGTCATTTTATTTTCATTTGCTATACAATCTAATGAAATTTGAATTTGTGAGGAATTTTATTCCTGAAGAAGTCATGCTCTTAGCTTTTTGAGTAAGAATGTCACCAGTTTCTTTCTCCTAATAGAAATTTAAAATATCCTTTTAATGTTTTTACTTTTGAGTGAAAGTTAGTTTAAGTGTGGGAAGCTGAACACATTTCTTGAAGATACAAACGGGCATGATGCAGTCTTTGAATTAGACTGCTGAAATGCTCTTCTCATGACTATTGCTTACGGCTAGTACTATTTTTCTTGCAATGCTTCATTAGCTCAGGACACATTTTTCCCTAGATAAATATAAAAGTGCATCCCTAATTAGACTTCACTAGGGTGGTCTGAGTTATTTGATTCATTCAGAAAAACAGAAGCAAGATTACCTTGAGAGACCCAAAGTAAAGATAATGAGAATTACAATAATGATTTTAAACTTTGGGTCAGGCTACATGGAATTTTCAACAATGAAGCCTCAATACTGGAAAGTAAATTGTACTCACCAGCAATCATTCTATTTCACTATATTAAGTACTTTGGGACTGTGATATTGCTTTACCTTCTGTGGAGTCATTTTGTTTCTGACACTTCCGTACTCAACAAATAAAATAACACTGAGTTGCTTAGTGATAAATGGTCTTGGACATGCAACAATTAATTTTGGGATGTACTTTTTCATGGTAGATCATTGATCTCTTTGTGAACTTTTCCTTTTTCCTGGACTGCTATATAAGATCACTCCCCCCTTATATTCATGTCCAAACTAGGTGTTTATAGAATTCTGTCTACTGTTTCCTGATACATAAACAGTACCTTTACTTCACTATTTTATTGGACTTCATTCCCTGCCTATGTGATCACGCTGACATGTGTACCTGTTTTCATTATGGAGTTGGGATCAACATATAAGAAGAACAGCCTGCACATAAGAAAGTGTACTGTTAGGAAGATTAAATCAATTGATTCACCTTTGGGCATAACAATTTAATATTTTCTTATAGATTGTAGAGTGTAATTCAAAGTACAAAGTGTGGCACACAATTCCACCACAGATAATCTTTTACTTTCCTAACATTTCTATTTAGTCCTTAACAAATGCTACACTCAGAAGAAATTTGTCTTTCTGCTATCATGTCATTCTACTTTTCCTCTGTAATTATTCCAACATTTTATTATGAATATTAGCAAATAGAAAACTTATCAAATATAATTCAATAGCTACTCCTTAAAAGAATTATTCAGAACTTAATTTATGTACTTTTATTTTTAAGTTTCTATAATAATACTTGGGGCTTATAAATAACTTTAGTAATACACTGGTCTCATTTATAACTAATAAAATATATTTATATCTATTTTAGAAGTTGTAAATTTAATCACCATACTAAATAAAATATATTTTATACTAAATAAAAATGTGAGTGTATACTATATTTATAAAATACTTGCACACATATTACTTATGGATGTATAAATTTATTATAATTACCCACATATATTATTCATTCACTTTTCTTTTTTTTTTTTTTTTTTTTTTATTTATTTTTTTTTTTTTTGTCTTTTTCGTTTTTATCGGTACCAGGGATCGAACTCACGACTGCCTGCTTGCAAGGCAGGCGCTTATGCCGCTGAGCTAAATCCCCAGCCCCCACTTTTCTTTTTTAAAAAACTTCCTTTGAGGCTCCTGGGAAGATGGTGGAGTGGGGAGCAGCAGAAAAAGAGGCTCTGAGATTCAGTGTCCGTACAGTAGAATATAGCAACATGAGGAAGAGAAGGAGGAAAGTGGGTCACTGAGACCCAGGAAGGATCTGAAGCTAGAATTGAAAACCAACGGAGAGTGAAGAAAGAGATTCCAACAAAGTAGGGTGTGAGAAATGCTGCTTTCTCCCAGAGCCCATACCCACTGTAGGGAGGGCCATCTCAAACCTGGGGTCACAGAATGGCTACTGGTGACCTCAGGCTTCTATGGAGAAATCACACCAGTGGAATGGAGCAGTACACAGAGTAGACTACAGTAATCAGTAACTTACTCAGGGTCAGATGTCCCTCAGGAAAATGTGATTAATCAGTAGCCCTCTTAGAGAGGGATCAACTGAGCTTAGAACATAGAACAGCAGTTACTGGCTGAATCCATGTAGTTGCTCCCAGGGTCAAGGTGAGTTGCAGAATTCAAGTTGTCAAGAGGTCAGGGATCTGGGTTCAAGCCAGCAGGGAGCTAATTTCAAGCTAATAGAAGGTGAATGGAGTGTTATATGCTAAACAAATTGACTTACAGCCTCACAACCAGAAAGCAGCTTGAACTTCAGAAACTAAAGGTGCAATCTTGCTGGCATTATATACTGCCCCACCATAATGCTACACTTTGCTTGCTGTGATAATTAACTAGGATCTCGATTCTGTCTGCCTACCTTATCTATCACTGAGAGAAGACATAGGCTTTTAAGTGAACTTTTAAAAAAATTTTTTTTTATTTCTCTTCTTGTTTTTATGTTTCTTTAGCTTTTTTTTTTTCCTTGTCTGTTTTTGTTTTTATATGAGCATGAACATGGTTTCTAGGGTTGGCTTTTGTTGTTGTTGTTGTTTGTTTTTGGTCTTTGAGAGAGGATATCACTATGGAGTTCAGGATTGCTTTGAACTCACTTTGTAGCCCAGGATGATCCTGGATTTGCAGTGATCACCCTGCCTCCGACTCACAAACTGCGAGGTTACAGACATGTGCCACAATGCCTGACTCCGTTTCTCATTTTTTGTTGTTATTTTGTTCTGTTCTTGATTTTATTTCATTTTTCTCTCTTTCTCTCTTGTCTTTTTCACCAGTTTCCCAAAATTTGCATAATCCTCCTTGGTCCTCCAGCCTACCTTTTAATCTCTCTTCTTACATTTCTTTACTCATCCCCACTCTCAAACACTTTCAAGTTTTCCCCCAGGGTAAAATTGGCATATTGAGAGTTCATATACTGTATACAATTTTGCTTTGCTTTAAATTTTGTTATATAACCACAAATCTAGTTTACACTGTTAAACAATAGTTACTGCTATTTTTTATTTTCTAGGTTGCATTTGATGCTATAGTTATTGCTGATTGTACTACTTTTTTTTTTTTTATCAGTGCCAGGGATCGAACTCAGGACTGCCTGGTTGCAAAGCAGGTGCTTATGCCGCTGAGCTAAACCCCCAGCCCTGATTGTACTACTTTTAATAGGTGACATAATTGTTCTAATCTGCTGTTCTTCCTAGTTATGAAGATTGAGACTGTCTGTGGGTCATAATTAATCTGGGTCAGTGCCAAAGAACCAAGAACTAGACAAAGCAAGCAGCAATTCATCATCTTCAATAAACAGAAGAGGTAGGATCTTGCAACATATTTAAAATTCAAAATTCATCTATACCTGGAAGAAATCTCTGAGAAGTAGTCCATTATTACAAGTTCTACTAGCAATAAAGTTACTAGCAATACAAGCAATAAAGTTACTCACCATAAGCATTATCCTAGAATTTAAATTTTAGAAAAAGAGAGAAAAAAGAAAGAAGAAATAGAATATGAGAAGAGACTTAAATAAGATGCAAGCCCAGATTGCCAGTTTACCAGTGGCAAACCCAGGGGGACAATGAGGTGGAGCAATTCAGAAGTCACCCCCTTGGACTCATTAAAGTGGTTACAGCAGAAGTAACAAGGCAAATGAGTAAGACCCCAGAAAAAGGCAAATCAGAATAACTCCCCAGATAACTACAGAGATAGTGAGCACATTGAAAAGCATGCTTCTTGACTCCAGAGTAGATACTGATTAAAAAATCATAAATAAAGGAGCTTAGGAAATGGTGAAAATCATGAACACAGAACATAAGAAAGAATACATGAAACAGATTCAAACATACATGTACGAGTTTAAAAGATTCCTTTAAAAGTATACCGAATAAAGAGGCTGGGGATTTAGCTCAGCGGCGTAAGCACCTGCCTTGCAAGCAGGTGGTCGTGAGTTCGATCCCCGGTACCAATAAAAATGAAAAAGACAAAAAAAAAAAAAAAAGTATACTGAATAAAATGTATCAAGTGAGGACTGAATAGCAAACATAGAAGACAGGATTGTGGCTAGCAATCATTAAAAGAAAGATTTCTTAGTAATAGCAAGGGACCAGGAGAAAAGTAAAGTAGTAAAAAAAAGTAGTACAATCAGCAATAACTTCACAAGTGCTAGATGATGTCAAGACAATAACCTAAGATTTTTCTGAGTTATTGAAAAAGCAATTGACAGTACAAATGACATTAAAAAAAAAACAAAAAAAAAACAAAAACAAACAAACAAACAAAAAAAACCAACCTTGTTCACAGAAGTTATGGCAAAAAATTTCCCAAGCAGGAAAAAAAGAATTTGACATACAGATAAGTGAGGCATATAGAAACTCCAATTAATCATGACTGAAATAAATCTAAATCAAGGAATATAGTAATCAAGATTCCAGAAATTCAGTTCAAGAAGAGAATATTAAAACGTGTCAGAGAAAACAAACAAATCACCTATAGAGGAAAGTCTATCAGAATTACATTATACTTCTCAACACAAACCCTTAAGAAAAGGGGAGCATGGAATTTTAAGCCTTAAAAGAAAACAAACTTTAACTCAAATTGTGGTACCTTGAAAAAACTATCTTTCAAAACCAATAGAGAAATAAAATACTTCCATGACAAAGAAAACCCAAGGTAATTCATGACCACCAAACTAGCACTTCAAATTTTTCTGAAAGATATTTTAGAAACAGATCGCAAAGACTATGATTCTGAGAACATTAGTAAAAAGATTCTACCAGACAAGGCAGCCAATTAAACAGGTAAAAGAAAGGGAATCAACAACAGGAAAATAATATGAGACGGATAAACCAACACATATCAGTTATTGTCATTAATATTCATGATCTCAGTTCACCGGTCAAAAGAAACAGACTGGCAGAATGGATAGGAAGCAAGATCCAACAAAATGCTGCATACAAGCAACACATTTAATTAGAAAGGAAACTCACAGAAACAAAGTCAACTAAAGGAATATAACACTCCACGAGACAGGAACTTGGAAAATGCAGAGGTAGATAGCTATTCTATTTGCAAAGTGGATTTCAAATCAAAACTGAGTAAGAGAAAAAGAAAGTCAATATATCCTTACTAAGGGAAAAATTCAAGAGGAAGAGATAGCAGTCATAAATATACATGCACCTAAAACTAGTACACCCATTATATAAAAGAAATTTAACAGCCATGAAAAATCAAATAAACATTAGTACAATTGTAATGGAAGACCTTATTATACCACTTTCACAAATAGACAGAACGAGACAAAAAAATCAATGAAATTTCATAACTGACTCAAATATTGGAATAAATGGACTCAGCAGAGGAATACAGAGTGTTCCACCCTGTAACCTCAGATACATGTTCTTTTTAGTTGAACATAAGGCATTCTCCAAAATAGAACACATTCTAGCTCATAGAACATGTTTCAGTAAGTGCAAAGGAACTGGAAGAATCCCATACATATTTTCAAAACATTGTGCAATGAAACTGAAAATCACTGACAAAAGAAACCACAAGAATTTCATAAACATATATAAATTAAGTAGCACTCTCCACAACAAGCAATGGGTCATAGATGAAATTAAATTAGAAATTAGAGAGTTTATATAATTCAATGATAATATCAATACAACATAGTACACTTATGAAAGCTATTTATAGTGTTGAATTCCCATATCAGGAAAACAGATCAAGATCAAATAGACAACCTAGTGTTGAACCTCACCTTTCTAAAAGAAGAAAAAGTCAAGTCCAAAACTCATGTGAGGAGGGAATTACAAAGATAACAGCAGAAATTAATGCAATGAGACTAAGAAATTAACACAAAGAATCAATGAATTGAAGAGCTGGGTTTTTGAAAGATTACTTAAAATTGACAAACCCTTAGCCATTGTTATCAAAGAAAGAAAGAAAGAAAATGAAAGAAAGAAAGTAAGAAAGAAAAAACAAGAAAGAAAAGACTCACATCCATGCAATTAGAAATGAAAAGGGTGAATCACAACAGATTTCCAGAAATGTGGAAAATCTTCAATACCTACTTTGAGAAACTATATTCTTATAGAAAACACAAAAGAAATGGACAGATTCCTGGCACATATGCACTACCAAAACTGAATCAAAGTGATATAAAAATCTAAATCAATCTATATCAGCCAATGCAATTAAAGATGTAATTAAAAATTTCTAAAAATATTCTTTTATTTCCTGTATGCATTAATATACCACATTGACTCTTCCAAGGAAAGGAAAAATTTTATGAAATCTATTATGTGATACAATTAATAGTAATATTTTTCCCAGTACAAGATAATAACCTGTTTATTTGACCTTTCAGTGCTACTCCAAATCAAATGGCTTGTGGGTCATTGCATGTTCATAACACATACTGTCAGTTTTTAACATCTTGCATGGCTGTTATTTTGCTGGGCCATATTCTGCTAGTATTTAAACTTTCTGTTATGTGGTACATTCTTAAATGCTACTATGGGCATTATATCCAATGTTACAAGTCTATGGCAGTGCTTTGACTAGGTATTCAATCTTGGAAGCACTGATCTTGGAAGTAGAAACCCTGAATTAGATTTTTGGCCTTATCATTGTCTATAAAATAAATGATGTTGAAGAACCAACTTCATCTCTTTGAGTGTGGTTTCCTCATCCTTTATTATAAAACTGTAATACCAAATCCAAGTTATTGTAATGATATGTGTACATATTTTGTGAAGTGTATAGTATAATTTGAATTATTTTTATGCTGGATTTATCAATTATTAAACTTTAGAAAATATTGCAATAATGAAATACCAGTTCATAATGAAAAACATTGAGTAAAAATAAATCAATAAATATCTTTAATCATTCATCATATAAACTAGACTAATTTTAGAAAGATTATTAGAAATATTTAATAGAGTAATATGATATCTAAATCAGAACAGTGATCATGAGAGATGGTGATTCATTTTACAACTTCTAAGATCGATATAATTAACTCAGGTAGAACCTTAGCATGGTCCCCAAGATTCTTTGCTCCTGATATATACACCTTTCTGTCTCCTGCATGAGGAATGAGTTTGTAAACATGATGAGCTATGTCTTCTGTCATCAGGGTCCTAATCAGTTGACTTTGGTTTAACTAAAAAGAAATTATCTAAATGGGTCTATCAGTATCAAGGTCAGAGACAGAAGTAAGAAAGAATCTAAGCAGGTGGGACCTTGTGCCAAGGACTGTGGGAGGCGCCTAGGAAGGAGCTGAGCTTCCTCTCTCCGTCCTTACAGCAGCAAAAGAATGAGAACCTTAGTCTTAAATCTGCAAACCCTGAATTCTGACAGTCATCAACTGAAATTTAAAAGTACCCAAGTACTAGTTAGTAAGGCAGTCCAACCGAGGAGTACTTTTATTTATGAGACACTGAGTCAGCACTTGCTTAGATGCCTGACTCAAATAGAATGATGATGAATTTGTGTTGCTTTAAGCTGCTCAATTTGTGATACTTTGTTAAGCATATGAAAAACTTTATGTATTTTTCCCAAATGAAATAAATTAAGCTCGGAAAGACAGAAGAATTTACCAAATATATGTTTTTCAAAATTTGTTGCAAGTCTTCCAGCCCTGGTATATCCAAAGAAAAGATTCTTCATGACTCGAAATTTATTACTTTCATGTGAATTTTAATCTAGTACTATCAATGACAGAAACCTGTGTCAAAAATTTTGAATTGTTCATGTGAACACAGTTTTTATCCCTTTATTCAAATGTAAACAATAATAAAGAGCATCACTTCCTCTGAGAACTTGGTAGGCATGTAGGATCTCAGGGCCCACTCAGACCTGCAAAACCATCAGTGACCTTTCAACAAGATATTCAGGTTATAATTCACTCACATGAAAGGCATGGAAGCATATTTCCACCCATTAGTTGTTAATAATAAATTTCTCTAAATGTCTTCTGTTGGCAAATATTTATTTTACTCATAAAGTGTTATAATACAATTCAGAAACTGAGAGAGGAGATTGTCTACCTTGGATAAGGAGCATAAGGAAACATTACATGATCTTTGTTCTGATGTAGGATTTGAGTAGCTTTAAAAAATACTGGTTTTGATAACTATAAAATATAGTGGTGGAAATTAGACTCAGCTGAAGTTACATATAAATATTATACTTTTCTTAACACTGCTAAAGTAAAGATGCTAAAAAATAAAAGATAGGAGGATTACTCACCATGTTTCTCAAATTTGCATAACTATTTTGCTTAGGTCTGTTTAAAGTCCTATTTAATTGAACTCAATACCTGTCAGGGTTAAGTATATGATATTTAGCAAACCCTTCAAGGAAATTCTACCTTGTGGACTGAAAAAGACTGTTTTTTGAAACCTAAAGTAACATTACATTCCTTTGTATAATATGTTATAAAAGATAGACATTCAATTCAAAATCACTTGCATTTTTGGCTTCTGAGTTTCAGTGCCATTGAACTGGTTTATTGGTTTGCTTTAGTTTGTTTTATTTTATAAATTTATTTTTCCAACCTTATGTTATCGGACTTGCATACTATTTGTAATGTGGCAGTCTATTCTATTACCTAATTCTTAGTGTATCCAAAAATGGATTCAGCTACAATAATTAAAATAGGCATAGTTTTTTTTTTGTTGTTGTTGTTGTTTGTTTTTCTTTCTTTCTTTTTTTTTTTTTTTTTAGAGACAGGGTCTCCCTGTGTACTTTAGGTTAGCTTTGAATTCACTATGTCACTATGTAATACCAAATGGCCTCAAACTCTTGGTGATTCTCCTGGCTCAGCGGTTGCTTTGTTCAATTTTTCTGCCACTGTAACTAAATGTCACAGGTTGTATAATCTGCAAACATAGAAATTTATTCAACATATTGTTATAATCTGTGCCTTTTTATTATGTCATAACATAGATAAAGCGTAAACAAGGTCACATGAGACTGAGATGGCAAAAACTAATCACCTTTGCCATAATGAGATAAATCCATTCCTGAAGGAAATGCCTTCATGATTTAATTACTCCTTAATATTGGTATGATGACAATCAATTTTCCATGTATTTCTGAGGAGACATTCAAAAGATAGAACCCATGTATTAGAATGGAATAGGAAGAATTTGAAAGGATTTTGGGTAGGGAAGAAGAGATTCTATGACAAAACCCTATGCAGACTGAAATTATGGCCCTGACATTATTCTGATAGAGACTCATAATTAACAGTGGATCTATTTCTAAAGGTCCTAAATGAAGTGCTTCCAGGTAAAAATAGCAAAAGCGATCATGGCAGTGCAAACAGTGGAAGACATCAATAAGGTAAGTTCAAATTAAGAAAAAAGAAAGGAGCAGATGATTCCATACAGTAGCAAGACCATTTTCCAGGTGGTTTTATTTGGACTTGGGAAGATACAATGGATTGGCTTAAGAAAAAGAGGCAGACTTTAATTTCTAGATAAGAATCATAGAAATACTGATTTATGGCTATCATTGAAATATAAGGGAGATGTAGCTTGGATTTATAGAGTGTCCCTGAATTATATTATGAATCCATTTCAAAATGACTGTCAAATTTCTTCTTTTCTGTTAACTACCAGTGATTTTTTTGAAAAACCTCTCTTCATTTTCATGTTATCCTGTAAATATATGCTTCATTTCAGAACTAACTCTTTCTCTAGACAATACATAAGTTTATCTAAAATGAATCAGTTAGATCCTTCCTGGAATATTCATCAGGAGAATAAGGAACTCAAATCAGAATATTTTCTCATAGCTACAATGACTACATTTACATAGGGAGATTGTGTTGTCATATCTTTCCCCTTTTATAGTTGTGTAAAATAAATAGAATGAGAATATTTGAAAAAGGTGTGTTACAATGACTGATTTTATCTGTCAATTTGACTGGGTCATCAAGGAAACAGACACTTGGTTTAATTTTATTGCTGGGTATATCTGTAAGTATGCTTCTTAGAAGAGGTTAGCATCTGAATCTGTAGGATGAGTGAAACAGATTTTCCACTTCAAAGTAAAGTTTGGTAATATACAAACCACAAACTATAGCAAAACAAAACAGACAAACAAAAAAGTAGGAAAAGTAAATTTGCTCTCTGCCTAACTGGTTCATTTAGTATATAAATATTCTCCTGTTTTCATACTGAGACTTATACCATCCCTAAGCTTGGTTTTCGAAACTTCACACACCGTAGGAATGACAGGAGCTTTTTTGGGTCTCTCCCTTGTATACCCCACATAGTGGGAGTTATTGGGCTCCATGATTGCACAGGCAACCTATATTATAAATTGATGTCTATGAATCTGTCTAGCTATTCTTCTGGAGAATCTTGACAAATACAGTCATGTAAAACTAAGAAATGAGACAAAGATTTACTTTTTTCAAATACAACGTGATGTTTATTAAAGTATCTATGCATAAGATGTGAAGTTGTCTAGGATATTTCTTAATGTGTCAGTCCTAAATTTTCTGTTCCACACATGGACATTCCCCATATTCAGTGATGCACACATTCTACACGCATATAAAAATATTCCTGAAAATATTTGGGTCTCCTCAGATAAAGGAGGCCCTCACATTAGTAAGCTCTTAATATAAAAAAAAATGATACATATAGTCATGCATCACTTAAAGATGAGGCCATGTTCTGAGCAATGTAACTTCATTATTTGAGCACTATATCCTATTCTTTCCATAAACCTCCAGTACTGATCATCATGACACCACTTCTGGGTGTAATCAGGAGATATGGTAAATGTGAGATGTATATACCAGCTGCCAGAGTAACATGGCATATGGTTTTATGGTAAGGTTTTTTATCAAGTAGGCATATACTCTATAACAATGATAAAAATATAGTATATTAAAAGTATAACCAGTAATTATTTATAATCATAATCAAACATTATATACCATATATAATTGTATGTGCCATACTTTCACACACCTGACAGCATAATAAATCTGTTTACACCATGATCTCATGAGTAATACATCATGCTTCACTTTGTGATGACTATGATGTTACTAGGTAATAGGAATTTTCCAGTTCCATCATTATTTTATGGGATGACTGTGGTACATATAGTTTGTCACTTTCTGAAACATCGTTGCATAGCACATGGTTATATACATTTATGTATATTTATAATATATATTTTGAAAAACATTTACTTTTATGTATACATATGTTATGGTTTGTGTCTAGATGCCTCCCAAAAGACTTATACGATCATCAGAGGGCAGACTTTCCATAGGTGGTTGAATCTAGAGTTTGGATTGGTTCATGGTTCAAAGCTGGAATTAGGTATGTGAGTGTTACTCCCATCCTAGAGTGAGAAGCCCACACACAATATAAGGGACAGAGTCTTATCTCTCTTTTATTGCTTTTCGCTTCTTTATCTTCTGCAAAGTGTTTACCATGAGCCACCCTTCCTTGGAGTCAGTAGATTATGGACTGAATCCTCTACAAACTGTGAGATAAACAAACCTTTTTTCCTTTAACTTTGGGTGTTATTTCATCTCAGCTATGAGAAAAGTAAGACAACACAAAAACAATCACATATATGTTTTGAAAACAAAATAAGTAGCATTAGATAAAGTCAAATATATCTTTGGAAATACATTCAAACTTTTGCTTTGAAAATTAGTAAATAGTGAAGTAGACATATATGAAAGCGATTACAATATAAGTTTGCAGAAGGTTATAATACTTTGTCAAAGTTTTTAACTTCTAAAGTGTGTGTCATTAGTTTATAAATATTATATCCTCATAACAAAATGAAAAATAAACAAGAATTTCCTTGTTTCTAATTTGTGATTGCGTCTGTTTTTGAAATCTGTATATATTTATATTGTAAGTATTATAAAGCTTTTCAACAGTTACTTATGTTTGGACAGAATTTATTTCTATGATGATCCCCCTCCAAACTTATAAATACAGAAAATGTACATGGCTGTGAAAAAGAGTTAAGATGCTAATTTGGTTAGGAAACAGAGTTCTCAACAAACAGAAAAAAAAATTTCCAAATAAGGGCATGACAGATTTTGCCTTGTTTTATGTGATGCCAACAACAATGAATGAGGAAAGTTCTATGTAATCATGAAGGATTTCTGCCCTGAGAAATTGCTGGGAACCTAGTAAGGTATCAAAGATCTGCAAATATTCTTCAGTGACTGCTTAAAACACTAGTTGAAATCTGAGACTTCCTAATTATGACAAGCACATAAGGAATGATCCTTAGGATTAAGAAATGACAGTGGGCAAAAATAATACACATTTATTTTTTGTTTGTTTTTACTAAAACAAATAGCATTTTATGTGAAAACTATTCTCATGTCTCAAGAACAAAAGATAAATCTTTAATTATGCATATTTTACTATTAATTAGTTTGTTGTTGTGATATGTTACAAATCACTGTAACAAGCCCCAGAGCCATGCTGAATAAACTAGAAATTTATTATACTTTAAAGTAAAATATGAATGCAAGGTTTGTCTACAATATGTCTACACAAATAATTTGTTATCCATTCACGTGTTTATATACTTTCCAAATATTTACTGAATAGCTATGGTGTTCCATGACCATTTTCCTTTTTTATTAACACATATTAATTGTACAGAATAATGGGTTGCATTGTGACATTTTCACGCACTTATAATATACTATGATGATATCTACTTTCCAATTATGACTATTTTGCATGTTAACACATAACATCATGTATATGTTTGTGTATCTATGGAAACTCCACGTGTGGCTTTGTGTCATCCTATGGCTGCCAGAATGTTCTGCCTCTCATGCATCTTCTGAGAGAACACCTCTGCAAGACAGATGCTATGATTCAGTTTTATTTTACATTGTGAATAATATAGGTATAGATTTCATGATATATATACTATGTACAAGTATGTTTGAAAATGACTTCAAAATTCTGAAAGTGCTTTTTGATCAGTGTGGAATTTAAGAATGCAGATTATAAAGAATCTTTCATAACTAATAATTTTTAACTACTGAATTCTGAAGGACTTGTGTACTCTATTGGATTCTTTTAATTTTAGTTGATTTAACTTTAAACAGTTTAAGATAGTAAACCTTCTTGCTCTATCTGAAAATATCCATACAACTGGGTTCCATGTGTGAGTGCTTGTAATACTCTGGATTTTGTTCTGAACCCTGTGAGGCTGTCAGAAACTTATGAGGCAGGGACTTTAATATGCATTTTACAGAAAAAGACAGATGATACTGATCGGATGAAAAACTTCCCTCGATGCAATAGCTAAGAAATTTTGGCAGACTCCAGACTCCATTAAGTTTTATGACCCCGTTATCATGCTGTCTTCTTTGGAGATTTAGTGGTATTTGAGGTACTGATAGATGTTTGCCTAAGAATGAAATATCCAGATCCTGCCTGGATCACTACTCACCTATCAGAGTCTCAAGGGACATAACTGTAACTTTGAATAGTAATACAAAAGAAGATAGTAGCACAAGAAGAATCCCTTAATTATTATATATCATATTTTAATAACCCACCACAGAATTCTTAATAAACTGGGGCAAACTAGAATGTTGTATTTAAACAACATCTAAGTAATAGTAATAACATAATATTCAATAATAGATTCTTACTTTGCCAAGAATGATGCTTATCAAAACCTAGCATTATGATTATCATTCAGTTTATCTTCTCTACTACGTCATTATTATACCCATTTTATAAATGCATGAGCTGAGACACAGAGTTATAATCATTTACACACAATGAAAGAGTTAATTAGTAGCTTTGTGCTCATCTGCAGTTGTCACCAAAAGTTTACTTCCAGAAAAAAAGCATTTTACATCTGTGCATCTTTCCCTCTGAAAAGAAGATCAGAATACAAAATTGATTTGCTTCTTTATTAACTCACCTCTGGCCATTTAATCACTTGAATGAGATGTGGTCACTATTTGTATTGCTTTTTCTGGGGTAAAAGAGAGTGACATTTGAGCAATGTGCAGGGAGGGGAAGAGACCCCCCTTTCCCTACAACATCTATTAGGAAAACTAAGCCATACCCATGTTTATGCCGCATTTGATTTTAATGAAACACTTTTTGAATGAAAGTATTAACAAAACACTTTCAGAATAAAAACTTTCTAGTTTTTTATCTTTATTATTTAGCTGATGCTTTTTTTAGTTGCATAACCTGCACAGCAAAATCTATGCCCTAAAAACTGAAATGAGACCATTTTGAATTTTGAAATGTTTCTCAGGACTAAATTATAATAATGGTGACAAATCTGCTTACTATAGGGTATTAAATGAATTATAACAATTTTGTTCCAGAAACTAAGTAATCCATGTTAAATACCTCTTAACTGTCCCATGCCATTTTCCCTGTTTTTAATGTCTGCTTACTCCTCTCTACTACCTGTTTGTTACAAACAATAAGACTAGATTTAAGCTGAGTTTTTCCTAAATTTCATTTCATTTGCAAAAATATTTCTTCCGGATGAGAAAAAATATTGAAAAAATTGTATCCGAGATGGGGATAGGATTATATCATGCTGTAGATTTAGACATTGAAACTCTCTCTATATTATATTATTGCTCAATTTACAGGCAAGAAGTTTGAAATTGTTGGCTATGATCTAGATGCAGAATATTACAGAACTGTGAACATGGCCGTGTCTCAGAAACTTCTCAGTCACTTCTGAAAATAGAACCTCATGGCTACCAGTGTGAAACAGGCTTTTCACAGTCCTTTCTAGGACTGTCTAGGTGATTTGTGAATCTGTCGCATAGTTAGAGTTCAATCATAATAATTTCATATATTAATTGAGGGATACTATGTACTTTTGCTATTCATTAATAGCCTAAACATTATTGTGACTAGCCACAGTAACAAGGATACCACAAATTTATAAGGTGAGATTTTGTTTTTGGTCCACTCACACTGACTTAATTTGAATAGTAAAGTGTTTTGTTGTCACTCAGATAAAACTAAAGAGACATGGAAGAGTAATTGCCTTGTATTTGTTTCAGGACTAACATTTTTGCTTCATAATCTGCTGCTTCTAATTAAGTCTTTTAGAGAATAATTACAACTAGCCTTCTTTTCTTTTGGAATCTCTCATTTTTTGAAGAAAGTTTTCAAAATAATAATATACATAGATACATATGTAGAGCTGAGGTGTCACATTTCATGCAGTTTTATCATGCTAAAATATAAGCTTACAAACAGCAGCAGAACAAATAAATAATATTGCCAGGAGCTTACAAGTCTACCTTGTGCCCTATTTCAATCACTATAACTAGATTAACCACTACACTGACTTCAGGCATAAACTTCCACGAATATCATTTGATTTGCTAACTTTTAACAATGAAATTGTAGAATATGATTGGAATTATATTGAATCTACAGGTCAACTAAGAGGATATTATAGACATTTTAACATCATTGAATTTTTCAACCCATGACTATGATAAATCTTTCCATTTAATTAAAGTTTCATTAATTTCTGCCAGCAATGTCTTACCCTTTTTCATTATATTGGTCTTTAACATATATTGTTATTACATTACTAAATAAATGCATAGTCTAATACTATTATAAATGGAATTTTAAAATAAATCCCAATGGCTCAATGGTAATATACAATTATTTTAATGGAAATAAATGTTTTAACTTTGTTTTTTAAAATCATAATCAACAGACAAGTTGACTAGGTTTTAAAGTACAATCATATCTTCCTTACACTAGCATTACATACATAATCTTTTAAAAATTTTAATTTTGGTTTAATTTTCATTTATTTTATTACTGATTATTTTTATTTGATTTATACATATATATGTAATAGAGTGCAATAATTTGATACATGTATACAATATAAAAGGCAAGCCAGAGTAGTTAATGTCTCATCTAATTTTTAAAATTTTATTAACAACAGTTATATGTATTTATGGGGTATAGTTGATATTTCAGTAAATTCATTTAAACACAAAGAAATGATAAGGTTATGATTAATTGTGCAGATTTCAACAGTATACAATTGAACTTTTAAACTGATTGTATCTTACAACCTTGCTAAAGTTTAGTATTACTTGTGGTGTGTAAATTCCCTGGGGTTACTTACTCGTATAAAAACTCAGTCTTCGATTAGTAGGAGTATTAGTTTTATTTCAAACTATATTCTTTTGTTCCACTTTTTTCTGAATTATTGCACTTTCAGACATTACTATAAATTGTTGAGCACAGAAATCAGACTTGCTTGGAATCTTACAGAAAATAATTACAGAATCTTACAGAAAAATAATTCAGCCTTTTCCTAATAAGTAGGAGGCCAGCTATAGTAGTATATCAAGCTATAACCATCAGTGCAAAATGGAATTTGAAAAAGTAAAATTTGTCTTTTAAAGATAAATAACTTCTCTAAACTTCTTCCTGCTGGGCACATCATCGACGCACCCACCTCTCCTCATGCTCAGAACAGTGACAAATATGATGATGTTTGCCTCAGGATGCTGGCACCATTTTCTTTCCACAAGAAGGAGAGGGAGGGGCTGGAACTTAGCTCAGCTGCATAAGAGCCTTCCTGGCAAGTGCAAGGTCATGAGTTCGATCCTGCTACCAAAAACAAAACAAACAACAAAAAACAAAACAAAAAACAAGGAGAAGGAGCTCAAGATTACTGGAAGAAGTCAAGAAATTCACATATGGGTTTTTTTTTTTTTTCTTAAATTATTTATGGGAACAGATTATATAATACAAGATGTAAGGAATAAATACTCTGAGGAAGAGGCGCTGAAAAACCCGAGGCTTATTTTGTAGCATTACAATATAAATTCTAGTAATCTATTGTTTGCTGATTAGAATGACATTAGTCTGGTTTCTTCAGTTCAACTTCAGCATATGCAGAGATGGGGACGGCTATCACAAAGAGAATGAAAGATGCGATGGTAGTTGCTATTGTCTTCCCTAATTTGGAACTTGAGGACCTAAAAAGACTTCATCATCCTGTAATGATATGATTAGTTCTATAATATGCAATAAGTATATAAAGTGGGTGAAGATAGGGACAACTATTTGTAAGAAGCTAGAGACAGTTAGATAATGAAGATCTCCAGTGGACTTGCTTTGAAACCTGTATTTTTTTAAATTGTTTTTTATTTTTATTTTTTTAAATGTTCTATTCTGTTTTGATATGGTTAATCTTACCCTCTTTGAGATGTAAAACAAATGTGTAGGACTGATAATCATATTACGGAGCTTTTGTTCCATCATAGAGCAAAATGGTTTGTAGGGTCACTTTTTTGAATGTCATTTTAAATACTTTAAATCTACAACCTGAACAGCTATTTCGAAGATGAAAACTTGTAACTTATCAACCGGCAATTTCTTACCTTTTGTTTATCTGTAATTTTGTATTATTTCTAATCTTTTTTTTAATTTTTATCTCCATGTATTTTTTTTTTTCGTTTCCTTTTCTTTAAATAAAAAAAAAAAAAAAAGAATGGGGATTTGATTTAGCTCTCTGTGTTCCTCCTCCTCTCTGTTCACTTCTATAAAAGACTCTTACATACTTGTACAGAGGGACACCATGATTTGAGGCAAAAGAGTCCTTCCATCTCCTCGGAGCTAGCTTTGAATAAACCCTTTTACTTTATGACCAAAAATAAATGGCCTCTTTTAATTTAGTCAGTGGCAATCTAAAGACAATCTGAACTTAAGTGACTGTTAAAACAGCTGAGGACATTTTCTTTTGTGTTTCAGTTTGCTGATTTTTAAAAATAATTCCTGGCTGCTTTATTATATTGAATGCTTTAGCTCAGTATTAATATGTTGCATGCTTTTGCTCAATATTGATATGTTTACTAATATTATGTTTTATATTGATCTCCAAATTCTGAATCAATCTTAAAAAATTCTGACAAAGTTTATTTGCTAGTTTAAGGTATTAATAGTTTGCTAAGGAATTTGTTTCTGTGTCCATTGAATCTATTATTCCAGTTTTATTTTCTTATAGTACCTACAGTTTGATTTCAAGATAAAATGATAAAATGTTGAATGTTGTTGAATGTTGAAAATGATAAAATGTTGAAAGATGTTGAAAGTAGTACCTATACTTCTATTCTCAATAAAAATCTATGTAACATTATTCCCTCTCTTAAAATAATTTTTCAAATTCACTAGAGAAATGATCTAGTGATCTTTGTGAAACAACTTCAATGAAAAGTGCAATTGAATTATCCAGTTGCTCTAATACATATTAAATTATGCATATTTTCTATATTTTTTCACTGATGTTTGGTAGTATTTTAATTTCAAAAAATTGTTCCTTTAATTTTTCAAATTTATCCCCATTAATTATTCATATAGTCCTTTGTTATCATTTTAAAAAATCCATATGAACTATGGTGTTTTCTCTGTCCTTCCAGATAGTATATATGAGTATTCCCCTTTTTTTATTGTTGTTCTTTCTTTCTTTCTTTCTTTCTTTCTTTCTTTCTTTCTTTCTTTCTTTCTTCTCTTTGTATCGGTTCCAGTTCTTTCTTCTTTTTGTCTTTTTCTTTGTATCGGTTCCAGGATGGAACTCATGACCACACACCTGCAAGGCCGGCACTTATGCCTGCTGAGCTAAATCCCCAGCCCCATTTTTTTTTTTTCCTTTCTTTCTTTCTTTTTTGGTCTCATGGTTTTGAACTTCTCTATCCATAAAAGCTTTACATGAGGTATAAAATTCTCAAAATATATATCCTAAAATTAAACCCATTAGAAATGAAAACAAAATAGAAAAGATATTTTCCAGACCTTCAAGGTAATTGCACTTACTCTGTGATGTTTCTAAAAAGAAACTCTACAAAAGGGTGAGGATCCTCAAGCTTGCAGACCTCCAAATATTCTCATTCTTATACTAGTCCACAATCAAATAACAGCAATTTATGAAAGTTACAATTTATGTACTTTAGCACTTCTACCCCAGTAAACAAAACTGCACTTACATGTATTTCCAGATTTTAAGGTGATCGCCTTGCAGTTTCAGCTCTCCAATGAGTCCAGGAAAAGTTACTGAATTTCACTTTTTAGCTCTTCTTTTCTTTAAAGATGAAGTGATGATATCTAAGCTTTTATATGCCCAAGAAGGGACCACATATTGCCTTAATACTTTTTATATTTGATTTTTATAATTATTACTGTAATTCTTTTCTATTTTTTTTGAGGGTGGGTGGATGGTATCAGAAATTAACCCAGAGCCTTTGCACTAATCTCTATTCAGTTTTTGCTGAAAATTGGGGGCAGAAAAGCAGAGCATAAACAATGAAAAACTTACATTTGATCCAGAATGAACCAAATGTTGTATTGGAGCTCAAGCAGGTCCTATAATATGGCTGCTAAAGTGATTAACATCATCAAAAAAGGAATTGATTACTTTGCACAGGGACAAAACTAATGATGCCTTGAGGGTACTTTAGGAATCAATAAGACTCCTTAAATTTAAAGATGTAAAAATATAACCATTTCATTAAAGAAGATAGTTACTGAAACTTCTGCTCAGGAAGGGGATCCTTAAGGAACTGGTTCCCTGGGAGTCATCTGACCACACTTAACCATCGAGACATTTGTACTCTGTCACAACCATGGCTCAAAGTGTACTGGCCCTTGCTCACATTGATGGGAGACTTTAGTGTCATTCAAGTGACCCTGGTTTTTCAAGGATGCAGGACACAAGCCTTATGGAGTCATGGAAGTTTTCACTCATATTTTAGAAAAAAGGCTGAGAAGGAAGTAAAAGATGTGTTTTAGGATCACAGTCCTTACTAGGAACTCAAATGACCAATTCATGAATATGTCAGAGTGAAGTGAAAGGTGCCATGGAAACCCCATCAAGTTGAAGATTGGATGAACACCTGCTGAAATGAGATTATCCTCTGCTGAGGAAAGATGCAGGCACTAGCAGAGTCAGACAAAGGTAGAATCCATGTAGGTTGCAACTGGCAAGGGCAAAAGACTTCGGCTTTCCCAGTCTCCTGGAGCTCCTATCACATTACAACTTGGCCCTGATGCTAGACATGGAACTACAGGGTTTAATGTTTGTCCTGCAAGGTTTCAATCTTATCTTGTTTTTTTTTACTTCCTATCTTCATTCATCTCTTTTGGAATGAAAATATTTGGCTATCCCATGGTATGTTGGAAGTAGTTAATTTTCTGTTTTTTAAAGGGGCTAGAGCTGAAGAGTTTGCATTGATATTCAGAGTAGACTTTTCATTTGAATCTGTAGCACTTCTGAAACTGTTGTCTTTGATGACTCTTAGAATTACATTGCATACATTATACCTAGTGAGATGGACATGAGATGTTTGGGTACCAATTGAAGCACGCTATGGTTTAGATCTAAAATATACTGCAAAATCTCATGTATAGATGCCCCACAAAGCCTTCTGTGATCACAGGTGGGGTTTTTCAGAGATATCTTGATCTAGGGTGTGTGATGATAGAATTAAATATGCAAAGCTGGGATTAAGGACATGTGATTACTACATTAGTCCATTGATGGGCTTGCCATTGTTCTGGTTGTGGGTTATGGAGACGTCACTCTGAGTATGTGTAGTGTTACCCAAATAGCTGGGTTATTGCTGCATCTTCACCAGAAAGATCAGGTCTCACCCAGTCCCAGCTTTTTTCTATGTATCTTACTTTTTCTTAATCTCTTTGCCTCCTCTCCAGACCTTGCTGGCCACAGCAATTTTGATGACCCAGATTCCTGTATCCCAGCAGCAGCTGATCTTTGTACTATAGAAGATATAAGTCTCTCACATTTATTCCCTTTGTACAGATAGAAGGTGGTTCTTTTTCACATTTCCTGCCTTTACAATGAAAGTAGATAGCTTTTCTTCTACTTTTTTCCAGCAAATGACGCTTTTCCAGCAGGTGATTATTATTTCTACTTTTGCAACAACTGTCTCCTTTGCTTGGGATTAGAAGATTTTTTTTTCCTTGCTTTTTTTTTTTTTTTTTCCTTTTCACTTGCCTAGTATCAAAGGGGTATTGCTTCATATTCAAAAAGCTCCTTTGCACCATTGGAGGGAGCTTTTCCATGCCTTTGCCCTCACAGTCTCTTGAGATCATCTAGTGAAGGCAAATGAAAGAGTTGGTGATTACATGTGGAGTCCTTTCATATGTAGGATTCCCAAACATTCTTGAATTCAAAGCATCGTTTCCCAAGGAATTGGTATTCTGGTCTGCAATAGTCTTTGCAAATTCACTAAATTTTGTTTTTATTTTTTAACTCTATTATTTAAACCAAAAATAAATTTAAAAACCAAGTGCCTACAACCAAAGAAGCAGCTCCCTAATCTTAGGAGCTCCTTGCATTGCACAACTTAAGGCTGATCCTAGCCAAGAGGAACACGTGGTCGCGTGAAAAGAGCTAGGTCCCGCGAAGCAAAGCAAGAAATCTGGCATAGGGAGACTTGGGGTTGTGTTTCACATTATTTCCTACCACCATCTTGTTTTTGGTTTTTAAAAGAACATTAAAGAAAATTGTAAACACGTGAAAAAAGACGGAAGCTGGGGTGGCTGGCACCCAACAATCCAGGCCTGGCTCTTGCCCAGGACAGGAGGGAATGGCAGGGGCCCACCGGGCTCCGGAGGAGAAGGTGGTCCCTGAGTGGGAGGAGGGGACGCAGAGGTCTGGGGCCAGAGTCACCAGCGCTGCCTCTGCGACCCTCTGGCTGGGACAGAGGCCTTGCTGCATGAGCTTTGTGGCCCACCACATACTTGAAGAGATCACATGGGATAGGACTAGTTGCACTCGCTCTTTTCCAGGCCGTTTCACGTGGTGGGGTGGTGGTGGTGGTGGTGGTGGGGTTTGGGTGGGTATCACTACACCCCGGCGCCAGATGAGCAGCTCCAGAAATCCAAAAAGGCCTGTTGGCCTGCGCTTCTCCTTCACTGAAATTACAGTTGTTCTCCTCTTACTGTTTATGAATGAACTCTACTGAAGGGTTAAAGAATTCACACATTGTGCCTAAAGAAATCACTTCATTTGTTTACTTCATGACTTCAAATACTTATGGATTCAAAATTATGGTGCTATAGATGATCTAGGTCTACATCCCTAATAGAGCAGGAACAATATTCACTTGTCATCCTTCCTATTTTTAACCGCAGATATCCACAGAACAAATTTGGAATTCTTGCAAATATCTAATTTTGGTACAAAGAATATTTTTATGATGCATAGCTTTGGTATATATCATAGTTTTATAATTCTTTATAATTTATGATAATTTCAAGTAAAATATTAGTTGAATTTAACTGTAAAATACTGCCATTGTGCATTTCACGAACCAATATTACCAGGACGATGTTGAAATTTTATATATTTATTTAGGGTACCGAGAATTAAACTCAGGACCTGACGCTTGCTAGGTAGATGTTGCACCACTGAGCTAAATCCCCAGCTAAGTTAGAATTTTAAAAGTGTAATTAGAAATAAATTTTTGGAAAAATAATAATTGATGACAAGCTGACTAGAACTAATTTTGATAACAAATAAACTCCTTTTGTGTGTGTTTACCTGAGCTTAAATGTAGATTTGTGATGAGAAATAATTTTTTCTATAATAACTTGTTTTTCTCCATAAGACATTGTTATTTGTGATACTCATGTAATTATGCCAGTGTAACTCAAGTATGTAATGACATCTCTCTTTGAAAGCATTTAAATAACTCAGGAAATTGCTTTACTGTTCTGTTTCCTGACTTAAAACCTACTTCTGCCATGTTCATTTTATTATACAATCTGTCTCAACTCATCCAGGCAAAATATATTCCATAAAGTATAATGTGCACTGAATGTTTTACGGGTTGATAGCCATATAATCGAATCCATTCTTGCATCCATATTTGTACATAGACATTTAGCATATTATACATAAACAGTTATGTCTATAAATGTGCATGCAAGTTCTCTTTGAATAAGGATTTACATATATTTTCCTTTCTCAATCATTGCAGTTCACTTTAAAATTGCATATTCTGTGAACTATTTTTAACTTTGTGGATTATAAAAGATTCATTAAGTAAAGAACAATGGTAGAATAACAGGTCAATCAAACAGTATATAATTAGGTTTGATTAGAAGATTCAAAAAATTTCGATCTTTTTGGACTCTTCCTCCATAAATGTATATTAATGTTATTTTTCAGTGTACAACATGAGTCTAATATCTATCGTGTAGAGGAGAATATAAATTTACATTTGTGGTTGGAGAAACTGTTTTCACACAGGTGGGAAGGTAACCACTAATAGTAGATGAAAACAAATATAAAAGCAAGTTCCTTAAACTCCTTCCCTATTGATCTCAAAAGCTGTCAATGGCAGAAATTCAGGCTTCATTACATGAGTAAGACTTTGCTTTGTCATCATGTTTTATTGTAAAACCATTTTTGAGAAGTGTTTCTGATTCTTCTGGCTAAAGTGAGCACAGACACCACAGTTTTATTCTTGTTGTCAAATTCATGAGTCTGTATAAATAGTTTGAAGCCCATATAAAAGCTTATGGCCTAAAAAATTGTAGAAACTGCAAGACAAAAGGATGAGGGAAAAAGGGGAAATAGCACCTGTAGTAATGCTGCATAAGTAAACACTGGCAGGAGTGCATATTTCTTTCATGTATTTTGAGTGAAATTTTGATATTTGTAACATGAAAAGTTCAACTTTAGCCATATAATCTTAATAAGGTACAATTTAAATTAAATACCATATTTTGTGTAACTAATTTTTAAAATGAGTTGGAGTAACTATCCTGATCTATTGACATTTTAATGCTAATAAGTATATTTGGTACACTTAAATTAGACATTTAAAAATTTTGAGAATTACAAATGAATTTTTTTCATTTGCTGTTTTCTTCATGTGTAAGAACCTGACCTCAAATTGAGTTGATGGCCTAACATGCCTTCTTTCCTCATGATAACATGTTTCTATTTTGCTGTTAACCTTCCTGTGGATTTAACTTTTCAGAGGGATCAAGAAGTGCGAAGATGTTGTTAAACTCTGTCTTTATCGAATATCTAAATAACTGAAAAGTTATTTTGCCACTCTAGTTTTAACTTTTTAAAAAAATCTATAAAACCACATCTCTGAAGACCTATCCAAAAAACAAAAGTTAAAAAAGTAAAAAATAAAGACCTATCCAGTGATTGTGGAAATGGGAGATAATTTGGGACTCTGGTCAAATATGTATCTTAATTTTGTTTGGAAAGTTAAGATGGCAAGAAGAACCAGCAAACATAGAATCTTGGTTTCTGCAAAATAATCACATGGCCTGAAAGAAAAGTCATTACAAATGAAGCAGGAAATTCTTTCAGAAAAGAGAATTTAGGTAATTCTGAGACCAACTGGCAATTTATTCTAGAATTTCTACAACTTCAGTTTAAGACTCACACATGATAGAAGACAAGGAAACTTGCATAATAAGGACTAAATAAAGGTGTGACCAAATAGCAGGACTCACAACTAAACCCTAATAAACTTGGATAAGATTTATTTTGCCAAGCTCCAAAAAAGTCCTAAAATAATATATTTTTGAAGTTGAACAGAGGAAGCGGAAAGATATTATGTTACTATGCTTTCATTAATTTTAAAATAAGTTTAGGTGAGTTACTGTTAGAATTCAGGTAGCTTTAGAAAACAGATCAGAAGTGTGTTCCAGAGACCACTGTCTTCAGAGGAGGACACAGAAGAGGGTAGTATTTGCCTTCACTACTCTCAAAGGTAGAGCTGGGATGACAGTGAAATGAGAAGAGGTCTAACTGTCTGGATTTTTCACAGAGAAGGAGAAGGAGACACAATGTAGGTAAGTAAGTTTTACAAGTTTCACAGGTAAATGCAAAGGCAGAAGCTTAAGATGACCCTACACTGGCTTAAATTTCTGTTCAAGAAAATGAGTGGCTCCCTCTGCCCTAACAACTGCAAATATGAAACCCAAGTGTTTGACAAATGAGAAAATGCATGAGTTGAGGGGGAGATCCTTATAATTTTACTAAACTTTTCCATTATTATTCACACACAGTATCCTTCTGGTGGATAATGACCCACATTGACCATGAAATCTACTTTGTGGCCTCTGTGGCATCAAAATTAGCCTCCCTTCCGGATTATCAAGATTAGCTTATGTGCAAAATTTATCTTCTTTATATTTTGACACATTCACTCTACTGCTTTGGAAATATCCAATGCTTAGAAATCTGAACTGTAGTATTCTGATTTGCTTCCCTTTGTGGTACAGAGGAGCATGGAAACATCTAAATTTCTTTTCTTTCTCTCCTTTATTCCTCTACATGCTGTTTGTCTTTTATTCCATTAAAAGCATCCATAAAAGTTTCTTACTATTTTAATGTAATTAATTTTTATAACTGTTCATTTTATTGCATACTATTATATTTTCAGTTATCTGCAAAAATTTATCCGATGTATAAGTAAATACAGTTCTGTACTTTTCACTTAATTAACATAGTGTAATGCAGAGTAAATACTCATTAGAAAATCTAGAAAATATATTAATTTTGGATACTTTAACACTGTTAGTATTTTCTTCAGAAAAGGTAGAAAGTTTATTTTTCAGAAATTATAATTTCTTCTACTGTGGATTTTTAAAAATAATACAAAATTTGAAAGATTTTGAGCAACAACTGACGCATGGCAATAGGGTCACATCTGAGGATGAAGAGTTTTGAGGCTTATGTGTAATTATGACACAAGGCATAACAGTGTAGGTAAACTAAATAATACTTGCTTTATAAAGCTTGAGCTAAAATGGAAAACCCTTGAAAGAGACATCATTTGAGAGAAAAGGGGGAGATACAAAAGAGAAAAACAGTTCCTCTAATTTTCACTTAATTTTGATACAGATCCATACTAAGGGCCATAAAAGTGCTTAACTAAGGTCATTGACTGGATAAATGTTGGTGATGAGACTCAAACCTATGTTACTAAGGTCAGCAGACTGAACGTTTAAATTTTAACTTTTCCTGGAATTATCTCAGTTATAAAACGGAAGTAAGGAGAAAGGTGTGGTGGCACCTGCCTGGTATCCCATCACTAGGGAAGCCGAGGCAGAAGGATTGTTGCAAGTTCCAGATGAGCCTGGGCAACACAGTGAGCTCAAGAGCAGCCTGAACTGGGTATTAAGAATTCTGTCTCAAAAAATAAATAAATAAAATTAAAATAAATTAAATAAATAATAAAACGGAAATAACCAAGTTGCTATGAAAATTTAATCTTTTATTTTAAGCAATTAGAATAGATTCTGGTCTTCAACAATAATTATACATGGACCTTTTTATATTTTCTTTATCATTAATCTATGTAAACAAATACTATATGCAAAAAAGTTTTTAAAACTTGGATTTATGTAGACATCATAGTTTGAAGCTTTATCAAACAGTATAAAAATTAATGAACCAAAGTTAATGTATGACCAAAATCAAAAGGTATTAATTAATCAAAATCAGCATGCCTGGCCATGAAAGGATAGGTATGAAACCAAGTATACATTTTAAGATCAAAAAGTAAAGCATTAAAATAAGAGTAATTAAAAGATTACAAGTATACAATTTTTTAAAATGACAATAAATTCAGCCTAGCTTCTTACTGAATTAAGTTTAGGTTTATTTTAAGGCAAACAATATACTTTTAAATGATTGGTCCATATAATTTTACCCAACTCTAAAATAATATGTACCTATATTTCTTTTATGTCTTCATTATTTTTGAACTTTTATCACTATTTTAGATTTTTTTGTTTTAAAATTATGTGCATATATCAGTTTGAAAACAAACTGCTGAAAAACAAACCCATTTTAATCTATTTATCCACTGTATTCAAAATAAGTTAGAGAAATAAATATAATATGAAAAGTTTTAAAAAATAGGAGATAGCTATGTGACAGAGAAGGTGGTAAAACCCAATTACATGCCATGGCATACTGTTCATATTTTAACATGAGATATACTAAGATTGGTTACAAAGGGAAAATGAAAATATTTTATACCATTAAGAAGCTCTGAATTACAAAGTTGTATCAAAATTGAATAGGTAATATTAGTGCATTCAAATATGTAAATTTTAGATAAAGTAACAAATTATAATGAAAATTGGCAGGTTAGGAAGTATTTAAATAAAACAATACCTGAAGACTAGATAATTATTACAACTGATGATAGATGCATGGAATGTAATGTACTATTTTATTTGTATATATTTGAAATTTTCCATAATGAAATCATCAGTAAATATGAGGCCAAAAATTTAATTTCAAATTTTTATTAGGTCAAATTAGAGTCATTATTAGTGTTTATAACCTTATTAAAATGTAACCAAAAAGCCAGAAGTATGTTTGCTTAATATTATTGTCTTAAAGAAATTATTCCCTTGAGCTCCCATATCAAACAACATAGTATAATTTATTTGACAGTATTTTCAGTAGATAAAATAGTAAATCTTTAACAGATGAGCCTTTTCCTCTCTAGTCAAACTGATAGTATAAATGCAATTGAGCAATAGTAATCCTGAAGGTGAAATAAAAATGAAATAACATTTTCTTCCAATTATTAAACTTTAAAAAATTTTTTTTGTCTTTTTCCTTTTTATCGGTACCGGGAATCGAACTCACGACTGCTTGCTTACAAGGCAGGCGCTTATGCTGCTGAGCTAAATCCCTAAATCTTACAAAAGAACATAATTTGCAAGTCTCAGCATCTTATTAAAATATTAACCTTTTTAATACTGATGTATTTTGTTATATTAATGTGGAAACTGATTCCAACTGAAATGCTACAGACAACATAATTGTCAAATTGACTAGATTAAGAGACCAATGGACAGGTGACTGGGTCAAAGTGGTCCTATATGCATCTTTGAGTTAATCCTCTTGTATTTATACCTGCATATATAAAGAGTATCAGCCAAATTAAATCTCTTCTTATTTAAATTGTGAGTGTTGGGGTATTTTGCCTTAGTAATTGGAAAGAACATTAGTGCCTTAAGGGTTACTGGTACATGAAATGTACCCCTAGAAAAATAGAACAATAGGGGCCGGGGATTTAGCTTAGTGGCATAAGCGCCTGCCTTGCAGTCGTGAGTTTGATCCCTGGTACCGATAAAAAGGAAAAAGACACACACACACACACACACAAAACAAAACAAACAAAAAAAAAAGAACAATATTTCATTCCTTTTTCTGTGGCATTGAATTAGCTAACATGAAATTCAGGAAAGAAGAAAGACTCATTTAAACCTGAAAATGTGTAAATGATCATAACCTGTTCTACCATAACTTTGCATCATGGTATTTCTTCCTTGGAGTTGACCAGTAATGGATTGAATATTGCAAAACTGCAAACCAAGTAAATCTTTTATCTTTTTTGGCTGTGTACTAGGTTTTTTGGACATAGCAATGAAAAACTAACAAATATAGGCAGTCGCTGAATGTTCACATAAGAACTGAGCCATAGGGCACAGCAACTAACATTTTCTGGTAAGAATTTTGAGTGTGATCATTCAAAGTAGCTTGATAAATCCATGCATCTGCTTTGCTTCACTGAAATAAATGGAAAAGGAGCATCAAATGACTCAACACTGTTTATAGGAATTGCTGGACTGAGTTACATCAAACTGCACCACTTGAGTGACTTTTAACTCATATGAAAAGAAAAACATAAAAAGGAAAGTGAAAGACCCCTCCACCAAGTGGTGATGGTTAAAAGATACAATAAACTCTAGAGTACATAGTAAAGCTTTTATCCCTTTACTCTGAAATATTGTTTTTGAAATTTATTTCTATTTTTTATTTTTTTGTACCGAGGATCATATTCACTACCTTGTGCTTGTCAGGCAGGTGCTTTGCTGCTGAGCTATATCCCTGGCCCCTACTCTGAAATATTCTAAGAAAAATTATTTCAGTTGCATTAATCTATGGTGCAATTCAAAAAATGTCTATAGGGTTAGATCCAGTCCCATTGGACAGCATTGCTCTATCCAGTGTTCCGATATTTCCCTTAAATCTTGGCTGTAAAAAAATTATAACTGTTGATTATAAAGATCTAAGGTTACATGTATATGATATCTTCAGAGAAAGATCCTCCCCGTCTCATATGTTAGTTGTTTAAATTCTCATGCTCACCAGTTCTCATAAATACTTTCATCTGATTTTTTTTTCTTTCTTTCTTTTTTATTTTTGCTTGCATTTTCTTAATAATCAGTGTATAAAGATTAGGAAAGTTCACTTTTACAAAATAAAAATTAACTTTATTCTGTTAATTTCCCTGAGATTTTCTTCAGAAATAATTTTTAAAAATTCATTTTCAGCATGATCTTTTGTTCCATTATATTTATTCATTAGCAAAGCTTTCCTCATCTTATTGTTCTTGGAAATCATATTTTGATATGTTTAGGTGAATTGTTGTACATTTCTATATTGTTACTCTTGTATTGAAGCATTATATAATTAATTTTGAAAGAGATTTTCATATCATTTCTGGAAAAGAGATTGAGTTCAAAAATTTAGTATTACAGTAAATTTGATTAAATCAGAAAATGATGAAAGATTATGCATAACAGATTTAGTCTTCTGTGACCCTCAAAGTCCCTATATTTAGCACAGCCATCTGCCAGCTCTACTAAGAGATACTGACAGGCCTCAGTTATCAATTCTGTACACAGTGACTTTCACGGAGCCCACACAGGTGGTGAGTGAAGTCACCAGGTTTCAAAATCTACAAGGCTTAGGGCCTGGTGCTACTCCAAATATGTTTCTTCTACTCAGAAATTACATGTAATCATTGTCAGACTGGTAAAAAGTCAAAACTGGCACTTCATACCATTGTCTCATTGTTACAGGTTAATGTTCTATAAAGCCTATGCACTCACAGGTGGAGATGACAGAAGGTGCCTGGATCATTTCGTGCCTGCCTCACCAGTGGATCCAACCACCAATGAGTTCAGTAGCTGAGTGCACTCCTGAAGGTGGCGCCAGGCCAGAAGAGGTTGATCTCTGAGGGAGTGACTCGGAAATATGTACCTGCTTCCCTGGCTTCTTTCTTTTCTTTCTGCTTCCTGGCGGCCACAGTGTGCGCAGTTTTTCTTCCCCTATGTCCCTCTGCCCTGCTTCTTCTGCCTTTGAACTAGTCAACCATGGACTATAATTGTGAGCCAAAATAAGCCTCTCTTCCTTTAAGTAAACCTTTTCTCCTGTGAGTATCTCTGAAATAAGAAAGTGACAAATACTCTCATTGATATTGTTTTGGTCTAAAATGGAAGGTACTAATCTATTATATATTATATACTCATGATATAATAATGAGAATTATATGTTTTATGGCACATAACAACATGCCTTGGATAACATATAATTGTTGTTTTCCATGCAACTATACTTCTTCCAAAGTCAGGTAATTTTCTTAAAAGTATAATTTTCAGATGTTTTTTCTGTGTAATTATCCTGTATTGTCTCTTATATCACTTGTTCCTTACTTATCTTACTGTTTTTCTGATTCAGTATCTCCTTTATGACTTCCAGGATTAAGCATAATATTGTCAATATGATAGTATATTCATCTTTAATTCCCATACTTACTTTGCAAATGTGCCTTCATACAATTGAATACTGTGTAAATGGTCTTTATCACATGGTTGGCACATGTACCTGTCTAGGCAGATTAATATCTAATTAAGAGCCTAAAATTCCAAAGCATATTTTTAATGCAGAGATACGAGGGAAGAAAACACATGCTCTGCTGAAATGATTTTGCATTCTATGTGAACCAAAATTTGCTGCAAAATTAAAACTTAAAAAGACAATTCTCATTAATTAAAAGATTAGTGAACATATGAGTATGAACAAATATTCTTTTATATAAAACATCAGAGACGCAGTTCACCAATCAGTAAGAACTAAATTTGATCCTCCAATCAGCACAATCATTAAAAGCTAAATTTGATAGTCAGCATCCAAATCCTTAAAATATATATTCTCTGGGATTGAAAGTTCCATAAAGATAAACTAATCCTAAAATAATCATAGTAGAAGTGCAAAGTATTTATCTACATATGTATTATTCTAATGTTGCTTATAGTAGTACATTGGAAATCCCCCATCTTAGGTAATTAATGAATCATTATGTAAGAAACAATGGATTGTTTTCAAACAATGTGATGAAAAACTTATACAAACTATATTTTATTTAAATTATGTACTAACTGGGAATTTAGCTCAGCGTTTAAGCACTTGTTCAGTAACCATGAGATTGTTTGTTCCATCTCTGGTACCAAAAATAAACCCAAAAATATGTACTACATGCCTTATGTAAACATGTAACACTTGATATAAACATGACTATACACAATTTTAGACACTCATAATCCCTTTGCAAGGGTCAAGATGTTTATTTCCTTCACAGTCCCATTGGGTTTATCAGTGCTACCTTCATTTCAGAAATGATAAAATTGAGGCACAGCAAGGTTAAAATTATTAAAGGTTACATTCTTCTAGTGTTCAGAATTTGCATCCAGAACATCTGTCTCCAGAGTCCACACTTAGCAATAACATTTATTTTGCTCACCAAAAACCAAGTCAAAGAAATAATAATTTGTAGATCATGATTATGCAGTTTGGCAAAGGAAACAGGTCTCTCAGTGTATCAAGTCAAATGCAGCCTGTCACTTTAAAAAACATAAGCTAATAAGACGGCCATTCTTATCATTTTCAAAGGTTTTTTCAAAATGTATAAATTGGAAATGAAAAAAAAAAGATAATGAAAAAGATCTATTTATGGTATTATTTGCAATTAAATTGAAGAAGAGTGGCTAATGGGACCAACATTATTTCATATCAAAGCATGCTGTTGTAATTGTAATTATAATTTGTACACATACTAAGCAGTGTACAATGCTAAAAGACAGCTTCAGTGGTTCAACGAAAACAAAACTGAAAATTACAGAGTCCTTAGATTTTGGTAACTGATGGAAAGATAACAGAGAAAATCTGTTCTGTATAGAGAAAGGAACATGGTTATTCTTATTGGGCCTTTGTGCAGTTTAAAGACTTACTTCAGAGTATTCTATGTGACTTACTTATGTTAAAAAATTAGTTTCTTATCTGTACTGACTATTATATTTCAAGTGCCACATCTGTATAAAGACACACTTTTGCTCATAATGAAGTTTCTTTGTATACATTTTCAATCTTCTAGTCCCCTTTTGATACAAAGCAGAGTTTAAAAGTAAACAAATAATTTTTATTCAACACTGCTTAAGAAATGTTGCTTTAATTTCACAAGGCATCACTAATATGTCAGTAATATTTACCTGCTGAATGCATTCATAGTCACATTTATGTTGTTTTATCTCTAAATACTTATTAGTGTTCCGTGGGGCCAATATGAAATGTTGGTTGTGTTAGAAATTATCCTTTACCACTTTTTGCAAGAACCTCCAGTTATGTTCATGCATATAACCTAGCATTCTTCCTCCTCCTCCAGTTTATTTTTACTGAGTAAGGTAACTATTTAGTTTTTCCATTAGTACCCCAATAGTAATAGACTCTATTTCTTTAGAAGTCACCAAGATTAGGTATAGTATTCAAATACATTCATCTCCTCCTCTCCACTTCTTGCATTATAGATTGCTTTCATCTGTTCACTTTCAGCAAATTCTTTATATCATTTGCTGAGTTGTTATACTGGTAATACCCATTTGGACTATAAATTGCTACCTTATAATTTTAATACCACTTGACTCATGAGACATTGTTTTGTCAGCAGTGAACCTGAGGTAAGCAGTTAACCTGTGGCATCTTTTCATTCTTCCCTCGGTAGTAGAAAGCTCTCTCTCCACTGTGTGCAGTTCTCTTGGGTAGAGTTCACAGATTTGAGCTATTTATGCTGTCCATCTGTCAACCTACCTGTCTATGTAGTCTGTAAATAAATATTCACAGATTAGTTGGATATGGTTTTAATTACAATCATCAATAAAATATAGTATATATCATCGATACAATGCGTTTCTGTTTATTCATAACACAGTACTCTCTATTCTAGACCAGAGTTACTCATATTTATAAACCTAAGAAAATATTATAAGACAAAGATAGAATTACTGAGCAATTCTTGTTAACATGGCACTATAAATCCATCATGGTCTTTATTACTTTGAATAATCAAAAGAAAATATAAAGGTCAGGCCAAAAACCTTAAGGGATTTGCCATCACGGGGAAAGACAAACTTTACTCAAAATGTAATTTTAATTAATAGTTTTAAATTTATTCAACCATGAGGCTTACTATGGAGGAGCTTTTTAGAAATATGAATGTATGAGTATCTGTTAGGACTGTATTCGAAATTTACTTGGGCAGAATTGCACATATTTATTTACAAAGAATTCATAGGGGAACCTATTCTGTGGGCAGCGTGTAAGTCTGTTATAATGCCATAAATGTTTCAACATTTAGTCGCCTATTCAGAGTAATTAAATAACTCTCTGTAATTTGCCTACATAGCTGACCTGCTGAAATTCCGGAGTTCCATCTAAAGATCAAGATTTATTCTTGTTCTCATTATTGAGTGCATTCTAATACTCTGCAATTGTGTCCTGTAAAAACTGTAAAGAGAATCCAGGTTCTGGGGAATGGAAAGTTCTGGAGACTAGCAGAGTTTTAAAAATATTAAGGTAGTTAGAGCTCATATAATATTTAGGAAGATTTGATCTAAGAAAACTGGGTCCTATCATTTGCCAAGCCTAGATTCCCGAGAGGCAATTCCTATTCTTTTTAATCTGGCCTTGTCCTACTAGATCTGTCCTCACATAGAAGGTACGAAGTATTGTATAACACACATGCTCATTTCAGAAAGTGGGACAGGAGGCAATAACCAGTTTCAAGTTTGAAATCAACATATGTATCAAAATTTGGTACATAGGTACATTATCATTAATTTGTAGGTACATTATATCATAGGTACATTATAATTAAATTGATTTGGGGAATGTAACTCAGAGATAGAGCACCTGCCAAGCATATACAAAATCCTTGTTCCAGTCCCCAAATCTATTAAAAAAATGTCTTGGATTCTTTGACCACTTCCTGTTCTCATAGTGTATCTTTATGTCTATACACATACCATAAAACTTGTCTAAGACTTTGATTTAAAAATAAATTTCTCTCCAAATTTTAAATCAGATACCATTATTTACAATATAATGATTCATTCTAAGAAGTACATCACAAACTTCTAAGTGATACACCTTTTTCAAAAGTGTAGGAATCTAAGAAGTAGAAAACTCAGGTGTAATAGCCAGAGTCGTTTATAGATTTTTCATTTGTTTTGAGTTTATTTAATAAAAATATACCTATTGTTCCATTCCATAGAGAGAAACCCTCTTTAGGATGAGTGATTAATAGAAGCTTTACCTAAATCCATATAGGAAAATTGAAGTCAAAGCCTAATCCAAACATAAGCCCTGTCTACAAATTAGTACCCAAATCCTAATCTTTCTGAGGCATTTCCCTTGCTACTCAAAATGACACTGTGGTTCTGATTTAAATCTAGCCTCCTTTTTGGGCGTGATTGGTATTTCTTTGTAGCACAAAGCGCAAATACTTTTACATGGTTTTTTCTTTAAACATACTTATAAATAGAGTTAAATATCTAGACTATCTTAAAATGGGACAGAATGTACTCTAAAATAAAACTGTGCGACAGAAAACATAAAAATATTTTTTAGTTCAGTATGACTCAATTTTCAGGTGTTTACTAAAACTGGTATGAGCCCAGATATTTCTAACTACATATTCCCTAAATTTTTGGTAAAAATGAAAATATATCAATTAATATAATACTTTGACTATTGAAATTATTCCTGGGAAAAAGAATTTAGAATGATTCCATAAGGTATTTATGAATCCAGGAAACTCTGAGTTCAGTGTTCTACCACCTGTATGTGTGGTTTCCATTTTTGGGTTCAAAATGCCTGGTAGGAAATAAAAATCTGATAGAACTCAGTCTCCTAACCACATTCAGACAGCACATGGATGAACAGAAGTGAAGGTCAAAAGACTGGAAAAATTTTACAGAAGAACTACTTGATATTTTAATACTTTCTTGTAAGTTATATGCTTACAAGTGTTGAAGCTAGAAACTGAAGTTAGAATATCATGTATTTATCATTGTTTCTAATTAAAAAACAAACAGAAAATACAAGAAACATAACTACAGCTTCTGCTGCAGAAGTATGGAGCCATATTGTTACTACAAATGAAATCCTACAAATGAAATGAAATTAAAATAATATTTGTTGTGTATAAAGTCATCTTCCTAGATTGAAATGTGTCTAAAATACCTTTTGACTTGTCTCCTCTTGTAACTGGCAAATGTATACTATCTTGATATACATTGTTATATAGACATTAAAATATGCTAATAAAATGCAATTACTAGGAGAGGATTCTGGGGAGATGGCAGAGTAACAAGCACCTGTTTGCTAAGTGTAGAAAAGCAGTACATTTACAGAATCTCTATGAACTAACTATGCTAGAGACCTGAGGTCCATTCAAGGCTCATGGATCCCTGGGAAAGGAAGGAAAAAGTAAGTTGTGATATATTTAAGATCTTTTCAGCTCTTAGCCCAGGTGTATTTTTTCACAACACTAACTCTATAGCAGGCAGCTCTCAGTGTCTTCCCAAAGCACCTTGTATATAGCTTGTTAGAGGCAGGATAGGTAAAAAAGGACCTGTCCTCTAAATAATCAGGGATCGGTGATTGCTTTTTCTCATCACTCAGGAACAAATAGGCAGAATGCCACTATTGATCCTCCTCCTATTATTGTGAGACCTGCTGTTTCCACAACAGAGATGACTTCTACAGCATTTAAAGGCAAGTAACATCTTTCATTGATTAATGCTTTCTTTTCCTTCTTTGGGAACAATTTATGAAAATACAGGGACTTTTACAAGTAGTTGCATATGTGAGAAAAATTACAGAGTGTTTATACCAATGTAAAGGCTAAAGGGAAAAAAAAACAACATAACAATGTAGGCTTATACCTCCTGCTGATACTCAACATGGAAACAATATAGAAAAACAAACAAAAATAATAGCAAAAGAATGTTAAGTCTTCAGAGATGGGAGAGGTGACATTTATTATATTTGATTCAGATGTTCTATTTTTGACAAGTTAACAAGACAAAAAAGAAGCAGGTAAATTGGACCTAAGAGGGGAAAAAAATCAGAATCCAGGTGAACAATTCCTGGGAGAGGGATCCCTCTCATCGCCTCTACTACTGTGTGGGAACCAAGCAGGAGCCCAAGTGAACCATGCAGAAAGCCCCAAGGAAAGCCTCTCTGCTCCTACTGTCAGGACTAAGGTGAAATGATCCACATGGCCCAGAGAGTAGAGGGAATGCCAGTGACACAGTGGGGTCCCAACGAAGGTACACAGAATGGACAGGAGAGACTAGTGGCTAGAAAAATATGAAGCAACAATAACAACGTGAGCTAACAGGTGACTGAGGACTCCACAGGCTGACAACCAACTCGAGAAGAAACCAGGGCTCAGTAACCATCCATTTTCTCTCAGTTTATTTTATTATCATGTTTTTCTCTCTTTCTTTTGTTTTCTTTTCTTTTCTAAACAGCTGGGGAGAATTCCAGTCACAGAAAACCAATCCCATTCCCCAAGCCCACACACCAAATTCAGATTTACCTCAAATACTTCTTCATTCTTCCTTTTCTATCCCTTTGTTTATTTTCCCAAACTTTGTGTGATCATTCCTTTTCTTCCAGCCTTGCTTCTACTTGCATTCCAATTATCTTTGTTTTATACACTATCTGATTGAAATTTCCCACCACAGGATAAAAACACTCTAACAAAGGGAACCCTTTACATACAAACTCCTAATTTATAATCAGTTCTGTTATATAACCATAGACTTCGTTCCTATGGTCTAAAGTACAAAATTAATAATTACCAAAACATTCCACTTTTTAAATTATGCTTGATGCTATTGTTATTTCTAATTTTACTATTTTAGCTAGGATGTCAAATCTGTTGTAATCAGTAGTTTTCCCTTCTGCAACAATACTGGGATAACATTCTCACCACAACCCTGTATCAAAGGACTGGGGACTGAGCCAAACATATAGCAGCATCCAACCCATAATTAATTGGTAAGGTAGAATCTTGTGAATCTCCTACACACAAAGACATCCCTCAAAAATGGACTTTTCTTAGTCCTCAGTATCAATGATAAAGCTACCACTATAAAAACTTGCAAGGATAATCATGGAAAACAAAATTAAAAAAAAATGAAATAGAAAATTATAAGACAAAGAGCAAAATGCAATATCAGAACTCTAGCCCACTCAGAACACATCTAGGAGACATAGAAAAGAAGAATTGGTAGACATACAACTGGAATCTTTGAAATGATGGCCATCTAAGTAAAGAACTAAATCATGAAGAAATAGAGGAAATCATATCACAAATAATCTCTCAGAAAAAAAGAAATGTCTACAATTATAAAAATATGCTCAGCAAATCTATAATTGATATAGATAAAATATGTGATGATAGGAAGATGATGGAAACCATGAATGATCAATATAGGAAAAGATAGAATGCATGAAATGGATTCAAACAGACATCCAGGAAATTAAAAATTCCATTGAAAGCTAGCAAAATCACTTGAATGAAACTCCAAGACAGAGTTTCAGAACATGAAAACAATATCATGTCTTTTGAAAGATTTCTTGAAAATAACAAAAGACCAAGAAATAATTCAAAAACTGCAAAGTGTTGAAAAGAAAAATAATACAAGGTTAACTGGTGTCAATGAAAAAGTAGAAGTCAACACAAATGAAATTTAAAAAAAAAAAAGTTTGTAGAAGAAAAAGAAGAAAAATCCCCAAGCATTCGAAAAGAACATGACCTGCAGATAAGTGGGACATAGAACTCTAATTAGCCATAACCAAAATAAATCTGCATCCATATATACAATAATGAAGATCTCAGAAATTCAGCAGAAGAATAGAATATTAATAACTATCAGAGAAGTGAAACACATCACATACAAAGGAAAGACCAGTCAGAACAACATTAACAAAAAAACCTTCTCAACATAAACTCTCCAGTCAAGAAAAATTTGGAATGAAAAATTTCAGTTTCTGCAAGAAAGCAACATCCAACTCAGAGTCATGCAATATGCCAAACTATCTTTCAAAATCTATAGCAAAGAACAACTGAAGATATTCACGACATCAACCTAACACTAAAAAGGGCACTGAAAGATAATCTAGACAGAGACAAAAATGACCATAATTCCAACAACAACTGAAAGAAACTACCAACCAGGACCAACTTTTAAACAGAGAAGAAAACTAGTGAACCAAAGGCAGGAAAATAACATGACAAAGACAAGCCAATAAGAATCAGTTATACCATAAATATAAATGGTCTGAATTCACCTATCAAAAGAAACAGATTTTCAGAATGGATCAAGAAACAAGATCCAACAATATGCTGTGTACAAGAAACATATGTAACTCAAAAAAAGAAAGTCAAAGGTAGAAAACAATATTCCATGCAGCAGGAATCCATGATAAAGCAGGGTTAGCTACTGTGTATGAGGATAAAGTAAACTCCAACAAAGAATGATCAAAAGAGATAAAGAAGATCACTACATTCTTGTTAGGAGAAAACTTTTGAGGAAGAGACAACAATCAGAAATATTTATACACCAAATACAGCGGCACCCAACTATATAACACAAATATTTACAGGCATGAAAAATCAAATTAGCAGTAATACAGTAATGGAGGACCCTTAATATCTCATTGTCAAAAAGAGAACTAAAAAAAAATCAGCCAAAATTAATAGAACTGAATGAAATCTGTGAAGAAATGGACTTAGTAGATGTTTACAGAGTGTTCAACTGAAGAACATCAGAATGCACATTCTTCTCAGCTGCACGTGGGACAGTCTCTAAAATAGACGAGAGACTAGCACACAGAACATGCCTAAGTAAATACAAAGGAATTGAAATTATCCAATGCATATTATCTGATCATATGGCAATAAAATCGGAAATTAATTACAAAATAAACCATAAAAATTTCACAAACACAGGTAAATTAAGTAACACCCACCAGAGCAACCAATGTATCACATAAGAAATTAAAGAAGAAATTAAGAAATACATACAATCAGAAAATGAAAACACAATTTAGCAGAACCTGTGGGATGCAATGAAAACAATTCTAAGAGAAAAATTTATAATGATGAATTCTCACATTGGAGAACAGAATGACCACAAATAAAGAACCTAATATTACACCTTAAGTGTCTAGAAAAACAAGAGAAAATCAAGCCCAAAGCCCATACAAGGGAGGAAATTATAAAGATCAGAGCAGAAATTAATATAATTAAGATTAAGAAAATAATACAGAGAATTAATGAATCAAATAGTTGCTTCTTTGAATGAATAAATAAAATTGATAAATTCATAGCTAATCTTATCAAAAAAGGAAAGAATAAACTTAACTCCATGTGATAAGAAATGAAAAGGGTAAGGGGCTAGGGATTTAGCTCAGCGGTATCAACGCCTGCCTTGCAAGCAGGCAGTCGTGAGTTCGATCCCCGGTACCAATAAAAATAAAAAAATAAATAAATAAATAAAAGTGTAATATCACTGTAAACACTGGAAATTCAGAAGATAATCAATATCTAGTTTTAGTGTTTGGTGTGATTCAAGGTAAGATTTTGCAAGAAATGGTAGTGAGGAAGCTGGATACCACATGCAAAAGATTAAAGATGTAATCTATATACAAAACAAAAGCAGAAACAAGAAAAAAACAATTCAAAATATATGATATCTAAATGTAAAAACTAAACTTATGAAAATCCTAAAGGAAAACATAGGGAAAAGCTCACAATATTGGATTGGATGATGATTTTTTTATGCATAACTACCAAACACATGAGACCAAATAAAAACAGACAAATAAGACATCAAGAAATTAACTTTTGTGCATCAAAAATTACTAAATGACAGCATATGAAAATTGTAATAGATGAGAAAAGATTTGAATTATATATATGATACAGGATTAATATTCAGAATATGTAATATGTTTTTCCCAAAATAAAACCTAAGGGAGAATAATCAGTCTTGAAAAGTATAAAAATCAAAAATGCTAGCCCCATCCAACCTAACCTTGTCTTACCTATTGTCATCAGTGTCTTCTTGCTCCATGGCTACCCTAAGGCAGTTAGGCAAGAGTAGGCTTCACGGGACTAGCACTGTCAACCTGAAGTATTCCATGCTAATTACCTTCTGGTTAGGTGTATTTTTCGGGAATCAGAGGCAAAGAACAGGAACTCAGCAACTAAGTAGTAGCTTCAATTTATTAAACAATAAATAAAATTAACAAGCAGGTTAACAAAATGGGGAAAAGATTTGAATGGACGTGTCTCTAAAGAAGAGAGACAAGTGGACAATAAACATAAAAAGATGCAGCACTATTAAGGAAATACAAATCAAATCACAATTCAGGCATTATCCTACATATACAAGGATGTTTAATTTAGAAAACAATGACAAAATTGCAATTGTTGGGAAGAATACTGAGAAATATATGCTGGTGGAAATATAAAATGGTACAGTTGCTTTTACAAACGGTATGTGAGTTTTCAAAAAGCTAAAAGTACAACTACTGTAATATCAAACCATTTTGTTTCTAGATATACACCCAAAAGTATCACAAAAGATATTTGTACACTTATTTATAATAGTCCTATTCACAAAAGCTGAAGCAGAGAAGTAATCCAAATGTGTCTGTAGGAATAAATGGGTAAATAAAATGTAACATAACCATAAAATTAAACGTCAAAAAGAAGGAAGTTATATGCTATGACATGGGAGATCAAGAAAACACTAAGTGAAATAACTAGATAGATATTGGCAAATACTATATGATTCTCTATAGTTGCTCAAATCATATAGACTGAACTTGTGACTAGAAAAGAATGACAAGTTACTGTTTAATGGGTAGAGTTTCAGTTTCCAGAAATGAAAACGGTTCTGAGATAGGTGGTGGTGATGGTGTTTACAGAATAATGAACGCATTTAATAACACTGAACTGTACACATAAGAAAAAAATGAAGTGTTTCATTTTGTTATTCCTCAGTAAAACTGGGATAAAGGATGCTATTCTGCTGGAAAATATTCTTTAACCATTAGGCTGCAATTCAGGTACAATTCGCCACCCTCTCTTTAGTATTCTTACATGTCTGATTGTGGCATGGTGAATAGGACACCATGTAACACCCCAGGGCTGCTCAAAGCAGAGGTCTGAGTGTTATCAGGCAGTGTTTACATGGTTCGCTTTCACCGTAAGAGATCTGTGAGGTTAGATTTCTGCTATGCTTAGTAAAAACAGCAATCCCATTCAATCTTGTGTTCTCAACTCAAAGATGTCCCAACTGTATGCTACAAATTTGAAACTTGACAGACAACTGCTTTTATCTAAGTTCGATGTCAGTACTCAATTTTTTTTTTTACTGAATTTTTCATTGAACTATTTGTCTCAAAGGATTCTCCAAATTCATTGTACTTAAACTATATTTAATTTTTTCCTTGCTTCAGATATTTGGTCCTTTTCATCTTTCCACACCCCAGACTCATTTTCTTGCCTGACTCTAGAACATTTGTATAATTCAGCCGTAAAAACTCAGAACATAACTTCTCTTCATTGTGTTAAGATATGCATATGTTCCAGAATTACAATCAAGTCATTTTATTAGTGAAATTAATCCTTGTTTTTCTTTTACTGGAAAACATTTAAATGTAGACTTTCTCCAGTAAATGTACATAGGAACCCTAGAAATACAGGAAGAACTCCAATATTATAATCTAGAAATTTTACTTGTGGGATTATTCCACTGGGCAGTGTTGTAGAATAAATTGCAGCAGGAAATCCTAATAACTATAGGCAAGAGACTAAATATTAGAAAAAATAAAGTCTACAAAGTAGAACCACATAAATATTACAAAGCCATTTTACGACAGAAGTATGGGCTTTGGGATACTGTATTAACTCCCCAGATCATGTTGCTATATGCATGATAAAATAGGGCAAGGGTTATATCTGCTTTTCTTTTTCTCTCTTTTCTTTTTTTCTTTTTGTAACACATTGGAAAGACTGCATGAGGAAGTCAGTGTCTTAAGTATTACCAATTCAAAAAACAAGGTGAATAATGCAGCTGTAGTTTTAGACTCAAAACAAAGCGTTTACATGTTTAACATAGTAGCGGGGAAAAGGACAGGTGCAATCATTTTAGCCAAGTCAAATATATATTATGTTCGAGGTGTTTTGTGGCATTGAAACCAAATATTTCTGACAATATAAACCCAGGAAATTATTTTATGACAAAAATATTGTGGCAAAGGCTTGTCAGCAAATCTAATTAAGTTGATGTATTTTCTTTTTGAGAATTTCCTTTCCCTTTCATTTTCACAACATGTAAAGAACAGTTTGTGTGTTCACTGTCTGATTGACCATTTTGCATGGCTAAATCTTGTAATCAGAACAACTACTTTCTAGATAACAACATGTAATATGTTAACTAGTGTTAATTCTGTATTTTTTGAAATTCTGTATTATTTTTATCATTTTGTTTTGTTTCTTAAAATAAAAATAAACCATGAACCAAAATTGATTCATTTTCAATTTTCTTTACTATGATAATTCAGTTTATATGTTATCACCTATGTCTGTACTCTCTCTTTCTTTCTCAGTACAGCCACAAACATGGAAACATAGAAACTACTCCAAAAAAAACTCATGCTTTACAATGAATAATGTATTTACCATGATAATTTAAAGAAGAAGATTTAGTGCCAGTATATACAGCTTTTATAATTATCTCAAAAAAGTTCGAAAGGCTTCCAAATCGCCTAAAGTTCCATTAATCTAAGCAAGGATAAATTAAACATAAGATAGTTCAGCTGTGTTTGTTTTTAATTTGCAAAGGAATTTAGTGTTCCTGAAAGTGAGGGACTAGCAAACTAAGCTTCAATCAATCAGGAATATTTTGGGCACCTCTGCCAGCAGCATTAATGGGAAAGACCTGCTCTTATAACCTGAAGGGTCTTTGCAGGTCCTGCAATAAGAACAAAGAAAATGGATAATAGAATATGAAGTCTAAAAGATAGTCAGGGAAAGAGATGGTTAAAAATAACTTACAAAATATTTAGCTAGGATGAAGTGTTTGTAGAACTGAAGGAGACTCAAATCAGAGTCAGGTTTTATACAGATATTTTAAATTATAATGATATGCATTTAATAAACGTACATCCCTTAAAATTGCAAATCGTGCCACAAAAACCTGTTAATGCTTTTCCATTCTCCCTGACCTCTGTTACACGTTGTGATAACTTTTTAAAACTAGTTGAGTGTTTCCTTCTATTACTTATCACCCTTATTTCTAACTCCTATAACTTTTACTGCTTTCTTAGCTTGTGTCTGACATTAGTTAACAATAATGTACTATGAGAAAAAGATTTCTCTCACCATATCCTTTCCTTCTCGATTGAGTTATAGCATAAATTTTGTTAAATAAATATCTAGTACTTATTTTGGTATGATTTTATAAGTGACATTAACTACTGAGCCGTGTAATGATATTTTTCTTTTACATGTTACTTGCTCATGCAGCTAATGACAGTGCAGTTTTTAAAAATTCACTTAGTTTTCACTTATAGTAAATCTTCCACAATGCTCAGACTCACATTTAATCTCTTCTCCATATTTTCTAATAGATCCAGTTATATTTCTTTTTATTAACAGTCTCCTTGCTATAGAGCTGTGATCTACTTCACATTTACTGACTGGTTTTCTTTAGGCTTGTTTTCCTGGAACTTCTCTTTGTTTCTTTCTTTCTTTTTTCTTTCTTTCTTTCTTTCCTTCCTTCCTTCCTTCCTTCCTTCCTTCCTTCCTTCCTTCCTTCCTTCCTTTTTTGGTTTTGTTTCATTTTGTGTGTTTCTGAGAAAAGCTCTCACTATGAAGTTAGGGCTGGATTGAACTCACTGGGTAGCTCAGTCTGGTTTTGAACTCTTGGCAATCCTCCTGCCTCAGTCTCCTAAGAGCGAAGATCACAGGTGTGCACCACAACTCCTAGTTATAACTCTCTTTTGGTGAAGTTCTTGAATCCGGTTTGCCATTATCTTGTTCCTTCAGGCATTTCTCTGTTTCTCCACATCCTCATGGTGTGTCTGCTAAAAGAGCACATACATATGTAAAAACAAACAAAACAAAACAAAACGTGGCAAAACTGAAGTCCTAAAAATATCTTTGTTCTACTCCCACAGATAAATGGTAGCATTGCTGAGTGAAGAATTCCAGGATTAAAAAAGTCCCCTCAAACTTATTCAAAGATTGGTTTGTTTTTCTTTGTTAATAGTCTTAGTAAACTTATAAGTTTACTAAGTGTCTGATATTTTATGTAAGAATGCTCTCCTATACTATGGTTAAAGCTTTAGTAAAAGTTATGATATTTATCAACCCTCATTACAAAACCTAAAATATCACTCAAGGACTTTAATACTTGTGGATTTTAATAATTTCATCCTCAACATAATCTTACAAGTCAGAAGTTAAGACTTATTTTGAAAATATCCCCCACAGATTCATGGGGCTCCTAGGTGGGGCTTTTTAGAGATGACTGGATGGTGGGTGTGTGACACTCATCACCAAGTGAGTCCATAGATGGGTTTACACCAGGCTGTGGTGTTCAGAGGTGAGGGCTGGTAGGGGAAGGTAGGTCACTGTGGGCCTGACTGGAGGGATAGGTACCCATTTTTATTCCATGATGTCTCTTTGGTTCCTATTTGCTAGCCATAAGCAATTTCTCCACTGATGTACCCCTCTGCATGTCTCTCTGCCTTGCAACCATTATAATATGGAATAAAACCTCTAGCAACTGGTAAATACAAAAAAAAAATGTTTTCTTCCTTCAAATTATGAGTATTGGTTATGTTGTTCTACTAGTGAGAAAGTAACTAACACAACAGATATTACAACTTTTAATCCCAATTTACAGATGGGAAACTGACTGGAGAAGACATTAAGTGATTTGCCTAAAGTTCTGAGCAGAGTATAATAAGTAATTAAAATTCATACTTAACAGAAAGTCTGATATAAGACCCTGTGTGTATAATTTTTTTTGCTGGCTGTCATTCTCAGGTAGTTTGAAATTAATGCTTGTTTTGCTTTATTTGTAGACTTCTTTAGTTATGGGCCATTTTGTTGAATGTTGATATGTGTTTCATGTGTTAATTAGATTTTAGATATTCTGATTAAACATCTAATATAAAATATTTCCATTTTTCTTCTATTAATGTTTGTAAAATGATTTTATCTTGCTTTTCAGGAAATGCCATGAATTTTCCATTGCATCGTAATGGAAATCTTCAATTGCTATCATTATTAGGAGTATGAGTATACATATTCAGTGACTCCATTTTTAACTTTCAAGGGTCATTTCCCATTTCATGACTAATCCTGTTAAATTTATACTATGCTGGATGAGTGGGAGATCTTCTAATTCTTTAGGAGACTAATGAAATGTTTATGTCTCCTACTCACTGCCTGGTTTGTATTTTTTCAAGGATTTTTTCCTTTATTTGTGTGCTCTGGTCTCTGTTTCTCAACCCTTGTTTTCTCTCAAATAAGTGACATTTGACTTTTCCTGGACAATGAACAAAGCATGAATAGACTTTCTCATTGTTTCTCATTGAGGGTATCTACATAGAATTTTCTAGAATATTCAAGTTCTTTTTTCTTTTCTTCAGAGAACTCTGGTCTTGTCTATGAGATTAAATTCCAATTTTAAGGCTCTCGTAGGACAGAAGAGACTGAAAGGGGCTGGAAGATCAACTGTTCAGCAGCAGACATCATGGATTTTTCTTTGCGGACTCCAGCTTTTTTACTGAGCCTAGTATCCCAGAGGCAAATACTTGTTCATATTATTTTCTTCACATTCATTTTGTATTGCACTGGGGGAGATGAGGGAAGAGTAGATATAGTCTTATGCTTCTAAACAGATAACCCTTTTTTCGTGATTCGCAATATTCTTGTGTTATTAGGGTTCTAGGAGAAAACTGATTGGTTTCTTGCAGAAGCTTTTCTCTATAAACAATTATACTGTAGCTTCCTTATTTATGTCAGTGCATTTTTCAATTACACCTGTCTTTTAAACTATAGAAAATTCTAGAAATTTTATCTGCTATTTATCTTTTCTCCATTCTCTTTGTTATCTCCTGGGAATAAATTTACTAATTCAGTGGAATGTTCCAGAGAGAATAGAAATCAATATAAAAAATCACAGTCACTTAAAAATGTTTATATTTTTAAACATTCATGTGTATGTTCTATGCAGATAAGATGTATATATTTAGACAGCATGTGTGCATATGACCGTGTAGTTCATGATAGAAATGTTAGACCCTTCACTAGTCTTCCTGTAAAGTAGTTAGGAAAGCTTTCATAGGGATATGGATTGGGATCTTTGCTCAGGGGGTAAAGAGCAATATAACCTGACATATGTCAAAATATATTTGGGGAAAGGGTGAGAAATGGGTCACCAAGGAAAATGAACTGCAAGGAAATAAAATGACAAGTCTTATCAAACTGCATGAAATGAATGGGCAGAAGTGAGAAAAGGACCTAGAATCTTAATGCCAAATATTGCTGATTTTAAGAATAAATTATATGACATTTTAAGCATATGTACTGCCAAAGCAACACTGAAATTACATGACTTGATTCAAGAAATTCCATGAATTTTTCACTGCCATCATAATGGCAAACTGATGGGAAGTCAGACACAAGGATGTATTTATGAAATATACAGTATGAAATATATAATTATTAAATTGTCAATTCTATATTACTAGGAAGTTGTTCAAATATATCTCTTGGCCTCATATTCACACACGTACCTAGATTTCTCTGAGCTATCCCTGATTCCTTCTACGTACAAAGCTGAACACCAAGGATAAGAACATTTGTGAAGATCAAGAACTAAAACTGGTCAAGATAAAGACATTTTAGGGCTAGGGATTTAGCTCAGGGGCGTAAGTGCTTGCCTTGCAAATGTGAGGTTGTGAGTTTGATGTTCGATCTGGGCACCAAATAAATAAATAAGTGGATAAAATTGAGGGTAAACTAAAAAAAAAGATAAAGGCATTTTATGGAAAAGTGAAGACTGAAAACACAGGAATATGAAAGTTATAATGAAATTTTAATGTCAGGTATGTCTCTTAAATATCCCTAGTACTACCTCCCTTGAACCAGTGCTAATTCCATTCCATGTTTTATCTTATTAGTACAGTGTATTTATGTATTAGTGAGTTTTGCTGGGCTAAAACACCAAATGCCTACTACTTACAGAAGGAGACTTTGGCTCATAGTTACAGTAGTTTCTGTTCACGGCTGGTTGGTGCTAAGGTAGAAACATGGTGGAGCAAAGTTATTTACTTTCTGAAGGCCAGAAGCAGAGCACAGGGCAAGTTATCTGTAAGTCACATACTCTTCAAAGGGATGCCCCAGTGATCCATGTTCAAATGGACCCCACCTCCAAACAGCACATTCAGGCATGAATGTCAGTGAATTAATCCACTGACCTGTGTAGAATCTCTAAGATCCAGTCACCTCAGCAGGAATCTCTTAATCCGATTAAATTGACAAGTAAGTACAACCATCCCATTTTAAATTTGATGCTACTAAAGTTGATGCTCTAAAATGTTTATTGAATCTAAATTACACCAGATTTTAGATATAGAATGTGCATATTTATGTCTATAATTTGTGTATGTTAAAGTAAGTATACAGAGGCAAATTGATTCCAGTAACCATTCTCAGGCTTTGTGGACAAGAGTTAAACATATAAACCAAATGATATGGTTATTAGCATCTGAAGATACTTTTGTTATGTGTAGCTTATTATTTTATAGATAATGATAAAACTCCTGCTTCCTTATAGATACTAGTTTATTATTTGCAACTAATTTAATAACTTTAAAAATCCATCCTAATTTTATCATATTCTTACAGGTAAGGAAATTCAGCCACAAGGAAATCAGGAAATTTCCACCTAGCAATGTTAAAATCAGATTTATAACCAATGGTCTGCTCAAATCCTTCAATTTTCTGCTCTTGGCGGAAACTCACACTCAAAGAAACAAACAGTCCAGAGTAGCTAATGAAACAATGGACTAAATTCAGATTTCTTAGCCACAATTAATTAACTAAACACTGATTAATATTCATATCTATTATGTTGTGAACTTTGAGTACCATATCTTTGCACGTTATTTATTAATTTTCAGACTTCTAAATTGCATTTAAATATGAGGGACTACTGACAGACATCATTTCCTAAATTTATTGTTCTAAGTATGCTAGATCATACATGACACGGTTTATTTTTGAACTATCACTTAATTTTCACAAAATCACAATATTGTAAATGCTACAGCATGTAGAAACTAAAGGACAAATTTAGAGAAATTTATCAGAATCACAATGTCATTAAATCCCAGTGTTATTTATTGAACTTTGCTCTTTCAGTCTTACGAGTTTTTCTTTTCCTTCTTTCTTTTTTATACTATTTTTTATTTTTTGCTATCTACCTTGATGCTTGTAGCAACTGAATTTTTAATTTGGAATGTGTACCAACTTTGAGTGTTAAAACACAGTACACATTCATTACTGGAATTTTCATTTGGTCTTACTGAGTAAAACTTAGCTAATAAAGCACTTGTTAATACAAAACAAAACAACAACATTCCCATGTATAATATGCATTGTTGGGTGCACATTACCATTTATGAGTTGTTATGCATAATTTGCCTTATTAAACAATGTAAGAACAGATAATATTTACTCAAGAGATGAATTATTTTGCAAATGAAAAATTACAATTGTTATATTCATCACATTTCAATCTTACATCACCAAAAGGGAGATTTTTGCTAGAAACCTTTTTGCAACATCTCTTTTATTTATTTATTTTAAAAGCTCTGCAGCTAGCTTTAATGACTGTAAAATATTTAGGTAATTGTAAATGTTGGCGACCAAATAGAATAATACATGAAAGCAATAAATAAATAAGTAGACAAATTACATCTAAAGACAGACTGATGGTGGGGATTTTACTAAAGGATTGACCACAGCGGTTTTAAAATCCATTTGATAGTTTTTATTTGTGGTGGAGAGATACTTAAACAGGGGAACTTGAGTAGCCTCTGAAGAATTGAGAGGAAGCAATGATGAAGGGATTAGCAAACCAGCCAGGCACAGTGACCACAATTAAAAATGCTGGGCTTCTGGAGAGAATATGTAGTGAAACTATTCAACCTCTGGCTACGTCCCAAAGCCCAACTTGTCTGTAGGCAAACCTTACCCTGGGGAAATCATTTTGCTCCAACAACCATGCGTGTTCTGCTTCATCACTCTCTATGACCTGGAGAGTTCTTCCAACCCTGCTGTAAAATGTGCTCTTAGGGAAATTTTATAAAAACGTACAGTGCAATGGAGCTGAGTCTCACTGACACAATGCCTTTTACTGTAGACTTATCCAACTCACTGATACAATGCTATTTTTATGCATGTCTATGTATATTCTACTGTAATTTTGAGTACTGCAACCATCTTTACTTTAAAAAATTCTAATTTTTGCTTGTAATTTTTGACATAAACTTTTTACTGATTACTAATTCATTGACAAACAAGCTATCTCAGTCTTCTTCTTATTATGTTCATTGAAACTGACATAAAAGAAAAGACATTTAGCCCTACAGAGAATTAATTAGCATGAAATTCTCAGTCTATCATCTCATGTTAATTAGCAGTTAAACTATTTTGTTGTGAATGACCTGGTGATTGGAATACAGTGTTCCATTTTGGAGATCATAAGGGAAATAAACTTACAAGAGTATTCAGCCTTAGGTTTTGAAAATGAGATATGGAATCAAGGCTCCACATCTCTTATGTTTTCTATAACTGCCACATATTTTCCTCACTTCATCATTTTTCAAACTCCATGTCATAGGTATTATAATTTTCCTCTCAGACAAAACAATAGTCAGACCACCACTAACTGATAAGAATAAAATCAATTTGCACATACATTTTCTCAAAGCAAAACATTTAAAAAGTTTTCTTATTCACAATTCTTAGGGGGATGTTTATTATGGTTATTATGTAAATCTCTGTTTTAAACTAATCTTACTATTTTCTATGTTTTTTAAATGTATGTTTTGCTGACATGATATTCTTTTAAGAGAGAAATTCATTGAGAAATCTGACATACACTCATGAAAAGTAAATTCTAGATTATCTTTGTTAATATTCTTTAAATTTTATTTCAGTGGTTATGGAACTGAAAATTTTCTTCTTTCATATAAAATTTAAGATTATATTCATTGTAATAGATAACAAGAGAGGAAGACAGCACTTAAACTCAAATCATTCAAATTTATCTTTCAAATGCATAATTAAAATGCATATATTTGATCTGTCAGAAATTCAGAACAAATAGAAAAGGTGCCTTTCTATCTTTGTAAGAAATGTTAGGCTAAAAAGCAGGTAAATCAGGGTTCCAACTGGGGTCCTGGATGCCCTGTGCCTCACCAGCTGCCTCTTCTGCCTTCATTGCAGTGCTACCCAAGTCGGGACCAAATGATCTCTCTTGACTATCACTTTGGTTTACAACTTTCTTAGGCTGATAATAAGATTAAAGTAATAAAATACACAATTTGAAAAAAGAATTTCATGGCTTTTGATTTATTATATTGAAAAGTGGTTGTTACTACATTATCATCTTCATCAAAAAGAGCAGATTGCACTTAACTCAGAAAGTACTTTTACCATACTACATCGTTTGATTCTCACCAACTCACAGAACAGCTATAATTACTGTCATTTACAAGGAAAGAAAACTTTGGGTATCAAAGCTAACTCGTGCTGAAATGAATAATAAACTTTAGATTTTGATTTCTACTTGCAATCCTCCCTCTCCCATATGACAATTTAGCAGATATGCCTGATCACTCTTCCTGTTATTTCATGCCCTGACTTGTGAATAAAAGACAAAAAATGGGGAGTAGAAAAAAAGGTGATCTGGGTTGCATTTGTGGTACACATGAGAACCCTGAATTGCGGAAAGCAGGAAAGATTTGTTCTTTTCTAAGATTCATTTCTCATATTATACATTCACAGTGTAGCCTTAGGGTAACTGTTGACACTATGATTCCAGGGTGTTTGATGCAAGTGTCATAAAGACACTACTGTCATTCAATAATTACAAGAAAAACAGAACTATAAGTTTCTTTCTTCAATTTAGTTTTGGAATTCAGAATGGTCATATACATGGGCTCCTGATTTACTGAGAGTGGAGTCTTATATTAGTCTGTCTTCTAATATTATAATGAAATACCTAAGGATGGGAAATTAATAAGAAAACAGACTTTGAAACTTACATTTCAGAGAATTCAACAGTAGACATCAGTATTGACTTAGTTGTGGTGAAGAATCCATGGCAGTCAGCGGTTATAGGAGTGCATATCACGGAAAGAGGTAATATGGGGGAGTCAAGAAGCCAAAGAGTCAGAGAGAGAGTTGGAGGGGAAAGAGGGAAAGAGAGAGTGAGAGACAGAGACAGGGAGAGAGAAAAAGAGACAGAGACAGAGAAGAGTCAGACATAGAGACAAAGAGTCAGAGACAGAGACAGCAGAATGATCACAGTCCTTTCCAAGGAAAACATCCCTACTAAGCTGTAATTTTTAAAAGTATTGTGATCTCTTGGCATTACCACGTTTGGGGCCAAGCTCCAACCAACATTTGAACATTTGGCAAAGACACTTTTATTGACTATTTTTAACCATTAAAAAAGTTCAATTCTTCAAAATTAAATTTCATATTTAAATTTATACATTTTTTTCATTTAAGGCACAGGAAAATAGGAAAAGTGCAAAATTTGAATAATAAACCATCTTTTAGAGTCAATAAATGGTCTTGAGATAGTTATCTTAAATTCTTTATATATCTACTTCCACATTTTTAGCGCTATCCCAAGGGATAGAATGAAAGCTTAGAGAACAGAGAGTTTGACTTCAGATGACTTAGGTTTATGTCTGTAATTTTCCAGTTATTAGATTTCTGACTTCTATTGAGACACTTGATGTCTTTGTGTCTTGGTGTGCTTTAAAGATTAAGTGAAGTAGTGCACTTATAAACAATCAATACTTGCTGCCTATTATTATACTGTTATGCATTCAAAGAGGATACATAAGTGCCTTGCATCTTATGTCATCTCTTATAATAATGGTATTATGCAAACGTCACTTTGCTTTTTGTTCTTTAATTAATTAACTTGAAGTCAACATATTTTATATTTCTATGTAACTAATTCTTCATTTATTACATACATATATATCTATAGTGTTTGCCTATGGTATGAACAAAACCACATTCCATAATATTTTCCAAAGTCTTTGACAACAGAAAATTTTATCATATTGCTGATATACTTGGCTATATGATGCCATAAAACTCATTTTAGCTTTTCGTTTAAAAATAATTGTAATGGATACTTTTTTTCATTCTCCCTGCTTATTGAATTGAATTATTGCTTTTAGCATTTCACATACCTTTCCTGAATTAGGCATTTTAGAAATTGTTCATTGTTTCATTTCTCAGGGTAACATTAATACATTTTTCTGCCAGGAATTTAAAAATATTAATGCAACTCTAAAAAATCCCTAATTTATTTCAAGGCAGGAGATCATGTATTGGAAAAATCTGACTCAGCATGAGATATTTATACTAAAAATTATTTTGCCATAATAAGGGTACTTAAAATCTAGTCGTACAGACTCTCTCCTTCTAGCTTTATTTCTCTTACAGTTTTTATTCAGCCTCTCACCATGAGCAATACACAGGGAGCTTTATGCAGAGCTACACTATACTGGAAATAGCTGCTTGCCTGTCAAAATTATCATTTCAGTTGCAGAAACTATGCCCAAGTTTATATATACAGCCCTCTCATATTCTTTCCTTACTAATTCTCCTGGAAAAATTGTGAAAATAATTCGATAATTATTTCTTTCTTTGAGATTTTCATACTAATTTGGACCTTGGAGAATAGAAAACATTCTATCGGACATATAATTATTTAGTTATAACACAAGGGTGAAAGAATTCAGCACAGCTCACAGACTCCAAATTAAGTGTTACACATCTAGAGAGAAACAGAAGAGAGTCTACATGTTTTTCTGCTTTGCTCCTGTTTTTGACTACCTGTGAGTCAAAATCCAATGAGACCTATCTTGCATGGTAGTAGATTAACAAAGTTTGATGCAATATCCAAGAAAGTATAAATTCAAATTGGATTCTTTACATAGTCATGATAAGGCGAGTGGTGTTAGCCAAGAAATTACAATATACACTTTCCTTCAATTGTTTTTGAAATATACTAGTCTATAAAATTCAAAAAAGTCTTTATATTTCTGACTGTACTAGGTGGCAAAGCAAATACCGTATGTTATTTGACACAGATGAGTTGTTAAATAGAACTTACTGCTATTATAGACACCCAAAGGAGACGGTCTACAATTGTTGATACAGACTTAGCAATTTCTCCTGAGACACTTCAAAGAGCCTGATGTTATGAAAACAGCAAGTACTTGGAGAAATTTATCATTCTTAGATTTTACAATTCTGAATATTTTGAGTTTTGTTTGAAAGAAGCTTCTTTAAAAATATAAATTCATTCTTTTAAAAGTAATAGCACTTCTCTTTTATTCAATCCTGAGAACATTTAACAATTTTTCTTATGCAACACATAGAAAATACTTCATTTGATATTTCAGGGAATAAGATAAAATGCAAAAAACTTGCTTTCTAGGTATTTATCTGTATTAATTTGCAAACTACACATAGTTGGTAACCACTTTTGTTTTTCTGTTTCATGTCCTAAAACTAGTCTCTGTTTCTTGTTTCTGGTACATTTAAAAATGGAATCAAATTTATATTCTTTGAAGATATAAGCTTTTTTACTTAATCAAAATAAATATGCTTTAGTTCTTTCCATAGCTTTTCTTCTCAATGTTTAAAAATAACATTTTAAATTGTCAAAATATGCTGTATTATACATAATTGTGGAGTATACAGTGTTTGTATATGTTGTGAAGTTGTTAAAAAAGCTAATTAAATCATTACTTCATATACTTATTTTTTATGGGTAGAATGCTTAAAATCTGTTGTCCTAGATATTTTAAAATATACAGTATAGTACTTCGTTAATCAAGTACTATACTGATTAATATAGTACTAATCTCTTGAATTAATTTCACCTAATTGAAATCATGTAACTTTTGACCAATACTTCTACATTTAATAATTTTCTCCAACTCCTTCCACATCTGGTAATCATTATTGTAAGTTCTGCTTCTAAAAGTTTGACATTTTAATATTCTGTATATAAGTGAGATCACACCTATACATGGGAAATCACAAATACCAGATGATCATTTCAATTTTTAATTGCAACTTATCTATTCCACGTTTATGTAATGCACAACATTATATAATTGAATAAAACTTGAAAGAACATTTGCTTACTTCAGCAATATGTAAACAATTTATAAACTGCTTAGAAACAATATGAGAACATTCTTTTACATTTTAGCATCATCCATGTGTTTCTAGTATATGAAATGTGGACCTAGTCTTATACAAATGAGAGACGCTATATTCTCTCCCCAAAATGCCCCACCATACCTAGGTATTGTGATTGATACATTGTGTCAACTTGAGAAGTTTAAGAGTTTAATTGAGAGACTTAGCAGGGGTTCAGGGCTCTTACTTTGTAAAATCCTCATCCTGTGCAAGAGGAGGGCATACAGATTTTGTGAGTGCTACATCGACCCTGGGTGTGGGTAGCCTGGGTGCAATATAAGCAGCGGGGAGAGGTTTGTTTTCTTCTTTCTTTTGCTCTGGCTGCTGCCCTGAAGTGTTTCCCATGTGCCATGCCAGCCTGTCTTAGCCAGCTAAATGTGTACTGAAACTTCCAGGGACATTGAGCTAAATAAACCTTTCCTTCCTTTTTTTTTTGGGTGTTGGGTGTTTTGTCCCAGCCATGAGAGAAAACTAAGACACTAGCTAAGAGGTCTTGAAAGACATTTTCTTTTCTTTTCTTTTTTTTTTTTTTTTTTGTTTGTTTTTTGTTTTTTGTTTTTTTTTTTTTTTTTTTTTGTCTTTTTATCGGTACCAGGGATCAAACTCACGACTGCCTGCTTCCAAGGCAGGTACTTATGCTGTTGAGCTAAATCCCCAGCCCCTGAAAGACATTTTCTATTATATCTGTGGACAATTAAATTTAACTATAATAGAAACTTAATATTTCATCCTATGACACATATACCTATTCCTATTACAGTTTTGGAAGTCAAATGAAAAGAGATTGCACTATTTCATCATTTCAAATCTTCATGAAAGATGTTTTTTAACTATTGTTTTGAATCTAACAATTCTATAACTGATGAAAATCAAGTTGGCAACTTAAGATACGAAGAAACAACTTACCCTAGACTTGTATATAACATGTTTTGAAAAAGAAGGTCAAGGCTCTGAGGTTTCAGAAAAAAGATGCAGTCTTTAACTCACTGGAGCAGCCACTAGAGGAAAGCAGATGAGACCTCAGTTTAATGTCTCAGCTGAATAGCAGACAGGCAGAGTGTTTATTAATAACCTACAAGCCAAGAACTCTGCCTCAGTGCAGTTAAAAACCTCAGCAACAGGCAGTGGAGGTTTATAATTCATAAGGATGGAAAAGGATACACACCCTATCTTCTGGGAAGAAAATAAAGTCATAACACTTTTACAACTACCGCTTAGTTGCACTTAAGTGCCCTCCAGGGCATTTCATTAATGAAGATAAGGGATTACAAGAAATATACAGAGGTGCAAAAAATGTTGAATTAATGTCTTTTCTTTAAACCCAATTGAAAGTACAGTGTCTTTCAGCATATATGATACAGCTATACTTAAAGGCAAAATTGTTACTTGAAATGTAATATTACTCTTTGAAACCATATGGTAAACTGCTAGTCTTGGTGATCACAAACCCTAGTTTTATAGCACCCTAGGAATTTTATAAAATTAAAAAAAATAATTTAATTAAAAATAAATACTAACTTCATTGTAGTACATTTTCTACAGAGAAGAACTTCATAGATTTATCTTAACCTCTGACTAAATGGTTTTTGTATCAAGATTTCATGTTAGATATATTTATCTGTGAAAATCATTTGAAGCATTAATATTAGAATCAATATTAAATTACTTATTTACACACTTTTTAGGGATAGTTATCTGCAAAATCAACTTCCAAAATGAAATATATAAAGTATGAAACTATTTAGTATGGCTGAGCCAAAACAATATATTTAAAATTATACCTCATTAAAATTTTTATAAAAATAATTTTATCTAAAATAATCAAAATAGTATTTAAGAAGAGTATGAAATCATGCATCACATGAATCATGTGTGATAAAATATATGACTACAAAGCAGCATACTGGATTTTATCCTTTATTTGGATAATGAGTGAAGAGTCTTCTTGAAGATACGCTTGTCCACCTCAATTTTACTCAGTTTTACAATTTTACTTAGAAACTATGTGTTTCTAAGATAACAAAGCATAGGTTAACATTTTAATTGTATTGACCCATCTCTGAAGTGTGACAGCAGCACCTTTCAGTCTTTTAAGTAACAGGTAAGAATCAGTATAAAGACAACAATAAAATTAAAATAAAAAACATGAAATGAGGGAATATTTGATCCAAGAATTGACTATGATGCTCAAATTACTCTTCTAACAGTCAACAGGAAATGAATAAAATAACAATCTCTATTATTTCTGAATTCAACTATGTATTAAAAGCAAAACAACAGCAAGAACACACACAAAAAAACATTAGTGATACAGGATTTCAAAAGCCATTGCTGCTGACATTGTTAATGTTTGACATTCATTGTTGCTTTTGTTTGTTTGTTTGCTTGATTGCCTTTTGTGCTTTCTGTGCTTTTTGCCCTTTAAAATTAATTAATTAATTAATTAATTAAAAACAGCCTGAGCCTTGAAGTAGTTGATGCATTCTCACCATGGATATGCTTGCAGCCTGAACAGAGCAGACAGCACTATGTGTCCAAACATCAGATCCTTTCTATTTGGGAGCAAAGGTGCTCTATTTGCTGGAGCAGCATCCAGCACACAAATCACAGAGCATGTTTTTGAGTTATTCTTATGTGTGTTTTGTAAATGGGCTGGGGACTTGGAAATGGAGGGAGGAGGGAAAAGGGTAGAGGAAGTAAAAATGAAAGAAATTAAGATGTGTCATGCACGTGTGCCTACTCCCAATGATTAGCATGATTATTATGTACTGCACACATGTATTAATAAAAATTAAAAACTTTAAATAAATTGGTCTCCTGTATATACTTATACTTAACTTTTGATTCTATTTAAGTCACAGAGTGATTTTTAATCCACTACATGATTTTCTTTAATTCATAGTATACAGTGTGAATAGCTGCAAGAGATGTGTGTTAAAGGAGCCTTACAAACATGCCCTGGCTATCGATGCTGATGGTTTTCCCTCTGTTCAAATTTGCAAACAATATGAACAAATATAATATATAGACACTAATAGTGATGATCATGTAGAGCCATCATTCTCTTGTAGTTTATTTTTAATAGGCATACATGATCACTTTGCTTGTGCTTCATGGATCCTCAAATGTATCCTTAAAGGTGCTACTCCTTTTCATTAAGAAAAGTCTTCTAGCTATGCCCCCATGAACACACCAGCCATCATTATAGATGCTTCCTGTTGGTAACCAGCTTCGATCCTGGAGACAGTGGCTATCCCTGCCCATGCATGCACATTAGTGGCCATCTGGGATGCCTCTTGCTGCCTGTAGCCAGTGTGGGTTGGGAAAAGCAGCAGCCAGCCCCACACCAGTGTACTCGATAGCCACCATCTGATGCCCATAGCCAGCACTGGGCTAGAGAAAGAAATAGCTGTACTCTGGAAAAATTGTAGGCAATGCAGGAAGTGCCTAGGACTTCACTTCCCACTTGTCCAGAAAGAATCCAGGAAAATGTCAAGACAAAAAATAAAAAGGCAGTCTTTTGTCTCCACTACATGCATAGCAAGTCCAGGAGATACAAACACAGAAGTTGGGAGTCGTACACCTGAACTTCCTGGAGTAATGGCAGTTGAAGTAAAGAAACAACTTCATGAGGCTATAAAAGAAACAGCAGAAATACTATCTCAGGTAAAAGAAGAAATGAAAAACATAATAAAATAATTGCTAAGCATCTCTAAAGAAGACATAGATTAGAAATACAGGAGCAGAAGATAATGAGGTAAATGAATGAACAATGTAAGAAAGATTAAAAAGGCATGAAACAGATTCAAGTACATATTCAGGCAATTAAAAACTCTATTGAAAGATGGCAAAATTGCTTGATTGAAGATAGACTTTCAGACCTTGCAGACAGGTCTTGCCACTAATGATGGCAAAAAGAAATATCTCTTAAAAATAAGAAGGAACCAGAAAATAACAATTCAATGGCTACAAGAACAATAATTAAGAATAATAGGTGGCAGTGAAAAAGCAGGGGTCAACACAAATGACATAAAAAGTGTATTTACAGAAGTAATAGCAGAAAACTTCCCATCCATGGGGAAAGGATGCGACATCAGAGAAGTTAGGCATATAGCACTCCAGTGAGCCATAACTAAATCTACACCCAGACATATAATAATCAAGATCTCAGAAATAAAACAAAAGAACAGAATATATTAAAAGCTGTTAGAGAAAAGAAACACATCATCTATAAAGGAAAACCCATTAGAATCGTGACAGACCTCTTAACACAAACTATCAAGTCAAAAAGGGTTTGGAGTGAAGTATTTCAAGTCTTGAAAGAAAACAACTTTCAACCCAGATTGATGAACCTTGCAGAACTATCTTTCAAATTTAATGGAGAAACAAGATAATTCCATGACAAAGAACAACAGAACGAATTCATAACCACCAAATCAACCCTGCAAAACAATATTGAAGGACATTCTGGAGAGAGAAAAAATGACCATGGTTCTAGGAACAGTGACAGAGGGAGATGGCTGAGTGGGGTAGACAGTTGAATGGAGGGGAAAAGTAGGCAGTCAATGGAGAAAAATAGTATCACAGAGATGAGCCATTGCACGTTTGGCCATAACCATTAATGGAGATGGTCTCAGTTCACCAATAAAAGGAAACAGAGGCAGAGTGGATCAGGAGATAAGATCCACCAGTATGCCTTATACAAGAAACACATTTAACTTGAAAGAAAATCCATAGACTAAATGTCAAAGGAAACAATGTTTTATGTGACAGGGAACCAGAAAAAAGTAGGGGTAGTTTCCCATCAGCTGCAGAATGGGTAAGAAAGATATGACATTTTTATACAATGGAAAGCTACTCAATTATACAGAAAGATAACCTTGAGACTCTTGTAGGTAAATGGATACAAGTTGAGATGATGCTCATGGGTGAAATGGTTTAGAGTCACATGGGTGAATATTGTGTTGTTTTCCTACTAAGAAACCTAAAGTAGTTAGTGTGATGCAAAATGCAAAATAGACATTGTGAAAGTAAAAGGGGAGGAAATGTCTAAAATGAAAGGCAGTGGCTATTGCTAATCTATGATCCTGTTTTGAAATCCTGTAGTATTTTCATTGTTCTGTTTAGTTTGGTTTTATTCTGTTTCACTTTGTTTGATTTCGTTATATTGGATGATATGGGTAGTCATTTAGAAGTCAGCAAAATATATTATGGGAGCCTTTATTAATATCCTATTACCTTGTTTTGAAGCCTAGTATTGTTTTCATTGTTTTGTTTTGATTAACTTTATTCTAAAGTTTGTTTTCTTCGATTTTATTATGTCTGATGGTATTGACAGCTACTTTGAAAATAATAAGAGGCATTAGAGCAACCAATATTGTTCTCCTATTATCTTGTTTTGAAGTCCTGTATTACATTCAAGGTTTTGTTTTGATTGACTTTATTGTATTCTGCTTTGTTTGATTTTATTGTCTGATGGCATGGGCAGTTTTTCTGAAGATAACAAGAGTCATTATGGTAACTATTATTGATTTACCTTCATCATGTTTTGGAGTCCTGTATCATGTTCCTTGTGTTCTTTTGATTGACTCTATTCTCTTAGTTTTATTCTCCTCAAAATAATAAAAAAAAGTAAAATAGAATAAAACCAAATCCAAATGAATGTTAATTAAAAAACCAAAAAATAGTCTCTAATTCCTGAGATACTTTATTACTCAGTCACTCATAAAACCTTCAGTTAAATAAACACTGTCTTACACCGAGACTGTGCTTGACCTTGAAGATTTAAAATAAGACATAGTCTCTGCTAGCCATTGCAGTTCCAGACCAGCAGGAGGTGCCAATATGCAAGGAAATAATAAGGATACATTGTTATAGATTGTATCATAAAAACATATGCGTGAGAGAACAAAGACAGGTGTAAAGCATTAATTTCTGTTTAGAGTTGCATAGTAATGCTGATAGATGAAGATGGTGCTTAGTAGACATTGATAATTGACAACTAACAACTGAAGCGAAATAAGCACACAAGGAGGGTGAGTGAAGTCACGTAAAACAAAAGAGAAAATTAGCCTAAAAATTAAAAAGAAAAAATGGGTATAAAAAGATAGGAGACAGATTACTAGGCAATTTAAAAAAATGTTATGAAAAACTAAAAATATTTAGTAAAGGGCTCTCTATAAAGTTTCAAGATGTATTGTGGAAAGATATCAATTATTCATCAGTTATGGGACAGAAACTTATTGAAATTTATGTACAGATTTGAATTTCTTTGCTCCAAATATTCTTCTGGAATAATATCTTGATATAAATTACTTGTTTTAAAAGTTAACTTTATTTTAGTCCACTTGATAATTGAGTAGTAATACTTGTTGTAACATGGTATAGTGAATTATGTGAAATTAAAGTACAAATGAATGCATATGTAAACTCAGAAGTTTTTTCATACCAGGTTGGCTATATCATGAAAAATTAATTAGTGATTTGAAGTTAGAACATTATAATTTTTGCACTAAATTATTTTAAAACACTAGATATAGAAAACTAGCAGAAACTATTGATAACAATTTGAACAACAAATGACATTTCTGAATTACAGTTTTCTTGTTGAATGCTTTGAAAGCCAGAGAAGTTTCCCTAATATATTGTCTAAAAAATTCTATAGGAATTAAAAAGGAATACAAAGTAAGTACATGAGTACTAACTCAATTATAACTCTTTCAGACTTTGCATGGCTCTGGAAAAACTTCAAAATTTTGTCAGATTTCATGGATTCCTAGTTATTAAGTGTCTGAATCATTTTGTATCAGAAATGAGGGATGAAAGGCTTGGATCTGGCTGTTCCCGTGAGTCAGCACCATTCTCAGATTGTTGGGGGAGAGAACCAGGCCCTACCAGGAAGCAAGCCCCCACCATGAACCAGCACAATGAGCAGGCTGCTGCTGGCATGGAGACAGCCAGACCCAGGAATCATCCAGAATGTGGGTTTGCAAACAAGAAGTACCAGTCCCTTCTCCTCTCTGTAAGCAACCAGCTGATCTGGAGAACCACAAGCTGTGATGATAGCTACGGAAATGAAATGCAATTTGATGCTTATGGTGTTTTGGTTTTTCATCAACCTTGCAGGTCTAGGGCCAGTAGTTTCACCATCTGTTCAGAGGATAGCAGTGCAGTGTGGTATCTAGGGGGGGAATCTCCTTCTGAAGGTAGTAGCCATTGGTAATTTCCTATTGTCTTGTTTTGAAGTCCTGTATAATTTTCACTGTTTTGTTGTGATGGGTTTTATTCTCTCTCTCTCTGTCTCTCTCTCTGTCTCTCTGTCTTCTCTCTCTCTCTCTCTCTCTCTCTCTCTCTCTCTCTCTCTCTCTCTCTCTCTTTGCTTGATATTGTTATATCTGATGGCACGAGCAGCTATTTCAAAGATGGGAGGATATATTATGGTAGCCATTTTGGATTTACTATTGTCTTGTTTTGAAGTCCTGTACTGAATTCATTGCTTTTCTTTTTTTTTTTTTCTATTCTATTCTATGCTATGCTATGCTATGCTATGCTATGCTATGCCATGCCATGCCATGCCATGCCATGCCATGCCATGCCATGCCATGCCATCCTATCCTATCCTATCCTATCCTATCCTATCCTATCCTATTTTATTTTTTACTGTGTCCTAATATATCTGCAGTTATTTTGAAGACAACAAAAGATATTATGGTAACTATGCTTAATTTTATAATGTTTAGAAATCCTGTATCACTGATTCAGGTTTGTTTTGATAGGTTTTATTCTATTTTATATTCCTTTGTTTTCTTTATCCTCTTTAAAACAAAAAAAAATAAATGAGGGATGAGAAATTCTGACATCTTAAAACTTAATTGACTCTAGTAAAATTGTCAATAAATCATTTGATCTGTATTTTCACATTAACCCTATTTTTTTCACATTTTCTATATGCTTAAGCTCAGTTATGTGCAAATAAATATGCTATTGAAAAACAGGAACTATAAAATGTAAAAGAAAACTAATAATTAATTTATTTGAAGCCAAATCTACATAAGCAGCAATTATTTCTAATAGTTTTAAGTAACAAGTTAAATGAAACAACTTTAGGTATTTAATTTCAGGAATATTAAGTCAAAATGAAACAACAAGTTTTAGATAGAGTTGATTTAAAAAATGTACAATGAGCTATTATTGTTATATCCTAAATAATAATGTCTCCCCACTCTGATAGTTTTGTATTATGTCAGTCTAGTTACAACAGAATAATAATTTCTAGCATTCCTTTCCCAGATTAGCTTTGGTCATAGATTTAGGTGAGGTTTTCAGGGCAAAAGAGAAGCAGAAATGGTAACTAGGATTAAAGAGTCTAGATTTCCTGGGCTGTACCTCTTCGTGTTTTTCATTCTGTAGGGGAGATGAAGAACACCAGCTTCTTGGCACATTATTATATCACCTGAAAAGAAAATGTTTAAACAGATGTGGCCGCTGATTTGTCTTCATAGTTTACTGTTGTGCTTGCTCTTCCTTGTTTGATGCCTAGCTTTTCATCTGAACCACTGGCCTTCCTATACAGCTTCAAGTTAATATCAGACATAGAGGTAATCATTTTGCAGCGTCCTCATTCTTGTATAAGGTGAATTCCCTATAATTAGTCCTTTACTGTATCACCCAGTGATTTTTGCCCGAATGAACTTTAAGCAACAAAGAAATTCAGGAAGGTCTCTAAGGAATTAAAAGAATAGAATTTTATGAATGATTCTATGACATTGCTCTGGGTTATATATATATATATCATAGATAGATAGATAGATAGATAGATAGATAGATAGATAGATAGATGTAGATACTGGAGACTGAACCTTGGAATTGGCTATTTTATCTGTATGTTTCAAGACTTTCAGGAATCCATTGATTTTATTACACCTATAAATAAGCATTAGTACAAGAAGCAGTTTTAACAGTAATTTCTGCCACAAATTAATTTTTTCATTAAAAATAAGGAAAATAATGATACACTTGGTTGGTTAATTATAAGTGTACTGGGGGATTATGGGAAAGTGAATAGTAAATTCTATTTTAACTTTCTCATTCTGGTAAGGGTTGTGAATGCTTTTGCCTTTAAAGTAAACTTTTGTCTCCTTTCATCTCAAGATTGAGATATCTAAGTAACTTACAGAAAGTCTAACTCTACTGATAACAAAGTTAAAAACCAATTAACTGTAAAGAATATTTCATATTAAATTTATTATATTCAACAGGAAGAAACTATCCTTGAAAATATGGATCAGATTATATGGAAAAGATGATAACAAAGCTTGGACATTTAATCTTTAAATTGTTAAGAACTTGTCTTTAGAGTCTTGTTTTAAAAGTTAATCTTTTCCTTGTTTTAAAAGTTAATCTTTTTCCATAGAAAACTGCAACAGACCTCTTTGAGACAGCTGAGTTTTAAGAAGCTACTGATCTCTTTGAAAGCCTACCCTTTTCATTGGTTTTAGATCTTTAACAATGCTGTAACCCCAGACAGTAAGAGATAGTAAGGTTAGCAACATTCCTTAGTTTTGTTACTGATCTGGATACTCTACAGCGTAGAGTCTAGATTTTATTTGAAATCTCCTAAGGCTTAAAGTGATCCTAACAGTTTTCTGGCTTGCTGATTAAAATTTGGACCCAAGATGACACACATTAAATAGGGTTAAGGTACTAGGCCTTTCTTAGTATGGAAAAATGCATTAAAAATCCTAGAAATACTGAAGTGGAAATATGGATTTGTCACATAAGATTGATAATTCACTTAGTGATAATTGATAATGTATCTGTAGATGTCCAGAGAATATTTCTTTGCTAGAGATATGAAAAATAAATCTGTGAAGGTAGATATTTCCAGAACTCTGTGTGAGCCTTCTCTATAGTCTAGCACTGACAAAAACACTGCTGTCTAACTTGGTGTTTTAAAAGTAATGAAGATATGATATACATCTCTTGTCTTCTTCCATCATTTAGTATTCTTTTTGATTGTTCTTTGCCTTACTCAAGTGATAGATATCATGCTGTATTTAAGCTCATTATGTATGGTTTATTTCATATAACATTATATTTTTCATCCTTTTTTGTACAAATGTCTCAAAAGATTTTCTTCTTTGTAGTTGAATAGTATTCCATTTTATATAGATACCATATTTTCTTTGCCCAATTATCTATTGGTAAGGAATCAGGCTGATTCCAGGACTTATTATTGATTTTACTGCTATAAACTTTGGTATGCATGTATCACTTTTGTATGACATTTTTATCTCTTGGAAATTAGATGAGAGAGGGAATGAAGAAAGAGGAAAGGAGAAGAGAATTAGAAAAAGAAACAAGTAGTATTATGTACATGTACTTACTTCCAAAATTACTGTAAATTTCATGTCAACATCTAATAGAAATTAGAAAAAAAAAAAAAAACAGGCAATGAGGATTATGGGAATCCCAGGGTGTCAGGGCTTAGATGACAGCACGGCTACCGTAGTGGGTTCATATCTGAGCAATAATCCAAATGCTTTGATCTCCAAAGATCTTGGACATTATCTAATTAGTCATGGTTTCCTAGAGTTTCAGTATCGAATAGAAATTTTTAAAAAAGGCAATACAGATTATAGGGTATCTCTATCAGGGCTGCGAAAATAGACTTTTCAGGGGTTGTCTGATATTGGCTATGAATGAACTGATTCTAAGAAAAAAGCACTGGCGTGTCCACTGGGCAAAGTAAAGGATTATGAATTTCAGGGTTACTGATGAAACTGTTGCTTAGTTTCATTTCTAAGAGGAATCTGTGAGTCTCAAAACTTAATTATAATTATTTTTGCTAGTTCAAAGTGCTGAGATGAAATATATACATACTCTATTTTGCTAGATTCCAAATACATGCTAGGTGTTAACATTCCTTCTAGGCACAACTATATATACTGATTTATATATCACAAAATTTTAAGATCTAAGTGATATTAGAGCATAGAATAAGAAAGTCATTCAAGGTTACAAAACAAGGCCATAAAGTATCCAGGATGTGAGTCCCAGGAGTCTGACTCTAGAGGTCTTGTTCTTAGGCTGAGATGTCTAGAGACAAGAGGCTGCGGCTTCAGACACATTAGAGACAATAAATTTACAAGGAAGTTCTAATAAATGAGACAAGAAAGAAAGCCTTGGGTTAGTTAATAACCCTTAAATTAGAGTTATGCTTATTCCTGATGTTGTCACACACTCTCCTTTTATCCCATACACATTTAGTCAAATGACTGGTTCTTTTTATAACATAAGAGATTTATTAGTGACAAGGAGGAATATTTCCTGAATCTTAATCAAAAATGGTAAGAGAAGGTCTATATTAGGTAAATAATCTAATGCAAATCTCCTGATAAATAGAATAGAGAACATTCTCCATTATAAAATATTTCTGTACACCTGTAAAACAGTTCATATTTTCACAATAGGATTTTTATGTGTGCACTTTTATATTTGTGTGTATTTTTAGTTGCATTTGTGTGTGTGCATAATGTTGTGACTCTATCTTCAGGCTAAATAGTTTGGAAAATAATAAATGAAGGACAGCATTATAAATAAAACCTGAATGGCCAAACACAGACTCCCCACGAGTGAGAACATCTGCCATTTTCCATCTTCAGATGGCAAAGCTTGTGAGTGGCACCACACAAAGACAGAGATAGACTGGTACAAAATGTCTAAGTTAAATCGATCTGATTGGGAGGCACAGTTCTTGGGATATGCTTAGATGCTACTGTGGTTATATAAAACAAAGTTTATTCTTTCACAAAATGGAAAACTACTTCTTTATCAACTTTATATGGTAGCGCATCACTTTATTCCAAATTTATCTTTGGGTAGTATAAAAAGGAGATAAATACATGGAGTTAACATCTAATTATGTTTTATTTCATTTATATGCAATTTTCATTATTATGTCAATTTTTAATCCACATTGACTTTATATGTGAAAGTCTACACTGACAATATATTGTATTTGAATAGTATATTCTGTATTCAATTTTACTACTTCTCAGCATAGAAATGAATATTTTGGACCAGACTAGTAAAGGAAGAGTAAGAAAGACTTTTATAAATGGGAAAGAGTTCTAGATATGGGAGTAAGGAGAGAGGGTGGGGGAAGAAGAAATGAGAATTAAAATGTATTATTTACATGTATTAACTCTACATGATGAATGTAGTCATTATGCATTGCAAGTATGTACTAATAAAATTTTAAATTTAAAAAAAGTAAGAAAAATGCGTCCAAGTTGTGCAGAAGTAAAATTGTCTCTGATCCTAGTTATTCTGCTCACTGTTAGTGATATCTGTCACAAGGGTTCATAGCAGGGTGAGGCACAATAGCTCCAAACTGCAAACAACCCATAGAAGTACGGAACGCATAAAAACTGCAGTATGTAAACGCACTGAAATATTATCAAGTCTTTAAAGAGAATAAAATTATGATACACGATAGCATGTTTAGGTTTTCACATACCTGGAATACTGGTATTTAGAGAGCCTATAGTCCTACCTGGGGCCTTCTACAAGCTACGTTCTTATTGGGTGTGTTCAGTTTCTTGCAGTTATAAAATTGAGACCACATTTTTTTTTTCTGATAATTGCCTGGGAGCTGTTCTCACCCATATTTCTTACCACGTGCTCCTACCTAAAATGTGGCAGATGCTTGATGTAGGCCAGGAGGAAAGCTTTTGCTTCTGACTCATTTAAAGTTTTACTTCATTAGGGACCTTCTATAAGGATATTGTTTTCTTTTATTAACTCAAAATCAACTGATTAATGACTTTACTGTGTCTTTAAGATCTTTTTACCAAAAATGCAATCTAATATTGTGAGTAGTATTAAAAAACAAAGACAAAAAACCTTTGCCCACCCTTGAGGGGAGACCAGGTAAAACAATGCACAGAGCACAAATCTTGGCAGATATATTAGGATTTTGCTTATCACATGCTAATCTGTTTCTGAACCAAAAAAAGCTCAAATTAATGATAAAGCATAAACATTATTAACCATAAAATAGCTATTTTACAATACAATATTTGAAACATATTGTAGGAGGCATAGAAATATCAGACAAGAAGTGTCTTTGAAACACTACTTTCAACCAGAATTAGTGGAAATTGAAAAAATTAAGAAGTTATAGAAGAGTTAAACATTACAAACAATATGAAGCATATGGGTATATGTTGAAGTTTATACTCTGAAAATGGAAAATTCACCTTTTCTCTGTTCTATATGTAACAGTCACTAAATTCATTTAGGTTACAAAGAAATGTAAATAAAATTCAAAAATTAGAAATACTATAAGCTTTATTCTTTAATAATAATGTAATTAGAAATTATAGAGCTTTACAACAGCAATTTTTAAGCCTATAAATAAAACTTGATTGAGAAGAGAAATATAAAAAATTAAAATGCAGTAAATTATAAAACAGTTTTAAAATATAAAATACACATTAAATTATATAATTTTATAATGTAAAATATAAATTAAAACATATAACATTAAATGCAAATAAAATCTAAAATTAAAAGCAAAATATAATTAAATTCTTAAGAATAATGATAATGAGATCATTATCTGAAAGATATATTTAAAGTAGTAATCAAAAGAAAATAGTCTTAAACACTTGTTTCAGTAAAACACTTATTTTCAGTAAAACTTAAAATAGATGAAGTAGCTTCATAAGCCAATAATTTAGAAAGGATCAGTAATGTAAGGGAAAAGAATGATTAAGAAAGGAAATATTAAATCAGAAATTAATGAGCAGAACAAAATATAACGAATGGATGAATAAAATTATGTTTTTAAATTTAGTGCAATGTACAAATCACTGGCTGACAAAGGAGAAAAGAGAAACTACCAATCCATCGAATTATCATGTAGTGCTGAAGTCAGAAGCAGTAGAGAAATTTCTGCTTATCTTAGGAATAATCTTCACCACTCCTCTGTAGTGTAGAGTACTCAGTAATATAATAAACAAAAGAAATAGAGTAGTAATTTGAAAAGAGACAGGAGTACTATTTTTGGATTATAGGAAATTAAAACTGGTAAATAATCAATGATACAATTGAGTAATATAAGAATACATTCAAATGAGATACCACATCAATAAAGAGAAACCAGCATCATTCATATTCACAATAACCAATCAAAAGATAGAATGACAGATAGTTATTTACAATAACAACAAAATGATAGAACCTTTATCAATAAAATTAATTAAAATGTACAAAATAAATATGATTGAAAAATTAATGAGGAAAATTTAAACTAATGATAGACACAAAATTAAAAATCTACAAATGTACAAAATTTCCCAGTTGGGTGTTGGGTGCCCACCTAAAATGTATGAGGTAGGAAAATCACTGCAATTTGAAAACCAGCCTGGGCTACAAAGTGAGTTTAAGGCTGGCCTGAAATGCATAGGGAGATCCTGCCTCAAAAGCCTCCCCCAAAACATTCCTTGTTAAATAACATTACAAACATGATGAAGTTTCCAGTCTTTCTTAAATTTTAATTGTAATGTATTGGAAATAAAATCCAACAATTTTTGAACCAATATTCATATGAAAAGAAGCGTATTTGCAATAGAAGATAGAGGAATTCTGAAGACTTCCAATATATGTAGTATTTAAAACCTCAGATATTAAAATACATGACAGTCACAATATTAAAATATTATCGTACTAACATGAACACAAAACCATCCAAGAGATTAAATGTCTAGAAGCAAACAGTTAAAAAATCCCCAATGAGAAAATATAGTAAAGAAATTGAAGTATCATAATTAAAATTATTCTCATGATTAAAATTATTGACATATTTAGAAATTTATTTCTAATTTCTCATACATAAACAAATGCAAAATAAAATAATCATATTTCTTATCTCACCTATTACATAACTGTATATTTGAAGGAATAATTACATGTTCCATTGGCAAGTCTGTGAGATCCAGAAATTCTCATCTAATTTTGCAGCAAATTTTGTAGAGAGGAATCTGCCTGTCCATAAGAGTATTTACACACACTATGAGTGAGGATTATTTCTTGCTGTGGAATACAATTATAGACAAAAATATACACATGCATGTTCATGCACACACATTTCTAAATATTATTTAATATTTGTGAAAGAAACAGGATATGCAAAGGGAGAAAGGATATAGACAAATTGCATCTGGGTTATACTGAATGATTGTTGTGTAGCAGATATATTTAAAAATTACGAGAGAGTCCATTAAGCATTAGGTTGCTGCATGCCATTATCTGTAGAAATACTAATTTTTGAACTAGAAGTAAAAATGAGGGGAGTGAAAAGTTTGAATATTTTCAAATTAAGCCCAATTGAAACACTTTGATATTGATGGATATGTAGAGTAAGAAAAGGAAACTAGAATAATCTAAAGTAAACAAATTTATCACCGAGTTTTGAAATAGTCAGTGAAACAAGGTTTATCCTTTAAAGCTTCTTTGAATAGGTTGAAAGTTTCATTCAACTTTCCAGAGATGTCTTGGAGGAAATTAATCTCTAGGCCAATTATGTCACTAAAAGTGCTCAACATATTATTTTTTATAGTTTTCTACAGTGGAAAATTTTACAAGTCACCTCTGCCATTTAATAAAATCATTGAATTCAAACATTATATATAATTAGCTGAATCCTCCCAAAGCAAATAACGATCATTTTTAATTACATGTGATTATTTTATTTATCCTTCTGTATCTGCCTAATTGTTAAGAGGAAAATGATTTTTAAATATATATATAAATAAATGTATCTATAGCAGTATAATATTTAACCAGTTAATTCTATACTTACACAACTATAAAAAGTCATATATCAATGAGTAGTTTCCATTCTAAAGTGAAAGACTGATGATTTGTTTGTTGTACCCCACTAGTGGATTTACATTTGAGTACTGGATATATTCAAGCAGAACTGTTTAAAAGTTATGGGAATATCAATGTAGCAGATAATTAAATGTGCACAGAATCTATTAATGTGTGTAATTAAGACAGAATATTATGGAGCTTATTATGAAATATAATATACTATAGTCATACTGAAAGGCACTGCTTGTCATGTGATATTCCTTAATTATGGCCAAGTAGTTCATAAAACATGAAGTTGCAGTGATTAAAACAATTAAAATACAGTTAGAGCAAGTTATAAAAGTTGTAATAAAAATATTAGCGAATCTAAATGTGAGCACAAGAACAAGATTTTCATGCAACATTTCTTTGGAAATGGATTAAATGTATTCTAGTGCACTGTTCTCAATTAGCAAGATATGGCGGTGCTTCATTCCACTTAGTAATTGTTAATGCATGACATTGTAAAGTATTTTTAAGCACTTCAGAATTGCTAAATTTAAATGGAAAATTATAAGAAAAAGCATATAAATAAATTTACAAATAATGGCACTATTGGTTATGTACTATCTTGTGTCTCATATCCTTATGTGCAAGCTAGTGATACTTCTCAAAAGGTTGTGTCATGAGAAAAAGTTCTCTCTTTTTTTTGTGTCTGCGTGCATATATCTATCTGGTCCATAATAAACAATGAGTGTTGGCTGCTATTACTAATGCAATATTATTACAGATTTACTGTTAATGATTTAATGAATCAGGCATGCAATTCTTCCTTTTAAAAGTATAACTTATAGAATATAGGACTTAAATGGACTTTGAAGTTGGTCTACAAATGGTATGTGTACTAATTGATTACTAAAATAGTTTTTATTCTTTGTTTCATTATTCATTTTAAACAAAGAAGAGTAGAGCTCATGTATGCCACCATTCATCTTCACAGAGACTCATTCCTAGCCTAACACGATATTGAAAATTTATCTTGTTTTCAGAGACTTTCAGAAAAGAACATTCTGTGAGCTCCAATAGTCTCCTCCTTTGTCTTTTTTATCATCAATATTGCTTTAATGATGATGAGTTCAATTAGGGCTTCTGTTCTGTTTTGATTTGTTTTGTTGTTTTGTTTCTGAGTGTGTGTGGAGTTGTGGGAGAGAAACTACAGTTGGAGTGAATTCCAGACAGAAGGAAAGAAAACACTTGAATTCAGCACATATGAGCATGTATTTTAGGAAGATTTGTGAACAATGTGAGATACATGGCTCTGTACAGCAACTCATAGGATAAAAAAGGTTTCTTAGCTAAAATATTTATCAACACAATGAACCTTTATTTCATTTTCAATGAAAAGAAAAAAGGAAAAGTTACTTATGTCTCATGTTCACTATGTATCTGGAAGGCTTTGAGGAAGAAAGAGCATATCAGAGTAGTCTACAAGAAAAACAAAAAGGTTATGTGTGTGCTTTAGTATTTCCTACTATCCAAGATATACCTACCGCTCAAGTTGCTTGCTCCCTCCGCACTTGGGGGATTGAATCATCTCTGTTATAGCATCTCCTGACTCCATAAGAATATGGAGATACTCTATAGTGAGAGTAAATTGGAAAACTGGAGGTAAGGAGAGAACAATGTCAAATGAATCTTAAAAATCGCAGAAATTCATGATTTAAATATTCCTTTCTTCCAACATATTTAACTCTTCATTAGATTATTTTACCCTTTTTGCATCTTCTTTTGGTTATTTTTTATATTGGTGCTTTTTAATATTGCTTTTTTTGGTTTTCTCATTAATCTTTCTAGAACACCCCCCCCCCCCGCAAAGCAAGTATTGGGAGCTAGATTGCTATCTGCTCTTTTTGTTAAATTTTATTTTATTTCACTGTTTGCTTTAGTGATTTTTCTTTCTGAGAGAAAAAACTTGATACCAAAGTTAAAAGAGAAAAAAACTTTATTTGAATTACAGTTTGCAGAGGTTTCAGTCTGTAGTTGGCTGGCTCCAAGGCAGAGTAGCACATGGCAGAGGAGGATCACAGAGAAGAAGCATTTCATTGTAGACAGAAGGCAGAAAAAGCAAGCAAAAAATGACCGCAACTTTTTTTTTACTCCTTATATTTTATCTATGATACTTAGAGCAAGATAATACATCCTTAATTCTGGTGCCCTTGGTCCAAGAATTTCACCAAGAATCAATTCTAGCACCACACATTCTAGATCTCGTCTCCTCTGAAAAAAATTCCAAAAAAAAAAATCTCGTCTCCTCTGAAAAAAATTCCAAAAAAAAAAACTATAACTGTACGAGACTTTGAGGGGGGATCTAGAGAAACTATGATACACTTCTATCTCTAATTCCTATTATATATTAAATGCTCATAATTATTTGTTCAAGGAATGAAGCATTCCAAGAAGTGTGTCCATACTGGAGAAAACATAACATAGTTATATATAGTTTCAAAATAAAATTACACTAGCGATAAAACTACACTAGAGTCAGTCCACCCACACTAGGGAAGTAAATAAAGATATGACCTCTTTCACACGTCTTTGTTTTAGCATTGGACCCCACCAATTGAACTTGGAAACGATTGTGTCCAAGCTATATTTATTTTAATGAAAATGTGCTTTTTCATTATGAATCTTTATAGCAAGGAAATGGAGATGTCATTGCTAACAGGGAGAGAAAAAGACCTCTGAGGTCTCAGCTTATTCAGCTTTCTTAATTTGCAAAATCATTAACCACTAAATTAATGCAAAATAATTTAATGAAATGTTTCTCATATTGCAATCATAAAATATTCCCACAAAATACTACTCTGCATTTAATAAATATAAAAGCCAAACCAGAATATGTCACATATTGATTTTCAAAAATATGAATATTGCTTACAGACTCCTCAAACAATTCAAGCTGCAACAGTAGCATCAAAGGTCAGTGTAATTATAATATGAGTTGGAATTGATTTAGCATCATCTTTGTCAAGTGGATAACATCAAATTTAATGATGATATTTTGCTTAAAGTAAAACCACATTACAAGATATTGGAGGAAACCAATGTCAGAAGTACAGTTTACACACCCCTTATCAAAGTCTCTGATTTTTATTAGTATACACTAGTTATGCAGAATAGAGAATACATGTACATACTGTACTTTATTCATTTCTGCTGCCCTATTATTTCTCTCAATCTTGCTTACTACTCTCCCCACTCTTTTGATCAGTTTATTTGTGTGCAAGCAAACCAGTGGTTTCTCAAAATGTGTTTTTCAGAACAAAGAACTGATATTTGGAGTAAAAATTTAGAAATGTGCATACCATTTTAATATCATTACACACCTATGCACATGATATTTTATCTAGCAATTGCTAGAGTGTTATAAATACAATACACTGAATTGAGTATCAATTCCTCATAAAAACTAACTGAAAAATAATATATAGTAGCTTATAAATAGCACGTATTTGTAGCGCACAAGGAGAAGATGGCCCGAAATATAGTGTGGTATATAATAGAGAAAAACAGAACAATCTAATGTCTCTGAAAATCACTGCTTGAAATTAGAAGTATAAAATTCTAAAGATTTGTGCAAAACGACAAGGCATGGCAATACCAAAAGAATGAACTCTAGTGATTATTTTGGACATTAGAGTAGTTTTAACGTGTATTTTCTTTGTGTGAATATTTGGAATTAAGAATGTAAACAGTAGTATGCACCAAGTTGAATGAAGAAAAATGTTATCTTGAAATGTAAAGATAAGATTATTTACAGGATATCTGAACTATCACATCAGAATTATATGAGCTTTACAGGACAGCTTTAAATTCAACAAATCATAGTACATTTGAAATTTCTGAAGCCCCAGAAAAGTGTTTCAGTCATGCAAAAATATAATAAATGATAAAAATAAAATTCTAACTATGAAGTATAACTTTCATTACAGGGAATTTTTGTATTGCAGGTCAAAAAGGAAATCTTGGAGTAATCTTGAGTAATCTGCTATATATTGAATTCTAAAAATATGACCACTAAAAACACTGAATCTTGGTTTTCCTAATTGTTCAACTGAAAGACTTTTGGCCCAGACAGGACACTGCAGCCAGACAGGACACTGTAAAGCCTCAGGCAAAACCAAGGAGCTCCATCTCCCCCACCCCTAGGAATTTACCTCTGGCACCAAAAGAATACCAATGGGCTACCTGTGCATCGCTAATGCCCCTCAGGCACCACCCACAACTATGCTACATGTATGCCCCACTCCACATGTTCCATGGAGAGATCGCCCGACCCTGAGGGATCAGGGGTGTCTCTCCCCACATTCTCAAAATAAAGGTCATTTATATTTCATACTTCTTATCTTTTCAGCCACCGCCCCTCCACATTCTATCATAGCTGATTTTTCTCCTAAATAAAAAGATAAAAAATTAATTAAACAGGCCATCCTTCAAAAATCAGATGGCATTAGACATTTTAATAACATAAACAGATACTTGCATATGATATAAATGATATGTCAGTTCCTAAATTTCTCTGGACCTGTCCTCCCTATGAGAAACCATTGCTAAACTCATAAATACCCTGTTGATTAATTTGACTCCTGAATATTTACTTAATTCTACAGATACTTTCTACTGTAGTCCAAATCCCAAACAAAAAGGCAAAACTTGACCTTCGAACTCCATAGAGACCTTAATATGACTTTTCATGTTTTCAACAACAGAAATAACATAGTGACACTTGGAGTTCTGAGACAGGTGAACCAATACAAGGTGGAGCTGCTGGGCCCCCCCACCATGGACCATGCCTCAAATGCAGCAGTAGACATTGGGCAAGAAAGTGCCCCATCCTGGTGTTCCTTTGGGATCTTACCCCAGGGCTACTGGACTGTCTTAGCCACCAGTGAGTGCGTAAGCCATCCTAACTTCCAGCCCCTCCCAGGAAATGCCAACACTGCCAGATTCATTGCCGACAGATCTGCTTAAACTTGCTGCTGAAGACTGACAGGGCTCAGGGCCAACAGCAGCCCACTTTAAGGTGTCCGTCTCAGAGTCCAAGTCTCACTAAAAGTCTCAGGTAAGACATTCTCTATACTTGTGGATATAGAGGCCATATGTACAGAGTTCTTCCTGAGTTTTCAGGCTGCTATATTAAATCCTCAAACTCTAGGGGTTATTGAGGGTCAACCTATGCCATTTACAAATAGGTCCTATTTTGTGCAGGTTCCAGACTGCTTCTTCCCAATCCACCCAGTGTTGCCAAATCTTCCCTCCACCACTCACTCAACAGTCCTAAATCTTAAAAATGCTTTTTATTCCCTTCTTTTTATACAGGCTGACCCAGACACTGAGGTCTCAACAGCTTATACCTGTTATCGCTAGTAAACCTCTCCTCAGGGATACATAGCACCCCTTCCTTTCCTATTCACCAATTTCTCAGACAACTCTGGTCAAGACTGACAGATAAATTTTGTCTTTTCACTTTGTTTATACTTTTTCAGGATACATAAAAACCTGTCACACAACCAGAAAAACTGCTGATATACTTGCTAAAGTTCTGTTACAGCAAATCAGTCCAAGGACTATAACCAGGTTATAGTGACCCATACCTGATATTCTTTACAACCTCAACAGTGATCAAAGTTGCTAGACTGACATCCTGGTTTCACATCACTCAGACTAAGTGGTGCCCTTCTAGCCTAGATCTAACCATCCTTTTGCCTACTCATCTCTGCCTTACCAAGGCCTCACAGCCACGACTCTCAGGCTGTCATGTTTTGTTATCCAATTTGGTTTCTAATTTCTTATCCTTTTTTTACAGCAGTCAACAGTATTTCCTCAAGACTCCCATGTCATACATACCAGAGACAAGCCTTGTCTACCTACCCTCTTAACTTTTACCCTTTCAGGTGGAGGAATAATCACCTCTCATAACTTCACTCCTCTTAACCCAACATTTATTTTTCAGAATTCTGCCTTACCGTGGAAATGTTTCTACCTCAATATGGTCCTGATAGAATGACATGTCTAGATCAAAGGCACCTTCCCTTCTACCTCACCTGGGTCCTTAAATATGACAGTGCCATGCCTCCTCATAACATCTTGTCTCTTTTTTTTTCCAGTCTAACACATATGCATTCACCAGTGAAGTTGTCCTGGCTAAACCACCTGGCACCAGCTTCTACATGGGCATCAACTGGCATCCCGTTGACTCCTCTAAACCCCAGTACAGCACCCCCTTCCAGCAGGAAGCAGTAAAGAAAGAAATGTTTGCCCCTTTTCCTAATAATAATAATCATAAGATGGGATATGAAAGAGTTTTGGCCGGTAAAGCCTCAGGCGAAACCAATGAGCTCTATCTCCCCCACCCCTAGGAATTTACCTGTGGCCCTATCTTCCCTACCCCTAGGAATTTACCTCTGGTGCCAAAAGAATACCAATGGGCTACCTGTGCATCCCTAATGCCCCTCAGGCACCACCCACAACCTAAGCTACATTTATGCCCCCACTCCACATGTTCCACGAGAGATTGCTAACCCCCCCGGGGGGGGGGGAAATGCCACACCCCAGGGGCTTGGGTGTCTCTCCCATATTCTCAAAATAAAGGTAATTTATATTTCATACTTCTTATCTTTTCAGCTGCTGTACCCCCCACAATTCTATCATCAACATGCACGTTCTTTTTGTACTTTGTATCCCAAATAAAATGCTAACTTACATGAGAAATCATTAGATAGTATCTTACACTGACATTTAAGATCTTGAACATATATCTGTTTTGTCAGTTGTCTTTGCTGATTTTCTTAGAATTCTAGGATATAATTTCAGTGCAGGCAGGAAGGTTGTTTTATATTCTTCCTTGGTATTTATATTTCTAGCATATGAGAAACTTTTTGAACTTTGCACCTATTTAAATCATTAAGTGTTCTCAAATCTTTGGAGTAGGAGTGGTTTATTGACTTGCAAAAAAATGTAATGGAATAGTGCTGTGATAGTTAATTTTATGTGTCAACTTAAAGGTACTAAGCAATGCCCAGATACTTGATAAAATAGTACTTTTGGGTTAACATTTGAAACAGTGGACTGAAGACATACAATGCAATATTGTGAAGCTTTTGCAAAAGCTGATTACCTAAAGACCCTAGCTATGGTGGCCAATGGTCATAAACACAGCCACTCAACTTGAGGCAGAACAGATAAATTTTTACATTAAAAATACAAACAAAAAAGGGCAAAATTACAGGAGAAAATATAAGATAGTTGCAGAAAACATGAGATATTAATCCCTTAATATGTTTTATGCAAATCCCTGAATCACTGATATAATATATATACACCAGAAAAAAAAATCAGGAGATTAAATGGAAACAAATGAAAGCATAATAAATCCCAACTACCCCCAAATTTGTGACTTTGCCCCATGATGTGTTCTTTTCTTTCTTTGTGTTGCAGGGAAATTCCTCAGCATATCTGCAATTTAATCAGCAAAGTTGAAGTCTCCACTTGAGCTATGAAAAGATAAACCAGAGGTTGACAGAGAAACCAGAAATGTAATTTCAAACAACCAAGACAAACACCAAAGACAAAGTGCCAAATAAAGATTCAAACTCTTCCTAAGTCCTTGTCTGACCATGAATCATACAAGCCTAAAGAAGACTGTCAAGTAGCCACAGTAAATAAAATCAACTAACCCAACATCTAAAGCTGAAAACAACAGGGAAATGCCAGCTAAAGTACACACTACGAAAAAAAGATTACATAGTGTGAATCTTTACAAATTAGTTGCTATTAGAAATTTTAAAAATAGACAAATACTTCTCTAAAAAATAAGAATAGGATTCAGATTCACAATATCTTGAAATATCTGCTTTAAAGTTCAAAACAACTTGACAATGTGAAATAAAAACAAAAAGAGAAACAAAAACTAAGAAGCACAGTGACCAAAACAGCTAGATATATTAACTGCAAATATTTATAAATGGGTCTGAGATAAAATAAGAAATTTCTGTAAAGAAATAAAAACTATTTTTAAAATCAAAACTATAAAACTTAAATATTAGAGATCTATATTAGTGACAAAGCAACTTATTTTTTAAAATGCACTCATCAAAAAATAAATTACAAAGCAATCCACTTGGCACCCCTCCTATCTCTCAGGAACTCTTCCCATTCCCAGTTCCCATTCCTTATTCCTATTCTCCAGTAAAGTCTCCCACTTTTAACTTCAAAACAAAAAACAAGTTAGTTACAAAGAAAATTATAAAATATCTTGAGCTAAGCACTAACAAAAATAGTGCGTGTGCAAACTTTCTGGAATGCAGCTAAGTTAGTAGTTACTGAGAAATTTTAGGCTTAAATATTTTTATTAGTACAAGAAAAATCTAAAATCATTTAGCTTCCATCTTTAGAACTCAAAGACAAGAAAAAAAGTAATTTAAATTAAAAGTATATGGAACAATATAAATAATAAACATAAGACTAGACACCAATAACAATAAGAAATTCAAAGAAACTAAAAGGTTTTTGAAAATATTAAAATAGTACATCTCTTGCTTTCAAAAAATTAGCTATCATCATCTCTAATAATAAAATATTTAATACTTTCTCCCTACAATCAAGCAGAACTATGTTCTTTTTCATCACTTTATTCAACATTTTAGTGGAGACTCAAGCCAGTGCAATAAAGGAAGTCAAAAGAAAAGAATACATTTTGTAAAGGAAGAAGTAATAACGTCTTTAGTTGTACCTGATCTGCATAAAATATGCTAAATTACCTACAAAAATGTGTGAGAACTAATAATTTAGTAAAGTTATATGTAAAATAGACATAAAAAATTGTGTCTTTCTATCAATATTAAAAGCCGTAAATGGAATTAAAAACCTTTTTCTATATAAAGCAATATCCAAAAACATGCAGTGATTCGGGATGTATTTAACAGAATGTGTATAGATACTGAATATTTAAAACTGCATAATATTGTCCACAGAAAGTAAATTAAATGCAAGCATCTGCCACTCTCTTCAGTTAGGAAACATAGGCTTTCATTTTCACAAAAGTGATTCTCAGATTCTACAATTATCAAAACAATTGTAAGAATCTTTGAAGAAATTACTAAAATGAATACAAAATTTCTATGAAAATATAGATAAAATAATCTAAAATATCAAAAGCCTTGCTGAAAGAAAACAACTAACGTGAAACAGTATCAACCCAAAATTTGAATACTTAGCAGAAACATACAGTAATACAAATTACACAATATTGCCAGAAGACATAAAACATTAGTGAAACAACATATTCCAGGACTAAACTCCTAAATGTTTAATTATCATCAGAGTTTATAAGGTCAAATCTAATCCATTCAAAAAGTGCTGTTGAAATTAGTATGAAAATAATCAACTCATCTCATAACATCTCGAAATGTTTATTTATTTATTTATTTTTGGTACCCGAAATCAAACTCATGACCTCGCACTTGCCAGGGAGGCACTTATGCTGCTGAGCTAAATCCTCTGCCAGCATCTCCAAAATGTTAAAAGTCACTGACATATGTGTGAAATTAAAAGTGCATGAATTGCAAAAAGAAAGAGAAGAGAAAATCTTTTCAGTCTTAGAGTAGCAAAATTTCTTTCACAGAATATAAAACAATATGCAGGACCAAAATCAATCAAAATTAGAACTTTCTGATTTTTGAAAGATATAATTAAATTACAGAGCCAGAGGAAATATTTACATTGCATAGATTTGACAATGTATCTTTATAAGAAATACGTAAGTCTTAATGATAAGAGAAATGACCTGTTTTACAAAAGTAGTTGAAAAGCTGGACAGATAATTTACAAAAGGAGAAATAAAATTAGTCACCCAATATATTCAAAGATCCCTATTAGTATTGATCATTATCACAATTCAAGTTAAAACAATGAGAAACTACTAACATAACTAAATTGTAGCAAGATACTAATGGAATGGTTAACATGAGAAAGATCAACAATTTCAAATGTTGATAACACTAGTGTTGGAACACTAGAAGTTTCATGAATTTTTAATGGGGATACAAAATATTAATTGAGAAACACTTTGGATGATTGTGGAAGTCATGTGTGTCACTTGTCATAAAATCCAGTTACTTTATTTCTAATTGGATAAGAAGAAAATCCACTCAGCTACTTATATGAATATTTACAGTATTATTCATAATAGAAAAAACAACTAAATTAAATCAAATGTGGTGTGCCTGTTCATCTCAATAGAATAGAAACCCAAATTTTACTGTTTACATACGATTAAATATATTCCCAAAATATAAGGGAAAATACTCCAGATGCATGCAAACATTATTATGTGAAACTACTTAATGCTGAGTGGAAGAAGCCAGTTACAAAAGACTATATTAGTTGTTGTATGAAAATTTTAAAAGGCAGTAATTTGCCTTGGCATAAACCAGTAGTTCCTAGCTACTTTGGGCTAAAATTGGTGGAAATAATGTATAACCCTGACTGTAAACCACTACAAAAAAAACTTCTTGGATGAGGAAAATGTTCTGGATATGATTTTAAAGATAGGTATACCAAATGTAATCACTTTTCTGAATTTAGTGAAATTTTGTGTACAGTGGGTGATGATTCAACGTGTATAAATTATATTTTGAAAAGATTGTTTCTTTAAGGAAAAAATACAATAAAATAAACAAAAATGTATAATTAATATTTTAAAAATAAATCTAATAATAAGCAGTTTAGGACCGAGATAGTGTAGTTATCATTGTGCACATCTGTGTTTCTTTCATCTTTTACTTCTTTATTCTTAATACGTTTTCTTTTCAGGAAATAACTTTTCTCAAGAAAATTAATTATCCCATCTATATTCCAATCAACACAAAGTAAAGCATTGTTGTAGTCAAGATTGCAAAGAAAATAACTACATACAGGACATATAATTTATAGAATTATTTTATAATAGTGACCCAAATAGTCACCCAAAGAGTTAAATACAACAAGGACAGGAAGTCTGTCTACACACTAAATCCAGGGATTTCAGCTGAGGGCCTGGATCCTAAAGCAATGTCCTGCATGAGTCCAGCTGAAGATCTGGAGCCCACGGCAGTGTCCCTCACAAGTCCAGCTGCAGGCCTAGAGCCCAAGATAATGACTCATGCATTCATCATTCCGCTCTGGGAAGGCCCAAAGTTCAGTGTGAGAAGCTAGAAAGTCTTTGCCAGTGGGAGGAAGGATCTGTGCCAGTACTTCAGTCAGAGAAGCGATACTCAAAGTAAGGACCAGAGTTCCTCTGAAAAGTACCACCATAATCCTCAGCGACAACAAGGTCCCGAGCTCCAATGATGAGAACAGCAGAGTTCATACCAGGAAAGAAGCTTGACAAGTTCCTCCAAGAGAGCCAATGGTAACAGGAGAACCAGAAATACCATGGAGAACGAACAGCACCATGCAGAAGGAACAACACTAAACATCTCCTCTCCAGTTCTCCATTTTAGCTTGGAAAAACCCTCAGGTGGGCCATCCATGCCCAGTACTATGCTGATTCAGTCCAGCTGGTATCATAAATTGACCACTAGTTACCAATTCACCACATTCTTCCTCCATTAAAATAAATATTTTAAAATTGCTTACATCACTTTCTAGTTTATGCCATTAATCAACACATGATTCTATCACTATTAGTGATAGTAGGGTCTGGGAAATCTTTTACTTATACTGGGTGGCCATATACTCATCTAAGAATTAGATATTTGTTATTATGATGAGGAAGTAGTTAAGGATTTTAAAATTATAGTCCTTCAGATTTTCACATACTAGGAGACAGTTTATGTACATCCTTTCTGCTGTGAAAGTCCATGTATTCTATAAGGCTAGTACATAGTATACATTATACTGTGGTGGTCAAATATTTCACAGGTGTAGAATATTGGGTTTTTGAGTACATAAGCCATGTTTTATGGGTTATAGTAACTGCAATCTTTTTCTTAAAAGATTTCCTGTTAGCTACGTGGCTGGAATTTCTGGCAATCAGTGGAACAAAGGCAAACATAAGTAGACCCTGTAGAAAGCAGAATGAGCCAAAATGGCAATATAGTTGCCCTTGGGGAATGTCTTAGCAACATCTTGGTATGGCCTGCTGTGTGCCATTTCACACATTATTTCATTTTCATTTATCCTATGGTGAATCCCTTTATAGCATTTCAGGAAAAACAGAAAAAAAAATTCTAGTATTTAAAAACAAAGAGAAGCTTATGTAATACATTTTTACATGCTCCGCAGCTTCCATGTTTGAAAGCAAATTAAAGGTGTTCTGTGTTCTTAGGGAGTACTTCAAATGTCTTTTTATATTTTAGTGTTTCACGTCTTGATTTAGGTTAAAACTGCAGAAATTTCCCTAGGGGAGAGCAGATGTGGATTTTTGCCCTGTATATGGCACTCAGTGTAAAAAGAAGACAGATCCTTATAACCCAGAGGAAATCGATGGTTCAGCGTTCATTCTGAAGTCACTTGGAAGGAATCACCTCTGTGGTGCTCTCAAAAGTATTCATGTGCCTTACCACCTTTGTCACCAGTAAAATTACTGTTCAAAATTATGATATGCTGTATACATGAACCTAAAACTCAATAACTGTAAACATTACATGTAATAGACATGACTTAAGAATAAAACTGGGGGAAGGTGATTTAGAGGTGGAAGAGCGGAGGAGGACAGTGGAAGAGCCTGGAAAGAGCAGGAAGCTGTACCGAGTATGTGCCCTCCCTCCCCAAGACGACTGCAAACATTCTGTGTTGCAAACATGTGTAATAAAAGAAAAAAGAAGAGAAATGCGAAATGGCTAGTCATGGTGACACATTCCTGTAGTCCCAGAACTCTAGGAAAATGAGAATTGCAAGTTCGAGCTCACCCTGGGCAGTTTAGCAGTGTAGGAGACCCTGTCTGAAAAAATAAAGGACTAAAGTTGTAGCTCAGTTCCAAGGTCCTTGTTCAATTCCTGGTACCTGAAAACAAAACAAATGAAAGAAAATGAATGAAGCAAAACAAAACAAAGCATTAAATATGGTCTTCCGTTTCAACAGTCAGATTATATCAGTATGTACACAATTCGTACATCTTGTAAGAAATAAACCTTTTTAAAAAATAAATAAGAGCATGTTTCATGTTGAGTTTGTATGGCTTAAATAAACACAGATTTGAGTTTCACTAAGTGACATATTGCATTATGAAGGAGATTACATAATTTTTATCACATAACAAAAGTCAGGAATCAATGTATTTACAAAATACAGTGATGAAGTCGTCTGGTAGGTAGGGTACAGCAAACTAGGAGATCTATAGGATTAAGATACTTTTAGGGTTGATAAAGGCTAGAGGTCTGTTTGGCTTAGTGATCAAAAGAAATAAGATTTCATAAGAAGTCCAGGACTTAGTAAATTTAGCAACTCTTAAAGACCCTTAAGAATTTTCAATTAATCAGAGTTAGCTAATTCTATGGTTCATTAGGATTTTTGTTTCAAACTTACAAATAGAAGTATTTTCTTTTTCTTTGTTTCTTTTCTTTTCTATCCCAGGTCCCAAGACACTACTCCTTTTGCCTTCTTGTGGGAAGATAGTGAATTTTTCAGGAGAAAAGAATGTAGTCATTACTGTTGGAAATGTAAGAATCTCATGTGTAGAAACAAAACAAAACCGATGGAATCATGTGAATCATATAATCATCTTGATGAGTTAAGATTTAGCTCTCACCAAGGTGAATAGTTATAGGAAGAATCACACTATTTACATTAGCTCCTAAGAGTGTTTCCACTGCAGAGGCTGAGCACAGGTCTGTTACCATTTGTTGCCATTTGTTCAGAAGCAGCAGCTAATATCTTAGTAAGTGTCTCTAGGAGATACCAAATAAATGATCAGAAAATAACACTAGGTCCAAGAACTACTAAAGAAATGACTAGTACAGTAGGATTTCAGATGAAAGAGAAAAAAAGAAAACAAAAATAAGAAAGACTGTAAACAGTCATAACAATACATTTTCTCAATATTAAACAATATATTTATTAAGAAAAAAATGTGGTAATAGATTCCTGCTCCAGTTTTTTACTCTTAAAACTACTGTATTTTGTCAAGGAAATTACCCCAAACTTTTTGCTTTTTAGTGGAGGTGGAAGGACACGATAATAGTTTAATAAGGTGAATTCTGAAAGATTTTGTTCTAAAAAATGTGGCTCAATTGTTCACAAACATAAATCTTTGATATTAGCGTATAGTTGGGCATTTTAGTTTGTGTTCAACAAATTTGGATTCCATACATATACATCACTGCTTCAGGGAATATTATGTAAGGAAATTAACAAAAAGAGTTTAAAATCTTAAAAAGTTTTCTTCCCTTATAAGTAATTGATCTTGTATAACTGGTGTAAATCAATGAGCTTTCAAAAATGTATTTTTAAAGTAAATACTTTATAGCACTCTAATGTGCCCAAAATAAACCTATTTGTCCATTTTTCTGTATTGTCTCCTAGTCCAGAACAGTTTAAAAATATCTAGGACTCTGACTTAAAACTGAAGAAACTGAGGCGCATAAGCATTATAAAATTAAGCTCAAATTTATATGGATAATAAAGTCATTTGTTAGTCCGTTTCTATTGTACTTATACTATTTGTCACTTTAATTCAATTAAAATATTCTGTTAAAGGAGCTAAAAATAATCACACTGTAGAGAAAAATGTCCAACTATACTTGACAAGATAGGACAAGATATAATGTGATTTTCTTTCCTATATATTCTATTATTATTATTTTTGTCAAACACAGGCTTCAATTATGTAGTCAGCTCTCAGTACCATTTTTCCCCTTTGAGATACCTGGCACTGTTTATCTTAAGCCTGTTTATTTGTAAAATGAGTCAAATTATTTATTCATTCTAGTATTATGGGAAGTGTGTGTGTGTGTGTGTGTGTGTGTGTGTGTGTGTGTGTGTTTGTGTGTGTAAAAATAAGTAACCTAATGCTTAGCCTAGAGTGGCTGGACACAGTCATGTAGAAATTCATTGGGTACTCATTGTGACCTTCAGATACTTTGTTTAATCCTGAAACACTTGTAGCAGGCAAATAGGCTGAAACTTACAATTTTACTTCTAAACAAAAACTAAAAATGTTTCCTACTCACTTCCTGCAATTTCATGTAGAATTTTATTGCCTCAAAATGTAGCATAAACACTGCAATTCATTTCTCTAATCTTTTGATTGAGAAATTATTGGTTTTCAAAAACTAAAAAATCTCCGTGTATTATCTAGTTATACGATGTGTGCTATTCTGTTGAATGGGATGCAAGTTAAGGGACTAGAAATTAGCAAAAAGCTAATGTATAGCCTTAATTAGCATGGTGCATACTTACATGTCAATTCCTGCTCTAAGCATTTTACTTCTATTAATTTGTCTAATTTACTTCTATTTAATTTGTTACTGTAAAGAACCTTCTAAGGAACCTTTTGTGATAATAATATTGCACAAATGGAAGTGTACATAAAATATTCAACAAATTGGCTAAGATCACATAGTTGGCAGGTGACACAGGTAGAATTCCAACCCAGGACATCTTATCTCAAAGATTACTAGGATGATAACCACTATGCTCAACTGCCTTTCCACCTTAGCAAGAACCCAAAATAACATTGATGTACAAATCTGTGTAATTAAAACTACTGAACGTCACACATAAAAATGACTGAATTTCTCTTTATTAACTTGTTAACATTTTAAAATCAGATGTAGTTATCACTTTTGCTAGTGCTATATTTTCACTAACAGAGTTCTTCTCAGGTTTGTTTTCAGAAATAATATGTTTTCTGCAATAGAGCACACATGGTAACATCTTCTTCATTCTTTCTGTCGAGAATTGTATATTAGAAAATCTTTCAGCCCATAAGTCTCAGGAAGAGAAGAGACAGTTTCTCCACAGTCATTTTGCTGACCTGGAGACATCCTCCGGCAAGAGCACAGGCTTCTCAACCTGAAACTCTGTCCTCTGGAACACTCTGGAGCTCCCGGGGTGCGATGATTTGGTCCCTGAGAGGAAGATAAAGTAGTTTGTGCATTTTGTGCTGGAAGCATTCCTTTGGAGTCGAGCTGAATTGTGAAGTGAGGTTGCAAGCAGAAAATACTCTCTGGACATTGCCTTTGATGATAATGTTAATAATTCAAATGTTGTAAGGATCTGAGTCTGGTGTTAAATACTATGGGCTTCTATTGGCCTACATTTTTCCTCTTGTAGATTTTTTTTTTTTTCATCTTAAAACGTGATGGGGAGAAAATATGACTTAAAAGTAAAAACTCACCTTGTAAACTTGTAATAGATAGCATAATACACATTTAAATAGGAACATATTGCTAAACTATGTTGTTTCTTGAGTTACAAAATTGTTTCAAGTGAATCATTTTATAATTTGAGTGCATTTTGGACTCTTATATGTTACATGTTAGAGAATATCATAATTTTATTCTTCTACTGACACTTCCCCTAGTATCTCTAGCTACTTATAAAATATATTAGACTTTTAATGGGTTATTCCAGCGTTACCAGGTGTGAAAGATAGCTTTTGCTTCCCTTCGCTTTGGAAGTCTCCTCTCTTCTAGCCTTCTCTGTTACAACTAATAGCATCACAACTTTTAATTCTTTCCAAAAGCTGGGATGCCTTCCTTGACTCCTCTCTTTCCAACTCTGCTTTCAGTTCATCACCAAGATCTGCCATCTGTGTATGAAAAAGACCCTTCTTTCCCCTCTGCTCACCACTGCCTGTATGACCTCTCAAGTCCATGCCACTGACCTCTCCCCTGGCTTACTATGCGAGGTCTTTGTGCAGCTCTGGCTTTCATTCTTACTCTTCTATAGGGCAAGAGAGGAATAAATTAGTCCACTTTACTTGTGGTCTTTACTTTTAAAATTCACTGTGGAATTGGAAGCGTGACTAGAAAAGTTTGTAAGTTTTAGTATTATGTGTGGATTTTAGTGACTTGGATCCTGCTACTTCTCCACTGTCTCCTATTTTATACTCATTTCCATCCCAACATACTTTCTTCCTTGCTTGCTTTTTTGTTTGTTTGTTTGTTTGTTTGTTTGTTTGTTTTTCAGAGAACTACATTTTTCTCTTTGGGGGCCACTACATTAACCATTGCTTGCTACTAGGACATACTATTCCCAGATGTCTGCATGAATTATTTCTTTAATTTTCACATCTTCGCCTAGAAGGAGCATCTTCTGACATAGCTGTTCTGAACATGCTTGCTCAAAGGAACTGCGACAGCATTGCTTCTCACGTTCAGTCACCCCTTGCGGTGTTTTTCATTTCACAGCTTCTATGAAGTCCACTACTCATCAAGAGGCACCGTTTAGATCCCTCTTATTGAATCCTGGCAGGCTTTATATTGCTTCAATCAAGAAAGACACGGCTATGGGAATTTAGCTCAGTGGCATAAAGAGAGTAAGACACTACCAGTTCTGTAAGACTTCAGGGGCTAGGTAAGAAAACGTCATGCAACTTCTGGTTAGCTGTCTTAGAAATCTCCCTGTTCGTGCGTGCATTGCTCCCAGAATCCACCTAACGCCCTGAGAAAAGCCTCTGCCCTGGGTGTGTAGGTGCTCTGTTCCTAACCACAGCTAAGCTCAGCCTTTAAATTCATGGCAACCCCAAACCCAGGCTTGTGAGGGAAGGAGATGATTCTAGTTCTCAGGTTTGTAGACATCTCACCTAAGCATGCAGATGCTGTGGAATTGACATAAGCCATTCACTTTGGTCCCCTTGCAAATTCCTGCTTAGGGAACTTGTAATGATGATAAGTCATTAGTTGTTTTATTGTACTGAGTTTTAGATTACTTTGCTGTGCACTGATTGATAGCTGAAATATTCTCTTTCTAACGCTCTGTTAGTCTAAAAGGGTTAAAAGTTTATTAACAAAAGTATACAATAAATTTTTAACTGAAATAATCACAGTTATAGTTAGTGGCTTGTGGCTGTTGTGTATATTTTACATTTTTACTGATATTATTACATTCTTCTTATCTCTAATGTTCATTAAATTGAACCTGATAAAAATCATACAGATAAATTTTATTGTATGTGTTCTTACGTATATTTCTTTACGTTAGCTTTTTATATAGTAAAGGAATTATTTCTTTATATCACCCATGTTGCAAATATTTAAGAAGTCCATTATATTTTTCTTTTAGAATTATAATGTTTTATTATTATACTTTGGAAAAATCTTATATAGTCATCTAGTAATTATTTCCTTTTTAATAAAATAATGCAATATTATTAATGAGCACATTTATATACTACTACATTCTACATTTTCTAGATGATTACTTTATATTAAATTCCAGTTTTTTGCTGGAAAATGTCATTAAATTTATTTTTCCACAATTTACCAAATGCCTGTACAAAATTACAACTACTTGTGGACTAATTTTTAATTTATTTTTTTTCTGTTCTATTTTATGTTTTTATAATCTTGTAAAAGTTTATTTACCATTATTATGGATTATACAATACTCATTTGGTTACAGATAGTTACCAATGAAAGAATGAAAAGACAAAATTGTTTGTCTTGTACATACAACTGCCTTAAATGAAGAAAACATTAAAGTACAATGTTTCTTTGATGATAGATAACTTATTATTGTAAACTGTACCCTTAAACTTAGGTCCATATTAATTTATTTCCAAAATACTTTTTACCATTGAAACTTGGTAGGAAAAAAGAACAGAGCTATCAGAATTGTAAACTTTAAATATGTCAGAATATGTTCTTATTTCCTTGAAGTGATACAATTATATTTAAGAATCCCTATGTCATGATTTTATATGGTGAAGTCTAGGAGCAGCATGAGATATCAGCTACAAATTGAAATTGTAAAATCCATTTTGAAAATTGTCAGAAGCAAAATAAGTACACTTGTGTCAAGTCATAAAACAAAACCAGCAGAATAAAGTTGACAGATTATAAATAAAATGATCCCATCCATGTATGTTGATGATGAGAACATCACAAAAGCGTCTGTCAGAGCTACAGCGTTGTAGAAAATCCATGATAATTTTACATAAAAAGTACTTCTGCAACCGTTGACTTCCAGATCATGAATGGTTCTGCACTGCAAGCTCCTAAGTTATTAACAAATAAATATTGTTTATGTGGAGTCTCTAAGTTCGTTATTTATTGTTTAATACTACAAATTCAGATATAGAAGTAAGGGCCTTCTGGAGAAATCTTGGGATCATTAATAATTTTTAATCCATGACTTTATATTATTAATTCTATGAATCATAGATCTATGAGAACAACAAATTAGTATAACTATTTGCAAATGAAAAAATCTGAGATTACACAGTATTTTTTCATCAATTTAGAATTTGTAAAATAACAACATGGGTCACATTTTGTTAGCGTATGCCATAGACAGTTACTGTATGTTTCCTACTCCATATTATTACCCTCCCCAGGATGGCAACAGTAGCTTAGACAGAGAGCTCTTTAGCATGTTGTCAAAATCTCACCTAACCACTAAAACCCAGTTGTTTTTCTGGAAGGCAAAGGAGTTCTTATCGCCTGTGCTTATAGCAGCACAGAAATGTAGAGGCTTCATATCCATGGGTTGTCTCCCCACCAACTGTGAGTTGTGACATTAGATGGATGTTTACTGTTTTTATTCCCCAAGGAGCTTTTATTCCAGTGGGAAAGAAAAAGAAACATAAATAACATTAAACAACTTAGAATGAAATTTCAGAGTTGCCTCCTGAGAAGTAAAGATAGAGACTAGTGGGTGTAAGACATCTTTAGCACTTATCTCAGAGCCAATAAAAAGGGGTCCCTGAGGTCCAGTTAAAATATTTTTTTAACTTTAAAGTTTTTGCTGATACATATTTGCAATACATACTGATCATATTTATCATAAGTAATATATATCTGTACATAATATATATGATTCTATTTTCCCCACTCTCCTTCTGTCCCTTCATTCATTTTTCCCTCCCCATTTGCAAAAGCTTCTATTCTCTTCTCTTTCCCTTTCCTGTTTTCTCCCTCCTCCCTCTAACATCATCTTCCTAATACCCAGGATCTATTCTCCTTTAGGCTCGTTGTTACCAATTGGATTTCTCACACAAGAATAACAACATTATATTTAAATTTATGTGTCTGATTTATCTCACTTAAGATTGTGGTCTCCAGGTACATCTATTTTCCTACTAGTGACTCAAGTTTGTCTTCTTTACGGCAGAATAGCACTCCACTGTATATAAATACTGTATTTCCCTTATTAATTCATTTTTGATGGACATATGTGCTGTTTCAACTTTTTAGCTTTTATAAATTGTTCTGCTATAAACATAAGTATTAACATGTCACTGTGATATGATGCTTTTAACTCTTCAGGAAGATAGCCAGGAGTGGAACAGCTGTGTCAAATACAACTTCTAGTTTTAGTTTCTGAGGAGTCTCAATTCTCATTCGCTGTTGGTTGTACGAATTTACACTCCCACCAACATTGGAGAAGAGTTCCTTTTCATCACACCCTCACTAGTATTTGTTGTTGGTTGGTTTATTGGTGATAGTCACTCTTTGTGGCGTGAGATGAAATCTCAGTGTTCTTTTAATGTACATTTCTCCAATGGCCAGTTTTATTGAGCAGTATTTTGTATTTATTTTCTATTTGCACTTCGTCATTTGAAAAGTATCTGTTCATTTCAGAACCCCATTTATGAATTTAGTCTTTAAATTTCTGATTTTTTGTTGTTTTGTAGACTATATGTTACTCTCTTGTTTGAGGAATAGCTGGTAAAATTTTTTCTTTGTTGTGCAAAATCTTTTTAATATGATGATATCCCAGTTGTTGGTTCTTTTAATATTTCCTGTACAATAGTAGTTTTGTTCATAATGTTATTACCTACGCCTATGTATTCAAGAGTTTTGCATAGTCTGTCTTCCACCAGAGAAAGTGTTTCTGTTTGAATATTTATGTCTTTGGTGTACTTGATTTTTAGTTTAGTGCATGATGAGAGATATGTGCCTAGGTTTAATCTTTGGCATGTGGAAAGCCAATTTTCTTAGCAGCATTTATTAAAGAAGCTATCTTTGTTCCAGTGAAGGTGTTAGACCTCCTTGCCAAATGTAAGACAGCTGAGTGCATGTGTAATTGCTTCTGAATGTTTGATTTTGTTCCATTGATACTTGGGTATACTATGTCTTCTTTTTCTTTGTTTAGTCATTGCTGTGTTGTTTTTATCATTGTAGCTTGCAGTATGATTTCAAATTGGGGTCTGTGATGCCCTCTGCCTTGCCTTGTTTTTCTAGAAATGTTTAGCTATTCTAGATCCCTTCTGGTTCCAAATAAATTTTAAGGTTGTTTTCTCCAGTTCAGTGAGATATACTATTGGCATTTTAATCATGATTGCATTAAATCAGGGTAGCAGTTTTGTAAGTAGGGACATTTTCATTATATTGGTTCTGCCTATCTAAGAATAGGACATCTTTCCATTTTCTGATATCCTCTTCAATGCCTTTTCCAAAGTACTTTTTCAATTTAGGTCTTCTACTTCCTCTGTTAGATTGATTCCCATGTATTTAATTTTTCTTGATGCTACTATAAAATGTTACCCTGAGTAGTCTCTCAAAGTGAGGTTGTTACTCTTATACAAAAACACTATTGATTTTTGAATGTTAACTTTTAATTTTGCTATGCTTCTAATTTTGAGTGTTAATTCTAGAAGTATTTTTGTTGAAGGTTTGTGGTCTTCTATGTAAAGAATCTTGTCATCAGCAAATAATGATATCTTGGCTTTGCTTCTTGCATTTGATAGAAAATTTCTAAATTAAGTGTACATGTGTATTCTGAAAATTCTCAGTGAAGTTGAAACTTTAATGCATATATTAGTAAGCTAATATGCAAGCCCACCCTATATAAGGTAATGAAAGCTAAATTATATTTATATATACATAATTATATATATATATATATACATAATTATATGTATATGTATATATATATATATATATATATATATGCAGAAGATATAGACACATTGCCTTTTCTGGATGAATAATGAAAATAACATGAATGAAAGTTGAAGTCAAAATAATACCAGTATCTTTAAAAAGCTAAAAAATCAGAATACTATATCTAGTGAAAATAACTTTAATGAAATAAAGAAAACTAAAGCTATTTATTTAAGGAGAAGAAGAGAAAATTTGCTGATAGAAGATTCTTTTACTATAAGAAATCATTATATATTCTAGGGATAAAAGAGAGTCTTATATCTGAAATCGGACAGAAGCCTTGTTACACAAGAAAGGATGTAAAAATTCCAGAATATAGATGAACATAAGACACTATGTTTATATTGTTTTCATATGATATGAAAATGTGTGTGTTGAATTATATGGTTTTTAAATAAACGCCATTTAAAAATTAATAACGATTGTATTGGAATTGATAATATATACAGAACTAAAATAAAATTTATGACCGGAACATTAAGTGAATAAAAGGAGAAAGGGTGTCATTATAATGTTTTTGTAACCACCCAAATATTGATAAAATCTTTTATCATGGAAATATCAATTATAATTGAATTTTACTACATCTTGTATGAAATAGTGTAATGTTATTTGAGGATAAACTATGATGGTATTGCAAAATTTGATATTTCACTTCGTAGAATTGCTACAAAAATAGCAATGCAAGCTTAGGTAAGAAGTCACATGCTAAGGTTTATATCTAAAATGTCTGAGTCTGGGGATTTAGCTCAGCAAAATAAATGCCTGCCTGGCAAGCTCAAGATCATGGGTTCAATCCCCAGTACCAAAAAAAGAAAAAAAAAAAAAAAGTCCCCAAAAGTCTCCTGTACTTTTGGAAAGTGACTGCGCTGTGGGATTTTAGCTGGGTTCCTGAAGAAGGTAGGCTCTGGTTGGAAGAGATGGGTCACTAGGGGCATGGCTTTGGTGTACCTCTTCTCTACTCCTCCTTTGATCTGTCTCTGTCTCTGTCTCTCTCTGTCTCTGTCTCTCTCTGTGTCTCTGTCTCTCTCTCTCTTTCTGTTTTCCCACCACCAAAGCAAGGCTTGTTTCTCTTCTGCCATGCTGACCTGCTATGCCCTGCCTTGGAGCCATCTAGCTATGGACTAAAATCTCTACAATTTCTGAACCAAAATAAATCTTTCCACATTAGGGCTGTGCGTGTCAGGTACTGTCTCAACAATGAGAGAGGCAACAAAGACATCAAGAGAAGAGTTGTTAATGAATATATAAAAGCATAATTTAAATATCAACAAGATAATCTACAAAAATGAGGAAAGAAGAGGAAAAAAACAATTAGCAAATAGCAAGATGGTAGGTTTAAGCTCATCTACATTCACAATTTTATTAAATACTAATGAACTAAATATATTGGCTAGAATAGAGAATTTCATTCTAAATAAAAAAAATCAAGGGGCATAAATCTATATTATTAAGAAAAAATCTACATTGCAAATTTTGTAGAAAACAAATACATTATGCTTAACATATTTGTTTTCTACACAGTCTGGATTTTTAAGTCACAGATTTCTGTAACATTAATATCAATAAAGTAAACTTAAAGCCACACTGTTACTATATAGAACAGAAGACATTTTATGATGGAAATCAGTTCTTTAGAAAGACCTAGTGATCCCCCCAATTTTTTTTTTCAATAAAAATAAGGGAAATGCACAAGATAGCAGCCAAGTATGATCTTACCACACACACAGCACACTAAACTGCGGTCACACATCAGACATGTTTAAGAATAGCTAAGGAAGCCAAATTAGTGACTATTTTTAATGTATATAAATGAAAAGATTCACAGAAGGCAGTAAGGTTAGAGTTTCCTGTGTTACCCCTACCCCAACACCAAGTAGTCCAATATAAAGAGAGATGTCTCCCATTTAAGGTGGAAGAAGATATTATATTCAAACTTTAAGAACCTAGCTCTAAACGACCGATGATAACTTTGGCAGGGAAGAGCCCCTAATTATCATAGCCAAGCCAAAATTTTAGGCTAAATCCCTGCATTTGTGCCAACCAGGTGGTAAAGAAATTGCCTCCATCATCTCTTCTTTAACCCAAGGTAACAGAGCTGGAAGCAAGATTCAATACATTGGGAACCAGGGCCTGATGGCTTTGCCTTGGTGTTTAGGGCTAGGACTGTCACTGTGAGAATGTGCAGTGGATAGAAACCAAAGGCCCTGTACATACTTTAGAGCACCTTTACATCAGGAAGCATATTTACATCATCCCTAGGTGTGGTAGATTAACTAATAGTCAACTTGTAACACCCAGCTGAACTGAATCAGTATGGTCTGGGTGTGGATGGCCCACCTGAAGATTGTTGCCCACAGCATAGAAATGAACTGGAGGGGAAGATGGTACACCATTGATTCCCCAAGAGAAACTTGCCACACTGGCTTGGCTGATATAGAGTCAGCTGTTCTCCTCATTGGAGGAGCTCAGGTCCTTGTTGCTGAGAATAGCTATGGCACTTTGTGCAGAGCTCTGGTCCTTATGATGAGTACTGCCTCTTGGCTCCAGTGCAGATCTTTCAGCCTGCTGGCAAAGATCCTTCATTCCCGCCAGCATATACTTTCTAGCTTCCACCACTGACCTTTGAACCTTTCCAGTACAGATCCATGATACAAACTTGGGTGACACATTGTCATGGGCTGTAGGCCTCCAGCTGGACTCATGGAGGACATTTCCATGGGCTCTAGGCCTTCAGCTGGACTTGTGCAGGGCATTACTATGAGACCTAGGTCTTCAACTGGATCCTTTGAGTCTCTAGTCTGTGAACAGTTCTCCCTCACTGTTTTGCATTTGACTATTATAAAAGAATCCTATAACTTACAAGTGCTGTATTCAATCTGTTATCTTGTAAACCCTGACTACAACACTAGCCTTAGGCTGTCTTACCATGAAAGACGAGTTTTGGCCTGCAGCATTGCCAGCCTTGGAATCAGCCTGGGGCACCATAATGCTCTTCCTTACACTATGCCTCTGACTACAACTGTGAAACTCAGGTGTCTGCCTCAGGTGTGACTGATTTTAACATTACTCTTAAGTAATGTCTGCTATCAACTTCTCAATCTGTGAAGCACAGTCACTTCTGTGCAATATTTGCATGTGAGAGTAGAAGTGCCATAGCATTGGAGACACACCCTCCAGTGGAACAGATTTACGTTTTGCATCACCACTAGCTACACAGTGAGATGAGATGCAGCCCTGACACTGGAGTCTTCATAGACTCACATGTTACTCAGCTTTATATCAGCCTCAGTCTGCAAAGTATTTTTAACACTACCCAACATCAGGCAGCATAGAGGGATACAAAAAAAGGCCAGTAACTGGTGTAGAAAGGGTTACTGAGCACCAGACTTTGTCCCAGAAAATAGTGTGGGCCTTATCAGACCTATGGGTAGTTCTGAATAGTTCCAATCCTCAGGCCTGGATTTGAACAAAGATTATGGGATAGCCTAGGTGACAAAGAAGTTGTGGGCCTGGAGTGTCAAACTTCTAATCTAACTACTTTCACTAGTGATTAGTTGCAGTTCTTTTGAGCTGAGAGTCCACATCAGAATGGACAAGCCACAATGGTATGAACTTTTGTCCTACCCCATTGCTTTGCTGGTTTGTAAGTTCAGGATGTGACACACTTGTTGGGACTGATAGTATAGCTGAACTGATAGCATAAAAACTCAAGATCAGGCCATCAAGTGCGTTTCTGAGAAAGCCAGGGAGAATACCAAGTCGTGCCCACAGACAGAAAAAGACATCTGGGCCTACCTTAGCCCCTGAAAAATTCTGGGAAGAACAATTACTTTCTGTACACACTGTAGTTCCTGGTTCACACTGAGCAGTACCTATGGATTTAGGGTAAATCTGGGCTTGAATTTCCCTCCAGTACTGAAAGACAGACAACACATTAGCAAGAGATTCCTGCGCAACTTGGGCCAGGGCAACATTCAGTTCTCAAATAGTAGAATTAACTACAGAGTAGATTCAGAGAAAATAATTGCCTGATGAGAATTTCTGAAAAGTGAAGCCTGAACAAAACCAGATTAGGAAGTAATTCTTAATCTTTCAGTGCCCAGGTGGTATCACTTTCCAACAAACATCAAGGAACATTCATGAGAACATACCTCAGAAAAATGTCAAAACAAGTTGACAGAAACCGATCACAGTAATCAGCTTGAGAGACCACTCTGAGAATGCAAAATTCCTCTTCAAAGAAACACAACAATTTTAGAGAGAAAGAATCACTTCAATGCTCTATTAATAAAACTTAATGGAAGTTATAAACACTTTAAAAATAAACAGAAATCTGCCAGTTGAAAAATAGATTAAGCAACATTAAAAATGTGATTCATGCAGAATAGGAAAAATAGAAGAAAGAATTAATGAATCTAAAATACTTAAAAATCTAACACCTTCAAAGTTGGAGAGATCAAAACCATATAATTTTGGAATAAATACCAATGCAAAGACCTACATAACTGAATCCAGACATTAAAAGCAAATCCACACATTCACTGCCAGCTAGCCTTTCACAAAGATATAAATAATACATATTAAAATCAGTGCTGGAAAGGGGAACAAGACAACAGGAGAAAGGAAAAGAAAAAAGTAAAAGTAAAAAAAAATGAGAGAAGAAAGAAAACAGAAACAAAGCTTTCTAAATGGGTGGAGGCGGTTGAAGGAAGGGTTGCAGAATGGAGCAAAAACAAGTTATATCATAGACAGGTACAAATTCTCTATGGTGAACGTGATCACTATGTATATCTAAAATGCAGCATTAAAATATAATTTAAAAGAAAGACAGTACTTTCAATGAATGGTATTGGGGGAATTGTATTTCTACATGTAAAACAATAAAATGAGACATATTTTTTGCCCATTACTAAAATTAACTCTACCTAAAGAGTTAATTAATTATTAAATAATAGACTTGAACTGTGAAACTAATGTAGAACATATAGAGGAAATATTTAGAATGTTGAAATTAACAGTTTTTCTTTTAGAAGATCTCAAAATGGCAGTAAACAAAAGCAACAATAACCAACTGAGATTACATCAATGTAACAATGTTCTGTACAAGGCAGAAACAATGGGCCCAGTTAAGAAATAAACAATAGAATGGGTGAAATTATTTGCAAACACCTGTCTGATAAGATAACACCCTCCAAAGTTTCAAAAAAAAAACTTCTAGAAATGAAAATGAAACTGCATGTTATTAAAAAAAAAGCTATATTGGATTAACAGAAAATTAGATAGTATATAAAATATCATTTATTATTGTCATGGCAAAAAAACAACAACAACAACAACAACAACAACAAAAAACTATTCCAATGAAACACAGAAAGCAACAAGATGGAAACAGATAGCATCAGCAAGCTTTCTGTAAGTAGTGGTGGGGTTCAAGAAATGAATATTGAGTAAGTAATGACTGTACATTTTCCAGTATGAGAGAAGCTACACATATGCAAGAGGCACACACATACACACAAAATGCACTATTGGACCAAAATATGAATATCATAGTGAAACTGCTCAAAATCAATGATAGAGGAATCTTAAAAGTGAACAGAAAAACAAATCAAGTAAAATACAGAGAATCAAAGCTATATTACCCTAAAAAGACCCAAGACAAAACAAAAAAGAAGCAAATTTACAGAACAGTATGAACAAATCCACTAACGTATAGTTTTATATTCATCCTCACAGTCCTATTCAGCAATCTACTAGAAATTCTAACTAGTATAAAATTGCAAGGAAAAAGACTGATAGACTAAGTTAGGAAAGAAAAAAGTAAAGGTATCTATTTACAGCAGAATCACATATTATTAAAACCCAGTCTGCTGATAGTCTCCTGACACTAGTAAGTATATTTAGAATTTACAGACTAATTTACAGTTACAAATAGTGCAACAGTTATTTCCCAGGAAATTGTAAAGGTGTGATATAGGAAGCAGAAGAGAGAGCTATTAAGGTGATAGTTTGTGAATGAGGGATGTGATAATGATCACGTTTAAGATAGTTTCATGAGGGCAGATATCTGCAAATACTAATAAATGGTATTCTTTATGTTGACTATACTCTTTGCCGTTTATTCCTCAGTAAATCTTTCAAAAGTATGAACTCTAAAATACACTAAAATAGGAGAAATATCATCTTTTGAATACTAATCAATGAAAAAGGGAAATATTGTGTATGACTAAAATCAGAAAGCAAATAGTTCATTATTATAAATTCTACAGATATTAAACATGGTATTAATATTTATAAAGAAGTTAACATCAACAAATTACATGTTTTGAATGAAATTTGACATTTTTAAAGATACTACAAATTTTGACACAAAAGAAAACTATAAATATTACAAAGAGCTATAAAAATTGAAATTTTATTGGTTGAGATTCATGGTGCTATTTATAATCTATCAAGTTATTATTTTTTGCACTTTGTGATATGTTCTTGGACTTTAAATTTGTCATATATAATATTTAATTTTCTGCACTGCCAATTTTCTTTCTGAGTTCTAAAGTATAATTCACTACTATACTTTACCGAAGCTTGTTATATGCTTGGCTTTATTCTCTGCCCTTCTGAAATAGGTGACCTTAAAATTGTATATATGAAGCACTTCTCTTAAATTCCTCAAATTATTAAGACCTCAAACTATTTTTCTTTTTATCTACAGTGGTATTTCTGAAATTTATGACTCTAGAAACACTGGAAACGTTTACTAGTGAGTGAGAGTTATAGGTGCTTCCTATTCCAGGGCTGTCACTTCCTAGTCATGTGACAATTGATGTGATACTTTTTTTTGCTGCAACTTTCTTATCTTTAAAATAAAAATCAAAAACTATAGTGATGGGGAAAGGAAAAAAGGAAGAAAGTAAAAGATTATATGCAAGTTGGCAAACATACATAAAAGTATGTATATGTACTCTAGATACTAATCTCTCTTAGTTCATCAAAAAGAAGTTTGTGCTCTCATAGTTTGACTGATCAGTTATGTGTCTAGATTTTTGACCTGACAATATGTAATATGAGTAACACTATGCAAAACATTAACTAGTGTTAATTCTCTACTTTGTTTTTCTTTTTTGAGATTCTGTATCATTTCTAGCCTTTTGTTTTGTTTTCAAAAAAAAAAAACTACAGTGATAAAGATCTTTTTGAGCAAAATTGAGTTAATATAAGCATAGTGCCCATAATGCTCCCTAGTATGTGTAAATGACTATTTCATGTGAGGTTTTATCTACCATAATTGTTACCTTTGGATGGCCAGACAACGTGTGGCCTTTGAACATTGTTAGTCCCATTCAGAAGTGAATATGGGACCTACAATTTAACATGGGCCTGGAAATTCTCAGCCTTTAACTGAAATGGGCTTCAGCAAAGCCAGGTGGCAGTTTTTCCAGATTCATGAGCAATACTGGATAAGGATTATTCCCACCGGTAGTTTATTTTTTAATGACATGTCTACAGAACTAGATAAGGAGGCGGGGCACTGCGGTTTAGTGACAACAAATGAAGAAATCAAATGTGTACATGAGTAGTCATGAACATTTTAATTTAAGACACTATTTGTACTACTTTCCAAAATATTCTGATTTCTAGCCAAAGCAGTGCTCGAAAATAATTAAAATATCATTTGCTTTTTAAAGTGATAGTAATACTGGTTTGACTCTAGTCAGATTTCTGTTGACTTGATTAATTCATAATGTCATAGTGATGAAAATTTCTCTTAGAATATAATACACAAAGTAAAAAAGTTTCAGAATGCATTTAGAGGTATATAACTGTGTGTTACATGTATCATATGTAGTAAAACTACATATTACAGTACATATGAGTCCATGCATGGTATCAAAAATTTTAAAATAGTATATTCTGTTTTCTAAATTTATAGTTTAAAGCTGAAAATACAGTGTCACAGCAGAAAACAACTAATCATATAAACAAATAGTGTATCTCAATATCAATATCAAAGAGTAATCCTAGAGAGAAAATGCATAATTGTAGGAAGTAATATTTAAAAATCTATGTATGAATACATGGTACAGGATAATTTTTATTGTTTCTTTTGATGGTTGATAGCCAGTAATAATCCTCCATTATTTATAGTCGAGGATATAGAACTAATTTAAAGATTGTTACTTATATAGAATTCTAAATGAAGAAATCAATCGATGTTTATATATCAGACAAAAGAAGTGTGCACATTTGTGCTGCCTGCGTGTGTGTGTGTGTGTGTGTGTGTGTGTGTGTGTGTGTGTTACTGGGATTAAACCCAAGAGCTCCATACTGAGCATACCCTCAGTCCTTTTTGTATCTTTCACTTTACGATAGAGTCTCACGCTCAGCCCGGATTTGAACATGCAACTTTATTTCCTTTGCCCTGCCAGAGTACCAGTTTTACAGGAAAGTGGCACCATGGCTGACTGTATTTCTTAGTTCTAAATCATGTGTAAGATCAAAATGAGGGTCAAAGAACAACTTTAAAATAAACACATATTTCTTAAAATATATTTTAGAATCTACCCTACATTTAGATATTTTATATGCTAATGACAATTCAAGAAACAAAGTAAATTCATATCATTGGAAATTTGTTCAAATATAGAGTATGCTTTAAATTTTAAAATGGCAAATAAATCTTTGACCATTTATCTTTTCTAACAATTGTCTTTGTTACAGGTTTTTAAATTTTTTTTTGCTTTTTTGGGAAGAAGAGAAAATAAGACTGGCATGTCATGGTTGAAAAAAAAGTTGTTCAAATGTAAAGATTTCTCTTCACTGTATTGGTAGCCTATGTTCATGGTTATCACTGTGTAATACCACAAGCAAAATTGTCAGTTCTTTTGGATTATTTCTAGCCATAATGAAGAAAAATACACACAATATTAAAATTTTTATTGAATTATCCAGTTATGGTTTATATGTATATGGCTCCCAAAATCTCACCCACTCAGAGTCAGAGCTTTGAGAGATGATGAAGTTTAGGGTGTATGACAGTAGGGGGAACAGTGTTCAGTAACTAATCTGTTTAGCGTGGTTCTGGTTGTGGATAGCGGAAGGCGTATCTGTCTGTGGTGGCACAAACAAATAGGCTGTTGCCTAGAAAGAATGCAAAGGAAAAGATGGAAGGCAAACTTTTTGCTATCTCCTGCATGCTTTGCCACGAACTCTTTCTCTTTAACCATGTCCCTCTGCCATGCTGCCCTGCCTAGGAGCCAGTTGACTATAGACAAAAACATCTACGGATCGTGAGTCAAAATAAACCTTCCCTGCCATAACTTGTGGGCACTGGATACTTTTATCTCATCAACAAGAAAAGTAAATGTAATATCCTCATTCAACTATTCATTCTTCTCATCTATTTACATACTGTTTCCGTAAATATACATTAATGGGTAATATAGAAAAGGTAAGGTACAGATCCTCAGTAAATACCATGCTTCTAAAGTATTTAGAATTTGCTACAGTATTTCTGAATTATTTCTTTATTACTTACCAATTCACGTATTTATATCAAGATAGATATATTTAAGTTCAAATTGAGGAAATACTGTTTTCATGTTGAGTATATACGTATGTATACACATGATCACAAATATATAAAAAGTATGCATGAAATTATATTTACATATAAGGTTTTATTATGCATATTGTTGATGGTTTACTTTGGGAGGAGAGCTATATATTCTTAATCTTTAATTAGTAAGCAGAGGAAGATACAGCACATTATGTCACTTACCTGTTTATTGTCCACTTTCATTAACTTCCCTCAATGGTATAATTTATTACTTTTTTGATTGGTTTATTTGATAAAAAATAATCTAAGTTGATCCTCTCAGTTTCTACCAGACTCACTTTCAGATTTTTTTGCTCATAGAAAGAAAATGTTTTAATTTGCTTTCTGCCATGGAAAGACTCTGGCCCAAAAGAAGCCTGAGGTTGATTTCCCACTCTGGGATTACTGTGTAACATCATTTTGCATATTATTTGTCAAATTAATATAAAAACTAAACAGTGCTTTATCTGTGGAGCTGATCTCAACCATGGTAACTGGTTTGCTGAAACAATGACAGCCCATTTGCCATGGGGAAAATGACTCCATTTTGTTTTTCTGTCTCCATTTTAGCTTGTAGTTACGCTTTAGATAAACTCTTCCTTGAAAACACCATCCCAGTTAACCATAAAATGCACAGAGAGGACCAGACAGTGCTGACAAACAGGTAAGTTAAGCTGATCACTTACCACATCTTTGTGGCAAACAGACTAGATGTATGGAAAGGATCTCATGACATTCTTGTTAAATTCTAAAGTGAGGTAATGTGGTTGTCATGGTTACAGAGGAAGTTACTATATGTATAGAAACCCCTGAGAACAAAGCCTCAGGGTCTGTCTTGTCCTTTTACTGCTGACCACCATCTGATGGCTAATAAACCTTGCTTGTTCTTGGCCTCCATGTGTGATTATTGCATTTCTGCCATTACATTTGGAGGCCCCCACAAGATACTCACGGAAGAGGCCCTTATCTGAGAAGGCTGCATGCTTCTTCCCCTTGCTGGTCCGTCTGAGTGACATGGCACCCCGGCTGATTTCAGTTGGTCTCCTGGAAGAACTGTGACTCCACTACTGTAAGATGGAACAACTGAAACCCAGCTCCAGACCTAGGGAGGCATTTGGAAATACTATATTGGTTTGTTTTGGTTTGGGGCTCAGTTTGGGCTGATCCAGGGACTTATCTCTTTGGACTAGCATTTAGTTTTGCTTACATTTGTCTGAGTCCCACCATGGGACATAGCAGTTATTCAAGTCTCAGTGTGGATAAGCGTTCATCAGAGTCAGTCTCTTAATTTATTCCAAAATTGTCAGTCAATAATAGTAAACTTCCTGGGCTGTTCATCTTTTTCATGTATCTGTTATCCCCTAAATGTACTTATGATTTTAGGTGCCTTTCCTGTCCCTCATTGTCCTGCCTTTGGAGAATCTGGAGGGTCCAACTTGCCTACCTCTCATCATCACAGAAACAGCTGTCTTCTCAAACTCCGCTAGCCTTGGACTCTCCTCTGAACTGTTGGTTGAATGGGGGAGGGAAGATCTGCTGAGGTAGGCTGCTGCTCTTCTGCAGGCTGCTATGGATTCAGCAGGCAGCAGGTGACTGTTTTGGATTGCATGGTTAAGAACTTTGACAGATTTAAAGGAGATTATGGGGTAAAAATGAAACCAAGAAAACTCTGTACTTTGCGTGAGTAAAAATGGCCCCTTTTGATGTCGAATGGCCATCAGAGGGGAGGCTCAATCCTCAGTTAGCCAATAGAATGTGTGAGTGAGGGGATGTCATTGGGAAAGCTGGTCACTCAAATAAGTTCTGTATAGACTCCTGGCTGCATGTGGTTTGGGAGTTGCCCCAATGGCTTAAGAAGTGTGCCATCCTTACCTGCAACCATCTTTGGAGCATGCGGCAGATTCGCCCTCATGGCCTCAGTCTCTGTTGTGCCCCTCTAATAGATGTCCATGCCAGGGCCAGGAAGAAATGTACAATCAACTTTGGTTTATGGTTTGTTTTTAGCACTAGTGATTGTATAATTGGAAGGCTGAGAATCCCCCCTTTTCAGAGCAGCCTTGGGTTCTAACTATCTTGCTGATGTCAGTGCTGAAAGCTCACCGCCCCAATTGGAATGATTGTCAGCATGTCCTATTAACTCTGTTTCCTCTGAAGAGAGAGAATTTGGAAAGCAGCAGAGGATCAACTGAAATCAGAAATGAGAAGCTGAACAGGACAAAGCAGTGGCAGTGGCTCATGTTATGCCCCAGAAATCACCTAATTGGGACCCCAAAACCAAGGTGGAGGCTGAAAGGTTAGAAGCACACCATAAGGCCTTGAGAAAAGGGCTTCTTGTGGCTTCCCACCACCCCACCAATTTGAATAAAGTGACAGAGGTATTTCAGGGACCAACTAGAAGTCCAGTCGAGTTCCTGGAGTGCCTTCATGAGATCCACAGGCACCTAGAATGCCCTCATTGCTAAAATGACTAATGTTATCCATTTGGCCCTTGATACACACTGCCAGTTACAAAAATTGGATGGGTTTGCAGGAATGACTAAGACTCAATTGACTGAGGTAGCTCATAAAGTGTATCATAAAAAGGAGAAAAAAAAGTGGAATCTTCAGGAAGAACCAACAAAGGTATTGATGGCAGTTTATAAGAGGAAACTGGCTCAGTCAGGGAATGGAGGGAGAAAAGAGAAAGAGAAATGGTCCTAGCAGGGAGGGTGACACCCTCCTTTAGGTCCAGACCAATGTCTTATTGTAAGGAAAAGGGACATTTCAAGGAGAAGGTACAAGACTGCTACGAAAGAAAAGAAGCCTTTGTGATGGATTCAGGGAAAGTTTCAGAGTGACTGGGTCATGGGTCTTTGGCTCTGGGTCTCAGGGAAATTGTGCTAACTGTAACTATAGGGGGGAAACCAAGTAGATTTCTGGAGGGTGCTGGCATGGACATATCAATAGTTACCTAGCTAGCCGCCTCACTCTTAGGTAAACGGACACAGGTAAAAGGGACAACTGATCAGTCTTTCAACCTTCTTTTTTGGTGAACTATAGCAGGTCCAGCTTGGACAACAAAAAACCATTGTTTCCTGCGTATGCCTGACTGTCTTTTCCTCTTCCTAGGCTAAGACTTACTTTTCAAGGTGCAAGCTCAGATTTCTTCTCCCCCTAAGGAAACCATATTAACTACTGGGGAAGGATCCCCACCAGAGGCTTGCATTCTAACTGTTATTTTTCCTACGCAAGAAAAATATCATCTCCTGGACTCAGAAAAATAGACACCAGAGCATCCTGCCCTCCCATCTTGGTCTCAACCTTTCACCACGGTGAGTGGAAGATGATTGAAGGTTTGAGGACTCATTTGTGCCCTGTGGCTGTAGAGTTGGTGGGAAAAGCAAAGCTGGTTCATTTAAAGCAGTATCCAATGACCACAGAGGCTAACAATGAAATTACACCCTATGTGCACAGGGTGCTTGAGGTAAGAATGCTGAGTGATCCCCATGGAATACTCATTTTTATTTATTGATTTATTTTTGCCAGTACATAAACCTGGGATGAATGAGTATAGACTGGTCCGGGACTGGTAAGCCATAATACACTGAATTGAAAGTATTTAGAAACCTGAATATATGCACAGGGTATTGATGTATCAATTTTGAGGAAAAAAAAAAAAACAAACATGCCTTAGTCATTAAGTTTTTCAGTCTCTATGAAATGAACACTTCAGAGAAACAGTTTCAAGTATGTTAGTACTATATATATGCTACTATCTCAATTTTGTCTGTGGCTGTGTTTATATACTAAAATTTATTGCCTGATTGTATTTTCTTCTTCCTAGGCTGAGACCTCCTTTGCAAGGTGCAAGCTCAGATTTGGAATTGTTTAACATTACTTAACAATCTGTTTACGATTTAGTCATTCATATTATTTTTATTTATTCACAATCATATCTGACATGAAAGGAGGAAAAGGTAGTGGGGAAAAAGGAAAAATTAAGAAATATTATGTAAAGGTAAAATTTTTCTATTGTAAATGTGATCAATATGTATGCCAAATATGAACTAACAAAAACTAAAGCTAAAAAAAGAAACAAATATATAGTCACAACTTCTTAGAGAAGTTGCAAAGAATTCAAATTGTTTTTCAAATTATTTAGAAATAAATTAAAAATCTGATGTCCCGGTTACTTTAGTGTATATTTCCTATAAAGACATTTCCTATGTAACCAATATAACACTTTTCAAAACCAGATACACTACTACAATCTATTTCTAAGAGAGCACTCAGGTCTTCCCGTAGAAACAGAGAAACATAGAAACATGTTTTGCCTAGTTGTTATGTCTTTTTAGTCTCCTCTTATTTGGAAGAGATCATTAGTATTTGGTTGAATTTCATTTGCAAAGATATAGATATCTGTGACAGTTAAAGTTTTTTGGGTAATTCCCCTCAGTGTATATCTTTTGTTTATGCATAATCAGCTTGAGGCTATATGTCTTTGGCAGCAATATGACAAAATTGATTTTGTACTCTTTCCTATGTGTTACCTGTCAGGTCTCACGTCATTTTATTTTGTTTCATTACTTGTGATTTTCTTTGATTGCTTAATTAAGATGTTTCCTTCCATCATCCTTCACAGAAGGTTTTATTATTCCCTTTGGAAGTTAATAAATATTTTGTGATAAGGTGCTTTAAGATTTATGGGTATCATATACTAAATTGTAAACTGATTTAAATCAATATGGACTCTGATCCTCTAAACAATTACTTTCATCCATTTTAATGTTTTATATTTTGATGTTTATATCATTTTAGGTTTACCCAGTAAAATTTATTTTTAATTAGTTTCCATGGCCTCTGAACATGCTATATTTTCTTACTTTATTTAGTACTTTATTATTTCTGGAACAATAAAATATTCCAGGATGTCTATATCTTGTGGTACTCCTGACCCAGCCCTTAAATCAGCCCTTTCTCTGAAAATCCCTGGTTACTTTCAGTGTACATGATATTTTGTTTAGTTATTTAAATTTCATTTTACTTATTATTTAGTTTTGCTTTACTGGAATATGTTTGCAGTACATACTTTTTACAATCATCTTGGGTAGTTGTTACATATACATAATAAGATTCTTTTTTATATTCCTTTCTCTGGGGGCCGAGGACTTAGCTCAGCTGCATAAGCTCCTGCCTGGCGAGCATGAGGTCGTGAGTTTGAAGAAAAAAAAAAAAAAAAAAAAGTAAGTATAAGAAAAAAAAAATTCCTTTCTCCTTTCTCTCCCTCTCCTTTCATCCTCTTATAACTCTCCTTTTCACATTTCATTCTTGTTGATTTTACTAATCTTAATTCAGGTTTATGGCATATAATATCCACATTCATTGAGTTTATTAGGATGTTGTATGTGGCGTACCTTTACCTATTTCTCCATCTCTTTTCCCTTACCTCTCTTTGCCCCCTGGATCCCTCCCAGTCTGCAAGAGTTCCATCCCCTTGTCTTGTTTTACCCTTCCTTACTTTCCTCTTAATTTGTAATTTGCCTTACTCAGATGAGAGATATCATACCTTGCTTTCATTCTTCCCATATGTATGTATCTTAGTGCTTACTATGGCTTTCATTGCTGTGTACACTGCAAGACACAATACTTTCTCAGTTCTCATTGCATTTGTGTCCCAGTAAGTTGAAGTCAGTACATGAATGCATAAAAATAACTAACCAGGTAAAACTGTAATGCACATAAAGAATGGAAAAGAAGGGACTCGGGATTTAGCTCAGCAGTATAAGCACCTGCCTTGCAAGTGTGTGGTCAGGAGTTTGATCCCTGGTATTGATAAAAAAGAAAAAGACAAAAAAATTGGAAAAAAATCATGTTCTTGAAGATGTCAGAGTTTAAAGGCAAAACTAGAATTTTAGCTACCTAATTGATAATAACACCTACCTAAAAAAAAAAAAATTGTGGATTACTGTTTCTCTCCAAACTTGCATATTATTCTGCAAACATTGAATGCCATAATGCATATAACGGGATTTCATGAGTTTCTTCAATTTTTATTTCAAAGCTATCTTTTTCTCATATGAATGGTAGTATTGGGAAAATGCATTCTTTATTTGACTTCACTTGATTCTTTTACTTTCAAAATACCTGTATCTTTTAATTTTAGATAAGTTTTTGGAAAACAGTATATGGTTCATTTTTGGCTTGTCATCCAAACTTTGTATTTGAAGCATTGTTAAATGAAAAGATAATATTTTGGAGTTTAAGTCTATCAATTTATTCATGCCTTTTGGTATTCCAAAGTCCAGGTTTCTTTCACTTTGTGATTATTTTAGAAGTTACTGAGTTTATTTTTTATATTATGCAAAAGATGTTGAACACTTTTTCTTTTCATTTCTGACATTTGAATATTAAGTATTTCAAAATTTAATATTGGTTACCATCTTATTGTTCTTTTTGTCCTTTAGATTTACCAACAAATCTTTGTTTGCGATGTTTAAATTTCTATCTGTAAATTTCCTTTTGACATTCTTCCAAGAGAAGACTGGCCCTTTGAATTTTCTTCAGCGTGCTTTTTTGTTTAACAAACTCTGAGTTTTGTCTTAAGTATGTGTTGACAATTCTAGGTTGGCTGTCATTTCTTCATCACTGTACATATTTTATTCAGCTTCTTCTCTTATGAGTCTACTTATTTATTCCATAAATTTTAATCCATCATTTGCCTTCTACTTTTTTTTTCTTTGTTTTATGTTTTCTCTTTTCCTTAGATTTTAGATTTTTGGTAACTTTTCTTTGTTTTGTCACTATGATTTGTATGTGGAGGATAGTCTTTAAATTTATGGCTTACTATCTCTCATCTTTGAAATAGTCTGATCACACTTGTTATGTTTATTCACTGATTTCTCCTTTCACTATTGTTAATTTGAAGTTCATGTTGGCAACATACACAAAGGCAATTCATTAACAGCAATTAATACATGTACCTGATATATCTTAAATTTTTTATATACCCTTCCATTTCTACCCCAAATTCCTAGTGCATTTTCTTTATTCTTCGGCTTTTTTTTCCTTTGATACTGGGAATTGAACTTATGACCTCATGTTTGCCAGGCAGGCACTTATGCCACTGAGCTAAATCCTCAGCCCGGATTTTCCTTTTCTAAAGGTATTTCACCTTGTTTCCTTTTAACAATCCTTTATTTTGTTTTGTGTTTATACTTGGGGTTCCTCAAATGACAAAAAGACCTGTTATTTAACTCAAATGTCTGATTTAATTCACTAATATTATGCTTTCAAGATGTATGCATTCTCTTATAAATGTTTCAAATGTGTCTTTTTTTTTTTTACAACTGAGTACTATTCTGTCATGTTTTGTCACATATAGATGCCATGTTTTGTTTATCCATTGATCTGCTGATGAACATGGAGGCTGTGTAGGATTCTACTACTGTGAACTGAGATGCTATAAACATTGGTCTTATTTGTAGCATGTTGTCATAATTATTTTGGAAAGATACCTAGAAGAGGAATAGCTGGGTCAAATGTAGTTTTAATTTTTAGCTTTCTCTGAAATCTCCAAATTGATTTCCATAATGGTTGGACTAGTTTACATAGTTACCTAAGTGATAGGAATGTTCTTTTTACCATAATCATTTCAGTGTTGATTATTACAGTATAAAACTGTGAAGTTGAGCTGAAGTTTGTGGCTTGATCATTTTCCTTAGAACTTAACTAATAATGCCTTGCAGAAACCCCTGCAGTTTTTCAGAAACCACAAATTTTTTTTTTTTTTTTTTTTTTTTTTTTTTGGTGAGAAGTTTGCAAATAGCCAGTCTGAGAGCACTGTTCAATTCTGCTTGCTCCTTACTGGCTGCTGCCCTGTAATTCATTTCCAAGGATGCAAGCCCTAAGATGCTGTCAAAATGCCCTTCACCTTCCAAGAGTTTATTAATATTGCATTTTATTATTTTTAAATTTCATAACCGGGGGAGACATAGCATCTATTTATGATTTAAACTCTAAAAATAGGCACTTATAGGCATTTTGTTGTTCATATCTGAAGTGTGCAGTTTTTCACAATTCACAGGTACATTAAGAACACAACCCAAATAAGTTTTGGGGCGTCCACTGTGTTTGGTTTCTAGAAGATTGCCAAACTTTCTGGTGTAAATATAATTTTAGTATGTTTTAATTTTCAGTGCTCTGTTGACAGGTATATTGACATTTTTTCATGTTTATTGACCATTTGTATTTCTGAGAAGTGTTTATTCATTTCAATAGCCTGTTTTTTATTATTTTTCTGGGGGGAGGATAGCATAATTTTGTTAGTTTATTTAAAAATACATATGTATATATTCTAAATGTTATATTAGTCTTATGGCTGAAGGAAAGCTGGCAAAACATTTTTCAACACTGTAGACTGAGTCTTCATTCTGTTTATTGTTTCTTATGCTGTGCAGAAGCTTTTTAACTTAATGTAATCTCATTTGTTGATTTTTTTGTTATTTGTTGTGCAACTGGAACTCTGTTCAGAATGTCTTTGCCTGCACCAATGACTTTAAGAGTTATACATATTTCTACTTTCAGTAACTATTTTCCTGTTTTAATTTTTGGATACTTGATCCACTTTTATTTCAGTTTGATACATAGAATGAGAAATGGCTCCAGCTTCAATCTTCTGCATATGGATAGGCAGTTTTCCTAGATTCTTTTGCCAAACAGGCTGCCTATCTTACATATATGCTTTTGCTCCATATCCAAGAACACATGGATAAATGTGTCTGGGCTTGTCTGTGCATCCTCTGTTCTCTTCATCTGATCGACATGTCTGTTTATGTACCAGTACCATGCTACTGTTATCATTCTAGCATTGTTGGATAACTTGAAGTCAAGATATTGTGATTCCTCCTGCTCTGTTCTTATTTCCCCAGAATGCTGTAGCTGTTCTGGGTTTCTTCTGCTTTGTGTGACTTTTAGGATTGTTTATTTTAGTTTGTGAGGAATCCTGTAGGTACTTTTGTTGGGTTTGCATTGAATCTATACAGTATATCAGTTTTGGAAGAAAGACCATTTGACAACACTGATTCTCCCTACCAAGAAACAAGGGATACCTGTCTGTTTTCTGACGTCTTCTTTTTTTCAGGGTACTGCCCACTGTGATTTTGGTTGTAGAGATATTCCAGTGTCCTACAAGTTAATTCCTTAGTATTCAATTTTTCTTGGTCCCATTGTGGATGGTGCTGTTTTCCTAATTTTTTTTCTCAGTGAGTTCATGATTGGTATCCACAGCATTACTGCATTTTTAATGTGTTGATTTTATATTCTGCTCCATTGGTGAATTTGGCTATTGATTCTAGGTAGCTTTGGATGGAAGATTTTGGATTTTCTAAGTCAATAATGTCATCCAAAAGTAATGATAATTCAATTTATTTCCAATAAATATTCCTTTTATTTCATTCTGTTACTTGATTGTATTGGCTAATGAATCAAGTATTACATGACTGAAGCAGTGATAATGTGCATCCTTGTCTCATTTCTGATTTCAGAGAAAAAGATTTCAGTTTTTCCTCATTTAATATGATGTTGGGTTCTGGTTTGTCATAAGTGACATTTACTGGATTCACTTAAGATTTACTGCACCTATTTTCTTTAGGGATTTTACTGTGCTTCCTCCCAAATAAGACCTAGTAGTAGAACCAGATAATAGTGGTTACAGTTATGATTCCCAGTGTTGAGTGGAAGATTACACCTCAGAATTGTCTTGCTTGGTGGCTACTCTGTATGGCAGGTAAGGCAAGGTATAGCTGAGTGGAATTGGCATTTTAAATCTCATTTTCAAGGCAAATTATTTTCTGTTTAAGTCTTATTTTCAGGAAAACAAAATCATGAATGGGGATAGGATTTCATTAACTCATTTCTGAATCTGTTGATATGATCATGTGGTTCTTGCATCTGTTTATGTGGTATATCACATTTATTGATTTACATATGTTAAACCATCCTTTCAATCTACTTGGTCATGAAATATGATATTTTCAGTGATTTTTGTATCCCAAGCCCTGCCTTGTCTTTAAATAACATAACTTTTGGGAAATGCGATTCCTTTTATTCAGAGTTTTGCCTTTACATGGAGCTCTAGTTTATTAACTGACATCAACATGGAGAGACAAATGGTCATTTTTGTGCAGAGAAAGTCTCTCATTTTGATATTAAATCTTGTTCTTTGCAAGTCATTAAAATATTGTAACCTAATCCTTAGAGTATAGTGTATTTCAAACAGCAATTTTGTATGAGCAAAACAGAAACAAATGTTATATATCAATTATATGATATAATTATATGTCATTATACTTGGCCATAACTAGATCATTACTCCAATATTATTTGATTTTTTAATTTGTGGTTCTGGGTGTTGAACTCAGTCTTAAACGTGTTAAGCAAGCACTCTAACTTGAGCCACATCTCTAAACCTAATTACTTTCTAATTATCAAACACAAAAATCCACTTTCAAATCCATTTAACCACAAGGGGAAGATTATTACCTCCATATTTTTCCCATAGGGCAAATATTTCCTCAGTGTGATTTTCACTATATTTGTTTGTTAGAACACTTCTGAGACCTTCTTTTATCTGACTCCCTAACATCACTGGCAATTCTCCTGCATGAATCATGACTAAGAACACAGAGCCATCAAAGTTGATTTTCTTCGTACCTGATCCCTACGTTGACCTGATAGTTCCAAATTACGCTGTCTTTACTATCTTCCTTCTCTCTGTTCACAGGCTTTGTGTGAAGCTGTGACATTCCGTTTACTGCCTTGTCTAAAACATTTTCCTTTTTCTCGACTTCATGATAAATCTTCCCATCCCTATAGGTCATTCATACCAAGAAACAGATTGTTTTGTGTCATCTGTTAAGCTAAACAAAATAAAACATCTCTTTCTTGAATGAAATATTTTTCTAATCTTCTGGGAACATATTCTTTGCTCTTTGAAAGAAAGTGTTGGGAAAAAATGAGTGTGTGTGTGTGTGTGTGTGTGTGTGTGTGAGAGAGAGAGAGAGAGAGAGAGAGAGAGAGAGAGAGAGAGAGAGAAACGAACCGAACCAGAATATCTGTCAGCTGCCTGGCAAGCACAAGATCATGATTTAATTTCTGTTCATAAAACAAAACAAACAAACAAAAAAAACCAACTTTGCAAATGTTGTCTTCATTTATCTTTGAACTGGTCTTTTTTAAAAAACACTAGCCTTATTTGTAATGTTAAGTACAATAGATTCTTTTGTTTTTTCTTTAGCTCTCAGCCATAGTCAGCACAGATCTAAGTACATATAAATGAAGTTGCTGTCGCTGTTTTAAGGATGTGGCACTTTCATAGCATTTTACTTGTTGCTCTCATGTCACCTGTAATATTCTTCTTTAAATTTGAATTCCTCAGACACAACCATTTCTTACTTTTAAATGAAATCTTCATCAATGACTCTCTAATGTGATCTCTACTCCAAATTTCTGTCCTGATGTCTTTATATTTACATCTCACTGTAAACCCGGTATTTGTACTTGGACAGGTAATAGGGATCTCACCTTACTACATTTTTGTGGTATTCAGGACACTAAGAACCCTCAGTGTTCCTCAGAAGTCAAAGATGTGTACAGCCCAGTTGCTCAATCTCTGAATACTTTAATTTACATGAGGAAAAGAGCTTTGCAAAGGTAATTAATTTAAGGATAATGGGTATAGGAAATTATCCAGTATTATTTCCAAGAGTTCAGTATAGTACAAAAGGTTCTTAAAAGGGAGAGGAAAGCTAAGGGATGGATATGGGGTCTTGAGCCTTGTTTTGGAGGCTCTGTCTTCAGTGAGAACATCAAGAGGTGGAGCCTTGTAGAGAAATCATCAGGGGCCACTAAGATTATTCTTACTTTCATAGGAAGCTGTTTCTTGTCAGTACTAGTTCTAAGGGCGTGCCTGACCCCTGAGTTGCTCACTGGTCTCTTGTTTGGCAATGAGATCTGTCCCTGTTACACATACTCCTTGACACATAAAATTTTACAGAGGCCAGAGCAATGGAAACATCTAATTTTGAATTTTTAAAACTATACTTTAAAACGATGACTGAAATAAATACTTTTTCACCATAAATACCTACCTCCAAGTTATATTATAGTAATTAAAAATAGAATGACGACAGACACATAGGCATAAGTCAGAAACCTGATGTGATGTTGGGAGGTTATCTTTTTGAATTCTTTTGACACTGTAATTATAATTCTTTGCCAAAATTATCAATATTATTTTTATCTGTTTAGTTACCCTAAGGACTTATTGATGTCTTTGTATCTGAAATCCTTGATAATTTACCTCTGTTGTCTGTTGTTTCTTCAAGATTTGATTCATGTTCTTTTGTGGATGTGTTTTGAAGTGCTTTTTTCTAAATATTTTTAATTGGGTCTGTACATTGTATTTGCAAAATGGTTTACAGAAATGGTTTGAGAATATTTATATTTGCATCTGGCAAATGCTTACAAACAGTAATAATTTCATAGCACTTAATATAATTTCAGTTATTGAATTTAGAGAAGCAGAAATCTTCTACAAAGTGTTGTATACATTTGATTTGCTTTTTATTTTGGAAACATATCTCTTTCATATCTAAATTGAAATAAAATAAGTTCAGTGGCATTTCACATTGCTGGTTCTAGAGTCTAGTGTTTACCTTCTGAACCACTTGCATGGTCAAAAGCATAACTTAGCATAACTTTTGTCCTCTGAGTAATCTAGAGTAAAAGTGCGATGCCTAATGGCACAAAGAACTTTGAATCTAGACAAACTTCCATCACTAGAATTTGACCTAATAATTTGTTATCAAGACAGCTTTCTGAAGCCTCAATAAAGATTTGTTTCTTCTTGAATTTCAAGTAGTTATCATGAGAAATTTACCCAACCCATCATTATAGAAGCAGAATCTCATTGTACATTCAAAAATACAGCTTATGTTGACTAAAATTTAGATGCCACCATATCTTAAAAAAGGATTTATTAAAAATTTAAATGGATGGGAGTAAAACTTACATGAATTAATTTTGGAGAAAATGCATTAGAAATACATTTTTGGGTTAATTCATCATAAAAAAAAATACTTCAAATATGGATTCCCCACCTGGAAACCATATCATTTTCATTGTTTTTTGGGGTTTGGATTTTATTCTCTTTTGTTTTGCTTATTTTAAATCTGATGGCATGTGTAGCTATTTAAAAGATAGCAAGACATGTTGTGGTAGCCATTTTGGAATTATTATTAGCTTATTTTGAAGTCATTTGTTACATTCATATTTTTGCTTTTATGTATTATACCCCCAAACAAGGCCCAAAGATATTAATCGAAAATGGAGGTGGGGGAAGACGTCATTAAAGGAGTGCTTTATTTAAGCTGGTATCCAGCAGCGCAGATGGAGTTTGCAAAGCTGTGCAACTGGCTTTGAATTTTGACAGATGTTTATAGCTCATTTACGATTAGCTCATTGACCAATTAAGTACATAGTGACGAGAAACAGAAACAAAGTTGGCCTTGGTTCCCCTTTGCTTGAGGTCAATGGCATTTCACAGTGGGTGATTAGCCAATTCATAGCCCTTGGTCTGCCGATTCCAGAAACATTTGTCTCTCACAAAGCAAACAATGGTTGACACAGCATCATTTGTCTCTTACAAAGGGAACAAAGGTTGACACAGCAAACAGGTTACTTCTGGGACTATGCATACAGAACAACACGACGATGCAGTCAATGTATAACTATGTGGTTGGTGCTTCAATTACATGGTTACTAGAGTAATGAACAAAGAACTGCTAAGAACTATCTTTTTAACTATTTTTGCTAATAACTATTTTTTAACTTTGCATTTTATTTTTTTTAGCATTTTAGTACAACATTATGGTGCTATTCTATTCTGTTCTGTATGATTTTTTACTGTCTGAAGGTATATGCAGCTATTTTGAATACAACAAAAAGTATTATGATATTTGTTGTTGATTCCATAAGATTTTGAAGTCCTATATCACTTATATTGGTTTATTTAGATTTTCTTTATTCAATTTTATTTTCCTCAATTTTATCCTTTTTAAAAAAAAATTTAACAAAGATAGAAGCAATTAAAATATACTTCAAATATAATTGAGCATCTGTTTCATAAATTTCACATAAAGAGACAAATCAAAATCATAAAATAATTAAATACAATGAAGTAAAGAGAGGGAAAATGGCATAGGAAATAATTTTGCAAACTTAATATATGAGAAATGTATCTAAGAATATATTCCTTCCTGGAATAAACCGGTAATTGTCAAGAGCATATTAAATCCTCAAATAGGTCTGTACATAGGCAAAGGTGTTGTAATGTGCATGTACCTTTCAAGAGACATACATGGAAAAGAGCATGTCCAGAAAACTAATGAATTATTCTAAAGCTAGTTGGCTCAAGTTTCACTGCATTCGGTCTCATAAAAATATTCAGAAACACTTTAAAGGGAGACAAACCTCAGAAGAGGAAAGAAAATAAAATCTAGGGAAGACTTTGCCCCCAAATATTTTTCAGGCATGAAATTAAATTATCAATTGGGAAATAAACCCAATAGTAAGTACAGAGAAAACACATGATGAAGAAAGACAGTATATTTTGAAAAATAAGCAGATGACTCCTCCATTGTTGATAGGAGTATAAACTGGCATAAACACTATAGAAATTAGTATGGAGATTCCTAAAAAGACAAACCAAACCAAACAAATAAATAAACAACAACAACAGCAACAACAAAAAAAGACATTTTTCAGACTACTTGACCCAAGTATTTGCCCAAATTATTCCTCTTCCAGATATTTTCTCAAAGAGTTAAAATCATCATACAATAGTCATATATGATAGCAGCAGAACTTACAATAGCTAAATATTGGAAACAGTCCATGTCAATACCAGTGGATGAATGAGTAAAGAAAATGTGGTGTTTATATACAATGGAGTGCTGCTGTTTCATAAAGAAGAATAAATGAAATATAATCCTGGTGAATGTGTACACCTCAAGATTATTTCACATAGTTTAATGTGAAATAAATCAGGCACACAAGTTTAAATATCGCATTGATTCACTTGTGTGAGAAACCCAAAGCATACATACAGGAAAAAATGGGAGATCTTTATTAGAAAGCAAGAAGAATTTTTCCTTTTCTTTTTTTCTTAAGAAAGAACTTTCTCAAATGGGCAAGGGAACAAGAGATGATAGAAAAATGAAGGAAGGGGAAAAGGATTTAAAGAAAAGAAATCTGAAAGAACTAAAGCAGAACTAGTGCTTTTGTAAATGGGGAGAGGAAGGAGGGGTCCAGGGAATTAATGGGATCGGGAAAAAATCAAAAAGAATAAAGATTTTCATATACACATAGAAAACATCAGATGAATGTTAGTGTTATGTACAGCAAACATGTACTAATAAAAAAGGGAAAAACATAGAAAGAAAGTAAGAAAGAAAGAAAGAAAGAAAGATCTCTTGGACAGTGGCCCAGATTACCTTGATCCCAGATTGGAAGCAGTAGCTGCAGTTCCTCCTGTAACCTATTTGAACGCTGCTCTTAGCATCTATTAGGGTGGCTTAGACACTGAGGAAGATTCATCTGCACGGGGTAGCTTTTTTTACTGTAGATGAGCAAATTGGTAAGAATTGCCCTAATTCTTCGTCTCATAAACAAACAATAACAAGTCAAAATCAAGAATAAAGATATTTACTTACAGATACGGTTTAGCCCTCCACCTGATTTCTTTCTACTGTCTATGTTTTTCAGCACCTTCTGTAATTACATATTTCATCTCACTTTTGTTAAATTATATATAATGAACATTTTCTGTGATTCAGATTAGCAGGAAAGGAAACTTACCTTACCTAGTATAAGTTAAAAAACAACTACTGAGGAAGTGGAGGTAGAAAAGCCATCATCCTTCAAAAATGAATAAATAGCTCCAAAATGGACTTATTTCCATCTGACAGATGATACTATTTATTTTAAAGGCTCCACTGAAGTATTTCAAAGTAATATATTTGAAATACAAGTCAAATTCAGGTGACACATATGCAAATGATGAGGGTAAAGAGTGAATATTAATAAACAGCTTTATCAAGGCATATAAAACATATTTATCCTATCAAAGAAATATTTTTATCTATTCAAGATAAAATAAGCATCTCCTGTCACTCAAGAATGATAGTTGAAATTAAGTGACTTCATGTTAGTTAGCTGAAATGCATGGCTTGTATTTGTTTTCAGCTATTAAGTCTCTCCAGATGCCTCTCAGTCCTGATTGATTCAAATCTTCAATCAACGAATTTCCCAGATCCTTATTTCCCTTTCATTCACTGTTTGAAGTTGTACCTCAGAGGGGATTCTCTTAAATTAGCTGTCCCTTTCAACAATTGTCCTAGATTCCAGGGGCTAACTTTCTTTTGTCTTAACAATACTCATTTGAATAGTACTCCAGTGTTACCTTGTTTAGTGACCATTTTATACATGAAATGTTTTTGCTTCTTCCTCTGGTTCACTGAATCCAATAACATATGAATATTATTTGAAAACCCAGATATGTGATGAAAACAAAACAGTGAAAAGAAATTTGTATTCATATTAAGTCTTTCAAATTTCTCCTGAAATCGTTCTCAGATTCATTCTACCTTCATGTTTCCAGCAACTTTAAATTAATTCCTGTTAATTAGGATCTGCAGATAAGGGAATGAAATGCTATCTAACAATTCTGTATGAGTTCCCATATATGTGCTTATCAGCCTAGCATCTTAATTCTTGTTAAGTTTAACAACACTCTTAGACGTGCATGTAACAAGTTTTATTTATCCAGAAATTTTATTTATTCAGAAATTGATATATTTATTTATTACTGTAAAGAAGGTATAGGAGAATTTTACCCTTATGATAACATGTGTGATTCCTTACAAAATGCACAAAAGATAAAGGAAAGAAAAACTTAATAAAACACTCCTTCATAAACTAAATATTATAGCAATGAAATAAGTCACAAGTAAGTCAAACTGATAAATCATAGCTCAGAGGATCTTTAAATAGCTAAGATGAAGGCTTAATATTGATAATACAGGAGTAGGTCTGTAGTCAAAGAGAAAAATAGGAAACAATACAAAGAGGTATACCAGCTAATTAAAATAAATTAAATTTTACATTAATTGTATTTAAAGGCATTTTATACTTTGTGTTTTGCTGTACATAAAACATCCAAAATTATTAGGCACTCAGGTTAAATAAAATGTAGAATAAAATCTTGTACTCTACTTTGATTTGCTTAGCTATTCTTTTGCCTTAGAGACAAATTTAGTGGTTTAAAATATGCTGAAAATCAACTAAATTTTGAATGAAATTTAAACACATAGAAGAAAAATGTCTACTACGTTATTAGAGCCAATGAGACTAAAATTCTTTTGGATTTTTCCCTTTTTTTTTTTTTTTTTTTTCTTTGAGTGGTACATTTTGCAGTCTGTAGTTTTTGTTCACTGATTAATGCTTTCCTTGTACTTTCAGGAAGCCCTGAAATTTTCACCAACCTATAAAATAACCAGTAAGTTCTCACGTATGTCTCCATCTTCAGAAAGACCTTGGGGAAGAGTTTGTGATGATATTGTGTAGACTTTAATATACATATCATATTCCCCTTTTGGTTGAATATATCTTATCATATTAGAGAACTATTCTTCTAAAATGTGCTTTGGTCAAAATAGCCATTAATTTTGAGATTACAGTCTTTTTATTTGCCTTTGAGTAAGAAGGAAGAATGTTCTTGGAATTATTTATGCATAATTAACATATATTTTAAAGCTTCACTAAAAAAAAAAAAAAAAAAAAAAAAAAACTTTCTCTATACTTACCTTTATTCAGTTATTCCCAGTTAAAATTTCTAAATGTATAAAGCCATTAAATAGGTTTTTTTCTACTATGAATTAATGAGGTTCTTTTCTTTCTATACAAAGAGTATCACGAGTTTAACTGATATTTTTGCAGATGATAAATATTTTACTCAATAAAACAATTCTCTGAATATTAACCAACATGTATAAACATTTTTCAGTGAGGACAAAGAACTTCCCTGCTCTCCACCTCTGATTCAAGCTTTGTTAGTATTTACCTAGTCTAATGGGAAGAAGCCTTTTCTCTTTTGCTTCAAAAGTAAAAAAGAAACTTTTAGCTTCCTTCAGAAGAAAAGGAATGTTCTTCACATTCATGAAGAGAAAATGTTGATGAGGGACAGGACATTTCTCTGCAGGCTGTCAAGAGATCATACAGATGTCAGTTCCTGAGAGGAGAATGCTGAGTATATACCAGAAAGTGGTCTATTTGGAAGCAAGTTTGAGAAACGAAGTTATAAATTGCTTGTAGAGAGAAATTGGTAGCCAAGAAAACGGCAGCTAATTTACTTTGGCATTTTAGGTCATGCAATGACCACAAATCCATCGGTATTCTCACATGGGCATTGAGGAGGAGACATCAGAGTGAAAATTCACTTAAGCTGGTAATAGTGATTTTTGTTTGGTGTTTTTTAAGGATGGGAGAAGAAAAGACTAGTTTTGTCATGGTCATATTCACAAGCCCTGGAAATTGGGGCATAAGTTGATTTGTTTTGCTTCTTTTACTTTTTACATTATCACTATTGTAAAATGTATTTCAGTTTTACATAGTTTCAGTAAATTTACTACATATTTTCATAAGGGTTATTTTCTAATTTTTCATTAAACATGTGTTGATTAATTTGATTTCTGTCTTACAAAATACATTTTGAGTCTTACTATGTTTGCACTATATGGCACAGGGAACACAAAAATGGGCACTGATTCTACCCTTGTGAAATTTACATTCATTTGGATAGGAATGGTAATTCATCTTCACTGTAAGGTGCAGTAAAGTGCTGTTAATAGTTGAAAAAGTGATTTTCTGTTTTCATCCTGGTTGGTGAGTATGCTGGTTGAAGGAGGGGGCCACTGAATTGCCCTGGGAAGATGGATAGGATGGCAAGGAGGTAAGATGCAGAGTGAGCTTAGTTCCTGCTGTGTGTTCTGGATCCCAGTGACCTGACTGCTTGAGCTTGTTGCCAAATCCATGCACTACATGATGCAGCCAAGACACTACTGTTTTGCTGTAGTTCAGGAATCCCTCTCAAAGCTGTTAGTTACATATACACTCTCCAACCATGTCTTCTGATCCCGTGTAAGTCTCTCCCACCTTCCCAGAAAGCAACAGTTGCCTTTGCCCTAGAAACTAAACCAATCTTGAGATTATGATATTACTTACCTATTCTTTTTTGATGAGCATGTTTGAGGTGGGAGAGTAATAAAATGAGTAGAAGAATCTTACTGGAGACACAAGCCAGCCTCTAATTTGTAGCTATTTTCCCCTATTTTTATTTATTTATTTTTTTTTTTTGCTCCCAAGACAGAACTCATCTATCTTTTATATGAAAAAAAAAAGGTACCTTAATAATCTCTGGCCTAATTTTAAAAATGCCTAAATTTTAAGAGTGAAATTCCGTTTCTTCATTTACCAGAATTATTAAATCTGCCTAAATAAATAATGGGAGGATGGAAGCACTTGGATCTGTGGAAAACTATTTACTCATATTTAACAAACTTATCACACTCCTCATCCCTGGAATGAGAAGAATGGAAGAAGTAAGTTGAAAAATGTTCTTTAATTGCCGATATAGATTTCTTAAAATAGGTTCTGAAAGTGAATTAAAGGATAAATGAAATGTTCTGAAACCATCTTAGTGTGAGAAGAATGAGAAAGATACAGGCTCTCTAGGACTGGTTTCTCAGGAGAGAATATTTCCTCCTTAATCTATACAAAGAGAAACAGATTTGGTGACTGACTCCTTAAGGGACTCTGCATGCAATTTTTGCATCAATCTCTTTTATTAGAATATGTGTTATGGTTTGTGTCTGGAGGTTCCCCTTAAAGTGTCATGCATTCATAGTATTTCTTCAGAGCCTAAATTTAGAGTGTGTGATTGATTGGTGGTGCCATGGTGGGGTTAAGCGTGATGGGATTAAGGTGTGAGTACTACATCTGCCCAAGAGTGGGTACCCTGCATTCACTATCAGGGACAGAAAGACTCTTGCCCTCTCTCTTGGGCTTTTGCTGTCTTCTGTTGCCCTGAACTATTGTCTCTCCACCACGAGTCACCCTATCTTGTAGTCAACCAATTAGAGGTTGAAACTTCTACTAATTGTGAGCTAAGTATACCTTTCCTCCTTTCCACGGGTGTCAGGCATTGTGTCTCAACAATGAGAAAAGTAACTTACAATATAATTGTTATACATAATGAGTATATTCATTGTGGGTTGTTTGTATACCTATTGCACCTTGATCAGTCTGTTGGGATAATAGTGGAACCCAAAGATTTCTCATAGATGCAAATAGTTGTCAAGTTGTCAATATATTCTGTCTTACCATTGTCTTAGGAGCAATTTGTGGTGAACTATAAGCAGAATACATGAGGCTATGTGAAACTAATTGTGTTTAATAGTCAATCTCCAAGGGTGTTTTGGCAAAAGAATCATATTAAAATGCCATACATTATTTATTCAGACAAAGATCATAGGTTTTTCTAACATAAATGAGAACTCTACTGTTTCCAGATATCGCAAATGAAAAAGGTTTCCATCAAAAATTTTACTCTTCAGTTATAGGTAATTTTATTATAATTTTGTTTAGATCATTGTGGTGTTACATAAGATTCAATATTTGCTAAAATCAGTTTGAATGCACTGTCATAGCTGATGTCTCTGTGATGTGTCTCCTTTTTAAAATCACTGTTTGTTGTCAGGAGCTTATCTACAACAGTGTTTATTTCATAGAACCATTAAAATAAAGGCATTTCAAAAGGAAGGCAGCTATAATAGCAAGGACCTAGATTTAATATTAGCATAATACACATTATTTTCCAGTGCCAAAAAAGACATTTTACTTCTATTCTAGCTTTTATGTTTCCATAATATAATATTCCTGGCTCTATTATACTTTTTGGCTTGTTGTGTCATGACTATTTATTGAATTTTTGTTTGTCATAACAAACTGGAAACTTCAAAAAGGTGGAATTGAATTTATTTTCTTTTTTAGATGCACCAGTGTCTCAGACACTGCCGACCTCGTTGGACCTGAAGAAAGATGGTTTTAGATAAAATAAAGAAACCCACAAAAATTAAAGAGAAGGAAACAGGAAATATGCATTTGTGTACTTCAAACAAAGCTCTAATTTCCTTAAGCTTTTGTGTGATAATTTAATTTTAAATTGTCTTATTTAGATATGGGTACAACATTGCTGACAAAGTTCATTTTGGCAAGGAAAAATAATTTTGTTGCTTATAACAAGTGATTTATTTTTTGTGAAAATATTTTTCTACATTAGAAAACTGTGAGTGGGAAGGCCAGTGAATGGAATACTCATAAAAACTGAAGATAATGAGAATCTGTATCTGAGTGAATAATATAGAATTCATCAATTTTGAAAATCACTTTTTGCTACACATTTACATGAAAACTTTATTACAGTGATGAGTTTAAAATAACACTGGGCTTGCATTTTCATTAACTTAAACTATTTTGAATTCTGTTGTATATCTAAAACAATCTTGAACACTTGTTCTAAAAATGACAAATGATCCTTGTTCTCAAAATTCTTACAATCTAATCTCTGAATTACCATGTGAGGATTATAAAAGATAGAAGGATGACCATGAAAATGGTAGTCTAGTTACCACTGTATGTGAGCTCTGCTTTATGAGGAGGCATCTGGTAGAAATGGATACTAAGTCTGACAGGACTTCACAAAGACTAAAGTCAAACATTATCATCTGCTTTCCAAGGAGTTTGTGTGCAACTTTGTTTTATAGAACACAATTGTGGAGCAAAAATGTGAATCTCAGCACATTTGACTCTCACACCAACTTTCTTTATATATTACTGGCCCTGTTACTCCTTTCCCCCACAATACAACAACTCCTTCAAAGCTAATTAAACTCCATAGAATATTTTCGCAGTGTATGGCTACTTTTTTATGTTTTCTATCTTATTTTACAACTCCTCCCCATTTTGATGTGGAGCTAGTAACTTCATGAGCGTAGAGCACTGTGGAACTGAAGAAATGTTGGGAGTGTGGAGATGATACACACCTATTTCTAGAGCAAAATACCGCAACATATTTAACAACATACTGCACTGGGCATTAAATTTAGGTGTTATACCTATGTTACTTATTTTGTAGTTGTTGTAGTCAGAGGTTATACAGAGAAAAATTAAAATCAGGACACAGAATTTATACTGTTATTTTATAATGGTCACCCAGACTTAACAGAAAAAGTACAGGAAATCTGTCTACAATACTACAGACAGAATAATCAGCCAAGGGCCTGGATCCCACAGCAATGTCCTACATGGGTTAAGATGAAAATCTAGAGCCCATGTCAGTGCCTCCCACAAGTCCAAATGGAGGTCTAGAGGCCACAAGAAGGACTCACACAAGTCTGTTTTACGGATCTGTACTGGGAAGGCCCAAAGATCAGTAGTGGAGCTAGAAAGTCTATGCCAGTGGGATGAAGGAGCTGTGCTGGTAAGTTGAGGGTTCTACACTAGAGCTGAGAAGTCACGCTCATAAGAAACACCAGGGTTATCCTGGAAAGTACCACAGCCATCCTCAGCAACACAGAGGTCCCAAGTTCCTCCAATGATAAGAACAGTTGAGCACATGCCAGAAAACCAGCGTGACAAATTTGTCTTGGAGATTAAGCAGCATATGTCTTCCCCTCCAGAGCCAGGAAGCAATGCTCCATGTACGGACCAGAGCTCTCCCAAAGTGAACCACAACCACTCTCACCAACAAGGTCCCGAGCTCTCTATACTGATTTTCATGGTGCCTGAAATAATTTACATTCTTAACAATATAAGTGGGTCCTTTTTTCCGCCTAGCCTTGCTAGCATTTATCATTATTTTGTTCTTGATGATCAACGTTCTTTCTGGAGTATAATAAAATTTCGTCACTGTTTTTATTTGTTTCTCTCTCAGCAATGTTGAACTGATTTTTATGTATTTCTTGGACACTTTTTTTTCTTTTCCTGAGAAATGTGTATTCATTTCAGTAACCACTATATTATTTTTTTAAATAAGTCATGCACTATTAAATAGGTATGTATAGCATGAGCCACTATTGAAATTACCTTTTACTGGTTATTGACTTGATAAGAACCATAAAATTCAATTAATGATATCTGAAATATTATTTTAAGAGGTGTTAACTACAATAAATATTTATTTTTAAGTGCTAACAGTGCAAACTCACAATTTCCTTAAACTATGACCATGTATTTGAACAGGCGAGTAATTTTTAAATGGATATATTTTATAAAGTAGATCTTTTAAGTCATCTTCCAAATTGTATTGAATTTCTAAACCTGTATTTGTTAAGTACACTCCTTTTAACTTTTTAAAATCTTACTGTCAAAAAGGAAGAGAAATTTTGTAAAGTTCAATGCATTTTTATCATATCTTCATGTTATATAAATTTAAATCTCTGCCATAAGCTGGAAAGTGAAAGAATAACACTGTTCATACTGCCTGGAAAGGGTCTTTGCTCCAGGCAAGATCCTCACCCTTTGAAGCACAGCTCCCTTGTCTCCTGGAATGTCAGCACTTCTCTTTTTTAAAGCAGATTCAGTTTCATGACTTTCTTAACGGCAGTGCATTTGATGTAAAAGAGAGATGGTAGGAAACGGGAAAGTAGAAATTTTAGAAATGGAATCTGGAAAACAGTGGATAGAGACGGGAGGAGGAAGAGGACAAATATGACCAAGATATCATATGTGTGTATAAATGTATTATTTCATCAAAGTAAATGTAATTATTCATTATCATGAACATATGCAAATAAAAAATAATCTTTTTGATTATGTGTCACCGTACTGTTCAATTATTTTAAAAATTTTATTTAAAAGGAAAAAGAGAAACAAAACAAAACAAAACATAGCGGTGTAACTGCTCAATTTAAATCTCTGGTCAGAAAACCTGAGTGTAAGTGCCAGCTGTCATGTTACATAATCTCATACTTAATTTCTTTGTGTCTTAAGTTCCTCATTGGATTGTAGCAGGGAAGCTAAACTGATACATATGCTTTACACCTTAATGCCTGTCATATTGCAAACACAACATATTGTTTTCCCTGTGTCAGTCAAAGTTCATACACAGTTTCCTGAGGGACAGGTAATGTGATTAGCCAGTTTGTGTAACTCCAACACCTGGCATGGTGTACACCAGTGTTTAATGAGCTTTAATTTCATTTATGGGTTAAAAATACATGTCCTGATTGCATATTACTTGACATTCGCAAGTTAAAGGCTGAAAAGTTTATTCTAGCTCACAGTCTGTAAAGGTTTCAGTCCATATTCATTACGGTCCACTGCAGGTTGGAAGGAAGAGGAAGCACATGGCAGAGGAAAAACAGCTGACTGCAGTGCAGACACAGTAGTGTGTCTCTTTCCTCCATCCTTTCCTCCTTCATTCTGTTCAGGCTACAAACCCATTAGTTAGTGTCAGCCCCACCCAGGGTGGGCCTTTCCATTATCCACATCCACAACCATGCTAAACCAATCAATAGACTCATCCAGTTATCACAAGCATAATCCAGTATCAGACATGATGTAGTCACCTCCTAAAGCCACATCTGTGAGCACTGGAGTCTTGGGAGTGACATCTAGATATAAACCATAGCATTATGCTTTGCAGATAACTGCAATGTTTAAGAAGAAAAGGGAGTTTCATGTGGTGCTGGAGTTTGTCTTTGAGGGATTGAATTAATTTTCTATTGTATATTTTGGGTAAATGAGGCAGCAAGGGAACCACTTAACAAAGGCATTTCGTATCTTAATTCTGATTTTCTTCTGCCCAGTGGACATCTTTCCTTTGAATAGGTCCTTTAACGAAAAGCTATTGATAGTGAAGCCTATAAGCAGAGTTACCATTCTGTTTTCCCTAAAGTAATCACATTTCTAATACCAGTTTACATTCAATTAAAAAGACTCCAAAAACATACAAATTCAATCAGGTTTCAAAGTCCCTGTCAGGATTTTCTTTTTTAAAAAAAACTTGTTACTACTGATGAGAAAGTGGGACTGTCTTGAGGGAACAGAATGCAACAGTAGTGTTCTCCTTATAGAAAAAGGGCAGCTACAAAAGTGAAACCTCTTAAAGGACACGTGTTCATTTCCCCCCCATTGGCACATACTTGCTATGCACGATATTTATACTCATTTTGGAGAATGGATACTTGTACATAGCACAACTTGTTTCTTTTTTCTTTTATTTTCTCTTTCTTTCTTTCTTTCTTTCTTTCTTTCTTTCTTTCTTTCTTTCATTTATGTTGTGGTCCCTTCTCACATCTTTTTCTCTCTACCTCTAAATTCTCCTTATTCATTTTTATTCTTGATTTTATTATTATTCTCAGCTCATACTTATGATATTTAATTCCTATACTTGCTGTGGTTATTATGTTCCTATGCACAGTACATTTTAATTCAACTTATTTTCCTTTCTCTCCTTTTTCCCCTCCTCATTGGTCTCCTGGACCCTTTCCTATTTGCAAGAGATCTATGCCCTTGTTTCTTTCTACCTGTCCTTTATTATTCTCTTTCTTTGTACTTTGCCTTAGTCAAATGTGACATAAAATATGGTATTTAAACTTCTGTGACTGGTCTGTTTCACTCAACACTATATTTTCCAGAGGCATCCATTTCCTATGAATGTCTTGAATTTCTTCTTTATAACTAAGTAGTATTTTGTAATGCACAGATAGCACATCATTTTCTACTTTCTTTACCCATTTGTCAAGAGACCCAATCAAGAAATTTGCAAATGAAATGAACATCCACTTCTCAGAACTGAAACTGGCCAATATAGTATGAAAAAATGTTCAACATATTTGACTATTAGATAAAATGCAGATTAAAATTAGGATTTCACCTTATACCAGACAGAACAGCAAGTTTCAAGAAATCAAAGAATGACAAATACTAGTGCGGCTGTGGTGAAAAAGGAATCCTGTTTCATTGTTGGTGGGAGTGTAATCTGTTACAAACAAATATGGGCATCAACGCAGATTTCACAGAGACTTAAAATCAAAATTCCAAATGACCCAGCTATTTTCCTTCTTCCCCAAAGAGTTAAAGATTGAATCTTAGAATCAAAAGTAAACATAAAATTATGATCTCTATTTATAGTCAAGGAAAGTAAAGTCTAAACATGCTCAAAGCCTTGCCAACAGTAGAGGGGTTTCTGGGATATAGTCTACCTAGAGTTTTAGTCACACTGTTTATTTATGAGAATTTTCTTGACTCATCCTGTATTTCTACTAAACATTAATAGATGGAGCTTCAGTGTTTCCTGTGTATGTGTGTATATTCATGTATATTTACATGTGTGCATATATACATATATAAGATTTTGTTATTCAAATATAGTTATTTATTTCATGGACAACTTTCTTTCTTAATTATATATTCATTGAACTTATATTATGAATTCTATTCATATAATTTTTGTATTGGCTGTGCATACACACTAGGAGGGTAGCAAAACTGGAGCTCAGAAAAGTATTATTTTGGTAAACTTAGTGTTACATAAACAATTCGTTTCAGAAAAAGCATAACTGGGGCAAAATAGACAATTTTTATTTTGATAATTGATTGAACTGAATAGAAATGCGAGGATTGCATTAATGCAAAACCAGTATTCATGCTGTTTAAAGAAGTCAATATGTAAGAAGAGTGTAAATATAGTGTTACTGGCCTAAATTTTGGAAAAGAAAAGTCTGATATTGACATGTGGATACAACTTTTTGTTTTGTCCATACTTACAGTATTATCAGACATTTTGTTCACAGTCTGAACTTGTAGTGCTTTGTTTTGGTCGTTTTGTGCAGTAAGATTGAGTTATTCAAAATAATCAAACACTGCCAACTTGGTGGTAAAGAAGCTAGTTAGAAATGCAGCCTGAGGCCTCAGTACAGACCTCCTGACTAAGAAACTGCTTTGTCACACAATCTCAGGGGCTTTGGGTGGCATGTTAAGCATTGCCAACACTGCTTTGCAGACTGCATGCTCTTTTCCTAGCTTCAACATTCTTTGCCTGCTTTTCAGCCTGATAAAGAGTAAGTACTATCATTCTAAAAAGCATGACTCTGGTTTTGAGAAGCAGCAAGTGTCAGCAACAGAATAATCTCTGTAATGAAACAAACCAAATAGAGTTTTCTGACTTGCTTTCCCCATTTACCTGTGGGACCAGCCAGAGCATATCATATCTATGCCTCTGAGCACATGGCCACATGGACAACATGATGCTGGATTGTCTGTTTCCCTCAGTCCTCTTCCAATGTTTCATTAGGTATAAAGAAAAAGTTATGCTGGGACTATAGCTCAGTGACCCGGCAAGCGTAGAGGCCTGAGTTTGACTCTGGATACAAAATTAAAAAAAAAAAGTTAAATATGCTTGCTTCATACCTTATTTCTTCTCTAAGTCTTAACAATAGGGGTCAGTTTTTTATTCTATTCACATGGCAATTCTACTTACATCACTATTCGTTTCATCTGAAGGTTATCACCTTTATAAAGGAAGTCACTTGTAACTGGCTGGAGAGCAAGAGAAGGTGGGTAGATGGTGCTCTCCTATCATAGATTTAGCGAAAGAAAATGTCATTAGGACAAGTATTTATAGCTTTTTCCTTAATGCTCACCCATTAGTCTCTAAAATGGATGGGCTCTGTTCTATTGTGTTACAATGGAATCATCCTTCAGTGTATTTTAATTCTCAGGCAGAAAATACCTACCTTTCACTACAGCTGTAAAATAGTGGTCTCTACTGCTGTACAATCTCAGTATTAACGAATTGAAAGTAGTGTTACTTATTACAAAAGGAATGAATGAAATCCCCTAAGAATCTCAAACTACTTTAAAAAGTGGATCAGTATAAGAAACATTTTAAAGAAAAAATGCCATTCTAACACTACTGTGGTTTGACTTCTGCCATTAATTTAATACTTTTCTCAGGAGGATTTTACAGGTGAGTGTCAGCAGTTACTTGACGGCCTGAACTATAGCAAATTATCTAATGTGTTAGGTCAAGGTTTGCTTTTCTGCTTTTTATCTATTGATTTAGTTTAGTTCAACCTATTAGTACATAAGTGTGTTATAAGTTTACATTCCTCTTGAGATGTTGGTACAAGAGTACGTAAAACATCTTGACTTCTTCATTCTCTCTCTAGTCCCTCCATTCCTTCTTCCCCTTCTATTTTTGTGCCTGTTTGAGTACATAAAATTTACATCCCTTGCATGGAGTTGGTCGATGAATATAATGTATCCTATTTTCTGTTCTCATGCTTTTGCTTTCCTTCCTCAATCTCTTGATCTTCTTCTCCATTGAGAAAAATATATCTCCCCACTTCCTGTTATCTATCTTTTATTTTGCTCTTTGCTTTTATCTTGAGTTTCTCACTAAGAAAAGCCAAGTGATCGCTTCCACATCAGCCTCCCCATTCCCGGCTTCATTTGGAGACCTGCTGAGCTCCCGATAGGTGGGCTGGCCCAAACTACCAGCCTAGCCCAGCCTGTTTAGCTGCCGCGCCTGGCCATAGGTCTGCAGAGGAGGAGCTGGGCAGATCTGGGGTGCCCTCACTGGCCTCTCTGCGTGTCTAGAGAACTCTGGATTTCTGCGCCCAGACTGCTGGAGTTCCCTCAGGCTTCCAGGTGCAGTGAAGGAGAGAGGTGGGTTTGAGGCTTCCACATCAGCCTCCCCATTCCCGGCTTCATTTGGAGACCTGCTGAGCACCCGATAGGTGGGCTGGCCCACACTACCAGCCTAGCCCAGCCTGTTTAGCTGCCGCGCCTGGCCATAGGTCTGCAGAGGAGGAGCTGGGCAGATCTGGGGTGCCCTCACTGGCCTCTCTGCGTGTCTGGAGGACTGTGGATATCTCTGCAACCAGGGAGGGTCCACAGGTTCCTGAAGCACTGCGGCCTGTGGTGAGTACCCTAACCCGGCTGCGATTGAAGAACTGTGGAGCTTCCAAGGGGCAGGTGGGCGCACAGTGTCCCTGAGGCCCAGCTTGTCTGGAACTGCGGAGTTCTGAGCAGGCAGAGGAGGGCCACTGGTTCTGTAGGCCTAATGGCTTGGAGTAGCGCGGCGCCAGAGTCCCAGTAGCTCCAAACATAGAAGGGGATTTTCAACAGATCCTGAGGAAGCTTTCAAATAACACTTGAAACACAGAAATATAGGAAAATGACAAAACGAAAGACCAAATTACAACCTCAAACCTCCAGCCCATCTCAAGAAACCCTAGGAGCGATGTATATAGAAGAAAATATATCCCATCCACCTCATATATCGGACACAATAGCCACTGAAATTGACAAGCAACTCCAGGAAGCTTTAAAGAAATTCAAACTCGAAATAATCTCCCAGATAAAAGAAGAAATGATAAAAGAAATGAAAGAGATTCTAAATATATCTAAAGAAAACACAGATAAAAAATTGGAGGAACTAAACAAAAAGATAGAATCCCTAGACGAGCAATATAAGAAACAAACAGAATACATAATGCAGATGCACAGAGATATACAGGAAATAAAAAACTCCACTGAAAGTTGTAAAAACCGCCTTAATGAAAGTGAAGATAGAATTTCAGACCTTGAAGACAGGATTGCAGCTAGTGAAGAGGAAAGGAAAGATCTTTTGAAAATAACAAGGAATCAGGAAACAACAATTCAACAACTGCAAGACGATGCAAAGAAGAATAACATAAGAATGATAGGGATTAATGAAAGAGAGGGAGACAACATGAAGGATGTCAGGAGGATATTTAGAGAAGTAATAGCTGAAAATTTCCCAAGCATGAGATCAGAAACTGACATCAGGATCAGTGAAGCATATAGAACTCCAAACAGTCATAACCAAAATAAAACTACACCCAGACATATAATAGTCACCATCCCAGAAATCCAACACAAGAATAGATTATTAAAAGCTGTCAGAGAGAAAAGACAAATCACTTATAAAGGAAAACCTATCAGAATCACAGCAGACTTCTCAGCACAAACGATAAAGTCAAGAAGAGCATGGAGTGAAGTATTCCAGATCCTAAAGCAAAATGATTTCCAACCAAGACTGATATATCCTGCAAAACTATCATTCAAAATAGATGGTGCAATACGATACTTCCATGACAAAGAACAGCTGAAGAACTTCATGAACACCAAACCAACCCTGCAAAAAATATTGAAAGACACTTTAGATACACAAAGGAAAAAACCACTAAGCAAAGCAAATAATTAAACAGAACCGAAAGATAAAGATGCAACAGCAGAGAGATAACATTCCTACAATTAACCAGCACTTAACAGTAATAACCATTAATGTAAATGGTCTCAATGCACCAATCAAAAGAAAAAGACTAGAAGAATGGATCAAGAAACAAAATCCAACCATATGCTGTTTACAGGAAACCCATCTAACCCAGAAAGATACTCACAGACTGAAAGTCAAAGGATGGAAAACAATTCTTCATGCAGCAGGAATCCAAAAAAAGGCAGGAGTAGCCATTCTGTTTGCAGACAACGTGAACTTTAAACCAACAATGACCATAAAGGACAAAGAAGGTCACTACATGCTCGTAAGGGGAAAACTCCAAGAGGAAGAGATAACTATCTTAAATATATACGCACCAAACTCCAGAGCACCCAGTTATATAAAACAATTATTAACAGAAATGAAAACTCAAATTATCAGTAACACAATTGTAACAGGAGACCTTAATACACCACTGACACCAAGGGACAGATCAACCAGACAGAAAATGAGCAAAGAAATAACAGAACTGAACCACACCTGTGAACAAATGGGTTTGATAGACATATACAGAATGTTCCACCCAACAACATCAGAATACACATTCTTCTCAGCAGTACATGGATCATTTTCTAAAATAGACCATATATTAGCTCACAGAACATATTTAAGCAAATGCAAAAGAGTTGAAATCATCCCTTGCATATTATCGGATCATGGCGCTCTGAAATTAGAAATTAATGACAAAGGATACTGCAAAAATTCCGCAAACACATGGAAACTAAATAACACACTCTTGAGTAATCAGTGGGTCACAGAAGAAATTAAAGAAGAAATTAAACAATACCTAAAAGAAAATGAAAATGCAGATACAACTTACCAGAATCTGTGGGATGCAATGAAAGCCGTTCTGAGAGGAAAATTTATTGCACTGAGTACCCACATCAGGAAAACAGAACGAATCCAAATAAATAACTTGATGCTACACCTCAAACAGCTAGAAAAAGAAGAGCAAGTCAAGCCCAAAGCCAAAAGAAGAGAGGCAATTATAAAAATCAGAGCAGAAATCAATGCAATAGAGACTAAGAAAACAATCCAAAGAATCAACGAATCAAAGAGTTGGTTCTTTGAAAGAATAAATAAAATCGATAAGCCCCTAGCCAACCTTATTAAAAAAAGGAAAGAAAAAGCTCAAATTCATGCAATAAGAAATGAAAAAGGAGAAATCACTACAGACCCAATAGAAATACAGAGGATCATCAACACCTACTTTGAAAACCTCTACTCTCAAAAGTTTGATAACACAGAAGAAATAGACAGATTCTTAGAAGCATATGAAGTACCAAAGCTAGATCAAGAGGATATAAAACTGTTGAATAACCCAATCTCTGCTAATGAAATTGAGAATGTAATTGGGTCCTTGCCCACCAAGAAGAGCCCAGGCCCAGATGGATTCACTGCAGAATTCTACAAGAAATATAAAGAAGACCTAATGCCGACACTCCTCAAACTATTCAATGAAATTAAAAGGGAAGCAATCCTTCCTAAGTCATTCCTGGAAGCAAATATTACTCTAGTACCAAAACCTGAGAAAGACCCAACTATAAAAGAGAACTATAGACCGATCTCCCTAATGAACACAGATGCAAAAATCCTCAATAAAATATTGGCAAATAGGATCCAGCAAATCATCAAGAAGATTATACACCATGACCAGGTGGGATTCATCCCAGGAATGCAAGGATGGTTCAACATACGCAAATCAATAAATGTAATCCACCATATCAATAAAGCCAAAAATAAGAATCACATGATCATCTCTATAGATGCAGAAAAAGCCTTCGATAAGGTCCAACACTTATTCATGATAAGAACTTTACAGAAAATTGGAATAAATGGTCTTTACCTCAATATAATAAAGGCCATTTATGACAAACCAACAGCCAGCATCATACTAAATGGCCAAAAATTGAAAGCCTTTACTTTAAAATCGGGTACAAGACAAGGATGTCCTTTATCACCACTCCTATTTAATATAGTACTGGAAGTACTAGCCAGAGCAATTAGGCAAGAAAGAGAAATAAAAGGGGTAAAGATAGGAAAAGAAGAAGTTAAATTATCATTGTTTGCAGATGACATGATACTCTACATAGAAGACCCCCTAAACTCCATTGAAATACTCTTAGATACAATAAATAAATTCAGTAATGTGGCTGGATACAAAATCAATACTCAGAAATCAATAGCATTCCTATACACGAACAACAAAATTACAGAGAGGGAAATAAGAGAAACTGGACTATTCACATTAGCAAGCAAAAAAATGAAATATTTAGGAATTACTCTTACGAAAGAAGTGAAAGACTTATACAGTGAAAATTATAATACACTGAAAAAGGAAATTGAAGATGATCTCAGAAAATGGAAAGACATCCCTTGCTCATGGATAGGAAGAACAAACATTGTGAAAATGGCCATTCTCCCAAAACTGTTATACAGATTCAATGCAATCCCAATAGAAATACCATCAACATACCTTATAGATCTAGAGAAATCACTCCTAAATTTCATCTGGAACCAGAAGAGACCTAGAATCGCAAAGGCAATTCTAAGCAGCAAAGACAAAGCAGGAGGCATCACAATCCCTGACTTGAAGTTATACTACAAAGCAACAGTAGTAAAATCAACATGGTATTGGAATCAAAACAGAGCTGAAGATCAGTGGAATAGATTAGAAGATACAACCACAACTACGAACACACTCAACCACTTTATTTTTGATAAAGGAGCCAAGCAGGTTCACTGGAAGAACGACAGTCTCTTTAATAAATGGTGCTGGAAAAACTGGCTCTCCATTTGCCGAAAACTAAAGCTAGACCCATGTCTATCACCATGTACTAAATTAAAATCTAAATGGGTCAAAGATCTGAATATTAAAACAGAAACACTAAATCTATTGGAAGACAAAATAGGTAGAAACCTTGGAGACATAGGAGTAGGTAAAGAATTCATGAACAGGACTCAAACCGCACGGGAAATACTTCCCAGAATCAATAACTGGGACCACTTCTTATTAAAAAGTTTCTGCATGTCAAAAGAAATCTCCAGCATAGTGAAAAGAAAACCCACAAGCTGGGAAAAGATTTTAGTGAACTCTCTCTCAGACAAGGGCCTCTTGTCTAAAACATACAAAGAATTAAAAAAACTCAGACCTCCGAAATTCAAAGATCCAATCCAAAAATGGGCATCTGAGATGAATATGCAATTCTCAGATGAAGAAATGCAAATGGCAAATAAATACATGAAAAAATGCTCATCATCATTGGTCATTAGAGAAATGCAAATTAAAACCACACTGAGATACCATCTCAATCCTGAAAGAATGGCCAGGATCAAGAAAACCGACAACAAATGCTGGAGAGGCTGTGGGGAAAAAGGAACTCTCCTGCACTGCTGATGGGAGTGTAGACTGGTACAGCCTTTGTGGAGATCTGTCTGGAGATTTCTCAAAAAGTTGGGACTGGAAATCCCATTTATTCCAGCTATTCCACTTCTAGGCATATTCCCAGAAGAACTGAAAGCATCATACCACAGTGATATATGTGCACCTATGTTTATAGCAGCACAATTTGTAATCGCCAGATCTTGGAAACAACCCAAGTGCCCATCAACAGAGGAATGGATAAAAAAGTTGTGGTATTTCTATACAATGGAGTATTATTCAGCTATAAAGAAGGATCACATTGAGATATTTATCAATAAATGGGCACAGCTTGAGACCATACTCATAAGTGAAATAAATCAATCTCGCATGTGTGAATACCGAATAGTTTCCCTAATGTAAGTAATGATTCAAATATATAAAAATATGTGGTAATCATGATTCCCCATTAGGTGGCCTTGAAGCCTTATAAAGTTTTCACTCATTAATTAGAAAGGCTTTATTCTGGGCTTCTTGATATGAAAATATTTGAAGCTAGAGTATATGAAGTTTTACCCAAATATTTCAAGGAAAAAGACACTATGGTAACTACTATTAAGTCAGGTTATAAGGTGGTGAAGTACTAGGTTATTGAAACAGTCATGCTGTGACCTCTATTGTTCTATTGTTATGTCCTGTTTTATCTCAATCTCCCCCTTATTGTTTCAAAAAAAATTATTTAGTCATTTCTTATGTTTGTCTTAATTAAAGAAAAAATTCAAAAAAAATTAGGATATATAAATAGTAACTCTTTTCGATTTCCTATTAACTTGTTTTGAAGTCCTGTAGTACTCCCACGATCTTGTTTTGACTGATTAGACTCTGTTCCATTCTATATGATAGTATCAAGTTTGAAGACATAGGCAACTACTTTGAAGACAGTAAGATTCACTAAGATACCCATTCTGGTTTGACTATTGTCTTCTTTGGAAGTCCTGTAATGTTTACAATGCCTAAGTTTTATTGGTCTTGTTCTCTACTGTTTTGTCCAACTTTATAATATCTAATAAGATAGACAATTCTTTTTAAGGAAACAAGGGACAACGTTGATAACCATTGTTGATAAACTTGTACTCTGTTCTACACCATGTGCTACGTCTATCCTTGGTATTGACTGACAGCTTTGTTTTGCCATATTTGACTGTATTCTTCCCCCCCCCCAAAGAAAGTAATAAGCACTAAGGAGTAATAAAATCCAAGATGTGTAAATTTTGTTGTAAAAAAGAGAGGGGAAAAAAAAAAAAAGAAAAAGAGCTCTAACGGATATAACAGCAAGTGTGTTTGGGGGTGTTAAATAGCTGACTTTATCAATGTTTTTGAAACATTGAACACAGCTGTTTGCAGTCTCCCTGTTTGAATGTCCACCTTGTGTTCTTTGATACTGTGATTTGAGGAACTATTTTCAAGAAAATAGTGTGTAATCTACTAGCAGGTAATTTCTTACTGTTATGGATTTTTGTTTTGTTTTGTTTTGTTTTGTAGTTCTGTATTGCGTGTACCCTTACGCCGCTTTGGTTTGTTTTGTGTTTTTCTCTTTTTCCTCTTAAATAAAAAAAAAAAAAAAAAAAAAAAAAAAAAAAGAAAAGCCAAGTGATCTTTAAACTTTTGCTTCTGATTTATTTCACGGTGCATTACAGTAACAGGGTATATCCATTGTCCTACAAATGACTCGTTTATCTTTCCTTGTTGCAAAGCAGTACTTCATTGTGCATAAATGCTACTTTTCTTTATCCTTTCATTCCTAGATGGCCATAAAGGCTGCTTTGGAGATTTAGCTATTGTAAATTGTGCTGCATAAACATAGATACACATGTATCATTGTAATATACTGTTGTTAATTCAGGGAGATACTCAGAAGGGGAATCGCTGGGTCAAATGGAATTTATAGTTACAGTTTTGTGAGGAATCTCCATATGGTTTTTCATAGTGGTTATACTGTACTAGTTCCTTCTCTTGCAAACAGTGTAGAAAGGTTCCTTTTTCCTTGCAGCCTCTCCAACATTTGTCATTATCGGATTTCTTGATGATGGCAATGCGTTATAGAGTAAGGTAGAAGCTTATTGTTACTTCAATTTGTATTTCTCTAATAATTAGTGATTTTAAGCATTTCTTCCTAATTTACTGGTCAGTTATACTTATGTGAGCTGTCTATTCATTATTCTTGCCCATTTTTGATTATATCTTTTATTTGAGAGAGGTTCTAATTTTTTTTTTTTTTTTTGAGTTCTTAGTATATTCTAGGTATAACTCCTCTGAATGAGGAATTGCGGGAAAAAATGTCCTTATTTTGTCTGTTGTCTTTTCATTCTGCTAGTTGTTTCTTTTGCTGTGCAGTATCTTTTCAAATTGATACAATTCTAGTCATTGACTTTCAGAACTGTTTCCTGTGCAATTGGGCTCTCTTCAGAAAATCCTTAAATACAATGAATTTCATACTTAACTGCAACAGTATAAACAAATGTCCTCACAATTTTTTATGTGAATATATTTTAGGGATTACAGAGTCTATGCATATGTAGTAGCAATATACATAGATTACTGAAAAAGCATATAGATGAATTCAAAAGGGATATAAATTATATATCATTATTAAAATTGCCATTTACTTCAATAAACTCTTTTTGTTCTGATTGTTTTCTCTAAATTTTAAAACATCTGATAGTAACCCTTGTATTTCACTTTCTGATACAGTTTTATTCATTGTGCTATACATGCCTGTTTTCTGTAGAAATGTGAACTGAGAAGATACTGATGATTTCATTAAGAATATTATATTTTGAGTGGAACCAAAATTCAAGTTGCTTTTAATTTAATCACTTTTCCATGTTGGATTGTCCTTTGGAAAAAAATATAACTCACAAAGTTCCTGTCTTCTCATATTCTTAAATATTTTAAGGTTTCATAATTCTTTCTGTCTTATTCATATGTTGCACTATTTGCAGCTTGTATTGTGGCATATTCACATATCTGGGCAGAGTTCACTTGTCAAGTTATCTCATAATCAAAAATAGATTGCAATACACTTTTTCTATCTGCACTAATCACTAGTATATCTAGAACAATAGAAGAGACAGGGATTCATTTCCAGTTATGTAGAATCCTCATAGTGTCTTCTTCATTTTAAAGCATTAACATTTTAGAAGAACCAGAAATACACTTATGAAAATAGCTACAAACACTTCGCTAGATTATAAATGTCTCACATGAAACAGTGAAGATATACTTAACTAAAATCCTAACATCATATATTAAAAATTCTAGCACAATGTATATTCTTGATTCTGAATCAAGTATTTATTTGATGAATAATGAAATCCTTGTGATACAACCCAATAAAATGAACAGAAAAGCAGAAAATCACAATTATCCCCAAAGAGAGTACACTGCAATTAGCATTATTGCAAACTACACCATAGTGGTTTGAAAAAATGGATTAATTCCAATGATTTGATGATTCTGACTTTGTGGTTGCTGATATATGTCTTTATAAACAGCAGCAAGCAAATCCATTGTTTAGCATCTATTTTCATTGAAATTATCTTCCCATGTATCATATAATAGCAAAATATTCAAGAATTGATTTAGATAAGATCTTGAGGTAACTCCCTTAGTACAATCTTTAAATAGATGAGATCTCAAAATATTAGAGTGCTAGAATTTTGGAAGCAGAATCCATATTAAATTAGCTTTGAAAAGTTTATACTTCCTCTGACTGCTTTACAAAAAACAAATTGATACTGATGTCTCTGTGGTTGACCCATATATACTGGGCACTTAAAAATGTTTATATACAGGAGGTCTTGGGTAACTCTTAGTACTATGGAATTAATTGAAGTACAACATAGTAACATAACTGACTAAAAACACATGTGTTAGGTCTCTTATGTTCAGAATCAAATACCTTTTCATTGCTATTTTCTTATATATATAAGTGTGTATTGGTGAAAAGTAAGGGTAAACTTTATTAAAACATTCTTTTCAAGCTAGTTCCCAGAGACAGAGTAGACCGCTTTTAGAGATGTTTGAGCACTAAAACATTCTCTGGGTAAAGTGGCTTAGTGCTTAAGGCAATCAAGCCACGTGCAATTGCTAAGGTGGCAAATGAGTCCGACAAGTCTCAGATTGCTGGGTCCTTGTGATATAGGGGAATGAAACTCCCAATCTACTATGTCCAGTAAGAGCTCCTGTTCTCTAAAATCGAAGAATGAATTTTAGGAACAATGGAGGTTAACAGCAGAATATGTTAATTGAGAGAAAGAAAGTTTTTGTCTGAAGAGAGATAAAAGAGGTCTAAAGCAGATTGCCAAGAACTTTGTCTTTTCTAGGGACTTTTATAAGAGTAAAACCACAGGTTTAAGGTAGGACATAACTATAGTTAGCCAATAAGATCAATAGTTTAGGTAAAATTGAATACATTAGGGGCAATAGGGAAGTGAGTCACATAGAAAGCAGGTATTCTTACAGAGCTGTGACTGTTTCTTAGGGGAATGGGAACTATTTAGGATATCAATGTTGTACCCCCAAAGTGAGACGATGTTCAAAAAGAAAGAGCACTTTACTTAAGCTGGTACCCAGAGGCACAGTAACATTGCAAAACTGTGCAACTAGGCTAGATTTTTTGTGAGGCTTATAAAGGAAAAAAACTTCAAAGCACAGGTGGGAGGGGATAAAGGTGAAGAAAGTTTTTGTTCTCTTATTTGGCTTGGGGACAGAGTTCCTTACTTAGTCAGTTGCCTTTACAGAAATTTTTGTAGCTAGTGGTCAATGAGTTTCTCTTTTACAGGATCTTGGCAACTTGTAGTCTGCTTGTTCTTGGAACAATTGTCTCTCACATAGGGGAACAAAGGTTGAGACAGAGTACAGGGTTACCAGGGTAACACTGCATACAGAACAGCATGGCTGCACTTGATTGATTTGATTAGAGCACAACAATCAATCCTCAGGATATGGGTGCATTTGTTTTGTCTTTTGCTTGAGGCCTAGCCCACAGCAGAAGGCATTAGTTTCCCCTGCAGTTGCTAGGTGTCTGTACTGGGTCCATTGCAGACTTAGCCCTGTCTCACTGCCTATAATATTTTTAACTAACTCAGCTTCCTGTAATATTAGATTGGCAATGTAAAGTCCTTGGCATCTCCTTTAGGTCACAGAAGTCATAAGAATGGGATGTTTGCACCTTGAGTGTTTAGCCAATGGATGAGGTTTGGAGAGCAAGGTTCTAACAAATTATATATGAAATCATGCAATTTAGATTCCAATTCCTGATAATGTCAAAGGACAGGGAACCGTTCCCAAAACATGCAGACAAATTTCTTCATGTCCCTTGGACTGTAGTCTATCTCTCAGAATATAAAATCAAGCTAGAATTTGGTGACCAGGTATACAAGAGTTAGTAATGATATAGAGAAATGGAACTCTCAACCTACTATATTTCCAGTACATGTTCGTGCTCTCTAAACTCAAAGAATGAATTTTAGGAGCAACAGAAGTTGAGGGCAGAATATATTTACTGAGAGAAAGAAAGCTTCTGTCTGAGGGACAGAACGATTCCTGAGCAGGTTGCCAAAAACCATGTGTTTTACAGGGACTAAAGAGTAAAACCACAAGGTGAGATGAATCCAAGGTGAGGCAAACCTGGGAACTTGCAAAGTGGGTACAAGGTGGGACAGAACTATGATTAACCAATAAGATTAATTGCTCAGATAAAATTGATTAAACTTGGACAAATGGGGAAGCCAGTTACTTATTAAGCAGGCATGTTTAACAGCAGTGACTCTTCCTGTAGGTGTTTGGGATGATGACTCTTGGATTCCTCAGGGTGGGGAGATCTATTTAGACTTCCATCCTTAGAATGTGTGTGTATTTATTTGATCTTTTGTCTTGAGGCATGGCCCACGCGGGAAATGTTTGTCTCCCCCACAGTTGCAAAGTATCTGGGCTTCTGCACTGGCTCTACAAACTTGAGGCTAATTTTCGAGAAAAAAATTACAAAATAAATACAAATTTTGTGAGAAAGATCTGCAGCATATGTTAACAATTAATTTTTTTTCCTCATTTAAACCATGCCTGTCAATGAGAAGGCAAAATGCATCAATTTTCTCTCCAAGACATAGTAGTTTTCAGCAGGGCAAATTACAGCTAAGGGAGTGTAATAATGAAGAGGAGCCCTGGGAGACAAATGCATTTGGCAGAGAACTGATTATTCTCAGGTGTGACATGCTTTTGGATACACTTCACAAGTTTTATGGAAGAAAAGAGGAAGGCAGTGGGCCAGTAAGATTATCAGGGCCAGGGAACCTGAATGTCCTGGCCATTAGTGCATTGTGCAAGACTCAGTTTTGTCCAGAGTTCCTGGAATATCTTACAGTCAGTCAAAAGGTGGAGGAGGTGTGGTGCTAATCTTTGTTTTAACCTTTTGTCCTTATTCAGCTTTCATAAATCAAAACACAATATCCAGACCACATATCTACCCTCTGCCCTGCCAAACGTACCCCAGCTTCCCACCTCTTTCCATATATTAGATAACGGGCTCACTAATTAGATACCAGCGGATTTCAGGAGCTCAGTCAAAATATGGGCGCTCAAAGATTATCACTTTTACTATGAGGTTTTCAATTGTGAGGCCATGTGACTGATAGCTTGCAAAATGGGTAGTGTGCAAAACTAAACATATACCCACTGCATTCATCCCCTGCCTGTTGGGTACTCTAGGGCTGCTAATATTCAGTCTGACACTGTCAAGTTTGAGAATTATCACAAAAATTGAACTCTCCTTAAGTGGCATGAATTAGGAAGTAGTTAAAGTGACTTAGTGAGTAATTGAATTCTGATTTACCCTACAAATACATATGTTCAGAATGTTTTAGTCTTTTAGTCATTTTCCATCTCAGTTGCAGCTCTTTTTGTGCCATAACCTCAATTTAAGAAATACTTATCAAGTGGCTATTATGAGCCAGGCATAGAAGTTGTATCATTTATTTTTTTAAACCTTAATATCATTTTCATTTTTAGAATTGAGAGGTTGTTATGGCTTATGCTTAGATGGCCCCAACACAGCCTCATGTGCTCATAAGTGGGGCTTTCAGAAGTGGCTGGTTCTAGCATGTGTGACACTGGGATTAAGTGTGTGATACAAGGTTTAAATTGTGCTGTCCAGGGATCAAAAGCACAAAATTACTGAAGTAGTGCATTGAATGGGTAAGCATGGTTCTGGGAGTTAATGATAGGAAAGCCCACTCTGGGTACGGGTGTTGTTACCCTAAAGGCAGGTCTCTGGAGGGATGAAAGGGGAAGGCAGGAGCCTTGTTGCATGCTGCTGCTTTTGTTGCTGCTACTACTGGGTACTTTGTTGTCTCCTGTCTGCCCACCATTAAATATTTCTTCTTTGTGACAGCCCTCTCCTGTGACATCCTTATAGTCAGCTAAGTATGCTCATAGCCCTACAGACTGTGAGCTTTCTTCCTTTAACTTCAGGAATTGGGTATTTTGTTAGGCTATGAGAAATATAAGTACGACAGAAATAAACAGATCACAGATCCCTTCTTTAAAACTAGTTAGTTCCATATAATTATTCAATTTTATGACACTGAATAGGTAACATTAAGAAAAATTTGGAAAAATATAGTACTCTTTATTTATTCTATTATTTTAAAAAGCTATCGTGGAACCAGTGATTCAGTTCCGCCCCATAAATGCCTACCTGGCAAGTACAAGGTCGTAAGTTTGATCCTTGGTACCAAGAAAGTAAAATAAAATAAACAAATTTTTAAAAAGCTATTATGGACTTAATAATACTGTATTTGCAACCTACAATTTCAGTAGCAAAGATGTCAAGAAAACAATATGAAATTTAATAATCTGAAGATCCTTAACTACTCTAAGGCGCAGATTCTGTTAATCTTCCTCTAGTTCTATTGATTGTCCATACTTTTCTCTCATAACCTTTAAATCAGTGATACTTTTGATGTTCACTTGGCATTTCATTTGATTCAGAGAAACCTACTTATTATATAGACTTTATATATTCCTTGAAATATTTAATTTTTAATTTTGAGAAGAATTGTTGGGTTTTGTGTGTGTGGGTTTTTTTTTTTTTTTTTTTTTTTTTTTTTTGCTGAAAAGCTTGGGATCATCAAAATGCTCAATTTGTATCACTGAAATTAGTCTCATCAGAAAAGATTCAGCAGTGTACACTGATTATACCAATACAGGGTAGACTGCTATAAATTAGGATTTGACTAGGGAATGGTCTGTATGTCATAGGGATATTAAGTAATGGAAGTAAATGTAACTTGAAGCTAATTTGAATCCTCCCTTAACCCTGCCATTATTCCAGAGACCATCAGGAAGGGCTCTCAGCAAAATAAACCTGCTTCGCAGCCTAAGAATAACTAGCGTGGTGTGGCTACAGAAGACTAATGACTTATACACACAGTAAAATCACCCACCTGGAGCTATTAAGATAGAAAAGGAAAATGGACATGGCTGTTATCATTACTTTATTGTTGTACATTTGTAATTCTCGACCTGAGCCCAAGTGCATAAACCAAATCAGCTGAGTGGAATGCCCATCCTTTCTACCAGTAAGGGTAAAGGAAATTAACTTGTTTCCACAGATAAACACTTATTTACTGAAGCTCTGAACATCTATCAGTTTTTATCTGAGTTTCCCTAACAGGGAAGGACATATTTTGTAAACCATGTCACACTATTTTTAATATCTTTTGTAATCTAGGAATTTTAAATTTTGTAGATGGATTACATAACTACATCTTTGGCTTTCCTCCAAGACTTTAACCCTTTTAAAAACAGTCATGTTTGTATTAATGAAAATAAGGTGTACACTGATAGTTGACAATGTCAGCAAATGCCTAGAGAGCTAATGATAGTGTATTTTATCTTTAATAACCTAATACTTGTAAGTCTCTATGGGACACTGTGATATTTCAATACATAATACATAAAATAATTATACATAATATATAAATTCATAATATAATATATACATAATATATAAAATATAAAAATTCCATCAATAAACTTTGTCCTACTTCTGTGGAAATAATATATATGCACACACACACACACACATATATACATCTATAGATGTATATATGTATATATTATTCAGCTTTTAAATTTTGAAATGGAATATATTATTTCGTTATTTCCTATGCAACTTTATTTTAGTAAAGATATTTTTGTATTTATATTACAATGTAAAAAGTACTCATAAATATAGAATTACATTTTCTAACAAGTTAAAAGAATACAAGCTAATTTTTTTTTTTTTTTACGTTTACAAAATTGACCTGAAACATTAGGTCTCAGGTAGTCTATTCCGCATTCTCTTCGTGCCTGCTTGCGCCTGCCATTCATTTCATTAATTTAACCTCATTCTTTTGATTTCTTGGGCATTTCTATCTATTTATTTCTCTCTCAGAAACTACTCCCCATCCCCCGACTTCCAAAAGGATTGTGCCTTGTGATTTATCCCAGTCTGACCATGTTAGACCGCCCTTTCCTGGTGATCACGTGTAAGATTCTCCTACTGCTCCTTGGTCGCTCTGTCATGATTCTGCTATATTTTACCTATACAGGGTGCATCTAGCAAAAAACAAACAAACAAAAATTCTACAAGTACCAATAAACTTCCAGAATGGATGATGGTTGACTATTCTGTGATTGTGTGTGTGTGTTTGTGTGTGTGTGTGTGTGTGTGTGTGTGTGTGTGTGTGTGTGTATACTGGGGATTTGGGGGTCTGGGGATCTATCTCATGACTTCACGCTTTTCAGGCGCGTGCTGAGGCCACTGAACTAAATCTCCAGACCCTATTTCCGTGACTTTCTGTCACCTTAAAAATAAGAACAGTGACTAAATAGGAATACTACATTTATCAGCTGTCCAGTTTTTTGTTGTCTCATTAGTCTCCTTAACCACACTTAAAATCTGCAAGAACAATAACTTCATCTTATTCAGACAAAATGTATATTCTCAGAGGACATAAGAACTTTGAAGAAAGTAAGTAAATCAATAAAACTTAGTCCAGATTAATTCTCCCAACATTTCTTTTTACTCATCTGTTGTTATAATACAGGTATTTATGAATTTAATAAAATTGTATTAATTAATAATAAACAATTTTAAATACTATATCACAAAATGCTTTGAAACATTTATAACTGAATAGGACCAAAATTTACCCTCAAAAACTATGTAGTGGGATGCAATAGTATGTTTAATATATCTAAGGTACTCATAACATTTTGCAGATCTGATATATGCTAGAACCTTCCTTTCAAATACTACTCCATTAACTTGCAGTGTCTTGGGGCTATAAATCTGAACATAACACATTTCTTGACAACTGATTATCTAATATCAGTATTGACTGTAGGTAAGAATAGTCTGGCTGTAAGATATGTACTTGAAAAATAACAGTCCAAAAGCTAAGTGACCAGTTTCAATGATGCTAATAATAGAGCCCACAACGTTTCATATGTATATATATAGTGTGATTGTGCCCCCGAGCCTGTTTAATTTCTGCCCTCACAAATTGCTTGCTCAAATCTATTATACAGATCTAGGTAAGAAAACTGTGAACTGGCAGGACTGCAGCCAGAACAAGGGCAAAGGAAAGACTGCCTGAGGGTATGTTTGGAGGTAAGAGAAACAGTGTTTGGATAAAAGAGAAAGAAAGATAAAGATTGAACCTACGGCTTCTGATTCAAACACAAAGGAGGTGAGTAATACTATGTACTCTGAGGAGGAAACAAGATAAACAGTAATTGAGAATGGGAGAAATAAGTAAGAAATTAATTCAGAGGAATCTTCTTACAATAAAAAGAACATTTATAAAAATAATGTCTTATGTCACACCAACTATTAAGGGATATCTAGAAGAAGACAGTCACTGCCTCTTAGAACAAAAGAAATTAATGGGTTTGGAGGAAGTTGAGATAGAAATAAAATAAGCAAGTAAATATATAAATAAGAATGTATTAAAGGCCAAAGTAGTAAAACATTTTTGGACATATTAACATCTCTGGTCTATCATAGCACCGGCACATTATCAAGGTAAGATAACTATTGAACCTGCTTATACTAAAGTCATTAAAATATTTCCAAATGTTTCATTCAACATTCATTTGCCTGCACTGCTACTTTTTCACTAGGATTCTCAAAAAGCGATGTAAAGCTCTGAGCAAACACAAATAACCAATTACATAATCTGTCAGTGCAACTCAAATGACTTGGTACTGTGTAAATGTGAGATCACAGGCCTTGTAGAGAGTTGAGGAATAAGTTAATAGGAGGGGGAAAAAAAAAAAAAAAGAACAAGAGGGAGAGACTCCCATAGAATTTAGCCAGAGAAGGAAATAGATCACCTTGAAGGTACTGGTCAGGCTGTTGGCTCTATTTCATTGAGTATGAGGAGCTGTGAAATATGGAATCATGAATAAATTTAAGTGAATATTTCTTTCATTTCTGCCAAAAAAAATAGGCCACATTCCAGAATGTTGCTCTATCCTTGCTGATAGCCTGGCTCCCACAGTTTTAATGATGAGTTAAAGCACACCCTGTCAAAGACAGTCAACATACAAGCAATAGACTTCTCGTACTCCTCTTTCTTTCTCTGGTTACAGAAGATTATGTGGTCTGTGCAGTTAAGATCTTACTTTTTAAATTCCATATTGTGTTGAATAATAGTTCAGTTTTCACTAATAACTATGACAATTTAAAGAAAAATTTTATTAACATTTAAATAAAAACTTTTCCATACACAGTTCTGGTCAGTATTTTTATGTATAATTATTCAAACAGTCCAGTAAAATACCATTATTATTCCCATTTACAGATTAAAAAAAGAGGTGTATATACTACTAGCCAGAATATAAGATTCAACAAGAAGTCAAACCTACATCTCTTTAACTCTGGACTTGTTCCTAAACCACTGTTCTGTACTGTGCTTCCAGGATGCAGTATTTAGTTTATCAGTATTCACGTAATTACTTTTTATTTCCTCCCTAATTTTATTGAGGGTTTTATGTGATTAAAAATCTTTTGAGATTTACCAATTTAAAGCTTCAGCATTGGGTAAAATTATCTCTGTTCTAAGAACATGTGTTATTTATACAATGAAATTTGTATTATACTACACTTTTAGAATTATAATTTTCTTTAGAATTATAATGTTCTTTAGAATTATAATTTTAAGCGGGGAGTTTAGCTTAGCAGTTTAAGTGCTTGCCTGGGAGGAACAATGTTGTGAGTTCAATCCCTGGTACTAAGTAAATAAATCAATGAATTTATAATTTTAAAAAGCATACTTTATAGTATTTATATGTGATCTGTGAAGAATGGATATTAAGAAATTAGATATGAATGATTAACTTGTAATGATTGAGGGCATAGCACATTTTTATGTCATGAAGTCTCATAACAAGGGCAGGCCAAATCTATGTTTATTCTTTAGACTATTTATGTCCATGAATTATCCATTCTAACTTTATGAGCTTTATTATATTAAACAATGAGTGCTTATCAGGGAAAAATCACAAAAATAAAGTATTGCATTGTTAATATGCATTGCATCTATAAAAAGCACCAAAATTTTTAATGTGAGCAACAAGTAAAATAAATTTCTGTATTAACTACAATGAAAATAGCAACAGCAGTCTATCAAAAATCATCACCTCAATTTTTACACCTAAGAGAGTCTTCATGCAAGGAAACAGCACCTACCATACACATATATTGCTTAACTGATGGCACATGTGCTTTGATTTCCTGGTCTTTTTTTTTAGAACATACTTGACATTTTACTTGTCTTGATAGGAGGTTCTTATTATATTATGCAATGTATAGTTAACAGCAACATAAAATATTAATAAAATATTAGAGTCTGAATATGTATTACAATTTTAGAATAAACATCAACATTTTCACATCAGCTGTGTTCTTGCTTACAAAAGCTAAGAAACAACATCAGAAATAAAAACCTACATGATGACAATGTAAAGACAAACATAACTCTACCATGAAAATAATGTTTAATTCATCTGTCGTACCCAAGGCAGTCTTCACACATGTCAACTGTGTGTTCTCCTTATATGCCTCACTTTCACTGACGACACTTGTGTTGAGCTTTCATTCCCTATGTCACTTCTCTTCTCTTACTATTTTGTCAGGAGCTCAAGACTATGTAGTACGATGTGTACTTAGCAGGGTAATAAGATCAATAAAATAAAATATCAAATGTGTGAGTACTTAGACTAGACCACAACATTTTCACATCAGCTGTTCATCTGCTTACAAAACCTGACAGATAATATTAGAAACAAAACTTATGTGAACTAAAATGAAAATACTAATAAAATCTTACAACAAAAAGAATCGCTGCTTCAATTGTCACACCCGAGGCAGTCTTCACATGTGAAAACTGTACATTTCATGCCCAAGTATTGCTTACACTGATAGAGTTAATGTTTTGTTTTCCTGTTCTTTCTTGTAGGGACACTTTGTCATCCTTTTTGTTTTTGTGTGGTTATAGTAGGTCTCCGTGATGTTGTACCTGCTTGTTTAGCTGTGTATGTAGCAGTGTGCTCCTCAACTTATTTGCATGGTTTCCTGGGGGAGGGGGGAAAAACATTTTTCCTTGTCTCTGCTATAAATGATCTCTCATGAGTTCCAGTCACAATCATCTAAGAAAATTTCTCCATGATAGTTACTATTTTTTTGTAAACTACCAAACTACATAATCTGTGTAGATGATAGAGTAAAATAAAGCATTCACCAATGTTTTGTGTTTTAAGTGAAATCATAGTAGCTGCCTAACTCATCCACAACATCTACTCCACCTTTGGTTTTGTAGAAAGTTTGCGTCTCAGGTTTTCATTTTATTAAGGTTTCCCTATCAGTAGTTTCATCATGGTGCATTTTTTCCCAATCTGATTTTTGGTACATTTCCTCTTAGAGAGGCACATAGTTGGTACATATTCCCCATAGAGAATCTATGTCTGTACATGGTATAACCTGTTACTGTTCATATTCCCCTACTCCACCAACCCCATCCTCCTTTCCTCGTAGACAAAAACTTTGTTTCTACATTTATCAATTTTCCTTTGCCATATACAAGGCTAATATAAATCTTTCTGAACTTCAAAGATTGTACTATAAAATTGTTCTGAAATTGCTACATTTCATTTCAATTTTCTGCTTTGTTTCTGAATACAGTCCCTGTGCTGATCAACTTGTGCTTTTTAGCAATGTAACATTTATTGGAAACTGGTAAATGAATTATTGAACGTTACATTCTGATGAGTTTGAGAAATGAGAGTAACAAGTCTATTCATACCATCATGCCGTTGTCACAAGATGAGTAAGGATCTGATAGCTGAGTCACAGAATAAATTTCAAGATTGAAAAGCATAATAGTCTTTGCATCTACAAGGGCATGAATTTTTATGCCATATATTGATACATAGCTTTTCCATAAGTCTTTTACATTTCTGTCATTACTATGAGAAATCCTTGTCAAATACAGCAAACCTATGAATGCTTTCCGTTCATGTAATAAGATGCTATAATAAAAACATCTTTGAATATGGCTATAGGTGCATACAGAGCATTTTTATTGTATTTCAGCCTTTATGTATTTCACAACATTTTGTAGCATTTAGTCTATAACAATTTCCAATATTATACGGCAACCTGTGCTGCATTCTTCAGTAGGTTTTTTCCCTGCCAAAACCCTCATTATATTTTCAGGCCTAGTTCTAACACTGAATAGTAGTCGTATTTGTTTGCATGACAACTTTGCAACAGTTCTTATGTTGCTGTTTTCTTCATCATCCAAATAAAGCAAGTATGTATTCCCTATGTTTGTATCAGTTGATTGTAGCTCCATTTCATTGTCACGGGAACGCTGGTTCATATGGCCATCATTATCATCATCATCTACCAACCACACTCTTCGGTTATGAAAATATGTATTTCACCTTAATGGATTATCTTCATTATCCATGCATAAATAATCTGCTGATTCACATTTGACATTCTCCACAGTTTGCAAATATGGTTTTTCATGTACCATTGTACTGAACTGGGCTACTCCTACCTGAGAAACCAAAAGAACACTCAACCAAAATGCTAGATGATCTGGCTATATTACAGTTTCAGTGATGCTCAGGTAAATAAATGTACAACAAATCTAGTAGATGGACATAATATCCCTGCAAATCCTGATTTGACACTTATGTATATGCGTGAACACCTTGTCTTTTATTGTACAGAAACAGAAAGGTTGTTTCCTGTGTCTCTCAAGCACAGCAACTGAGATGTATAACCTGCTACTATTATGCTAAAGTAAAAATATACAGTAGAAAAGTAAGGGTTGTGTTTGTGGAACTCAGTGCTATGATTTTTGGATTTATATGAATACGCTGTCATATTTTGATAGGAACTTGAAAAAGGGAAGAAAGGAGAGATACAACAAGGAAGGGAAGGAAGAAGAAATGAAGGAAGGAGGGAAATGTAGAAGGAAGAAAGTAGTGAAGGAGAGAAAAAAGGAAAAAATAAAGAAAGTTACATAGACAAGACAAGAAATCCAAATACTGATTTGGAACAACAAATAATGTTGAAAAGAATCACTGATTATCATCATTAAATTGTAAAAAAACATGTTGCAAAGGTAATAACTCACATAATGGTGGGAGACAAAGTAACAACGTGGAAAGAATGTATAGAAAATAAGTCATGGCAGTTAAGGAAAGATGATAGTGAGGGAAAGATAAACGCATCTTAAATTTTGGTTTCTATGGCCTCTAATATGATGAAAGCTGTAGTAATAAAATGAAAGCAGGATTAAATTCAGGGCAATTTCTTCATGATTTGACATTCACATCTCATATGCATATGGAATATGGTAGTTGATGTACAAGAGGTCATCAGGTGTGACTTACATGTGTTGGTATCCCAGGAGATGTAGCCAGCGGCCATAGAAGTTTATTCTTGAGCGTTAATTGTGACAACTGCATGGAAATTACTTTTTATTTTTGTACATGTTTTTACTGGAAAATAATTACATTCCTTTTTGTAATACAACAAGGTTATATATAATACATCGTAATTACTTTTTCACCTGCATTCCCTCCCCTCCACTTTCCATCTTTTGATTCCCTTTGCATTTGAGAAAGATTTATTTCTATACTTTCTTTTACCTGTCTTGTCTTTTTTCTTTTTTGGTACCAGAGGTTGAACTCACAACCTTGCACTTGCCAGGCAGGTGCTTAGGCTACCGAGTGAAATCCCCAGCCCTTACCTGTCTTTTATTTTCATCTTTATCGTAGAAGAGGGCTGTGCAATACTTAAGGTTGTTTCTCTAATTTATTTCACTTAACATTATTTTCTCAAGGTGCATCAATGTTCCTACAGTAACTTAGTTTCATTCTTCATCATGGCAGACAAGTAAAGCACCGCTGAGAATAAAGACCACATTTTCACTTTCCATTCATCTGCTGATGAACATAATCTGCTTCCAAGATTTAGTTATTATGAACTGTGTTGTTGCAGACATGGACATGCACGTATCACTGAAATATGGCATATTTTACTCTTTTGAGAAGATAGATAGTACTGGAATACCTGGGTTAAATGGAATTTCTAATTTTAGTTTTTTGAGAAATCTCCATAGCAATTTCCATAGTAGTCATACTGTTTTAAATTTGCAGATATAACTGTTTGTCTTTTTATGTAAAATACATTATTCATTAGTATTGTAGCTCATTTTTTTACTAATATGGCCTTATTATATCCTTTGGCTCATCATATTATAGCATCATTATTTCTAGTAGTCTGCCTATAAGCATATGCTACAGGAAAAGTGAAACTACCTGGATGAATCTGAGATTTCCCTGAGGTGCCCTGAGTTACATTAAATGTCTAAAAGAATGTTTCTTTACTATCTTTAAAATTTTTCCTCAGAAAACTTTTTTTACATTGTATCTTTCTTTACTATGTATATGAAAAAGAGCCATCGATGACTTTTCTTTAAAAACTTTTTAAGAAAACTTTAATTTAGCATGAATTCTGTTTATCCCTTATGATTTTTAGTGTTAAGATAAATGCAAAGAAAGTGTGTTTATTATTATCTAATTTTATTTCCATTAACATCAATATTCCATCTGATATCAAAATCAATTTCTTAAAATGATTTTGTGTTTGAATGTTATACATGAGATAACATTACCCAGGAGGAGGTTAAAATGATGTTTTTGAACTTCCTCTTCCTGAGTTTTTGCAAGACATCACCTACTTTTAGAAAAGTTAACTATGGAAAGTAAATCACTATCCTCTCATTTTATGAGTATCAATCAGCTCTTACTACTTGTTTTTATTGTTTCTCTGGGTGCTGCTTAGTGTTTGTTTCTCCCTGGCCCCTTTCAAGTGTGTTGTGATACACTAATGTGACCTTTAATGTACCTTCTGGCTCATTATATTATGGCATCATTGTATTTAGTAGTCTGCCTGCAGACAGATACTGTAGCAAAGTGAATTCACGTGAGTGAGTCTGAGATTTCCCTTAGCTCCATCCATTAACATGGCTGCACAGCTCAGGTCATTACTTTGTACTCTGCCATGTTCCCAATTTCATGTTCTGTAGATTTCAATAAAGTCACAATGAATTTTGCTTCATGAATTCAGAACAACAAACTTTCCAATTTCCTTATTGAAACATGTCAAAAAGATATAATGTTTAAGCAAAATGGATTATGCGCGTGCATACACACACACAGGATAAAATGGAAATAGCTTGATATAGTTTGACTTACCATGGAGGTAAAAAAAGATTCTATTACTACAAAGTAACACATTTGTGTATCATGATGGCTTGAAGGAGTAAATGTTGCTTCTAAAGTGCTAATGTGTCAAGGTAGATCAGTATTTAGCCAATAGACAAACTACTAAAAGTAAAAGACTGCTGATACTATTAGTAAAACAGATATTCTTTCTACAGTGTTTTGGATTTTAAATGAGCACCGTGGCATTTAAACTTATAAACTTAGAGTGAAAAGATACTGTGATGAAATACAACCCCTCAAAAAAGCAGGCCCTAAGCACTTTTGCTCTTAACCAAATGTCTAGAGCTACAGCTTTAAAGTTTCAGGTGTATCTATTACTTGACTACATATTTATAACATATTACCCTCATAAAGCTCCAAGAAATAAAATACATCTTAGCTGTCTTCCTTGCAATCCTCAACTCTGTGATAAGGAACACAGAGTTTGTATTTAATGTCTCTGCTGATATCTGATTTTGGCTGCCCAGGAAGTTTTTTATGAAATTTAACTATTCTTTCCTTTTCAGTAGGAAACCAGAGATGATGGAAGTTTTATTTATATAGTTTTTAGGTAAATTCATATGCATTCATATGCATCAGTCTGAGATTTTACCTCATTATCTTTTTCTTATTTAATTTTGATTAATATTAGATCTTGAGAAATGTTTATTTGTTTCGTATCCCTGTCAGACTCAATTGCTGAATACCACTGGGTGTTAAAAGATCATTTTATTGACTACTGACATTAAGAAGTGAAGATTACAGTGCTAGGACATGACACCTTAGATACTACTAAAAGCATACATTTTTCTCAGCATCTGATAGATATTCTAAGTTTTGGTTATAAAGATATCAATTTTATTATTATTATAAATAGTTTGGAGAATACTTATCAATTTATTTCTAGTTGACATTTTCCTATATTACATTACTCTACAGAAAAGAGTTATTATAAAATCAATGACACAATGAATGAGAAATTATTGGGTATTTCAGTCAGCTTTGAAACTATACAAAATTGGGTATTAGTGATTCATGCAGCTCCATTCTTGTACACTAAATTTATTTCCTACCTGTTACAGATTGAGTTGCATTGCCAAGAATTTTGTATGTTGAAGTTTTAACTCCTCAAACTTCAGAATGTGACTTGGCTTGCAAATACTGTCACTGAAGACAGAATCAATTAAATTATGAAAATATCAGTCGATTAGCTCCCTATCAAGTTTGAATGGCATCCTTACACCAGGGAACATTCAGATTCAGAGTCTTACACATAAGAAGAAAGTCCTATAGAAACGAGCAAAGATAAAAATGATACTTCTTAAGTCAAGTGCCAAAGATTGCTAGCAAAACAACATACACTAGGGTGGAAGCATAAGAGAATCTTCCTCTCAGCTTAGAAAAGGTTATTAGTCCTGTGAATCATGAATCTTAGATTTCTAACTTCCAGAACTTTGAGATAATACACTTCTGTAGTTTGTAGAACTGTGATGCAACCAAACTACCAAACTAATAATTGCAAAGCTAGCACACACACTAAGAAAGCATAATCACCAGTTGCTAGAAGAAAGTGACTGTTTTAATTAGCCTGCCATTAAATTTTCTTGATGGCTATCCCTGCCTTAGTGTTTATTAAGCTTGTAAATACCCCTAATTTCTATTCTCAGAAACAAACTTTTCTCAAGGTACAAATAAACATTTCAAATCAGATTGTAAACTTCACTTTCTAAATTTGTAATTTAAAAAGAACTTTTACCTGTCATAGAATTCTGAAATTCTAATAAATTTATAATTTTAGAAAAGGATAAAATCATTATTTTATTTACAGAAAAAGAAACTGAAATTCAAAAAGTATAAGTAAATAAAACTATGTCTGGAAAGCATTAGAAGAGAAATTTATTCCTAAATCAGGTACTTGAAGAGAGTTTTTCAGTGTGTAACTATACTACCAAAATGATGTTTTTGTTTTTTAATGGAAACTTTGTCTGGGAGTAAAATATAGCATGGATATCAATTAAATCCTCACTAGTCTGTAAATATGTTTGTTGTCTAGAAAGTATTGATTTCTTAAATTAGACTATAGTTTCAAAATACCTAGAGATAATACAATCCATTTTAAACATTGGTACATAATGGATGTCCTTAAAAGAAATAAATTGCTGAAACAAATTCAGCTGAAAATCAGCAAACTGTACTTAAGAATTACATCTATAACTGTGGATAGACTTTTAGAGCTCACATTTTATTTGTGTGTCTTTTTAGGAATCAATAGGAAGGCATCTGTAGCATTTAGGTGTTCCCCTGCTGACTGCTGAGACAGCTACTAAATCACTGCTTGGAAATTTACTATGTTAACAGGTTATATTGGCCGCCTAAACACATCACTTGACTAGAATAGAAGTCATAGAGGGTCACTGTAAACTAAAATAATAAACATGTAGCTAAGCAGTGAATTTAATACAGATTGAGGAGGTTCTGCAAGCATTAGGAATACCAGGCTACTATCATGTAATATTCTTTCAAAATATACACCAACAATAACTACAAATACATTGTCACATTGCTGCAAAAACAGCAATCTAATTATAGAATAAAATTATACTGCGATTTTGTTTTCCTAGCAATACAGTGACAGTGTTTTTGATAATAGTGAGGGTGGAGGTGTGGCTTCATTACATTTCTACCCACCAGTAAGGACGTAAATCTATAAAAGGGAACTGGCACATTCCCTTATCATCAAGAAATGTGTTCTTATTGGTAAAAATTGTATTTTTATATGAGCTCTACTGTTTAATTCGGAAAATTCTGGAAAAATACAGAAACTATTTTTTTTCTTGGCACTTGACTTTTAGATTCCAAACAGTGTTAAATTTTAAACTAAAAAGGATTTTATATTTCAAATTGGTACCCTGAACCATCTGCAGGCAACTTTTTCTTATTTGTTCTGTCCTGTGCAATCACCTGATCCCAAGTGACAGGACAGCTGCCAGAGAACTGACATTCATTCTAGAATCCTCTTCAAAGAGATGAAAGCTTCAGTGCCATTAATTTGGAAAAAGTAGAAAATCTGACATGTGCTGAAATTTTTAAGGACAAAAATCACAGAATAGAAACAATTTAAAATTTGCTTTTAAAATTATCCGATATAATGCTCAAGAAAAATTAAATCTCTAAATATGTTTGTGTTTTCTGGAAATTTTATCTGAAAATAACCAAAATACTTTTGCAAAAACAATTATATATTAGGGTTTAAAGGATTTTTGGAATATACATGGTAAATAATTGAGGAGGTAAACATATTTACCCTGATTTGCAGTTTATAAAGTATGCGTTGTGTATAAGTAGTGGAATTAGCATAGTGCTGAATTAACATGAACAATTTTATATGTTTAAGAATCACATAAAAAAAAAGAAACATGGGAAAGAAATATTGGAAATTTAGAAAACCTTGTTTAATGATTACACCATTACACTCAGTGTGTATAGACTTCTGTTGCTTGTGGAAAAAATAATTGAGCAGAGTTTCATCTTTAAAAAGGTAAATAGGGAAGACGATTATATATTTATTTGGTCGTAAAATGACTCATGGGGTATTTATAAAATAAATTAATTGGTCAAAAATTAAATTATAACTGTGGTTTTATGATTTATTTGAAGAAATAGCATCATGTTTTCAAATTTTTGTTCATATAAAATGGAAATTAACCTATGAAATTTGGTAAGAATATTAATTTAAACTTGAAATATTAATGGGAGCTAGGGCTTTTTGTTTATATAAAGAGTGAATGAATGTCATTAATCGTGTTTACACGTATTAGTTGTTTCATGAATTTCTATTAATAAATGTATATTTAAATGTGAATTATCTATATCTTATGGATTAAAAATCATTGTTACACAATGGGTACTGTTATGTGACTTGCTAGTGTGATTTGTTTCATTTCAATCTAAATTCTCTCCAATTATTATTTTTCATATAATTTTATATTCAAAAAACGTGAAGCCATAATTGTCAATATTTTCGGCTCTTTGCTATTGTTATTTATTTGTCTTTTTTGTCTCATGTTTATCTAGGAATGTGTTTTGTTTTGTTTTGTTTTGTTTTTCCCTATAGTATAGAAAGGATAGGTATACATGTAGAGACTCACACATGCATAGAACTTCTCCTAAACAGTTTTGAGAGTCGATTATATAATGCATTCTCAGAGTGATTTTAGTCTGTATTGTTTAATTTCAACATACACGAAGATATGGACAGCTATTTTGAAAAGAATGAGAGACACTATGGCAGCCATTGTTACTTTCCCTATTGTCTGGTCTTGAACACCTAAAATGCCTTCATCATTCTGTTCTGATCAGTTTTACACTATTTCATTTTACATGAATTCATTGTGTATGAGGAGATGGACAACTATTTACAAGAAAACAAGAGACAATATGATAGACAGTGATGATCTCCTGTTGTCTTTGAAATTTGTCTCTTACATTGTTTTCTTCTGATCTGCTTTGCTCTGTTTTGTTTAGTTTTACTCTCTTTAAAATAAAAAAAAATAATGTGAGGCAACTTCTTAGACACTTGTAACTTAGATATATTTACACTATAAGCTATCATAGATTAGTATTTTATGGCTGATGTGTACTTTGATTTTGTTTGGAAGGAATTATGAAATGATTGCATTTTTGAAGCTTATGTATTACATATTTTAATCTAAATTCAACGTAACTTTTAAATTTACAGCTACAGGAAAAAAGTTTGTTTTGCTTTCTTTAGTTTTTTTATTAGTATATATTTATGGTGCATTATAATTTCATGCATCAGGGGAAATCAGTACATAATACATTGCTTCTCGATCATTTTTATTATCTTTCCCTAATTTCTCTTCTCCTTTCTTCCCTAGATACACTTTTCAGTTCTTCAAAGACTTCCTCCTTAATTTCTACATTATCTCTTTTATTTTGTTTCTTAAATGGTTTCTATTTGAACTTCTCATATAAGAGAAACTATGCAATATTCAACCTATGTATAATTTATTTAACAACATTACGGACTCAAGTTCAGTCCTTTTTTGAGAAATTACTTGAATTTTTTACTCTTAAGTGTGAATAATGCACCAGTGTGGATACATACCTCATTTTATTTTACATTTAACAGTTGATGGGCATATAGGCCACTTCCTTGATTTAGCTCTTGTGAAACTGTGCTGCTCTGAGTGTGGGAATGCATGTACCACTGCAATATGATGACTTTAAATCTTTTGGGAAGATACTCAAAAGAGTATAACTGGGTCACCTGAACATTTTAGTTGTAGTTTTTCGGAATCTCCATACTCATTTCCATAGAAACTATGCTAGTTTACATACCTACTAATAATATAGAAAAGTTCCTTTAATCCCATAATTTTCCCTTCAGGTGCTATTATTTGAAGTTTTGATAATACATATTCTTTCTGAAGTAAGATTAAAACTTCCGTGTTATTTTTATGTGCATTTTATCAATGGTCAAAGATACTAAACAGTGTTTTACATATTTGTTAGTCATTTATATTCCTTCTATTGAGAAATATCCATTCATTTAAATTGTTCACTTATGAATGGGTTTTTCATTTTGAGGGAGTCTAGTTATTTTAATTCTTTGTATAGTCTAGATATTCATCTTTTATGTGAGGAATACCTAGCAAAAATTGCCTTTTTATTTTGAAGGTTAGTTTTTCACCCTGATGGATTGTTTACTTCTCATTGTAGAAGATTTCAATTTGATACAAGCTTACTTGTTAAATATTATTATTGTTTCTTGTGTAATGGATGTTCTCTTAAGAGAATCTTATCTATGCCTATATCTTTAAGATTTTTACCAGTTTTATCTTCTAGCGGATTTATTGTTTGTTTTTATACGCAGGCATTTATTTATTTAGGTAGAAACATAGTTTTAGTAGAAAAACACGTATCTTTTTTTTTTTTTTTTGTCTTTTTCATTTTTATCGGTACCGGGGATTGAACTCACGACTACCTGCTTGCAAGGCAGGTGCTTATGCCGCTGAGCTAAATCCCCAGCCCCCTAAAAACACGTATCTTAAAGCACTGTGTAGTTATTAATTTTGCAAAGCTTTTAGTTTGTTTTGCTGCTTTATTAAAGAAAATAGTGGAAAACATAATATTACTAAGCAAAAGTGGTTTTAGTAGATTTAAAAGGAAAATTCATGATGGAATTTAAAATATTGGTGTTTGAGAAAATCTCAAATGTTTTATGAATAGCGATTTTTAATGAAATGCTTCCAATGAGAAATTCCATTTTGTTGTTTCCAAAACTGTGTAGGGAGATATTGTCTTTAAATAGAGTGTGATACCTTCTGATCTAGCATGGAAATAACACAGAGTTTACTACTGTGCCCTAACAACCAGTAAAAAGCTGAATAACTGGGGGAAAAATCACACCCACATCCCCAAATCCCGCTGCCTTAGGCAGTTGAAGGTATAGGAATTACTGCTTGCATGAAAACTTGAAAGTCATATAGAGGGTTACAGAGAATCACAGTTATCAGGAAGAAAAATCATGGAGAAAATCTTGCACAGACATTAGTATAAGGGCACTTGAGTAAGAAAAAATGAATAGGGAAGAATTTCCAGAATGTCAGTGTAGTTAAGTATTAGAAGTAAATTTTCATGGAATTCAAGTCACTGGTGGATGGTCATTCTTTTTATAAATTTTATATGTAGGATCCTGATACTTTTACAGTGAATACAGTGGTTTTTGTTTATGAACTTAAGTCACTCCAAGACTCTGATCAAAAACCAAATTAGTCACAGACAGAATCATATATCTCTATTAAGTTCAGTGTCATCAGATACAGAGTTAGCAAAGAAGCAAAACTTTACTGAGTGTTTCTGTTCATGAAGCAAATTGTTTTCAAACAGAAGTGTGTGTGAATCAGGATATTACAGTATCTGAGAAAAATCTCCTTATCTATTTTAGAGAAAAGGAACCATTTTTATCTATATAAAGCATTCAGTTCTTAAAATGGCTTGCTCTCAGAAGAAAGAATATGTTATTTGAATTGGTTGTACATATGAATTATAAATTTTAGGATAATCATTAAAATAGAAAACATGAAACATAGCAAATTTGCTGATAAGAAAAAATTGAATCATATGGAATGTTCCATTAAATAAATAAAAGTTTTGAAGAAAAATAGTAGAAACAAAGAATAAGAACAAAAACTAGATAAGAATAGCAAATATGTTAGATATTTATCTAAATATATCAGTATTTTCTCTTTTTTATTTTAAACAGAGGAAAAAAAACAATGATATACAGCTTCAAAACAAAGTAATAGGAAATCGACAATGTTTAATTTATCTCATATTGTTATCTTCAAATTAGTTGTTTGGGTTACAAGATGTAGACAGTGAAAACTGATCAACCCATAGAAGCACAGACTGTTCTTTTCATTAAAATAACAATAAGTAGGAATATAATTATGCTTGCTATCGTGTGTGTGTGTGTGTGTGTGTGTGTGCTTCTTCCATCCTAATTGTTCTTTCTTTTTGAGTAGCTTCTTTCTCTTTCTCAATATCTATTACAGATTTTTGTATTTTATATACTCTTTTAACTTCTTATATTAGGGAGACAAGATGATATTTACACATGTGTGTTTGATTTATTTCACTCATGCATATGGTCTCTAGTTAGCAGTATTCTGTTATATAGAAACATCACAAGTTTTTTATCAGTTGCTTGATTGATGGACATCTGAGTTTTAACTACTACAAATTGTGCTGCTATGAACACAGTTGCACATATACCTCTGTCGTATGAGGTTTTCAAATCTGGGAAAATATTCAGAAGTGGAAGAGCTGTGTCAAATGAGACCTCTAATCCTGATTGTTTGAGGAATCTCCATATGATGATAGCCATTCTTTCTGGGATGAAATGGAATGTCAGTGTTGTTTTAATTAGCATTTCTTCAGCGACCAATGGTGTTGAATGTTGTTTCATACATTTATTTGCCATTTGTATTTCTTCCTTGGAGAAGTATGTATTTATCTCAGATGCCCATTTTTTTATTGAGTCTTTGAATTTGGGGGTCCTGATAGTTCTATTCTTTTTATGCCCTAGATACAAGTTCTTAGAGGGACACCTGGCTAAATTTTTTCCCACTCTGTGGGTTTTCTTTTTATTCTGTTTGTAATTTCTTTGGAAGTGAAGGAACATTTTAACAGGACAAAATCCCAGTTGATTCTTTGAAGTGCTTCCCATGCATTTTGGTTTTTGTTCGTGAATTCTTTGCTTAATCCTGTGTCTTCTAGATTCACACCTCTTTTCTCTTCCAGTAGATTTAGGTTTTCTGTTGCAACATTTAGGTCTTTGATCCACTTTGACTTTAGTTAAGTTCACGGTATTAGATACGGGTTTAGTTTTAGTTCTGGCATGTGGGAAGCCAGTTTTTCCAGAACTATTGTTAAAAAGCCTTTCTTCCAATGAATATTTATGACTTCTTTGTCAAAGATAAGGTGGCTGAGTGTGTTTGTAACTGTGTCTGTATCTTCTAATTTTTTTTTTTTTTTTTTTTTTTTTATTTCTTCTTCTTGAGACAGAGTCGTCCTATGCATTTCGGGCTGGCCTTGAGCTCACTATGTAAGCCAGGCTAGTCTCAAACTCACAACAATCCTCCTTCCTCAGCCTCCCAAGGGATGGAATTACAGGCATGTGCCACATGCCCATCTTACAATATATTTTGAACTAAATGAAAATGACAATAAAACATCACTTGTTGGCCATTTTTAACACTGAATGTATATATTAGAAAAGAATAAAGATGTTAAACCAATAATCCACTTTTATACTATACAAGAAGAAAAATAAAGAACAAATCATGTTCAAAATAAACAGAAGTAAAGAAAAACATAGAGCAGGTATTTATAAAATTGAATTTGTAGAGAAAACACAAATAATGATTGTTGAAAAACTGTTCAAATAATAGATAACATTTTGCCACTCTAGAAAAAAAAGTAAAATAAATAAATAAAATGAAGTTGAAAGATATAAGATAAAAATTACTATCAGAAACTTAATAGTATAAGCACTATAGGTCTTATGAGTATTGAAAATAATGAAAAAAATGCAAGGAATAACTCCATGGCCACAAGTTTGATAATTTAAATGACATTGACCAAATGTCACATGAAGAATTAGATAATCTAAATAGTTTTTACAAACTAAATAATTTTTCCGTAAGAAAACATATTAATAGTCACTAACCTTCTGCCATAGAGATTCCAAAACTCCAATGACTTTATCTATGAAATGCACAAAAATGCTTAATAAATGAATTACACCAATTTTCTATAATCTCTTAAGAACCATAGGAAATATTTTCTAATGCATTTGAAACAATCATAATCAATATAATACCAAAACAAGACAAAACCTTTACCAAAAATCTATACTTTTTTTTTTTTTTTTTGGTACAAGGGGTTGAACTCATGACCTTATACATAGCAGGCAAGTGCTTGAGCCACTGAGCTAAATCCACAACTGCATTATTTTCTACTATCAATGTACATACAAAAATCTTCAAGAATATACAAAAAAATTATGCATCATAGGTAAGACATGGCCCTACATTCAAAATTGTATTAATGTTGTTCATCCCATCAGTAGGCTAACGGAAAAAAAAAAAAAAAAAAACATGATTACATAAATTGGTAGGGGGGAAAAAAGGCACTGAACAAGTCCATTGTCTAGAAGATCACCACAATTTGAGGGCAAATTGAGCTACAAAGTGAGTCTAAAGACAGTCTCCACTACAAAGCATGAAACTATTTCAAAAACAAAAGAAATAACATAAAACAAAAATATCCATTAATAAAACTTTCATCATATTGATAGTAAAAAAATGTATCAGCTGTTCCACTGCTTGAACAGAATGCTTGCATGATATAAATGAGTAGACATTTATTTTTTCTTATGGATTCATTGCATTAAATCATGATTACCAAGCTCTAAGAAGAAACCTGTATTAAAGGGACTGGTTGAGAAAGCTGTTCTCACTCTGGTAGCTGTAAAAGGAGAGAGAAGAGAGGAGATGGAGATAAAACATGCTTCCAAGTCATACCCAAGTGACTCATGCATTGTGACCAGATCAGAACCCCAAATGTGAGCCTTTGGTAGTAAATTTTAGATATAAGCCATAATATTATGCCCCCAGAATTTTCTTCCCCATCTGTTATTATAAAAAATGCGTATAGTGTATATCCCAAGAGTTGCCAACTTCTTGACAGTTTCAGAATTGCTGAAAAGTCCAAATCCAAAGTCTCCACTGAGACAAAAGGTAAACTCTTAGCTATAAGCACCTGTAAAAATAAACAAGAATGTTAAACATTTGCAAGTGCAATGGCAGAGGTTTAAATATTTTTCATTCTTAAAGGGAAGAAAAGGGGAATAGACAAAAAATTGGGACAGAGAAAGACCAAAATCCAACAGGAAATACACCAAATTCTCTATCACCGAAGGTAGTTGTGGTGAGATGTGAGTTTGAAAGGGTTTGGTTGGCCCCACTCTTACAGCATTGCTGTTGCAGTCTGTATGGGCTTTCTCATTTGTGGGCCGTGTTCACTGGCTGCTGCTTTCTTCAGCAGATGTTTCATGGAGTCTCTATCTTCCCACAGTTCCCACTGCACTTTTGGGTACTCTCTTATAACCTCAAGTGTATACTTCTCAGGGCAACCTGGCAAGGACAATCACCTTTCATATGTTTTTCCTGTGACCAAATAATTATTGCAGGCCACATGACTGGGAAAGTAGCAGTGTGTGGATGATAGCAAGGTGCATAACATTAACAGAAGCTATTCATCTAGACCATGGCTGCAGGGGCCTCTGAGTGGTGAGATGGTTGAAAAAGTGACGTGGATCCTAGGAAACCAAATCTTTGTGAGTAGTTGTATTTCTTGATAGACATGTTATTGACTTCTTAAATGAGAGATTTGCACCCTTGCACCTACCTTAGGTAGGATCTTGCTGATTTCTGAAGTGTCCTCAGGGAATCTTTCTGATTTCCTTGGGCAAAGTGTTTCACGTCTGTTTTCCATTTTTGATTTTATTAGTACATAATGGTTACTTTGTTTTAGGGGAGTTGATACATGCATATAACACATTTCAAGTCTGTGTTCTTCTACTTTCTCTTCTCTTTGCTTACACATTCCATTTCTTAATCCTTTTCCCATTTGAATAATATCTATCTTCCTTTATCCTACTATCTAACTTTTATTTTGTTCTATATTTATATTTTGGTCTCATAAAAGGAATTGTGTGATATATGAGCTTGTGGATCTGATTTATTTCACTTAACTTTGTCTCAAAATACATCTGTTTTTCTATCAGTGACTCAAATGTATCATTATTTATGGCAGAGTAGTACTCTACTGTGTATATGTACCACTTTTTCTTTGTATTCAACCTTTGATAATATATAGGCTGATTCCAAGATGCAGTGATTATGAATTTTGCCATGATAAAAATAGGCATGTATGTATCACTGCATTATGATGTCTTCAACACTTTTCAGAAGATATCAAAAAGGCAATAGGTCAGTCCAACCTATTGCCTTTACATTTTTCAGGAGTCTACATACCGATGTCCATAGTGGTTGTACCCATTTATATTTCCACCAAACGTTTAGGAGGACTTTTTTTTTTCCTTTCAGTTTTGCAAATATGCATTATTATTTGATTTTTGAAAGTAGGCAGTCTTCCTGTTCCTGAGTAAAATGGAATCTCAATATTACTTAATTTGAACTGGCTTCGTTTAACAACTAATCTGTTCAACAGTCATACTTTTCTTTGTTACATTTTTTTAAATGTTTTTTTTTTTCCTGGCAAAATTTTTACTTTTTCAACTAATTTAGATCTATCATTAGCTCTTAATTCCTAACGTAAATCTGGCAAAGCAGCTACCATTAGCAACAACACAGTCTGAACATGAAATATCCTTGAAATATATTCCACCGGATTAAATAGTAGGCATGCAAAATCTCAGTCTCCTGCAAAATTTCTAGATGTGGACCAAATAAAGTCAAATTATCTCCTAGAGGATAATATATATGATTCCAAACCAACTGCTAATGGAGTCTTCCTTATCATCTGAAATCCCCTGAACTTGTCATTACTGTTCTCAGTCCTATCAGCATTCTGGACTTCTGAACTAGCACCAAATTGCCCTGTCAGACTCTGTTCACAGTACTATAAGAATTCACTGTTCTACATTTTCAGAACTCGCAAATTTCTCCTTCAAACCAGTTCCATAATCTCTACTATTTAGTCATGTATAGCACTTCCAAATTTTATAAATCATTCAGCTTTTCTATTTCTGGAACAAAATATCCAAAATGCACAACTTGAGGCGGAAGAAGTTTATTTTGGCTTATTTTTCTGTGGGGTTAACTTGTGCTTGGCTGGCTTCTGAACATAAATCCATAATACAAGGCGTTTGGGGACAGAAACTGCTTATGTCCTGTTGGTTGTGAAAAGAGAGAGAAAAGAAAGGCACAGAATGAGAGGACACATTCCAATTCACCTTCCAATTGATCCATCCTTCGGACTGGAACCTACCTCCAAACAGAAAACTTTTGGGGGGCATTTCAGATACAAGACATAAAAGAAAGTCATAAAAATTCCCCAACTTTATTTTATGAATCTGCAAATAAATCTACATTTAAATTTTTACCTATAGTGAGACATTGAATGTTTTCTTGTTTATCTAAAAACAAATGAAGTTATCGCCTTTTTGTCTTGTTTAACATCAAACTGAAAGTCGCAGATAATAGAATAAAAGAAATAAAAAATACAAGAATTACCAAAGGTGAAATAAAATTTGTCTTTTGCAAAGATGACTATTGCAATTCAGCTAAAAAATCAAAAAGTATTGATAAAAATACTGCTATACTATTAGAACTAGCACAACATTAAAACAGATTCACTGGATACAGGCTAACATATAAAAGTTATTTCTTTCCTGTATACCAAAAGTTGTAGTTAACGATACATTGGTAGTTATGCTAGCATTGCAAATGAAATATTTAGAAATAAATATTTAAAAATATGTATAAGATTTCTATCAGGAAGAGTACAAATGCTTCATGAAATTTAATAAATCTTAATAAATAGTGAAATATTCTATGTTCCTGGACAAAAGACTTTATTTTTAACTGTTAATAAATCAGCGACAGAAGCTTTACTTACAGTTTCAGCACAGTTACTATTAAAATATGAACAAATTACAAAATCTGTGATCAGGAATAGCCAAATCATTATAGATAGAGAAAAAAATGAAGTCAGATAATGGACTGTACATAATTTCACTTGCCATATTTACATTAAACAAAGAAATGTAATGTGGGCAAAGAATAGATAACTTGTTGGGTGTGGTGATGCATACTTGTAATACCAGCACGTGAAGGTTAACGCAGAAGGACTGCCATGAGTTGAGGTCCATTTGGGTTATGTAAGTGAATTAAAGACCACCCAGCACTACTTAGTAAGACCTGGTCTCAAAAGAAAAACATAAAATAAAATAAACCAAAGCCAAAACCAAAACAACCAGATAAAGGATCAGGGATCAATTATAAAGAATAGAGTACTTAACATAAATTCGCATGAGGAATCAGCTGGTCTTTTTTAAAAGGAGAAAACAAACTGAATTGCACATAGGTACAAAATGCTTCTAGAAGAAGTGGATTTTAAATGAAAAACAATAATCTAGATATTAAAATGCAAAAAAAAATTCATCTTACACTTTTCAAAATTAACTCAGAAAGCACCACAGATCTAAATGTAGAATGCAATACTGCAAAACACCTGAATATAAGAAAAGTTTGATTGGGGGTATATGACATATATAATACAGAAGTAGGATCAGTAAATTAAATAATTGATAAATATTTGGCATTAAAACATTTTCCATAAGAAAGGTGATGTTAAGAGTGTGACATGACAAATTCAGATCAGGAGAAAAACTTGCTAAATGTACAAATGTAAATAGTGTGGAAACTAATGATACATGCTGATAGGAAGAATATAGGCACTTTCTCCAATTTTGTTGAGTTTGGTTATGAACCTAACACTGCTCTGAAAAATAAAGTATATGGATCACATACAAAAACATTGGTCTCTGATATTAGACTAACAAGTTTCAGAGAATCGTGTATTTCCCTTTAGAGGATCTTGAAACTTGGCAGCATTCTATTTTGAAATGATTCAATGCTCATTTTAAAAGTGAATTTGCATTGTTAAAATAATAGGAATGTGTCTGCTAACGTCTTTTTCCTATGTGTTAACAATATTTGACGTTTTAATGGTTCAGTATTCCATTTATGTAAATTATTGCCACAACACAAATTTTGTACAGTAAATGGCACAGGATCCAAAATCTAAAAAGCAATAATGATTTGAGCATCATTATCAATTGTAAGAACAATAATTATAACAATGATAATAGTTTACCTTTTAAATAGTCTGGGCAACATCCTATGCTTTTTTGAGAAGTAATAAACACAATCATGTTTCTTCTTTATAACAAGCCCTTGATATATATATATATATATATATATATATATATATATATATCCTATTACACTATATTTGAGTCAGATTTTGCCCAACTCATAGAAAATTACAATATATTTTCATTTGTACTCATTATTGAAGTGTTTAATGCTCATAATGGGAAAAGTTGGGAAAAGTGGTATTTCTGGAATGTGAATGTGTGTTTTTCTTGTATTCTGAGTTGCTATCCTTTCTAACTCATAAATTAGTAGGTCAAAATTACCCACTCCTGATAAAATTTTAGGATTGTATGAAGAAAATGTCAAGAATTTGGATTTTTATGCCTATTTTAGTGATTTTGTATGCAGAAAGCTATATACAATTTAGGAAATTGATTTGCCTTGTTTTATTGATATATTTGTAAATACTTTGTTGGACACTTTTCAAGGATGTATATTGATTTGCCTTAATAGCTTGATGTATAGTGTTTCTAGTCTTATAGTATAAAAAATGAAACATTAAACATTAACTTCTCGATCACATTTACTGGAGGCCGGGCTTTTTTTACTAATAAAAACTCATATATCCATACGTTTCTCTATGTATGGGTTCATAGATCAAGAAAATTACGGATACTGTCTATAGAAATAAGATGATCGTTCTTAAGTAATGTTATAGCTGTCTGGTTTCCACTATTATTCCTATTATTAACATCATTAACATTAGGTAAGACATTTGTATACTTAATAGCAGGCGTTCCTACAGGATTTAGAAAACTAGACTGAGATTAAAGAAGTAGAAATCCATTCTTAATCTCTTCTTTTTGTGAGATTGTTTTGCCTCATATTACCACTGTAAAACACTAAGTGTGAGAAATACTTGTTTCTAAAATTTCAATGTAAATTTAGCAAACCGCAGCATCTTTCTGTGAAAAAATATACCAGATATAATTGATCTCCTAGGTGTTATGTTATTCTCTAATTACATTTAACATGATTGATTTACAAAGTCTAGATTGTGTTTTGATTTGATCCTGAATTTTGTTCTTTTTGTGTCCTCTCCAGAATACATTTTGTTTTAGTATTAGATTTTCAAGGATAGCTTTAAGTTGAAGGTGACATTGTTGGGGACAGTTATTTCTTGCTGAAGAGAGACTGTGTGGATGAAGAGGTTAGGGCAGATCTATAAAACAGAAGTAATTTTTATCTGGTTTAATATCCCTTATGTTGAAAGAGAAATGAGTTGTGTTTTGAGTGCATTACAAGACATGTCCCAATAGGCATGGATAAATTGTAAAACGTCTTTACATTTGCACTTGCATTTGGAATTCTTTGGCATGAGAACGTTGAGACAAGTGAGCAAGGCATTATGTCTGGAATGTGGTCCCTACTTTGTCCTTGAATTTCATATTCATTACCCTTTCACAAAAGCTCCCATAAGAGACTATTTCCATATTATTCCCCTTTATGCTAAACTTAAATAGTCAAATATGACTATTTGAAGTCTGATCTTCAAATATAAAAACCCAACCAGGAATTTCAAACACAACTGTGTAATAATCTTTGTACAGAATAGAATGCAACAAACCTTCCGATGAATTGAAACACCTGCTTTACAGATACCCCATGGAGGAAAAGACACACACATGTGGGCCATTCACCAGTTTTAACAAGACCTAATGAGCCTTGAAACTGTAATTTAATTCTTAATTTCTGTGAAGTAAATTTAGTAATGACTGATAAGGATCATCATCAGCCACACTTACAGAGTCATTAACAGGAAAGTGGAAACACCTGTCCTTTTATGTAAGGCGCTTAGTTCACTTCATCTAAGATTGAAGCTGCTGTCCTTTGAACAGGAGAAACAAATGAGATTCAAGATTTAAATTATTTTAAAAGCAAAATTCTATACTACAGAGCATGAAGATCATTAAGATCAAATTCCAGAGCTGTAATATTAACAAATGCTTCATAAATTTGTTAACAGAATGAGAAGATATATGATTTATATATTCTAGTATGACAGAAAGATGCATGAAATAGTTATAAATAAGATATGTTTGCTACATACAGTTGCAGTCCAGGATGGAATTATTTTCTTACAGATAGTTTCCTTTTTTATGATAGCTAAATTTCTGATATTATTTTACTGTGTTTCTTTTTTGTAGTTTTAAAATGTGGGTCATATTCATCATTCATTAAGAATATGAATGGATAAATTACAGAAAAAGCAAAATATTCTACTTTTAAAATTTAATATTTCTTTATAAAGTGCAAGAACAGTGTTACAATATTCATTTTCATTCCTAGTCTTTTTAACATAATGACTTCCTTCCACTGAGATGTTTTATAACAGTCCTAATAGATTAAAAAAATTGTATATCCCCTTCTTACTAACAGTTTTTGTAAATGAACTCAGGTAAATTAACACAAACTTAATCTGAAGAAAAAAACTCAATGACCTGTCACACTATCAATAATCTATGTAATTATTGAAAAATTACAGCGTTCCAAATACCAAATCTTGCTTCTGCATAGTTCAGGCTAGTAACATCAGTAGACTTGTAAATGCTAGGAACAACTGGAAATCTTTTACAAATTTTAATTTCTTTGTGACTCAGTTGTTCTGTGGGAAAGTATTTCCCTCAATTCCAAGTTTCCAAGGAGAGTATAATAAAATAAATATTTTACGTTACTTTGTAAATGGCCAGAATTATGTGAATTTGTAATTGTTAGTCACATATTCAATATTTTGTTCTATTGGAAATCTATATAGAGAGTGTTTACTAGAATCTAGGTAGAAGTATAAGCAGATGTGAGAGAATTTGTAAAGTGGTCTTTTTTTTTTTTTTTTTTTTTTTTTTTTTAGGTATTTTGAATAACTATCCAGCAAAAGCAAAGATTTGTCTCTTTTTCTTTTTGGTGGTAGTCTTTGTTCTTGCAGAATATATGATAATGAGTATTTTTATAATTGTAATGGGGTTAATATTTACTATTTTACTTGATATAAAACCCAATTAGCATGCAGAAAAATACAAACACTTTGTCTTGTCCAACATCTGTTTCTTATCTATGTCTTGTCCTTGAAATGTTTTCTATACTTATACTGTTGTTATTTCTGGCTTTTGTGTGTATGTATGTGCTATATAACAAACTGAAAAATATACAGACTTCTTGTGCCAGGCAATTAATGAGAGAAGGAGTTTAAGTCAGTAGAGTCAGGAGCTTGCAAGTTTGTGATTTTGATGCTGCTAGAGTTTGGTCAGTGCACTATGCCCTTTAATTTCTTTCATGGTTATCACATGCCTGAGGAAGACATTCCCACAAAATTTATGTTTTATCTTTATATTTCAACCAAATATCCACAGCTATGCTGCATGGTGCCCTGTCATGTTTTACCTTGTAATACCTTGTCATAGGAGGAAAATGCTCCTACTTTTCATTGCCTATGGTTAACAGCACGATGTTGGCAATAAGGGTTTTCTGTTGTTTTAGGAAAATCTTAGCATAGAGAACTGGATAGAAGCCTTTCTCAGTGACTTGTATCTGTGCAAGCAATAAGAGACCTTTAATATTCTAGGCTTAGAGCTTTTCCTGGTCCTCCTTCATGGGTGGAAGCCTTGTGTCATGGTTTATGTCTGTGTCCCTCAGGCCTCATGAGTTTGAATTGTGCATTTGTTATTCATTCATTGTATAGTGCTTGGATTGATGGTGTTAGTGCTACACCCACTTAGGGGTGGAGCTAGGATGTGATGTAATGGCAGGAAGAAGCTGTGTCTTGTTCTTTGCCGGTTCCTGCTTAATGTTGGCAGCTGCCATGAGCTGCAGCCCAGCCATGCCCGCCTGTCTTAGAGCCAACTGAGTGTGGACTGAAACCCTCCAAAAATTGTAAGAAATAAACCTTTCCTAACTTGAGCATCAGGTATTTGGTTGCAGTGACATGCATAAAGTAACTAAGACAGCTTGATTTCTTTCTCTTCTGAGCCATAATGGGTATTTACTGATTCCCTGGGAGTGAATTCATACTGTTCTCCTTCGAAAGCGTTCATCCTTGTAAGAGAGAAACAGAACAATCTGAAGGTCCGTGGTCACACTGTTGTAGCTATGGCTCCCTCCTCAGAGAACTATACCACTTACAAACTCCTGTAGATCTGTTCTGCTGCTGTCCTAGGTACTTCATTGTAAGTACCTAGGAGAGGTTTATGGTGATGAGCCTATAAATGATACATTTATTTCTTATTTCTGTGACGCCTTGACTGTTGCATCGTTATACAAGGTGATATTCAGGTTTTAGAAATTAATTAAAACTATTAATGAATTCTTCTTAGTCTTTGTACTCTCCTTCTTGCTCCCATTTAAATTTTAAGGGACCTAGCGTGTATGTCCCATGTCTACTTGGAAGATATTTTGTTCCTTTTCTTCAGATTATATGGTTGCTTTGTGATCTCAGTTTTCAAAAGAGCTGAAAAAAGTCATGATATTCTAAATTATCTTATATTTTTGTATTTCTAAATTCCAGGCAGACAGAGATCTCTCCCCTACTTTTCAAATGCTTTCTCTTATGTTTTGGCCTATTGTTCGACACAACATTTGAATTTTGTAAATGTCATAATTAGAAAATTGGCTGTCAGTTTTGTGCCCTTGAATTTTCAGGGGTTTTTAATCTCTCGAGTATCTAATTTTAGAGGTTTCATTCTAACTACATTGCTGAAAATTTTGTAGTTTAAAAGTCTGATTTTAAGTCATCTGTGACTCGGATATTTAACATGTTGTTTAGAAGCAGCAAAAGGCTCTAGAAAGCTTCTTCCTGTTCTATGACTTTCTTCCTTCCAATGTGCACTTTTCAAATGCCTGTTACTTTACTTTGAGCTGATTTTTTTTTTTTTTTAGTTCATTTGTTCTGCTATATCGATTCCATTTTATTTGGAGCTGAAGTCTCATGCTGCTATTTTCTCATTTTCTGTCATCACACTATGTTGCCCATTCCATGATTTTGAATATTGAGGGTGCATAGTATGCAGCTATAATAAAAAAATTAATTTTTAAAGACTATAGATATGATGAGAGTTTATTTTTCTCCAAAGCAGCAATCTAGATATTAAGCCTTGGTTAAAAGTAACTCAACACTGCTTTGTAGGTGTAGCAGCATACCTGGTTTTATGTTTTGTTGTATCTTCTCCTAAAAGATTAATCTGTATTTTACGATTGAGAGTGGCTCATTGGGTACCATTGCTTTCAAACATGGATTCTGCTGGTACCGTTTGGAAACTGAAATTGCTTAATGACGAAGATATTTTTAGAAGTTTTTCCTGTGGCAATAATATTCTCTGGAGTCGCCGTCGTTGTTGGAGAGTATCCTGGATTGAGCCTCTGGCTTTGTTGTGCAAGAGGCCTCTATCACTCAGTTACATCCCCAAACTTCTAATTTTGTTTCGAGATAGGGTCTTTCTAACTTGTTCATTCTGGACTCAAACTTCCTTCCCTTACCTCCCAAATAGCTATGATTACAGGACTGTGTGGCTCCAGTTTATGAACTGCTCAGCGGCATAAGTGACTGCCTTGCAAGCGGGCAGCATGAGTTCGATCCCCGTTACCGATAAAAAGGAAAAAGACAAAATAAATAAATAAATAAATAAATAAATAAATAAATAAATTGAACTCTATTTCTTTACAGATGTGTTCTTCAAATATTCTAGACAAATTCCTCATGTTCTTAGATTTTGAGCTTGTATTTACTGGTTTCTAAAGCTATTTTTTTCCTGTTTAATGATTACCAATTTTTGTGAAAATGTAAATAAATAAAGAAGTTTAAAAAACAGTGCAAAGGAAGAAAAATTCCCTAACTTGAACTATTCCTTTTCTATCTTTGTCTCCATGTTACAAAATTCTTATCTTATTATTTCTACTTTTGCAGTTTTACTAAAGGAAAGATTATATGCAATTATAGCAACTTTTACTAATACATTTTGACAAAATGAATAATAATGGACTTGATGGAACATGGTCTATGATCTGCATTAATATATGCAATATGTTTCACTAAGAAACTTTTGTTTCTTTCTCCATTTTATCACCACTTTCTACTTGTCCTGTGAAATAATTTCACACATTTTAAGTTTATGCTATTCTAACAGTTCACTCCATTAAAAAAACCTTATGTATCAATTGATAATGACATGTGTTCACCCATATGTATTTTTGTGGCAAAACTATACAATTATAGGGTTAAAATAAAATAATTAAAGAATTTCTATGGCCAGGTGTGGAGGTACATGCCTGTAATCCCAGCACTTTGTAAGCAGATGCAGGAGGATGGTTGTGATTTGGGGGCCAGCCTGAACCACACACACACACACACACACACACACACACACACACACACACAGAGAGAGAGAGAGAGAGAGAGAGAGAGAGAGAGAGAGAGAGAAACAGAGAGAGAGAGAGAGAGAGAGAGAGAGAGAGAGAGGGAGAGAGAGAGAGAGAGAGAGAGAGAGAGAGAGAGAGAGAGAGAGGGAGGGAGAGAGAGAGAGAGAGAGAGAGAGAGAGAGAGAGAGAGAGAGAGAATTTCCACAAAGTTTTACTGGGTAAGAAACTTGTTAGAATATCAATGTCAAGTATAAATAATAAAAATATTTGTATGCATGGATGCATTTCAGGAACCAGGAAAATTATCTTCAGGTAATGTGATATATTTCCAACTACAGGCAGAATTTTTTTCTGTCTCATTTAATCATTCTGAATGTTGAATCATTTATAAGTTAATTCTGTGTTAATGAAGAAAGAATTGGTTTATTGACAGTAAATCAGAAATGTCAACACTGAGAATATATATAGCAAGAAATTTTTGATTAATAGAATTCTGAGAGGCATTATATTTGGTCTCATGAAATATTGTCACAAATGTATGTACCTACCTTCCAAACGTGATTTGAAATTTAATTATAACAGCTAGTAGACATTTTTTCTTAATGTGAAACTTTATTCAAATTATTAAGCTTATCACCCACTGATATATAACGCATCAGTTCCTAGACTAATGAACTGTACATCCTCATCAATTTTCAGAATGTTTTGACAGTTTTTGCCTCAGTTCCTTTGAATTACAAGTATGTACATGCATTGTTCACTGTTATAATGGGTCTCTCCCTTAGGATCTGGTAGGTCATAATTTCTGATTTCAAACGTCTAAGCAAGCAATAACATTTGATTATCTTATTGCAAAGAAAAGGATGCAATGAAATTTTGTGTTCTGTGTTAAATTTTAGTTCATGTCAAAAATCAAGTAATAAGTTGTTTATATGTGATAAAATATATGTCTTTTGAAATGATATTTATAGACTTCAGATAATCTGCACAAGCTCACAAACCTGTTTATGCATTTATCAAGTATAAAAAGCTCTGAAAAACAAATTTTAAAAATAGACTACTAGATAGAAAAATCTGTTCTGATATTAAAGGAGACAATATATTGATTTTGCTTATTATAATCAGTATGTATAACGTTTTGTTAAAGAATGGTAGTGTGCTTAATCACAGAGACTTTCAGATTCTGCTGTTAGTGATACTTAATATTCAACATATGAATAATATGTATATAGAAGTTTCACTTATCTATATATTTACATGGATAATGCAAATTCATATTAGTATGCATATACATGTATGATAAATATAGATAGTCAGAATATCATTATATGTCACATTTATGTATGTACCAGTATATATGTACCTACAAAGATCAATTTTTGTGATTCATGTTATCGATATTTTTATGAAATCAATTTTTGTGATTCATAGGATCAATGTCCTAGTGTTGTATGGATAACTATTCACATATAAATTGACATCTATACATATGTATATATAGTATCTTATGTAAGGAGTATGTATATTGTATGTGAGTATATTACATGAGTACATAAATAGATACTGCTATTTCACATAGTTTAACCATGTATTTCAATCTGATACAACTTTTAATTATTTAAAAATAATTATAAGCAATTTATTTCACCATATATAGAAACAAAGTTTAAAAATTACTAGATGTACACCACATGTTAATGCTACACACTTACACAAAAAAAGACCCTTAATTCAGAAATAACTATAAGTCTATATTCGTATTAAGAACTCACATTTTCTAGGTACAAAGTTTCTTTCTGAACTTCCTCAAGTCTCTAATTGTAGTAAAAAATGATTGTCATTTCCTCTAGACTTTATAACATCACAGCATCTATGAACAATACCTTGATATACAGATTTAAAATCAGCTTCACACTAGTCTACTGCTTGCTATATATCTACTGATTGCATTTTGAGTTTCTCTCACATTTCATCAATTGCCTCTGCAAACATTAATCTAGTTTATAAATTTTCAGGCATCAGTCTGGACTATTGAAATAGTTGTTCGCATTGACCTTCTTATATCTAATTTTCGCATACTTACATTCTCTACTAAGAACTTGCTCAACAGGATTCCACAATTTCTAATTTTTTGCTTATGTTCAGATTCCATAATTTAGCAGTTGATGCCTTCTACTCTCTAGTCATAATTTTAGATCAAAACCTTATTCTTTATCCAGTTAGAAATAAGAGAACTCTCTCAACTTTATAAGTTACTTTTATAAAACACCCACAAATAAACCAGGCTTAAGAGTGAAAACCTGTGTGTCTTTCTTTTTTTAAAATTTTTTTATTTAAGGAGAAAAAGAAAAAAAAAACAGAGAAAGGGTACAAGTAATACAAAATTTAAAAAAATAAACAGTGAGAAATCGCTAGTTAAGATTACATATTCTCATCTTAGAAATAGTTGTTCAAGTTACAAAATTAAAGCATATAAACTGGACTTTCAAACAGTGAGAATGCAGTTTTGTTCAGTGATCCAAAAATACTCAGTAATATGGTTATCCATCTTATACACTCAAACATATATGCAGTTATAACCTTAGAGCACCTTCTTTTCTTTTCTTTTGTATAATGACAATTACACATGTTGGGTTTTATTACTTCCACAGTTCTTATTACTTTTTTTGAAGAGAGTAAAACCAAATGCGACATATCAGAACAGAGTCAGTTAAATCAAAAGGATGGACATAAATGGATAATGTCAAAGCAAAATACAAGGTGATCAACAATGGTTACCATACTGCCTCTTGCTATCTTAAGAAGATTGCCTATATCATCAGTTATAATAAAATTGAACAAAACAGTAGAGGATACAACCAAAATATTGGAGACTTTACAGGACTTTAAAAGAAGATAATAGTCAGCCAGAATGGGCGTCATAATGAATCTATTGCCTTCACAGTTGTTGCCTATACTTTTGAACTTGGTACTATCTAGCAAAGCTGAATAGGGGAAAATCAGTCAAAGCAAGATGGGAGGGCAATACAGGGTTTCAAATCAAGTTAATAGGAAATCAAAGTAGGTTACTATAATGTATCCTGCTATTTTTAAATTTATTTTTCCCTTAATTAAAAAGATAAAAATCAAGAAGTAAATAATTTTAAAAAGAAGGAAAGAAAGAAAAAAAGGGGATTTTTGTTTAAATTTTTGTTTTTATTATTTCTACCTAGCATACTTTTGGAATCCTACCCAATGCAATAAGGCAAGAAAATGAAATAAAAGCTGTATGCATTAGAAAAGAAGACATGATTAAATTTTTCATGTTGGCAGATAGTATTCTATTTATAGACAAAATTCCAAGGAATCTATAGAAAACAGTCCTGTACCAATAAGTTAGTACAGCAAGGTCACTTTGAAGAAGATGAACATGTTACTACTCTTTTTTTCTCTGCACACCTCCAGTGAAATACTTAGTCCATAAGCTACATGTTCAGAACTCAGATATCTAGAGAATTGTGATAAAAGACCACATAAATGAATATATACACTGTTGATGCCATAAATATTTTATTAATAGTGATAATATATCATGTTCATCATTGAGCACTTTGCAGATTTCTATTAAACTCCTGCAAGATATATTTTAGGAAGGTCACTTTACGTTCAGATAAGAACCTAAAATGGATTTGAAAAAGAAAAATAGTATGAGCAAGCATTCAATCCAAATTTAAGAATTGAAATTTAGGTATAACTTTCAAAACTGATATTCTTGGGGGAGAAAAAAATTAGATAAATGAAATTGAGAACTGCATACTAATTGAGCATAAGCATAGATAACTGATTATTGACAATCAGTCGCAAAAATAAATGTTTTCAAAAAGTACTTATGGATTAATTTGATATCCTGAGAGTAAAAGACACTCAAATATTATAAATGAAATATTTAAATAGATTGGAGTTGTGAAAAATTAGAAGTCTTTTTTCACAAAAGACTTCAGTAGCAATATTTAAAAATTATAAGGAACAAATTTTGAAAACAACATATATGGCAGATAAACTGTACCTTGACTATGTAAAGAATAATTAAAATATAATACAAAAAAATCAAAAAAGTCCAAAGTAGTGACAGACATTTTACCAAAGATTATAAAGAAATGGTAAACATTAAAATGTCATTAAATATCATTAATGACTAGAAAAACTGAAACCATAACACAGCAACACTTCCTTTAATTTAAAAATACTATTAAGATATGATAGTGATGCTATCAAGTACTGGAGAAAATGCAGGAAGTTTGCAATGATCATGCATTGCTGATGAAAAATGTATAAAGGTACAGACCCCTTGGGAGCAGTTGTAGTTGTAGCCATAAAGACTAAACAAGGAGTTTGTGATGATTCAGCAAGTATAGTATAGTGGGGTGGTGCTTTCCTGTAGTGATATTTAACTATAACACACACACACACACACACACACACACACACACACACACTCACATGAGTATTCCAAGTGAGTATGTGTAAAACTAGAGAGAGCTTCAAGAAAGATCAAAAATTGTATCACTGAAATTCTTCAGTCTGTTATTATACTATTATTCTATTATGTACAGTATCACTAAGGTGGGAAACAATGTAAGATATAAGGATCTCTTTATTTTTACTAAATTTTATTTAAATTGCAATACTTTATAAAGGAAATCTAAAAGCTTATTTCTCACCACTCTCTACCACAATTTTCTATTTCATAAAAGTGATTTATTTACTTCTATTTTAAGAGTGTCATTCTGTCATTCAGTATTCTGGTTACAGAGTGGAATATAGTAAATTATGGAATATGACTGAAAACGAAGTGGGTATTAGAGATCACACATAACTGAGCTAAAGCACTAGACCTTCCATCTGAACTCATCATTCTTGAGTAAATTGCACAGATTTTGTGAAACTTAGGTAATATACTAGTATATATTTCAGATAATGGATTATAATTTGTATATAAATCTATTTATATTTTGTACCATACTTCTATTTTCCATGAAAATTTATGAAATATATATACATATAAGAGCTAATAAATTTTATTTTTGTGATCTTTATATTTTCTACTAATCTTAGTACAATGAGACAATGAGTAAATGTACTGTATTATTGCCTAAAGAAAATAAAAACTGATATATAGCATCTACCCACACAGGAATTAAATTCAGGGGCACAGTATGAGGTGTTAGAAAGAGGATAAAGGAAAAGAGATTTTTAACTACAATGTATATGAATTTGGATAGCAGAACGAGGGGGAAGGAATGAGGGAAGAACAATAAAAGGGAAGAGACAGAGAGAGAGAAAGAGACAGAGACACACGCAGAGAGACAGAGACAGAGAGAGACAGAGAGCCAACTAGGAATGAGATAAGTATGCTTCTGACAGTCATTTTAAACTGTAGTCCTTTAACCATAATCAACACTATGAATTGAAAGCTCTAAAAATTAAAATACTTGGTGTCACCACCATCTAGTAACCTGGGACATGTTATGGTTCAGATTTTAATTGTCTCAAATGTCTGTATGTTTATGCTTTTCAACAGTCAGTGGTGCTACCTGCAGGTGAGGTAGTCGAGGAGCTGAGTCTACTGGAAAGTAATTTGGTCACTTGGAGCTTGCCCTGGAAGGATATATTGGGATCTAGTCCCTTCTTTCTGTATCTGTGCTTTGCAGCCAGCATGAGGTGAACAACTTTGCTCTATCACATTCCCTCCACTTTGATGTACTGTTTTGTCACATTCCTCAAGTGACAGGTCCAAAGGACCATGAACTGAAGCCTCTGAAACAGTGAGCCAAAATAAATCGTTCCTTATTTGGTTTGCTCATATAGTTTGTTATAGTTATGGAAACATGACTAATACAGGTTCAAAACTCCACTCAAAGTTTATATGTCAGAATGGATGGATTATTACAGTGAATACTGAGAATATTTAACATGAGAAAATTTTCTGAAATAGGAGCCGGCCTTTCTGCTAGGTCAAAATGGGTTTAGAAATCATGAAAAGAAATGACTTGGTGTTTTATGGTGAAGGGGAATGAGGGTGAAAGGAGTGGCTTGAACTGAACTCTGTCCCAGTGCCAAAGGAGCAGTTATTCTGGCTTTCTGACCAGCTTTCACAGGAGTGAGGCAGATTGGGTAAAATATGGTGAGACATGAAATACCACCAATTCAGGCAACTCTCACACAAGGGATCACACAGCAGTCCTACTGCATATGAACTACTTCATCCGTATTCTAAGAAGTCTATCAGTTATTTATAAGATACTGTAAAATAAGAGAATTGCTGCCTTTGTAAAATGATATCCTGGGGAATAAGAGCATATAACACATCAAGAATGTGAGCGAATTGTATAAGTGAAAAAAAGGCAAAATTTTACCATTTGGAGATTACATTGCGAAAAAGGTTTGTTAAGGTTTAATAACAAATTTAAACTGGGATATTTAATAGTAGTGAATTTTATAAAATCAATATAGATCATAAAACAATTTGAGAAAGTTTGTCTTCATTGTAAAATATCTATAAATACATCTAATTTTCCTTTTGATATAAAGAGTATTCCTTGTGCTGCAAACATTGCCAAAATGTATCCTTTACATTCCTTATGAAAAATTAATAGAAAATATATTTGCCATCTACTTTAAGGAATATAACAGGAAATTACTTCTAATTCATTTGATTTTAGAAGTGTAATCACTCACTCTTAAGGACACAAATATGTGTGGATATGTAAAAGTTAAGTCATAACTTTTATAATTTGTTTAGGGCTATCCCAGATAGTATCTCAACCAATAATTCATTCGGTTTTTAAATAATTAATATCAATAATGCAGGTAATAAACCAATGATTATTTTGAAGAATATTTTTTGAAAAAATTCAAATATTTAGTCAACAGACAGATTGAGTACATAACACACATCATTACGGTCATGGGCACTGGAGACAGAGTGCCATATTGATAGATTCTGTATTTGTTTTTCAAGAACTTGTGTTCCAAGAAGTCATCGGGTTCAACTGATACACTTTGGCAGCTAAAAAAACTGAAGTATACAAAGTTCAAATAGTTTGTTCATGGGTTACTTTAAAAATAGTGCTTATCTGGATGAAATTAAATTCAAATACAGTGCTTCAATATAAGATAAATGAATCCTTAGAGCCTGAGGCATAGAAAAGGAAAGTTAAGTTTATTTATGTTTTAACTCTTAAAATATTGCAGTTATGCAAAACTTCTCCAGAAGATAATTTTGCAAGGCAGCCTTCCTTTTTAGCTTTTCCACTCACAGTACAGGATAAAGGCACAGCAGGCACAATACTCCATCTTTTGTCTCTTAGAGTTTTCCTTCTTTTCAATCAGAAGACTGCTGACATTTATAACAATGATTTTAGCTTCCATGGGCACAGTGTCCTTTGGCCTTTAAATTTAAAAATTTATTGTCTCAACAATTGAAAATAAGTTGATTTTGAAACTGCATTAAGATTTTTAAAACATGGCACAGGGTCAATGTCAATCCTATTTAAATTGGGAAGGAAAATATAAACATTTGTAAAACTTTATCAGACATCTCTAAATTAAATACAAAAAATAATTTAGCATATATAAATTGTAAATTATGCATATGTTTGCATATATTATATAATCTTTTTACTCACTATGGGCTGAAATGCTTCATGAATTTAAAAATTCTATGATTTGTTTGTAAATATACACAAGAAATGTGTTTATTTCCATCTGCATACTTGAAAAATGTATTAAATGCTACATATAAACAAAATAATTTTAAATCTCCCATAAACCTAGTAAGGCACCTCAAAATAAATTGTTTTAAATCTAAAATTTAATATAAAGTACAGAGGAGTGTACCTCGATGGTTGTGCATTTGCCTGACATGTTTGCAACGAGGCTTGGATTCCTTCCCTGATCACACATACATCCCTAACATAAAGAGAACAAAAATCCTAAAGATCCAACAACAACAATAACTCTAAAAAAACTATACACAGAAATTTTCTTAAAATTAGGCATACATAATAGCTCTAGACTGAGCACTTTATGTAATTTATTATGATTTCTTTATTGTATGTAATTTATTTATCTCATAATTTTGTATTACATACATGAGGAAATAAAAATACAAGGCAAACATTTTTAATAGACGTCTTATGAGTAATAGCATTATTTTATGAATGTATTATAATGTTTTTATTATCAATTAAAACTAGGATATTACATTCTCCGCCTTGAGGTTTTATATTTCTCCTGTTTTGAATCAGATATTGTAAGAGGAGAAAATGTTCAAAGAATATAGTAGTAAAAATTTTACTTCATTTATCACTGGAATTTTGACAAGTTGATATTAAGATGAGTTAGGACTGCTGGTAATAGCTGTGCATAACAGCTGTGCTTAATTCTGCAGAATGTGGGACTGAAGGGAAGCCACGTTGCCCAGGAGTCCTTCTGGAGAAGTTTGGGGGTAAAATGAATTGGAGTGTTTGACTCAAGGGTGTCTTTTCTATCGCAGTTACAGCTACCTGCTGATCTTACAAAAACGGGTCATCTTTCTGTACTTTTCCATATATGTCAACATTGACTTCCTCTGTTATTTGGCCTGAGTTGAGTTCAAAAGTACAATTTGATTTAAATACAGGATGTCGGCATATAGATTGTAACAAAAGATAAAGGTGAAACTGGTATATACTTAGCAGTTGCCATGTAAACCTTCTGCAACATGCATGAGCATGGCTAAACATTAAAAATCCAAACCCAGAAAATTTCAAGATGTTTATGATTACTGATGGTGATGTGGAGCAATGGTCACTTTAATATGCTTGACTATAACTTTTTGCAACTGATTTGGAAATTCTTAGTGTCTATGGTAGCTGATTACAGGCATACTCTACAGATGCAGTTCCTTCCAAACCAATAGAGTATGTGCACCAAAATACACATAGAGGAACATCCGTGACTTCACTGTCTGTGATAGTCAACAATTTGAAACAAAAGAGTGACTAATCTGCAATATATATATATATATATATATATATATATATATATATATAATAGATATATACATAAACATCTACTTGCTGAATTTTTAAGGATTTTTTCCTGCTGCCTTGCTAATTGCCACACATTTAGTCTCTCTAAAGATTATACCTTTATTATTTATTTAGTTTTTCTGCATCCGGAATCAAGGAAGAGTTTGTTAGGTTCCACCTTCATGGTGTTACCAAGGAAAATCAAAATGTTGGTGGGTGATACAATCTCTTTTGAGACTTGAGATCCCTTCCTAAACTCATTCAGTCAGAATTCAATTTCTTTGAATAGATTAGGGAAACATGTTTTCTTGATGACATTTGTCAAGAGTTTCTTACATTTTGCTGACCAACTGTCAACTGCTAGAGGTTGCTCTCAGGTGTAAGCCAACAAGTGCTCTCGTGACACAGAGTTTGCTTCATCAAGACCAAAAGGAGAACACCTATGGTCCTGAAACTTACTTATTCTGAAAGACCCACCTGATAGGCTCACCAAGCATATTCTCCCATTGAAGAGCTCATCAAATTAGTAGCCTAGTCACAGGAATTATATCCTCTTATATCCAGAAGTTCTTGTTAGAATACTGAATATTGGCACTACACAACTCTATATAAAGTTCAAAAACTAAAATTTGGGGAAAAATTAAAAACCATGATTACCTTTAAGGAAGATAATAACTGCAAGGATTCGAAATGAAAAATTCTCAAGTGTTAATAAGCTTCGGATCTTTTTTCTTTTTTAAAAAATCTGGTAGTTACAAGTGTGTATTCACTTTAAGCTATTCAATTAAGATTTGTGTGATTTTTGGTGATATAAAATTCAATTAATTTTGTTGTAATTAAATGAATTTGAGTTTATTTGTTAAAATGTATCTAAATATAGCTATGTCTCAAACAATGTACAAAGATGAACATATAGAGATAATTTAGCATTTTCAGTCAAAAGTATATAAGGAAAAAAGTGACTTGTCAAGTATTACATTTATTTGATGGTCATAGCCTGATTTGAAGCATGTCATATGGAAAAGTCAGGCAAAATATTTTTGAGTTCATTGGCAATAGCAAAACAAGCTTTTCATTCCAAAAAATATCTAAAGTTCATAAATCCTTGTTTCAAAATGTTTCTTTGATTAGCATGATCTGAATTAAACAGATCATATATTTAAAAATGATTGTACAGTGTCAATTTACACAAGTCTATTGATGACATCCTTTTACCTTTCCTAGAGGAAAGGGCAGATTCTACTTTGGATAAAGTTCTATTTAACTGGTGAAAATGAGATAGTGACTCACTCTACATCTAGATTATTTGTGTTGCTTTCATTTGTACCATGAACATACATTTTTCAGATTTACACACCATACAAATTTCAGTGTTCTTTCTTGTGTGCTTTTGAAACAGCACATGTTAAGTATAAATTCTTATTTTAACTTAACCTTGCAAAATAAGACCTTTCCCACATAAATCATTAATTTGTAATGCTAGTTTTCAAATAGTCGTGAGTATTGCTGTGCACCCTTTCCCTTAATGCTCACTCGCTGTTTGTTTTTTGATTCTTGAACTCTATTCCACTGGGAATGAGAGTGAAGTAGATGTCTTTGGGTTTACACTGCATAATTCAGAACATTTGCTTCGATTCTCCTAAAAAACTCCAAGTTTTGAGTTTTATAACATCTAATTTCTTAATTCTTTATTTTTTGATTGTGGTTTTCTCTTCCAAACCTTGAAGTAAACATACCTCTTAATTTTTCCATGACAATTATTCTGATTCATATTTATACTTCAGTGAATTTAATTATAATTTGTAAGGTAGATCACAATTTACTCTCACAGCTCACGTTTTTAAAAATAATAGGTTCCCAATAATCATGTCCTCACCTGTACTCACTGTTCTGTTTCTAGATATTGTTACTATGAGCTATAACCCTCTGCAGCACTAATTTTTTGAAGTTCATTGTTCAATGACTGCCTTCTGTTTTAGTCTGTTTTAGTTTCTAGGACATTAACTTGATAATTCTCCAATTTGTAAGTCATTAATTGTATTAACTTCCCATTGAATTGTTTTAGCTTAATCTTTTGTCTTCCTTTTTAATTTTATAGACAATCATTAAAACTGTACTATTCAAACATTTTATTTTCTTGCAACTCATTTTCTTGCAACTACATCTACAAAACTCAGTTCAGTTAAAAAATCATATATGCTGTGGCTTAGTCACATTTCTCATCACTGTGATACAATACTGGACACCTTCAATTTAAAAGAGAGAGGTTTATTTTGGTTCATGATTTTAGTCCATCGTGGATGACATCCAGGCCAAAGCAGTCTGACCCATTGGCACATTATGAAAGACACATGATAAAAAGTGCTTCACTCTTCCTTGCTGTCTTCTAGTCATTTGGTTTTGGGAAAACATGTCTTTCAGTTTATCTTCTCTTTACAAGTCTTGCTTCAGATTCCTTCACTGCTCCGCTTCCTTCCTTGGAAAACTTCGTGTTAGATCGTCTCATGGAAAAGTCTTGGTTCTCTTCTCTAGTGATACTCAATGATCACATCTGCTATGATAGCTTTTCTTGCATGATACTGACTTTTAAGTGTGAATTTGAAAAATAAACTTCTCTCAGACTAAATATTTGTTAAAAATGTGGGACTACTTGATGTTTTCATTCTCTTATCAGGGTGAAAAATTGTAAACTGAATGTAATGTTTACAAGTGTGGAGGTTCCACACAGCCAAATTCCCTCTGGAGTTTTTAAAATTCAGATTCATCCACACTGAGGTGTTAGTGGTTTTCCAGAGTCTAGCTTTCCTAATCTCTGTACTGGTTCCTACAGAGGTTTCTGCTTGGGTGTTTTTCACTAAAGAATCTTTATTTTTTCTGTATTCCTGTGTTTTTATTTTTTCTTAATTTTGAAGGATTTATTTACCTGCTAACATCATTTATACAAAATGTTTCTTGGCTTTGAGGCTGCTCAACTTTTCCTAACAGTGTAGAGAAATGATACCCAAACTCTTTTCCACAAGCCTAGCAACAAAATAGTCCCATCTGGGGAAACTCAAAATTCCCTATTTCTACTTGACATAATGGCAGCTCCCTCATTTCTGTTAGTAATTAAGTGAAGAAAATTGTTATATACAATCTTTTTAAAATTTTGTTAATTTTCAAATTCTGGTAATAAATCTTACTTCTGCTGCTTTATGATGATACCCTGAGTTTGGCTGCGTCTTTCTATCTCCACTGTGATCGTACTTCTGAAACACTGTCATCTTGATTACAATAATGTATCCTCTCATTGAGTCTCTCTTCTTCCTTTTTACCTCCATAATCTAAATCTGAAGCGATCAACCAGAGTTATTATTTTTTAAAAATCACTTTTTATTAGTACATGTGTGTAGCATATAATGTTGGAATTTCTTGTGTGGACTTGATACATGTGTGTAATACAACTTGATTCCTTTTTATCTCCTTTTCCTTCACCCCTCTCTTGATTTTCTTCCTTTTGATTTGTACATATTTGTAGTGCATAATGTTTACATTTTTCGTGTGGCATGGTCCATTTACATGATACTGCTTAATCGCTTTTTTTTATCCCCTGTCTTTTTCCTCACTCCCTTCTCTCTCCATCTCTTGGTCTCTTTACCCTTTAAGAAAGTTCTAACTCCCAGTTTCCTATTATATGGCTTTTATTTTGGCTCTCTCTCTCAAATTGTTAGTCATCTCATGCAATTCATTTGTTTTAAGCAGTTTGATGTTTTTTCATTCAGCTCACTCTGTGAGCTTGTATGACCTCTGTTATTTTCGATTTTAGTTCCTAAATTGTTCAACTTTCCTCACTCTGCTAAAACCACACTGCCCTAATTTTCCTGGAATCCATAGCACTATCTTGATTTAGTACTGTTGCACTGACTATGCCTAATTGTTGTGGTCAGAGTTCATAAGGGAAAAGATTTAATATAGGACACGTAATTTATAGGATTATTTTATAATATTCACCCAAAGTGTCAAATGCAAAATAATATGAGAGGCTGACACACACTTGGGAGATCCTAGATTACAGCTGAGGGCCTGAATCCCTTGGGAATGTCCTGCACAAGTCCAGTTGATGACCTAGAACCCACGGCATTATACTCCACGAGTACAGCTGGATGACATGAGCCTACAACAATATCTCATTCAAGTAAATATCACTGATCTTTACTGGGAAGTGCCAAAGGTCAGCAGTAGAAGTTAAAAATTCTGGACCAGTGATATGGAGGATCTGTGCTAGCAGGCTGAAGGATCTGCACTGGAGCCAGGCAGCAAAGCTCAAGGTAAGGACGAAAGCTCTCTAAAGAGAACTGGAACCATGTTCAGTGACAGAGAGGACCGAAGCTTCTCTGACAATAAAAACAGCTGCATTCATGTCAAGAAACTCACTGTGACGAGTTTCTCCAGGAGGATCAATAGCACATTATCTTCCCTTCTAGTTCTCCTTCTGTACTGTTGGCAGAACCCATGAGGTAGACTTTCTCACAACTAGAACCACTGAATCAGTTCAGCTAGGTGTTACAAGTCGTCCATTAGTTCTTTCCCTACACTAATGCTTGAGAATATTTTATTCACGTGACCATAATGCTATCTCTTTGATTTTCTTAAGATACTTATTTAAAAATGATTTTTTGCTAATGCCAATTATCAACAAGCTATCAAAAGTTTAGCCCATTTTCCTACTCCTCAGTGCTCCCAACATCCCTTACTTTTCCCACTTTAAATAATTTTCAACAGCACTTCTCACTTTTAGCATGCAACATATTTATTGGATTTTTTTTTTTTTTTTTTTTTGCAGTCTCCTTCCTCTCTACCCCTTTCTTGGAAAACATGACATTAATACAGTAATAATAACTAAGTCTTATAAGGAAATGAGCAGAGATTTTTGTCTGTTCTATTTATTGATGCATTCTAATCACTTATAGTGAGTGCTAAAATAATAGGTACTTAATAGTTTGTGGACTGAATAAATAGAACAATATCATCTCGTTTGCCTTTTTTTTTTTTTTTTTTATCTTTTTCCTTTTTATCGGTACCAGGGATCGAACTCACAACTGCCTGCTTGCAAGGTAGGCGCATATGCCACTGAGCTAAATCCCCAGACCCCTCATTTGCTTCTTTTTAAAATAAAATTTATTTTAGAATCTAATGCACAGAAACACGCAAAGATACACTATATGTATTATGTAACACATGTGCATTGTAGCAGCGGTCAAGAAAAACACATGATTGTGATGATTCGGAATAGCTGTAGTGTTAAAGTTTATTTTAAAAGTTATTAAACAGATCTTAGCGTAACATAGTTATTTTTTAATAAAAGGAACCACTAGTAATCATTTATGTTCATTTAATATACTTCAAAAGTACTTTTTAAACTTTTTTTTCCTATGTCACTTCATAGAACTGTGTTATCAAAGTTGATTTTTACAAACCTAGCATCCATGTACTGTACCAGAACACAGCAGTCCTAAGTTTCATTGCTTGCATTTTTTTCTTCTTTCTTTCTTTCTTTCTTTCTTTCTTTCTTTCTTTCTTTCTTTCTTTCTTTCTTTCTTCCTTCCTTCCTTCCTTTCTTTCTTTCTTTCTTTCTTTCTTTCTTTCTTTCTTTCTTTCTTTCTTTCTTTCTTTCTTTCTTTTTACCTGAGATGTGGTCTCACTATTTGATTTAGGCTAATCTGAAACTCACTATGCAGCCCACGCTAGTCTCAAACTCATCTGGTTCCTCATGCTTTCGGCTTCTAAGTGCAGGGATTACACTTAGCACACACCACTGTACCCAGGCTAGTCTTTTTTTATTAATAGTAATGCTTATTCAACCTGATCCAGGACATTTTATCCATCCTTCACAATTAATCAGGACATTTTGATTATTTTAGCTATTTTAGGAAAATATCTGTAGTTCAACTAATATAAAAACCTTAAAAATAATTGTGAATTAAAGTGATCACTCTCTCTAACACTAAGTCCAAGATATTTTAAAAACATAATTCTTCAATTCTGCTTTCAAATGGCTGTATGTGAATAGCTCAGGAAATCGTAATAAGACCAGTGAGAATAAGTATTCAGGATGTCATTCCAGGCATTCTGCACACCCATCTATTTAAATACCATCAAATTATTAAAAAATGCTGTTTGATAGCATTGCTCACTCATTCTGTGCCAATAGATCCATAAGATTTATGTGTGCCTTCCAAATTGGCTTCTAACTCCAGATTCTTAGTGAAAAAATACATATCTGGCGGTTAATAAAATTCCTTCTACTTTCCATTTATTACAAGCTAAACTTGAAAAATTTATTGAGCATTGAAATACATCTTTGATATACTGTAATAGGAAAGCCACCTTGGTGTGCCTAAAGAGGAGACTCTAATGCAAGTCTCACCACAGATTAATTCTTCAGAAAAGGCAGGAAAGGAAAAAAAAATGAGAAACTATTTTCAACTTGAGGTGGAAATGACCATTCTGCTTAAAAAGACAAAGGTTCCAGTTACTCCCAATATTTATTATTGAAATAAAGAGGACTTATTTGTTCCCTTGGCTTTATTCCAGCAAAGACCAAAAGGGAAAATCATGAAACGATGCCTTTCTAAGGATGAGTCTTTATTTTATTTATTTATTTTTTTTTTGTCTTTTTCCTTTTTATCGGTACCAGGGATCGAACTCACGACTGCCTGCTTGCAAGGCAGGCACTTATGCCGCTGAGCTAAACCCCCAGGCCCCAAAATGATGCCTTTCTAATTACTATAAATTATATTTGAAAGAGAATTTGAGATCAGGAGATGTGCATTATTTGTGTCAAAATCTTGAGGCAATTACAAAACAGATTATGATATAAATGAGATCTGTTGCTTGCTGTTTATACATGTTTTTAGTTTAGGTTTTGATATATAAAGAAGTCACAATAATAAGTTCATACAGTCCTTGTTTACCTTAAAAAGTCTTCCTGTTGTAAAGTTTATATTAATATAAAATTATGACAAAATAGTGAACCAATATTGATATATTTTTACTAAAGTGCATAGTTTACTCTGATTACTTTGATGTTTAATCTAAATTTTATTCTGTTTCAGAATTAGCTTCAATGTACACAATTAAAGTCTGTCAATATATCATTTTGGCCTCTTTCAACTGTAACATGTTCTCTGACATAATTTTTGGTGACCTTGAGAGTTCCTAAAAAGTTCTAGTGCAGCATTTTAAAATGTCCATTAAATGAGATTTTTTTCTGATAGTTTCTCATTATTAGACTGGAGTTAAAGTCTGAGGGAGGAAGACAGAAGAGTGAAGGGCCATTCTCATCTCATTATGCCAAGGATATACCTTATCAAGTGAATTAGCTCAATTTATGACAATCATCTGCAGCTGACTGAGATAATGTTCAGTTTCTCCACTGTAAATTCTCAAACACTTACAACATTCCACACAATATTCCGTGGCAGGAAGTCAGTATCCCTATTTACAGCATAGGAATTTAACTCATTCTTTAGTGGGACAATTCTTTAGAATTTCTATAGAATTTTTCTAAATGCTGCATCTGTTTTATTTGCTGATCATTTATTTTTATCAATGTGAATGTGAGTAATATTATGGTTTGGATCTCCCCCTCCCTAATTTCATGTGTTTGGAAGATGATTGGATAATTGGAGTGCCATATTCATTAGTAAATTCATTCACTGAGGATTTTAGTAATTTCATGTGCTTTTAGAGGAAGGGCCTGGTTGAAATGGGAGTCACTGCTGCATGATCTGGAAGTATATATTCTGGTTTGAAGTTTACCCTTTTCTTTTTCCCTCTGCTGTGTACCGCCGTGACATGAACAGATTTTTTCCACCAGAACCTTCCAACACATTTTCTGTCTCAGAGCTGGTTAACAATGGACTGAACCACTAGAAATTAATGAACTAAAATCAATCCTTACATCTTTAAGTTGCTAGTGTCGGATACTTCACCCCAGCAATGAAAAGGTGACTAATGAAAGGATATTTATATTTAGTTTATACTTTGGGGTAAATCCATTACTACATTATTTTGTTCCTCAATTTTTCACCTTTGGCATTTGGAGGCCTTTTAGTTGTTCCATTATGTCTTTTATATAATTATTGGGTTTTTAAAAATTCTTTTTCTTAATACTTCCCTATACATTGATACTTATAAATTTGTTATCATATGCCTAGAGTCAGCCATTTCTTTATAAGGAGCACTGATTCTTTTATTAAAAAATGATAGCAAAACTAAGACCTGAATATTGCTTATGCTCATTATTAGTTGGATATTGTTTTTGAGTTCCTATAGCAACAGATTTGGAATTATAATGTGGATACTAATTTGTATTATGCAGACAACTATTTCTATGTTCATTCATCTGTAGATATGTTAGGCTAACATAGGTTACATAAATGTCTCAAATCCATATCTACTATTATAAAGCTCAGTCTAGTCATCACTGTTTCTTTCACTCTTTGCCCACTCATCTAGCATCCACTCCAAAACTGAGGGAACTGCTTGTTACCTGCCGTACCTTTGTTGATTTATCTGATTCTAAAATATACCTATTTTGATTTCAGAATAGTTAATTCATACTCTCATTTAAAAAGAACTTTGTCAGCTATAGGATAATGCTTCTGTACAATTCCTGTTGTTTTTAAGGTGTTAATGAGCTTTGAAATTTTCTTAGGTTAGTGTCTCCCCTTTTCATTAAGATTATAACATCTACCAAATGTATTTTTCAGTATTTACATTTCATTAAATGTCTTCCCCAATGTCATAATTTATTTTCTTTTTATTTCCATACATTAAAGTGCCACTGAGTTTCATAGGTTTAACAAGTGAATGTTATATGTGTATCACTGTATTATCATGTGGAATAGTTACATATCCCTATAGAAATTTTTATATCAACAAACACACTCACACTCAAAAGCCCACACTAAACCATACAATTCACATACAGAAAATTACTTCCTTTGCAAACTCCTAATAACCACTAATTTCTTTACTTTAAAGATATCTTAGAATTTTCACTGTCATAAAAGTGAAAATGTACAACATATGGCATTTTTGCACTGGCTTTTGCACTTACCCACCTTCATTTAAGATTAATTTGTGCCATTATATGGCTTTGATACTCATCATTGATTCACTATCTGATATGCATAAATGTTAGTATTATGCCATTGAGATTTTGCAGGAAAAAAACACTTTATGGAAAGATCATTAGGAAGGAGGTCAGGAATTGAGAAACCAATAATTCAAATGGGCTACTGCAATAGATTAATACAAGGGGAATTTAATAGAAAAGGAGAGCGGGAAAGCTGTTTGTTGATTGTTTAGGAAGAAAGGAACTTCTGTTCTTTTGTGAAGGTAAAAACAGTCAATATTCCTCCACACAGGCTGTCTGTTTCTTTTGTAGGGAAAGTTCTAAAGTTCTGTGCCCCAGAATTTTGAGCATATGATATAACGATTTTATTCATTAGAGGAGCTGATTTCTTACGTGCATGGCCTGTCTTCTTTCCCTTTTTTCCTCATTCCCTCACATCTCTTCTATATCTCTTCCTCTTTTTTATTTACAAAAGCTTTGTTTCCATTTTGTCCTTTTCTCTTCCATCCCTTTCCCCTCAGTTATTAGAATAAAGATTCTTGAAGTAAACATGGATGATTTTTGGAATTTCTGCAGTATCCTTGTGATTTCACCCTTTTCAATCCTAAGGGCATGAATTTGAGTCTTCTTTCCTTTTCTTGATAAAGCTAGCTAAAGATGTAACAGTTGTATTTAATCTTTCAAATAACATACTCTTTAATTTATTGATTCTTTCTATTGATTTCTCAGTCTCAATTGCACTCATTTTTACTATGATCTTTATATTTTCTCCCTCGTATGAATTTTTGGCCTAACGTCTCATTTTTTCTGCAAGTTGAAGGTCAGCATTAGATTATTCAACTGAGCTTGCTGTTCTCCAGGTGTGAGAGTTCATCACTATAATTTCCCTAAGTACTTGTTTAATTTCCTTCTATATATTCTAACATGTTGTATTGATTTACTGTTTAATTGTAAAAAAGATGTTTAATTTCACCTATGACACATTGGTTGTTCAGGAGGGTGTAATGTAATTTTCACTTATTTTTGTAGTTTTTGTGGGATTTTTTTTTTTTTGCCATTAATTTCTAAATTCACTGCATTATGGTTCACTAATATGAATGGAATAATTTCAACTCCTTTGCATTTATGCAAGCATTTTCTATAGACCAGCATGTGATCTATTTTGGAGAACATCCCATGTGCAATTGAAAATATGTATTCTGATATTATTGGATATAATACACTAGTTATCAACTCAGTCCATTTGTTCACAGATTCGGTTCATTTCTGATATTTCTTTGTTGATTTTCTTGTGCAGATAATCTTGTTTTGTGACTGTGGGATATTGAGGTCTCCCATTTACAATTTGTATTAGTGATTATTTTTTGTCTGTTGATAATTTTTATGTAGTTAGGTATACCAGTATTTGAAACACATGTATTTATGATTGTTATGTCTTCCTCTTGGAGTTCTTTCTTAACAACTCTGTAGGGAACTATTTTGTTTCTTTTGATCTGATTGATAGAAATTCACTTAGTCTGCAAGTAGAATAGCTACACTGCCTTTTTTAATTTTCTGGGCACCTGTCACATGAACTATTATTTTTTGTCCTTTTAATTTCAGTCTGTGAATTTCTTTTTGAGTTAAATATATTTCTTGTTTGTAGTATATTTTTGGATCTTGATAGTTGATCGATTCTTCCAGTCTATTTCTTTTGATTGGTAAATTGAGGCCATTTACATGTGTCATTATAATTGATATGTACCTGGCTTGTCCTCATTCTGAGATTATTAGGCCTCTATATATGGCTGATCTTTATTTTACTTGTTTCTACTTTTCTTCTCCCTCTCCCTTCACCCTTGATATTCTGAACCACTTCCCATTTGCTAAAAACCTATCTCCTTGTTTCCTTTATCCACACTTTATTCTATTCTTTGCACTTTGCCTTACTCAACTGAGAAATGTTTTATGGTATTTAAGGTTGTGTGTCTGATTTATTTCACTCAGCATTATATTTTCCAGGTGCATTAACTTTCAAATGTCTAGAATTTGTACCTCTTTAGGATTTAGTATTCTATTATGTATTGATACCATGTTCTCTTTTTCCAATTGATTGTTGATTGATATATTGGCTGCTTTTAGGATTTAGTGATTATGAACTGTATTATGATAAATATTGGTATGCATGTATCACAATTGTATGATATCTTTAGCTGTTTGGAAAAGATACCTTAAAGGGGCACCAATGAGTCATGTGGAATTTCTAATTTTAGCTCTTTGAGGAATCTCTATATTGATTTCCATAATGGTTGTACTAGTTTTCATTCTCACTAACAATGTAAGTGTGCCTTATTTCACAGCAACCACTGCAACATTTGTTATGTATTGACTTGCTGAAGATTTCCATTCTTTCTGGTGTAAATGGATGCTTAGCATTGTTTTAATATGTGTTGCTGTATGGCCAGTGATATTGAGTATTTTTTCACATATTTGCTGCTCATTTATACTTCTTTATTTGGAAAATGTCCATTCATTTCACTAGCCCATTTCTTGATTGGATGTTTTAGTTTAGTTCTTTGGAATTCTTTGTATAGTGCAGATCTTAGTCCTCTCTCTGAGTAATATATTCTATTCAATTGATAGTATATAATCTATTTTCTCTGCCTATCCACTTATTAAATAATTTTTTTCTTGTTTTCATATTTTGAACAGTTATCAGTAAAGTGTTAAATATTTGTATACTGTTTGTGTGTGTGTGTGTGTATGTGTGTGTGTGTGTGTGTGTGTGTGTGTATTCGTCACTTCCTTTGTTGCTGGAACAAAATCCTCAAAATAACACGTCAAGCAAGGAGAGATTGATTTTGGCTCAGTACCCAAATGGCTATCTCCAAGTAGAATGGCATAGTAGAGGGGTTTGGTGAATGAGAACTGGTCAAGTTAGAGTAGATATGAATAAAAGACCAAAAGCAAGAGCTGGGTAGAGACAAAAATCCTCCTAGGTCTGTCTCAAGTGACCCAACTCTCATGGGCAGACACTATCTCCTAAAAACAAGTCATCTGTAAACACAACTAATCCAGTTACCTTCCAAAAGCCTTGCCTAGGAGTGCATGAGAATCTTGGGAGACATACAGATGCAAAGCATAACAATGTGGCTATAATATTTTAAATTGTATCTATTTGCTCAAATTTCTAGTAATTGGTAGATTATAAGAATATGTTAGCTTTAGGAAAAAGCTGAAAAATTGTTTTTCAAAATACCTGTGCTGTTTTGCATTCTCACTAGCAGTCAGTGAGCCCTGTTACTCCACATTCTCATTAGCAATTGATATTTTTAAATTTTTAAATTCTAGCCACTGTAATGAGTATATGATGTTATTTTATTGTTGTTTTGATGAGCAGTTTCCTCTTTGAAGTGAGAATGTTTTCATATGTTTATTTTAATTTCTTTCATTCATAGTGAAATATTTGGTAAGACTTTTGGCACATTTACAAAGCTATTTTTTAAAAAAAATTGGTAAATTTTAAGAAACTTCTAAATATTCAAAAGTCCTTCATTCAGATATGAAATTTGTGAATAATTATTCCAAGTATTTTTCATAGAACAAAGTTTACACTAAAGGCTAACTTCTGAAATTTCTCTTTCATGGATTATGCCTTGAATGCTTGTATTACTACAGTAAGATGCAGAGGAGTGGAAAATTTCTGTCAGTGCACTGGAAAATTGAAGAATCCCAAGAAGGCCTGTATTTGGGATTTTTAAATCTTGGCCCTGCAGCTAAAAGGAAGGGGACTTAATTTCAATACACATATATAAACTTTTAAATTTTTTATGTGTCTGAAGCTGGGAATTTGCATTCTTGAGCTCCTTATTTTTCTTTGCCAACTTTTCCTCATAGTCAAAGACCTCAGATATCTCATGGAAGTTTAAGCTAATTATTTCTCTTCACTAACTTATCCAAAGATGCCAAAGCCAATCAGTAAACATCATTATATTTCCAACTCTGCCAAAAATATTTAAAATATTTATATCAGTTTAGAAAATTCCTTACATCTCACAAGTGGTGACTTAGGATAATTGAATTTACCTACATTGTATAACATTTTAAGCAGTTCACATCAAGGGATATCAGTATACCCCCACAGCATTAGAAGAATGGACGATAGCATTGCTAGGTCTTATCAAGCTAGACAACATCTCCAAGAAACCATTAAAACCATTTAAAAAATATCATATGGTCTTTCCAATTCTATTTTTTTTTTTTTTTTTGTTACTCCCAGTACAATTTTGTAATACCAGTGCTTACAGGAGCTTGCAGAGTTGGGGCAAGGCTCCTTAAAAGACCGCGCATACTCCGAATCAGACCTAATGCAACGCATGGAAATTCACAAGACAGGCCTGCAATGGCTGCTGCCAACATCAAAGGAAGAAAAATGCAAAAGATATGTCTGTACACTGGAGATTCTAAGTATGCAGCTGAAAGCTCCAATCCTTCAAGTTTCCAGTGCACAGACAGATGTTTTCCATTCATCCGTGTCTGACTTTAGTAAGCACTGAATAACCAAGCAGAGTTCTGCAGGAGTGCACATCTCACAATGGAAAACTAAAGCACCTGCACTGGGAAGTAGAGGACTTGGCATTAAAGGTAACTGTGCTGGCAGGCTGACAGGCTAATGCTAGAAGCTGAAGAATCAGCATCAAAAGCCAGGAGATGAAGCTGTAGAAAAGCAGTGGTTGGAGATCCTCCAAAGAGAACAGCACCATCCTTGGCTATGGCGAGGATCAGAGCTCCTCTGAAGAGAAGAGCCAGAGCTCCTCTGAGGAAAATCAACTGAAATCCTTCCATCCGTTTTATACTGTTCCAACAACGGTGCTCCCTGAAGTGGGTCTTCCATAATCCAAACCTTGCTAACTCAATTACGCTGAGCATTCCCATTTAGGCTCACAAGCAATCAATTAACAACCACAATGCTGTACCTAAAAATCAATCCTAAAATTTAAAGTCATTCGTATTTTCTCTTCTGTTTACTTTTAGGATGTTTCATGACCCATTTTGAATTTCTTTTGTGTAAACTACAAAGCTTTCATCTAGTTCAATTGCACTTTCTTTGGACAAGACTTACTTTTATCCATTAAACTTTTGTGTTTCTGTCAACAATCAGTTGACTCTACTAATGTGAATCTATATTTGGTCCTTATTCTGTTTGTTCATATATTTGTCTATTATTTATCCAACAACACTTTGTCATGAGTACTCTAGTTTGAAACCTTAAAATAAGTAATATGTATCTTTTAATTTTGTTCTTCTTTGCTATTTTTATTCCTTTTATAGAAGATGTGTTTCTTGTATATCAATTTATTAATACAGAATGTTTCTTCATTTAATTATATCTTTGATTTCACCAGGGTTTGTTGCTTTCTGTTTACAGATCTCATGCATACTGTGCTAAATTTAGAAAGAATTCTTATTTTGATATTACATTTACTACTTTTGAAGTTCCCATGTAATTATGTCATCTGAAAGCTTTTATTTTATATTGAAAATGAGTGTTAGGGCATTCTATTTAACGTTTTTTTGTAACACAGGATGTTCATGATGATTTCTAGCTTCTGGGCTCACGCTTTACCCTCATCCTTTACCCTTTCACACAAGCCTTTACTAATATTGATTGGTGGAATGATTGTTCTGGGGATTGAACCTAGACCTCTTATAAGCTATACCCTCATCCTGGATTGAACATGAAATGCTTGCTTCAGCCTCTCAGAATTCTGGGATTAGAGACATGAGTCATTGTACTTCATTCTTAAAAGGGATGGGCTGCATTTGGTTTCTTTCTAGTATAAATGGAATGCATTTGGTTTTTACCTAGTATAATGTTAGTGATATTGTATTTTTATGTATGGTCCCATAGTTTAAAGGATTCACTTATATTTATAAGCTTTTGTTAGTTTTTAGAATTTTTACATGCTTAAAAATGTGAATTCTGATGTTGCATGAAATATTCTGTAATTACAAAAAAAGATCAAGCTGATTGATAGTGCTGTTCATGTAAAATATTTTCATATTGAATTTTCTGCTTACTGAATCCATTGATCATTGGCAGTGAGGTGTTGAAATATTCAACTGTAATATTCAGTTTATCTGTTTCTTCTTTCAATTTTATCACTTTCTGCTCCATGCTTTGGTATGATGCTAGTAGGTCCTCACACATTTAGGTTATGAATTCTTAAAGGAAAGTCCTATTTCTTTTTAAAAATTATATGTGTGTTGATATCCTTGATAATACTCCATCTTTTAGAGATGGTTTCAAATTAGTATAGCTGCTGCTGTGTTATGTTGGTTAGTGTTAAAATGCTGTATCTGTGTCTACAATTTACTTTTAACCTAAAGTTGTCTAAATTGACATTTAATGTTATTTATATAACCTTTTTATTGTGGGTTTCTTTTAGATAACTTAGATTGAAAAATTTCAATCTAAGAATCCAATTTTGAATGGAGTATCTTGAATATTGATTGTAGATGTAGTTGGATTAAAATTGTCTTATTTTTCTGCTTACTGTATTATAACCTTAGTTTTCATCCTTTTTCTGTTTTATTTTGATATAGCAAGTCTTATTTGGATACAAAGTATAGTTTTGTTTGCTTCCTTTCTTACCTTACTTTTCATTTATCTTTTGAAAATCAGTGACTGCTTGAGAACTTACAACATTGGTACATTCATATAAGACTCGGATTCTGGGCAGATGGCAGAACAGTAAACAGCAGAGTAAACAGCCTCTCTGGGAAAAACAGTCCAGATGCTGGAATATAGCATTGTGGAAAAAGACAAGAAGGAAAGAAGTGGTCTCCTCAATCCAGGAAAAATCTAAAGTGAGTATTGAAGCCCACAGAGAGAATAAAAAAAGAAAATTCTTAGAAGAAGTAGGGAGTTGGCAGTGCTTTCAACCAGAGCCAGAACCACCATGAGAAGTGCTGTTAGAACCTGGAACCATGTGAGAAGTGCTGTTGGAATGCAAGGTCATAATGAAGCTGGTGGCTGGCAAGCCAAAAGGCCTGTCTGGGGAGACCCAGTGACAGAGGAGAGCAGCGGGCCAGAGAACTGCACTGGCTGGCAGTGAGTGTGGGTGACTCAGTCTTCCAGTGGGAGTGAGCTATTGGCCAGGGGACAATTTGGAGTCAGGCAGGATAGGCCTGGAGCCAGAATTGTAGCTGGGTTCATTTAGCCACTCCTGGCTTGGAGCAGACTGGTGGAAATTGCTTGTACTAAGTCTTGCCCTGTGCACAGTCCAATCAATAGCCACCACTAAGGTTTCCTTAAAGCCATCTCCGACCAAACCTGCCTGCCTGGCTCATACTAATATGGTGAAGATTCCTGCAGTTAACCAGCTCAGAAGGGAGGTGCCAGCCTGCCCCACCCCTGCTTGCACTCCAGTAGCCACCAGCAGCAAACAACAGAAATCCCTAACCTGCACACTTCAGAGTAATTATAACCAATGCAGAAAGTCCTGGGGAGCCCACTACCCACTTGTCTGAAAGAAACCAGGAACATGACAAGAGGAAGAAGCAAACGGCAGTCTTTGGATTCCAACCCAAGCAGTACTGGTCCAGGAGATGTAAACATAAAAGATGTTGGGAGTCGAACACCTGAAGTTTCTGAGGCAATAGCAACTGAAATAAAGAAACAACTTCATGAGGTTATTAAAGAACTTAGAACAGAAATACTATTACAGGTAAAAGAAGAAATGAGAAACATAATAAAAGAATTGCTAAGTACTTTTAAAGAAAACACAGATGGAAGAATAGAGGAGCATAGAAAAGGAGGGAAACCTTCAATAAAGAATAGCAAAAAAAAAAAAAAAAAAAAAAAAAAACCAAAAAAACAGAACACATGAAACAGATTCAAAGAAATTAAAAACTCCATTGAAAGCTGGAAAAACTGCTTGAGAGAAACTAAAGATAGACTATCAAACCTTGAAGATAGGTTTGCAGCCTGTGATCACAAAAGATCTTTTAAAAATAACAAGGAACTAGGAATTAAAATACAAAGGTTAAAAAATGACAAGAGGAACTATAACTTAAGAATAAAAAATATGAGAGAAGAAACAGGGCTAAACACAAATGAAATGCAAAGGCTATTTATGGAAACAGTTAAAGAAAATTTCCCAAGCATAGGAAAAGGAAATGATATTCAGATAACTGAGGCATACAGAAATCCAGCCAGATATAACCAAACTAGATCTACATCCAGACATAAAGTAATTAAGATCCCAGAAATTCAACACAAGGACAGAATATTAAAAGCCGTCAGAGAAAAGAAACAGATCACCTATAAAGGAAAACCCCAGAATCATGACACACTTCTTGTTACAAACCATCAAATCAAGAAGAGCTTGGAGTAAAGTATTGCAAGTCCTGAAAGAAAATAACCTCCAACCCAGATTGGTGCACCCTGTAAAACTATCTCTCAAAATTAATGGAGAAACAAGATGCTTCCATTACAAAGAGGAGTGGGGGAGTTCATGACCACCAAACCAAACCTACAAACAATAATAAAGGTCATTCTAGAGAGACAGAAAAAAGACCATGGTTTCAGGAACAGCGGCAGATGGGGTCTAACTGAATAGGACAGACGGTGGAATGAAGGGGAAAAATAGACAACCAATGGCAGAAAAATAGCATGGCAGATATGAGGCAGAGAAGGTTGGCCATAATCATTAATATATGGTCTCCATTCACCAATTAAAAAAAAAACAGATAGATTGGATCAGGAGAGAGATTCATCAATATACTTTATATAAGAAATACAATTAACCTGAAAAGGGAGTTTATAGACTAAAAGTCAAAGACAAGAAAACAATTCTCTATGTGACAGGGAACCAGAAACAAAGTGGGAGTAGCTTGCCCACCAGCTACATATAAGTTAAAAAGCCATAAAACATTTATACAATGAAAAATTACTCAGCTATAAAGAAAGAAAAGCTTAAGGCTTTTGTAGACAAATGGATAGAGCTTGAGATCATGCTCAGGGATAAAATTTTTAGAATCACTTAGGTCGATAGCAGGTTGCCTCCCTGATATAAAAACTAAAAGAGTTAGTGGGATCCAAAATGTGCAATACATCTCATGAAAGTGAAGGGGAAGGTAGCATCTAAAAAGGGAAGGCAATGGCCGTTGTTAATGCATTATCATGATTTGAAATCCATATTGTTTTTATTGTTCTGTTTAGTTTGGTTTCGTTTTGTTTCAGTTTGTCTACTTGTATTACATTTGATGGCATGGAAAGCTATTCCAAAATAGCAGGTTATATTATGATAACCATTTTTGATTTTCTATTAGCCTTATTTGGAGTCCTGTATTGCTTTCACTATTTTGTTTTGACTGATTTTATTCTATTCTGTTTTGCTTGATAGTATCAAGTCTGATGGTTTAGGCATCTACTCTGAAGACAATGAGATACACTACAATACCCATTCTGGTTGGACTATTATCTTCTTTGGAATTCTATAATGTCACCAGTGTTTTGTTTTTATTGGTTTTGTTCTATATTGTTTTGTTCAATTTTATTATGCCTGATAACATGCGCAATTGTTTTTAAGATAACAAGCAGTATTATGGTATTCAGTATTGATCTTCTTACATTTTGTTTTTAAGTCATGTTCTATGTTGATCCTTTTGTTTTAGTATTCTATTTTGTATGTCTCATTCATGTTATTCTCTTTAAAAAGATTTCTTTCTCATGTATAATCCAAATATCTTAGAATATTACCAATTTCTTTCTCTCATACTTTGTAATATTGTTGACATTCAATTCACATATATATGCCCTATGATTATTAAATCAATTGACATTTTTATTATTTCTAATAATTATGTTTAGGCCAATTAGAATTATTAGAAAAATTGAGTAGTTTCTTTTACCTTCATTTATGTCTTCTGTTACTTCATTGAGTAGAGTTCTACTTTCTGAATTGCATAACCATCTTTCTACCTTCAGGTAGAAGAGCTTATTTTAACATTCATCATTGTGCAAATCAGCTACCAGTCAATCCTATCAAGTTTGTGTGTGTGTGTGTGTGTGTGTGTGTGTGTGTGTGTGTGTGTGCAGTATTGAGTACTAACCTCAAAACCTTGTGCCTGCTACAAAGGGGCTCTACCATTGATACACAGCCCTGTCCCTTTAGATTTTCACTGTTGTTGAGAAAGTCTTTGTTTGTACTTTGTATCTAGGATTTCAACATTTTGTTACTTTAAAACACTTTATTCTACTCTCTTCTTGTAGTTTCTTATTGTCTTAGTATGCTCAAAGAAAAACAAAATAAAAACACCATAGAGTGGGAGGTTTATAAAAACAAAATTATTTCTTTCATTCTGAAGGCTGGGAAATCCAAGATCAAGACGCCAGGTTATTAGTGTCTGGAGAGGGCTCCATGCCCAGAAAGCTAACAGTTTGCTGGTCCTCGCTTGCCAGACAATGGAGTACATCTCCATGGTGTCTTTTAGAATGACATTAACTTATTAATAGGACTCTTCCCTATACCTAATCAACTCATAAACGGTCCACTTCCGAAGGTCGTAATTCCAGATATTCAACTTTTAGCTTATAACATTTGAAGACTCAGACATTCACAGTGTAGCACTCTCTTTGTTACTGTATGGAAAATATATTTGTCTACTCTCTGGCTTCTTTCAATATTTTTTCTCTGATATTAAGTTTGAATATGATATACATAGGGAAGTATATTTGACAATTATCTCGTTCATCATACTCTAAAATACTTGAATCTGTAATTTGTTGTCTATTGTTACTTTTAGAAAATCCTGTCACTATTCTTTAAATTATATCTGCCATATACTTTCTTTATCTCTATTGTGACTCTGATTTTGTTTCTTTTATAACTTTCTGTATCTTCCTTCAGTTCCTAGATACTGTTTTTGCTTGGTACCTTTATCTTTGTTCTCTAGTTTGAGAAGTTATATTTCACCTGCCTTCATTTTCAGTTTCCTTTCTTTGCTGTGTTGAATCAGAGACATTCTTTTACTGCTTTTAGTTTGCTTGTTCATTTGTTTGCTAGCTTAGTCACTTCTCTCTCATTATAGAAAGACAAAATACTCAACACTCAAAGTTAAAGGAGGAAAGGGTTATTTAACTCATGGTCTATAGAGATTTCAGTCCATAAGTGTTTGTCTCCAAGACAGAGTGGCATGGCAGAGGGCAACAGTTTGTGGCAGCAGAAAAAAACAAAATCAACAGAGGAGCAAACCTCCTTTTGCTCCCTTATATTGTACGCAGGCTACCCACCCTATTTCAAGGCTAGCACTCACACCCCCAAACCCAACACAAGACAATGAACCAACCCTAAACTCTAGATTCAGCTGCCTCAGAAAAACCCGGCCTTTAATGACCACATGAGACCTTGGGGCACAGACACAAACCACTATACTAGCTTCCCATTTAGTGCTTTACTATTCATCTCCTGCCAGCACTGCTGGTTGCCTGGTGTTGCTTACATGTTACTTTAGATCCCCTACCTTTTAATATAATTATTTTTATTTATTTATTTATTTGCTTGTTTTAATGATCTTTTTGAGACAGGGTCTTTCTATGCAGCTCATGCTGGACTTGGGCTCAGTTTGCAGCCCAGGCTGGTCTCAAATTTACACCCATCCACCTGCCTCAGCCTCCCCAGTACTGGAGTACAGGAGTGCATCACCACGCCCGCCTACTATAATTACTTTAAAATTTATTTTTAGTAGTATTTTGTCCTGAATATGATTCCATAATAGGTCTGTGTCTTTAAATTTTTTCTTGCCTTTTGATAGTTTTGCATGCATGTATAGGTAATAGCCCTTGAGGTAAGTGGGTCTTTGGTAAAAGATTTTTACTTTTCTTGGTAGGAGTTAAGAGTCTGCTGATACGCTTGTTTTATTATCATCTCCTTTTTCAGGGGGTGGTATATCTCTTTTTGGACTAATACTTAGGTGATGTGTGAATTTGGCAACTCCTTCAGCTGAAATGCGTTGGAAGTTGTGTTGTATGTTGATAGAGTTCAGAACAAGAAAATGTTCTGTATGTTTTAGATGTAATTTTACCAGTATTCCTCTTACTCTTCGACTGGTTGTTACTGTTATGGATTAAAACTGGTCAACTTAACTCCAGCTGGATTACATCAGCATGGTGCTGACCATAGATATCCCACCTGAAGCTGTTAGGACTTTGGCAACTCTTGGAGGTGGACTAAATGTCTTTTGTATAAAGGATGTACATGAGTCCTGGGGGCCAGGGTTGGAATGTCATGGTTTATGTTTGTGTCCCCCAGGCCTCATGAGTTTGCATTGTTCATTTGTGATGGTTCATTGTATTGGATTGATGGTGTCAGTGCTCCACCCACAAAGGGATGGAGCCAGGATGTGATGTAATGGCAGGAAGAAGGTGTGTCTTGCTCTTTGCTGGTTTGAGTTTGCTGCTGGCGGCTGCCATGAACTGCAGCCCAGCCATGCCTGCCTGTCTTGGAGCCAACTGAGTGTGGACTGAAACCTGCAAAAACTGTAAGAAATAAACCTTTCCTTTCCCAACTTTGGGCTTCAGGTATTTTGTCTCAGTGACGAGTAAAAAATAACTAAGACACCACTTGAGGAATGTTGCTAGCATCAATAGAGAAGTGGAGAAGGAGAAGCTGTTGCTTTGACGTGTTAATGCGTTGTTGCATTCTTGGCTCTGGAGGGGAAGACTTGTGCTGCTTGGTCTCCAGGAGGAACTCCTCACACTGGTTTCCTTTCATGTACCCGACTGTGCTTGTCATCCGAGGAGCTCCGGGCCTCCGTGTCGCTGAGGACAGCTATGGTGCCTTTCAGGCTAGCCCTGCTCTTTGTTGTGAGTGTGACTTCTCAGCTCCAGCGTAGAACCCTCATCCTACCAGCACCACTCCTTCATCCTGCTGGCATAGACATTCTGGCTTCTACCGCTGACCTTTGGGCCTTCCCAGCATGGATCTGTAAAAGGGACTGGCGTGACTCTTTCTTGTGTGTTTTGGCCCTTCAGTTGGACTCGTGGGAGGCATTGTCATGAGCTCTGGGCTTTCATCTGGAATCATATGGGACATTGTGTGGGTTGAGATATTTTGGCAGTATTTTCTTTTCAGTCTTCCCTAGGTTTTACTTTAAGTTACAGACAAGGGAAAGTTAGACAACAAAACAAAAAAAGTGCGAGAGAGAAAGAGTGATACCTGCATACAGTAAATCATAATTGTCAAATATTTTTGAGCATATGCTATGTGTTAGTCTTTTGCTTATTATTTTACACATATTGTCTCATTTCTCTCACTAACTTAAGGAGTGTGCAATTTTGACTTTTGTTTGTCTAAAAAAAGGTGGCACAGTATGTTCCACCTGTTTTCTTAATGACATGCAATTAGCTCAATGCATTAGGAATGCAAATCGAGAATGATTTAATCCCATATCTATATTCTTAACACTCCTTATTGCACCAAGAAACACTCTTAAAGACCCATGGGAATTTCTTCATTAACTTGTTAGCATAAGAAACAAATCCTTAATTTGTACTTTTCAGTTACTTTGCACATAACACAGTTCTTAGATTATTTTTCGTGTGTGAAAGATGTTACACAATGAGCAAAAATTCATGAAATATATTTCAGAAGAGTTTTATTTAGGCAGAGAGTAGGATTTTGTCTTTTCTATAGTTGTGGCACGTATAATTAAGGAAAATGAATATTAATATTACATATTAAAATGTACCAAATGACTGGAATCCAAGTTAATTATTTTAAAGAAAATAAAAATGTGTCAAATAGTATAGATGTTAATATGATAATTGTTTTGAAGCCACTGATAATTTTTTAGCAAATAAGTTTCTTTCTTTTTGTCCTAATTTGTAACTTGTTTACAAGGTGACCACAGATTTCATTCAATCATGACATTCACTGATAATAATGAACGTAATATAGAACTAGTCATAATGTGTTATTTTTCAAGTAGCTAAAAGACAAAAGACATTGTATGTTCAAGAGACATTTTTCAAATAACATGGAAATCTACTTATGCTAAATACAAAAATTTACATGTTTTCCCACATAGTTTTTAAATCTTTTAAATTTTGTTTAGAATGAATTTTTACTTTTGGGTTCATAGTTGTCTAATTGAAATAGTTGAATGATTTTTTTTTTCTTGTTAACTAATATTATCTTCAATGTGTGTCTCAGTTGAAAATTTGGTATTGATAACTAGCTAGCACAACCATTTTTTACTGTAAAAGCTTTTAACATGAAATAGATGTCTACATTAAAAATAAAGCAAAAACTGTTCTTTATTAAATTAGGTTTTAATTACTACATTTAACATTTAACTTTTGTGTAATTCTTTTTTTCATTCTGGAATGCTCTTCTCTGTGTTCTTTTGGTCTAAACATAGTTTGAATTTCTGACACTTATTACATGTAAAATATATTTTCAATGTCCCTTTAGATAAAATAGTGTAGATAATTAAGTGATTAAAATTCAAACTGTGGTTGTAATAAAAATATATATAAGGTTATAATGTGATATTTATGATACCTCAGTTGAACATTAAGAGTAAGAAGCCAAGATTGATAATAATATTATCTTTACCTCTACGAAATTCTAGGAAAAATGAGACATAAAAATAAAAATGTTTTCAAGATTTATATTCATAACTTAGGCACATAAGAATAGTATGTTTGAGTACCATGATATTTGTAGTGATAACCACTTATCTTTGGTTAAGTATAACACTATTTCTGAAACATGGTTAAGAGCTATGTCACATAATCCTGAGAATTCTTTATAAAATACTACTTTACAATTATAATACAATAAAGTTAATATTTTTATATGCTGAGCATTTTACTTTTGAAGACAATACTATGCTTTCACGTCTCTTTTTTTTACTTACATTTGCATTTATTCTAAGGTCTATTTCTTGGATATTATTGGCTAAAAAGATAAAAACAGAGCCCATTTTTATGTGCAAACAATGCGCTGTACAAACACATTCTGCAGTGATCCCTGCAGTTAGATTTGATGATGGAAATGAAGCTGAATAAGTTTATAAAGAGCTACAAAGTGAGGGGTTAGAAAAGAGGATTGCATCTCTTGAAGACATTGATATAACTGTGCTAAAAATAATGTTTGTTTTCAGTTAAACATCACACATAATGTTATCTTTAATGTCATAATTTGATATTTTCCTTCTTGGCTTTGTAATTTGCCAAATGACTAGTTTTAAATTTATTGAAAAATGATAATCATAAGGAAATTTTACTTAATTTACCGTGGTAATTGTAAATATTTTCTAGTAAAATTTTGAAAATCTCTGTAGGGTTTATAATACTTTCCTTTTGATAAACATTTAAATTTGAGAAACATTGCTGACTAGGAAACATGAGGCACTTATTGCTGTGATTCAACCTGTAGTTATGATTCTACAGAGAAATGATTAAAAACAGCAGTTTCTAGCACATGTACTTCGTAGTACATCAAAGAGTTTGCATTTGCTGTCAACAAATACAAACACAAAAGCCATCAGTTAAATAATTTGGCAATTAAGTCTTTATTTTTACTGTTACCTTCAAATTAAAAATAAAAAAAAAAACAGGGAATCAAAGCTTTTGCATAAGTTAAATTGGCCTTTAGATCTAGAGTGTTGGTGTTAAGTTTTATTTGGTTATATATTTTCACTTTATTTTAAAGTGTCTAGTGCATAGTTAAAATTTCAGGTTAAGATAGGAATTTCATTGCAAAAAAGGCATGGCTGTTGGTAATAGGTGGCACTGCTGGGTACGTGGGGTCTTGCCTTTAATTCCAGCACTCTGGAAAGTGGAAGCAATAGGATTTACAAAATCCAGCCTTGCTCAGGCAGCACACACACACACACACACACACACACACACACACACACACACACACAAACACCAACAAGATCTGTGTTATCAAAGAGAAGTTATTGGACAATGTATACATTCCAGTTTACTTGGGTTGTAAGGATCTTTGGACTGGTAGATTCTAATTTATTTCCATGTTTCAAAAATTATATTAATCTTGTAGTTTTATTCATTTATTTGACTATGTTTTTAAATATTTTTTGTTTATTTGATCATAATAATCATCTTGGAGAGTCTAGGTATGTATGATACCTTAAAAACCATAGTATGTCCTAGGAATTCCAGAAGTTACACATGCCTGCGAAACCAAATAAATCTTCTCTATAGTCAGTGATTCCACAATATACCAAACATGGACTTCTCTTTTGTGTTGTCTTTTTTTTTGTATTTTCTTATGCCTCAGTTCTCAATTTTGATTCCACCTTAGAATCTTCTTGAAAGATTAAAACATCCCATACTCAGAATAAAACATAAAACTAACTTGCAACTATGGAAGTGAGAAACATTCCTCAGTAGTCTCTAAAACTCTCAGAATAATTTAAATATAATTTAAGGTAGAGAACCACTATTCTATGCCAAATTTCCCTAAAATGAAGATCATTTAACTTTTTTGAAGAGTTTGAATAGTCAGAATTTTAGCCTTTCACAATTCTTTTCAAACCAGAAAGATTGTTTTGTTTTCCTTATAACTTCCTTTGCCCTATTAAGAGTGAAGTGTGTGCTCACTCAGAAGAGCAAAACTTACACGTTTTTACTCCTCACACTTAATTTTTAAGTCCTCAATAGATCATTCATTTGCAATTTACCTTTCAATTTTGATATTCTACCAACTTCTTTCATATCTAAGATATCAATAGTAATAATTTTTAAAAACTGAATGAATGCATGGTTTGGATATAAGCTTCCCTGATGGTAAAGTATGTTAGAAAGAAATCTTGGGTATTGACTTTTAAAGACTGACCTTCTCAGACCTAGATGAGGTCCAGTAAGTTTGTATTTGTAATCCCATGGAAAAGCTGTTGGAATTCCAGTGAGTTAATTCCATTCAACCACTTCAAAGCAGTGCAACCCACTGTGAGAATAGACATTAAGATGCATTAGTAGTTATGGGGAGCCAAGGTGGTCCTAATTGCTGCCTAGATAGTGGATGACTGAAACAAAGGCCTTGACTCAGGGTGCCACCTAGAATTTATTAGTTCATAGAAAAGAAATTGTCTTAGAATAAGTGACTGTGAGAATGGTGGGAAATACATGGGAAATACATGTGAGCTGGGTTAGGGAGGAGGCCTGAAAGCACCTCTGCCATATGCAGAGAAAGGAAGAAGATCAATTTGTATAACACAATTGAGGTAGCATTTAGTGTTTGGGGGCTCAGTGTCTCAGCTCTGAGATGCAAACTTTTCTTCCCTGAGAAGTTATAACCTCTTATCTCAAGACTGGATCCTAGCTGAGAGCCCTAGAGACCATGGCTTTCCATCCCACCTGGCTCAACCATGTTTTGGGGAGTAATGGTGTGGGAAGCAGCCACTGCCCTCTTATTTTGCTCTAATAATTACATATCATCCCCTCAGCTCTCCTTATTTACATTACTTACAGCCAGTTAAAGGGAAAACTGGCCTAGCCAGCCCTGTACATGTCAGTTCACAGAGACAGGGCCAGGATTAGTCAAAAAAGAGATAACCGTTCTTTGTTTAAGGAGAGTCATCCAGGTGGTCTTCCACAGGTTTTAGTACACGATGGTGGAAAAACATTACCTTGAACATATTTTTACCTGTTTGTTCTCTTGTACAGCATAGGGAGTTTAAATTATACACTGTAATTCGATATACAGACAAGATAAACAGATTTAACTTTTTAGGTTCTTAGTTACTAGAACACTGAAATATCTACTACCTCCTCACTGAAAACATTTTTAAAAGTGTATAACATCAATTTATTTATTTATTTATTTATTTATTTATTTATTTATGCTTTTGTCTTTTCAAGACAGGGTCTCACTATATATTTCAGGCTGATTTGAACTCACTTTGTAGCCCGGCTGGCCTGGAACTCTCAGGAATCCTCCTACTTCTGCTTCTTGAGTGCTGGAGCTATAGGCCTGCGCCACCATACCTGGCTGGTGTATTTTTCCTAATTAAAATCTTAACTGATTATTTCCTCAAGGATTCTTGGTCCCTTTAATGAAGAAAAGATATTTGAAACAGAAATATATGTTCCACAACTACTTTTTGTTGTTGTTGTTGTTGTTGTTGTTGTTTTCATTTTTATCGGTACCGGGGATCAAACTCACGACCGTCTGCTTGCAAGGCAGGTGCTTATGCTGTTGAGCTAAACCCCCAGCCCCCACAACTACTCTTTTGACCATGATTATATTGATCAATCTAATTTCAACAAACATATAGATGATATATAAGATTTTAAAAATTTTGTTATATCTCAATTCATTATTATTGCTGAGTATTTATATATTACAGTTTACTATTATGTGTTTCCTTTTTACACTGAAAATCAACCCAAAAAGTTTGTGACCCCTAATTATAAAAATATTTCCAAAATAATGATACAAATAGCAATACAAACAAATGAAAATGGTATATGTGTCGATTTTCCATTTTTCTCTAAAAAAATCTGAGATCTGAGATAATCAGCTTTACACAAACAATAACTTGCTTTGGCTTGTTGGCTTTGAGTATGCGGTAAGGTCAGGCTTTGTGGTGGGGAATGTATGGATGAACACCGTGCTCACCTCATGGCAGCTGAGAAGCACAGAGAAATCAGATTACAAATATCTGCTTCCCCAGTACCCTAACTAGTGCTAGTGTCTACTTCTCCAAGAACCTAACTCAGTCCCAGTGGACCCCACATAATGAGGGTGTTGTCATTCCTCAGAAGAATCGTTATTAAGAATCAAGGTTTGAACAGCTACTGAGCCATTAAGAAACATCCAACATTGAAGCTACAAATTGTACAAAAGTTTACATTTCATAATTTCCCTTTATTCTTAGAAAATATTTCACTAAATTTTTCTGCAAACTTGTGTTTTAATGCTCCGTTTTTGTTTGTATTGCTTTTTATTAGTTTTTAAATATGGTTGTAATCATTCACTTCAGTTCTACTTTACATTATAGTTTGAACATTTCTTTTTCTTTCTTTCTTTTTTTTGTCTTTTTTCCTTTTGTCAGTACTGGGGATCAAACTCACGACTGCCTGCTTGCAAGGCAGGCGCTTATGCCGCTGAGCTAAACCCCTAGCCCCTAGGTTTGAACCTTTCTAAGAGTTTTCCAAAGATGACTTTTCAGCAAATCAAAAATGAAACTGATTTAGATGGTTTTGTTATACAGTCTCATAGGTAGTGTTACTTATTCCATATTTAACTTCCAATTTCTTAAGGTTATGTGCCTGTTTAGACATACACTGTATTTCCTCTATTTCTTATGAAAATAATCATTATATAATTTATTATTTGCTTTGCCTTTTAAAAAAACCAACTGAGTATCTCAAATGCATAAATTGCCAGAAGTTATTTTTTACAGTTACATATGATTTTTATTTGCATTATTTAATCATCATAGTTTTTAAATATTTGATGTCTCTAATATTTTGTTATTAAAATATAAATGATTATATATGTGCATATTAACTAAATTTTTTTCTTTAAAAATGATAACCTCAATATTGTGCATGCTTACTTTCTCATACTAAATATATTTTTCATTGACAAATTCTTTTCCTTTTCATTTCTTATATTTTCATAATGCACAGAATTAGTGATGATTGTATTATTACTCATTAGATTTTTAGAATATTTAGATTGGATTTTTGGCTAAATTAGGTGAGGCATTAAACTACACACTAATGGGTAATAAGGTTTCAGGGGATAAGAATATTAATTCATATAAGGTAAATTGTCTCATATTAGAAAGACCATTGTCATATTGTTGTATATACTTTATATCAAATTACTGATGAAAATTGGTGCTAATTAATAAAAGGGGTAGAATACAGTGGCTATTTGTTTGTTTCTGATTCAATTTCTATTTAGTCCTGGTCTTCCTCTATCTATAGCACTGATCTGGAAACATTCCAAGTGTATATATCAAACTCACATGAAATTTTGTTAATGGGACCTACAAAAAATATTACTGGAAGCAGAAGAATGAAAATATATTTTTAACTTATTTTCCTTCTTTTAACAAAACTTTTGCAAATATGAATTGTGACAAGCAAATGCTGGGTTTTTTCTCAAAGAGAAAGTTTTTCAAAATGTTGGTGTCCTTGAGACCTTTTGATGATCTCAGCAGGAGAATGTCCAACTGCTCCATTTCCTGTAACTGTAACATCAAATACTGCAGAAACCACAGGAAGAGCAGAACAGTAGGCAAATTGTTATGGTTTGTGCTTAGATGTCCGTGCAGGGCTTCATGAAGTCATGGGGAGTAGATTTTTCAGTGGTGGCTGACTCTAGAGTTTGTGTATGATTCATGGTCCAGAGCTGGGATTAAGGGTGTGAGTGCTCCACTACCCTAAAGCAGGTAGCCTGCAAACAATGTAAGGGACAGAAAGAGTCTCATCACTTGCTTGTTGCTTTCACTGTTTTCTGCTACAGTATACTTCTGCCCTGTACCACCTTGCCTTGGAGCCAGCTGATTATGTACTAAAACCTCTACAAACTGTGAGACAAATAAAACTTTTCCCCTTTAATGTTGAGTGTCAAGTATTTGGGCTCAGCAATGAGAAAGATAGCTAAGATATGAATGTACATTTATAGGTTTCTAGAACAAAAATGGTAGAAACACTTGATTTTTGTGGATGGTTAATGGTTATATTTTCAGCACCAACATTAAAGGATTATTGTACACTCTGGATAATAGTATTTTCATATTGTATTCCTCTAGTCCAAGGACTACATGTAATGTTACCTATTTTTGAATAATCTCATTTTATCATGTTTTCTCTTTTAATAGATCCAACAGGTTTATTAAATTGTTTTTTCTTTGAAATATTAAAGGAAATTTTCCTGTCCATGAATATATATATATATTGCCCTATATTTCTTTTTTACCATATATTTAAATGCCTGTTCATCATATATTTACCTAATAGGTTTTTATCCTTTTTTCCTTATCACTCGATCTTTATTATAGATAATATATAACTAGATCTTATTTTATGTTTTGATTTGCTTGAATTTCTGAATTGAGTTATTACATTTATAAAATATTTATATTATAATTTTATTCTACAGTTTAACAATTACATTGAGATGAAGTTATCACTAATCTTCATTTACCTTATAGCAACTTGTAACTTTTAAATTTGGATTTTATATTAGTCAGTTTTCTGTTGTAGAGAAAAAATCCATGGCATAAAGAGAAAACATGCATTTTGTCTCACAGTTTCAGTGGTTTCAGAACATAGCTTGCTGGTTTCAGGGCAGAAACATTATGACAAAGCAAAAGGTATACATGTTGCTTACTTGGTGATACAGGAATCAGAAAGCAAGACAGCATAACAAGAGAGGATGCTGTCACAGGCAAGCCGCTGGTTGCCTAATTCCTCTAACTGGACCTCACTTCCTGACATCTTCACCTGCACTGAATGCTCAGAACATGGAGGTAGTGCTCTCATGAACCATTTGCATGTCTGAAGACCATCTCTTAGCAAGCCCTGAACACCTGAGTCTTTGGGGGAACTTGATATATAAATAATAACAAATACATTTCAAAGTATTTCAAGTCTCTGCTATTCTAAGAATCATTTATCTCTGTTTATTTGTATCTTCCATTACATTTCATGTTTTCCTTCTTTTTATCTCGGTTTTTTCTCCCTACAGTTTTGATGTACTTTATTTAAAAATTAAACATTCTGTTTTATGTATTTGTGGTATTATCTTATCTGCTTTTATTGTTCTCTCTTCTATTTTTCCTTATTATTAATCTTATAAGAGATGAAGTATAAAATACATTTAACTTGCAGAAATCTGTCTTCAAATATAAGAAATTATTTGTAGGTTTTTGCTATGGTTGAATTTCAGCAATGATGGGTTATAAACACAGTATAGAGATTTAGGATCTGAAAATATTCTGGATATACATTTTGAGATATACTTAATGATATTTTATTAAGCATGTTATTCATCCTGACCTTGTATCCTAAATTTTCAATGTAATAAAACCAATTAGCTATTATTGACCTTTAATAACTAATAATAATAAAAACCATGATAGAGACTAGATGAAAAAATTATAATTTGTGCTTATAATACATCATGAGTATAGTAGGAATTTGTCCTCAGCTACTTCCTATATAATACAATAGAATATATTTTCAGTGATACAGAATAAATCAGTTTTGCAAGGCACAGAGCAATTCCTTAATTGACTCACTCAGAGTTAACTGAAAGATCAGACATTGAACTTACAAATCATATTCCCCAGTATGAAGATGGGAAAATAATGTTAGCAACTACAAATATTACTGTGAATGCCCTCCTTTTCTGAGCCAATGATTGGTGGCTGTGACTGAATGTTCTTTTTTCATAAATTTTTAAAGAGATCAGTTTATTTGATAATAGTTTGTTCTTCAACTGACTGTCATTTATTACTTTCTAGGACTCTTTCTGTTATGTCTTAAGAACATGTATGTTTTTGGAATCCTTGTTCTGAAGCAAAAGATAAACTGTATCCAAGGCTTTCAGTGCTTTAACATCAGTAGCATAAATCTCTTGTGCTTTCCTTAAAAATCCCTTTGTGACCAGATATTGGGATTTTCTAGTACTAAATGTGCTTTTGTTAATTGATACTCCTCATCTAGCATAATTAATCAAATGAGATTACAAGCAAAAAGCATAAACTATCCATTGATATGTTTCCATAACTTGTTAGATGAAAGGCAACTTTAATAAGTACAACTGCTAGAAGATGTGTAGATTTCCAAGGTAATTTGACTCCCTTTCCTGACCAACTTGTCTGTCCAATCTAACTCTCATCTCCCTTTTCCAATAGGTCTTCTTCCCAGAATGGAAGCGTGTCCATTTATAGACAGGCAGGTAGATAGATATTAATCCATATCAAAATATATTTTCTAAATTTACAAGGCGTTTCCATTCATGGAAATGAAGTAGACAACATAAAGTACTAGGAGAGGTAGAGAAATAGCCCTGTGGTTTGCAAGCAAGCTCTGAAACTACACTGCCTGACAACAGATCTCATTTCTACCAACACTAGTTGTGTCATCTTGACAAATTAAACTCTATTTCAGCGATTCATAATATTATTTATTTAACTTTTTTATTTTAAAATGTAAAATAAAATTTATGGAGTTTCAAAACAGGTTAGTGGGAGAGTTATAGTAATTGATTATTCTTGTTATTGTCATCATGGTAGTTATTCAGAGTACAAAATAAAGGCATAATATCTTATCCAAGCAGTATTAGTATAAAAATGAAAATAATAGTAACCATTTTCACTGAAATAATGTAAATATCAAATAAGAACGTTTATACACTATAACATTTAGTTTTGTACCTGATTTGCAACGAAATTCATCAAATAAAATGATCTTTGAGTCAGCTGCTTTTACACAGGTGCAATTTATTAAAATATTTGCCAATTCACAGAAAGGCTCTCATACCAGCTTTATAGAAAATCCCTCAAGGTCAAAGACCCAAATCAGCCAATAGCACATAATTTGCAATAACAGATATCACACAATAACAGCTCTATTATTTAAATTAATCATAAGTGCATTACTGTTGTCTTTACTTATTAAACTTGTGCGTTGGGACACATTTTTGGTTAAGCACTGTAGAGTATTGCCTAAAACATGATACCAATCATCAAGTGCCCCAAATTTTTGCCATCAAACATACAGGAAAAAAATAAGCGCCATAAGAATTTTTCAAAAAGCCACAGTCTAAAATGAAATCTTATTAGTTTATTCTATAACCAGGCCCTAGACTAGATGCTTTCGTCTTGATTGCACTGTTTACTTAAAATCTTTTTTCTATTCATATTGTTTCATTATGTTTGTGTATCATAAAATTTACATATGATTTCAAATGTCCTGTTTATGAAGTTGGTAAAAGTAGAACTTACTGAGTTTAAAAATAAGATATTGAACATACAGATGTGTGATAATTGAGGTCCAGTAAGTAAATATGCAGATTTTAAATAGGTAGATTGTGTATAACAGCACAATATGGCAAGGCAATGATTCTAGTTTCTTTGATTATAGAACTAAATCTTTCTACTAATGACGTTTGTGATAAAAAGTAATTGACAGCATAGATCACTTTACGTAAATTTTTAAAATCCTGTATAACATCACTTTACAGATCATGTCAGAAGAAAATTTTTTTTTAATTACTACTGGAGATCAAACTTATGACCACGCGCTTGAAAGGCAGGCACTTATGCTGCTGAGCTAAATCCCCAGCCCCAATATTAGAAGAATTTAAAATAGAAAAAAAAAAAAAAAAGACAAAGAAAACATCCATACAGATGAGTATTTGGTTAGAAACACAATTTATTCTTTTACTTAATTGTATTTAGTTCTATTAAGTTAGCACAAGCACTTGTCATTGACTGATTTGGAGATTTTAACCTTGGGAAAATTTCAGTCGAGTTTATTTGAAAGCACTCCTATAAATTCTATGAATTGGCATATGACATTTTAAAAAGTTGCAATTTAGAGAAAGCAGTTGACTCATATTATTTCAATTTCCTATTGGTTCCATAAAAGCTATCACAATTTCAGTGGTCTAAAACAATACAAATTTATTTTTTCACAGTTCTGCAGATTAGAAATCTCATACAAAATTTCATCAAGCTGTAATCAAAGTTTTAGCAGGATGGCATTCCTTCATAAAACCATTAGGGAAGTGACCTTTTCTTCTTAATAGATGTTGGTGCCCATTTTCTTGTGATCACAAGACTGAATCATTTTTGTCTTGCTAGATGGCAGTCAAAGCACATTTCTAGGCCCAAAATACTTGCTATATTCCTTGGCTCATGAGTCCCTTCCTTCCTTTTAGAAGCCAATAGTTGAGGGTTAAGTCACTCTCCTGATTTGATATTACTCCTCTCTTCAGTTATTTATAAGAAAGTGAAATGATAAAAAGTTAATGTACAACTATTAGTTATTCTTTGATAGTCTATCAATAGATACTTATAATTTAAAATTAAAACAATACTGTTTATATAAATGCCAAGTAAGAAGGAAACATTTAGACATAACTCTTAACATATGTGTGAAAGCTATTTGAGGAAATTATCACACTTCCTTTAAAAAAATAAAGATAGTCCAAATATATATAGAGACATGTTGTTTTTTTAAAACAGCGAGATTCAATATGTTTAATATACTAGACCTTCCCAAATTTTTCTATAAATTTGACATCATTCAAATTAAAATTCCAGTGCAGTGTTCGGTGAATACCAATGAATTAATTCAAAGACTGCATGTGTAAAAAATGAAAACAAAAAAACCTAAAAAAATGACATTTAAATCAGAGTTCGGAGCATACTTAGTTCTAAACTTATGCTTAATCTTTAATAATTAAAACACTTTAATACTGAAGAAAGAATAGAACATATAGATTAATGGGGTACAATAGGAGGAACAGGATTAAATGGTCACAATTACTGTTTGACAAGAATTAAGGAAATTTATTTCACAAAGGATAGGACTTTAATAAACAGTATGAAAAACAAAACTGAATAGATACACAACAAACTCAATAGATAAATAAATAAATGGAAAAAGACCTCCACAAAACTCCTTGACAAGACTCTACAACCTTACAATTGACACAAAATTAGAATAGTAAAATTATGAAGCTTCTGAAGAATAACTTCAAAAATCTAGTCTACTTTACTTTTGGTAGTGACCTTTTAGATAATGAACCTAAGGAAGAATGAATAAATCTTAAGATAAACTATTGCATTTCATTCATTAAACATACATTCACTGTACATTATAAACTAATTTAAAGGATGTACCTGTGGATTTGGAAATGATATGAATAAAAGTCTTAAGGAATCCAACCAAATGTGGTATAAGGCCTGGGGGATCTGAGACACGATCTTATGACTTACATGAAATCCCAAAAGAAGATGGTCAGAAAGGAAAGAAAAGCCTAAGGTGATATCACCCTGGGCACACCTGGTATTATCTGATCTCGGAAGCCAAACAGAGTCAGACCTGGTTAGAACTTGAATTACAATAGAATAAAATATTGGAGTTAGACTTGCTGATATGTGAAATAAAAAACCTTTAGAACTCAAGTTGTGCTTATAGAAGGAAACTGATTGCATACTGAAGTGTCAAAACAGCAAGAAAATTTTTAAAAATTAAGATTTTTTTCCACAGAGAAAAGATTGTCTATGAAGAAATCATATATCAGCAAAAATATCTCTTTAGAAAAAACTCATTACAGTTATATAATAAAATCTTGGCTGTTCTGAAAGAAATAAATCAACTTTTTCATATAAAGTAAAATGCAATTCAAATATATGGATGGAATAAAAATATTTGCAATAATGTGAAGACTAAGAGAATTTTTAATTTTTTCAACAACAAATCAAAAATTATAGTTTAGATTTCCGTGAAAATAAAAACAAAATTACAGAAAGATGAAAATTGCAAGAAATAATATTTGTCAGATGTTCATACAGTCTAAAGCTCAGAGAAAACTGGAGTTTGTGAAACTTAAAACCTATGAAAAGTTATTTGATGAAAGGAACAAACGAAGGGAAGAGGAGACAATCCATACAAGAATCAGCTTTAGTGTCCATGAGTAGTCTTGTTCTAGAGATTCCAAAATTTCTTGTTCTAGATCTTGATTTTACCAGTGGCAAATGACCATCTTTTATTTTATATACATTTTAAAACTTTATGCAATTTACAGGCTAATCATATTAAAATTCCATTTTTAATATTTAATAAACCAAAAGCCATTAACTGGTAACAGCCTTAAGTACCTTCAAAACCCAGAAGTCATTTATATACCAGATCATATGATTCTCCATAATCACTGTCCAGGTGGTATCATTTGAGTTGGGCATTTAGTTTCAAAGTGTAAGAATATGTTGTTCAAACTGTGTTTAAAAAGTATGCATTTGGCAATTCCTTTTTCTTCCTGAAGTGCTAACCTGTGGTAGAATGGAATATTTTTCAGTAAAAAAATGAAATGAATTATGCCATAAATTGTCAAGGAAAACTTCATGAATATCCCTGCATGTCACAAGCATGAGCAACGACAAAAACAAAGACTAACAATGAAAATAGGAGGAAATGGGACCTAGAAATAGAGAGGGGGAAGTGAGCGGGCAGGCTAAGAAAATTCTTTTTTTTTTTTTTTTTCCAGTCATTTTTCTTCCATCACACTTATTTCATCTAGCTAAAATTACAATCTTCTTCTAGGATGTCAAATCTTTAAAAGTTACTGGCTAGCTATCATTTATAGCTCTCATTTAGCTATGCCATACCTTTTGTAGTTTGTTTCAGCCATTGCTCATAAATCAATTCTGTTGTCTGTAGAAAAAGGAATAAAATAGTGTACCACTTGTGTTTTTTAAATTTTATTTATTTATTTATTTTTTAACTGAGGTTGGAATAGCAACTCTCAGTATAGAACTTCGGACTTCACTTCAGTTACCACTGCCTGCAAAAACACATCAGGGCTTAACAGCATTTCCAAACTGGGAGTGGGGGGGAGGAGGGGCGAACCTTAGTGACATTTCTTCACGTCATTACTCGATCTAGTGAGTACAACAGTTCTCGATATGTAAAGGGCAGCCAGAGGAGTGACTGTTGTGAACAACTGTTACAGTTTCTGATTACCTGGTAAAATGATGTATTGAGCTAATAAGAGGTCGATTTATATATTTATTTTTGTTTTGATTTTCTGTTGATTTTTGGCGCTATAATTTTTCATACACATTAAAATTTTAATACTGAGGAATAGATAATTTACATTTTGCTTAGCTTTATTTAACATTTTCAAATGAAATGTTCTATTTTATTGTAAAGAAATTGAAGATTTTAGATATTTATTATATTGCTCTTAATTATTAACTACTCTGAATAATCCTGTGCTATAGAATTTTCTTTCTCACAATCAGAAGATTTCGGATTTTCACTGGGAAGACTATGTGAGAAAAACTTCACAAGATGCTGCAAAAATTCAATAATCACTTTTGCTACATTTAGAATAAAATACTATATAACACACCAGGGAGATTGGGTGAATATTAGGTTGATGTTTAAGGGATGTGGAAAGATGGTTATATTTTTCTTGTCATGTATCTTTTTCCATTCTTCTGGGTTTAACTCCACTTAACCTCTTTTGTTGCACACATAAATTATCTCCTTCAAATGTCACTCCCTAAAATACAAGTTCTCCCAATAAAATAAAGATTTCTTTATTCCATCTTCTCCATCGCATAGTTTTCCTTTTTGCCATGTTATTTTCATATTGGCTCTACTGTTTATACATACAATCTCTCTTTCCTCTCTAGTTGATATGTACTGTATTGGTTTTTGTTTGTTTGTTTGTTTGTTTGTTTTTTTTCTCCTTTTTATCGGTACCGGGGATCGAACTCACGACTGCCTGCTTGCAAGGCAGGTATACATTGTATTATTTTAACTGTTTCCACCACATACCTATTCCAGTCTGACTAAAACTGCGAACTACTCCTGCAGTGTTTGCTTTTTATGTAAGTGAAACACATCCTGTACAGGTTTTATTTGGCTAAGCCACTTTTATTATAGTTTGTTGTACCCTTAGCTCATAAATTAACCCTTCTGTCGTTAGAAAGAAAACTGAATAACACAATATATACCTTGCTTTCTTGTCTGATGGTTTGTCTTACTGAGATGGGAAAAATGACTCTAAGGAAAAAATTGTAAATCTTACTTCAAAACTCACCACTGACTCCAGAGAACACAATGATATGATGTTCCTGCAGAGTGACCTTTAATAGAGGACTTTTTCTTTCCAGGCTACTGTATCAGGACAATACCAGGTAGAGGAAAATGAGACAGAAGAGATATGATGAATAATAGGGAGGGCCAAAGGTGTGTGTGTGTGTGTGTGTGTGTGTGTGTGTGTGTGTGTGCACACGTGCCTGTGTGCGTGTGTGTGTGTGTGTGTGTGCGTGTGTGTGTGTGTATGCACGTGTACCCATTTCTCTTGCTCTTTTCACACACAGCTTTCATCACTCTAAGGAAATTTCCACTACCTAGTATGAGGTTACACTATGTAATAACCTGAATCTTTATTTTTAATTTTTTTTAAAGAGAATAAAACAAAAGAAAACAGAAAATAGAACAAAGCAAATAAAAAAAGAACAATGCAAGCAACACTGGACTTCACAACAAGACAATAAGACATCAGCAGTAGCTACCATAATGTCTCTTGTTTTCTTCGAAATAGTTGACCGTAGCTTTACACACAATAATATGAAACGTAACAAATTAGTATAGAATCAGTCAAAAGAATGAATCCATTACATGACTCCAAAACTAGATAATAGGAAATGAACAATGACTACTATAATATCTCATTTTCCTCAAAAAGTTTTTTACATTATCACACATAATAAAATCAAATAAAACCCAACAAAATAGAACCAATCAAAAGAACAAAAGCATTATAAGACTTCATAACAAAATAAGAAATCAGCAACAGCTACCATAATGTATCATTTTCTTCATAATAGCTTTTCATAGCATCATTCATAACAAAACAAAACAATAAAATCAATGAAACAAATGAAAGCATTATAATACTTCAAAACAATATAATAGGAAACCAACCATGATTATTATTATACATCTCATTATGTTCAAAATAGCTTCCCATACCAATAGATCCTGTAAATCTAACAAAACAAGACAGAACAAAGCCAAACCTAACAAAATCATGAAAACAGTACAAGAGTTCAATACAAGACAATAAGAAGTTAACAGTAGTTACCACCTTTCCCTCCCAGGTGTTACCTCTCCTATCACTCTTAATAACTACTTTGCTTTTGGATCCCATTAACTCCTTCTATTTCTTATGCTGGAATTCACATATATAACTTCAGACTGTTTCACCCATAAACGTGATCTCCAGTTGCATCTATTTACCTACAAGAGCTTCAAGTACCTAACTACTTTATAGCTGGGTAGCTTTCCACTGCATGAAAATAACATAACTTTACTGTCCATTCTGTAGTTGATAGACTAGTCACTCTAGCTTTTTATCTGGAACAATTATACATATGTCATATGGAACAATTGTTTCTTCTTTGATTTTCTTTCAGTTAAATGTGTTAAATGTGTTTCTTGTATAGAGCATATTGATGGATCTTGTTTCTTGATCCATTTCCTTGTGTTTCTTTTTATTGCTGGATGGAGGGCATCTACATTAATGGTTACAACCAACAAATATTGTCTGCCCTTCTATCCTCCTGCTGTTGGCCTTCCATTTTTCCTTGTCATTCAACTTCCAGTCTTGTTTTGTGAACCTCCTTTGCTGCTATTCCTAGAACCATAATAGTAGCTTTTCCTTGTTTTGAAATGGGAGCCATAGAACAGCGACCCTTAAATAAGGAGAAAGCTTTAGGAAGCATAGTTTTAGAAATCAGTTCTAAATCTGAACTTGGTGTTCTTATTTCCTATTTAAATGATTTTTTAAAGTTCACCGTTATAGGTTGTATGTCATAGGTTTCAATTTGTTGATCAGGAACTACATAGGGCTGAGGAAGAGAGAAAACTACTTTTTAGTTGTTGGTGAAGACATATGTATCCCAATGAGGCATATCTATACAAAATAGAGAAAATGTCTTTAAAATTCATATATTAAATTACTGACACTATTAAACTTATGTTAGCATTTTTATCTTTATGTTTCCTAAATCTATAGATATGGGAAATGCAACTGTTTTGATATTAACTATTATGTTTAATAAATTAAAAATTTCCATACCAGGCCACAACTACTTCATATCTGAAATTAGTCTTTATTGACTCTCCAAGAACTGATAATTTCAGTTAAACTATGACTTAATTCACTCTTGCCATCACTTAATTTATTCTTCTTAGTTTCATTCTATTTTTCAAAAATACATGCGCATTTTCTTTCTCCTTTTTCTTATGCTCTTCAAATTTTCTTTTTCTTATGTTCTTCCCATCATACACAAATGCTATAGCAATTAGTAATTTCTATGTTATTCACGAGACTAGCAGTAAAATCTCACTGTTTGAAGCATTTGTTTCTTGTCATAATTACGAGTTGCTATTGAAGTGTCAGATTCATAATGTTTGTTCTGTTTGACTTCCAAACACTTGACTTTGAAGTGAATTCTAATGCAAAGAACAGGTGTGGTTATCCCCAAGTATCACAATTCTTTCATTATCAGTTACACTAACAGTTACTATGGGATATGTAATGAATGCTTTGATGTAAATAGAAGAGGGATGGATCTCAACTAGCAGGCATGGAAAGTGAAACTAAATAAGAACGTTTTGGATAAAAACAACCCTAAAAAGTGAGGAGTCACTGTTTTTACAAGTCTAAAAGCATAGAAGCCCCCTGAATTTCTCAAGCTCTAGTTAACTCAGATAAGTTGTTTGGGAGGGAAATTTTCCAGAGTCTATTTAAAAATGAATCCTCATTTACCCTGATCATTTGTCTATATACTTCGAAAGAATAAATATACATTTCTTATGCTTTTGCAAGTGGTACATCTCCCATTTTTTTAGTAATTGCATGTATCTGTCTGTGTGTGTGTCTGTGTGTGTGTGTGTGTGTGTGTGTGTGTGTGTGTGTAGAGCTACTATGTTCTATCACTACGTGAAGCATCAGTAAAGCACCATATGTTTATACCACTCACTACAAGTATCAACTTGATATAACATTAACTCTGTCTCATATCTCCTTAGTTTTAAGGAACTTATGATCTACAGAAGTAAATAAACATGTCATTCCTTGCTTTCTACACATGGCCATGTACTGAGAAACAACTAAGACATTACCAAGGTGTCAAACTGGTTCTTAGAAATAACAATGAATTCAGAGTGTTTCAAAGATAGCAATATTTAATATAAAAGACTATATTTCTTCCAGAAATACAGTGAGTAATTCGCATATATTCTATTTCATTTTTATTCTTAGATTTGTTTTCGTAAGATAAACCTTTTATCATGTTTACATTTTATGGAATTGGCAAAACATGATTGCTTGTAGTGAAAAGCAATAATGAAAATCAAACAGGTTAATTTATTAATTTCTGTATTCAAACAGTAACATCTTATTGATATATTCAGCATTAATTTAAAATAAATGATGAAGCTTGCATTTAATAAATGATTTATTTAAATATTCTTCCTTGATATGGATGTTGGCTTGAGGTTTTCCATCATACATGTTAAATGACTACTTATCTATATCTTTCTACATATCTATGTAGTTCACTAGGTTAGATGAATAGAAATATGTTTAACGAATAAGAAAAAAGTGTATAATATTTTTAATATTTTCAGACAAATGAGATATAAAATGTATAATTTTTAAGAAAAATTTAAAATAATACATTGTTAGAATGATGGTTGAGACTAACAAAATAGTAGATAGATATATAGAAAAGGACTGTAACTTGGTATCCAACTGAAAAGAAATTTCTGATGTGTCAAAATAATTATGATCTGGCACTAAATGAAAGAGCAGACAAGTAAGCACATCACTGGGAATGCTCAGAAAACCAAAGGATATCAGAAATGTTGAATTATGAACCAAGAGGTTCTTTTCTTAAACCAGCTGCTTGCTTTTTCAAAATGCCATTTCTCAAGGAACTCCAACTAAAGACTCTAAGGTAGAGAAAAGGGCCTGATTCTTTTGATTGGCAAGAGTCAACTGGACCTGGTATACAACCACAAATTCCAGATGTGTTTCCATTGTGGTAGGATCGATGTGGCAATACTCCATGTGTCAGAAGGACCTTCAGCACTGATGAATCTCACCTGCAGAAGCACTCACAGCACAGGTCATACTAGGAAGATGGTTTAACACAGCAAACAGGCATAGAAGCAAAATCATCAAAGGCGAAAAGGTCACATGAGTCACACTTGGGAGGAAACTAAGTTTCCAGTGACTTTGCACAGATTGCACTTAATTCCTCCAACAAAGTTTGTGACAGCACATGGCAAATGATCTTTCCTAAGATCATTTTTACTGGAAGTTAGTGACATAGACATCCTCCACTTAGTTCATACAGTGGACTAGCAGAGGTAGAGTAAGTAGTCCTTATAACTCATTGTTTGTAAAAACAGTTCAGGCACAGTGAGGCAAATGTGTATGTTCTCAGATGGGTGGAAACCTCCCGATGTACAAATTGCCAAATATGAGTCAAGCTTGTTATCTCCAGAGACTCGTGGGCCTATTTCCAAGTGTAAAAGCCGGATTTACTATGCTGATTCTTTTGTTGTTGTTGTTTCATGGTTTTTCTCAGTATTTTACTTTCTTTTTCATTCACATCACAAAATAATGGATGCTAAATGCAGAAAAGCTGAAAACTTGGGAGAATATAAACGTTCAGAAAGAAAAAAAAATCACATAATTTCATTATCCTGAAGATTCTAGTCATTTGGGAATACTTTCTCCCAGGCTTCTTTTTTATTTTTGTTTCCCTTTTAAAATATATTTCAAGGAAAATAGAAAGGAGAAGAAGAAGAAAAACTAAAAATTTCAAAACACATGACTTATGGGGCAACAATGGTGCATACATTGCACCTTTTTATCCCCAAATCATTCACCTAGACCACAAGACATCTGCTTACAATTGTGGGACCAGTACCAGCAGAAATCTTTCTCTTCGGTGAACTCAGAGAAATGAGTAGTATAACTATCTTGACTATTTTATGTACATACATATATACATATACATATACATATGTTTTTACTCTCAGCTTCTCTCAGCAGTGAGACAATACAATGTGAGTGTCATATTTATTTCACTGAGATTGGTCTCAGGTTCATCCGTTTAGCTACAAAAGACCCCATTTTATGCTTCTTTTTACTGACTCCTTTCTGAACACGTCATCAATAGAAATTCTACTTTTAACTATCTAAGCTAAATGGCTATTTCCAAAATATTTTATCATGCTGAAAAAGTAGAGCAGTTTACTATATTTTAATACCCACTAGGGTAAATTAATTAGGTTGTTCGTAGAGGCAACAGGCCTGACTCTTTTCCTCCTTTGCTACCACCTGCTCAACGTGTGCGACTGCACTTTTCAGCCAAAATCCATTTGTGTCACAATGGGGCTACTCTATGATTAGAAGAAAATATTGAATTTGATCACAAGGAGAGAATATAGGGAAAAGTTCTTTGCAACCTCATTTTTAATACTGAAAAATTATAATGACTTAAAAATCTATATACTGGAAAATGAATTAGTATATTACATTAGTGCATTGTAGCTTATTTCCAAAAATGAAAATAAATGGTCAAAAGAAGAATGTATTACGATGACTAACTTTTACAAATATATGGTTGAATGAAAATTATTAGGTTACAGACCATTACTCAACATAAAGCTATTAACTCTCATACAGTACAAAATGCATGGGTGCCTACTTACATATAGCAGATGAAAGTTGCCTAGGAGTAGGAAATGCCAAATCCAAACATTTATTCCCTTTGGGATGAGAGAAAAAAAAATAAGATCTTAGACTTGATAAAATATTTCAAGGACATCTATAGTAGTTTCTTCTTTAAAAGTTCTGAATCAATTATTGAACAATGCCAGTATACTACAAATTTGGAGGATAGAAACTTAAATTTCTGTGATTTAGTTCTCTAAAATCAAACATTTAATGTATATCTTATAACAAATTCAGAATAGTTTCTATATATCCACTTACACTGAAAGCGTTTTAACCTCTCTCAATAACAAAGCTAGCTAAAAGTGGCTGCAGTGATTTTTGACACAATTGTTCACATTTCTAAGCACTATGATAGTATTAACAGGATTCCAGGGGAGTTGCAAAAGTATATTCTAAATCCTAAATGTAGAAATAGTATTCACTATTGAGTGAGAATAAAATGTTAGATGGTCTCTGAAATAGAACATTTTATCAAAGCATGTATTGCACTGAATAGATAACTAGGTTTTACTAATTCAAATTTTGCTTTGAGACCTGGGAGGAATTGATCAGGAAGACTCATAATTCCCAAATTCCGTATATCCATCCTTCTTAATAAATGCTCACCCAATGCCAGATGCTTCAGTTTCCACAGGGAATTCTGTCCAGAGTAGCAGCAGCTCTGGGTTCTGTGACCTTGCTCTCAGGCAGCAGGTGAGCCCTTGTCTCTGGGCACACATTCACCTTCTTTGTCAACATTATCTCAGATGACAAGGTAGAAACAGTAACAAATAACTACTATGAGTTTCAAAGATTTTCAAAATGTAGCTTAATAATTACAAGAATATTTTAAGATCCTTGATTAGAAGGTAAGAACATTTCTCAAACATAATTCTTGATGTATGTTTAACTCTTTCCTTCCTCCTAACATTGCTGTACGTTTTTCCAAGATAAAAACCTTATATTTGCATTTCTTCACATAATATGTTCGGGAGAATAACCTTACTCTTCCTCTACTAAATATTGTTCCACAATCTATAGATGAACCAGATTCCCTCTAATATTTTCTTGTGGCCACTCTCAAAGAATGTATATATTTTTTATTCTGTGTCTTCTACTATAGTAAAATTTATGGCAGTCTGGAGGCTGAGATAGAAAGAACTCAAGTTTGAGCCTAGCCTAGGCAACTTAGCAACTTAGCAAGGTCTTGTCTCAGCGATAAAATAAATCAAGAAAGAGCTGTGGATGGAATTCAGTGTGAAAGTCTTAATTCAGTCCTTAATACTGAAAAAAAAATATATATATATATGCATATATAGAGACTGGGTGATTGTTATTCACACTACATTTTTTATCTCAGTGCAGGTTCTGTTGAGTACCACAGACTTACTCAAAATTTACAAATACATGAATTAGCAACTTTATGAGGAATGAATTATTATAATATCAATATTATCATTAGAAAAAAGCACAGATAACATAGATGACCTATCTAAGTGAAAAAACCCAGCAAATGGAAGATTCTTTTTAAACCTGAATTCTATACTGCATTTTTCTTTTTAGATGTATATGATTTGGGGGCCATTATTTAGGATTCTGATAACTCAAGTATATAATAATTCATGTCTAGTAGTAACAAGATACGGACAGTTTAAACTGGTTTAAGCACCTTGTAGATCTGTGTTCAAATCTCAATTTTCTGGAAAGTTTTTGTGAAGTGAGCTGATCTCTGTGGATCTGCAGGCTGCACTTACTGCATCTGAGCACACAAAATCTAGCACATAAATAGGGCAAAGGATCTGTTCCATCTCTTTTTCTTTGAACTTATTCAGGATCTCAGCTATAAAAATATTACTGCATCAGTGGGAAAAAAGAATCAGAATGCAGAAATATAAGAAATGGAAGTAAAGAAAAAATTGTTTTATTTTTTTTTCCATTATTTATAGTAAAACCGGATTAATTACTCAGGCCTTCTCAGAGACAAGCTCTTCCTTCTTCCAGCAGAACTTCGCCTTGTATTAATTCTTTGGAAGGAGGCATTCTAGCATAATGAACCCAACAGATTCTGCAGTGGCAGAGCGTGAGAGTCGTAGGTACGGAGACAAACTCTGTCCTAGTTCCTAGGCTCAGCCCTATTCTTTAATTCTCCTCCTAAGATAAAGAATGAAGAGATGAAGGAATCCGGAGCTCCTCCTTGTGGTTAGCATCTGCTATTAGCTAATTATTTTCAAGATTATGAGAAATATAAAATCAAATAAAAGGTTAGAAATGATTTAAACGTATTAACACTACCTTGACAAAAATAAGCATTCATCTCATAAAATTAAAGTGAAACTAGGCTTATCAGCTTATTAACAGCTTATCTAAATTTTAGTTCAGATGTCTAGATGAATATAATACTCTCAGAAAATCTAGACTTATAAACTCAAATCTATAATTAGCATTTGATAAGCCATGGAAACTGTCTTTCAGTTACCATGCATATTATTTCTAATCCCTACCTTAGTAAAATAATTTGAATCTACCATCACTATTTTCCAGAGAAAAAGCTGAGTATAAGGACATGTAAGTAACCATTTGAAGGTCACAAAGTTATTAAGGGTCAAAACCAAGATTTCACAGGCTCATCTGATTTCATTTTTACTATATAATCTTTTTTTTTTTTTTTTACTATGGTACATAGCTTGCACCAAATTATGACAAATGTCCCCATGTTTAGAAAATTAAAAATATGTCCTGATGCTTCATATATGTGCTTAGTTATTATTGCTGATGCTGTTGCTATTTATGTGAAGTTGGCTGAAAGAGAGAAAGAAAATGTGTCACTGTATATACAGCAAGTCGCTAATGCAGTCACTGTCTCCAGAGCCTGTCACTGCTTGTAGCCCTGCCACTTTCCTTACCAGCTGTCTAAGGCCTTTGCACGAAATGAGCTATTCCATATCTGATCGCTAAACTCCGGAGGTAGCTGGCTGCTCTTGTCCCTTGGGATCCCACAGTTAAGCCTGAGTGCTGGAGGTTGTGTTCTAGCATGGGTTATAGCTCTGTTTGCATATCCAAAGCCACTAACAGGTCACTGTTTTTACACTTAAGCAGCAATTTGGGCAACTCTCTCAGGATACCTTGAAGATTTAATGCTCTTTTCAAGGTGCCTGATATAAATTGCCCGAAAAATTTTGGATTATAGGATAAAAAATCAATTCATATATTAAGATACAGAAATAAGTGCTTTAATGAATTAAAGACAGTTGCTTAGTCATTAAAATATATTTTTACTGAATGAACTAAACAAAAAGTCAAAATCGCACATATACCATATGCATGATAGAATAATTTGATGCTCTCCATGTCCATGGTTCAGTCAGGACAGGAGGTCATTTGTTTGATTTGTACAAGGTGAGAGAAGAGGAAATGTGCTATTCTGACATCACAGAAGTGAGAGCAAGATTGTTCTCAATTGACCTAGCTCTGTGATTTCTTGAAATTCTAAGAACAAATGCCAGAAAATTAGTTCATTTGCATCATCGCACAGTGTTTCAGAAAGACATCGCTTGCTCTGTTCACTTGCTGGGTCACTCATCCTCCAGGTCATGGGTGTGTGTTTCCCCAAGCACTCTACGCCCAAGTGAAGTCAGAGCTGCTGGGCAAAGGAACATCACAGAGCTTGACCAGGCATGTCAACCCATGTGCCTCTGGTGGCAGCTGGTGTTCCTCTGAAGCTGGAAGGGAATTAAAGCATCATCGCAGCAAAGATTGGGCAACCTGTAATGCTTGCTGTGAGATACCACAAATTTAATTCCACTGTGGACCTCAAAGGTAGAATTTCACCTGTTTTAACAAAGAACTGTATAGAGATTTTTCAAATGCAAACTTCCATGTGGATTCGTAAGTATTAGGATTTTGTCAGCCTATCACACAGTTCATTTAATGATTTCTTTTTGGGACTTGGATTGCCCAGTGCTGGATGGAAAGATGTGAAGATTAATTTGAACTCTAATGAAAATTAGCTGTGCTGTTTGGTTTCGTGTTGGGATTGTCATCATGGAGGTCAGTACTAATGATGTGTCAGGCTGTCTCTGACAGTTTGCAAACAGGCACACTGTACTCAAAGCTTAGCAATGCCATTCTCAGAAGATGAAAAGGGATTGAAGTGTCAGATGGGGACCGCACAGGTGACAGCTGATATACGCTGGATCACTACCCTGATTACGTGGGCTTCTCCTCCTGTCTTGTAATAGAAAAATAATTTTTAAAAATCAAAGTCACTAATGTATTTATAATAAATATTTTTCTAACAGATTTCTAAAGTCCTTTTGAACAGAAATAAGTACAATTATTAGCAGATCAGAAATTTTGTTTAATACATGATGAAATAGGTATGCTACCTTGCAAGCTGATTATATTAATGCTGTTCGTGATTGTTATTCATTTCTGTGGAGACTAAATTGTTTCAGTGTAGAAAATATTGATAAAAGAGAGATTGAAAAAGTATACCTTTTGAATATGAAACAAAAATTCCACATTAGTGGATTTATAATTTCATGTATATAATGTTTCTTTTATTTCTTATTTTAAGTTTTGTAATATGCAAATATAAACACTATCTATGAAGCATAATTCTTAGTTCAATATTCAATTCAAATTGTCAAGAGAGATAATATGAAATAACTCAGAAAGTGATGCATCTATTCTCATTTTGTGTTTTATTTTGTAACTTGTAAGCATAAATCTCCTGGAAAACTGTGTAAGGCAAGCAAAACACTTTTATATGCCAGTTGCTAATACAGTATCCATTGAAAAATACTTCTGCATCAATAGATTTTAGCAATTAGCATTTCATTAGAGGAAATACATAATTTCATTGCAAACTATTGTCTTTTGTGATAGTTTAAAATATGCACTTTCATAAAAATATCTTAGGAATTGTATGTCATCAAGTTGTTAACGATTTATTTCAGATTTATGTATACATTTGTTATTTTCTACTTGTTCAATATGTACTTTGAATTATGGGAAATAAATCAATGATTCCAGACATTACATTAATTAAAGTAGGATAGACGATACACTTTCTTTTCAAGGTAAATGAATATTATAGAATTTGTTATAGTTGCTTAAATGGTATTCTCTTTATCTACAGAGCAGAAGGGTTGGCAATGGACCTAGAGGTGATTGACACTTTTTTCTAACCTCTCTGTCCTTTCCTCATGAAAATGCTTAGCTTCTCTTGGGGAGCACAGCTGTTGAACAAAGACAGAGTCCAAGGCTGTGCCTTTGGGAAGGCTAACAGAGAAATTCAGCCAATGGAATAGCTGGTTGAAAAATGTCAGATCAGATATGCCAGTCACCGTAAGAAAGGTGACGACCTGAAGAGGTGATAGTGCCAGCGTGATGCTGAACTCAGTCTAGAAACACTCCTGCTACTGATGTCACTTCCTTATTTATTGATTGATTTTCAGTATTGTAGGAACATCTGTAGAAGAGATAAACTGATGTATTAAATTAACACTTCAAAACTATAAACATTTCAGTAAAAAGGAAGAGAGGAAGCTAAATTCTTTACTAAAAGTAAACTCTAGAGTATATAAGTGAAAAACTGCAACATTTTAATACAAATATTTCTGTTCAAGAAAATGTTACTATCTACTTTTGTGTTTAATAAAGCAGTTATATCTTCAAGATATAAAAAGGACTTTAACATAAAATATCAGATCTTAAAAAATGTTGGAAGAAGTTTTGCTGACAGTACTCACCAATTAATTTGAAATAAGTACTATTATATGAAGAAAAAATTAAAAAAAACAAGTACAACTGTATACTCATCAAATTAATGCAGTGGCTATTCAATGTCCAGTGAGAAGGGTTATGGATTTGATATATAGTAATATAATTTTTAAACTTGCTTTTGCATTTTGAGTTCCTTTTATTTATAGGAAAACATTCTAGAGCTCATGGGTATCTACCACATTTGGTACTATATTTATATTCAATTACATTAACCACAAAACATCCTGATCTACAGTGTTACCAATTAGATTGTTAGTAGGTTATATAATCTGCCAATTACAATAAAACTGAATGCCAACTCATTAAAATTTGCAGTGTTGGCTTGGAATGAACCTAGACTTATGTTACCAACATATAACATAAAAATTACAAAAAGAAACAACTGAAAAATAAGCACAAAAACCATTTTCCCTGTTATTCGTTCAGCAAATAGAATGAATAGATTTGTGAATGAGCAGTGTTGCTAGATTCATGGTGCAGAGTTCAAATCTATAGCTAGACTCCCATTCTCAGCACTGTATCACCTATAACAATCCAAGCCTGAGGTGACCTTGTGCTTATACTTTCTTTATCTGCTCAAGGTCAGCCCTCCTGCTCATTTGCGTTCTTTGTATTGTCCCATAATACATCATATCTAAATCATAGAAGCAACCTTTAGTATTATTTTAAATAAAAAATGGGTGTCTTAATGTCTACACAGCTACTGTGTCTTATCTCTGTTCCTATTTAAAGGAAAACATCCCACTAAATGGGTTTTATATATGCTGATTATCTCGTAAACACAACTAATCTTTACCCACCAAATATTCCAGCAAAAGTCATTATCAGAGTGCAAATAACTGCCAGGAAGTAAGTGTTAATTTACACTTAAGGAGAAGAAAGTTATTTTGGATCACAGTTTCAAAGGGTTAAGTCCACGGTTAGCTGGTTTCAAGGCAGGAATGGCATGGAGCAGAAAGCGGTTCTTGCATGTCAGCCAGAAATGATAGGAAGGGGAGCAGAGGGAGGCCAAAGACACAAGTTCACCTTTTTCCTTCTTTCAAAGCTGTACACCTAGCTATTCACTCCTTTAACAGCCCATCTTCACACTTTTGGGGGACATTTCAAATGTCAACTTATGGTCTGTCATCCACACATGACAGACTAATGAGAGAACTTTGTTTCTTAGCTTTACCCTTGGTGTCCAAAAGAGTGAATGGTGCATGCTAAATGTTAAGATGCTTGAATGTTTAAATAAGTAAAATCAAAAGAAAACAAATTTGCTATTTTATATGAAATTTTAATTCATATTAAACATTCTAAATTGATCTTTTCCAGAAGATACAATTTTTAACCTGCTATACACCAATTTAATAATATATATATAAAATGATATCTGTTTCTACTAAGTGGACACGAACAACAAAACTAATTGAGTGGGTGTGGTTTTTTGTTTTCTCTTTTCACTTTGTGTGTGTGTGTGTTTGCTAAAGGATTTTCCATTTCAGCTCTTAATACATTTAACAATTTAGGCTAGATTTTATTAGCTTCATTTATTACACCCGTTCATTTTGGTCATAAATTAATTAGTGTCACTTGAATATTGCTGCGTTTACCCACCACTTCACTTTTCACAACTCTCTGATTCTAAAACCAATATTAATTGCAGTGATTCTGCCATGAAATCAACACTGTTCTTCTGTACTTAAAATGTAATTTATAAATGTCAGGAAAATGAATTAACTGTAAATTGCCGAGGATTAAGTTACTGTGCAAACATGGTTCTGGATTCCCTCCTTATTTTCTTTTGTTTGTGACTCTTCTCTTGTTCACTCACATTTGTTGGCAATTCCTCCTCTAGAGGTGAAAACAGTTTCAAAGAAAGTTGTATTAAACTGGAGATCAACATGTCTCCGTCTACCTGAAATCATACATAATAAATGTATATTTTAGGCTATGCTCATCCAAGAAGATTTTTATTTTATTTTTCTTGGAATTCTCAGAAATATGACAACATGATAGTTCATAATATAAGAATTCAGGCCCTATACACATGGAATAGTCAATGCTTTTGAATACTAAATTGGAAGTAGGCATTTGTTTGTACAGGCACTCCTCATTTAACAACAGATGTTCTGCTCCTGCAATTAGATTGTTAAATTAATTGGGCACTAAATCAAAAATTGTATACAGTAAGTACACTGCATTATTCAGAATAGGGAGCAGTCAAAAAAAGTTCAGCTTGGTGACAATGCCTTTATTTCCATAACTCCTACATGCTGTATTATAATGTATAACAGAACATAAAACTATAGTACTGTACAGTATAATCAGCAAAAATTATAGCACTGTATAAACAAGATGTGCTGTACAGAAAAAGACATTGCTTCTTTATAAATCTATACAAAGGAGAAAATAGATTGTAGTCAGAACAAAATGATGTGATTCTAGGCCCAAACAGTTGGTAAACAGGTAGATAGTTAAATGAGGACTATCTGTACATCAACCCTCTGTTCAAAACCCACAAGAAATTATCTGTTTTAGGTACTTTTTTTAAAAAACGGGGATTAAAATACCTAACACCCAAAGGTAGAAAATGAAAGCTTTTTTTAGCTCACAGTTTGTAGAAGTTTCAGTACATAATCGGCTGGCTCCAACGTAGGGTGGATGGCAGAGGTACATTGCAGAGGAGAAACAGTTCATAGAGTAAGACGACAGCAAAAGCAAGCAAGAAATTAATGACAAACCTTCTTCTGTCCCTTATATTTTATCCAGGCTACCCACACTTAGGGAGGTGCACTCACATCCTTAGTCTTAGTGCCTTTGTCCCTAGCATTGTACTGAGAATCAGTCTCAGTAATACATACCCAAAGCCCCACCTATGAACCCCATGAGGCTTTGGGGGTATATCTAAAAACAATCCATAATGCTATGCCTTTAGTTAATAATATTCCTCAAAATAAAACTTTTACAGTTTCTCAGATTTTACAAAGGAGTTTTATATATGGGTCACCACCTAGCATATTTCTAAGGCCTAGCCTATGGTTCCTTCTGTAATTCACCCTGTAGTTTCCAAATAGGAAGGGTCTAATGCTTAAAGCATAATTCCACTAGAGAGTACTTATGTATTCTACAAACACAGATATACACACACACACATCTTTTTATAAGTTGCTGTTTCATAATTATTCTCCAATTTATTTCTCCTACATTTTCGTGGTATTTTTGGTTTCTTTGGTATTTTAGAGTTTTTAATTTTACTTTTTAAAATTTAGGTTAAATTAGTGTTAACTAATGCAAAAATTATAATTCTATGTATTTACGAAGTTCTACATGATGTTTTATACAAGTATATACTGTACAATGTGGAAAGCAGGTTAAATACCCTGCATCCTCAAATATTTATCATTTCTTTTTCATAATAGTATTAAAAATAGTTTCTTCTCGACTTTTGAATTATAAAACGTATCATTCTTAACTGTAGTCAGTTACTTTAAAATAGTACATCAAATCATCTTAAATTGTCTGAATTTATTATATTACTGTAATATGCCATACATTTATAAATCTGTCCCCTGGTTTCACTTTCATACACTCTTTCAAGTCTCCAGTAACCACTATTCCTTAAATTTCTATAAGATCAACTTTTTTGATTTCACTATCAACGGTTTAATCCACTTAACACAATGAACTCTAGTTTCATTTGTATTGTTGCACTTGACAGGATTTCATTATTCTTATGGCTGAATACAATTCCACTGTGGATACCAAACCTAATTTATTTATCCATTTTTTAGTGGTGGACATGTTGGTTGTTTCAATTTCTTGTCTATTGTTAATAGTGTCTCGGTAAGCTTGAAATGCAACTATTCATTTGATATATTGATTCTATTTATCTTGACTATATACCAAAAATACTGGATCCTATGGCATTATAATCATTACTTTAACTATTTTGTTTTCTATAGTGGCTTTATGGATTTAATTTCTAGGGCAACATTGTGCAAAGATTGCCTTTTGTTTACATCCTTATAGCGCTTTTTAATTTTTGTTTTCTTGATAGCTTTTTTTGCTGGAGTAAGGCTAACCATCTGGTTTTCATTTGTATTTCCCTAATGTTAGGTGACACTGAACATTTCCTCATATTTGGATATTTGATGTCTATTGGGCATTTGATGTCTTCCTTTCAAAAATGTCTATTTAGGGCATATTTTCAATTATTAATTCAGGTTTAAATTTTTTTTTCTGCTATTGATATTATGAGTTCCATGTGCATTCTACATATTAAACCCTTATTACATATAGTTTGCAAATATTTTCTCCCATTGCACTGGTCGTTTCTTGGCACAGCACTGTTTTGATGATTATTTACTACTTTGAGACATTCCATTTTTGTAATTTGCATTTGTTTCCTGTGCTTTTAGGATCCTGTCTAAATAGTACTTTCCCATTCCATCCCATTGCTTTGAAGCATTTTGCCTATTTTTCTTTAGTAGTTTAATAAATTCAAGAATTATTTTCAAGTTTCTACTCCATTTTGAGTTGATTCATGTGATATAAAATTGAGAAGAAATATTTTGTTTCTCTGTAGGTAGATACTCAATTTAATGCTTTTTGTTGAAAAGACTGCCCTCCAATGCATATTTTATTTATGCATTTATTTATTCTTTTTTGAGAGAGCATCTCACTATGTAGGGCAGGCTGGCCTTGTAATCTATGTAGCCCACATTGACTGGGAACTCGAAACCATCCTACACCTCAGCCTCCCGTGTTGGGATTGCAGGCATGCATCACCACGGTTGGCTAGAGGCATGTTTTTAAAAGCAACTCTGTTGAACGTAAGTTGGCTGAGTGGTTCTGTATTCTGTTGCATTAGACTAGGTGCCACATTTTATGCTATTGTAAATGAGATCTTTAAATTTATTCATTGGTAATTCACTGTTGGCATAACACAATTTTGTATGTGATTTTATGTCTTGCAAATTCGTTGAATTATTAAAGCTGTACTGAGAGTTTTTGGTGTAGTGTTTGAGATTTTCTAAAAATAAGATTAAGTCTTTTGTGAATAGTGAAAATTTGATTTAATCTTCTATAATCTGAATGCCTTTTATTTTTTGTGTCTTGCTGAATTCTCTGACAAAGATCTCTAACTGCTATGCTAAACAAAAGTGATCAAAATATTTGTATTGTACTAAGTCTTCGGGAAAAAGTTTTCAATTTTTCCAATTCTAGGTAATATTATTTACTGCATTACTATATGTGCCTTTTATTGTATTGTTATCATATATGTAAGAAAATAAAAAAATTACTAATGAAAACTCCTCATTTGCATTGTTTTCTTCTTTACGTTTTACATCTTGCACATATTTATTTTACATGACTCCATAGTCAATCTCTTAATATATTAATGGAGCTACCATTAATTTTATCCTAAAGATATTAATAACCTAAGCAACATGTTTGCAGTATCAGAGAAGTATGAATTTATTCAGGTAGTTACCCTTTTAAGTGAGTCTTGCCCACTCCAACGTTTTGTTTTATTCACTAGTCTCCTTTCATTGTGAGTAACTTTGAGATTTTTTCCAAGATACTTTTGGTTGGGATAGACTTTCTTAACTTCTGTTTGTTTAGGAAGGGTTCCTTGATTTCTAAAGGATAACTTTTGTGAATATAGTATTCTTGGTTGGCTGGTGTTATGGTTTGTATTCAGATGCCCCTCCCCAAGCCTCACACAATCATAGACGTGGTTTAATTTAGCATTGGTGATTGGTTTGTTGTCTAGCACTGGGATTGGCAATGTGAGTGCTGTATCCAACCAGGAAGAGCCAACCTACAGTGTAAGGGCAGGATGAAGACCTGTCTTTTCTTTTTTGTTCTGCTCATTCTTGCTGTTTGTGGTGGCCACAAATGGCTGCCTTGCCATGACACCTTGCTGCTTGGAGCCAGCTGGATATGGACTAAAAGCCCCAAATCTTTAAGAAATAAACCTTCCTTTGTTTCATTTTGGGCATGAGGTATTTTGTCTCAACAATGAGAGAAAAGAAACTAAGACAGCTGTATTTGTTTTTGTTTTCTTCACTTTTTGAAAATTCAATGTCATTATCTTCGGGCCTGGGATATTTTAGATGAAAATTCTGCTCTTAACAGCATTTTGGATTCACTTCATGTTATTTGTTCTTCTTTGCTTGTAGGCTGGAGGTACTGTCTTTATAGTTCATATTTGATCTTCTAATTCTGAATTGGAAGGTCAAATATGATTTGATTGAGTTCCATATGATTTGGCTTATTTGACCTTCATGCACATGCATATGTATGTATATCTTTCTTTTAGGTTTAGGAAGTTGGTTATCATTTATTTTAATGACGTTTCTACGCTTTTGTTATTCTAATGTCTATTTTGAACCACTAAAACGAGACTGTTTCTTAATGCTCTCCCAAAGTTTCCATGAGCTTTCTTCATTACTCTTCACCTTATTTTTTCCTCAGTGTACTTTCAAATAGATTACCTGTGAATTCTGTTTCCTTCTGTTTTACCTGCTTTATTCTTTGTGGTTGTTTTATTATCATGTTTGCAAATTCAGTGAATCTACATTTCTGCTTGAGGATTTCTAGTTTTATTTTTGTAATCCTTCTTACCTTTTTGTTAAGTTTCTCTTTTAATGTATTTGATCACTTCCCTCTGTTCTCTTTAAGTCCATCAAACTTCCTTAAAACAGCAGTTTTAAATTCTCCAACTCACAGCACTCCCATCCATCCTGGGTACTGTATGAACACTGTCATTCATTTAATTTGCTACATAATGATATGGTTACCTAGTTGTTTTTGATGCTTATTGGTGTGCAACATTTGAACGTTATTTATTCCAGTCTTTGTAATCTTTATTTATATATCTTTCCCAGATTTTTAAGCAAATGTTTATATTTTTCTGTCTAGTGCATCACTTTATGATTTTTATCACTAGATGGTGCCCTCAATTCAGGTTTGCTGAAGATAGTCCTTACGCACTTTACCTGTGTTATCACTAGAGAACACTCCAAGTCCAGATTTTATCCAGTCTGCCATTAGTGTGCTATTAGGCATACATAAGGAAAATAGGTCTAACATGTAGTTCCCCCCCCCACAAACCTCTCCCTGTGATTGTGGTAGGCCTAGATACTAGCTTACAATTACCAGCCTGTGATCAGATACTGAAGGATTCTGCCCAGCTCTGCACAGAATCCATGCGGTGCAACAAGCCCAGTCTTTTATGCCACTTCTGTGATTATCAGTGCCAAAATCTTGTAAGATTACAGCTCACCAAAACCAATGAAGGACTGGTGGAGGACCAAGGCCCATATCCCTATGGGTTACTTATTGCTAAAATTGGCTTGTGGTCCAAGATTGCTACAGCCAGTCACAGTTGAGGCTGTTCAGTATAGAAGTTTGAAAGAATAGGGTCATTTGTTTATTCCTTCTTCAACGATTGCTTCAGTAGCTCCATTTATGGTATCTGACTTGGGTCCAGGGTTGTTACGTTCTGTTCAGTGTTATGTTTTGTCTGCTTGGCAACAAAGTCTCGTGTTTACTACCTCATTGTAAACATGGGTATAGTCTTGCTCCACACTGTGTTCTTCAAGTCTGAAGAAGTATTGAAATCAGTTCCTTGGTTGACAAGGACAATGCCTATATTGGGTTTTATTTTGTCTTCCTGCTACTGGATCTGCAAAATCTTGGAAGATACACAAAAGTCTCCATTGCAACTAACTGAGGAAGGCTAAAATCAGAGTCCACCAAAAAAACACACAGATTTCTGCCTGATACAAGGGTAGGTCACAAGTTCCATGGGCAGTCACTGGGTTGAATACGGTAGATTTCCTTCTGGCCTAGTGCTAGCTGTCACCACAGTGGCTCTGACTTTCAGCTTTACTGTGGCATTATACTAGTTGTCCTGCCCAGCTTTCCATGGAGGGAGTCGCCCATGCGGTCCAAGACTGGAGAAGAGTTGTTCAAGCAAGCCTTTGACTGTCTGGCTAAACAGTTCTAACAGTTTAGTCTGTGCGGTGGCCTCTGGCATGAGGCAATGGGCCCTTCCAGCATTTTCTCATGTTGACGGATGATTTTAGGCCCATGACCTAAATTTATTTTCTTCTTTGCCTCCAGGAAGGGTTTATTTCTCTCCACATTTCTTGGAATTTAGAGGAAGTGAACCAGATAACTTTTTGCTTTCTGTTTCTTTCAATGCAGCTTTTCTTCTTATTTTACAATTATAGTCACTGTGGTCTCTTACCTGGCCTTTGTAGTGCTTGTAAACATAGTGTGATACATAAATAACTGTTCAGACTGGTGTGTTTGTGGGTAATAATTGCTGAATATCTGACTCAACTGGTCTCTTTTGCTTTGCCTCATATGCTATGTATCTTATGGGCAACATGCTTGGAAATTTTCAGTACAAGTTATTTTAAACAGACAACCTTTTTAATTTCTTCTTGAAAAATCTTTTTAACCTTTACATTTGTATATGCCAGTTGTTAATGAAATAAAATTAAGAGAAAAATTAGGGCAATTATACCTAGGTTAGTATTTTATATAAAATGATTTTTACATATGGAAAATTTTTATAGAGTGTTTTATGTTATATGTCTACAATTTTAGGAAACAGAAAAAAAATCCTAATTGTTGTACTGACATTGCTAATCACTTTTTCAGAAAATTCCTTTGGCTGACTACAAGCTGGAATTCTCTAATAATAATGGAGAAATCCATAGTGAATTTCAAATAAATTATTCATTACAAATAGAGGTCTTTCGAAAGCTATACTTACATATAGATTTTGCCAACAAACAAGACATCAGAAACAGCATAATGTGAATAGATTTTCAAATGTACATATTGACAGGAAAACTGTATTTATAAATATAATTTAACAGAAATCACATCAACTAACTCACAGTTTACAAATGTTCCAATTTGAATGTAAGATAAACTGTGTATTTTCATTTCTAGAAATTAAATAAAATTAATTTCCTTAAATATTTTATAGCCTTTGAAGTAATTTTTGTAGCTTTGTGATAATTTGTATTGCATTTATAAACCAAGAATGTCAGATACTGATCTTGCATAGTTCTCATTTAAAATTTTTTTCTCTAAAATGATATTGAAGTATAAATGATAAATTATGGCTACAAATGAAGTATTTTGTAAACTTGGAAGTGTGATGGTGACCCATGAACTGTGAAATAACTGATAAGGTAATGATACTATAAATTCTTTAGAACCAAAAGCACAGAATGGAATTTTAGAGTCTGTTAACTTTGTAACTGTAAGATCATTGAAAACATAAACATATTGCTTAAATTTTCTTAGTTATATAAATATATTTTCTTGGTGAAAATGCAATTATATCACAAGGCTGTGTTGTAAGTAATGCTTAAAACAATGATTATAACATGTCTAATTATAAGCAATCTATCATATTCATCTCATATTCTTTTATCTATCGATTGCTGATTTTTCTTTCATGAGTTTATGTATATTTAAGAAATTACCTGATATTTCAAAGACAAATTTCATTAATAAAATGTTCTTGTTTCAGTTTAAATTTCAAAATTATTTACAAAAAATGAATAAATTATTTAGAGTAAAGATTTTAGTTATGTAAATTCATACTAGTAATACCCTTATTCCACATAGTAAGAGAGTGGTTAGTTTAAATGATTCATTGTTTTAGGAAAAAGGGAAATTTACTAATATAAATGTTTTATAGATTACTATTTTGGTTTAACAAATAAACATTGTTTGTCCAGCCCATAGCAACAAAACTTTCTTCTGTATTATAAGCAAGTTTATATGTATTGAGGTTCAAATACATTGACTCAGCTGTGTCTTCCATAGAAATTTCATTGCTGTGCTGTATGTGTTAATTTTGCTGAGGATTTTTGTCTGTATGTTCTTGAGAAATATTGATTAACTGTTCTCTCTCTCTCTCTCTCTCTCTCTCTTACTTATCCAATGCTTCTTTTCTATCTTATAGAAACATTTACATAGAGTTCATATTATTTTTCTTTAAATAATTTATGGAATCATTTCAATGAAACTGTATAGGTTGAATAATTTTTTTCAGGAAGTATGCATACAGTACCTAATTTTTGTAGAGGTTATGATATTCTTCACATTCCACATTTGAAAAATTTGGTAATATGTTGTTTTTCAAAAATTAGTCCATTATAGGGGCTGAGGATTTAGCTCAACGGCATAAGCACCTGCCTTGCAAGTAGGCAGTTGTGAGTTCGATCCCCAGTACCAATAAAAAAGATATAACAATTAGTCCATTTTATCTCAGTTTTTAAATGTATACATATGGAGTTTTAATGTCACCTTATCTGTAATAAACCTTTGTTTATTCTTTTTTGAGAATTTTACTTTTTTATTTATTATTTTGAAGAAAAAAACCCAGAAAAATAAAAAAGTTAACAAACAAGAAACAAAAACAAAAATGACAACAATAACAACAAAAATTATGGCAGTCTAGGATTTCAAAACAAAATTATAGGAATTTAATAATGGTTGTTGATTGCATGTTGTTATCCTCTAAGTAATTACTCCGGCTACCAGATATAAGCATAATGATTGATCAAAAATATAATTTCTCTTTGAATACTTTCCTTCCCTTTTACTGTATCTGCTGTAACCCTCCCCCTTATTTACTTTTTTGGTTTTTTATTCTAATGAGACTATGTGGTGTTTCCACATGGTAGTTTGATTTAATTGACTTATGAGTGTGGTTTCTTGTTGCATCCATTTACCTATAAAAGCTTCATTTATCATTCCTACAGATGGGTGCTATTCCATTATATAAAAATACCACATCTTGTATCAGTTTCTCAGTTGACGGGCATTTGGTTGTTTCCAAGATCTGGCTATTACAAATTGTGCTGCTATAAACACGGGTGCACATATTTCACTGTGGTATGATTTCAGTTCTTCTGGGAATATACCCAGAAGGGGAATAACTGGGTCAAATGGAACCACTGATCCTAGTTTTTTTAAGGAAACCAAATACTGATGTTCATTGTGGTTATACCAATATACCTTTCCACCAACAATGGAGACATTTCCCTTTTTCTCCGCAGCTCTGCTAGCATTTGTTATTGGCTAATTTCTTGATGGAAGTCAGTTTTTCTGGAGTGAGATATCTCTGTGTAGTTTTAATTTGCATTTCTCAAATGACCTATGATGTTGAACTTTTTTATGCATTTTATTTGCCATTAGTATTTCTCCATCTGAGAACTGTGTGTTTGTCTCAGGTGCCCATTTTTGGGTTGGGCCTTTAAATTTAGGTGGACTGATATTTTTCAATTCTTTATACATTGTAGATAAAATTCACTTGTCTGATGCACAGTTGGCAAGAATCTTTTCCCAATCTGTGAGCTTTCTTTTCACTCTGTTGATGTTACCAACTGTATCTTACTCTTTTGTTCATCGATAGTTATAAAGCCTATATTATATTTATTATTATTAGTTCACTTTATTTCTCATCTTGAGGGTGCACTAGATATTGATATTTTGATATATAATAACTTTTCAGTGTATTTGAAACAGCAGTTCACTGATAAAATGTAGCAAAGTTATTGTTGCTCAGTAAAGTCATCATTTCCTAATTCCCTTTTCTCTCTCTCTTTTGTATTATAGTTTTCTCATCTGTTACCTCCCTAAATACTCAGAACCGTACAAGACTATATGTTATTTTACATCCATTGAGAAAGTAGCCTGTTATATGTACTAGGATATCTGTCATTGTACTGTTCTTTATTTCTCACATTCCAGGTTCTCTTCTGCTTTTATTTCATTTCGCCCTCAGAACTTATTTTAGCAAAGGTGTTAGATTGTTTCTACAGATTATGAATCCTCTTAATTTTTCTTGTGTGAAAGTGTCATTATTTCATTTTCATTCTTAAAGGAGATTGTTCCCCAAAGGTCTATTTGGTGGAGTCTTTCTCCGTAGTGTCTCACTACTTGACGTGTGGGAATTGTGGAGAGTAAGGACCAAGTGGGAGGCCCTTAAGTGCTTGGGTGAGTATATTTCCCTTGAGTGATTAGCTCATCGATGTGAGCAGTTTTTCTCCACAGTACCGCTGCCATGATATGCTTTTACCCCAAAGGACCAAAGCCACTCATCATGGACTGCAACTTCCTAAACTAGAAGCCAAAGTAAAGCTTTGTTTCTCTATAACGTAATAATCTAAGATCTTGCTACAGTAAAAGAAAGCTGAGTAGCACAGGTAATTTTAATGAATATAATACTCTGAGTCTCTATTACTAGTTAGCAATTGAAAAAGTTATACAGCTTCTTTCAGCTTCTATGATATCCTGTGACAAGTATGCAATAATCTGAAATTTGTATCCTGACAGGGAATGAATTGTATGATTTACTGATCTGAAGATATTTTTTCTCTCATGTTTTTTTAAGGTTCTATTACATTGTTTTCTTGTTGATTATTCTAAGGAAGAGAGTCTTTCAAATGTATGCATAAGTTAGTGGCCTGAGCATGGAATCATACTGATTTCTGGATATTGGGAAATCTTGTGGATACTGGAAGATCTATAACTCTAAAGGTAATTATCACAATTGCTTTTCAATAACTTGATTTTCAATTATATCTCACAGTTCTTTTATTCAGTTCTTGGTACAACACCATCAGAGTAGGAATATATTATCTTGTATCATTGTTCCAAATGACGAATGATCTGAAGTAGAACACCAATGTCATTTCTCAATGGTATATAATTGTTTTTAATACAACAAGGTAAAAGTAGTGAATTAATCTAGGCCGATTACTACTTATCTACTCATACAAAAGGAGATACAGTGCTTATAAAATCATCATAATTTGGGATAAATACAATTTAAAATTCATAGTTTTGTGACAAAGACACTTAGATATTTTTTTTTCATTTTAAGTTCGTCCTTTGCCATAATAGTCAATGTCTGAGTCACTGAATATTGAAGATACCATTTCTTTTCAAAATTGCTATCATTATACTGCTTGATTATGTCAAAAGTGTAAAGCTTGAGTAGTTGTTATGGAAGTTAAATTTTGCTGCAGAATAATATGTTTCATGAGCAAGTGAAAAACTATACAGTGGTCAAAAATGTCTTAAAATGGCCCTAGGATTTAAAGAAAATATAAAGAATCTTTGCATGATCTTACCCTTAAAGAAACAAACACAAGTATAATAGTGCATTATATATAATTTCAAACTTTGTATCTTGAAGAAAGTTAAATAGATCAAATTATTAGGCCATAAATTTTTTTCTTAAAGTTTCTGTCTCCCCTCCATATTTTAGAAATGGAAACTACAATGATACATAATTCTTATTTTGTAAATTTTAGCTCTTTGATTCTATTTAATGGAAAGTGATTCTTTTACCTGGCTTTTAATATTTTCTCTAATTTGTCTAGGAAATACGATTGAACTATTTGGCAAATAAGAGAGAAATTAAGACAGGGATATTATTACTGATAATTTTTATTTGGATTCCATATAATTAGTTATATAAAATTATGGTAACAGAAATTCATTCAACTAAAAATTGTTCTCTTGGTTTTTCTGCAAGTTGATTTTATACAGGTCTGATGTCTATTGAATATCTTTTTTATGATGCTTGCTCAAATTACATTTGAAAATACTGTTCCATTCTCATTTCTTGGCAATGATGGAAAATCTATGTAATTAAACCTTTTTAGATTTCACAGGAAATGAAACATTTCTAACATTTAAACTTCATACTAATAAATAATTAACATTTTCCAGGTAATTGTTCTTCCACTTATGTAAGTAATCTAGAAAATTCAGAAAATATGTAGTGCTTAATTGTAGTGATTATATTTAATTCACATTTTCATGTAACAATATTGTACTTAAATACGGCTTGCTTTAAAAATGTGACACTTGTTATAAAATAATTTAATTAATGAGATTATTATAAGACCATCAATATAATTTTGTGTTTTGGAAGTGGGTTGAATTAATTAAATAATTTTTAAGTTAAAATCTTATATAAAAATAATATGGAAAATTTTGTTCAAAATATTTGCCCACATGCTATTTAATATTCTTTATGTACATATATTTTTCTTTGGCAGTTTTTCCCAAGAGACAAAAACAATATTTAATGAAATAAATTTATTTTCATCTTAAATTCTACCATGTTCTAACATTTTGGAGGTGGGTAACGAGAATCACTTGCCAGGCAGGCACTGTGTAGCTGACCTATGTATCTGGCCCTCACAGACTTTCTTAAAAGAGATTTTTAAAAAAGCAGAACAAAAAGAAAAAAAAAAAAGCAATAGAAATGATATAAGACTTCAAAACAAATTCAACGAAAGTTAGCAATAGTCACTATATTACGTTTTGTTATCTTGAAAATAGCTTATCAGATTACAACATAACAGCATGCAAAACAGATCAAAAAATGTAAGCAATCATTGTTTCTTTCCCTGAACTAATAGGATCAATAGTATAGTTTTCTTACCTATCTTGTGTGTGTGTGTGTGTGTGTGTGTGTGTGTGTGTGTGTGTGTGTGTTTCTGTCCCTTTTCCCCCATCCCAGTTGCTTTTTCCTTTTGAGTAGATTTATTGCCTTTAACAACACCTACTACATCATTTGTATGCTACGTAATCTTTCAGTTTCTTACATAAGGAAGATAATATGATGTTTACACATGTGATTCTGATTTACTTCACTTGTATGGTTTCTGGTTGCCTCCATTTACGTATAAAAGCCTCTATATTTATACCTCTTTATAGCTGAGTAGTACACCATTATATAAAAATACCATATCTTTTTTATCCATTCCTCAGTTGATGGACATTCGGGTTGTTTCTAATATTAGCTATTATAAATTTTGCACACATGTGCATATATATCACTGCAGTATGATGCTCTCAATAAAAATATCATAGACATATTCTTCATATCCCAGTTTATGACTAAATCTGAGTATATGAAATATTTAAATGCTACAAATGGCATATAGCATGACAGGAAAACATTTATTAAGATGAAAAACTAATGAAATATTCAGACATGGGGATTATAAGAAAAATATGTTCATGGCAAAGGCAAGGTGAGGAGTTTTGTGACACTACATCAAAAACATGATTCATGTTTAGAAGGCAGTTTGATCTTTATCAAAATTAAGAGTTTTGTGCCTAAAAACTCTATCAAGAAGATAAAATACAAGTTATATACTAACATAAACTATCTGCAAATCACATCAAGAGATACTTATAAGTCAATATTAAAAGAAAACCTAATTATAAATTAGGAAAATTATATACAAATAATTTACCCATAAGAAATATGGATGCTAAGTGAGATATAAGAAATGCTTTGTACCATACCTACGGAGTAAGTATAAATTTAAAGTAGGATAATTTATCATTAAGTATGTTTCAGAATACCAAAAGTATTTGTTTTTGGTGCAGTGGCAAATTTCCATAAAATTGGTCTTTATGTGTAAAATGGCAGAATCATTCTTGAAAGTACCTGGTAGTTTTCCTTTAAAATCACATCATCATATGTCTTACCACTTCATATTCACACTATTGGATATTTATCTCAGGGGGGAACAAAAGAGTTTTGTTCACAAAAAATGTACACAAATGTTTGCTATACCTGTATTTATGATAATCTATACCTAGAAACATATCAAATTTCCTTTGATGGATAAATTGTTAGATAATTGGGTATAGTGGAGTACAATAGAAACTACTAGTCAATAAAAAGTAGTGAAGTGTTAATTCGTGTGGAGAATTTTGTAAGTCTGATGAGCATTTTGCAAATCAAAAAGATTTTGTTGTCATTGTTTTGAGACAAAATCTCAAATTGCAGTCTGCCCTAGAACTCACTAATGTAGCCCAGATTGCCCTAGAGACTCAGCAGGGAGGCAGATTTCTTACTTTGTAAATATCCTCAGCCTGTGCAAAAGAAGGCAAGAAGATTTGTACACCCACCTTGAGGTGCTACACCCACCTTGAGGAGGGATTGGCATTTGTACAATATTAGCCAGTAGAAGTTTGTTTTTCCCTTTTGTTCTGGCTCCTTTTGCTATGGCTCTGTGTTTAAGTGTTGTCCTAATGCATGTCATCCTGTCTTGGAGCCAACTGATAATGGACTGAAATCTCCACAGTGAACTAAATAAACCTTTCCTCCCTTCATTTTGAGTGTAGGATATTGTGTCTCAGCAGAAAACAAAACAAAACAAACGACAACCACAACAACAACAAAAGACACATGGTGATCCTCCCATATTAGCCTCTAGGATGCTGGAATTACAGGTGTGCTCAGTTTTCTGTAACTCAAAAAGTTACATTCTATATGAGTCTATTTTCTTTCTTTTTTATTTATTTGTTTTAAACTAATTAAAATAGTAAAAGGATAGAAATAGAGAACAACTTCTAGGTTTGCCAAGAAGTACAGATGGCAAGGGTATAATTTTAAAAATGTAATGATCTAAATCATTATGTGTCAGTATAACTGGGTCTTAGTGTGATCAGGTATTGGGTCAAATGTTGCTCAGGGTATGTCTTTGAGGGTGTCTTGAATGAAATAAATAGGCAGGACTAAAACAGATTTCCTTCACTACAGTGTGTAGACTTAATCCAACTAGTTTAAGGCTGAACAAAATAAAGGCTTGCCCTCCCTTGGGTAGAATTTTTCTCTTCCTGACTTAAAGCACTCTAGGACATCTACTTTTTCCATAACTTTGGCCAAGGATATCAGCAATTCCTACGTTTATAATCTGCAAACAGAAGCATTCCATACGGATTCTTGTTTCTTAGGCCTTTGAATTCAGAATGTCCTGTCAGCTGTCCTGAGTCTTTGTATTGCCAAATATTCCTACAGATATTGAGTCATTTCCACTTTCATACGTATATTAATAGAATCTTGTTTGTTTGTTACCGGAAGTTGAACTCACAGCCTCACACTTAGCAGGTAGGTGCTATGCCTCTGACCTGTATCCTTGGCCCTGTCAATTGATTCTGTATAATAAACTTCCCTATCTTAAAACAAATATGCATGTTCTTCTATCCTCAACCATTCTTTGTTGCGCCATGATATAAAATATGTAGAACTATAAATACACACTCTGCACACATTATTGCATGTACATATGACAGATGTAAAAAGTGGTGAAAACTCAGTAAGGTCTATACATAAAGTGTTGTATCAGTGTTAGTTTCCTATTACTGTTACCATACTATAGATGTACTTATTTACTTACTTATTTGTTTATTTATTTTTGGCACTGGGAATCACTCATGACATCACACTTTGCATTCAGGGGTTTGTACCTTGAATCTATATCCCCAGCCCTCATCTACAGTGTTAATGTGTGCTGTTTTTAGAGGAAGCTGGGAGGATGATACACAAAGCTATGTATTGTATTCATAAATTCTAATTGCAAAATAAAATTCTTTAAAAAAGAAAAACATTTTAAAATGATTGGGTGATTTTCATTGTGTTTCGGGCTCATGAAGATTCCTATAGTTGGATATTGCTCTATCATAAAGGAATGTTAGCCTATATGCTGAAGCAACATCATAATGGAAAGATTTTCAATATAGGATCATTTGATATTTGTGATAATCCTCAGTATTTGTGCATGTCTGCATGAGACAGTCAGCATTTAATAAGTCTACGTTAACGAAATGCTTTATATCAAGATCTATTTTCCTTCTCTCTCTCTCTTTTTTTTTTTTTTTTTTTTTTGCGGTACTGGGGATTGAACTCATGACCTTGTGCTTGCCGTGTAGGCACTTACACCACTGAGCTAAGTCCCTTTTCAGATAAAAATAATAACAATATGAATATGTGGATGTTAATAGTGAGAAAATTGAGGCTTAGAGATATTGAATAATGGAATGAATTGACTCATTTAACCAGAGTACAAACCTATTAAAATGATCCATTATTGAATGCAGGAAATATCCCTAAAATTGTCTAAAAGCAAATAAAAGAATGAGCTATATTTCTGAATTGGTCATTTAATTTCTACTATATTGCCTTTGATGATCCTTTAACTATAAAACTAATAGAGCCACAAACTTTCAAAACTCATGTCTATGGTGAATAAAATTATCATGCTGATAAACTATAAAATTGTGCCAAATATAATGTAGACTATTTGGACATGTTCCAATGCCTTAAAGTGGAGTTAGACAAGCATTTTTTGTCATGTTTAATTTTTTTTACATTTAAATTTTTAAATAACTTGATCTGATCATCTGCTGTTTATTTTCTGTTGCTTACATCCTAGTCCTCTCTATCACAAACAAATGAGAACAAAGTAAACATATCGTTTTCTTCTAATCTCAGCAATTTTCCCCAATGATTGTATTTTATTTCCATTATTGTATCATGCAGCATTAAATTTGCATAAACTTTGGTTTTAAACTTAGAAGGCATTTACATTGCTTTCTTAGCTGTATATGAAATGATCTTTGTTATAAATCACGTTTGTGATCCTTTAAAACAGAAATTTAGGATTTTTTATTTTCTTGCTAAAAAGTTAGAAATTTGATATTAATAATGACTTCAGGCATGCAATACAGTTTGCTTAAAAAAAACTTTTAAAATATATTCATGATTATAGTCACTAGAAGAGAAATATGTTATTGGTTTACAGTATTTATATAATGGCCACAGCATCTACCTACCAAAAAAACAAAAAGGACATTTAAATATAAAAACACCTAGGAAGAGCTTCATTGCTAGAACAAACCATATCAAAACCACTGAGCAGCAGAAAGTGTTAACTTACACTAAATAGGCCAAAAGTCACTAAGAAAGATATTTGAATGTAACTCCTTTTGAATAACCAGATTCTTTTTTAAGAAAACTTCTCATTTGTGGTGTTAGTTGAACTTTAGATCAGTTGAAACTGTATGCACATTTGAAACAAGCATCTGTGTGCATTTAAAAATTGCAATATATGAAGATATATTGTGTATGCAATTTAATTTGCCACAAGAAATTTAAACATTTGTAATATACATATGTAGCAATAAACTAAAATAAAAAGTAGTAAAAAGAAAAAAATAAAAGCACAAGTACAAAAATAGCAATTTAATTTCTCTTATTTTGACACAAATTGTAAATTCTATGGTTTACTACTATACTAAAATAAAGTGATTCATGGCTTGAGTTATTTGAGCAGCACTGAGATTGGTTTTATATAATTAGGCTGAATATTTGTTATTTTTACTGCCAAGTGCACAGAGAGTGGTGAGAGAACATCCTTGAGTCAACATACAAACAAAAATGTTACTAAGATGAATGCGTGATGGGGAGAACCTTAAATCTACTTTTTGAGAAATCCTAATTATCTTAATTTACCTGATTTCAAAGAATATCAGGAGATTCCAGACTGTAGTGTTAAGCATTTACATGTGTGGAAATTGTTTGCCGTTTGTGCATGGAACAATTTATAACCTGGTATTTCATTTCTATTTCTGGGAAAAAGAAAAAAAGAAAAAACTTCAATATGTCACTAAATCTGTGTCATGCATACACAATTAACATTGAGCTAAAAAGTGCCTGTGGAAGGTTTATTTTAATGCAGGCACTGTGTGATAAGGTATGACACCAACAGTATTTGATCACATACTGTCCTGTTTAAAGATAGATACCAGCAAATAAGTTATTATTCATTGCACTCCTTATTAAGTACTATCATATTTAGCAAGAGTCTGTTGGAGTAATGAGTAGTCTTCAAGAAAACAAATAGCGCATTAATTATAGACAGAACCAAGAAATAGCTTTGGCTTTTTAAAATAATTTTATGTACATCATCCTTACTAGCTAAAACAATACCATAGAGAGATATTTCTTATGAAACATCAGCAAATGAATCTTATATTTTTAGCAACCTTGTGTGACCTTGGTCATATTGCATTATATTACACCAAACCATTTGCTGAAAGTGCATGTGGAAAAACACAAAATGTCTATCCCTGTCACAATCAAGTGTGTATACATTTTATAAACTCAGAGAAATGGCCAAATTTATTCTAGTTCCTTGTCTACAAGTTGAAATACATAGTAAATTTATTATAATGATGCCTTAACAGTCAAAAGATAGATTTCTGTTAGTTCTTCTACCTTCCTAGTAACCAAACCTATCTGTTTTTTATGGAATTGAAATTTAAATGAGACAGTGGAAGAGAAGGTTTGCATCATTAGCTCTCAGTCTAAAGAAAATACTTGAAAATTATAATTTATTTAAGTAGCTTAGAAGCAGGAGAGTCGAGTGCAAGTCATATGAATAGGACTTAAAATAAGAAACCAGAAATTGAAGTTTCATGACTTGAATTTAAAAAATCAGCCACATGACAATGATAACCTGAGAATGTGTTGACGATAGTAACCCTTGGTCAGCATAAAAAAAAAAAAAAAAAAAAAAAAAAAAAAAAAAGAAAAAAAGGAAAAGCTGCAATACATTACAATGTTATTTTTGATCTCTCACAAAATTACAGGGTATCAAAATACTTAACTCTGACTTTATAGTCGTTGTGCAATTTTAATGCATCTCTGTCTCTATCTTTTCATCTGGATTTCCCCTTGTTTTTTAAAACTGGACATCAATGCCTTCAGTTTCTCAGAACTTAAATTCTTGAACTTATGTATTTTTCCCCTTTGATCTCATCACATTCTAACTTGGATAATCTTCAGAGTCAGCCTCTCTGTTAATCATTGTCAGAATCTGTTATTTCTGTGTTGTAATCCACTTCTACTGCAGTGTAGGCCTGCCATGTTTCCCATTTTCTTGAGAGACCAATCCCAATCAATTTTCTAATCTCTACCTCTCTGTGGAAGTTCTAGCTCTCACATCAGTTCCAGCAAGGTACTTTCCACATCCATGAGGAAGAAACCATATCCTCCAACATCCCAGGACAGTTACCTCTGCTTCTGCTCAAATATCGCATCATGTATCCCTTTACACCTACAACTTCAATGAATCTTAAATTATTGTTTGCTCTTTTACAGTACTTGTCATTTTGATATCAACTGCTAAGTGATGGTACCTTTAACAGCACTTAAACAATTTTCTTATGTAAATATCCTTTCACTAATAATTTAGTTCAACTTATGCTTCCAAATCTGAACCTGATGTAAAATACAATTTATGCAATCCTAAACAAGAAAATCAGCATATGAAATAATCTGACAACAGTTTACTCCTTTGATGGTAAGCACTGGTTTTTCAAACAACCGTAAAAGATGGAATCCACTCTCTCCTTCTTGGTTACACAGCTTCAAATGCTACATCACTCTTTTTGTTCCTTGCCTCCATTGCTTCATGTATCTTTCTAATCTAAACTTACCCTGGCACTCCTCTCTTAAAGCCAATTCCACCCCAGTGTTCCCACAGATAGATTTCTCTTTCTGATTTTACTGTTTTTGTGGTTCTTTATCTTGTAGCTATTTAAAGCAAGATCAGCTTTGATTAAATTTTATTTTACCAAAGTTTTATGTACCAACTGTTATGGGTAATTTTGTCCTTCATGATATGCCTTATAACTTGTTATTGCTTTTATTCTCAGCAGTTAGAAGATAATTCTCTATGATTTCAAGCATCCTTTTTATTGCTCTTCTCAGTCTCCTTCCTTCTAGTTTATCTTGGGCATTTCTGCTAGATCTGTTTTCTTTAAAGGTAACTTTCTATCATTTGCTCTAACAATATAGAACAACAGCTAACCAAAAGGTTTGGCTTATATTTGTGTGACCTGTGAATCCCACAGTGTCTCACATTAGAATTAAGTCACACATGGCTTAATAGTTTGTTGTAGCTATTTGACAATTCTCTTAGTTGAGAGAGAGAGACAGAGAGAGAGACAGAGAGAGCGAGAGAGAGAGAGAGAGAGAGAGAGAGAGAGAGAGAGAGAGACAGAGAGAGAGAGAGAGAGAGAGAGAGAGAGAGAGAGAGAGAGAGAGAGAGAGACAGAGCTCTGCATTTTGTTTTACCCAGGTCCTGGGAATTATGTATCCCATCCTATTTCCAATGACAAAGAAAGAGTCTGATAATAGCCTCCTGTGCTTTATTTCCACGTGATATATTCTCAATTTAACCCTTCTAAGTTTTGTCCAAATTATTTTTCCATGTATGAATTACTGTAAAAGTAATTTACAGATTACTTTTAATCTGTAAATCACCACATGTTCAAGTCTTTTTTTTTCAAGCGTAGATTAGACTATTTTTACTAAGACCAAATAGATCTCACCTCCATTTTTATTATTTTGGGGTTAAGTTTCTTGATATCATTATTAGATTGTAAGTTCTACAAAGATAAATGTAAGCTTTTATATATCTGGAATCATCCATAGTGTTTAGTACATAATATAATGCAATAAATAATTTTCTATATACTTAGGGCAAAATATTTACTAATACAGGCTTTCAAACTTTTGAAAAATAAAATATACTTGTCTGGGTAAAAAATGACATCTCAGGCTATATGTAAAAATCTGTGTGCATGTGTGTGTGTGTGTGTGTGTGTGTGTGTGTGTGTGTGTGTTTGTGTATGCACAATTGTGTGTGTGTGTATATGTGATTGACTTTCCTCATTCCCCAGCTATAGCTACTGTTGCTTCTGAATATAAACAGGAAGGAGATAACACAATCCACAACATGTTCAATGCTGGGTAAGCTTGTAATACAAAGAAGCTAGGGATGTAATAAAAGGAGAAAGAAAAAAGTAGAATATAAACACAAACATATCCATTTTACTGATTAATATGTTCCCTGGTTGCAATAACTACACTCTCTGACAAGCCAGAAAGGCAATAGATTTTTTCTAGGTCCAGAAAAGAAGAGGAAAGGAAAATTTAGAAGATAAAACTATAGTTGGCATGGCTTGCCTCCAGCATTTTGCTTATGAGAGCATCCATTTGTATCTGTATAGGCTTGCTGAATAATATCTGTTCTATCTTTGAGGCATAGATCAAAAATGGAGATTTGTTTTATTGTTCCTTTCACATGTTTTACTGATTTCAGAATATCTGGGAATTTCTTCATACTATGAGGTTATGTTTGTCTAAATTTGGTTGGGTGTAGTAGTGATTAAAATGACTTGACTTTTTTTTTTTTAACAATGTGAGGTGAAGATTATAAAATGGAGAAAAAGAAATAGTGAGTTACTAGGGGAATAAGAAGCACAAAAAGTAAGGGAATGCATTTCTTCCTACAGGGAAGCTCATATATTGTCCAAACCAGTTCCATTATTTAATTTTTTCAGTTATCTATATTCAGTAATCCTGACGTTCTGGAGCAATATTCTTTAAATAAATAAATACTTATTCAGAAAAAATACAAATAAATTTGAGTTTTAGCATAATTGTGACTTTCTTGTGCCATTTAGAATACAAATTCTGTTTGTGATTTATAGTATAAAATATTAAAAAAAATAGATTATTTGTGAAGGTTAAAGTAGATTCATATGAAGATCTTAAATAGACAGTGATTTGTTTCATTTGTAAGCTCGGGAGATACTCCCATATTCATATTAAAAGTATACAAAAATCATTGTTTTCAAGTGATACTTAAAGAGGGCCTCTTTTATACCGTATAGAAGAAATATAGACCCACTGGCAAATATTAAACCAAAACAAGAACTTACAAATTACTTAAATCATCCTTCAAATTTACCAATAAAAATAAAATTAAATAAAATACAAATGAATTTTTTCATCTGCTTTCCAACACCTATACTTCATGTTTGCTAGTTATCTCAATATGTATATCTAAAACAAAACTAAATGATAATGGTGACAGTTCATGAAAAAGAATACACATATGAATATTGTATATATATATATATATATATATATATATATATATATATTACATCATTGTACTGGATGATAGTTTAACATCATTGAGATATTGTTCACATTTCAGTTATTAACCTTGTACTAATTGTACACAACTGGTTTGGTAGAGTTTCAATATGTCTAAATCTAGTCTTGTATTTATTTGTATTTTCTTAAGTAGCAATGCCAGCAATTTAACTAACTTGTGAGCACCTATTTTCCATTTCTGAACTGTTATTAACATTCCCTACTGCCAAAACACATGAGAAAGAAAAAACCAACTAATGAAGATTTTAAGCTTTTGATGACCTAGGTTTCAATGACATTTTTATACATAACTTCATAGTCATGACATGTGAATCATTATAAGTAGTAATAGAGCCTGATTAAAAATCTTGATTGATATCCTCTGGTTATCTTAACAAATTTAATCATATTTTCAGCTCAGTACTTCTATCCCTGCATTGATTTCTCCTCACTGAAAGTCTCAGTTCTCTAATCTACCATTCTTTAAATAATGCTTCTCCTCCAAGTTTTGAAGATTTTTCCTGACCTAACATGTCTTCCACAATTCTTTATTGCAACAAGAACTTCATAAATGCCATTAAACACTGCATATTTCAGTAATATTTCCCGAGGAAAGTAACAGTTGTAATAAGAGACAACTATACCATTAGACCTTCTCGAGAGCATTTGACCATATTGGAGGACAATATGCTGTTTAGTCATGCTAAAATTTAAGACCACACATTTCAATTGGGAACTCATATTATCCAGTAATCCTGTGAAACATCCCAGTTTTTTTGCTATTCTGGGTTGTGATTGCCACTTTTTTGTACAGCTTTCCATGCATAACACATTCCTCACTCTCATCTGGTGATCCCAATTCTTATTTCACTTTTAGGAATAATAGAAACTGCTTCATCTTCTTGTAAGCCTCCTGCTTATTCTCTTTTTCCCTCTTGTATAATCAGTGAATGCTACTGTTCCTATAACAATTCACTCTGTCCATCAGATATGAATCCCATCAACACTAGCCTTCTCAAAAGATTTGTGGTAAAATGCTGCCTTTTTAATTAAAAAAAAAAGATAAACAATGACACCAAGTATCAAAACAGGTTAGGAGAGCAGTTACAATAGTTGATACATTGCATATTGTTGTCTTCTTAGTGGTTATTCGGAGTACAGGATATAGGTGTGATATCTTGTCTAAATGTTAGCAGAAAACATTCTTTTCAAGGAAAAAATATGAGCTAGCTGTATAATTATCATAATATATATTTTTAATAACTAATCAAAATTCAAGGCAAAAACATATTATTACCTCTGTAATTCTCTTTTGAGTACCCTTCCATATTTTCTTTTACTTATAAAATATGTCTGAGTTCATTTTGTCTGATTCCTAAGCTTTTTTTTTTCCTTCACATATGTAATAGCGTCGGTTTGTTGGATGCATACAAGTTAACATCAACATTATTTTCCAATTTCTCATACCTAAATATCTTAACAGAAATTTCATCCTCACAGTGAAGAACTTGGTATTTTTGATCAAGTATCTCCTTGTTATATAGTTTCTTCATCTAGACTTACACTAACAGTGTCTCCTCATTATATTCTTTTTTCTCAGCCTTTTCTGTCATCATCAGCCATTTATCCCTTTATTTATCTCTGAAAACCCCCCTCATATCTTGTTTTCAGTTTTTCCTTCCGATTTGTACATTTTTCCTAGGAAATCTACTCTAGCCCAATGGTTATTAAATTTCAATTTTATAAACCAACCCCCAAATAAAAACATGTAGAGTTCTTTTCCTTAATTTCAACTTCATTCTTTCAAATTTCCATTGGATGCCTTATGTTATGGTTGATACATTGTGTCTACTTGAGAAGTTTAGACGTTTAACTGAGAGACTCAGCAGGGAGCCAAGTTTCTCATTTTAAAAAATCCTCATCCTGTGCAAAAGAGGGCAAGGAGATTTTGTGAGTGCTACACCCACCCTGAAGGCGGGGGATTCCCCATACAATAATAAGGAAGGAAAGAGTTTTCTCTTGCTTACTTTTCTCTGCCTGTCTTTCTCTTCTTTTTGCTGCCTTGTAGTTGCCACATCATCTTGCCTAGGAGCCAGCTGATTATGGACTGAATCCTCTAAAACTTTTAATAAACCTTTCCTTCGTTCATTTTGGGTGTTGGATATTTTGTCCCAGCAAAGTAACCAAGACACCTTACGATTACTAACCTCAACAAGGAACAGGGTTTTCCGAGTCCCCACACTGTGTCTAGACACTGAGTCCAAACACTTACCTGTTCCTCAATGGAGTGTGTTTTCATTACAGTTCACTTGAATAAACTGCCATATAATCAGTAAAAAACCCCAGAGTGTTGTTATTTTTGTGGGTCCTAAATATTTCTTCCACTTGATTACCTGTTTATGTTAGATTTAGTGAGAGTGGATCACTGAACAGTAGTTACTGCTCACAATAGTCACATCGTCCATCACCCTCTTTATTTAGTTTTAACTCAGTCATTTTTATACTTGATTCACCAAAACCCCAATAATATATGCCAAAGATTAATACATGTAAAAGTGAATAAATAATTCAGTCTTTTTTCCCTACAAAAATCATCCAGTTGTGGACAAGATAGTCCCATTAAAAATATCTCATTTAAGGAAGCATAATCAGGTAATACAGTATTAGTTGGGAAATACTGGAGAGAGAGAGAAATAGTTTGAAGATATTAAGTCAAATAGATCAAGAAGATACGTTTAAAGTTATACTAGTAATTTATTTGTTCACTTTCTTAATTATTCACCAAAAACACGAGATTTTCATTTCAATACTCTATAAAATTTGTTTTGCCAATGACTGGATTTGATGTTTAACCACAATAATAACAAAAATAAGTGTTAAAGGAATTAGTTAACTAATAGATGTTAAATGGACACTTTTCTACCTAAAGCTTGTTGGGGATAGCAAGCTGGGAATTAAGCAGTGTTTAGTGTGTTAGAATCTTATTTTCCTCAGTTTCTTAAATAGAGATATGCTGGGATAAATAGCCATGAAATTCTGTTTCCTAAGGCAAAATCATTTTAGGCTATAAGAAACAAAGACTAGAGACTTGGAAATAAACTTGTTTTTTCCAACTTTGTCACCCTGAAACTCTAACAAAACTATATTCTTATTGCAAAAATTACCTTTTCAAGCAAGATTACTAGATCTAATTTCTGCATCCTAAATACAATTTCTTCTGCTCTCTGCATGAAGCTGCTACATTGCTGAGTGGTTACATAATAATGACTAAGCATCCTGAATGAACAGTTGCACCATGACTTTCTAAAAGTCCATAGGCTTGCATAAGCAGTTATTTACAAAGTCTAGATGCAACTCATCATGGCAGCTCTTGGCAAGGCTTCTCACAGCTAAGCTCTTGAGAGATACACAAATAAACAGTTTGCATATAGGTCCTGAATTATGCTCAGCAAGGAAAAAAAATGAAAGGCATATATGGCAAATATAGATATATTTATTTGTTGGTGGTAAATCAGGTAAATTCAAAATGCCATAATTCTATTAATGTTATGATATGGTATTCAGAAACAAAGGTTTTATTTTGTAGTTCAAGGGTAAATTCTGTGTTTTGCAAGATGGGAAGTCTCAAGGAAATTTTGATACCACAGTTATTTGTTTACTTTTCAGTATATTTTATATCTTGCATATCTGCAAGCCTGAATTAGAAATTCTTACTGAACTCTGACTGTGTAACTGTAAAACTGATTTATTAATGGACATAAGAATCAATAATTTCTTTTTATGTAAGAACAAACAATATGTGTGAATAACTTAGTGCTATACTTTATGTTTATTTTTCTCCTAGCAGTCATTTTTTTGGATGGTACTGCTAAAAGCTGGAATTTTCCACCCAATTATAAAATTAGTTGATACAAAAGATCAAAGATGAAAAAGAATTATCAACTGAAAATAATCTAAGTAATTCAAATAGATCCTTGTGTTTATTTATACAGTGAAACATCAAAAGTACTTAAAGTTGTGCAAAAGCTTTCACTTTTTGTATTTTTGTTACTTAAGAGCAAAATTAACTGAAACCGTTAGTATTAGAAACCACTGGTGTCATCCATATCAATGATTACCATTTTACTTATCACAGAAAATTCCAGTAAAATTCCCACACATGGAACAAAAATCCTCTGTCCCTTTTGGATCTCTGTGTGTTACAATTGAGGAGGACAGCAGAGGCTCTGGGACTCAGACTTTGACAGACGTAAACAAGAACTGCCATTTAATGTGCCCAAAGTGGTAAAATATAATTTTCTGTTTTGAAAACTTAAAAATGGTATTTAAAGGCACTTATTTCTTTTCTCGACTCCTTAGAACTATGATAGTGAGGCTACTTTCAAGTTTTAGAATATTAGAGCATAAACATAACAAATTATAAGTTATAGGCTGAATAATATAATAATATATTGGCAGGCATACAAAAATCAGAAATTAGAAATAAGCTCAGTCTTTGAATGATCATTGACTTCAGATATTCACTTTGGAACTTTTTTCTTTGAGAAGTAAAAACAATTCTTTTTCTCAAGCTTTTTGAAGGAACTCTGATTCTCTTCTTTATGAACATTTTTTGGATATTTTATGTTAAGCGTGTTAAGTATATGAAGAAATAAGAACCATTCAAAGGAAAGAGTGGATAGTAGCGCAGAGTGAGATGCAGAGAGCTAGAAATCCTCTGAATGCCGAGAAAGTTCCCTGTTACATGGTGAAACAGCTTCCCTCCCTGGTTTGAGCTGTCCTCAATAAACTGTAAAGAATCTGTTTCTCTATTTAAACTACATTGAGTTTTTCTTCCAAAGTGATCGCGAATTTTCTTTCAAAGCCTGAGTTTGAAAATACCCAAGAAATATGCCTGCAAGGGGACAAAGGGAGTGAAATTTCCACTGTCTTGTTCTGTGAGACTGACTCCATACATGCATGGATCAAATGATCTATTGCTTTTTGTCTCTTACATTCTATGTTCACATAAAGCAATATTTGGAGAGACTTGGAAGCTAAATAGAGCCAAATATTTGGAAAATATCCAAGGTTGACATTTGTGAAACAAATGGGTAGTGATAAGAGAATAATAGGATAATAGTAACATGCATTTTACAGTATTTCATCCCAACTTTCCAGTGAGACTTAGCTTTTGTTGCTCACAATAAGTAATTTGTTGAAGTCTTTTCATCTTTCTCTTTATTGTCCTTCTTCTCTATCCACCTCTGTTTCTCAAAATCCTATCTGCAATAGGCATTTTCACTACTGCATAATAATTATTATTTTATTTAAGATAATTGTTTCTGCATTATTAGATATGATGGTTAATTCCAGATAACGTTTTATTCATTTGATCATGACTTTCAGTGAAAGTGCTTTATTTTATTGTTGAAGCTTGCATTTGTCTGTCTTATTCACTAGTCACTAAAATCTCTTTTGTGTTTTATCTTCCTCATTTTATAATTTTAATGGTTCAAAGGTCCATTCTTAATCCTTAATTTTCTTGTGTCCCTGCAATTTGATCACTTATTACAAGACTTTGATATGTCTGATTTTTCCAAAATTTATACTTTAATATAAGATCTTTTCCAAAATTTCAACTTTAATTATATTCTGTGCACCTTTCCAGGGAGGGTAGATATTGAGCATATGTAATTTAAAATATATCAAATATATGATGCTGTCATTGTCTCTTGTCAACTCAACTAATAGAAATCCATAATGCTAACTGGATAGCCTACATATTTTTTTGTCATGTTTAACTGTACCGTTTGTATTTTAAACCCGCAAATAGTGCAAAAATCTAACCTACTTTACTTTTAAATAAGATCGAAAATCTGACTACATGTCCCTTTTATTTACCCCTTTGCTCTAATGTAATGTGATTACACAATTGATTACTTGAAAAATTTAATAACTATCAATATTTCCATCATTGCAGTTTCCACATTATGTCTCTGCCTAACGTTTGAATGAGGTTTTTCAAAACATAACTCAGATTATGACTTTCCACTGCTTAGATATTCTTAGTGTTTCCTATTCCTGAGTAAAAGCTAAAATCCTTAAATGTTCTATAAATTCTAAATTGGTCTGATTTTTCATCAATTCACTGAATTTACCTCCTGTTACTCTCTCTTAAATTATTCCTATGCAGCCACATTGGCCCATTTGGTCTCTGACTATGTTAATCATGCCCCTTTCTCTAAAGTTTTTGCTTGGTTACTTGGACTACTTTTCTCTTGAGTGTTTCTCCTCCAGATAGTCTCAGATCATTTCTGCATGCTTTCAATGTGTGCTTAAATTTCATCCCCTCAGGAAGCTTATTCTGATCACATTCAGATATCATCACACTGGGAAATTACATTGCCTTTACCTAATTTCCCTTCATAAATTGACTCTTAAACTACTACTTGTTTTATGTGTGTTTTCATATATTACTTGTTCTTGGTCCCTCCACTGTAGTAACTTGCATTTGTTTTGCCTTTTACCTTATCCACAATAGGTTTGGTAGTCCCTTCCATGAGCTGGTGACCATGCATTGGTGGTACACACCTGAATCCTAGCACTTGGAAGGCTGAAGCTAGGGGACTGTAATGAATTTGAGGAGAGCCTGAAGCACATAGAGAGATCTTGTCTTAAGGAAACAACATACATAAAATAAAATACATAGGACTGAAATAATATTTAACCAAAGATTTTTGTTTAAAACTTTTGTACCCTGGAAAATTTTGTATACTTAGATCATGCCAGAAAAACAAAAACCAAGTTTAGCATTGAAATAAATTAACTATACTACAAATAATTAGTTGATAGATAACAAAAGAACTGAGGATCCAAAGAGAGAAGGATGCCATATCTTGAAATTAGAAGCAAACAGGAAGTTCGAGAAGAATATAGGAAATGTATGTTAGGTCTGGTGATGTAACTTGGTGGATAAAGCACTTGCCTAGCATGCGTGCTTTATTCCTAGGACTGTAACAGAATGAAAGACTAGATTGTGACATTTAAGAAGTGAGCCTCTCTAAAAAGATCTGGGAGCACACTGGTACCAAGAACTGACAAGTATGAGCTTCAAGAGGGAAGAGCAGTTTTCAGAAGCTTGGAGCCTGGTGAAAGTGCAGCCTTTACTGGAAACTAACCCTAAGGCATTACAAGAGAACTAGCAAGCTGTAGATATCTCTCTCCTTCCCACTTCCAAGCCTTCTGAGAGGTCCTATGTTTGACTGAAACCAGCATAAAGAATTTGACAAGAAAGTCTCCAAAAAGTTCTCTGAAATTAGTGAACAGAGCAGAGCAAGCATAAGCAATGTTTTGTTTTTTATTCCAGCAAGCAAACTTTAGTAGCCTTGAGATTGCATCTCTAAAACCTCTGATCAAAGGCTCTGTAATTGATGGAAAATGCAGTTTCTGTGCTTGAAATGTAACACCATATTCACACAAAGATCATATTACACGTAAGGTGCTCCCAACAAATCACAATGTGAATGTATGAAGGCTTTAGCAGGCCTGTTCCCAGATGATAGTAACTGCTCTGACTTGCCATGTTGGCTTGTTCCCATAGGCTTTGCCAAGAGATTTTTAAACTAAATTGCAATCAAAGTCTGCAGCAACAAAATTTTAAATACCATGGCATCGAAATTTTTTCCTGGATTACTTGGGTTAGTCTAATATGAAATGTGCTTTCTGTTTTTTGGTTTTTGAGACAGAGTCTCACTATGTAGCCCAAGCTGGCCTCCAGCTCACAGCAATCCTCCCACATCTGCCTCCAGGGTGCTGAGATTACAGGCATGTGCTAAGACACCCAGCCGAAATAGGCATCCTTCAAACAAGAGAAACTTTCCCAGTTGCAGAGAAAGGGAAAAAGGATAACATTAGCAGGACTCTCCTCCCAGCTACTGGATTGGAAACGTGAAGAAGGTGTCCTGAGCTAAGAAATTTCACGATGTCTAAAACATGGAAAAGCCAGTAATACCGATTCAACTCTAGAGTGTCCGGGAAGGAATTAGGCCTGCCAGCAATGCTGTTTGCAAAACTTCTTGTCTAAATTGGGCATAGTATTGGAAGCCTGCAATCCCAGCACTTGGGTGACTGAGGATGATAGTTGCAAATTCAAGAACAGCCTGGGCTACAAAATGAGCTCAAGGCCATTTCAAACCACATAGTGAAGGCCTGTCTCAAAAAGACAAAAACAAAACAAAAACAAAAACAAAGGCAAAATTAAAGCTATCTTCTCATTTGTACACCTGTGACCAATTGTAACGATTAAACCAAGTTTGTAGTAATCTGTAACTATAGCAGAAACAAAAGTAAAGTAAACAAAAGAATTTGTTATATATTATATTAAAATTGCTGTAGCAATCTTGAAAACAGCCTCATTTTATTCATTTGACTTGTTAAATACATTTTTATGTCCAAATTCTTCCTATATCTCATTTAGAAAATCAGTGTTAACAGGAGTAAAGTCGGTTATTCAGTGTGCCAATGAACACAAACCTACACTCTAAATGGCAGAAATATGTTATGAAAATAACCAAAAACTTGAATCTTTAATTAGTTAACTAACTCACATGCTAAGACTTTAAGTTTTGGAACATTTTATCAGACAGGAGTCAAATCAGAAAATGCCCTAGATTTAAAAATGGTAACACGGCCCAGATGGATTCATTGAAAGGTTGCCGTTCTCCTGTAGAGTCTAAACACAGATTGTTAACTAGATATAAGGGAGCCATTCAAAAGAAGCTCAAAAATGTGAAAAATAACAGTTTCAATCCAATTCTCTTGTGAGAAGAAAATTGTTCTTTAAGTAATTTAAGCAGAATGAGCTTAGAAAGGAAAAAATTAACCATGCAGCTGCACTGACAATGACTATAACATTGAAAAGAACAAAAAGAAATAAACAGAGAGTGAGTTGACAGTATAGTTTGAGATTATAAGTTTGAAAGATACTTAAATAGTGATGTGTCTGTTAACTTTCACATATAAGCCATTAATTAGAGGAAACAGGTAAAAACGATTAGCTAAAGATAAAGGATAAAGGTTTATATTTATAATGACAGTTTTCAAGAAAAAAAACATTATGTATAATTTCACTAATAATAAAAATCACTGCCTATATATTCATGAGCATTTTTATCATACTAAATGAAATTGTTAAAACATGTCTTAATTATTGGAAAATACGTAATTCAGTAGTAAACTAAAATTAAAATATATCTATAGTATAACAATTTATTTTCCTCAATTTTGATTAAAATCTAGTCTTATATGATTTAAATATATGAAGGAAAATGTGTTTGTTCCTAATGACCACCTAAATATATATTATTCTGTATGCTAATAGATTTTGTTTTTTGGAACTGGGAATCAGACTTCCAACCTCACACTTGCCAGGTAGGCACTTATGCCACTGAGCTAAATCCTCAGCCCTGTTAATAGATATGATTATTTACTTTTCTAATTTACTTCACCAGAGACATTGGAAAATATATATCCTCTGCTTATTAGCTTTTCCAAGAGATTGAGCTCATATTCAAGGAATCAAAAGAATATTTCTAGCTTTTTTTCTGTTCCTCCTCTACTCATTTCATCCACATAATCTTAGACTTTTTTCTTTCTTTCTTTCTTTTTTTTTTTTGGTACTGGATTTCTCACCTTCTTTTTTAGCTACTCTTCTTTTTCAGGCCATGATACACTGGTCTCTTTCATCCTTCTTCTTTATCATTGTTCCTTCTTTTCTTCTTACCCACTTTCTCTATGTTTGAACACCTATATTCGTCAGACATCTGGAGCACAGGCAGTGTTAGTGAACTAACATTGCTGTGAAGACGGAACCAAAAAGGTAAAAATACGATGAAAGCCTGTTGGGAGCCGCGTCTGTGATAGCTCGCCTTGCGCGGCGGACGTGCGGCCTGTGGTAAAGAGCAAAGCCTGAGGTAGATTACCCCTCCCATCAAATATGTTAGTTTCCTGCTTACCGCGTAAACAACCCGCTCAACAATATAGTCTGCCTGGCAACTGATGATGTTAGCCAATCAGCTTGCCTTGCTTACTTTAACATGATTGGACACTGTACCCGTATATATACCGGTGCCACCCCTGGGCGGAAGAGGAAGCCAGGTAGAAGCCCGGAAGTAGAAGCCCAGAAGGAGCCGCGGAGAGCAGACCGGTAGAGGCTTCGGAGCGAAGCCCGGAAGGAGCCGCGGGGAGCGGACCAGAGGAGGCTTCGGCTGGGAGCGATCCCAGGGCAGGCTGTACGGAGAAGGAAAATAAAAAGAAAAGGTTGTCCACTACCAGACTTTGTCGTGTGTCCTTCCTGCCGGCCGGGAGCGGACATCGACATTTGGTGGCCCGTACGGGGACTGATCACCCCCGAGACGTGGAAGTGGACAACGCTCCAGTACAGAGCTGTGAGACAGGTGAGTTGGGGATAAGCCTGGGCTCTGGGTGGCGCGCACCTACAGGGCTTTTAGACTCCCCTCAGGCTCACGCGTAAGTGGCGGATTCCTTGGGCCTCACGCGGTGAGTAACATATTAAAAGATGGGAAACATGTTAGGTAGCAACACTAAGAGCGAGGGTGGTTGTGGAGAAAGCTCTCAAGAGCTTACAAAAGTACGCAGGGTATCTGAGCAGGCCCAGTCAGGGAGCTCCCGAGAGGGGTCCGTCAAGGGGAACAAGGATGCTAAGGAGGAGGACGGGGCTCTAGCCTCGGAGTCGTCTGACTCCGAGGACGAGGGAAAGTTGAATGGCAAGGAGGCCAAAGAGACCAGCTGTCAGGAGCCTAAATCGCTCAATAAGGAGTCGCAGGGTTCTTTTCCAGCGTTGCCCCGCGAATTGCGCTCTGCTCAACCTGGTCTGCGGAGGAGTAGAGAGCTCCTGAGCGCTCCCCGGCGCGAGAGGGAGGCGAAGCCTTCCGCCCCACCTTGGGGGCCGTTTCCGGAGGCGATTCCTCGCCACGAGGCGGCCGCCTGGGAGCTCTCTCCCCTTTCACCAGAACAGGAAGTGATGCACGGGCCCCCATTTTCCGCCCAATCACGGCCGCTGTCTTATGCTCCGCCGCCGGCGGGTCGGTATTTTTACAGGCGGCTTTGGCAGGGGGGACGCTTGTCTCATGAGGTACATCCACCTGGGATAGATAGTGGCCCCTACGGGATATTTCCTGTACAAGTAGCTATGGGCCAGGGACGCAATGTATGGGAGCCTTTTGAGATAAAGCAGATTAGAGAACTTAAAAATGCAGTTACAACCTTTGGGCCGACTGCGCCTTACACCATTGCCATGCTGGAGAATCTGTCTTCTGGGCCCCTCACCCCCGCGGACTGGATTCAGCTGGCAAAGGCGTGTCTGCCCTCGGGCAGTTACCTGGATTGGCGAGCCTGGTAAGCAGAGTTCTCTGCAGAGCAGGCTGAGAGAAACGCCAATCGGGGAAACCGGGGGTGGAACAAGGAAATGCTTATGGGAGAAGGTCGGCACACTGATGACCAGACCCAGTTCCCCGGCGCTGTCTATGAACAAATCAATGCCATAGGGCTCCGCGCCTGAAAACAGGTAAGTGGTGCCGGAACTGCCTCCTTGTGTCTTTCAAAAATAATTCAGGGTACCACAGAGCCATTTGTTGACTTTGTGGCCCGAATGCAAGATGCTGCCGATAAGATATTTCCTGATCCGGGAGTGGCTCAACCGCTGGTAAGACAGCTGATTTTTGAGCAATGTACAAAGGAGTGCAAGGCAGCGATAGCTCCTCATAAGAACAAGGACCTCAACGCCTGGATTAGGATATGCAGAGAGATAGGGGGGCCGCTCTCCAACTCGGGAGTGGCTGCTCTCCTGGCCGCGGCTGTACAGCAGAGGGGACCTCGCGGGTTAGAAGGGAAATGTAAGGCTAAAGGGTGTTTTGCCTGCGGGGAGCCAGGACACATTAAACGTCATTGCCCAAACAATGCAGATGCTAGGCCTCGCCCTAGGAATGAAAAACCATATGTTTGTGGGCGATGCAAAAAGGGATCACACAAAGCTGAGGAGTGTAGGTCGGTCTTTGATGCTCAGGGCAACCGTATTTGTGGACAAGATGCTAGAGGGCCAAAAAACGGCCAGAGGGGGCCCCCTTCACAGGCGGGCCCCCGCCCCAGAGACAGGACAGCTCAGGGTGGCAGCCTTCAACAAGGGCCACCCCTGGGTCAGCAGGTGTGGACCTCAGTGTCGCCTCAGGACTTATATTAGTGCCTGATATGGGTGTTCAAGTGGTTGAAACCACCTTTAAGGGACCGTTACCCGAAAATTCCGTGGGTCTGGTGATCGGGAGATCCTCCACGGCCCTTCGGGGTCTCACAGTAATCCCAGGGGTCATAGACTCAGACTACACAGGACATATTAAAATTATGGTTCAATCTCTTGTGGGTACTATGGTAATCAATAAAGGAGACAAGATAGCGCAGCTCTTGCTGCTCCCCAGTCTCCACAAGAGATTTCCCTCAAAGCAGAAAATTAGAGAAAGTCAAGGTTTCGGTTCCTCAGGGGAAGTCTTTGAGGGACTCCATATGACACTTGGTAAAAGGCCCATGCTCTCACTTAAGGTCAATGGCAAGAATATAATAGGGCTCCTAGACACAGGAGCTGACCGTTCCATTATCTCCAGAAAGGATTGGCCTTCCAACTGGCCCACCAACACTACAGATAACACGCTGCAGGGCCTGGGGATGGTGTCAGCTCCTCAGGTTAGTGCTTCAACCCTGCTCTGGTGCGATGAGGAGGGTCATCAGGGCCATTTCCAACCGTTTGTGTTGCAGTTGCCAGTGTCTCTATGGGGAAGGGACATCCTCACTCAGATGGATGTCACGCTTACGTCAAACTGCTCCCCCCAGGCTAAGGATATACTCAGGAACCAGGGATATACCCCCGGCAAAGGCTTGGGCAATGCCCTGCAGGGTCGGACATCCCCAATACCAGTAGAAAACAAAAAAGGTAGGCAAGGATTGGGTTTTTCTTAGGGGCCGCTGAAGAAGCTCTCCTACCCACTTCGATCAAAATCACCTGGAAATCAAATGATCCGGTTTGGGTACCTCAGTGGCCCCTGCCTAAGGAGAAGCTATTAGCCTTGTCAAAAATAGTCAGTACACAACTTAGATTAGGACATATTAAGCCGTCAACCTCCCCATGGAACACCCCCATTTTTATAATTAAGAAAAAGTCTGGCAAGTGGAGGCTGCTCCATGATCTAAGGGCGGTCAACGCGCAGATGCAGCCCCTGGGGGCGGTCCAGAGGGGGCTGCCAGCTCTCTCAGCCATCCCTCAGTCCTGGCCAGTTTATGTTATAGACCTTAGAGACTGTTTCTTCTCAATTCCCCTGCACCCAGAGGACACTCATAGGTTCGCCTTTACTTTGCCCACCATTAACCAAGAAAGCCCTGATCTCAGATACGAGTGGGTAACGTTGCCCCAAGGTATGGCCAACAGTCCCACTATGTGTCAGATTTACCTTGATTCCCTACTGGCCCCCCTACGAAAATCCTTTCCCAAGATAAGATGTATACATTACATGGACGACCTTTTGCTCAGTGGCAGGGACCCAGACATGCTAAATAATATGCTCAGCCAGTTGGTTGAGGCCCTGAGACAAGCTAATCTGCATGTTGCCCCCGACAAGATTCAGGGAGGAGAAATGGTGACCTACTTAGGCGCGAGAATCTCCCCTATGCTAGTCTCTCCGCAGAAGGTCACCATTAGGACAGATGGCGTTAGGACCCTAAATGACATGCAAAAGCTATTGGGAGACATTAATTGGATTAGGCCATATTTACATATACCAAATTCAGATCTCAAACCCCTGTTCGACCTTCTAAAGGGAGACCCAGATATAGCCTCCCACAGGAGGCTCACTCCTGAGGCAAGAGCTGCCTTACAGAGAGTGAAAAAAGCCTTAGGTGGGGCTACCTTACACAGAATTGAACCAGGGCGACCCTTTGATGTCTGTTTGCTACAGACTAGTCTACAGCCTACAGCGGTGATTTGGCAGAAAGGACCACTACTGTGGATACACCCTAAGGTCTCACCTGCAAAAGTCATAGAACATTACCCGGAGGCAGTCGCTTCATTGGCCCTTGAAGCGCATGATAGAGCTGTCCAACATTTTGGCTCAGGACCACAAGCCATCCGAGTACCCTATACCGCCAGCCAGATCAAGACCCTGGCTGCCTGCATAGATACCTGGGCCATTCTGAGATGTGTTTTCCATGGGGATATAAACAATCAATACCCTAAAGACCCTATCTTGTCATTTGTCACTCAGCACCCTATAATTTTTCCAAAGGTTACTGCCTCTGAGCCATTAGTCCCAACAACTACAATATACACAGATGGCTCCAAGACGGGGATAGGCGCCTATGTGATCCTAGGCAAGCCCCCGGTTACCATACAATTTAAACCAGATCAGCCTCAGGTGGTAAAACTGCAGATCGTTAAAATGATTCTTAAACGGTTCTCAGAAGCCATTAACATTGTCTCCGATTCTAGGTATGTGGTCAATGCTATGCAAGTGCTTGAGACTGCCAGTTTAATTAGATCCACTTCCACAGTGGCTAGACTGTTCCTGTCTATCCAGACATTGCTTCAGAACAGACACCATAAGGTCTTCACCACCCACATAAGAGCACATACATCCCTGCCGGGGCCCATGGCACAGGGGAATGCGGCTGCTGACACTGCCACTCGCCCGTTATGGATTTTTACCTTACTAACACCAATCGAGCGAGCCCGTGCCTTCCATGATAAGTTTCATGTTAATGCCAGGACACTAGCAAACCATTTCCATGTTTCTAGAGCAGATACACGAGATATCGTGCGACTATGTGACTCCTGTGCCACATACAAACCTGCCATACCGATGGGAGTAAACCCTCGAGGTTTGATCCCTGGTGATGTTTGGCAGATGGACATCACACATATACAGGAGTTTGGGACTCTTAAATATGTTCATGTTTCCACAGACACCTGTTCTCACGTCATATTCGCAACAGCAGAAACAGGTAAAAAAGTGTCTAATGTGATCAATCATTGCCTGGCAGCTTGGGCCGCATGGGGCAAACCAAAAATATTAAAAACTGATAATGGACCAGCCTATATAGGCAAAGCCTTCAATAAGTTCTGCAAAATAATAGAGGTTCAATTAAAACATAGTATCCCATACAATCCCCAAGGTCAAAAAATCATTGAGAGGGCTCATAGAAGCCTCAAAGAAATTTTACAAAAACAAAAAGGGGGAGTAGGCCAAGGCCTGGCCCCAAAGGCACGATTATCCATGGCACTATTCACACACAATTTTTTAAATTTAAATAATGATAATCGCTCCCCAGCTGTAGAGCACTGCAACCCTTCCCCCAACCATAAAGGGTGGGTGAAGTGGAAAAATGTCCTGACAGGACAATGGATGGGCCCGGATCCAGTGGTCAGCTGGAACCGAGGCGCGGTTTGTGTTTTCCCACAGGAACCGGGACGAGAACCACTGTGGATACCGGAGAGACTGACACGGGCAACAAAGCCCTCGACTGAAGATCAGACCTGCCCTACTGGAGATCCATCACAGACCAACCAATAAGATAAATAAAAATAGCGGTAGCCCAAAATGGACAAGAAGATCCTCAGACATATGCATGGCTTGCTCAATTGGCCCACGACCGAGTCTAGATATGGCGGGCATCCCTCATTCTCCTCCATAAGGTGACAATACACAGCAGGGTAGGTGAGTCAATGACGGGTAAGAGCGTGCCTCCCCAGCACGACTCGACCTAAGCCAGGCCCTACCCCATCCTGCACGTAAGCCGCTGGACTGTTAGATGCTGCCCAGGTCTAAATTTCTCTCCGAGGGGATTTCTTTACGGAGAGGAAATGAGTGCAAGCTTGTGTGCATCCAGGTTCCGTCCAGTTTGTGCCTGGCCCTAGAAAAAGGACGAGGGCCTCAGGGCCTTGACAGACCATGGCATGGCCAACCAGGGTCTAAGCCAAAGACCTACGGTGGACCTACACATAGGGCATAAGCCTCTGCACCCAGTCCAGAAAGGGCTACGATGCGCACATTCATAAAAAATAAAAAAGGGGGAGATGTTGGGAGCCGCGTCTGTGATAGCTCGCCTTGCGCGGCGGACGTGCGGCCTGTGGTAAAGAGCAAAGCCTGAGGTAGATTACCCCTCCCATCAAATATGTTAGTTTCCTGCTTACCGCGTAAACAACCCGCTCAACAATATAGTCTGCCTGGCAACTGATGATGTTAGCCAATCAGCTTGCCTTGCTTACTTTAACATGATTGGACACTGTACCCGTATATATACCGGTGCCACCCCTGGGCGGAAGAGGAAGCCAGGTAGAAGCCCGGAAGTAGAAGCCCAGAAGGAGCCGCGGAGAGCAGACCGGTAGAGGCTTCGGAGCGAAGCCCGGAAGGAGCCGCGGGGAGCGGACCAGAGGAGGCTTCGGCTGGGAGCGATCCCAGGGCAGGCTGTACGGAGAAGGAAAATAAAAAGAAAAGGTTGTCCACTACCAGACTTTGTCGTGTGTCCTTCCTGCCGGCCGGGAGCGGACATCGACAAAAGCCCAAAGTATTGTAAGAGAAAATGGTATCAAATGACAGAGGAAGGACAGATCACTAATGAATGCCAGAATAAATGTGCCAGCGGGGCACAATATAACTGGATTTTTATAAGCAAGAAACTTTGTCAGGCTGTAAAAAGTGTAACAAGTAGGTGTCTCTACATTACTATTTTCTTTGAGAGGAACTTTTTGTTATCATTGTTGTCTTCATTTGTTTTGCTTATCTTTTCTATTATCTCAGAACCACAAAGAAATTACATGCCACATGCACACACAGACTTTGATATTTATTCATAAGGTAACGGAGAACACCAAGGATTTCACAATGTATTCTGCAGTTTTTCCTTTATCTGATATGCTTCTTCAATTGGACATGAAGTGTGGATGCTGACTTTATGATTAGCAACTTGGAAATGTCTCTCCTTTCATCTAAAAATTATGATTCTAATTTAACACAGTTTATTGTTACCAAATAACTAATATGACTAAAGTGACATATGTAAAACATTCAGCACATGATTTCAAAACAGATGTCCTAATTTATTTTATATGAAGAAATTTTAAAGCAGGTAATGGGGAAGATAATTATTTCAATCTTCAGTTTTATTAACTGGTTTTGCACTGACAAGAACTGCATTGTTACATAGTACAGGCAAAGCTTGTCTATTATGGTATAAAAACATAAAGTCTTCCACCTGAGATACTGACTTTGGAGAAAGACGGAATATGAGGTGCACTTAAAATCTGAACAGGTCAGATACAGAAGAAAAGTTGTAGTAAGATGGAATGCTGAATTATATACAAAGGTTAAGTAAAGAATATTTACAGATTAAAGTCAGAAAAAATAGTATTATAAGGGATCTGACAACTAGACACCAAATAGATAATGAAATGGTTTGTTCCAGGGATCACACTTGGAACATTTCAGGATTGTTTTAGAGAAGAAATTACGTGATTTTATTCAGGGCATAAGGACCATATTATCATTTTCATAACTTGTTTCATAAATTTAGGGATTTATCCTGAAAAATATCTTGAGCTATCAGTATGGTTTAAGATAGATGATACAAATCTGAGATTCATAATCTGTGTTATAAGTTTCACTTATTGTTAACAGTACTTTTCAGAAGAGGTCTAACACTCCAAATAAAACATTAAGACACCCCACTTTCTGTTGGGAGTGATTATTACCTACATTGTTCCCTGAATAAATAATGTCTGTTCTTCCTGGAGTTCTGAGTGCTTTGTCGCATTACCTTTGAGATAAAAAAGAGATACTCATTTTTGACAGTTGCTAACCTGTTCATTCTTGTATTTCAATATTTCTTATTTTTATTGTTGAATTTTAATATTTAAAACTTATTTTAAAATATAATTTAATTGTTTAAAATCATACAGATAATAATATCTGTTCCTACTTTATTCTGCACCATTACTTCTAGGCTATTTTTTTTTTCTAACAGTAGAAAAACATAACTACCTTGGGAGGCTTTTAGAGAACAGTTAATTTTATCATTAACAACAGTTAAATTTAATGCTTCACACTTAAGCATTTGAAGGTTTCTATCTCATATCTGGGTCTGTGCTGTGTTTTATTTTCCCTGAAAGCACCTGTTTTTGTATTGTTGATGTTAAAATTATACACAAATGATTTCACTTATCAACCTTCCAAGTATTCTTTTGTTAATTGTGGCGATATATAGGGACACTGTCATAATTTGATACACAGATGAAGTGTATAATGAACATATCAAAGTATATTTTCTCCTTCTTAAACATTTGTATTAATGTTTGAATTAACATTGATTTATGTGGTATTCTGTGATACTTTAGTACTGCTATACAGAATGTACAAATCATATTAAATAATTAACATTTACATATCTTTATTATTACTTTGTTTTAGAGCCCTCAAACACTCCAAGTCATCCGTAAAACATTTAATAGGCCACTGTAAATTATAGCTACCCTTACTCCTGCGAAGCATTTCAAGTAATGACCTATAGAACCTCACTTCCTGATAACCTATTCAAAATAATTAATATGAAATCAGCTTAAATGCTCAAATCTATACTCTTATCTATGAATAAATTCCTAATTTCTGATTACTCATTAATCATAAAAGTATTTAAAATAAGAATAACATATTAAGCTTATTATTTTAATGTAATATTCATATTTACAATCTTTCATGTACATATATAAGTTATCTGGAAGCTGAAAAACCTTTAGGTAACACATAAAAACCATTTAGGCTATATGTTACAAATATTGTATAACACATATGCAAGGTGTGATTGAAAGCTATGGCGAATATTTAAATTAAAAATATTTATGATTGCAAAAGACATATTGTTGTTGCCCTTAATCCCTCTGGAAACATTCCCCTTCTCTTCAAACACAGGTATCCTATCTTCTTTCCACTTTCTGAGGCAGTAGCTTAGTTCTTCATTCATGTCTTGTGTTGTGTTGGCTTGGCTGCGTTTATTTCCTAAATAGATTCAGCACGTTCACCTTTTGTGGTTATTTTAACCTGGAAAGAACCAGAATGTTGTTGACTCCTGATCTGGAGGATAAGGTGGATATGAACCCAATGTAACATTTTTCTCTTGACTTGCATTTCCATCGGATGATTCTCAGTGGCAAGCATTCACTGTAGCTTGAATCATATCTCAGATAGACCCTAAAAAATAGGCTTCCATTACTGCTGTAGAAAGTGTTAAGAATTAGGAGATAAGTATGTTTGAAATGAGAGGGATTATTTTGAATTGAGTTAATTGGAAATATAGACTTTTATGTAATAGTGTTTTAAATTTAAATTTAAAGACATGCCACATTTTGATGCTTGCCAGCATATTATGTACAGAATGGTAATTCATATATATTTATTATGGCAGCAGACAGTCCATATTAATGTATTTTTCCCTATTCCTGTCCTAAATCTCATTTTATTAGAAACTATTTTTTAAATTCCAGGGCACATTTTGTGGAGATAATTTCAAGATTTTTTTGTTTTGTTTTTGATGATAAATCCAAGCAGTATCCAAAATATTGCCCTAGTATAAATTTGAAAATTTACCACAACACTAAACAGACTTCTCCACTCCAATCCTTGAAATTACTTGGAATTAATCAGATAGAATTAATCCTATCTGACAATTTTTAAGACTGTCAACTATCCTAAGTTTAATACTGGAGCTTCAAGGTGAAAGAGTACCTTTGTAAATTTCCTTTGAGTCACAAGAAGAGAAAAGTATGACTTCAATTACTCATCATTCTCCCTTGCTTGTAGCTGCTGGGTTTCATCTCAGAGGCTAAAAGTCTTAAGTACATACTTTTTGTACTTTTTTACCTACTTAATGTTACCAAATCTGAACAAAGAAATCTGCTGGAGAATTTCTAGTCAATGTTTCCTTAGATGATAATTAGCACTATGGTACCCTCATTTCATCGCAAAATGCAGTTGTTCCCATGTGTGACACCGGAAACATTGTCGCCAGCATATATTCATGAAGGGTCCCATCACCACCATATTGAAGACTTCAGAGTAATTATGCTTGAGAAAGATGTGAATATGCATCTGCAAACATCTGGGCTTCTCTGACTGGGAACTTTTTGTTAAATTATACAATAAATGAGTATGGTCTCAAGTTGCCTCCATTTTCCTATAAAAGCCTCAAGATTATCCTTTTCATAGCAAAGTGATATTACATCATATAAAATATAACATCATTTTTATCCATCAGGTGATGGGCATTTTATTTGTTTCTAAGATTTAGCTATTATGAATTGTGCTCTTATAAATATGGGTGCACATATATCACTGTGGCATCACATTTTAAATTTTGGGAGGAAATATCCAGAAGGGAGAGAGCTGGATTAAGTGAGGCTTCCAATTCTAGGTTTTGAGAAATCTCCACACTTGCTTCCACAGTGATTGCACCAGTCTACACTCCCACCAGCATTAGAGAAGTGTTCCTCTTTCTCCACAGCCCCACCAACATTTGGTATCAGTTGATTTCTTGATGGCAGCTATCATTTCTGGAGTGGGACAGAATCTCAATGTTGTTTTAATTTTCATTCCTCAAATAAATCAAGCTCACCTTTATAAATATCAGATTGTCTCCCTAGTATAACAATAATAAAAATCTGAAAGAGTAATAAAATTCTAAATATACAAGAGATATTGTAATAATAAAAGAGAAAGAAAATGAAAAAAATTATATGGATGTGGGTAAACACAGATAAATTAGTGTATGTATATATATTTGCTAGATAGGTAAGCACAGTACTAATCTCTGTTAGTTCATCAAAAAGAACAGTTTGTGCAGTCACTATTTGACTGATCACTTTTGTTCCTAAATTTTGTAACCTGAACAACAAATTCTAAGACAACAATATGCAACATATTCACTAGTATTAATTCCCTACTTTTCTTTTGAAATTCTGTATCATTTGTATCTTTTTAATATTTGCTTTTTAAAAAAAAATTGTACAGTAAAGAAATATTCATGTGCTGGTTTTCTGGTCTCCATTTTCACTATCTTTCAACACATTTCTGGTATCAGCTACAGATTACATAGTTTAGATACGAGGTAGGAAAGTATGTAAGTATATTGTAAAATCAGGAAAAATGAGAGAAATTATATATGGAAATTGGAAAATTATTAACTTGTAAACATTTGTGGCAGTGTTCACAATTTGTGTAAATCAAATTTAGTCAGATTCTTATTTTTAAAACTGCAAATCATGAGGCTGGGTATTTAGCTCAGGGGCATAAGCGCCCACCTGGCAGGTGCTAGGTTATGAGTTTGAGCCCTAGTACAAAAAAACAAAACAAAACAAAACAAAACAAAAACCTGTAAATCAGGGCTATAAATTATGTGCAGAGTGATAGTAATCTGGTAGGGTGTTTCACCTTAAGCAGTCAGGATGGCAAATGTTTTCTTGTGATGAATCTAAGCATTTGAGTCAATGCTTTATGTTACCATGCCCATCATGGGTACATATACTGTAGCAACCCTTGTGAGGGGGAAAAAGCAGAGCATTTCTACTTGGTGTTTCTTACGTTCCTAAGCATCACTCCATTACTAATATTATTAAACAAAAGAACAAAACCTTTCACTTTTAATCTAAGAAAAGATTTTGAAATGCCAAGTAATAGAAGAAAAAAGATATATACAATATATCATGTAAGTGAAAGAAAAGAATGAGACTGAAAAAAATCTTACTAAAAGAATAAAGAATAAATGTTAAAACTAATCTATGTTTTAAACAAAATTCTGTATAACTTGGATCTGCTGTAACAAGAAGTGAAATGTAGAATAATAAGACAAAGATGTATGACAAAACATCTGACTGAGTTAGACTGAAATAAAACAGAGATGGATGAGATAGGAAAATACTGAAATTAAACTAAATACAGGATCAGGGGAAAACTTTCTTATTTTTAAAAAATGAAATAACAGAATTGATATTATACAAAGTGATGAGAAAGAAAAAATCATTTCCAAAACAGAGGGGTTAGTGAAAAGGAATGAAAAAAAAAAAAAAAAAGCATAGAGTGTAGAGATAAAACACTAATAGAATTAGAAATAGAGATAACTGCTGTCGCCTAGAGAGACCTTAGTGCAAGCAAATTGGAAGCTATAGAAAAGAAAGGAAGCAGAATAAAGTCTAATAATGTGATATGGCTGAATTGAAAGGGTTCAGCAGGGTCACTGGAAAGATTAATGGAAGGAGAATAGATGTCTATATAAATTATGGTGACCTTCTTTAAGTTTAAACAATAGCAAAATATTTTATAATAATTTCATTGTAGACATTTTCAAAATAGAAAATAAATGGAAATGTCCATGAAGAAATAAAAATTTAATTTACCACAATATTTTTGTTTATATTATTAAGGGAAGGAAAGCATGAAATAATAGTAGAAGATTTTTAATTTGCTAAGTTCTGAGTAAAACATCAGTGATTCAGGAATTTTATTTTCCCATTATTTAAAAATGAATATAAATAAAGGAAGATGGAAAATATCATTCTTGTATCTAGAAACACAAAACATTAAAAAATTCAAAATAAGTGAAGTGTTTAAGGAAGATTAATTACAATACATGACATTTATTTTGGAATAGATTCAAATTGTCTAAAATATAAAAAAAGCAATATAAATGATTCTATGCATAATAATGCAAACTCAATACAAAATCTCCTACACTTTCTATGGCATTACTACTTTTTTAATAATATGCTTTAAATGATTTTTAATTTTCCCTGAACACTCTACACTAGTGTGTCATCTAGCAAAAGCTGCTGCCTTTCTAATAGAGAGAATACAACATTGTCACTTAAATATCAAATATCTTTTTTAAAAAAAATTTTCATGTGTGAGTGGCCACGGATTTAGCTCAGTGGCTTAAGCAACTACCTGGCAAGCACGAGGTCGTGAGTTTGATTCCTGGTCAAAAAAAAAAGAACAAAAAACAAACAAACAAACAAACAAAAAACCTTGAAAATTGTTTAGGGCTGGGAATTTAGCTCAGCGGCATCAACACCTGCCTGACTAGTGCGAGATTGTGAGTTCCATCCCTGGTTAAAAAAAAAAAAAAAAAAGTTTCCTCTAGTCCATCAGATTGAACCTGCATACATCACTCCAAAGCTATATGATGATAATCTTAGAACGTAGTTACCTCCTATAAATCTCTGACACTTTCTTTGTCCTACTTATTTAATTTTTCTGTTATCTGAGTGGCTTTATAATCAATACAAATAACTAAGAAAATCTCCTAGTCTCTGGAAATATTTGCCTTTCTCATTTTGAAGAGCTTTTACCAACACTTTCAAGTAAAATATGATTACTCAAATTTTGAATATAAATGGCTTGTGTCCACTCAAACTTATTATATTTTTATAATCTCCATTTCTTTAATTTTTACCAAAATATATATGATCAAAACAATTTATATGGAGTTAGATAAGGTACAAATATTTTGCATTATTTTGTAAATCTGTACCTGCGGTACTCTTATTCCAGGTATGGAAAGTGAAGAAAAATTCACATGTTACAAAACAGACTTACCTGTATTGTTTTCTGTTCATTAAAGTAAATCCTAGACATAATCCAAAAGTCTATCATAATGAAATGACTAGATACAAAATGTTTTTGAAGCACATGACTCTTTGATATAAAAGCTAATTTTGATAATTTTATTTTGATATACAAGTTTATTATAGCCAAGACACATTGCCATGATCCCCCTCAAAATATTCCGCCTCTCTTAGAGCTCATTTATCCTTTTGTTCTTGCCACAGTCTGAAGTGGTTTTGTAAGTCCTGTTTTGCATGTCTTTGTGAGACATCATCAAAAATACAGTGAATATTTCTCCAAAGTGTCACCCCAAACACAGGCGGGTTAATAAAAAAAATATATGCAATAGGCTTGATCCAGTGCAACTTCCGGTTCTTTCTCAAAGTCAAATGACCATGAAAGATCAACATTTCATATTGATTCAGGGACTCAAAGCAGTTGTAGCCCTGTTGTGGCAGAGTAACTAATAATCCTTACTGTAGAGAACTTCCAGAACTGCCCACAGTCATGGGCTATATTTTGAAGCAGATGAATATCAATGTTTCTTTTACTGTAATATATTTTTTTAAAATCGAAGTATTGTTTCAGATCTCACTTTTAAAATGATTATCTACATTTTCCCAGATTTTCTCTGAAATATACCTTAAGTCATACGCTCTCTTGGTATATTTAGCTAATAAGAATGGTTGGTTGGTGATTGGTTAGAAGATATAAGGAAGCCCTAAACTGAAGTATTTCTGTTTTTGCATCTGCTAAATAGAGGCTGCCCTCTTTCAGCAACTTAAGTGTTCTCACCCTTGCTCTGCCAGACAGTCCCTATTAGAGTTTATGAGTCCATTATAATATACACTTTGAAAGTGTTAGTGACTTTTAACAAACTCCAACACATATTGTCCGGTATTCAAGATAATTATATAAGTTATAAAATTTCACATTTATTCTCTTTAGGTTAGGAAATTACTTGGTATGGAATAGAAGCTTAAGACATAATTTAGACATATGTAGGAAATGAATGCTTTGAGAGGAATTGGAAAAAACTGACAACTTGAGAAAAAACAACTTTGACTGAGCCTTCCTCAGCAACAGAAACAGCCCCATACACTGAAACCTGTGGATTCTAACCTATAAGGATCTGTAATGACTTGACCAGAGGTAATTTTTTTTCTTCATTTCACTTCAAGACTTCCACCAGTCTCTATTTGCCATTTATTAATTTTTATATAACCACTGCTTTAAAAGAATACCACAAGTATTTTCAAACATAGCTTATAAAATAATTGTAACACCATAGTTTATTGTCACATACCTTAATATGTGCAGTGTAATTGACAGGAACAGAAATTACTCTCTTAGTTCAGACTAAATTTATCCATGTGGGTCCATTTAAATGGGATTTTGATTTTGTGTTCTTATCTCAGATGCTTGAATAATCTTGGTTGATTGATTAGCAATAAGTTTTGCTTGTGTTCTACGTTCAGAGATCTTGACTTTCCAGGACATCTTTGGCATCATGCGGAGGAAAAATAAAATACTCAGAAAAATGAAATTGTTTAGTTTAGTTATTATGTTGCAGTGGTTTATTAGGTTACTGCTCATCCTAACCTGAATTATACACTGAAGAGAGTTTAAAGTCCAATAAATTTGTAAAAAGTCATTGAGAATAGCAAGAAAAAAAGACAAAAAAGATTAAAAGGACATTCTCAAATGTTGTTAGGTGGTTGTGTTGATAGCAGAAGATACTGTCAATGTAATGAATTCTAAGAACTTCTCTAAGTCTTTCATGTAAACTTTAGGACATTAGTGAGAAAGTAGTATAACTCAAGATGGAATGATATTATATGAAGGAAAAATTGGATGCTTATTTTAAATAACAGATCTTTCTGGAAACTTCATAGAATCTAAAAGTGTGTCTATGATGTTATATGGAATTAGGCAATTTAAACTTGAATATGATCAATGTGCCATATGCTCTGCACTGACATAATAGTGCTTAAGGAAATAATCTTTAATTAAATGCAAGGAATATATGATGTGTGATTGATAAGTAAGAAAATATTTAAATTGAAAGACATTATATAAGTAAAAGAACCAATGCCATAAATCTCTCTCAAAACACTCCCTGTTTCAAACCTGTTCCTTTGTTCTTGGCACTTTCCCCAGACAGTTCTTGAAGTTGTTTTCTGTGAGTGTCTTTTGTTACATGGTACTGGCTGCCTAGGAATACTGAATTAATGTGAAACATTCATCGATGATAGCTATCTTTTCCTATGGGAAACCATAAGTGTCATGATACCAAAACTGGTTAATAAAGCATATGTTGACATACCAACATTTTTACCAGCCTGCTTTTCCACTGGGTGGTAGCCAGCTTAGCAGAAGCATGCACTATATTTTTGATCATGCCTCAAACAGACTGAAAAGGAAATTTTCATAACTACTTTTGAAAGTGATAAGAATTATGGAATCACTGTGTTCAAAGTTGGGGCATGTAAATGTTGTAAAGGGATTAATGGCAATGTATTTTTTATTGCAATTTTTTAAAAATTTATACCAATATTGTGTATTTTGACTACTTTTCATATATTGGGTATTAGTGGAATACCTGAAAATGCAAATATATTTTATGAATAAATCAGTTGGACAGTAATTACAACTACTCTTATATTTTCATGCATTTATTTGAATCAGAAATTCCTTATAGGCTGAGAAAAATAAGAAAAATATCTTTCCTTCAGGTTTGCAAAGGGGTATGCTGATTTTAAACAATGATAATTTGAAATAATATTGTAGTTAGACTTTGGGATAGTCCTAAAAGACAGTGGGGAATAAAATTCGTTCCGCTGAACAAAATTTCAACAAGTATATTTCGCTATCTGCTTCCCTAGAAAAAATGATAGCCAGAGGAATGAGTTTTCTGAATTTAGAGGTTTTGATAATTTCCTGATCAATCATGGACTGAAAAGAAATAAGAAGATATAACAAAATCTTAAAAAGTCACAAGGATATATTTCTATGTGGAGGCATAATCTCTGAAAATATCTGTCTTTGTTAATACCAAAAGTGTCTAGTGCAATTGAAATTTTAATAATCTTGTTAGGCAAAATGACCCATTTTTGAATATTGACCACCTTGATTTCTTTTCCCTCTATTAAATGCTCACTATGTAAGAACGTGTACTATGTAAGGAGTCATTAACATGATCTCATAGTAATCTGATGGTTCATAGCAAAGTGCCAAAGCTTCTGAAATCATAAGACCATTGCTGAGCTATTATTGTAGATCTTTGGTGGAAGATTATGAAGAAGAAAGAGGATAGAGATCTGGTTTTCTTCTTGGAAAGTTTCTGATAGAACTGTGGAATGACTTAGAGATGATTCAGTTATGAAAACTGATTTTAAATAAAATGAAGCTTTGTCTGCGGATATAGCTCAATGACATAAGCACCTGTCTGTCAATCACAAGGAATTGAATTCAATTTGTCACATGAAAATGAATAAAAAATAAAAATGGCAATGCATTATCCTATACATTTTGGTATCATTGCATTGAAGCAATGATATTTTTGGTGTTATTTCTTCTATGGCAAATATTCATACTTTTGAGACCTAAGAAATGGAAGACTGTATGGTCACTCACTATAACATTAAAGTATTGTTTTGCAAATTATTACTTTGTTTTTCTACAGTTTTGGACTCTCTATGGAGTTTCCTTTGTCCTTAATATAAAAAAATATTTAAAATGAGATACAACATCAGTCCTGTTTTGTAAAGTAAGACTGATAACTAACTAGTTCCTTATGCCCTGAACCAAGATATAGAATGGGTGATTTCCAATGCCAACAGAAAGTAAGACTGCTGGTATCAGATGGAGGCAAGGAGAACAATGATAGCAATCTAAATGCTTCACTGGGCTTCTCCTGGTTACCTCTGTGGTAAACAGTAGATGTCAATGGAGAAATACAGTATCTAAGTAATGCAAGATTTAATGGAGTCTAACCCTTTAAAGAATGATTTGAGTTACCCTGTTATGCAGAGAATCCTAATTGGCTCAACTACTATACAGCATGAAGGAAGCGTAGTGTATTAGCGAGTTTCATATTAGTATAACAAAATACTTAATGGAATTAAATTATAAAGAGAAGCGTTTATTTTAGCTTCCAGTTCAGATGCTCCAGGTCAAGACTATGTGAATGCCTGTTTTAGGCTTCTGATGAAAACAGCATGATATGGTTACATGCTGGAGAAAACTGCCTATACATTATGACCCAGTAAGCACAAAACGACCGAAATATTGAAGTGCGCCAAATTCCTTTGAGGGCCTATCCACAGTGATCTCAAGCCCTCCCATAAAGCTCACCTCCTAATAGCACTTAACCGCGACACTGTCCTGGGGACCAGAGCTTTAACATGTAGACTTGTGTCGTGCCTTCAACATCCAAACTATAAAGCGGGGTATAAGTGAAAAAGAAATGAAGCGATAAATGTCAATTGCAGCCTTTCAAACAGTTGGAGAATGTTAAGTGACACTACCTGTGTATATTTTTTATATTTACATCAAAATAATTTTGCATTGCTTTATTTTTTTATGATGTGTATTTTTTGTTTAAATACGCTCTTTTTCTTCATAATGGGAATATGAGAATATTTGGTGATGCCTAACTTTAATTTGGAAGACCATCAGAAGCTACATTTGTAACTAAGAATGTATATTTCTTGAATTTGTGACTAGAGAAAGTTACCATGACCTTTGATAATTTCTATGTGTCCTTTTTTTCAGAGGTGCTTAGAATTATTCTGATTGTGACAATTATCTCATGTTAGTCTAAAACATAATATTGTTGAATGGTTGAAGGGTTGGAATGGATGATAAGTAGAAAAAAAAAGAGAATTGTATTTTATATGAGTAGATGTTTATATAATAATTTCATAGTAAATCAAAGGTTCTATAAATTATGGTTCTAGAAAATACATATAGAAGAAAAATCTGAATTTACTTAATGGTTGTAATAGTGGTCTAATTCTTTTGTCGGATTTCAGGGTTGTTAATGTTCAGCATATTATTATGCTTTAAAATTTCCATATATATTTTATATATATTTTGTATATTCTCTTGTATGTATCAGATTTCACACACTGATTATATCTATCGTTTTTTAACATTTTAAAAATTAGTCTTACATTTTTTTCTAAAAATCATTTTACATCCTTAATTCCTGGATCCTTTACTCTCTGCTTAATTTTCTTCAACAATTGGTATAATGTATGTTATATCATTCTATTATATTTTTACTAATGTCACCATTTTTTTGTGGTTTTCTCTGCATCAACCAAAGTGATTAGTCATACATGACTTTGTTCACCAAAGGCAACTGTATAACTCTTTTGTCTGTCTTTGTGGTCCCAATGTATTATCACCATTTATGTATCTATTTTTCCACATTCTCTTTTCTTTGTAATGTTTCACTTTTTCTCACCTTTACATTCGTGAAAGTATTGGGATCACTATCCTAGGCTAAGTTGTACCACAATTTGTGTAATGAGAACCTGTAAATTTAGGCAACATCTCATATTTCACAGTGTGATCAAGGTGATTTATAAATGAATTTGTAAATTTTGTTATATCCATCAGTGACTTATTATTACAAGACAAAACAATTATAGCATAATATTATGAAATAATTAAAATTAATTTAAAGCTGTAAAATAAGGTAAGAAACTTCAATTTAATTGTGCAATTATGTTTTAGTGTTTATATAATCTCATTTCAATTTTTCAAAAATAATATTCTTCGTGTACAGAAATATATCACATTTTATTTTCTTATTTTTAAAATATTCTTTTTATTCACTTATGAGAAATATTATAGAGAAATATATCAATTTTAGGGTGTTTATTTCTGAGTTAAGGAGTTATGAGTGACATTTTTTCTTGTTTCCATGGTCATGCCCTTTCTAAATTATAATTCCTGTCTGTGTGCTGCATTATTTTTATATGCATCTATGGACTTAGACAAAGTTAAACATTAAATAATATATTTTTCCCTTTTTAACCTCCTAGTTCATAATGAATTTTCCTGAGTATTTTCAAAAACAGCCAAGAAACTGAATGAAAAATATATGCTATTAGATCCTGTGAGATTGTGTCTGATTTAATCCTTGATCTTTTGTACCAAGTAAATGTCAGCTAACTTCACTTTGTCAGATGTGAGGCATTTATCCATGAATATTTACTTATTTGACAATATTAGCTCTGGCTTAAGTCAAATGTTACTTACAAGGGAAGGGGAGAATATTGCTATTGAAAGCATCATTTTGTACATAAAATATTAACACAAACACACACGCATAGGAACACACATTCATCTAAATTTGGGTTATACCCAGAACTTTCTCCAGGATTCCTCTAAAAAGCACAATTTTAAGAGTCCTCTGTTCAAATTATGCAGTACAGGTTCTATCACTTAATTATTGGTAGTAATGTGTCACCACAGTATTGTCAATACTGTCAAACACTAGACTTCTGAATGATCACTTGAAGATGTATCTTTAATATTTTCCCTCAACATCTTTGTCCCAAAATTTAAAAATTGTCCCATGACTAAACATAGCTTCCACCATTATTTTAATTGGTAAAATTAGTAGTTGTTTTTCAACTATTTCCATGTGCTTCTGTCACACCATACATACTTAGCCTTCTGTGTTAAGCCAGTGTTGCACCACGTATATATTATAGCTTATTTTTGAGGGAACTTTAAAAAGAATTCAATCCTTCAAGAAGCAATCAATTTCACTAAAATAATATCACTAATATATCTAGAACAATAGCCTTTTGATTTTCTTGTAGTCTTTATATAACTAAGCTTTGCATTGAAAATCATTCTAAAGGACAATTATATCTTGTATAAAAAACTTTAACAAAAATTTTAACAAAATCCAAGATGACCACACCAAGTGATTTTTCAGAATAAGAAAGAAAATCTATATTTGTATTGTCTTTATTCTCTTCCAAGCCTTAACATGAATTTTCAACACTTGAAAAGATATGTAATATGAATATTTTATTTGAAAAAGATGTGTTCTTGCATAGCCCTCAGATTTTCTGTCACCATCAGAAAAGGAGAAGCATTAAGCAGGTAAATTATACTGCTACATATAGTTTCTAAGTAATAGAAAGAATTTAATGAATTTAAAAATGAAAGAAAGTTTCACATAACCAAAAAATTTCTATCACATGTTGAGAGGGTAATCACATATCTGGTTAATTTGAACATATCTAGTATTAGAGTTTTCCTCTGGTATTTAGTATTGCTAAAACCATCAATAAATGATTTTGTTTTAAATAAATTAAAGCTACAATAATAATCTAGCAGGATTTTCAGAATTATTAAATGACATTACATATACAGTGAAGAATATGTAAAAGTGAAATAAATGGCAATTTTTCTTTTTGCTTCTATAATTATTCTAAGCTAATAAAAGGTATTTAATCTAGTACTCAAGAATGTAAGAAATATAGACTTTTCTGGGCTCCAATTTTAACTCTACAACTATAAAATTAGTGTCCTAATTAAGCAACCACTCACTTATAAACTAGAGAAAATGAATTGTCATATACAAGGAATGTTACTCTAAAGCAGTAAATTAGTAGCTATTATAATTATTTTATAATGAACAACGCATTTTCCACTCCAAAGTAACTTCTGTGTAGCTGCTATGATTGTGAATATGGTAAGACGTATGAAATAAAATATTTTTCCAAGTGTTATAGTAGATTAAGAAGTTAATCAACATTTGCATTACTGATTTGATTTAACATGATCTACTTTCTTTCTTCAACTCCAGAGCTCATTGTGTTCATGGGAACTTGTCAAAGAACTAAACTATCTTGTAATTACACACATGGGGATTAATTTCGTTGCAGCAAAAATGGCAGCATAAACAAAACCAGTTTAAAAAATTCATTTCTTCTTTTAATCAACACATTATGTCTCCTCTACTTTGGAGTTTCTATCTTCAAAACATTTCAATTTACTTTCCTTCTGTGCACTTATCTGTTGCCCTCTCAGTATCTTTTTTCTTTACTCCCTTTAAAGAAGGGTTATGTGAACAGTTATCAAGAATTTGAACACTGTTTATTCCTGAGCTATGGATTAAAGTCCATTGAATGTCTTTAGCCTTCTACAAACACTAGGTATTAACAACATCAAGGATTGCAATTGACAATTTAGTTATTTTTTGTTATAATTAGACAGCTAGCAAAGGACAAGACTAAGGTGAACCTCGGATTATCAGCCATTTTGATAAAAATTCTAACGAAAATAAATAGTAAAACTGGGACTCTGACAATGAAGGTTCTTTTGACAACATGGAAATGTAAGTCTACTACATTTAGGGCAGAATAAAAATGCGGAATAACTAGTTTTCTTTTAAAATTGGTTACCTTTAAATTCTACACAGTAGCTGATTTAGAAAGCCTGAGTTCCAATTGGTTATTTTTAATACACATAGCCTCCTGTGATAAGTAGCCACTAAATAATTACACAAGCCCTGTACTTGACTTATGTATAATACTCTAGACTAAGGGGACATGTGGCATAACCACTTTTTGGAACGCCTACTGGGTTATTGGAAGCCTTTAAAAAATACTTCCCAATACTCTTCCTCTTTAATTTTCTTCCTGTCTGTGATTTCATTCTTTGAATTCTAAGGCAAGAGCTCAGTTTTACACAATTTAAATGAAGTTAACCATTTTGAAATTGGAAAAATAACTCAGTCTGTTGAATGTCAGATGTGCTGAGTTCATGGTCTCCTGTCATGGTTTGTGTCAGTAGCATCCAGGCCTCATGCATTTGCATTATGCATTTGTGATTGGTTTATTGTCTAGAGCTTAGATTGATGGTGTCAGTGTTAAACCCGCATAGCAGTGGAGCCAGCGTACAACGTAATGGCAAGACAAAGGTCTATATATCTCTCTTGCTGGGTTTCTGCATTGCTCTTTACAGCTATCATAAACTTGGCCCCACCATGCCACCCTGCCTTACAGCCAACTGAGTATGGACTAAAACCTCCATTAAGAAATAAACCTTACCTCCATGTAAGAAATAAACCTTACCTTTCCCAACTTCAGGCATCAGGTATTTTGTCTCAGTGATGAGTAAAAGGTAACTAAGACATATCCCAAAACCAAGGAATTAAGTCATGAACTAATGGGTGAAATTAGGAGAGTTGTATTAGAAATGAGGATGAGAATAATGCCAGTATTTCCAGGAGTCCTCAGTGGGTGCCCACTGAGGCTTTTTGTCAGAGGTAATTTATACAACATAGTAACAAACAGGGTATCATGTGGGCTGAACTAAAATTAACCTACACAATTACAAGTACAGTCACTTAGCTAATATTGATCCAAAAAGGAAACGACTCACTTAGCAAGGGTATATGGAAAAAGCAAAGTATTCTTGACAAAGCATGAGTCCAGAAGTTTTGGTCACCTACTTGTGTGTCTCATGCCAATTTAGGCTTACTGGAGTAGCTGTCGGTAAATGCAGTGTGATTTAAAGTTACTATAACTCTAGGGAGGATTACATGTAACTTCCTCAAACAACCAACCCCGCTCTAACTGCATATTAATATCTACATAACTTATTTATCCTTAGTCGATTGGGTATCTTCTTTTTATTTAAAAAATAATTAGGAAAATATCTTGATGTTATTATTCTTTTCACAGATAGAAATATACTTCCCTAAGGTTATTTCATTTTTGGACTTATTTTGAAATAATTGCAAAATTATCATAGAAATATTTGAATGACTTATGTATATTTATGATGTTTGTATAATTATAATCTTTAAGAACATCTTTCTAGTTTTCACCACTTTAAAGACTAATAGTTAATTAGATGTGATCAGGAATGGCTAGGTAAGATGGAATTTGCAATTTCACAAACATGAAGATTAGTTGTGGACACTGATATATGTGTAGTTGTGCACACAGACACTTACATTTATATTGCACATTATTTATTCAAATCTAATATCCATCCATATCTAACTCCAAGTTGCATAAGGTAGGAAGGGTGAAATTGCTGATTGAAGCCTGGGTAATATACAGAACACATTTTTCTAAGGGCTTTCAGGGAAGCTTTTTCCTCAACTCTCTTCCCACAGGACTTTACATTTTCTGTTTTATCTCTGGGATTGAATTTAGTGACAAGTACACATTGAAAGTCTGTGAGAAATGCCATGGGAGATGCTTAACAGCATTCAGATGCAGAGATGGTATTTGAGTCCCCAGCATCTGGCCTGCTTCTTTTGCATTAGGAATTTTGAACAGATGAACCTAAGGGTAGCTTGGCAAAGGCATCACCGACATCTCTGTTTCCACTACTAAAAGATGTATCTTATATTTGAATTCACTATAAAGGTTAGACACGTGGAATAATTTTCACTTGATTGGGAAACTGAAGTCAATAAAAATGCTAATTTTCTGATCTAAATATGTAGAATTTATAGTTTTCTACTATTGTTATATCACTGGAATACACTTTATAATGTATATTGTTCCCTATTTCTTTGCTCTAAGATTCTCAACAATGTTTTTCTATAGTGAGGAAGTTGGGAATTACACTTCTGCAATATATGCTTCATGTTTTGAGAGAAAAATTAAGCAATTGATTATGATCTATAATTAACAAAAAGATTTATAATTAATACTCTGTGCTAGATGAGTACATATTTGTTTGTAAATTATGTGATTTAATTGAAATATGGTAGTCTCTTCATCATTAAATATATATAGAATTTGAAATCTAGCGAAGTTGCATAATCTTAAAAGCAATGGAGATAAGTTATGTTAACTCAATATTAACTGCATTGTATTCAATATAGTGAAAGTAAGAGTGCTATGGAATATAAAAGTAAATGACTGAATTGAAAATATGATAAAATTGTAATCACTGAACTTGTGAGATTACATGCATTGTGACACAAGCATTTAGAATTATGAACATTTAAAGTTGCTCCATTTGCATGACACTTTTAAATTTACATAAAACAATTTAAATTTGAAATACCTGAAATAGAAAAAAAATTTAACCTCACCTTGAGGATAAAATGTTTAAAACTATATTCAATAGGCAAATAAATCTTCTGTAAGTCTTATTAAAGGAATAATGTCTGCAGAAACTGAGTTAAATTTCTTTCAACCAAAAACTCCTCTTCTGAAATGCTACCTTTCTGACACAGTGACAAATTGCTGTAACAAATGCTAAATAGTTAAATGAACAGGTGATGGATGGCCTCATAAGCCTTGCAGGGCAGCCTGTGTAAGATACTAATTGGTTCTGTGGAACTGGTTTTAGTCAATAAATTCACTTGGCAATTTTTTTTTTTTTCTAAACATCTTTGAAGAATGCAGTGCTGTTGGTGACAAACCACTTGCAACACATTAGGACATGAACAACTTTATTACTATAATTGTAAAAGATTTCTCTTTTATCAATCCATGCCTACACTCAATCACCCAATATTCATTCATTCTTACTGAGATTCCTTATGAGTTGCCAACACTACCATTTGAATTTGCTTCCTTACTCCTATTTTTCCTTACTCCAAAATAATCCTAAAGTTTTTCTTCTTCTATAAATCGTCTTAGCAAACCTCAACATTTTAAAACAAAATTTAAGTAAGAAAATTTTTCTTATGGGATCACAATAAAGGATTTTTTTCCAATATATATGAAATATTAACATATCTAAACTTGCTTTATTTTTGGATGTATTGGGTCTTTCTTCTTCCTATTTTTAAGTAAGCCAATGTTAAATTTATTTAATTCCTTTGATGTGTTCAGAATGTTTTTATTAGTGGAACAAAGAATAAATAAAACCTTTTCATTCATTCTTCAAAACTGCCTCATATCTTTCTGTAATAATAGAAATCAGGTATCTATTGGCTTCACCCACTGGAGAAGACAAAGCTATTTTGATCTCAAAATTGGTTTTCTGTATTCAAAATATGACACAAGTTCCCTCTTTCAAGACTGAGCTATGACTAAGATAATTATTTTGCTCACAGGTGAGCAAAATCTCCCCCTAAAAAAAGAAACAGGATACCTTGTACAAAGAAAAGCTAACAGATTCTGATGAATGGAATGAGTATAAACTTCTAAAATTTATAACTCTGTTAACTTGAGCAAGTCACTTTATTTATACTTCAGTTTCATCATGAAAAAAATGGACATAATGTTAGTACATGGGTCATAAATTTACTAATATCTATATATTTATACATCTACATCACTCCCAAAATCACTCAACATAGTAAACATTCAATTTATCATTGTCACCATTATGTATTTAGGTTACTTCACTTAAAAATCAAAGTTTGTAAATTTTCTAAAATATTTATGTACCTATTTGACCTCTTATAGTGAAGGAAAGAAATGAATAAGGAAACCAGATGTCTATATAATTTAATTGCATATTTTTACAATGCTTTTTTCTGTTCTAAGATACTTCTCTTTGCATACCCACAATGTTGCCTTACTATCTGGATGAGATATAGCCAAATCTACACTGCTTAAGTGAAGTTAAACTTTAATTACTTATGATAGCATGTTGAATTACTTTGGTAACACTAACTCAACTAATTAGAGCACACTGGTTTGCTCTTTGATTTTATGAATTTCATTAGAATGTCATTGTTTTCTGCTTCACACAAATAGCTTAAAGGTAACTATAATGATCCTGAAAATAAAAAAAAAAAGTCTCTCCAGCCAAAGAGCCAATTGCAAGCAACAAAAGCCAACGCAGATATTTCACCAGAAAAAAATCTGTTTATCTATGAAATCATAATAAGAATGAATTTTACTTATATTAAGTCAACAATGTTGAATTTATCTAATACATGTTTGTATTTTTTACATATAATGAAGTAGGTGACTTATAGGTTTAGTTCTAAACTCCATGATATTGGCCTTGCAACATGGGATTTCTTTCTTTTTCTTTCATTCATGTGATATGATACTTGCACCATTTCTAGGCTTATGTTTGTGTTCAGAATAATAGAAATGAATATCACCTTCAACTGTTTGTTTCTTTTTTAAGAATACAGCAATCTTCTCAAAACTTTTCTGTGGAATTCCAATCACTGATTTATACATAGTGGATTAAATAGAGATATATTATATAGGCTTCTATTTTAATCAACTTTCATTGCTGTAATAAAATATTGAGAATGACAATTTTTTTTAAAAAGGTACATTTTGGCTCACAGTTTCAGGTCCTGGCCTGCAAATTCCATTGATCTTAAGCCTACCGAGAGGCAGGCAGCATGGCATAAGAACAGGTACATCTTGTTTTTCCTCCACCTTCCAGTTTTGTGTCATAGGGGCACTATCCTAGTGAATGGGACTCCCTACTTTCAGGGAGGGTGTTTCTCTCACATGTCAATCATACCTGGAAACACCTTTACATATATACACAGACACATCCAGAAGTGTTCTTCACTGACCTAAGTGTGCCTCCCTTCAGTCAAGTTGACAATCAGGATTATCCTTCACAGCCTTCTTAGTGAACATAAGCCAAAACTGAGTTATCATAAACTGGTACTTAAAAGGCTAAACCATTCACTATTCACAAGTTTCTGCAGAATGTTTTGTATTTATCTTTTACTTTGAAAAAATTCTTACCTATTTCAGCAAGAATATGTGCAACTAAATAAAGCTATACAGTTTTATTTTAAAATGCAATAATTTAAAGATGTAGGCTGTGCATGGTGGCATGTTCCTGCAGTTCAGCTACTTGAGAAGCTGAGGTAGGAAGATCAATGGAGTCCAGAGTTCAAACTCAAGATGTGCAGTATCAACAGTAACGATAACTGAAGCACAAAAATGAACCCATTTAAAAAGTAATGCTTTAAACTAAAAATATTTCCTTAATGAATGAATCTAAATTCACCAGTGGGTATATATGCAAAAACTTAAATATAGCAGTTTAAATCACCAAATTGTATAATCAATAATATTGTAATTTAATGTGGTGTTAATGGCAAGTTCGATTGTGTTTGAGAAACCAGCATTCCATGCTTTGAAAACTCTTCATTTTTACAACTGCTTATTGTCAAGATAAAAACAAAGTTGCATTTCTTACAATGGATTTTTTTTTTTAATGTAGCAGTAGCTCATTCAAGAGCTAGAAACGCTAAGGCTATACTTTTAGTTTTGTAAAGGAAATGCGCTACATATCCTGAGTGTCTTAGAGCTTTGATTGTACTCTCTTTTATACAAAAACATTACCATCTGCACTGGGAAGGTGCAAAGGTCAGCGGTGGAAGTTAGGAAGCCTATGCCAGCCATTGAAGGAGCTGGGCTGGTATGTTGAGGATTCTGTGCTGGAGCCAAGAAATCACACTCACAGCAAAGACCAGAGCTATCCTGAAAAGCTCCACAGTCATCCTCAATGACATGGAGGCCTCGAGCTCCTCTGACAATAAGCACAGTTCAGTACACACCAGGAAGTCAGAGGGATGAGTTCATCCTGGAGACCAAGTGGCACACATCTTCCTCTCAGGCGCCAGGAAGCAATGCTGAATGTAAGCACCAGAGCTTCTGCAGGAGAACCAATGGCTCAAACAGCAGCACTTAGTGAAACCCACAGTGCCTCAACATTTAGCTTTTCCTCTCTACATCTCTATTTATGCTGGCAACTTTCCTCCGGTGGAACATCTGCGCTCAGTACCATGGTGATTTAATTCTACTGGTGTTAAGTTAACCACCAGATCTAATCTATAGCATCCACAATTTAGAATGTCCCCATTAACACTCCCCCCCATGATAAAAGCTGGATCCTCAGGTTCCTCTGACTGAGAGGAACTTTATAAACTGGGCCTTGGGTATCTTTAGGCTGTCAGAGGTTCTTCCTTGTGTGAGACCTTATGCCTTCTTCCTCTTTATTCTTCCAGCTTCAGGAGGTGAGCAGTTTGTTCTGTCACAAGTTCTCTACATTTTCTATCTAGCATTCCAACCAAACAAATATCCATATGATCCTGGACTTTACCGTATACAACTACAAGGAAAATAGTTATTTTCTCTTCATAAATGAATCATTTTAGACATTTTGCTGTAGTGAGAGAGGTCTGTAGTATAACTATGATGATGTTGAAAAGCCTTTGAAATTGGTTTATGGGATAAATTTCGAAGAGTTTAGAGGAACAAGGTGGAAAAGTTCAAAATATTCTAAGGAGAGCTCAATGAATGATTCTCTCATGTGCTTAAAAAGTCACAGTACTGATAAAAATGTGGAACACAAAGGTAATGCTGTTTTAGATTAAAAAATGAGGATTCTGTTATGCATAGGACTAGTCTATCCTTGTTACACTTTACCAAAGAATTTATTGCATTTGATCTGTCTTCTATGACTTTGAGGGCAGTTTAATTTAAAGGTCATGGACTATTTTACTTGATGGAAGAAATCCAAGCCAGCAAAACAGAGTGGCACGTAGGTATTACTGGCTCTTTTTAGCCAGATTTGTGGTAAAAAAAAAAAAAATAATGCTAAAATATTCAGAAAATTTACAGCTCGGTCAGATAAGGAGCACCTGTAAAAGATGGGATCATAGTGAATAGGTGATAGGAAATTAATGTTGATAAAACAGACCCAAGGAATTTGCCCCCAGGAAATAGGAAAAATGCCACATGGACATTTTAGAAATCTGAAGAATTATACATCCACTATAGGATCAAGGGGAGAGAAATACAATAGTAATATGCCTCAAAGCCACCCAGCAGAAATCAGTTTAGAAATATAAGCCTCAGGAGGCACTGCATTCCCAGGACCACAGTGGGATTCAGTTCCCCATGATACATTTTTTTTTTTTTTTTTTTATTCAGCTGACAGGTCAGTCAGAGGATACTCCGTTGCAGTTAACAACAGACCCAGGCCCAGAGGACATTGTACATGTTATCATAATCATGGTTTTGTAAGTATGAAGAATGCAAGAATTATGGGGTGCTGGTGATTTCAGCTGAGATATCAAAGCGCAGCATGGGAGAAGTGAGCCTCTAATTAGAGTTCCTGTAAGCAGGTGAAACAGGGAGCTCTGTGAGTGAAGCTGAGGTTGAGTAGAGACTTCACAATGGCAGAGGATCCAGCAATAGCAGCAGTCTTCAGAGAATGTTGCTGACACTGACCAAAGAATGGTCCCATGGGCCACTACCTGCAATGCCTTAGGGAAAAGGCTGCTCAAGCTGTGGGGTTCCCCATTCTACACAGTGTGAACGGTGAACACAGAACTCTACAATCTAATTTTTTCTTTTCTTGTTTTCAGTCTGTCTTTGGGCTGATCCATCCTTATTTTTGCCTATTCCTATCCACTGGAAGGGAGTGCTTATTGTATGCCTGCCCCACCATTCTATTTTCTTTTCTAAATTTTAAAGGGGCTTACAGTCCGCTCTGCCTTAAATCTCAGCAGATATATAGGATTGAAACGTTCGGTCAGTGCTGGAACATTTTAAGACTTTGGAAGTTCATGGAGATACAATAGATGTAGTATACATTTTGAGACAAATATAAACCTTTAGGTGGTAAATATGCATGCTACAGTGATGGTGTTAAATATCCTCCAAAGATCTATGTGTTAAAACCTCTTTCCCACTGTTAGGAGGTGCTGTGGACCTTCTCAGGGTAGGCAGGTCTTTAGGATTTTGGGGTATGACTCTGAAGTACATTTTGGAACCCTGACCCCTTCTTCTCTTTGCTTTCTTGCTCATGAGGTATACAGTTTGTTAGTTTTCATGTTCTTCACCGTTTCTCTCTTGCACTCCTACCAGAGCTCCAAATTAGTGGTCCATGTGACAGAAACGTCCAAAGCAGTAAGTCAAAATAATCTTTTTACATTGATTGTGTAATTCTATCAGATATTTTGTTATAACAGAAAAGCGATTGTCATATAAAAATAAGGCTGTAATAATAAAATGATATATTAATTTCCACACATATCCTTATTCAAAGATCACTGTAAAATAATTTACATGATGCAAAATCAAGTAATATTTTTATTGAAATTAAAGCAACATGCAATATTTAGCTGTCAATCAAATAAAAGGCATAAAAAGTAAATATACTACCCAATAAAGCATTATGCCTATAGTATTTTCAAAGAAAATAATGCACCACATAACTTTAAATAGAAACCTAAGGTGAAAAAACCTACATAAATACCTTGCTAATGTTTTTTACACTGTTGGAGAAAGAACTCAAAGCATAACACGTAGGCGAACATTCTACCATTGCATACCAGTTGTATCTGAATTTTTTTGTCTAACAATTGAATTTTATGAGTTTATTGAATTATATGAGCAATAAACAGTGACTTTTCAGAATTACTTATAATATTAACAAATTAATGTGACTATCATAATGTTTCATTATGATAAATTATTCTTTAAAATAAATAAGATTATTTTAAATTTAAGAATATTCCATTCTTCAGTTGGAATTTTGAAGTAACAGAGAAGCACATATGATAAGACACAGGAACAGAAAAAGATGCCAACAAAATTCAAATGCATAAAAGTTAAGCTTTAAGGATCATCATTCTAGCAGGATTTAGAAAATATATTATTGGCATATTAAGTTCAATATTCCTTCCTTTGATATGATTATGAATTCACATTATTGTTACCATATTAAAATGCTGTGGGAAATCTACTTCTGGGCTGCTTTCTTAAACTAAAATTGACATAATTCAAGATTTTCACAAATTTAGTATATAACTTATTTATATGCATATGTATATGTGTATTTATAAAACTCTCATTAACGTCAAAATAGTGTTATATACATCCATGCTTGTAATTTTATCCTTTGATCATCCATTCCTCCTTTTCAAGAGACCACTTATCTGCTCGGTCACTATTGATTAGTTTGTATTAATATAAATAGAAGAATAAATATTACTTGTTTTCCTTAACTTTTTAATTCAGCATAATTATTTTTAGATTTATCTTTTGTATATCAATAGTTCATTGTAGTTTATTGCTAAGTGGCATTTGGTTGTATGAAAATAGTAGATCCTCATATCTGGGGCAGTGGCATTCAATAAATTCCCCACAAACAATGAATTACCAAACACATAATAATTTCTTGCCAGCTTTTGGTTATAGCATTGTCATCAACCAAATCAATACATAACCCAAGTTTATGTAGTTCTGTTTAAAACACCGCACACAATACATAGTTTGATTCATTGATATTGAACACCCAGCCAATAGAAACATAAATAATGCCTGAATGAAGTCCATCTAATGCACGTGTTTAGTTCGTAAGTTACATGAATTGATTGCATTTTAGTACTATGAGTGGGCACTATTTAACCAACTAAAAGTACAAAAAAGTGGTACTAAATATAATGCAAAAAGGGATAATATGAGAACTGAATAAAAAAATGTAGTGTTACCTGCTTCATTCTAAACTGAGAAAATATGTATTGGCTGATTCAAGATTTTCAAAGCTTTGTGTGAACACATATCTTCAAATACTGATGAAAGCTGTGGTTTTGGGTTAACAAATAAATTTCAAACTGCGATCAAATTCACAAATACGGAATATGTAATTCAAAAGAATTGCTTGTGCAACAATTTATTTCTTCATTCATTCTTTAATGCATATTTGTACTGTTAACCAGATTTTTCCTATTATAAAAAATGCTACCATGAACATCATTATATAAATGACAAATGTTTTATTTGCTTATAGGTGAAAGTCAAGACTGAAATGGTCAAATCGTTATGGCATGCATAGATTTAATATTTTAAAAACGCTACCAAACTTCATTTCAAAATGGCTGTAGGATTTAACATTTTCACCAATGTCAACTCTTGGTATATTTATCCATCCCTGATGTATCAATATGGAGCTGTGTGTCCATTTTTAAATTAGCATTTCCTAAAGTTGAATGATACTGTACACCTTTTCCTGTGAATTCTGCCATCTTTAAAGTTTTGAAGTCTCTTTTAAACATATATGTCAATTATGTTTTTTCTTATTACTGAATTTTGAGGATCTATGGGTACATTCTGGATATACAAATCACACTTTGTAAGTACTTTTGATATAGCAGAAAGAAATCCTCAAACTATGAGAAGTTCACTATGAGTTTGTGTTCATTAAAACTAAAGAATAAATTTTAGGAATGACAGAGGTAAATAACAGAATGTGTTTAACAAGAGAAAGAAAGTTTCTGTTCCGAGAAAGACAGAGGGGTCCTAAGTGGTTTGTCAAATACTATGTCTTTTCTAGGGACTTTTATTGAGTAAAAACACAGTGTGAGGTAGATGTAAGATGTACAAAACACGGGAACTTGCAAGACAGACATGAGGTTGGACAGAACTATGGTCAACCCATAAGATGAATTGCAACTGGTTAAATTGGGGACAAATGGGGAAGTGAGTCACTTAGCAAGTGGACGTGTAGTGGGCTGAGTTAGTGACTCCTGGCAGCCTCAGGGTGATAAAGACTTATTTAGAATATTAATTCTTGATGCTTATCCCTAGGAAGTATGCGAGTTCATTTGTGGTTTTCTTTTGTCTTTCTTTATTTTTTATCTTGAAGTCTGGCCAACAGTGGAGGTGTCTGTGTCCCCCACAGTTGCAAAGTATCTCATCTTCTGTAATATGTTCTTTCTAGGGTCCAGGCCTGTCTGACTACCTATAATATTTCTAACTAACTCAATTGCCTATAAATTTCCTTCCAGTCTTTGTCTAGTCTTTTCATTTAAGTTCTATAATCAAAAACTCATATTTTGAGAAAATTTATTTCAATGAAGTACTTTATAATGAATTATAGTTTTGGTCCTCTGTCAAAGGAATTGTGGTATAAATATCCTACATTTTCTCTTGTTAACTTTATAGTTTTTGTTTTGAACCTCAGAACTATGTTCTAATGAGAGTTGAGTTTGCACCTGTATATAATGCATGGTACAAATTAAAGTTCTTCTTTATTGTAAATTTCTAGTTGTGCCAGCAAAATTTATTGAGAATAGTTTCATTTTCCTGCTGAATTGCTTTTTGAAGAACCAAAGTTAAATTGTCCATATATATATATATATATATATGTACATATATATATATATATGAACATATATATAAGTCTATTTATGTGTCCTCTATTATATATATATATATATATATATATATATATATATATATAATATTATATATTATATATATAAAACTCCATCCTCTTGCTTAACTTTATGCCTTGTGCTCTGGGCTTCAAAAATCAGGCATTGCATTCCGATTTTGCTGTTATTTAAAGTAGATTTGAGAAGAATCTTTAGTATTTCTCCATAAATTTTAGAATCAAAGTATTTATTTCTATGAAAAATTTGCATTGGATTTTGATGAGAATTATTTTGAATGTATAAAAATCTTTTGGGGAAAACTGATATTTTAATACTCAGAACTTTGAATTAGAAGCATAGTAAAATTTCAGTATTTATTTATCTTCTTTTAGGTCTCAGAAATTTTTCATAGTTCTCTTTGGGCTCCCATCTATATTTTATTAGTGCGTGATAGCTGGGCAGATTAGTGAGTTTCACTTGGTAGACTATGCTCCGGACCTATTCTGACCGTTTTCACTCCATCAGTACTTTGTTTTACCCTAAACCCTAATTTTACATTTTTGGATCACATATTTTGTTCTATTCATTGCAAAGTAATTCATACTTTTATTTTTTTGAAAATGTTTTGATTCATGTGTTTATATTGCGCATTGTCAGAATAAAGATGTAATACAATTGATGTTCTACTTCACCTTTGCTAAACTCACTTATTTCTTCTGAAAAGCTTTGTAATTCTAGCAGGAGTTTATCATAGACTTTGCTGCTGCATTGTTCCCAACACAAAAAGTGTGGGGATAAAAGAATAAAAAGTATCCCAATATGTTTAAACACTGCATAAGTCTAATTAAACAGGATACTCATCCAAGTTAGGTGAAGTATAATTTTTACTTACAGGCACCAAGAAGAGACATAAGCTTAACATCCATGTCAATTTGCTACCCTTAAGAACAGGAAAGCTTCCTTGGGTGAATGGAGTCTGCTTGCCTATGTTTCACATTGCACTTCAATAGAGGGACTCCATCCTGGATTTATGCACTATGGGTATCACTAGGTTTGCTGAATTCAGTAGTTACAGAACGTGGTTTTTTTGTTTGTTTGTTTGTTTGTTTGTTTGTTTTTCCCTCAAAACATTGAAGGTACAATTTGGAAAAGCAGTTCTGATCTTATTCAGGATGTTGCATTCTTGGAACATTCTGCCTGAGAACTGCAAGATTAAGAGGAAGAGCTGAGTTGTCCAAGGTTATATTTGGTCTCTATCTTACATTTTTCAGGTATATATATAATACTGGCTTATGCAAATAAAATTTTTTATTTATTTACATTCCACTTATATTATTTTATTTATTAAATAGACATTTCAGTCAATATTTTAAGAAGATTTTGAGAACAGACATTCTGTTTTTTGTTTCTAATCTTTTCAGCGAACATGCAATCTTCTAACATTGTTAGTTTTAATTTATTGGTGGATGCTGTTATCAAATGACAATTACTTTGTCAAGAGTTTCTGTTAATTTGAATCAAGATTGAAGGTCAGATTTTCCCAAATGTTTTCTTTGGCATCTATTAGGATAATTAACAGGCTCAGAGTATGTGCACATGTATATGTGTCTTTGAATATAAAATCAACCTTTTATTCTTAGAATAAGTAATGCTTAGTAATAATATTTCATTTTTATTTGATTTGACTGGAATCAATAGAATTCCTTAGAAGCTTGGTGTATAATTTTGTGACAGTAATTATCTGCAGTTTTTCTTTTTCATAAAACTTTAAATGATTTTGATATAAAAGTTACTGTAGATGGACCAAGGTTATGTGAAAGGTTTTTTTTATTTAATAATTACTTTCACATTTAAAATTTTTACTTTGCTGCGTTGGTGAAAAAGGTGGGTCTTGAATTTTCTCTATGGAAAGAGTTTCAACCCAATTATTTACTTGATAGAATATTCAGTTTGTTTACTTCTGGCAAAGCTTGGACAATCACTATATTTAAAACAGTTTTAGCACTCTATCTGAATTATTTTCATGAAATTTTTCATAATATTCATCTATTATCATTTGAATTTCCATAAAAGCTGTTAAGTTGATATGTCTGTTATTCCTGATTGTTGCTATTTATCCTTTTTTCTTTCTTATAATGAGGCTAAGTTTCTTATCAATTTGAAGATCTTTTCAGAGAACTAGCTTCTGGTTTTATTAAGTTACCTGCTTGTAACAATATCTTTTATACAACACAAAACCATGATCCATGAATAAAACTAATTCTATAAATAGCATATCATCAAACTTCTGATCTTCAACTTATTCTATTAAAAGAATAAAAAGACAAGGCAAAGCTTGAAAGTTAATAATCTCAAGCTATGCATCAGATAAAGGTTTTTCATTTAGAATATATTTAACAGCTCTCAATACTCAAAATCTTAATCCAAGAACGCAATGAAGACATGAACAAATTTGAATATGTATTTTATTTTAAAAGATCAAAGATGACAAACCATTTCATAAAATATAACCTCTGATTTACTGCACCAATTTATTTGATGATCTCTTCTGGAAATACTGTCATACATCAACCAAAAATAATATTTACCTGTGACTCAGTCAGCTGATGAATAGTATTAGATCTCACTACCAGGCAACAGCAACAACAAAAAATAAACTGAAAAAGTAGTAGGTAGATTACAAAATAATTTGGTTGAATAAAGGACTACAGAAAAAATAACACATTTATGGTTACATAAATTCTAGAAAATGGAAATTATTCTGACAGGAAACAGATAAAAGAGAGTTGAAGGAAGATGCTTTGAGAAATGTATTAATAAGATACTTTCATGGAAAGTAAAATGTATGTTTATTATTTCAATTGGATTTAAGCATGTTTAAGTATATCCACAATTAAAGAAAATTTTTACGTTTAATATATGATGGTATTGTGTCAATTATACTGAAAGTAAAACTCTTAAAGCAAAGCTAAAAAGGAAATATAGATTCTGAATGCTATTTTTCATTAACATTAGTAAAAATGACCACAAAACTTTAAACTTTATGTATATGCAAATGTGTATTGAAAGTATCATAGATGAATTATAGACATGAAGATCAGATGTGCCAAATTCAACCTTAAATTTGATGCATGTTCTGCATGTTGCTTTGCTTTGTCATTAATCCATTAAATTGTGTTATTTTGGCAAATATCTTTAAAGTGATGTGTTTTCTTGAATTATTTCTGTCCTTGTTTTGCAGTTTTACTTCTGATTCCATCTCTCCATCTACGTGTAGTTGCCACTTACCTTTTCCCCTCCTTTCTGCTGAAGCTCCTGCTGCATACATACAAACTTTAAAAATGTAAAAGTAGAGAATTTTCCAGCTTGAATTGTCAAATTCCAGGATATGTTTGCACTTCCTTTTTACTCCTGAATGTGGATACTGATTCTTAATAGAATGTGTGCTACAAACATCCTTCAGTATGAAGAATACACTGAGTCCGGCCTTAACCAACTTTCCTCTCACTTCACACTGAGGATTCTAGCGAGACATGACAATTTGACACATGTCTGGCAAGATGCCTGTTTCATCATGTCTACAAATGAAACAAAAATGTTTATCAAATCAGTACTACTTAACTAAGTAGGAAAGAAATTGAAAAACACAAACCAGAATACAGTCTATGTCATGTGACCAGATTTCTAGAATTTTCTCTGATGTTCTTGATATAATGCTACCCACTCTTTCCTCTTGACATTTTACCTTGTTCATACTGCTTAAACTGGTAATTCCAAATTGACTTGACAGAGGACAATTGATAAGAGAGATTTTAGAATTGAGATGCTATTTATAAGCACATAAAAATTTACTCCCAAATTTTAACTGAGATTAATTGAAGTATAACTATTTCTAATAAAACTACAAACTACATTTCACATGTTTAAATGAGTATGATTTGTATCTTTGTGTAAACATTTGTTTGAAGTGTAATGACTCAGTTCTCTGAAATTAAATGCAAAACCATTTTATAGGACCTATTACATAATGTTTAGCTGCAGTGTACATTCTTAGTTCTACTAAGTAGTCAGGAAACTATAGTAACAAGAATATAATTATTCAACTACATTTTCCTTTGTGTAAAGACTCAACTCATAGTAGGCAATGCTGAATTTTATTTAATATATAAATAAAAACATTAGAATTTAACACCAAGAATTTATGACAAAACTGATATTTCTTTATTTTTAATATTACTGTCAGTAAGTGCTTATTGGAAATATAGGTTTAATGTAATACACACAAATATATAAGCATTTAGAAGATTGGCTTACAATGGTCACCCACAGAGTCAGGTAATGAAGCAATGCAAAAGCTCTGTCTCCTTTGGAGATCCAAAAGACCAATTTGAAGGCCAGAAGCTAGCTGTAGAGCCCTGTGCAAGTCCAGATCAGGAGGCTAAAAGGTCTTGGACAAAGACTGAAGACAGGAGATTATGGAGGCTGAGGCCAAGAGATAATGTTTAAGGTGGAGACCAAGATTGGTGTCCTCCAAAGAAGCAAATAATCTTTCCTTCTTCATTTTGTTTTTGTATTATTTTGTACTATTCTGACTACAATGCTCATAGCATGTACCCAAAGCTATGTTGAACCAACTTATTTGGGCATTTTTTATTCAAATTGTCACAATCAGCTAACTATAAAGTCATAAACTGCCCATAGAAGGTAAATCATAAAAGAGTGTTAAACAAACAGTGTTAATCTCCTTGTCTATAAAAGTTTTTGTTTATATTATCACATATAATAAAGTCCAATAAGATACAAGATTATACAGAAACCATTTTTCATTTTCTGTTAGTTGATTCTAAATACCTTGGAATACTGTCATTCTCTTGAACGGTTTTACATTGTCTTAATATGTTTGACGCTACAGTATACGAAGTTATACCCAAAGATTTTAAGGAAAGAGACAATATGGTAACTACTTTTATGTCGAGATTATCTTGTGGTGAAACACTATTTTGCTTATATGGCTATGTTTTGACCTGCACTGTTTTGTTTTTATGCCCTATTTTTTATCTCAATCTCCTTTTTATTATCTACTTTTTCATTTTTACCCTTTTAATTAAGGGAAAAATAAAAATAGCAGGATATATTATAGTAACCCACTTTGATTTCCTATTAACTTGATTTGAAACTCTATATTTCTCTCACCATCTTGTTTTGACTGATTTTCCTCTATTCTGTTTTGCTTGATAGTACCAATTTTGAAAGTATAGGCAACAACTATGAAGACAATAAGATTCATTACGATGTCCATTCTGGTTGACTATTATTTTCTTTTGAAGTCCTCTATGGTCTCCAATGTTTTGGTTTTATTGGTCTTGTTCTTTACTGTTTTGTTTAATTTTATTATAACTGATGATATAGGCAATTCTTTTTAAGATAGCAAGAGGCGTTAATGGTAACCATTGTTGATCACCTTGTATTTTGTTTTTACATTATGTATTATGTCCATCCTTTTGATTTGACTCACTTTGTCCTATTATGTCATATTTGGTTTTACTTTCTTAAAAAAAGTAATTGTGTAATTGTCATTGTACAAAAGAGAGGAAAAGAAAGTGCTCTAAAGGACATAACTGCATGTATATTTAAGTGTATAAGACAGGTAACTATATTACCGAGTTTTATTGGATCATTGAACAGAACTGTTTGCAGTCTCACTGTTTGAATGTCCACTCTATATGCTTTAATTTTGTAACTTGAACAATTATTTCTAAGATGACAATATGTAATCTATTAACTAGTGATTTCCTACTGTTTATTTTTTTTGAAATTCTGTATAACTCGTACCCTTTATTCTCCTTAAATAAAATTAAAACAAACAAACAATGTTAAATATATTTCTATTCATCTGTCTTTTAAATAATGACTATATATATATATATATATATATATAATTTTATTTTATTTTTTGGTAGCAATAAAGTCTGCACTGCATTTAAAGTAGGAGATTTTACATGAATCTTGCATTGGGTATATGAGGAATGTATAATTTACATCTTTAAGTGAAAAAATAAATCAAGGAGAGATGGAATGGCTGGATGGATTTTGGGTACTTGCTTTCTCCAATTATTTCATTATGTAATTGTGGTATAAGATCTTTAAAGTATAACATAGATTTATGGAATGGACAGATATTAGTAGCATGTAGTACTTTCCAATGTCATGCCTTTAGGACCAGTTTAAAAATATATATATATATATATATGTTGGATATACATAGTGATAGTATTCATTATAGGGAATTTGTACTTGTACATGGTTTATCTTGTTTTATTCATTTTTCCCATTCCCTTCCCTTCAAATTTAGTTTTAATCCTGGTTGCCGTCCAATATTTACAGGAATGAAACTCTTTTAATCTTTTTTTACTGGCCTCATTTTTCCTATCAAGTATTTGTTTTGAGTTTGTAGAACTGAAATTCTGTACTTCAAAATAAAGCATTGCAGGTATTATTTCATATATTCAAATCAAAATATTATTGTCTTGTTCTCTGTGATATATCCCTTAAATTATTTCCAAGTACTGCTTGATGCCTGGAGGAAGCTTGCCTAACTACTTGAGTGATATATCTTGCCAAAAGCCTATCAATATTAGTTACTTAGTCATTCGCAGAGCCTCAGCCTTGACTGTCACAAACACATACACCAAGTTTTGCTTCTGAGTATTAACTAATAGGATAATATTTTTGATTACCACATATATCAGAAAATGATTTCATATTCTTCCTAAATGCTTACAACACTCACAAAGATAAGAACATTGTCTCCCTTTTTTAAAAAAAAATCATAGAACAGATATTTCTATAGAAGTGAACAGGTATGCGTGGTAAAGATGTAGAGGAATTAAACTTCAGAAAGTAGATTATATTCATGTCACTCAGAATATCAACTGTCAATAAGGTGATCTATTCTTATCAAAAGTATCTTGAATTTAAAACATACCATAATAGAATTATTATTTAGTTCAATAGCTATATAATTTGATTTCAAAATAAAGTAAAAGTAAAATGCTGACACACTTACATGTTTTATGCACACTGAAGGTTTATTCTTCAGTTTAGCCATTAAAGACAACAGTAAATTGAATTGATTTGTAAATGAGCTCTCAAATTCGCTTCTCTAGTTACCGTGCTGTGATCAAATATAGGACACATTACAGGACTATAGAGCTAAGCTGTTAAAGAAGGCAGGCTGAATTTGTAGCTGTCTGAGAACCATGGTGGTGCTATGTCCTTTTTTGCAATTAATCAGGTTTTGTGGCTCCACAATGTAGGCCTAGGTCTCTTCAGAACTCACCCATAATAAATATTTTATTTTATTAATAGTAAGAATTGTGACTGTACACCAAACTGAACAAACAACGGTATGTGATTTCCAATGCAGATCTACCATAAATTCAGTGGTAGATCTATCTAGAATATTGAGCTGCAAAGCTTAACTCCTGAATCAAATATAGTTGAGACCATAAATTGTCTAAATACATAAAAATAATTTGAGAATTTTTTTTAAATTTTTCATTTGTATAAACTCTTACCTATGTTTTGCTTATAATTTAAAATCTCACATAGCCTCACACATACCAGAACCTAGTCACTTACAATTTTCCAAATAATGAATATTGCTACTCCACTAAAGTGTGTTACTTAAAAGCATTATTTACAAAATTGCAAGGCCAAGCCTCAGTATTGCTATTATTCTTTAAAGACATACCATAAAGTTGTTTTTTTAGAAGTTCATAAAAATGGAATTCTCATAAATTCTTGCTTAATAATTGAATTTTAATTGATATACAAATAGACTCAAACAAGGTAAGTGATTTTGAAAACCTGTGATTTTAACATAAAAATGTAATATGAATTCAGTGAGAACTCAATGGTTAGCTTTAATTTTGTAAATTATGTAGAATAAGGTAAGAATTTCCCAAGATTAGTTTACACTGAGTATTAACCAATCTCTTCAATTAATATTAGACAATGTTAGAGAGAAAAATTATCTAAAATTTATCATTCCCTTTCCATAGATTTCTGTGCATTTTGAACTATAGTCACTGATTTTTAAGAAACAGCATACTTTACTTTCGGTGAATGTTTTTAAGAATTCTAAATCAACAAAAGTTAGTATGAGATTTTTGAAAGTGGGAAACAATTGTTTTGAAATTAAGACACCTTAAAGCTAATACTGCTACTGCTACAGTTTTTTTTTTCTGTTTTTCTGAGAGTTCATGAGCATTACATTTAAAGAAAAAGTAAACTTTCGTGCTTTATTTAATTTTGTTTATGACCAGCATCACAAAATTTTATTTAAAGCACATACAAATATTATAGTTTACACAGAAATCAATTGTTAAGTGAACAATAATTAATTTAATATATTTAAAGAATATATACATATGTATATTTTATTGGTATATTGCCTTTATACTACAGAGTGTAAAATTTATGCCAGAATCTAGTAAATTAATCATACTTTTTGTCCGTGTTTTGCAGCTATATCTTTAAGGTGTTTTCAAAGGAATTACATGAAGTGGAGGAAGTAATAAGGGAATAAATGATGATGATATGCTTTGGAAGGAAAAGGCGATCGAGAGATAATTTCTTTGCACTGTTTCTATCCAAGTCCTGTTCTTAATTCTGTATGAAATTTACTAAAATCTATCTATATCATGCCACATCAGGGATCTGAAAGAAATCAAATTAGTTGGTGTCATGCTCATTTTTCTTTAATATTTCACTCTGTGTGACTGTGGTTTCTTCTGAGAATGCTAAGCCGAGTTTAGGAGAGTTACTGAGGTTAATACAGAGATGGCAACATTGCACTTCTAGACCACATATCTCAGAGCTAGGAGTGAGGAGAGAAAGCACATTTGCTTTTTGAGATCTTTGAGGACAATAACTGTGTCTCCATCCCTTGAATTCTGTGTCGTTGATCCTACTTTGTAGAATGCACCAGGGCTAATGATTTCAAACTTTTGGATGGAGATAAAATAGTAGAGCGAAGAATGATAGCCAGTGTCATAGGTCATAGTGCAAACACTTGAGGTAGAACTAATAAAACCAAAAAACTGGGATAATATAGAGAAACTGGTATTGGCATAAGAGTCAGTGCTTTCAATTTTTAATATAAAACTCAGGAAGCAGCATCCACAAACAGCCTTTTCTTTTGTTTTAGTTTATGCTATAATTAATAATAAGGATAGGATTTCCCTACACTTGCTTAGCCACAAATCTAGTGGTATGTTTAAAGCAGTAAAATCATCAATTTTGATCCTTTTACCCTGCATTTTATCTTTGCCCATTTCATTCCCACCTAGCACTGCTCCTGACAGATTCTTCCCTTTGGGGTCTGCAGTGGAAATAGTGGTCCCAGGAGTCATTTGAACTTCTGTGTTGTTGAATTTAGGCAGCACTCATAGTTATCAGGAAAGCAAATGCAATTCCGGTAATACTCACTGTGGCAAAGAAACAGGAAGCATGACAGGAGGTATGACGAGTGAGCAATAAAAACAAAGACACATTGTGATCTTTAACTTAAATGTAATAAAATTAGGTGTGCAGGCAATTTAGGAACCTACAGGGGATTTTCTGCCACTCAAATAAAAACTTATCCACAACTGTTGAGTGAGTGTAGAAAGGACCATGCTTCTTTTTAGAATTTTAATATTACCTTTGTCATATTGTTTGTTTTTTATAAGTATACAATATATTTGAGTCTACCATTTCTCTTCAGTAAAGTTTATCAAGACCTTACTGTATTAATTACCACAGAGATAAGAAAAATCATGGTATTTGATAAAGTAACTCTCTGCATCTTGTTCTTCAGAATTCATTAAGCCATTCTTGTTTTTTTTTTTTTTTTTTTTTTTTTTTTTGCCATCGGCACATAGTTTTTACACTTACCAAGAAGAAGTATAAAAACTTGTGGCTACTGCATAGATATAGTTTAACATACTTTAATGCTGATTTCTAAAACAAACTTTTGTACCGACTGTGAATATTACATCGAGGAATCTTGCTAACTTATTAATTCTAATAGTGATTCTATGGGGATTTTTTTGAAAAAAATTAAATTTATTTAAAAAGAGGATTTATTTTTTTTCTAATTTTATCCAAGGAGGAAAAAAAAAAGCAGAGAAAGCGTACAAGCCACACAGATCCACAGAAAAAAAACAAACAGTGGGAAATCACTAGTCAATGGACTAAATATTGTCATCCCAGAAACAATTATTCAAGTCACAAAACTAAAGCTTGTAAAGTGGACATTCCAACAGTGAGACTGCAAACAGTTCCGTTCAATGATCCAACAAAACTCAGTGACACCATTCTCCATCTTATACACTTAAATATACTTGCAGCCATATCGTCTAGAGCACCTTCTTCTCCTCTCTTTTGTACAATGACAATCACACATTTTGGATTTTGTTGCTCCCACAGTTCTTATTACTTTTTTGGAAGGAAGTAGAACCAAATGTGACCTAACAGAACAGAGTCAATCAAATCAAAAGGTTGGACACAATAGATAATGTAAAAGCATAATACAAGGTGATCAATAATGGGTACCATAATGCCTCCCGCTATCTCCAACAGAATTGCCCATATCATCAGTCACAATAAAATTGAACAAAACAGTAAAGAACAAAACTGACAAAACCAAAAGAGGATTTAAAAAAAAAAAAAATCTTGCTACTGTTGACTTTTTTCCTTAAAAGTGGTAAATGTTTAGACCTAGCTTGATTGTAATTGTGAACAAAGCTATTTCAGTCTTTCCATTTATTTCTACTTGCATGCATCCGTTTTTCTTTAGTCTTTAGCCTGATATCTCACTTTTATTATTACTATTTAGAACATTTTTTTGGGCGAAATGGGGGTTTGAACCTAGGGTACTCTATCCTTTAGCTATATTTTCTGCTAGAAACAATATGCATTGATTTCTCACAATTCTTTGGTCTAGTAATTTAAAGATCAAGGTGCAAACATGTTCACATACTGGTGAGTACTCTTTCCCGTGTTTTAGACTGTTGACATTTCTCTGTGTCTTTGCCAGAGGGTAGGGGAACTAAGCCCCCTTGGGTATTTATTGTAAGGACTCTAATCTCATTAGCAGGTCTGCGACCTAACAATATAATCATCTCCTAAAGGCCCTTACATTTTAATAAGTTTCACTTTGAGGTTAGTATTAATATAGCAGTTCTGATAGGATAGAGACATGTCTATAAAGCTATGTACAGTTTTGTTACCAAGTTTTTTTTTTCTTTTTTCTCCACATAAGAGAATTTGAAACTTTTATTCTCTAATGTAGTTTTTACAAGACACAAAGTTTTCTACTTAAATAATATAGGTTGTGCTTTGATCTTAATATAGATAAGGTCAAAAATCAATATATGAGTACTATAGCATACTTCCGTGCTCCAACCAGGGATAACTGCTCTCAGCTGTACCGTCAGAGCAGGGAGGGATCATCCTGCCTGCCTGTTTGTAAACTCCTTTGGAGTTTTCAGGGTGTTTCTTTTTATATATTGTAGCCTCTTCCAGCTGTTTTGGAGTTAATTCTTGCCCTCAATTATGATACTAATTATCAATTAGTCACTGATACAAATTCAATTGTTTCTGTTTGCACTCTAAGAATACAAAATATGTCAATTTTATGACGCTCATTTATAAAAAAAAATGTCAAGCTCTTGATAAATATCATTATCATTTTTTACATGTCAAATAATATAGTAAGAATCTGTCTCCTGTTCACTTTTGGTACTATAGGAGTGAAGACTTCTGTCAGATTGTCTGCAGGCCAGTCCAGCAATGCTGAGGGGTTAAATAAGATCCAAATTTGTCCAAACACTGGTGAGAGTTGACCTCCATACCCTTAGTTTCCTTTCTTTTTATGAAAGCATTGGTGTAACCCAGATGCACATTTCTGAGTTTCCCATGAAGACTTGTCATATTTATCTAGAGTGTTATTCCATTCAGTCACACACGTATTATTATTATTTTTGAGCAACATCCTTCTTTGAATTTTCCACCCATGCTGCCTTTTGTGATTTTTGGAATCACCTCTCAAAGAAACTACTTCCCCTTAGATTTTTCTGTCAGGATCTACTTCTGAAAAAACCCAAAGTGACACATACTCTGACATTCTGAACTAACTTTATTGAAAAGCTGCAATTAAATTCTGTTTCAGTACTAATGTTTCTTTCAATAATTGTAATTCTGCAGTTTATTTTAACTCTAACATTCAAATTACCACTCTGAGCACCAAGACTAGTGATGTAAGTTGTGAGCCCCGGTACAAAATGAAAATGCAGAGCCTCTGACGGAAAAATTTGTGAGACTTAGTGGAAAAACAAAATGAGAAACCTCTTGTTTTAATCCTGAAAATACTAAAACGTAAAACTTTTTCTTCTGTCCTCTCCTTCATAACACGTCAAAATAGGGTTTTAACTTTTAGTATTTTAATTTATACAGCAGAATGTAGATAACAGGTGTACTCAATACTACTTCTGCTGTTTTTCATCTTAGCGCACAGTCACAGATATCTGCAATCATTTCCTCACAAGCCACTTTTCATAGTGTCTCAGCCAGGAGCAGAAAACTCCATCTTTCTGTTGCATTGTTTGGCTCACTGTGCATGGGCAGTTCCTAGTGGATTCAACCATCATACAGGTTCACATTGATAGCTGGCCTAGAGTGAGCTATAAGATCTTTCTCATGAAGTCACTCATTAACAGCAGAGTATGGAAGTGCTTAGCAGAGACTGCTTCAACCATGCCTCACTCAGAGAGGCTGCTCAGCATGTGCAGTCAAATATGCTGCTCCCAAACTTGTGCTTCCACCTGTGTAGGAAGCAACAGCAAAGATGAGTGGGCACAAGAAGGGAGAGGCCAGGCAAGGACCGGGACACAAGTAGGCAGAGGGGGGCATATTTCGCTCAGAAGTTAGCGAGGAGACAGACGCTAAGAAGGAGAAGTGCTGAAAAAGCTGAAGGTTGTGGAAATTTTCTGGGGAAGACTACTGGTGTGAAGAGCAGGACTTGATGTGAACTTCACTTATAACACTATGCTTTTATTTAACCTATTACTATCAACTGGAAAAAAAGATGTTTCTCCATTATCTTAATAGGTGTAGATGTTTTGATGCTTTATGTTGACAAAGCCTCCCCTCCCATATACTTAGAGACAGAAGGTTTTTGGATCATGGAATCACAGGATCATGAGTGGATTCATCTACTGCAGAGTTGAGAGACTAAATGTGATGTTGGAAAGTTGGGCCTGGTTGAAAGAATTAGGTAACTGCGGACATTCTGGAAGGTCACATCTCTTGTTGGCTCGTCTGTTTGGTCTTCATTTCCTGGCCTCCAAGTTTCCTCTACTCACATCCTTCTAGTGGGCTGTTTTGCCTTGGAGCCTGCTGACTGTGGACTGAAGATGTGAAGCAAAATGAATCTCTCATCTTTTAACTTAGCAAGCGCCTAAGACATGCAGTTAATTTATAGTTTTCTTTTCCAAAACTCTGAAATGTTCTCTTTATACATTTGGCATGTTCTAAGACTTTATTGCAGCATTTCATTAACCTCACCTAAATATCTCGTGACATTCACATGCTAGTTATGTCAGCCACAAAACTAGAAGGCTCTTCTGTTCATGTCCTTCAATCACACACCATTTTTCTAATGGTTAATATACACTCTGTAAGTGTGTGCATTTCCTTAAGCCAAATGTCTTCATTTTGATAATACATCTGCAAGGTTTATAATTATACTGATGGAAAGACTGCCTATCGGGTATTCCCCCAAATATCAAGTATTTAAAGGGAGGACATTTGGAAGTTGAATGCATCATGGGATGTTACTCTCATCAGTAGATTAATTCATTATTGTATTGACAGCTGAATATGCTGTTAGTGGGGAGAGTCCATTTGGCGGTGGGGCCCACTTGGAGGCGCATCACAAGGGGCATTGCTTGGGAATGTTATTCTTGTCTCTCTCTCTGCTACCTCTTGCCCTGGGTTGAGCTCTTCTCCTCCCCCATAGCTTTCTATCATGCCATTTCTGGCTTGGAACCCATCACACACTAAAATCATATGTCAGTATAAGCCTCTCCTTTATACACATGAGCATGCTGGGGATTTTATCTCAGCAACTGGAAAGTGAATGATGCAAGTTAAAAAGACTAACATTAACCTATGCTTCTGATATAAATTTTTTTAACTTCATTTAGTTGCATAATCCTCCTTTCTAAGGTGATGAGAATTCTATAGTCATTTGTCACAGGCACTTACTCTCTTACTGATCCCTGGAGGAAAGTTCAAATTAAAGCTGGCTCTAGTAGATGTCAAACTAACACAGGAACTGATACTCATTCCACCAACTGGAAGAAAACTTACGTAAATAATTTTACGTTAGCTTTGAAACATGTAACAATAGTCATATAAATTAAGAACATGTGTGCATCTTTCTAAAGGTACAGTACATAACTTCACTGGTTGATTTCATATTCCAGTTTTGCTTAGTAGAATTTTTTTGTTAATACCTGAATATATTCCTTGACTGTCAGTGCATTATAACTAACAGCATTCACTTTACTGGATTCTCTTTATGCTTTAAATGTTATCAAATGTCTTCACTTATGTACTTATTCACGTGTATATTACTGCTGGGAAACATAGATAGGGTGTACATAACTATTTATATTATCAAAGTGTGATGCAAATGTAAGTTACATTGGTCGTATTTTATCTTTCTATATCCCCTGATATGAAATACTAGAGGTGATAAAATGAAGTGAGAGAGAAAGAAACTTGGTAATAATAGGAACTCAAGGGAGAAAACAAAGCTAACACTTTTCCACCTTCATGTTCTAGCACTTTTTAGTTTGAATTGTTAATTGTTCTTAACAGTTTAACTCCTTATTTCCATAAAGAGAAAGACAGTAAAATTATCATAATCGTTCTAAGGTAAGCAATATTTTCATTTTAAGAGTCTTTCTCTTTATTTTGAAAATAAATATTTGTAACTTTCTCTCTATTCTATATTTGGAAGCAATTTATCATGTTTTTTTTCCCCAAAGAAGTAGGAAGAGAAAGATAAATAAAGTACATGTCTCTTTGCTGAAATTAATTGCATGCAAATTAGAGATAGATTTTTTTCTTTTGAGTATAGACTAATAACTTTCCATCTTGAAAATCGAGTCCACAAAATTCAGGTTTCTTTGAATAAGAAACAAAACTCCTCAAAAACCAGCCCTGATTTTGTTCATTATTACCTATCCATTTCAATCTCATCAAAACAGTCAAATGTGTTCTCCTTCAGTCTCCATCCTTCTCTTTAATATTCTTTATTTCCTTAGAAGACAAGTGAAGACATTGAGGTCCCGTTTCTTTTTTTCTGGCTGGTTAAATTATTCACAATCACAGATTTACACAATGCTAAAGTTGAGACACTTCCAGATTAGGGTGGCTGACCAAAGCATTTTTAGGAGATACTATGTTTAAAAAAAAAAAAAATTAACAACAGTACTGCAGATTATATAATAGAGAATTCAATAATACACACTACAGTTTCATATTTAGCACCTTTCCAAAAGAGAATTTTAATAATAGAACAGCTTCATATTTAGAGCTGTATCTTTCTTGGTTGCTCTGTCTGCTTCCAATCTTCTGAAGACATGCTAAAAATAACAGTGACACAAAAGCCTTAATATCTTCTGCAGAGGGAAATGTTATTTGCACACAAAGATATTGCAGCAAATGGACTTTCCTTTCCAAAACCTGCATCATAGCTATTTTAATATCTGTGTACTTTATAACTTTTAAAATAAGAAGCAGAAGATGAAGATAGACTGATTTTTATAAAAATAAGCTCCATGCTGGAGATACAGCTCAGTGGCACAGCACCAGCCGGGTAAATATGAGATCCAGAGTTTGATTCCCAGTAAAAAACAAACAAGCAAACAAACAACCTCCATAATATTTAATCATCCATTTCTGAATTCTTATAACATTCCTGATGAATATTTGCTGAATTAACTCTAAGATTGTGCTATTGTTAGCAGTATCTTACATGATTAAATTAAAAGCAATTAACCATATTTCTGTATTGGTCTTCATTGACAGTCTCATTATTTTTATTTATGGTAGTATTTATCCAAAAGGACGATGAAAGTATTTCTCATTTTAATTGCTAAATATTCTCCCACAGTATTTATTTTGTGTGTCATAGTTATTAATAATCTGTGAAATAGACATTTTAAACAATACAGAATATATATATTTGATAAAATTGAATATGCTTTATTATTCAAAACTTCCACTGAGCTACAGAGAAACATCAGTAAAATAAAAGGTGCATAAGATAAGTCTATAATTGACATACTGTCACTGGGAAGCCAGAACCTTTGACATTATAACATTTTGAGGAACCAGCTGTAAACCATGACACTTTTGTGTCTTTGACAAAAGACTGATGAAAAGACATGAGTTGGTCTTGCAAAATTTGGATAGACTTAATTGTAAAATTATAAATTTACGTATTTATAAAACATCCCTTTAAGCACAAAGGTACACAAATATCAAGATACCAGTTGCACTGAATGAGGTCTCAGGTTATGCTTATATGAGTCACTGGTTCTTACCAGGAATTTAATGTTCATCTAAACTCATTGTTCTTTGACAAGGAAAACTGGCTGTATTCACTTACTTTGGAGGGAAGAGGGTCTTTGTTTCCTGGCAAAGTGAATGTTTTCCATTAAGCTTTTAGAAATAACTTGAGAGTTTTTCCAAACCCTTACTTATGATTTGCACTTTATAAGGACCTGGACCATAACAACACGCCCAGAGGATGCTACATTTTCTTGGCTTCAAGTATTTGTTTATTTTATTTCATTGGTGCATGATAAATATACATAATTATAAAACAAAAAAACATTCATCACAGATAATTTGGACCTGTACATTATATATCTTGATTTTTTTCCATTCTTTTTTGCTCCATTCAACTCCTCTTATTTACAAAAACTTTGTTTCCAGTTTTTCTTCCTGTTTCAAAGTTTGAAATCATAAACTTATGTGCATTTTTTCTATGGTTAAGAAAATGCAGGTAAAAAGAAAAAAATTCTCTCGTTTTTGCTTTCCATGTAACCAGTCACTAGGACTCAATTGTTAAGCAGAATATCTCTGTGTGTAATAATAACATGTAGGGAAAATTACCATCTTATCCAGCAATGCTTCTATCAGGTATATAACTCTATTGAAAGGAAAGAAACTGATATTTTGAAGAATAAACTATAATAAAATATTTGCAACACTTCATAGTGTTTGTGATACGGCATCAATCTGAATTCATCAGTGATTAAATGGATAAAGCAAAGATGATATTTAATATATAGTGGAATGCTACTCAGCCACACATAAACCTACTAAGAAGAAAATATTTTCATTTGTGACAACATGGATGACTTGGAAGTCATGTTAAATGAAATAGCAACATCCAGAAAGACAAATATAAAATCTAAATCTATTAATTAATCTAATAGAAATTTTAAAATGGACCTAGTTTTACCAGAAATTAGATTGGCTAGGGTGGATGAGGAATTCAAAAAACCGTTAGTCAAATAATATGTAATTACAATTATATAGGAAGAATAACTTCATGAAATCTATGTGACGTGATGGTGAATACAGTTAATGATGACACATTATAGTCTTGCAAAGTGCAGAGTGAAAGTTAAGTGTTCTCATAACAAAAATGATAACTGAGATAATTCATTTTTTCATTACCTCGGTACAGATATTGTACAACGTACATATATTTCATGACATTATTTTGTACATGACAACACAACATCTGATAGTATCAGTTAAATCTATTACATAAAATGCATAAAGAATTCAGCATAACTCAAAACAGCTTATAATTCAAAGATGAATTACATGAAATGGTCCTTGTTTATTTTAGACATTTGTACTGAGTTAGTCACTTTTCTCTCATTGGTCAGATAAAATCTCAACACCCAAATCTCAAGAGGCAACAATTTTTTAGCTCACAGTTTGCAGAGATTTCAGTCCATAATTGGCTGGCTCCTAGTCAGGGTGGCATAGTAGAAAGGTATCAAAAAGCAGAAACAGTTTGTGTTAGGCAGACAGTATAAAAGCAACAAGGAGAGACCGTATTTTTTTCTACCCCTTGTACTTTATCCAGGCCACTTATGGCAGGTAGCAATGTCCCCTTTAATCGTAGTGCCCTTGAGCCTAGCATTGCACTAAGAAACAATCCCAGCATCACATCCTTTACCTATGGCCATCTCTGAAAAGGCCCCTCTTATGACTGTACGAGGCCTGGGGGGGGGGCGCATCTATACAGAAGCCATAAAATCTGTCTTCACATAAAGGTCATTAATATTATAAATAAAGTTTCAGATACTGTGAGGGCATAAATTTGGAGGAGAATGTTCTAATTCTATTCTGTCTTTATTGAATAGATGCCACTTCTTGTGGGTGAGACTTGACATTGATTTCATTCCTTATGTTTCTGAGTCTATAATTTAAATAAATCTTGGTTATGTCCATTTATAAACAGATACTTTTGTAGGTAGAATGTTGTATTAACACTAGATTAGAGACGTCTTTTCAGTGACAGAATGCATGATAAAGGAAAGAACATAAAGTAGAATTGTTTTTCTGTGTAATTATTATTTATCATTTAATATTTATTCTTTAAATAAAATTTTCAAAAAATATAAATTATGAATTTTATTGTACTTACATTGTGTGCAAGCTTTTTATGCGACAATAAATATCATTATCTAGCCTGTGTAAAATATTCTTTATTTTCAGAATCACTTGTGCATATTTCAGGCTATTGGAAAGTACTTGTGTTTAAGTGATTGTTAAGTGATTCACAAGGAACGTGTTTTGCAGACTAATGAGCTACTTTTTGAAATATTTTCAGGTCACCTTCAATATCAAATGACTGGGTCATGATGATTGTTCACATTTCTACACTGCTTCTTCTACTGTTTAAAATTTGACCAATAGTTTATGCTACATTCTTGAAATCGTAGTTTAAATCCTTCACATGCTGTAATGATAAGGTTTTACTTTCTGATCATAAAAATGTAAACACTTCATAACTTATAAAAATTATGTGAATAAATAAATATTTTGAGAATACTATACAATTTCTTACATTTTCTTCCCTAATAAGTAGTATAGGTAGTAGCTATATTTGGTACATATCACTTCAGGTATATGTAGGTTTATATATATATATATATATATATATATATATATATATATATATATAAAGATCTATATATATATATCAAAGATCTATCTATCTATCTATCTATCTATCTATCTATATATATATTTGTTTGTTAAAATTGTAAATATAACCAGAGACAATAATATATATTATGTATATAATAAAATTTCCATAAATTGTAGCATACAAAATTCATGTTTCTTTACTATAATTTCCAATATTATTATGCATAGATTGACATTATTTCAAGTCACACAATAATTCATAACATATACATTTTAACAATTTATTGTTATTACAGAACATATGTGCTACAGGGTCTTCATTTTATATTCTTGAAATCTTTGATCAGCCACCAATGGTAACTGAACAGGATAGAATTTTCCTCTGGTACTGAGTACTGACTAGGAAGGCATTTACTAAATGTGCTATTAGAATTTTTCACTAAAACACATTAATAGTTTTATCACAAAGAACTTTGACACAAAGAAGTTGTTCAATAAACAGTTTATCAGAATTAGCTATCAGATATGAGTAAGAGATGTGTTCCTATGTTACAAGATATAGGCACAAGGAAGTCATACATACCCCTGCCATCTAAAAAGATCACTTAATCTTATATCAATAGAATACACTATTTTATTTGAAAAGTTTATTTAACTTTAAATGTAGCATATAGAACCATTAAAGCATGAAATTCACACAAACTTGTTTCTTGCATAAAAAGGAATAAATTATTTTTCATAAAGCCTCTCATCAAATGTTAACCCAAGTCACTTGTAGTTGGAACCTGCAAGGAAAATATGGAACACCGCTTCCACATCATCCTTCCACAATCAATAGTTGGTGATTGACTTCTGAAAAGAAAAACTATTATTCCTAAAATAGCAAGATCAGTATTCCACTACCACCTCTTCTAATCAACATGGAACTTGGAACATTAGCCAGAGGAATTAATAAAGAGAAAGCAATAAAATAAATACACATAAGAAAGCACTGAAGTTATCATTATTTGTAGATTTCATAATACTCTACATAGCAGACCCAAAGAACTTCACAAAAAACGCCTCATAGAAGTAACAATGAAATTTGGAAATGTAACAGGACACAAAATTAATGTACAAAACTCACTTGCACTTGTGTACACCAAAGATGATGAGGATCAGGAGGAAATTATGAAAATAAAAGCATTCATGATTGATAAAAGGAAAATGAAATATTTAGGAAATAACCAACAAAAGAAGTGAAAGACATTTACAAAGAAAACTATAGTACTCTGAAAAAGAAGATGGAAGAGGACATCAGAAATTGGAAAGGTGTCTCCTCTCCTTGATAAGCAGAATCAATATTGTCAAAATGTCCATAATCCCAGTTATACAGATTCAATGCAGCTCCAATCAAAATACCAACAGCACAGTACCAGCTTTACACAGCTAGAAAAAAACAACCCTAAATTTGGTATGGAATCAGAAGAAAACCAGAATAGCAAAAGCAATTCTGGGCAATAGGAGCAAAGCAGGAGGCATACAAATACCTTATTTCAAGCTCTGCAAAGCAATATTGTTTAAAAAGAAAGAGAGAAAAAAAAAAAAAAAAAAACAAAACACTGCATAGTACTGGAGCAAAAAGAGTCATATGGATCAGTGTAAGATAACTTAGGATGTGGAAACTTCCCTTGACACATTCAGCTATTTGATCTTTGACAAAGGTGTCAAAAGCATGTGTTAAAGGAAAGTCAGCCTATTAAACAAGTGGTGCTGGGAATACAAGTTATCCATTGGGAAAAGACGGAAACACTTCTCTCTCACCGTATACTAAATTAAAATAAAAATTGATCAAAGATCTAAAGTCAAAACAAAAAGATTAAACACATTAGCATTTAAAAATACGTAAAACACTTTTAGAGATATGAATACTAACATGTCTAGGCATTTTCTAAGCAGAACCACAACTGCGAAAGAAATATAAACCAGAATCAACAAATGTGATTTTGTCAGAATAAAAAGCTTCTGTGTAGCAAAAGAATGAATCATTAGTATAAAGAGACAAGCCACAGAATGGGAAAGATTTTTACCAGTACTCTTCTGACAGAGCTCTAATATATAGAACATAGAAAGAATTTTTAAAAATTTAAATTAAAACACAATCAGGCAATAGGCAACAGAAATGAGCAGATACTTTAGGGAAAACAAAATAAAATGGTCAACAAATGTATTTTTAAAAATGCTCAACATTTCTGGCCATAAGGGAAATGCAAAATTAAAACAATGATATTTTATCTCAGAAAGAATGACAATCGTTAGGAAATCAAATAATAACAAATGCTAGCAAAGCAGTGATGAAAAAGTCATTCTCCTTAATTATTGGCATAAATTCAAACTAGTATGACCAGTATGGGTATCAATATGCAGATTTCTCAAAGACCTGAAATCACAAGTTCCATATGACCAGCTGTCCTTGTATCTACCTCAGTGATTCATGCATACCAATGTTTGTAAAAGCACGAGTCTTAAAACATAAATTCTGGAAATGGCCTGTACACCCATCAGCACATGAGTTGATAAAAGAAAATGTGGTATCTATATATAATGGAATATTACTCTGCCATAAAGAATGGCATATTTGAGACATTTGAAGGAAAATGGCTGCACCTGGAAAATATAACGTTGAGTGAAATGAACCAGAAACACAAGCTAAAATATCATTTGGTCCCACTCATTTGAGTCAGGCAAAGTACAAAGAGAATAACAAAGAATGGATACAAGGGGACAAGGAGATGAATGTCTTGTAATAGGGAAATTGTCCAAGTGCAAAACTATGAGGATTGAAGAGGAGAGAAATCGGAAAAAGTATAATAAATTTATGCTATTTACAGGAACCTAGTGACCTCAATTAATGCAAATATTAAATGCAACACATGAGCCGAGATTAATATTATCAACAAGAGTGAAAAATGAGTTAGGAAAATTGGAGGAGGAGGGAAGAAGTGGGAAAGAGGGATAGAGGGTTTAAAAAAAAAGAAACATTTTGCATATACGTGAAACCACTACTCAAGATGATTGCAAATTATGTGAACTCCAAATATGTGTTAATAAAGTAAACAAGAAATTTAACAAGCTTAAAATCCATTATAAGCCTTTAAACTCGCATGGAAGAAAGAGCCCTTAGAAAATTGCTCAGGCACAGGATAATCCTTCTTTCACATGCTACCAAATGATAATGGAAAAGTAAAGATTACTCTGTGAGGAAACAAAGAGCTATGCAGAACAATAAACCGAAGAGCTCCCCCAAGAAACAGATCACATGTCCTGAGGGAAGATTAGTTTATAACAAGTATTCTTCTTGCAGTTTCTTCAACCATTTGCCCAAGTAAATTTCTCAATGTTTGGGCCTACAGACATGGAAATTGCTTCCCATCCTTTTCCCATTTCCAATCAGTTATTAGAGTAGATTTCCTGCTAATGTTTCACCATTTTGTGCTGTGTGCAAACTACAGATAATTAGATTATGTTGATTATTGTTTAAAAACACTAGGCATTATGTCCGACCCAATCAGTATACTACAGTGAGATTCTGGACATTAACCCAGTGTCGGGACTGGAAAGGACTTCGGAGTGTAGTGAGTATATTTTAGCTGAGGATAGGATGAAACGAGGTAAACTGGGTGGGGTGACGCATGCCTGTAATCCCAGGATTAGGTTGGCTGGGGCAGGAGGATTGTTGCAAGTTTGAGACCAACCTGGCTACAAAGGGAGCTCAAGGACTGAACTGTATAGTGAGACACTATCTCAAAAAGACAAAAAAAAAAAAAAAAAAAAAAAAAAAAAAGATTGTCACAGAAAAGGTAAAGAAAAAGAAAATGTGTATTCTTGGGTAAGAATATGAGTAGGTCCTGACTGAGATCATATTGTTTCGCCCTGTTTCTCACTGTTCATCTAAAATAAAATTAGCTTATTCAAATTCCTTGGCATCATGCATTGTTGTAGTCTTGATTCAGCTACCTTAACATTTAATGGAAGAGACAAATGACACTTCTGAGCAGGGACACTCACGAGTCCACCATCTGGAATCCTACTCTTTTAATGTTTACTCAAGAGAACAGAGATATACTTCCATGTTGGAAAAACAACTGTATAAACACCCTAACTGGCCTGGAAGTTAGAGTTCATTGGGCATAATTCTCTTTCCATGCCTAATTGTGCGGAGTAGCAAAACAAATTTGTACAATATGACAAAATCTATCAATATACTAGCTATACTAAAATTTTGAGTTATTTTGTACTTTAACAAGCCTAGTAAAAAGACAGAAAAAATATTTTATGAACAGATGACATTAAACTAAGTTTATTTAGAGACTCATTGAATGATGCATATGCATGATTTATTGCTTATAAAGTCTTAAGCCAAAATTTAATTCTTAAGTAGGGGTTTCCTTTTTATAAAAGTGTTATTCTGTATGTTTGTCAATGATTATTGACAGAATATGGTGCACTTGTTTTCTTTTTCTTCATCGAGATCAAAGCAACATAAGAAGACATAATGACTTTTATTCTTAAACCACTTAAAGGTGCCTTATTAATCTGCATTATTAAATTTATTTGAAATTTTGGAGGGTAATGCTATCTAATTGCTGTTTTCTCCTGTATTTAAAACTTTTCCATCCTCTCTTTTTAAATCTCTACATTATGATGACTCTAAAACTGTAATAAAATTAGTTGTTTTTAACAATTGAAAGAAAATGTTTTTAAAGGATATGAAGGGAAATAAATTTCAGTAAATTTAATATGGCCAATTACACAATTAAAACTGAATAGTTTGACATTCTTGTTCTTGTTTTCTATCTAATTTCAGGTTGGAGGTTAGAGGCTAGCTCTTAGGTATTGGACAGGAGCACAAAAGATTCCTATTTACAGAAGCAGAACTATAACAAACAGGGATAGATAGGGTGTGTCTCTCAGTCTTCAGGAAAGCCATGATGGGAAATCTAGTAGCCTAACGTAACATTTTAGTTTATATTTAACAATTTCAGTCAGATTTCTTCTATTTTTTGTGCTGAACTCAAAGTTCTTTCAGGGTGAAAAGCAACTTCTAAGGATTTTTTTTTTTTTTTTGTACTGGGGATCAAACTAAATCCTGACCCTGAGGACACATTTTGAATAACTTTTCTTTTATAATAAGTGCTTGTATTTATTTGAATACTTATGTGTATTTTGTATTGTTAGCCTCATTGGAGAGATTGTCTTACCAGCACTCAAATTACAATACCAATATGCTAATATACTAATATAGTAGTATTTTATATATTTTTGTCAGAATTGATTTATTTACAAAGAAAAACAATAATTTGGTATCGAATATAATTTAGTTGTATTATACATAATAATATAATTATATATAATTATATGTAATTATATATAATAAAATTATATACTGAATATAATCTCATATGTTTCTTCTTGAATTAAAAAAAGTAGCTTCTCATGTTCTTTTATGTGTGAGTTTTCTTTCTGTAAATTGGTACAAATGGCCAAATGTGACATTGTGGATTGGTGGCTCCATCACTGAAATCAAATGATATTTCTTTCACTTATATTCTGAATTCAACAGTAGCCAAATGCAATATCACCGTGTCTATATCATTTACTTGGCTTCATCTCACCACAAAAACATGTTGCCATCTTAGCACTGTTCTAGGAAAAGAAGTTTTAGATGGCAAATATCTTAAGAGGAGGTATATTACATTCACATAACATTTACTACAGTATTTTGTTGTACTGCATTTTTTATTATTAACCCTTAAAAATCCTTTGTGCAAGTAATTTGTAAATTATAATTCAGATTTAGAATAGGTATATGCATAAGAAATTATATATATATATATATATATATATATATATATATATATAATGGTTTCATAATCTCCATAGTTTCAACTTTTCCCTGAAACATATTCCTTTTGCATAAGGAGCACTACTATAACTTATAAAGTAAACAAAACTTAAAGAAATACTATTAAAACTCATATACTAAGTAACATTATAGTAAACAGTCTTAGATGCTTATGGTATAGGATTCATTTTTAAATGATTACTCCGAACCCCTCTTGATTATCCAAAATAAAGTTTAAAACGACAAAGACCTAAAGAAAAAAGGAAGCATTATATATCTATCTGACAAAGAAGTGGGTTCAGCATGCTCAAGGTAAAACATCTGGTGGCACAATTATTTTCTTCAGTAATCAAAACGTCTTAACATCATAACTTCATTTGTAGTGAAGGTGCCAAGGTCAGTAAATCAGAAAATCCATGCATGTGTATTCCCAATTTTTGAAAACATATCCATCATTCAAAAATATTGATGAATCATTATTTTCAAATAAAGGTAAAAACAAATTATTCATAAAGAGAATAAAAATATTTAGAAAGCCATGAATTAAGAACCCTGTGAAAAAATTTGCCCTGAATGTATGTCCACACAGTTGAGAAACAAAATTCATTGCAGGCACTTATTCCAGTCTCTGAGATTCACACCTCTGAGAGGTTACTGAAAATGACTGTGAAAAACTATTCTAAGTCATGGAAACAAAATAGTGACATCACCAATTTTATGCCTTCTAAACATGATATTAAACTGAATTAAAAGGAATTGTCTTGCCTTAAAATAGGGTAGATGTGCTATGTTATTATTTTCCCTTTTCTGGGATTTTAAATTTGGTGGTTTGAATATTTAACTATGTTGTTATAAATCTATTTGTGACAATAATGAATTATTTGTTTAGTACGTGAATTAAATAATTTCACTTCAATTAAGGTGAAATAATTGCAAAGTCATTCATATATTAGTATTTATTTTCAAATAGTTATCGAACTGTCTATATCTCTTCAGTCTTACATTTGCATTTTATGTACATTATAGAAGTAATAAAATATAAAATACATTTTACAATTTTTTGTTGTACAATGATGAAAATTGTAACTAGTTTGTAGACTCAGATATTGTGACTCCTGCCCCAGTTTATTATTTTTGTGACTATAAATTTGGGGTAGTTTTTGATTTTAGGTGTGTTGGCTTTAGTAGCCCAACATTCACTGAAATACTTTCTCATCATATGTTTAGCTCAAAAATAGCACAGATAAAATTTAAATCTAAAATATTTAAATAAGTTTGGTAAACCCTGCAGACTGATTTCTGTTCCTGTAGAAATGCAGGATGCTTATATTTGAAAGAATTTCAGAAGTCCTCATGTAAAGAAATTTACAAGTCTCTCAAATACCACCACAGGAAGGAAACCTGCAAAGGAAGTATATGCTGAAAGGTAAGGAATTGATATTTGCTATGGTCTAGTTTAGGCAATCCTACCATGTCATAAAAATGGGACCAAATCTGCTACTCAAAGACCTCACCATGAGATCTGTTACATATTTTTTGGCCCATACCCTGCCTTCAACCCCATTTACTTCAGATCAGGAGCCTGAATTTCTGATACAAACAGAAAGCACCCAAAACTTTTTAAACTGCTGAAGTAAGTTTATTGGGAAAGTGTAGTCTCTCTGAAAACTTTCCTCAGCTGTGACCAACAACTTTTTAAGTGCATGCACTTGGTCTGTGTGGCAAAGAAGGTGAGATATAGAAAGAAGAAACATTCTTTAACTAACAGATTTAATTAACAAAATGTATTTGTGTTCATTAATTAAGTAAAAAAAAAAAAAACTTTTAAGAGCAACTTTCTGTACATCAGTGTGTACAAACATTATGGTATTAGCCAAGTCCCTTTGGAGTCAAATGCAATGGAACCAAAGTAAAACTTCTTTACCGTCGATGTTCATGGTTTAGTGTAAAAAAAAGGAAAGAAAAATGAAATAATTACACAATGAAATGTAGCATATAAAATATTTTGAAATGTGAAAAGTTATGGGCCGGAAATTTAGCTCAGCAGCATGAATGCCTGCTTGACAAGCACGAGGTCATGAATTTGATCCCCAGTACAATAAATAAATGAATAAATAAATAAATACGAAGATAGATGTAAGAATTTGTCCCTACCAGAAAATTCTGGGGAATAGAAGTCCCTGATGGATATCAGTCATTTTTATTTTTTTACTAAATAATATCTTAAACTGCAGTCAGATCTTATTTTTATTATCATTATTACCTCTGGAGAATGAAAGCCTGAACTGTGATTAATCACTGAACAATATTTTCTGATTATGCCTGGAGATGATTTTAAAACAGGCTATCAGTAATTTATTAGATTTAATTATGAGCTCAGTATTAGAAAAAAGAGTGAAGGCAAATAAGAGTTGGTCCCTGATATAAGTACCCTCCAAGTTAATAAAGCTTTCAAAATGAATAATAAAATGTATTTAAGTGTTTGAGAAAATCTTTGGGAATGCATACCAAAAAATTGACTATTTGATAAAACATCTCAGTTGGTTTATGATTGCATATGTCCTTTTAAAAACTTTGACTTCACTACGCTCAGCTGAATACTAGAATTATTGAGCAATAGGAGTCCTTGAGACTGATAATAAATCTTGCAAGAATCTGGCTAGTATCTTCCCATTGCTTAGGTTCTCACTTATGTCCAATAACTCATTATGGAAGGGATATAATGAGATTATCACATCTTCAAAATACTTTCTAGAGAAAGAATATCTATGTATTATTGCTGAAACAATATGTATGTCTTGTTTCTTTTTTTCTGAGACAATGAATTTAATCCAGGTAAAATTCTTGTCATTAGCTACAGAAAGTGTCAAAGTTCAGAAATGAAATTCATTTCTGTTTTGAAACTTGTGAAATCAGGATTGATTTTCCTCATAGAGAGGTTGCTGCTCCTGTAACACCATCTTCAAAACCAACTGGTGCTTTGAACTTCAGAGATATTATTAACACTAAATTACCTTTCAATTATATACAGACTACATGGAGAAATACAACATAATTTCTCTAGTCTTACTCTATTAGTTTTCATTTTAAAAGTTTTGGGTGCTTCTAATTTGTACTTAATTCTTTAATGTTTTTAAAATATTTTTATTCATAAATGTATAAAAAGTTAATCAGGTTTTCTTTCTTGATAAAATGGAAAAACTAGAGTTTTATAAATAGTTTATTGGGGGCGTAAAAGAGGAAAACGAGTTTCTTCAACACAATTTAGTGTTGTTTGTGGAGCAGCAGGACAAGATCCTATCGATACAAACATTTTTCAAGGTACATCTTTAGTGAACATGTAAATGTTAAATTGTCATTTTAAATGTATGTAGGTCTAGTGAGATGGCATCACTGAAATATTGAAGTTTTTAAAATTTTTCTCTCTTTCCTTTCTGTTTTCCCCAATCTTCATTCCTCTTTTTCCTTTTAAATAAATTCTTCACATTTCACAGTATCTACTATACATTTTAGGCTTTATTCTTTCAGTTTCTCACAAGAGGACCATACTTGTTTCAATAAATTAAAATTTTAAAAGATTTCAAATTTTCAAAACTCTATTTGAGTTTTAGAGATATAACTGCACATTCTTTTCCTACCATTGACCATCTTTTCAGTTATCATAATCATACACTTATTGGCTTAATTAAAGATCAAATTAAGTTAGATTTAGCTCTTCCTGCAGGTGTAAATTTTATTACAAACGGTAATTAGCTTTCTGATAAATTAGTTCAGATTTTGCTTTTTAACAAAGGAAAGTTTCATGACGTGTGCTTATTCTTTCTCATGTAAGCAAGTCCCAAATGGAAGATTGTACAGAAAGCTTTGCTTGCTCTAGTTTTAAATAAAGGGTTTCACCCAGTGGATGAAATAACAACTCTTATGAAATGTGCTAACTGAAAGGATTGCTAGTGTGTTTAAATATCGTCTGTGTTTTGGCACAGATCTGTAATTTACTGTAGTAATTTCAATGCTATTCATAATATAAATGAATTCTTCACTAAACTAGATTTTTGCACTTTTTTCTCTGTTGTGCTCTACAAAAACAGATTACATGCAACAAAATTAAGGAAGTCAAGAAAACAAAAACATAGTTTAGAAAACAAATAGTGAATTATATTTTCCTCACTAAAATAATGCTTCTTTAAATATTAGTACTAATGTGTACACTGAAAAATTATATATAATATAGTATGAGTTATATATACATTTTTATTGTTCCTTTTATTTTCTTCTACTTCTTTCATTTTTACTTAAATAATTGATTAATATTGTTGCAACATATGAAAGTGGATCTAGTTTTTCAGTATGGATGAATAACAGTTCAAAAGATCTGGGGGAGTTGAAATCTTATTTAAATATTATACTGTTTGTGAAAAGCTATGTGATACGATTCAAAAGGTGGCATTACTTTGTTATAAAGTTAAAATTCATATTTTGACAGAATATAGAAAGAGAATTTTGATAGACTATGAAACATTTATATTACATTTTTAAAGTGGGATTGAATTTTGACAGTCAAACAAAAGAATATAAAACACTAATTGCAGTACTGGGAAAGTCGGGAAATTGAAGAGCATATCTATGCAATACCACTGATGCAACTTGGTTAACATTATTTCTCAGTGCACATGGAGTAGAGAATAAACATCTGGAGGCTGTCACAATGTCCTATAAATTGGCACCAATTTCAAAAGAAAATATGCTCTCCCTAGGCTTTGATAGTTTGATGATTTTAAATTTAGAGATCTATAACCAGAATGAGAAGAAAAGATGATACAATTTCTTAAGTATATCAAAAATTAATAATTTTCACAGTATTTCTTTTCCATTTTTAAAAGCAATTTGCCTCTACATATTTAAAATTGGTTTAAACTGTTTGGTAGAATTTGAGGATTATATTAGTCACTGTCTAATCATCAGTGCTAAATATCTAACACCTACAATTTAGAGGATGTGAGATTTATTTTGTCTCCCAGTTCAGTGAGTTCAGTCTTTGATAAACAAGATCCAGTAGACAAATCACATGACGGACGAGCCAGATTGAGAAAACCTGCTCACATCTTGGTGGCAAGAAAACTGAAAAGAATAGAAGACTCCAGAAGAATCAACCTTTTCAGTAACCATTATTTCCTTTGCCTCAATTTTAAAAGCATCTCTTTTCTGTCCAAGATTCATATCTTTCCACTCTGCTTTTAGCTCTTGATTCTTAGTATCAATCTGGTTAAGAATATCTAGTACTACCTATATCATAGCCTGAATGTTGGGCTTTCGCCTAGTTTCTTGGAATCACATGATCAGGCACAATACAAACTTTTCTGGTACCAATCTCTGTATTGGCTACTTTATGATCACGGGGCTCTAATACACCAGCAACTTGGAAGAGAGTTTTATTTGAATTTATGGTTTTAGTGGGTTCAATCCAGTAAATGAACAGAAGCCAAAAGCAAGAAGATAGTTGTTCAAGGTACAGCACAGGCTTGGGGCAAGCTTGCATACAATATTTGTGGGGGAAAAAGCTGTTAACATGTTTGGAAAGAGACAGTACAGCTGGAAAGATGGAAGAGCCCTTAGAAGAGCTGAGAGTGCCAATGTGCCCATGTGGCTCCTTAAAGCATATTTTAAGGATTTCAGTCTTACTTTAAGCAAAACAAAATTTCACTTTCTTATTTTTTTGGTACTAGATAATGAACTAGGTCTTTACACTGAGTTATATCACTAGCTTTTTGAATTGTTTCCTTAATTTGATACAGGAACTCACTAACTTTCTACATAGTCTGAGTTGAGTTTGAAGTTGAACTTGCAATCCTCCTCGTCTCAGAATGTTGGTATTACAGGCATGTACCATAATGAATTCTTCGTATGTTTGGTGCTCACGTCTGCTTGAGTACCTTTATTTTGATGCTAAGTGATTCCTAAAGTATTTCACATTATCCTAGACATATGATGAAGTTCAAAAATTTAAAAAATGATTAGTGTAGATAATAAGATTGAATGAGAGAAAAATGGAATAAAAGAATTGAGATGGTAAAAGCATAAATATTTTGAATTAAATTTAGATGTTAGAATTTGAATTCCAAAGCAAACGCATTCCAGAGATGACAGGAAATCATTTTTCTTTTATTTGTGGACTCAAATTCTAACACACACTTGAATACTCAGTCTTACTTTATGCCTGAAGTAAGATTACTCTCAACTCTTCTTTTGTTTTCTTATACTTAAGCAATGTAGAATTTTTATCTGAGTCCAATGCAATGAATCCACTGAGATTATAGAATAAAATGAGTAAGATATCCACTATTCTTCATCAGTGCACCTAATTCCAATACTGATTTTTGTAATCTATTGTCTTTATGATCTTGGTGGTGGTTAAATTATTTTGGGCTCTATTTTCTAACCATTAAAATGAAAATACCCTATCTCCTACAGTTCTAGAGAAACTGTAAGGAGTAAGTATCTATAAAGTGCTCAAAATAGTGTGATCATTAATAATAATAATAATACTAACACCAATGACGTAGAAGACCATAGTGCTTCTGGCATGTTTACCACAAAGAATTAAAATATTTCCTGAGGACTAGTCTCTAGATTCATGTTATTTTAATCTATTTTCTCACTATAGACTATTTACTATATAAACAAACCTTCAATATACATATTCTCTTTTCTCCATCAGATTATATACTCTGATGTGTAGTAGGAATAGGAATATGTGTAGCCAATGTCATTTATTTATAAATATATATTATTTGATTATTCAAGGTATATATGATATTTATACATGTATTAGCGTATTGAAATATAGATTGATTTTATATTAGATTCCTGTTCATATGATTGCTTTATAGGTTTGAAGATTATTGCTATTTATTCATATGTTCAATCATATTTTTACTGCTGAATAACAGTATGTGACCCTTAGAGTCATGATCTGGAAACTGGACATGGAAGCCAACCTGTAGTTTTAGACTTCAGTCTTTGAATTCCTAGATATGCAGTACTTTTTCTTCTTTTTAAACTATTTGTACTTTCAGGCTATTGATTGCACTTGGAATTAGTCACTAGATTTCTTAATAGGCATGTTATTGCTCCTCAACTTCAAATTCTTAGTGCTGCATTTTCTGGTTACTTTCAGCATCATTGTTTCCTTAGTGCAGCTCTTTGCATTACAATTGCCTAATTTATTTGTAAATATTTTCCCAATAAAGATAAAACCTGTTTATTTACCAAGGTCTAGAATTTTTAGGAGCACAACTACACTTATAGAGATTCATGATAGGCATGTTAGTATTTCTATATTAATGATTACATTTTCTATTTTGTCAACTTTTTTAAGACTTGCAAAATTGTGATTTATACATTGTGAATGCAGCAATGATATCATAAAAACTCTAATTTTGCCACAGTTTGCCCTTTAGGACAGAAATAATTAAGAACTCTTCTGTTCCAGTTACAGTATGGAAGTCATAGAAACACAGGTTGATAAAAGAAGTTATGTCTACAAAAGAAGTAATAGGACACTTAATTTTGTATAGCTCTGTCAAATAGCAGACTGGAAATTTTAAGCAACTGTTAGTTTCCCTAAAGTTCTTAGTTATTTGCCATCTGAATCATTCCCAGCCTTTAATAGCAAGACTTCAGAATTTAACTGCCTTCTCTAAATATTTATCAACTGATCAACAGCCATATATTAAAATACTGTAGGAATTTTTACTTACTGAAATAAAAGAGATTCAATTTAAACTGTTTTCTGTAAATGTTCCTGAAAAATAAAAGTAAAAGGAGTAATATGAAATTTAAATAGCATATTAGACATTTATTAAATAACATTTTAGACATTTGCTTAAAACACCACATTTTATTTCAAATTCTTGAGCTATTTTTAGACATAAGAGAATATTACACATTATTACATCAAATTTTTAAACAGCACAGTATCTGGCACAGAGAATGTGTGTTCCTTAAACACTGTGAAAGACTGTGTGAATTCTATTCACTAGTTTTATGTTTAACAGACTCCACTTGCACATCGTTTGTGTTTTTGTTTCACACGTACCAAAATAACAGAACTCACTCTACTGTGAGCTAATACATTTCCATTGTATTAGCTTTATAAATAATATAGCTGTGCTTTAACTTGTAGGAGTGGGTTACTATTTTATATGGTAATACTGTGCTATATCATATAAGGAATTTGAACATTTATAGCTTTTGACAGCAGCCTGGTTACACAAAACTCTAAGCTTCATGCTGTCTGAAGGATAGCTACATATATGGTTGTATTTTTTTCACAACCTATGGACAAGAAAAGGTGGTTTCCTTTTCTTGCCTTTTGAGATATATAGCTGTCTCTTGTACATTTTCTTTATTATTCTTTATAAGAGTTTCCTACTGGCGTTTGCTAAATTTTGAAATATAAATACAGTTTCAGAATATAACAATTGATCATAGTTCTTTTGTCTTTATATATAAGAAGATGATAGTTTCAGATATCATCCTTTTGTTTTCTGCTTCCAGGAATAATCAATTGTGGGGCACAGTGATGAGATTATTTAATTTTCTTATTATGATGGCAAGCAGAACTTCCCGCACAGAGACAGGACTGCCTGGAAGATTTTTTTCCATGCTATCTATTGCAGTCATTCTCAAGTAGTCTGAGGTTACTTACTATACAAATGGAATGTAACAGATGAAGATTATCATTTGGGCATAAAGTCTTTTTATGGTAATCTCAGGAAGAAACCAAGTTTAATACCTAGTATTGTTAAAATCAGTTATCCTTTGAGTCATTTTTTGAATATGTTTACAAATATCATGAGTTGGATGATCCTTTTATTATTGCAAAAAAGTATCTTCTGCATTTTCTTAAGAATTGCTTCCTTGCAGTAAACTCTCTGTTTCCACTTTCCTGTTCTTTTATTCCATACTGTGACAGTTTTGTTTCTTTTATCTCTCACTGGAATCCTGTGTGTAAATGCCCACTTCCATGTGTTAAACTTATTTATAGCCTGAAATTGCCTCAACATATAATTTACACTCAGACTAGACGTTTGTGTGCATAGTGAACTGTAACGTAACTTGCTGAGTAAGCAGAGGGCAATCTACTCTTAGAGGACTCTCAGTCAGTCACATCGTAGGGGTGCATAAACAGAGATAGGACAAGGCTGCGGTTGGCTGAGGGTTATGAAAATGACCACATGCTGATTGTGCACAGTATACTTGATGAACCTAGCTCTTGCAGGATTATTACATGAATTCACTGTGTGTCCTTAGCACCCATGATCATTATCCAGAAAAAATGCCTGAGACCCCAGTTGGCCTGGATTACACCAGTCAGTGAAAATTTATTTTAAGAAACCGATTATTCCTATGAGTACGTGGTCCTCTGACCTTTGGGAAGCTTCTGCCCAGTTCTTCCTGTCTTGTAGCACTGCTACTTAATATCTTCTCCCTGCATTCACAACCTAACAAATAATTTTTTTTTTTTTTTTTTTTTTTTTTTTTTTAGTGTCACTTTCATTTCTGGATTCCTTATTCTCTGTTAGACCTGATATTCCAGTTTCTACCACTCTTACCTCACTTCATTCTTTTTCAGTGTGAAGGCACCAAACCAAAGATGGAAGGTTATGGGTGACCCCTAACTTCCCAGACAACGCCAGAGGCAACGACATCAACCGAGTATCAGTGGACTGCAGTTGGCCAGCTATTCAGATTCATTTAAAATAAGGCAACAACCAGGTTTTATTGCATCCAGCAACTTTCATACTTCACTTTCACTTTCTGTACCTCAGCTCCTTTTTTCTGTTTCTTAAGTGTTACCTGGTCATATGATAGCTATGGAGTCACTCCGATTCAATAGATCACATGACTTGCTGACTTAAAAATTGTACTTTGCTCAATAAAATTAGTTTGAATGAAATATATATGAGGTTTTGTTTTTACCATTAACCTGAAAATCATGTGCAGCTTATCGGAGCATCCATAAGAATGCCCATTTCCCAGTCTTTTCCCTTTAAGATTGCGAAGCAAGATTTTAAGTAACAAAGTACTAAGCTTCATGGAACACACACACACACACACACACACACACACACAGAAACAAGAGGACTCCTTATCTCCAAAAAACTCTTGAAAGCATTTAATCCACTATTATTTTTTGCCTGATATTCACATATTGATATAGTTTTAATTAAAACAGATATATATATATATATATATATATAATGTATATATATTTTTTTCCTTTGTCTGGATTCTTCCTTTCATTCATCAAAGAAAGGCCTTCTACATTAGTAAGTAAAAATTTTTAATACTCTTAAATTCATATAATGATGAAAACAATATTTATAAATGAGATGGAACAATATACTTGGGAAGAATAAAAATCATTGGTAGATAAGTAAAGAGAATATAATATTCCCAGAAGTATATAGTTAGTAGTGTAAGTGATTTAGAGAAATTAAACTTAAAACCTGCCTGTTAAATTAGGTATTATGATTTTGAGATCATTAAGTTTGCAAATGTAGGTTGTATTCTAGTTACATTTTAATATTAAAATTTTGTCCTATTATATTTTTTGTAGCTGCTAACATATTTTCATGTTTTCAATTTTCAATTTTTGTATTTGTTTTATATATAAATGTATAAGTCAATTTCTTTAACTGCAGTGTTCATAAATATTGTTTCTTGTCTTCCTAATGTCATTGTTACGGTAGGGATTTTCAGTGTTGTCCAAAGGTCAGGATAACAAAGGTTAAACCCCATCCTATGACACAATATATTAGGAGGTACTGAAAATTTTAAGAGGTATACTAGATGGGAGGATGTACTTGGGGTCCCATTAGAGCACCAACCTCTTCCTTGTCCCTTTTCTCAGTTCTTCACCTTGAAGTGCATGAGTGCCTGTATTGCATGTTCTTCCCTCAAATACAGTGCCTCTCTGAAAAAAGTAATGGGGTTAGTCAACCGTGAACTTAAACCTGGTAGGCCAAAATAAAGTTTCCTCTTTTAAATTGATTACTTATGATGTTTTGTTACAGTAACAGAAGTAAAAAATAGAATAACCTCGCTACAGTTCAAATGGTGACTAGATTTCCCTGTCCCGTTGGCATAAGCTTTAGCCAGGATATATTAGCTATTCAACAGGATTTGGATAAAACCAAACCTTAGGAGGCAGCATGTTCCTCAGGCTATTGTTGCAGTCTGCTTACGAAGATAGAAGTGTGAGCAGGTCTGTGCACCTAATGCACAGCCTGAAGCAGAGTCAGGACAGACATTGGAAATACATCAGAGAAATAAATTTCTATTGTGATAAGCCTTTGAGATTTGGAAATTTTGTGGTGTGTACTGTTATCACAGCAACATATTATCAGGTGTGTGGCAAATATTTACTGATGTACTCATGATATAGTAAAAGCAGTACAAACCAAAGAAATTGAGATAATTTATAATTTAACTCTGATTTGAGTTAGGCAATTATGTATATTAGTTTCCTACTAATGGATGAACAAAATTACTGTATAATTATGACACAACAAAAATTTTTTTTGTACTTCTGTAAGGCAGACATTTGACACAACTTAGTTGGATAATATCAAGTAATGAAAGAGTTGCATTATTTTGGGAAGTACTTGAAGAAGTGTGCCAATAACTACAAGTTGCCCATTTTTGGACATTTTTCAGCATTTTCAAAGCCAGGAAACATCCCTTACACACAGCATCTCTCTGATCTTTCCATAATTCTCTTTGCTTTCATTTTTAAACATATCTGTAGTGATGTTGGTTGCCATCCAGGATATTCTCTCATTTTGAGGTCAGCTGATCTTTATTCTATCTTTATTCTTTATTCTATCTGCAACTTTGTCTTTTTATATGTACTAGTATGAATTATTGTCTTATTAATATAAGTCTACCTGATAGTAGTGAACATGGCTTTACTTGGGGAAAAAAAAAAAAAAAAAAAAAAAACCAAACTGTTCTTTCTTTTTACTTAATTTTTTTTCTGAACCTGGAATTGAACTCAGGACCTCGTGCCTGCCGTGCAACTAAGCTACACCTTCACCACTGCAAACTGTTCTTATAGACAATGGATTTAAAAATATGAAAATAAGACTATTCTGGAGTTCAGAGGGTCCTAAATCTCTAATATATATATCCACACAGCTAAAGAGGACAATCCAAGTGAGGACAGGGGCGCAGATTGGACATAGGAAGTCCTTTACTCCCACCCGTGTTCACCATATGTGGACCCATGAGAAGCTGGAAGAGGTTTAAGGACCTATATTTTGAGTACAGTGAAATGAATCATGGAGAAAAAATTTACTAATCAACACTTCTCAGATATGGAACTCACGGATTCTCTTCTAAAATGAAAGTTACATCATTGAGCGGCAGATGATGTCTTGCTGGTTCATGGGATGATATTAGGATATTTTTTTAAAATATTTATTTATTTATTTATTTATTGTCTTTTTTCCTTTTTATCGGTACCGGAGATCGAACTCACGACTGCCTGCTTGTAAGCAGGCGCTTATGCCGCTGAGCTAAATCCCCAGACCCTATTTGTTTTATTTTACTATTGCAAATAATTAGTTTATTTTAATGGTGTTAATCTCTTCAGAAACCATACTTTCTATGGCCTCATTTTTATGCAAAGTTCTTTTTTAGTCAAAAATGTAAAGTTTTCTCAAAAATCTCCTTGTTTTGTGCTTCTATTTCTCACAATAACTGAGTAAAGGAAGACAGTAGCAGCCATGTGTAAAGTATGAGCCCCTTTGAATTTTCCCCCTATTTTACTTGAATCTTACCTCTTGAACTCAGCATCTTACGATCTCTGAATGTAGAGCAGATTTACATAAATGTTTTATGAATGTGTAACATACATAATATCTGGTCTAGTTTCCAAAAAATTTCTTGTTCCCATCTAAAACCTCATGAGTGCTATTTTCATAATTTCTAAACTTTTATTAGTACATATTTGTATTATCTACTGAACACATTAATTGTGGAGAGTTTGTACATGCACACAACATATTACATTCTCATCCCACATTTTTATTTTCTACATATGTATACAAATTCTGGTCATATGAACTCCAACTAGAAAGGCCCATTATTTTTTTACTTCTCTAGGTTTACTGCATCCCATTTCTCCAACGTTTTCCTAACTTCTTTTTCAAACTATTTGCAAAGGTTTCTGGTCAATATTAGGCACAGCAACAACCTCATTTCTCCAGTACTTATTTTCTTTATTTACAGATTTCCCAGTGCTGAGACAAAATGCCCTACACCATCAATTTAAAGAATAAGAGGTTTAAATGAGACATGATAAGAGTATAGAAGGAACATCAGCACTTTGAAACACAAGGCAGAGGGTTTCATATTAAAGCTCACAAAGGAAAATTAGTGATTGCAAAATTCTTTCTCAAAAAAAAATGAGTCTAGGGATGTACCATAGTACAAAGGTTCAGGGATCAAACCCCAATAATAAAAAGGAAATATTTTTATTTCTAAGGCATAGAATTTTCAGGCTATGCTCAGCTTGTTCTTAAGCAGAACCTTCATGGTACAAAGGCATGGTGGATTAAAACAGCTCACTTCTCAGCAGCCAAGAGGCAGAGCAAAAGAAAGACCACAGGGGAGGAAGATGGAAGGAACCAAATGTAGCCCAAAGTTATTCACTTATGATACTCAAACACATCCAAAAGTGTGCTTTACTGACCTAGGCATCTCTCGGGTCAACTGAACTGACAAAATTGACCATCGCACAGATGTATTATTCTACAAATGTGATTGACTTTTTAAAACAACGATGCAGATATCAGGGGCTAATTTCACTTTACCACTTTCATCTCAAATTTCAGTTCATTTTCAAGGGTAAAAGATGGAATTATTTGCCTGTGTTCAGAAAAATATATGCATATCCATTTTTTTATTTTTTCACATAAATCACATATAGAGTTAGACATTTTCAGTAAGCAAGACTAACAAATATTTTTGTAAGTTGACATGTCACTTGACCCTAGTCACTAATAAGAAATACTAGTGGGATTGCATATTGATAGAGTATGATCATGAAATTAGGGCAAAAATCTTATTACAAAATGGCTACAGAAATAGTAACTACACTCTGCTTTATAACAGTCAGTAATTTAGATAATATTTGTATTTATTTGCTGCAATTGTGCTATTTTAAATTACATAGTAAATTTAATTGTAAAACATTTTGATGCAAAGCAATGAAGTAGATTTTTTTTTAAATTTAGTATAAGTATATAACTTAGATAGTTTTTATCTGCTTGGGAATATATAGATATATACTCTACAGTTTAAGTACAGTTTCACTTTTTTATTATAGTTCACTTGTACTGCAACAAGTAAGTAAGTAATGATAAAATGATAAGTAAGTAATGATAAAAATCAAGAAAAGGCTTTTCCAACAAATATACCACATAACCAGAAAGTATGTTTTCAGACTTTTACCACAGTTATAAGCGGTGTTGATTTGCTTATAACATGGAGAAGTTTTAAGTATTTGTGCTAATAAGCACAACTTCTTTTTGCGAAACAACATCTTGACTTTATTTCCAACTTGTTTCAGTAGAGAATGAGGTAAACATATTGTGGACTAAAGGAATTTTGAACTCTTTCTATCATTATAATGCTGTACACTTCTATGTACATGGTATGTCTTCTTCCTATCTCTGCTTGATTTTCTTTGGATGGAGAAATGAAACACGATTAAAAACAAACAAACAAACAAAAAAACTGTACTTTTAAAGAAGAAATGAAGGGCTGGGGATTTAGCTCAGCGTCATAAGCGCCTGCCTTGCAAGCAGGCAGTCGTGAGTTTGATCCCTGGTACCGATAAAAAGGAAAAACACACAAAAAAATAAATAAATAAAAGAGAAATGAACAGACCTCAAAAGAGGGAAGTGGAAAAGATGGGGAAGAGGAAGGAGAATAAGAAGTTTTAATACGTATCAACACCCCGAGATGAATATTGTGCTGCAAAAATGAAATTTAACAGAAATACATACACAGACACTTTCCTTAGCCATTACTTTTCTACTGGTTGAACAAAGAGATGGAACTAAAATATCTAGAAAACCCTTTTAGAATGAACTTCCTCACCTGGAAAATATATACTCAGTGCATCTTAAAACTAATGATGAACATTCCAATCACCATCTGGGGGCCCTGCGTAAGACTTATGGAAGGGGTGTAAATGTTGTAATTGTTTGTGAATTCACAAGTGAGCCCTGGAATAGTTTTTTTCCTATAATTTTTTTAGAAGTAGTCAATAATTTATTTAAAAGACCAAACTTTATTACTTTACTGTTTTATGTTATGAGTTCAGTTCTCAATTTATATAGTTTTTCTCTTTTATGTCTGAGAATTTTTTTTACACACTTTCTCATTATTCAAATCACCTTTCTACTCTAAACTCAATAAAATTAATTAGCATGTTTCAGTTCTGCTCTTTTTTATATACTTGCAGATGTTTCATAAGCATTTGTGCTAAAGTTTCATACAAAATCAGATTTATAGCTGGTGTTTATAAAGAAAAGAATGATAAGCTTAAATCTCGATATACAGGTGAAACAATAAAGATCAGCTACTGAAAATTCTCTGTTCCCCAAGAGATACAAAGTCTCAGTTGTTCTTTGCCCACAGCTCTCCAAAAGATTTTTGATCCTTTTAGATATAGAATTTGTTAATACTTTAAAGTTTTAAGCTTAAGATCTATAAAGATTTTTTGAGTCTGATACGTGATGTTTTATCTGAGCAAGAAAATTCATGCCACGTCTATAGCAACAATTCACCTCCAGGCATTTTAGGGTTACTAAAAATACAGTCATAAAAATGTGAGCTGTCTCAAAAACCTAGCTAAAGATAAAAACTCAGAAACTGAATACTTCATGAATTTGCACAGAGGTATATTTTTTTCCTTTTCTGTTCTCAGAACTCCTATTTATACTGACTCCCTCACAGTCTTGCGTAACTCAAGTATAAATCTAATCGATGTGTGTAATAAACATGTTTTTGATAGTCTTTCATCCTAATGAAGTTGAATTCTTTTCCTGTGTATGACTGCATGGTTTTTCTGCTTCCTTTTTGGAAGCTATCTGCCATGTGTTGAATTGTGCCTCTCTCCTTCCCCAAATCCGGTGGTGAAGCCATGATTCCAGATAGCACTGTATATGGAAACAGAGATATTTTAGATAAGTAAAGTTTATTCAAATCTTGAGATAGGAGTTTCAATCTAATAGAATATATGACTTTGTTAAAACTAAGCAGAAGATGGGAAGAGACAGAGGAAAAAAAGGCATGGATTGATTTAAGAAGATATCTGCAAACCACGAATGCTATCCTTACCAGTGTTTGACCATGACAGCACCTTGATTTTGGAATTTAGTATCCAGAACAATAATGAAATACATGCCTGTTGTCTAAACCAACTAGCCTGTGGTATACAGTGATTTCTCATTGCTGTGGCTATCTTGTGAAAAATGAATCATCAGAGAATGTCATCGTTATACTTACACAATCTGAGACAATTATGACCTCATTAGGTGGTACTGTGCTTTTGCCGTTAGAAGCGTAGACTATTACTCACTGCAATGTACTTGCTTGGTACATCACTGAACTTTATTATGGCAAGCTGAGAAAGTTAAAGAGCTGTGTTATTTTAACTTACAGTGTTGTTATCTGTATGGTTTATTCTCTCTTAGACTTTCAAGTTTTAAGGCTTTGATTTTATTTTCCCTGTAATCCTTACCATTCAGTTCATTTCAGTATTACCTGATCACTTATATATCCACGAATGATTGAAAGAAATCCTCAACTGAAATTGCATTAAAGAGCAGCAGAATATCATACCATATAAAGCCAAAAGTCACTATAAAGTTTACAAACTCCAGCTCTCAAATATTGACTGCAGCTCACTTACTCTAGACAGCAAATAACTCAGTGATGGTTGGAAGTAGCACAGGTAGAGCCTGACAGAGACATGAGTAATAAACTATTCTGTGCGTGCGTGTGTGTGTGTGTGTGCATGTTCATGTGCGTGTGCGTGTGCGTGTGTGTGTGTGTGTGTGTGTGTGTGTGTGTGTGTGTGGGTATGTGCGGGTGATATAAGAATAATGGCTTCAATTCTGGCACCTTCATCCGCACATGGAATGTATTTTCATCAGTTTTTCCCCAACATTCCTTTCTTCCTTCCTCACCTAACTGCTTGCATCCCTTTCTTCTTTTCCAATAATCTGACTCCCATTTTCTTTTCATGTCTTTTAAAGCTTTTTCTAGTTTTTAAAATAGGTTTTATATTACAAATATGAGTGAAATGGGAGATATTTGACTAAGTCTGATTTATTTTACTTAAAATGTGGATCTCCAGTTCTATAGCTTGTTCTGCAAATGTCATTATATTAGTTTTTATGACTAATTAGTATTTCAGTGTCTATATGTATGACTTTTTATCTTTCATCTATTGAAGGCCATGTAGACTGTCTAGCTTAACTATTCTGAATTGTGCTGCAATAAATATAGGCATGTAGGTATCACTATAATATGCTGACTTCAGTGATTCCAAGAATATATTGGGGATTAGTGTAGCTGGGTCATTGTAGTGCTATTTTTAATTTTTTAGGAACCTACATACATCTTTGTATAGTGACCATACCAATTTACATTACCATCAGCAGTATAGAACATTCCTTTCACTATCTGCTTACCAATACTTACTACTTTATTTTTTATTACTATTTTTGTATTTTAAGGGTAGTCATTCTGTCTGGGGGGAGATGTAATCTCTACCTAGTTTTAATTTACATTTCTCTGCTGGCTAAAGATGATGAGCATTTTTTCATATGATAATTTGTCAATTTGTAATTCATCTGTTGTGAATTTAAATGCTTTATTTTTTGTCTTCTTAAGCCTATTACAATGATATTTTTAAATGAATATTTGAGAGAACACACTTTACCCAATTTCAATTCAATATTTCCAGATTAAAATATACAGACTCTGCTTTTTGAAAACAGTTTAGGCAAAACTGGTGTATAATGGCCAAGCAACTTTCTTTTGAGAGTTATCTCTTTTCTTCCTCACATGGTTGCTAGTTTTGTAAATATAACAATTTACTTCTTGGCTCTTATAGAAAAAAATGAAAAAATGTGAAAGGGGAGTATATTCTGATAAAGCTGTTATTGTAATAGTAGTGAAATTTTTCAGTGAGCCCAAAAATAAGCAATTTTATTTTGGTATTTCAACTACCAAAGAATTCCACTTATGTGCAAAGCATAACTTACTTCTAATAATTTGTACTTTACAGTACTTTTAGGAATAAATTATAGGTTTAAATCTAGATAAATCATAATATAGTAAAATCTATTCACTGAAAAGTGTTTAATCACGTGAGTACAGTGAATATATCTGTGTTAAAGTGGCATGGGATAATGAAATAATAATGGAAACTATAGCATTTCTTGACTAGAAATATTAAAAAGGATAGTTTGATTTTTTTTCGTCTTTTTATCAGTACCAGGGATCGAATTCACGACTGCCTGCTTGCAAGGCAGGCACTTACACCGCTGAGCTAAATCCCCAGCCAGGATAGTTTGATTTTAATAAATTGATTCAAATTGAAAGATAACTGTAAGTCTATCAGAAAACTAGAACAACCATTTTTGAAGAAAAAGGTTGAAAGAAGAAAGATTTGAAGAAAAGGTTGAAAATATAATACATCCATTGAATATTTTGTATCATAGATACTATGATAGGTCAGATTAAAAACTTTTCTAATTAGTATCTTCATTCCCATTTGTTAGAAGATGAAATTAAAACCAAGGAAATATAAATAACTTTTCAAAAATGTTAAATTAACCTACGATTTTGTCAATGCAATACCTAAACAACCATTTTTATTATTTTGGTTATAAATTTCTATAGGCTCAGGTAATGTTTTATACCATTGTAGTTAGATTTTTTTACATTATATTTTGTTTTTATTTCAGAAGTTGTCTTTATTGTATAGTGGCACAATCACCATAATTTATTTTATAAAAAAACATAGATTTTTGAATTATTTGTGCTGTGTTATGATGATAATAATAATTTCTAGACTAATGAAATCATTGCACTGGAATTTACTCCATATAATAAGAAATTACATCACCATTTTGAAAAAAAGAGCAAAATAAATGAAAACAGACATGCATTCTCTTCTATGCCACAATATTTTTCTTAAAAGAACAGTTTTTAAAATAACAGCATCGTGTCATTCCCTTGATTATCTGAATCCTTGTTCTTTCCATTAAACATTAATCATTTCAATAATACTAAACTAAACATAAAAATGACCCTTCGAACAATGTGCCTAAAAAATGGAAACTCTTAATTATATGGGTTTCAGAATTTTAACAACTTTCACTCTCAAGACAACTCTAATTCTGAAAAATGTTTGTCATTGTCCCTACCAAAAATGAAGAAAAGTGTCTCTGAAGTACATACATTTACGGCCAGTGGGTATCAAAGAAGTACTAAAATGTATGTTCTTCTAATTGTTAATAGTACAAAATATATTATTCCCACTACATGCTGAAATCATAATAAATTGATTTAGAGGAAGAAAGATATGACAGAGAAAGAGAGAGAACACATGAGAAAAGAAAAAAGGAAAAGAGGAAAATTTTAGAATATCACTTTTATTTTATGAAATATAAATCCTTTTTATACTTACTGCAAAAACTAAAATTCTTATTTTTATTTCTAGGTTCAAATTATCAGAGAGTATTCAAACATCTCTTACTTGTTGAATTGTTCAAGGGTTGTGGAATGCAATGAATTTTTTCTTTTCTTTGTGGTTTGCATAAATTTGAGCCGTTGTACTGCTCTGTAGGTTAGAATCGCTTACATATACCATCTATCTCTTATTTAAAAATTGTTATTGTAGAATATTTCATTCTGATTTTAAAATCATATTCTCTTTTCTGAACAATCAGTTCCCTTCAATAACAGAAGAATTCAAATAATGTTATTTTGGTCATATTAAAATGTTAAACTTATTTTTCTAAATTTATCTTTTTCAAATCAATTTAACAAAAATTAGATAGTATCTCCTCTAGAAATATAGTACAGTGGCATCTCAGTTCATGAGATTAATCCAGTCCACAGTTCTGAGGAAGATGTCTAAGTTTTGTTCCTCCTTCCATGTGGAGTTTGCCAATGGAAGCAAACTTTTGACAGACATTTGTTAGCAAACCAAATTGCTTGCAGAAAGTATTCATGAACTGTATAACTTAAAATTTACTTTTAGTTGTAATCAAAAAACCAATTCATGGTATAATATTACAAATATAATTTTGTTTAATTATAATTTTGTGAAATATTTCCAGTTTGTCTTTTACAGTGTTCTATGGGATAAATTAGATTTTTTAGCTCTAAATTCTTGACTTTCTTGCTGAAGTAGTTTCTGTTCTAGGCAATTTATTACTGTTGAATAATAAAGATAATTTAATCTCTAAATTATTTTTATTTTGACTTTTCCCCTACTTCATTGTTTTCTGAAAATATATTTGGTAATCAAGTATATAAAATATGCATGAGGAGATTTATCCTTTATCCATATAGGGTTATTTGTTATTATAGCTAAAATATATTGGCTAACATAATGATATAGGGCCAAGACTTTATAAATAATATTTTATTTAATACTTTCAAAGTTACTTTAACACTTTTATAAGCCCGATACTATTGGTACCTCCACGTTATTGATAAAGATAATGAGGTTTATTCAACTGGTGTACTAAAGAACACAGAAATAGGCAAGAGATTTAGAGTTTAAAACCAAACACTTTGACTGCAATATTCTGTATATATAATGATAAAAGAGATTGCATGCAATCTCTTTTATAAGAAGGAAGAGATTTCTCACTTCCAACTTTGTGATTTGGATACACGCTGCTACATTTTGCATATATCACCTTTCTTATTACAAAGTACAACTCAGAGGTACGAGCATTTTGAGAAGAATTATTTACAAGAAAAATGTACAATATCCAAATTTTTGTCAATGATTAAAACAGATTTTAAAAAGCAAAAATCCATAGCAAAAACATTCCAAATATTAATGTTAGCTACTCCAAAAAGAACAACAGGTTTCACATTGATTGATTTCTGATTTGCATTATTGTCAATATTACATATCTTGAGATATTAGTATGGCAAAAGTCAAAGATGAAATTATCTCCATTAGGAAAATTGTGACATATAGGTCAAAATAGCTTCATTTATTTTTAAGGATGAGAGTCAAATAAAACAAGAGTATTTATTCCTTTTCTAAACTCATATAGCAAAATATTTTCCCACATTTGTGGAATGTGTCTATTTGTAATGGAATAGTGAAAAATATCAGCTTTTCTTTCTCTCTAGTGAGCTTAAATGAATAACATCATTAACCATAATGATAAAGGAGAAACAAGTGATATGTTAGTTTAATGAATAATATAGCTACTGGCAAAATCAATTGAAAAATACTCTCACTAATTGGCTTCTGGGAACAGTGTCCAAGAGGTAATTCATAAAGCTCATGGATACAAGTTAAAGTCATGAAGTTCATCCACAACAATGTCAAGAATTAGAAAAGTGGCCCCAAAAAGTAAGAACATATATTAGGTCACAAGGTGATTATATATATATATATATATATATATATATATATATATATATATATATCAGTATGGCAATGTGAGGATATAGAAACAGATTCTCTGTATAAGGTACTATCTTTGGTTTTAGTTGTTTTCTGATTCTTTGGCCATTAGCAGTAACAAGGCTTCACATTTAAGAAGGAGAATGATGAGCTGATGAAACCAGCTGACTTGTGTTCTGGGGAATTACATGTTTTTCCTGTATTTTCTTAAGTCTAATTTTTTTCAGTGTCTGACACCAGCCTCACACGGCATCAAGACTGTACATTAGTATAACAAAATTACAGTCTTCTAAGTCAGTTAGAAATTCCATACAACAGAAGACAGACCCAAACTTTCTGTCCTTCATTTCATAAAATTTTAGAAGTTGAGCTTGGAGCATATCCAATGTTTGAAATGTCTTTCCAGCTTTCAAGTCATTAGAAAAATCAGTCAAAAATTCTGAAAATTTTAAATTTTAATAATCTGAGGAATATGAGAGCCTAAAATTTATCAAAAACCAAACAAGACAACAACAAAAAAAACAAAAACAAAAACAAAAACATCTTTGCTAATTTGAGCAAATCCACTGAAAAGATGCCAAAACAAAACACAGGAAATGATGACTCATGGAGTCAAAAGATAAGATTGCCAGCTTTTGGAAACAGGGGTAGGATCATGTTGAAGTAGCCATAGTAAGACAATTAGTTCTTCAATTTATTTGTTGCCATGCCAACGGGGTGTGTGTGTGTGTGTGTGTGTGTGTGTGTGTTGCTGGAAGAGTAATTTTTGCAAATAAAATTAATATAAGACACATATACTTTGTATAAATCGTAGACATGATACTTCAAGAAATAAAAAGTTTTAGAATTAAAACAAGTTTTTAAATTCATAATTTCAATACATGATTATGTTTAATGCTATAAAAACAATAGGTAAATTTATGCATTATTCTAATTTCATTTGCGAATCAAGGACAATTGGCAACTTGATTGACTTGAGAGCTTCTTAGCAGTTTAGGGAACTATAGTTCTGGGTGTATCTGTGTGGGTCATTGAAATGTGACTTCGGATACTATATCTGGTCCTCGGGCTTTTCTTTTGTGTACAGTCATTAAGTACACATTCTCTGCCACTATGAAGTGAGAAGTTTTGTTCCGACACTCCCTTCTACCATGGAATAGCCACCTTACTAAGTGAGTATGGACTAAATCTCTTAAAACTAGTAGCAAAAATAGAGACCTTCCATTTTGTTAAGTGTGAACTTTGGATATTTGGTCCTAATGTTCACTGATATTTTTCATTATTTGAGCACTCACTATAGGTTAGATGTTTGTAAAAGCAATTAAAAATAGATTTTCTTTATTAGGTAAACTTTAGATATCAACAGATTTGTCAATTATGAAGAATGTTGCGTGATTTTTAAAGATAAGGAAAATGTTTAGATTCTTAAGTATATTTTAAATCATTGCAATCCAAAGCGTCATTAACTATTATACTCCACAGATCTATTGAGTCTTATGTTCACATATTATATATAATACACAAAAGAAAATTTTGAGAATAATCTTGTTCCCAAACTCCAAGGAAGAATATAATTTGGGACTTTAGAAACAATAGCCAACTTGGGTAGGCATCACCTAGGTCAGGAAAACTAAACTCCATGACTTCTGAATTATCAGTATGCCAATCTAACATGATTGATGCTCTGATGTTATTTTTCTAGTTTATTGCAACCAGTATTAATTGATCTTAATATTTTTATTCTAGCACTGTAATTAAATGATTCCTTAAAAATGATTTTCCAATGAATATATTATCATATCCTTATTACATGGTAACACAGCTAAAGATACCTGTATGTATTCATTGTGGTTTTTCTAATCCTTGCATTTTCTAAGTCTAAACAGTATAAAACTATATATTTATCTATTTTGTTACTGCTTCTTACTTAATTCTAGTCTTCTAATAAAATACAGTTTGTATAATTTTCATTCACTGAAAAACTCTTTAAGACTCAATTGATGGTACCAATTATGTTTAATTTTGGAAAGTGTTAAAAACTACTGAGCAAGGAAACACATTCTGACTTCTGAAAATTAGCATCTTATAGGTTTAATTTATATAACTTTTGTTAATTATTATTCTCTAAATTCCTGTATCAGTAGAATTTCTGTGTCAGTTTTATGTACTTATGTGTGAGTTCTGTTAAATCTCCTACTGTGAGGATAAACTGATGTATTTTCCCTTTCATTTGGATGTGTTTTTGTTAGGTTTGCTGTTAGCCTATCCTATCATTAGCATGAAAATTTTAAATAGCAAATGTTGTTGATGGTCTGTATCTTGTGTTTTTTAAAAGAAATTTATTTTACATAGTTCTTTTTGCTTTAAGATCTACATTTCCTAGAACAATTAAAAATTTCAAACCACAGGGATATATTTGCACCCATGTTTACAGCAACACAATTTGTAACAATCATATTTTGGAAACAACTCAAATGCCCAGTAATAGAGAAATAGATGTAAAAAATATGTGGGTTGTTTATATAATGGGGTACTACTCAGCCATAAAGAAGGATAAACTAGAGACTTTTGTAGGTAAAGTGGGTGCATATTCGTATTCATAAGTGAATTAAATCGTATTCATACGTGAAATTAATCAGGCCCATATGTGTAAGCATCGTACAATCTACGATGCTGAATTTGTAAATAAGATCCAAAATGTACAACAGGTATTGCAAATTGGAAGAAAGTGTTCAAAAGAAAAGACAAACTCCAATGGTGAAAGAGGAAAGGAAAGAATGGAAACAAAAAAAAAAAATTATGAACACAATAGTTAAGAGAGATACACAGCTAGTTTTTCTTAGTTCAGTGAAAAGAAAATTTAGTGCTAATATTGTTTAGAGAAGATATCATGCCTATATATCTTGTACTCTGAATAGTACTGTGAAAATCAAACACAATATATTATTGTTTATCTCCTGTTTTGAAACTCTGTTATTTTTTTCTCTGTCTTAAAAAAAATCAACATTTCTGAAGCCCACTGTGGCTTCTCAGGAAGCTTGTAAAATCAGTGTGGGCTGATGCATCAGATATATATCTCCAGGAACTTAAAAAATGTCTTTTCTATTGTTTAATGCATTAGCTGCATTTTGATGAATAATTTAGTCATGCCTTTTTCTATTTTTTTTTAACTTGATCTTTCTGATGTTTTGCCTTTTGCTACCTAGGATTCTAATGATACGCATGGTATACTTCTTCACTGTGTTCTCTGTGTCTCTCTCTGTCCAGTGTGATACTTCTCCTTCCCCTCATCCTTGTTCTTGACCTTGTCTGTCTCCTTTTCCTTCTCCTTCTACTTCTTTCCCTCCATATTCTCCCCTTCTTAAGCTTCTTCTGTTTATTTTTATCGTTGTTGATCTGTCAGGACTTTTTCCCAGCTTTTCTAGACTTCAATATATTGCCCATGAAAAAAATCATTTTTTCAATTGTGTCTAATATTTTGTTAACACTATCTCCTGGCTACCTTTGTAACATAGTGCACTTTAGCTCTATGCATATACAGATTCCGTATGTGCAGATTTTTTTTTTTTTAAGAGGAAAAAGAGAAAAACACAAAACAAACCAAAGCGGCGTAAGGGTACACGCAATACAGAACTACAAAACAAAACAAAACAAAAAACCATAACAGTAAGAAATTACCGGCTAGTAGATTACACACTATTTTCTTGAAAATAGTTCCTCAAATCACAGTATCAAAGAACACAAGGTGGACATTCAAACAGGGAGACTGCAAACAGCTGTGTTCAATGTTCCAAAAACATTGATAAAGTCAGCTATTTAACACCCCCAAACACACTTGCTGTTATATCCGTTAGAGCTCCTTTTCTTTCTTTTTTTTTTTTCCCCTCTCTTTTTTACAACAAAATTTACACATCTTGGATTTTATTACTCCTTAGTGCTTATTACTTTCTTTGGGGGGGGGAAGAATACAGTCAAATATGGCAAAACAAAGCTGTCAGTCAATACCAAGGATAGACGTAGCACATGGTGTAGAACAGAGTACAAGTTTATCAACAATGGTTATCAACGTTGTCCCTTGTTTCCTTAAAAAGAATTGTCTATCTTATTAGATATTATAAAGTTGGACAAAACAGTAGAGAACAAGACCAATAAAACTTAGGCATTGTAAACATTACAGGACTTCCAAAGAAGACAATAGTCAAACCAGAATGGGTATCTTAGTGAATCTTATTGTCTTCAAAGTAGTTGCCTATGTCTTCAAACTTGATACTATCATATAGAATGGAACAGAGTCTAATCAGTCAAAACAAGATCGTGGGAGTACTACAGGACTTCAAAACAAGTTAATAGGAAATCGAAAAGAGTTACTATTTATATATCCTAATTTTTTTGAATTTTTTCTTTAATTAAGACAAACATAAGAAATGACTAAATAATTTTTTTGAAACAATAAGGGGGAGATTGAGATAAAACAGGACATAACAATATAACAATAGAGGTCACAGCATGACTGTTTCAATAACCTAGTACTTCACCACCTTATAACCTGACTTAATAGTAGTTACCATAGTGTCTTTTTCCTTGAAATATTTGGGTAAAACTTCATATACTCTAGCTTCAAATATTTTCATATCAAGAAGCCCAGAATAAAGCCTTTCTAATTAATGAGTGAAAACTTTATAAGGCTTCAAGGCCACCTAATGGGGAATCATGATTACCACATATTTTTATATATTTGAATCATTACTTACATTAGGGAAACTATTTGGTATTCACACATGCGAGATTGATTTATTTCACTTATGAGTATGGTCTCAAGCTGTGCCCATTTATTGATAAATATCTCAATGTGATCCTTCTTTATAGCTGAATAATACTCCATTGTATAGAAATACCACAACTTTTTTATCCATTCCTCAGTTGATGGGCACTTGGGTTGTTTCCAAGATCTGGCGATTACAAATTGTGCTGCTATAAACATAGGTGCACATAAATCACTGTGGTATGATGCTTTCAGTTCTTCTGGGAATATGCCTAGAAGTGGAATAGCTGGAATAAATGGGATTTCCAGTCTTGATTCAAGTGTATGTTTAAAAATTCAAAAAACACTCTAAAATACTAAATGTGAATTTTCTACTTGACAAGGCCTCTAAATAACCCACATTAATGAAGTAATGTGGGCACACCATGTTATAGTCTCCCGGCATTTACAGATCTACAACATCTCTCTAGAACTCAGTTTTAAGATTACTCATCCTCATCTCCCTGATGTATTGGGTTACCATAGGTACAGTAGGTACATCCGTACTGAGACATTTTTCAATTTATTGTTCATTAAATAGAACACTGTAACAACTTGCAGAGGATTTGTGTTGTGTCAGCTGTAATAAGTAATACACAGATGACTTAAACAACATGGATAAATGTATTTATGTACTCTAAATATTACACAAATATATATATAAAAGTAATATAATTAGTAATATGTATTGTATAAAGTAATATAATTTTAATATATGTTATAAATTATATAGATTGATTATGTATATATATATATATATACATATAACTTTAACATATATATATATATATATATATATATATATATATATATATGTCAGTTTTTGCAGAGGTCTTACAAATATCCCTATAGAAACTTTTTCCTTTTTCTATTTATTTCATTAAAAATAGAATAAAACCAAACAAAGCAGAATATAATTGAGCTAATCAACACAAAACAGTGAAAGTGATACAAGATTTCAAATTTATAATAAGAAATCAACAATTGCTACCATAATGTGTCTTGTTATCTTCAAAATTGCTACTCATACCATCAGGTATAATAAAATCAAACAAAACAGAACAAAATAAAGCCAAATCAAAACAGAACAATCAAACAGCAATATGAAACATTGAAAATAATACTGGATTTCAAAAACAAGACAAGAAAATCTCCCATTGTTGCTGTAATGAATATTGTTATCCTCTAAATAGATGCTCAGACTACTGGTTTTAGGCCTGTAAAGAAAAACAAACAATACAAGCATTAAATTGTTTTTGCACCTCAGTTACTATCAACTCAGGCTGTGTTATTCTAAATTAGCTGGGTGTTTATGGGGGTAAAGGGGGCTCAGCTCTTCTTATCTTCTAACCTGCATACTGGCTGGCTCACAGGAAGGGTGAATTGGCTTCCTGTTACTACTCCTAGTCCATGGCTGCTGCTAGCTTGTGGAAAGTGTGCTCCTAGATTTTGCTCACTGTAGGAACTTAGCAAAGACTCTATGCCAATCATTTTCCTATTTCATTTGATGATTTTTTCCATTCTTTGATGACATTCTCACTCACCAAAACTTTAATTATTGAAGTTAGCAATTTCTTAGTATTTCTGCAATTTTACTTTTTTTTTTTTTTTTTTTTTTTTTTTGGTCTTTTTCATTTTTATCGGTACCAGGGATCAAACTCACGACTGTCTGCTTGCAAGGCAGATGCTTATGCCGCTGAGCTAAACCCCCAGGCCCAATTTTACTTTTAAAAAAGTATCCTATGTGAAATAAACAAATATCTATTTTAAATGATCTTATTTTATCATCCCCTGATTTTCTTGATCTGAATATACGAAAATATTCACATTTTTCAGAAATTTTGACTTTCTCAAGTTATTAACGTTCTAACTAATGAAGAGATCAACTGACAAAATAATGAGCAGTCAGAAATGCCTGTTCCAGATAGAGATAAAGTTTCTAGATCTAAAATTAAATTTTAATCTATTCTTCAATTGCATATGCAAATAATGTTCTCTGTATCTCCAAACTTTTGGTACTATTTCATAACCATAATTGTTATTCAAGTCAGTTCATCAAATATGTTTGGAATGTGCACAATATATATGATTGTATGGAGTAATAAATCTTCATTCTTCATGATTTCATAATTTCTTTAAAATTGAAATATGAATAAACAGGTAAAATGTGTAAAATACATAATACCATCAAAATAATGAAAGAGAAACAGTTGAAGCTTATATCAATGTTTCTCAGTACTTATATGCATAAAATACTATTATTATATGTTTATATAAATGTGTGGTACATAATATAATATAATATTGTATATTAATGTTTATGTATAAACATTAAATTTGGCTATTTGACAAAATCATTATATATATATTTGGTCTAGTAGTCATACTTTAAAAGTAAAAATAGATACATAATTAATTTTACTAATATAGATAACGCTAAATTATCATTTCAACAATATTTTTATTCATAACTTTTATTAATACTAAACAAAATTGGGGAAGTGCAGTGAACTGACATTTCATAAAAGAAGTCAAAATAGTTAAAAGTTATGAAAAAGTTCAAATTAAAACAATGCTAAATTTCCATCTTATTCCACAAAGAATGGCTGTCAAGATATCAAACTGTAACAAATGCTTGTGTGACTGTGGGAGAAAAGGAACCCTTTTATGTTGTTCATTAAAACGTAAACTAGTACAATCATTATGGAAACCAGTATTGGTATTCCTCAAAAAGGAAAAGACATTCCATTTGACCTAGATATTATGCTTTTAGATATCTTCTCCAAAGAACTAATGATAACATTATTTTCAGGCATACATGCATACCCACATTCATAACAGCACAGTTTATAACATCTACCATATCTTTGTATGGGTGTGTGTGTTTGTGGTACCAGAGATTGAACTCATGTATGACCTTATGCTAGCCAGGCTGGCATTTAAGCTGCTGACCTTAATCCACAGCCCTATAACACTTAAATTTTGGAATTAGCCTACATATTCACCAGCAAATAAATGGATAATTTAATATCCAGTTGTGGTAATTTACACACAATGGATTACTGTTCTTACATTAAAAAGAATAAACATTTTTGGAATGTTTATTGAGATCACAGTGTACACTAAGATCACAATTACAAGTAAAATAAGTAAGACACAAAATAAAAATAAATAAAAAAATAAGATAGACAATAGGAAACAGGGAGATATATGTTTTCAAAGGGAAAGGAACCAAGACTTGGGACGGATGGGGAAGAGAAGAGAGGGAAAGTGTATGAATAAGGGAGTTAAGCTGTGTTACGTATATGTGCCAACTCCCAACAAGGAATGAAAGCATTACTACTGAAAACGGTTATGATGAGTTTTATGTCTAAAGTCTTCAGAGTTTAGCAGTCTTTTTTTTTTGCTATGATATCAATATTTGCAACCAGAATTTTATTACAATTACATCTTCTTTATATGGCTGTGATAAAATTAGTAGATAAAAACGAGTTACATATATTCAAGCTTATATCAATGGTTTCTAGGAAATTAAGCAAAATAAATAATAGTCTAATATCTGCATTCTACAGATTAGTTACTGTTTAAAGCAGAACTAATTTGATTTTCAAATACAAGCATACCTATGTAAAAGCGCACAGTCAAAATTCATTCTTTTGCTATCTTGGTGTTACATGTATTTACTTCAAAGAGATATTGCCTAAAATAAGTCCAATTTCAACTATATAAACATGTGAAAAGCTCTCTCCAGATTTCTTTTTCTTACTTTCCCAGGTCAAGTATGTGATTTTTTGCATACTGATTCCTATTAGGAAAAGGCATCACATGATGTCTGTGTATTTATTTTCTGTATCAACGGAAGCTTTCTTCCTCTCAATAAATATATTCTGGTCTTAGAAAAAAATTGCTTATTACATTTTCTTACTCAACAAGAGCTTTATTTCTCAATGATAATTCAAATCTCTTTGACACACTGTATAAGTGAGTAAACATCAATCATGTTATTACATTTTTCCTTTGATTATTAAATAATTGTTAATCAAATCTTTTATTTTATTAAAAGTCTTGAATTAGATAACACAGCACAGTAAATCTTTGTAGGCTCTTCAGAACTCAATGAACATTTGCAACAGATACAAAATCATGAAATTCCTTTTCTATTATTTCTTTCAACGAGTCTCAAGTTTGATGATTTTTTACATTTTTATGTTTTGAGAGGCACAACTGTAACAATTTTATATGTTTTACTTCAGATAGTTAAAGACAAATATGTTCAGTATGTGTTATACAATGCAAAAGAATAGTATAAGGAATCCATCAGTCAGGAAACGATCTAAACTTGCAACACTTTTTTTTTTTTTTTTCAAATAAAACGATTAGAGCTTTTGGCATGAATTTAATTTTTGAGATTGGCTACAAAATGTCATTTCTTTGGAAATTTTAAAGGTTTTTGAAGATAAAAAATCACACACAATATGAGAGTTTTATAGGTAAATGGATACAACTTGAGACAATATGGTAAATAAATTAAACCAGCTCCACATGTGTAAACATGGTATGGTCTCAGGAGCTTGAGAATCTAAAAGAGTAAAAAATATCCAAAATGTAAAACAGATATTATGACTAGGGCAGAAACTAAAAGAAAAGAAACACTGTGATATAGAAAAGGGAAGAAAGGGAGATTATATATATATATATATATATATATATATATATATATATATGAACAGAAGACAGCTAAGTTAGTAAGACAGCTGCTTTCTCCTGGTTCATTGGAGGGAAGGTTTTGTGCTAGTAATTTTGTGGGCAATGTTTCATGCCTATATCTTTTTTTCTGAACAACTATTGTGAATATAATAATACACAACATGTTGATTATTGTTACTGTGCTACTAACCTGTTTTGAAAATCTGTTTTATTGTTATTACTTTATTATATTTAAAATTTAAAAAATCATACTCATAGTATTAAATTATCTGTAGTTATTATTTTGCCCAATTTATCTAAATCTAAAATATTCAAATTTAAATATGTTTAAGGATTTGATTATTGGCATTCATAGAAACATAGTGTTCTGTGAACAATTATCTAGTAGTATTTGAAAATATTTCACATTTAATCAGTTTGTTTCTTTTTCATTCTAAAATTTAAATGAGATGGTCATAAGTAAAATAATTTGCCATTTTTTCAGGAATAATAACAACTCATTATTTCAAATGAAATTTGACAATCAAATATTAAAAAATTAAATAACTAGACAATAAGAAATGTCCTACTGAAGAAGTCTGACAGATTTCCTTATGGAGACTTATAAAATGGCTTCTTGAATATTTATCTTGGTCCATAGTTCTCTTTAACTCTTTAACTATCATCTTTCTGATACAGATTCTTTATAGACCACTAAAAATAATCTACGAAAACAGAAATTGTATGTATTTTTGCTTAAAACACATTACATGGGTGAAAGTACTTATTTTAGTTAATGTGGAGGTATAAACAGAAGAGTCTTTTTCAAGACAAGTTAAAATCAGGAAGACTTATTAAGTATGAGAAATCTATAAAACTGGAAACACCCAGAATATCCTCATCCCCATATATGTCATCATAACATTAAGTGTGCTTTAATTTTTCTCAGTCAGTTTTAACTTCCTTCTTCCTAGTAGAATGTGACTAAAATCTTTCAATTTGTACTTCATTTACATCCTTCTCTCATAGCTACAAGGCTGATCACTCACCCAAGCTCTCCCCTCAAGACCTCTGCTCTAATTAGTTGTAGTAATCAAAAAAGAATATAGTTAACTTACACAGGCTTTGGAAATCATTTCATTGGAATGATTTTAATTAAATATTATACAGATTTTTAAATTTTAAATATATATATATATATATATATATATATATATATATATACAAGATATATTATAAATGTTTTATAAATATTTTAAATTTCTATCTTTTATTTGCTTTTGCTTAATTCTACAGTTACTGATAATAGGTAAATAAAAGAATAGATATATGTAGAAAACAAGAATTTTGTACAAATGCTGCAATGCAAAGAATGTATCAGACTCATAATACATTTAAAAGCATCAGGTATTTTAGCTCATTTTGTTTACTATCATGTATACATCTTAAAATAATGAAATCTTTTCAGCAGAGAGATCTTTTGAATAGTTACTCCTAAGTTTTTAGTTTCAGATATATTAGTGTGGACTAATGTTTAGAAACATTTTTATGGGGCATGGTAATGATTTGAAACAAAAAGAAAATAGAATATTTTAAGGTGTTTATTTTTTTTTTTTACCCTTTAGTAGCAAACAAGTGTTTTTTTTTTTATGATTGAAGTATTAGTTTGAGTGAAATAATTCTTTAAGAGAGTTAGATCCATTTTAATGTTACTATTTTTGCTCCATTAAGCCTGAAACATTTAATAAGTGATTATCATACTTTGATAAAATATTTATTCAAACTCAAATACATATAATTTATTGTTGTTATCAAGGCACTAATTGCATTGTGATTATTTAAGATCAATTTTTAGATTCATGGTGCAATACATTGTTTAAATAAATGTTCTATTTCTTTCCTAAATGGCATGTTATTATGTTAACAAAGTTTATCCTGTGGATTTTTTGCCTATCTATTTTGAGATTGTTTCCTCTCACATCCCTGTTTCTATTTTTTTTTTCCCCTGAGTTATTTTACTGCAGCAGGCAGGACATCTAACTGAATATATTGCTTTGCCGAAAGAGCCTGGACTTTAATTCTGTAACAGTCCTGTTACATTACCATCTTTCAGGAGACCTGTCACTAAGCCATGGCAGGAGGAAAGAGGAGCAGGGAAGGAACATTGATGAGGGCAGTTGCATTCTGGTGATTTCCCAAGAGAAGACAAACACCAATCTACTGAAGGACTTTGGCTGCCAGCAGGTAAAATCAGGACATTGCCTTTATTTCCAGCATATTAGGGATGTTTCAATTCTGCCTTGCTCAGCTGGATGGAGAACATGCTGACAGACCCTGACCTTTCATCAGTGGAAGGAGGGAATCTGAAGGTTACTTTACAGCTACCTAGCAACGAATTCATAAACCCTACAATTTCTAAGAATTGTGTTTGTGGGCATATCTTGTTGGAAGAGTGAAAATCTGTGTTGCAACTACAAAAAGAACATTTATATAACACCATTTTATAGGTTTTTATCTTCCTATTATATGAAGATAATTATACTTCTTTTAAAAGAAATATCTTTCTGGAATTCAAGGATTCATGCTAAAGTAGATAAGAAAGAGAAATATTATCTGTAACTTCAAGGCACAGAGGTACTTTTTCTGACTTGTGCATAGTAGCAACCGAGTCTTGTCAGTCTGGCTGGGATTTTGTTCTAATGTTCAGCCAAGAGCATCATTCTCATCATGTACACTGAAATTGTCCCTTGTGTTTATCAAGTGCTTTTGTCCTTTCCTGATTTCACTGAGTTTGTTCATCTGCCAGCGATTCCCCTGCTAGGTATTCTAGATTCCAGAATATAACATCACAAATATATGTGCACATCTATGTTTGCTGCAGCATAATTCATAATAGATAAATTTAAAAGTGAACTATATGCCCACGAAGAGATGAATAGATACGGAAAATGTGGCATGTATGTATAATGGAGTACTATTCTACCGCAAAGGAATACAAATGAGTCCTTTGTGGAAAAACAGAAGTTTTTTGAGACGCCATATAAAGTGAAATAAGTTACATACACAAGCTTATATATTCAATAGTTTCTTTTATAAGAAAATCACAAAATACCGTTATAGTAAAGTGCGAAATAAAAGACAGATAATAAGAAACAAAGCAGATATTTTACAAAAGGAAAAGAGACCAAGAGATGGAGTGAGGAATGAGGCAAGGAAGAGAAAGTAATTAAAAATATTTAAATATACTATGCACACTTTCCAAAGTTTCACAGTGAATGCAACTATTATGCATTGCAAACATAGTTTGAATGAAAATAAAAGATGCTGATCATCTGTCTGCTTTCTGAGACCACAATTCAAATTTTCTAGACCACTACTTTAAATGCTTTGATAACTTCAGCTAACTCTTCACTGTGCTCTTACATCAACTAGTGGCACCTATTACCTTAGCATCTTTTAAAGTATAAAGCTTTATTATTTCACGAGCCAAAAAAAGTGTTACTTGTTCTTTTATTGTCAATAACAGCATGCTTGCTGAAATGCAGTAACTTTTTTTAACCATTTAAATAAATGCATTTATGGCCATTTGCTATATTTAAAACTTTTTAAAAAGAGAATGATTTTGTAGGTTTTCTGTAATTTTTTTACTCACAACTTTAATATTGAGTTACCTACAGTAAAGTTCTTTATAGAACAGCCCGATATATTTTATTTTCATATGAATGCTGTACCTTCTGATTTTTAGACAGGTTTCCTGTCATCACTATTTAAATATTTTACTACATTAAAATATTTTAAGAAAATTTGGTATTTTTTATTCTTGTCTAGTATCACTTTTTTAGTGTCTCTGATTCTTCTCTCCTCTGTTCTGATTTTCAAAAGCACACTGTTAAATCTGTTGGCTTTTACCCAATTAATTCCATTAGAAAAATCTCAACATTGTGAAATCCAGAATTGCTAACTAGATCTAACCTAATATTCAAAAATACCTATCACTTTGCCATCTTGTATCCCTTCTCCTGTAGAGGATCCCTTCTCCCTTTCTCTTGCTGTATTTCCCTATGACATGGAAAAACAAAATTTGTCTTGTCTTGAAAATGATCCCTCTACTATGCATTCTCTTCCATACTAGTATATTTTTTCCTTCAATGAAAGACTTCCTCAGAACTTGTTTATACTCGCAAATCCATTTTCTTTCCTTGTGCTGTTCTGAAACCTACTGTGATCAAATTTTCTTTTTCTACATGTCCTCTACTTAACCTGATCTAGCCAAGATTACTGCTGATTTCCTTAATGTGATAATTCAGAGTGCTTCTCTCAGAATTTATTACAATTAATCATCTGGAGAACTCAGCATAATTGATTGATACTTCTTTTTAAAAATAATCTATTTGCCGGGCATTTAGCGCAGCGGCAAGCACCTGCGTGACAAGTGTGAGGTCACAAGTTTGATCCTGGTAACAACAACAACAAAAAAAAAGTCTAAAATTAATCTATTTGACTTGATACATGAAATGTCTGGTTTTTAAGAGCATAGTGCTTGCATTAGGAGCAGTCAAAAGATTCTATATTGTCCATGGAGAAGACAAGCATGAAAATATTACCCACTGAATTGCTCTATTTATGTTGTCACTATTACGCTGTCTCTATATTATGCTGATATTTAATAATTGCATGGATACTGTAGAATGTAAGTAATTGATATTTGATCTCTATTTTAGTACTTTTCCAACTTCCAACACAAATTTAACTGGAGATTTCGTCTCACAAAGAAATTGTTGCCACACGGAACTGCTGGCGATCCTTTCAAGCGGTGTTTGACTATCCAGTTCCTGTGCCTCCCATATTTAAATAACGAACTCAAAAAAGATAAATCAATGACAGGAAAGATGAAGTAACAGAGCAAAAGTTGCTTCAACTCTGTTATTTTACACTAAATTCTGAATATGTTTACAAAATGTAAAAGTTAAATACACAACGGTTTTCCATGTGCAATATTTGTTTTGTTTTTCGTACCTGGAATTGAACTCATGACTGCTCTTGCAAGGCAGGTGCTTATGCCGCTGAGCTAAATCCACGGCCCATGTGCAATACTTTTGTTTGCTATGTGTATTAGGTCATGTGTGAAATAATTTATTGAAATTAACTATTTTTAAATTTGATGTTTAGTGTTCTGTGTGTTATTGTCATAACTATAAACTGAAGTATTAAAATTTATTGGGACAGACCTCATTTTTTTTTCCTAAAAACTGTTTGCTACATGGGCTAATTTGTTTAATCATTCTGTTTTATTTTTAATTAAAACTAGCTGACTTGAAAAACAGAAATTTATTGATTCACAATTCCAAAGGCTCAAAGTCCACAATGAAGCTGTCAGCATGTTTGGCTTCCAAGAAAGAGACAGTTGGGGCCCCTGGCTTGTCTGGTAATGGCTATTTTCTGTAGACCTCTTCCACCGTTCTCCCTCACTGTATGTCTGTCTATTTTAAAATATTTACTTTTTGTAAGAATACTAGTAATACTGAATTAGGGCTGGCTATCTCGCTAATGACTTAATTTTTTGTTATTACATTTTAATGTTACAAACACATATGACTTCATTTTAACTCGATTTATAGACTCTACCTCTAAATGAGGTCTCATTCTGAGGACATGGGGACTAGTAATGAGAGACAGAGAGAACAGGAAGGGAGATAGATGTAGAGAGAGAGAGGGGAAAAGAGAGGAGAGGGAGACGCAGAAAGAGGGAGAGGGAGACACACACACACACACACACAGAGAGAGAGAGAGAGAGAGAGAGAGAGAGAGAGAGAGAGAGAGAGACAGAGAGACAGAGAGACAGAGAGACAGAGAGACAGAGAGACAGAGAGAGTATACCACAGGGCAAAAAAGTATGATGTTTTTGTTTCAACAACTGTTGTTACTGTCTTATGGAGGACCCTGCAGGCTGTTGTATATTGCAGAAAACCCATCATACTGGCAGAACTTAGGGAAAAAGTTGCAAATTCATGTGTAGTCTTCTCAGGAGCCAAAGTTACCCAAGAAGCAGTTCATCCTACTAATAAATGTCTGGAAGCTAATGATCACCACTTCGAGTACCTCATGTAATTGTAGAGACCAAAGGTATTAATTTTTATGATGTCTCAATAAATTTAGCATTAAAATATTTGTACAAATTCTTCTTTTCCTGGTGTGTATATATTTTGGTGGACTCTATATTTCAATAACATATATATATATATATATATATATATATAATTTACATGCTGACAAATAAAAGTTTATGTTATCTATCATTATTATTCACAGTATTAGATCAGGCATATTGTCTTTGTAAGAAGTAGTTAAGAAGTTATCTACTTTAGGTACTAAGTAGATATTATAACTTAATCCTCTGATTTCTCACCCCTCTGGAAATTAACACAAACACTCCCTTGACCTTTAATGTCTCAGAAACATTTTTTTTTCTAAAGATGCCCTCTATTTCTGATATTTCATTGGAAATTTCTGTGACTAATCTATTTTCAAAATATAAGATTTCCTCCCAATTGCATTGCACATTTCTACTATTTTTATAACAATCACTTTATTTTGCATATTATTTGACTAATTCTGTTATCAAAATACCTTGACCACATCTCAGGGAATGAAAACTTCAAATATAATTTTCATCTGCTATGTTTATTTCTTTACATGCAGAATTTGTCTGGCACACTGTAAATACTCATTGAATAATGTAAAATTATTCGTTTTTGCTATATATATTTCACAACTCCCTATGGTGAATGTAATCATGTACCCCAAACATGTACCAATGTAGGTCAAAAAATGTAAAGGCCATATAAGAGAAAAAAAAAGTAAAAAAGTGTTGTTATATTGTATGCTAGATTTTATTTTATTTTATATTTTATTTTATTTTTTGAGAGAGGCTTTTGCAATGTAGTTCATGCTGGCCTTGAGCTCACTCTGTAGGACACACTGACCTTGAACTCACAGGTGTCATACTGTTTTGTCCTCTGAGTGTGAGAATTACAGATGTGTGTCAGAATGCCCTGCAAAAATCACCTTTTCCAACAGAAAAAAAAATAAGTTGAGAAACAAAACCAAAAAATTTAAATAGGTCTCAATTTATGATTAAAAAAATGACAAAATTCGCTAATGTAACAGCAGCTGCTATAACATGCATACCTATAAATTAATTTTGCTTAAATAATAATTGGACAGATATTTCCTAGATCAGCTGTTGTCTTCCAATTAATGAAGGATCTGACACTTTCCACACAACGTGCATTTTTGCATAAAGTTTCTGAATACATCCTCTGAATTAAGGTACATTCTGGGTATCTTTCTAAAGTTTAAACATTGCACTCATTTTTAGCATTTACATTCTTACTTCATGGATTACCACTCAGAAAGCAAAATTTAGTCTTACACCTTGTAGGAAACAGAATGATTTGATAGATAAATGGATTACTAACAGATAGACAAATAGAAAGGAGAAAGTAAGGTGTCTCATTAAATTTGAGTATAAAATGTACATTAGAGTTTGAGTATAATGAAGATGAAATTACAGAACAGTCTTAGAGGATTTTTTCTCATTTAGAAAATTTAAAATATGTAATTTTTGGCTATTTCTCCTATTTTATGAAACATTGAAAAAAATTCATGTTTGTTATAAAGCTTGTCCAAACTAAACCTTTGAAATCTTGCATTTGGTGGTGTTTTATGTTTATATGGCAAATGGGTTCCTGAAACTAATGTAATATTTTCTGCAGCTATTGTTTTTCATCTGGGCATCTTGTTTTGTAATTATCTATGACAATATTTTACAGACTGGCTGGAAATTCTCCTCCAGAGTACAACTGGCACCTAAAGACATTTTAGTAAAAATGTGTACTAAGGCTCGACAGTAAAACAACATGAAAAAGGTGAGTTGACTCTTATTTGAGGATAATTTAGTTTTTGTAGGTATGACAGTGGGGATTTAATTTAAACATTCCATGTTTGTTTTTCTGAAATGTAACAGAAGTATTTAGTAAATTGTTCAGAGTGGAAACCTTTTTTCCACTAAAACATATTCTAAAGATTAAGTTTTAGTTTCTTTCTAGAAGCATAAAAGTAAATATTTATACAATAGTCACTAAGATATCATTTAGCTTCCTTTTGTGTGTGTGCATGTGAGAAATATAACTTTCACTTTATTTTTACAATGAAAATGCTTTTATCTTAATACTTCTTATATTCATTTCCTAGAAAACAATGAAGTATCACAAATGGTGTGGCATGGAAACATGTTGTTTTACTATTGAGCCTTACTATACATTTTTACTGAAAGCTCTTAAGGTGCCTGTTGTGCTCTGAAAGAGAAATTCCAGCCAGCCTATAAAATTTTATCTTCTGCAAAGGTAAAAGATACATTTGAGTTACTAAGTGTAGAGCTAAAATAATGTACTGTTTTCATATGTGCACTTTTTTGGAGAATTTTTTCTTAACCAATGAAGAAAGGTTGTGTTTATACTATCTCCTAAGACATGATGTTTGTTTCAAGGACTCATCCAATCCAAGACTTCCCTCTCATTCTATTTGGTCTTGTCTTATGATCAAAATAGGCATACTTACTGTACTAATTTTATCCTAAAAAAAGAACCATTAGAAAGCTAAAGAGATAAAGTAACCGAAGGGTGATGCTAGAAATTTATTCCCTTATCACATTTCATCATTTTCCATTTGTAATCTTATGTTTCTTGCTCTCTCTCTGTCTCCTCTCTATCTCATCACTTCATGTCCATATAGGAATGTGTATGCCTGTGTGCACTTGTATTTTTAAGTCTGTACTTCATTTTAAAGACTTTAATTTTTATATCTCTCAATTTGGTTGAATTTTTAATTGATATTTTGATAGCTCATCTTATTCCTTAACTTAATATTTCTTTATAGAACTATTGAATGTTGCTACTTTTCCCTCAATGCACCTTATTATTATTTGATACAAAAGATTTGCATTTATTTGCACGGCTGCTATCAGAGAAGATTGTTCATAAATTTTTTTTGAGTTGTCCCTTGAATTTTCAAGGGAAATGGGTGGTGGGTAATAGGATATGTACAGGGAAGCAAATTAGCATCTTCAGAGACTACCTTGGCCACTGTCGTTTCACCAGCTACTGAATTATTCTGAAGTCTTGTATATTATTTAACTGCTTTGCTGTTCTGTAAAGAGAAAAGAGGAATTCATTATGTATTTCACCCAGCACATAATAGTAAAAGTGGTTACAGGTCAACAGTTTTTTTCATTATTCTTGGGAGCTCTTAATTGCACACACTATTAGTATTGTTTCTTTTCAGGCAGTAGAAAAATGAGTCTTCAAAAATACTAAGCACATCAGTCTATAAAGGTGCAAATTGTATATGCTGCTTAATGTAGTGTTGCTGATGTAGCCCAACTGGGTTACGGCATACAGATTTCTTATTCACTAACGAGGTTAGGGGGAATCAATACGTGCTTCTGGATTCAGCAACTGCCACCTTACTGAATATGTAGGATTATGGTGTAAAGTTGTTTCTTTCTTCAAAAACATAAAAAGAAAGAAAAAAAAACCCTGTTTTTTAACATATGAAAAGTAAAATGTTATATCTGTCCAATTTAAAAAAAAATATTTTCCAAATGTTAAATGCCTGTAGTTTTTATTGGAAAAATAGAAATCATTTTAAATTAGAAAGAAAACTGCTAACAAGGATTAATAAACATTTATGTGTTTTTATTCCACTGAGTCTTTTAAATATGTTCACTACATGACTTACGTGTAAAGTTCACAAGGAATACTGTAAACATTAAATAGGCAAGGTAATACTGTTTTAAGAATATTTTTAATTCGCAATATGATTATCATCAATCTCAAAAATATATAACATTACCATCTTAATGGCATTATTATTTTCCTAAAAAGATAAGGATAGGGGGACATAAAATCATAATAAATGTATTTAAACATGATTTTAAAATCTATGTGACCTGGCATGAAGTCAATGCCTAAAAAACCATTATCTATATAATTGATATTCAATAAATATATGCTGCCTGGGTGACTGACCACAGTACATGGAATAAATCTTAAGTAATTCTTGAAGCAGCTAGCCATAAAGTATAAATAAATTATTGGATATCTGAAGGTTAAACTCATTTCCCAATGAAATGGAAAGAACTCATACAAAAATCCAGATAAATAATGTTTTAATGATATTCTTTACTTACAAGAACTATGGAATTTCAATGAAGGAAATGGGAGAGATATTTTGGCATGAGGGAAATGACTATTTTTTTGCTTTCTAGAAGAAAAAATTTTTCTTTAGAAAACACATCTCTACTATTGGAAGAAAAACTATTGGTCTGCTTTTAGTTCTGAAATTTCTTCTCTACTAAGGGCACTGAGAAATCTCAGTTTTTAGTCTGCACTGTATAAACTTTTAAAAATATTACTGTGACAGAATGTTTTTCTCATAAATAATCGGATTGGATTTATTTCTTGAATAGTGAGTCACCACAATTTCTTTATGGAAATGAATTTATTTCATGGAGAAAATACGCATTTTGATCTTCAACATTCATCATAGGGAATGAAATGATGAGCGATGGAGCTACATACAATTTTGTTAATATATTTTAATTTATAGTAAGCCTGGACCTAAATCATCATTTGGTGACAAATACAATGCAAGAGTTTAAGCATTTATGGATGTCTCAAAGTTTACTTGCTTTAAATATAAATATATAATTACATAATTATTTCTACTTAGAAGAGAAGGCTATAGATTCAGTTAAAATTCTCAATATTAAGTCAACTTTCTTGTTTTTAAAATAAATTAAATGAGAGTAAGCTATCTTTCAGTGTCTTAATTTTTTTTAGCCAAATGTTTTAGTTAGTTGGTTTTCAATCTGCAAGTCAAAATACTCAGGGCCCTTAAAAATATTGCTGCCATTTCATTAATGTGAAGTCATTAACAGGAAGATTGCATCTTGTAAGTACTGGACATGAGAATAAATGAAAAGCCTGTAACTGATCATAAGAAAGCAATAGGAAAATTCTGTAGTAGGTGTGTATGTCAAATAGTCAAAGCAGAAGCAATGAACTATTAAGAAGTCTTAGATTTCTGCATTTATATTATTATCTAATGACACTTTTTCTTTATTTTAGTCCTAAACAAGTGACTGAACTGTATAAACATTTCTTAAAAATTACTAATCTTTAAAGGCTCAGTGATTATCCTATGCTGAATGAGCAAGTAGGCAAAATAACCAGAATTATATGGGAGTTACCCTTTCACATCAATGATTTTGTTTCATTTTTAGTTTCTAAGGCACATACTTCATTGTTTGCTAAATAGTCTCAAATCAAAACTTCATTGCGAAGACTCACTTTTAAAATATATAAAATATATAAAAACTTGTGTGTTTATTATAGCCAATTGCTTCAAGAGTATTTTCTTATTCTTCTGGCTTATACTATATTTGGTTTGTACCTCTAGGGACAATGTGTTGGGAGCTTGATTCTAAGAGATAGTAAGATCTTTGAGTAGTAGCACCTATTATAAGTTGACTGGATCATTAGACACTCCCCCTTAGAAGAGCTAAGGACTCCTCAGCTGATCACAGCTAGTTCTATGAGAAGTATTTAATGAGAAAGGACAACACTGGCCTCTTCTTGCTTTCTGAATTTTTGTCTCATCACATGCTCCCCCGCGCCCCGCTGCTCCCAGCTTGATGTTGTCTGCCATGCTGTTAGCACAGGAGATAGGCTTTTATTTGTACAGTGTCCTTTGCTTTCTCAAACTGAAATATGTGAATATTTTTGCACATGTTATGTGGTCTTTGGTTTTTTGTAGAAACACAAAGGGGAATTATAAATTGATTATCATAGGTTTCCTAGAAATATAAATTTGTGATTAAATGACTTCTGTTTACCATGATCTGGCCTCCAAGAAGAGAATATGAAAATGTTTGGAAATTGTTGTTATTTAGAATTAGAAACACAGAAAGCCTGTATACAGGATTTGATCAGGAAAGAGGAGAATTCTACAAGAAATCAGGAATGAAAGACGACAAGAGATATCCCTCCTGCGATATCTTGCACTTTCCTCTTATTTCTATGATGATCTCAAACATGCTTAAGCTATTTTCAATGAGTTTCTCTGACTTGTACAAAGCATCTTTGAAAAAACAAATCTCTGACTAAAGTTAATGTTGATCATTTTGGACATTCTTCCACATGCCTCCAGTGTTAAACAGAAAACGCTTAGCACTGGAGGAAACAAAGTTTTCCAATCTGATCCAGGTAAGTCATTCATCCTAAGGGGACAATCATAGACTCAGAAAACTAAGTCTAATTTTTAAATCTTACCAACAACAACAACAATAACAAAAAATCATTGTTAACGTTAATTAAAAAACACATAACACTCTTTAGCTCAGGTCCATTTCCTCAATGAATACTATACAGGGAAGCTTATTTTGGCTATTGTTTGGGAAACAGGATATTCTTTATGGCTTCAGTTTTTATCTTATTTTCTTTTTATTTACTTAGCTGTTGGAATTAAACTCAGGGCCTTGAATTTTCCAGGCAGGTGCTTATGCTGCTCTATCCCTAGCTCAGCTTCAGTTTTTAAATAAGAAGCAAAAAGAGAAAATTAATTTTAAAAGCACCATGAAAATAAATAAGCAATTGTATAAAAGTGTCAATTATTATTGTAATTCTTACTAATTACATGAAAAATTTCATAGTAAATCTCATAAAAATTTTTGTGAGACAGTAAGATAACTTATTAAATTCAAATAGCTATTAGTGCCAATTGTAGAGTGATGTGACACTTGTTTTGGTCGATGCATTTTCACTATATTTACAATTTATATTCAAGAACCTCTACTACTGTTATCTGTAAAAGTAAATTTAAAAAACATCCTTCATTGGAAAACACCTAACAAAACATCAATAAAATGAAAGCTGCTGAATGAATAAAGGAAAAAAAGTAGTTAATTGAATTATATTAACCCAATATAAACATGAAGAAAACCGAAAAATGGAAAAATAATATATTAATATTAGTATACAAATCTATAATAGCATTAAAAGTGAACAAATAATTTGCATAATAGTCAAAACTCTCTACCTAGTTTCCACAAACTAACCACAATTATAAAGGCTGTTCATGTACTAATATTTTGTTTCTTCCTGTATTCCATGAAAATTCATATATGTAAAAAATCATATATCTAATTGTTTAATATATGAGTAAGTTGAAACACATGATACATAGGTAGATATTGTCCTTTAAAATGAAGGATATTTTATTGGATTTTACTAAGTATGATTGTATAAACAAATTTTCCATGGAAAATGAGATCATATAGTAGTGATTGTTTTTTTTTTTTTTCTGTTATTTGGCTATGAATGCCCTGTAATATTCTCATTCTCTTGAATTGTTTTACATAATTTGTTATGTTTGATACTATTGTAAATGAAGTTATGCTCCACTATTTCAAAGAAAGAGACATGATGGTAGTTACTGTTTATTATGTGTTGTCTTGTGGTGAAATACTGTGTTGCTTACATTGTTCTGTTCTGACCTGCTTTGTTATGTCTTATTTTGTCTTAATCTCTTTAAAATATTTTTTTAAAAAGTGAAGGATGTGTATTATTTCCATGCTTATGAAAAGTCACAAAGGATGCAAAATAAGTTTATTGAAACAAAAGTAAATTTCAAATCAATTATATCCAAATTTCACTTTCTAATAATTCAATAAATTAGCCAGAGATAAAATAGTGTACAACTCTTCCTGTCAATATATTTGAAAGTTAAAATGACATATCTGTCATGCCCTGTTATTTATGCATCTATGTTTTATTAGTGTTTTTACTAAGTGTCTTGAATTAATCTTTGTCTTGTTTTTTTATGGTATTGTGATAGATAGCTTCTTGTGTAATATAAATATTATTTTTAACCAACACTTATTGGTGTTCCATTTAAATACTATACAGATAACTTACTGCATATTTGCTCCAAACATAGTCTCAATTATAAACTTTTCAACACATAAATGTAAGCAGTACAATGAGATGTGACATTTCTAGCAGGAAAACAAAAGATAACAGGAAGTTTAAATTATAACATATCACCTTGGAGTAATACTTACAGTTATTATAGAATTTCTTAAGTATATGTGTTTGCAAATTCCTCAGGAAATTGAGCAGAAAGAAAGAAGATTACAATTAACACATAAATTTAGTACAATTTTCTTCACTAGAGCTGCTATCTTAACACCAAAAGACAAGTAAGACCTGACGTATATGTACAGTTTTACTATTTTTTAATCGATATACTCAGTAAGTAAAAGAACAGAAATCAATCAATCAATATAAAAAATACAGCCTGGTATGTAAAACCATATATATAATTTCAATATTCTGGAATGCTAACATCAGAGGACCTCAATGCTTGCTCAAACCTATCAATTTTTTCCAAAAAAAAATTAACAAAGGCCAGACACGAAGTTCTGTAAAGAGGTCCTGCATTCACTCATGAGAAAAGAGAGAGAGAGAGAGAGAGAGAGAGAGAGAGAGAGAGAGACAGAGAGAGACAGAGAAATAAAAAATGTATACATAATTCAAGGAAAGAAAAATAGTACACAGAACAATTCAAAATTATCCAGATGAGGAACTCCTATTCCCACACTATACTGTGAAATAAACTAGTGAAATGAAACTGGTTTTCACAAGAAAAAGTATTATTACTATAATAATTACTTTATAACCATTAATTAAAATGTAAGGTAATAGAGGACTTTTATATTTATATTTCAAATGTTATTGAAACTGATATCTGAATGTTTTTTCATTGGTTGGAATGACAAATTCTTCAACAACTAATTGATTTTAACATGTGAAAGGTTTATTTTTTTAAAAAGTTAAAAATAATAATCTTCATTGAATGATATTCGTGGTTTTTAAAGGAAAAAATCTTAAATACTAAAAGAGAAAAGGTTTAAGTAAAATTTCAACTAATGAAATAGTTAAATGTGCAGGATGTTTATCATTCTACATAGGATCCCTGTTACACTGGACAATTTAGTGAAACCCAACCTAACAGCAATAAAGTATGACTGAACAAAGCAGGTCATTGCTCTGAAAGTGAAAATGTTTATTCCCTTAGTAAAAGTGATAGCGTTTATAATTTTTCAGTCTCAAAAGATAATAGTGCATTCAGCATACTAATTAAGAAAAATTAATCAACTCTGACTTTAATGATAGTGAAAAGACCATGGTGGCTTTCTTATCATTACTAATTATAATAATGCTATTATAAAAGTAGTACATACCATGGGGTAAAAATCTGGAAATTTAAAATTTCTGAGACTCAGCTAATAATATCCAGAGATTATCACTATGCAAAAATTGTAGTGTATCATCTGAATTTTCAATGTGCGTGAAAAATACAGATAGGTTTTTACAAAATGAATAATTAAATGTAGGTTATTAAAATATCTTGGAATCCATCCTACTACTTACACACCATTTCTTATATATTGTTCCACTCATCAAGTGTTTCACTGTTATCTTTTTTTTTCTACTATTAGTAAATAAGTACATAGGTGATCGTGTATATTTATTTGTATACATTTTTATGGTTATAAAAATACAAATTTCTAGCAAAATGTTATATTAAGATGTAATACATCTTGGTCAGTATATTGATGAATTGCACTGAAGTCCCTTAGCAAATTTTTGGTAGGGATTTAAAATCTGTTTTGGTAGGGACTTAAAATAACTGGCTCTTTGCTTCTATCTCTAGTAGTCTCTTTGGCCTCTGTAAATTAGGTTACATTCTCTACACATAAACATTTTAATGATTTAAGAAGTATCTATTGCTGATTGACCCTAATTATTCTAACCCATCTCATCTCACTTGAATGCTGAGGATATCCCATACAATAAAATTAGGACAGTTTACAAGCTTCTAGAAATCACAAGCAAATCTTGCAGGCAGATCACCCGGTTATGTGAAGTGAAACTGTCCTGCCAAGCAGACAATCATCTCATGATGATGCGAAATTCCCCCTAAACACAAATATTCCCAGAAAAAACAGTACCTTTAAGAATTTGACTTAAGGTAATAATAATTCTTGACCTCTGCTTTTATTTTTTCCCACACCTAATTCAAGAATTCATATTAGTACCTCTAAGACACAGCCTAGGCTTAGGATGCTCCCATTCCTTCACAGTATGGTTATATTGAGTGCATTATTTTTTTCTTCACCAGTACTCATCCAACTCTGATTGTACCTGGTGGCCAAATCTACTCTTCAAGGACTTAAGAGTCAGGCTCAGAATGGTGATTCGTGATTCAGTAGGCAAGAAGCATCTGAACAAACAAAATCACTTGACAGAAAACTAAGTATAGGAAGGAAGTCAGAATATAGGAGAACACACTTTTGGGTTAAATATATAAATTTGTTTTATGGAAGAGGATACAGATTTTTGAGATTAAGATAAAAAAGCAATATAGTTAAACAATGATATATGTTTATGTTTGGTAAGTATATTTACGAATAACAGATATCATGTTTCCATTTTACATATCACTTTTATGTATTTTCCATTTGGTTCATTTTGTTATCTAGAAGCTGAAATGTACCCAGGTTGTGCCACCATGTGAAATTCAGCGAAAGCTCAAATTAATAGATATTATTCAGAGAAATAAAGAGTAAACAATACTCTTCAATGAGTAAAAGTGTGATTAACTGTGGTTTTTATTACAAAGTTAATATTTAGGATTATGAAGCTAGGATACAAATCTTCTTTATTGAGATAATTTCCTTCTTTGCACCATATGCGTATATTAACTATATTTAAAATTTGTTTAATAACTTGAATAGTATAAATTGAATGCGTTAATTATATTTGATATTTTAAAGTGGTTAACATTTTTTAATTGGTCTTAGAATTTTAAAAATTCTAAATTCCACCTAATCATCATAAGAGACCACAGGAAGTAAACGTGGTCCGTATTTTCATTTTACTGGTATGACTAAGATAAAGTTTCATTTGCTCATGGTCCAATGTCAGTTAGTAAAGAACTGGAATATGAAGCCAAGATGATTGAGATCTGTCTTTGTAACACTGTTGTCAATGGAACAAAATACTCAACACCCACAACTTGAAAAATGAGAGGTTTGTTTTGGCTCATGATTTCAATCCATGGTAAACTTGATCAAACATAGAAACATGACAGTAAAGGGGTAAGGCAGAGGAAAAGTTGCTCAACTCATAGCTAGAAAATAGAGAGAGAGGAACAATAATATAGTCTTCTGGGTCGTGCTCAGTGAATCCAACCAGTTCCTGATTACTGACCATACATTCAGCCTCTGAACTTATCAACAGGTCAAACTGCTGATGTCTACTGTAACCTCATGACCTGCCAGCCTTCTACACATGTAAAATAGAACATTTTAGATCTAAATTATAATGATTTTCTCCAGGACCCTGTGACTCATGTCCACCTCAATATGTGACATGAATGTAGTCCAAGAATTTCAAAAATTTTAACAGTTCCAGCACTCCTGACAAGTCTACATGCAAAGTCTCTTCTGAAACTTAGAGCAAATTCTTAGTTGTGAGCCCTTATAAAATCACAAAAGAGCGCTAAATACTTCCAACGCAACATGACATGGAGTAAACATTTCCATCACAGAAGGGAGAAATATGGAGACAAATAAAATAGAATTGAAGCAAACTAAAAGCCACCAAGGCAAAGTAAATCTTGTGGTTCATATTCCTGTATCAAGAGAAAGTTGTAGTGAGTTATGAGCCTCTGAAGTGCTTGGGAAACCCCATTGTTTTGGCATTGCTGCTTGCAGCTCTCATGATCTCTCTGTTGGTGTGGATCTACTCAAAGCCTGTGACGCTCATCAATAGGAGTTCCCCTTTTATAATATATTTATGTTACTGGAGTTTTAGTTACAGTTACAGTTGCACTCTTCCTGCTTTATTCTCTGTGCACTTGGTAGCACACAGTCCTTCTTCTGAAATCTTGGTGGAAATTCCCATGACCCTGTAAATCTTGCATTCTGATTGACTCTAACATGGTACCATGGGGTTGCTGCCATGTATGCTGCTACTTTAAGCAGTAGCTGAGGTTCCTTGGTTGACCACTGCATTGACTATGTGTGACTAGATATTTGACGTAGTAAAATAAATCCCAAGAAATAATTTCCTTTATAGCCATCTTGAGCAAGGAATATCTATCTTCTCAAATAAAAGCTTTACAGTTGTGTACCCTTGAATCTGTGAAGCATAGGGTCTTGTGGATTACTGAAATGCTTTAAAATCATGTTTTCTATTATCCTGATGGAAAATACATGAATTGTACTTAATATACTTGTGTGTCTATGTTTTCAGAAATCGTGCTCTGCTTTGACTCTACTTTGCAGATATTGCCATTCTGGCAAAATTGAAATGGACTTTTTTATTCTTATTCCTACTGTTGATATACCTGAAAGAAGCCAGAACTATTCAAGCCACAGTCTGAAAATTGAGTGGCCTGGAAATTTCTCTGCCAGATTAAATAGTTAGCAACTCTTAATCTTATTATCCTGCAAATCTCCAGATCCAAACAAAATAGAAACAGATTTTCTGCCAGATAATAACACACGTAGACTGTAGTCCAACTGTAATTCTCCTTTTGAATTGAAAAACTTGTGATTCTACCCCTACTGTCTGCACTTCTATCATTAGTCATCTGAGATTTCTGACCAGAATCTTCCATCAAGTTCTGCTTATAATAGTATAGCACTCTGTTCATTAGCATCTCTCAGCATCTGAACACACCTTTCCGCACAACCACTACAGACTTTTGAGGATGTCTGTCTTAGTAACTATCCCATAGATGAGATGCAATATTGTATTTTTACAAACTGAAGGAGAACAGATTTATGTGAGCTAATGGTTTAAATCAATGAACATCTGGTTTACAGAGAGAAATCATAGGTGTTATGGTGATTCACTGTGTCAGTTTGAGAAGTTTAGAAGTTTAAATAAGTAACTCAGCAGGGTATAGAGGACATGTCTTTACAAATCTAGGATATTGTTCATCATGTCAACTTGAAAAGTTTAAAAGTTTAAATGACTAATCAGGGAACTAGGGTTCTCGGTTTGTAGACATCTTGCAAGAGGGGAGCACAGAAATGGTGTGACTGCAAATCCAGCCAAGAATGCTTAGGCTGCATGAAGGGAGGAAAAGGGGCTTGTTATTCCTTTTTGTTCTTTTTGGTTTTGTTGTTTGCAGCCACCTTGAACTACTTCCCATGTGTCACACCACCCTATCTTGGAGTCAGCTGACTGCAGACTGAAACTTCCAGAAACTGTGAGCTAAGTAAATTTTCTCTCCTTTGTTTTTGTGTGTCAATATTTTTGTTCCAGCACGGAGAGAAAAATAACCAAGACAGTGTGGCAAAGTAGTTACAGGGGAAAACACGATCAGCATACTACAGCCAGGAAGCAAAAATGAAGAAAAAACCTGGGGACAAGAATACACTCTTTTAAGTCATTCATCCAGTGAGCTCGTTCTAAAAGTCCTCACTTCCTAACAGCACATTCTGCTACTGAGCTCATCAGTGAATCAGTCCACTCATGAGTATAGTGCCATTATGATTGTATCACCTTACACACACATGCAGATTTGAGGAAACGATTTAGACAGAAACCATAACAGCTTTAGAAAACATCCTTTTGACTATTAATGTAATTTCCTATGAGAGTATTAAGATGAAATACTATGGAATATACATATATATTTTTCAAGACAAACTATTACTATTTTTTCTTTTTTTTTTTGTCTTTTTCATTTTTATCGGTACCAGGGATCGAACTCACGACTGCCTGCTTGCAAGGCAGGCGCTTATGCCGCTGAGCTAAATCCCCAGCCCCTATTACTATTTTTTCTAATGTTAACTTTTATAAAAAATACTTTACCATTTCTATTTCATATATAATGAATTGTATTTCACCTTTAATTTGTCCCTTTTGGATCTATCAGATAAAATCATCAAATGTATTTTGTAAAGGAATTATCATTACATTCTCTATCATTATTCATATAATAATTCAGTCGTTCATTAAGTAACTAATGAAGATGATATCAGTCATAATTTTCAGTATTGATGAAATCTTTATTTTCAGACGGAATTTTGATTTGCATATTGAAGAATAGGTAGAACATATTGATCCTACTCAATATAGTTACACTTACAGGATTGCTGTATTATTGAAAAATCATTGAACTTTACTTTGATTGGATGTATATTTTAATTTGTCTAAGTATCAGAGTGTTAATAACTTTCTCTTGTTTATGTAACAGAAAAATTAAATAATTTCTATTATTTTAGGCTGTTAGTGAAACTATATCCAAAATCCACAAGTTAGTTGATTATAAAGAAAATATTATATTTTTCACAGCTCTGAAACTCAAGGAATTCAAGATTAAGGAATATTCTATGACTGCTAAAGATCAATTTCTTGGTTTTTTCTTTGCACTATGTTATCACATCATAGAGATAAAAGTAAATTCCTTGCATTTTTGAACTGTTTTTAATTTTTTTAAAAAAGCAAAACAGAAATAAGGAAAGCAATATTACAGAATTTAAAAAAAAACAGTAAGAAATCAACATTAGTTAAAATATTATATACTGTTATCTTACAAGCAGTGGCTCAAGTTACAAAAATCAAAGCATAAAAAGTGAATAGGCAAGCAATGACAGCACACACTATTCTTTTTGGTGAACTAACAGAGAATTAATAATATGGTTATCTACCTTGCACACTTAACCTTGCATAAAGTTATATGTGTATGCAAGTTGTTCTTTCCTTTTGAGCACTTTCTTTCTCTTGCATTATTACAATATCTATTGTATATTTTGAATTTTAAGGATACTATTTCCATTCATGAGGGGACTGGTGTATAATAATATAATCACTCCTAAAAGATCCTAGTTCACAATACTATTCTATCAAGTTAGTTATGTTTCAGGGAAAGAATTTGGAATAAAAACAAAATTTATGCCATATTGTCCATATATTTATTGTGTAACAATTACAGTGGTCCAAGAGAGGTTATAAGAGTATTTGAAATGTTAGCAAAGCAATAGGTAGTAATTGCTATTTCAAAGGTAGAATAAAAAAAAAATCTAGGAAAGTAGGTTACTGACAACAAAAGGAATAGCTAAAAACAACTACGCACTAAATATTGAAGGTATTTGCAGCAGCTAAGTGAGGTTCCCAGGATTTGAATGAACAAAAAAGGAATTAGTCAGTGCATGAAAATATGGTCTAATGAAACAACAGAATTTTCTACTGTATTTATAGTGATATAAAACTATTTATCTGTTAATTGGTACCTTGCTTGATTCCATATATTGGCTATTAGGAAAAGTGCAGCAAAAGTGAATTTGTAGACAATTTAGGCAGAATTATCTTTGAATATATATCAAGTAGATGATTTTCTGGATCATATTCTAGTTTTAGTGTTAGTTTTAGTTTTATGAATCCTTATGTTGTTTTCTGTTAGGACCACACAAATTTATACTCTCATGTAATGTAGAATAGGTGCCTTTTCTTATATCTTTGTCAATATTTGCTGCTTTTTATTATTTTTGACCAAACTCAGTCTAATTTGGATGAGGTGCTACCTCATTAACTCTTTGATTTGCATTTCCCTAGCAAAAAATGATCCTGAGAATTTTTCATTTACTGTTGCCTATTTTTAATTTTTTATATAAGTTTGTTGGTACATTTTAGATACACATAATGATAATATCCATTACAGGGAATACGTACCTGTGCATGATACATCTTAATTCTTCTTTTCTTCTTCATTCCACTCTCCTTCATTAAGCAATTCTTCCTCTCCATATTTACAAGAGATTTCTTTCCATTTTTCCTTCTTTTCACATATTTTCTTTTCCCTTCCTTCCTTTCTCCCACCCTCTCCCTAACTCCCCTTGCCACTGGAACATTTTCATCTTTCTTCACAATATATGTTACACATTCAGTACTTATTTACACTTTCAGTTTCATACACAACAAAAATAATGCAATATTTACATGTGTCTGAGTTATTTCACTTAAGAGTATGACGTCAAGGCGCATCATTTTACCTAGAAATGTCAATCACGTATCCTTTTTATGGCTGAGTAATATTTCATTGTATTTTAAAAATCCCACATCTTCTTTATCCATTGATCACTTGATGGGAATTTGGATTGTTTTTAGGATTTAGGAATTGCAAACTGTTACTTATAAATATGACTGGGCTGGGTAACAGAGGAAAATCAGGAGGCATCACATTCCCTCACTTGAAATCATAGTGCAAAATCTACTGTGATAAGCCAGCATGGTACTCACAAAAGTAAATAAATAAAAACAAAACAGGCCAGAGGATCAATGGAAAACATTAGAAAATTGAAGAAACAACTCTCAACACACGTAGTCATCTTTTAAAAAGGAGCCAAATCGCTTTACTGGAAAAAAGATGGCCTCTTTCATAAATGGTGCTGGAAAAAGTGGCTTTCAAGAAGCTGAAGACTAAAACTAGACCATGACATTCACCATGCACTGAACTAAAATCAAAATGGATCAAATTTATAAATTTAAAAACAGAAATGCAAATTTACTGGAAGAGAGAATAGGTAGAACCCTTGAAGATATACATGTAGGTGAAGACTTTATGAACAAAAAGCATGATGGCACAGGAAATATTTCAAGGAATCAACAACTGGTATTTCCTCTTATTAAAACTCTTTTGAACAGAAAAGAAATCGCCGATGGAGTGAAGAGACACCCTGAAGAGTTGGAAAATTTTTTTAAGCTTTTTCTCAACAAAAGACTAATATCTATAGTATATGAAGATCTTAAAAATCATATCTACCGAACTTAAAGACAACACAAAATCAGCATCCGAGATGAATACACACCTCTGAAGCATATATGAAAAATTTTCATCACCAATCATCCAAGAGTTGCAATTAAAAAAAAAAAAGATTTCATCTCTCTCTAGAAAGAATCCCTATTATTAAGAAATCAATCAATAATTAATTCTGACAGGCATGTAGAGATAGAGGAATCTTTTTCCACTGTTGATGGGAGCATAGACTGCTACAACACCTGCTTGAATCAGTGTGGAGATTCCTTAGAAAACTAAAACTGGAGGTTTCATTTAATCTAGATATTCTCCTTGTTGATACCTTTTGGAAAGAATTAAATATATCATACTCCAGTCATCTATGCACATCTGTGTTTAGAGAAACACAATTTGTAATAGCTAAATCTTGGAAATTTTCGCTATTTGTATGCTTTCTTTTTTAAACTTTTAAGTAGATCTTTAATTTGTTTATAACTGGATTAGTCATTTTAAAATTTTAAGTATTTGATGTTTCTAATGTATTCTGTGAATTATGCTCTTGCCACAAAAATAGTTGCAAAATATTTTCTCTCATTATATATGTTGTCTCTTTTATCACTGTCTTTAGCCATATAAACCCTTCTCAATTCATTTGTCAATTTTACTTTTGTTGTCTGATATTATATCCAAAATATATTTCCTACATGAATGGGTTTGTTTTCTTGCAGTAATTTATAGATTCAGAATTTATGTATTGATTTCTGTTGTAATTTTATTGTGCGTGTGTGTGATTAGAGTTAAATATCTACTCTCATTCTGTATATGTATGTCCAATTTTGCAAGTATCATTTATTCAAGAGACAGTTCCTTCTCTTATATGTTTGTCTGTGTTTGTGAAAAGTTTATTTACTTGTGTGTATGGATCAATTATGGAGACTTCCATTCAGTTTTATGGATCTATGTATTAGTTCTTATGCAATGAACATGGTACTTAGCTGCTGTGGCTGGTACTATAATATAACGTCAGATTTTCGATGTCTCCAGATGTTTTCCCTCACTGGCATGACATTGTGCAGTTCTACATAATTTTGAGGATTTTCCATTTTATTACTAATGTAACTAACACTTTAATGGAAACTGCTTTGGATTTATACAGAGCTTTGGACCATATGACTACTTAAAATGTAAATTATTCTGACTGAGGCACAAGGGATATTTTTCCATTTTTTTGTTTCTGTTATATAGTACTTTCTTTATGCAATATTTTATGACTATCAATGTAGTGAAATTTTCAATAGGCTTTTTTTCCCCCTTGGTTAAATTTATTCTGATATTTTAAAGATATTATGAATGGAACAGCTTTGTTTTCCTTTTGAGCAAGTTCTTCATTGCTGTATAAAAGTGTTACTGTGTTTTATATTTGGACTATGTTTCCTGCAATTCTTTTTAGTCATGAGCCTCTTCTAAAATTTTTTCAAGGTCAAATTAAGTTTAAATATGTATAAAATTATGTCTTCTGTAAATATGGATGATTTTATGTCCTCCTTCCAGTTTGTATTCTTTTATTGCTTTCCCTTGTCTAATAGTTCATCCTAAAATGTCCCATGCTATACTAGACAAGAGAGATGAGTGTGTACACACTCCTCTTGCTCTGGATGTTAGAAGAAATTGTCTGATCTTTTTCATATTTACTGTGGATTTGTAATAGGCAACCTTTATTAGCTAGAGATATTTTAGGCTTAATTATAGAGAGTGTTTACCATGCAAGGTGTTGAATTTTATTGAATTTTTTCCACATATATTTACATGAAAATGGTCATATAGGTATCTTTACTTTGTTTATAAGACATATCATGCTTATTAATTTGCATATAATAAAATATTGTTGCATTGCCACTCCAAAAAGAATTTCACTTGAACATTGCACATGACTATTTGATATGCTGATATGTTTGTTTTCCTAGTGTTTTATTAATAATATTTGCAACTATTTTTGCCAGAAGTATTTGTCCACATGTTAGTGCTATGGCAATGCCAGCCTTGTAAAAAAATTGTAGTCTACACTTTCAGTTTCTTTCAAATGTTGTAAGAAGAACTGAAGTTAGATTCCTAAGAATATTGTGTAAAATTTAGCCACAAATTCATCATTTATTTATTTATATTTCTTGATGACAGGTTTTTAGTTACTCATCAATCCCATTACTCATTACTGGTCCATTCAAATTTTCTGTTTTATTACGTTTTAATTTTGGTAGGCTATTTGTGAGTAGAAATCTACTGTTTTTCAAGAATCTTCATTATGTTAGCATATAATTTATTCATTATATTTCTTTACAATCATTTCTAATTCTATGGCAACATTTGTGGTTACCTTTTCTAATTCTATTTACTTGTTTTGTCTAGGAAAAGTTTTATCAATTGCATCTTTAAATTTTTTTTCTTTTAATTTATTTTTTTAATATTTTGGGGATTTTAATTTGTTTACACTCCTATTTTTATTATTTCTGTGATTTGATTAATTTATATTTTAATTTTTCTTGCATTAGTATGTCTTAGAGATTATATATATATACCAAATCTTTTTTCCTTTTCAGATATGCATTTATCTTTGTATTTTTATAGCAGTCCTAAATTATCTTGAGTATATTTAGTATTTTTTTTTATTTCTTTGGTTTACATGGATATTTATTATCACAATTTTCAATTCCTATATATTTGTGTATATTCTATTGGTTTTCATTTGTTGATTTCTAGTTTTCTTCCACTATACCTGTAAAGGTACATGGCATGCTTTTTAAATTAACTTTAAATGATTGATCTTTTATTGAACATTTTTATGTTGAAAATATTTCATATATTTATTAGAAATATATTCCTTCTGCTGATTTTAAAAGAAATATTCTACAGATATATCCTAGATGCTTTTGATGTATAGTGTGATTTAACTTTAATGTGTTTATTTTGATCCAGACTTGATGCTTTATGTATTTATAAATTTACTTGAAATTTTCCCGCTATTAACAGTGCATTTCTCACTTCAGATCTAAAAATATTTGTTTTATATTTCACAATATCATTCTGATGAATTGATTTTTGTTGATACACTATGAGCTTCTTTATTTTTAAATTTTAAGCCTGAAATTTCTTCTATATCATGCAGTTGTTGCTACTCTTACTTTAATTTCTTTTTGCATTGTTTATCATTTGTTCTTTACTTTTATTCTATATGAACAAAATTAGTCCATATTATTTGAGTTTCCTACTAATAGTTACCAAATTCTTAGTTCTGTCTCAATTCTCTGACTTTCCACCTGGAATTGTTCTATCATGACAGTGCTTGGTTCTCATTCTCCTTTGTGTTTTTGATCTGCTAGTGAGTTATTTCATTTGTATATTTTAATGATGATAATTTTCCATCTATTTGAATTTATTTTATATAACTCTCTTAAGTTTTTTTCTTTCCCTATAGTCAAGCTGGAAGTGATGAATCTTTGTAATTTCTGCTGGTTTAAATACTTTTCTTTCCCCTAAAGTAGTTTTGATATTTATATTATTCATATAGGTTTTTTCCCCTTTTAGTACTTCAAAAGGTTTTTCTCCTTTTAGTACTTATATCATTTTCATTTATTTCTGGCCTATAAAGTTTCTGCTAAGAAATCTACTGTTAATCATTCAGAGCTTGTTTTTATATAAATTGTTGCTTCACTTTTGCTACTGTTAGAATTATATCTTTATACTACTATTTACAAGTATTGACTAGATGCTTTAGAAAAAGTGTCTCGTCTGTTTTGTCTTGTTTTGTTTGTTTTTACTGGTGCCCTCTGGTTTTTGATCTAGATGTCTATATGGCTTTGAAGACTTGGGGAGTTTTCAGTAACTATTTCATTTAATATGCCTTTTCATAGTTTTTCCAATGAATTTTTATCTAGAAATCTTATTGTGTGGATATTTGTTTGCTTAACAATGTCTATACCATTAGAGTTTCTTCATTCTTTTAATCTTGCTTCTCATCACCTTTACAATTCCTTTCATTCTTTCTTTTCTTTTGTTCTTAAAGGACTGTTTCAGATCAAAAATAGAAATTACTTCTTCTGCTTAGTCTAGTTGACTGTTATTTATTTCATTGTGTAAAAGTGTCAACTTTAAAATTTCTGATTGTTTCTTTTTATGATTTATCTTGAATTTCTTATCGATACGATGAATAGTTCATATTTTATTGTTTTCTGTCATCTATTTTGTTCAAGTGAGTTTCTTTAAGATCGTTGTTTTTAATCATGTCTTAGACATTTTAGATTTCCTTCATGTTGGGAAATTTTTAATGTGCAATTATTGTACTGCTTTATAAGAGTCACATGCATATATATAAATTCAAAATTTCTATATTCAAAATCACTTGTTACCCTAAATGAATTTGATTGGTTTTAGTCATATGATAAAGAAAGAGTAGCTTTGGATATAGTTCAGCGGTGAAGGCCTGAGTTTGACACCTGGTACAAGAGGAAAACAAACAAACAAACAAACAAAGACATATAAGATAAGCAATACTCTGTTTTTCACATTTAAAAGAGTGTATCAAGTGGCAAAATTTGCAGTGTCTTCACTATTATATCTAAATGTTTACATAAAATAAATATTTACTTCTTTATAATGTTAAATTACAATTTACTTTGCTGTATTTTTTGATGCTTTATTCATTTGAACTAGTAGTAGTATTAAAATCAGGAAACTTGGTTTCAAACTTTGCTCTACTGTTATGCTTATTGAGAGCAATACTTTGAAAGCTATATTTATAAGCCCTAAAATATAAAACTTCAAATACCCAATATAATATTCAATTAATTTAGAACAACTTTAAACTGATTAAGAATACAATCTCATAAGACAAAAATTTAATTCTAAAATATATATTAGAATTCTATATATATTCTATGCATATATTAGTATTCTAATATATATGTTAATTTTAATATATTGTATGTTACATATATATATATATATATATATATATATATATAAATTTTGGTTATATTTGTGCTATGAAATACTTAGAACACAAATAGTAGGCTGCAATATATATTTTAACACACTGTCTCTGAAAGCATTCCCAGAAATAAATACATTTTCAGTGTTATAGCTTATCTTTGTTACTATAACAAAATATCGTAAACTAGGTAGCTTAAAAATTTATGTCTCAAGCTTTAGGAGGCTGAGGAGTCCAAGACAAATACGTAATTTTTCAGTCTGGTGCAAGTTTACAGTCTGGCTCAAAGATGACAATTTTTCATCGTGTCTGTACAGCTGAAAGAAGTACGGGCTGCAGCTCCTTCCAGACTTTTTCTTAAGTGTTAATTCCACTTATGAGAATCTTCATGTAATTGCTTCAGCAAATATCTATTTCAAAAAATGTTCCCTCTTTTTCTTTTATTAGATATCTTGATAGTTATTGGAAGCAAAATGGGTTAGACAGTCACTATAAAGTAATTAGAGCGCTGACATTATAATTCAGTGACATAGTGCCACATTGCTCTCAAGAAAATGCAAGGTCCTGAGTTTGATTCCCTTACAAATAGGAATATATATATATATCAACTGGACAGAGAAATAATGTCTTCTTAATTTAATGTTTTAAAAGTTTCACAATTATTTTTGGCAATCATCAACACTATCTGATTTAATCAAATACAAGTAACTGCAGTCTTTGAAGCATGCATGTATGTGGGAGGGTAATCACATTGCTTTGGTAGCAATTGTTTTCATTCTACAAAAGAGAAAATGTTGATATTTATGTTTCATATCTACAGATTCTTCCTTTTATTAAAACTATCTGTAAATGTTGTTAGAATAATGCATATAAAATTATATTATCTTAGTATCAGATTATATTTTTGTATTTTGATACATACAATACAAACTAGAGAAGTTTTTATTCATTTGTTTTAGTATAATCTCAATCATCAATAATCGTTAATTCCTCACAATACTTTCAAAAATATAAAAAATTAATATAATATTTAATATAAATATTAAAATTTATAATATAATATAATATTTAATATTAATATTAAAATTATGACAATCAATGTTGAAGAGTGATGTATGTTGGTGAGATAAGAAGCATTATCTAAGTTGTCCCAGTGTATAGGCTCATTTGTTAATTCTAAAACATATATGCAGAATGGTAAAATGATATCTCTGCTCTCAAGATATTTGATAAAAGTTTTAAATCACCCTAAATAATAAAATAAAACTATCTCTACCAATCGGACACATTTTGATCAGTCCTTTCAGAAGTTTACATTTGTGATGTTTAATATTTCTAACTTTTAAAAATTGTCTCAGTAGAAAAATGACAAACTAGGTAATCCCTTTAATTTACTCCATTTTACATCAAATTAATATAATTCTTGATTATCAGTGTAATGGCATTTGGAAAATCAAACCAATAAATTTAATCCTTTTCCAGATCAAATTCCCTTATCAAATTTTGTAGACTTCTGAGCATAAGTTTTAAATTTGGGAATAATTTGACATATAGTCATTAATGTTTAGGCTTCCCAGTTATTGAAGAATACTTGTCAAATGACTTTAATGCATCTGTCAGACTAACAACAGGGACATGAGAGGTGAGCAGTACAGACTTTTGACCAGAGCTTATCCAATAAACTAGACTGTCACACAAGTTGCAGTTAAGAGGATAATGTGACATTAGTTATTATAAAAACTTGTGCAAGTTGCTATGAAGTATAGATGAAAAGAAGCTATTATTTCTTTCACAGGAATTTTGGGGGTGATATTGTAAAAAACAGAATTTATTCCTATAAACTCAGATTATTCCCAATAAACAAATCACTATTCAACCCATTATTTTGAAAGCTGAAACATATTTAATCCTTAATTTTGGTATTAAATGTTAGATAGGAGCTATAAAAGACCTTGTTAATTAAGATGAGAATTACTTAGTGTGAAAATTTGAAAACTGTCCCTATGTATAATAAGATAATGGTCATCAATGTAAAAAACTTTACAGAATTTAAAAGACCCTATCAAACGTGCATTGGAGTGTACCAAAAAACATTTTGATAGTCTTTTCAAGCAAATAGTTAATAGAGGGGAAGGAAACTAGGCGTGCATAGATAGTACAGGTCATAAAGGTGCAATTCCATGCTTATTATCTTTTTTTAGTTTTATTGAGAAATAATTTATTTTGAGAATAAAATATCCACAAGTATTATTCACAGAAATGTATTGCATTGAATGCTATTAAAAGCAAGTTTAAAAAAATCATTTTCATAATAAAGTACGTATTATTTTAAAATAAAATAATATTTATGAGTAGTTATAATGTTTAGAATTTAAAATACTATTTAAATAATCAAACATTAATTATTTATCTAATATATATATATATATATATATATATATATTCCTAATTGCTGATTTTAGAAGATTTTTTAATTTAAAATGTGCTTAGTCAATAGAAATATCAACTAGATTCACATAGTTTTTAAGGATCTGCTTAGAAATGTTTCTAGATGCACCTATCTGAATGATGAATAGATAACTTTTTGTGAACAGTGAAAACTACAGAATAAGCATGTTTGTCTATGTGAATTTGGATGATTGGAATAAAATCTATTGACAACCTTGATTATTTGTAGCACAGACACATTTATAGAAAAATTTCTCCCTGTGATGTTAGATAACTCATAAAAACAAATGCCCTTTGTAAAGGTCAACAACTCCCAAGAAGATAGATTACATTTAGGTATGGCAATCTGGCATCCGTTATGTTTAAATTCCTGCTAACACTAACAAGATTAGCTCTGCCCTTTTCTCCACTCTGAAATAATTTAAGATAACTCATTTTTCTTTTTAAAAGTATTGCAGTAGTTTATATATAAAGATTATCTCCTTCCCTAGCTTTAAGTGACAAGTTAAGATACTTTGAAGAAAAACAAATGAAGAAAGCATTGAAGTATAACATACATTTTCATTTGTAACTAAGATTCAATGTATTCTAGCTGAAAAAAATCCACAAATAATAGCTACATAAATGCATATTGAAATAGACTGATACAATGTAGCAGTAAGTACCTTTCCCAGCCAGTATACTCCAGCTTAGTAGTTGCTCATATAATAGTTCCAGGTTACAGTTCTTGTTACTTTTGTTATTTATAAGTGACTGGTCACTGTGATGCATAACTGGTCACTATGATGAATATTCTAAGAGTCAGAATGGCTTATTAATTGGGCTTCTGTATTTCCTGTTTACTTATCCTATATAAACTCTAGACCATCAGAGATCCAGGTCTGATATTTTGGGAATCAGAGCTTATTGAGATATATATATATATATATATATATATATATATATATATATATAGTCTGCCTAAATCCTGAGTGTTGTTTCAGTGTTTCTGCTTGGCATTACGATAATACTTTAAAACTTGGTGTTTTGCAAGCCTAATGAGGCTTTTTTATAATTGATATGTTTTTCAGGTGCTCACCTACTGTGTAAAGACTATCATAAATAACTGGCAATACTATTTTATTGGGTCCTAACCTAGATCCCTAATCTCCCAAATGAGTGTATGGAAAAGGGTTAAATAAAATGAGACAAGTGGCATGATTTTAGAGCTCCAGGATGATCAAAACCCTTTAGCTGAGCTACAGACTCTGAGGGCTAAGACAAGGACTTCTCTGGACCACTCATATGTATTAGGTCCAAAATAAAGGGCAGGGAAACTGAGGAAAATGCAGGAAATGAGCAGGACTTTGGGAGTCACTTCAAAGGCTTCTCCAAGTAGTAAATTATGCCAGTTTAGGAAAAGTGTCTTATCTACAGGATGACATTTATGACAGGAATGTGACTGCAGGAGTGAGATTCCTTCAGCAAAGTCTCTATTTACTTAATTAGTGTTGGAGCCAGGTGTCCTCAGCTATGGCCTTATCTTGCCTTTTTGAGGTATCTCTGGCTTCACAGGCCACTACAGGCCTTATCTAGGAGTAGTGAAGCATAGAGGTTCACTTAGTATGAATCAGCTCTTGTCACCAGGCAAGGGGCTAAGGCCTAGGACAGACTCACAGATAAACATAGAAAGGAGATTAGTTAATTTTAAATCCTTCTCAGAGCCACTTCCTAGTGGTTTCCAATGCTGTTTTCCTCTCTAATGTAAATTTCTTTATGGATTACATTATACATCACTTGCAAAACTACCTGCATGTTGACAGAAAGATATGTGATAAATATTATTTTCCCTTCATGAAAACCTTGTACTGTATTAAACAAAATCATTTTGGAAATCTTTAGTTAGAAGAGATAACCAAGGACAATCTCATTGTGTTTACATATACATATTCAGAAGGGATAGAACTTTTATGATGGGGACATGGGTTAATATTAGAACAATGAGAAGAAAATGCAAAGTTTATAGAATATGCAGAATTGTGTTAAAGCTCATGAAATAGGATGAGAAAAATGACATATTTTGTTTGAAATATAACTTTTAAAACTTTAAAATGTCAAGCCAGTCATGGTAGCACATAGCTGTAATCTCAGTGTTCAGGAAGCTAAGACTGAGGGATCACCAGGAGCTTGAGGCCAGACTGGGCTATATATTGAGTTCAAAACTTAACCTGTATACATAGCAAGATGATATAGATATAGAGATAGAGATATGGATACAGACTATTGGCAACCTTGGTTATTTGTAGGACAGATGTATTTATAGAAAACTTTCTTTCTGTGACGTTAGATAATTCTTACAAAAAGTACTCTTTGTAAAGGTGAACAACTCCAAAGAAGATAGATTACATATAGGTAGAACAATCTGCCATCCTTTATAGTCAATATAGAATTTAGCCATTAAGAAGAGTACATTTAGCCGGGCGTGATGGCTTCCGCCTGTAATCACAGCCTTCAGGAGGCTGAGGTGGGAGGATCCTTGTGAGTTGGAGACCAGCCTGGGCTACAAAGTAAGCTCAAGGCCAGCTTGAACTGCATAGAGAGACCCTGTCTCAAAAAAGATAAAAAAAAAAAAAAAAAAAGAAGAGTACATTTACCTAAGGCAAATGGATTTTAGTCAGTAGTCATTACAGAACATAAAAAGGAATACAGTAATTAGTAATCTTTTAAAATAATACTGAAATGCATAATTGTTACAGTCAACTGAGTTAGGAAAAAGTGTTATAGGCAGTCAGACAGTGCTAGGCCCTTAAAGGAGCAAGTACAGAAGCCCAGAAACCTTGCAACTGTGGAAGAGACAGATACCGCTGCTGTGAGCCAGGCTTCAAGACAAAAGGTAAAACAAATGCACCCACACACTCTTAAAGATAAGCATTAGTAATTAGTATTTTAAATAGGTTTGTATCACACAGAGGAAGTTAGGGGTCCCTAACCAAAGCCTCTGCAGAAAGATTTACTGCTCTCCATGCTTGTCTGCATGCTAAGTGACTCACTTCCCCCTTTGTTTCGTTTTAATCAATTTTACCCGACCAATTATTCTTATTTATAGACCCTAATAATGTCCCACCTCAATCTCATCTTGCAAGTTCCCCATCATTCCACCACCTTCGATCTGCCTCACTTTGTAGTTTTATTCTATAAAGGTCTCTAGAAAAGACAGTGTTTGGCAAATCCACTCAGGACTCGCTTTTGTCTCCCTCTCAAAGAGAAGTTTTCTTTCTCTCGATAAACATATTTTGCTCTTTACTTCTGTTGTTCCTAAATTCATTATTTCACTATAGAAAACATGAACTTCTATCAAATATCTAGTAGGTTGGTAATTTCTTTCTCCTATATCATCGTGATGATATTAACTTAGATAAAAATTAGTCCACATTCTAATTTATAGCTATATATTTACCAAATTATCAGAATGAAATTCTGTCCAGCTTTTTATATGTCTTCTGATATTCTAAAATAAAATCATACTTCCACAATTCACTTTCCTAATAGACACTTGAAATATAAACAAGTGTTGATTTTAATGTTAAACCTTTAATTTCTACACATAGTAAACTCGTACAATATGAGTTTATAAGAAATAATAAAACTGATGTGAGAGGAAAAGGATTTAGCTCAGGGTATAAGTACCTGACTGAAAAGTGCAAGATCCTGAATTCAATACCCAGTACCAAAAGTAGAAAATAAAATAAAATAAACTGGTGCATTTGCTTAAGAAAACTATCATTATGTTTCCAAAGCTGAAATCAAGCATTTGAACCCAAGAAATTCTTCTGCACCAGTCTCCTGAGATGGGCAGTGCCACTATGTCTTCCTGGAGATCAGCATTGTTACAGAGGTAAAAATTCTTTTTTTAAAAGTAATCCTTGCTTTTTAATAAAAGCAATAAATTAATACCTTTCACAATTCCACTATCTAGCAACTAATATTGATATTTTATTCTGGGTTATTCTCTAGACATATTTAATGTACCTAAGGTAAAATTTTTATAATATAATTAATATACATGAAATCCACTTGCTCACAGACTTTTTTAGCAGGGCAGTATATCATATGTACCATTATGGATTAAATAAGTTCTCTTTTTAGTGCATATTACTAGTATAAATGAGTGAACTTCCCTATGGTCTCGTGGTATATGTTGATAAGATATTTTGGTTTCTCACCATTCTTTACCTCTTGCTTCTTCTTAATCCTTTTCTTCATCTCTAAAAGACTATTTTGCAGTTTTTTGTTTTCTCTCCCTTTTTAAAGAACTATTTTTAGATTACTTACATAAAACAAGCAGGCAATTTTTTACTTGCTAAAATCAGCTTATTTTGATTAATGTAATAATCCAATGTCCAGATCCATCCAGTTTCTTGCAAATAACATATTTTAGTCTTCTTTACAGTTGAATTATACTCCATTGTGTATATATATCACATTTTCTTTATTTATTTTTCTGTTGATGGGAATTTAGGCAATTTCTACTGTGTAGCTAATTGGAATTCTGCTACCATACACATGGGTTTGCATATGTTATTATGGTATGCTTTTTAATTTAGGGGGTAATGTACCAGGAATATTGTGAGATTAAGTACTGGAAATGTTGAAAATTATGAAAGACAAAATAAAGCAGACAGTTGAAACCTTATGCACAGGCAAACACTATGTACATAGGATCCAAATAGCTTAGGAAATAGCATAAAAAAAATCAGCAAATGGGGCTACACCAAGTTAAAAACCTTCTGCACTGCGAAGGAGACAATGAACAGAATGAAGCTAAAAATGGAATGGGAGAAAAATTTGGCTACTTACTTTTCTAATGGAACATTAATATCTGTAGCATATAAAGAAATCAAAGAACCTGACAACAACAAGACCAAATAGACGAATCATGGAATTGGAAACAAATAGAACAGAGAACTCTCAAAAAAAGAAAGCCAAATGTCCAACATGTTTATGAAAAATCTACTCATCAACTTTAATCATCAGGGACATGCATATCACAAACAGTGCTCTTTTACTTGGAAATTTCAGCAGTTTATAAATTTGGATTTTTCTCAACTTTTTTTTTTTTTTTTGAAATACAGTTTTAGTAACAACTTTCTTCTCACCCTGTGTAAAACCTTAAGTGCTGGCCCACATGGCCCTTTGAAAATTAGTGCCATGTTCTTTATGCAAGTGACTTGTTCTAGTATTTTATCCAAGTGTCTACTATTTTTCATGCATTAGTATCCTATTGATCATGATTTTCTTGAATTTGCTGTTTTGTTTTATTAAACCTGGATAATTGAAATGCTTATTAAAAGCAAATTAGTTCCTAACAATTTTTGTCTGTGTTTTTATTGGCACAGTGACTAATTCCTAATGTAATTGTGCATATGATTTATATATAAAACAGAGAGGGGTCTCCATATCTTTTCTAAGACATGGTTTCCTCTCTCTGAGTCTCATTGTAAGAAAGTTTCCCCAAGCTTTCAATAACCATATAGTCTACGGATAAACCATTTAACATATGGGTCTTTGGGGAACATTTAAGATCTGAAATATAGCATTGTCATACTTGATGAAACTATTGCTAAGGATAGGTAATATAAATGTGAAATAATTAGTTGTTTAATACACCTAGCTTTTTTAAATCAAAAAGTTAAATGAATTACAAAATGCATATATGCAAGCAGATCTCTGGGTCCTTGTCAAACGAGTTTATAATTAAAACTGATCAGTTGTAGAAAAAAAAAAGTATGCCACAAATTAAATCTTGAATTATGATAGTCATAATTCTTGGCTGATTTCTTTTTATTTTGTTGAAATCCTGTAACACTTACACTGTTTTGTGTGAATTGGTTTTATTCTGCTTGATTTTATTCTCTTTAAAATAAAAAAGGTTAAGAAACAAATAACTTGAAACTATAATATAAAGTAATGAAAAGCTTGTAACTATAATTAATGAGCAGTTTAGTATAAGAAAAAGTAAAATCTAACAGAATATAAAGATTTTTAGCTCAGCATTTAAAGCATACATCTTTTGTAAGAGTAGACTGTTAGCATTCAGCACTTCAATGACAATGAGGGACATGATTTTTTTAAAGCATGCTATTTAAAAGTAACAATGAATGAAATAAAAATTGATATTCCATATATTTCCCTTTGCTTCATGTCAATATCTGAATATATGAGTCAAGTAAGACTCCTTTTAATTCATATAGTATCTTTATTCTTAGATTAAAATGAAATTAATATTTCAATATTTGAATATATGAACTACAGCTAAATGAAGAGAAAATATAATCAATGAATAATCCAAAGACTGAATTCTGTAACCTAATTGTCCTTCAAGTAGGTTTTACAACTTGAGTAAGTCATTTGTTCATTTTAGTTTTTTAATGGACAAGAAAATGGTGTCTAAAATATAAAACAGGAGTCCTATAGATTATGATCCATTTGGATTTAAATTTAGAAATTATGATGTGATATAAAGGTGCAGTTTCATTCTTCTACAAACACATAACCAATTTCGCAGAACTAGTTTTTAAAATAGGCTATCTTTTCTCCAACATAGGCTTTTGGACACTGTCAAAAATCAGATAACTGAATGTGTCTGAGGACATTTTTCCATCCATAAATCTATTTCATTGCCTCATGTCTGATGCTTATTTATTTATTTATGTTTACAGTACTGTGCCACATTATCACTGTTGCTTTGTAGTATAACATGAAGTTTGATATTGTATGGCATCTGCTTCATTATTATTGACCATAATTATTTTTGTTACTTGGGATCACATTTGATTGCATATGAAATTTATGATTGTTTCCTATAGACTTATAATTTTGCTGCTAATATTTTATTTCAGACTACAATGCATCTGTATAGAAGTTTTGGAAGTATGAGGGGTTGCGGATTTAGCTCAGTGGCATAAAGCACCTGCCTTGCAAGCAGGCAGTCTTGAGTTCGATCCCTGGTACAGATAAAAAGGAAAAAGACAAAAAAAAAAAAAAAAAAAAAAAAAAAAAAAAAAAAAAAAGGAAGTATGATCTTTTTGATAATATTGGTTCCACCTACCCAAAACAATGGGCATTTAAAAACAACAAAATAAAAATCAATGGACATCTTTCTATTTTCTGCTGTCTTCTTCAAAACACTGTAGTTTTCTTTGTAAAATTATTTATCTTCTTTGAATTAATTCCTGCCTATTATTTTTCTTGAAGTTACTGTGAAAATAGCTTCCATAGCTTTCTTTTAATTCTATTCATTGTTGCTATACCCTAATGCTAATTAGTTTTTCAAGTTGACCTTATAACTGCTACTTGACTGAACTCTATTATTCATTCTAAGTAATTTCTTGGTGGAGTATCATGTCAATTTCAAGTATGATAATTTAAATTCTTCCTTTTCTGTATGTTTTCTTTTTATATCTTTCTTGCCTAATTGCCCTAGTTAATGTTTCAAGTACTATGTTGAATAGCAGAAGTTATAGTGTGTATCTTTGTTGTCTTCCTGATTTTAGAGGGAAAACTCCAAGTTTTCCCATTTAGTATGATCCCGGATATTACCTTGTCATCAATAGCTTTTATCATATGCAGGTGTGGTCTTAGTGTACTTGCTTTCTTCAAGGTTGCAAACATGAAAATGTGTCAAATTTAGTCAAAAGCCTTTTCTGCATCTCTAAAACTGATCTTGTTTTTTATGATTTTGTTCCAGTTTATGTGATGTGTTACATTTATAGACTTATACATGTTCAAATATCCTTTCATCTCTGGGACAAAACCAACTTGATCATGGTGTATCAGGTTTTTGATAATATATCGCATTCTGTACATCAATATCATGCTGAAGTTTTTTGTATCTAGAAGAGATTAGCCAATAGTTCTCTTTTCCAGTTACATATTAACCTGGTTTGTAATCAGTGTTATAATGGTTTTCATAAATGATTTTGGGAATACTTCATCCATTTTAATTTCTTTGAATAGCTTAAGGATTGGTGATATGAAATCTTTAAAGGTTTATAGAATTGAGTTGTAAATCCATCACTTCCTAGGCCATTTTTAGTTGGTACATTACTACTGAGTCAATTCCATTGTTGTGATTGTATTGTTAAGTGTATATATGTATTCTTGGTTAGGTTTGGTAGTTTCTATGTATCTAGCTATCTTCAAAATTTTCTAATTTGTTAAAATACAGTTTTTCAAAATAGTTACTATTCTCTAAAAGTTTGTGACAGTGTCAGTTGTGACAACACCTTTGTACTCTTTAAATGCATTTATGTGAATCTTTCTCTGACTTTTGATGAGTCTTTCCTAAGGATCTGTCCATTTTATTTATCCTTATTAAGAATCAGCTCTTCACTATGTTGATTTATTTTATATATTTTTAGGCTCAGTTACACTAATTCTACTCTCAACTCTTTAGTTTCTCAAATTACTTTGTTATTTAAGAATCTTAAACTTAATTAAAATGTAAGTTAGTTGGACTTGCTTTTCTTACCTTATGTGAACATTTCTTGCAATGAACTTTGCTTTTTGAACTGTTTTCAAAGTGTCGCTAAGTTTTAATTGACTTGTATAGTCATTGTCATTAAATTTCAAAAATATGTTTGCTTCTTCTATGATTTCTTCTGGGACTCATTGGTTGTTTAGATGTATGTTGATAATTTCTAAGAAGATTTTTCCTTTTCCAAACTTTCTTCTGTCATTAATTTCTAGTTTCATTGCCCAGTGGTCAGATAATATGCATGGAATAATTTTACTACTTCTGTATTTACTTACACTGACTTTTTGAACTAGTAGGTGATCAATTTGGAAAAAGTATCATGTATTCTTGAAAAGAATGTGTATTGTTTTGTAGATTAGTGGAATAGTATGTGTATATCTATTAAGCCCATATTATAAAGGTATGTTCAGTTGAAATCTTTACTAGTTTTTTGTTTGATTGTTCAGTCTCTTTGAGAATGTGAGTTGTCAAAATCTTGTACTATGATAGGTAATTTTTATTTGATCCTAGATTTAAATTAGTAGTACTGGTTTTATGAAGGTAGATGCTCCAGTACTTGGTGCATGCATGCTTATTAATATTATCACTTTTGTTGTGTTGTTCCTTTAGCTACTATGTAATGACTTTTTTTTTTTTTTTTTTTTTTAGTCATTTCCAATCCATTTTACTCGAAGATAGAATTGCCTCCCTGGCTGGTATTTGGAGTTCTAGTGTTTGAAATGTTGTTTTCCATCCTTTAATTTTAAATCTACGAGCATCTTTTTTGAATTAGATGAGTTTTTTGAATGCAACTGTTTTTTGAAACAATTTGCCAGTCTGTGCCTTTCATTGAAGAGTGGAGGCCATTAACATTCATAGATATTACTAAGATGTGCTGGTTATTTATTATTGTTCTTTGCTTTATCTCTTGGAGTTCCATTTGTTTTACTTTTCACATTGTTTTTTATGGTTTCATTTTATCCTCTGATCTCACTGATTTCCTCTGTTTTTAGATGTGTCCAATCCCATGTTTCTTTTAAATAATATTATTGAGTATCTTTTTTTAAAAAGATGATTTAGCAGTCAAAAATCTTCTGAGAACATCTTTTTCATGGAAATATCTTATTTACCCATCTATTTTACAGTACGATTTTGTTGGGCAAGTTAAAATCGGTTGAACTAATTTGTTCTTAGGGCTTGAGATACTTTACTCTGAGCTCTTTTAATCTTGAGGGTTTGTGCTGATAAGTCAGATATATTTCTAGTTAGTTTACTTTTGCTCATGAACTTTGTTTTTTATTAGAGTCCTTTAAATTTTGTTTTTACTTTTGGTACATTTGTTTCTGTATATTGAAAATTTGTGAGAATATACCTTGGTAAGCTTCTTTCATTGTTATTGTTTGGTGTTGTAAAAGTACCGCTTAGTTGTACTTTGAAATCTCTTCTTATATTTGGGAAATTTTCTTCAGTAATTTCTGTGAATCCATCTGTGTTTCTAGCTTTTCTTTAACTGCAATTAGCCTCAGATTTTTGTTGTTGTTGATGTCATCTACTAGCTGCTGGATGGTCTTCTCCCATTCATTTGTTTTCTTTTTGGCTTTTTTGAGTTTTTTAATTCACTATTTTGTTCTCAATATCAGATACTCTGTCTTCACACTATTTACTTCTGGAATGTATGGATTCTGTACATTTTTGTTTCAGGTAATACCACTTGACAACATATAGCTGATTCCATATCTTTGTTGAGTCTGTCATTCAGGTCTTGAACTTGTCTTAGTTCATACAGGTTTTACCTGCTTTCCTGGAATCTTTCTTCTTCTTCTTCTTCTTCTTCTTCTTCTTCTTCTTCTTCTTCTTCTTCTTCTTCTTCTTCTCTCTCTCTCTCTCTCTCTTTTTTTTTTCGTGTGGTTACTGTCATTTGGGGGCTAAAGAAATGGCACAAGGACATGGTTATATGGAATCTTTTAGTAGCTTGTTGCCTCCTCTGATTGATTTTCATGTTTGTATGTTCACTTAACTCTTTGCTAACTAATGTGTTTAAGTACTTTCATCATCTCTATCCCAATGTTTTGATAAAAGACTTGCCTCACTTGATAGCAGTATCTACATTTTCAAACCTTCAACATTTCTATGTGGTAGTCCTTGAAGTTACTCCCTGCCCCACTCCACACACACTTGTCTATTCTCCTGATGAGGGAGAGAATCTAGAGGGCTAGTAAATCAGCATCATTGAAAGCAGCATTCTACATGTGTAAAAATGTCCATTGCAAACACTAATTAGATAGCCCAATGAGTCACTGCATATGTAATTCCCAAATCTTATTTTTACCAGAGAGTCTCACTGATCACACTCCAATTACTCCTGTGGTCACTCTGTTGCAAAACTAGGATTAACTCAGACTCAGGGCCTCATTCTGCCAGGTTGTAAATGTTCTTGCAGAGGCTGATTGCCTCTGTGATCCTGGGTTAAGAACTATTGCTCTCCTTCTCCCCAGGTGTAAGAGTAGGTTTGGCAGACAAGTTCACTGGCACTCAATTGTCTTCTGAGATGGATTTACTCCAACTGTTAACTCTAGGGCATTGCTAGAGAAACAGTTGTTCATATTCTCACTGCTGCCTCCAACTGCCTAAGAGTCCTCTGGTCCAGTTAAGGTCTCTATTTTTCCATGAGCAGAAAAGTTTTTGAATTCATGTTTTCCCTGTTTGTGGCAACACAGTTGCTCTCCACAACAATATGTAGTGTCTGGTCTGCAGAGGGGCACTATTTCTTGTGTATCACTTAATCCTGTTTTCTTCTCCTCTGTCAGTTCCTTTGTGTTTCCCTTTGTACTCTACTCACTTTGATTCCCCTTCAAGCTGTTACTTTCCAAACTCTAACCACTTTGCCCTGGAGAAGCTAAGTAACTTGTACGCATGGTTCCACCATTTTTTCTTCCTTTCTTTTTCTTTTTAGTAAATTTAAATTTCAATACATCTTACCAGTGAGTTAACATATGCTTTAAAAATTGCTTCACAATGGCAACTGCAATCAATAGTGTGTAAGGGCTGATATTTTTATGCTAAAAACCAATTTTTCCACCAGTTTTTTGAGAGTTATATCTGTATGGAAAAATTATTTTTTTCCTCAGTAACACTAAAATTTCAATGCATTTATTTTTTCAAAATTGTTTACTATACTACTTTATATTTAGTTATGTGACATTCTGAATGTTTTACTTTCTATTCATAAAATGAGTAAACTCTTCTAAAACAAAAAATAATGATAAATCTTGCTGAATAAATACTTCATTGTATTTAATCCTATGATGTTTCCCAAAACTTTCTTTGTGTACAAAAGTGCTACCAGCAAAAATTACAGAACCAAAAACAATTTATACCCAATAGTATAAATCAGTATGGGTATGGAATAGCTATACACTATTATTTAATATATTATATTTTGATATAATATATATTGAATCACAACCTTATAAATATTCCAACAATTAAAGCAGTTTACTGTTTATTTAAATGATTATAATGCAGATTATTATTGTCTTTATCAGATTCTTTATTTTCCAGTCTACTCACTAAATAAATCCAAAACCCCTAAGGAAATATTTACATTGTTTTTGTTGTCATTCTCAGGGATGTGCCGAATGCATAAATATTTCAATCTCCAAACTCACTTGCCCCAGTGTGGGGAGCTGCTGAGCTGGAGATGGGACACACACAAGGAACTAAAGCAGGACAGTGCTGAGAACAGGAGTGCCTAAGGCAAACCAGACATACAAGTTGTTAGGTGGTTCCTTTCTACCATTAAGAGATGGGTTTCGACAGAGGCTCCTTCTCTTCCTCCTCTGACAAGCACAATTGAATACCTCTGGGAAGCCAGCATGACAAATTCATCCTGGAGACCAAGTGGCATACATCTTCTCCTCTGGACCCAGGAAGCAATGTTTGATATGAGGATCAGATCTTAAGGAGAACCAGTGGTTCAAACAGCACTTGCAGGAGAACCCACAATACCTCAATAGTTAAGTATACTTGAAAGATCAACAAAGATGGTGGATAGATAACAACTGGCTACGGAGGCTCCCTTAGATAGTGCATGTAGAATTCAACATAATAAAGAGTGGGGAGCCCCAAACAGAGGAAAACAAATTCTCTTGTCCCAAGAAGAAATTAAGGTGAGAAGAACAAACCAAACATACAGTACCGGTGCTATTATTGGAACAGCTAAATGTTCAGTGTTCCCGTCATAATGGGCAACTTTCCGAGCCTTTTGAAGTCCGGCCACTTTGACTCACTAGAGGTGCAGTTACATTGAGTTCGGGGGTTGGCAAGCCAAATGGAGAGCTAAGTTAGCAGGGTGCCTGCATTGACCTATGGTGAGTGATGGGAGTGGAACCATTCCACAGAAAGGGGGGCTCCAGCAGATGACATTCTGGGACTAGGCAGGACTGGCAAGTACAAGGGGCAGCAGTGACTTCAGTACATTGTTCCCTTCCCTAAGGGGATTGGTGGTGTGAGGTAGACCTGAGTCACGTGACATGGCTCACACCCAATAGGTTATCTGAAATCAAGTCCCTACAGTGGTGGTGCACACTAACAACACTAACCCAGTAAAGCTTCAGAAGTTTCACTGACCCAGAGCGCAGGTAGCACAAAGTAATATGGTGCAGGCCACAGCAGCTTGACTGACCTGGTGGGGAAGCAGTGCATAGTAATACAGTGTAGGCCACAGCTGTTTGACTGATTCAGAGTGGAGGGGTCAGTATACACTGTACCTGTCTGCAAGTCACTAGTAGCACATGGCAGTGAGAAGGATCATCTAGCCAGCGCATTTCAAAAAAAAATTGTAACCAACAAAAAAAGAAACTGGGGCCTCCTGGAAGAAGCAAAAAAGATGGGAAAAGGAAGCAACAACAAAATCCCCAGGTCGCAACCCTGAGAACATTGACCCAGTACAGGTAAATACAAAAATGAATAACAACTGCAAACATGCAATATCAGACATGGTGCCAGTGGACATAAAAAGATATATTCGGGACCTCATAGATGAGTTCAAAAGTGAGATATTTAGCCAAATAAAGCAAGATGTAAGAAGATTAATAAGAGAGATACTAAGCACCCCTTAAGCAGACACAGGCAGAAAAAAGGAGGAACTCAATCAAAGGAGAGAACCATTTGCTCAAGAATATTAAAAAAATATAGAATACATGAAGCAGATTCAAAGAGATTACTAGGAATTAAAAACTTTATGAAAGGTTGTCAAATCAGCTTGAAAGAAGCTAAGGATAGATTATCCAAACTCGAGGACAGTTTTGCAATGTGGGACTATGAAAGGGAAAACTTTTTAAAAATAACAAGGAAACAAGCAGTAACAATACAAAGGTTAGAAGATGACACGAGGATCTATAACTTGAGAATAAAGAATGTGAATGAAGAATCAGGGAACTACAAAGGAACAACAAAGGAAGGAACAACAAAGGAACAACAAACAAAGGAACTACAAAGGCTATTCACAGAAATAATTAAGGAAAACTTCCCAAACATAGGAAAAGAAAATCATATTCTGATATATGAGGCATACAGAACTCTAGCCACCTACAACCAAAGCAGAGCTATACCCAGGCATATAATAAAGATCTCAGAAATCCAATATAAGAACAGAATATTAAAAGCTGTTAGAGACAAGAAATGGATAACCTATAAAGGAAGGTCCATCAGAATAATGGTAGACTTCTCGACACAAACCATCAAGTCAAGAAGGGCCTGGAGGAAAATATTCTAAGCCCTGAAAGAAAATAATCTCCATCCCAGATTGATATACCTTGCTAAACTGTCTCTAGAAATTTTTGAGAAACAGGGTGCTTCCAAGACAAAGAAGAACTTTGGAAATTCACAACCACCAATCCAACTCTACAGGGAATACAATCCAACTCTGCAGGGCATTCTAGAGAGAGAGAAAAGTACTAGGATTCCAGGAACAGTGGCAGAGAGGCCTCAAAGAATGGAGCAGAAAACAGAATGAAGAAGATAAGCAGACAACTGATGGCAAAAAAGAGAATAACAGAAATGAGGCAGACAAGATTTTATTCAAAACTGATATGATTGATAGTGTTAAGTCTGAGAGTATAGGCAGCTACACTGAAGATGACAAGACCCTATGATACACATTCTGGTTTGATAACTGCTGGTTATGGAAGTTCTATACTATATACTAAATTGTGCTTTTATTAATACTGTTATGTACTGATATATTCAATTATATTATGTCTGATGATGTAGCCAGTTCTATTGGAAATAACAAGAGACAACACAGGAATCATGGTAGAACTCTTTGTACAACAGTCTTATATGTTTTCTTCATTTCATGCATTTATAGGAATATGTTTTGCTTTGTCTTGCTTTTTGGTTTTTCTCTCTCTAATATATAAAGGATAAAAATACTTGTTAAGACTCATGCATGTGTAGAATTTAAGTTTATGAGAACTGATCATATGATACATGATGAAATGAACAGATACTTTGAAGACAAAGAGACACTAAAGTACCCAGTGCTGATTCTGGGGTGTCATAATGTGAAACCCAGCAATAGTATCATTCTTTGTTCAGAGTGATATTAGCCTGTTTGGGTTTGTTCAATCTCAACTTATTTGAAGAGATGGATAACTGCATGTATGTCTACATGTATAGAATTGATAACCATATTTCTAAGTTTTTGTTGGATAGTTGAACAGAACTGGTTGCAATCTCACTGTTTAAATCCCCCCTTTATAAACTCCACTTTAGTATCTTGAATAACTATTTATAAGAAGACAATCTGTAATCATCAATTAATGATTTCTTACTGTTTATTTTTTAATGTATTATTTCTACCCATTTTCTGTTTTGTTTAGTCTTTCTTCAAATTAAATTTTAAAAAAGACACTTCAGTATCCTGTGGGGGATCATGGAGTGTCATGATTTAAAATCTAGCAATACTACTATTCTTTGTTCAAAATGTTTTTTTTTTTTTATCTGCTTTAGTTTGTTTAATCTAAACATAAATGAAGATATGGATAACTTCATGTATGTTTACATGTATAGGATTGACAACCATGTTACTAAGTCTTTGTTGGACAGTTGAAGAGAACTGTTTGCAGCTTCGCTGTTTGAATTTCCACTTTACATGATCCATTTTTGTATTTTGAATAAAATACAAAAATGTTTTGTATTTGTAAAATGACAATATAGAAACATCAACTAGTGACATCAACTAGTGATTTCTTACTGTTTATTCTTTCTCTGAACGTGTGCATTATTTCTACCTATTCTCTGTTTTATTTAGTCTTTTTAAAAACAAAATTAAAAAAAAAAAAAAAAACCACAAGATGGGTTTCCTCTGTACCAATTTCCTGCAGATTGTATAAATAAGCACTGCAGTAGTCAGTCAGTTCCTTTTTTCTCATTGGGAAAGAGGGCTCACCTGGCCTCAGCTTTTCTTCATTCTGATTTTTTTTTATTTCTTTATCTTCCACCATTCTCCTCTTGGAAATTTCAAAATTTGCTCTGGATGCGGCACTCCAGTTCAGGGTGAATGTAACAGCGCTTCCCATTCCTTGAAACAGCTTTCACACTATAAAATATACTTTCCATGGTTTATTTACTGCCATATTTGCATTTTGCTTGTTTTTTTGTTGCTTAAAATGTTCCTCAGTTGAAAGAGAGATGAAGTGGCATCATGTTCCTACATAAAAGAAGGCTGTGTGATGTATGCCTTCTGAAGAAAATACATGATAAGATAGGCATTGTCCAGATATGAGTCACAGTACTGTTGGCTGTGAGAGAGCTGTCAAGGTATGAACAAGACCCTATATCTAAAAAGAAAGGAGAAAATTAACTCATCTCTATCATTCTGAAATCTGTTAAAGTAACATTGTTGTGCATGACAAAGCAATAGTGAATTGGCTAAATTTGTGAATACATGATATAACTCATAAAAGAACTGATAAAATACAAAGGGCAGTGAGCAAAGTTGTTGTTAAAATAGAAGCTAAACGAGCCTACTATAACACTTGGGACTTCAAGACCAGAGCTGGCTACCTTCCATGCTTCAAAAGCAAATATGGCCTAACAAATAAAGTTGCAGGTGAGGAAGTCTCTGCAGATCTGGAGGATATGGAAGAATTTTAAAAATATCTTCTAAGTGTTATGCAGAAGGGTTATGTAAAAGAACATATTTTTAATGCTGACAAAACTGGCTTCTTTTACAAGGACATTGGCAAAGTATCTTATACCAGAAGTGGTGTTTTTGTGACTAGACATTCTCAAAACCCAAATTGTCTCTACAAGCATAGTGACATATTATCTAATCCAGTACTCATGGTGACCATAGAGAACATAAGTGCCTAAAATATTTTTAAAATTTGGCGCTATTTAGTTAAGATTTGGTTTCCAGGGAGCCCCTTGACATAAATCTAAAACTTACAAGAAGAATTGATAAAAATAAAAGCTAGAGCAACACCTCATTCTATGGACCTATTCTTTTTTAAACTGACATTTAGTGTGATATAGTCAAACTGTCACTGTTTCAAACAAGCATAAAGGACTGAGGAGTTATGATGCCACTTTGAAGCAAGGGACACATACAGCCTTGGCATAAAAATAAGCAGTCTTAGATCTATGCTGTAAGATATAAGATCACTCACTTCTAAATAGTGAATTCTTGGAAAAGAGTTGTCAAAGACTTGAGTGCTAGACTGGAAAATAAAGGAATTTTAGCATAAATATTTCACCTTTTGTTATTTTCTTTGACAGTATGCTCTGATTGGCGTTGCTGGATCATATAACAGTTTCACTTTTAATTTTCTCTGAGGTAACTCCATACCATTTTCCAGCATCACTGTCTCAATTTTAATTTTGATTCTCATCAATGATATATAAGGATTTCCTTTCCCCATATTTTCAGCAATACTTATCATCTACTGACATTTTGACAGTAGCCATCCTAACAAGGGTGAGGTGATACTCATAGTGATCCTGCTTTGAGTTTCTCTCATGATTAGTGATGTCAAGCTTCTTCTACCTGCTTGAGCTTTGTATGTCTTTGAGAAATTGTCTATTTAGGTCCTTTGCCATTTTTAAAATGCCCTGTTTGAGATTTTTTCTATTGAATTACGTAAGTCCCTTATGTAACTGATACTAACTTATAAAATCAAGTTCTGAAAAAGGGTACTCTTACTGATTTTATTCCAGCATTATTTACAACAGCCAAGAAGTGGAAATAAGCTGCATATCTACTAAAGAATGAATGCATAAGAGCATTTGAGATGTATGTCTGTATATAGATATGTGCATGCAATGGGATATTTGTCTTCCTCTGAGAATATGGAAAATATTACTTTTGTAACAATGTGAATGATTGTGAAGGACATTAAGCTAAATCAAACATAGGAAAATACTACATGATCTCATTTATAAATAAATAAAAAATAATCAAAACCATAGAATAGAATAGAAGAGTATTTATCACTACTTATTGAGGGGGAGAAATTATAGAAATTACCAAAGGTTTGAAATTTACAATAATAAGAAATTATGTGTAATATAGAGGGATATAGGTGTTAAAAAGTGTATATTTGAAATTCATTAAGGGAGATATTAAATATTTTCATCACAAACATGTAAAAAGTAATTGTATGAGGTGATGAATATGTTTATTGGATTTTTTTCAATCATATAATGTATATCTAAACATTACGTTGCATGACTTGAACATCTGCAAGGTTTTGTCAATTAAACCTCTAAAGTGGAAGAAATTGTTAATAAGAGCTGCCTGAAACTCAGCAGGACATACTTGGACAATTTAGAATGGTTTGACTTTATTCTTTGTGGGCATATTTAGTAAAGTTTATTTAATTCTTCTTTGCGTGATAAAATCAATCATTTTACTCAGTGTAGCGCTTAGAATATTGAAAAATCTAGAACTATAAGAGTGGCAAACATTTAAAATTTTACATGATTGGTAGGCTATCATGCATAATTTAGTATTATATATGCAAACTTTAACAATGAGCAGTTATTTGGTTGAAAAAATTTACTATTCTATTTAAAGGGGTACAGATTTACATAGAAATATATTCCCCTTCTGGTGTCTTTTTATTACAAAGAGAAAAAATAAAAAATAATAAAGTTCAGTTGGAAAATTGCAATGAATAATACACTGTATATTGTTGTCTTCATAGTAGTTATTCAGAATATAGATACAGGCATGATATTTTATACAAACCATATAGAACAAACCTTTCTTTTTAACAAACAGAGAAACTAGCTGAATAACTATCTTAACTTTCTTATGAATAAATACATTTTTCTTTCTTTCTCTTTCTTTCTTTCTTTCTCCCATCACAGTTTGTCTTTTCATTTCAACAGTTTCTTCTCAATTCACAATATTTATTGTGTATTTTGGACCCCATTCACTCATTCAGTTTTTCTCACTAATCAGGTAGTGAAATGTTTACCCATATGGGTCTGATTTATTTCACTCATGAGAATGGCCTTGAGCTGCATCCATTTAGCTATAAAGCCTCTAGGTTATCCTTCATTCCTTGGTTGATAGGAATTTGGTTTTCAAGATTTAGTTATTACAAGTTGTGTTCCTATAAACTTGGGTGCACATATATCACTGTGGCATGATATCTTTAATTCTTCTGGGAAGATACTAAAAGGAGAAATAGTTGCGTTGAATGGGACATCTAATCTGAACTTTTAAAGGAATATTCACACAGAATTCTGTATTGTTCACACCAGTCTACACTCTCATCAACAATGGATGAGGATTTCTTTTTCCCCATGTTTCCATCAGCATTTGTTCATATATTATCAGTTTTTTCTCTTGGATGATTACCATTCTTTTTAGGGTGAGATGGAATCTCGGTGTTGTTTTCATTTGCATTGTTTGAATGACCAATGATGTTGAATATTTATTTCCAGTTTATATTTATTCCTAACAGAACAGAAGAATAAAATCACATGATCATCTCAATAGACACATAAAAAGTATTTGACAAAGTCCAGTACCCATTCATGATAAAAATTTAACCCTACAGAAAATTGGAATAGATTTTTACTTCACTCTTATAAAAGTCATCCATGCCAAACTGATAGCTAACGTCATGTTTAAAAACTGAAAACAGGAGCAAAACATGGTTATAAATTACCATCATGCCTATTCAATATAGTCCAGGAAACATTAACCAGACTAATTACACAAGAGAAAAATATAAATGGGAAAAGATAGGAAAGGAAGAATTTAAATTATCATTATTTGCAGGTGACATGATACCTTATATAGTAGACCCCAAAACACTCCTCCAAAAATTTATAGATTTAATTTCCAAATTCAGCAGTGTAGTGGAATACAAAGTCAACAATCAAAATCAATAGTATTCATGTACACAAGCAAAAAACTTACGGAGAGGGCTGGGCGTCAGCACCTGTCTGACAAGCATGAGGTCATGATTTGAGTCATAGTACCAGAAAAAAAGAAATACACAGAGAGAAATTAGTTAAAATACACTCTTCACAATACAACAAATAATGAAATACAGCATCCTAAAAAAGGAGATTGAAAAGGATCAAACAGTGGAAAGATATCCCTTGATCTTAAATAGGAACCTTCAACATAGTGATATTGGCTATACTTCCAAAACCTCTATGGAGATTTAATACAATCCCAATAAAAATTCCATTAGCATACTTCACAGATCTAGAGGAAACTTCCCTAAAATTCTCTTGGTAACTGAACAGACCTAGAACAGCAAAATGAATTCTGGCAACAAAGGAAAGTCAGGGGGCATCACAATCCCAGACCTGAAAATATACTACAAAGTTACTGTGATAAAATCAACATGGAATTGGCAAATAAACAGGTTTGAGGATCAGTGGAACAGAACAGAAGGTACAGACACAATCCCAAACAGATGCAGTCAGCTTATGTTTGGCAAAGGAGCCAAATGTGTTTACAGGAGGAAAGATACTATGTTTAACAAATGGTGTTGGAGAAACTGACTCCACATGTCAAAGACTAAAAGGAGACAAATGTCTATCATCATCCACTAAAATAAAAGAGATTAAAGACATAAATATTAAAATAGAAACTCTGAATTTCCTGGAATAGGCAGTATTTTTGAAGAGATAGGTGCAGGCAGATACTTCGTGAACAAAACCCAAACTGCAAGGGAACTATTACAAAGAACCAACAAATGAAATCTCACCTTAATAACAAGATTTTTCACAACAAAATGAATTACTGACAGAATGAAAAGACAACATACAGAGTGGGAAAAATTATAACCAGTTGTCCCTCAGACAAGGGACTTATATCTAGAACATTAAGAATAAAAAATCAGATCCAAATTCAAAGAAATGCTTTTATATATACAGATATAGAGAATTATGGACACTTACATATATAAACATCTTACAAATTTATCCTATGTTTTATTTATGTGTCAATCTATAAAGATCATAGTATATGGGTTAGGTTGTCACAGATTTGGACAATTGAGCACAAAATACAGGTGAGAAATTTTAAGACTATTATGTATGAAATGAATGTCCCTAATAACTAGGAGAATGTTCAGTTATAGAAAGTTTATAGATGAAAACAAATTCACAAAATAGAAATGGGTCATCATACTGGGGATAATGGAAAATAGAATATAAATATATGACTGTGAGGACTGGTGTCAGGCTACTGATGTGACATTCACATCAGGTGAAGTAACAGATTAAAACAGTAATATATTTAAAAATGGAAATGAACATCAGAAAGATAAAATATAAGAATATTATGTGAGGCATTTTTAATAAGGGATAGATGGAGAGACAATTAAAATATATTAGTGTAAGCAAATCTAACATACTCCATTGTCCAATGGTTTCTATATTTAAAACTTTTAACGTAACTTGATAAGTGGTAAATACTCAAAAGATAACATTTATAAGTAATTCTTTATTTAGACTATATTTAAAAGAAAGCTATTAATGTTATCTAGTGTATTAGTAGATTAAAAAAAAAACTTTGAAACTTTGTTACATGCAGTTGATAGCAATAGAATGCAAAGTGCATGATAAGTCAAACTAAAAATACAGGCTAGTTCAGTTCCACATGCCAGGTCGTCCGTCCTCTGCTGTCATGCCTCCTCATGCAAGTCTGGCAATTGGCATTCATGCCCTTGGTCAAGAATCATTAATTTTTATCTACTTTGTTATAATTAGGTAAGATTGTTCTGTGAATTAGGTAAAATCATCTGATCTCCATATATAAGGAACGCATAAGCATAAAACAATGTTCTTTTACTATTTTTTATAATAAAATCTTACTTAGACATGTCTAATGCTTTAAATGACATGTTTATAAATCATTTTTTCTATTGAAATTTACAACTAAATTTAATTGTATTTGTATTGTAATTCAAAACTATTGAACGCTTATGTATATACCATATTATATACAAAGCTACACCTAAGTATTCATCTTTTTATTTAAAACCCACTTGAACATAAGCATTTATCAAATTCCCAATTGACATTTGCAAATTAAAGATTCCTAGGGAAATTCATGTGGTAATATGTCGCATTTTAAGAATTCGTGCTGTATAAAATAAAAATGAAAATTTTTAGAAGTAAAAAACATCAGATTTTGTGTCTTCGTGTGGGTAGCTGACACATTGTGCTATGCAAATAAACTTTGTTGAAGTACAATTGAATTCTTAATGAATTCTAAATGTCTTAGGTGTTAGGTTTTCCATCGTGGTGTATAAAATCTTTTGAATATTAGCCAATGAATTTAAATTGTATCAACCAAATTAGGCTTGGAGCTGCCTTTGCCACAGTTCCCTTTCTTTTATGTTTCCAATTATGGTGAAATTTGGGGAGGGGAAAGACCACGAGAGATAAAAGAAAGAGGGATAAATTTCTTTCTCTCACATAACATATCCTTGGCATGCAATCCCTAAACCTATAGCTACTCACAGACCATCTGGACATTTATCTCCTGGGAGAAATGTGAATCTTTCTGGTATGGTTTTACATATTTCTCAAGCCTCACTGACTCTTTGGTAAGATATGTTTACCTTAGAATAAAATGGCACCAGCCTGCTACACCAGGCAGTACCACCATCAGCAGTGTTTGAAGTTTTAATGTCCATCCTAATGAGTTTCAGCTTACTCTTGTAAATCCCAATTTTGCCTACTTTCTCATGTTTCATGTCCATTTTCAGATCATTTAGAATGGTTATATCTCATCTTCTAGTGTCAATACTTCACTATCAAATCTTACTGGAACATGTAGATTTAAATTTGAACAGTTATTTTCATTTCCAGAATCCTACAGCCAAACTTCTATCTCATTATTGATCAAATTGTTATGTACATTCTTGTTTTTACTTTTGCCTTAAGGATAATGTAACTCAGGATTTTATTTGCTTATCTTTTTATTATACCTTCATACATTAAAGATGCACAATGATGAAAACACACAATACATGCATATTGGATGAAACTAATCAATTTACAGATTCTGGTTATTGAAATATTTTGGAAAAACTAGTGATTTTTTACTTTTTAAAAAAAATTCTGTATTAATTCTATCCTTTTTCTGTCTTGCTTTTTTGTGCTAAAAATGTATGATAGACAAGTCTAAAGATATTATTACTTTTATCCCCAAGGATTTATACATGTAATAGTCATGAGGTGAGCAGGTGTTTAATTATAAGGAAACCCTTAGGTCACTTGCTGATGTATTTAATAAAGACTATTTTCACCTTTTACCATCTGTGAATCCTAGCTTTTATTACTCAAGGACTGTAGTTTTTTGCTTGAATACATTTGAAGATTAAGAGTATAAGAGGCTGCATCACTCTATAGACCCTACTCTATTGCAATCCTTGCTTTTTTATGCTTACAGCCAAAATCTGGGTTTTTAAATAGCATTCTTTTCTGCATCACACAATGCTTTAGGAATTGTTATTCTGATATTTTGGACAAAATGCAATCTTTCCAAGTGTGTCCTAATATAGTACCTACATTATAAAGAAACTTATTGGAAAGAATAGAATGATTGCCTTTAAATAAGGCTTATGTATAATTTTCAGCAACAAATAATTTTAAAAATGATTAATAAGAATTATTGTCAGATGCGATTTTATCAAAATGGAGAGAAACGAGGAAGCAATTTACGATGCCTATATATCATAATGAATTCAACATAAGCACACACAAACATACACTTTATATAGTAAAAGAGTTCATCCAAAATTACGAAATTTTTATAGTGTTACCAGATTTTACTAAATTAAGAAATACCTCTAACTACAATTTAGGCAGTTTAAAAATCTATCCCTCTTCTTGTTATCCATATATCTGAAATACATTATCCAAAGAACACAACTGTTAATGCATATAATTTTAAGACATACTAGAATAGGAACTCTCTCAGTCTACTTTTTGTCTCTAAAAAGTTATCTTCCAAACAAATCATTTAATTAATTTTTTATTATTTATTTATTTTACTTGTGGCACATTCTAAATAACCCATAAGTGAAAGAAAAATGATTTTAAAACAACAATGTATGACATTGTGATGTTAAATTTTTCATTTTGGTTTTCTTGAAATTGAAGTCTAAATAAATACCAATGATTTTCTTCTGTTTCCTATAATATCCATTCACACTTTTCAAAAGTGCAATATCTCCCAAGAAGATTGCACATCTCTATTTTCCTAATAGTTGTTAGGGCATTGATACTATGTCTAAGACTAAAACAAACTAATTTAGACGCTGCAGAATTCTCAGATTCTTGGAAATTCTTTTCCTGGTGACTATCCAGGAACAAGAAACTGTCCAGTGTGTGTGTGTGTGTGTGTGTGTGTGTGTAAGTTAACTGTGGTAATGTTCATTATATGATTTTTACATGTTTATTATCAGGAACAGCCTTCTGGGTCTAGGTTGTGATCCAGTTAATGGCTTAATATAAATAATGTTCACTCTACCCCAAAGTTTGTGATATTTTAGAACACCAACTTTTAAATATTGCTCTTAGTAAAATTGCTGTCATGCCCCGAAATCACTCACCATTATATCAGTTTTCCAAAATCCCTCATATCTCAGTATAATAAAAGAAGTATTTGATTCACATAGCAGTACTTTCATCATCTTATATAGTTTGGCATTTCAAAAAATACTGTCACAAAAAATTCACAACGTATATGCATGCTGATTATTACTTTACAAATATCGACATTGGTAGTTAATTGTTACTAGAACACTGTGGAATACCGAATATGTAGTGCAATATGTTCAAAAAGTAATTATTAGCATAATGTTGTAACTTTCTGGCAGAAACCTTCTTGGGAAAAGGATTTTTAAAGCAAAAACATTTCATTTCTTTTTTAGACCAAGCTTTTTAGTAGTAAATTAAACATTGAAATACACCTGATAAATTTTATGATAATTTCTCTACATAATTAACTAATGAAGTTTCTAAATCCAGTGTACCTTGTAGTTTCTTTATATCTCCCCGGTAATTCAGAGGGCCATTTTCCTCTCGTCTGTAGTTAAATAATTTTGTCCTTCAATATTATAATTCTCATTAGTATATTTTAATTATCAACACACTAAGGAAAAATTTGAGATCATTAGTACATTTTAATTATCAATACACTAAAGGAAGTTTGAAATTCATTATTAATTCTGAAAACACTTGTCTTGTTTTTGTACTATCTCTGGAATGCCCACGCTTATTTGGCAGCAACCTGTCAGGGGTATTACAATTGCTATTTTTAGGAGGATCAACCTGCTGGTAATCACATGGCTATGGTAACACTATACATATAATCTCGTTCAATTCCATCTTCATCAAGTAGGAGCACAGGTGGCATAAATACATCGTGTATGTGATCCATACAATACTCAGTTGACAAGATGTCTATGCTATACCGTCCTGTCAATGTCCTGCCATATGAATCTATAGTGGTGAACTTCTCTTATTATGGTAAATTGAGTGATTCTTAAAAGCTAGTGCAGTGAAAACGATTTCAGCAGCATCAGAGAATTCTTCCCAAGAGCAATACTTAAGAAACACTGATTCTGAAATACACAAACTGTGCAGGAGGGTCAGGATTCCTTACATTAAGTTATTAACTAAGACCTGAACTGGATGAAAATTTAAATTGAGTATTCAAATGCATAACTATCCTCTGATGCTGTTCTGGCATATGCTTATATTTTATACTCCTCATGAGAACTTGACCCTGTTTTTATTGATAAATCTTTTATTCTCTCATGAATTATTCAAGTACTGTGTCAGGCTAACTTATTCTCAGTGAAGGGGAAGAAGATTCTGAAATCATATGACATCACTTCTTTCAATAAAAACCAAAATTTTCTTCTTTTATTCAATTGTATATCCTACAATTATAGGTGTTTTAATATTTTTTTCTTATTAAAATAATCTTCACTGTCTACATAAGGTATCTAATGAATTAAATACTTTTTAAATGAAATAACTTTCTCATATTACTGGTCAACACCACAAGCATACACAAAAAAAGTGAGCCTGGTAGAAATGCACAGCCTGTCACACCAACATGCTAGCGCCAGGGCTACTCAGAGAAGAGAGAACTCAGATCACTAACTGCTGTATAATTGCATGAGAAAGCAGATATAGAAAGATTTTCACAGGTGATAAGCCTGAGAAATGGCAGGAAAAAAAAAGGCACAAATGTCTGGCCTACCAACTACATGTGCATTAAATTAAGAGATAAAACCTGTCAGATAGGATGCATTTTTTAAAAAGCTAAATCAGCTTTAGAAAGATTAAAGGCGACCTTATTAAGCATTTGACTTCAACTACAGAAAAGCATCTTGTACCAAGTTAAGTAACTGTTTTACTATGAGACATGAGTAAGAATAACTAGAAAGATTTTAGTAAAAGGGAAAATAATTGGTCTAAAACTGAATATTTTGTGTCATAATTTCTGCTTAAATATACTTGGTTTAACCTTTGTTGATTTTAGACTATTAAGATTGAATAGAGGTTATAAATCATTTATATATTAAATTATTGATGATATTCCAAAAAACGGAGATACACTCTTAGGAAATATTATTTTGAGAGTATAGTGGCTTAAAATAAATATCGCTCTTATAAACCATTATAAACATTCATCTTCGTCTCTTATTTATAAGGGAGAATACTGAAGATTTTTCATATGTGGTACCCAACCCATGTGGCAGTCATCAGCACCTATAATAGAGATTTTCCCAATGGATCCACATCAATTAAACGTCTTCCGTCCATTGCTAGAAAAACTATTTTTCTATACGTCATTTTAATATTCAGTGTACATGCATGAACTTCATTATATATACAACAAATGTGTTTTTTACATTAAAATTAGTATACATCATAGTTTTTGGAGCTGAAGTTTGTAATGTGTGATGAATTGGTAAAATGCTTAATTTTCCAGTCAAGTAAAAAAATAAATTTGCAGTAAGTAACTACAATACATTATATTTACCATGCAAATATACCTTACTGTTAGGAATATTTGAATACTAAACATTTACCAATACAGTAAATTTTGTCATGTCAAAACATTTTTTCTGTGAATTTCCTTTAATTAGAATAATTTAATATATACTTCTTTTTTATTTAAAGAAAAAAAAAACAGTATAGGGGCACAAGTAATACAGAATTACAAAAAAAGGCAAGAAATCACCAGTTAATAGATTACATATTATCATCTTAGAAATAGTTGTTCAAGTTACAGGATTAAAGCATATAATATGGACATTCAAACAGTGAGACTGCAAACAGTTGTGTTCAATGATCCAAGAAAAACTCAGTAATATGGTCATCTTTCTTAACACACCTAAACGCACTTGCAGTTGTATACTTTAGAACACTTTTTTTCCTCTCTTTTTCACAACAAAATTTACACATTTTTTTTTTTTTTTCTTTTTATCGGTACCAGGGATCGAACTCACAACTGCCTGCTTGTAAGGCAGGCGCTTATGCTGCTGAGCTAAATCTCCAGCCCCCACATTTTGGGTTTTATTACTCCAATAGTTCTTATTACTTTTTTTTTTTTTTTTTTTTTTGGAAGAAAATAAAACCAAATACGACCAAAACAAAGCAGTCAGTCAAAACAAAGGATAGGCAAAGCACATGATGTAAAAACAGAATGCAAGGTTATCAACAATGGTTACCATAATGCCTCTTGCTTCCTTAAAAAGAATTGCCTATAATCGTTAGGTATAATAAAATTGAACAAAAAAGTAAAGAACAAGACCAATAGAACGTAAACATTGGAAACTTTACAGGACTTCAAAAGAAGATAATAGTAAAACCAGAATGGGCATCATAGTGAATCTTATTGCCTTCAAATAGCTGCCTATACCCTAAAACTTAATACTATCAAACAGAACTGAACAGAGTCTAATCAGTCAAAACAAGATAGTGGGAATAATCCAGGGCTTCAAATCAAGTTAATAGTAAATCAAAAAAGTTGCTATAATGTATCCTGCTAATTTTTTTTTTATTTTCCCTTAATTAAAAAATAATAAATAAATTTTTTTTATGAAAAAGGGGGAGATTGAGTTAAAAGAGGACATAACAACATAACAATACAGGTCAAAGCATGACAATTTCAGCAACCTAGTGCTTCACCACAAGATGACCCAACTTAACAGTAGTTACCATAGTGTCTCTTTCCTTGAAATATTTGAATATTACTTTGTATACTATAGCATCAAACATATCAAGACAGTGTGAAACCATTCAAGTGAATGAAAGTATTACAGGGTATTTAGAACCAGCTAACAGAAAACGAACAATGGTTTCTATATTATCTCTTTGCCTTTAAAAAGTTTTGTTTATACTATCATTTATAATAAAATCCAGTAAGATACAACATGATAAAACCAATGGAGACAGAAGAGCAACAGTTTGGTGGAACTTCAAAACAAGATGATATTGAATCAGCACTAGCTATTATGATGTCTTGTCTTCTTCAAAGTAGCTGTTCATTTCATCACAGGCAATAATATCAAACAGCCCAGAATAAAGCCATTCCAATTAATGAGTGAAAGCTTTATAAGGCTTCAAAGCCACATAATGGGGAAATCATGATTACCACATATTTTATATATTTGAATCATTTCTTACAATAGGGAAACTATTCGGTATTCATAATATATACTTCTAACATAATAGAAAATTTTCTGGTAGTATGAAAAAAGTTTATGAAAAGGCAAATAGCAATTGGTATTGAGGACAATAAGTAGTTTTTGAGGTATCAATTCATGTATGTATTTTTACTTAACTATTCACCTCAATCAAGTATTTTTCTCTCATAATATTATTAATATCACTTCATCTTTTTGAGACAGGGTGTCGCTATGCAGTTCAGGTGGGCCTTCAGCTCACTTTGTAGCCCAAGATCATCTCGAACTCACAATGATCCTCTTGCCTCAGCCTCCTGAGTGCTAGAATCACGGGCATGATCCACCATGCCCAGCAGTCCATCTCATTATATTAAGGAGTATGCTTTATTTTCTCTTATTAAGGAATACTTTTTTAAAGTATATTTCTGTTATATTACTTATAAAATTTTTATTATTACTTAATTGTTAAAGCATTATTATGATATGTAGCCATAATTCTAAAAACATAGATAAATGATTGTTTTGTGTGCTTACATGTTTTAGGAATAATGCTTTTGTTGTCAGAATGAAAATAGTCTTCAGTGCATTCTTGCTTTAGATTTTCCCTCTTTACCCTAAACCTGTGTGATGTGGTCAGAAGTCTTAGATCTACTTGGCCTTCTGGAGGACTGTGCCTCAAATGCACAGTGTGAATATATTTGGACAGTGTCCTCCACTTTACTTCTTTTTTTTTTTTTTTTTTTTTTGACTTTTTCATTTTTATTGGTACCGGGGATCGAACTCACGACTGCCTGCTTGCAAGGCAGGCGCTTATGCCGCTAAGCTAAATCTCCAGCCCCACCTCCACTTTATTTCAACATAAAGTTGAACTGATTAACCTGATTACTGAGAATTTTGGAACTATAATTTTACTTTTTCCTCTAAGAATTCAGGTAATTGTAAGACTTCTGAGGCCTTCTATACTTCAACTTGCTATGACAATCCATTCATGGCTAAACATGAGATTCAATATAAGCAAGCTTATTATTATTACATCAGATGTGCTTCCCCATCATATGTTTGTGAAGAATAAATGCATTTGGCATGTTTCCATATTTCTGAGTATTTTCTTGAGTTATCATTTTTTCCTGAAATCCTGCCCAGGAAAGCAATGTTTATATCCTTTTTAACTACAATATATACTGATTATTTGTGGGTGATTTCTTTCCTTCAGATTAAAGTTAATCTATCTATCTGTCATTTTTCTATTTGTATAGCTATTGATTTTATCTAATAATAAAAGAATGAGGTTTTAAAAGTACACTTGAATGTATAATTCTATGAACCAGTTGATATAACCATCTGATTTACTGGAAAATTAACTTAGTTATCTCCACAAATCTTATCAGTTCCAGCATAGCTCCAAAATTGAAATCAATAGATTCTTCTTAAAATCAAGACAAATATTTAGTTACCAATGCAGAAATCAAGCTATGTATTCCAACACACGGGCTAAAACTCACATTTGAAACAAATGCTTGGGAAAATAATAAAAAAAAAAAAATAGGACAATTGCAATACCAAAACTCTGAATGGCAAGCAGAACTTCTCATGGCCCAGGGATGCACAGCTCACAGACTGGTAGCAGGTTGAACAGCAAGAGGTGAGCAAGTGCAGCTTTATCTCTGTTTACAGCTAAGTCTCATCATTCACATTTTGCCTGAGTTTTGCCTTGTCAGATCTGTAGTGACGTCAGAAACTCATAGGAGCACACACCTTATTTAGAACTGTAAATACATCTCACTTATGAGAATCTAATCCCTGATGATCTGAGGTAGAGTTGAGGTGAGATGCTAGCACTGGGGAACAGATGCAAAGCAGATTAATGCTAGCAGAGATTTGACTGTTCAGAGATCATAATAAATTAAATGCTTAGCAAACTGATATTCTCATATCAAAACCCTTTCTGTGAACAATAAATGACAATTTTGATACATCTTCTAGTAGATTTATAGAAGCAAGTGACTGACATACTGCAACTGTACAGTTACATCCAGGGGAAGATTTTAAGTCAGTATTGAGCACCATTCTATTTGGTGTGTGGCATATCTGTTATTTTATTTGCTACCTCTATCCCTGTCTCTTTTTTGCATTCCACATTTGTCTCTGTCATAGTTTTGTTAATTTTACAATTTAACTAGAGTAATAATGTGTAAAAAATGAGTATCATTACAGAAGTTCTCTTAGAAAAGAGAAACAATCAGTGATGAGAAAACAGAATAAGATCTACATCAAAAATAAAGCTATATTTTAAAGAAAATTCCCAGAGCCCAACTTCAATTGATTCACATCCCCTAAGCATACTTGGTATTATATATGGATACCATTTGTCTGGTGAATTAAAAAATAAAACTGTTTTTATTTAAGAAAACAAATATCTCCATATTAACAGATTAGTATTGGAGTTTTTCAAAAGAAACGAGATATAAACACAAAAATACTAGAGGCCACCACTTCACCAGATTTTTCATACTGAGATCTTCATTCCTACTGGCTAACCGTATTACTAAATTAAAGAAACCATGTGCTATTGGTGAAATTATGTTGATTAAAGTGATTTGCCACTGATGTTGGAAACAAAGCAGCAATGCTTGCTCTCTATAATGTACTTTCCACAAGCATGTGAACGAGCTTATTTATGGGGACTTTTCTTGCCACCCAACATCATTACTGTAGATCTATTCAAGTCTTTGAATGATTACCTATGAGACCTGGTCATTGTGTGGTCATTGTGTATATGTGTGTGTGTGTGTGTGTGTGTGTGTGTGTGTGTATATATATGACCTGCCACATCTGGATAGATTTCCAGTTTCATGGGCTGGATTGAAGAAATTGATTCTAAGTATGGACCTACACATTGTACATCCACAGAATGTACTATCCACAGAATGGACCTACACATTGTACCAGACACAGAAAAATACTAACTAGCAAAAAAGTGGTCACCTCAAATTTATAACATTTTGTGGGATGTGAGTAAAGATTATCCAACCTGATTAAAGTACAAGCCTTTATCTCCTATCATTTGTCTCAGTTCTGTGTGAAAGTGGATAGTGAACAAATGTCATACATAGAACAGATGTGATTATCTACATTACTGGCCAGAATGTTTGAATTATGAGAAATGCTCAGATTTTTTTTTTTTTTTTTTTTTTACAAAAACCGTCCACACTGGCAAAGCACTTCATTTTCCAATTGGGATAAAAATTATTCTATTCATATTTTTTAATCAACTTACTTGATTAACCCAATCTGTCATTTTGGGAGAGAATCATAGCTGTTCTTGTTGGGAGAAAAAGTGTCTGCATGCAAAGTTAAGCTGTTATTATGGAGATGGTGAGTGAGCATTAGGCATTTGAGATGTTTCGAACATTAGCAGAGATTTTGAAAGACTGAATCTGGGTTTTCTTTCTCCAAGCTTGTGGATGAACACTGATTTCAGCTTTCAGAAGAATTTGGACATTATATTCTACACATCAAAGAGCTCCCTACTGTGATGGACTGCAATGCAATGCATTTATGAGTAGGTTAGATAAAGTGAGACTGCAATTGACAAGGGTCAAATGCTTGAGATCATAAATGATGATGAATTAAAAAGTACTTTTGAGACAACCTTGAATCTACATATATTTTAGATTAAAGTCAAAATGGCATATTGTGAGATTGCCACAAAACATTAAAAGGCCTGCTTCCATTTGAGAGTAAATCAGGATTTTCTGAAATTACAGGAACTGAAATGAAATTAGAGAACATACTGGACACAAGCAACACGCTCCAGGTGACACTGTCTCCTAACACCCCTACTAATCCCTGAGATCCTCTCAAAGTCCCTTCCTTTCTCAATTCAAATCACTTGATTTCTTCATAATCATGCTAATCTCTTCAGTAACTACACATTATTTATCTCCTTTTCTGCATGTGGTTCCCTTTGAGCCAACATCTCCGTGTTGAAAGTATTTTTCTCTTCCCTTTTCACCTCAAAAATATGTAAATTTAGCTAAAAGAAGGCATCATGTTCAAGCCACACCCTGGATATTGGCCTATCTCAAATTTCCTTTACCAGATCAGTTAATCAATAGCTTTTAAACTTAGTCTTCTGCAAAGTTTCAGAATATTGGGAAAATATACACATTATTTTTTTTTTTGGCAAGTGGTATGCATGCTTTCTAATCTGATTGCCAATAACATTGTTGTTACCAACTCAAACAGAATGAGGCTGACAAGTAACTGTGTGCATTCCGATTAGCACCACAGTCCTTTGATTCTGGCAATAATCACTCAGCAAGTTCTGCTTGCAGCATTAGAGGCATTCTCCAACCCAATTCTCCACACTTGCCAAAGATTTCTGAACCACATGTATCGTCACAGCAATGACCTGACTGCTGTCATCAATTTTCTGTACTTTGTCATCCTTTTACCACTGGGACATAATACCCTATACCCAAAAATTTAGAAGGAGATGTTTAATTTGTTTCATTGTTTCAGAGGATCCTGTCCATGGTTGGCTAGCTCCAATATAGTAACATCACAATAAAGGGGCAGGGTAAAACAAAGATGTTCATTTCATGGCAAATGTGAATTTAAGCAATAAAATAACACCAGAAATAAGTAATTCAGGGACCATATTCAGTCCTCAAGGTTACATATCCATAACATACCTAAAAATGCCCAGAATTATGCTTTATTGATTCCCTAGCTCTTAAACGAATAAAATTGACAGTGCAGGTCACGTATCGCCAGTGTATTGAGACATTTTGTTATTTAGATTTCATGATACAGTATATAAATTGAAAGTAAATTATTTTTGTTTCCCTCTGTTTTTCTTCCCTCTATAATTTCACTTCATACTATTGAAATACATGGTAATTACATGGGATTTTCAACCCTCAAATATTATGACATATTTTTTATTTCTCCTCTGAATTTGTGTACCATTAATCAAAGAAGTTTCTTCATTTTTATTGTTTCACTTAATGATTATGTGGCTCTTTGTAATAGTCATTGGAAAAAAGTGACATGGATGAATGATTACGTATGTGAAAGAAATAACTTATTAAGTGAAATGCCAGTTTTGCTTATCTTTTAAATTACATTTTTAATCTTTTAAATTCCTTACCATCCTATTTTAGTGACACTTGCTTATCAAAATTTTATTTTTACATTTCAATTAACGTGAAGGAAGCAGTATTGCATTTCCATAAATAGATTGGAATAGTCTGTTTCCATAGAACAGAAAAGACCAGGAGGTTGTATGCAGCAAATATATTAGAAAATCTGTGATAGAATACAGAAGATACAAAGAGTTGTAAATTTTAAAACTCAGTGTAGAAACATATGAATTTTACTAAGTGAAACCACAAAGTTAATAAGGAAAGCATCAATTTACCACTCAGTTTGAAGCCCATGTTTATTATACATCTGTACCTTTTTCTGAGAGACATATAATTAGAATAAACAACATGTTAGTCCTGAAGAAATTTTCAATGAGATTATCAGACTAGCACCATAGAGTCACAAGCTGTGATCCACAGATTCTAGATAACTTTCAATGCTACTTTAGGATATAAATATTAAAACATGATGTCAATTGGAAGGTGGAGGTGATAGAACAACAATCCATCGATTTTTAAAATATTGTTATTCTAAAAGTCATATTTATCCCTTCAACTGTTACTTTCATCATATCAGCTACAGATATTGGCTTTTTCTCTTTTGTTTCTGCTGTATTAATTTTTTGGGGGGCATACCAAGGATTGAACTCACAGCCTCATGCTTACAAGGAAGACCCTTGTGCCCCGGAGCTATGTTCATGGCCCCCTGTATTAAATTTTAAAGAATAAAAATTCTAATAGGTACTATTTTAAACTATTTTAAATTTTAGAATAAGAAAAGCAAAATATATCAATGTCTAAAATATTTCTAGGGAAATATCCTTGATTAACAAGAAAAATGCATTAATTGACTATTTTATGTCAGAAATATTGGATTTAACTACAGAGACTTTTTGAGCAGAGTCTTAATAATTTATACCCTCAAAGTCTCAGAATAAAATAATATTTATACTAACTATATTCAAAGTTTTAATCAATATAATTTATTTTCTACTTTGTAGTCCCTTTAAATTTTTTGTGAGGTTGAGAATTGAACCCAGAACCTTGCACATGCTAGGCAAGCTCTGTACTATTGAAGTATATCCTCAACCCTATTATTACATTCTATGAAGGCTGCTTCAGCACTTTATTTTAATATTAATTATTATCTCTGGTTAAAATATTCAATGTCTCCTTCTAAAAAAATCACTTTTTTCTAAAATGTTTCTGTTTAATAAAATTATTTCTATAAATGATAGTATAACACTTGGTTTTTAGTCTCTAGGCAACTAGCATAGTGTTTCTATTCTACACATCTATGAAATACGCATATAAATTAGCTCACACACAAATTTACTACAAAATCAAAGGAGAGTACTATGTGAAAACTCACAAACTGGCAAAATGTTTTAAATAACACTAAAGTTTTATCATACTAATATATGTATACAAGTATACAAAGTTAAAACCATATTTATCATATTAATCATTTGTACATATATAAAAAGACAAAAACTTTTATCATTTCCATTGGTCAGATATGAAATCCCTAAACTCCATATCCTAACTAATGATATTCTAATTAGATTCTGTGTTCATCCACCTGTTGGGGCACAATTATAACAAGAGGACATTTTTGCAAAATAGAAAACTTGTAGGTATTTCATGATCAGTTAGAGGTCTCTGTCCAAGTTTGTGTTCTGTTTCTGCTGAAGTCTATTGACCTTAATGGTGTCTACAGCCCAGCTGCATATCTCTGATGAGCACCGAGTCAGCGTAATTGTCTATACTTGAAGATACCCTGGGCTAATATAAGGCTACCTTTAATCATGCTTACTCTGTAAGTGTCCCCTCCCTGGAATGGTTCTATATTATGGTAATGTCTTTAACTATGCTCACTCTGGAGAGTGAACTTTAAACTCTGTTAACCTGTTCAAGACTAGCCTGCCTGTCAATATATGACTCAATGCATGTAACCAATTATAACATTTTGTCACTTGCTTTGTATCTCCCACTTCTAAATTCTACATAAGCTAAATTCTTCCTAAACCTTATGCTGTTACCTTTGTGGAATTATCCCACAAGAGTATGCTAGCATAAAGTTTAATTTCTATCTTCTTTATCTCCTTGGTGCAAAGTATTCTTTTTGTTTTGATTTGGCTTTGGAATTTACCCACAAAATATCTAACAGATAACTCTTGCTATTTTTCAATATTTACTGTCTTTGTGAATTTACTCAACCATGTATCATCTACTCATTCATAAAAGAAACACATTTTAAGGTGTTTACAAAAGAACTCAGTTCAAGATTCATCCTCAAATGTGGATCTAAGGAAGCATGTTGAATACATTTTAAGATCCAACAATTATTAAAGGACCTAGGATAGTTTCTGGGGCTATCACAGTGAGCAATACATGGTATTGTTTTTGCTTCAAATATGTATGATATAGTAGTTATTAATAGGGACAATAATGTTACATGACAATCAACCACAAAACTTTCAGGAGTCTAAATAAGTTGAATATTCTCTTTTGTTTTGTTGTGAGCAGCATTGTGGCTTTGGTGACACTCAGTCTAAAATGACTAGGTGTAACAACTTGCTTCTATACTATTTCATGTCCCATTGATATAGAGGAATGCACTCCCAACCTATTAGATATCTGGTATGAATTCATGTTCTCTAAAAACAAGGAATGAATTTTAGGAACAACAGAGGTTAAGAGTAAAATATATTTATTGAGAGAAAGAAAGATCATGTCTGAGAGAAAGACAAGAACAGGTCCTGCATGGGTTACCAAAGACTCTGTCTTTTCTGGGGAATTTGGAGAACAAAACGACAATGTGAGATGGGTCTAAAGTAGGGAAATATGGGAATTCACAAGATGGGCATCATTGGGACAAAACTAAGGTCAACCAATAAGATCAATTACACAAATAAAATTGAGGAAATTGGGGACAAATGGGAAAGCGAGTCATGTAACAAGCAGCCATGAATTAGAACACTGACTCTTCCTGTAAGGTGTTGAGTGGTGACTCCGGGCTTCCTCAAGATGATAGAGACCTAATTAGAATATCAATTCCTCATGCTTATCCTTAGGAAATATGTGGTGCATTTAATTTATCTTTTGTCTTGAAGACTGACTCCTCCACAGTGAAAGAGTCTGCCTCCCTAGCATTGCAAAGTATCTGGCCTTCTGCACTGGCTCCTTGGAGGTCAGTCCCCATGTGTCTGGAACATTTCTATCTAACTCAGCTGAGTATAACACAATCTTACTTTGAAAGAGTTGACTGAAGGTGTTTTAATAGTGTAAATGAAGCTGGGGATTTAGCACCTGCCTGGCAACAGCCTGGCAAGCAAAAGGTCATGGGTTTGATCCCCAGTACAAAAACAAACAAACAAACAAAAAAACAAAGGCTAAAGGAGTGCCCAAGACAAAGTGGTCCTATAGTAAGTTCTCATGGTGGAAACAGAGGAAGGAGAGCCAGACAGGGAGATGGAAAGACAGAAACAGAGATAGAGAAAGAAATAGACAACCAGGCAGTTCATAAGGCCAAACACATACTAAGGCCAGTTAAAATGAAGCATATTCAAACAGTGAGGAAATGTAAATCATCAGCTTGGTGAAAACTGCTGCAAAGTCAAAATTAAAAGTGTGGGTGCATGGCACAATGAAAACCCAGTTGTGTTTGAGATGAACTTCTCACAATAATAGATGCAATTAACAGACACTTTAGGTAATATAAAAGTCTCATTTTTTCTCCAGGTTCTGATTCCAACATTCTCATTTGTCCACGTTTTTCTTATAGTCAATGATATTTTCCACTATTGTTCTTTGTTTCTTTTTCTTCTTCTTTGTTAAGAGTTTATCAAAAATCTTTATTTTCCTTTTCCATGTTTAAACACTTTAATTTCTCCTTCAAACTTTAAATGTGTGCTTCCCCTCTACTATTAAATTTTGGCAGATTGTTTTTGAATATTTATGTCTAACAGACCTTTAGATTTACCGTTTCTGGTTTCAAATACTACGTATTTCTCTGAACCTTTTTATATAATTTCAGTCTCTGCCATTCTACTGACAGGTTTTATACTGATCTCTGTATCTTTGGGTGAAGTTTTTTACCTTATTAATTGGCCATCGGTTTCTTTGAGAGTTCATCCTTTGGATTTTTAATGTGTACCATTATCGTGCTTACACTGAGTCTCAAAGGATTGCTTCATGTCTCTGACTATCCAACAATTTAAAGATATAATGAACCACAAGAAAAAACAAACACCTCAATATAATTGATTTGCTGATTTTAAAATTTATCTATTGACTTTACTTTTTTTCCAAATATTTGATTAGATCATATGCATCCCACATTGTAGGATTAGTTTGATAAAAATTAATGCATTTAGCTACATGGTAATGATTTTTAAATTTTAATTTATTTTGGACTTTTTTTTCTAAAAAGAATGCAACTCAGTTCAACAATAGAAAGAAAAACAGTGAGACTGGATCATGAAACAAGATCCATCATATAGTGTATATAAGAAACACACTAAAATACAAAGGAAATTCACAGAGTAAAAACCAAAAGAGAGAAAACAATTTTTCCACCTCGTAGGAAATCAGAAAACAGCCCATCAACCACAGAATGGATAGGAAAACATGATACTTTCATACAAGGGGAGCTCAATGTGTTAGGTGTGTTTTTCCATTCACTTATTCATTAATTCACTAATTTCTTTAATCATTATATAAGAAATATTTAGTGACCCTATTGGGGGCAAGCTCTGTGTACTTGGTGATATCATTCTCACGGATGGGAATACAATGTTCACATAAATTTGTTTCTAAATTGTTGTCAAAGATAGCTACATTTATGAGTGGTTTATAAAATGAATATTGAACAGAAAATATAAAATACTAAAACAGTAACACCATTGATAATGAAATCTAAAAGCAAAACCAATTAATTATTAGTATTAGGCCAAAACTTTTATGATTGAGGCATTTCTAACATAAAAAGTCTAATTGTAAAAAAAAAAAAAAAAAGTGTAATTGTACCATTATTTTTGGTAGCTAGAAATGTACCTAGTCATGGGACAAGTTCCCATAATTATAGACGTTGCACAGTGGTTGGAAAGATGTGCCTTATATCTAACTAACAGTAGTTTGTTAAGGAAAATATTGGGGAAAAAAGCAGAATTTGTTTACACTGAACCTACAAATAAGAAAGGAAGAAAATGCCCAGTGGGAAAAAGGTTGGAAAAGGAGGACAAACCAAAGGAAAGGTACTGACTGTTTTTTGATTAGTAAGGTTATAAGCTGGACATAGCAGCATTAGAGAGTGCCCATGGCATTTGAGCTTCACAGTCAGGAAAGTGAAATTGTCCTTGTTGATTTTGGCTTGGTCTCAGTATTGTTAATGGATTAACATTTTCTGTCTCTCCTCTCATCTATCTCTAAACCTTTGTAAATTTTGAACTTCACAGATATTTTTCTCATATTGATGGGTTTTGTTCATTGTTTACTTAAGAGTTTGCTTGATACATGCTTTTGGTTCATAAACAAAGATCTCCTAGTGATCTTCATATTTCAAAATGTGACAGATATAATAAAATTAACAAATAAAATAAAAATTAATAAGGATTTAATGCTTTCTCTTTTAATGCATATAAAAGAAACTGTTCAATCATCTAAATTTTTGCACAATCTTTGACAATAATGTCTTACAAATGCTGATAACAAAATAAATGTATCTTCATTTTCAAGTAAAGAACATATTTATTTGTATTAATATAGTTTTTATATTTATTGGTTTTACATTGTGTGACAGAGAGAGAGTGAGACTTGAGAAGGGACTATTTATATTTATTATGTACCTATTATGTATTTGTGAGCAGAATATCATTTTAGCCTCATAAGAACCTGGTGAGACAAACAATACTGTCAATTTAAGATTAAAATACCAAATTTGTTGACTCCAAAACATTTTTCCTAAGGGAATGATGTACCATGTTTTTCCATCTCATACGAGATACAAGCTTCTCACTTTTCAGATGAAAGGGCATTTGACTTCACACAGATGGCTCTATGATTAGAAGTAAATTGATCCTTAATTGGAAAATTTAAAAGTGATCTCTGAAATCCCATGTAGAATGTTCACTTGAAATCAATCATGTTGTGTTCTGGCAATAGTTAACCAACTATATTTAAATAAGGAAAATAATAAAGCAGAAGGGAACTGTGAATTTTCAAGGAAAAAAAAGATAAATTTTCAAATATATTACCCAAGCCAAACCAACAGTAAAGAGACGCTCTTCAGTATCCTTTAATCAGCAAATTAAAGAATTTGCTTTAATGTGTCACCATAACAGTTGACCTTGGTCCCATTGCCTTCATTAAGTAAAGCTAAGCAAGAAATTTCATATTTAAAAGAAACAAAATGATTACATTGTCATCAGAATACTAAACAATTGATTAAACATATCAATGAAGAGTAAAGAATGGGCATGGTTTATGTTTTGAAAGCTACATATGTGGTGCATATTACTGATAATTGAAAAATAATTTGAGAACAATATTCTTAAGAATACTTTTTAATACTTAAGAATACATCTATTTAATATAATTGGCTAAGCTAATAGTCACAGCTAGGTTTCCCTGCAATAAGAGATTAAATGTACTGGAATATGACACACCAGACTCTAATATTATTTGGGTATTGTTATTGTTTCAACTTTGGGTTTTGTCATTAAGGGAGACTGTTCAGAATTGAGAGGAAAAAAGTGAATTGGATTATTGAGAGAAATTTAACCAAACACAAAGGAATAGAAGAATTGTACGTTAATGTGTTCCACTTTTGCAAAAGGCCCACATAATGTATTTATTGCTGAAAAATGAGCTCACTTGAGAGCCATTTATGATGTGTAATGTCCTGTGCCCTTTGTTGGGGCATTGGATGACAGGTTAATTGAATAGTGGCAGGGCAAGCAATCAGAGCCATACAAGATGGCGCCTACATGATTGCTAAAGACAGTACTTCATCACTAAAAGCTTTTATATACAGGAATGTATAATTAGAAACAGGCCTTTTTGGCAAACATTTACTTACAGATTATTAGAAATATACAGAGTTTTATCACATAAAGCTTTCTATAGAAAACTGAATCAGTGCTGTAGGTAAAATAATTAATAACCTTAAAACTAATACATTAATTCAACATCATTTTTCAGCACCAGTATAGAGCTCTGATGTGTCTTTATTCACTATGAGTAGATGTTTCAAAGCTCAAAGATTAACCTAAATGTTTGCTCTTTTTGAAGAAAAAAAATTCTTTTTTATGTTAATGATTCTAGAAGTATAGACATGCATTTATTTACTTAAAAAAATAAAATAGAAAAACTCTGAAACTTTATTGACATGCTGTAACTATCAATATCTTGTCTAATGCAGTCTGGAAATCTTTTTTATTCCCATTTTAAACCAGAAATTACATCCACTTAAATTCTACTAATGGCTTATTTTTATTCATATTTATTATTTATCACTATAAACTTAAAAATTTAATTTTAAAAGAACATTTATTATTAATTTTCTAATTCAGAAAGAGTTTTAATTAAATTCTATGCTAGGTTTTGGAATGACATAATAAAGCCATCCTAAAATGCCTAGTCTCATTAAAAAACAGTTTCTCAAAACTTGTCAGTATCATTTTTAGGACAATTTTAAAACAACCAATGGTATTGTAACCCAATAAATATTTAGCCAGGGAAAATGACAGAATTTTGAAAGGATCTCTAAGTGTTAGAGTGACTTAACTCATCCTATTTCCATGCTCTCCTCCTGTGCTCCAGTGCAGACTTGAAAACTATCAGTTATGTAACCATGCATGCTATGAAAATCAACATTCTAACAGTAACAGGAAGATATAAAACAAACTGGAATCTATTCCTTCATCTCCTGGGAATTATTATTTGTCCTGTTTTATAGCCCCAATATACAATTTGGGGCTTGTTATTATTCAGTTTGTTTCAGCACCTACTCAGTGCGAAAAGCTCTATTCCTGGGGTTTTGTTCCTCTCAAAAAAAAAAAAAAAAAAAAAAAAAAAAAATCAGCGTTGTCTTAACATTGTACCTGCCTGAAAAGACAGTAATAGGTGGACAAATGAGAATCTTTGCAAAAACTTGAAAAACAAAATATGTGAAAATGCAGTATCCACAAGGGCTTTAAAGAACTCTGGCACATTCACAGGGATCACATGTAGGAATGTTTGCCCACCCATGGAAAAACTGACAAGGTTCCATTCTTTACTCCTGGCTGACCCTGGAGTTCTCTGCAGACAGTGTTAAAAGGTAGTGCAGTGGTAAAATCCTGGATAGTTCAAAGAATTCCAGAATACAAACACAAACTTTCAGCACAGCATGGAAGCCTTATTAGTTCAAGACATTCACAGTAGTCATAGTGTAACCATTAGCTGATGACCACTCTGAGCTGGACTACAGTGGTCACACACAACAAAGAATTCAGACTTTAAGAATTATATTAGGTATGTAATTAGACCAACAAAGAAGCAAAACCAACATTCCCAAGTAACTGAATTATTTAAGTAGGTGAATTTTTAACAATATATAAGATGTTCAAACAAAATATGATTTTATATTTGGGAAAAAATGTTAATAGCAACTGGTTTTAAAGAAGCACAAATGTATTTTGTACTAGACAAATAGGTAAAAGAATGTCTTCAAAGAACTAAAAAAAAAACCCTCATCTAACAAGTTTTAAAGTAAATTATTAGACTGATGTTCCTCTAAATGAAAAGTATCAATCAAAATTTACAAAATATTAAGTAGTAAAATACATTCTGTAGTTTAGCTTTGAAATTAAATACAACTCAATAAATAAATGGAATATATTTATCACTGTAAACATAAAAATTTAATTTTAAAAGAGCATTTATTATTAATTTTCTAATTCAGAAAGAGCTTTAATTAAAATTAAAATGAAACATTATAAGGACTCAATATTATATTTGGATGGACAGAAAACAGAATCAACAGATTAGATAAGCTAAATTATCTGTAAATATTAACAGATAGAAAAAGGATGTGGAAAGCTACAGAGACCTCAGAAATGGGAGTACTGTCTTGCTTCTGACATGGTAATTAGTGTCTTAGGAGAAAAGTGGCGCATGGCAAAGATGTCAGGGGAATACTAGGTAAATAACAGTTAAAAACTTTCCAAATTTGTGAAGAAACACTTATATTCATATCCAAGAAGCACAATAAATTCCAAATAGAATAAACTCAAAGATCTATAAATGAACACATCATAGTCAGACTTTGGAAAATGAAATTACAGTCACACACAGATGATTCTTTCTAAGATTAAAAAATGGCATATCAGAAAACACCAGGCAGAAAGCACAATAGCATATTTAAAGTACTAAAAGAGAAAGAATGACAAACAAAAAATTCTCTTTAAAAAGGTAGGGAAAAAAGACATATTCAAATAAACAATCTGAGAGAAATGATCCCTAAAACATTTTCTTAGTAAAAATAACTATAAAGGTAAAAAATAAAACAGGGATAGCAAATGATACTAGACGCTAATTTATTCTCTAGTGTTTGTCATCACTGGATCTAAGAGTGTGTGTCTGAGGTCGAAAGAGTTGGGGGAATAAGGTGCAAAATGTTTCTGTTGTCCATGGCTGCAGGATGAGCTGCTAAAGTCAAGAACAACTTTCAAACTTCAGTGAAATCCCTCCTAGCCAGGTACACTGGCTAGAAGTTGACTTGGAAAGATATAACCAGATGGAGAAGGAACCAGGAAATAATGGTATGTTCTTTGAAAAGGAAGATTAAATTAGTCACCAAAAATACTACATTTTTTTTATCTTTCTGAACTAAAGAAACATTTATAATTTTACTATACAGGAATTTTTAGCGTATAGAACTACATATTTAGAAAATAAATGTGTAGGAATTGTTTTGCCCTTGGAACTTTAAGCAAATCCAAAGAATTTGCCTATTAGTTCTTTACCTTCTCTGTTAGCTTTGTAAGGTTATATATAATAACACAACTAGGACACTGTCTGGTGGACACCTGGCTTTTGGCTTAATCACGGAGTGATTCACTAATTGGGCCAAGCCTATAAGAACTCATGCTAAAAAACTGCTTTTTAAGAGATTGTCCATTATGTAATTCTGGTCTTGATTTGAAGAGTTGCATAATGTCATTCTCCTAGAAAATAGTGTAAGAAAATACAAATATTAAGAAATTCTCTCCCATTGAAATTTTTGCGTTTTGAAAATATTAGTATATCATTGAGAATCTAGGGAGATTAGTGGTACATTTAATGTTTATCTCAGGTAATGCATTATAAAACTAAAAGAACATTATTTGAAAAATCGGCTTCTCACTTTTTATCACTTATTATTTTAGAGGTCTTTTTCTTTTTATATGTAACAATACACATAACTTACTATTGATCTAACCCTATACTCACATTCATGTCTATTTTCATGCCTACACATTTTTATAACTATATTTAGATTTATTCTGATAATTTTTCCTCTATCTATTTCTATTCTTATATTTCGATCTAGGCCTCTACCCTTATATTTATCTTTTTTTAAATTTCAAATGGCCTTTAGGGTGTGGCTACATTTTAACTTCATTGTGAGAACTAAAAGTAATTGGCATATATTAGAATAATATAATGTTTTTCCCTTAGATTCACCTACACATTTACAATAGAAAATAGATTTTAAATTTCCTGAAAAGTGAAACGTATTCTTATACTGTTTCCTTTGCGATTTTCATTATTAGATCAATGTGACTTACATTCAAAATTAGAAGTAATATTGGAGGGTCTGATAAGCTGTCTTGATAAAGTATAATTTTATATATACAGCAAATGAAATATGTATGGAATATTGAAAACAAATTGATAAAAAGACAATGTCCCATTTTCTACAGAATAGTCAATTTTTGACATAGGATTATTCTCTTCTCTACTTTATATGCATGACTTTGACTGCAACAGCCAAATATATATTGCATTTGGGCAGTGTTAAATTATCGTGATTATATGTTCCTCCCCTCCCTGTGTTTCCTAGGTATCTCACCTCCCAGTAGCACAAGTGAAAGAGATGCAGTTGTGCTATTGGAGGAAATTCAATTAACAACAAATCTATCGAAGTTAATCATTTGAATGCATGATAAGCATTTTTCTTTCTTTCAGAAACACACTACTAAAGAATGAAGGGCTTACACATCATGTTTTAAGCAGGCCCTGAATGAATAATTTGGAAGTAATAAACTTTGCATAGGCAGGGTGATCATAATTACAACTAAAGCCAGGATAGAAGTCGTGTTTCTCATTTTTAGAAGATTTGGAACACATATGCATTTAGATTTAATTTATTTACTGAGATTGCATTTAATTTTCATATAGATGAGATATCTAGGAAGAGTTGCTTGTTAGGGTGGCTATTCTTTACCCAAACTTGTTGTCTTATTTCAAGTCCTAAACCTCATTTTCTCCAGAAACTGTCTTGTGACCACCATTCCCTGCAACTCCTCAAACTAGTAGTTTATTTTTGCAAGTTTTAAATACTGGTTATAAATTAGTGTTGAGTAATATAATTTCCAATATACTTTATAGTATTTCATTTATAATTTTAAGTAAAAATTAGGTACTATAACTTGTACAAATCTTACATATACAATTCAATGAATTCTGAAAAATACTATTTACTGATGAATTTAAATTTTAACAAAATATGAAATGTTTCTATCTCTCTAGTGAGTTCCCCATTATTCCTTTCAAGTAAATTCAACATAGTTTACCCCTTTCAGAGAGCTAAGGAAAACTTGCCTGTTTGGCTTTCTCATGAATTCATTTTACCTGCTTTTGAATTTCAGATAAATGTGGTACATTATCTGTGTTTAGCTTCTTTTACTCTAGCCTATTATCTATGAGATCTATGTGATTAGGAAATCAGTTTTCAAGGTAGTCTGATAGGATAACAGTTCAAACTGAATGTCAAGTTTGATTCACTTATCATGTCAGAGCTAACAAGAAGCAAAAGGAATACTAGCTCCCTAACAGTCCCTCTGCATGAAATGACACTAAATGAAAGTATAAGCAAGAAGAAGGCTAACACTTTTTCTATCTTTGTGGAGTCATGACAGACACTCTCAAAACAAAAACAGGGTAAGAAAGTCCAAAAAATCTATGTCTTCATAGTTTTATGTGACACAGAGGTCTTCAGACTGAAGACTGAATAACTCATGCTGAATTGCCTGATTGTGTTCTTAGGTTAAATTAAGTTGGACAATTTTGGAAAATATGACTGGACAAGAGGAATGTGATTTAATAGTAAAAGTCTAAGGGAGAAAACCTAGAAAAGCTTCTCTTTCCATTTTTTTCGCATGCCTGTGCAACATGCCTTCCTTAACTTCCCATTTTGGAATACATTTTGGAATAGCATCTTAGGAACTACAGTCAAGGTAGATAAGGTACATAGAGAATTGTTTTCTGATCAATACTTAGGATAAAATTATAAAAACAGGGTAATGTTTGGGGGTATTATGGTTAACTTTGAGGAAAAATGATTCTGATTTCTGAGTTGGCTCTAGGATGTGAAATCCTAATTTGTATGGTTTCCCAGTGTAGAAATGAAGAGTCATGTGTTGGGTTGGCTATCCCTTTCCCAAACTTGATGTCTTATTTCAAGTCCTACACCTCATTTTCTCCAGGAACTGTCTTGTGACCACCACTCCCCATCTGCAACCCTCAAACTAGTAAATACTAAGTGTTGCCATCTGGCCTTTTCCTTTCGTTGTACTTAGCTCAGTTTATTCAAATTATATTTGTGTATGTTTCACTGGCCTATAGATTCCTTGAGGCTCAAATCGTGCTTCACCTATGTTTATAACAAAGTATCTAACACAAATACTGTCATCTAAGAAACATTTGTCTGTTTGAAAAAAAGATGCTCACACAGGAGGGACAATTCCAGAAATTAATTGAGCCTGAAGCTCTAGGGAATTAATTTTGTTTCTGAAACTGTTGGATGATTATCTTAATACATTGCTACAGCTATATCAAAAGTTAGACTGAAATTTACAAGGAGAAAATTTATTGGTTCATTGTTTTAGAAACTACATAGCCCAACATCAAGCATCTAGGAGATCTTGTGTCTCGTGAGTGTCTGCATTCAAGGATGCTCCTTTCACTATCCTTGTAATACAAGTGACAGATTCCTTTGAGAGTCTTTTATAAGGGCAATTATCTCATTCATTAAGGTTTATCTTTTTTGACTTAGATTCTTTTTTTCATTTTAAAGAGATTAAGACAAAAGAGGATTGAACAAAGGAGATCAAAACAGAACAATGTGAGAACACAGTACTTCACCACAAGACAACCTGATATTAACAGTAGCTACCATGTTTCTTTCTTGAAACAGATGAGCATACCTTCACATACAATAGTATCAAATATAACAAAGTAGTACAGAGCCATTCAAGAGAATGAAAGTATTACAGAGCATTTAGAACCAAATAACAGAAAATGAACAATAGCTACTATGTTATCTCCTTTTCTATAAAAAATTTGTTTATACTAACACACATATTAAAATACGATAAGATACAACATGATAGAACCAATGGAAACAGAAAAACAAAAGCATGGTAGGACCTCAAAACAAGATGATATTAAATTAGCAGTGGTTGCCATAATGTCTTGGTTTCTTCAAAGTATTAATAACATCACACATAGTAAAATCAAACAAAACAGAATTAAAGCCATTCCAACTAATGAATGAAAATATTATATGGTTTCAAAGCAATATAATGAGGAATCATGATTACCATAAAATCTTATGTACTCTTACCATTTCTTATACTCGGGAGACTATATGATATTTATACATGTGAGTTTTATATATCTTGCTTATGAGTATGGTATCAAGTTGTGTTCATTTATTTATAAATATCTCAATGTGATCATTCTTTATAGCTGAGTAGTACTCCATTGTATAAAAATGCCACAACTTTGTTATTCATTCTTTAGTTGATGAACACTTAGGTTTAGTTGATTAACACTTAGGTTGTTTCCAAGATTTGTCACTTCCAAAATGATTCACCTATTATGCCACCGTATTGAGAAATAAAATTCAACAAGAGAATTTTGGAGACACACACACACATGCACAACACAAGCACTTACTTGGTTGCTTCCTACATACTAAAAGTGGTAGCTCATAAGAAACTCCAGGCTACCAGAAAGTGTCCACAACGTTTCCTCTACCTATTTCTCTCTCTTCAACGGATTATAAATTGTGATTAGCCTTTCTTTAATATGTGACTTCAGAAATCACAAAGATTCAGCACAATTTGTTTTTTAGTGATACTAGGATGTTTCAGTACTAATAAGAATTTATCCACTGGCCCTTTTGCATTAGATATAAGAAGAATGAAAAAAAATATGTTAATATTATAGTGTTTCAGGCTCAAGGAAGAAAGATAAGGATCTTATCTATAAAATACTGATGTTTAGAATGATGAGAATATTTGAATAAAACTTGAAGCATGTTCAGATTTTAGTCCACTATGAAACTGGACCATTCGACATTCTTATCCGTGTAACTTAGCTCTAAGTTTTAGCTCTACCTAGACTTTCTTTTTACAGTGACCTCGGGAGAAAAACAAAGCAAAACAATCAATACATTATCATTTCCGGAATTCTTCCCTAGTCATCATTTAGCTACAGTGACTTCCTGAGCATTTTCAAAGTTTGCTTTTATGCTTTTCTTTCAGCTTTTGCTAACACGATGCATACTGTTCTGTGATTTTGTATTCCTGTTCACTTAATGCTCCTTTAATGGAAAGAGGATGACTATGCCTTTGTATTTCACAATGCTTTTACACTGTAGGAATTCAGTAAATAACACGAATGACTTGACTTAAGCCAGAATATTTGGACTTTGGTACAAAATAAGCAATAAAATGCATCTTTTTGTAATAGAAATGTTATGCATAGAATGGTGTTTAGAATGATTAATAGGCTAGCCATTTTGATAGAAAACTGATTTATCATATTGTACTATGTAGACATTTAATCAGAGAAAGAACCAATTCATCCGTTTACTCATTCGTTCAACCAATATTCATAAAGAGATTACTATATATCCATCAATAATTAGGTTTTACAATACAGAGGTGAGCAAGATAGTCTATCATTCAAGTTGAGAAGAATATTTAAGTCTTAAAAAGAAAGCTGTATGAGTGTTAAAATACAACTTAGGGATAAGCTTCTTAAAAAATGTCCTTTGATTGAATTGTCACAAGTAAATGTTTCTAGAAACCTCAAAAGGGAAGAATTACCAGACAGACAAAATGAATCAAGCTAGTTAACTAAATTCTAGGCAGAGTGGGTAGGAGGAATTAGAGAAAAATAACAAAATATTTCTTGATCAAAGTGTTAGCAAAAAGATGCTCAGAGATACTGGAAGAAGTGTGGATATTATTATGTGCTATTGGAAGATGTCAGGAATCATCTGAGTTATTATTTTGCTTTTTTTGGGGGGGGGATAGTATGTGAGGGACAAATACAGAGAAACCATAAGAAATCTTTTGTTAAATTACTTGAGTGAAAGTTTTTTAGGGACCAGGGATTTTCTGAAGGGTTTTCTGCAAGGTAAAAGGAAGGAAAAAAAAAAAAAGAAAAGAAAAAAAAGACTGCCTTAGATGAACAAGGTGGCGTAGGTAATACCATCAAGGTCTAACTTTTCAACATGCAACAAGAGTATAAAAGATAGGAGTGAAAAGTAATTTTCAGATGGTGGCATATGTGCGGGATTTTGTGTGAGATTTGACAGTATTTAAACAGAAGTATTGCTTAAAACATAGCAAAAATTTATCACAATCTGATGAGCGAAAAATAATGTGCTTTTCTTTCGAATACTTACTGTAAATACAGAATATTTGACCTGATAGAGAAAAATGATTATTTTGAGAGTATAAAGACATTACAATAATCTGAGCAGATAAAGACAGATCAGATGTTTTACGTGATAGAAGCATGAAAAGTAAGTGGATACATGTGTGAAAGCACAGGAGGCAATCTAACAATATACTTTAAGGAGTCTTACAAACATTACTCAACCATTTTTATTATAATAAGAGAAAGCAAAACTATTTATTACAAGCTTACTCTATGTAAAATCTTGTGTTTTATGTCATAACCAAACCATTCCTTTGGTATATGCTAAATTTATCTTTGCTCTCTGTAACAGTGATAACACAGAATATTTAGTAAATGATGAATGGATCCATTTCAAGTGAGAAATTCACATAAGGCAACATGCTTTGTACCTTCCTATTGGTTCTCTTTTCTTCATTAGTTATATAATTAACTTAGATCAAAATATAATCAGCATAGTCATCAGATGTTTAATTGATTTAGATTTAGTTGAAAAGGTAATATGATAATTAAAACAAGATCTTTAGGATGATCTATCCAGTCTAAAAGAGTTGAGATCAATACGTACAAAATTAAATATACTTTTGCTGCAATTTACTTTATAATTATTTTTAACTTGGAAGTAAAATGCTAGTTGATTCACTATTTTGCTATTTTCCAACAAAAAGACAACAATTTTTCATTTTGACCAGGTACCAAGAGATTAATAAATGTGACAGTTGCATAAAAGCCCCAATTAAAGAGTTACACCAATACTAAAATCTGTATGAAAATAATTTTGTATGACTTCTAATCTGCTCCTAGATCTAATCTTTTAAGAAACTGCATTGCTGTTTATAAAGAAAAAATTTGAAAGAGTCGTTTGGAAGGAAGTCTTCATGAATTGTGAGCCCACATTTCATTTTCATATACAAAGGGAGATAGGTGATATCTCTGTGACTCAGAGTTACTGAGATAGGCTTTAGCTCATTGTTGGATTGTTTGATTCACATATGTTGAAGTTTTCACAGTGTACACTGACTTTTTCTGGTAAGTCTAACAGTGACAGGGTAAGATAAGCATTTCTCCCAAATGTTGAAGCAAAAACAAGTGACTGAATTAGGCTTAACTTGTATTTTTTATATCTTGTCTAAATAAATGATGTGTTTCCCAGAGGCCAATAATATATCAGGTGAGCCAGAGAGGAGGCCTAGTTATCATTAACAATAGCAAAGAGAGTTCCCTTTGCTAAAAACTATAGCTATAGCAAAATAAACCAAAAATCAAAGATATCAGTGAATTATTTGAAACTGCTAAATAAGTGAAAAGGGAAAGGAGAGATTGTTAAACACATTAAGGGAAAAAACATGGCAGATCATCAGGGACATGGTTTCTGAAGAGCTCGTTCTTATGCAATCAATTGTTGGCTTAACAGCTTTCAATTTGTGACAGACCTTTCATCTCACCTTTGTATAATAACTTTCCATATCTCTATTTTTTGTTTATTTGTTTGTTTATCAATGGAACACAACCATTACTCCACTGGGTTAAAGTCTGGTTGCTGGAGGAAAGAAAAAAGCTTTAAATCAGATGGTCTGGGTTCTGACTACTATAAGCACCTAAAATAATTACTTTTAGTATTTTGGGGGAATTCTTGGATTATTGTTAACGATAATGCTTGTTCTCCTTTTGTCTCCATCTTCAACTCCTTTTCCTTTATTTCTTTTTCTTTTTCTTATTATTATATCCAAAAATAAGTTACCTAAAAATGCAGGTAGCTGTTTGTTTTGATTCAGTAGTAAAAAGAGAACCTTTCTACACATTTAAAAACCTACCATCGTTTTCTAGTTACATGTGATGGAAGTTTTTCACTTAATATTTTGATATCTCAAACCATTAACTAGAAATCTAGTAACTTCAAAATAATTTTATTTTATGTACATAAAGAATTGAGACATTGTTCTAGAAATGTTAATGCAAAGGGGTTATTAACCACTGGCAAGATTAGCAAAAACTCATTTTTTAAAGATTTTTGGGATTAAACTCACAACCTCATGCTTACCAGGCAGGCACTTATGACACTGAGCTAAATCTCTGGCCATTTGTAACGATTTTGAGTGATGTTTCCTTTGTGTTTTTTTGTTTGTTTTGGGTTGTTTGAGTTTTTGGTTTGATTTGGTTTGGTTGGATTGTCCATAGCTGATCTCTTTGGATTGATGGCTCTCAGAATTCCTTCTTTTGTAGATTCATCATCATCCATGTAATCTTACTTGAACAATTTAATTATATGCACTGGTATTTGGCTATTTGGATTCTGTAAAGGAGATTTCAGGTTACTAATCCATTTCTACATAAAAATGCAGTAGACATAAAATGGGTCTTGGGGACAATTTCTTTGTGAGATTTAGGTTCAACAAATGAAGTTAATAATACAGAGTCTTTACTTTATATACCACATTATGAATGTTATAAAAACATATTTTTAATTTTTGCTTTATTCTTTTCCGAAAGAGAAGAAAATGGGGAAAACTTACCAAGTCTGTTTATTTATCTAACATTTAAAATCAAAATCATAGAACTGAGCCTCATGTTGCTGTAAACATAGCATGCCTCAGATATAAATTGGCAGATTTCTTAGAAGAACTATATGACTCTCATTTCTCCATAGGAGAAAATCTGCTGAAATTATGTGAATCGCAAAATGTGTCTCTCTCTAAAAAAGTACAATCACTTTATACACACCTGTGATGAGGCTAGATGTTTCTATTTTTACTGATATGTATAAAATTCAGACCAGATGTGAATTGAATTAATTCTTTACTCACAGTGCAAATTGTTCACTATTAAATGAAATGTGTGCTGTATTCTTCACTGTTTGTTACCTCAAGATTTCAAGTTCTAAATACAAAACTAAAAGTGACAGAAAGTACGTTGTGGTTGGTATAACCTTTAGAATAGATTCTAAAATTTAAATGACAAATTGTTGGATTATGTGCTTTTATTATCATCCATATATCATATTCCATTAATTGACCCAATGCTGTGAAGATAAATACCTTGTATTACATATAACATGAAATGTATCAAATTTAACATAATACAGAAAGGTTCTTTTCTAATTGTCTACCATGCATGTTGGTCCATAATCAAGTGAAACTATCAAGGGATAATAAAAGTTATGCAAATTTTATTATTATAATGATGTGAATGAGCCTGAAATAGTTTTTAATATACTTTGTCCATAAGTAATCAGTGAAAAAGATTGGAGTTTTACTCAATGATTGAAGTTTGCTCAGTTTACTACAAGAAATGGTAGAGAATGAATAATAAAGCAATTAATAATGATAACCAAGTCCTGCAGAGAAGAAGATAGCAATGGAGTGTATGAATTGTTAAAATATCAATGTGCTTGTCATCCATGCAGTAAAAGCAAAACACATATGATAAATTATTTGAATTGATAGTTTTTAATATGAGGCACAATAAGATTTCATGTATAGAAAGAATGCTTATTCTTCAAATGCAAGCAAGTAGACTGATTCCTAATATCATTTAACCAGAACAAAAAATTGAAGCAAAAGAAAAGTATTCATTTATATTGATTTGAAAAATGAGTTTTTTTTAAAATTAAGTTTATATTTAAATTCACAATTTCAGGATATTCAAGGTGTCACCCACCTTGGATCCAGCCTAGAGTGGACTGAAACCTCTATAAACCATGAGCTAAATAAACCTTTCCTTCTTTAACTTTAGGGTTTGGAGATTTTGTTTCAGCAATAAAAAAAAAGTAAATAAGACATAGTCTGATACCAGAGAGGTGAGACCATTTTGAGTATTTTGACCATGTGGTTCAGGAACCTTTGGGAGTGGCTTGTGGAAAGAATTTGTCAAGACTTGGAGGTACTAGCTGAAAAAGTAGAGCTGAAACACCTTTGGCTATACTCGATTGCAAATTCTGCTCAGAGTTCAGAGATGAAATATATAAAAATTCTGGGTCCCAGCCCAGCCAGGCAGGAGCCAAGGAGACCACCTGTTCAGAATGAGGCCTTGAAGTGAGAAGGGCACTCGGGGCTCCTATGGGTACTGCTAAGAGGGGGACTCCTCGAAACTCTACAGGGCAGAGGAGGAGCTGGGCAGATCTGGGGTGCCCTCACTGGCCTCTCTGCGTGTCTGGAGGACTCTGGATTTCTGCGCCCAGACTGCTGGAGTTCCCTCAGGCTTCCAGGTGCAGTGAAGGAGAGAGGTGGGTTTAAGGCTTCCACATCAGCCTCCCCATTCCCGGCTTCATTTGGAGACCTGCTGAGCTCCCGATAGGTGGGCTGGCCCACACTACCAGCCTAGCCCAGCCTGTTTAGCTGCCGCGCCTGGCCACAGGTCTGCAGAGGAGGAGCTGGGCAGATCTAGGGTGCCCTCACTGGCCTCTCTGCGTGTCTGGAGGACTCTGGATTTCTGCGCCCAGACTGCTGGAGTTCCCTCAGGCTTCCAGGTGCAGTGAAGGCGAGAGGTGGGTTTGAGGCTTCCACATTAGCCTCCCCATTCCAGGCTTCATTTGGAGACCAGCTGAGCTCCCGATAGGTGGGCTGGCCCACACAACCAGCCTAGCCCAGCCTGTTTAGCAGCCGCGCCTGGCCATAGGTCTGCAGAGGAGGAGCTGGGCAGATCTGGGGTGCCCTCACTGGCCTCTCTGCGTGTCTGGAGGACTCTGGATTTCTGCGCCCAGACTGCTGGAGTTCCCTCAGGCTTCCAGGTGCAGTGAAGGAGAGAGGTGGGTTTAAGGCTTCCACATCAGCCTCCCCATTCCCGGCTTCATTTGGAGACCTGCTGAGCTCCCGATAGGTGGGCTGGCCCACACTACCAGCCTAGCCCAGCCTGTTTAGCTGCCGCGCCTGGCCACAGGTCTGCAGAGGAGGAGCTGGGCAGATCTGGGGTGCCCTCACTGGCCTCTCTGCGTGTCTGGAGGACTGTGGATATCTCTGCAACCAGGGAGGGTCCACAGGTTCCTGAAGCACTGCGGCCTGTGGTGAGTACCCTAACCCGGCTGCGATTAAAGAACTGTGGAGCTTCCAAGGGGCAGGTGGGCGCACAGTGTCCCTGAGGCCCAGCTTGTCTGGAACTGCGGAGTTCTGAGCAGGCAGAGGAGGGCCACTGGTTCTGTAGGCCTAATGGCTTGGAGTAGCGTGGCGCCAGAGTCCCAGTAGCTCCAAACATAGAAGGGGATTTTCAACAGATCCTGAGGAAGCATTCAAGTAACACTTGAAACACAGAAATACAGGAAAATGACAAAACGAAAGACCAAATTACAACCTCAAACCTCCAGCCCATCTCAAGAAACCCTAGGAGTGATGTATATAGAAGAAAATATATCCCATCCACCTCATATATCGGACACAATAGCCACTGAAATTGACAAGCAACTCCAGGAAGCTTTAAAGAAATTCAAACTCAAAATAATCTCCCAGATAAAAGAAGAAATGATAAAAGAAATGAAAGAGATTCTAAATATATCTAAAGAAAACACAGATAAAAAATTGGAGGAACTAAACAAAAAGATAGAATCCCTAGACGAGCAATATAAGAAACAAACAGAATACATAATGCAGATGCACAGAGATATACAGGAAATAAAAAACTCCACTGAAAGTTGTAAAAACCGCCTTAATGAAAGTGAAGATAGAATTTCAGACCTTGAAGACAGGATTGCAGCTAGTGAACAGGAAAGGAAAGATCTTTTGAAAATAACAAGGAACCAGGAAACAACAATTCAACAACTGCAAGACGATGCAAAGAAGAATAACATAAGAATGATAGGGATTAATGAAAGAGAGGGAGACAACATGAAGGATGTCAGGAGGATATTTAGAGAAGTAATAGCTGAAAATTTCCCAAGCATGAGATCAGAAACTGACATCAGGATCAGTGAAGCATATAGAACTCCAAACAGTCATAACCAAAATAAAACTACACCCAGACATATAATAGTCACCATCCCAGAAATCCAACACAAGAATAGATTATTAAAAGCTGTCAGAGAGAAAAGACAAATCACTTATAAAGGAAAACCTATCAGAATCACAGCAGACTTCTCAGCACAAACGATAAAGTCAAGAAGAGCATGGAGTGAAGTATTCCAGATCCTAAAGCAAAATGATTTCCAACCAAGACTGATATATCCTGCAAAACTATCATTCAAAATAGATGGTGCAATACGATACTTCCATGACAAAGAACAGCTGAAGAACTTCATGAACACCAAACCAACCCTGCAAAAAATATTGAAAGACAGTTTAGATACACAAAGGAAAAAACCACTAAGCAAAGCAAATAATTAAACAGAACCGAAAGATAAAGATGCAACAGCAGAGAGATAACATTCCTACAATTAACCAGCATTTAACAGTAATAACCATTAATGTAAATGGTCTCAATGCACCAATCAAAAGAAACAGACTAGCAGAATGGATCAAGAAACAAAATCCAACCATATGCTGTTTACAGGAAACCCATCTAACCCAGAAAGATACTCACAGACTGAAAGTCAAAGGATGGAAAACAATTCTTCATGCAGCAGGAATCCAAAAAAAGGCAGGAGTAGCCATTCTGTTTGCAGACAATGTGAACTTTAAACCAACAATGACCATAAAGGACAAAGAAGGTCACTACATACTCGTAAGGGGAAAACTCCAAGAGGAAGAGATAACTATCTTAAATATATACACACCAAACTCCAGAGCACCCAGTTATATAAAACAATTATTAACAGAAATGAAAACTCAAATTATCAGTAACACAATTGTAACAGGAGACCTTAATACACCACTGACACCAAGGGACAGATCAACCAGACAGAAAATGAGCAAAGAAATAACAGAACTGAATCACACCTGTGAACAAATGGGTTTGATAGACATATACAGAATGTTCCACCCAACAACATCAGAATACACATTCTTCTCAGCAGTACATGGATCATTTTCTAAAATAGACCATATATTAGCTCACAGAACATATTTAAGCAAATGCAAAAGAGTTGAAATCATCCCTTGCATATTATCGGATCATAGCGCTCTGAAATTAGAAATTAATGACAAAGGATACTGCAAAAATTCCGCAAACACATGGAAACTAAATAACACACTCTTGAGTAATCAGTGGGTCACAGAAGAAATTAAAGAAGAAATTAAACAATACCTAAAAGAAAATGAAAATGCAGATACAACTTACCGGAATCTGTGGGATGCAATGAAAGCTGTTCTGAGAGGAAAATTTATTGCACTGAGTTCCCACATCAGGAAAACAGAACGAATACAAGTAAATAACTTGATGCTACACCTCAAACAGCTAGAAAAAGAAGAGCAAGTCAAGCCCAAAGCCAAAAGAAGAGAGGAAATTATAAGAATCAGAGCAGAAATCAATGCAATAGAGACTAAGAAAACAATCCAAAGAATCAACGAATCAAAGAGTTGGTTCTTTGAAAGAATAAATAAAATCGATAAGCCCCTAGCCAACCTTATTAAAAAAAGGAAAGAAAAAGCTCAAATTCATGCAATAAGAAATGAAAAAGGAGAAATCACTACAGACCCAATAGAAATACAGAGGATCATCAACACCTATTTCGAAAACCTCTACTCTCAAAAGTTTGATAACACAGAAGAAATAGACAGATTCTTAGAAGCATATGAAGTACCAAAGCTAGATCAAGAGGATATAAAACTGTTGAATAACCCAATCTCTGCTAATGAAATTGAGAATGTAATTGGGTCCTTGCCCACCAAGAAGAGCCCAGGCCCAGATGGATTCACTGCAGAATTCTACAAGAAATATAAAGAAGACCTAATGCCGACACTCCTCAAACTATTCAATGAAATTGAAAGGGAAGCAATCCTTCCTAAGTCATTCCTGGAAGCAAATATTACTCTAGTACCAAAACCTGAGAAAGACCCAACTATAAAAGAGAACTATAGACCGATCTCCCTAATGAACACAGATGCAAAAATCCTCAATAAAATATTGGCAAATAGGATCCAGCAAATCATCAAGAAGATTATACACCATGACCAGGTGGGATTCATCCCAGGAATGCAAGGATGGTTCAACATACGCAAATCAATAAATGTAATCCACCATATCAATAAAGCCAAAAATAAGAATCACATGATCATCTCTATAGATGCAGAAAAAGCCTTCGATAAGGTCCAACACTTATTCATGATAAGAACTTTACAGAAAATTGGAATAAATGGTCTTTACCTCAATATAATAAAGGCCATTTATGACAAACCAACAGCCAGCATCATACTAAATGGCCAAAAATTGAAAGCCTTTACTTTAAAATCGGGTACAAGACAAGGATGTCCTTTATCACCACTCCTATTTAATATAGTACTGGAAGTACTAGCCAGAGCAATTAGGCAAGAAAGAGAAATAAAAGGGGTAAAGATAGGAAAAGAAGAAGTTAAATTATCATTGTTTGTAGATGACATGATACTCTACATAGAAGACCCCCTAAACTCCATTGAAATACTCTTAGATACAATAAATAAATTCAGTAATGTGGCTGGATACAAAATCAATACTCAGAAATCAATAGCATTCCTATACACGAACAACAAAATTACAGAGAGGGAAATAAGAGAAACTGGACTATTCACATTAGCAAGCAAAAAAATGAAATATTTAGGAATTACTCTTACGAAAGAAGTGAAAGACTTATACAGTGAAAATTATAATACACTGAAAAAGGAAATTGAAGATGATCTCAGAAAATGGAAAGACATCCCTTGCTCATGGATAGGAAGAACAAACATTGTGAAAATGGCCATTCTCCCAAAACTGTTATACAGATTCAATGCAATCCCAATAGAAATACCATCAACATACCTTATAGATCTAGAGAAATCACTCCTAAATTTCATCTGGAACCAGAAGAGACCTAGAATCGCAAAGGCAATTCTAAGCAGCAAAGACAAAGCAGGAGGCATCACAATCCCTGACTTGAAGTTATACTACAAAGCAACAGTAGTAAAATCAACATGGTATTGGAATCAAAACAGAGCTGAAGATCAGTGGAATAGATTAGAAGATACAACCACAACTACGAACACACTCAACCACCTTATTTTTGATAAAGGAGCCAAGCAGGTTCACTGGAAGAACGACAGTCTCTTTAATAAATGGTGCTGGAAAAACTGGCTCTCCATTTGCCGAAAACTAAAGCTAGACCCATGTCTATCACCATGTACTAAATTAAAATGTAAATGGGTCAAAGATCTGAATATTAAAACAGAAACACTAAATCTATTGGAAGACAAAATAGGTAGAAACCTTGGAGACATAGGAGTAGGTAAAGAATTCATGAACAGGACTCAAACCGCACGGGAAATACTTCCCAGAATCAATAACTGGGACCACTTCTTATTAAAAAGTTTCTGCATGTCAAAAGAAATCTCCAGCATAGTGAAAAGAAAACCCACAAACTGGGAAAAGATTTTAGTGAACTCTCTCTCAGACAAGGGCCTCTTGTCTAAAACATATAAAGAATTAAAGAAACTCAGACCTCCGAAATTCAAAGATCCAATCCAAAAATGGGCATCTGAGATGAATATGCAATTCAGATGAAGAAATGCAAATGGCAAATAAATACATGAAAAAATGCTCATCATCATTGGTCATTAGAGAAATGCAAATTAAAACCACACTGAGATACCATCTCACTCCTGAAAGAATGGCCAGGATCAAGAAAACCGACAACAAATGCTGGAGAGGCTGTGGGGAAAAAGGAACTCTCCTGCACTGCTGGTGGGAGTGTAGACTGGTACAGCCTTTGTGGAGATCTGTCTGGAGATTTCTCAAAAAGTTGGGACTGGAAATCCCATTTATTCCAGCTATTCCACTTCTAGGCATATTCCCAGAAGAACTGAAAGCATCATACCACAGTGATATATGTGCACCTATGTTTATAGCAGCACAATTTGTAATCGCCAGATCTTGGAAACAACCCAAGTGCCCATCAACTGAGGAATGGATAAAAAAGTTGTGGTATTTCTATACAATGGAGTATTATTCAGCTATAAAGAAGGATCACATTGAGATATTTATCAATAAATGGGCACAGCTTGAGACCATACTCATAAGTGAAATAAATCAATCTCACATGTGTGAATACCGAATAGTTTCCCTAATGTAAGTAATGATTCAAATATATAAAAATATGTGGTAATCATGATTCCCCATTAGGTGGCCTTGAAGCCTTATAAAGTTTTCACTCATTAATTAGAAAGGCTTTATTCTGGGCTTCTTGATATGAAAATATTTGAAGCTAGAGTATATGAAGTTTTACCCAAATATTTCAAGGAAAAAGACACTATGGTAACTACTATTAAGTCAGGTTATAAGGTGGTGAAGTACTAGGTTATTGAAACAGTCATGCTGTGACCTCTATTGTTATATTGTTATGTCCTGTTTTATCTCAATCTCCCCCTTATTGTTTCAAAAAAAATTATTTAGTCATTTCTTATGTTTGTCTTAATTAAAGAAAAAATTCAAAAAAATTAGGATATATAAATAGTAACTCTTTTCGATTTCCTATTAACTTGTTTTGAAGTCCTGTAGTACTCCCACGATCTTGTTTTGACTGATTAGACTCTGTTCCAATCTATATGATAGTATCAAGTTTGAAGACATAGGCAACTACTTTGAAGACAATAAGATTCACTAAGATACCCATTCTGGTTTGACTATTGTCTTCTTTGGAAGTCCTGTAATGTTTACAATGCCTAAATTTTATTGGTCTTGTTCTCTACTGTTTTGTCCAACTTTATAATATCTAATAAGATAGACAATTCTTTTTAAGGAAACAAGGGACAACGTTGATAACCATTGTTGATAAACTTGTACTCTGTTCTACACCATGTGCTACGTCTATCCTTGGTATTGACTGACAGCTTTGTTTTGCCATATTTGACTGTATTCTCCCCCCCCCCAAAGAAAGTAATAAGCACTAAGGAGTAATAAAATCCAAGATGTGTAAATTTTGTTGTAAAAAAGAGAGGGAAAAAAAAAAAAAGAAAAGGAGCTTTAACGGATATAACAGCAAGTGTGTTTGGGGGTGTTAAATAGCTGACTTTATCAATGTTTTTGGAACATTGAACACAGCTGTTTGCAGTCTCCCTGTTTGAATGTCCACCTTGTGTTCTTTGATACTGTGATTTGAGGAACTATTTTCAAGAAAATAGTGTGTAATCTACTAGCAGGTAATTTCTTACTGTTATGGTTTTTTGTTTTGTTTTGTTTTGTTTTGTAGTTCTGTATTGCGTGTACCCTTACGCCGCTTTGGTTTGTTTTGTGTTTTTCTCTTTTTCCTCTTAAATAAAAAAAAAAAAATTCTGCTGATAAAGTTTAAGTTAAGAAGGTTTCTGATGGGAATGGGGACTGCATTAGCTGCTGGGCTTCAAATAATGTGTGTTATACATTTATAGAGTGTGTTCTACCTTTTGCTTATGTCCAATGACTTTATTTGGGACTAGAATTAAGGGTAGCATACTAATTAATCTTTGAGAAAAAATTTCAAGACAGTATAATGTCAAGCCAATGGCAAAGATTATTGTTGGGTTTTTAGCTAGATTTATGTTGAAAATCAAGAGCATAGTTGAGCAGAATGATTAAAAATATTGTGAATTTAGTCTGAAAGAATGTGCCAGTAAATTTATGAAATGCAAATATGCAATAAGGAAGAAATTGGTCCCTGAAAAGACTAGCAAGGAAAATTTAAGTATTTCAGAAGGAAACAACAGAAAGATGGCCTGAGGTCATCACAAGAATCAGCAAGATGCCAGCCTTGGTAGTCTCAGATTTGGGCAGGTGAAAGAATTTGCTCTGAGAAGAGGACCCCAGAATAAAATGTTCCGAAATGATCTAGAGAATTTATTCCTCAGAATTGGGTTCCGAATGCTCAGTGATCCAAACTGTCAACCCTACAACCAAGAAAGAAGGAAGCCTGGCTATTACTCCTCATGGTGACAGACCTTGGCATAATCAATGTATCTAAAGTGCACAGAGAATGGAAGAATTGTGGTGTCGAAAAAGAAGAAAGCCAGTGAAGCCAGGTAGTGAGCCTCTGAGAGGGCAATGTGTGAAGCTGTGAATATAAAACCATCACAAATTTGGAGAAGCCAGGAATGTGGCTTATATGAGAAAAACAGCAAGGAAAGAGCAGAGCCTCCCCAGAGAGAAGTCATGGAAACTGTTACAACCACTAGCAGTGCTATAAAGGTGGAGTCACCCAAGCCCTTTGGAGTTCACATTTTAGTACAGATTTCTTTGGATGTGGCAACTACAGGACTCAATGTTTCCCGTGCTACCCTTGATTGTTTCTATTCTTTGTGTCTCCTATTTGTACCTCTATGAGCACTAATGTTTATCTTGTGCTATTGCGTGTTGAAAGTGTTTAACTTTATTTTCATTTGTACACAGACTCAAGTTGAGTTTGTCTAAAATCTCAGAGGAAACTTGAGGGTTAGTATTTTTAGCAATGTTGAATCTGTTTGGATTGGGAAACTTTTCGAAGTGGACTAAATGCCTTTTGCATAAAGGGATGTGCATGATTCTTTAGGGAGTCATTGGCAAAATGTTATGGCTATGTGTAGATGCTCCCCACAGCCTGGTATAGTAATATTTTGGGGAATTTTCAGAGGTGATTTTATATAGAATGTGTAGTTTATTCATGGTGCAATTCTGAGATTAAGACTGCTTTGATAAATGGTGGGTGATTACTAAATCACTCTACTGATTGGTCTGGCACTACCCTAATACCACTAGCCTGGGTACAATTTAAGGGTCAGAAGGAAGCTTGTCTTTTTTAGTCCTTGCTTGCTTTGCTGTCTTCTGCAAGCAGTGAACTGCTGCTCTCCTCCGTGATGCTTCTCTGCCATGTGCCACTCTGTCTTGGAGCCAGTCAAATACGGACTTCAATTTCTGTAAGCAAAATAAACTTTTCCTATTTTAACTTTGGGTGTTGGGTATTTTTACTTAACAACAAGAAATGCAACTAAGATATTACTCTTATAATTATTCACTGCACGTTTGTAAATTCAGTTTTGAAATAGTCCTTGCACAAAAAGTATGTTCTGAGAGAGGAGACAAGTACAGATAGATAAACAGACACATACATAGAGACAATGGATGACTTTTTTTAAAAGTTGCCCTATTTTCACAGCAAAATTGAAGATAATGTGTAATAATTTTCAAAAATATTCTGTTCCTTACATATGCAAAGCCTGTTTCATTGTGAACCTCTCTTCTTCAGAAGGTTAGTACATTTGTTACAATTAACAACACACCATTATGACTTAAGATACACATTTCACATAAGAATTCACCCCTGGTGTTTTAGATTCTGTGAATGTTATGAAAAATATAATGACAATTATCTGTTGCTATGCTACAGATCAGTTTCACTAATACAAAATTCTTCTCTGTTCCACATATTTGTCTCTCCATTTTCTCAATCTCTGATGACTTCTAATCGTTTACTGTCCACAGATTTTTCCTTCTCCAGAATGAGATTATGCTGGAATCATACAGCACTTAGTCTCATAATATCGGCTTCCTTTACAAGTAATATTTATTTTAAATTTATTTAGTTAGTTGCCATTTTGATAGTTCCTTTTCTTTTAGTACGTGACAACAGTCCACTGTCTGGTTGTACCATAATTACCATTTATCCCTTACTTACTGAAGGACATATATAATGCTTCCAAGTTTCAGAAAATAGGAATAAAAATCTTTCTAAAGTGTTTGGAATGGATGTTTTAGATAATACCAATTGATTTTGGTTACCTAGTATAAGACTATATTTAGTTTTTGTAAGAAATTTCCAACCTATCTAAGTGAATGCACCACTTTGCAATAAAGGAGAATTCCTTTTGCTCTGTATCCTTAGCAGAATTTGGTGTTGCCATTGTTCTCAATTTAGGCTATGCAATACCTATGTAGTGGTACTGTATTTGTTCTGTTTTTATTTACATGACATTTCCTCACATTACACTTTCATATTCCCAAAAGCAAGATCAACTTTTGAACCCTCGTATTTGTTGTGTGGCTGATATACATGTGCCTCTTTACCCCTGGAACCAGTCTCCACAGACATCAAGTGATAATTGTACATCTCTAATTTCAACGTGAGTAATCTAATAACATGTGAGTAATTATAAATACACTATTTTAGGAAATATGCAAAAACATATGAAGATGTATAAATGTAGATTTTTAAAAAAATATGTTTCTCTGAAGCAATGCATTTCAGTTATAATGTGCAATATTAGTGAAAGTAGGAATTGAGAGTATACAGTTTAAGACAAATAATATTCCTGGCCATGGAAGCAACATAGGCTGTGAAATATGGAATGGAAAAACAGTGTGATCAGAGGATCCATAGCATGTAGAAAGTGACAACACTGAACAGAATAGACAGAACATCTTCATAGCTATTTCCACCTAGATCTTAGGAGAAATAAAAGGACACAGAGAAACTGAAACCAGAGTATCATATTTTCAAGGAAATGAGGTTTCCAGAATTCTGAGGTGTTACAAAATAATATTAAATTAAACTACAAGAAACATGGACTGAATTAATACATAGATGGCAGTGCCATCTATGTTTTGCTTTCAAGAACAATAAAATCTAGACTTTTTAAAATACAATAACAGAAATGATAGTAAAGACCTCCTAGAATTGTTATATAATCCTAAACATGAAAGTGCATATGAGATGAAGTTATAGAACTTTTCCAAACTACTGGAAACTCCTTTGTTAAAAATGAACGAAGCTATTTGTCAAAACTTGCACTGGAAAAACAAATGAGGTTTTTGGAGTTTCTTGGAGTCAGTGAGTGAATATTTTGTCATACTGTATCTTTAGTTTCTTCTTTTTATTATCCGTTATTTATACAATTATGAAAAACGCAGGGCAAAATTCTGAATATTTCTAGAATTTATCCATCCATTTTCATCTCAAATCTTGCTATGATTATGATTTACTTATCTCATATTTGAACTATTATGAGTAATCATTCATCCTGTATTTGTCAATCTAAGAATTTCTGCAAAGAAAAAAAAAAAAACTTTCCCTTTTAAATCCCAAAATACAAAGGATAACACACTATATTTTCACTTAATAGTATGCATGGAATGCTGTTGGTCTGAAAGCAATTATTTTTTGTGCATTAATTTTGGATTCAGCCTGTTTCCTTCTTGCAACACTACAACAGTATCTATGTCCAGTCAGCATAGGAGAAAAAAAGCTTAGAAGTTTTTTAAAAGCCTTCTTATGCTATTGGAGTTCTATTCAGGAAATTGTTGCATTTGCCTACACATTCATTGTGTTTCTCATGTGTTTTCTCCAGTAGTTATACAATTTCACACATTGCATTAAGATCATTTATCCACTTTCAGCTTACTTTTCCACAGAGAGCCATCTGATTCTTCTACATGTGGAAGTCCAGTTTTGCTAAGTAACATTTGTTGTAGATGCTGATTTTCCCTACAGTATAATTTTGGTGACTTTTTGAAAAATCAAATGTAGGTGTGATTTTCCTCCTAAATCCTGTATTCCACTGGCCTCTGTCTGTTTCAATACCAATATTATGTTGGTTTTGTTATTATGGCTATTTATTTTATAATTATCTATTAGGATGCCTCCACATTGTTTCTTTTATTAGGGATTGTTTTTCATGGTTTATATCAGTAGTTCCCAAGCCTCTTGCAATCATGGACTCGACCAAATCTAGCATTTGTGATTGATTTGTTGTCTAGTACTCATTTGGTGTGAGTGCTACACTCACATAGGGGTGGAGGCAGCACAAAATGTAAGGGCGGAAAGAAGGTGTGCTGTTTGCAACAGCAATGAGTAGCTGCCCCACCATGTCATGCTGCCTTGGAGTCAACTGAGTAAGGATTGAAATCCCCAAAACTATAAGAAAGAAACCTTTTCTTCTCTCATGCTGGGTGTCAGGTATTTGTCTCAGCATCAATGAGGGTGAAAAGTAACTAAGACAGTGTCCTTTATGCTTTACATGAATTTTAAGAGTTTTCAAGTCGGGAAAAAAACAAGACTCAACTGAATTATACCTCAATTTAGTTAATACAGTCATTTTAGTAATATTAATTATTCTAAAACATAATCATACGAAGTCTTTTCATCTTCAGAGTCTTCATTGACTCACTTTTTCAGTGCTTTATGATTTTCATTCTTGAGAACTTTCACTTCTTTTTGAGGTTAATTCCCAAATAGTTCATAGTTTTGAGGCTCCAGTGATTGGAACCTTTACCTGATTTATTTCTCAATAAGTTCATTTTTGTTGCATACATAAATTACTGATTTTTCTATGCTGATTTTGTATAGTGCTATCTTATTGATTATTTGTAAATATGAGTAATTTTAAGTAGAATCTGCAGGAATGTGTGTGTGTGTGTGTATATATATATCATCCATGAATAGGGATAATTTTATTTCTCTCTTTCCAATTTGTATCCCTTTTATTTCTTTCTTGAACCTGATTGCTCTGATAAAATTTTAAATACTACATTGTGAAACAGTGATGAGACTGAATATATGTCTCTTTTTCTCTTTCTTGATTTTACCAAAAATGCTTATAGTTTTTCGCATTCATCATAAATTTGGCCATGAGCTTGTTAAACAATTTCATCGAATTTTTAGTGAAAAAGTGATGTTAAATTTTATCAAAGACCTTTTTTGCATCGCTGAAACAAAATGCCCAACATTTAAAACTAAACAAAGAAAAGATTATGTTGGCTTATCCTGTTAAAGTTTCTCTCATTCCATAAATATCTGCGTGCAAGGTAGGGTGGCAGAGGAGGGAGGAATCACAGAGCAAGAAAGAAACACCAAAACATAATCCGCAGCAGCAGCAGGCAAGTAACAGTGACTACAGTGTCCTTCTTATATTCTATCCAGTACACCTGCCTTTAGGGTAGGTTACACTCGCATCCATGGTAGGCTTTCCCATTGTCCACACACAGAACTATACCAAACCAATCAGTGAATTAATTTAGTAATCAAATATCCTTCATGCCAGCATCACAAACTTGATCCCAGTATCAGATTCTAGATTCAGCCACCTCTGAAAAGCCTCACCTATAATTTCATGAGGCTTTGGGGGACATCTAGACATAAGCCCAAACCTTTTCTTTAATCTACTGAGATTTCATTTCATCCAAATCAGAATGATTGTTAGCAAAAAACAAAAGCAAACAAATAAAAACAACATGCTGTTGAGGATGTAGAGTATAAAGAACCCTTATATATTGTAGATGGTAATGTCAAGCAGTATAGACACTGTAGACAACAGTGTGGAGTTTTCTTTAAAACTATTCTATGAATCAACTATATATCCAGAGGAAATGTAGCCAGAATGCAAAAAAGTTGCTTGCATATTTTTGTGATACATCTCATGATAACCAAATTAGCCAAATAACCAGATAGCCAATCTAGATGCATGCCAAAAGATGAATGCCCAAAATAATTACATAATTATAAAAATGAGTATTCTTTAGCTATCAAAGAGAAGAAAATCATACCATTGGTAAGCAAATAGATGGAAAATATTAAGTGAAATAAGGTAGACTCTGAGAGATACATGTCTCATGTTTTCTCTTGTATATGAAACTAAAACAAAAGATAATTTCAAAGTTGATAGAATGAATAAAATTAAAATTGTTCATATGCATTTATAGGAATTTTGCAGTTAAACTCATTAGTGTGCAATTAATATGAGGTATCTTTTAAAGCCCTTGTTTATGAGTTACTTATGTAGTTTCTGTAAACATTTTAATTGTAAGAATTTGGTAATTTTCCTCATCTAAAACAATGAAATACCGTGTAGTAATATGGTGTGGCACTGCGCCCAAAACAAGAGGACTAAATCTTTGGTTATCAGATGATGAATTCTACAACACTCATCTTGCATCTTGCTCTGATCCAAATTATTCTTCAACCTTTAATTAAAATTATTTTCAAAAATCAATTTATAGAATTGTTTCTCTTTTTAAGTATTTTAGTGATGTGCACTACTTTAGGATATTTCATTCCTTTTTGTAGATGCAGATGAGAAATATTTATCTTACCACCTTCACATATTCTAACATTTCTTGCATAATTTTGCCTTTTAGATTATGTTGCATATTTACTATTCTATTTGTTCTTTAGGACACGCACATTATTTCCTTCATACCCCAAAACTTGGTTTTTTACTCGTAAATTATGGTGCATTTGCCCAATTCACTTCACACACACACATGCACACACACGCACACACACACACACACACACACACACACACACACACACACGGTATCTAAATTCTTAAATTCCAGCATACTTATTTATCCTACACTGGAATAGGTGTGCATGTGATTATAAGTAGTTTTCGATTATTGAGGCTAGATTTCTAAACCTATGCATAACATTTGCTAAAGAGCTATTGTTAAGCACAATGTTTTGCTGTAATGCATATTTTAAAAATATAAGTTTGTTCCAATATAGTTAAAAAAAACTCAAGCAACATACATAGCTTGCATTCAGGTATGATTCACTCACTTAGAAATGCTTGATGAGTTAAAAAAGCTGTACTCAGTTGAACTGACCCATGTAATGAACAAAGTATACACATATGCATATGCTACAAACATTGTCCAGTACCTTGGTGCTGTGTAAGGGATGAGCCACTGCCAACAACATCTGAGTTACCAGGTTTCTATCCAACATTTAAGAATTCTCCTTCTGCCACTTCATAATAATGTACAGACTCAGACTCACTCCACAATCCAATTTATTTGCTATTGCCACGGTATAGTTTTGTGTTTGTTATAATATTTACATATGTTTTAACTGTTTGTCATGTACAAAACTGTCATCATTTGTTCCATACACAATGCTGACTATGTATTATAATGGATTGAATTTTTGACTCTCTCATCTCATCAATAAAAAAAGAAACAAACTTTTATCCTCATTGTGATCATTTTGGATAGTTGGCCTTTAAAATGATCAAATCATGAAGATGAAACCATCATGAATAGAATTGGTATAGCAGAAATCAAATTACTAACTGATCCTCTTCCTGCATGTAAGAATGTAGGAAGCCAGCTCTCTGTAAATCAGGAGGAGAGGCCTCACGACAAGCCCAATCCTGCTGGTATCCTTATTTCACACCACCAACATCTGAAACTGAGAAATAAATATTTATTAGTTAAATCCACACATTGAATGATAATTTCTTTTTGCAAACTCAACTCACAAAGCCATAGCTATCGGACAATCTTTCTCTCTACACTTCTTACATGGAGAAACTTAACCAAAGACATTATTCCTAACAGTCTTATTTGTTTTTGTTTTTGTTTTTTTTTAACTTAGATACAATATAATAGTTGCACATATTTTGGGAAAATAATGTGATGTCTCAATACATGTATACATTTTGCATCATTCATATTAGTGTTTTTACCATGTTTATCACTATATACATTTGCAATTATTTTGTAATGAGAACAATTAAAATAATTATTTTTTGTTATTTTGAAATATTCAGTACAATCATTTCAACTTTCAGTACAGTCACCCTTCTGTAAAGTAGGAAACTATGTTTTGTTCTTCATTTCTGTTACTTTCTACTCATGACCAATCTGTCCAAGCCATGCCCTTTTCCTCTCCTTCCCAGACTCTGACAAACAATATTCTAACCCAGTTTGTGTAAGTATCCAACTGTCAGTGAGTTGACAAAGGATTTCATTTCTGTATCTGATTTGTTTTCCATAATGTAGTATTACTCAGGAATATTCATAATGCCACAAATGGCAGCGTTCCATTCTTTTTAAAACTAAATGGTATTCTGCTGCCTTCTACTGTATTTTCTTTCTGTGTATCTATTGATGGCATAACATTGCATTCTGGTATAAATGTGAATGAATTAAGAACCATCTAAAGATTAGTAGATCTGGGCTGGGGATTTAGCTCAGCGGCATAAGTGCCTGCCTGGCACTTTGTTCAGCAACCCAATTTTTGGGCCGAGTTTTACATGAACTTGCTTTGAGGCAAAACATATTTATCAAATCATTATGGCCTCCTTGTCATGGTTTATGTCTCTGGCCCCAGGCCTCATGAGTTTACATTGTGCGTTTGTGATTGGTTCATTGTCTAGTGCTTGGATTGATGATGTCAGTGCTCCACTCACATAGGGGTGGAGCCAGGATGTGATGTAATGGCAGGAAGAGAGTGTGTTTTGCTCTTTGCTGGTTCCTGCTTGCTGTTTGCTGCAGCCATGAACTGTGGCCCAGCCATACCCGCCTGCTTGGAGCCAACTGAGTGTGGACTAAAACTTCCAAACCCTGTAAGAAATAAACCTTTCTTTTTCCAACTTGGACTTCAGGTATTTTTTTTTTCTCAGCAACGAGTAAAAGTAACTAAGACACTCCTTTTTGCTCCTGATTCTCTCTGTAGGTTTGACTAACTGTATCCAAATATGTTCATGATGCAGTGTGAATATTGGCCTGCTTTGAAATTTTCTCCCCCAGATTGATATGTCTGACACTTAAAATGGAGCCTCATACAAACATGGGAAAAATGTAGAGATGTTCTTTGCAAATTATTCAGGATTCCAAAAACTTCAGTCTTTATGTTATGTCTAGCTCCAAGGCATTAACTGCATGACGAAAGGAAATGTAGAGGAAAACTTCAACACATGCTAAGCCAGGAGGCAAAGACAGAAGGAGCTGAAAACAAGAAGCCACATATTCAGGTCAAGGCTCCAGGGCCCAACCTCTCCCAATAAAACTCTAACTTCTAATAATGCATTCAGCTGTGGAAGTGATGATTATTACACCCTATTATCTCATCATCTTTCTAAACAGTGTCTCTGAAAACATGAGGCTTTTTTCTAGGTCATCTTGTCACTGAGGTAGAGGTTGTGAATCTGTGTGTCCGGGAATATACACACTTCACGCTAGTCCTACATCATAGTCTGCTATCCTACAGCAACCTGCATTGTGACTTTTCATTACTGTAGGATCCTCTTAGCAGCCATTTTTTTCTTCTGAGATTTTGTAAGTCACTTTCTTTTCAATGACATTAGTTTTCTTATCAGTCAAAATGTGTGATGGAAATATGTCATCAATAAGATTTCCTTTTCTTATAAAACACTTTCATTTGTATTCTCACTTGCATTTTACCAGCACCATATCTAACCATCAAGATAATAAGGAAACAAAAATGTGAATATAAGAGGCATTGCTGACAACATATCAGATTCCAACCCATAAAATATTGTTATATCTCTTGGGAGTATCTGTCTTTCCCTTTTTGGTAAATACTAATATATCAGTCTCTGCAGAGACTGATAATTTTTAAAATATAAAATATCACAAAATGTCTTTCATTCACAGTAATATAGAAAAATAGAAACTAAAGGAGGCAAATTTCAGTTAAGAATACACAATAACTGTTTCTCTGCCAGATACATTTGTCAGGCCGCTGAAGCATTCTTAGAATCTTAGAATTCTTAGTTGGATTTGAAGTTCAGCCAGTGGGGCTGTTTCTCCTTATGAATGTGATTAGATGTGAACTAAAAGAGATGTATCACTGTGTTTTCAGGTGAAACAGGTTAAAAAAAAAGACAAAAGATAAAACGGTGTTACAAATTAGTGGTGAAAAATTTTAAATACACTGTAAGTATTATAAGGGGAAAAATGTTCACAAAGATGAGAAAATATCTAAAAATGATTGAAACTGCTTACATTTTAAAATACTGAAAACAAAATACATTTTACTGGAAAGTTAATGTGGCTGAAGTTGCCTTGATGTATTCTGATCATTGCGCTTTCTTGTATTCCTGACAGAAACAAATATGTGAGCATATTACAATAATGTGAAACTATTCTTGCCTCATCACTATTTTCATTCTATTTGCTTAAATTTCTTCAGTTCTTGACTGAAAACATTGGGTAAAAATGATGGTGCATGTTTTATGCAGTAGTACAAAATCTTAAGTTATTTAAAGAAAAACAATAAGAAAATGAAATCTCTATTGCATTGGAAAACTACAATAAACAACATTTAAAAACACAAACAAAAGAAAAATGGAGTATTGTTTTGAATTGGCTAACAAAAAAAATTCCACTAATGAGTCCATGTATTGTCATATTTGCTCCTAAAATCAGAGCCAACATGGCGATATCAGCTGGAAAAGTTAATTTAGGGTCCCTAACATTTAAAGGCACCTCCATAATGAAGTCAGTGATGCCTATATCAACAGTGTAGTTGCAGCCTTGGAATGCATGTATATGTGTGTTATTTAATATGTTGTTAAACATAAATTCTGCAAAGTTATTTATGGTATATCAGATAAGAAGAGACACTATGAAGAGTAAACAAGAACTTGGATGTGCCTGTCTTATATAGAAGTTATAATTTAAACTTATGCTTATTTCTGTGCTTTCAAAAGAAGTGAGACTAGCACTGTACCAGCACTCAGAGGATGGATACCAGATAGTGTAAGAAATGAAGTAAGTCTAACCATTGACTTCTTTCCTTTCATAATTAATTTCTACCCTGATTATGATAAACTATCTCATTTGTCTTGCTTCTTACTATTTGATAAAAGACCGCAATGCATTTTAAACATATTTGTAGTTATTGTGGTCAGATTTAAACTTTTTATTGTTTCAAAATTTTTTACTTGAATTTTTTTACTTGAATGATATATACTATGGAGTAACTATAAGAATTTAATGATCTTTCCAATGTCAAATAATCAAACTGGTATAATATTTCAATCTCTTTACCATTTCTTATGTTTGGAGCATCTGAAAATCTTCTTTTATTACTTACTTACATAATTTTGAACTGTAGTCATCCCTCAGTACAGTAGAACTCTAGAACAGATTCTTCCTAACTGAATTTTAGTTCCACTTTCCAAGCACCCACCTCTCCCATTTTGGTAAGTTAATCACTTTTATGACCTCTTTTTTCAAAAGGGACAATCCTCAAAGACAGGCTATTCTCCACATTGCCACTTAGAATACTTATATCTTCTGATTAAAGCTGATAAAAAACTACAACCTTTGATCACTGACCTAGTTAAACTCCTTCTAGTAATTTGTCATAACAACACTTTTAGTCTAATGATAAAATATTCAAATAACGTTAATTCAGAATTTGTGTTTAGTACAAACATTGAATTCTAATAATTTCCTTACTTTATTACAAAGCCTCTAAAAAATGTTTTCAAGACATATTGGGAAAAAAGAAAGAAAATTATAGCATTTTAACTGTGCGTATTAGTACTCTTTTTTTAGGATTAGAAGTGTTTTTTTCATTCAGAAGACTAGTTCTTTGAACTAGTATAATCAACGAATTGGTTAAGCAACCAAACCTTCTAGTATGGTGATTTATATCAAAAACTTTACCAGAGATAGAGATCAATAGCCCCAGATTGTTTTATACAAACTAAGAATGAGCGCAATAGGCTGTCCCTGAAGAGGAAAAATTGCCCTGAAGTCATTACCAAGTATTTCTGAATGTAAAACATTCAGATTACTCTTTGGTTCTCTTCCCTATTAATGGGACATAGCTATATGTGTCTTTAATAATTTATTTCCTCTACTTAGCTACAGCCAGGTTGTGATATCACAATCTCTAGTAAATTACAGAGCCTCAGTATGCTGGAAGACTTTCTCATTGTTGTTTCTAGGCAAAAGAGAATAGCTACAAAGGTGATATTCAAGAATCAAAAAGCTTTAATATAGATCTCAAATATCTTCTCGAGAATTTAGTGATTATTTTTTGGAGTATTGCGTTTAAAGGGATATATTGATGGACTTTATGTTCTTTTTAAATAGTTAATTTGATCTGCTATTCAAATCTACCTATATCTTTGTCTATGTATACTCAGTATACTCAGAAAATCCTGGCATTTCAATTTTCTTTAATGCAGTCTACAGTTGGATCAATATTTCAGTCAACAGCAACCTTTAGAGATGCATTTTAGTAACAGATTCAATTGAGCATCTTATGCTAATACATTTTAGATGCACCAAATGTTATATTCTTTCCAAATGATACCAACACTCTTAGGACTTATTTCTATATATTATTTCATAGGGTTATTCAATATAATTAGAAAAATAATGCAATTGTTTTTTTGATCTGTTAAACTGCAAGTTTGTTGTAGTTTGTAATCATTCTCTGAGGCCAGTGGTGCAGTATTCCCATCTAGTTATAGATTTATAAGCTTGCTCTTTCTGAAGATCAACTGTTTAAACACAAGCATTATAGGTTCTTCAGACAAGGGCAGCCTGACCTCCTGAGATAGGGGGAAGGATTAGTATTATTGTATAATTTTCAGAAATGAATGCTTTCCCTTGCATCTCACATAAAGATTGTGTAAACTGGAAAATTCACCTGCGTTGTACATTGACCATTTAAGGACAGACTGGGGGGATGACTGTGATGGAAATATACACTACACATTGAAGCTCTTCCCAAACATGGGAAACTATCTGTGAGAATTAGTGGATGAGGTGATAAAGAAATGATTAAACCATCTTATATGTAAGTGCGAATCTGCCATAAAAGAGATTCATTAATAGCATAACTAATGTTCATTGATCAAAAATATTGGAAGAAACTACAGAATGTTAAAAAATTAATCACATCAAATTGATCAGTCCCTAACTGAAATGGCTGACAGAAGGAGCACTACAGCTTCTCCTGAAAAAGCTAAAAATCATCAAAAGCCTGAAATAGTCCCTACAATTTTTTACATACAATGCTAATGTAATGAAAATGAACAGGGTAAATTTAACATATTTTTTAAAAAAAATGAAAATACTAAAGTAAAAACAAGTAGCAAATACAAACAGCCATAATTGATCCAAGATTGAAGTTATGAATCATTAACTTTTAAATATTCTACTAATTAATCAAACATTAGATGGCAAGATAGGGGATTTCAGCTGAAAATTAGACAAGGATTTTAAAGGAATCATTTGGAAATATACAGCTAAAATGTATATTATTTGAGATGCAGAATTCAATGATTAATAATGGCAACAAATTATATAAAGTAGAAAAGCAAAGTGGTGAATTGGAGGAAAGCTTAAGAAAAATAATAAATACAGTAACATGGACATAATATGATAAATATAATAACAATACAGCAATAAATACAGTAACATTAATTTACGTTACACAAAATAGTTTAGGAACACTGGGAAACAGCACAAAATGTAGAGTTCAGCAAAGAGCAAAAGAAAAATGAAATAGCAGCAATATTTGAATAGATTATAGCTCAGAATTTTTCAAAAAGAACAGAAAATTTAGGAAGTACAAAAAACCCCAAAACAGATTTTAGTAAAAGAACTGGAAATCAAATACTATAAGAGAATCCTAATAGCATCTGAAATTATGAGTTCTTAAACAAGTAAGTAAACTACATAATTCAATTACCTGAGCACACTTATTCTTTAAAAGCAAGGATTATTTCTTAAATGTTTAAAATAATTGCTATTTCTAGGGAGGATGATGGGAGATATAATCAAGAAGGGAGACAGAAACTTTTTGATTCTGGCAATGTACAATTTCTCAATCTGAATAGTGCTTGACTATGTCGTGATCTTACAATTACTCTTTAAATTGTAAATGAATATTTATGTATATATAATACTATTCTATGTATAATATTGCACAATAAAATGAAAAACACAAAATGTCTTTTAAATTATGATTTATAAATATGTTAACTGTATAAATATAATAAATGAGAATCTTTGTATAGCACTCAGTAAGGGTTTCTAATACCTTAAACTAGATATGGGTATTTATAGCCTGGGCTCTTTTTCTTTCCACATGTCCACTTTATTATAAGCAAGAAATCGACAAAATTTTACTGGTTAACTTTACTAAAATTTTTTCTCATAGCAGTCCGTTGTTGGCATTGCATATTTTCCTTTTTATAGATGTTTGACACAAGTGTTTACAGGTGGCAGTTTTAGATCTATGTCACCACTACATTCCCAAACACCTAGTAGCTACTTTACAAACAGAAAACAATGGATAATGTGAACTGCAGTAAATTTCAAGAATTATATCTTGGAAAAATTATATTTTACTTTCTTTTTTTAAATTTTACTATTAACTGGACTAAAGGAACATGGGGATCCTTTAAAGGGCAGAATGGAATTCTTAGTGGAGATTATTCAGACCAACACACAACTGATTTATTTCTCAACAAAGTAATCCATAGTAGCTAACTGGTTTAATTTGTTTCATAACCTATGGAAACTAAGCTTCCAATGCTGCTTTTTATGATAAAATGATCTCTTTGCTGGTTTTTTTGTGTCTGTTTTCTCTAAACACATGCAGAGAAATAGTCTTTGTATCTTTTACAAATTAAGAAACATGCTATTCTTTGCTCTCAGCTAAATTGAACCAAAAAAAAAAAAAAAATGGAACAAGCAAAGTTTCAAAACATGGGTACTAGGTAAAAGTGTGGGCTGTTATTACTCTGAATCAAACAGGAAACATTTAATCAAATGTAATATTTAGAAATTCAATAGTTTTTTAAGTCATTAAAGGTCATAAAGGTTTTAAAAAGCAGGAGCAAATAGCAGGAGCAACACTGACATTAGTCAGGATCGGTTGATTACTTTTGGGCAGATGGATTTGTCCATTTCACTGCTATGAACTAAAAAGGGGTCTATTGCCAGGATGAAATGTTAGGAGCACTTCATTATCATTGTGAGTCCTGGCTGAGTGACTATGTGAGCGTGCCTGAATTCATGAGAGAAGTACATTGAATATTGCTCCATTTACTGTTAAATTTTTAGGGATCTAGGGAGAAGGCTGACAGAATTTCTGATGCACTCAACAGAATAAGTGAGGATAGTTTAAGACATAGAGGAATTCTGCCTGCTGTTATTCTTCACTGATTCAGAACAGAAGAAATCTGTTAGAAGTCACAGAGGGAAATAGAAGTAATAAATTTCATTTGGTTTAAAAGTATAACAAAATAGAATATTAGTCATACAGGCAGAAAGAGCATATAATATCCAGAATAGTCATACAGACAGAATATTTTTGGGAGATTCCCATGGCTGATTTTATATATATATATATATATATATATATATATATATATATATATATGTATTTCAACTAAGACTGAAAAAAATTTTGTTATATGTCTTCAAATATTTAAAATATTAGCTCACAAATATTTTTATTTGCATAAAATACTCCTTAACATATATGTATCAGCAGTACTGAAAATAAGTCGTAATTACTAGAGGCATAGAGTTTAGGATCAGAAGCAATTTTCAGTAATTTTTGACCTTGAGCAAATTAAATACCAAAAGCTGCTTTAATAACTGAATATGAACATAGATACATGGGTAAAGCATTTTTTTTTCTTTTCTTCTTTTTTTATTTGGCCAGGAACTCTAAATGTTTAGTTAGAGTCTCCAGAATCAAACCTAAATTTGAAGCTGATTATGCCATTAGGAGTTAAACTTTGGAAATTCCTTTTAGTTTCAATTTGTAATAGGAAATATTGATAGTAATATAATATGATATATTATGTATATATATCATATAATACGATATGATATATTATATCAATATAATATAAATATCAGTATATATATTATATAGTATATAAGATATATAGTATATAATATGATATATTATATCATTATAATATGATAATATTATAATGTAATTTATCAATTATTATAATGGTTGAACAATTAAATGAAACACTTTTAGTGTTTAACACATGCAAGTCAACCCTTGCCCTGCATAGAACCAAAGATGTTTTACTCACATACATGAATGTTGTTGATCTAGCTACCCTACACTGATAATGAGAGGATTGAGGATTTCTTGATTGAATATTTTAGAAAATATAGTTTTAATACATCCTAGTAACATTCAGATAAACCTCAGGAGGTATAATGAACTAATAAACAGCAAGGCTGCAAAATAACTGTATGTACCGGGTTAAATCTCTATCATTTTATTAGAAATGTCTTCTCATTCGGAAAACATCCAGTTTCCTCCCATTCAGAGATTTGAGGCATTTTAACAAAAGTTCTTTGATTTCAAAGTGACTTTGTGAGAAGTGACCGTTTCATACAAAGCTACAAAATCACTTTAATTAAAGTGTTGAAAGGAATGCTTGCCAAACCCACAGTGAAATAAGTGTTCAAGTGGCCATTTGTCAAAAAAAAAAAAAAAAAAAAAAAAAAAAAAGGCAAGTAAAACACCCTGCGCACAAAAATATTTGCTAGGCTCCAAACATTTCAGACATTTATATGTAGTAATACTTGAATACAATAATTAAAACTGGCAATTTAAATTATAAGCAAAGGACGGGATAAACAGCAGAGCCATGAGCTACATACCATGGATTCTCATATATTCCAAAGCTGTGCTAACCAATCTGGCCCAGCTACAGAACACTTTAAAAAATGGCAGGGCCAAATGAGCAGTGTTCAGAAATACACATTAGGTTTCTGACATTATTCCAGATGGAAGAATATAGAAAATGCTCAATAAGTTATATATATATATATATATATATATATATATATATATATATATTGAAATAATAATTTCACCATACTGGGTTAAGTAAAATGTAATCAGATTTAATTATTTCTTAAAATGTGGACACTATTAAATTTAAAGTTGCATATATTGCTATCAGTCCTACTTCAGAGGATAAAAAGTAGTTTCTGGTATTAGTTACTGTTTCTCCTTTAGCTGATAAGTTAAAGCAATGCTAACGCAGTAGAACTAAGAAGATAGTTTTAATATGTGATTCTTCAATTTTGTGTCGCTAATCTAAAAAAAAAAAAGTTGTTCTTCAACTTTTTGTACCTTTATACTGTCTTTTAAAAGCTCACTAGCTATTGTGAAAAATAGGTTAAAAAGTGTTTTATACCTTTACTGGCAAAACAGTTTTCTTCTTTAAAGAGAAATTGAAACCCCAGTCTCTCTTTGAGGAGTCTTTGTTTGTAGTTCAGACTGGCCCTGAACTCTGTAACCCAGGTTGGCCTCTAACTCTGGGTGATGCTCCTGCCTCACTCTCCAGAGTGCTAGGATTAGAGGCATGACCACCATGCCAAGCAATAAATCTTCTAATTACTATTTCTAGCATCATTATTGCTATCACTGCTAGTAGTTTTTCATTAATAACATCTGCTGTATATTAAATTTTAAACATTTATTATATTAACTTTTCTGAATTTATTTTCTTAAAATACAAGCTACTAGTCTTATTTATGCTTATAAGAAAGTAAAGCAGCTTGAGGTATTTAATTTGCTCAATGTCAAAAATTACTGAAAATTGCTTCTGATCCTAAACTCTATGCCTCTAATAATTACGACTTATTTTCAGTACTGCTATGACAAAAAAGCGATATCTTGTGCAAAAAACTCTTTATAAAATAAATAAAATTTTCAATTAATATATCTATTATTAACATCTTAAAAATAATATTATATTTCAATTGATGTATGAAATGCAACAAAACTATATATATATATATATATATATATATATATATATATATAATTTTAAAGGGAAAAAAACAGAAAAGAGAAACAACAAAATAAGAAATATGCAAACAACTACAAGAACAGCAAAAAAATCCAGAACAATAACAATATTTATACAATTCTCCTAATTCATTTGTTCATCCACCCAAAATATTCACACAATGTACACTTTCACAATTTTTCATTTGTGAGAGCAGGATCGTTGCCATCAAAAATCTTATACGATATACAATCTGATTCATCATACAAACAAAAAAACTCTTCTATTCTTCCCAGATAACCAGGCATATAGGACAAGGGGTCAGGAAACAGGGAAAGTTGATGGCTGACTGCTGCTGAATATGTAATTCAAATATTACATTTAACTAAAACCTTATATTAATTCTTGCCACTTTCCCTCAAAATACACACATGTGCTCAATGCAGATGTTTTTTATTTCTATTTTACACAACAGTATGGAAACAGCTAATTGGAATCTTCCACATATAATCATTTCTTTTTTTCTGATTTATTGTTTATTCTGCAAGAAAAACAAAATTTCTAAAGATAGAATATTTTTATTAAATTTTTCCTAAGTTTTTTGTTGGTAAGTTATCAACGTCATTCCTATGTCATTCCTGAATATTTAAGTAATATATTTTCCATGTTAAGTAGTGACCATCTTAAAACCTACTGTATAAGATAGATAACCATATTACTGAGTTTTTTTTGGATCATTGAACAAAACTGTTTGCACTCTCAATGTTTGAAAGTCCACTTTATATGCTTCAGTTTTGTAACATGAACAACTATTTCTAAGATGAGAATATGTAATCTATTAACTAGTGATTTCTTACTGTTTATTTTTTAAATTTTGTATCACTTGTACCCGTTTTCTGTTTTTTTTTCTTTTTCTCCTAAAAAAAAAAAAAAACCTACTGTACAACTATGTAAATAATTATAACACTTGAATGAGATTTTATTTTCCTGACATGACTATATCTCAGTTTCATTTTTATCTTTCATATTCTTTTTGAAAAGTAAATTTCATTTCATTTTTTCCTAGAAAGATGTGATTTTTGCCCCCTGTAAAAAGGAGGTAGACATGTCTTCACATCCTATGTTCACATCTAGGCAGCCTTTGTGGATTTTAAGGCTGTGAACTCTGAGTCACAAATTGATGATAGATCATCTTTCTGAATTTCATTGGAAATTATTCGAATCCTCAGCAACCAAAAGTTAGCAAACACAAGTATCAAAGTGAAAAATACACAGCCTAAATCAACAACCATTATCAACCACCAAGTATGTAGCTAACACACCTCAGATCATTTGGGCTCACACCAAATGTCAAGCTTTTAAGTTACTGTGTCATGCAGCAGAACTAAAATCACATCTACTAAATTCTATTCAAGTTCCTCACTCACAGATTCTATGAGTATGCTAAAGTCATTATTTTATCCCTCTGAGTTGGAAGTTATTTCATACATGGAGATAGAGAACTAGTAAAATATATTCTCATATAACATCAAACCTCATTCAATTTTTGTGAGTCATCCACCAAAGTATACTAATAAAAAGAACCCATCAAAAATGTGTTGCATGAATTTACTGAGATTTTAAAATCTATAATAGTTTCTCAATTTTTAATTACTATAAAACTACAGAACATTATAGACTAATTACATTTAAATATACTTAGGTTCAAATTTGCTTAAGAATTTATTTTGCTTTCATTCAAATTATGCATTTTTGTGAGTAACACCACTGAGTTATATTGTGCTCTTAAATTCCCTGTTAGCTGGAAGAATATTCCACTTGTTCCATTTCTGGACATATTTTCCTTGACATTTGATTTAGTTGTGATTGTCAGGCTTTTCTTTTTTTTTTTTTTTAAACGGATGTTTTGTGAGAAAATACTTTGAGACTATATAAATGCCCCATCTCTTCTCAAGCCTTTATGCATTTACTTTCTTTATCCATGAGTATGAACTCATGGATTCTTATTTAGTCACAGACTGTAATCCAATATATATTTTTTTTCTGTTTTGATGTTCAAATTGTCACATCATTTGCTACAATTGTATCATTCCTTGATAAAGTACTATTTATTTCTACTTTGTGGCACAATAAAACATTGAGAAGTATCTTATACTTCCCTGAGTTTGCCTTAAAATCAAAGATTTATTTAAGAAATTTTATTCTAAGCTTGAATTACTACATATCTTGCATTAGGCATTTTTGGTGGGGTCCTATACCTTAATCTTAACATACTTCTCCAAGAATAAAAGAATTACACACACACACACACACACACACACACACACACACACACACACTCATTTTATAGTATAGATCATTTCACTGGAAACCTAAGAGGAGAGTTAAACACATTTTGAAAATTGAAATCTCCAGAGAGTTACTGTACAAATCAGTTGTATGTGTTAATTGACTATGTAAAATGTGAATTATAACATTAAACAATGGTTTAGAATTTTATTTAGATAGTCCTTGGTATCCAACAAGAAAGAATTCAGATTATTCAATGGGATGTTAACTTTCATAAAAAGCATATTCTTAACTAAGTCAAGTTTTCTAACATTTTTAGGATAGAGATATGACAAAAAATAGTAAAAGATTTATTGAGTAGAGTTTTATGTTCTAAATCATTCTAAGTATTGGGAACATATGGACTTAAGATGCGTCCCTGATTCAAGGAATTACAGTTAATGGTGAAGGTAGTTGCACAAATTACACTGTGTTAAGAATGTACAGTTGGGGCTGGGGATTTAGCTCAGCGGCGTAAGCGCCTGCCTTGCAAGCAGGCAGTCGTGAGTTCAATCCCTGGTACCGATAAAAAGGAAAAAGACCAAAAAAAAAAAAAAAATGTACAGTTAGAACAATTCTTTTATGTGGCAAAGGAGCCAACATCAGAAAATGAAGACTATATCACTTATTTGGAGTCTGTTACTTATATACCAAATTGGACAAAGAAGAGTTGTGAGCAATCAACTAAATTATTATTTTTACTAAATTATCCAGACTTTTTCAGTTTTGTCATCCAAGTTTAAGGATACAGATGTTGCATTTTTGTAGTACTAGAGGGCATTTTTTTTTACATGAGAATTTTATATTCTGCTTTTAAGAAACCATACGAAGGCCAAAGTGATAGTTTTGCACCTTCTTTTTAAAATGTCTTTACCTTAAATAATTAACGTGCAAGAATAATATATTTTAACCCCTTGAAGATTACAATAGTTTTGATCACCTTTTGATTCGATATAAAAAGGAGATTTTCTGGTCAGCCAGCAGGAGAGACATCTGGGGGGACGCCTACTCTGCTCTTTGAACTCAGCTAAGCAAGGTGGAAAGCTTCCTACCAAACCTTTTTCTGCAAACAAGTTTCCTGAAATGGAGGTAAAATTTAAGGAGTGTTACAAACACTGGCAAGTTGGAGAACCAGAAATAACTTTCATGAGGTGCCAGGTTTGTAGCAAAGAGAGTAATGTTAATGTTTGAGCAAGTCTCTAAGGACCTGTTATTCCCCTGTGTGTGTTTAAACTGCAGAGCTTTTTAATCTTTTCTGGTCAGGACTATGAGTAAGACAGAGAAAGCAAAAGGAACAGATTTTTTTTTTTTTTAAGTTACACCACTTTGTTTACTTCTATCTTTTGCTAATATGTTTCTTCTGAAAAAATTATTCAATTTTAAATTTACTAGTATTTCTACATGAACAGAATCTGAAATACATTGTATTAAAAATTAAAATTATCATGTGACCTTTCTATAGTATGGAATTAGGAGGAAATTTATAATTAATGACCTCTACTTTTTCACTTAAACTGTCTTAATATAGATATATCTTTAAGTCATTGTAAATTACTTATATATATATGACTCTAAATTTTCCTGTCTTTTATGAGTTTTGGTTTTATTTGCATCATTTATATTGGACTATATTATAAAGCGACAGGAAGCTATACTTCTATATATGTTGTTACAAATTTAATTATAGTGAGGATTGCAGATGACTTGTTAAAAACAGTGTAGCTATTTCATGATACCAGATATCAGGACAAACACCATGTGGTTAACACATTGTAAATATATTTCTTTAAAATAATGGAAGTCCCAGACTGAATTCCTGTATATTGCTCTAAATATTTACTTTCCTATGTCAGCAAATAGATTCATGTCAAGAACAGTCATTCTCAAGTGTTCAAAACTAGTAAGTTATTTAATTTAAAACATTTCACATCCTTTATATACCAATGAAAGGAATAAAAGGAAAATAATTTTGAGTCTCCAATCCCATTCTGTCATCAATATATTAAATTAATAACCATATGGTAATACATATTGGTAGCTATATAACTAAATTGACAAATGTACAGGAAGAGATGGAAAGTCAGGATCAATTAGAGCTCTTATGTAAATGGGAACAAGGAAACTTAAGTCAGCTTCTGAGTGTCTCGCTTTCTATATGAAATATGTTAACGATAATGAATCGTTTTCATTTTTCTTCTTTTAATCAGATATCTAGGTAACAACGACATCACAATATTTCTTACAGCTTTCTGTCCTTCTCTGCTTCTCTAGTTATGTTTACTTTTCCTACTCTGCCTTTTATTAACCTCACTATACTCAATATAAAAATTACACTTAATATTTAAGTTTTTGCAAAATTATTATATCACCTATTATTGACATTAATACAATTAAAAATACACATTCTTATTTCAACCACACTTATTCTAATTTTCTAAAGAAGTCTGGAAGTTACCTTTATTAGCATCTTTACTGATGCTACCCTGGCTATCTTAAAATCACTTGATTTTAGAAAAGAACTAACCACGGCAAAGTGTCATATCAGGTAAATAAGGTGAACAAGAATTTAAGTGAGTGAACCTTGTGTTTTAATCATACTTACAGTCTCATCTATTTTACTAAGAAACTTTTTCATTTTACCACTTTTACTTTTTCCCCCAAATGGCCTAAAATAATTAATTTTTACTTGCTTTTCAATTTAAATATATAGCTACTACACATATGCCTTTATCTTAATGGTTAAAAATTTGATATATAGTAGAATCCCAAACAAACAGGTATTTTGAAGAAAAAAAAAATAACTTCTGAAGAATCCATATGTGAAATTATAACTTCTTTCATTTCCTCTGGATATATATGCAGTACAGGATTGCCAAATGATATATTGGCTTAATTTTTCATTTCTTTGCAGAAACTCCATACAGTATTCTGTAATGGTTTTACTGAATTACATTCTACAGCAGTATGTATAGACTTTCTTTACTCTGAATCTTCATCAAAACAACAATTTTTTTTCTTTGCTGGTCTACAAACTGATTATAAACTGACCAAGATGTTTATTGCAATGATAAAGGTGATTAGATTTGTGTACTTTCGTTTGCACTGGTCCTATAGGGGCTTATAGACTATCTCACTTGACTTTATGTTGAACTGAATTTACTTGAGAACTAAGATTTTGTTTGTTCCCTTTCTAGACAACGTAGCATTTAAATTTCATATGATATTAACATATAATTCAACAAAAATCATAACTGAATATTATCATTGTAATTAGTATCATTATGTTATTAGTACATAATTAACTTTTCATTGATTTTCTACTACTGTTATAGTCACATATTCCTATGGAGTATCTCTCTACTGTATTGTAATCTCTATAATCTTGAATCACTCCCTAAGAAGCTCAGAAGTATATTGGAGATAAGGAGCAGAAGGCACTTCTAACAGTAAATTTTACATTGTGAGGTAGAAGTAACTACACCACACATAAAACTTTCTCTAATTTAGTACTGGAAAGAGAGAAAAAAAAAAGACAAGATTAGGTTCCAAAAGAAAAGTAAGTGCATAAGATAAGATATATTGTTATGTGTGTCCTCAATGTTGAACATAATAATTGGTAAAAAAAAATACTCGTGAGTTTTTAAAATTAAAATAATAGCTTAAAAGGCTTGTATGCAATATTGTATTCTTACTGTGCTGCTCTTTGTTGCTTTTCTGGATTAAAAATGTATTTGCACATATTTAGAAAAATCATTTAGGCAAATGCTTTAAACTCAAAATAGCATCTATCCATGAACAATTGAATATCTTCTAAAGCATGTAAATAATTGATGAAGTAGAATGGAATTTGAGAATTAAGAAAAATAATATTGTAAGGAATGATGTATTGAAAAGTATACCCTGACTTAGTACAATTGTTTTACATATTTTATGTGTTCTTGGTCTATTAGTCTGATTTTCAATATGAATATAATTAATTTTATAAGATCAGATAAGATAAATCTGATGCTTCAAAATAAGAGTGGATGGAGGTCCTAAAGGAAGGTTATTGAAAAGTATTGTTTCAATAACCTTCCCATACCAATCCCATACACTGAATGCATCCTATGTACTTCAAATATGCACTAAAATTTTAAAAAATGAAATTAATCTGATAATACTATCATAAATAAATTGTTTTTCAAAAACAAGTTTATAAAAATGTAATTATTATTTCATTATTTTGTTAGTCTATAGACTATAATTTAAATAAAATTGAGAAATTACCCTGCCCTCTAGTGGTGCTTAATAAATGTTAAAATGTAATGAAAATACCATTTGGTTGCTAATAGTAACACTCTTATTGGTATTTACTTGCATGGAAACCCGTTAAGTTTACATTCTTAATCAACAAATTGACATATTTAAACTAATAGCAATTTCAATACATGAAAAATTTTTACTTAGTGCCTGTATATGAATCTTATTACTAATGCTGAACTAATTGTTTAATGGGATTCTCTTCCCTTTAAATTTTGTCTAAAACTTGTCTGCCTAGAAGAAAAATTTACTAGTTTTCCATGTTTTCTCAGCTTCCTATCAATTTACCTGGCCATCTGGTTCCCTGGGTGTGCTGGTAAGCTGTCTTTACATGCTGCGTGTGCCTTGAGATTGGATAGTCACCTCTCTGTTTTCTGACACATAATTCTGAAAGATTTGTATAAAGAATGTCATTTATTACTCTTAATTTTAATTTTTTAGGTGTATGAAATCTCGGTGTGCTTGATTGTATGTTAAATGCCATACATATATTCCCATGGGCTTCTCCTTCAAGAAACTAGGGGAAGCATGACTATGGCTATTCCAACAGAAATTATAAATGAAAGGAAATCTTGAGATTGCAAGAAAGATAATCCTGACACTTGGACTATATTGATAAATAATTATGTTTACTGCTTTTTGTAATGGTTTATATCTATATGCTTCACGAGCTTCATATACTTCATGCAATCACTTATATGGTGCTTAAATTATGAGGTTTATAGTTGATTTGGTATCAGGAGGTGAGTGCTGGACTGAAGAGAGATCACTTTTGGTCATGGCCTGGAATGCTTCATCTCCTCCTCTGGCTCCTCTCTTTACTTTTCTGCTTCCTGAATGTTGTATGACTTGAACAACTGTACCCCTGCCATTCCCTTCTGCCATATTGTCCTGCCTTGCATCCACAGCACTATGGACTAAAGCTGTAAGCCAAAATGACTCTTTCCTCCCTTACACTGGGTGTTGGGTATTGCGTGACAGCAACTAAGAAATTGCCTAAGAAACCCTCTTAACAACAACAGCAATAACAACAACAACACTACCAACAAAATACATCAGAGATAACCTCTAAGCTTATCGAATTGTGATACTAAGCATCTTTAGATACTTTAGCACTGTGAGTTATTTACAATATGGTAAGTGCCATGACATCTGCTGATTCAGCAAAAGTTTTAAAGTTAGTTGGTTCACTGAAAATCAAATCTGGAGGGTGAAACCTGTTTTATTTTTGCTTTCAGCTTACTACTATACTCACAAACATAACCGTACTTGTTCCTCAACTTTGTCATGTCCTCGTGCTAAGTCAGAAATTCTCTATTTTATATTTTTATTAAAACATAAAATAAATTAGTTATATAAAATTAGATAAAATTAAATAAAATTACAATTATATAAAATTACTCCAAATTATCTGAGCTGGCAAATAAAATTACATACATGGAAAGTGAAAGAGAAATCTAGGAAGGTCAGAAGGAAATGTGATGACAGAAGTGGAAAAGAGGGCGAGAATTAAAGGCACTGCCCTGGAGACACAGCCAAGAGACAAGAATGGGCAGCCATTATGCTTCAATAAACTGAAAAAAAAAAAAATGTAGAAACAGAAACTCTTCTGGAGAATACAGAAGGATCATTGTTCAGTAAACTCGTTTTAGGCTTCTGATCTGCAGGACTTGAAGAGAAAAATTTGCACAGTTTAAAGCATCTACATTTATGGTGCATTGTTTTAGCCATAGGACATTCGTGTACTGCTACTTTGATTATAAATTTCGTGTACAGTTGAATGATAACTTTTACTTATTCAGGTGATTGCAAACGTGTGGCTCCTGAGTCCACAGCCCATTATCACCTGAAAGCTTCTAAGAAATGCAAATTTCCTGAAAGTAACCTACACAGAATAATGGACACTATGCAAGAGCAGTAGAAATGTGTGTTTTAAGAATTTTTCTAGATTTTAATCCACTGAATCTTATAAAATGTTTCCACTACTGATTCCAAGAAAGAACATAGAAGATAAATGCATATTTTGATGAATAGAATTATTTAATTTTAAACTGACAATAGATTCCTGGACTCTCACCACTCACAATACTGATGGAAATTCACAAAGTAAATGTTCAACAAACTTTATGAATGCACAAAGATACAGTAAAAGAAAATTCCTTCTACACTATATACTTTTTCATTTGGAAGAGGATACTGAACAAAGAAAGAGGTCTATTCTAGAGGAATCAGCATAGTAATCTAAATGCTTCCTCATCTGCTTAAAATACAGTAGGAGGTAAAAAAAAGCAAGGTTTATTATTATTACTATTATTAAAGATAGATATATTCAGTGTATGTAATCAATAGATGAATATTTGAAAAATATTCTATACACAATCTAATATGGTTGGAATTATTAAACATTTCATAGTTTTGCTTACAGGTTTATTAGAATTAACAAATAAAAATTATATACTTATGATATATAACTGATATTTTGGTATACACACACACACACACACACACACACACACACATATATATATATATATATATATGCATTGTGACTTGATTACCACTATCAGCCTCTGCACAATGAATATCTGCATCTTCTCACATAATATTTGTGATGATAATAGATCTGCTCTAAGAAACTTCAAGTGTACAACAGATTAGTATAGGTATGACCTATAGTCATCACACTTGTATGTGGTCTTTTAACATAGCTGCAGACCTTTATCCCCTTCAACCTGTCTCTATTTTCAATTTTCAGATATAGGTGAGATCTTTTATCAGGTCATGACCTACATCCCCGATCTCGCAAATGAGTGCATGGCAAAAGCTTAAATAAAATGAGACAAGTGGTATAATTTTAGGGCTCTAGTAGGGTAAAAACCTTTTAGCAGAGCTGAGACTCTGAGGGCTAAGACAAAGACTTCTCTGGATCACCCATCTTTATTAGGTCCAACAGCAAAGGGTGGGGAAACTGAGGAAAGCACAAGCAATGAGCAAGACCTTAGGAGTCACTTCAAGACATCTCCAAGGTAGGGACTCCTGTTAAAGGACTCTGAAGTGACTCAGCACTTTGTCCATAATTCTTGTCATTTTATCCAGAGACTCAATTGAGAGGTACTCAGACTGGGATGCATGTCTTTAAAATTTAAAATTTGAACTGGTGATTTAGCTTAGTGGCATGAGTACCTACTTGGCAAGAGTTCGATCCTGATACAATAAATAAATAAATAAAATTCAAAAGCCTGACCTATCTGCCCCTTCTATTTTCCTATTGCCTAGACACCATTTTTCTGTACCTACTAAGCTTTATATTTCTGCCAGCAAACAATACATCTTCCCAACATCTTCAATAAATGTAACCTTTTTCTTTACCCGTGTATGTATGCTTGCAATTCTTTATTCATCATGCACAAGAGCCTGGACCTATCTGTGAGAGTCACCACACAATATCCGCACGATACTTGTACCATATGACAGTGTGATCTTTTTCCATAATGTATGCATGAACTCACATTCCAGGTTAGGATTTATAAGAACTCCTTGTGTGAATGTCCTCACCAAAAATTGTTCTTTTTTTGATTATTTTTATAATAGCTATTCTTACAACTGTGAGATGGTATCTTAGGTTAATTTATATTTGTGTTCACATTACTATTATCAATATTAAATATTTTTCTATTTACATGGTCATACTTGTCTTTGGAGAACTGTGTTGTGAGGTCTTTTGTTCATTTTTCTAGGGTTCTGTTTTTCGGTTTGGATATTTAGTTTCCTTTTTCTATGAGTTATTTATATAATTTGCATGTTAACACATTACTAGATATGTTTGCAAATGCTTTCTCCTATTCTATAGACTATAATTTCACTTTGCAAGTGTTTTTCTGTCCAGATGTTTTTTGGCTTGATATGTTCGCACTTGTGTATTTTTTGCTTTATTGTCTGTGAATGTGAAATCATATCATAGCAAAATCTTTGCCAAAACCAACTTCATGAAACTTCATAACATTTTTTCCCAAAATTTTTATAGTTTTGGTCTTGTGTTTAAGTCTAATTGATTTTGAGTTGAGTCTTGTAAGGGGCAAAAGATAAAGACCTAATTTCTTTACTCCTCTTCTTTTGCATGTGGATTCCACATTTTTAAGTGCTCATATTGAACCATCTTTACTCATTTTATATTCAAATGCCTCTATGGAAGATTAATCAACAATATATAAATGAACACATTACTTGGATTTTTATCTGCTTCAATTGTCTTTGTATTTCCATTCCAGCATCATACTTCTAAAAAATCATTATAGCTTGAATTTATATTTTGAATTCAGATAGCATGATATTTCCAATTTTATTCTTCTTGCTCCAGATCATTTTAGTGCTTTCCTTTCTTTTGCATGTTCATTTGAACCTGAGAGTAGCTATTTATATTTTAGTGGAAAATGTCATTAGACATGGTATAGATTGCTTAGGATCTGTAAAGTTCCTTGAGTAATTGAGATAATAATTTTTAGGCATTTTTACAATACTGTTTCTCCTAACCTGAACAAATAGCAGATTCATTTTATGTGTCCTTTTCAATTTTGTAATCAAGATTTCATGATATTCAGTGGATTTTCCATGTTCTTGTTTAATTTTTTTCCTTGTCACATTTGTACTATTATAAATGAAATTATTTCATTGTTTTTGGATAGCAAAGAGAAATGCTATATTTTATGTATTAATTCTATGCTCTGAGACTTTCTTTCTTCTTCTTCTCTTCTTTCTTCTTCTTCCTTCTTCTTCCTCTTTCCCATCGTCTTCCTCTTCTTCTTCTTCTTCTTCTTCTTCTTCTTCTTCTTCTTCTTCTTCTTCTTCTTCTTCTTCTTCTTCTTCTTCTTCTTCCTCCTCCTCCTCCTCCTCCTCCTCCTCCTCCTCCTCCTCCTCTTCTTCTCCTTCTTCTTCTCTCTCTGTGTCTCTGTCTCTGTCTCTCTCTCTCCCTCTCTCTCTCTCTCTCTGTCTCTCTCTCTCTCTCTCTCTCTCTCTCTCTCTCTCTCTCTCTCTGTTTTGTATTGGTAATTGAGCTCCATATGATGTGTTTCCCAGGTAGGTGCTTTTCTGCTGAGTCACATCCCTAATCTCCCTGAGACACTATTGAATATATTTATTGGTCTTAATATATTCTTTATTTTATAGCATACTTAGGCCACACATAACACCTATATATATATATATATATATATATATATATATATATAGTCATGCATATGATTGTATTATATACATTCAGAAGTAATTTTACTTCTTATACCATTCTAATTAAAACTCTTATTTCATTTTCTTTCCCAAACATTTTGGCTAGGACTTCTGGGATATTATTACAAGAAGTAGTAAGACTATGCAACATTGTCTTGTTTCTGGTCTTTCAGGAAACTTTTTCATCTTTTCAGTATTTAATGGGACATTAGCTGTGGTCTGAATATATATGGATCTTATTGTGTTGACATACTTTATACCTAATTTTTAAATTAAATTACTGATTTTTTTTCAATTTTGCCTTTATTTATTGATCTGTTCAAATTTCTGATAGATTTTGAGAAGAATTTTGTAAAATGTCTTGTAAGTATTTATCATAATCTTTAAGATGCTGGGTTTTTCCTTAAAGGAACATGCTCAATTATATTTCAGTCTGTTTATTCATAACTTGTCAATATAGATATCCTCTTTTTCATGAATAGTTTTGATATGTTCTATTTATCCACTTTTAGAGTGTGCAATCTATGTGTAAAAATTTTCAAAGCAGTTTTATCCTTCTTTTTAGTTTTAGGTTATGAATTGTAGGCTCTCTTTATTTAGTTTTGTAAATGACACTTCTGCAAGTCAAAAACTGTCCCAATCTTGCTTGTTTTCAAATATAAAATTTGCTTTCACTGATTTTTAGTCTAACTTTTTTTACCTGTAGTACCACATTTTTATTAATTTTAGCTTATTATGATCTAATTCTTGATAGGTAGGTTATTTATTTAAGGTCCTTCTCTTTATTTCCATATGTATTCCAAGCTATAAGAATTCCTTTTATTATTGATTTTACTACATTTCATGGACATAGGCATATGATATTTCTTTATTATTTATCTCAAGATAATTTTATTTTCTTAAAAATGTCTTCGTCTTCAGTTGTTCAGTAATTTGTGACTCAACTTCCAAATACTTGTGAATTTTTGAGGGTTTACCTTTTTTGATTTCTAGCTATATGCCATTTGTGGGTATGACTGGAGCCGCGGGAGACAGGAGACCAAACTCGTGCAGGATCAGCTCTCAAACTTTATTGCGTACAGCGAACCGGACCTAACAAGGTCCGCCACCCTCAACGTTGGTTCCTCTTCTGCCCGTTGGGGGCAGGAACAACCTCTTATAAGGGGAAGCACTATCCAATCACAGAGAAGCGCGTCTAACAAGCTGATAGGCTAGCGTCACGGGTAACTGGGCAGACATGACAATTTGGCGGGCTTGTTCAGGCCGGGAAGAACCCGGAAGCAGGAAATGGGCGCCATCATAGGCGGCTTCCCACATCGGTATTTTATTATATTGTCATATTTTATTATATTGCATTTCATAAATTCTCTAAGAATGGTTTTGAAGCCTAACACATGTTCTATCCTGGAGAATGTTGTATGCACTCTTGAGAAAAATGGTATCCTTGTTCTCTTGAATCGCAGGTTGCGTATATATTTGTTAGGTCAATTTCTCCACAGTGTCATTCACATTTGGTGTTTCCACGTTAATTAGCTGTCTGGATGTTTTACACACTGTGGAAAGTGGGGCATTAAATTCACCTACTACTATGTTATTTTTATCCCCTATACCTGTTAATATTTGCTTATATAGGTAAGTGGTCTAATGTTGCAAATTGACATGTTTATATCCCCTTGTTAAGTTGGCACCATCATCAGTGCTAAATGATGTCTCTTTTAGCACTCAATGTTTATTGTTTGATGTAAATTAACTACTCTTGTTTGTGCTTTGTTTTCATTTACACTGACTACCGTTTTTCATCCCATTACACTCAAACTATATGAATTAATAAAAGGTGTGATTTGCTTTTATAAAGCATATAGTTTGCTGTTGTTTTATTAAACTATTTATCTGTAATCATTCCTTTTATTATTATTTTATTTTATTTCATAGGATTTGAAATATTATATTTCTATTTTAATTTTCTCATGATAATTCTATCTTTTAAAAAATTTCTTCATTTGCCTTCAGTGTTAAGGAATGTGCAGCTCAAATCTCAACTTTTAGATATTTGTGAAATTTTGAATTATATTTATGGTAACTAGTGGTAAGTAAAAGTTAATGTCTTTGCTTTTTGTTTATTGCTATTTTGTGGATAATTATTATACTTCTCTTGAAAGTATCACTTGTACTCCTGTTTTTTTGAGTTATATTTTTATTTCTAGCTATTTGACATTTCCAACAACAATGATTAAGTGGTGTTTTTCACAGTAACCATACCAACATTTGTTATTCATTGACTTTTGATGATTGGCACCCTTTCTGGTGCAAGATGAAATCTTAATGTTGTTTCAATTTTCATCTCTACATTAGTGAGAGAGATTTTGAAAAGTTGTATATGTTTGTTGGTCATTTGTATTTCTTCTGAAATGTGTTCATTTCACTTGTCAATTTTTTACTAAGTCTTTCATTTTAGGTGATACAACTTTGTTGAGTTTTTTACATATCAAGATATTAGTCCTCTGGCTGAGAAATGGCTGGTAAAATTTTCTCCTATTGTGTAGGTTACCTTTACTCTCTACCAATGTATTCCTTTGCTGTGTAAAACATAATTAGATGTAACCAGACTACATGTAATTAACCAACGCATTTGTTACTCAGTTGTTATTTCTTGTAAAATGCAGTTTCTATTCAGAAAGTCTTTCATTATAGCTTTGATTTCAGGGAATTAACTTATTTTCTTCAATATTTCTACTTTGATGTTTAGATATTTGGCCCATTTATATTTTGGTTTAGTATATGGTGAGACATATGGGTCCACTTTCAATCTGCAAATATGCAATTTTTCAGCACAGTGTACTGGTGAGCTCTTCTAACAGGAGTATTTTGTGCATTTGTTAAAAATCAAATAGGAGGGATTGTTTGTGGACTCAGACTCTGAACCTTTCCCTCAGTTGGTGTCCCTGCCAATACTTGCTTTGTGATTGTGACTTCAGCATCTTGTGCTGAGGGTCTCCCCATGGAGTTCAGACTGGCCTTGAACTTGTGTTAATCCTCCTGTCTCAGCCTCCTAAATTCTGGGATTACAGTGTGCACTTGCTGAAAATTAAGTAATATCTAATCAGAAGGAACTAGAGGTGAAAGAACTGAAGAATCAAGTATAAATTATGGTACAGGAAAACGAAGATCATGTATTTTTGGAAGAAGAAGCACAAAAAATGAAGAGATGGCGCATTCCTATTAGGGAAAATTCCCTGGGAAATACTGTAATACTCCAGAAGAGAAACTATGCCTTCTCATGAAGTAGGCTCTGATACACTGATTGGTAAGAACCTCAACCAGAAGAAAACCAAGCCTTCCTGTGAAGCACACTCTGCCCTATAAATTGGAAAGATCCTCGGACAGAAGAGAAACTATGCCTTCCTGCAAAGTAGGCTCCGCTATACCAATTGGAAAGAGACAGCCAGAAGAGGAACGTGCATTCCCATGAGCCAGCCGGTGCACAGGATGTAAACCAGAAAAGCATCCTCAAGGCTGATTTGGAGAACTCAGAGTGAGATGATAGCAATAGAGGGGAAAGGAATACTTAATGCTTGCACTGTTTGGTTGACTCTACAGGCCTAGGGTGGTGGTCTGGGTGTGTGTTTGTAGGATGGCAGTTATGTCAACTGTGCATTATGTCAACTGTGAGGGATTTGCTCTTCTCTTGTTTTCTTGTTTTCTTGTTTATAGTAGTCATTGTTGATTTCTCCTGTTTTGAACTTCCTTCCACTTTCAGTGTTAGGTTTGACGGAATTTATTCTGTTTTGTTATGTTGGGTTTCATTCTCTTAAAAAAAAAAAAAAAAAGTAAAATAGAATAATGTGTGCCTGAGGATGATTCTTTTTCCTGTGTTATATTCCACTGATCCTCATTTGCCAATATCATGTTTTTGTTGTTGTTTGTTTGTTTGTTTGTTTTTTGTCACTGTTGCAAATGTAACTTAAAAACAGGTATTGCATTGCCTCCTGCTTTCGTCCTAATGCCCAAGATTGCTTTCACTTTTCTGAATCTCTTCTGGTTCCATATGAACTTTAGGTTTGCTTTATCCAGTTTGGTGAAGAATTTTGCTGGTATTTTGGTTGGGATTTCATTGAATCTATATAACGATACTGTGCTCTTGGCCATTTTATAATATTGGTCTTTCCTATCTAGGAGCAGAGAACATCTTTCTACTTTTTGATATCCTATGCAAATTCCTTTTTTCAGATTTCTGTATTTTTCACTGTAGAGTTCCTTCATTTACTTGTTTAGCTTAATTGCTAGGTATTTAGTTTTGCTTGACGCTAATGTAAATTATTTTCATAATTACTTTCTCCTTGAGATCATTATGCACAATGCACAAGTGTTATTAATTTTTGTGTTAATTTTGTATTCTGCTGCATTGCTGAATTAGTTATTACTTCTAAGTGTTCTCTGGTGGAATTCTTTGGCACTTTTTGTAGAGTATAATGTCTTCTGAAATAAAGATACCTTGTGTGCTTCCGTACCTATATGTGTCGCGTTTCTTTTTTCTTCTTGTCTGATTGCTTTTGGCTACTGTTTTGAGTACTACATTGAACAGAACATATTCATGATCAATCTTTTCTTATTCTTGATTTTACAAAAAAAATGACTTCCTCATTGAATATGAGTCAATGAATATATTACATTGACATGAGTCTCACTAAGTTTGGTTAATCCTTTGTCTACTTTGCTTATTCTTTTAAAGAAGCAGCTCTTTAATTTATTTGCATTAGTAGTTAGCCTCAGTTTCATTGATTTTCACTCTGCTTTCACGAATTAGCTCTTCAATTTCGTTTTGGGTTTGAGTTTTTGTTATTTCTTAGCTATATCAAGGCTGTTCATTAGGTTACTTATTTGCACTCAGTCTGTTTTCCTAATATGAGCATTTACTGCAATGAACTTCCTTGTTAGTACTGCTTTTGTTATATCGCATAGGTTCTAGAATGTTGTATAGACATCGTCATTAACTTTCAGAAATTGTTTAATTTCTTCCTTGACTACTTCAGTGACTTATTCTGTGTTTAGTAGTGTGTTATTGATTCTAAATTCTTTTAAATTTTCTGTAGTTTCTTTCATGTTTGGTTCTACTTTCATTACTCTAGTAGTAAACATGGGAGAATTTTTATTCTTTTATATTTGTGATTATAATTTTAGTAGTTAATGGAAGTATACTTTAGAAAAAATACCACATAATGCAGTGAAAAGCACATACTCTATTCACGTCATAGGGTGGAATAATCTGTATACATCTTTTAAATCCATAAAGTAAAGAGTGTGGTTAATGTCTGACATTTCCTTATGATATTTTATTTAGTCAATCTCTCTCTTTGAAAAACTGAGTTAGTAAAATTCCCTTACAATGTTGTTATGTTCAAGGATATTTGTTTTTGAAGATACAGCCTCTTGCATTCAGTGCATAAATACTTGTATGTGTTACCTCTTCTTGTTGGATTTTTCTCTTAATTAGTATGTAGTGATTCTCTTTTCTGACCAGTTTGAGCATGAAATTTATATCTTCTAATATTAAAGTATCCACCTGTGATTTTGTTGTGGTTCTGATGTATGAAATATTGTTTTCCATCCTTTTATTTTTAGACTATGATTATCTTTTTTGTTATGTGAAATTATTGCACAGAACAGACTGTTACACTGATTGTGTTCAGTCTGTCAAGCTGTATCTTTTAATTGGACTGTTGACACATTAACAGTGAAAGATAAAACTATCATTGTACTCTTTTTCCATAGTGACTCCTTTGTTTTATTTTTTCCTGTCTTTTTTTTAGTTTATCATTGACTTTCCTTAATATTTTCATTCTATTTGGCTTTTTAGCGTTTTTAAGGTATGTAATTTTTTGTTCAGTATATTCTTGAGTACTTCTAGCATGCTGGTTTGGTATTCATACATGTCTATATCTCTCAAATTGCTCCTTATTCATGAAATGCTCTTATTCCTCTCTTTTGAAGAAAATCTTCCCAGATATGCTTATCTGAGTTGGAAGTTGTTTGCTTTCATGCTTGAAACACTTTATTTAATATCTTCTGCCCTTTAAAGTTTGTGTTGAGAAGCCTAATGTAGTTCTAATGAGTTGATCTTTATATGTGATTTCATGTTTTTCTACTGATTGTTTTAAAAAATATATATATATTTTTGGGCCTCTGGCATTTCAATGATGGCAGGTCCTCTTTTTTTTCTTCATAATTATTTGGTGTTCTGAAAGCTTCTCTTGCTTGTAATGTTGACTTCTTTCTGCGTATGTGGGAAATTTTATTATTATTTCTTTGAAACAAATTTATTATTTCATTTGTGTCATTTCTTAGCTCCTTCCTAACTCCAATTAGTGTTAGATTGATGTTTCTAATGACATCTACCAATTGTCGAATGTTTTTTTTTCTTGTTCTCAAATTCTTAAAAATTTCCTGAGTAGTTAGATATAATTTAACGTTTTGTTCTCAATTTCAGACATTGTACCTTCACAATGATCTTTCTTAAATTTATAAATTCAGTATAGTTATTTTTTTTAAATTCTAGTATTTCTGTTACCTTTTCCTGATTCTTTTTCTTTGGTGAATATCCCATTCATGTTTTGAACCATTTTATAATGCCATTCCAGTTTTTAATTTCCCAAATTCACCTTATGTATTTTGAGTGACAATTCCATAAATTTTTAATTCAATGTTCTTTTCAGTCTCATCTTTCAGCATATCATAAGGCTGTATTTGCTTTCCTCTCCACTGATTACTCTTTGATATGCCGTAGGAGATTTTGGAGACCTTGGGAGTATTTTCGTTTTGCCTTTTAGTTTACATTATTCTGTTTGTATGTAATCTGTTTTCATTTTGCTTTGTTTTTAACTCTTTTACTTTTGGGGTATTGAGAGCTAAAGTCTAGAGATATGGGGATAACTTATAATTTAAATGAAGTTTTTCAGTGAGGCACTGCCTTCCCATGATCCTTTCTTGCTTTGTGTGTCCAGAGATAGCCTTTACCCCTTGCACTATTTAATTTAAATGATGGGATCTCTTTCCCTAGATCTTATAGAAAGAAACACTTCGAGTTATAATACCATCAATAAATCAGATCATATGCCACATTGCATTTACATTTTCATTATTTACAATGGATCTTGCATTTACATTTTCATTATTTACAAAATGCAGCCTATGTTCAATTACTATTAACAGTTGTTCTATAATGTGTTTGAGGAAAAACTTCCAACAAGAAGAGGTAACACATACAAGTATTTATGCACTGAATGCCAGAGGCTGTGTCTTCAAAAACAAATATCCTTGAACATAAAAAATCAAATGAATGCTAACAACATTGTAAGGGAATTTTACTAACTCAGTTTTGCAAAGAAACTGAGGAGGGGATGACAGAAGACTATTAATTTAGTAAAGGGTAGAGTGGTATAGAGGGAATAAAATATAATACAGAGTCTGACTCTTTTGGAGTACTTTGGTTGGGTTGTAGGGTTAGTATTGTAGATTTTGGTAGCATATTTATGGGGATAAGGATAAAATATAGGAGGGTGGGTGTGTGCTTTTGGATTGAGAAACTCAGTATGGTTGTTGGAACTTGCTGACAACCTTATGTACTTGTAGTGTGGAAAAGAAATATGGATGACAGGCAGATGGGAAATATATGGGAGAGCAAAAGAAATAGAATGGGGAAGATAGAGGATCAATATAGGAAAAGATAGGAGTGATAAAGAGAGCTGAATATGGCAAACTAAAAACTGCAGAAGATGAATTTTGAAAGTGGGAAATTGAAATAAGTTTATACTATTGCTTTGGGAGCTTAAAGTAAAGAAACTAGATAGGGCAATGAAATGAGGGAGAGACTCTAGATACTAACTAAACCAAGCCAATTAGAAAAAAGAAAACAAAAAACATGAAAAAATAATGACAAAAAACCACCAACAACAAAGCATGGAAAATAGTCAACTATTATTCAGTTCAAAGAATCCAACAAGAGGCTAAATAAGAGACTCGTATCTTGCCCTCCTGAATGTTTAACTATTCTCTTCTGCATTTGTTGTGGTGTGATCACCTACAACTACAGATCACCTCTGGCATTTTTCACTGTAGAACAGAAGAAAACCATTTCAGGACTTCATTTCACTGATTTGCAGGCAGAGCCTGATGTGTCCCAGATCTTGAGTTATGAACTCTACTTCCCCTCACCCATTCTTCAGGTGTGATGGCAGGGGCACATTCATTTACAGACTAAACACCACAAAGTCATAGGCACATGCAGGCCCACACCTCAAAGGTCTGTCATAGGTTTTATTCTCTGACTGGGAAGTCTGCAAAAGAGAGCAGCGACTGATGTTGAAATACTCTTATAATCCACTCTATTCAGGAACCCACAGATCTGGTGAGAATGCATGCATGCTATAATCCACTGTCCTCACATTTCTTCCTAGTTTTTGGTGGGATCCCTTTCCCTCAGTGAGTGTTTGAGAATGTAGGTAGAAGACAGTAGTGGTCACAGTCTCTTCTTCACCATGACATAAAGCTTAAGTGTATACACAATTATCTTCTTGTTATATTTGCACTCTGATGACAAGAAGCTATCCATGTTCTTTTCAGATAGCATACTTTAGTTCCTAGAGTGGCATATGATATGCAAGAGAAGTCTAGAGAGGACAGATCCTGCAGTTGAGCACTAATACAGGATGGTAGGCATGAAAGGCTGACCTTGGTGATTCAGATGCATGGTTTGTGACTAGTTAGAGTTGAATATGCATAGTTGTTGCCAGGCAGTTTTAGTATGTCTGACTAAGACTCTGGACAACCTGGACTAGTGGGCTTATTAGGTATGTGCCAAGGTTGTTTGTGCCAGTGACCTGTCCCACAATTTTGGCAGATAGAATTATGTGACCATCCAAATCTTAAATGTCACTTGTTTTTATTTTCACTTTTTGCATCAGGAATTGAACTCAGGACCTTGCACTTTCCAGACAGGTGTCATGCCTCTGAACTACATTTACAGCCAACTATTTGCTTTTATATCCTCTCTTTTGCCTTTGGCATAGAGGGGACATTCCTGCATGTGATACGTGCTAGAGAGAAGAATTCAGGAAAGCAGCTTTCCCCAATGTCTGGGAGGTGATATTGAAGGGCAGATGTATGTTGGTTCCAGGGACCTGGTCTTCACAGCAGTAAATAGATCTCTAATGCTTTTTACTTCACTAACAAAATATCTACTTGCTAGAAGCATGGTGGGTGGAGATGGTTGGAACTCCTTCACTTTTTTTTTATTTTTTAGTCATTTTTATTTCATCTACTTATATTGTCAATATTAATTTTTTCACTAAGAAATCCCTCCCCTTCAAGAACACCAGCGCAGGGAGGCAAAGGTGATTTTTATAGATGAAGTCCCAAAGTTAAAGAACACACATGAGCAGCATGGAGCAGAGCAGAGAGCCAGAGCCAGAGCAACTTCATCTTTATTATATAATTCTTATACAGTTTGTCATCTCGTGCTTATATTCTTACAGAGTGTCATAAGCAGCACATGTGTGGTTACCTGTGCCGATGCATAGTTATATAACTGTATCCCACTGTGCCCCTCTGATAGACAAAGGAAGTCACTGCCTCAAGTATTCTTAGATGCGTCTAAGTTTTGAAGCAGTTTGAGTGGTTCCTCACAACTTTATTCTCAGTTAATCTTTTCTGAAATTATTTGATGCGACTCTTGCTGTAGTCATCCATGTTCAATCTTATCTCTCTCTCTTCTGAAGATTTTATAGGGCACTGTTTTCATTAACTGTATGTTCATTATTAAGTTTAATGTTAAATTAGTCAAATAACTCTGAGAACTTTCTCTTTTACCTCTAAGACTGATAGGATAAATACCAGGTATAATAACAATTTGGGTTTTGAGCTCTCTTGGTTGACCTGATGACAATATAACTCCAAATAACTTGTTTTCTGCTTTGCTGTCACCTGCAGCAAATTTCCATTTAAATTCACAAGCAGCAAGTGAGTCAGAGAATTTTTTATAGAAGTTTTTGACACTTATAGGCTGTCAGGAAAGCTATCAGTGATGGAAGTCACATCAGATTTCAAGATTTTTAAGGCTATTTTCCAACTTCTGACCCGACAGGTAATTAGTTTTTTTCAGTTACATAAACTCTTAGCAATAGTTCATCCTATATGGTTCAGAATAAATTACTGATCAATGAAGACAACTACTTGTATAGCTAAATCATTTTGTTGTTACTACCAGTGCTGACACATACAATATCTTTTAGAGATATATTTTGGACATTGAAGTCTATATTATCCACAAGATACACTTCATCAAAACTTTGAGTTGTATTTCAAGAGGCTTTAATTCAGTTGTGATTTTGATGGAGTAAAGGTGAAACTGGCAGATTTGAGAACATTGAAACAGTACCAATATCAACTGAGTAGACATTCTGAAAGTGAAAATTAAAGATCTAGCCAGTTTGATGTACTGGTGATAATATGTAAACCAAAATTTCAAGCCTTTGTGTCTTAGTTACTCTTTACTGGTCACTGAGACAAAATATCTGATGACCAAAGTTGGAAAGGAAAGGTTTATTTCTTACAGTTTTAGGAGGTTTAAGTCCATACTCAGTTGGCTCCAAGTCAGGGCGGCATGGCGGGGCCACAGTTCATGGCGGCTGCAATTGGCAAGGTGGGAAAGGGGCAAGAGAGCAAGGGATACCTTCTTCTTGCCATTACATTACATCCTGACTCCACCCCTATGTGGGTGTAGCCACAATCCAATCAATCCAATCACTAGACAATGAATAAATCACAGATGCATAACGTAAATGCATGAGGCCTGGGGGCCACCAACATAAACCATGGCACATTGGTATTTGATATCTACAGCTCTAAGGATGATTTTTCTTTACTTAGTCTACAGAATGTTAATATTAATCTCTAATATGTCATCCTCAATCCAATCAGAAGAGGGCATAAACATTACTGCATAAGAACCTGGAGTAAATGTTACTGTAGGAAATGTTATGGTGATAGAGAGCCTCTATAATTTCTTCAGCCTGTATCTTTGACTTGTTTAATCCATTTTTAAATATATACATAATTAGTTGTTGCCTCCTGAATGTACCATTGAGAAGGGTTAGCTAATGTGTCTGCCAATTTATGTAAATATCAACTTCAAATCCATTAACACTATTTGCAATCATGGTAATAGTGCAATCAGCCTGAGATGTGCCAATAATCATATTTTTATAAAGTATTTATACTCTGTGCATTGATGATAGTCACATAACACTTTGCTTATCCCACATATCTATGGGGAGCTATCCTTGGTAATAACACATTTATGATCAGCTTTCATTTTATCTAAAACTTGCGTGAGTTTTTTGTTTTGTTTTGGATGAGAGTCCCCAAATGTAGTGTGTTAAGAATATGGGCTCTAGGATAGCACTATTCAGACATTATGAAAACCATTATGAGGGGGAACTTAATGTGTGGGTCTTACATCACTGAAGTCATATCTGTCAAGAGGATAATGAGACATTTGAATCTTCCAGTCTTTCTCTGCTTCTGGTTTATGAGGTGAGTGGTATGATAATCACAACTGTTTGTAATCATGATTTACTATCACTAGAACTATAAAACAAAGGGACACTTCATCTTGAGAAAGAAACCATTTGCCTATGAGCAAAGTAAACTTTGCCAGTAACACATGAACCATTTCAGTTATTTCCCTTTAGTAACAGAAGGCTAATTAACATCCAAAGGCATAAAAGACGAATCCCTTTTCTATTTTAACATTTCCTTCTCAATTTTGTGATGCTCTATTTGTTGATTCCACCAGATTTGTTATGAGATGACCATGAGTAGTTGTGGATTTGCTTGAATTCATGTATCAAAAAAATTTTTGATATGAGACTTTTTCTTTGTTATTTCTTGTAATGATTTACCAGTCATTTCTATGAATTCTGTGTTCCAGGAGCAAAAATATGATGAAAGTTCTTTGTAGACTTTTTAAAATTTCATTCATTGCATTCTTCAGTTTCAGAGTTTCAGATTGGGCCTTCTTTCAAAGTTTTAGTTTCATATATTTGCTATATGTACAGTGAAATTTCATATGTATCATGCTTTGATATAAAAAAGTATTTATGTTGATACTTAAAATTTCAACTGTTTGATCTTTAGAAAAGATTTTCAATCCATATTCCATTAAAAGATATGTGACAATGGAGGACAGTGGTTTAAAATAATTATTATACATGTACTTCATTAGAATTTTATCTTAAACAAACTGATGACAGTTTTCATCAAAACATGCATTCTCATTTACTCTCTATTCAAACAAAATCACAGCTCTCCATATGGAAGGGCAAATTACAAGAAATTTATGTAAACAACAAGTTTAGAAGATTCAGTTTAAATAATAATTCATCTGTTTTCCACTTTGGTCAATCAATATTGCTAAACTACATTAACATAATAATCATAATACATAATTATACTGACATATTGAACTTTGTTGAGAATTCTATACAAAATGATTTACTTCATTATTATCCAGCAACCATATTATCCAGCTATTGTTTTAATATCATAATTAACTTTAAAATGTAATTTAATAAATCCATCTTATTTATATATAATTCATATGTAATAACAAATACTCATCATTTAACTGTATACATAGCTAGTGAATATACACCTAAAGCAGAATGGCTACTCTTTTGGTTTCTTACACCAGAGAAATCATGTGATATTTAAATATGTGTGTTCAATTTATTTAACTTAAGACAAATACTCCACCAAAACGTATGAACTTTTAATAACCTATTTTGGAAAATATCCAGATACAAAAATCAACACTCAAACACCAATAGCATTCACGTATTGCAAACAACAAATGTACTAAGAGAAAAATTAGAAATTTTGATGCTTTCACAATAGCATCAAAAAGCCTGAAATACTTAATCTGTCTAATGAAGGAAATGAAGGAAGTAAAACATCTATACTTTGAAAAGTAAGTACTCTGAAAAAGATCAAGTTGGATATCAGAAAATGGAGAAATATCCCTTGATCCTGTGTAACAAGGACCAACATAGTGAAAATGAATGCACTTCCAAAATTATTCCACAGATTTAGTACAATCCCAATCAAAACATCATTAGCAAAACAAACCTAGAGAAAACATTCTTAAAATTCATTTGAAACCAGAGGAGACCTCCAATGGCAGAAATAATTCTGGGCAACAAAGGCAAGGCAGGAAGCATCACAATCCCTGACTTGAAATTGTATTTCAAAGCTACTGTGATTACAAAAAAAAAAAAAAAAAAAAAAAAAAAAACAACCGACAACAAAAAACCTGAGTATCAATTCAACAGACTAAAAGATGCCGAAACAACATCAAGGACACTCAGTCATCTTATATTTGACAAAGGAACCAAGCATATTTACTGGGATAAAGATATTGTCTTCAACAAATGGTGTTAAAAAATCTAGCTTTCCACCTATCAATGACTATAGACCCGTGTCTCTCACCATGTACTATAGTAAATTAAAAATGAACAAAAAAATCAAGTGTTAAAATAAAAATGCTAAGTCTCCTGGAAGAGAAAATAGGTAGAACTCTTGAAGACATATTTGTGGGCAAGCATTTCAATGAACAAAACCCAATGCCTGGGAAATGCTACAAAGAATGAACAACTGGGATCTCTTTTATGTGTATCAATTCCTCAAGACAAGTGTAAATACTATGTGTGACAAGGATAGCCTCATAAAAAAGAAGCAAAAATCAACATATGAAATGCGACTCAGCTGTAGCTGCCATTATGATGAAAAGAAAATTGTGAACAAATCTGTTGTACTAACAAATTGTGAATTCTCTATATCTTTTCTATGCCTCAACATAATTGTTTTATCAGAGCATGAGTGAGTCACAAGAACATTAGAACATTTAAAGTACTTAGGTAATTAACAACTTTTTCTTTATATATTAATTATTTTTAAATTTATTTTGGAGCAAGTAAAATAATTCTACAATTTAAAGTTTGGATCCCAGCATCTTAGAACACATAAAAAATATAAGAAAATCTATTTGTGAGATTGTAACATGATTAACCTTCATTTCAATTCTCAGTAGATTATGTGGTCTCCTTTTAACCTTCTGAATCTGGTATTTATTCTTCATATTCTTGACTTCGTTCTGATCCTCTGAACTCCAAATATGATCATCCATCAAGCTCTCCTTATATTAGTACTGGATTTCTCAATATACTTTATGTTTCCAAATCTTTCCAAAAACTAGCTCTAAAGACTTCTGAACCAAATGGTCCTGTATAATCACAACCATTCCCTCACTTTCGTGGCACCCATTTTCTATATTGGCCAGCTCTCATATGGCTGGAAAAAATATTCAACACCTACAATTTATAGGAAGAAAGCTGTGAGTTGGTTCATAGTTTTTGTCTCTGATAGACTAGATTAAAGGCAAAAACATCCTGACAGAAGGCACCATGGGACAGTTCACAGAAGGTAGGAAGCCAGCAAGGTATTTACCCTCTAAGGCATAGTGGTGAATCTGAGGCATGCATGTTATTTGTTTATCTTTTACAACAGAAGATAAAGCATGTTAAAGCATGAGTTGTTTTTTCTAAAGTAAAACTTGAAAATTCTGATTTAGTTGCAGTGGTTACACATTGAACTAAATGAATTTTGGGTTGCAGTCTGGGCACTCATCTCTAAAAGGTTGCCATAGATGATCAAAGACATGCCCCAATGACCCATCTCTTCCAGTGAACAGCATCTCCCAAAATAACTTATATCTATGGAAATAAGTGAATTACTCAATTGAGTAGTATAGCGTAATCCTGATTAAATCACCCTTCAAAAGTTTCTTAGTCCAATTGAGTTGAAAATTAATAGTAATTGATGAAGTTATGAATATGCTGTCTCTTTACATCACAGAGATCTATTCTCATTGAAAGGCCATTATCAAATTTGACTCTTCCTGGTGTTCAAGAAATTTGTTGAATAATTATTTTTGTGTTAGTCATTCATGATGAGAACTTATTGCAGTGAATGCTGTCATATGGAATCTTCTTATGTTTACACTGAGGTACAGTATGCTGTGCAAAATATAGTTCACATTATTGATTATTCTGTTCATGCTTTGATATTATGTCTAACAAGTCCAAGCCATCAAGACTTTTTCCTATGTCAGGTCTGAGAATTTTTAAAGCCATTTGCTTAACATTTTGGTGCATAGCTATTTTTGGTCTATTTTTAGCTGATTTTGAAAAGCTTGTATCTAGCTTGAAAAGCTTGTATCGTTTTATTTTCTTTGTTTCCTCCATTATATTTATTTTTTATTTTAAAAAGGAAAACATAAAAAAGAATAGAAGTACACACAGTATGAATTTAACACTATTTAATATATTGCATATTGTTATCTTAGAATAAGTTGTTCAGGTTACAAGATCTAGGCACAAAAACAATTAAACAAGGACAGCATAAACTGTTCTCTTTGATCAACTAAGCGGTTGATAGTATAGTTATTTAACTTGCACAAAAATAGATAACTTTGCATATATTTACCAACATACATCTAATCTTTTATTTTCTTCTTTTTCTCTTTGCCTGTATACCAATTCTTTCCTTTTAATCATGTTCCTTACCTTTCATTATTACAATATCTATTGTACATTTTGGATGTTACTACTCTTTCAGTCTTTTTAAATTATTTTTACACTAGGTAGACAATATGATATTTATAAATCTCAGTTTGATTTACTTCACTTATAAGTATGGTCTCAAGTTGCCTACATTCACCTATAAAATCTTCAAGATTATTCTTTTTCATACTTGAGTAATACTCGACTGCATAAAACACATCTTTTTCTGCACATTCTGTAGTTGATGACATTTGGGTTATTTCCAACATCTAGCTATTGTAAATTGTGCTGCTATAAACATGGGTGCACATATATCTCTGTGTCATGACATTTTCAGTTTTTCTGGGAAAATATCCAGAAGGTAAATAGCTAGATTGAATAGGACTTCATAGCCTACTTTTTTGAGGAATCTTCACACTGTTTTCCACAATGGCTGCACCAGTGTACACTCTCACAAGCAGTGAAGAAGTGTTCATTTTTCTCTACAACCCTGCCAACAATTGTTATCATTTGTTTTCTTGAGGTCAGCCATTCTTTCTGGAGTGAGGTGAAATCTAAATGTTATTTTAATTTAAATTTATTGAATGATCAGTGATGTTGAACATGTTTTCATGAATTTATTTGCCATTTACATTTCTTCATCTCCAAAACAGACCATGTATTAGCACATAGAACATTCTTAAGTAAATGCAAAGAGATTGAAATTATCCCATGCATATTTTCTGACTGTGGTACATTAAAATTGGAAATTAATAGCAAAAAATTGCAAAACCATCATAAATACATGAAAATTAAATAATAACCCTTGAACAATCAATGGGTTACAGGTGAAATTAAAGAAGACATTAAATACCTACAAATCAATGCAAATGCAGATAAAACATACTGAAACCTGTGGGATGCATTGCAAGTGGTGCTCAGAGGGAATTATATAGTAATAAATTCTCACATCAAGAAAACAGAATGAACACAAATAAACAACCTAACCCTGTACCTCAAGCTTCTAGAAAAAAAAATAAGTAAAACCTAAAGATCATAGAAGAGAGGAAATTATAAATATCAGAACAGAAATTAATGCAATTGACTAGAAAAGCAATACAAAGAATTAATGAACCAAAGAGTTGGATTTAGGAGAAAATAAACAAAATAGATAAACCTTTAGCTAACCTTACCAAAAAAATAAAGACACAGCTTGAATTCATGCAACAAGGACTACAAAGGGAAAATTTACTACATATCTCATGGAAATTCAGAATACTTTACTTACATAAGGTGGACAACACAGAAGAAATGGACAGATTTCTAGAAATGTATGAATTATTAAAGCTGACTCAAGAAGATACAACAATTTTGAATAACCCAATATCAGCTACTGTAATTGAAAATATGATTAGAAACTTACAACAAAGAAAGCCCAGGTCCTTGTGGATTCATGGCTGAATTTTTTCAGAAGTCAGGAAAGATTTAACATCAATGTTCTTCAAACTCTTCAGTGAAATTGAAAGGGAAGCAACTGTCCCTAACTTACTCCTGGAAGCATGTATTACTTTGATACCAAAACCAGAAAAAGACCCAACCAAAAAGGAGAACTATAGACCAATATTCTTAATGAACTTTGATGTACCTGATGATATAGGCAACTTTTTAAAAAAAAATAGCAAGAGGAACAATGGTAACCATTTTTGATCACCTGATATTCTATTTTTGCATCATGTACTATGCCCATCCTTCTGTTCTAACCCACTCTGTTTTGCTTAGTCACGTTAGGTTTTATTCTCTTCAAAAAAAAAAAAAAAAAAAAGTAATCAGAACTGTGGGAGTAAAAAAAAAGAAACCCAAAAAGTGTAACTGTTATTGTAAAAAAGAAAGGAAAGGAAGGTGGTCTAAGGGATATAACTGCATGTATGTGTAGGATGGAAAATCATATTACTGAGCTTTTGCTGGATCATTGAATGGAAGTCTCTGCAATCTCACTTTATGAATGTACACTTTATACGCTTTAATTTTGTTATTTGGACAACTGTTTCTAGGATGACGGTGTGTGGCCTATTAACTAGTGATTTCTTAAAGTATTTTTTTTCTTGAAATCCTGTATTATTTGTACCCTTTTATTGCTTTTTTTAAATTTCCTATCTTTATTCTCTTAAAAAAAAAACTCGCAATAAGATACTGGCAAATAGAATGCAGCAAATCATCAAGAAGATTATACTTCATGACTCAGTGGGATTCATACCAAGAATGCAGGGATGGTTTAGCATATGCAAATCAGCATAAGAGGCAAAGAGACAAATCAATTTATCATCTCTATAGACGCAGAAAAATATAGTTATTATACACACTCCCCAGCAAAGAATTATCTTTTCTTTATTATTACCTTTTTTCTTGCCAAAGATCAGTTCACTCTATTCATGTGGGTTTATTTCTAGTCTCTTATCTTAGTTATTTTCTCATTGCCCAGACAATATGCCTGACACCTATGACTTGAAGGGAGAAAGGTTTATTTTGGCCCACAGTTTGTAGACTTTTTCATCCATAGTCAGCTGGCTCCAAGGGAGGGCAGCATGGCAGAGAGCATCACAAAGGAGAAGCAATTTATGACAAAGTAAGAAGAAAAGAAGACCAGCAAGCCTCACTTTTTCTTGAGATTTTATCTAGGTTAGTTTATTAATTGGTGCCACTCACACAGAGAGGGGTTCTTATCCCTGAGTACACCCAAAACTGTACCAAAGCAATCAGCTGATTAGTTTGCTTATCACACACCCTTAATTCATATTCACACACTCTATTCATCCACTCCCATAAGTCAGACGTTGGAGCCCATGAGGATTTCGGGGACATTTTATATATAAATCAGAACAGTACTCCATTCTGTTCCCTTTATGTAAAGGTGAACTCCTTTACTAATATGACAATGTATTAATTTTTTAAAAGCTTGCAGTAAATCTTGGAATTTTTGCTGGGTGTTTTATTGAGACTGCATTGCAACTTTAGATCAATTTGAGAAGACTTTAGCTTTTGAGAGAACTGAATCTGAACTAAATAATTGTTATGTTTTCTCAATTTCAGTTTTTAAAAAAATCATTCAATGATATTTTACAGATTTTGTACATAGGCTTTTAAAATTACCTGTGAATTTAAAAATATGAAATAATTTAGTATAAATTAAATGAAAATTGTAAAAGACCTATGCATTGAAAACTACCACTCTGGAAATATAAATAGTATCCTAATAATTGTTGACATTTTACCAATTCCTGCCTGACAAGAAAATGTACTTTTTTTTGCTATTCTGCTTTTTTATTTCATTTAAATATTTCATCTTTTATTACTTAGAAATTTGGTAGATCCCATCAAATATTACACATCTTCCAACTGAATTCCAATATGATTATTTTTCTCTCTCATCTTCTCTTTCTATGTATCTCTGGTTTCTTTCTGTCTATATCTGTCTTTATTGCTTTGTTTGTGTCTCTGTTCACATATTGTCTCTGTCTTATTTTAGCCTTATTATGCTGGATAACATCTCCTGGAAAAGCTGAATAGAAGTGGGGCATATTAACAGTGGATGCAGTTCCTAGTAATAGGAGAAAGTCAATACATCTTGTATCTTTGTAGAATACTAATGATGGGATTGCATAGATTCCTTTGTCTGATGAAGTTTTCTTCCAAACATTCAGAGCATTGTTTCTTGGGAATAATGTTAGACGAAGTTAAATGTGTATCTAAAAAATTGTGATGATCATGGAGTGGTCTTTCTTTCAGTGTGTTACTGTAAATATAGAATTTTTTCATCCTTTATCTATCTCCCTCTCCCCTCTTTCCTCTTTCTTTTACTTTGAGATAGAGTGATATTTTTCCCTTTCAAACTCTGGAGGATTCTGTGTAATGCTATTTCTTCCTTAAATATTCTGTGCAGTTCACTAGTTGTTTGTGTAAATAGAGAGACTGTGTTGGGAATCTGGGAGCAAATTCACAATAAGCATATAAAAAAGACCAAACATTGGCGTAACATTTCTATAAAAATATATGCTATGGACTGACTAGTCAGTGTACTGCTAATACAATCAGCTACTAAAATCTGTTTCTAATGACTTGTTGAATGGCATCTATCATTTCCTTCTTGAGATGTCCATTTAAATTGTTCATGCGTTATTACATCAGCAGTTAGTTGTGATGCTTGTTTAATAGCAATATTACTTTACCAGAACTTTTGATTCGAAGATTAATTTTGCTTGAAAAATTTGCACACATTTTTTATTTATTTATTTTGGTGCTGGGGATCAAACTCATGATCTCATGCTTGCCAGATGGGCATGTGTACAGCTGAGCTATATCCCTAATAATATTTCTTGACATATATTATAAATAATAAGAAAAATATATATATATATATATATATATATATTCACTAATGTAGCTACCATTTCCAGTGATATTGAACTCCTGGTCTTATTTGCATGACTGTGTGTCATGAACTTTTTATTGCAATAACCATTTTTTAGATTTTTGATGGTAGTATTTTTACACTTTTTTCATATCTAAAATAGTACTACATTTTATTTTCCCTAAGATCATTTCCTGGTATGATATTCTCTGCTAATTTTTGAAACTATCCACTTGTATTTTTGAAACTAATCCACTTTGCATTATTCTTCTGAGATATTAGTTATTGTTTTATTTTTCTTTTATTAGATAATATGACTTTTAGTTTTATAGTTATGAAATTCTCTTATTACCAGTTTTACTAAAATGGATTAAAATGCAGTTCTTATTCTCTTTTAACAAAGGGTTTGTTGTTCAGGGTTTGTTGAAGTTTTTATGGATGTATCGTTTCATCAAGTTTTGAAAAATATTTACAAATAATTTATTCATATTCTTCTTGTCTTTCTTCTAGTGGGGACTTCTACATATAAACTTGGTTTGTTCATATTGCTCTACCCGGTTCTGATGTTCTGTTTATTTATTTCTTTTTGGTTTCAGTAACTCATATGAATATATTCTATTCATATATCCTTAATTCAGTAATGCATGAATGCTTTTGTTTGTAAACAACTTCATGAACAAAGATGTTTAGCAACATTTTTCTTCCATTTTGTAACTTTTCTACCAGGTGACAAACATGACGATGGTCATTTTTCCCACATTAAAGCAAATCTAGACATCTTATCAAATTAAAAAAAAAATTAAATTTGTAAGTTGAGGTACCTGTAATTTTTAAACTATATAATTAATGTTTTTATTGTTTCCTATAATGTTAATCACTTTTTAGTCATACCTAGTTTAAAGACATGGCAAGTTTTGGCAGCAGAAATATATTTTTAGGCTTTTTATGTTATCTTTCTCTATTTAACTTTATAAACATACAAATATCTGTTTAATAACTATCTGCTATTTCCATACTCAGTTCTGGATTGTCTATGGTTTATTATCTTTTCATTACTTTTGAAATTTTTTGATTGTATGTGTACCTATAATTTAAAAAAATATTAAAATTGAGTACTAAATATGGTGAATTTTAATTTTTAACCTGCTGATGATTTTTGTAGCCCTGGAAATATGCATATTGTGTATTCTGGTGTTGTTTTTAATTGGAAATAGTTTAATCCTCTTGGCTCTTGCTTTACTGAATTGCTAGGCAAACCAGTAGAAGTGTTCAGTCTATGGTAATAATTTTAAATAAGGGTATTTTTAGTCACCATTTGAGGACATGTGCCAGTGTCAGGAGACATTCAGTTGCCAAATTTTAGAAAATGATTGGGGCTGATATTTAGAGGGTATATGCAGATGATGCCAAAATTCTATTATGCACAGGATGAGATCCATATAATAAATAATTATTGTCCAATATTTCAAAATTACTAAGCTTAAGAAACTGTTTTCTAGGCCTATTTACACTGTGCTCCTGAGAAAAGATCCTTTTGTATTTTTGTTCAGTGCCTCAAGCTTCACGGATTTGTCTAATGTTGCTTGTAAAACTGATGCTAGTCTTTGATAAACAGACTCTGTGATCTCTTAACTTTTCCTTTGCATCTATTTAGAGCTTAAATCAGTTTGCTCAAAAGACTATGACATGACAAGCAACAATCAAAATTTGAGGAGTGCTCCCTACACATATTTGGAGTTCTTTTTTTTAATCTCTCATCTCTGTTACAGAAATTATATTCTTACTCCATCCAATACATCCTCTCTGTTCAGAAATATCTTCAAAAATGGTATTTTGCTCAAGCAGTATTTTTATGAATTGAAATAGTATTTAGTAATTTAGGATATTTCTTTCAATGTAGATACAAGATTCATATTTAAGTCAATTATAGGGCATGCCATTTAGTATTATTAAATTAAACATGCATCAAATCAGATGTAAAAAGTTTAAAAATATAGTATGAAAAGTTTATTCAGCAAAGACATGTTGAAATCATTTATTTATTATTCTATATAATATTAAATAGTCACGATTTTTAAATATTTTAATATATATATTTATATAAATATTTAATATACAAATACATATTTATATATATTTAAGATAAATATTTTAATATATCTAATATATCTTTGGATTTTCTGAAATTCCTTTCCTTATCACAAATGTAGTTCACTGGTATTACTTTATCAACTCAAATATTAACATCAATTCTATTAATTTAAAGCAAAAGTTTTAGTCCAGTATAATCACCTTTGACAATAAGCAAGGTATATTTAATATCTTAAGACCATATCTGCTTGGAATTAGCCTGATGAAAAAAGCATTGGAATTATTAGTTTTTACTAGAATGTATCATTAATGTCTGGAAAAGGATATTTTAATTTGACCAATGAGCCTAATTAAATACGTCTAACCAAATAATCATGTGAGTAATAGTTTGGAAAACAAATGAGCATAAATTTTAATCAATGCAAGTTCCTCTCTGTTCATTATATTGAAACATTATACTGAAGCATTTGAATATTTTTGTCAGTTTTGGGATATGCAACCCAGCACCTTACCCTGAATTATATCCCCAGCCTTTCTTTACTTGAAAAAATACTTTTATTTGTATATACTTTACTGCAGTATTTTAATTAGCATATATTTATGATTATATTTAACCCCGGAGAGTTGGTACATTTGCATAATGCTACTTAATAATTTTTTATTTCCATTTTCAATCCACTTTCCTCACTCCTCTCAAGATTCTGCTTCTGTTTGCAAACTATCTCCTTGAGTGTTCTCATTGATTATTTATTTTGCTCTTTAAAGTCTTTTACACTGGGTTTCTCATATAGCAGAAACAATGAGAATTTTAACCTTGTCTATCTGATTTATTTCATTTAACTTTATGGTCTCAAAGTGATTTATTTTCTAGCAATATCTCAAATTTACCTTTCTTTATGTTAAGGTATTCTTCATTGTGCTTAGATACCAAATTCTCTTTATCCAATCATCTGTTGATGAAAGTATACTTCTTCTAAGATGTAGCAACTATGAATCATGCTGCTATACCCAAGAGTATGCACATACCACTGAGATATATTTATCTCTTTCAGCAAGACATCTAGGGGGTAATACCTGGGCAAACAGAACTTTATTTATTTATTTATTTATTTATTTATTTTTTTTTTGAGGAATCTTCAATTGATTTTCACAGTGGTTGTACTAGTTTACATTCCCTTAAAAATGTAGAATATTCCTTTTTTCCTGCAATCTTACTAGTATTTATTATTTGATAGTCATTCTTTCTGGAAAAAAAGAGTTTCAGTGTTCTGGTTTTCATACCAGTAATGTTGAACGTGTATCTTTTGGCCTTTTGTAAATACTCTTTGAGAAATGTCTATTCATTTCAATTGTCCATTTTTATATAATGTCTTTCATTGTGTGGGTCTAGTTTTTGCATTCTTTATATATTTATATATTTCAGACAAAGTATTACTCCTTTGTCTGAAAAGGAATTGGAAAAATTATTTTTCCATTCTTTTGTTTCCTTCTGCACAGCTAATATTATTGAAATGACTGTAACATCTATATTGATATATAGATTTAATATAATCTCAATAAAAATGCCAATAATATTTCTCATAAAACAGGAAAAATCAATTTTAAAACTTTAATGAAGCGAGAAGAGAGGTAGACTTCCAAAAGCAATCCTGAGAAAAAATAAAAAGGCATCACAATCTTGTTTCAATTTATATTTCAAAACTACAGTGATAAAAAAAAAATACAACAACACGGTACTGGCACAAAATGATACATGAGGATGAGTGGAACAAAATAAAACAAAATAAAAAACCAAAGGCACACTCAGTTATCTGATCTTTGACAAGAGGAAAATCGTAATCTGGTAGATGGCCTGTTTACCAATGGTGCAGGGAAAATTGGTTACATGCTTGCAGAGGGTTGAATTTAGATCTTTACTGATCACCACATAGTCAAAATCAAAAGACATCAGAGTTCTGGCTATTAAAACAGAAGCAATCAACTGACAGAATAAGTAAATCTTTGGAAGACACGGGTATACACTATGTTCTTCTGAGCTCTCGTTGCAATCATATTTTATTATGGATTCATGACAATGTATGATCTTTCTAATAGAGTTCTCTGAGTAGGTCCACATTTTTCTATATTTTAGAACAGCAACCACATTTCTAAGCACCAATTTTCTGTTCATATTGTGTTTTTTCAGTAGAATACACAACAGGTAATTTATAATAAATAAAAAGTGTTGATTTATGGTAGTAGATGTTGGCATCCACTAGAACAAAGGGTTTGCATCTTGCTGTGTAATGTAGAAAGATTAGGGAGAGAGAGCGCAGAGAGAAACTCAAATTACTATAAAACAGGAGCCATTCCTTTGATAATGGTGTTAATTCACTCTTAATTATCACTTAAATATCCCACATCTTAATACTTTTAAAATAGAAATTAAATTTGTAACATATGAAATTTTGAGAACACATTTAAAAGACAGCAGTGATTAAGATATAAAAACTAGAATTGATCTGAATCCACAGATTAAAAACCTTACAAAAACACTGAAACAGTATATTTGTATCCAATAGGGTGATTTAAAAGTTGTCTTGTGCTGATCAAGTTAACATGAATTTCAGCTAGAATGTTGAGCTATGTGTTCAATATAAGTATCTGATCGATTTTCAGATGGGGTTTTTTTTATATTACTGATATTTTCCTTTAGCAGTATATTTAACTTGTGATATACTTCTAAATCTGACAGGGAAACAGGAGAAGCACCTTCTGTTTATCTTGATACATCTTTTATCTGCTTTTTGTCATGAGAAAAGAAATCATATCTGCAATATTTTTGAGCAATTGTGATGAGGTAATAGGGTATTCTGTCATATATGAAAAAATCTAAAGTATGCAGAATGAATAGAAAAAGCAAAATTGTAATATGGAGAAGGAGCAATTCAGGTTGTCTGAGCTCAGTTGTTTACTATCACATATTACCTTAAAGTAGAAAGTTAAACATTGGTTTAAAAAGTAAAGAACGGAGCGAGTTTCCATATACAGCTAGAGCTGTGTCAGTTGACATAAGGTATGGAATGGTCACAGTAAACAATTATTGAATAAATCACCATTTTAAAAACAAGAATTTTAAAATTAAAGTGAAATAATAAACTTGAAAAATATAGGCAAGTCCATAAATAGAAATCCATCCATATTATAACAATGCTGTGTTTTCAATGTATTGACAGACTAGAAAGAAAGACATTCAGACATAAAGTGAAGACTATATGCTGTATGACCTCACTGATTAAAGTGGAGAAACAACTCCAATTATTCTCCACTGAACTTTTCAAAATGCTCAACTTTGTTTATACTTGTTTTAAAATAAAAATATTTTTATTAATTTTAATAAAACACAAGATGTTCAGTAAATAAGTGTCAATGAAATACTTTAATTAAATGAAATTCAGTAATTTAATTCCATCATTAACAAAGCAGCTCTTCCAACTTCGTGGGATGTTCCAAAGCACTAGGTTAAAAAGTTTGTGAAAAATGATCAGTGTAGAGCCAGAGATACAACTCAGCTATGTAGCTGCCCAACAAACTCAAGACCTTGATATAGTTTCCTTCTTGCCCTTTCCCCTTGCTTAAGTCTAAAGATGGATCTTTCCTCTTGCCTTTGGTATGCATTTGGTTTTAGTTTCTGCCATAACTTGAATATGTACATTTCTAATTTCGCCACTGTCATACATAGAGAGTGAAAGGACTTATGTAGAGCTAGTTGTGCATGACTGGAATTACACTTCCAATTCAGAAAGAAACCACCTTTATTCACTTTCTCTAAATCACTTGCAATATTGTTGTAGCACTTTTTACTCAATCAATTCATCAATATCTAATAGAATTTGTGGAAATGTGGGTAACAATTTTCACATAAATCTGACACATCAATCTGATTTCTATTAAGTGAGACTTAACTTAAAAGTCACATCACAGTGTATTAGAATCTAACTTTTTTCCCTTTTAAAAAAATGTGTCAAGCTTCCAAAAATTTACAAAATTAAATTAAGATTTTAATTTGTGCTTTTTAATAATCATGAGATTTTTCTTGTATTAGACACATGTACCAGTAATACATAACAACAGCTTTCTTTGAATTGGCAATTATTTAAATACAAATGTAAAGTTGATTGTTGTTCATTTAGTTTTCCTCTATACTTGGAAATGAATTTGGCTATATATTAATTAATATAAAGGAACATTAGAATAAATATAAAAGAATAATCGTCATAATTTCCTCACTGAGAAATTGGATTTGTGCCATTTGCACAATATTTTCTGTGTTTTAAAATCTATAAATAAAATATAGTCTTATTTCAACTTACTGTTATTTACAGATGAAGGTATTTTTCAACTTGAATCTTTGTGACATCTTTATGTAAACTAAGTTTATTGGCATGATTTTAGTATTATGTGCTCACTTTATATCTTTTATATTTTGATTATTTTCACAATATTTCACTTTAGATACTTTTCATACTATTTAAGTTTTTACTTAGTATTATATCTATTGTAATGGTTTGCACTTAAGTACTTCATGTTACTATTGCAGTTTGTGGGGATGACGCATTACAATCCCTGCCCATACGATGTGGTGAAATTGATTGGTTAAATGGACTATCTGAATACTCCAGCAGCTGGCATCTCCCGTGTGTCTTCCTTTCCATGAGCCTTCATATTTTTAGAGACACAATGCCACTGCTGTTACACCAACTCTGGTGGTGTAATAACTCTGCAGGTGTCAATCTTAATGTGAAGGGAATAGTTTCGTTTTCTCATTTTAAATCAAATGTTAAACATTACTGGGCTTTTTTGAGGAAGATCTCAAAAGCGGGCATAAATGCAAAACTAGGCCTTTTGTACCAATGAGTTTGCAAAGTTAAAAATATTACTCCGTAAACACATGAATGATACAGAAGTGAGACAGCCTTATGGATGATACTCGCAAACTTTATCCGTCAGAAGGAAGATGAGCTAGTTGCCTTTTTCCCTAAGAGTTCGTTTTTGTGTAAAACTTTAATTCTGTTCAGTTGTCTGAAAGCTGAGACAGCTGAAGAAACTGCAAAAATGATAAATCTGAGATGGTTCAGGAGACTTTAGAGAAGACCTCATCTCCATAAGATGAAGCAGAAAGAGCTGAGATAGAAGCTGCGGTTATCCAGGAGACAGCTCAAATAGAGATGATTGGGCTGTTAAACAACATGTTTCAATGTAGATATGACTCTTCTAATGTAAGATATCACCTAGGACTTTGAATAGCCAAACAGGAAAAGTCAATGATGCTTTCAAAACTTCAAATGGTAGGATGAAACCTGTTATTGAGGCCACTAGTAACCTGTAACTGAAAGCGATATTTACAATTTGAAAATTCTGTGGACATTAAAAACATGATACAAAAAGCTTGAAAAACCTCACATGCTGCAATATTGTTTATTTATGAAATATGTGAGATCACTCTTAGGACCTACTACTCAGAAGAAACTTCTCCTTTTAAAATATTGCTTACTGATAGTGTATCTTCTCTCAAAAAGTCTTGTGATGTACAAATTAGATTAATGTTTTCATTCCTGATAATTTTTTCAGCAAGCAGATAAAAGAGTCATGTTGACTTTCAATTTTATTTAAGAAATTAATTTTGTGATGACTGAGTTTCTGTAGATAGTGATTCCACTGATAGAGATGAGCAAAGTTAATTTAAAATCTTTTGGGAAGGATACATTATTAAAAATTCCATTAGGAATATTTGTGAATTATTTTGGGAAGTTAAAATATTGATTTGACAGAAATGATAAAGAAATTAATTCCAACTATTATATATAGCGTTGAAACATTCAAAACTTCAAATAAGTCATAGCACATATAAAAATAACAGAAACTAGAAATAGAAAAGAAGAAAAAGATCTGAATGGGTTGTTGCAGTCTTATAACCTTTTAACAAATGAGAAATTGTTTCCTATAGCTAAGCAAAGAAAGAGATTTGCTGAGATGGAATGTACTCTTAATGAAGATGCTATGTACATAAGAGAAATGAAAAATAGTAGCCTTCAGGAACCACTGCATCTGATCAGTCAATCATGATCTAAGTGTAAGCAAAAGCCTGTACCCTCAAAAAGGTGATTATTCATTGAATGCCTGGATAAATAGTTAGCAGTTTTAGGAAAAAAAGCATACTAAAAGAGTCCGTGTAAGATTTTAGATAAAATGCTATTAGTGCAGCAACTTAAAACAGAATATAAGCAAAATAATTATATGCATTTTTTAACGGTGCGGCTCCTTTCAAAGTGATATTAACTGCATCTCAGTGATCTGGAGACAAACCTGCAGTATATATCAGGTAAGTCAATATTATTTTTAAAATGTGCTGTATTTTACTTTGACATGATCATTCATTTGATTAGAAATTGAGGTAAGATCTATTTTTTCCTGAAATATTCATTTAGTCATGAATATTGACTGATTTATATTTTGTATTTCATGTTTAAAACACAAAGGAAAAATAAATAGGACAGATAGATGATTTACAACTTCTCCAAGAAAAATGTGAAAAATATCTAATTGATGCAGAGACCACTACTAGTTCCAGTATGTACTACCTCTCACTTCTTTTGATGATGGGTATTAACGTATTCCTGTAACATGTATAGCTACAATGTGGCTGCACTATTAATGCAGCATTTTCTAAAACAAAATAAATGTGTGTATGCATAAATACATAAATAGATAGAAACTATTTTACCAAAGTTTTGACAATGGGATGTTTGCCTGACTTTAAGCAAACGTCATTTGAGTGAACACATATTTCTTCCTCTTCATTCAGTATTTTCTCTTCTCTACTGTTAAAAAATGGGGCAGACATCATAAATCCAGTGATCAAAAACTCAGGTTGACAGAACTGAGAGACTTTCCTCAAACACCATAAGGTGTATCTTTGGTATCTTCCATGTAATATAATCTGCTCTTATTAAAGGATTATACTTATAGAAGTTCAACATATTCCTTAACTATAACACTCACCATATTGTAGTAAGCATTAAATAACAAACAGAAAAATCAAGAAAATAGCAGCATGATTGAACAAAGATAAAAATATGCAATTAAAAATTGTGTATTTCCATTTAAGAGAAAAAGCAAGAAAATATTTACTGTGTATTGCCTGAATTCCTTCTTTCTTTTTCCACTTCAAGTAGCAGTCAAGTTTGAAGGATTATAAAACCCATTGTAGAATTTGGTGTCGTTAGATGGCAGCCATTTAAATACCTGAGATGAGTGTGCAGCAGTGAGGAAAAAAGAATTATATTACGTTGATAGTTGTAGCAAATAAAATAAGCCAGTCATAGGGGGAGGACTATTGATGCAATCCATTTATATATGATACGTAAATAAAACAAGCCAGTCATAGGGGAGGACTATTGATGCAATCCATTTATATATGATATGTAAATAAAACAAGCCAGTCATAGGGGGAGGACTATTGATGCAATCCATTTATATATGATACGTAAAGTTGTCAAATTCAGAGAAAAGGAAAACAGAATCATTTTTGGCAGGGATAGAAAGATGAATGTGCAATCTGGAGAATTTTAATGGCTATGGAGTTTTAGACTTGCAAGATGTTAAAACTATGGTTTTTAAAAAATTCACATCAGTGGGGATGCATTAAATATTAATGAGCCTCAGAAATAATTGTTAACAAGGTATGGCAAAAATATTTCCAAAAAGTTAAATAGTACAAATTATAAAAAAAAAAAAAAAAATCCTGACCAACCTGGAATTAAATTTGAAATGTACACTTGCCATGGTGTACAAAAATAAAAACACCTACTTCTAAATAATCAAAAGAGAAAGAAAGACTAAAAACAGAAATAATCTTAATTGATTATAAATGAATATATGACTTACTAAAATTGAGAGAATACAGCTTAAAATGCTCTTAAAATACACAACACAAACATGTTTTAGGAATGTTTGCACTTCTAGGATGATGCTGATACCATCCACCTGGTGTGTTCTTCACTAAACCCAAAAAAAATTACAAAGCAGGGTTTCAAAAACATTATTAGCAAAAACATTTACTGTAGAGTGAAAGCAGAATGTAGCATTTTTATTGTAAAAGAAAAATGGAAAGCCCCTGGGATATTGAAACTGGCAGGGAACCTAAAAAGGTTACCAAATAGACTCTTTCTAGTTTTGTTTTTTGTTTTTATTATTATTATTATTATTATTATTATTATTATTATTATTTATTATTATTTTTGACTTGGTGTATGTGTGTGTGTGTGTGTTTCTTTTTGTTTTTGATTTAATTATTGTTGTTGTTCTTTTACACAAAAATGACTAGGTCTCAGCCAAGTTGTGATCAGTGTATGAGGTTACAAGCAGGAAATCTGCACTTAGAAATGGGCCTATAAGGAACCCCAAGCATTTAGAGCTGCATTTTTTGAAACACAATTAATTGCAAATTTTCTAAAATTAGCCAAACAAACAATAAAATATTTTTGAAATAAATATTATTATCTTATTTCTGGCCAGGAAAATGTCACTAATCCAATGAATCCTTTGTTGGTTGAGCCTCCAGTAACCTGGCCTTGGCCAGTGTGAACTTCAGTGAATCTTGTCTGCCTGTCTGTCCTGTCTTTGGAGGTGTCTTGGCCAGAAAACACAACACACTCCTCTCTTGAGTCAGAAACACTCTGAGAAATCCACTTATCTTCCCACAGGATTGTGTTTATCCCCAACCTTTCCTAATAAATATCACATTTCACCAGAACTGCCTATTTAAATTACTATTGAATATTTCTTGTTAAGTTAGGGAAAATATATCCAAACTTTAAAAATGAAATCAAAACCCAAGCACAGGTGCAGAGATCTCACAGTTCATTCTCCCCAAGTCTCCTGATATCTCCGTGCTTTATTTGTAATACTACTCATCACGGGATATTATAGAGCCAAAATCAGTGTCTAGCAACAGATCAATGACTAAAGATAATAGGAAATATATATACACACATATGCATGTGTGTATGTGTCTGTGAGTGTGTGTCTCAGTTCATTAACCTAATACATTTCATGATTCTGGAGAAGATGGTTGTGTTCATATTCATGTTGGGAAGATGGCCGTGATTTTGTTTGTCACCCAATATCATTCACAAATGGAAGCAGAATTAAAAAATAAAATTTGTGATAGCAGGGGCATAATTATAGAACACTGTGCTGAATGAAATAAGCCAGGCAAACAAAGGCAAATTTTGCATGTCTCACTCCTATATGGAATAACGAATAAAAGAGAATAATTATGTCCATAAGCAGTGAAGGGAGCATGGGAACAAGATAGTGAAACTGCACAAAACTTAGGAAACAATGAATCATTCGTGTAAACTGCCACTTTTCATAGATGACAAGATCACATATGTAAATAATATTTACAATCCATAAAACTATTAGAACTATTTACTTGAACATAGATAATTATAGAGTAATCAATGTTATTTTTGTCTATTAGTCATAAATTAAAAATCTAAAAGAATACTTTCAATGTGCACATAAAATGTGTGAAACACAGCAAGTCACTGACTTATGAACATTTGAGCTGCAAACTTTCAAAGATAGAAACTGACATCTAATTCCAAATATTCACAGTTGTGAACAAATAGTGAAAGTTATTTAATTTATTGGCATATAATTTTGCAAAGAAGCATATATATATATATAATTTTGTCAGTTTTCATTGTGACTTGAACTTTTTCATTCCTATTTTGTTTCCTTTTTGGTTTAGACTAAAGTTTTTTTTAAGAATGAACTCTTACAGTTATTAATTTTTTTTTAGATTTTTAAAACTCAATTTCATTTATTTGAGCTTTGATTTTTATAATTTACTTCCTTGTTCTGGCTTTGGCTTTGAATCATTCTTATTTTCTAGGACCTGTATAATTGACTTCCTTGTATCACCATTTTAAGTAACGATAAAACTAAAATTACTTTCTTTACAGTTGTGCTGTACTGTTCCACTATTTAAAGGTAACTAAAAACAAAGAAAGTTTCTTGTCAGTTTTATTTGTATGTGTTTTTCTTTAATGCTTTACATGGTATACTTGTGTCAGAAATATAAGGAAATCTGACTTTAAAAATGTTTTCTCTTCAGAAGTAACTGATTCTTAAGTTAGAAACTTACATTACTTATGAAAAAAATATCTTGCAAACTTCAAGTTATATACAATAAAGTTTAAAAAGTATTTGGAAAAGATCCATTGTAATTTAGATACTAGTCTAAACGTTTTTCCTAAGGAATGGTAAATTAATTTTGAAATTTATTTAGAAATTTTAAAAATCTAGCAAAAATTATTTTTGAAAAAGAAAAAGTTGGCAAACTTATGGTATTTAAATTGTAGCTATAGCTATGAAACTATGTGATAGAAGTATAATGATAGTTAAATAAATGGACTAAAATAAGGAGCAGAAGCAGATATATACATATATTGTTATATAATATGTGTGTGTCATATATATATATATATATATATATATATATTGTTAATGGATTTTTTACTGAGATGTGAAGTATAGTAAGTGGGGAAAAGATAGTCTTTTATGCAAAGTTTACCTTACATTTGGAAATGTAGCTGCAAAAATAAATTAATTTGAACTACACCTCATAATCTTTATAAAAATTAACACCAGTGGATCATGTATATGAGAATAAAACCCAAACTAACAAACATCTAGGAAGAAACATAGGAGGAAGTCTTTTTTAACTTTTTCTTTTTTGAACATAATTTTCTTTGTCATAACATTTTATCATTCTTAACATAAAATCACTATAGTGAAATATATATATATGAATAAAATTTGTACCTTTGAAAGACTTTTAAGAAGATGAAAAGATAAGATATAAACTCACTGTAGTCACCTATCTGTGGAGGTGATGGAGTTAACCCATTTTCTATGGTTTGATAGGACATCACAAACCAAATGGTTTGTAAAGAGTAGAAATGTACTTATTCCTTGTAATTCTGGAGACTGAAAGATTTTAGTTTGGGAGGGCAGTTTCTACTGCCTAGAGAGGATTCTCTATTCCTTCAAAGGCCATCTGGAAGTGAAGGGCTCAAGGAAGTGGAAATGTTGCATTCTTGCATGACAGAAAGTGAAAAGACACAAAGGGAAACAAAAATGTTAAGTCTCACATAAGCAGAAAACAAACCCTTTTCTATAAACTCTTTTCATCAAAATATCAATCCATCCTTATTAAAATATCACCCATTAGGCCCTTTCCATAGTGTTGGCAGGCCGTTTTTTAAAATTTGTTTTTATTTTTCTTTTGTTAAAATTATTTATTTTAACAAAAATTATTTATTTTAAAATTTATTTAAAGAGAAAAAAAGCAAAACAAAAAAAGGTAAAAGTAATACAGAATTTCAAAAAAATGAGGCATTTCCATGAAAAGCCTACCAGTTTAAAAAATATGAGTGCTAAACAAACTCAACAAAATACTTTAGAATATTCTTGCCAGAAACAAAACTGGTTCAACTAACAGCGCCTAGGAAATGAAAATCTCAAGTAACTTCAATAGATAAGCAACAACAAAAAATGTCAACAAAAGAAAGACAAAGGATTCATCAATAAACAAAGAAAGCAGTGTACTAGCTAATAATCAACACATCTTAGAATATATCTCGGTTAACAATCTAAATGCTCCAATTAAAAGACAGATTGGAAGACTAGGTCAAACACATAATTGAAAGGTCTGCTGCATTAAAAAAAAATGTCATGTAATCCAAAAGATACATATAGACTAAAAATTATTTCAAAAACTGTATTTCAAGAACTAAGACCATGAAAGCAAGCAGTAGCAGCAATTATAATACCAGATATAATAAACTTCAAGCTAACACATGGTAGAAGAGACGAAGAAGGAAACTACATTCTAGTTAAGGGAAAATCCAAGAAGAAGAGATATTGATAAATATAAACGCTCTAAATATGGGAATGCCTGTGTTTATTAAACAACAACTGCTGAAATTAAAACTTCAAATAAACACTAACACAGTGAGTATATGGGGATTTTAACTCCCAGCATTCCAAAGAGATATAACAAATAAACATAAAATAAATAACAGAGCTGAAACACTCGAACAGTTGGAATTAACAGTTATATACAGAGCATTCCTTCCCCCTATAGCAGAGTATGCATTTTTTTCAGCAACTCACGGTACTTTTGTCAAAGTAGATCACAGACTATTCCACCAAGCCTAATTAAATAAATATAAATGTACTGCAGTTACCCATGTATTTCATTCGAACACTGTGCAAGAAAGTAGAAATCAATGACAGAAGAAATGGTGGAAAAGGCAAAAGTTCCTGGAAAAGTAATAATATACTCCTAAACAACCAGTGGTTCACAGAAGATATCAAAAAAGAATTTTTTTAGAAATATGGAAGTTAATGAAATTGATTGTACAAGTAAACAAAACCTTTGGGACACTATCATAGCTGTTCTGATTGGAAAGTTTTGCAATTAATACTCACATTAGAAAAACAGAGGAAATCCAAGCAAACACCTTTTTTTAAGAAATCTTAAGATACTTGACAAATAACAAGCTAAGGAAAGAAATTATAAAAGTAAGAGTGGAAATTAATACTTTGAGACCAAAATAACAATATGAAATAAGTCAGCAAAGCAAAGAGCTGGTTCTTCAAAAGACTAAATAAAATGGACAAGCTCTTAGCAAAACGTACTAAAAGAAAGAAAAGATTCACATAAATGCAATTAGAAACCACAAATATGAAATCACAACAGATACTACCAAAACCCAAAAGATAGAAACTATTTTGGAAAGTTATATTCTAACAAATTAGAAAATTTTAAAGAAATGGAGAGATAGCAGAGCACATGCAAACTGCCAAAACTAGCCAAGAAGATATGAATATACTTAACGATCCAATCACAAGCAATAAAATATTCAGTAATAATCTACCAACTAAAAAGCCTAGTACTTATTGGATTTACAACTGAATTCTATGAATTTCTAAGGATATTATATTATCAATACTCCTCAAGGTATTAAAAGAAATTTAAAGAATGGAGTGCTCCCAAAGTAATTTATGGAAATCACTATATTCCTGATCCCAAAACTAGATAAAAATGTAGCGGGAGAAGGGAACTATTGACTAGTCTCTTAAATGAACAAAAATGCCCAAATTCTCAATAACACATTGGAAAATAAAATGTAGTATATTATCAAAAGCCTAATATACCATGATCAAGTGTGTTCCATTCCAGAGATGTAAGAATGGTACAATAGATGTAAGCCTATAAATGTAATAGATCATATTTAAAAAGCAAGGTAAAAAACCACATGATCATATCAATAGATGTAGAAAGGCTTTTGACAAAATCATCACTACTTCATGATAAAAATCCTTGAATAAAATAAGTATAGGAAGATTATACCTGGATATGATAAAAGCTACCTATAACACGGCAATAGCCAGTATTATACTAAATGGGGAAAACCTAAAAGCATTTCGCCTAAAATCAGAAAGAAGATAAGGATGCTCAGTATCACTTTTTCTAGGCAACATAGTATTGAAATATTAGCCCAAACAGTCAAACAAGAGAAACAAATGAAAGAGATACATATAGAAAGAGAACTCAAATTATCATTGATTGTAGATGACATGATGCCCTATACAGAAGACCTAAGTAACTCCACTAAAAACTTCAGCAACATACCAAATCATAAGATCAGTACTCAAAAAATATTAGGATTTATGTATGCTACTAATTAACTCAATACAATTCACAGTAGATTCAATATAAATGAAATAGCTAGGATTTAACTTAACCAAAGCAGTGAAGGACCAATAAAAGATAATTCCAATGCTCTGTAAAAGGAAATTGATAACAATATCAGAAAATAGAATGATATCTCCTGCTCCCTGCTAGATAAAACCAATATTTTCAAGACGATCATACTCTCAAAACTGTTATCAGATTCAATGCAGTCCCAATCAAAATTACTACAACATACTTTACAGAACAGGGAAGAATACCAGATATTTTTCAATCTTGGAAGAGACAGTCACCTCTGCTAAGGGCCAGATTTTAAGACAAAAGGCCAAACAAATGCAATTATACCCCAAAGTATAATCATGTGGAATTGATATTATAAATAGATATGGATCACCTTGAGGAAGCCAAAAATCATCATCTCAATCTACTACAGAAAGAATCACTGCTCTTTAAGCATGTCCTGCTTGCTATGTTAGTAGCTTCCCCATTTTTTGCTTATTTGTTCATTTTGCTTGAACAGTTAATCTTATTGTTTGGTCATAGTGCTGTCCCACCTCACATCCATCTGCCTTGGGAGTTCACATTTTCCCCCACTTGGACTTGTGTTACCTTATGGTTTTGCTCTATAAAAGTCCCCAGAAAAGATAATCTTTGGCAATCCACTTGGGACCTCTTCTCTCTCTCAAAGACAGAAGTTTTCTTTCTTTCAATGAATATATTTTGCTCTAAATTGTTTTTTAAAATATTTTAAAAATAAAAAATATATACCTAGTAATGTATTGCAAAACAAGGCAGAAAGGGGCTTGAAAAACATTTAAGAGTAAACAGGAAAATGTTGATACTAAACAAAATATAAAATTATATCCAACTAGATCAAGTGTGTGGATTAAAAACCACAGTCCAAAAGCAGAGACTGAAGAAGTTGAATATGATATATGAAGACTCAATTGTATACTGTCAAAAACGAATTCACACTTAACAATAAAAAGAGTTAGACTACAGGTCAAGAGATACAAAAGGGTATGCAATGTAAAGAAACCTTAAAAAAGGCTGAATTTGCTATATCACTCTAAGAAAATACAGACTTTAAAACAAGGGGCATTATTATTTCTTAGACCCTTGGCTAAAGCTAAGAGTAGTAAAAGTATTATCAATTTTCTAAATTTATGTTTGTAATTTCTAAAATATCCTGTAATCAAAATGAAAGCCATATTATTATATTTTAAGGATTTATGCTTCTAAAGAATCTACAGTCTAGGGGGCTGGGGATTTAGCTTAACGGCATAAGTGCCTGCCTTGCAAGCAGGCAGTCGTGAGTTCGATCCCTGGTACCGATAAAAAGGAAAAAGACCAAAAAAAAAAAAAAAAAAAAAAAAAAAAAAAAAAAAAAAAAAAATCTACAGTCTAACAACACTGACCAAGTGTAGCTCACCGTTATAGAAATTCTAAGTTTTACTGAAGAATAAGAGTTCTAGTGTTAATTTCCAGCTACTTTTTAAGCATTCTGTATGTTTTCTATCCTTTTGATTTGTTTTGTTTGCTTTTTAGAATAAAAATAAAATTAAGAGTTCTGCTAACAAATTAGTTATGGTCATAAGTTGATCAAAATAAATCATTGCAGAATAGAAACAGAGGCAACTATTATGGAATACAAAATTCATTGCATTGTCTAGAAAAGGAGTTCATTCTCGACTGCAAAGACACATGGCATATGCTATGAGAGAGTGAACAAGATATGTTGTGCTTTTCTCAATTTGCCTTGAAATGATTTTGATATTGGCATTATCTTACCTGTCGATGTCTCTGTTTGTATTTGCTCATGAATATATATTGGAGGAAACATGTATTTAAATTTGGTAGTTAGGAGAAATTTCTGGACCATGATAAGCCACATGTTTATCATGGTTGAGAACAGTTTACCAGGAGTCTTAGATTCAAAGGACTATTGTTCCGTGACATCAATTTTGATTTGGTAGGTGATAAAACTTAAAACTGTTCAACTTTGGTTGTAGTAAGCACTCATTTACTGCACAAAAGGATCATTATAACAGTGACTACAGTAAATGGTATTTCTTATGAAGTATTATATTTTAGTATTACATTAGCTTTATTTTTAGATAATTTTATTGCTTCCAGAAATTCTGTGAGGCGGATAGTTTATTATGCCTATTTCATAGATTTTAAAAGAAATATTCATGTAAATTTCTTCCAAAAATTTTAGCTTATGGTCTCTTAGGTAAAAACAAACAGTATTTTTAAGTACTTCCAGTATTTTCTATCATGTCTTTAATAATTAGGAATCAATTTTTTTTATTTTATATATTTGCAAAAGAAGTTTGGTGGGCATCTGTATGTCCTTTTTTTTATTATGTCTGTCATTTTTCAAACTTACAACAAAACTTATCAATGCAGAAAAGAAGACTGACAAATAAATTTGAGCTTCTCAGTCAACCTTTTTTTTATTTTTTTAAATTTTATTTAAGGAAAAAAAAACAGGAAAAGGGTACAAGTTATATTCAGAGTTTCAAAAAAATAAACAGTAGGAATCACTAGTTAATAGATTACATCTTGTCATCTTAGAAATAGTTGTTCAAGTTACAAAATTAAAGCATATAAAGTGGACATTCAAACAATGAAACTGCAAACAGTTCTGTCCAATGACCCAACAAAAACTCAGTAATATGGTTATTTATCTTAAACAGACGCTTAGATAGACATGCAGTTATATCCTTTAGAGCACTTTCTTTTCCTCTCTTTTTTTACAATGACAATTACACATTTTGGGTTTTATTACTCTCACAGTTATTTTTACTTCTTTTTGAAGAGAATAAAACCAAATGTGACATAGCAAAACAGTCAGTCAAATCAAAAGGATGGACATAGTACATATGTAAAAACAGAATACAAGGTGATCAACAATGGTTACCATAATGCCTCTTGATAGCTTAAAAAGAATTGCCTATATCATCAGTTATAATAAAATTGAACAAAACAGTAAAGAACAAAACCAATAAAACCAAAACATTGGAGACATCACAGGACTTCAAAAGAAGATAATAGTCAAACCAGAATGGGCATCATACTGAATCTTATTGTCTTCACAGTTTTTGCCTATACTCTCAAACTTGGTACTATCAAGCAAAACAGAATAGAGGAAAATCAGTCAGAACAAGATGGTGAGAGCAATACAGGGTATCAAATCAAGTTAATAGGAAATCAAAATGGATTATTATAATATATCCTACTATTTTTATTTATATTTCCCCTTAATTAAAAAGATAAAAATAAATAATAAAAAAAGGAGATTGAGAAAAAAAAAAAAAGAGGACATAACAATAAAACAGCACAGGTCAGAACATAACCATTTAAGCAAAATAGTGTTTCACCCCAAGATATCCCAACATAAAAGTAGTTACTATATTGTCTCTTTCCTTGAAATCTTTGAGTATAACTTCATATACTGCAGCATCAAACATATCAAAACAATGTAAAACCATTGAAGAGAATGACAGTATTACACGGTATTTAGAACCAACTAACAGAAAATGAACAATGGTTTCTGTGTTATCTCCTTATATATAAAAGTTTTGTTTATATTATCACATATAATAAAATCCAATAAGATACAGCATGTTAAGATGGATGGAGAAAGAAGAAAAAAACCTTAATGGGAAATCAAAACAAGATGATATTAAATCAGCACTAGCTATTATGATGTCTTATTTTCTCCAAAATAGCTATTCATACCATCCAACCTTCTCTGCCTCATTTCTGTTGGGCTTGTTTTCTGTCATTAGTTGTCAGTTCATATTCTTCATTTGATTTCTGCTCCATTCATTGTGGCCTCTCTGCCACTGTTTCTGGAATCTTGGTATTTTTCTCTTTTAGAATGTCTTGCCGTATTATTTGTAGAGTTGAACTGGTGGTTGCAAATTCCGCTAGTTCCTCTTTATCCTGGAAGCACCTTATTTCTTCATTAATTTCTAGGGACATTGTGCAGGATATATCATTCTTGGCTGGAGATCATTATCTTTCAAAGCTTGAATTATTCCCCCCCCATGCACTTCATGATTTGATTGTTTGTGCTGAGAAGTCTGCTGTAATTCTGATGGGTGTTCCCTTGTATGTGATCTGTTTTTTGTCTCTGACGGCTTTTAATATTCTGTTCTTATATTAGATTTCTGGTATTTTGATTATTATATGACTTCTGGGAGAATATGGCAGACAGATAGCAGCAGCTACAGAGGCTCTCTGAAAGACCCACCTTAGAATTCAGGAATGGTGCAGAGTGAGGAATCCTAAGCAAGAGAGCAGATATGCCCTGCTGACCCAAGAATGAACTGTGCTGAGAGAAACCAACTGGGAATGCAATCCTGGTGCTATAACAGGAACACATAAAGCCTCAGCATGGAAGCTGGAGCACTTGCCATTGGAAACCGCGATTTGGAGCTGCGTCTGAATTGGCTAGGCAGGGAGACAGACGCGCGAAAGCTCTGAGAACAGGAATTGGTGAACAGAGTTGAGAGCAGGATGGGCAGGGAGCCGTGCATTGACCTGTGGTGAGTGAGAGAAACTGGGACTCTTCCACAATCTAGGAGGCTCCATCAGAGGACATTCTGGGACCCGACAGACTTGCCAGAACAGGGCGCTGTAGTGACTTCAGTCACATATCCCCCCTCTCAAGCGGGACTGGTGAGCAGTGCCTAGCCTACGTGACACTGCTGGCTGAGACCCAGTAGGCTAGCACAGCCCAGGTCCCATCACCTGAAGGTGACCTTGAGGGGTGGGCCCCGCATAGGCTGCCTGGTCTGTAACTCCCTGGTGCACTGCGGTGGGTGGGAACACCTAGCCAGCGCATTTCAATCAGACTGTGGCCAACAGAGAAAGAAGCTGGGCTTCCTATATATGCTTGCATATATAAGGAACAAAGAATATGGGAAGAGGGAGCAACAAGAAAGTCCCCTCAGCCCCCAATGTTAAGAAACAGGCAATAGCAGACACCACACCAATAGACATAAAGCGCTATCTCCAGAGCCTCATAGATGAGTTCAAGAATGAAGTTATTAATGACCTGAAGCTAGAAATAAGCAGAATAGTAAGAGAAATGCTAAGCACCACCCAAGAAAAAACAGATGGTGGAATGGAAGAACAGAAAAAGAGGGGAGAATTGTTTGATGGAGAAAATAGAGAAAATATAGAATACGTGAAGCAGGTTCAAAGAGATTACCAGGAAACTAAAAACTCTATCGAAAACTGGCATAACAGCTTGAAAGAAACTAAGGATAGATTATCTGCACTGGAGGGCAGATTTGTAATATGGGAGCATGAAATGGAGAACTTCTTAAGAATAACAAAGAAACAATCAGCAACAATACAAAGACTAGAAGATGATTAGAGGATCTATAACTTAAGAATTAATAACATAAAAGAAGAAGTAGGGACAAAAACAAATGAACTACAAAAGCTACTTGCAGAAAAAAATCCAGGAGAATTTTCCTAATTTAGCAATAGGTAAAGATACTCAGATGTATGAAGCATTCAAGACCCCAGCCACCTACAACCCAAACAGAGCTACACCCAGACATATATGTTGAAGCCTCCTAGTCTATGGAAGGGTCCCCTTTTCTCTCACTCACTGCAGGTCAATACAGGTCTCCCCGCCAGCTCTGCTCTCAATTCCATTCGCCAATTCCCGCTCTCAGAGCTTGTGTGTCTCTATCCTTGCTGTGCAGATTCAGATTATCTCAATCTCCATTTTATTATTTACTTTTTTATTTTTATCATTTTAATTAAGGGGGGAAAAAAAACAGCAGGATATATTATAGTAACCAACTTTGATTTATTATTAACTTGATTTGAAGCCCTGTATTGCTCTCACCATCTTGTTTTGACTGATGTTCTTCTATTCTATTTTGCTTGATAGTACCAGGTTCGAAAGTATAGGCAACAGCTGTGAAGATAGTGGGATTCATTATGATGCCCATTCTGGTTGACTATTATCTACTTTTGAAGATCTGTAATGTCTCCAATGTTTTGGTTTTGTTGGTTTTGTTCTTTACTGTTTTGTTCAGTTTTATTATAACTGATGATATAGGCAATTCTATTAGAGATAGCGGGAGGCATTATGGTAACCATTGTTGATCACCTTGTATTATGTTTCTGCATTATCTATTATGTCCACCATTTTGATTTGACCACTCTGTTCTGTTATGTCACATTTGGTTTTACTCTCTTCCAAAAAAAAAAAAAAAAAAGTAATAAGAACTGTGGGACCAATAAAACCCAAAATGTGTAATAGTCATTGTATAAAAGAGAGGAAAAGAAAGTGCTCTAAATGATGTAACTGCATGTATATTTAAGTGTATAAGATAGACAATGATATTACTGAGTTTTGTTGGATCATTGAATAGAACTGTTACGTCTCATTGTTTGAATGACCACTATATAAGCTTTAATTTTGTAACTTGAAGAAATATTTCTAAGATGACAATATGTAATCCATTAACTAGTGATTTCCTACTGTTTTTTTTTTCTGAAATTCTGTATAACTTGTACCCTTTTTGTGCTTTTTTTTTCCTCCTTAAATAAAATTAAAAAAAAAAAAGAAAAAAAAATCTTGGCTAATTCTTTGCACTTTAATAACAATAATCAGATCATTTTATGTCTTCTTCAGGTTTAGATTTGGTTGCTTTGCCCGATTATCAAACAAGAATTTGTTCATTGTGTTTCATATGGCTTTCAAGGATTTTTTTTTAAATAAAAGAAGTTTTTATCTCTTCACAGAGAGTTCAATTTCTATGTGTACTGAACAGATTTTGAATCTTTCCTAAATTATCATTTTAAAATGTCATGTGTTTCTGTATTTTGTCCAAGGAAATTGTAAGCTCTTGGCAGATTTTATGTTTTCTGCTCTGTTTTGTGTCTTAAAATATTTTTAAATTTTAGTAAATAAGTACCATATTATTCTCAATTAGAAAGCAGAAAGTATACAGAAAGCTTCATATTCATTAATAAGTTCTTTTTATCTTAGTCCTCCGTATGTTAATCTTTAGTTTTGTAACAGGAAGGAGGATGTTTCAGTAATTAGTTGACATTCATCAAATATATATTGAAGGATCCTTTATATTGAGATAAAACACTATTCATTTACCTAAAATACAGTAAAGTGCAACCTTATTATCAACTCTCATCTAATTCTTTAAGGTAGAAACAATGAATAATGGTTGAGTAAATGACCTCATTGTAATTTGGTCCACAAAATTGTTCAATTTCAATTGAACATATTGCTTTAATCCATTGTAATGTGCCAAAAAGACAAAACAAAACAGAAAAATAAAGCCACTGAGGATACAAGAGATTTCAAAACAAACTTGTGCAGTTATTGTTCTGAGTTTTTATTTGTAGACTAAAAACTGACATGAAGAAAAACTTTTATTTAAAACTTGACTTTTTAGATTTAGGACTAAATAAAATAAATGAGCAAAGAAGCTTTTGAAGCCAAATGTGGCCTAGATTTTTTCTTTTAAGGAACCTTTCTTTTTTCCTTTTCCTTTTGACCTGACTTAAAACTCACAGCTTCTCCATCCAGAATAGATAATATAAAATAGTATGAAGCAGGCATTTACTTATGGAACAGCCCTTCAAAAGTCATGATTAACCTCAATTGCAGATTTTGTTTCTAAGTTATGCTTTTTCTTCTTTGTGCCCAAAGTTAACATTCTTGAAATAATATTTACTGTGGGTTTAAGTTCTGTGTTATTTCAAAATAAGCACGAGTTAGCCTGATTTTTCAAGATATCTGAAATCCAGGCAAGTTACAAATATAAAGGTCGTATTTTTGTGTGTGTGTCTTTTTCATCACCTGAAGTGACCTGAAATGAATAAAGCACTGTTACCATTCTGACTTGGAATGCTCCCCAGGTCTTTTATATTGAAGATTGGTCCATAGTGCAACCATGTTCGGAGGTGGGGCTTTTGGGTGCTGATGGGATCATGAAGGTTCTGGCCCCATTACAGGTTAATTCATTGGTGAGTTCAAAATTTTGAGAGCTGCTGGAAAGTGATAGAAAAAAATATGCAGTTGAAGGGAATGGATCCAAGGGATTCTATCCCTTTCTCTCTCTGTCTGTCACCCTTTTTCCCTCTCCTTCTCCCTCCCCCTCTCCACTTTTCTCCCTCTCTCTGCCTCTCTCTCTATCCATATCTCTCAATCTCTCAATCCTTTCTCTCCCTGTTTATCTCATTTCTTGTTGTCATGAGATGAGAAGACACCTCTGTCACATGATTTCACCATGATGTTGAGCCTTAGTTCAAGTTTAAAGAAATGGACGCAGTTTTCCATGGACCAAAATCTCTGAAACAGGGAGGAAAAATAAGTCCTTTTTCCCTTTAAATGTTTTTCTCAATTAATTTGCCACAGCATTAAAGAGCTCTCTATCACAAATATTCTAGATAAACATTAGGATAATACTATGCTTCCATATTGTTTTAAAGATGATTAAATGTGAAGCTATAATTCACGTTTACAGTACATATTATTCAGTCCATCTTATGTGAGCTCAAATTATGTGGAAACAAAGTATATGCAGTGTGGTTTTTACCAAAGCAATAGTAGATCCATGGAGACACTTGCAATGAAATGAGCCTGAATGCCAAGGGGAGAAATAAATAAAACGTGATCATAGAATGAAATACTCCACAGAAAACTACTTAAAACTTATATTTTAAAGACAAAAATAATATTCTACATGTTAATGTTTCAAAGTTCCTTTGTCATAACCATAAACATCATTTAGTTAACATTTAATGAACACTTACAATGTTCCATGCACTACACCAAAAATTGTGTCCAGGTTGATTCAGTGATCTTTACCAAAACTTGTATGTTAAACATAGTCATTGTTACCATTTTAGACATGAAGAAGCTGAAGGAGATTGAGAATAAATGGTATTCTCCAATCCCAACGTGTAGTAAGTCACAGAACTGAATTTGTGACATCCAAAGGGATTACTGAGCTCATATGTTAACATTATTCTTAAACAATGCTACCAGTACTAAGAAGGTGCCTTTACTGTGTCCATTTTTATGTTCAAAATTTTCCTTTAATTTTGAACTATTAACTAAAATATGTCGTTTCCTTAATAATCAGGAAATTATACTTAATTTGTTTAATTTCCATTATCAATGTGCTATATTTGGTATAGAGTAATAGGCCCTTAGTTGACGATAATATTATTTTAAACATTTAAAAGATTACAAACTTTTATCAATGCAATATACCTTTAAATATATTGTTCATGACCACATAACATTTAAGAAAAGTCATTTAGTTTTTGTCTATGGAAAATTTGCAAATAAAGATATTTCCTTTCATAAGATTTGAAAGTAAAATAATAAGGGAGGTGTATGTTACATAATATTCAATAAATGTTGCATATTATTCTGGAAATGCTAATTGTTTTGTTCTTTTCTTAATGGATAATCATCTTTTTTAACATTCAGTTCAAATATCAGGCAATCTAGTCATGCTTTTTGAAAATTTATTGTAAAAATGTTTCACTGTTCAATTTTATGTCATACGGTCATAATACACTTATAAAAATACTAGATGGGTCAATTTGTTTGCTGTAGAATAACTTGATTTTTTTGTGCGTGTTAGATTTACTTTTTCTTGTTCAAATTTTGACCATAAGACTATAGAATTAATTACGTTACGTAAATGGCTTAATGAGGCGATGTATTACAGAATTATTTACCTTTTGGTATAACTGATTTTTGTCTTGTAAACCTTCGTAAGACAACTTATATATGTGAAATCATGGGTAGTTTAATTTAGCCTTATTTTTTTTGACTCTGTCAGGTTCTTTTTTCTTTGAACACAGGGAAGTAAGGATATTGTGGGTTAGTTACCCAAATACAATATTCATACCAATACATTCTTGTATGTAGACCTAAAATAATGCCAAGAGGTCTATGTAGCACATTATACAAACAAGGAATATCTACCAGGATAATAGCTAACTTGGAGCATGTACAGTCTTATAAATGAAAGAACTACACAGATTTGGAAATATATAGAAAAATATTCATTGATCATCTTGTGAATGTGAAGAACCAAAACAAACAAATATAAATTAGTTTTTAACTCATTGTTGAGGTGTGATTATCACTGAAAAAACATTTAATGTAGACTTAAAATACTGATTTTTAAGTAATATAAAATTAACTTGCAAATAGATTTAAAGTCTTACTTCAAAAAATTCAGAAACAGGTATATCTTGAGTCTAAGTGTCTGGTTTCAGATACTTAAACTTTCATATCATACTTGTGATTATTCTAAGCTCTACCATGGCAGAATGTTAGCAAGGCAACCAGACATGAGGCTATTGTCCTACAGAGGAAATCAGATTATTTGTGTTTCTTACATCAAGAAGAGAATGTCACAAAGAGGAATTAAATTTTCATCTGGAGGAAATCTCCACCTTCAGCTTTCTTCTGCTTTAGCTCTGAGCGAAGTAGGAAGAGTAGAAATCAGCACTTTGAAAGAAGGAGCAACCCTTTTCATGCATGTAGATAGGAGCATATATGCCTGTTCCCATCGTCCTGCTAAACTAGACATCTAAGATTAAACTAATGAAACACTTAGATAGCAATTTAGAATTCAGTGTGATTTTTTGTTTTCCCCAATACTTAAAAAGTCACACACAACATTCTCCGAGGAGAGACAAATCTTCAACTCTCCCGTTAGCTTTAGAAACACGGGTGTAGGTCATCCTGGACTGGCAAGGAAGCCAACATGGTATTTTTAAGAAATATTTTCCATTGTAACTTTTATCTTATTTCTAGAATAAAAGAAAGATAAAGAGCTTCAATTTCTCTGGTGTAGCTGGCTATAAGTCCCATTTCTTTTTCAATCAGTTTTACCAACAAGAAATAGAGATATTTCTATTGTCATGATTTGTTTAATTTCTAAAAAGAGACTTTTTTTGGGATAATGTCAGCACTGACAGTCATGTAGTTTTTGATGGATGGGCAGCCTTAGCTTTTACTACATTTACATGTGTGAGTATTTTTGTATGAAACTTTGTTTTGTTTTCAATCAAGGTTTTATGTGATTTGTCGCCTGACTTTCTACAGATTGAAGCTGATTTTTTTCTTCACTCTACATATATTATGCTGTTGTGTCTATAAGTGCTCTATGTATTATGTTCTTTCTCTGACAAATGCCATGTTTTTTCTTTAAAAAAATATGATCAGCTCATTCAGTGTAGCTGAAATTTCCTTCAAGAAAAATTTAACTATACCTCTAGGTCTTTCTGTATGTCTTTTAACAGTAAATCACAGGTGAATATATAGGTGTGTGACTGTTTGTTTTCTTTCCTCTCTAATAATCCATGTGTTCTCACAGCGCAGATTCCATGTGTGTCATATTAACAATGAATGTTCTAGACTGAGGCATGATGATTAGCTCTCAGTGAGAAGTTTTGAATGAATAGGTTAAATATTTTGATGCTATCTGAGTTCTCCAAAAAAGTAATGTATTTAAATTTTCAAATATGTAAAGAACTTTAAAAATAATGACTCTATGCTTTTAAAAAGTAGCATTAAATTATGGACAAAATATTGTAGGAAATCTTCCTTCAGGCTAAGACCAACTGCTATATGTATACAACATCTTACCTTCAAGAAAAAATAAAATATACAAGTGAGTATAATAGAGTAAGGCATTTTGTTCTATAGATTTAGTTCTTCATACAAGTACAGAGTTAAAATTCTAGAGAAATTAAGTTTAAAATACTAAGCTTTGAAATGCTTAGTAATTAGCTGTTTGTCAATGTTTCTGAATGTGTTTAAGTGAATTAAAAGGCTAAACGTATAACTTATAAGGGCTGTATATGCCTATTTTGAATCAAAACATAATAGCATCTTGCCATTATATTTAGTGGCATTTATTTCAATTTGCTGAAGTAGTTCAACACATGAATTTTCTGTCTGAGTAGATGTGAGATTTGGAAATCAAAGGTTATATTTCATCTTTGTGTTAAAAGTCAAAACTTTTCAAGGATAACCTGAACACTTCTCTTTCTCTAAAGAGGAACCTTGACTCCTGAGACTGTCCTGCTGCCCAATGTTTTCATTTCATTTTGTTGTTAAAATTTAAGTAAGTTGCACACATGCAGTATTTGGTCTTTAGAGCTTTAAAGCATTTGAAGTACCAAAACTCTTTTCTCCCCAGCTGAATGAGTGTCAGTTCTGAATATCTACATGTGGTATGCCTTTATCATTTTTGTTTTGAATTTTATCCTTTTATAACCTGTATATGTTTAGAAAAACCTAACAAACAGAACTCTTGGCACTGTGTACAAGCTGTAGAAAATCCCTCTTCACTGACTATCATCATTCAAGTTTTCATCAGACACTGGACACATAGAAGTTTCTTGACCATGTCACAATTTTTCTTCTGCTTGCCAAATGAGGTTTTTAATGTGAAAACAGAACTTCAGATGCTATGATTTAGATCTAAAGTTAACCCAAAATGTTTAGTATGTTTTGAAGTATGGCTTTCAAAAAGCAATTGGATCATGACGTGTTATATCCATCAGTGGATTCACTGATCTATGAGTTCCTGGCTGAAAGTGCTGTTTGCAGGTATCTGGAAAGAGGTATGGGTCACTGAGATTGTGACCTGGGAGGATGCATTTTTCTTCCCAGGCAACCCTCCACTGTATCCTTTCTGGTTACCACGGGTTGAGCAGCTTTCCTTGCCATACTTTTCTTTCATGCCATTTCTTACTTTCCATCATGCATAATTGAAGCCTCTGAAAGACACAAAATAAACACTTCACATTATATATATAGTTGTTGGGTATTTTGTGCCAAGGGAGAGAAGTGACTAATACTTCAAGTTAGCTAAGAATTGTATTCCATTGCTATGTAAATTTGTTTAACGTAGTTTTTTTGTAATGCCTTTAATTCATGTCAAATAAAGTAATAGTATCATGCTCTTGGAGTCATTTCAAATAGAAGGAGCATTTATAAACTATTATTGAAAAGAAAGACTAAAGTATCTTCAGGTCAAAGAACCGTTCCAGTACTTCTGTCAGTCTCATAACAGTTAATGATGATAGAGATGAATAAGAGCACCATAAGTCCAAATGGGCCTAGGACTAAGGACAATGGCTTACCATGTTTCTTCAATGAAAAATATTGGAATAATCGTTGTAACTTTGTTCTTTCAACATTTTCCAAAACGATCAAGGTTGTTATCCTCCCTCCAACGAAGCAATTGAAAATTTCAATCATTTTATTTTTTAAACCCAGTTAAGGATGAAACTAGAATAAGGATGGCTTTTCAATCAAATTCAATCTTATATTTTTTTATTTTATATTAGTTCCATACTTGTTGTAATACATGGGAATATTTCAAAGAATGAAAATAGTACTATAATTTGGTTAATAACAGGCATCTAGTCGATTTCCTCTACTCTGTGTCCTACAACATAAGGCACTAATTCTCATAGTCTTCTTGAGCTTTGGAGAGATTGATTTTACTATGATTATTTATAAATAATCATATATAAATGCATCAATCTAACATCCTTACTGTCAAGGATTAGCTCATGCTTCAGTCCTAGACATCTCCAAATTTAAACGACAGGAAACTACAAAAAATATATTTCTTCCTTATATGACATTTCCATTTAAAGTACTAATGAATGGAAAAGTGGCACTCACTCAAGCACAAGACTGGTGGATAATTCTCTATTACATATTGCTGCATGCTGTTTACAATAAGTGATTTGTAAGTTTTGAACTGTCAAGTTAATATCTGGCCTGGAAACGTGATGTGTCACTCTTGTTTCTCACTTATTGGCCATAACAACTGAATAATTCCACATAACTGCAAACATCATCAATAATGAAGTCTTAACAATTTTCTTAAAATGAGAAATGCATCGGTACATTTGATATAAAGGATAAATTGCTTTAACCCTATGGCTATTCTAAAGTTTACTTCCATTTTTTCCTATAGTCCAACAGATTTCTTTCCTCTTCAAGAGAAACAGCCAGTAGTCTCATCTAATCCCTGCATTAAGCCACAAGCTCTTGTATCAGAATGAACATGCTGCTTTGTACCTGAATTCTAGGTCATACCTCATGTCCAGAAGATTGTAGAAACTGTCACTCAAAATTTAAAAAATACAAACCATTTATATTCCTATTTACATTTTATTTATTTTCTTTTTATTTTGTTTTGTATTTCTAGCTTCAAGGGAATTTCATAAGGCAATATTCTCACAGAAAGCTTTGTTTAATTTTGTGATACTCAGTTTTGGGAAATGTTTCTCTATATTTTGAAAAAAAATACATTTGTACTATCAATTGATTACATGTTGGGTTGTTGCATTGCATGAATTCTGTTCTTCAGTCAGACATAAACCATGACATACTCTATAGGAATTAAAATTTTCAAATTATTGGTGGCCATATAATAAACTTAAATTTCATATTAGTTAATCAAATATGAATAGTAAATAATTCTGTCAGAATGATAGAGTGAGCACAGTCATGGACATGGCTACTTTCTATGGTAAAGGAAAAAAGGCTTTTTTCTGTAAAATATGTTTAAAAGTAATTAAATTCTCAGACTCAAAGTCACACGTCTCATTACCTATATTTAATTATATAGCTACTATAATGCACAAGAGAACCAGTATATGTAAGTCTAAAATTTGACTGGAAGAAAAAAAAACTGGGAATATCTAGCCAACAAATACAAACATCTACAGAGAACGTTTCTGGAAATGTGTATTGGCAGAAAGTTCAGCACAGAATGAACAAGATGAACTGATTTAGTCAAATTATTACTGACAGAATCATATCTAAATGTTGTCATCACAATTATCCTTTCAATAATCATACTCATTTTATACAAATATTAATTTCAGTAATAAATATACATTTGATTTTTAATGATATAATATAATAATATTAGTGAGGCTTGTGATAGCTTGGACACTAATCAGGAACAAGGTTCTAGGTTTAAATTCCAGCACTACAAAAAATGGTATCAATGAGTTTTTAAGGAAAAACAAAGACTTTGAAGTATTTTTATTACCAAGTAAATGAAGATTTTAATGTGATTTATGAGTCATTTAATAAGAACTATATTATTTTGTAAAGTATATTGTATTGTAATACTTGACTTTTTCTTAGCATTTCTAAACTAATCACCTATAGATTTTGTACAGAACAAAAGCAGTAACCACTTTATAAAAAATGTAACTTGGAAAAATCTCCACAGTACATAAGGGATTACAGATTCAAGTCACGAATATAATGACATAGTGATGCATATACACTGAACATTTACTATTTTATAAACATAGAATTAACTTATTACTGCTTCTGGAAGCAATACTAATCACTTCTTTCTGGAAGAAAGTTTTTACAAGTCAATAAAACTTCATTAAATGGCTGAAGTATATAATTTGTCATCATTCAGATGGGAAATTCTAATTACAGCCAAAAATAAGTATAAAAAATCTATTTGTGTTTCAGTAAGAATCATAGTTTAATGTTGCTGATTCATAACATAATTTTTCTTTAACTTCATTTTTTTGCAATTACACTGTATACTTTGTATTATTCTACAGAGTATTTTTAGCAGAGACTGTTCATTTTACTTAACTGTTGTAATTCGAAAAGACACTACTAGAAAATTTAAATATATCTACATATTCATAAAATGCTTTTAAAATATGTATTCTTTCCTAGAAGCATTTCAAATGCTCTATACTGTCCATGTTTCTTTACATGAAATAATGCTACATTACTTATTGTTATGGAAAAATATATGACATGATTCCATAGAATTTCATACACTTAACAAATTTTAACTTTTGAGGTTAATGTTCTGTCCTGGTGTATTGGTTAGGTTTATGCTTCTCCCTAGAAAAATAGAATTTATCATATAAATAATAAAACATTACATAATATACCATATATATATATATATATATATATATATATATATATTACATGTGAATGCATATAGTTATGCAAGGGTACCTTACTGGATCAGAGGCAGGGGTGTCCACAATGGCTGTGTACTACAGCTGGAGGATCTTGTACTTGCTTAGTCCAAGAACCAGGTAGCCACAGAATGAGAGGCATTAACAGTGGAGCACCAGTCTGAGATCAAAGGCCCAAGGATTTCTTACAGAGCCTGTGGTATGAATCCATGGGAAAGATAAAACATTAAGATCTGATGTCCATGTACAGCAGCATCAGCGAAGACATACTACTTAAGCGGAATGGAGCTTTTCAAAATGCATGCTGGTTTCCCTTTTCTTTCTTTGTATTGTATCCAAGCTACTAACACCTGAGGTGAGCGCCCCTTTCTCAGTTTGGTAACTTATATGACAGTCATCTTTGGAAATAGGCACACTGTTTACTATCTGGTGTGAATCTCTCAATGCAGTCGAATTGATACATTATAAAGGGGAAATCTGGTGTTTTGGAATTTTAATTGTAGGGACAAAATTGTAGAAGTTTGACTTAAGAGGGTTTGAGGTTTTAAAATGTACTATTAAGAGTATAATCTTTCCATTAGAAGCACTTCTAATTTTTAGGTAATTTTATTTTACTCTGTTTCTTGTGTTATGTAGTTACTTAAAATTGTCATCGTCATATACTTCAAAGAAAATTATTTATCTTATCACACAAATGACTTCTTCATACTTCAATAAATTCTTGAATGTCAATGGCACATTACTGGGCATTGAAATCCCCGAGTACATGTATAAGCATATTTTTCTAGATAGAAACTTCAATATTAGGTTTCATTCTCTGAAAGGCTTATCTATCCTGAAGCCACTTTGAAGCTTTATAATCATGATATTTAAAACACTGTTGTCAAGTGACTGCTTACACAAATACATTTCTTTTTTAAATGAACAGGTCACAATTGTTATTTGGAAGACTGGAAAAGCATGATAGGTCTGTATTAAATTGCATATAGTTTATGGAAAAAATTTAAATATATGTATTAATTGATGATCTTTTCTACCTCAAATTCAACCTATTATTTAGTCTATAGGTAATAGATACACTTGCTTTCAATTATCTTTAATGTATTGAGAATTTGGAAAATAATCAACAAAAAATACTTTTTTTCCACAAGTGCTCAGTTATTGAAAATCCTCCTGTGATATTTTTAATGATAATTTACATGCATAAAACTATATGAAATTTGACTTTTATTTTTCCATCTCTCTTTTTATGCAAAAAGGACAGTTTATGATATTTTAATAAAATGTAAACTTAATTTACTATTAATTGCATACAAAAAAGAGCAAGCAAGTACATTTGCTATCTTGTGTTTGTGTTTCCTAAACTCCACAGATTGATAGAAATCATACAAACATCTTTTCTCACGCTCATGTCCACCTCTAGTTAACCAGGTTAGTTATTACACTTTACTAAAAAATAGCATCAAGGCCTTATTTCTCATTTATGTATCATGATTTTTGCAAAATGTCTCTTAAATTTTGGAATGAATTTCTGTTTCTAAGAAAATTGCATATGTAACACTTTGAACGCTATAGTTTAAAGAAATATTAAGACACAAAATCAGTAAAATCACTATTGTAATGCCATAAAGCCAACATTTGATTCTATGTTCCATGTATGTACTTGGAATGTGTATTTCCTTTTACAATAAAACTATATTTATTCATTTTAACGCTAATTTATTAAATGAGTTACTGAATACTCTTTCTGGATTCAGACACCATACTAAATCTATGCAAACATTCTGAGTAAATCACTCATAATTCCCTGATAAAATATGCGATGTGAATAGAAAGACAGAATTGCATAAAGTAGTATATTGGTTAATGTGTTTTATCAAAAGAGCTTCCATTTTGTAGTCTTTGATTTTCATTTTTATTCTTTGGTGAACACGAATTATATTGGACAAGATCCCACCTGAAAATTTTTAATTCATAGTTCTACACTGGGAGTTATAAGGACACAGAATTTTGTGTTTTTTGTTTGTTTGTTTGTTTGTTTGTTTTAGACAGTATCTCACCAGGTGGACAAGACTCGCCTTGAATTCAAGATGCTTTGACCTGTCTCAGGTTTTTTGACTGCTGGAATTTCAGTCATGCACCAGTGCACATGTCTCAAAAAGGAATTTTAACAGTGTAGGCTTTAGATTAGAGAAAGGACTGCCTACAGAGAAACTGGAAAAGCCTTTTTTTTTTTTTTTTTTTTTTTCAGAGCAGTGGATGTGAGCAAAGCTTGAGGGTGAGAGGAAAGTGGGAGCTTCTCAAGGGAAACTGAACTGGTTCCCAAAGTGAGAGAATTGAGGGCCCAGGAATCTTCAGAGCCTCAGAAAAGAATTACAGGAATCTTCAGAGCCTCAGAAAAGAACTGTAGCATAATGAAATCATCACATGCATCAGAGTGAGAGTTTATGCTGCCAACAGTAATTTCAGGGACCATACAATTTATCTGAATAATTTAAGATCGAATGGCCTATATAAATGTTTCTTCAAGTTTATTTTTCTATGTGTGTGTGTGTGTATGTTTGTGTGTGTGTGTGTGTTGCACACACAACAAAATAAGGTAGGAAGAGCATAAATCAAATCAAGTTTTCACCCAACCAGAATATATATATGCTTCTTGAAATTATACCAAGTCTATAAAATTAAGTACTGTGGCCTAAAATTTAAAAATGATTAAAAATTATTTCAAATAAAAACACAGTAAGTAACACTGGTCTTATTTCGTAACAGATACATGAAATATAATCACTAAGTATTTCAACAAAGGAAATGTCTGTATCAATTCACAAAGTCAAAATTGAAAGAGAAGGTAATAATGAAAGTAAATAAGATAACTTTTATCAGAGATTATTCAAGTGAAACAAAGAAGTGATGCCTAGAAATGATTCTATTTTTCTGATTTTGTATAAAGATATAATTCTTAGTCTATCTTTATGCACTGAAAAAACCTTGGAAAGATCTGATGAATCTTGCAATGTTAGATAATCATTCTGTTACTATCCATATCACTATTTCATAAAGTAATTCTATTTTTCCGATATTTACAAGAAATTAATCACATTTTTTATCACACGTTGTGAAGACAGATAAGAGAACTTCCACAATTGCTTCAGAACTTTTGAAACTTTCACAACTGTAAAATGATGTGATAGATGTGTTTAAGGTGATGGGAAGTATTTGGAGGAATTTAATAGCAAAGTAACTTTTACTCATACTCTTAATGATTCACCAAGGTTTTGGCTGTATTTCATATATAATGATAAAGACATTAACAATCTATATGATTTTCTATTTCAAATGTAACTGGTTGGATTTCTGATTATTCCTGACCAACAACTCTCTAGATGCCCATCAATTGTTGAATATGAAAATCTCTGGCCTTTGTGTGCTATATGGGACAAATTATTTACAGTTACAGAATTAGAGTGCCACGTTGATCTACTCTGTTTATCATTTGTTTATATAGAAATTATTTGTGGCATCTGCAGATGGATTATTCAGAGCTCTGTGTGAAAATGGAGACATCACTTGCAATTTTTGGCATGATCCTCATTGTCCAGGAAAAATAAGCATTTATTATTGAATATGGTCTAACTTTTAGACTCACAGAAGTGATGAGGATGAAAATTTGCCATTTGCAGGAATTGTTTTATAGGAAAACACATTACGGCAATCATATTTTAACCCATTTTACAGCCACAGTTATATTTCATAGGAAGTCGTATGTATGTAAGTATAGATACTAACATAAATACACTCTTGTCTTCAAAAGGGATTTCATATTACTTGCATTTCCCTATCAGAATGTTTAAACAATGTTTTAACAATAGTGATATGTGCATTTAAAAAAACACACAGTAAATAGAATTACAAACATTAAACACTTGTATCTCTTTTTGTTAGTGGCTTTGATCAGAAAAGTATTCATTTAATAGCCAAAAATCCCTATCATCATGAAATTACTGTCTGTTTTTCTTGATTTTTAATTTTACAAAAGCATATTTATTTTGACCAATTTTTATTTAGTTTTATTACCAAAAGTAGTTGAATTGGGGAGTGGTTTTGTCATTTCCATTTCTGCTTATAGTTTTTTCTGTTAGCAATTTATATGGATTACCCATCGTTTCCCCATAAGACGGTGAAACTTGAATATAAATTAAGTCCTAGAGCATTCTCTTTCAAGTGCAGGATCACTGGGTTAATCTGTACATGAAACAGACTAGTTGCAGAATGGAAGATTTGCTATGTGGACAAAGGCTGGCAAAGCCAATATATTTTAGGAGATTTATCGTGACACACTTTTCAAAAGTTTCTTCACAGTAACACTGTGTGGTTTACACTAATCTAATGACTTTGATTTCCTTTGATATTTAATTGAAACTTAGATATATCTTGTTTCTTTATGCTTTCTGGCAAACAAAAAGCTAAAGAAACTGATCCCTTTGTGTTGGGAGCCGCAGCCCCGAGCCCGGTCGCCTCACTTGGCGGACGTGAGGCCTGTAGTAAAGAGTGAGGCCTGAGGTAGATTACCCCTCCCATCGAATATGTTAGTTTCCTGCTTACCGCGTAAACAACCCGCTCAACAATATAGTCTGCCTGGCAACTGATGATGTTAGCCAATCAGCTTGCCTTGCTTACTTTAACATGATTGGACACTGTACCCGTATATATACCGGTGCCACCCCTGGGCGGAAGAAGAAGCCAGGTAGAAGCCCAGAAGTAAAAGCCCAAAAGGAGCCGCGGAGAGCGGACCGGTAGAGGCTTTGGGGCAGACTGAAGCACAAAAGGAGCCGCGGGGAGCGGACCAGAGGAGGCTTCGGCTGGGAGCGATCCCAGGGCAGGCTGTACGGAGAAGAAACATAAAAAGAAAAGGTTGTCCACTACCAGACTTTGTCGTGTGTCCTTCCTGCCGGCCGGGAGCGGACATCGACATTTGGAGGCCCGCCCGGGGACTGATCACCCCCGAGACGTGGAAGTGGACAACGCTCCAGTACAGAGCTGCGAGACAGGTGAGTTGGGGATAAGCCTGGGCTCTGGGTGGCGCGCACCTACAGGGCTTTTAGACTCCCCTCAGGCTCACGCGTAAGTGGCGGATTCCTTGGGCCTCACGCGGTGAGTAACATATTAAAAGATGGGAAACATGTTAGGTAGCAACACTAAGAGCGAGGGTGGTTGTGGAGAAAGCTCTCAAGAGCTTACAAAAGTACGCAGGGTATCTGAGCAGGCCCAGTCAGGGAGCTCCCGAGAGGGGTCCGTCAAGGGGAACAAGGATGCTAAGGAGGAGGACGGGGCTCTAGCCTCGGAGTCGTCTGACTCCGAGGACGAGGGAAAGTTGAATGGCAAGGAGGCCAAAGAGACCAGCTGTCAGGAGCCTAAGTCGCTCAATAAGGAGTCGCAGGGTTCTTTTCCAGCGTCACGCCGCGAATTGCGCTCTGCTCAACCTGGTCTGCGGAGGAGTAGAGAGCTCCTGAGTGCGCCCCGGCGCGAGAGGGAGGCGGTCCCTCGCCACGAGGCGGCTGCCTGGGAGCTCCCTCCCCTTTTGCCAGAACAGGAAGTGATGCACGGGCCCCCATTTTCCGCCCAATCACGGCCGCTGTCTTATGCTCCGCCGCCGGCGGGTCGGTATTTTTACAGGCGGCTTTGGCAGGGGGGACGCTTGTCTCATGAGGTACATCCACCTGGGATAGATAGTGGCCCCTACGAGATATTTCCTGTACAAGTAGCTATGGGCCAGGGACGCAATGTATGGGAGCCTTTTGAGATAAAGCAGATTAGAGAACTTAAAAATGCAGTTACAACCTTTGGGCCGACTGCGCCTTACACCATTGCCATGCTGGAGAATCTGTCTTCTGGGCCCCTCACCCCCGCGGACTGGATTCAGCTGGCAAAGGCCTGTCTGCCCTCGGGCAGTTACCTGGATTGGCGAGCCTGGTATGCAGAGTTCTCTGCCGAGCAGGCTGAGAAAAACGCCAATCGAGGAAACCGGGGGTGGAACAAGGAAATGCTTATGGGAGAAGGTCGGCACGCTGATGACCAGACCCAGTTCCCCGGCGCTGTCTATGAGCAAATCAATGCCATAGGACTCTGCGCCTGGAAGCAAGTAAGTGGTGCTGGAACAGCCTCCTTGTGTCTTTCAAAAATAATTCAGGGTACCACAGAGCCATTTGTTGACTTTGTGGCCCGAATGCAAGATGCTGCCGATAAGATATTTTCTGATCCGGGAGTGGCTCGACCGCTGGTAAGGCAGCTGATTTTCGAACAGTGTACAAAGGAGTGCAAGGCAGCGATAGCTCCTCATAAGAACAAGGACCTCAATGCCTGGATTAGGATATGCAGAGAGATAGGGGGGCCGCTCTCCAACTCGGGAGTGGCTGCTCTCCTGGCCGCGGCTATACAGCAGAGGGGACCTCGCGGGTTAGAAGGGGAATGTAAGGCTAAAGGGTGTTTTGCCTGCGGGGAGCCAGGACACATTAAACGTCACTGCCCAAACAATGCAGATGCTAGGCCTCGCCCTAGGAATGAAGAACCATATGTTTGTGGGCGATGCAAGAAGGGATCACACAAAGCTGAGGAGTGTAGGTCGGTCTTTGATGCTCAGGGCAACCGTATTTGTGGACAAGATGCTAGAGGGCCAAAAAACGGCCAGAGGGGGCCCCCTTCACAGGCAGGCCCCCGCCCCAGAGACAGGACAGCTCAGGATGGCAGCCTTCAACAAGGGCCACCTCTGGGTCAGCAGGTGTGGACCTCAGTGTCGCCTCCAGACTTATACAGAAGGTCACCATTAGGACGGATGGCGTTAGGACCCTAAATGACATGCAAAGGCTATTGGGAGACATTAATTGGATTAGGCCATATTTACATATACCAAATTCAGATCTCAAACCCCTGTTCGACCTTCTAAAGGGAGACCCAGATATAGCCTCCCACAGGAGGCTCACTCCTGAGGCAAGAGCTGCCTTACAGAGAGTGGAAAAAGCCTTAGGTGGGGCTACCTTACACAGAATTGAACCAGGGCGACCCTTTGATGTCTGTTTGCTACAGACTAGTCTACAGCCCACAGCGGTGATTTGGCAAAAAGGACCATTACTGTGGATACACCCTAAGGTCTCACCTGCAAAAGTCATAGAGCATTACCCGGAGGCAGTCGCTTCATTGGCCCTTGAAGCGCATGATAGAGCTGTCCAACATTTTGGCTCAGGACCACAAGCCATCCGAGTACCCTATACCGCCAGCCAGATCAAGACCCTGGCTGCCTGCATAGATACATGGGCCATTCTGAGATGTGTTTTCCATGGGGATATAAACAATCAATACCCTAAAGACCCTATCTTGTCATTTGTCACTCAGCACCCTATAATTTTTCCAAAGGTTACTGCCTCTGAGCCATTAGTCCCAGCAACTACAATATATACAGATGGCTCCAAGACGGGGATAGGCGCCTATGTGATCCTAGGCAAGCCCCCGGTTACCATACAATTTGAACCAGATCAGCCTCAGGTGGTGGAACTGCAGATCGTTAAAATGATTCTTGAACGGTTCTCAGAAGCCATTAACATTGTCTCCGATTCTAGGTATGTGGTCAATGCTATGCAAGTGCTTGAGACTGCCAGTTTAATTAGATCCACTTCCACAGTGGCTGGGCTGTTCCTGTCTATCCAGACATTGCTTCAGAACAGACACCATAAGGTCTTCACCACCCACATAAGAGCACATACATCCCTGCCAGGGCCTATGGCACAGGGGAATGCGGCTGCTGACACTGCCACTCGCCCGTTATGGATTTTTACCTTACTAACACCAATCGAGCGAGCCCGTGCCTTCCATGATAAGTTTCATGTTAATGCCAGGACACTAGCAAACCATTTCCATGTTTCTAGAGCAGATGCACGAGATATCGTGCGACTATGTGACTCCTGTGCCACATACAAACCTGCCATACCGATGGGAGTAAACCCTCGAGGTTTGATCCCTGGTGATGTTTGGCAGATGGACATCACACATATACAGGAGTTTGGGACTCTTAAATATGTTCATGTTTCCACAGACACCTGTTCTCGCGTCATATTTGCAACAGCAGAAACAGGTGAAAAAGTGTCTAATGTGATCAATCATTGCCTGGCAGCTTGGGCCGCATGGGGCAAACCAAAAATATTAAAAACTGATAATGGACCAGCCTATATAGGCAAAGCTTTCAATGAGTTCTGCAAAATGATGGAGGTTCAATTAAAACATGGTATCCCATACAATCCCCAAGGTCAAGGAATCATTGAGAGGGCTCATAGAAGCCTCAAAGAAATTTTACAAAAACAAAAAGGGGGAGTAGGCCAAGGCCTGGCCCCAAAGGCACGATTATCCATGGCACTATTCACACACAATTTTTTAAATTTAAATAATGATAATCGCTCCCCAGCTGTGGAGCACTGCAACCCTTCCCCCAACCATAAAGGGTGGGTGAAGTGGAAAGATGTCCTGACAGGACAATGGATGGGCCCGGATCCAGTGGTCAGCTGGAACCGAGGCGCGGTTTGTGTTTTCCCACAGGAACCGGGACGAGAACCACTGTGGATACCGGAGAGACTGACACGGGCAACAAAGCCCTCGACTAAAGATCAGACCTGCCCTACTGGAGATCCATCACAGACCAACCAACAAGATGAATAGAAATAGCGGTAGCCCGAAATGGACAAGAAGATCCTCAGGCATATGCATGGCTCCCTCGCCTAGCCTACGACCGAGTCTAGGGACGGTGAGCTTCCCACACTCCTCCTCTAAAAAATTATGATATAGCAGGGTAGATGAGTCAATGACGGGTAAGAGCGTGCCTCCCCAGCATGACTCGACCTAAGCCAGGCCCTACCCCATCCTGCACGTAAGCCGCTGGACTGTTAGATGCTGCCCAGGTCTAAGTTTCTCTCCGAGGGGATTTCTTTACGGAGAGAGAATGAGTGCAAGCTTGTGTGCATCCAGGTTCCGTCCAGTTTGTGCCTGGCCCTACAAAAAGGACGAGGGCCTCAGGGCCTTGGCAGACCATGGGACGGCCGACCAGGGTCTAAGCCAAGGACCTACGGTGGGCCTACGCATAGGGCATAAGCCTCTGCACCCAGTCCAGGAAGGGCTACGATGCGCACATTCATAAAAAATAAAAAAGGGGGAGATGTTGGGAGCCGCAGCCCCGAGCCCGGTCGCCTCACTTGGCGGACGTGAGGCCTGTAGTAAAGAGTGAGGCCTGAGGTAGATTACCCCTCCCATCGAATATGTTAGTTTCCTGCTTACCGCGTAAACAACCCGCTCAACAATATAGTCTGCCTGGCAACTGATGATGTTAGCCAATCAGCTTGCCTTGCTTACTTTAACATGATTGGACACTGTACCCGTATATATACCGGTGCCACCCCTGGGCGGAAGAAGAAGCCAGGTAGAAGCCCAGAAGTAAAAGCCCAAAAGGAGCCGCGGAGAGCGGACCGGTAGAGGCTTTGGGGCAGACTGAAGCACAAAAGGAGCCGCGGGGAGCGGACCAGAGGAGGCTTCGGCTGGGAGCGATCCCAGGGCAGGCTGTACGGAGAAGAAACATAAAAAGAAAAGGTTGTCCACTACCAGACTTTGTCGTGTGTCCTTCCTGCCGGCCGGGAGCGGACATCGACACCTTTGGACCACTGCTTTTGGCAATAGATCTGACTAAAAGCATGCATGCTATTTCATTTCTATGCTTGTTTTATATTACGTCATTATTCAGTGGAAGTGAAACCAGGACTGCAGCAACTTCAAGATGAAAGGAATGGTTAGACAGTTTCCAAATACGATCCTTACTAGAGATGTTGAGTGATGATGTGAAATATATAAATTTCTCCTTTGAAAATTTCTATTTTTATGTTTGACAATTAAAAAGTTTTAGTTCAAGAAATGCACATATGAGATCTTTTACAGTATGGTTACTCTTATTAACAGTGACGTGTTTTATTCTTGAAAATTGCTGAAACAATAGATTTTAAAGACCTAACACATCAGAAATTAAATTTGTAAGTAATGTTAAATAACCAAATTCAGCCATTTTGCAATGCATACATATTTCAAAACACTGTTTCACATCATGCATAAATACATTTTTAGTTGTTAGTTAAAAGAAAAAGGGCAGGAATTTAAATTATTATATAGCTACTGACATTTAAATAAAATAAAAACTATATAAAACATATTCATAATGATAGGTTATGGTTCATGATAGGTGGGGGTACTCACCACTATGCTAATAAGGATCAGTGTAAGGCTATGGTTTATGTTACAAAATATGTCTTTTTTACAACTAGGGATTTTCTTTTATTCCTATTGGTATTATTATTTACAGAAGAGCTAATTGTGGATTTTCATAATATTTGTGCATTTAATTGTTGGTAGATAAATTAAATCATTAATGATAATTCCAATGATGAGTTATAATACAATAATAACCTTGATTCAGAAATCAATCTAGCAGAAGAGATTTCATTTATTAATTTTTCTATTATTATTTCTACTGAAATAATATCTCTAAGGGGGATAAACTCAAAAGAGATCACCCAGGGATGAAAAGATTAAACATGTTTTGATTAACAAGGTTTTCAATAATGGGTAAAATACCAGGGGAAATTCTGAGCTGAGATTGCATGGAAGAAGATATCTTTAGAAGGTACTTCATGTAATAAGTAGTTTGCTAAAATTTTAAAGATATCTAGCTGCACTTTTTACATTCATTAATTTCTGGATCCAGGTTATGGTTTTCTTCCATTCTTTTTTCATATGTTTGTATTTTTAGCTGAACATGGTATGTTTTGAAAGTTTAACTTTTTAAAATTTTAATTATATATAAAAACTCATTTTTTAACTAAAATAGCCACATTTTTCAATAATAAACACAAGGTAAAGTTTTTTACCTTTTTTTGACAGTAAGGTACAGAAGAACAAAGAATTTTCATTATCATGTACCAGATTATAAAATAATTATAATATAGAATTCATAATAGGATTTCTTATTAAGGTTTAATAACTACTCAGTACAGTTTGCAGAAATGTAAGTTTAAAAATAAATCTTAATTATATTTTAATGTCCTTCCTATACTAGAAAATTACTACATAAAATAGTATGCAGTGCATGATGCGAATAGTCATGAATTTAGATAGCATTTGCACAGTATTATAAATTAAAATTTATGATTGTATTATTTACTCATTTTAACTCCTGAATATAATAATAATCTTGTTGCTTAAGTGGAGTTATCATATTTTATTGTTAAATAAAATAGTTATTTTCTAGAAATACAATTGACCAAAAGCTAAAGTGCAGAGTTTGAAAGATTCTCTCTCATAGTCTTCAGAAAAAACAACCTTTACAGCTAATCTCAAACTTTCAGCCTTCACAACAGTGAGATAATATATATTTGTTTTTCTAAAGTACTAGGTAGCATTTTGTCACTGCTACTGTAGCAAACTAACACATTCATTTATTTTTTCTTTAATTAAAGTGATAATATGATATTAAGTAGTAAAACCTAAAATATAAATGCATGTTTTATTTGGTCTTAAAAGGAATTAGAATGAATCTGTGCCATTTTCATTAACTGTTTTCTTATTAGGTAGAAAGTTATGTTTTCATTATATTTTCAGCAAAAGTACTTGAGAGTTTTATTTTCAATTATAGATATTATGATTTTTCTCCAGAGTACTGGAGATTAAACCAAAGGACTTTCACGTACTAAGCAAGTGCTGAACCATCAAGCTATACCACCAATCATTATTTTTATTAATTTTTTTTTTTATAAACAGGATAGCTGAGTGGGCCAAGCTGACTTTGAAATTATATTTTTGTCTCAGCCTCTGAAGGAGGTTGAATAATAATGTACATCACCACTTTTTTCTTTTATTGATGGGGGTTACTGGGAATTGAACTTAGGTTTTCATATTTGATAGGAGTTGATGTGCCACTGACCTATACCACTAGCCACTGCATCACCACTTGTGATGATGTGGTACTTTCTGTTTCATTTATATATCTAGTGCACATACTTTATTAGGATTAGTGGATCAGAGCCTTACAAAATCAGAGATTGAAAATAGCACGAGGGGCTGGGGATTTAGCTTAGCGGCATAAGCTCCTGCCTTAAAAGCAGGCAGTCATCAGTTCGATCTCTGCTACCGGGAACAACGAAAAAGGAAAAAAACCAAAAAAAAAAAAAAAAAAAAAAAAAAAAACAGCACGAATAGTTTTATAAATACAGGCATGAGAACTCCCAGACCAGAATGTCCACTGGATCATTGTTCCTTTGATATTATGGGTAGACTTCTTCACTGCTTCTTTCTATATTCTAATGGTGATCGGAAAATCTGCACTATGGTTTGTATTTGCAACATATTGAGTTTTGCCTCTGTCATCATGTGGCATTTTATCTCTGTGCCTTTAATCTTTATATTATCAACTTATAAGGATATGTGCCATACAGTATTGAAACTTGCCCTAATGACTTTTCCAAATTCTGAGGAACTAGAAAGTAATATATATATATATATATATAATGTTAGTGATAGAATTCAACATATAGTTATCTAGCACAGAGTTTCCCAAACTTAGTACAATTGACATTTAGGTCAGAATCAATCTTTGCTTTGGAGGTTGTCCTGTGCTTCCTAGGTGTTTTAGTGAAATGCTTAGCTTTAATTTACCACAAGTCAAATTTCCCCCTACCCTGTACTGTAATAATGGAAGAAGTTTCGAGATGTTACCCGATATCCCCTGTGAGTTACAACTCCCTTCAAATGAGAACCTACTGTGCATAATAAATTTTGGTTTCTTATTTTTATTTTATGCCTAAAATTTTCATTTGAAATAAAATTTTTATCTAGACTTGGCTACCATTAGGTTTCTCTTGCATATTTTTCAATCCTTATAAATTCTTATTTTTGAAAGATCTTTTTATGTTATTAATTTAAATGTATTGATCACATCATTGCAACATCTATATGTATACTTTCCATTTCTACACGTCTCTCTGTCACTATTTTGCATTACAACAAAACAGTTCTTAGTGTTTAACTGTGTATTAATGTCTCAAAGCATGCTATTGAGAGATCAACTAATCTCATCAGTAGAGCACTGAGAAACAACTGAAAATCTACAAAATAAATTAATAATAATATCAGACTTTGAATACAATGTTCATGATTCCATAGTTTGTTCTTTTACCTTCTATCATTGATACTTATGAATATTTATTTATTTATGTTAAGAGAAAGAACAAAAAATAACCTAAATGTATAAATAAAAGCAAGCCTTTGGGCTGAAGGTAAAGCTTAGCAGCAGAGTGCCTGATTGGCAAGTGTGAGGTTAAGCATTCAAGTACCAATACAAAAAGAACAAAAACAAACAAACAAAATGAACATCTTTATAAAGCAGAAATTCATGATATAGAAAGTGAAAAAGAGAAAACTATTATAAGCACAAGCTAGTTCTGAGAAAGGAGCAATAACCAATAAAACTGATGTAACTGTATCAAATATGATCCAGGGTGCAAAGCCAAACAAGAAGTTATACAATATCACTATCAAGAGAGAGAGAGAAAACATGACTAAATGACATACTATGAAGAACATTAGGATTCTAATATTTCATCAACATTGTTCAAGTAGTTTTGAAAGAAAGTTAATGACTAATTCAAAAATTATAGGAATACTGAAAAGCTTTTGTGTAGTGAACTTTAAAATATTTTTAAAATGTTCTTACAGTAGATATCCTGGTCACAGATGGCTTTACTGGTAAATTTCATTGATTCATAATAAAAACTATTATACCTATCATTAGAGATACAAGAATGGTACAAGACACTACTCAGTTTTAAGCTTAGAATTATTCTTAAATTCAAACTGACAAATTGCTTTCAAAAATATAAAAGTAAATGTCCTACACTCAATAAACAAGTTTATTTTCTAATAATAAATGAAGTTATTTGATAAAATATTTTTAACTTGATTTGAAACCCTGCATAGCCCTCATCATCTTGCTTTGACTGATTTTCCTCTATTCTGCTTTGCTTGATAGTACCAAGTTCGAAAGTATAGGCAAAACTGTAAAGACAATAAGATTCATTATGATGCCCATTCCGCTTGACTATTACCTTCTTTTAAAGTTCTGTAATGTCTCCAAAATTTGGTTCTATTCTTTACTGTTTTGTTCAGTTTTATTATAACTGATGATATAGGCAATTCTTTTTAAGATAGCAAGAGGCAGTATGGTAACCATTGTTGATCACCTAGTATTTTGTTTTTACATTATCTATTATGTCCATCTTTTTGATTTGACTGACTCTGTTCTGGTATGTCACATTTGGTGATACTCTCTTCAAAAAAAAAAAAAAAAGTAATAAGAACTGTGAAAGTAATAAAACCCAAAATATGTCATTGTACAAAAGACATATGTCATTGTACAAAAGAAAGGAAAAGAAAGTGCTCTAAAGAATATACCTGCATATATATTTAAGTGTATAATAGATAACCATATTACTAAGTTTTGTTGGATCATTGAACAAAACTGTTTGCAGTCTCACTGTTTTAAAGTCCACTTTATATGCTTTAATTTTGTATCTTGAACAACTATTTCTAAGATAACAATATGCAATCTGTTTACTAGCGATTTCCTACTGTTTATTTTTTTTTGAAAATCTGTATAACTTGTACCCTTTTTGTTTTCTTTTTCTTTTTCTCCGTAAGTAAAAACAAATATTATAAAATTAAACTCGCTAATACATGGAGGATGCTATATATGAAATATAACTCAAATCCTTCACTTTATGCTTCCAAAAATATACAGTGCATTATCTGTACTGACTGTCATCCTAATGAGAAATGGAGCAGCAGAATCCATTTGTCCTATGTAAATAGAGTTCTTCACCCTTTAACCAAACTATTCCTATGTCTCTCATCCTCTGACCCTTCCAGCCTCAGGAAATCACTATTCTATTTCTATAGCTTCAAGTTTTTAAGATTCCATTTACGCATGAATTCCTGTGGTGTTTGTCTTTCTGTTCCTCCTGAGTAATTTCATCCAACTTCAGTTCTTTTCCTGTTAATGACATGACAGGATTCTACTTCCAGCTTTTTGTTTTTCGTACTCTTGGATGAGCACTTAAGTTGTTGCAATTTCTGGGCTATTGTGAGTACTGCTGCAATGAATATGTAAGTAAAATGGTTCCATTTTTCTTTGACCTACTAATGGCATTTTTCTTTGAATATGTACCTAGAAGTGGGACTGCTGAATCAATAATTCTTCTTTTATTTTGTTAAGTATTAATACAGTCTGCCATACTGTATTTAATAATTTACATTCCCATTAACAATATAAATCCATAGCAGTACTTACTGTTAACAAATTTTAATATTTTACTAGCGCCTGCTATTTTTACATAATAATAGGGTTTGTTTATGGAAGTTGGCATATGCATGTAATATTATATAATGAACTTCAATCCTTTGTTCCCTTCTCCATTTGTCTCCCCACTTTACTTGTCCCTTTTCCCATCTCCAGAAGTCTACCACTTGGTTTGCTGTTGTGTCATTTATTCTAATTGTTTATATACTAATGCTTGTATTTTTAACTTTCTCAAATATGAGAAAACACATGATCTTTAACTTTCTGAGATGGATAACTTAACATCATATTTTCTAGCTCTGTTTTCCTGAAAATGGAATGATTTCATTCTTTATGACTGAATATTATTCTATTACATACACCTGCCGTGTTTTGTCTATTCATCTCTTGACGGGTGTCTGAGCTCTTTCCACAGCTTAGCTATTGTGAGTTGTACTGTTCTATGAATGGCCGTTCATGTATCATTAAAGGATATAGACTTTGTTTTAAGAGGATATGCTCAAAATGATAGATGTATCAAAAAGTATTTCTATTCATGATAATTTTAGGAATGTTATACTGATTTCTGTAATGGTTGCACTGATTTGCATTCTCACTATTAATGCATGAGAGTTTCTTTTTTCTTTCAGATTCCAGATTTTTTTTTTTGTTTTATTTTTGATGATGATCTAACTGGAGTGAAACAGAATCTATGAAGTTCTACTCTGATGAAGATGAAAATTTTTCATGTATGTTGGTTATTTGAAGTTCTTTTGAGAATTATCTGCTTTGTTTATTTTGTCATCTTGCTTTGGGTCAATATTTTATTGGGATTATTTTATACATTTTATACATTATACATATGAGTCCTTTATCAAAAAGTAACTACAAATATATCCTAGAGGTAGAGGTTAGTGTGCAGACCTCTACCTCTTAACTTTATTGTTTGTCATGCAAATTTTTAATTGATGTGATCCCAATTGTTGATACTTTATATTATTTGCTGTTTTTTCAGTTATTTTTAGCAAATTTTTACCTATTACCATGATTTCACGTGGTTTTCACTATTTTATCTTTTAGAAGGTTCAGTGTTTCTAGCTTTATGTGAAGTTTGTTGATCCATTCTGATTTTTTCTTTTAACACCAGATGATAGATAGGGATCTTAGCCAATTTTCAATATGGAGATTTCAATTTTCTCCCCACCATTGGTTTAAGACACTGATATCTTTTCTCCAACATGCCTTTCACCTCCTGTGTAAAAACATATTTAATATAAGTGATTAAATTTGTATCTGTATCTTCTTTCATTTTGCATTGGCCTATATTTTTCTGTTTGTAATAGTATTGCTTTTAATTTGTGTTTATTTATTTGTTTTGCTTTGTTTATACTATGGCTTACAGTATAGCTACATAGAAATTTCATTTAATGATACTTCTGGCACTATGGTTTTTGATTTCTTTCACCATTCTTAATTTTACATGATTCCATACAAAACTCAATATTACTATTCCTACTTCTGTGAAGAATATTTTTGGTATGATAATAGAAATTGAATTGAATCTACAAATTAGTTCTGGTAATGTGGCTATTTTAGCAATCCTATTGCTGCTAATCAAGGGATTTATTATTGATATACAAAGTGTAAATGTTTTTTGTCTATTGATTTTTATACCCTGACATGTTTCGTAATTTGCTTAATAGATATTGAAGGCTTTTAGTAGAGCTCTTAGGTCTTTTTGAAAATCATCTTATAAACTGAAAATCAGGATAATTTGACTTCTTTCTGGGTTATTAAATTCCTTTTAATTTTTTCTCTTTGCTGATTGCTCTGGATAAAATTCTGAGAATTATTTTTGGTAGGAATATTCATATGCATACAATAGTTAATATTTCTTTTCTCTCTCTAACTTTCTCTGTCTCTCTCTCTGTCTCTCTCTTTCTCCTTCTTCTTTTGCTTTTTTGAGACAGGATCATTCTATGTGTTCCAGGCTGGCCTTGAGCTAGCAGAAATGGTGCTGTCTCAGCCTTCTGAGTGCTGGAATTAAGGGTCTGTGCCTTCAGGCCCAGATTCATAGCATATTTGAAGGAAGTCACTCAGTTTATTCTCAGTGTGATTTTCACTGTGCACTTTTCATATATAGCTTTTTGTTACCTTGAGGTAAGTTACATCTATACCTATTTCAATAGTGTTTTTATCATGAAAGGGGTAAATGTGTATGTTTTTAAGTGTTTATAGAGATTATAATGTAGAATTTATACTTTATTTTATTTTTGTAGCACATTACATTTTTCGTAGTACATTTTGTAACTTACATGTGTTGACCCATTCTTGTAGTCCTGGGATAAAATGAGTATAGCCAGGACGTAGGATACTTTCAGTGTAGTTTGATCTGTTATTGAGGAGTCATTAAAGATTTTTGCATACTTTTTAACTCAGGATACTAACCTGTAACTTTTGTTGTTGCTGAGATGTTTATGATTTGGAGTAACATTGAATGATCTTCAGATTCTGTGTCATGGAAAGCATTTATTAGTACTATTGTTAGTTCTCCAGTGTTCTGGTACATTTAAGCTGTAAATTCACGTAGTCCTGAACATTTTCTAATTAATAAGTTTTTAGTTACTGTTAAAATACCATTGTTACTGATCTATTTGGATTTTTTGTGTCTCTTTGCTTCAATGTAGGAAGGTCACATATGTCTAAAAAATTATTATTTTCTAGATTCTCCAACAAGTTGCTGTATGTTTTGAAAACATCCCTACATTTCAGTAATGTCTTTTGTAATTATGCATATTAAATTTTAACTTATTGAATTTGAAATTTTATTAAGGTTCACTGTGTTTATTAATCTTGTTTGTCTTTTCAAAAAAGTGTTATGCATTGATTATCTGTATAAGTTTTTAGTTTCAGTTTCGGCACTTGTTCTTTAGTCTATAACATTTGTTTCCTTCTTTAGATTTGATTTGTTTTCAGTTTTATAAGACCTGAAGATATATGTTTCAGTCACTTATTTAGTCACATTTAATATAGGCATTCATAGTTATATGTTTTGTCTTTAGAACTGCTTTTATTATATCACGCATATTCTTATTTGAAATGTTTATAACATCATTTGATTTGAGGAATTTTTAAATTTGTTCCTCATTTCTTCAGTGTGCCATCTATGTTTCTATTTAAGTTATTTCATGTCCATGTATTTAAGCAATGTCTGTGTCATGTATGCTATAGAATTCATTCCATTGTAATCTAATAGACTTAATGCTATTGGTTCAATTATTTTATCTTTTGGCGTTTTCTTTATGTGCTATCTTATGATCTGTTTTGGGTGTAATTTCCATGGATGACTGAAAGTGTACTCTGGTGATGCTTGTTGAATCTAATGTCAGTTAAATCCTCTCAATCATAATATAGATTAATTTTAATGTCTGTTAATTTTTTGTCAAGTTGTTCTATTTATTTTTGATGGTGTGGGATTGAAGTTCCACCTAATTTTTTTAGTATCCATATATACTTTTTTATATAGTATTTGTTTTATGAAATTATATTTTCCATTATATATTTATGATTATTATCTGTTCTTGGTAAATTTTTTCCTTTATCAATACATATTAACCTTTCTTGACTCTTCTCAAATGTTTTTGTATGAAGTCTATCTTGTCAGATATGAGTATAATGAATTTTGTTCAATTTTCACTTCCAATTGCTAGGAATATCATTTTCATCTTCTTTTTAGTCTGTATATGTCTTTCAAGATGAAGTGTGTTTCTTGCCAGCAGCAAATAGGGAGTCTTGATTTTTTTTTTTTTTTTGTTTTGTTTTTGTTTTTTATCCCCTACTAATGTCCCTTTTAACTCCTTTTAGGTCATTTACATTAAGCCTGAATTGTGTGTACAATTGAATTAAACTGAATTGTGTGCACAAGTTTTTGTCATTCTGTTCATTTTCTATTTTTAAATTTCATTTATATTAGTCATTTCCTTCTTTCCAGTGAGTTTTACTCTTTTCAACTTCTTTCAGAACTTTTGACTTCTTTATCTATGTCTAAGACTCTCAATTATTTTTTCCAGAGCTGACTTTGTGGATAAGAATGTCACTAGCATATATTACAACTTCACTTGCCAAATCTTTGTCTCTGCTTGGATTTTAAAGAATAACTTTGCAGGATATGGAAATATAGATTGGCAATTATTTTATTTAAGAGCTAAAAAAATTCATAGCAATCTTCTCTGGCCTTTAAAATTTCTGTTAATAGTCTATTGTTATCCTGATGACTTTTCCACTGTAATGCATTTGGTTTTTCTAATAGTTTCTAATGTTTCTTTTTCTTTGTGTTGACTTTCTTGCATTTTGACCATGATGTGTCATAAGGCTATTATTTCTTGATAGTGTGCATCTCAAATGCTACATATCTCTTTTTTATGAATATCCCTGTCTGGAAAAAAATTTATTATGCTATTATTAAAAATATGTTTAAGCTTTCAAATAGCTTTCTAACAACTCTTAAATCTTTTCTTTTAGAATTATTCAGAAATATTTCATGGTCCAATGCTGTTTTTACTTATTTTTTTTTGATCTTGTCTAAGTGTTCTTGTAATTGATTTTTATCTTCTATTCACGACCATTTTATTTTGAATTTTCTAATATACTGTGTAGATTTTCAATTGAGTTTTTATTTTACTTTTGATGTTTTCATTTTCAGAATTTCTAGACTTTTTTTCAGAACTTCTGTCTCTTTACTGAAGAGGTCTTTTATATCCAGCATTGCCTTCCTTGAGGAAATCAATTACTTATTTGTATCTTTTTAAGGCTCATTATCATTATAGTTATTAATTCATTTAGTTGCTTATTTGTTTCTAGTGTGATCTCAGAGTTCATCTTATGTATAAATTTTAAATTCCTTGTCAGAAATTTCATCTTCTTGATATGCATGGTTCTACTTGTGGGGAGTTATGCATTTTGAGGCATCTTTTTGCCTTGTGTGCTCATTTAATTGTTTTTCTGTATTCAGACTTACACTACAGCAATTAAAATGTATCTTCCATCATTCTGTGTTATTTCTGCAGCATCTTTCTCTTTGTTGTATGCCTGGGGATGTGTGACCATGTGAGAGTTTCCTCTCATTTTGCTCAAATACTGGGCTCAATTTCTGATACACAATTGCATTAATTTATTAGCTCTTGGAATCCCAAAAAGGTTTCTGGAATTACAGTTTTCACCTTCCAGTGTTTTGGGAACTATCCCTATTTTATTTTCACTTCTGCAGGAGACAAGGCAGTGGAGGTTATGACTGACCCACATGGACCTCCCGAGCAAGAGATTGAACCTGGGGACTTGTAATAATTTTTAAATGTTTAAATTATAATTACCATAAGTGAAGTGGTATCTCATTGTATTTTTGCTGCATTTTCTAGGTGATAGTGATCTTGAAACTTTTTCATATGCCTTTTCAATTTGTAAAATAAGTATGCCAACTTTTATCAAATAAATTCAACATATCAGTGGAAATCTTAAACAGAGAAATGTGGCAAGAGATTGAATAAAACACACCCTAATAGAAAAGAAATAAAGTGATTTTCATTTCTCAAAAATTACATAGGACTCAGACTTCACAAAATTTAATCAGAAAAAAATAAAAATCAGCAATGTTTCAATATATAAATTCAAGAAACAAAACCAGCAATATTCCTGTATATCAATAGTGAATTGTCTGGAAAAGAAACTCATTTTTCAAGAGCTAAAAATAATCCTTTAATTTTAACCAAAGAAGTGAAAGACATCAACACTGAAAAGTATAAGATGTTTGTGAAATAAATTGTCAAAGACAGAAAAAATGAAAAGATATTCATGATGAGAAGAATCAATATTGGTTGTTTGTTTGTTTGCTTGTTTTTTTTTTTTTTTTTTTTTTTTTTTTTTGTACCAGGAAATGAACTCAGGATCTTGCACTTGCCAGGCAGATGCTTCTGCGGCTGAGCTATATCCCCAGGCCAATATTCAAAATGCTCTGTATGCCTATCAAGTTACAAATGACATTTTCACAGAACTATTAAAAACAGTCCAAAAATTCATATGCAATGGAAAACACGGTAAAAAGAAAAGAAATCTTGAAAGAAAAAATAAAAAAAAGAAAGATTTTATATTACCTAACTTAAAAATACAAAGCTGTAACAATAAAAATAACATAGAATAAAAAAGACATAGATCAATACTAGAAGGAAAAGAGTAATACACACACTTTATTTAATACACAAAAGTTGAAAATATGTATTGGAAAAAGAGCAATCTCTTCAACAAACGGTGCTAGCATATTTGGATATCCATATGCTGCAGGATTAGTCTACTCTTATCATGTTCAAAACTCAGCAAAAATGAATTAAAATCTTAAAAGTAATCTTTGAAATTATGAAAATATAAGAAAAGAACATGGTAAATGCTAGGGTACAAATGCTTATCCATGTGACTACAGAAGCACAAGAAATAAAATTAAAAATAGACAAATGGATCACACCAACTAAAATTATTCTGTACCACAAATAAACATTAGAGTAAATAAACAACCTGGAAATATTTGGAGAACAAATATTTTCAAGCTCTGCATCAATTAAGAAGTTAGTATGAGAAAAATAAAAGTTACTAAAATGTATACCAATATACAAAATAATCCAGTTAAAAATAGGTAATGGGCCTAAATAGGCATTTCTCAAAACACAAAGTGTTGTTTTATGAGTTCATTTAGTTTGCAGAAATTCATAAAGTTCATACTTCCATGTTCACTTTTCATTTCACATAGTATAATTTTATAAACCAAAATAGTGAAAGATAAATTTATTTCTCATATTGTTATATATAGGCAACAATGATTTAATTAACGGAATTTTCAAAAATCATTTTTTAGGGTAAATTCATTAATAGGTTTATGATTAAATGGAAGAAAGCTGATGTGTTATGATCGATATGATGATTTAATAATTTATTAAACTTTTGCAGATGCAGTGGTGCAGAGGCAGAAATGAGAAAATTTTAGGTCAATAGAAGATAAATTTACTTTTCTATGTGTTTGAAAATGCTCTTAATCAAAAATGACTAAGAAATCATCATTTTTTCTAAAGCTTTATAGTTATGTAATAAAAATGATCACTTCTAGTGAATATAGTTGGCACAGTACTTCATTATTAAGTAGTTAACTCATGTTATATAAAGCAAAACTTTGAGTTATTCTTTTAAAATATATGGGAAAAGTGAATAAAATCTTCCACTGTCACTATGGATTTTTCAGGAAATGATTTCAGTCTGTAGCGCTGAGAGGAATGAGGTGACAGGTTCATTCTGTCAGCACTATCTGATATTCGAGGAGAAATATGACTTCTAAGAGTGACAAAATGAAACATTTGAAATGTGATAGGCCACTTTATAATGTCTTCATGACTGACTGTGACTAGTATTTTATGTCAGTTTCTGACATACCTAAGAGTACTATTGTTGGAAAATGCTAATAATTCAGTTCAGTTGAATTTTTTTTTTTTTCAAGAGCATACTACAAACACTTGATAGAAACACACACCTAAGTATATGATGAGTAGGTTAGGGGTTATTTTGTATCTTTTTAAAGAAAAGCAAAGGTAACAAATTGATTTTTCTCTAATTACATTCAAGAATACAAAATGAAAATAAATTAAATTTGTTTCACAAAAAATAGACCACTGGCCTTTTAAAACATGTTATTTATTCTGAGGATCTTTAGCAAACTAATCATGAATTTAGAGTTACAGTATACGCATTGACGAATTGGGCTTTTTAAAATGCATTTTTATCAAAGGAGTATGATACTACAGACCTGCGGTAATTCCAAATATTGTACTCAGGAGATTGAGGCAGAGAATCAAAAGTTCAAGGCCATCTGGACAACTTAGTGAGATTCTGTCATAAATAAAATACAAATAAGTAAATAAAAAGGACAGAGAGTGTAGGTAAGTGGTAAATTGCTCCAGATTTTAATCCTCAGTACTGCAAAAACGTCAACAAACTACATTTTAAAATGTATACACATTGCCAATAAATCACACTACATTTGGTTCTGTTATTCACATTCTGAACTTTGAGTGAATATATAGTTCTATTTTGGCCTGTATGATCTGTATTTCTTCAATTTTGATTGTCTTAATGTTTTTTATTTCTAAACTGCGACTTCTGAGTCAGCGTTTACGTTGGAGTCCTTAAAAGAAAGCTGGATATTGGATCTTAAAATTAGGAAACAGAGGATAGGAGTATCTAAAATATGTGTGTCTGTTTTGTGGTCAGTTCTGTACTATATGAAAGTTGCTCCCTTATTTTTAAAATAGACTGCCTCAAAAATTTTAAAAATTATTTGAAGTACCACTGTGCTCTTTTGCTTGCCACAACTTGTTCTTACAAAAAGCATATTCAACAATTTGCCATATAGAATTGAAGGACGCTGTTTTCAAGGCCACACATACTAATCTAAACATTTTCTTTAAATGTTAAATGTTTAATCTCCTCTCTGAAGAAATCAATCCCCTGTAGTTAATTATATATTATGTGATGCTCTGAGATTTATTTAAGTTAAAACAACAGAAATGTGATAAAAAATGGCTTGGCATTCAAGGGAATGTATCGTTTATTTAATTAGTTATCTGGATGTGTCACTCTAAGACTAGAAGATTCACTCCAGATAGCACAGAAGATTTGTCTATCACCACACATCACTATTTTCAGTTGCCTTGCATCACAGCCTTGAGCTCAGTTTCAAGATGACTGTCAAAATTTCAGGTATTAGATTACATGATTCCAAGACACAGAGAATATGATGCAAAATGGAAAAAAAAAAATCTGTTCTCATGAAACACTAAAAAAATTAGAAAACTTATCTCTTCCCAGAATCTCGTCAACAGGAAGTCTCTAGTTTCTCTTTTATATCAAGTAAATAATATATTTGGAAATCAGGTTGTTTGATTTTATTGTCTGTGATGGTATGAACAGTTATTCTGAAGAAAACAAGAGAATATGATAGCTAGTGTTGATACAATATCGTCTTACTTTGAAGTCCCATGAAGCTTTTGTTCTTCTGTCTCCATCAGTTTATCATGTTGTATCTTATTGGATTTTATTATATGTGGTAGTATAAACAAAAATTTTTTATAGACAAGAAGATAATATAGAAACCATTGTTCATTTTCTGTTAGTTGGTTCTAAAAAAAATCATGGAGAGTTAGCTGATTTAAATCAATAATAGGTAATCACAAAGCTGGAGATTATGACACAAACAAAACAACTTCTGTTAGCAAGAAATATGGAAAAGGCTGTCACAAACTAAAGGTTTCATTTCTACCACAAATGCTAGTTACACAATCAAATCGGTTCATATTTTAGGGAGTTTAAATGGAAGAAGAAACAGTCAAAACAGAATAAGGTGTATTTAGAACTGTGAAATGTGGAAATAATACCAGACAAGGCAAAGAAGACTTACAAGTGTCACAGGTTAGTAAATCAAAAAGAAATACATGTCTGATTTAAAGCAACAATGAAATTACTGGCTCACCATATTCTTTCTAGGTCATTAGAGTTTCTTATGGGTCACTGGAGGTCCTTTTATGTTCTGAGTGGCAATAAATGATTTTCCAGTACTCTTTGATATCTTGCCCTTTTGACACAGTTTTCTCTTTCCAGGCGTCTGTGTTCTTTTAAGATAACACCACAACCTATGTGACATGAAAATAGCTGTGACTCTTGAAAACTTAAACCATTAATATAAAAATGTGATATGATTTAAGACTATATTTCTAACACGAATCATTCATCTACTGAATATACTGCATTGTCGGTAAATTCCTAACATTCTCCTTGATATTCGAATCAGACATCTGTATTCATAGATAACTCTTCTGCTGTAGAGTAAACAAACAAACAAAAAAACCCCATATAATTAAGTAAAAAGTCTTCTGGTAAGTATCATATTAGTAATATTAAAATGGTAAAAGTTGTGCTCTGAGAAATATCCTAACTTTTTTTGTTTATTATTATTTTCAGTAATCATTTCTGTAGGTATTCTGTGTTTTATTTTACAGATGAGAAAATGAGGCACTGATGAAATCTATAAAACAAGCCAGGGAAAATTACTGGGTATGTCTTTCACTCAGTTCTAGAATAAAAATCCATGAATGAATGTGTGGTGAAGGAAAAAATTATATGAAAAAAATAAGATAATTGCTGGGCTTGGAGGCACACTCCAATAATCCCAGCACTTGTGAGGCTGAGGTAGGAGGATCCGTGCAAAGTCGAGACCAGCCTGGGCTACAAAGTGAGCCCAAAGCCAGCCTGAATCACATAGCAAAACCCTGTCTCAAAGAGAGAAAAAAAAAAAAAAAAAAAAAAAGTAAGTAAATAAATTAAAATATGTTAAGAATAAAATTTTTATTATTTAGAGAGACTAGCAAGACTCAAGACCATATATCTGCAAATGTTTCAGAATCTGAAAAATAATTAGATGAATTACTTGGTTAGCTTCCAGTCTTTCTATTATGTAGCTAAGACTCATGAAAAAAAAGAAAACTTTAAGAGACTAGGTTTCACAGTTACATATTATGACAATAATGAAAAACTTCTTAAAGCGAAGAGGTTTAGATTTGTCAGCAATCTATGGGAAGCCAAAAATCAGTTTAAATTGGTAAATAATGTGAATAAACTCTTGAAAAGATAATTCTGCTCTTCCAGAAATAGTGTCTAAGCATACCAAGTTGAAAGGAAGAAAATCTACTTACATATTATTGTAAGTGTAGCAATAGATGATTTTATGAACTAGGATGGTAGCAGGGAAAAGAATGGAAACAAATCCATTCAAGATTTATTTTGAACGCTATCATTAATGTATTTGGAGAACGGAGAGGAGAGCAGAGCTTGAAGAAAAGGTGGATAAACAGGAAAAAAAAAGCATGTCATGTACAGGCATAAATTCTTTAAGATGAATGTGATGAATGAGATATCTAGGATGAATATGATGAATGTGATTGATAAGATGTTCTGATAAAATCTAATGGAAATAAAGTACTGGTAGATAGATTATGGGGTAGAAATAATATCAGCATGCTTATTTTTTGATAGGTAAAACGAGTAGCTATTTTGCTGGTCTAAGTATAATGAATGAAGAGAAGCAGTTATACTTTTCTCTAGGAGGGAGGAGCAGTTGTACATAAAATAGAATTGATAATTCTCATATATACTGCATATATATATATATATATATATATATATAATCAAAATGAAAGGGTAAACTGACCATAAAAGCTAAGCATTTTCCTTATAGAGTTAATTATATGATAATTATGGTTTTTTTTCTGATTCTTGCTAATAGTTTTCTTTCATTCATTCATTCATCATTCATTCATTTACTCGTTCAAGAGAGTATCACCTGATTTCAGGCTTTGGATATTTATAGCCCTTGCTTCTTGAGCTTAAATTTACCAATTATGTATAGTATATACCTTTACAATGAGAATGTACTAATAACGTATGAAACTGAGCTTTGATTCTAATGTGGATACCCTTGTCTACTAGGCAAGTGTCCATGAAGTTACATGAAGCTTAACCCTACTAACATACTGATGCTTGAAATAAGCAAAGCATTAAAATTATTTATATTTTTACATTCTAGAGAAAAGCTTATTGCAAAAGGCTAACCTCCTCATACGATTAATGTAAAAATTAGAAAAGTAGCCTTTGTAAAACCTATGATAAAAGTAGATAGAGATGCTACAGATTAGAATTATTTGCTTCATAGGTTGCTAGTTGAACTAATGACTCTACTTATCAATCAGAACACAATGTATGTTAACAAGGCATCAGTTAAGATTATTTTTAGCATTCTCCTAAACATTGTCTTACTCTTGGTTTGGGCCAACCCCTTCAAGAACCCTTCCTGAAATCAATTGTACTTCAGAGATTTTCAAAATGGATTAGAATAAAAAGACTTTTCATTTATAAGTTATTTGATAACATTTTTATAAATATATATTATGAAATCATATGGGTTCAAATTTAACTTTTCTGTAATAAAAAACATTGCTTAATCTTGGCATGTCAACGTTTTTAATTGTGTAAAACAAGAACAATAATAGTTTCTACAACTGCCATTTACAAATGTTAACTTTTAGCCCAAATTAAAAGATTCAGTCACATGGAGATACTGTGCATATGCTTGCCTCTATCACTTTAATGGATTTTATCTGAAAGCATCATTTCATGCATACTAATAAATTTTATATGGTCAAAACATTACATATACCAAGCACAAGGGGGTAAAATATATGATTATTGCTGCTGACATGCTCAATTAAGGTGAAGTACATTATAAAATTATTAAAAAGCCTTTACACATGCATGTATGAGCACACAAATGCCAAGACAATACAGAAATGATAGATTATGGAGACAGAGTGAAATATGGATGAAGCAACTGTTGAGAGATAATTAGTACTGAATGCAGAGAAAAAAGGTTTCTTGAGTTTGCACCAAATGACTTTATGCTGTTTGTTCAGTGAAAAACAGACATTTTCAAATCATTACATCAAAGTGGAACATGGAGATATGTGCCTGAAATCCCTTAACCTCTAGTGCAAGGAAAGAGGATTACTACAAATTCAAGAGCATCCTTGGTTATGTACTGAGTTCAAGGTTAATCTGAACTACATAGTAGACCCTGTATGAAAATCAATCAATCAATCAATAAGTAAATAAATGACATTTGATAACAATTTGATAAAAATATAATTCTTACAATCATCGTGGCAAAATCTACTTCAGTGTTATAAAGAAGGAGGAAATGACTACAAGACTTCCCATTAGTTGATTCTAGAGCTTCTCTACCCTGACCACATGATTGCATGTACCGAACTCCGTATGATGAAATGATAAAGGCAGACCTGAGCATCACTGTAGATGTTCAGGTTGTTCTATAGATTAAAGATGCGAGTCTATAGACACAGTGCAGAGTAGGAAGAATTTGTTTGTTTTGTTGGTGCATGCTATGATCTCCATCCCTAATCTTGAGGTTAGTTTCTCTTTCTAAAACTCTCTTCCTCAAACATTGAAAATCCACAGTTCCTTTCTTTTAAAATACTTTCCTCTTCAGAGATAATCTCCATCATTATCAACAATGTCAGCACATGATCCATTATGCTGTTTTATGTTCTTCAAGAACTATTATCATAAGCCTTCATTAATTCAATTATGTGTCTCCTAATATATAAGACACATGGTGCTGAGGCTTTATGATTTATTTTCACCAGAATAATGTAAGCACTAAACAGCATACTCATTTTGAGCCATTGTTGAACATGGAGTCCACACAGTAACTATGCAAAAATATATATTTACTAAATGAATAAATTAAAATATGATGAACAAAATTTATTTTAAAAACTTTTTATCTTGAGACAATTGTATATTCACACACAATTGGTTGTAACATTTAAAACTTGCTTTGAACAAAGTACTAGGTAATGCAGATATTTTCCCACCATGGAAAGCTGACTGTTAGATTTTGTGGTTACCTATTATTTGTCCCCCAAAACTCTTCTGAAAATATCCTTGTATTAGTGAAGATGGATTTAATTTAAAAGTTTTTTTCTCTCACATTTAAAAGTACCCTTCATATGAGTTCTCTACCATAAAGGCTTAACAAAATCGTAGGATTTGGAAATGCCACATTAAAAAAAAAAAAAAAAAAAAAAAAAAAAAACTTATTCTGGAATTTTTATGGACACATTTTACAAAGGAAAAGAGAAAACCATAGATATTGAAAAAATTAAGAAGTCAATCCACTTTCACAATTCTTGTATAATAATAAACATCATAGATTTTTGTAATATAAAAATAGAAAAAGAGATAAAGCATATAGAAAGAAAAAACATATTATTTTTCCAAATCTCTGAAAATACGAATTGTGAGAAGCACATTTATATTAAGCACTTAAAATTTCAGGCACTCTTAAAAGGTTTTATGTTTCAGGAAAAAAAGATCTTATTTTCATGGGTTCTAAAATTTAATTGGAGAATATATACACACACACATACACTTACAAATAAAATGTGTAATCTAATTATAGCATGTCTATGCAGGAAAATTAAATCAGGGTAAAAAAGTATACAAGGACCAGGAAATGGCGAACAGGTAGTTGATATTTTAAATAGTAAAATAAAAGAACCACCAAAAACTTCCTTTTAGGTGGCACTGTTTAAAGAACTAAAAGATATAATTAGTGAAGCACATCCTGTAGGAGACAAAGAAGAGCTGAAGGAATTTGAAACACAATAAGATACAGGTAGAAATAAGAGCTCTAGTCACAAAGGAACTAAGTGCTGAGCAATGTAGGACTCTGTTGACTAACGTGAATCCTTTAGCTTCCAAACACAATGTGACAAAAAAAAAAAAAAAAAAAAAAAAAAAAAAAAAGATGTGTGCATTTTCAGCAGAGGAATATCCTGTCATTATTAGACCCTCTCTGGATTTCTGGCTCTCGTTAGAGGGAGGACAAAAGCAAGGGGATCAGTTAGAGGATTTAGATTGCAGATTATTTTCAATTTAGCACTAACCCATAGGAATGGAAAAAATAAAACATATATAGATATACAGACATACAGTTAATATTTCAAAAGTCTTTCAGTAAGCATAAAGTAATGGAAAATTTTTTCCTGGAAGAAAGCTCCAGGCTACTCCTTTCATCATTCCCCTAACTCTGTCACTATGTGAAACTTCACACATGCTCTCTTTAATAATATCTAAAACATCTTTTTTCTTCCCATTGTGTTCACCTTTTTGTTTAAGGAGGATAAATGTTAACCTTCCATTGTTAATGTTTTTATCTTTTAAGTCTTTGTACATTAAGCATAATTATCACTTTTTATCATACATCAAAACAATTAGTGTGAAATACTGAATGATAGAGCTGAACATGAAAGGAACTTATCTCCATTAGATGTACATTATATGCAGAATTTCCATTTGAATTAATAGAATTCATCCACAGGCTCTGTTAGGAAATAATTTTCATGAGCTTTTAGATTTATCAAAATATGCATGTTTCAATTTATCCATGTGCCTGACTTTACTGTTAATTGGGTAACAAAACTGTTTAAAACTGAGATTTGTGTTTCAGTGTAAAACAGAATCTTTTAATATACATTATTTAAGTCTAATTTTTATATGTTTTATTTGTTATCTTCCTTTTTGTGATTGTTTTCTCTAATCTTCCTCTTATTTTACAAATTCTTTAAATGTTTGGATGGTCAGCTGTATAAAGAGCAATTTAGTATCTATTGTGGGGTTCTAAAAATGATATAGAACACCTGATTTGAATGTATTTGTAATCAATTACTTTTATGAAAATTTCTGTATAAAATCTCTTATATTCTAGTTGTGTATTATAAATTTTCCTAGAACAGATGTTAACAGAATTAGACAAGAAGAAATACTGAGTTCTATTGAGAAATGGCATATGCTTATCACTTACTATCCTGAAGACAATTCATTCCTTTGATGTATTTGTGAAATTTTTTAAATGATCACAAGCACCTTTTCATACTCAAAACACCTTAGAATAAGTTATTATTTTAAGTTATTTAACATATTTTATTTTATTTTATTTTATTTTATTTTATTTTAGTAGCCAATAATACTAGATATTATTGTGAGAATATTCTATGTATTCCTTCATTTGACATCCAGTTTTCTGGAGTTGATTCTGTATTTGATCATATTTTACAGATGCAAATCTACATTTTTTTCATCATAGCACCAGTCACCCATAACATATACCTTCTCTGCTCTAGACCCTCTGCTGCATTCTAAACTATTTAAAAGAAAATTTAAATTCCTTAGTTATTGTAAACCCAAATGTCAAGGTCAGTCATCCAAGTATTGTAATCCTTTTTCTAGTTTTCCTCTCAATCCAAAAGTTGTATTTGTAATCCCATTGAGACTTTATTGGAGACCCAGCTGGTCAGTTCCAATCTACCACCACCAACACAACCCACAGCATGCATAAAGACACGAAGACATATTCCAGGTTAAGGGCAGCCAAGGGAACCTATGTCCGTTTCCTTTGAGGACATGTGGTAAAAGGCCTGGGTCCTAGGCTTCTCCCAGAATTTATTATCTTGTAAAGAAAGGGGAGGTCACTCAGGATGAGTAATAGTGAGGCGTGGAAGATTATTAAGTACTTGAGCTGGGTGGCCAGGTGCAAGGAAGGCATCTCTGTAATTTGCAGACATAAAGATATACAGAATGATCAATTTACATAACCCAATTAAGCTAATAGTGGTATTGTTTTGGGGGCTATTGCTCGGTTTGTGATATGCTCTTGTGCCCTGGGGAGTCATAGCCTCTTATCCTGAGGCTCATACCCAGTTGACATTCCCGAAGCTGTTTGCTCTAACATCTCACCAGCTCAATCCTGTATGTGGAGAGCACCATGCGAAGAAATAGGACTATCTAATGGCTATAGATTTTGCATATTAGCACTTTGGCTAGCCTTATTTGCAATGCTTAGAGGCAGTTGAAGAGAGAAGGAAATATCCTAGCCAGCCTTTCACATATCAATATAAGGAAATGAGTCTCCAAGTAATCAGTCACAGTAATTGTTTTGGATCCAAAACAATTGTAGAGTTGTCTCTCACATTTGTGATGGCTGCACATTAGCACTTGGGCTAGCCTTATTTGCCACTCTCAGAGTTAATTGAAGAGAAGGAAACACCCTAGCCACTTTTTTACATATCAGTATAAGGAAATGAGTCTCCAAATATTCAAAGTCACAGTAAATGTTTTGGATTCAAAGGGGGAGACTGGAATTGTCTCCCACACTTAGTGTGTTCTACAGTGTGTTATGTAATATATTCTCTGTTTAATTTTTTTCCTGTTCTTCAGTAACTGTCTAATCAGAAGATTCTGGCCATATATACCTTCTCCTGTGTGCCAACTCACACCCATATTATGCCCCTCTTCAAGTTTTCCTGTGTATTCTTTCTTCCTCTTGTGCTACTCTCCTGGGGAACCTTCTGTTATAGCCTAATTCTAACCATTGCACCTCATTCCTGTTCTGTATGTGCTTCTCAGCCCCCACCTCTCCCTTCCTATCTTTCTAGGTTAAGTTTGTATTTCCTGAGAAAGCTGTAAAAGCCTTAGTTTTCAGTTTCCTCTAACCCCCTCCCCTACCCCTCATCTGGCTATCTATAATAAAATGTGCTGTTCTTTAAGAAATGCTTAAATTCAAGGAAATTACAGGAAGTTCTGTAAAGCCCAATGCTAACTAACTGTGTCAGTGATTACAACATTCATTGTGGTTTTCAGCTTTAAAAGCCTAATCCCCCAGCTGTGAGACGCACAGTCTTTGTGTCGATCATGAGGAGACAGCATCAACAGGCCTGGAAATAAAGCCTTTGCTCCCTAAATTTTAATTTCTTGCTTCCTTGGATTTTATTCTGGGGTCCAAGCTATCACATTTGGGGGCTCGTCCAGGATGGGAGCAAGACCCCAGACTCATTTATGAACATCTGAAAGTAAGTACTCTTGAGGGTTTGTTTGGGCCGTGGTCAGTTTGTACTCTTGGAGGGGACGCCCTCAATTTGGGAGCATGGAACTCCTGAGGCCAGAGTCAGTTGGTTTTTGGGAAAGACTCTGTCCATTTGTGACTCCACCTTGGGTAGAGAACTGTTCCATTGGTTAGTTTGGTAAATTCCTACAGAAACCCCAAGATTGGTTGATTTTTGAGCAAAGGCCATTTTTGCTGCAGCGTGTCTGGTCTTGTATGTCTGTCTTTGTGTCTATGTGGTCTAATTGTTCTCCTTTTGGTCACCCAAATCTTAAGGAACATTTTCTCCTCAGAACCCCTTCCATGAGTCCAAAGCAGGCAAGGGCAATTTTAACCATTCTCTTGGTCTCATTAATAATTGGTCTCTTCCTTCTGATCCTGTCTTTGTCTCTTAAGTTTCCTAACAGGAGAAGCAAGCCAGCGCCATCACTGGCTATGGGTCAGACCAGGACTGTCTCCAGCACTCCCCTCAGCCTTGTGCTTGATCATTTCAAAGAATTCAAGTGATGGGCTGAGGGATATGGGGGTAAGTTTATAAAGCCAAATTGACAACTTTTGTCACACAAGAGTGGCCACTGGGGACCCAAGGAGTCTGGCCCCCTTTGGGTCTTTTGACCTGGTGACTGTGCAAGCTGTTCATCAGTATGTATTTGGGCCCCCTGCTCATCCTGACCAAATTGTCTATATTCAGATTTGGATAGATATAATCTATGATGCCCCCTCATGGATTAACCCCTCTCAGGACGGAGTTCTAGCAGCCCTCAAACCGAAGACAAAGGCTAAAGAGGTGGCTCCTGGACCCAATGCTCCTCCAGTCCTCCTACAATGAAGACTCTTCTGACCCACTGTACATTGTTCTCTTGCCCCCTCCCCCATACCCTGCTCCTGATCCCCAACCTGACTCCACTGTTCCCTCCCTGCCACATCTCATCTGAACCTGCCACCACCCCTGGCCAGAGGGACCTCCAGAACAGGGCCCTGAGGTGGCACCACTGTACCCTTTGTGGGAAGTCCCTGCCCTGAACAAACATGGGGCTCCATGTTTGTGTACACCCCCTTCTCTTTCTCTCACCTCTATAACTGGAAAGTTCAGAACCCCCCTTTCTTGAAGGACGCAGAAATTCTGATGAACCTTATAGGATCTGTTTTCTCTACTCATCGCCCCACTTGAGATGACTATCAGCAGATCCTGTGCATTTTTTTCACGGCCAAGGAAAGAATGCGTAACTACACTGTAGGACAAAAGGGAGTCTGGATTCTGGAAGGATCTCCATCCACTGATTGGCAGAGAGTTGAACACTTGTTCCCTTCCTCCTGACCGGAATGGGACCCCAACAGGGACAGAGGTAAGAAGGCTCTTGATGATTATCACCTGAGGCTGCTAGTTGCACTTCATGTACTGCTAACAAGCTTACCAATCTGAGGTACAAGGCCAGCAGCCTCCTTTAGATAAAGAACAATGTGCATATTGCAAAGTGATGGGGCATTGGCATAAAGATTGCCCAAAGTTAAAGACCAAGCTAGAAAAGGAGGCAAAGGCCCTGTTGTTTCAACAATGAGGAGGTCAGGGCTCACTGCCACCTCCCTAGCCCTGGATAACTCTTCAAGTGGAGGGGGTGACCGGTGGACTTCCTGGTCATTATGGGGGCCACCTATTCTATGCTGACCCAACCTTTAGGAAAGCTAACCAAGAGTTCAGTCAGTGTAATAGGAGCCACAGGGGGACAAATATCATACCCAAAAGTGACAGCTAGTTTGGCTTGGCCTGGACAGAAGCTGGTCTAACATGATTTTCTATGGGTTCCTGAGTGTCCAGACCCTCTCTTGGGACAAGATCTCCTCCATAAATTGCAAGTGCAAATTGACTACTTTACAAATGAGCCAAAACCAAAGTGGGGGGCAGACACAGCTCTGGACTCGGAAGGCATCAGAGTATTAGCTCTTGTCCCAGAAGGAGAAAATTACCGCCTACTAGGGAATTTGTTTGGCGTATCTGAGCCATCACAAACAGACTTAGAATTAAAATTATTAAACAAATGGAAGCAGGAAATCCCAGAAGTTTGGGCAGAAAACAACCCCCCAGGGTTAGCAATTAAACAGGTGCCCCTTGTGATGGAGCTCCTACCCCAGGCATGCCCCATTTACCTGCTGGAATACCCGATAAGCCTACAGGCCCAAAAAAGAATCAAAGTCCACATTCAGAGACTAAGAGCAATTGTATCCTCATTCCTTGTGTCTCTCCATGAAACACACCCCTAATTCTAGTTCAGAAACCAGGCACAAATGACTATTGCCCTGTACAGGATCTCCAAGAGGTTAATAGGAGAGTATTGACTCTACACCCAACAGTGTCTAGTCCTTATACTCTACTCAGCCTCCTCAATCTGGAGAACACCTGGTACTCTGTTCTGGACCTCAAGGATGCTTCTTCACTCTGCCTCTTGCTCTGGTGAGTCAACCCCTTTTTGCCTTTGAATGGACCGACCCAGATTCAGGGGTGAAGGAACAGCTGACCTGGACTCGCTTACCTCAGGGCTTTAAGAACTTGCCCATTCTTTTTGATGAGGCACTAGCTAGCGATCTTTTGGGGTTTAGGGAAGAGCACCCCGAGATAGTGCTCCTCCAGTATGTGGATGACTTGTTAGTAGCCTCGATATCCCTATAAACGTGTCAAGAGGCAACCAAGGAACTGTTAAAGACTTTGGGGCGATTAGGCTATAAAGTCTCAGCTAAAAAGGCCTAATTGTGGAGTAAGGCTGTGACTTTTCTGGGCTACAAATTGCAAGAAGGAAAGAGGACTTCCCCAGAAACTAAGAAACAAGTGTGCAAATTTCTGGGAGCTGTCATATACTGCAGGCTGTGGATTCTGAATTTTACCAAAATAGCTCACCCACTGTATGACTCTCTTAAGTGAGAAACCTAAAAACCATTAGATTGGACAGACAAGTGCAAGCAGGCCTTCCAGTAACTCAAGCAGGCCCTGACCCAGGCTCCAGCCCTAGGGCTCCCTGATGTTACCAAGCCATTCACCTTGTTAATAGATGAGCTCAGAGACATTGCAAAAGGAGTCTTGACTCAAGACATTGGCCCTTGGAAGAGGCATATAAACTACCTCTCTAAAAGACTCGATCCAGTAACAGGAGGGTGGCCCCCATGCTTAAGAATCCTAGTTGCTGTGGATGATGTTACTCAAAGAGGCTAAGAAACTCACTTTTGGACAAAGGATTTCTGTGGTGACCTCCCACAGTTTAGAGACCCTTATTAAAACCCCTCCCAAAAAATGACTCTCAAATGCCAGAATTCTACACTATCAGGCCCTGCTCCTAGACCCAGAATCAGTGGTTTTCAAGACTTCCTCAGCTTTAAATCCAGCTACCCTTATGCCCAAGATGACCCAGAGAGTCAAAGAACACCTCTCTATGAGTGTGCTGACATCCTTGAGCTACAGCAGACCCTTGGGCTGATCTCACTGATCAGCCTATGGGAGATGCCAACAACTATTTCACTGATGGAAGCAGCTTCATCCAGAACTGCAAGCGAGTGACTGGTGCAGCAGTGACCACCAAAAAGGAAGTACTCTGGTTTAAGTGGTTAGAGCCTGGCACCTCTGCCCAAAAGGTAGAGGCATTATAGATAGCTATGGGAAAGTGGGAAAACATCTATACTCACAGTGGATATGCTTTTGCTACTGTACATGTGCATGGTGCCATCTATCAAGAAGGAGGTCTCTTGACCTCGGCTGGGACTAAGATTAAAAATGCTCCACAAATCCTATACTTGCTGGCATCTGGCTGGCCACCTCAGTAGGTTGCTATTATTCTTTGCAAACCACACCAAACAGGAGACGAACCCCTCACCATAGGAAACAATTTGGCAGATCAAGCCACTCGAAAAATAGCAACCACATCAGAGGGACCCACCGAGGAAGTAACTGCTCTGATGCTAGTTCCTCCAACCCTGTCAAAACCAGTCTACACACAGAAAGATTTACAGTTAGCATCTCAACTTGGAGCAAAGTCCCCCTCCCCACAGGGCTGGTGCCAGCGGCCTGATAAGTGGGTACTATTGTCAGAGGCACTAGGGCAAGAGCTGCTACACCAAGGTCATCAGACTACACATTTAGTGGGAACTAAACTTGCTGAATTGTTCAGAACTCCATTTTTTATTCCAAAACTCTCCAAACTGACCACCCCTCTGAGCTCCAGATGCCCACAATGCTTGTTAGTCAACCCAACTAAGAACTCTCTGCTGGAGACCACCCGACATCGAGGGATCACTCCAGGAGAACATTGGGAAGTAGACTTTACAGACATGGTAAACCCTGGTTTACAGGGACACCATTATCTCTTGGTAATGATAGATACCTTCACTGGCTGGGAAGAGGCTTTCCCTACTAAGTCTGATCCAGCCTTAGTAGTAGTCAGAAAGTTGTTACATGAAATTACACCTTGATTTGGCTTCCCATTATCAATGGGGTCCGACAGTGGCCCAGCTTTCATAGCCTAAGTTACCCAAAAGTTAGCTCAGGCATTAAGAATTGATTACCACAAAGTTCAGGGCAAGTAGAGTGCATGAACCGGACTATCAAGGATACTTTAACTAAATTGTCCTTGGAAACTGGAGATAACTGGGTGAGCCTTCTTCCTTTTGCACTGTTAAGGGCTAGATGTACTCCATTTCTGGAATTTGTCCCTTTGAAGCTATGTTTGGGAGGCCCCCACCATTGGTCCCAAGATTGTCAGAAGGTAAATTAGCTGAAATAACTAATCAAGATCTTATTAAGTCCCTGCAGACTCTCTAACCCCTGTTGACTTCAATCCACCAGCTGTTTAGACAAAAACACCCGGATCTGCCTTCAGAGACACCACTCAAAGTGCCAATCAAGCCAGGGACTCCAGTCTCGGTGTGACATCACAACTGCAACTCCCTTGAACCCCACTGGAAAGGACCTTTTACCGTTGTGCTCAGCACTCCCACTGCCCTCAAGGTAACAGGAAAGACTGTGTGGATTCACCATACCCACGTCAAGCCACTGGAAGCAACAGAGAGTGAGGAGCATTCTCAATGGACTGCACAGCAGACTGGTAACCATTGAAGTTAAATTTGACTAAACATAGTTAGATTGTGCCAGACATGAACTGCTTTAGCTTGCTGGCTTTGATTTTAATAACATTGATGCTGACCTTGCACGGCGGCTTTGATCCCCTTGTAAGCAAAGAACAATTGTTAAGATCTTTGTATGAGGGCCCCTGTGATTGCAGAGGGGGCTATATTACTAAAGGTAAAGACATAAACTGGGGGGGGGGGAGGGTTATACATACAGTAGGAAACAAGGATTGAGATCCTTCTCACACAAATGATAAATTGTATACATACAGTCTTCGGACAGATTGTGGGGACAAGTTAACATTCCTTGTTGCTACACCCTCAGTTACAGGAGGTTTGACTCAAAGGTGGATGTGTATGTTAAAGCCCCACATGATACCTAACAAAAGCAGCCAGGCAGGGCCATGCCCTCAGAATTGTTATTATTCAGAAATGCGTTCCTCCTGCTATGACTCTGTAAAAGAATGTATAGGCATAGATAGCAAAACTTACTTCACTGCTGAGTTTATGAGGACATGGGCTGGAAGTGTTGGAGGTGATTGGTCCACCAATCTGACTGTAATAGGAAGTTCAAAGTATGCTCAAGCCTCATGTCTTAGCATGGTTGGTAAATCAGTGTGCTGGAGCAGGGTGGGCCCTATACATGTGTTTGACTGGAGCGGTCCACAAGATAAGATCAGAGAACTCATGGTTGAGGAACAAGTCAAGCAGCTAATAAAAATAATGTTTCCCCAGATACATTATCACCCCTTTATGCTGCCTAAATCGGGGGGAGTTTATCTGGATGCTCAAACTTCTGATATTCTAGAGGCTACTCATAAAGCCTTAAATGCTTCCAACCCAACTTTGGCTGAAGATTGCTGGTTATGCATGGCACAGGGCTCCCCCATGCTCCTTGTGATCTCCACCAGTGTTTCTCTGACTACACTAGAGGAAGAAGATTACTTAAATTGTAGTGCTGGTCCCCCTTTAGAGTACAACCAGTAGGCTTTAAGGACTCTCTCTATCTCCAAGGAGATTTTATAATGATACCTCCGACATTGATGTGGGATTCATTGCATTTACTAATTGTAGTTCCATAGTTAACCAGACTACCTCCCTTTATCCCACCAAAGGGCAAGTATTTATTTGTGGAGGAAATATGGCCTATACTTCCTCCCAACTAACTGGATAGGGATATGTGTAACAGCAGTCCTATTGCCTGATATAGAGATCCTACCCGGGGATGAGCCTGTCCCCATTCCTAGTTTAGATTACATCACAGGCCAATCAAAGAGGGCAGTTCAATTTGTCTCTTTATTGGTAGGCCTAGGAATATCAGGAGCCTTAGGTATGGGGGCAGCAAGGATAGGGGTTTCTGTCCAACTTTCCACCAGATCATTAGTGATGTGCAGGCATTATCTAGTACCATTCAGGTCATTCAAGACCAAATAGACTTGTTGGCTGAAGTAGTTCTCCAAAACAGAAGGGGACTAGACCACCTAATGGCAGAACAAGGAGGGATCTGTGCAGCTTTGCAGGAATGATGCTGCTTTTATGTAAATAAATCCAGCATTGTCTGAGATAAAATCAAGAGACTACAGGAAGACCTAGTTAAAAAGAAGAGAGAGCTATTTGAAAACCCTTTATGGAGTGTCTGAATGTAATCTTGCCCTATCTCCTGCCCTTGCTTAGACCATTGTTAGGAATACTGCTCTTGGTCACAGTAGGTCCTTTTATACTCAGTAAAATAACTGCATATGTCAGACAACAAATGCAAGGCATAAAACTGATGATTTTACACCAGCACACCTATGAGCTTGTCCCCCAAAATCCTTTAGTAATCAGGGCAAAGATTTGGCCTCAGTTACAACATCAGAGAGGAATGTTATAGCCGAGTTCTAACCATTGCGCCTCATTCCTGTTATGTATGCACCGCTCAGCCCCCCCCTTTCCTTCCTATCTTTCTAGGTTGTTTCTATTTCCTGAGAAAGCTGTAAAAGCCTTAGGATTCAGTTTCCTATAACCTCCTGCCCTACCCCTCATTGGCTATCTGAAATAAAATGTGCTGTTCTTTAAGAAATGCTTAACTTCAAGGAAATTACAGGAAGTTCTGAAAAGCCCAGATGCTACCTAACTGTGTCATCAATTACAACATTCTTGTGGTTTTTCAGCTTTAAAAGCCTAATCCCCCAGCTGTGAGGCACACAGTCTTTGGGTCGATCCTGAGGAGACTGCATCACGAGGCCTGGAAATAGAGCCTTTGCTCCCTAAATTTTAATTTCTTGCTTCTTTGGATTTTATTCTGGTGTCTGAGCTATCACACCTTCCTATGGCTTCTTATTGTTCACCAGCAAATTTTCAGTAAGATGTCAAATAAGAGAGACTTAATTTATATAACATAAGAGAGCATCTAGCTGTTAGTCACTTTTTATTCCATAGCCTTGTATTCAATCTTTGATTCAATGCTTTAAAAATATAATGAAATAGCTTAAACATTTGTTTCTAATTTATCTGACTTGAGAACTATAAGCCTATTGAGGTAAAATTTTTGTTTAAATTATTATACAGAATTTTTCTGGCTATGAGGGCAGACTACAATGACTATTCTGTTTGTAAGTAAGAATTGAATGAATATTTAAATATATACAATAATTCAAAATCCATTTTTATAACTTTCCTATTTATACATTTTTGTTCTTAAAGTTAAAATATTTACTTGATTTTAGCAATTTTATGAGGTAATGCCCTCCTTGTTTAATATAAACATAGAAAAAATTACATCTAATAATTATTAAATTATTTCTAAACACATGGTTATGAGGAATATATTTACATTTGAAATAAAAACAATTGCATATTATTGTAGTTGAGGAAACTCAGCCTTAGCAGCTGTTATGATATAAATACTCTCAAAATGAATAATTGAGAGATCATAATAGTCAAGGTGATTATAACAGGAGATGGAATTGGGGGCAATTACTATATAATGAGAACATTATATAGTAATGTCCTTATGATTGAGTTAGTGACTCTTGTAATCCACAAATGAGCCCCCAAACTCAAGTTCAAAAAATGAGGCAAAAACATATTTTAAAAAGCAGTGCTAATTTATTTTATCCTGGGCCCAGCAACACAGTAGGAGATTGCAAAAGCTGTGTGTCTCCCTATACTTGTCACCTTTAAGTATATATCACAATTTACAAAGTAAGGGGGTTTGGGCATGGATCCGGAGATAGGCTACTGGGGAAGATCCTGTTTTCCTCAGCAGAGAATAGAGGAGTCTAGCAGCAATTAACAACCTTTTTTTACCTTATTGTAGCACCACATCTGTTATTTGTAGAGGGCAGCAATGGTTAACATATCAATTAGGTCACCCAGAGGGAGAAGGGAGAAGGGAGTAGGGAGAAGGGGGAAGGGAAACATATATACAGAACAGTTAGGGTCACGTTACAGGTATTTTGGTATAATATAAATATAATGAAGCTCTTTTTTCTAGTGTACAACAGTGACCTTATAAAAGAGATCTAAGAAACTAAGCACTCTGTGATGGGAGGTCAGGATGAAAATAAAGCTGGGTTAGGGTTAGTCACCACTCACTGAACCTGCTGGCCCAAGAGCTTAACATTTTCATCCTCATGAAATTTAAATTAAATACATTTTTGTTGTTTATGACTCTTTGAGACCACACACCCTTAATGGAGTATCACACAACCTGGATCCTGCCAACTCTGAAAATCTCAACCTGTGACTGTATGAAGCTTTGAAGGTTCATCTATTTTTAAAACATTATGGGCAACAAAACGGATTTGTTACCTATACATGTATACCATTTGCAATATTTAAGTTAGGTTAAACTTATCTATCTTTTCAAATATTTTAATTTGTCATGCTAAAATATTAAAAATGCCTTCCTTCATGCTTCTTGAAATGTATAGTAGATTAATGTTATCTATAGTCATTCTAGAAAGTAATCATATGTTTACTCATTTTATCTGATTCTTGAGCTACATGATTCTGCTATATATTCTTTTCAGTGTAAACAAACCTTATTAATATTTTCCTACATATTTTGCTTTTATGACTCAACATGCTCAGAAATATCCTTGAATATTAAATATTCTTGGAGGTGGAAGTAGCATGTATCACTGGCACTTTCATGTTGTTGTCAGAAGATATTCCCTTGTTTTACTCCTTCATGTTCTTATGGAGATGTGCTTGTGTGGCACACAGGAGAAATACAAGTCCATTTACTCTTTCTGTAGTAGTTTTCCAAACAAGAAAACCTATAAACCACATAGCCGCAAGAAATAAACACGCCGATACAAATACACATAAATTATTGTATATGTATAATCTGTCATATGTAACCTATTATTTACATAATCTGTGATATAGTATATATAATCTGCTATCTATTGGTTAATTCATTACTATCAAATGACAGAATAATCTAGTTTAATTTGACAACATAAACAGATTATGGATTTGAGGAAATTGCAATTTTTTAATCTGTTACATCAAATAGACCTACATGCTATCATGATCAGAATATACTTTATGAGAAACACATAATTATTTTCTAAAATGTAATGTAATACATAGAATCAAAAAGGAAAATAAAATAATAACTGAACAATTCTTTATGCTTCCATTCCATTTACTGAGACATTTGACCAAATTTTCTGACATGGCTGAATTCTACCTGTGCAGGAAACACAAGGCTATGTATTAAGCATGTGATGATGATCTTAAGTTGGCTAAATTAGAATATTCTATTCTAGAGGCAATGCTATGGTTTTGCAAGGTGCAAAAACTTCAATTACAAGTTCTAAAATATTTTAAAGTTCTAAATAAAGCATTTTTTGTTAATATAAAAGAAAGCTTCATAAAATGTCTATAAATCTAAATATAGTTTTACTTCCACTGACAATAATAAATTATGTCTGGATAGTGAAGGAAATATATACCTTTCTGAAGACTCATTTGTAGTTAAAAATAATATGTCATAGCTGCATGTGACAACACACTACTCTAACTCCACCACTCAGGAGGCTGAGGCAGGGAAATCATTGCAAGTTCAATACCAACCTGGACTTAAAAAGTGAACTTATGTCAACTTGAACTGAATAGCAAGATCCTGTATCCAAAAGGCAAAAAAAAAAAAAAAAAAAAAAAAAAAAAAAAAAAAAGTTGCAATGGAACAACTCCAGTTGCAGTTATACAATAGTCATTACAAAGTCTAATTTGTTTGGATTATGCATTGAGCATATCATGATAATTTGTTAATATATTTATTATCACATGAAAGAGTACTAAATTGTCATGTCTTCCTAAAGTGTCATTTATACTATTATAATTTATCTCAATTTCTGGTATATATATGAAATTTTAATATATTATGTGGCTACAGTGGACATGTATTACAAATCAAATTTTGTCAAACTTTTAACTTGTATTAGAAGGTTACATTTTTCAAAATATAATCACAATTTAAAGACAGTTTTGCAGGACATGTAAGTGGAGATGTGTATTGCAGCCATGTAATGTTTGACTTTGGTTTTTTGAAAGGAAGTGAAAATGAATCTATAATTTTGCTTAGATATCATGTAAGAATCTAAGGATATGTGTGGAAATTATGAATATTAGAAATAACATATCAATATGCATTTAGTAACTGTGCCAAATGTATAACAGAGCAACATCAAATAGAAGAAATCAAGTGGGTGACAAATGAGAAGTTTGTATTTTCCTCAGAATTTTTTTGCTTGCCAAATTATTTGAAAATAAAAGACTTATTTTTCTTTATTTTATTTAAAAGGAAAAAGAGAAAAAGCAAAACAAAACAAAGCGGTGTAAGGGTACAAGTAATACAGAACTACAAAAAAAAAAAAAAAAAAAAAAAAAAAAAAAGGTAAGAAATCACCAGTTAATAGATTACATATTATCATCTTAGAGACAGTTGCTCAAGTAACAGTATCAAAGCATACAAAGTGGACATTCAAGCAGTGAGACTGCAAACAGTTGTGTTCAATGATCCAACCAAAAACATTAATATGGTCAGCTATTTAACACCCCTAAACACACTTGATGTTGTATCCTTTAGAGCACTTTTTTTCCCTCTCTTTTTTACAACAAAATTTACACATTTTGGGTTTTATTACTCCTTAGTTCTTATTACTTTTTTGGTGGGGAGAGAATAAAGTCAAATATGGTGAAACAAAGCTGTCAGTCAAAACCAAGGATAGACATAGCACATGATGTAAAAACAGAGTACAAGTTTATCAACAATGGTTACCATAATGTCTCTTGTTTCCTTAAAAAGAATTGTCTATCTCATTAGGTATTATAAAATTGAACAAAACAGTAGAGAACAAGACCAATAAAACTTAAGAATTGTAAACATTACAGGACTTCCAAAGGAGACAATAGTCAAACCAGAATGGGCATCTTAGTGAATCGTATTGCCTTCAAAGTAGTTGCCTATACCCTCAAACTTGATACTATCATACAGAATGGAACAGAGTCTAATCAGTCAAAACAAGATAGTGGGAGTATTACAGGACTTCAAAAAAGTTAATAGGAAATCAAAATGTTACTATTATATACCCGGCTAATTTTTTTTTTAATTTTCCCCCTTAATTAAAAAAAACATAAAAATAACTAAAAAAATTTTTTAATGAATAAGGGAGAGATAAAAGAAGACATAACAATATAACAATACAGGTCAAAGCATGACTGTTTCAGCAAACTAGTGCTTCACCACCAAATAACCCGTATCTTTCTTTTTCCTTGAAATATTTGAATAAAACTTCATATACTATAGCTTCAAATATTTCCATATCAAGAAGCCCAAAATAAAGCCTTTCCAATTAATAAGTGAAAACTTTATTAGGCTTCAAGGCCACATAATGGGGAATCATGATTACCACATATTTTTATATATTTGAATCATTACTTACATTAGGGAAACTATTCGGTATTCACACATGTGAGATTGATTTATTTCAGTTATGAGTATGGTCTCAAGCTGCCCCATTTATTGATAAATATCTCAATGTGATCCTTCTTTATAGCTGAATAATACTCCATTGTATAGAAATACCACAACTTTTTTATCCATTCCTCAGTTGATGGGCACTTGGGTTGTTTCCAAGATCTGGCGATTACAAATTGTGGTGCTATAAACATAGGTGCACATATATCACTGTGGTATGATGCTTTCAGTTCTTCTGGGAATATGCCTAGAAGTGGAATAGCTGGAATAAATGGGATTTCCAGTCCCAACTTTTTGAGAAATCTCCAGACAGATCTCCACAAAGGCTGTACCAGTCTACACTCCCACCAGCAGTGCAGGAGAGTTCCTTTTTCCCCACAGCCTCTCCAGCATTTGTTGTCGGTTTTCTTGATCCTGGCCATTCTTTCAGGAGTGAGATGGTATCTCAGTGTGGTTTTAATTTGCATTTCTCTAATGACCAATGATGATGAACATTTTTTCATGTATTTATTTGCCATTTGTATTTCTTCATTTGAGAAGTGCATATTCATCTGAGATGCCCTTTTTTGGATTGGATCTTTGAATTTTGGGGGTCTGAGGTTTTTTTTTTTTTTTTTTAATTCTTTATATGTTTTAGACAAGAGTCCCTTGTCTGAGAGAGAGTTCACTAAAATCTTTTCCCAGCTTGTGGGTTTTCTTTTCACTATGCAGGGATTTCTTTTGACAAGCAGAAACTTTTTAATAAGAAGTGGCCCCAGTTATTGATTCTGGGAAGTATTTCCCATGAGGTTTGAGTCCTGTTCATGAATTCTCTACCTACTCCTATGTCTTCAAGGTTTCTACCCAATTTGTCTTCCAGTAGATTTAGTGTTTCTGTTTTAATATTCAGATCTTTGACCCACTTAGATTTTAATTTAGTACATGGTGATAGACATGGGTCTAGCTTTAGCTTTCGGCAAATGGAGAGCCAGTTTTTCCAGCACCATTTATTAAAGAGACTGTCATTCTTCCAGTGAACCTGCTTGGCTCCTTTATCAAAGATAAGGTGGTTGAGTGTGTTTGTAGTTCTGGTTGTATCTTCTAATCTATTCCATTGATCCTCGGCTTTGTTTTGATTCCAATACCATGTTGATTTTACTACTGTTGCTTTGTAGTATATCCCTTGCTCATGGATAGGAAGAACAAACATTGTGAAAATGGCCATTCTCCTAAAACTGTTATACAGATTCAATGCAATCCCAATAAAAATACTATCAACATACCTTATAGATCTAGAGATATCACTCCTAAAAGACTTATTTTTAAAAGTTGTTCAGATCATGATTATTTTAGCTTTAGTCCCTCACCAAATCCAAAGCAACAGTGGTCACCTGAAGTTTGGCCTTTAGACTTCAACACTGCATTATCAATAAACCCCTTTTCTTTAACGTATTCACTCTGCTTTGATTACCTTGCTGTAGTGATATGACATGGAGTAATATGGATTGTTTTCTTCCTTGATGATTATCTTTCAGTGACAAGGTCCTTGAGAAAGACATTTTGGTGATATAAAATTTAGAAATATCTTATTGACATATTTTTAAAAATTAAAAATATTCAGAATTGTTCTGTAAACAAAAGAGTTGCAGTAATTGTCTGTTCATTTTAATGCTTAGATTATGGAACATGAGCAACTACTTCTAAGATAAAAATATGTAATATATTAACTAATGTTTATTTCTCAGTTATTTTTTTTAATTCTTTATTACTTCTCCACATTTTCCTGTTTTGCTTTTTAAAAGTCAAAATAAATTATATTCAGAAAAAAGAGTTGGAATAGTAAGTAAATTTTCTAAATTACAATTTGAAGCAAAGGAGGGGTCTTTCCTTATTCTCAATGAGAAGATTTTTATTTTTGATTTGTATTTCTGTGTATAGTATCTGTGTGCAGTTAAGTATTTTCTGGTTTTACTCTTAGAACTCTCAGGATAAACTCTGAAGTAGGTCCTGGAGATGCAGCTATATTAGATTTGCAAAGGAAGTAAGAGTGGATTAGGTTTAATTGATTAATATTTAATTTACAATGGTATTGCTACTATCAAAATAATTTAAAAATAATTATAAAAATACATAATTATTAAGACATTCATCATGGCCCCAGGGTTCTAATGAAAAACATAAGTTTTAAGTAGCCTTCAATATTAGATATTTCTCACTGCAAAGTTCTGCTGCTGTTAAATTTTTATAAACTTATTTTGATGCATAAAAAATCTAAGGAAACACATACCCTATCTCATTTGTGCTTTGTTTGTAAGTTTTGTAACGGGGTCTCTCTGAGCTGTTCAGAAATCGGAACCTGGAATCTTTCTGCCTCATCCTTTCAAACTTCTGGAAATAGATGCTTAGATATTTATGCATTATTTAAGTTATACCTATGATTACAGCAGTTTAAAATGTATAATATTATTAACATCCAATTTCAAAAATCTTTACTTCATCCCGTTTATCATATTTTCCTAAACATTTTATTGTTTTATGCTATGCACTTAAAAAAGTGAATGTGCTCTCTGAATGTCCATATATGTCTATATTGTACACATGCATGCATATTGGTCCAAGATAGCACCATATGTTGCAAAAAGGATTCTTTTCCTCACATAATACCTTGAAGTAGTAGTTTTGTCATTATTTCATTGACAAAACATAGATAGATTTGTTACTGGATTATTCTTGTCATTATATTTGTTTCCTATTTTTCTAGACTCTTAGTCTACTGCAGTACTAATACCATCCTGTGTAAATTACTGCAGTGTTATTAGTCTTGACGTCTGATACTGGATATCCTCCAATATAGCTCTTATTTTTCAAGTTTTATCATTTTAGATTTTATAATCTTACTTTCCAACTAATCTATTTTGTTTCATTCACTATATTGTTCTCTCTACATGTATGTTTCCTCACTAGTGGATGATATGAAATATGGCTCTGAAGTACCCAAGGTAATGATATGGTACATTTTGAGACTATGATATATTCTTGCTTTGCAACTTATATTTCTATAATATGCAATTTATTTACATGCAACTCGACATAAATAATATCCTGGGAGCATAGAAATTTTAATAATATATTTATGAAGAGTTATAAATATATCAATACACTTTATATGACAGAACTCTAGACAAGCACCTCTAAGTTCTCCAGGTTTCAACCTTGGTATTATCTTTGTCACACTGCAATTATTAATTTTAAGAAAAATTTTACTAAGTCATTTAAGTAATGAACCCTCACCTTTAATATGAGATCACCTTCAATAGCTGATAGAATTCCTCTCCTCACTTAGAATGCCCTAAGTGATCTTTACTCCCTTGGTCTGTCTTCAGTAGAAATTCTACAATGTCTGTGTCTGTGCCTAATATTTCATCACATTAATTTTCCATCCTCTAACCCCTACCTATTTGTTAGCCACAAAACCTCACTTTTCCATCCTGTATTCAAAATTAAACCTAGTTATGGGGCTGGGGATTTAGCTCAGCGGCATAAGCACCTGCCTTGCAAGTCTGCAGTCTTGAGTTCAATTCCTGGTACCAATAAAAATGAAAAAGACAAAAAAAAAAAAAAAAAAAAAAAGTAAACCTAGTTTTGTACTTGGATTTCTTTTTCCCTATTGTAAATGTTCCTGAATGAAATTTGATTTCTCTACTGTGTAATTTTAGTTTTCTTTAATATGTAGCAGCCACAAATAAAAAATAACCTCAATATTACAAAGAAAATTATACGTCAGATGAGAACTATAGAGGTACTAATCAGTTGAATTAGAGTTAATCTATGTACATCTAAACAGACAAACATGAAATTATTTGTTAAATATGTAGACTACAACAGAAATATAAACGTAAATTAAAATTAAGTAATGTATATTACTGATCTTTAAAGCACTGATGTAGCTGATTTGATGGTTTTAGTAAGAAATATAGTCCTATCAGTGTTTAAAATGCTTAAGATTTATTGAATATAAGGCCTGGGGATTTGGGGGTTTAGCTCAGTGGCATAAGTGCCTACCTTGTAAGGGCACAGTTGTGAGTTCGATCCCCAGAACTGATTAAAAAAAAAAAAAAAGATTTATTGAATTTAGTATTCTAAGTGCTTTACAAGTTGTAAGTCTTCTAATCCTTACAGACACTTAGGTGGTAAGCAGTATGTGATTTTAGATAAAGTTTTGAAAAATAAAGCTAAAATCAATGTGAAAAACAAAGTATTAAATTTCATAAATCAAATCACTTTTGGGAGTAGGTCAAGGAAAAGAATTCACAGCTTTAGGAGGCAAAGTGTGTAAAAGTGATATTCTGATATGATTGCAATTTTTTCTATTAAAATATCCCAATATCTGGCAAGTGGCATGAATGAGCCGCAGGCTCACCGGGGAAAGAATAAGTTAAAGTCTCCCTTGATCCTACTGGTGCATGGGCTGAGAATCAAACACACACACACACACACACACACACACACACACACACACACACACAGAGAGAGGGAGAGAGAAAAAGAGAGAGACAGAGAGAGAGAGAGAGAGAGAGAGAGAGAGAGAGAGAGAGAGAGAGAGAGAGAGAGACCCATTAGTAACTGGGTGGTTTGGCTCATCTGGAGTTGATAGCAAACAAGATACATAAAGCAGCTAAATGATTGTATTGTTTTATTGATTATGCTGACCTGGGACCAGAGGTGTCAGCATCTCTTGAGAGGATGAGAGTATGCAATAAAGCAAACATGGGGGATTTCCTTCTACTTTATTTTTGAAGGTCAATATTACTTTCACTGTTTTGCTTTGTTCTGATTAGTTGTTTTCCTCTATTCGATACTCTGTTTTGATAGATTTTATAATGTTATGTTTTGGTTTGATTTTGTTATATACCTGATTGAATGGACAACTACAGTGAACAACAAGATATACTAAGGTGCCATTATTGTTATCCCAGTACCCTGCTCTGAACTTCTGCACCCATTTCACTGTTTTGTCTTGATCGGCCTTATTCTGTATTGTTTTGTTGTATTTTACTATCTTTAAAATAAATAAATATATAAAAAATTCTCAAATCTCTCTTAACTATCTTGCCTGGCTTACTATAAGTAAGTCTTCATTAAATAACCCTCACTATTTGATGTGTCTCATATCTTAATTAACACTTTTTTGTATAAACACATTTGAATGTGGTTCTAGGGATATTACTGGTTCCTTTGATAATGGTAATAGAGTATCGCAATGTCCTGTATACAGTTGTCTTGCATTCTAAAAATAGTTTCATGAATGGTCCCTCCACAATCTAAGAGGAGACATGACTGCAGGGTGATAGAACCCTTCAACAGTATGCCAGGCAAGATCTAAATTTTATCTGATTAACCATAGTTCATTTTGAATCTAGGCCTTAATATTGCTGAGCTATAACCCTAGTCCCAAGGCTCAATTTATTAACAGAGTAGATTATTTTATTCCTCATGAGAGTCTATTAAAATCCAAATCTTGAAAAACATATCAGGGAAAAAGAATGTCACCAAACTGCCTAATATTTTATCTGCCTTGCATTATCAGCTTTACTATACTCTATAATTTTTTTTTTTTTTTTTTTTTTGGTACCAGGGATCATGCTCATGGTCTTGCACTTACATGCAGGCTCTTGAGCATCTGAGTAAAATTCTGGCACTGTATTCTTCACTTTGCAATACAGGCTCCTGCAGAAATACATGAATGAGACTATCCTTCCATTTTAGCCGTTACCATATATGGATTCACTTTTCATGCTAGACTGGGTTGGAACAAATTTTCTTAAAGATTTGCATCTGTAGGTTGATGTAGGCTCTAAGCAATATAAACTTTAGCTTTTATGGACATTTTTCCAGGTGAGATTGCACAAAGTCATTCATGCGAGAAGGATTTAGATTCTTTAAAAAGGGGAATATGGTTTATCACCAGAGATGTTAGAGCTCTAGGAACATTCTGAAGTGTTCAGTTGTTGGTATTATCCGTATCTTCTTAAATTTACTATTACGTTTCAAGGTCTTATTGTTTCATATATCAGTGTCTTTAACATTAAAGATGTAGAGTGTAGAACTTCTAATTGTCAACCTAACTCTGTATCTCTAACTCTGAATCACATGAAATTTCTAGGAAATTACAGGAGATGAGGGTGCTGTTTAAAATTTCCATGGAAGTTTTTAATGTATACATCTGTTAAAATTTTTGATCATGTTAATGATGCAGTTTCTTTCTGTGGTACTGAATGACTCTGAAAATCATATAAACTTTATTTCTAGCATAAGAACTAAATATTAAGTACACTCACTCTAACAGTATCTTGAGCTTACCTTGTGCTATGTTTCATGCCATCCTTGTTGATTCTTGCTAACTCTACTGATCTTGACTGCACTGCATACTATGGAAAGTTTATATCCACCCCCCCACACACACAAAAAAACAGGATACCTTCATGTCCTTTAATATATGAACATCCTGACTCAAGAATTTTATCTAGAAGGTTGATTTCCTAGGCTCAATTCTGGTTCTGTTTGCTGAATAAAATCCATAGAAATCAGATAAAATACCATAAAATCAGATGACATGTCCTCAAATAAGGATAACTTACATGTTCAATAAAGCATGGACAGAGATTAGGGAGAACCCAGAAAACAATGAAGCATACCAAGTTTAAAAATATACAGATGCAAATATTCCAATCCTAAAAATTTCAGAGAAAGGGAGAAGTACCCAAATGATAGAAAAAGTGTAGTATAAAAGACTATGTTTTTTGGTTTCTCAAACATAGCCATTTTTTGTTAAGAAAGATGAAATTACAGTGCCCTTTTAGCTTGCATTTCCTCAAGGGTCAAAGGCGTTAAATGTTTTACTTATTTTCCATTCATACTTTTTGGGAAAAGTGTCTATTCACTTCAGCTACCCATTTTATTGTGGTAGTTCTAGTATTTCTGATTTCTTTATATATTTTAGATGATAGCATTCTGTATGTTGAATATATAGTGCATTTTTCTTCATTCTGTAGATTGTCTCTTCAGTTCATGGGCGATTTCCTTTACTGTGAAAAACCTTTTCACTCAAATACAATCTCATTTGTTGATTCTTAACATTATTTCTTGCAGTGAAAATTCTGATCAAAAAGTTATTGTCTATGCCTATGTCTTCAACAGTTTTATCCATTTTGACTTCCAGATGATTGTTTTTCTTTTAACATTTAGATCTTATTACTTTTTTGTTTTTATTTAGTACATGATGAGAGATGTGGCTTTAGATTTAATCATAAGCATATATCTATGCTTAACCATAAGCATATATATATATATATATATATATATATATATAACAATTTATTACTAGCACCTTTTATTATTCATTAAAGAAACATCTTAAATGTTATATACAATAGAGTACTACAATGCCATCAAATAAACTTAAAGTATATACATCTTGATACTATAATGTTAACTGAAATAAATCAGACAAATTTTCATATTTCATAGTTTCTCTTACCTGAGAAACTCACATTCTAAATACTGAGCAAAATAAGACAGATATTAAGAAAACAGAGATATATCTAATGCAGTACGGAAGGGGAACAAGGGATGAAGAGAGAAGAGGAGAGAGCAGAAGAGAGTGAAAGAGAACTGAGAAGTGTTATATACATGTACCAACTCCAGGACAAGGAGTGTAATCGTTATGCACTAGAGACATGTACAAATAAAAAACTAAAAACTGGAAAAATAAAAGCAATCTCAAAAGCAGTGACCTCTATTCAAGGAACATCTACACTTTTTGTGATTCCAGTGGAAGCAGAAATAATAAATACCCGTAATTGTTCTACCTCCTGCCTTCTTTCTCTAGGTGTTCCATTAAACAAACTCAAACAATGATAGAGGGTGGAGGAACTCAGGGTACAGGAAAAAGAGAAAAATTGTGGAAAATCAATGATTGAATAATATTTTTGATGATATCTTTTTCCTTAATTTTTCTGTTCAAATCTCTGTTTGGTTTGTAAACTTAGCAATCCCAAAGCTAAAGATCTACACCTCTTTCGTTTTTTTTCTAAGTGAGACAATGCATTCTCAGCAAACCTGTGGCTCAGACAAATGAGATGGTTGTTATCTTACCATTCAGCACTCTCGCATATTCTCTCAGTAAAATGTGTTGCTGATACCTCTGAGCTTGAAGGCATGTTGACTCTCACCACTTACCGCTTCTCTATTACTGCTGCTGGCCTCTCTCTAGACCATATATTCAAGCATTCTTACTATGTTTACAGAAGGAAAAGCTATGGCCCCTTTACATGACTGTTTATACTACTCCATAGTGCTTTTTAAATTGTTATTTCAGATAAGGCCCTTTAGGGTCAAATTTGAATTTCTCAGTTATAGTTACTGAATTTCTGCTGACTGCTTCCATTCTGTAATGCCGCCACTATAGCCAAAAATATCACTGAAATATATATTTTACTGTTATTCTTTCTTTTAGCATTAAACGTTTATAAGTTAGTTTATAATCATGGTGATCCTTTAAAAATATACAATATGGTAGAGTGCTAACCCTGCATGCGTAAGGACCTAGATTTGATCTACTTTACATGATTAAATTGGTATAAATTATTATATATCATTTTTAAAATAATATTACACCTAAAGTCTTTACTAAATACAATTATCTCTATAAATTCAGTCCTTTTTATCTGAGATCTTCTTCAGTCAATGCTTTAGCTTCCTTCCCTTTCTCTGACTACTACCAAGCAATCTGCTATCTCAGAGTCCTGAGCATTTTTCTGCCTGCTTTTTTTAAAATCCTAAGAGTCTTTCTAGCCATTCATGACACAAATTCCTTCACATTTCTGCTGAAGTATCATGTTTAAGATATTCTATTCAATTCAATTTATATAAAAATCATATACATGTGAAAAGAAACATATATAAATGTGTCAATATTTATTATAAATGGTCACAGACTAAAAAGTTATTTTCAAGTGTTTATGGTGATTTAGTTAAAGAACACAGTTTGATAAAGATTTACTCATATAAGCATCTGAATATATATTTTTCTTATAGTGCACATTGAAAAATAAACATAGAAGAGATTATAACTTATCTTATAATAGTATACTAGAAATTTGATGCAGATATTTTATATAACATCCAGTAACTTTCTTTAATGATAATTACTCCTAAGTTTTGAATTGAAATATTATCCATTTTATTTCTTTGCAACAGTGATCTTTATAGGTAATTAAAATTCACACTGAATTTAAGGTAGAAGTAAAACTACATTGTCCACATTGTTATGTTTATTCTTTTTCTTTATGAAATTTTATATAACTTCCTAAAGTTACACGAGGCTATTAAAAATCCCTATTGTACATTCCAAATTTTCTAATTTTAAATATTTGAGGGTTTTCATTTAGTTTACTTAAATAATACAAGCAAGAGGAGATACAATGGGAAACATGTAAGAATTATTCACCTTAAATTAAAGAAATTAATTGTTTTCTAGGTAAATATCAGTTCAAAAGGGTCATAGAAATAAAATTCTTTAGAAATCTTTTAATGTTATGTCAAATGAACATTCTACAAAACTGTGATTGGTTTCTTGACAGCTGCAAAACTGTCTTTCATATGCAATGACCATTACACAAAAACATGATATATTCTTAAAGGGCTACTTTCTAAATTCTGACCCTACATGAAATTAACTCATTTATTGTTATCATGTATCTGACCAAGAGGAAAATGTTAAATTATATTTTATCATGAAGCTAAGAAATAGAAAAAAGCAGATTCAGGTTTAAAAATAGAGGTTCTCCTCAGTTCCATCAGGTTCATTTTTTTTTCTGCATTGTGCTAATTACGAAAAAACAAATATCAAGTAAGAATGATTATTTGACTAGATGAGAGTGACTCATTGACTATGTAGTATAAAACAGAGTTTCATTTCTGACACTTTCAACACTTTCTTTTCATGAGTAAAGATGATTGTATTCATAGATATGATCAAGTCTAATTTATACGCATTCATAGTGTTTGCTTGGCTTCTTACAAGTGTGAGATCTTTATTTTTCATACTACTTTCAAAGAAAGTGGCATAAAAGGAGAAAGACATAGTAAAAGAAGCTGATTAAGCGAAAGTTTTCAATGAATAATTAAAATAGATTTTCAGACAAAGTAGTCGAGTTGAAAGGCATGTTAATGATGTAAATATTAACCTGTGTATGAATATTTTTTCCACTTCTTTACTTCCTATTGTTTTCTCAGGCAGAGAAAATATTTTTTTTTGTGAATTATATACTTACAGTTTTGTTTCTTTGCAAACTCTAAAAACACTCAAGAAAACTTAAGAATTATAATTTAATAGCCTTAGAGTGTATCACTAGGTGTATAAGAATCTATCCATGTTATTATAGTCTACAGATTTTTGAATTTCAACTTATTAAACCATTGCATTTATCAAAAATTATTTACCAGATAACAGCAAAAGATTAAGAGATTTTTGCCCAATATATTAACAGATTATAACTTTTAGTCATGTTAATAATTTAAGTCACACATTTTTGATTAGCAAACTGGCTTAAATTGGGCAGAGTTTTCCAAATATTAATGCAACTGATTTATTCTCTATTATAGTGGTAGTGACTGTTTAAATATCAGGTCATCGGCTCAAACTAGTCTTTTTAAAGTCAGTGATTTTTAGATTCATATCTGTGGTTTTATGTGAAGTAACAGAGCAATAATTAAATGATACACTGGCACAGGTAGATACTTCTTTCCAAATATTGTGAGCCCAAATTTTAAAATTTAAATCATTCTGAATAGGCTTAGTGTAAATAATCCACTGTACTATTTCAGGTTGTATCATGTTTTTTAATAAATAAATATCTGACTTACACATACTTCCTTTTTCAATGTGTGATTAATTCTCCTCTAGTCAAAGAAGATATCCCTCATGATCAAATTCAATCATTTTTCTATGTTTTGGGATTCTGCCTGAAATGTGCTTATATTTATTTATGAAAAATGTGCCAGAAGATCTGCAAGTGCAATTTCATAACACTTATATAAGCATATTTTTTCAATTGAAAATTGAATTTACAGCTAGAAATAGCAGAACAAATGGAAGAAATATCATTATGAATTTGTAAGTGGTGTGAATTCAATTGCACAGTGAAGAAAATGAATGGTAATATTTTGGCAATTTTTTATCATTTTAAGATCATTCTAAGAGCAGACAGAATGTGATTACTAAATGAAATGTTATAAATCTGAAATTTATCATTGGAAAAGTTTTTCATTTAGCATAGAAGAGTTTATACTAAAATATTAGAAAATCAGTTTGGATAAATACTGTATACTGAGAGAATTTCATGGTTTTTTGTTTTACTTTTTAAAATGATGTGCTACTTACTGACTTAATGTGTCTAAATTATATATTCAAACATTCTTCCGAGTCAGCAAAAATGAATCTAACTTTTATTTATTTTCAGTTAACATCTCACACAGAAACTTTGTCACTAGAGAGATGTGGAAAAGCATTTCAGAATAAAAAGTTTTCTTTCCTGTTATTTTCTTAATCCGGCATCTTCTGTAGTGCCCTGGATTTCTTCAGCAATAGGCTTTTTTTAGTGCTCAAACCTCTGCAATGCCTTGCTATTGACATACACTGAAATGGCACTACCATCTACCCAGCAGCTGCTTTCTGCTGGAACTGCCTTCTGATGGTTTTGTATCAAAAGCCCTTTAATGACAGAACTCACAACAAACTGCCCTTCACATGCCACGGTGAGTAGATTTCTGACAAGTTCCCCTAAACTCTCTAACTTTCAGTGAAGCCATTCTTTTCTGTCTCTAAGGAGATCTCATAAGACTAATTCTGTATAGTGAGGACACTATGTCTGTGGTCTCTATCTCATCCCTATTAATAACTTATTAATTACTTTTTTAAATGATGTGCAAATAACTCTTTTTGATCTGTGTTTCCTATAATTAGTGAATTAAGCTATGTCATGCTTTCTGGTTCAGTGTGAATTTATCCATGAGTTGGCTGATTGATGGAGATTTGAACTCAGCACTAGACTACACTTCACATACTAAACTGTCAGATCAGCGAATCTGACATTAGAATAACATGGGGAAGGAAATCTAAAGACCTAGATGTAAGATTTTTTTTTTTCAATGAAGTGGGGAGGGGAGAAAGAGACTAGAAGACCTTATTTTGCAGGCATTGGGGAGTGGGGGGGGGGCTATAGATAGAGTGCGAGATCCCTCTTGTGAGAACGAAGAAGTGGAAGAACTTCTATCAGGTCTGACTGGGGGAGGAGTTTGGGAGACGGGCAAGATAGCATATCAACAGCTGATATCAAGGAGCATCTTTGTGCACAAAACAGAAAGATTTTCTGGGGGCTGGGACAAGAAGAAGATGAAAATGGTGAAAAAGTGTTGTTTTTAGCCCCTCTGCCATATCGCACCATAGCCATGATTATTTGGCGAACAGTATGTGGGCAGAAACCCTTTATGAATAAAAGTTACTTTTAAAGATATAAGTTATTTATTGAGGCCCGGTGCCATGTTGGGCAGATGTCATGTTAGAGATAGCTAAGCCCCACCTGGTAGAATCTATCACTAGAAACACAGGACAATTTTACTATATTTATCACTCACTCTTGGTGTGTAGATGTGGTATACTTACTGGAACGAATCTAAACAACCACTATTTAAGTTTTTTCATCTGTTTGAAACAATTATAGTGTCAAAATCTTTAAAATTAAAAGCTATATAGGTGACTCATTTTATAGTTCTGGTAGTCAGAAGTCAAAATCAGTATAAATACATTGAAATGAAGGTATCTCTAAGCTCAAGTTTCTTCTATGGGCTCCAGGGAAAATCTGTTTCATTTCACTTGAAGCTTTTAGAGGTCATCTATATTTCTTGGTTTATACTTATTTCTCTCCATTTTGAAAGCCAGGAGCATCAGATTCTTTTTCTCAGTTGAACTGGGGCTATGTCATTCCATTCATTTTGTAGTTGTGATTCTTTTCCTTTTTCTTATAAATACACATGAGATTACATTGGATCTTCTTAGATAATTCAGGATGATTTCTCCATCCTATAATCCTTCATGTATTCACAACTGCAGTGTCTCTTTTGTCACAAAAAGTGATGTATCCATACTACCATTGATTAAGACATCAACTTCTTCAAAAACCATATTTGGTTTACCACAAATCTGCCACTTAGCATGTAACTAATGACATGGCTGACCCTATTTTCTTCATAGTAATCTACATAAATCAGTAAAAGCAATTGCTACTTTTGGCAAGATCAATTGCATAGTTATAAATTGTTATCTCAGGGGTATGTCGACATTTCCCTGAAACAGAAGATATGATTGTAAAGGCAATGAATATTTAAATTTAAAAAATTAAATTAAATCACATATTTCCACTACTTTTTTTCAAATACTGCCCACCTACTTCAGATACACTTAAGGCATCATCCTTGCATCATTTTCTGAAGCAGTTTCTGAAAATGTGTCTTTGTGTTTTCAATTGAGCTAAAAATGGCATGTAATACTTTGATGTCCTGAATCAATGTTTACTCTTTATGATCATTTTGGCCTTGCAAAACATCAGAAGGTAACAAGTTCTGGTTTCATTGAATGAGGCAGATAACTATACACTGCAATCGTATTACAAGACTGCCTTTATGTTGGATGGCACTGAAGAAAAGTGATGATTATATCTGTAATCACATTACATAATGACACTCAAAAAAACTACCAGAAGTATTTTTAAAAGTGGAAATAATGATGGCATAAGTAGTTTAAATAAATTTTCAAAATATATTCATTCATTGTAGCTTTTGATCACTTTTTGAATGGGGTAGCCTCTAGGAATGTTGATCAACTTAACATTTTTCAAAACACCTAACAACATCTTCGTGGTCATAATATTAATGATATTGAGATGTGTGTCAGATTAGATGCAGATGTAAATATATGATGTGAAAAAATGTGAAAAAAGGGATACATCATATTACATATAAATATATAACAAAATTTAATTGACTTCACTGATCCAATCCAGAATATTGAATTTCAGTAGTTTGGAGCATGTTAAGATAGCCCCTTCCTAGCAAAATCAAGTTTTTGTCCATTTAACGATATTTTATGAAAAATGAGTGTAATTTGAAGCAGTCTATATAACATTTCATTGTGCTTTGATTTTTCTACATAACTATGTAGAAGTCTACCAAACATTTTTGAATACCAGAAGAAAACACTCCATAGCACAAATGTACCACTTGGGCTTCATAATTTGAGGAATACTACTTATACAGTGTACAATTCGTATAGTTATACTTTGTCAGACTTTGGCAAAAAGGAAAAGAAAAAATGCCTCAAATAAGGCTCAGGATATTGAAGAAAATCTAGGTTATCTTTTAGTAGGTACAAATTACAGTTTTATAATAAAAATCTGACTTGAGAATGAAAATCTTTCTAGGGAACCTTAACTGACAAAGATACCTTAGTTTCCTATAATTTTGCACAGCATTAGATCTGATCAGGTACAAAAGAAAATTCATCAGTAAGCTCACCCATGTAATTAATTGGTTTTATCACACATTGCATTATTTGAACAAAATGGTCTAATCAAAACTGAAAAGGGCAAATTGGAGATTTATATTGAGACTGCTGAGAAAGGAACACCTGAAAGGAAAAAAAAAGAGGAAACACTGATTTCAAGTTACAGCGTTCCTTTTGTTTTATTTACCTTTTTGTTTGTTTTGTTTTCTCTTGCTTGCTCTGCTTCGTTTGTTTTGTTTTTCTTTGTAATACTAGTGACTTAAACCTGAGGTATGTGCTCTACCTTCCATGGTAGGCAACGGCTTTACTGCTTACTACAGCACTGCCTTATTAGACATTTTTTTGTTTGTTTGTTTGTTTTGAGAAACAGTCCTGCTGCATTCCCCAGTTTGGTCTTGAACTTGCTATCCTCCTGCTGCAGTCTCCCAAGTGCCTGGTAATACAAGTGCCTACTAATATACCAAGCTTACAGTGCACATGGTTAACTAGAATTCCACAGTCAGAATTTTTGGTTTAGAAAAAAAGATATAGAACCTTTGTTACGTTTCTGCTACCTTGTTTTGAAAGCCTATATTGTTATTGTTTTGTATTATTGTTGTTTGTCTTTTTTTGGTTCGTTTTTCTTGTATTTTGTTTTGTTTTTCCTTTTTTAAAATAAAATTTTAACAACAGAAAGTGGAATCCATTTAAAATTTGAGGATATTTGTTTCCTGTCTGTTAAATATGAGGTCTATTCTATGTCTTTGGTGATGTTAATTCTCCTGGTAGAATTATTTCAATCAGAGGATTCAACAGTGATTCCACTAAATTGAAAAATAAATTTACCTGTTAGACATTTGGTACTCATTATGTCACTAGGCTAATAGTAAAAATTGAGGCTATTCTGCTGGAAATAATGACTGCCTTAGAAAGGTGGTAAGTGGAAATACACTGCTTCCTCCAGTCAAGGCAGATATATAACTGGTTCCCAAGTTGTTCTCTTTCAAGCAGTCATTAGTAAAGATAATATCGTAATTTTAAAAAAGTCAAAATAGGGTTTCTGACTTTTGCAAAATAAATTAGTGACAACATAAAAATACCTTTTACCAAATGATGTTCAGCCTGAAAGGAGGAAAAAAAGAATTGATGATTACAAAAATAAAGCCATAAATGTCAGTAAAACACCTTCAACACACAGAGCTAGGCCTATTTAGATTTTTTTTCCATGTATGTTTGTATTTTAACCATTATTAATTGTTTCTTCTCTAGTTTTTGAACATTTCTTTTGTATACATCAACAAAACACTTCTATCAGCATTCTACATATTACATTTCCCTAACAGGACGGATATGCAGGAAGTACCTGCAGGGCAGCCCCACAGTAAATACCGGGTCATCAGTAAGCATCATGACATTTCCATGCCCACCTTAGACTTTTGGATTGGCAGGCTGAGCACTGAAGTACCCTAAATCTGTTAAAAAATGTTTGATTGGATTTTTGGCATTCCAATACTTTTAAATTACATTTAATTTTTACTAATCATTTACTGGCATGCTGATTTCCTTTTTAGTCGATATTCTTGTATATAATAAGCTGTTAAAACACTGTGTGCGTACTCTGAATTGATCACATACTCTTATATATGATAAATTATACTCTGGCCTCCTATTTGGCCCTTTTTAAATTTAATTTTCTGACTACTTTTAAATTTTAATTTTTATTTCACGATTTATACTATATTTTTAATTTACAAGCTACATATAAGATAGGATATGTTCTTTTTTCTTAGTTTAAGACTTTGAAAGGGGAAGATCCGTTCTCCACTGATTTTATATTCTTCACTATCTTTTCCATATACTCATATGTAATAAGCCTGATATAGAATTGATACTATTTTATGTAAATTTTCAATGATGTCTTAAATTGTCTAATACAATTATATTTTACATTCTCCGATGCAGCTACTATTTTGAAAGCTTCTTATTCTTTTATAGAAGTCCATGTAGCACCTTCTCTTGCCTTCTGAATTGTGGCCTTTGTCATTTTTTTTTTTATGCTGGAAAAGGAGGTAATAGAATATTTTGTTTTAATATCTGGAAGATATTTTACCTTAAATTTTTACAGATTTGTTGGCTGAATATAAAATTCTATAGTGACAGTTATTATTTTCCCTTATTAGTACTTTGAATAAATAGGTCTAGTTTCTACCCACTTGCTTTTTTTTTTTAAATGTAGAATAAGGTGCTATTCAAATTTTGTTCTTCTATATCTAAGATTTTTTTTCTCTGTGTCTGCTTTAATAATTCTATCTTTGCAATTAGTTTTGGGCAATTTCATTTTTGTGTGTATGGTATGCTTTTAATCATATTTCTTGTGCTAAAAGTGCATTTACTTGGAACACAGTACTATATTTTATCAAAATTCAGAAATTTTAGATATTTAAATATTTATTGTATAATCTTTCTACTCTGAGAACACTAATTATATGAATGTAAGTTTCTTGACTTGGCACAAAGTTAGGTGATATACTGTTCATCTGTAAATTCTTTTTCCTTTTTATTTTAGACAATTTTTATTGTCATCTTCATATATATTCATAAATAACATTTTAGAATTCTTAATCTTATATTAATCTCAAGTAATACATTCATAATTTCAGAAATACATTTTATATGTAAAGTTCACTTTGCCTACACCTTATATATAAGTCATATTAGATTTGCATGGTGAAAATTCCGTAGCCATTTTTGTAAATTTTAAGTTTGTTTAACTTACACTTTTAAACCTATGTACAGAAACAGTGCATAAATTTTGCAGAAGTCGATAACATGAAAATGTATGTTTCTCTTTTAATTCATAAGTGAAATTTTATTTTATAAAACCTGAAATCTTACTTGAGTATTATATAATGATGATTTTAATACAGATGCAAAATGTGCATTTAAAAGAAAATTAGCTTGATAACTGGTGACATACACAAAGTTATACTCTAATAATTGCTCATAAATTAATAACTAAAATTTTTACAATTGCCAATAAAATAATACGATGCAAAACAAATAGGGCATAAAATAGAAATTAGCTATAGAAATGGAAAATGAGAAATTCAACCTTAAGTAAATATTAATTGCATGAAATCTGAATAATTTATATTTATTAGGAAGTTTAAATATGCAACAGAATAGATTAGATGAATAAAATTAATGATTACTTAAGATTGTATTTATCTTGTGTTTATAGTAATATTGGTTAATGAATGTTTCTGTTCAGTATTCAGCCAAATTTTGCTTCCATTTGCAAACTTTGCATCAGGTGACAAATACAATCATGGCCATCTTCTCCACACAAACACAGATGTGGCCATCTTCCACATTCTGACCTATACTCGTGGCTTTCTCTAGTGGAGGACACAGTGTAAGACAGACCTATGAACCCTTGCTGTGAAGAGTTTTTGTGTCACTTTTAGCACATACAATAATATACAGTATGACTCAAGCCAGCATGCTTCCAAAAAAAGTGCAAAAGAAGGACACTGACGAAACGAAACTGCAGAGCAGTAATGAACACGTCAAGGTCAGGCAGAGCTGTAATCAAAGTAACCAGAATGCACCGAGTTGTAATGAAGGGGATAAGTAAATACAAAACAAGAAAGATAAGAAGAAAATCTTGGAAAAAAAAAAAAACACTATTGAGGTGAAGAAGGGATTTGGATAAAATCATGAGAATAGTATTCATGTGACCATCAGGCCTCAGAGTATAAGCAAGTTGTTGAAGTAAAAAATCTTGCCTATTTTGAACAAAGACGCCATCAAAAGAGTTGATGTGGCAAGAGTAATTGCTAACCAACCAGAGGATACAAGTGCCAGAAAAGATGGAGAAACTTTTGTAAATGTGGTTTAATGAGGAGCAGCTGGCAGATGGTAGCACTAGTGAAGCTTTGATCTGTGAAATATCCAGGAAACCCGTAGTGCCTTACTACAAGAAAACCCCTGTACAGTCACAAGTGACAATAATGTGATCTCTCATTTTCAGAAGCTTACTCAGTGCAAGGAAATGTTTTGAAAAATAAAATTAGGCAGATTTTTAAAAATAAAAATTGATCTTGCAGCTAGGATACAAACAAGAGAAGAAAATCCTGAAGAGGAATTCTAAATGGCCTTCTGGAAGGGGACTCTCCTTCCAAAAAAATCCCTCCTCACCCTCCTTCCTGTTCACAAAAGAAGTCACCTCAAGCAAGGTTAGTTCTTACAGTTCTGTATCCACTTTACTTCATATTTTTGTGACTAAAATTTTCATACAGTTCAGAATGGACTGACCTTACTTACAATGAATTTATGAGGAAATTTAGTTCAGTTAGTGACTATTTCAGTTCATAACCAGGATCATGAAACAAATTAAATTTGTGAACTGAGGTACCATTGAGTATTTTATTGTGATAAAACTTTAATTAGATTATGGATGTAATTAAGGCATGCCACTATATACACAGATATGATTGCTTCAGCTGATAAATCACTCCTCAGTCAGAAATATTTTAGGCTAATTGCTATAAGGTCCACAGATACTCATTATGTTAAAACCAAAGCCACTTCAAAGGCAACTACTTGACCCCTTGAACTGGTAGCTCTTTTTGATATTAATTTTAAATTTTACTTTAAGTTGTCAGAAAATTGTTAATTTATTACTGAATCAGTAAAACAGTTATTACTGTGATATTTTTGTGAATAATGACACAAAGATTCTTTACACCAAGTGGAACATGCATCAGAAATATTCACTTCCACACATATAGGTGTGTTTGTAATGTTATTAATATCTCAGAAGACAAGTCAAGTAGCATGATATAACTAAATTTATGAACTAATAAGCTATTTTCAAAAGTAAAATTTCATTGTAAAACAGCACTGTTATTTTATATATGACCAAATTCATGTTACTGGATAATTTTAAGCTTCAATCACATATGCTACATAGTCTGTAAACTTGAAAATATTTCTATTTGTTACACTTTTCAGAGAAAATATGCTGAGTTGTGCCCCACTGCATTTCTAGTCAAATAATTTAGATTATTTGGAGAAACACAAATGGTTAATGTTTATTTTCTTTTATTTCATTTACTCAATCAATTCTGATTTGCTTTTAATATTGGGAGTTTCATAATTTATAATTGAGTAGACCAATATCTAAAGCTTTTTGGTCATTTATCTATGAAAATCATCAGGATTTTGAACCTGACCAGATCACATAAAAGTGGAGTAGTGATAGATCTACTAAGTAATCAGAAATAAACAAAATACTTGGTGAATAATTTCTATTTTTCCTTTCTTATGAGAACTAGAAAAATTCAATAATATAGCACTGGGATACTTCAATAGTATGGACAGTATGCACAAAAATGCTAGAATTCTTTTTGTATTATAGCTACCTTCCTTCTCTTTTCATTTGTTTTGTAGAAAATATGATGAAAATTAAAACATTTATTTCATTGACTTTACATAAAAGCATGAGAAATACATTTTTCTGTTTAGATGCAAATTGGTCAGAATAAACTAACTTTTGCTGAATTCTCATCAGCTTACAAAAACTAATGTCTGCCTTTATGTTAAATGTTCAGTTTCTCCTCTGCTGCCATATCACTTTCATTCTGTCTATAAGAAAGGCAGAGAATCTCATATTTAGGATATAGCAGGGTTCAGGAAGAAATAAGTCTGGCAAAAAAATAACCGCGTCTTAAACTGTCAATTGTGAAGTAATAAAAGAGATCTGATCTCTTCTAATCCATGAGCGTGGGGAAGCAAAATGTCTCTGAAGGTAGAAACTCAACAAGATTGTCTTAAGTGCATCACCATAGTCAAGATGAAATACTGTATTAGGAATGTATTTTTGGATTCTTGGGAGATCTATCTAGGTGGTGATAGCAGTACATATTTATGGAAATATGTAGGTAATATACATTTTAGTAGGGAATCAATTGTGTGGAGATGCCAATCTACTGAAAGGAACAAATGAGTCTTCTAGATGAAAATTTGGTACTTCTGATGACAGATTTTTTCATACTTTACACAGAATATAATTCAAATGTTACAAAGAAAAAAGAGAGATTTTGGAAATTATTCACATGTGAAAATAAAAATCTTAAAGGTAATGCCTAGGTGGTATGCTCTCATTGCTTTTGATTTAAATATCTAAAATTATTTGGAATTTTGATACCACTACACATTAAATACTTAAAGTGGTAAAAAGTAATTTAAAGTATCTAAGTGGAAAAAGACATAGGTGTAGTATATACTTTTAACTTGTTATCTTTTCCAGCTTTGTCCTTGGGAAAAGTAAGTTCAGCATATTGAGAGAACCACAATTGCAGGTGAGCATTTGTTACTTTTCTGAGGTATTCCTGTGAGAGTGGATGCCATGTATCCCTTAGCAGCAAGTTAGTACAAATGGCTATGCAAAGTATATTGCTTTTTTCATTTGAAATTAAAACAACTGGGCATTACTGAATTTCAGAAGAGTATGAACACATATGTTGAATGTGGGGAAGGAAATATTCTCTTGGGATTGAGATATTTATGGAAAAACATCTTGTGATTTATGCTCTAGCTAATTTTCTAAACTCTTGGGACAAATAAAATATACTACTACCTTCCAGAGGGGAATATAAGAAGGTTTTAAAAAGGAAAAGAAAGAGAACATTAAATCTATGAACAATAACCCAATGTATAAAATTATGAAATGCCACATGCACATTATCCTGAATAAAGAAAGAAAAAAGAAAACAGCATAAGCTTGCATTCAATATAAATTGTATGGTTCTTCAGAAAGGAGCAAAGAAGGGCATTTTAATAGAACATTTCACAAGATGAATGAGAAACGCAGAATATTTTCTCTAAAAATCAACATAAATCTGAATAAATTGTTAAAAATACATGCCAGATCCATAGCATTTGGAAAGGCATACAGCAATTTCCGAGGTGTTTGCTTAGGAGCATTATTAAAACTTGGATTTGAAAAACGTGTGAGACTGTGATACTCCTGAGGCTATTTTCTTCTCTTCATTTCAATCTCAAATAATGGAACTATTTCTGTAAAAGAAAGATTAGACTTAAAAAACAACAAATTCACCCATAAATGGAACACATTAGAAGAGGTATAAACACTATAACCATGGTGAGGGTATCAGTGAAGTTTGTGATCTCAAAGCAAATGAATGGAAAGGGCTATGAGACCCTGAGCCAGAACTTGCAATGCTTGTTGAGGCATCAATGGATCAAGAAACCAGATCAAGAAAATAAAATAGTTCTATGAGGTCTTGACAAACTGCCCATTTTTCTTCTAGTGGGACTGGAGGACTGTGCATTTGCAAGAAAAACTACAAAGGATTACTTCTAACTATGTGTTCCTAAATGTGTCAGTGTGATAGATCTTAAAAAGCCATAAAATGGCGATCAAAACCTAAAAGTGGGACTTATTTGAAAGTGCCCTAAGTACATTACTCTAATACATAATATACTTCTCTAAGAGTTTGTCCTTTCAGACTTCAGGAATTTGAGCATACTTTGTAACCATAGGTGACCTGAACAGTAATCTATGGAGACTTAAGAGACTCTATAGCATAGACTTTAAAAATTCTACCTAAATTAAAGAAATTATTTGCAACATCTATTGGATCATATTCACAACACTATTTCATTTAATTACAGTACTAAACAACAGCAAAAATGTAAAAACAAAATAAGAAGCTACAGCAAAATGACAGTAGAAAAGGAAGAATGCAAGATCACTAACATCTAAGATACCAATTTATCAATGAAAATTAAGATACTTGTATATAAAGAAATATGAATATGTGTCAGACAAGTAACATGCAGTCAACACAAAATATCTTGCATTGAATTTCTTAGTCTTTGTATGTTAAATCAGCAAGCAAGGTTTTAAAATCAGTTATCATAAAGTATGTTAAAAAACTAATGGTATTCATCTTTAAAAAGTAAAGTAAGAGATAATTACAATTCAACATACACAGAGTAACTACAAATGTAAATTATTAAGAGAAACAAAAATTCTGGAGTTTAAGACTGAAAAGTCAAATACAAGATCTCTAGATATTGTATATAGTAGATTTGAAATGGCAGAAGGAAAAAAAAAACATGGTGCAGTACTTCAGATTGAGAGATAAAACTAAAGTGTAATAGGAAAAAAAGTAAAATATGCTTAAACAGTGCTTCATAGATATTTGGTAAAAATTCAATCCAATTTTACAAACTGGTCCAAAGAGTTGAAGAGTTAGATTGCTGGAGAAGGCATTTCTATTTTTTCTTCCAATTTGTTTCAGTTTTCATTAGTGCAGGTTTGCAGCATCTAATGTTCATAATGCCTGTGGGGTTGGCACTCATGCACAACACACCCTCGCTCCATTCTCATGCCACATCCTCCCAAAGCTCCTGTCTCTCTCCATCTCTTGGTCCCCTTTCCTGTTGTGAAAGACTTCATTCATTTTTTAATCTACATTTTATTTTGCTCTTCATTCATATTTTGAGGTTTTCATGTAAAGGAAATCATGAAATAAATGAGATTCTGTGTGTCTGGTTTATTTCACTTAAAACGATCTCAAGGAGCATCCATTTTCCTACAAAAGACTCATGCTTATCCTTTACTGCAGGGTAGCAGAAGTTCATAGAAAATGTTCAGTGCCATTAATCACTAAGAGAATGCAGATATCAACTACAATGAGCTTACTAATGTGCAGTAGCCACAATACTGAGGCATATAATACTTATTTTCAGTATATAGTCTCAAAACCACAAACACAAATTTGAAGATGATGTGATGTGAACACACATTCAGGGATTTCTAGAAATTATTGGGTAGTGTATTCATAATAGAAAACAGCTTGATGTATGTTTCAAAAATTAGACATAAGCATGCCACACAATTTTTCACTTCTTTTTTGGTTAATTTGTGTAAGAAAAATGGAAGCAAATGTTTATAAAGCGCCATTGTGTCAGTATTAATTAGTGCAGCATATGTGGTATCCCCAAAGTGGATGTGAAAAACGACTACTAGTAAATATAATTTTAAACAAAATGTACTATATCTAATTGGAATATTATTCGGTAATTAAAGGAACAAACTATCTGGATTTGGTGGTACATGCCTATAATACCTCCCAGCACTAGAAAAGCTGACACAGGAGGATCAGTGTGAGTCTGGGCTACAGAATGAGTTCAAGGTCAGCCTTACTATATGGAGCAACTCTGTTTCAAAAAAGAAAAACATACACACTAAGAAAAAAATAGCACACTATGAATATGCTGCACTATGTGAATGAAGTTCAAATTTTTTATAAGTAGAAGATACTGTTTGTCTTATTGTTCATTTTCTATAAAATGTCTAGAAAGTGCCAATCTATATAGTAAGAAAAGAGTAATAGTGGTTGCCTCTCGTAGTGTTACAAATTGAATATTGTGCCACACATTTAATATTGATAATGAATGGTTTGGGACTGTGAAATATTGTAACACTGGATTATAAAGACAGTTGCATAAATAGTGTATTAAAATAAATGATCTTTTAAATTAGAAGTGAATGATACAGTATGCAAATGAAACCTCAATAAAAGGAGCTCTATAAAATGAAACATACAACAGCTAAGAAGGTCAATTCAGGCATGTAACTATTTATTACTTGCATGTAAACTCTTTGAGAATATTTGTATACGACACCATACTAAATGCAGAAAACCTGAAAGAAATACCTCTCAAATCAGGAATAAGACTATTTTTCCATGTTCACAAGTTATGTTTAATAAAGTTCTTGAAACATTAGCCAGAGCAATCAGAAAAGAAAAATAAATAAAAGATGTGCAAATAGGGAAAAAATGAAAAAGAAACATATTATTTTTAGATGATGCACTCTTTACATAAAAGTCTTCTACAGAAACTTCAGCAGACTATCAGAACTAATAAATAATTAAGCAAACTTTCAAGATGCAAAGTCAAAACAGAAATCATTAGCATTTCTGTACACTACTAAACAGCAAACCAAGAAAGAAATCAGGGAAGCCATCACAATCACCGTAGCTTTAAAAAGAATTACAAAAAAAAAAAAAAAAAATCAACCTAACCGAAAAGGCAATAAACATTGAAAATGAAAATAATAGTGTTAGAAAGGGGATAGATGCAGACATTAGATAATAGGAAGGCAACCTCTGTTCCTGAGTAGGCAGAAATAATATTATCAAAATGATATTATCAAAATGCTATATAATTTTAATGCTAATCGAATCAATAATACCAACAGCATTCTTCAAAGAACCATTGGGGGAAAAAAAAAAAAAAAAAAAAAAAAAGAAAACTCTACATTTTTATGTTGAACCAGAAGTGATCAGGATAATTAAAGCACTCTTTAACAAAGTGCACAACGTGGAAGGCATTAGAATTCCATTGTTCAAGCTACATTGCAAAGCTACTGTAATAAATATAGCACATTTCTGAATCAAAAATGACATGAGGACCAATGGAACAGAAAACACAGAACTATTAAAACTGAATTTTATACTAGTGTTTTTAGCTTTGTTTCTTCAAGATATAGTAAGATGATCTTTATCTTTGGATTTCCATATACTTTCGGTATTAACCATATTGAATTTTATTTTTCTTGCTTCTTAATGGAGCAAGAAAAATAAAATAATTGAAAAATAGAATAATTGATTCTAAGCTGTCTACTTTCTCCCTGAATTCACTTTATGTCTTGATTGTTAATGTCAAAGGCATCAACTGTCATAACCCTATTAGATTAAATCTGATATTTAAAATACTTGAAATATAATAATTCACAGATATGAATTGAATATACTTACAGATCCTTTTCAGTAAAATATCTCATAACCCTGTAGCTGATTGAATATGATCAAACAAGTAGAACTGAAATTGTTAGATCAAGCACAGGAATCATTAACACATAAAGTAATTTAAACATCCATTCTTTTTGTCTGCAAAGTCTAATCTAATTGTTCCACCTATATCAAGGCAACAACAGCTGCAATGTGGACCGTCCTGGTTCATCTCAACAGGGAAATTTGTCCTGGGAATTTTTTTTTTTTTTTTTTTTTACTTTACACTAGTGAAAAATTATTCAGTTGGAGGTAACAAATATTTTGGAATTTAGAGAAAGCTTGACCCTTGGAAAGATGGGTTGAGCCATAGAAATAAGTTTTTTTTCAATTACTGATTACTGTTCTTGGAAAGTGATTGCTATGAGGAAATTAAATGGTTAATGCTAACCATTACTATGATTATAATATTAATAACAGAATATGTAAAGACTTTCAAGTAGAGGAGAGACAGAGAATAAGCACAAGACACAGAACAGGTAATAACTGATGAGGCACTAGAAAAATCTTTATATAAAGTTATTTAGATTAAAATTTAGAAAACTGTTGTTAAATTAAATTGGTGTTTTAGTCATAAAGACATAATACTATAAAACCAAAAGAGATAAATGTCTTATATGAAATGTAAAATATTCTAATCTGATGTTTTTATTTATTTCTTTTTTTAAGACAGGATTTTGCCATGTAATTCATTCCAGCCTGAACTCAAGGTGTAGCCCAGACTGACCTTGAACTCCCTGTGGTCCTCCTGTCCTCCTTCTTCAACTTCCCAAGGACTTGAGTTTCACATATGTGCCACCACACCCAACTGATCATTTCAATAAATGAATTAGCAAAGTCATAAAGAGCCCAACAACTCAAATAAATGTAAAGTAAGCCTATATAATGGGATTAATTTGAACATTATAATAATTTATTTAAAATTAATTATTGGTATTTTTGAAAAGCCCAAATAAGCAAAGTTGACCTAAAACAAGCTTCTGTCCTTTAAATTGGCTAATTAGTTAGGAAAACAAAATTTTAAAATTAATAATTCAAAAATGAACATTTGGATTGCATATATCCCCAAACTGAGTTCCTATCTTGTGGTGAACAAATAATTCAACACCATTTCAATGATTAACAAAATAAAAAAAAAAAATGCAATCTCCACTCATAGTAGCAAATTATATTTGTTTATGGTTATAAAATATTTTATTCATTAAAGAGTCTAAGGAGACAGACAACCACTAGATCATAGTTATGACCTTGTGTTTTATTTCATTTAGAAAATTCATTAGAATCTAACTTTCTAATTATTTGCTAGTAATATTTTACCTTTGTGTAACCATGCAATATGAGCTATGCTATCTTCCAATTACAGTGTGTGAATGGACCATGTTTTTACTTAAGGACAGTTATCTCCATTTGCCCCAAAGACATTTCCAACTACCAACTTATTTCTCTATATTATCAGATTTACTGCTCTAAAGAAATCAGTTCTGATAGTAAAGAAACCTATTGTTTTCAATTATATCTCAGCAACATTTAATACTAGACTACTGTTGTAAAATATTTTCTGTGATTGGTTTTTGATTCCTGTTATTTGTTAATTTTCCTTGAATTTGGTACATGTCACCATAATCTCTTGTTCTAGACCATAATTTTAGACATTTCTACTTTTGAAGAGCTTTTTTCCTCTTTTGGATGTTCTAGATTGTGCTAACCTTTTCTGCCTATATTCATCATGTACATGATTTCCTCCAGTTTCATACTGTTAAATAAAATGTGATCTGAACCCCTCCTCTGATTTGTAGTCTTTTCTATATATGCCTTGAATTTTACTAGAAAAATCAAAATCAAAATCTACTTCTGTTCAACTATCTTCTTCTGTTCAACTATCTTACTAATATCAGTAATCAATGAATTTATGTACATGTTCAAGGTTTACTAATCCAAAAGTTACTGATCTCTCATTATTTCTTTCTTTTACCTCATCAACCTCAAGAAATTTATTGGTTTTTAAAAATATTACAATTGTTTAATATCTCCACTTTTGCAAATTTGGGCTAGGTTGATGTCATCATAATACCTCACTTGAAACACTATAATGCCCTTCTAACTCCTTGTCTTGTAACTAGTTTTGCTTGCTTGAAAGAGTGCAAAGAAAGTCATCGCATAAATCAGATACATGAGAATTTTCATTTTCTGTAAGAAAGAATATTTGGGAGCACACAGATGCACTTGCATGAACAACTAGCAAAACAAATGCAATTTAAAAAAATATTTTTTACCATGAATAGTATCTTAAAGAAAGGAAGACTGTATAATATATAAAATTTCCAAGAAGTGAAGTGCTCACCCAAATAATATACATACAATATTCTGAAGGATGCATCTACATAGAAGTTCTGGGTGTGAGCAGAGAGCTGAAGTAGGGGGTCATTTCTGGGAGACAGACACAAGCAGAGATTTAATATTAGCTGTGAAAAATGAAAAGAAAAAAAATTAGGGTTCTATAAAGATAATAATATGGGGGCTGGGGATTTAGCTCAGCGGCATAAGCACCTACCTTGCTAGCAGGCGGTCGTGAGTTCAATCCCTGGTACTGATAAAAATGAAAAAGACCAAAAAAAAAGATAATAATATGAATAAAAGTTTAATCAAAGACTTTAATGAAAATGGGAATAAAAATAGAATATATAACAGAAAGCCTGACACTTTCAAATGTTTAAATCATATCTAATGTGTCTGCTATTCTGCTCCTGTCAAATAATTTTTTTTTTTTTTACTGAAAATCTTCAGATTCTGAAACCACAACCTGGAATCCTGAAATGCTAAAAGATTTTTGCTTTAATGTCAAGAAAATTACAAGGAGGTTGACTATTGTCACTATTTATCTCTATTTTGGATATCCAACTGAATTTATTCATTCAAATATGAGAAATAATTTTCATACATATTGACATATAAAAATATTATCTCTTTTTGGTTGTCATATGCCTGCATTGATATTTAAGAAAAGCTAAAAAGTTGCATTCATATGTATGATTAAGAAAACTTTTCAGGTTTTTAAATATAAAATACATAGAAATTAATGGTATATATTCAAATATATCATAATTTTACATTTTACTTTTAAATTAAATGTGAAGAACTGACCCACATTGACCCATGAATTTTTCTAGATGCTCATAAAACATTAAAGACCAAAATATAAACTACCCAGCTCTCTTGAAATTTACACTTGGAGTTATTTGAAACAGCACATAAATTAAATTGTATATGAAAAATAATAAATATCGCAAAAAGAAGTGACTTAGAATTAGATTAGAGTGGTAAATATAATACATTACACCATGCAGTGGTACTGTTTCTCAAAAATTCATCATTTGCATTCAGGTATTAATAACTGTACTTAACAATCAACAATTGAGTAATTTTCATGCTGGGACAGAGACAACATTTGGAGGTAAGAGATATATGCCTTTATATATATTTGGAGGTAAGAGATACATGTCTCTCTATATATACATGTCTATAGACATGTATATATGTCTCTATATATCTATATAACTATATATATATGTATGTGTCTGTGACATTTTATATATATAAAGTCACTAAATTAGCACATTTAAGATAACTTTCTACTTATAAATTTTATACACCCTTAAAAATAAAAGCAAATTAGGGAAAATTAGTTCTATAAATTAGCATAAAGCTAAAAACTGTAGAACTAAAATCATCTCTAAATATTAAAAGGAAAATACTGAAATGTTTATTCATGATTTTTATACATAAATTATATTGAGCACTGCACATTTGTTATTGAATATGATTAAGTACACTTATTTATTTTACATTATAATTCTATGCCAGTGCATATTTTATTCTTTTCAGGGTACAATGGAGCAGCTGTCAAGCACATTCTCTCTCAAAAGATAACTACCCTTGTCAGAAGGCAAAGTGGCCCTTGTCTGTTTAATTATATGTTGAATTCATGAGATCTTAACATCTCCTATTGCATATATATTCATTATTTAACTAATAAATGCTTTTTCTAATAAAAAGGAAATATTCTGGAATTCTATTTACATCTACAATAAATTTATCCTTTATTAGTACAGATTTGTAGTCTGTAATATTTACATTCTCTATATAGAATTAGTACATGTACACATATATCTTATTTCCTCTTTTAATTCTCTTTCTCAACTCCCTCCAATAATTTTGGTTTCGCCCTTTTTGTACATTTTTGTAGTGCGCAATGTTTGCATTCCGTGTGCAGAACTGGTACATGTGCATAACACATGTTAATTCCTTTACTCATGTACTAGTCTTCCCTCCACCAAATTCTTGTTTGACAGCCACGTTCAGAATCTAAACCAGTTGAACACTGACAGGCATTAGAAGAACCTTAGGAGGAATTTACCTGGAAGACTTTTGAGGCAATCGCAAAGCGTGTGTTCATCCACTATGCTTGCTTCCTTCCAGTGTCCCTTAAATTTAGGAGAACTACATTTCTAATCTTAAGCACAGAATATAGGAACAAGGGAAGCAACCGCTGTGGGTTTTTAGTATGCAGTATTTGGCAGTAAAGCCTGATTGAATACATAATTTTGCCCCACTTTGTCTATCTAAAAGGAGAAGAAATCAGACCTTGAAAATTCCCTTTCCTGTTGTTCCTCTCTGTCTATATTCTTTTTCTTCCTCATTTCTTCCTTCTTTTTACTCTTCTTTCTCCTGTGCTTTTCTCTTCTGTTTTTAACTTCCTTCACCGTTTGATTTCTTTGATTCTTTAATTTTACACACAAAATGTACACATAGTACAACAAAATGTCTAAATAGTCAAATGTTTGTCTTTAAAAATTATACTCAGGATTATGCAAAATCGTTCATTTAAAATTATGACAGAAAATTTTCCTCACCCATCACTAGGTTCATGGCCAAGGTACTTACAACAAAACACAGATTAACGAGAGAAAAAAATTAATTATTATAACAAATTTTGCATGACATTAGAAACTTCAGAGATGAAGACCCACATAAATAGACAGACATGTCTATTTTTCTGCTTAGCTTTGGCTGAGTGGACAATTATATAGAAAGTTGACTTTGAACAAAAGTTTTTGATCTAATGCCAGTAAACATGGAAAAGAAAGCAAACCCTATTTGTTTTGATTCTTTGCCGTATCCTTTTGTCTGCTGGTATGAGGTCGGTCCTTTCCATCACATGTAGGAAGGCACTCTATGTTGAGGTTGTTATGACCTGTCTCATGGGAGAAGCACAAAAGACAAATAAAAGAGTGATATTCTGCTTCTGGTGTTTTCTTAAATGCCAACCTGTCATATTTCTGAGTACCTTGTCCTTAAGTTCATCATACTGGTGAAAGTTTATGAAAAAATGAGAGTAAACATGTAATAAATTTTCCATCAATATTTGCTTATTTAACCTTATTGGTACAATTTAGATATATTCAACAATCGCATTTAACATAGGAATTTAGTACCTTACAAAGTACACCTTGGTTTGTCTTTTTATCCTCCCATCCCATCCCTACCTTTTAACCCTCTTCTGATCCTTATTTAAAAGTTATGTTTCCACTTCATCCTTCTTTTTACATTTTTCTCTTCTTTTCTTTTCTCCTTCCCCTTTATATATTTTATAGTCCTACAAGTAGCTAAAGTTCATTTATTTTAAATCAAATGCTGTATTTTCGACTGAAAATCTGTTATAATTTTCATCAAAAACCATTAAACACATAGAAACTAATGATATCTAATTATTTAAAGGTTATTGAAATGGAAAAGTGACAAAACACTGTCAGAGATATACTTCTGCTAATTAAAAACTCTTATAGAGATCACTGTTTATAATTTAATTTGATTTGACCCACATTAGCCATTTCTTAATAATAATAATGTGTAAATTTATAGACTCTTGAAACAATAAAGCTACTATTACCATCAGTTCTTTGTTTTTTCTTTTTAATTATCAAATGAAATAGTTATGTACTCTTAAATGTGACTTAGAAAATCACTTGAATTTAATACTTTCCTAAGAAAGCCGCAATAGAAGAAAATTACTTTGCAATAGAAATTATTCAGAAGATAACTGACTAAAGCAAATTGTATTACATTTACAACCTTTTTTTTTGGAACATGTGAAATATTCCATGTGACCTACAAAATATTTCATTATGTTATTTAATGTGAGCAACTTTAAATTGATCTCATTATTACAAAGCACCAATAAAATATTCTGAGGAATAAGAATGTTTTCATTTTACAAATTATTATAATATTTTGTCTGTAAATGTCATAAGAAAATTAGTTTTTCTTAAATTATAATTGAATATTCTAGTAATTCCCTGCACATAAGTAATAAGTTGGCCTTTTGTAGATTTTTGCAATATTATATAACAGATGATCTCTTTGTTCTGAAAGTACTTTTTAATAAATTTTTAGTTCTGTTGTACTGTTTTGGCTCTTTTCACCTGTTTTTTTACTAGGCTCAAATTCAGGATATATCAAAATTTTATTATCTCTGTAATCTGATTGAGAAAAATCATTACTCTGAGCTTTGCTTTATTAATATATGAAATCAACAAATTCCCATTCTTGATTTGTGATATTTCTTATCTGATTTCTCAGAGGACATGAGTTTTTGATTGATTTTATTCTCTCCAAAGACAAATTTTCTGTAGGATAGTCTTCCTTAAACTAGATGAAATTTATCTATCATATTCAAATTTTCAAACATCATTTTATTTAATATTATTCCTTCACAGAAAAAAATATACTTTAACATCGATTTCCTTCTCCTGCTGTCAATTATCTTTTTTATGTTTATTTAAATCCTCACTACTTTATTCCTCAATTCATGGGACAACTTTATAGTGATAGTCATTTCTAAACTTTCTCTTGAAATCATGCTTCTTTCTAATCTGCTTGAATGGCTTCAGTCACATTCAGATAACTTCCGTGACTTACCACCACCTTCCACTTCAGCTTTTAATATAGTAACATTTTCATATTCAAGATCTGTACATCTACCTATCTTCAAGCCTCACACTACTTCTTATGTGAGAACTATGTAAGTGCTCCTTTTTATCCTGTCACTTGGTTCGTGTTGCCTATAATTATTTAGTTTATTCTGGACTTTGCTTATCTGTAGACATTCTAGGTGTGTTATATACTTTTTTCTTTTTCCTCCCTTTTTATCAAAAGGTGTTTTTTTGTTAATGTGCTATTGAGTCTGCCTGGAAATTTTCTCATCAGCAGTAGAAATTGAATAGAGCTAAGGCCAATTTACTAATTATTTTAAAACAAACACAAGCTGAAGTAAAAATGTTTGATTTGATAGCATGACATTTATTTGATGGCAGTTGTGGATCTATAGTAGCAGCCTACTCACAAAATAAGAGAAGTACTCACATGCTGATTTCTTTTGTTATACTATATTTTTTCTAATAGATTACCAGCATCTTAGTTGAAGAAAATGTATCTCATTTATCCTCACTTTAATTTTTAAACAGAAAAATATATATGAAAATACATTAAAGTTACGCTGCCATGACCAATGATTTCGGTTAACTGAAATATTGATAATTTATATCTACATCTGTAACTGTACTTATATAACTATACTTACACCTGTGTTTATACTTACATATTTATATGCAAACAGCCATTTTAAAAGCTAATAAAATAATATAGTACCATTTTTAAGAAAATTTACAAGAATCATTGAAATACATGGTTAAGATCATATACAAATAATACACACATAAACTAAAGAAATACAGGTGAATACAGAAAATCAAAAAATAATACTTCCTCAGATGATTGTGTTGAGAGGTTTAAATTCTATGTCTTTCTTTATTTGCATTCGCATAAAAGATCTAGATGCAATATTTCTCTTTTTAGATAAGCTAGTAGTATAAATTAAATAAATTTCTATACATACTAAAATAGTTTTATTGAACAAAATATGTAATTTAGGGAAGTATATTAACTATATTTAATATATCTCTTCTATTTTGCTCTGTTTGTATATTCATATTTATTTTGTGTTTCTCGTATAAGACAATGTTTGAGCTTGTGTGTCTCTTATTTCACTTAACACTGTTTTTCAAGTTGTATCCATTTACTTATTAATGTCTCAAGTGTGTTTTATTATGGGAGCATAATTAACCATCCATTATGTATAAATATCACATTTTACTTGTCTTTATCTCTTGATATACTTAAGGTCTGTTGCTGTTTAGTATGGTTGTTGTTTTATACTCTGAGTAAATACTTTGAAGACAATGATTCACAATGTTTGCATTATTGTTATTTATTTTGTTATGAAGTTTTGTTTTACTTTTTCTTAAAATTAAAAACATAAATTATAGGTTTCTTCATTTCACACTGAACAGGCAATAGAAAGATTTTTTGGTGCAAATATAAGATGCAAGAATTATTTTTAAAAGAAATGGACTAAATAAATGCTTAATTTGATATTCTATGTATTGGGATTTTACAATGAAAGCATAGTTTCCTTTAAATATAGAACTGCTTGTGTTTTTCTTTATTCTTGGTGTTATTTGTTTATGCAGTAGAAGTTTTTAAATCCCAGAAAAATATGAATATTTGATAAAAAGATCTCAAAACAGTGAGATTTTAAACAGTGTAAATTCAATATTCTTCATGAACAATTATTTATATTAGAATATGTGTGTGTGTGTACTGAAAACTAAAATTATTCTATACAGGAATGTTTCTTGGTTTATTTTTTGTATCTGAATTAAATGGAAAAATAGAGGCTAGCTCTTAATTATGTAAAAACCTTGTGAACATACTCAGTTAAATGAAAAATCTGCCTAATGCAAATAGATAAAATGGCTCAAATCTGTCATTTTTAATCATATGAAAATGCATTACCATCATTAGTTGAAATTCCCATGTAAACAAAATATTTGTCACAATGAAGACATAATCAGTGTCACTAAATAATGCAAACCATTCATTCTTTCATATAAATACTAGATATTTAATTCAGGCATTTATAAACAAGTAAATTTTGTCTAATCACTTAAGTTATCTGGTATCCTGTTGCCTCTTTTGTAAACAGGAAAAATATGTCGGTAGTCAAAGCCTCATACTATGTGTATAGTGAAATAAAAAGATTGTGAGTGGACATGGAGTATATCAAATTTCAGAAACTTCCTCTTTTTCCTCTTGTCAAAAACCTGTTGTTTGCCTTCCTCACACACTCTTATTAATCCACATTTATATAACTTTTGTATGCCATTGTTTGTGTCACTGGAGAATGCCACAGGGTACAAAGAATGCAGAGATATAAAACCAAGTGGAAAAAACTTAATTCATGACTATAATTTAGAGCGAATTAAAAACTTCCTACAAGACTCATATAATTCATGTTATGAAACAAATAGCTTGTTTATATAAAAATCTTGAAGTCTGTAGATATACACAACATTTTAAAAGATCCATTTTGATTATAATGTAAACTGCTTTTATTACACAAGACAGTGATAAAAAGATAATGGAAAACACATATGATATGTGAGATATAACATTAAAGTGCAACAGGCATAAATGATTATCCATATACTATGGCATGGCAAGAAATAAAATCCCAAGTTTACAAGCAGTTAAATTACTATGTGTTTAGTGCGTGGTGATCAACGTGGATCTAATATTAGTCTGTGGCATGTGTAAATCCAGTTCTTCCATCAACATTCATTAAAGAGGGTGTTTCCTAGTGAATATGTTTTGCCAGTACTATGCTGTTTCTATCATAGTACATTTGTAGTATGATTTCAAGTCAGGGATTTTGATGTTTTCCACCTTGCATTTGTTAAACAAAATTGCTTTTGCTATTCTAGATCTTTTCTGTTTCAAATGAATTTTAGAAAAGTTTTTCCTAGTTTTGTGAGTTATGTTAATAGTATTATGATTGTGATTGCATTAAACCTGTATAACAATTTTGAGAGTATGACTGTTTTCACTGTGTTGATTCTTCCTATCCATGAGCAAGGGATATCTTTCCATATTCTGATATCCTCCTTCTTCTCTTTTTTCAATTTACTGTATATTGCATTTTGTAGACATTCTATTTCCTTTGTTAGATGCATTCCTGAGAATTTAATTTTTTGAATACTATTGTAAAGGATGAGGTTTCACTAATTTCGCTTTCTGTGAGTTTATTACTTGTGTAACAGGTATGTTATAGTTTTTGAGATTTGATTTTGTATCTAGAAGCATTATTGAATTTGTATTTAATTTTCTAAGCCTTTTCATGGAGATTGGGGGCTTTTATGTAGAGTATCACCCCCAAATTATGATAATTTAAATTCTTCCTTTCCTATACATATTCTTTTTATTTCTTTTCTTATTTAATTACTCTTACTGTTGTTTCCATAATTATATTGAATAAGAGTGGTGACAGCAACATTTTATCTTGTTCCTAATTTTAGAATGAAATCTTTCAGCTTTTGTCCATTTAGTATGATATTCACTGATTGTCATAGATGGTCTTTATCAGCTTGAGATAAAGATCATTTAGGCCAATTTGTTGTAGGATTTTTCCTGGAATGGAAAAATATTTAGAAAGTTCAATATATTTAGTCATTTTAGAGATGCAAATTAAAATAACACTAAGATTTCATCTCACTGCAGAAAGAAGACATTAACCAATAACAAATGCTGGAAGGGCTATAGGGCAAACAGAACCCTTCTCTATTATTAGTGGTAGTATGGGCTATTACAACCACTGGGGAAGCCAGTTTGGAAATTCATCTAATTTAGACATAGTAGTGTTGTTTGAGCAAGCTATGCATTCCTCTTCTGAATATTTTCACAGAAGAATTAAAAGTATCATACTAAAGTGATATATGTTCAACCCGTGTCTATAGCAGTACAAATTGTAATAGCCAAATCATGGAAACAACCCAAATGCCTATCAGTGGAGGAATGGATAAAAACGATATAATATTTTTATACAATGGAATAACATTCAGCCAAAGATAAGGGTAAGCAAGATATTATAGGTTAAAAAATGGATACAAGTTGAGACTATAGTCCGAAGTGAAGTAAATCCAACTCATATATGTAAACATCATATTGTCTCCCTAGTATGAGAAACTGAAAGAGGAAGTAAGAACCAAATTATACAACAAATATTTTAAAATGGGGAGCAATTTTTCAAAAGGAAAGAAAATTCAGGGTGGGAAAAAGAGAAAGGAAAGATGAGAAAGAAAAAAAAACATAACAAAACAGTTATACAATGTTTCTCTTAATTCACTGAAAAGAAAGAGCTATCTTAATATCATTTGAAGAATTTTAGGCCCGTATCTTATACATTGAGTAAACTGCAGATAATATGCAATTTATTAACTACTTTGTTAGGAAATTTTGTTTTATTTTTTCCATAAAAACAGAAAAGCTACTACATGTAAATTGTCACATACGCCAACCTTAACAGGGTGAGGCTGGAGACATGGCTGTTACACAGAACTGACCAGTCACTAGAGTATTGCACAGGAAGAACAGGATTCCTCTTATTCCATGAAGATGTACTCCAGGGCAAGCATGTAGTCTTGGCAATGTGAATGCCAGTTGGATTGTATCTGCTATCTTTACCTTTGTGGTTGGTTTAAACAAAGCACAACAGAACTTTGGGATTCTTCCTTTCGGTTCAGGAACAGTATTAGGGATTGAACACACAGCCTTCATACTGAGCTACATTCCGTTCATTTAAGAAACAACACAATTTGTTTTGAGACATGTTCTAATTTAAGTTATTAAGTTACTCAGAGTGGGCTCAAATATTGATTTTCCTAACTGGGGTACATATGGGATACAGAGTACCCAGATACATATGTGTGCCATTATGATCTATTTGGGATTCTTGATTGGTGATTTTAATCCAGTTTCATGTTAGTGATAATGTTAAATATTGCTCTGGTGGTGTTCATTAGCATATCAGAATGTGCTAACTATGGTTATGTATGATGACAGGAAAACCACAGATGAGGGAGCAGTTAGGAGGAGGGAATAACAGCTAGTTGACACTCTCAGTTTGATGTCTCTGCCATATTTCGTTCCTCTGGATGAGACACAGGTTGCTTATCAGTCCAGGTCCAGGGAAATTTTGATGCAAGTAAAACTGTCCATTTTCCTCTCTTACTTTCTCCCTGGCCCACTAACTTTCTGATAGTTTATTTTCTACCCTTTGAATTTATGATTTACAATTTATTATTCTTGAGAAAAATTGCTCTTGAGCTTATTTAACAAGAAAACATAACAATTGATATGAACATCGGCTAGTACTCTGTTATATTATTTAATTGCAACCCTACTTCCAATCCTGCTGGGTCACCATAAGAGATCTTCTCTCTATAAATGCAAAGATTCTCATTACTCCTTCCGCTAAACTACCTACCACTTCTTTTGACTCTGAGTTCTGCATAGAAAGAGTGCAAGAATATATTTTTGAATTCAAATGTTGATAATTTCACTTCCTATGTATAAATCAAACAAAAAATTCAATATTTTACCCCAAATCAAATGTCATGAGAGAAAGATCATAACTTTTAAATTACATCAAGGAGATAAATTTTCCTTGGTCTTTTCCTATGGAGTTATGGAATTTATGTAATATCAAACAACTACTTTGAAGAAATTACTTGCTGCGGTTAAGACTGAATCCCTTTATCTACAATTGCTGATATATACAACTGCTCATTTTTATTTTATTACTTTTCAAGATTCCAGTACCTGTTATAATAATGTTGCAAAATGGATTATTACTATGTTCATACTAATAACTAAGCACATACTAGGTGTTGAATTTAAAATCATTCAGCAAGATAACAAGAAAACAGATACAAAGTTTTGATAAACTTTTTTCAACTATATTCACTGTTGTGTAAACTATAATTTTCATGTAGTTAAAATGCAATATTAATAGCAAACCTCATATTAATTACAGTAATGACATGTGGCTAGACAGTGAGAATATAAAATTTCAATATTGAAGGTAATTTTTAAAATTAATACTACACAGAATTTATAATAGAGAAATCATTTAATTATCAATATACTTTAACTAGATTGAATTATAGTTTTTAATAAACTGTACTTTAATACACTTTAGTATGTGCATGAAAATATTTTCTATTTTCATGGTATTTATTGTGCTGTCACATTACAGACTTCATAGTCTCAGTCTATATTCTTGTTTATCATGAATCATCTCATATTTCTGTTCTTCTATAAGAGTTTATACAGTTTATATGAGTGTATGTTTCTAGCAATGGCCCAATCATTCTGATATAATTACACATTGTGGGGGTCTATCACATTAAGTGAATTCATTTAACCATTGTTAATGAATTTGTTAAACTTCACAATTTATGGTTTAATGATTTTGTTTGTCACAAGTAATTTCTGCAGAGAAACTGCAGAGGTAAAATCACTTATTTTCAATGAAATGGAATTAAACGTTAATGTACTTCTATTCAAAAAATATTTTTGTCAATTAACTTTTTTGTCCTTTGTTCAAAGTCCACAAATGATGTTATTTCATTACTATATACAACCTGGGACTTTCTCAAACACACTAATTACTGTATGGGGAATTTTAGTTTACTTTGCTTTGTCAGTTGTGAAGGGGCACCATTGCATATAGTATAAATACAGTTTTCCTTATTTGATTTTATTTGGTCAAGACATATTTAAAGTAATAGAACTAAAGTCTTAATGTTCATGTAATACAAATGAGTGTTCTAAAAATAAATTTCTCTTCCACAAATGCAGCATGTTTGGAATTTTAGTGTAAATGTAAAAAATAAAATAAAATTAAAATTGAATATGGTTTTGAAACTGTGATAAAATCTAACCACAACTCTAATTCAAAGTTTTAACATTTCTTACCTGTTCTAAATAATGATAACTGGTTTATGGCCAATACAATTTATTGTAAATTACACAGACATAGAAATTACTGGAAATTATTGCTATATATCTAACAGAGAATATTTGTAAACTTGTATAGCCATCATACTGTGTGTCAAACAGTGCTCTAAACTACTACTAAACTTTTCTTTCTGGTATCAATGAGCTGAACTCTTTTCTCAGTAAAATGTAAGTTCTTCTCAACAATTTAGTAGTATTTATGTTAATGAGTTATTTGGGAAATGGTGTAAGGATCTTTGTTTCAATGATATGACAATTAATGCATACATTTAATAATCCAAATCTACTGCTGATAGTATTAATAGGGAAAATAAAGCCAGACTTCAAAGATAAATCATGCACTTAAAATACAAATTAAAAAAATAAAGCTGTTCAGATATTTGTTTTTCTTTTCTAAATCACAAGGAAACAGGAGGAATCTTGTATGAAATAATTCAAATAGAAAAATATTGTTTTTTAGGCCCTGTAAATAATATATTTCTAGGATCTTTATGAAAACATTGTTACCTTTGATAACAGTTAGTGATACTAGAATGATATCATTTGACTAAACAATTATTGTGTAGTGAAAAAGAGTGAATGGTAACATAACTAGAATATTAAGCTGATACTCCTGGAGAGTTCAACTCATGATAGTATGGCAGAAATATAAACATTTAAGGCTATAAAATACAGAAAATGGCTATTGGATATTTTAATAATCTGTAATGGAATAGTATGGTTAAGTTGTTTTTAGTTTATTTCTTTTTTCCTAGTTCATTTCTGTTATAATAATAAACATTTTTTGAACTAAAAAGTTCAAAAGTATCAATGTTGTTAAATATTTTTGTATACAACCACATTAATGAAAAGTTCCATGTAGACTGCAAAATATACTCTTAAATGACAAGATTTTTTACTTGTAATTAGCTCAAATGACTCTAAGGACAATCTTATTCAAAGAGAGATGCAGAAAAGTTCACATAAAAAGAACTGAGATGATGATGTAAATCAGCACCATTCATAGGGCACTGAAGGAACAGCCAGACCCCACCTTTTCCCCTTGAGTCAGTGTCATTTGTGGAGTGTGGAGGAGGAGAACAAGAAGTGAAGATGAAGCACCATGCATGGACCACGGGGAGCAGCTAGATCCAACTTTTTCCTGTGAGTCAGTGCCATTCACAGAGTGTGGGGAAGAGACCAAGAAGTCAACAAAAAGTCAAGAAACTATCCTACTCTGTAAATTGACTCTAGGCATAGGCAACTGAGGGGAGAGCCAGATGCCAGCCTTTTTCCATAAGTCAGTGCCATCTGTGGGATATAGGACAGAACAAGAAATCAACAAGAAGCAAGCAGTCAGGCCACTAGTGAGGAGAGTCTGATATCACCCGCTTTGGGCACATAGGCTAGGAAACAAGAAGAGTCAATCCCCCACCACACACACACACACACACACACACACACACACACACACACACGCGCGCGCGCGCGCACTTCCTGCTGTAAGAGACTGGTTGATCCATAGAAACACAGGCTGTGATTATAACTACTGAGGTGAAATACAATTTAATATTGTTGGGAGTTAGTGTTTCCATGACTTTGCAAATCTAAAGCCAGTAGTCTGATCATCTATTCAGAGAATAACAATACAGAATGTAGCATCTCTGGAGGATACTCTTCTGAAGATGGTAGCCAATGTTCATCCTCTATTATCTTGTTTTGAAGTCTTGCATAATTTTCATTGTTTTGTTGGGTTGGGTTTTATTCTGGATTTTTTTGTTTGTTTGTTTATTTGCTTAATTTTATTGTATCATGGTAGTCATTTAGGATTTGTTATTATCTTGCTTTGAAGTCCTTTATTAAATTAATTGCTTCATTTTATTGATTCTATCCTGTTCTACTTTGTGTGTTCTTTAATATGTCTGAAGGTATGGGTGGCTATTTCGAAGACAACAAGAGGCATTATAGTAAACACTGTTGATTTCCTATTGTCTTGAAGTCCTGTATCACTTACAATGATTTGTTTTGTTTTTATTCTATTTTTATTTTCCTTGGTTTTATTCTATTTAAAGTAAAATTAAAAATTAAAAAAAATCTGAGGTGTGCCATGTACATGTACTAATTAACTTAAACATTTTGTATTGCAAACATTTACTTCAAATGTGGCCAATGTCCATCTACAGATGAGTGGATGACAAAAATGTGTTATTTACACATAAAAGAGTCCTTCCCTACCAGAAAGGATAAACTTGATTATTTAGCAGAAAAATTGATACACTTGAAACCATAGTATTACGTGAATTAAAGCCAACACAAAATCTTAAGTACTGATTGCTTTTTGTATGTAAAAATCCTAAAAAACAATTCAGGAACTGTGCTGCCCCTGGAGGAGGGAACTGCACTGACATTGGAAGAGTGAGTTCCTGCACACCATCCCAAGCCCTGAGAGAGTTTAAGATCATTGCTCCCAGTAGTCAATGAACTTCCCAGCTTGCAACCACAATAGACTGGGCTCTGAAGATTTCCAGCCTGCCTGGGGCATTCCCAGTGACCTTTTTCAATCCAGGGAACTGGAATCCTAGAGGAAACGGGCTCCTGCACCACATTCCAAGCCCTGGGAGAGTTTAAGACCATAGTGGTCAAGGACCTGCCAAGCTTCCAGCCACACTAGACTAGGCCGGAGAGGATTTGTGGCTCAGCTAGATTACATCCAGCCATTTTCCTAAAGGAAAATTATTTCCAATGTAGACTGATGCACCCTGAAAACTGTCCTTCAAAATGAATGGAGAAATAAGATACTTCCATGACAAAGAACAGCTGAAGAACTACATGATCACCAAGCCAACCCTGCAAAGAATACTGAAAGACACTATAGATACACATTGGAAAACATCACTAAGCAAGGCAGACAATTAAACAGAATGGAAAGATAAAGATGCAACAGCAGAAAGATAACATGTCAACAATAAACCAATATATAATAGCTATAACCTTTAATATGAATGGTCTCAATTCACCAATTAAAAGAAACAGACTGTCAGAATGGATCAAGAAACAACATCCAACCTTATGCTGTCTACAAGAAACCCATCTAATCCAAAAGGACACTCACAGATTGAAAGTCAAAGGATGGAAAACAATATTTCATGCAACAAAGACCCCCCCCCCCAAAAAAAAAGCAAGGGTAGCTATTCTTTTTGAGACAATGTGAACTTCAAACCGAGAATGATCAGAAGAGATAAAGAAGGTCATCACATACTGGTTAGGGGAAAATTTCAAGAGGAAGAGATAACAGTCTTAAATATATATGCACCAAATTCCAGAGCACCCAGTTATACAAAGTAATGATTAATAGAACTGAAAAATCAAATAGGCAATAACCAATTGCAACAAAAGTGTTTAACACACCACTGACATCAAGGGACAGATAAATACAACCAAAAATCAACAAAGAAATTACAGAACTGAGTCACACCTGTGAATAAATGGACTTGATAGACATTTACAGAGTGTTATATCCAACAACATCAGAATATACATTCTTCTCAGCAGGACATGGGACACTCTCTAAAATAGACCATATGCCAGCCCAAAGAACATATTTAAATAAATGCAAGTGAATTGAAATCAGATTATAGTGCCATAAAACTAGAAATTAATGATAAAAGTAACTGCAAAAATCCCACAAACACATGTAAATTGAATAATACACTCGAGCATTTGGTGGGTCACTGGGGACATTAAGCAAGAAACTAAAAAATACATACCAGCAAACCAAAACACAGATACAACTTACCAGAATCTGTATGATGCAATGAAAGCAGTCCTAAGAGGAAAATATATTGCATTGAGTTCCCACATTAGGAAAACAGAATGAATACAAATTGACAACCTAATGATACACCTCAAACATCTAGAAAAATAAGAGCAGGTCAAGCACAAAGCCAAAAGAAGAGAGGAAATTATAAAAATCAGAGCAGAAATTAATGCAATAGCGACTAAAAAAAAATCCAAAGAATCAATGAATCAAGGAGTTTTTTTAATGAATAAGTAAAATTGATAAACCCCTAGCCAACCTTATTTTAAAAAGGAAAAAAAAAGCTCAAATTCATGCAATGAAAAATTTAAAAAGTGAAATCACTACACACTGAAAATACAGAAGATCATCAACATCTATTTCAAAAACTTCTACTCTTATAGGTTCAATAACACAGAAGAAATGGACAGATTCCTAGAAACATATGAACTACCAAAGCTTGATCAAGAAAATGTAAAACTTCTCAATAACCCAATTTCTATTAATGAAATTGAAAATGTAAGTAAGTCTTTACCTATAAAGCAGAGCCCATGCCCAGATGGATTCACTGTGGAAATACAAAGAAGACTTAATGCTGACACTCCTCAAATGCCAATGAAATTGAAAGGAGCAATACTTCCTAAGTTATTCCTGGAAGTAAATATTTCTATAGTACCAAAACTTGAGAAAGACCCAACTACAAAAGGGAACTACAGACAATCTCCCTAATGAACACAGATGCAAAAAATCTTCAATAAAATATTGGCAAATAGGATGCAGCAAATCATCCAGAAAATTATACACCAGGATCAAATGGGATTCATCCCAGGCATTCAGGGATGGTTAAACATCTATAAATCAATAAATGGAATCTACCATATTAATAAATCCAAACTAAGAAGCATGTGATTATTTCTATACATGCAAAAAAAAAGCTTTTTATACAGTCCAATTCATGATAAGAACCTTACAGAAAATTGGAATGGGGTTGGGGATTTAGCTCAGCAGCATAAGCGCCTGCCTTGCAAGCAGGCAGCCGTGAGTTAGATCCCAGGTACGATAAAAAGGAAAAAGACAAAAAAAAAAAAAAAAAAAAAAAAGAAAAGAAAAAAGAAAATTGGAATAGATGGCCTTTACCTTAATATGATAAAGACCAACTATTACAGACCAACAGTCAGCATCATATTAAATGGTTAAATGGTCAAAAACTGAATGCCTATCCCATAAAATCAGGCACAAGACAAGGATATCACTTATCACTGCTCCTTTTCAACGTAGTACTAGAAATACTAGCCAGAGCAATTAGACAAGAGAGAGAGAAATAAAATGGGTAAAGATATGAAAAGAGGAAGTTAAATTAGTATTATTTGCAGTTGACATGCTACTCTACATAGAAAACCCCCTAAACTCCATTGAAAGTCTCCTAGATATAATAAATAAATTCAGCAATGTAGCTGGATACAAATTCAAAACTCAAAAATCAATAGAATTCCTATACACTAACAATAAAATCACTGACAGAGAAATAAGAGAAGCCACATCCTTAACACTAGCATACAAAATTATGAAATACTTAGGACTTACTCTCAGGAAAGAAGTAAAAGGTCTATACAGGGAAAATTATAATACCCTTAAAATGAAATCAAAGAGGATCTCAGAAAATGGAAAGACATCCTTTGTTTATGGATAAGAAGAATAAATATTGTGAAAATGGCCATTCTCCCAAAACTGTTATTCAGATTCAATGCAATCCCAATGAAAATACCATCAACATACCTCATAGATCTAGAGAAATCACGCCTAAAATTCATTTGGAACCAGAAGAGACCAGGAATAGCAAACACAGTTCTAAGCAGTAAAGTCAAGGCAAGAGGCATCACAATCCCTGACTTGAAGTTATACCACAAAGCTACTGAAATAAAATCAACATGGTACTGGAATAAAAACAGATCTGAAGATCAATGGAATAGATTAGAAGATACAACCACAACTACAAACACACTCAACCACTTTATCTTTGATAAAGGGGCCAAAAATGTCACTGGAAGAACAAGAATCTCTTTAATAAATGGTGCTGGAAAAACTGGTTCTCCATACACCAAAAATTAAAACTAGTCCCATGCCTATCACCATGCACTAAACTAAATTCTTCATGGATCAAAGATCTGAATATTAAAACACAAACACTAATTCTGTTGGAAGACAAATTGGATACAAATCCTGAAGATATAGGGGTAGGTAGAGAATTCATATACAGGAATCAAACCTCATGGGAAATACTTCCCAGAATCAATAACTTGGATCACTTCTTATTAAAAGTTTCCGCACATAAAAAGAAATCTCCAGCATAGTGAAATGAAAACCCACACACTGGGAAAAAAAATCTTAATGAACTGTCCCTTAGACAAAGGACTTCTGTCTAAAGTGTATAAAGAATTAAAAAGACCAGACCCCTGAAATTCAAAGACCCAATCCAAAAAATATGCATCTGAGATGAATATACAGTTCTCAAATAAAGAAATACAATTGCAAATAAATACATGAAAAAATGTTTATCATCACTAGTCATTAGAGAAATACAAATTAAAACCACACTGATGTTCCGTCTCACTCCAGAAAGAATGGCCAGTATCAAGAAAACTACCAACAACAAATGCTGTAGAGCTGTGGGGAAAAGTGAACTCTCCACAGTGTTAGTGGGAGTGTAGACTGGTGCAACCATTGTGGAGTCTGGAAATCTCTCAAAAAGCTGGGATTGGAATTCCCATTTGATCCAGCTATTCCACTTCTAGGCATATTCCCAGAAGAGTTGAAAAAAAACATCATACCACAGTGATATATGTGCACCCATGTTTATAGCAGCACAATTTATAATAGCCAGATCTTGGAAACAACCTAAGTGTCCATCAACTGAGGAATGGATAAAAAATTGTGGTATTTTTATACAATGGAGTACTACTCAGCTATAAAGAAGGATCACATTGAGATATTTATACATAAATGGATGCAATTTGAGATCACACTCATAAGCGAAATAAATCAAACTCACATGTATAAATGTCATATATTCTTCCTAGTGTAAGAAATGGTAAGAGTACATAAGACTTTATTCCCCATTGCATTGCTTTGGAGACTTATAATGTTCCCATTTATTAATTGGAATGGTTTTATCCTGGGTTGTTTGATTTTATTATCTGTGATGGTATGAACAGCTATTATGAAAAAAAGGCATTATAATAGCCAGTGTTGATTTAATATCAACTTGTTTTGAATTCCTACCATGCTTTTGTTTTTTTTTTTTTCCATTGGTTCTATCATGCTGTGTCTATTTGGATTTTATTATGTGTATAGTATAAACAGATCTTTTATGGACAATTTGATAATGTAGTAACCAATTTTCATTTTCTGATATTTGGTTGTGAATGCCCTGTAATGCTTTCATTCTCTTTAATGGTTTTATACTATTTTGCTATATTTGTACCGTTGTGTGTGAAGGTATACTCAACTATTTTAAAGAAAGAGAGATTATGGTAGCTAATGATATATTGGATTGTCTTGTGGAGGAATATTGTTTTGTTTTAATTGTTCTCTTCTGATCTCCTTGTTATGTCCTTTTTTATCTTAATCTCTTTAAAATAAAAAAAAAATTAAAAAGAAACCCAAAATATAAATAAAGAGAAAACTAGCTGAAAATAAGAATATCACACATTGATCTTCTTGAACAGGATGGGGACCAAGACATGCAGAGAGGAGTGAAGGAAAGGAGAATAGAGAAAAGAGACTTTAGATGTATTAAGTACATCTACCAACTCCCCATGACGAATTCAGTCATTTTGTACTGCAAATGTGTGTCACAGAAATAAACGTTTTTAAAGTAAAATAATATAAAAATATAAAATAAAATCAATTATAAAATACTACCCTGAAATATAGTACTTTAAACAGAAATTTTGTTTAAAATGAAAAATTCAATAAATGATAACTATATTGTTATAAAGTATGTATAGACATAGTGTATTAACATCATAAGATTAGAATGAAGAATATAACATGTGTAAACTATTTTCCTCCAATTATGTAATATCTTTGAAATTACAAGCTAAGTGAAATCAGAGAAGCTTAGTCAGAGGGGTGATGGGAGATTATAAAATGCTACAGTTAGGAGTTTAGAAGAAGAGAGAATATTTGTTAAAAAGGACTGTTTAATCAACATATACTCACACATTACATAATTCTTCATATATATGAAATTATAAATGTTAACATGGACCAGAAAAAAAATCAAGTAGAAGCATTAATAGTTGACAACATATAATGTTAAGTAATATATTGTAACTCAAAAGAGCTGTTTTTCATTGTGAATGCAGATGAACATCAGGAAATCAAAATCCTGGAACTCGCAGAATGACATAAATATTGCTTAGTCTAGTATGAAGAATAATTCCAAAGCAATGAAATCAAGGAAAATAATCCAATTTGGAAATGTTGACAACTGGAGTGGTAACATTAAGTTGAAAAAGTATTATAAAAATAAAACTACGTCAATGAGTACAATTATGATTTAGCAACTAAATGTTAAGCAGTAAAGGAAAACATAACTATTTGGTGATATAAAGAAGTAGAAAATATAGTATAATACAAGTAAAAGTTGATATCAGCCTCAGGAATATTTTTACAAAAGTAGAGTTTTTGGTGCAAATACTGAGTGTGATTGACTACTAAATTTCCAACATATACAAAAGAAAAGAGAAATGTATCTTCTGGTCAAAGTACATTTTAATAGAATTTCAAGAAAAGTTGAGAAAGAGATATGAATTTGTCTTGGAGTTATTTTCAGTATGTATTATTTAGTGAAAAACAACACAAAATATTATAGAATAGTTTTCATATGTTGCTCTTTCTTTTCTTTTGTAAGATGTACGTGGAGGACATCATATTTATTGAAATACAGCAGCCAATGGAGATTAATAGGTGATATGAAAAGTTTTTAATTTTAATAAAATCATTTTCATTGAAACAAGGATCAAACAGATGCTCATCAGAACCTAAGGAGGTAGAGAAAAGTACAACCAAATATTACAAAGTCTCAACTGGATTTGTAGGAGAAAGTTTTGCAACTCTACTGTACTGCATGGTGACCACAGTTTAACAACTGCATTATATATTTCATAACTGTTAGATCAGTTGATTTTCAATATTCTCACCACAAAGTATAGGTTGAGTTGATGTAAATGTTTACTATCTTGAATAAATATTTAAAGTACACATAAATCAAAATATGATTTTTTACTCCATAAATGCACAAAATTGGTATTCATCCATTAAAAATAAATTTAATAAATAAATGGATAAGAACAAGGATAGTTAAAAAGAATAAAGGATAGTAAGCAATAATACTATATAGTATTACTCAAGGTAAAATGGAGGATTGAACTAAAAGAACAGAGAGAATGCAAAGGTATTTCTAAAAGTACAAGTCTTGTGCAACTTTGATTTCTAGAAATATGTTAATTTGTAGTTAGAAAATTAACGTAAATCCGTAAGAAGAGAGAAGAGAAAATTTATAGACCAAAAAAAACCATACATTGTAACCTAAATATATTTAAAGTGAGTACTCTAAATACACTGAAAGTAAAGAAGAAAAAAAAGGGAAGGAGATGGAGAGAGAAAGAAAGAGGAAAAGAGAGAGAAGAAGAAAAGAGGGGAAGGGGAGTAAGGAGAAAGGAAATAAATAAAAGAAGGGAAGAAAAGAGAGAGGAAGAGCAGGTTAGCACCACCCCCTTTTATATACATTTGCATACCAGTGTATCCATGTGTATGAAATGAATCATTTCTTAGCCCTGTCCAAAGAAAGTGCAAAGTGGTAAACATCTTCACCAGTAAGAGCATATTTAGTACCGGAATCTGAATCTCTCAGTAAACAAGGGTTCTTGAAGACATGACTCATTAAGGGGCTGGAGCATATTAGTAGTTGAATGAACCTGGAATGTCTTTATTAAAGGAAATAAGGAGGGAGGTGAGTCACAGAAGTGGAGCTTTCTTGCAAAAAGGATAGGGCCATTTGAAAATAAAAATGGTTATTTATGAAGAATAAGTGATATTAGTTAAATATGAAACTATATTGCCCATTTTCTACTTTAAACACTCACACGGCATTTTATAGGATAATAAGTAAACTTGTAAATATGGAAGGAGATTTTATCCATAACCATAAAGAATAGAATAGATGATAAACCTTAAGGGAGAATTGAAAAGTACAAGATACTTTGGAGTCCACATATACCAATTTATGGTTGAAAGAAAAGTTTAAAACAAAATTAAAATGTTTTAAATATCATGACCAGGTGATTAAAATTAGCACTTTATTTGACTGACGATAAACATTTGCTTTCAGGTGTGACATTTTGAAAAGACAAAATCAACTGCAGACTACTAGTGTTCCTGTAAATAATACATAAAATTATGAAGCATCTGAAAACCTGAAAATGAGAAATACTCTCTGAAATAAATATAAAAGTTTTATTTCTGTAAAACTTCAATGTTAAAATGACAAAATGTAATGTGGAAATGTTCCAAATTAAATAGACTGAAAGATATAATGGCTAATTTTTTGTAACCCTAACTTAGATTCTGTACTGAGGAGGTGGAAATGTTATACAAGACATGATTAAATAAACATTAAATTTGAAGTGTGGGTTGTTAATTTGATGAGAGTAACTGTATGAAATGTAAGGTTATGAAATTTGTAATTATGTATTTGTTATCTAAGAGATTATCTAATGTGTGGAAAAGTATTTATGGGTTAATAACAAGAATATGCTCAAATTTAATCAAATATTGAAAAAATGTGTAAATGTAAACAGAGAGGGGGCAGGTGGGAGGGCGGGAGGGTGAGAGACAGACAGACAGAGAACAGTGAGAGACAGAGAGAAGGTAGATGGGCAGGGAGACCAAGGAGTGATAAAGCAAATGGGTCAAAGTACTAACATTGAGTAACTATGAATAACAAAAATAATGTTGTTTCTTGAAATATTATACTTTTTGCAATTTATAATAACTTACAGTTATTTTAAAAACATAATATACGAATGTAACGTTTAGTTGTGGAATAAAATCTTGCATTTTTTTAAACAACTACACCAAGAATTTGGGGGTAGCTGAAGTATTGAAAGCATATAGGCACACATTTTGTAAAGGCACCTGCAGGGACACAGATGGACAATAGAGGTTATTATGGTTAATTGTATTTATCAACTTGATCAGGCTGTGAATATCTACATGTTTGTTTAAACATAATTCTTGTGTCTGTATGCGTGTTTCTGGGAAGGCGAGTTCTGTATTTAAAATGAGGATATACAGCAGATTGCGTACCCTAATGTGACAGAGCTGCCTCCAACCATCTGAAGGCGCAAATTCAAGAATTTAAAATCCTGACAAAAAGAGGGAAATTTCTTTTTCTGACTGTATTCAGTTTAGGACATCAGATTCCAGAGTTCATAATAAATATCTTTCTTTAATTTCAATATGGCAGCCTTCTGACTGGATTTAGACCATCAACTCTCCTATGTCTCTGACTTGCATACTACAGATCCCGGAAGCTACAATCCACAATCCATGATCCAATATGTCAAAATACTGTCTGTCTTTCTATCTATGTATATATCCTTTGAAGTGTTTCTCTAGAGAGTGTAATATTTGCACTTTTGTATGTATAAGTTATTTGACAGTGGAGAATATAATAAGCTTATTAGTGTTTTTATTTTAGTAAGGTATAAAGAAAGAATTATCTATTTTTAACTCATGTATCAAAACTTCAACTTTAATATTTTATCTATACTTAATTGTTTGGGGATGATCCAATTAGATGAATTTAAAATTATATTTTCTGACATCTGTTAAATTTATCTTTAACCCAAATCTTTCTCTTGACTTAGAAACATTGTATCAAACTGCCTACTCATTATAAAACTCATTTATCTATTCAGTGCTTAAATATATTTTTAATTTACGTACTTTTAAACACTTCATCTGAAACAAACTCTTAGTTTTTGTCTCCTTTACACTTGGATGTGTGTACATCTCACAAGACTTCAAAGATGTCAGCAAAATTGCTGAAGAGTGAAAATAGAGATTCTCTGTTATCCTTTTTTTTAATTTAGTCTATTGGTACAGTGTAGATATACATGCGATGATTATACTCATCATAGGGAATATGTACCTATACATGATGTGTCTGGTTACACTTCTTTTTTATGGTACAATCTCCACTCCCTTCAACCCATCCTCCCTCCTCATTTACAAAGCTTTGTTTCCATTTTACACTGTTTCATTTTTTTTTTCTATTCCCTTTGCCCTCAACCCTCTCTCATTCCCCTTTCTTTTGAACAATTTCTTCTTATTTCACAATCCTTGTTATACATTTTAGTACTTATTTAACGTTTTGATTTCTCACAACGAAGAAACAATGTGATTTTGCACATATACGTTTAATTTGTTTCACTTAACAGTATGGTCTCAATGTGAAACTATTTACCTAGAAATGTCTCAAGTTGCCCTTCTTCTTGACCCAGTAGTACTCTATTGTGTAAAGAACACGCGTATTTTTTTTTTTTTTTCATTCTTTGGTTGATGAGCATTGGGGTCTGGTGCATTCTTGAATGAGACACTGGAATTAATGTTTGCCACAGCCAAGCTAAAATAAATTGTGCTGTGTGAAAATAAAACAAAAGCTTGTTATTTTTTCCTATGTAAAATATCTTTTCCCTCTAAATTCTAGCATTGTAGGTGTTTATTGGTGTATAAGACCCTAGCCAGAAATTTGGTGACTTAAAGCACTAAGCATTTGGCATCTTCTCTGAGAAACACTTGCCTTACTCTTTCTAATTCAGATTTTGATTAATTTGCAGTCAATATCTTGCCTGGAACTTGTGACTATAATGTTAAATAAAGCAAATCAGATATAGAAGATTAATATTACATTGTTTCCCTCACACAAGAAATGCAATGTATAAATAAATAAAAAAATAAAAAGTAGATGTTAAGAGTTAGGCAGGTCCTCTTAAAATGAGAAAGAACAAATGATGGAAGAATGGAGGAGAAAGAAAAGAGAATTTTTTAAAAACTGAAGACAAAAAAGTGGAAATAGAACTTTTACAAAAGGGAAATGAACTGAGTTAGAGGGAACAGAGAGGAAAGAAAGTGTCAGAAATTTAATTAAGATATATTATGCACATGTACAAATTCTCAATGACAAACATAATTATTATGTACTGCAAATATATATTAATAAAATAGATATTGCCTGAGACTGAAATATTTTCAGTCGTAGTCAATAAGTTTATGTATATATTTTTCACAATTCAAAAAATAATAATTTTAAAAATTATATAATGTACAGAAACTGGTAGGCTAACAGTTATTATTATTATTAAACAATAATTATAAAGTTTTACCTGTAATAATTCTGACAAGGACTGTTAAGACACAAGCATTTATAGTTATATCTCAGTCACCTAAAAGTTAAAGAATTTCATATGATCCGCACAACAATAAACAATTAATGTGGATATGATACTGTGTATGGCTCTAGCTCCAGGACTTGGGGGGGTCATTAGAGCCCAGAATTCCAAGGTCAGACTCAACAGCTTTAATAAACTTTATCTAAAAAACTAACTTGTGGCTATTTTTGCTTTACAGTTATATTGCTCACATACTATAATTTGTGTATTTAATGTTTATTATACTTCTAATATAAATATAAATTTATAGGCTTATATTCTATATTGTAATATATGTAATATAAACATATAATGTATAATCATAAATTTACATATATGTAATGTAAACATATAATGTAAAAAGTCCTATATTGTGATATATGTAATGTAAACATACAATGTAAAGTCAAGAACTGATGATTTTATGATACAGAGGGAAATATTAAGCAATAAATGTATTCACAAAGTTTGAAAAACTAATGTATTTGAGTATGGCTATTCTAGGTGACCAAGTCCCTTGTAAGTCCTATAAATTTATATGCTGCCTAATTACAAGATGCATAGTTGTTTGCTGGATACTTGCATGCATATCTGAAGCCTTGTTTTCATAAAAATGGATACAAGGAATTGAAGAAGTCAATGACAGCAAAGTTGTATATATATGTGTAACTGGAAGAGTTAGCATCCTCTTTAGAAAGTGTTAAAAGTTAGGAGAAGCATGTCTCTAGGAGGATGCCTATCAAACATGTGTCTTGATCTTTTTTGAAGATTCGGGGAACTGGGCAAAGGATTATCAGTGAAGGACTATTAATTATTGTGCAATAGATGAACTATATGGCAAATTATATTGTTTGATTAGAATGCTTTGGTAGAATATTGATGAAGACAATCCATTTTACAACATGAAGTGAAACTGATTATAAGATTTTCATTAAATAATCGTAAGAAAGTTTACTGCAAAACATTGCAGAAAAGAGTCAGTAGCTATGGAAGATACTGAAAAAAGAGGCTTTTTAAAAGAAGGATGATTGTATAATATTTGAATGTTTGGATATATAATGTAGTAGAAAAACAAATATTAATGGTTAAGGAGAGAAAAATTTCTCCTGAATACTTCAGTAGGAAAAAAAAGATCTGATTTGTGCAGACTTGGAACTTAAATAGCCTTCATTTCTAAGTCAAAGAATATTGAAAGGCATAAAGGAGAATTGCAGTTATTTGAATTGTAATAGATATTGTTTTCAATTAGTTATGTGTTTTCTTTGGAAATATTGCATGATTGTCATTTGTGATTTAAGAAATCACAATAATGGGAATAAGCAAAATATATAAAGAGACAAAACTGTTTGTGTAACACTGAATGATGGGTCAAGTAGACATGGCATCTGTTTGATACTGGTAGTCATGAATTTAGAGTGAGTTTTCTCTGGATTAGCTTAGTGTTCGAGAGAAACTATACAGAGAACAAAAGTTAGATTTAACTATTTGGTGTTTTTCAGGGCCAATACAAATTGGTACAAGAATCAGAGACATTTATAATATGATATAACTCATTTATGATGCACTATATTTTTAAGAGACTGCAAGCAATTATAAGGGGTAAGTATTAACTTTTAAAAAAAGGAGTGGGAATGTGGAGGGCAAGACCACAAGAGAAGAGGGTAATGTGTGTATATTGGAAAAGAGGGCATATTGGAAAGTTTTATTTTAGAGTACTTGTAAATAGTTGGGTTTGAGTAGCCACAATGAAATACTTAACACAACTAACTTATAAAGGAAAAAAAAAAGGTTTATTTAAGTTACAGCATAGACACTAAATCCAAGACTGGGCTGTTCATTAGTTTGGCCAAATATGAGAGGAAATAGTGAAAATATTAAGAGTATGTACTGCTAAGAATGGTCACGTTACATGCTGAGAGAGATTATTAGTAAAAGTGTACTAACATCTTTGGTAAATTCTATTAGTCTTGAATTTAGATTATTAGTAAAGTAGTTATTGTTATAATTTTAAGCTATGTTCTCAAATTTCATGGATTTTCGAGAGAATGGTTAAACTGAAGAGAAAAATCAGGCAATGTTTCCTAATGCCAATACCAGTGACCAAGAAACTGTATAGCTGACCAGCAGTTTGCAAGTTGGAAAGCCAGGGTTTTGATTAGACAAATTAGAAAAATTTCAGTGATGAGGTAAGGATATTGGAGATAACAGACTGATGACAGATGGTGAATTTCAAAGCAGGTTTGGAAAATTAGAGAGCTGGAAAAAAGCGAAAATTGGAAACATTAACATAAGTAAAAGTTTAGGTATGATGATATATTTGATGATACAGATGGGAATTCTCCTGAGTGTATTTGATAAGGTTAGATTAATATTGATGTAGTTTCCCATTTCCTATTAAGAGAACAAAAAAAAAAAAACCTTCTTTAACTCTTATGCAAAACTAATTGCAAGATTTTGTATGGATTAGCTGCTGCTGAAACCTCTTCTCCGTTATTCTAGCTTTCTCTCACTATGAGAATTTTGCATTTGGGGTTATGTTCGTGTCTGTTACTTTCCTTCTTATAGTGAATATATTCATGTACATGCTCAGATCATATCATCACCTCCCACCAAGACACATCCTGGGGGACTTCTCTGAGATCTTCAATATCCTAATATATGTGTGTTTGTTACCAAAAGTCTTTCATTTGCACCACAGAATGGATCTTTTGCAAGATCCATTCTTCACCTCCACAGCTGCTAGACTGAATGGCAGTACTTTGCTCCGTTTTGAACTTTGTAATGTCCCTCCTAGATTATGGTTCTCTTTTTATGCCAGTGCCAGACACAACTTATGAATATGGGGATAGAATTAAAGAATTAATTATTTAAGAATTTCCTTATAGATTTCTTAAAATGCATTAATTAAACTCTAGGGGACCATAAAAAGCAGATAGAACTCAGATATATTTGCATGGCATTTAAGAGAAGAAAATAAAAATTGGAACTTGTACAAGAAAACAGAGAGAGAAAAATAAGGAAAAGTGTTTTTAGGAATAGGGTGATGGTTTCTGTTTGAAATATAGTCAGTGGAAAGAAGACATTATAAGAAGGGTCAGGCTTCTGAATTTTACTTTGTTTTCACATGAGTAAATAAAACCCTAGCTTTGACTTCCTCACATTTCACATTTCAGATGTGTGCTGCATATTGGAGAAAGTAACCTGCTTAGTGTGGTTTTAAAGGTCACATGCTCAGTGACCAGAAAATTCACTTATAGAAGAAACTTTATGTGCCGTTGATTTAGACCTGTTCCACTTGAAATGAAGAACTTGCTGTGGCCCTGAAAAACACCAGCCGAAGTGCAGCATTTGGGCATTAGAGCCATCACAAAAGGTCAGCATTTGCTTTTCATTCACAATAACCTTTGTTGCATGTATTTCTGATATTTTCTTTATCTTTTTCTTTTTTCCACTCATCCCTAGCACATTCACCTTGGAGCTCTCCTGGTACATGACAATATACTGAGAAAAAAACATAGTTATTTAGGAATTTTTGCGTTGTCAAAGGTAACTCTCTTACAGTGACCTCTTAAAGTTCTCACAATAGGTTTAGCCACCATGTAATCTCTTCATGGTTATGAAAGCAACCTTTTATAATCCAGTGACAAGGACAGAGATCAGGGCTCCACACAATATTAATCTGTGAATATTGTTTTGTGTATCTCTAAAAATGTCTTTCCAGGAAATGCTCAAATATTCTTGGAAAGTGTGATTAAATTTGAGAATATTTGATTTTATGACTGCTGGATAATTTATACTCATTTAAAAGCATGAGACTTAAAATAATGATGATTAGTTTTATGTATTTTAAAATGGTTTATTAATCATAATATTTTTCAGTGTTTGATATATTTGTATGTTTAGTCACAGTAAGCTTTTTAAACTTTCTCTTTGTTCTCATATAAAGCAAAATTCCTTCTATTTGTGAAGAAAATTTTATATAAACTTGAACTGGAAGATAATTTATAAAATACTAAAAAGCCATAAATCTATATTTAAAACAAAATTATTATAGCCTTCTGTAGACTGAAGTAATGGTGACTATTATTCCATTTAATTTGGTAACATTCAAAACAGAAAGGACATTTCTTAAGTCAGCTCATGTAAAGCATGAATTAAGAAATAGAATCCAATGAACATTTGATACACATTGATGGAGGTTGTGTGATTTCAGGTTCTGCATCTGTGTTCACATTTTGTCATCACTCATCATCTCTCATCCAGACTGACAATCTGAATAAGCCAGTATACTTGTACATCTACATTGCCCATGTCTTGAAAGGAGACCCATCTGTCTGGTCAGATTACAAACTAAAAGCAAGTCCAAACTCTTAAGAATTGTGGTATATTATAAACAAATTGGTTTACTTACAATAGTAGTGATCAATCAGAGACTCGTATTTACATAATGTTTCTCTATTTTGAGTGTTACTTTTCATATCTTTCCAAAATTTCATGCAGCTGAACAAGTTTAACCTTGAAGCTTAGTGTTTTGAAATCTTAAAGCTAAACTGTGGTTCCAGTATCTAATGAAAAATGAAGGGAAGGTAGCTATGGGTAGAGGTTAGAGCATACCTTAAAAAGAATACTGCTTTCATTTGATGAGTGATGTAATTCTAGTTGTCCAAATAGTGACCTGACATTAACTCACATTAGGAAATGTATTTATACTTAAAGCTAGTATTATAATTCTGTGCTGGTCATTCCCAATTTATAACTACCTACTTGACTATTGTCTGTCACTGGGAATCTGAACATGTGTTCTCCCTGGTGTCCTTAAAAATTCCAACAGATGTAGACTATACTTCTTCAGAGTCACACATTCAATGCAAAACCAAATTAGAAAACAATTTCAAATATTTGTAACCTACAGATCCTGGGCAGGTAAGGCAAAGGACATAATGTGTCAAATGACAATCTACTTCTCATTGGACAAAAAATAAAGAAGGAAGTGTCAGACAGAGAAATACAAAAAATATATATACATAGTGGGATATTTTAAATTCCCAGACAAATGCACGAATGGCTCTTTAAAGAGAGGTTTGGGAAAACAAGGAGTCTATTCTGCTAACCAGTAGTAATGCCTCTGAGGTGTTATCTTGGACCACTTACTTGCACCAGTATTGGGTGTGATACAGACCTCAAAACTGTAAAAGGTGTCTGAACTCCACTCCTGGTATCAGAAAGTTAAATTTCTATGGTGAATGGTTGTTAAATAACATGAAAGTATAATAATTCACTATATTTAGCAATTGCTATATGAAATACACCATGCCTATGAGCTAAAATAAACTATAAGAGGTTTTAATACGTATTGTTGGGGTGCAGTCAGTGGTGTGCCTCAGGAAATGCTTACACCAATGTAATACATTTTTGAAAACTCTTTACAGCTCAACTTCCGTAACTCCATTTTTGTGGTTTTAAGTCAACTCTGATAGAAATATTCTTAAGGAAACCATACAATACTGTGAAGTAGTGTATGTGGCCTGTGTGACTGTGTTTTTAAATCAAATGACTCTATTTGAAATTTTATGATCTCATACTTAAGCAGTATTGCCTTAATTTTTATGTGAAAGATTTTAAAAATTAAATTTTATAAATCCTTGCTATTGAAATTTTTCTTTTTTAATTAAAGGAACGTTGGATCTATGGCTCACAAGAAATAGGACTTTTCCAGTGGTAATGAAAATGTTCTGGTTCTAGGTCGATCATTGAGTTGATTGTTAATGAACTTGAATTTTTCATTTTATTTAAGTAATTATCCAGGTACACTTAAAAATTGATCCCTTATCATGTAAAAAATTATCATATTATCACTATAAATTTTAAATGAAACCAGCTACTTGGGCTTTCAAAACATGTGCTTCACCTGCATTTGTCACTGAAATCCTTAAGGGAAGATAATTTGATGAATTGTGATTTTATGATTATTAGCATCTTATTTCCCATTGCTATGAAGCCTAAGCATAAGGGTACTAAGCTTAAGGGTACCACCAAATCATTCTCTACTATTCATTTTTGAGAACTGATATACTCACTCTAATTCACAACCCAGTTCTTTGTCAGTTAAGATTCAGTGAGGATGAAGAAATTATTAATTAATTTCGTCAAAGAATTTTTAAAATAATGGCTAATAGATAAGAAATTGTAGCAATGGCAAATTGTGTAATAAAAGTTAAATACTTCTTTAAATAATACAGTGTCAGTAAATGAGATAAGCAGAAAATCCTAAGGAAGAGCCTTTCTCATCCTGCCAAGAATGGAATCCAGGCTTTGTTGGAGGGGATATATCTTAAAATCAAATAAGTTTTTGAAATGACTTACCAAAAAGTTGCTGTTAAGATCTTCCTTCAAGACTGCCATGGGAAATCATACTCCTGGAGATAGTACACTTTAAAATTCAATCTGAAGATACCTGTATGTGTGTTGGGGAGCATGTCTGTGGAAAGACATCTGTGACATTCCACTGCAAGGCTGCCAGTGGGAATTCCACAAATGTTTGGTAGTTGGTAGGTGCTTCTTAAGCAGAAGAAAAAAAGTCTTATATATGGTAGTAAGGAAGTATTTTCAGATACTGAACATTTGAGAGAATAAACTGTGCTGAAGCCACATTGTGGAGAAAACTGTGCTGTCTAGGATATCAGGAAAGGAGAAAAGCTTGCATTTTCACAAGTCAAGTGTTAGAAAAAGTTATTTGAGGTAGGCTGAAGAAGAAGACTGTGCATTCTCAGAATCCAAGGACAGGAAAAAGCATACTGTAGCGATCTTATAAGCAAAACAATTGTCCCAAAAATGGCCTTTCTCCCCTTGTGTTTGTCTAGCACCCCTAATAACCTGGCTTGATACACTGGCAAAGGAGAGACATCGCAGAATAATCAAAGAAGGTGATTCCAGAGATGAAGTGATAGAGTTACAATTGACAGGGCATAAAAGAATTTAGATTGTATTAAAATCTAAGCTCTCAGCATAGTCTCTAGCTGACTTTTAGTACAAAGGGCACTGGCTTTGTTGTTACTGCATGTTCTTTAGCATGCAGTTGTTATCTGAGATTTAGTTCATAAAATTTAGAATTGCAAACATCTATTATAATGAATTATAAATTTAAAAATTTCTAAAAACAGGAGTACTCGTCTAATTAATATGGGAAGATACTCTGTAGGGGAAATTCATGACATTTCATGAAGTAGTTCAAGTAAGAAATATTACATATTCTGTCTTTACTTTTACTTTGAATTTTAAAGTGTTCTTCAGAAACAAACACAAAGAAACACTCTGTCTGAATTTAACAGCTTTAATTGTTACTTTTGCTGACTGATTTTGCCATTCATGAAAGAATCAGTAATCTTTTGTGGAATGTGTATGTCTTTAATAAATGACCACCAATTCTATTTTTGAAAGGTGAAAATAAAAGAAGAGAATTATTAACAATATTTAATGAAGTGTGAGTACCATCTGATTATGGACTTGGTCTTTTGATGTCCCAACACAAGGTGGTTTTTGTTTTATAATATATTACTAAGTGTATACTAGATACCAAAAAGCTAAAGAGAAAAACATGACAAAGAATAAATTTAAAATATATGAGAGTATTAAAGTTATATTGGCCTTTTCCTCAAAAAAACTGTAATAACTCATCATCCCTGTGATTTTTTTGTTCCAGGTTAAATGTTATTTTTATATAATAAATTACTATAACAAAAATCATTTGAATACATATTTCTGTTATAAGAGATTGGTATAATATAAATAAAAGGATTGGACTGGAGATATAGCTCAGCAGAGCACCTGGCTGGCAAGGGCAAAATCCTAAGTTCAATTCTCTGTACCAAAAAAATAATAAAAACTAAAAATTTGAAATAATAGAAAGATTAACTAGAAAGTCTTCATAGGGCTTTTTTTTTTTATTTCTGTTGCTTGATCTTGAAGTCACAATTCACATAGTTAGCAAGGTGATAGATGTTAAGTGGGGCACAATAAAGCAAACCACAACCACCTTGTGAGTCAGATGAGTCAGAACACTAACCTGAAGCCTATTAATCTTGTTTCCTCCGACTTGGAAGATGAGCACTTTGCAGAAGCCAGGGCACTTTGTCACACAGCTCTACCTCACCAGGTTAGAGTATGAGAAACTGAAGGGGATCCAAGGTCAGGCACATCAGTTTCATATCAACAAGTGGAGTGTGTGTGTGTGTGTGTGTGTGTGTGTGTGTGTGTGTTCATGAAAATGCCTAGTGTTTCCCTTTCATCCTTCCAATGAACTCTTTTGATTTCAACCTTAGAGTAAAAAGAATCATATAAGAAATTGATTTTTCAAGAACTTTGTTCAACCTGTTAAACTGACATATTTTACTGCATTTTAGATATACGTCATATTAAAATTAAAATATTGAACATGGTAGTTTGCTGCAATCAGAAAATTTATTTTTTATTTTTTCAATAATTAGATTATCATAAAGGTTGGTATCATTTAATATTTCTTATTTAATATTTAATATTTAATTTTCAGTGTTTTTTTTTTTTTTTTTTTTTTTTTTATTCTCCAAGAGAATCTGCTACAGGGGCATAACTGATTGATATTTTTGGCTGCTTTCTGAGCCATAAAAGAATTTTCTTTCAAGACTGAACATAATTTATCTTGCTCTCAGCCTTTATCTTATCTCCATAGTGTATTAAATTAATGCCAATCAATTACTATGAGAGTCCCTGAGCTTGCAGTATTAATTCAGAGTATGCTCACCTGTTTTTCTGAAACTTTCCTGGAATTGTATTGTAATCTAAAATCTTTTAATCCAGTGTTTTTTCTTTATCTTTCTATTGGCAAGACTAATATTATGATCTTGTGTTTTCCCTATGCCTACATCTACTGTTTCCTTCAATCTTTAAATTTCCTCATTTATCTATTGAATATCTAACCCCATCTTTTTGCACGTGTATATCTTGGTCTTAATTAGCTATTTTTCTCAATACATTTTTGAATGACCAAAGTGTAATAATTGTGGAATGTAAAAAGAGAAAGACATTCAAGTTTACACTTGATTGTGGTAGAAAGGGCACAGATATGGAAATGATTTATTCCATAGAAGTAATTCTATCTCATATCTCATCAAAAAAATAAGGTAGTAGAAATTTCATAGTATTCTGAATATAAAATCTCAACCTAAATATATCTGATAAATAAGGGTCATTAAAGAAATATAAAAGAAAAAGAAGTTTTATAATAAATTATATTAAAATCATTAGCTTGTGTTAAAATCTAAAACAAATTTTAATAAAAATATAGAAAGTGTGTTTAATTTGTTAGATAGTTTCTTTTATTCTGTTAGTAGTCAATTATTTTAAAAATAAGATTTTTATTATTGCTTTATAATCTTGCTATTTGGCAAAGTGAATCATTACTATTTCTCAGTTGTTGTTGAGACAGGGTCTTGACTTGTTGCCCAGCTGGCACTCAGCTCAGTAGGTAGACCAGGGTAGCCATGAATTCATGGAGATTCCCCTTTGTCAGCCTCCTAATTACTGGGATACAGGCATGCACCATCACATGTGGCAGTAACTAAAAAATAAAAATATTTTTACTTGTTTTTCTCACAAAGAAACTTTCAACACTTTTTAAAACTGATAATTAATTTTGAATTCTTAGTGTGCACATTCTATTTAAATTAATTTAAACTCATTGATATATTAAAATATATACTATTAACATTTAGGATAGAGTCTTACCTATCAACATCTTCTTTACCCTGAATATCTCTTACCCATTTTACTTTCATTTATTTTATATATCTGTGTTTATAGCAAAGTGCATATCATGTGTTTCAACAGATATTTAGCATGGTATTAGAGTAACTGATTTTGACATGGTTATTTTGAAACAAGTTATAACATTTTGAAACAATCTTCCTCAGTTCTTTGGAGTTTTTTTATTAGGTTGTCTTAATGAAAACTGAAATTATTAGGTCATTATGATAATTTGTTTCCCATCTTACACATGTTCATATATATATATGAAAATATATATACATATAAAATGTCATGGTATAGCTCAAAATATAGCATAAATTTGAAAAAGGTTACTTTTATTTAATTTAGATTGTAGTGATTATTTGAGGCAATCTCATTAAAATAATTTGTCTTAGTTACTTTTCTCATTGCTGAGACAAAATATGCAACAGTCAAAGTTACAGTTTGTAGAAATTTCTGCCCATAATTAATTGGCACCAAGGCAGGGTTTCTTGGCCAACAAGCATCACAGAGGAGAAAAATTCATGATGGGAAGGTAGCAAAGCAATCAAAGAATGGCTGTTCTTTCTATACCTTATATCTTATCCAGCCTACATATGGTAGATAGCATTCTCAACCCATAATCCTAGTGTCCCTGAGTTAGCATTGGACTCACTGTGAGTGAGCCCCACACTAGATACAGCCACCTCTAAAAAAATCCCCACCTATGATTGCATGAGAATTTAGGGAGACATTTAAACACATTCTGCTCCTGTTAGCCAAAAGACTCGTGTATATCCCTTTATCCAGGAGGCATTTAGTTCATCTCCAAGAGTTGTGAAAGCCCTAACAGTTTCAGTATTTTTGAAAAGTCCAACTCCCAAATCTTCTGAGATTCAGGGCAAACTTCTCTCTACAAACCTCTGTAGAAAAAATAAAAGTTAAACATTTCCAGCATTCAATGGCACAAGATACACATTTCTATTGCAAAAAGGACCAAGTAGAGGATACAAAGGAATGAGACACACACAAGTCCAAAGCCAGGAGGGTAAATGTGAAGCCCCAACGTTTCAGCAACACCTTTCAAGGACACACTGTCTGGCTGGCATCCCAAGACTTCTTTTGAAATCTGGGTAGCATCCTTCTGACTCCACAACTCTTGCATTCTGCATGCACCTAAAACCATCACCATGTGGATGATAGCAAAGTCTGCTGCCAGTTTGAGTGGTAGTCCAGCTTCCTTCTCTCTTGGTTGCACAGATCCCGTGCCCATGAACCAAATCCTTAAGAAATGTTTCCCTAGGTTGCCACTGTTATGGAACATGGTGTTCTCAGATTCTTATCTCAGAGAAAAACCTTTTGTTTTTGCAATGTGAAGGCTTTAAAAGGGTGGAGTCCTACTGCTTCTTGGAATGCCCTCAATCTATCTTTCCATTTTCCTGTTCCTTCTTAACAAGCAAGATCTCCTCTGCTTTATCTTCACAGTTCACAGTTATACTGGAGCTTTCTTTCTGGTGAAACTCAAAACGTTTCAAATCTTTGTTTTTGATTCTCAACATAGATATGGCTAATAGCCTCCAAGAATAGCTATGCCACAACCTCAATATTGGACTGCCTTACAGTGTCTTCTCTGACATTAAGCAGTCCATCAGCCTTAATCGCAGTATCATGCAAAGTCTTTGAACAAGAGCCAAGTACAGGAAAAGTTTTCTGCAAAAGCATAGTATTCATAGTGTTGAATCTAACAACCAATGAAATATTTTTTCCTAACAGAAGCCTCTGAAACTTCTTTCCACCAGCAACATTTACTTCAGCATTCTGGCTTTCTAAACTCTGACCATAATACTCCACTGAGTACAGTTTAAAAATTTTTAGGGTTACTTCTTTAGCTGACATCTACTGTCGGTGTCGCTCCCGGCTGGCAGGAAGAACACACGACAAGATCTGGCAGTGGCTGGGCTTTCTTTATTTTCCCTCTCCGTACAGTCTGCCCCGGGATTCTTCCCAGCCGAAGCCTCTACCGGTCTGCTCCCCGCGGCTCCTTCCGTGCTTCTTCTCTTCTTCTCCCTTGGCGGGAGAGGCACTCACTTTTATAGGGTTACAGTGGCCAATCAGTTCAAAGCGCGATGCGGGCTGATTGGCTAACATCAGTTGTTGCTAGGCAGACTATCTTACAGAGCGGGTTGTTTACCAAGCAGGAAGCAGGAGATAAGCGCCATCTTAGCACACTCGATGGGAGGGGTAATCTAGCTCAGGCTTTGCTCTTTCTTACAGGCCTCACGTCCGCCAAGTAAGGCGACCGGGCTCGGCCGCGGCTCCCAACAATCTACAAATTTTGCCTTTCCCTGAGTAAGTTCCAAATGAACCGTATAATAGGTACAGTCACAGAAAATGTTCCATTTGTTTCCAAAATTTGATTTAGTTACTTTTCTCACTGCTAAGATAAAGTACCCAGTACTGAAAGTTAAACTAGAAAACTTTCTTTCCACCTCACAGTTAGTAATGGTTTCAGTTCATAGTTAGCTGTCTCCAAGGGAGGTTCACAAGGAAGAAGGGCATAACAAAGCAAAAATAGTCCATGGCAAGAAGACAAGATAGAAAATAGCAAGCAGCAGTGGTAGCATGAGTGGCTTCTGTCTGCCCTTTTATATTGATTGCATCCAGGCTACTCATCTTTTGACTAATGCCATCTACACTCTGCTTGGGGCACTCTTGATCCTGACATCACACTCTCAATCCCAGAATCACACACCCTCATCAATCCAAGTTTGAAACTTCCTGCCTGTGACAGAATGAGGCTTTAGGGGACTTTTATATAAAACCCATAACACCTCATTTTCCTGCTTTGTGAGAATAGAAGATTTAGAATTAATAAGAAAAAAAATAAGTACAATACCCTGGTAGTGAGGGGTTATGCATCCATGCTGTATGTAAAGCAAAAAGAGGAGTTGTTGAATGTATCTAATTTACATCCCAACAATGGATAAACAAATCTTTTTATTTTGCCCTGTAGGCCTCTCACCTATTCAACATTAAACACACTTGGAGTCTAAGATGTTAATGGCAGACAGATTGCAGTTATCAGGGCTTTTAGTTTCATTCAACCTTTTCTAATTGGAGCCTCAGGCTTGAATTACTCACAAACCACAACCTGTACAACACTGCTCTGATTGATACATAGGAAAAAAGCACAGAAACAAGACATCCAGGTTAAATTTTGAGGAGACAGGCAGAGAGACTACCGCATCCTTATAGCCTCCAGCTCCTCACTGGGAAGAAGTCTGTGAAAAAGTGATAATATGCTTTGTTCTTGGGTCAAACAGCTTTACACAGGTCCTAAAAGCCAGAAAGTAAATTGAAATTAAAATTAAATGGTAAAGAGTTACTAATAGGGGGAAGGTAATGTTCATTGTAGCCCCCTGCATAAAGTGTTGATGACATGTATACCTCCAATCCAGACCTCTGGGAAGTACTGAACTGGGGAGAGAATAGTCAGAGGAAACAGATGGGGCAGGATAAGAGGCAAGCAGCTCTGGAAGTTTGAGAAGGAAGAACAAAGCAAACCAGCTCAAAGAAAGTGTTCTCAGGAAATCTAGGTTGGCCCCCATGAAGAGTTTAGCATCACAAGGTCTCTTGAAGTAGGTTATGATATAATTGTTTACAGCATGGATGACAGCTGTACAAATATAGCCTGTTTGTTCCCAACTTATTTTAAGGTCTTGAACATCTTATATTTAAGTCTTTCCACAGTTATTTTACTATAAGAGATTTTGTACTTCTGTGAAGTTCACAGTATTTGTCAGTTTCCCTTCCAATTGTAGGTGTTGGTGGTGTCTAACATTAGCACCCTTAAGCTATAATTAAAATATCTGTGAGAACATCAGCTATCAGAATAAAAATTTAGAATACATTTTTGCTCTATTTGAGCAAATGATCTAATTTACAAATAAATTAACTGCATGCTATTCTTTAGTCATTGTGGGTGAAAAAAGAGGGTGAAAAACGAGGATGAAAAATGATATGATCTGAATTTTTGAATAATTTCTCTAGGGTTCAATGGGAAACACAACTTAAGGATAGTTATTTCCATAGTCTTGATGAAAAAGTGTAAATGTTTACTAAGTGTACTTGTTATGCTATGTTGTTGTTTACTTTCATTTATAGGCCTTAATTTGTAAAGCGGTGCCTTGAGTATTTCTTTTATTTTATTATATATATTCTTTAGGAGTATAAATAAATTACCACCAGAAGATTTCAGAGCCTTATTAGGGCCATAGGCCCCTTAAATTATTATGCTGTCCCTTCATATGTGGCCTTAATGAAAGGGCATAGGGCCTTCTACAAGCTGTATGGCAAATTTTACCTCCTCTTTGCAGCCTAATTTGTGAATGGACTCGATACTGGGTATATTCTATCAAAATAGTCAATGTGAAGGAGTAATATCAATCAAGTACACAGATGCAAACATTTTATGCTTCAAATCTTGACTCAAGAAATCACAGTTATGAAATCTGAGGCAAAATAATTCACATACCCATGATCTGTTATTCTCATTTCTAAATACTAAACAATAATACTGTCCGATGAACATATTGTGAAGACATTGTATAAGTGACTATATTTAAACTACTTAGAATAAGTCCTGGGATGGTGAGCACTACACTATTGGTACTGCATAGTAAAAGTTACTGAAACTTTAAAGTCTACTCCATTTCTCTCATTCCATTGGTATCTTGATCAAATCTTCACCATCTTCCATTTAAGTCATTAGAACAGCCTCCCATCCACTATTTTCCTTTAATTTTCAGTCACTTCCAGTTTATACATAACTTGCACAAGGACCTGGTTTCTTAGTTGCTTTTGTTTGTTTGTTTGTTTGTTTGTTTGTTTGTTTCTGAGATATAATACACAGAACAAACTAAAAGAGGTTTGCTTTGGTACAGTGTTTATGGAGGTTTTAATCCATAACCAGTATGTTCCAAAGGCAGAAAATGTCAGAAGGGCATACAGAGAAGAGTTGGTCAAGCAGGAAGTAGAGAAACAGATCAAAAGGGGAGAGTGAGAGATTTACCTTCCAGAAGACACTCCCAGTGACCCATGTCTTCTGCTTAGGCTTCACCTGCCAACATCACATTTAGCTATCACACTCCCATAACCTAATTACCTCTCCAAAGCCTCACCTATTTACACATGAGGCTCTGCAAGAACAGACAAATATAAGTTATAAAATCTGGCATGATAATCTTTCGAAAATGTTCAGCTAGTTATACTCATTAATTAAAATTGTGCAATTTTCTCTTTTATGCAAGTGGAGATGAAAAAGTTTTACCACAATGTTTGTGTTTTCCTATGAACTGACAGCTTCCTAACCTCCATTTGCCATCCTCAAGTTTATAATCTAGCCATATGGAACAACCTGTATGTCATTAAGCACTGCTGTACCTTCTATGATAATGCCTTAATTTATATATTATAATTCCTTATAAATAAAATTAACTAGTTATTCAAACTCAGCAATCTGTAAAACTTTCTTAAGCCTTGTTCTACATTTTATGCACTCCAGACCCCAATATTGAAGCATTTTATTTATTGAAATATTTTTTATTAAAATTTATTTATTAAAATATTTTTCTCTTATATTGAAATTGTGCAATTGTTTTTAAACTAGTTTATTTCTCTTGTGTTATTGTGTATTTTATTTCAAAATCTATGCCAAAACTTCTTAGGACATAGTAGGAAATTTTTACAAAAATATTTGTTGCAATGATGCATTTTTAAAATTGTGGACTGTCTTGTTTCTCAGAAAATTTTGTGGAATACTATAAAGCTCTGGGAAAGAGCAGTTTTTCTGTAAGTTATATATTAATGATAAAGAACAACAGATTGAAATTTGGAATAAAATGTGAGAATGATACTTAAAGAAGACAAAAATACATTAAAAATTACATAGTCTGATATGAAATAAAAATTAATAGTGATAATATAAAATCACTACAAATATATGCTTCTTTCAAAAACTGCTCATGGTTGTTTATACTTTAGTTTCTTTTTTAAAATTGATTTTCTAATTGAAAAATGAAAATTTATACTTTTAGATATTTTAGGGAGACAAAATAATATTTATTTTCTATGAAGACAATGTGAAAACATTAAATCAAGCTTATTAATATATGAATGGCTTATAATACTTTTCTCTTTATATGAATTATATTGGTATATTTTAGATATACATAATGACCACACTCATCATAGGGAATTTATAACCATATATAACACAATTCTTTTTTTTCCCATTCATCTACCTTGTATTAAATCTCTCTTCCTCTTCCTATTTGAATAAGCTTTGTTTTTATTTTTTTCCTTCTATTCTCATTTTTTTTTCTTTAAGTTTCTTTCCTTCCCTTAATACTTACTTACAGTTTCAGGAATTTATACCAGAAAAACAATGAGATATTTCCACATGTGCATTGTATTGATTTAACTTAATATGGTTTCAAGTTACATTCATTTACTTGTAAGTGTGTCAAGTTTATCCTCCTTTATGGTTTATTAGTACTCAACTGTATAAAAATACCACATCTTTATCCATTTATCTATTCAGAGGCATTTGGGTTATTTTTAAGACTTATTTATTACAAAGTGTGCTGCTGTAAAGACCAGTTTGCACGTGTCACCGTGGGCTGATGTAATTCCGTCAGGAAGATAACAAGAAGGGGAATGACTGAGTCAAGAGGAACCTCTAGCTTTATTTTTTTTGAAGACTCTCCCCAGGCATTTCCACAGTAGTCATACCAGTCCATATTCCAAACAAAAGTGGAGAAGGATTATTTTTTTCTCCACAGCCCTTCAAGCACTGGTAATTAGTTGATTTTCTGCTAATTGCCATTCTTTTGGGAGTGCAAAGGGATCTCAGCACTGTTTTGTTTTGCATCTCTTTAATAACTAATGATATTGAAAATTGTTTCATGTATTTATTTGCCATTAGTACTTTTTGGTTCAGGAAATGTCTATTCATTTCATTTATTAATAATTGGCTTTTTTAATAATAATTGGCTTTTGGGTAAGGTCATTAAATTTTGGGAGTATGATTTTTGGATTGGGTCTTTAAATTTTGGGAATATGATTTTTTGAGTTATTTACATATTTTGGACATTAGTTCCCTGGTTGAGGAACAGTTGGCAAAAGTTGTTTTCCCATTCTGTGGTTTATCTTTTTGCTTGATAATTTCTTTTGCTGTACAAAAGCTTTTCAATAAAATGAGGTTACAGGTGTTGATTCTTTGGAGTGTTTTCTGTACAATTGGGGTTTTGTTCCTGAAGTTTCTGCCTGAGCTTGTGTCTTAAAGATTATTCTTCTCTCTTCCAGAAGATTTAGTATTTCTTTTTTAATATTTACATCTTTGATCATTTTGATTTTGGTTTAGTACATGGTTAAAGCCATGTGTCCAGTTATTGTCTTCAGCAAGTGGAAGGTGAATTTTTCTAGCATCATTTATTGAAGAGGCTATCTCTCTTGTAGTGAAGATTTTTGGTCCTTTGCCAAAGATAAGGTGATTTGAGTAATTGTTTGTACATCTTTTCAACTGTTCCACCAATCCTGGTCTTAGTTTTTGTGAGTGAGTGAGTGAGAGAGAGAGAGAGAGAGAGAGAGAGAGAGAGAGAGTGTGTGTGTATGTGTGTGTACTACGTTGTTTAAAAAAAATTCTGCACTGTTTTTAATGAATGTTAACCTCCATGTAGAAATCAGGATTTCTTCCAATTAAATACACATACTAGTAAAAGCAAATCCATCTTTGAACAGATAACCTTGTTAGACAAGGTTCCTTTATACCTCCAAATTTCATGCACAAACTGGCAGTACTATTGCTCATGAATTATGGTTGATTTCCCATTTGACAAACCAACCTCTCATCTATAGGAAGAGGTTCCATGTTTCAGAATGTCTCTACTGTGCATTTCCCGACATAAGGGGTGAAATTCCTGTGATGTTCATAGCATGATTATCCACTGATAACTGCAGTGCTCTTTACAGGGGACTCTTCCACACCAGAGTTAAACATACAAAAAGCAGTGCAAAATACTGATAAAGATGTACACACAGGATTACTCTTTAATCTTGTTAAGCTGCAGTTTACTCACTGTTCCACAAAAATAATTTCTATTGCTTGATATTCTACCATTTTTGCTCTTTTTAAAATGGTTTTCATGTGGAAGCCTACACAAGCTTCTAGCCAAATACTATCATAGTGGGGCGAGGCAAACCCTTCTCCCCCATCTCTCCACTAAAAGAAAGTCTTCCCTGACTATCTTATCCTGTTGTAACCTAAACTTGGAGCTTCTGGGAGCTTTATCAAGCATTGGCCTGTAATATTTTTGCTGCTTAGAAGTGTTGATTGGCTTCTCACACTTTTTTTTGAGTTATCTCCCATTAGTTTGCAAACCTCTTACTGACAGACTCCTATACTATATTTCACATAATTTTTGTGCATCTACATAGTAGGTATAAATGTTTTCATTTTAAGACTCCACCTATACATTGAATGTCCTTTACAGATTTTTCTAGAATCAGTCTATGTTGTTTATAGAAACATTGATATTCCCCTGGCCCAGTAAGGTGAGTGTTGAGTATCAGAACTCATCAGCTGACTCTGTATCCCAGACTCAGGACTGCAGTTCATCCTGTGTGAACAGGACCTCAGCATGATAAACAAAATCTGGATCATCCTTCTTCCAATTTTTCTCAGTGCTCCTGAGTGATGCTCATCCTTTTATGTGTTTCACTGCACCAATTTCAGTTCAGATTTTGATTATTCTAGCCAGTGTAACATGAAGCATGTTCTCATCACTTCAAGGAAACAATTCTATTTCAAGTCATTTTCAGCAAATGTATGCTAAAAGTTAGCTGTGTTGCAGATATTGTGAGAGAGTTAGGAGATGAGATCATGAGCAGGACAACACATGTCACTACTTCTCTAGTGGCAGATAAAGAATAATTTAAAATATTAATTGTCAAAAATAAGTATCACAAGTAATGTCATGTGCCAAGGAGGTACCTATCAAAGCAGTGAGACAAGATTGTCCTTCTCCCACAGGTGACCATCAAAATAAGATTCAGTGCTAATCAGTACATCCCCGAAAAGGCACATGAATAGTCACTGTTACCAAAAGATTTTTGTGTTCCTAGATAATTCCAATAAGAACGGTACATAGTAAATAAAAGCGTGTAAATAATAATTCCAATTTCCAAGTGTGTAAAAAATAATTCCAATAAGAATGGTACATAGTAAATAAAAGTGTGTAAAAGGAAAGAGATGCAGGTGTAGTCAGAATATGGATCGTGAATGTTTAATAATGCTATTACTTTGTTAAAATTGTAAAGAGTCACTGAAGTTTTGTTTTGTTTTATAAGAAAGGAAGAGATAGCATGTAAGATTCTTATCCTTTGATATTGAATAGAATGAAGGTGGCACGGTAAAAATAGAAACAATCACTTTGATTAGCATTGATAAAATACAATGATGACTTCAAGCAAGGCAGTGGCAGACTAAATTAGAGGAAGGAAGAGATGAAGACACATCGCAAATACAAAGGAAAGTCTTGCTAAAGAACAAGAGTTTGGGGACTTGAAAATTAGATCAATGACAATACCCAAATCTCTGACTGTGTGAGGGGGAAGAGATGATGGAGGTCTCTATGCAGGTTTCAATATGAATTGAGAGCTGAGAAAAAAGGAGACCAAAAGTTTCATTCCTAATTATGTCTAATCCTTCCAATTAAATTTAGGTTTTTCTTTCACTCAATTTTGGCTATTTGTCCCAGCTAACATCTTCCTGCTTCAATAACACTATTCCTTTAGATTTTTAGAAACAAGGTGTTCATATTTTTTTCTCTTTTTCATTTTTGTTTTGTTTTGTTTTCCTTTTGACTTATCAGGCTAATAATTATTAGTTTGCTGCAATATTCCTCTCCTTTCCAAAGCAGTTATATTTTAGATTTTCAAGAGATTCTCTTCCAGTACCCTCCCACCATCTTATGTTTACCTTAGATGAAGGAATTGTCTTAACTCATCTAGTCTGATGTAAGAAAACTGTCATAGACTGAACAAGTTTTAAGATATACACTTACTTTTTGTAGTTTTACATGTCAAAATCCGAGATTATATCAGTTCAAATTTAAAGTCTGGTGAAGGACTGCTGTTATTTGCAGTGTCTTTCTTTGCTGAAGAGACAAAGTTGTTCTGTGTCATAGTTTTTATATGGAGCTAAATCACTTTTATAATGTCTCTATATTCATGAGCTAATTACCTCAAACAAGCTTAGCCCTCAATACCTCTGCACTGGAGACTAAACTTCAAAGTGAATTTGGAGGGGAAGAAAAATGATGGGGATACTGCAGAAACCTATGCTCCTCATATGATTTTTGGGCTGATATACTTTAAATCTGTATTCTAAGTTATTCATTTATTCATTTGAATAACAGACACATGCATATATTTCGCTCTCAACTCAATAGACTATTTTGATTAATATATCATTAACATCAATATATTGTCAAAAAGACAGAATAATCTTCCTTTTACACAGCATAAGTCATGAAAATACTAGTTATTTCTGTCAAAAAATCAGAAAACCATCTCTTATTTCTCCCGTGAGACCACATTTCCAATCGTATCAAAATAACTTATTTAAATGTTTTTTGAAATGCCTGTTAATTCTCAGTATCTGAGGCATGTATGGTGACTTCTGTCACACACACACACACACACACACACACACACACACACACACACACACAAAATACATCAAACTTCTATTATTGGACCTTCTTAACTGATAGTGCAGAGTAATTTGAAATTTATAAAAATAAATAAATAAAGCATATACTTGCAAAATATGAAATCAACAAGATGTTTTATGCCTTTTAAAATGTTACAATGTATAATTACATTGCACAAAAATTTAAGTTCGTAACAAACAAATGGAATTTTCTGAGGATGTCCTTTGTCACTTATAATTATTTTTAGCCCATTCATGACATTTCTTTCATTTCATTTCTTTTTTTTTTTTTTTTTTTTGGTCTTTTTCTGTTCATTTGTTTGTTTGATTGATGTTGAAGACTAAATTCATGGGCCTGTGCATGCTAAGATGTCCTCTGTGACTAGAAATGTATGTAGTTCAGTCTCTCTCCAAAAATTTTTGTATCTTCAGCAAGATAGATATGAAATTCTTACTTAAATTCTTATTTGAATTTGACCTGTTGCACTATAACTAAATGTTCTTTGTAAAACTCAGTTTGTCTTCCTATATTCTAGTCAGAAAATAGCATTAAATAAGTAATGAAACTACTCACAACTATAAAATGGTATTTGTCTTAGTTACTTTCCTCCTTCCTGAGACAAAATAACCAACACTCACAAGTTAAGAGAAGAAAGGTTTATTTAGCTCACAGTTTGTAGAGGTTTCCATCTATAATCTGTAGTCCACAAGACAGGATTGTATGGCAGACAGGCACAGCACAAGAGAAACAGGTAGAGGGATGGTAGCAAAGTAACAAAGGGAATCACAGCTGTTTCTGTCTCTTTTATTTCATCCAGGCTGCCTGTGCTTAGGTCTAGTAGCACTCATACCTTTAATTTTAGTGTCTTTTTTAGTAGCACTGTACCATCAGTTAATTCCAGCATCACACTCTTTAGATGTAGCTACCTAAGAAAAAAGTCCACCTATGACTGCATGACACTTTGGGGGACTTCTAACGCATAAGATACAACTTTTCTTTCTTTCTTTCTTTTTCTTTCTTTTTTTTTTTTTTTAAATAAGGTCTCACTACGTTGCCCATGCTAACTTCGAACTCACAGCAATCCTCCTGCCTCAGCCTTCCAAGTGCTAGGATTATAGGCATTTGCCATCAAGTTTGGTCCTGTTTATCAATTAAAAATGTAATAGTTTTGTTTATTCTCTCAATGATAGTTAAGATTGTATGTTCTGATCTCAGGACACATTTCTTCCATGCATATACTACAGTTCTTCATGAGTAATCTTTATTGCCTTTCTTGGCATTTTCAGGCTTCATTCTATTTTTTCTACATTTTGCTTACATAGTCTTTAAATATGGTATTTCCTCATGCACTTATTTTCTTATTTTGCCAGATAAATAATGTCTCCGCCCAATATAAAAAGACTCAAGGATATTACTCTCTTAAAACCACCTGATGGCGATTTGATTATCAGTGTATTAAACTAGTATCATTTTTGAGAGATTCCAAGTTCACATATGGAAATGTAGTTGTTTCATCATGATATATATATATATATATATATATATATCCTTGAAAAATTATTCTGCTACATACAATAGAAGTCAATGAAAAGTAAATGTTTTGAGTACTGAGAGTCATATATAACTGAACAGACAGTGTTGTGATGAAATAAGTATATTTTATGAAAAAATAATTGTTATTTGATAAAAATGATGAATTTAAATACTTAAATGAGCATATGGATATGAATCTAATATTGTGTGATTTCTCCTGAGAAGACTCCAAATGTGATATAAAGTATAAAATAATTATTCTTTAACAAAATAAGAGATTTTGAAAATTACTGCAAGTTTAAATCAGTATACGATGTTCTATAATGTCTTCTTTTCACATTATTATTTAAGCATTTGTTTATTTTTTATATTATTTATTTAATCATGTTTTTGAGCCTGGGTGTTTTTCTATGTAGTTCAGATTGGACTTAAACCCTCTTTGTAGCCCAGGATTGCCTTGAATTCTCTGCAATCCTCCACCTCAGTCTCTTGAGTGCTAAGATTACAAGTATATGCCACCATCCCTGGCTAAGTGCTTCTTTAATATTCAAGTTGTTTAATTGTCCTATTCTTTAGCATATAAATGCTTATGTAAATACTTTTAATTCTAACTCAAATGTAGTGATTTTTTACTTCTAAGTATTCACATTACTTCATTATTCAAATTATGTAAAAGCCCATTCATGTTTCAGATTATATAGTTACTTTATTCTAGATCTCTCTTGAAATATATGGTAACAGATTGACGGATTGCTGTGAGTTGACTTCTGAAGATAGAATTTCTAAAATGAATGGGAATTTTTTTTTCTTATTTTTCTACATATGCAAAAAGTCTTCTACATAAAAAGATTAAAATTTGCATTTTTATATATTTTCAAAATGCTTTTTACTCCAGAGAGAAAAATGTTAATATTTTGAAGATAAGATATTTGCTTATGATAATTGGGTAAATATAGACAGATGATAAAAATTTTACCTTTAGAATGATAGTGTAAATGTAACTGAAATTGTCATTGAAAGTATGATATTTAACTATTACATACAATATTCTAGGAATGAACATGCTTTAATACACATACACATTGTAGTGTGTACTGTGTACTTATTAGTTTAATTGACTAATTAGGGACAAACTTTAAGAATATAATATAAGAATTTATTAATTTACATATTTAAAAAGTTTTGTATATATACATATGAACAGAAAATAAATCTGATATATATTTCTCTGAATAAAAACTGATTTACTTAGTAATATGTTGAACATTAGATTTTTAAAATTAATATTATCATCAAATATTTGTCAGCTGACAACTTTACTTCAAAATGTAACCTGAATGTGATCCTAACTCACTATATTCAAAGCTTTTATTTTGGTCCAACCTATACCTTTTGGGTCTTAAGTTACTGTAAGCTCAACTATCCATAAGATAGTGTCCAATAAAAGCCCCACACACACAAAAAAAAAAGAAAAGAAAAGAAAAGAAAAGAAAAGAAAAGAAAAGAAAAGAAAAACTTTAAAATGAGCTGAGGTCCAGAAGGTCTAGCTTTCTATTATTATTCTAGTCTAATTTTCTAATATTGCCACTTCTTGCTCATTTGTTATCTCTCAACGATTTCCTTTTATTGCATTTAACATGCTCTTGCCTTACTACCCTTTCTGTTCCCTTTTTTCTAGGATATTTTCTGGCACAAGGTTATGAGTATGTGGTTCTACTGAAGAGTTCATTCGAAAAGTACATCCATTAATCCCACATAAAATTGTTTCGGATCTGAGAAATCTTGCATTTTACTTCTGCTGTTGTTTATTTTATTTTTGTGTCAGTTCTAATCACTACTAAATACACACACAAACACACATTCACACACACACACACACACACACACACACACACACACACACACAATTTCTTATTGCTTGTTCTACCCACAAAATTTATATTTCCAAATGGAGATAAAATTTCTTTCTTAGCTGTTATATATTCAGCATCTACAGCAGTGACATGTTGTAAGTAAGATATAAAAGTTACAACTCAATGTTGAAATAAGTTATTGTGAAACAGTCTTTTTATCTAGTTAATTGGGCTGAATTGATTGGATAACAGTAAGAGTGAAGAAAGTGGCAGAGTGAGAACAAGCCAAAAACACCACCTGTGAAATATAGATGGTATTAAGCGAGTAGTGATTCTATCCACTTAAGTGATAAAACAAGTAAGATTCTTAGCAAAGTATTAAAACATTTTTGTATGTGTACATAGCATTATATATAATTAAATTATATAAATTATATAAATAAATTATATATATAATTATTTAAAACATCTGACTACTGCTGTTTTGCTATTATATGTACTGAGGAAGAGCGTGGTTTGTTCCTCCAAACCCACACCAGAGTTAATTCTCCCAGTTGCATGTTAAGGGCATTGAGGAGAAATGTAAATTGAGCTTGATGTTTACAGGTGAACCTTTGCCATGGGGCATCATGGTGGGTATCTTTAACTGCAGTACTGGGGAGGGTGAGGCAGGAGGATGACAGCAAGTTCAGTGCAAATTTAGGCTACATAGTAAGTTCAAAGACAGCCTAAAATACATAGCAAAACCATGACTCAAATATATATATATATATATATATATATATATATATATATATAGAGAGAGAGAGAGAGAGAGAGAGAGACAGAGACAGAGAGAGACAGAGACAGAGAGAGACAGAGACAGAGACAGAGACAGAGACAGAGAGACAGAGAGAGAGAAAACCTTTGAGAAATCATTAGACCAGATTAGAGTCAAGCTTTAAGATTGAGTCCCTTTGAGTAGATCCTGAGATTTTTATGGGAAGGTGTAATCATACCATAAAGATACAGAGATACCTGTGTTACCATCATGATAGGACATAGTTGAGGGGTTCCTCACTGGAACCTGTACTGTACTTTTAGGTTGTACTATCTCCAGAACCGTGAACAAAAATAAATGTCTTTTCTTTGTTATCTTTTTCTTTTGTTTTTTTTCATTTTTATTGGTACCAGGGATCAAACTCATGACTGCCTGCTTGCAAGGAAGGCGCTTATGCCGCTGAGCTAAATCCCCAACCCCGAGGTGTCTTTTTAAAGTAGGGATTTTTTTTTTAATTTGTGACAAAACATAATAAAATATATAACTCAGGGCACAGTATTTCATCATCTGAATGGTTGATGTATGTTGATGTAAATGATAAAATACTTGTATTAGCAAATATATGAATGCATAAACCAATGGGAAATAAAATACACAGAAACAACATACAGTTTTAAAAAAGCATAAAAGTATATAATGAGGAAAGTTAAATGTTGATCAAATAACACTTTACTGGATAAATTAATGGAGTTTGTAAATTTTACTGTAATTTAATTTGGTTTCTTCTGTGTTTTCTTCTGTTTTATTAAAACATAGGTTTTAACAAAATGTTAGGATCACTTGTTTTAATTCACTTTATTAGTATATTTTAGAACTATACATAATGATAACATCATCATAGGGACTTTGTATCTATACATGATGTATCTTAATTCTTTTTTCCCCATTTCCCTCCTTCAACTACTCTCTCTTCTTATTAACAAAAGCTTTGATTTTAATTTTTTCCTTCAGTCCTCTTTTTTTCTTTTCCCTTCTTTCTCACCCCACTCCTTCTCCCTAATTCTTCTTCCCATTTTTACATTGTATTCCCATTTCCCAATATGTATTATATATTTTTGTCCTTATTTACACTTTCTTTTCCTTACACCAAAATAACAATGCGGTATTTAAACATGTGTATCTGATTTATTTCAATTGAGTATGGTTTCAAGGTTCATTCATTTATCTGGAAATGCCTCTGATTTTCCCTTCTTTATAGCAGATTAGTATTCTTTTGTATAAAAATACCACATAATCCTTATCCATTCATCTGTTGGTGGGCATTCGGATTGTTTCTAAGATTTAGCTTTTACAAGTTATGCTGCTATTGATGTGCTGTATATTTCTGTGATGCTTTTAATTCTTTTAGGAAGACAAAAAGAAGGAGCATAATTGGGTCAAATCCTTGTAGTCCTTTATTTTTGCGAAATCTCCACACTGATTTACACAATACTTGCACCAGTCTACACTCCCAGAAAGAGTGGAAAAGAAGTCTTTTTTCCTAAATCTCCTCTAGCGTGTATCATCAGTTGACTTCTTGGTAATAGTTGCTTTGAAGTGGAGTGGAATCTCTTGATTTGCATCTCTTGAATGACCAGTGATTTTGAACAGTTTTTCTATATTTACTTGCTGTTGGTACTTCTTGGTCTGAGAAGTGTTTATTAATTTCAGATGTTCTCTTTTGGTTTGGGTCTTTAAATTGGGACATCTACTATTTTCAGTTCTTTATATATTGTAGACACAAGACATTTGTCTGTGGAGCAGATGATAAATTAAATTTACCATGGCATGTGTTACTTCTTCACTCTGTGGTTTCTTTTGTGCAAAAGTTCTTTGATTAGATTAGATCTCATTTGTGCATACTTTGCACTATGTCCCATGCAATCATTTAGAACTGTAATTATTAGTCTCATTCTATAAGTCTAGGTTAGTGATATAAAAATCATCATAGTAGTATTATAAACTGTATTTTAGTGTGCAATGTTATTAAATTTTTCATTTGATAGGCTAGAAGAGCAACAACACTTTTAGAATATGTAAATTGCCAACTGAAAACTTTAAAGCACTCTATTCAGATATTAAAACAATTTTAAAAATTTAGACATTATTAACTGCTTCCCAGTGAGCTGAAACTAATAGAAATATTTTATTATGAAGGTTTTTCAATTTTTTAAATTAACATACAAATATTATGTCTATAGCTTCTCTTGAAAAAACAGTGAGAGAAGAGTACACCTTACTGAATAATATTAATGTAACATAGGTGTAACCAACTACCACTTTATACTTATTATTTTATTCTTTATTCATTTATTCAAACTAATATGTACTTGATAGCATTATGTTCTTAAAGTTCATAGCATTATATCATTCAAATACTGGGAAAATTAAAATATACAAATCATAAATTTACTAGAAAACAAATTATATTGGAGAAAAGGTAACATAAATGTGTTATTTTTTTATTATTCCCATCAGTTGAAATGATGTCTAAGACGCTGCATACAACCAAGCTGCCACTTATTTTTAGATTTCTTTAATGATATTTAATGTGAATAAACTTCTGTTTTCCATATGTGGTTTTATATTAATTAGAATAAAGTTAATTTCCATGAAAAACGTAAAATATTCAGCAGTTTAACCCAAAATAATTTGAGCAGGGTTTTTATAGTTTAATATGTATGTTGTTCTTCAAATGATTTAGGAAATCATCTTCCCTTGTCTTGAGACTTTTTTATGCACTCAAGAATTGAGATCACTGTAACTAAGTAGTGTAATGGAAAAGAAAGTATGTAGATTATACAGTACTTCTATGTTTATGGGAAAACATTGAGACTCCTAGTGAATGCTTGAAAGAGGGAGTAGAAACAGACTCTACATATACTCTGTTTGTTATATACATACACATCAATGACTAAAGTGTTCACTTTTTTCTATTAAAGGAAGAAAATTTAGACTTCACTTTGGCATATATAAATTTGTAGCATCACTCTTCTTATAGAGTAATTATTAAGAAAAATAAGGGGATATTGAGCACTGATGATGATAGGATCTGATAACTGAGGCAGCTGCTAAGAATAGCAGGTGGATAGCAGACAGTACACAAATCCTGGACCAAGGGTTTAGTTCATGTCTTTGGCCAGATAGTGCCAGTGTGTGATTTCATCATGTTAATCAGAAAAACACTGAATGTAAAACTTATGAGTTCTTTTTGCAATTCTTCCCTTAACACTTTGCATAACTTAACTACCAAAAATTTACTATCCACAAAGATAAAGCATCACTAAGTAAAACTGCATTTTATTTGTATTGATAGGAGAAATGCAAGTTGAAACCCAAACACTTCTCAGGGTTGATGGGGATAGGTACAAGGTCTCCCTATACATTCCTATACCATCAGCCAGCAAGGCAGTTTTCTATTTTGAAGGAAATGTAGGAATGCATGAAGCAAGAGACTATAAACTGAACCAAAGAACAGTAGAAGAAAGGAAGTTACTACAATGCAAATACTCAGATTTAGAAGATGCAACAAGATATGGTGGCTCAAGAAACCCACATGTATGTTGTCCACATGTAGCATTGTCCCACGTAGATGAAAATAGTGGTCTGTATGAGTTAAATAGAAGACAGAAAATGACAGAAAGAAAACAGCAAGAAGGCAATGAGTATATTAACCTATTCACAGATGAGAATTAAAACTAAACAAAGATCAGATAGCTAATCACAACAGGCAAACTGAAAAGAATCAATATTTTCTCTCTTTCAATCTCAACATTAAAAGGCATTCTTATAATTTTGGGATGACAGAGTTCCTGGAATCCTCGTCAGTCTTTTAGAATTGAAATTTCTTACTGTATATTTTTTTCCTGAAATTCTGTATTACTTGTACCCTTTTACTGCTTTGTTTTTTTTATGTCCTTTCTTTTTTTCTCTTCAAGTAAAAAAAATGTAATTGTCATATTTTCTGGACTAAAGAGAACTTTCACTTTAATCTGAGTGTCTACTTTCAAAATAAATATGACAATTTTAATCACTGACAGATTTCTGTAAAAAGTACTTTTGTTATTTAATTGACCTATTACCTTTATTTTTTGTTTATAAATCAAGGCAATTGTTGTTTCTTCAGGTGACACATTCTATTTTCAGTTGTATAATATTAGTCACATTTTAATAGATTGATATATTTTACTGACAATATAGTATGTCCTGTACTCCATGGTACCTATCATATATTATACATCAGCTTGTGGTAAAATCTGGAATACAGCAGAAATCTCAAGGTAAGTAGTAAAAGGGGCTGATCACAATGTGAGATCACATGAGTGTTATATCATTAGAAAAACCTGCCTCCAAATTATACTCAGAAACCAACATATAATGCAAAACTACTAGGATTTGATTGCTTCACCAGTTCTACTTTATACAGAAGTGTTTCATATTTTTCCCCATTACATTTACTACCTATAAAAATTAAAGTATTTTCTGGGTTCTTGATTATAATGTTTAGACAATCAAATGCAACTTGAGAATTACAGCACAGTGTTTCTGAATTTGTGATCTTTGGGAGATTAATGTGCTGCCACACGGGGGCAGAGTTGATCAAAATCATCAATCAGTAAAACCAAGTCTTTAACTATAACTTATTCAATATATAAGATTCTCTGTAGCTGTTTCAACTCTTCTTCTTGACTTCAGATGAGTAGCAGTTAGATGTAAAGTTTTTGAGATAGGCATATATTTATTTATACCCTTCCATCTTCTATTTTGTGCAAAATTTACCAATAAAGAATATTCAGCTAGTAAATATACTTTACTACTTATGGAATTTATTTTGCTATATCCTATATATGCAGTGTGTATATTATGCCATATACTCATGCAGATTATAGGAAGAATATAAGGTTCTACCATATACATTTACATAGTGAGTGAAGTTATAAAGGGCATTGTTCAGTATTTAGTAGTTTAAACTTTCTCCTTTGCCACTGTTCTAAAGGAAATTTTAAAAGTTATATGTTTAAAAATGTATACATATTAAAGGTTACAAAGCTATATGTTTAAAAATGTGTGTATACATATATATATATATATATATATATATATTATAGATTAAGAAAATCTACCACTCATCACTTTTTGTGAGTCCTTTAACAATATGTTTACCATACTTATAGTTTGTACAAAGTGATTGATTAAAGTAGTTCTGAAACATCTGAGTTGTATTACCATTAGATCAGTATCTGGAATTGTAATGATTCTGTTATGGTTTAGATCAATAATTTCCCCCCAAAACTGCCATGTGTTAGAGATGGAGCTTTAAAGGTGATTGGATCACAGGGAATACACTGATTGGTAGATTTATCCACCAATGAATTCTGTAGGTGGAGCCTGTTAAGAGGCAGTTCACTGCAAAGGTGTCCTGGAAGTGAGTATGTCCTTCTCTGACTCCTCTCTTCTTTCATTGCTTCCTGACTACTGTGACATGAGCAGTTTTCCTCTGCCAACCTTGTCCTTTCTACCTTTGGCTGAAAGCAGATTTGGCTGTTGGTAGATTTGGCTGACTGCAACCTGCAACTGTGAGTCAAAATTAATACTTCCTAATTTAAGTGATGTGTGCCTGACATTCTCCTAAGTGACAAAGTTACTACGACAGTTCCAATATTATGTAGTCAAAAGTCATATTCATCTAGATCTACTTGTGAATTAAGAGATGTATTTGATCAGCAGGTAGCAACTGTAAAAGTTGTGGTTATGAAGAATCCAGAAGGCACAAGGGAGAAGCAAGAGGAGAAGGATATGGAGAGAGAAGAGAAAAGAAGACAGTAGTAGAGGCACAGAAAAAAGAAAGGAGTCACAGTACACTATTAGGAGAAAAAGGAGAAATGCTTAAACAAAGATAGAACTGACAGTATTCTCAGCAGTGCTTCAGTGTAAGAAGTATAATGTGCAACCTTGCAAAAGCATATAATACATATATTTCATTTTCAAATTATTTGTATTATTTCTTTTGATAAAATTTTATTTGCTTCTGAAATATTTGTGCAAATACAAATACTGTGAGCAGAGAGAAAACACTAATGATTCACTTTTAACTCAAAAAAGCAATTTCCTCTGGATCATTTCCAAGCTGATTTGAATTCCACAACTATTGTTTCAAAAAATAAAAAGATTAAAATTTTGAAAAACTATAAGCCAAGTTTGAAGGAGTAGTACAAGACTGGAGAGACAGATAGGGAAACGTGTGTGTGTGTGTGTGTGTGTGTGTGTGTGTGTGTGTGTGTGTTATTTCTAAATGTTTATATGGGGCCTGATTAAAAAAAAATTCCAAATGTTTAAATTTTTTAAAATATAATTTACAATTAAAAACACAATGCCATTAATCTCCTTCCCTCTTTGCTTTAAAGCACACTTGTCTCATCATGTTCTATGGGTTTTCTTTCATTCCTTTAGTTGAAATGTCATAGCTGCCTCAATATCCTGAATCATTTTAAAAAATTATCTACCATGGTAATTTTAACATGGAGTAAAAGCAGGAATCCAAAAATGCAAGATCTAGTGAATGAGTTAGATGAAGATGAGCCATGAAGTTTTTACTTGGCAGGAATTAAGATAAAAAAAAAAATAATCGATGGAATGTGGTCAGGCGATATTGTTAGTGTTTCAATTAAAAAATTGAAAAATATGATATGGGACCCACTTCCATTAATTGCCCTTAAATACATCCTTAGTTACAAATATATTTGTTTCATAATTTTTCTTACTGTAGTAATTTTTATATAAACTAATCACTTTTTTATTTAGAGCAGATATATTTATTGAGAGAAAGAAAGCTTCTGTCTGAGAAAGAGAGAATGGATCCTAAACAGGTTGCCAGGGACTCTATCTTTTCTAGAGACTTTTATAGGGTAAAATCATGAGGTTAAATGGGTCAAAGTTGGGGAAAATGGGAATTTGCAAGGTGGACATCGGGCAGGAGAGAACTGTGGTCAACCAATAAGATTAATTGCTCAGGTAAAATTGATTAAATTATGAGCAAATGGGGGAGTGAGGCACGGAGTCAGCTGGCATGCTTAGCAGCAGTGACCCTTCCTGTAGTGGTGTTGTATGGGACTCCTGACTTCCTCAGGTTGATAGGGAACTATTTGGACTATGGATCCTTAGGATGTGGTTTCATTTGCTTTGTCTTTTGTCTTCAGATATGGCCCACAGCAGGTGATTGTCTCTTCAAGGCTGCAAGATACCTGAATTTCTGCTCTAGCTCCTGTGAAAGTCCAGCACTGTCTCACTGCCTATAATATTTCTTACTAACTGAGATGCCTGCAACATTCCCTGCTCTGAAGAAGTAACCTGAACTGCCATGAGGGAAAATTGACCATGACGAATCTGGCTTTTTCAGGCTGAAGTGGATTATAGTGGTTGAATGGCAGTCAGAGAGACTTCTACAGAGGTTCTGTCTAAAGGCCCTCCATAGACACCAGACATTTTCGTCTAGGCTAGGCACACAGCTTTAAGTCTGGAGGAGACAAATCCAAAGAAAGAATTAAGTATGTATGGGCCAAATAATAGAATCAACAAAATAATTTTGAGTATAGTTAACAAAGATTTTCATCAAGAGGAGCTGGAATTAATTTTAGAATCTTAAATGTCATTGATTTGTCACCTAATATCTTGAATAGCTCCTGAGATATTAGCAGAAGAATCTGGAATGTATACACAGCATTCAGTGTTTATAATTGTATAAGTACTCCCATGTGCTGCTATTATAATATCTAATGCCTCCTGATTTTGGTGGATGGCCTGTCTCATTAATTTCATTTTATTTAGGTGAGAGACCAGTGTCATTTAAGGCTGATTGAATATATTTAAGGCATATATATATATATATATATATATATATATATAATGTAATATATCTTTCTCTGGACAAGAATTGGTGGATCCTAGTAAAAAGAATCTAAAAGGAATCTAGCATATTATTATAACATCTGAAAGTTGAAGAACCATAATTATAAGTGCCATTGTTGTAGTCAGGGGTTGTACACAGAGAACAACTAGGATCAAGACATAGAGTTTATAATATTATTTTTATAATGGTCACCGGGAGTTAACACAGGAAAATGCAAGAAATCTATCCGCATCACCACAGACATAGATTATTTAGTTAAGAGCCTAAACCCCACAGCAATGTCCCACATGAGTCCAGATAAAAGTCCAAGGCTCAAGACAGTGCCTCCCATGAGTCAAACTGGAGGTCCAGAGCCCACAAGAAGGACTCATGCCAGTCTCTTTTATGGATCTGATCAGGGAAGACCCAAGGGTCAGCGGTGGAAGCCAGAAAGTCTATGCCAGCAGGATGAAGGAGCTGTGCTAGTAGGATGAGGGTTCTATGCTGGAACTGAGAAGTCACACTCAAAACAAAGACTAGGACTATCCTGAAAGGCACCACAGCCGTTCTCAGTGACACGGAGGCCCCAAGCTCCTCCACACAAGCACAGTCGGGTATGTGCCAGGAAGCAGCATGAGGCGTTCAAACTAGAGAACCAAACAGCACATGTCTTCCCCTCCAGAGCCAGGAAGCAATGCTCGTTGTGAGGACCAAAGCTTCTCCAGGAGATCCAACAGCTCAGACAGCAACTCGTAGAGAACCCACAATGCCTCCTTAATGCCTCAACTTTCCAAAACCTCCCTTCTCCACCTATTTATCCTGGCAACTTTCCTCAGGTGGAGCATCTTCACTCAATGCCATGCTGATGTAATCCAGCTGGCGTTAAGTTGACCACCATTTCTTAATCCACAACAGCCATATATTAAAAAATGTTAATAGCATTTTATATTTTTCAAGTAAAATTTAGAATTTAGAATTTCATTCATTCCCTTCTTTCCCAAACTTGTGACATTATTATAAAGCAAAGTGATTTATAAACATTAGGATAGAATTGCTTGAAAGCTGCCTGCATTATTTAAACTTTATTTTCTTATTCTAACATTTGAAAATAGTTATCAAAACTGTCTGTGATTATTAATTTTGATAACTTGACTGAGCTAACTGAGGCTCAGATACTAGCTGTTTGGACATTATTTAAAGTGTGTCCTTTAGCATGTTTCCAGAATGATTTAGCACTTGAATTGATAAACTAAGCAAGAAAGACAAGCTCTCCCCATTGTAGGTATACATCAGCCAACACATGAGAAGATTGGATAGAATAAAATGATGAAAACTAGAAAAGGAACTCTTTCTTTCTTAGGGCTGGGACATCCAACCTATCTTGTTCTTGGACATCAAAGTTCATGTCCTCAGACCTTAATACTAAAGCTGAACTACTCATGAGCTTCCCTGGTTCTTTAACTTTCACATGTTATATAATAGGAATTATTAGCCTCCATGATAAAATCTAGCCACTTCTCATCGTGTATCTCCTAGACTCAATACATTTGTATATTATGTACTTATAAAGTATATGAATATATATATATATATATATATATATATATATATATGAACACTGACACGTTGTACAAGCAGGAAAACTTCTTAATTGTTGAATAAAAATCAGAGTTGATATATCCAGTTCTCTATTAGATGATTTTGAAGATGGAATAAATGATGTTTTAATTTTATATGAATATTTTCATTAAAAAAATTTCAGTAAAATCTTCAGTCTCTTCCAAGGCTGCAATGTATCTGAACTTCAGTAAATCAGAGTTTATATTTTAAGTTCTCTATTAGATGATTTTACAGATGGAATAAATTATGCTTTAATTTTATATGAATATTTTCAGTAAAAAACTTTCAGTAAATTTCAGTTAGAAATTTTCAATAAAAAATTCTATGAAAGAAAAATACTGCATATGTGAATTTATTATCCTCTTTCTATGATTTGTAATTTTTTCAGTAGGAATGCCTCTATCATTAACTTACCCTAAATTGTATCTACAATCCCCTGAGTTGCTGTAACAGTGGTGCTTTCTTGTTTTAGCTCAAAATAATGTCTGTTTAAAAATATTTCAAATAAACTTATATTTTATTGACCCATTTGTCAATGGAAACCTTTTTTTCACAGTTATTGTTTCAGAGATACAGTTTTCAAAATAAACCATTTTCTTTTGAGAACAGACATTTTTACCTTTCAATCTTTCAATTTTGTACACATTTTACATTATAATGACTAATATTCTTTGTATTTTCCTCCCATTATTAGACATAGAGATTTAAAGTTTAGAGGTATGTATTTTATTTAGAATGGGAGCTGTTGCTACAGAGACTGGCATCATATTGTTACTGGTAATTGTTAGTTACTTGGCATCATGGTATTTCCATGAAACACTATAGTAATACATATATTCAATTATTCCACTTTTTGAATGAAGTACTAAGATTTTTAATTAATGAAGTTTCTTAAATCAATGTCTGGGTTAATTTAGCATTGAGCTAAATCTTTACAGACTGTTACATATCAGAAATTTTTCTTAATACTGCTATTAGGCTATATTCTGTGTATATGCAAAATGCTACAATGAAGTAATTTACTGCATATCACAGAGTATAAGTTTAACATAAAAGTTTCAGGCATACTGAATTATTTACTTAAGAATCTCAAGGATATATGTTTATTGTATGAGCTCATAGTTATACCATCAGCAAAAAGTTTCATATTTCAACTACAAGAAGAGATCATCAGTTCTGCTATGAATTTCCTTTATTCTAACGTAGTGTTTATCCTTAATATTCTTATCATTTATGCTTGCTGTTAATTCCATTCAAAATAATTTAAATGCATAAAATAATATAAATAAAACAATAGTAACAACTTTACTCTTTGCTCCATAAATTCATACTGTTATAGTGTATGAAATATATTTAAATGATATGAAGTAACATACTACAATATATTTATTTACTTTATACAAATTGTTTTTTACTTTGTGCATTTTCTTTGTTCTCTTTTCCAACCACTTCCGTATCTTTCAATTCTTTTTAATTGTGTGAAATTAAGTTATGTGTTCTTTGATAGTTTCTCTGTTTTATGACTTACATCTAGATCTATGAATTATTTTAATATTTTAAATCATAATTTACTTATCCTTTGCAACAATTTTTTTTTTCATTCGGATTTGTTTCAGAGTGCACCCATGTCCTTACATGAAGCAATGGTCTGTTAATTTTAGATAATGCTAGCAGTCTATTTTTAATTCATCTGCTTATTACCATTTAAGTGATTTATAAAAGTTTTATAAGACATAGTGAACAGTCACAAACATGCATCTTTATTTATAAGTTTAAGAGTAAAGTGGCTATTGTATGATATGTAAATGTACAATCTTCTTATTTTACCACAGTTATCTTTCTTATCTGTTGTTCCAGTACTTTTTTCTTGCAGACTTATATTTCAGTATACATTAAAATAATCTTCTTATTTTACCACAGTTATCTTTCTTATCTGTTGTTCCAGTACTTTTTTCTTTCAGACTTATATTTCAGTATACATTAAAATAACTTCTTGCTATTTTCACTTTTATAATAAATACAATATTTATGATTTTTTGGGAAGTAATCAGTGTCATGTTTTTCATCCTATAGCAGAACTGTGCTGTTTTCATTTAAATAATTGCAAGAAATTAGTTTTTATTTTGAACAAATTTGCTTAGAAAGTATAAAGCAGTAATTTAGAAAACGAAATGTATACTTTATTAGATATATAAATAATATATTTTAATTATACATTGTATATAATTTATATATAAATAAATTTATATAAATAAATATAGGTTGCTATTTAGAGTATATTCATTGGTGTAAGTAAAAATAAAAGCTAGAGATTTGATGTTATAATACAAAAATTATCATTTACCATGTATTTATTTTCTGATTTTTTTTCACAAACTTCTGGACACTTTAAATGTGACTATTGGCGAAATATTCTGTCATCTTTCTTTTTTTATTTCATTTTTAAAAATGTAAAGATATGATTGTTAAATTAATAACTATTTTTATATGAAGATCCTAAAAATGTTCTAATCACATTTGGATGCTTGAAAAATGGTTTTTAAGCAAATACTAACCAGTTGTCAATAATAGGAAACCATTTTTAATACTGAGTGATATTTACATGGTTCATGATATTAATGTACCCAATAATATTGTAAAATATTTCAACTCTATAAAATACAGTGATGGGTATGTTCATCTAATATAAATAATTATTGTTTGTGTTTTAACAACTTGTCAAATAGTATCAAATGATTGTAATGCAAGTTTTCCTTTTACCCAGAATAAAAAAAAATGTTCAAACTTACTTTGGTCTGTGTTATTCACTTAAGTCAAAAAATCAAGACCTTCTTTTTCTCTCTATTTTAAATGGAAAAAAAAATGAATGTGTCTGTGTATATCTACTAGGAAAATAATATTTGTCAAATTTCTTTCAAACTAATATGTGTACTTATTTACACATCACTTCTAAAAATGTGTTTTTCCCTCAGAAAGAAAAATGTTCTTCTTGTTCTCCTTTTATGAAAAAAAAAATACAAACAGGTCTATTATTCCAGTTATTCCATCTGACTACCATTTTTTTTTTGTTTCTTGAGATAGCTATGAATGTTTTACTTTCTTCACTGTTACTTCAATATTGATTAACTCCCTGAGTTTTTCACTCTGTCTTTCTTTCTCTCTCTCTGTTCTCTCTCTCTCTCTCTCTCTCTCTCTCTCTCTCTCTCTCTCTCTCACACACACACACACAGATACACACACACACACACACACACACACACACACACACACAAATATAGTACCCACACACTGAGACATACCTGCACACATACACACGCCCTTTTTCATTCCACTTCAATTTTTAATTTCCTGATTATTCTAGCATCATATTTATGCTGCCCACAACACTTGACTGAAATTACTATAACCTAGAGCACTAATGACCTCTTCATTGCAAGATAGTGAATTGCAAACATATCTATTTGATTTTTCTTAAATAGTTACCATCTTTTACTTTTACACACCGAGTACAATTTGTCTTGGTTTCCATGACTCTTCTGTTAGTTACTGACACCTTTCTCCCCATTTTGATACATCTTTCATGTTCACTTACATATTGAAGTTTGAGGCTATATATTATACTGTTATTAAAATTTATCTATACTCCTGTAAACTTTCTATGAGTATCTCTAAAAATGGCTTATGCTTTTCTCTTGATTTTAGATTAATTTGTCTTAAATCTGTAACTGTGAACTTCACTGTTTCTTACAAGTGTGCCCTATTTTTAAGAAATTTTCTCATTCATTTTAGTTTTTAGATATATTACTAAGTAGAAAACTGTACCCAAACTGAATAGCTTACACCAAGAAACATTCTATTACTTATGGACCTATAACTGAGCTGAGCCCTTTTGGGCAGTTTAATGACCTTACTAGAGTCCCCTACTTGTCATTTAATAAATAATTAGCTAAGCACAAGAATTAGATGGAATTCTGAGGCAAATGGACTTTTATTTTTGTACATAGTGTTTGTCCATGGTTAACCATAATGTATGTTCTTGACAAGAACCTGCAAAAACCTTCAAAATTATGGTTTATTTTCCTTCCAATTTCCTATGAGGACAATTGATTATACCTTAGAAGTGTTGCCCTTTTGCTGACTATCAAAACACTTTATCTTGTTTTTCAAAATTTCTTGCCTGAAACACTATATCTAATTTTCTTTCATTAGATACAAATATCACTATATATATATATATATATATATATATATATATATATATATAACATCTTTCAGTTATTTCTCACCTTTTTTTCTTGTTTGATCAATTTCACAGGTCTCAAGCTCACATGGCAATTCCTCTACTAAGGATCAAGAATATTTATTTAAAAATATTCATGTGATCCACATAATCACTAAGACTTGAGGAATTCAGTTTTTGAATCTTCCAGGATGTTTTGTCTTTTGGTGTTATTTTACTTTTCCCGTAAAGAATTTAACTCATTCTTCTATCAGCTTAAATGTACTTTTATCATTAAATATATCATTGTCAAGTATTGCCTTATTCATATTCATAGCAATATATATTTAGCTTGTACCTCTATATTAGCATTTGTAGTATTTTTCATTTATTAACAATATCAGTGATACGATTTTCCTGTAGTTTAAATAACTAAAATATATTCATCATGTGAATCCAAAACACTGTATCATTAGTATAAATAAATTATATTGAGTTCATTCTAGGTGCAGGCACTGTTGTAGGTATTTAAAGGTTTTGGAGTGCAGAGATAGATAAGAAAGAACACAAATTGAAAGTGATAAGCCTAATCTTCTTATATGTGTGATAGGATAATAAACAAATTGTTCACTGAAAAAGAAAACCTCAAATGAAAATTATTATTATTGTTGTGAACAGAATATTATCTAGTACAATGGAGAGAGAAACTTGAAGTAATGAGTTTGTCATTTAGGGTAATCAGAGGAAGCTTCTTTGCAAAGAAAGAATTTGAACCAAGACCTTAAAAATACGGCAGAGGAGACAAGGAAGTTCGCAGAGAGAATGTTAGAATTAGATTAATCATTCAACCATGTTATCCACTGGTACCATGTAGTCTTAACTAGTAGAATTAATAAACTAGAGAACTTTTGGCAATATTAAAGAAAACAAGAAGGCATTTTACTAACAGATTACTAGTATTTAAGCCAACAATTAAAAGTCTATATAAATGTTAGTATTCTAAGAAAATAGATTTTGCTATTAGAATACTTTGGTAATAAATTTAATTACAATTGTAATTGTCTCTCAAATTAACAAATATTAACTGCCATAAGGAAATATTAACACTTAAATTTATCACATATGCACTATTTTATATTTTACTCAAAAAATATCTCACATAAAATGCTCAAAAAGTTACATAATATTAGGAACAAGATAAGTAAAAAAAAATAAAGGATGTTTGACACAAATATTTAAAAAATGCTAATAATATATTTTCACTTTAATCAAAATTGTTCTTGTTTTTTTCTCTTTGTCTGTGGATTATAAAAATCTAAAGTTTTACAAGCATGATTTACCATAGATTGCTTTTATTTTTAAAATGAAGCAAAGTTTACAAGCACTGCTTGAAACAAACCATGATCTAATAGCATGAGAGGAGTTAAAATTATTGAATCAATAAATCACCTTGTTCTTGAGTCTGTTTTTCATATTTTTGCAGTACCATGTTTTGCTTTATTTTAGATAATGTCAAATCTTAATAGTTTGTGCTCTATGAACCATTTTTGATAAGTACAGCATCATGTCAGTTCCATACATCATATTATGTTTTGCTACATTGCACACACAATGAGTATCATCTGACCTGGGATGCTTGATCTAGTAACACTCTCATTTTGTTATGCATTAGTGAGTAAGTAATTGAGTTTTGTAGCTTAGTTCATCCATTCTTGGTCATTTCTTTCACAACTGAAATGTGTATCAGACACTTGTATATTATCTGCTTATATCAGATAATGCATTAAGCGTGTTTTAAATAAGGTATTCAATTTTATGTTCTTTATTTTTAAAAGATACACAGTTGAGGATAAACACGCAAGTATTTTAAAACAATGTTACTCTATTGGATGTATTATTTTCCCCCAAATAGCAATGGGCATGTATTCATACACTTGGAGCCTGTGAATATTTCATTTGTAAGACCAAAACCGTCCCAAGAACCAAATGAAAAAGAGAACCACAAATAACAGCAACAACAACAATAATAATAATTGCAAGAGGCACAATGAAGAAGGAGGAGCAAAATACATTGGCATAAATACCAGAAATTAAATGTCTAGGATTTTCAACATTGCCAGGATCTAGAAGAGAAGCATGGAATATACTTTTTCTCGGTGTTTAGAGAGGGAGCGCACATATTTTAAATCACCTGAACAGTTAAAGAATATATATTTATTGTTTTAAGCCACTTAATTTCCAACTATTCATTAGTATAGCCCCAGAAAACTAATCGAGTATCATTTACCAGACATAAATGTTATACTAAATTATTATTTTTGGCTCATCCCTTTTTAGGTCCACTCACAAAAACTAATATTTGGCCCCTTTGACCAAATATAATTGCAGGAAATATATATAAAGAACACTGTCTTAAATGCAGATAAAAGATGACAGATTCAGTAGAGCTTTACTAGAGATGCTAATAAAATACTTTGCCTATTTCTACACACAAGGATAAAAAGGAGAGAAAATATGAAAATAAATATATTTTACAAAATTTAAAGTGGAAAAAAAAAAAGCACCACCATGATAGTAGACTCAAGAAAGTTGTTTTCTAATCCAGCAATGAGCCACACTGGTGAGTAGCCAGGGTTTTACAGCAGAATGAACCTTCTAACCAAAATTTGATAAGAAGTTTGTTTATAATTCTGATAGAATCACTCCACTGCCATTCTCAGGTCCTATCCAATTTTCTGGAGGATGAGGTAAATAGTCCTTCACTTGAATGTGTGTATACTTGCTTATAAAGAAAAATAGGTTGAAACCATGAAAAAAAAATTCTCTGTATTAGAGATATTTGATTCTAGTAGAAGTGGCAGTTACTTTAATGTGACAAAATGGAAGTTAGAATTTGTTTTTTTTTAAATGCTGAACACATTTATTAATGTGTTAGAGTGGGTCACAGAGCCAAGACCTGAGGGATCCACATAATGGTCCCTGACTTCTGCCTTTCCGGCACTATTACACTGCTTTTTACTGGCTGCAAAAACTGAAGATCTTTGTTCTGTTATGCCCTTCTGTCATGATGTTTCACTTTGCAAGACAGTTGATCATGGACTGAATCCACCCAAGCTGTTAGCCAATTTAAACCTTTTAAAATTCTACGTATCATGTATTGTGACTAAATGACAAGAAAGCTAACTAATATAACAACTAAATTTAGTGAACACTAAGCAAATTTAGATAATTCTATTCTGTAATGCCATCACACTTATTACATTCTTTAAAATATGCAGTTGAGGAGGATATGCATAATACATTAAAAACTTTCTATGCACTTCAACAGTTCTCCATATAAATAAATGTCTGAAAGCTAATGGCTTTGCACATCTCTTGTAGCTGTAGTAGCCAAAGTTAACTTGTAATAATCTCATGATGTCTCCATAAACTTAATATTAAAATATTTGTATGAGTTTTTACATTTCCTGATGCATATATTTTGGCAGTCTGTCTCTGTCTCTGTCTCTCTCTGTCCCTTTCTTTCTCTTTCTCCATATATTTTTTAATAAAAAGTACATATTTAAAAAGGAAATTAAAATCCAAATCTATGCAATTCGGAATCAAAATGACAAAATCACACCTCCTGCAAAAATCCAGATCATCAGCATCTAATTTGTCAAGCTGTACTCCAATAAGGTGGAAAATTTAGAAGAAATAGGTAGGTTCCTAGACACATATGAGTTACAAAAGCTGAATCAAAGTGATGTAAATATTCGAAGCAACAAAACATCAGTCAATAAAATTAAAGAAGTAATAAAAATGATACAAAAGAACCACTACTACCTGGGAAAAGCCCAAGTCCTGATTAATTCACCAGTGATTTCTACAAGAAATTTAGAGAAAATCAAATGCCACTACTTTTTAAACTCCTAAATGATTTAAAAGAGATGAAATATACCTGATGTCATTCTTGGATGCATGAATTCCCCTGAATTCAACAACACAGAAGAATTCAACCAAAAAAGAGACATACAGGTTAAGTTCCTTACTGAAAACTGATGCAAAAATCCTCTTAAAGACACTGATAAACCAAATGCAGAAAATTATCAAAAAGATTTTAAACAATGACAAATTAGAAGTCATCCCAGGGATTAGAGATAGCAAATCAGTAAATGCAGTGCACCACATTAACAAAAAACATATGTTCATCTCAACAAATGTATGAAAAAAATTGACAATGTCTAAGACTTATGCATGATAGAAATCATAAAGAAAATTTCAATAGAAGTTCTTTACTTCAACTGGAGAAAAATAATCTATAAGAAGTCAAAAGTGAACATATTAAGTGGTCAAAACCAGAAAGTTTCCTTTCAAAAGAAGACACAAGAAGAGGATGCCCTCTATCACTAGTACTATTAAAGATGGTTGAGGAAACATTAGCCAGATCAGTTAGACAGGAGAAAGAAATGAAGTTTATATGAAAATAAATTAAACTGGTATTATTTGCTGATGATATGCTACAGTCTACTCGGGTGTCAAATGACTTCAAACTTGAACTTTCTACTACTTGTACAGAAATTTTGAAAAAAAAAAACTGCTCAGGTTTCATAATTTTTCTTTAAAGTTGAACCAAAACTTTGACTTAAAAAAATCTGTGGGCCACCACACATCACAGCTTACGATAGACAAAGCAATGATGCTTATGTCTAAGTGCAACTCTTGCAAGGACACTATATATTGCTTGTGTTAGTGTATCAAAATATCCCTTATTATGATTTTTTCTACTTTATTTGTGTAAAATATATTAGCTATGCCTTCAAAGAAAGTGATACCAAAATTAATGCTAAGAGGAATAATGTGTGAGCTGTGATAGAGTAAAAGAAAGAAATCATTATGAAATTTGTTAAACTCCTAGAAAAATGAAATGAAAATGTCGATTTGGTGCATGAGAAATAAATGTTTGACATTATATTATTTCTCTTGAGTTCATTTCTCAAGCTTTTGTATGTTCAAATACAAATTTGGAAAGAACTGAGTTTCACAATGAAGATATTACTGTACTCTACAAGAAGATCCCAAAAACTCCATTAAAAGACTCATTAAATTAAGAAAAAATAGGTAGGCTAGTGTCTTTATTACTTTTTAGTCATCACTCGACAAAATACCTGATGCCCTAAGTTGAGAAAGTAAAGATTTATTTCTTAAAGTTTTTAGAGGTTTCAGTCCATGCTCAATTGGCTCCAAGGCAGGGTGGCATGGTGGGCCGCAGTTCACGGCGGCTGCAAAAAGCAAGGCATAACTGGCAAGAGAGAGACACACCTTCTTCCAGCCATTATATTGTATGCTGGCTCCACCCCCAAGCAGGTGTAGTACTGACACCATCAATCCAAGCACTAGACAATGAACCAATCACAAAAGCACAATGCAAACACATGAGGCCCGGGGGCAATCGTCATAAACCATGATAGCCAGAATGATACAAAATCAACACTCAATAAGCAATAACGTTCTTCTACATGAATAAAAAATTCACTGAGAATTTAGGAAAATGAGATATTTCAGATTAGCATCAAGGAAAAGCAAATATTAGGAATCATTCTAGCTAAGAAAGTGAAAAGTTCTTACATTGAAAGTTACAGAATTCTTAAAACATAGATCATAGCAGATATAAGGAAATAGAAAGTTATCACCTGTTTTGGATCATCAGAAACAAAATAGAAAATATTTTTCTATTAATCCACCTGTTTGGGATCATCAGAAATAAATCAGAAAATATCCATAGTTCCCAAATTATAATAGTTTTAATCATTATCAATCAAAATACCATTATTGTATCTTACAGATCTAGAAGGAATAATCCTATTTTTTTTGAAACAGAAGAGATGAGCAAAAGCAGTTCTGAACAGAAGAGATGAGCAAAAGCAGTTCTGAGCAGGAAAGAGAAGTAAGTAGGCATCACAATCCATGATATGAAATTATATTGCAAAGCTACTGTGATAAAGACAACATGACACTGGCAAAGAAACAAATGCAGAGAACAAGGGAAAGAGTAGTGGGTAGAGAGGGAAAGAAGAGAGAGAAAATAGAAAGGATAAAACGGAAGCAATGCTTTTATAAATAAGAAAGGGAAGTAGGACACAATGGTGAGGAAGGCAATGGAAAAAAAATAAATATTAAGACATATATGTACATATAAAAATTCCCAATGATGAATGTGACCAGTGTGTATGGGAAATACATAGTAATAAAAAGATATAAAAAGAAATATCTGGGGAACCTCTGCACACCGAGTGGCCTGAGCTGAAGGCCAACACAGAAACTTCACCTAGACATGCACACTTACCATGTTACTCTGAACCAGGTAGAACCCCACCCAGTGACACCGAAGAGCAGGAGAGTTTGGTATATCACACAGAAGCTGGTAAGATCCCACCCAACAACCCCAAAAAGCCAGAGAGTTTCCGTGTTCCATGTGGTGAGAGCTGAAGGACTCCACATTCCACTCCATCTAGCAGTCCAACCTTGATATGTCACTCAGAATCTGGTAGGACCCTGCCTAGCAATCTCAAGCACCCAGGGAGTTATGGTGTGCTACATGGGGTTTTCTGAAGGCCCACTTAGTGTACTCCTCCCATTCAGGGAGCCGCCAAGTGCCACTAGGGACTTGGTAAGGACTACTCATAACCCCTACTCAGCTAGGGAAACTCCCTGCACTGGTGACAGCCATATGAACCCAAAAACAACTTGAGATTTTGCATTCAGCTACCATGAGAGGGTACAGGAAAATGAAAAATCTAAAGAGCAAAATGTAATCTCAAACCACCAGACCATTCCAAACAAGCCTAGGACATATGGATATAGAAGAAAGTGTAAGAGACTCACCTGAAACTTCTGAAATGATGTCAGTGGAAGTAAAGAAACAAGTCTATGGAGCTGTAAATGAGCTTGGATCAGAAATAATATCACAGGTAAAAGAAAAACTGATAAACAATAATAGAAATGCTGAACACATCTAAAGGAGACATAGTTAAAAAAATAGAGGAGCACTGCAAACTGATGGAAACCTTGATGAACAACATAAGAAAGAATTATAGTACATGAAAAAAGATTCAAAGTGATATAGAGGAAATCAAAAATTCCATTCAGTGCAGGCAAAATCACCTCAATGACGAAAATAGACTTTCAGACATCGAAGACAAGATTGCAGGTAGTGAACAGGAAAGGAAAGATCTTTTAAAAATAACAAGGAATCGGGAAATAACAACTCAATAGTTGCAAGATGATGTTAATAAAACAATAAAAGACTGATATGGTTAACCAAAAAGGTGACAGCACAAATGATATTAAAAAAAAAAAAAACTATTTATAGAACTAAAAGCGGAAATTTTTCCAAATATGGGAAAAGGAGCTGAAATACAGATAAGTGAAATATATAGTACTCTAATTACCCATAAGCAAAATAAACTACACCCAGTCATATAGTAATCACCATCCCAGAAATTCAAAATAAGAACACACTATTAAAAGCTGTTAGGGAAATTAAACAAATCACACACAAAGGAAAACCCATCACAACAGGATCATCTGTTATTGTTATTTATTTGTCTCTTATTGTTTGTTTTTCTTGTATTTTTCATTTTATTTTGTTTTTCCTCTAATACTTAAAGGGTATGTGTACATATAAAGGATTATACATGTCTAGAGTTTCTCCTACACAGTTTACAAGAATTGTTTTATTATGTGTGATGATATGACTAGTTATTTTGAAGAAAACTGAGGTGTCATGGTAGGCATTGTTGATTTCCAATCATATTGTTTTGAGACCCTATAATACTTCTATTCTCTATTCTGATTGGTTTTAGTCTGTTTTTTATTATTACATTTCTATATATGAGGGGATATGGATAGCTACTTTGGAGAGAACAGGAGACATCATGGTAGCTATTGTTCAATTCCTATTGTTTGGTTTTGAAGCCTCATAAAGCTTTATTCTATTGTTTTGATTGGGTTTATACTGTTTTGCTTTGTTTGGTATTTATTACATGTGAAGGTATCCACAATTGTTTTGACGAAAACAAGAGACATTATGGTAGCCACTGTCAATTTCCTGTTGTCTTGTATTGAAGTTCTGTGTTTTTTGCATTTTTCTGTTTTGATCTGCTTTGTTTTGTTCTCTTTAAAGTAAAAAAAAGCAATAAATAAATAAATATTTTTAAAAGTTACATGAAAAATAAATAACAAAAGATCTGTTTTATTATAGTCCTAGACATTCTTTTTTACATGCCATAAAATTACATCTTTGTACACAACATTTTTTTTTTTTTGAGACAGGGTTTCCCTATGCATTTCAGGCTGACCTTGAGCTCACTTCATAACCCATGCTGGTCTTGAACTCACAGGGATCATCCTGCCTCAACCTCCCAAGTGCTCGGCTTATAGGCCTGAGCCACCATGCCCACCTCTGTACACAACATTTGTTCATATTATTTTCAACTCATTCAAATCAAAGCAGAGTTAAAAGTTATTGTTGCAACAATAGTAGATTAATATATTATACATTGTGCTTTATTTTGCCTTTACTGAAACATTTATTACTTTGTCTTTTAGACACTGTTACTTTTTATTTTAATCGAGCATACTTAACAATTTTACACTTGGCAACCCTGGAATTATCAGATTGCCTTTGGTTTTGTTTACTTGAAAATACTTTAATATTTCTATCACTTTTAAAAGATTCTTTATGCACTTTAGATTCATCCTTGTCTTCATTTATAGTGCTTTTTATGTCAAGCCACTGTTTTTGGTCTCCAACATTTCTGATTAGATATCTGCTGATTATATTATAAGATTTCCACTTTCAATGATAAATTATTTATTTATGGGTATTTTTAAAACTTTAGTGTTCATGATGTAACTTTACTCTGTTTATATTTTCATGATTTAATTAAAATCTACTTTGTGGGTTTGAGTTCACTTATGTAAATGTATTGAGCTTCATGGATATTTATGTTTATGTCTTTCATCATATTTGGCTAAAATTTTATCTACTTTGTAAATAATCTCTTTGTTCCTTCCTTCTCACTCTGTTTCTGGGACTCTCACAATGCCTTCAGTAGTATTCTTGAATGATTTAATCTGTCACTTTTTTTAATCGTATTTTTTCTTTCTATTATTTAAACAATAACTTCAACTGTTCCATTCTCATGTAAGTTGATATTGTTTTCTTGCAGAGATGTACCTATATAGGTAACAAAATTTTCATTAAAGTTATTGTAATTTTTAACTCCATTATAAGTACTACAATCAATTTAATATCTTTGAAATAAAGTACTTGTATTATAGACAATTTTATGTTTGATACTTTTGTATGTTTCATATGAAACACAAAAATGTTTGTTTCATTACACTCCCATACACACACACACACACACAGAACATCATAACATTGTAGTTGGCTCACTGTCATTTTTTATTTTAAAGATAAAAAAAACAGAAAAATCAAGAAGCAAACAATCCAACAACAAACACAAAATGACAACAAAAACAGCAACAACCACAGACAATAGCAATATAGAATTTCAAATCAAGATGAAAGAAATTTAACAATTGTTCTTAAATTGCATTATGTTGTCTTCAAAATCGTTGCTGAGGTACCAGGTACAGGCATGCAATATTGCTCAAACAATATAATCTCCTTTGGAGAAGTTTATTTCCGTTTTACTATATGTGCCAGACTTTCAAGTCACTGACTCTTTTAGTGTCTTAAACTAGAGAGATAATATGGTATTTACACATGCAAGTTTAATTTATTTCACTTACGGTTTCTAGCTGCATCTATTTACTTTTAAAAGCATCAAGTGAATTGTTCATGTTTCAGTAGTATTGCATTGTATAAAATTATCACATATTTTTGCCCATTTTCTGTTGATGGGCATTCGAGTAGTTTCTAAGATCTGACTATTACAAATTGTGCAGCTATCAAAATGGGTGTACATATGCTTCTACGGTATGATGTTTCAATTCTTGTGGAAAAATACTAAAGAGGGACATAGATGGGTCACATGGAACTTCTAATCCTAGATTTTTGAGAAATATCCACACTGATTTCCAAGGTGGTTGTTCCAGACTGCACTCCCACCAACAGTGCAGACGATTCCTATTCCCACACAGCCCCACCAGTATTTGTTGATATCTGGATGATACTCATTCTTTCTAGAGTGAAGTGGAATCATAGTATTGCTTTAATTTACATTTCTTGCATGGCCAGTGACATACAGCATTTTTTTCATGTCCTTATTACCATTTGTATTTCTTCATCTGAGAAAGTGTGAATTATTCTGATATGTCCATTTTTGGATTGGATCTTTGAATTTGGGGGGCCTGTTTGATTTTTTAATTCTTTGTATGCTCTGGATAGGAATCCTTTGTCTGAGGGACATTTGACTAAGATTTTTTCCCAATTGTTGGTTTTCTTTTCATTCTGTTTAAGGTTCTTTTGACATGCAAAAACTTTTTTTTTTAATAAAATGAAATCCCACTTGTTGATTTGGGGAAGTATTTCCTCTGCAGTTTGTTTTCTGATCATGAATTCTGCCTATTCCTATGTCTTCAAGATTTCTACCTGCATTATCTTCCAGCAGATACAGTGTTTCTCTTTTAATATTTAGTATTTTGATCCATTTTGGCTTTAGTTTAGTGCACGGCAATCGGTGTGGGTCTAGTTTTAGTTTTTGGGATATGGAAAGCAAGTTTTTCCAGCACCATAATTAAAGGGGCTATCATTCTTTCAATGAATGTTTTTGGCTGCTATGTCAAAGACAAGGTAACTGATCTGTGAGGTACATTAATTTTATTTTTATTGGAGTTGCATTACATTTGTGTATTAACATTGTGAACATTGCCATTTTCACTTTGTTCTTCATATATATGAACAAGGGATGTCTTTTGATATTTGGAAATGCTCTTTAAATGATTCTTTCAGAGAACTATAATTTTCAATGTATAAATCTTTTACATCCTTTGCTTCAGTGATAGTATTTCATTTTTGAGGTGCTATATTAAAGAACGTTATTGTCCTTACCTTTGTTTCAGTGACTCTTTTTTGTGTGTGTACAGGAACGCTATTAATTTTTGAGTGTTCATTTTGTATCCAGATTCATTAAGGAATTTGATTAATAGATCTTGAAGTCTTTCAGTGAAGTTTTTGTGTTTTCTCTGTAGAGTGTCATGTCATCTGAAAGTGATGATAATTTAATTTCTGTCTTTCCTATCTTTATGCTTATTATTTCTCTCTCATCTAATTGCTCAGTCTAATGTTTACAGAACTACATTGAATAAGAGAGGTGATAGTGGAAATCCTTGTCTTGTTCTTGATTTTAGTTTGAAAGCTTTCAGTTTTTGTTGATTAAATAAGAAGTAGATTGTTGGTTTATCATATAAAGCTTTCCTCACATTGAGGTAATGATCATCTAACTCCAATTTTCAAGATTTTTATCATAAATGATTGCTGAACTTTATCAAAAATATTTTCTGCAATTATTGAGATGAACATGTGATTTTTGTCTTTGACTCTATGATATGCTGTTTTATGTTTATGATCCTTGCATTTCTGACAGGAATCCCATTTAGTCCTATTTTATAATCTTCTTGAAGATTCATTACATTGATTTTCAGTATTTTACTGAGGATATTTTCATCTGTGTTCATTGGAATTTGGTATGTAGTTCTCCTTTTTGGTTGCATCTTTTTCTGTTTTAGGTATCACGCTAATACTTGCTTTAACGGATGAGTTTAAAATTGCTTCACTTAAGTTTCATTGAAGAGTTTGAGGAATGTTGGCAACAAGTCTTCAATAAATGCCTTCTAGAACTCAGCGGTGAGTTCATCAGGACCTGGAATATTCTTGGTAAGTTTCTAATTACATTTTCAGTTTCAATAACTGAAATTGGGATATTTAGCAATTTTAAATCTTTTTGACTCAGCTTTTGTAATTCATTAATTTCTAGGAATCTTTCCATATTTTCTGTTATCAAACCTATGAGAGTGAAAGTTATCTTGATGTAGGTATTGATGATCTTTATTTTCAAAGATCAGTAGTGATTTCACCATTTTCATTTCTTATTACATGAATTTGAGTTTTTATATTCCTTTTCTTGATAAGATTGGCTAGAGTTTGTTCAATTTAACTTATTCTTTCAGTGAATCAATTCTTAGATTCATTGATTCTTTGGATTGATTTCATAACTTCAATTGTGTTAATTCCTGTTCTGATTTTAATAATTTCCTCCCTTTTTTTGACTGTTGGGCTCAATTGTTCTTCTTTTCTAGAAGGTCCAGGTGTAGCATCAGGTTCTTTATTTGTGCTTGTTCTATTTTCCTGATACGGGAGTTCACCACAATAAATTTCCCTCTAAGTACTGTTTTCACTTAGTCCAAAAGGTTCTGGTAATTTGTATTTGTATTTTTGGTAGCTTGTACATATTTTTAAATTTCTTCTTAATTTCCTTGGTGACTCATTATTTATTCAAGAGGGTGTTACTAAATTTCACATGTTTATGAAGTTTTGAAGTTTCTTTTGTAATTAATTTCCAATTTCTTGGCACTATGGTCATTTCGAATGGATGACATAATTTTTATTCTTTTGCATTTACTTAATCACATTTTATGGACTTTATACATGGTCTGTTTTAGAGAATATCCCATATGCAACTGAGCAGAATGTGTATTCTGGTGTTGTTTGGTGGACTACTCTGTACAAGTCTACTAAGTTCATTTGTTCACAAGTTTAATTCAGTTTTGTTGTTTCTTTACTCATTTTTGTTTTGGCTCTTGCTTCTTGATCCATGCTGCCAATCTTTCTCTTTTAATTGGTGAATTGAAGTGATATATATTAATGGTTATAACTGATATGTATTGGTGTATTTGTGTCATGATATCTTTTTGCTGTTTTTTTTTTCCCCCTTCTGTTATTTATTTGCCCTGCTTGGTGGTTTCATTCTGTTGATATTCTTGAAATTGTAGTCAGTGTTGTCTTTATACTATGCTTCATTACTCTTTTGAGCATTGGTTTGGTGGTCATGAAGTTCTTTAGTTTCTCCTTGTGTCATCAATTTTGGCAGATAGCTTAGCAGGGCACATCAATCTGGGTTGGAAATTGTTTCCTTTTGGGGTTTGAAATAGTTCCCTCTTTGCTCTCCTTGATTAATTGTTTCTGCTGAAAAGATTCCTGTGATTCTGATGGGCTTCCCTTATAGGTGAATAGTTCTTTTTTTTTTCCCTAACAGTTTATAATTTTCTGTTTTTATGTTGGATTTCTGGGATGTTGATTATTATTTTTCTGAGTATAGATATATTTTGGTTATGGCTACTTGAAGTTCTATATGCTTCACTTATCTGTGTGTAAATTTGTCTCCCCATGGTTGTGAAATTTTCTATTATTTCTGTAGATAGCCTTTTTATTTCATTTGTATTTGTTCCTTTTCCTTTAAGTCTACCAGCTTATATTGGTTTTCTTTGCATCACCTTTAACTGTTGGATTTTTTCCTAGTGCCTTGTCATTTTTAAAAGGTCTTTCCTTTCCAATTGCTAGCTGCAATGTTGTCTTCATGGTCTGAGAGTTTGTCTTCACATTTTTTTCAAGCATTTAGCCAGCTTTTGATGGAATTTTTGATTTCCTGGATATCTCTTTGGACCTGTTTCATGCATTCTAGTTATTTCCTTTATTGTTTCCCCAAGGTTTCAAAAATTTTCCAATACTCCCCTAGTTTTTAACTGTCTTTTATGGCTATGTTCACTATTTGTTTCCTTCTGTTTCTCTTCTCTTATTTTACCTGGGAGATTATTCCTGATCACAGTTCCTTTATAGCTTTATGCATCTCTTTACTTCATTTACTATGATTTCAGAAATTTCAGTGCTTGACTTACATTTTCTTTTATATTTGGCTCCTGGACTTGTTTAGGATTGAGATTGCGTTTTGCTCTTTGTGTTGTCATTTCCTGTGTTCTTCCACAGCAGCCAAATGCACAGTCCCAGTTGCTTCCTGAGTTGACACTAGAGGCCCGTCCAGTAGAGTGTCTCTCTGGCTGACTGGAGCTGCTGGACAGACCTTTGCTGGGCCCTATGTAGTGCACTAACCCTCCCTGGCTGGTTGGAGTCACTTATGTGTTTCCTGGGCCACACACAGTGCTCTAACGCTCCCTAGCTCTTTGTGGTCACAGGGCAGGTCTTTCCCTGTATTGACCTTGTGGTTCTCTGGGTGGGATATTCTCAGGTCCTGTTCTGAACTGTGATGCATCATTTAATTTGAAAATTTACTAATTAGCTTGCCACATATCATAGATAAAAAGCAGGTGCAGTAAGCAGGTATCTACTAAATGATAATGTCTTCCTTCTTTCACAAAGACAGCATAAAAAGCCCAATGAAGCAAAATAACAGGAAATAATTAATAACTGCTAGTTAGCAAATACTTAACTAAATTTTTTATCTAATTTACTAGAAATTCACTAGTAGTGTAAATATGCAATAGGATTACAATATATGATTTTAGAACTATAATGAAGTGAAAAGTTTGCCCTTGACCTAAGAAAAATGCTTGTTTAAAATATAGTTTTTATTATTACCCATAGTATGACACAAAAATTTTGTTTTGTGTGAATGTATTATCACTAGACATTATATATTGTGTGCTTTATTTTTAGGTACCTAATATATGTTTAAAATGAGATTTCATAATTCATTCTCACATACATAATACTGAGAAAAAGCTTTGTGATAATATCTGTTATATAAGAAGCTGTTTCCCTCATCTGTTGTGAAACTAAATTGCTAAAATTCATGAGTAAGACTCACTCATCATAGAACTCCTGATGATTATTTTGAAGTTATACATAAATCAGGCATATATTCCCATTCTTCATATGTTTCTCTTTTTAAAGAAATGTGATAATTGATTTCAAAATAAAAGTTTGAAAGTTATAGTTCTAATCTACATTTTGAAGTGTTCTGCTTCATGAAGTTCTTATAGAAAATATTGTTACTTCAAACACTTCTCAAGTGATTTTGCTTTCTGCTTAAATATTGCATGCAAAGTTCTGAAAGGATATGAAGCATTTGTGCATTGTAAGTCTTCCAAAGCAATATTTATACGTGTATCTATATATATATATATATATAATTTACTTTGACACAGTTTTTATAAGAATATCACCAATGGAAAACAATAAACACTAACCATGTGTCACAAATCTGATGGAAAAAATTCTGAAATGATGTTAGAGTTGATTATTTCTTAGGTCATTGTATTCATTTTTACAAATCAAATACATTCTTTTTATAATATCAAGGTTCTTTGGTAAGGACTCCTTACTTTTATCTGTAAGTCTGTTCAATTTGATGATTGAATTTCTTTAGTTTTCACTGATTCTTTACAGACTATTTTTGCTTTAAGCAACACTTCCTCCAAAGGAATATCGTCTAATTCCCACCTGTGAAATGTGGTCATGTTTTCTCCTTTTGTTTGAGAAAAATAACATATCTTCATTCAAAATTTAATATTCCTGTAGGTATAGTATTTAAAGAATTTCCTATGCTAAAACATCGTCTTTGAAGAAAATGTCTTTAATTGATATAAACTTTATTTTCACAAGACTTGCCAAGAGTTCTTTTTCAGAAGATCCTAATACAGAACACAGGACATGTATGATCTTAGATATACTTTTCTATGAATTATTCAGTGTGATTAAAACTTTAGGGTTAGAATCCCAAGCTCAGCTTTCTTGTATTTTTTCTTAGGAATCAAATTTACCTCCTAACAATTTCATATCTCTGGTTCCAATAAAAGAACACCAACAATGACAGAAGTTCTATTCATAACTAAACATTTACTACACCGAGGTAAGTCACTTAAAAAGTGTCAATGTATTGGTATTTCATTCACTGAATTTGTACAGTTCCATTAGTCACCTGAAGCATCAACATTTGTTAAGGCTTTGCTTCCTTCGTTATTTGTTTTACTTGTGCTTCATCTGCAGCTGGCTCATTTATGATATTCTTTCTTCTCAACTTTTTGCCTTGGAATTTGTAAACTGACTTACAACAACCAAGAAATTAATATGGACAGACTAAAATTCATTAAATTCTCCTTAGTGTGATCAAGTAAATGATGCTGCAAATTTCTCAGACCAGTAAGCAGCTGGTACATAAACACTTGTTTATTGATTTGTACCTGATTAAAATTAAAATTATTAATTTTTTGTTAGTTTCAGCCAAGAAGACCCATGCTCCTAGCAACATGCTATGCAGATAAATATCATGTTTGAATGAATAACATTTTAGTTATACTCAGTTTTCTTTTAAATAAGAGATATTATGCTCTTATTTTCAGGAGAGGTAGCCTTGGATTATGAGACAGGATCTAGAAATGTTTGCTATATATTTTCTCAACACCTCTACTGCACACATATTGCCCTATTAACAAATACTGCTAAGTTCGGGCATGGAGGGGCAATCCTAATTCCCAGCCCTTGAGAATCTGAGGCAGGAGGGTCTTCAGGAGTTTGAGGCAAGCATGTGGTACATAGCAGTTCAAGACAACCTGAACTATATAGGAAGATCCTGTCTCAAAGCACACCCCCAAAATAAAAATTTTTCAAAGTGGATTAACCAAATCTTAAGTATATTTTTAACTGAGAAACCTGGGAAGTCTGACATTACCTTGCTCAATACAAATCCCTGAGTTTTGCAAATATGTTATAAAATACTAATATCACTCAGAAATTGCAATACTCAACATTACAAAGCATAAGAAAATTTTCACATAAAATCTTGACATAGATAAAAACAGTGATAAGAAAATCTAAGATTTGGGTTTATCATTTAGTCAAAACAAAATGCTGCCTAAGATCCGGAAACTGATATAAATATGGAGAAAGTGAAAGCAAAGAAGACAAGAACATATATCAAAATACTTACGTTTCTATACTGGCTAATTATGGGGATGGTTTCTCATTTCTACTCATATTTTTAAATTTTTAGCAGTGACTGAGCATTGATATAGAAAAAATAGTACCTTTGAAAAGGAAGTTTTATGATTTTCATTTCTTGAGAGAGAAGAGTCATGGCGTACCATGCAGCCCTACTTAGGAAAGAACCAATATTTGGCCAGGGCAGAAGCAGGGATGAGGAGAAATCTAAGTCGAAACCTTAGTGATGCTTCTACAAGGAACAGACATGCTGATAAAACAAGTGGAATAGGCAAAGAATGGGCACTTATTGTTAGTTACTTAGTACCCTTTCTAATTTCAATAATTTTTAGGCAGATATATGAATAATCTCTGTGTTCCTCTTTGTCTTTGTTTCTATGTGTGTGTGTATATACACATATGTATACATATGTACACATATTTATGTATATATGTATATATATATATATAAATACATATATATATATATGTGTGTGTGTGTGTGTGTGTGTGTGTGTGTGTGTGTGTGATCCTAATTGAGAAGATTTTACTTTGCTTTGTTTTGTTTTTTGGTATTGGGAATTTAACTTACCACCTTGCACCTGCCAGGCAGGCATTTAGGCCACTGAGCTAAAACCCAAGCCCAATGGAGAAGTTTTTATTTAATTATTTTAAGTAAAAATCTCTTTATAAACTAAAATTTATGACAACATTCAGAAAAAAACTATTATAACATTTATTATAATAAAATTGTTACCAATATAGTCAAGAAAAATGATTAGGTTCTTGCCACTAAGACACAACAAAATAGGCCTATTTCATACTTATCAAAAAACTCAGAGTACTAATCTTCATGAACTATGTGTTGGATCTAAATATCGTAACATTAAATCTTTTAACATTTCAGTAAAAGATATCTTGCCATTAATCTTCCTCTAATATTTTTTTCTCAATTTGTAAATACTTTTCCCACCTTTCTTTCTACTTTCTGAAGCTGTTCCAGAAATCCTCTTTTAATAAGCATCCTCATGAGCTGAGATCAAATGTACCTTAACTGGTGCTGACAAGTGTGATTTATTGGGCAAACAGACTCCAAAGAAACAAATAAATTATTTTATGACTTATTTTTTGTGCTCCAAGTCTTATTCTCTGAAAATTCTGATTTTTCCCTCAAAGTAAAAGAGACAATAAGTATCTTTAATTGAGTCAGTAATTCAAAAAATCAAGAGTGTGAAAGTGAACAAACTCGTGAAAGACTTTAGAACTATTTCAGAACTGTTTCAAAAATCATAGATTAAGTATCCTCAAAGCAAGAAGAAATACTTTGAGGGATATTAAAGGCAATGTATATATTACTATTATAATTTTTTCAAAGCATTCACATTATCTTTCAATCACATCTTGTTTAATGTCTTAAAATATTCAAATTAATATTTAAAATGGCATTTTCAAAGTAAAGTTCAAATATATTGCATTTAAAAGTTTCAAAACAATATCTCTAAGCACATATAATTCAGTCTGTCCTTAAGAGATCCCTGATACAAATGAATTTTTAAATCATATTTTTAATTGAACTCAGATATTTTCTGCATTATTTCTCCCTGTACATTAAATAAATTCAATGATTTTACCTCAAACTATGAGAATTTTGAGTGAAACAATTTGATTACATTTTCACTATAGCTCCTTGGTAAAATTATCATAGTGCTTCAACAATGAATGGGAACAAAATAATAATTGTATGATGTCTGAGACAGAAGACTGGGTAAAATTGTAGGGAAAGCTACAGTCTGGAAAATACCCTGAAAGTGAGAGGTGAAGGTAATGTGATGTAAAAACGTTTAAGTTAATATTGTCCAGATAAATGATATTTTCATGAACTTGACTTTTATGGTTTTGTTTTTTGTTTCAGATGAAATTCACTACATTGAGGCTGCCTGCTAAATGCAATAATAGTAAAAAAATAAAGATTTAAGATTTGGGAGAGTGTAAGGATTAAAAATGGGGTGGAATGTACGTTAGATTATGTGATAATGTAATGATAATAAAAGTAGAGGACAGTGACTTTATCTTTTGGTAAGAGGAGAAAGTCTTGTGACAGATAATGGATAAAACAAACACATTTGTATATATGGAAAGTATAAATATTTTATTAATCCATATAATCATGATATAATTCCAGAAATTATTATTTATTTTTGATTTAGATAGTTTGTCAGAGAATAGTGTAGAAATAGGAAATGGTTCTACAAATGAAAATGAAGTCTTAGACTATTACTGTATATGTAATTTAATTACCTGATAACATTATTCAAACATCAATGTGTAACTTATAATCATAAACTTAGATTTATAGCATACTCATTTGTGTTTACTGGGAACGTGCTTTACATTTTATCTTAGGCTGGGTTTGCTTTCAGAGAATGTTGAAATGAAATTGGAAATGGATGAGTGATTATATTTACAAGTGATTTTCATGTTGGATGACTGACTCTTCATAAAGTAATTAGAATAAAAACAGACAGGTTGAAAGAGGATAAGGCAACTTTCCTTTCTTAATAGTCTGAGAGGTGTGATGTTGAAACTTCCAGCACTCTGCGTATGTATTTGTTTGTCCTCGTCATCTTGAGGCTATCTGGAAGGACTACGAGCAATGTCAGTCTTATCAGTGAGGAAATTCAGGGGTGTTCAGCCTTTGAGCAGGGAAGGGGACCAAAGAAACTATATTTTCATTCAAAGACATAGATTTTTTGTGTGCTATCTTCAAAATTTCAGTCATAAGTGAAATTTTTCATAGCAGATGCAATTTATTTTATACAACCTAGAAATATACTACTATTGCATATATTAGCACTCTTTAGTTTTAATGAATTATATGATGTGAGCTGAGTAACAACAATGGTTAATTTTTTTCATGAAAAAATAATCCATGTTTATTGAGGACAAGTTGAAGCAACAAGTAGCTATTGATTCACTGACTCTTTAATGAATGCTAATAAGGGTGAAAAATTGAGAGCCAAATATGTAAAATTAATTAATATTTTTGTTAAACATGACTTTTATTTATTCTTGACTCCAGAGAGTACATAACTTTCATTAGCTCCGTAAACTGATACACAATGAGACTGTTAATGACATTTTTTCACAAAATAGGTCTTACATGAAATATTTTATTTTTTAAGGTCCTTTGTTTTGTCTTTTTTATTAGTGCATGTTAGCTGTGTATGCATTTTGAAATCATCTTGGCGAGTGGGTAGATGTACATTAAGCAACTATTTCAACATTTTTATTCTTTTCATCCCTCTCATTTCTCTCTTTTTCTCCAATTTCTCTTTCCTTATTTTTGTTCATATTCACATTATTTATCTAGCTCTTGTTTGTTAAGCTCCTGTGCATGTTATTTTTAATATGCTCTACAGCTTAAGGCTGCAATACTGTAACCTGTAAACAACTTTGATCCAAACTCATGTATACATTTCAGACAAAATAACTCATCCCATTTCTGGTCTATTTCATTCTTGTTAACAGTATGGTATGAAAAAATTATTTCAGGACTGGTAACTCAAATGTGTTAGGTATGTGGGTGGGTAGCAAGAAACTCAGGGCAGAAAATTTAAATTTAGCAAGAAGTATAGAAATGTTTTTTCCTGTTGCTACCTTTTGTCATTATATTTTCTCACATTTATATGATAGTTTGTGGTTTTTAAAATATCTTTGTCTTTGAATTGAAATTAAATTGAATTTATTCCATAAACAGTAGATGTTTGACCCATAGAATGAGACTGTTAAACATGATCTTTTTTTTCCTATGATCATGAAAATTTTTAGTTTTCTTTAGGGACTCTTTCCTATATAATCTCCTTATGACACAATGAAATAAATTCTGGTGTGTCTTGGTAAGAAAAGATTTCTTCAGAATTTTCTCTATAGTGACTTTCATCACTCTAAAATGGCCACCAGGGAACCAACCTGTAGTAACTGATTCACCAACCTTGCCAACAATTTATACATTAAGATGAATGAACAATGAATGATGATGTCAAATTTGTGTATCTATACTTGTCATCTTTTAACCATATGTTCTACTTTTAAGTCAGGTAAAGCTCATAACAATCCACAGGAAGTTGTTGCATTATGAAAATAAAATACAACTGAGGAGTGGCTTTTCAATAGAGCTTCTATTTTTAGACATATGAAAAATTCTTAGCCATGAAATTCCAATGTGATGTCTCTTTCCTACGTGAAGATAAGACATTTTATATATTTGTGTCTCATTGTCCCTGCCTTTTTAGTATCAGATTCATAATCCCAGTGTAAATTAAAAAGATAAAGTTTGTGCTGTTTTCAGTCTCTCATCAAATGATTCCTGATGAGATATTGTATTACCTAAATCTTGCCTTGAATATTTTTCTGTGTTTTTAAGCCTCAGAAAGCATGACTGTCATAATTGTCTGAGGTCAATAATACCTTACCCAGTCAAACCTGAGAGATCTAAAATGACATGAAAAATGTCAAGATGTGTTACTCTCCTTAATATTTATTTAAGGAATAATCTCACAGCTAGAATCACTGCAGCAGTGATATAACATTCTACAACATGAGATAGACTTTTACACCATAATGAATGATAAAGAACTCCTAGGAATTTATGACTCTGGTTGAAATATAACATATTTACAAAGAGATATGAGTTTTTTTCTAAAAAAATATTTACTATTTATAAAATGTTTTTATAGTTCTCAAAAAATACAGATATATCCATGAAAATGCAACGTAATTTCCATGATAAAGATTAACAATTAATGAAGCTATTGAAATAATTAACACAGACCAATCGCATATTTAATTACAAATAAAGAAGTAAATAATAATCTTAGCCATTTGCTTGTCCAGCATGGCAACCACTTGCTGTGAAGTTGTACATAACTTTAAGTATCCAGAAGAACTACCACTTATTATATTTAAAAGTAATATAAGAGTCACTATTAAGCAATCACATATTGATAGCTTAATATGCATGCAATATATAGAAAGCTAAATTTACCTTCCCATAAAGAAGAATGGAATTTAGACATTTATAGGAAAATGGGTTTATCTTGAGACTATGCAGTTTAATGAAGTAACTCATACACAAAAGATTAAATAACATTGTTTATGTTATAAGAAAAAATCTCAAATAGACACAGAGAGAAAACTGGTATTGTAACCCAGTGTGGAGGTGTATTTAAAAGTGTATCTTGACAGTACAATTGTCTTACATGTTTCTGGCCTAATGGTCTCATTTTAAATCTACATATGTGGTACTTAACTTTACAAGGTTTTATAAAATGAAGAAAACAATCAGGAAAAAAGGAAACAAAGTCTGATAACTAAGGAGGGAAAGAGGGATTGAAGAATGGGTAGAGGAAAGAGAAAAAAGAATCAAGGTCCCTTTCATTATCACATTTTCTATTGAACATTTAGATCTTATTACTCTTTACTAAGGGACAATAGGATGTTTACAAATATGAGTTTAATTTATCTCACTTATGAGTATATGGTGATATATATACATAGTCTCATACATATACATATATATGCATGTGTATGTATGTATATAGATATACAAGATAGATAACTATACTACTAATTTCCATTAGTTCATACAAGAGAACAGTTTGTATTTTCATTATTTGATTACTTGATCATTTTTTCTCACCTAAATCTTGTAACTTGAACAACTACTTCTAAGATAACAATATGTAATATATTAGCTAGTGTTAATTTCCTATTTTTTGAAATTCTGTATTATTTATATCTTTTTCCTGTTCTTCTTTTTAAAATAAAAAAATAAAGTTACACTATGTAAAGGTACAAATTCCCTATATGAATGTGAGTATCCTGTACTCCTCAAATGTACCAATAAAATTAATTAATAAAAAAATTTGAAAACAAAAATGAATAAATGTGCCTGATGTTATGAAAATGCAATTGAATGGAGGGAAGGGGAAAAATTGAAATGTGCTATGTGCAATGTACCTATTATGTGCATTGAATGTAATCATCATATACTGCAAACGTACTAATAAATGCCAAAAGAATTAGAAATTAGTTGGTGCAGTTGGAAAAACCAAAGCTAATATACATCATCTTTATTAAGCACTATATATGCCAAAGAGAAAGGTTTTGGTGGTAATTGAAACATATATTCTCCCAGTACAAATCTATTTTTCAAAGGACTCTGATGTCCATACTGTGACAAAGACAAGCAGCATATTATTGAAGTCAACAGTTGCAACATCACTTTAACCAGTGAATCACTGTCAATGAAATACAGTAACAGAGCTAATATCCTGTGTGGCAAATTTGACATTTCACAGTGTACAAATTACCAGAGATTTCTTCTGAATTTATCATTCTGGAACCCAGCATAAAATTTTTATCTTCAACTATCCAACACTTTTAAATAATTTCCCCTGAAAAATTGATACTCATAAGAGCAATAGTATATTTGTTCAGGACAACTGATCATGAATGATTCTGAAGACACTACTAATTATTCTAATTATACAATCAAGTACAAAATTATGTGTAACTTTAATTGGATATCTTCCTCTCCATTTTTATACAAGTATTATGTTGAATAAAAAATATATCACAGTAAAAAACCATCCCACTGTAACTTTGATCAGCCACAAAAATATTTATTATGCCATATAAATTTTCAAAAATTAGAAGCTAAAAACCAGTTTTTCAAATAACTAGCAGTTAAAATCATGTTAAATTATTCTTTAAACAATGAAATGTATCAAAATTTGGTCATTGCAATTAAAACACACTTCCTATTTTTCTTGTAATCTAATTACAGGTCTCAGAATAAAAGTCATAAACCCCATTCAACTAAATGTAGTTTTCACACATCTGCATAATGTCCCCTAATATCTTAGTCTATAACGTATGACACAAGATGTGGCGAAACAATCCACTTGATTAAAATTTTCAGCTTTCAAGAAATAAATTAAATATGTAAGGAAAAGTGAGTTAATGTTATCACTCAGATAGTGATGTCACATGCCTTTTAACAATGGAGCCAACCGGTTCAAACTTAACGAAATGTTCCCCTGAAATCATTTTGGTTGATATTTTTTGAATGTCAGTGAATTGATAAAACACTTCTGGTTCATTTTTGTAATTTCAATTCACTGTGTTACTTTTTATTTCATAAATGTGTGTGTTTGTGTTCATGTATGTGTGTGCACATGCTAGAGATTGAATCCAAGCCCACATCTGAGCTAAGGTGAAATTGTACCACTGAGTCCCAATCCCATGTTCCATCTGTTTTCCTTTAATTCTCTGTAGCACCAGACTTATTCTCAATATATTTATGTTCTTAAATTAACCAAAGCACATCTGTGTTGCTTGTAACTTACATTACATTGACCTATTCAGTACAAAGAAAGTATTCCAAAAGAAAAAATATTCAGAGAAAACTGAAAAGTTCTTGACAAATTTAAGTAAGAATTAACTCTAAACAGTTATTTTTATGTTTGATAAAATATCATTAGATGTCTTTATATAACTTAATACTTTCATACTTTTATGGTTTAGATCTAAAATATCATCCTACATTTTCAAGTATTCAAAGTGGGCTTCTGGGAAGTATTGGATCACTACAGTGATCAGTGGATTCTCTTTCAGAATGAGAAAAAAAATTTTCCATCATAAACAATGATAAGATAATATTGAATGTCATTTCAGGAGGACATATTTTGAACAGGGAAGTATAAACTGAAAAATTTTGCAACTGTTCCATTTCTTTTCCCACCCCCGACTCTGTCTCTCCTTCTCTCTCTCTCTGTCTCTCTGCATATATCTCTTTCACTGCTTCCTGATTCCTATGTATTGATCAGCTGTGCTTTTCCACTGTGCTGTTTTTTTTACCTTTGAGTCAGTCTTTTAGAGTGAAACTTCTGAAACCACGTACACTTTCTTCCTTAAATTCAGGTTATTATATACATTTTCCAGTTATGAAAAGTTGAGTAATGCACATGGTGTATTAAATAATGTCATATGGTCTCTCTGTATATTGTATATACAAGAAAAGTGCCAAGAAACATGACAAAGAACAGAAATTTCCCATTGATTTTTATGTTCATATAGTCATTTCCACATTTTATGCTATTATCATCTATAACACATGATTATTCATTATGTGCTCTCAATTATACTAGTATACTGGTAAAGTCAATCATAAAAAAGTGCTGACAGTTTTAATGTCAGATAAAGTAGAATTTAATGAAAAATCTATTCAATTAACAACTTTTAACACGTTATAGTAATAAAAATTATAACCACTTCTTTAGCATCATGAGTTTTATCTGTAAATCATAGTACTACAAATCAGACATTTGTTTTTAATGACTGAGTTATGTTCCTTCAATTAGGTTGTTCAATAGCCTGGTTGCTAAATGAAGAAGAATATATGGCATGTATCCTGCAATATTCAGAGCAAAGAAATGTTGAAAGGAAGCTCCCATTTAATGGCTTGATTTTATTTGCATAACTCATATGCAGTACTATAATGTATAACAATGTAAAGTTACAGTAATGTACCACACAGCAGAATTAGCAAAAAGTATAGTACTATATAAGAAAAGTGTACATAAAGGATCTTGAAGCTTTATAAACAAAATGTATAAAATTGTACAAAAAGATCATTAAATCTTAGTGGTGTATTGTAGATCTGAATAGCATGCTTCAGCCATAAGTCCCTTTAGTTGTTAAACAGGTGAAACACTAAACAAGAAACATCTAGCTCAGATGTGGTTGTGCACTGTAATTCCAACACTCATGAGGCTGAGGCAAAGAATTGCTGCAAGTTTGAGACCAACCTGGTCTACAAAGTGAGTGGAAATCCAGCCTAAACTATATAGTGAAACCCTGTCTTAAAAAGAAAACAACAACAACAACAAAAACTCTACATAAATGACCTGCTATAACTGTGTTTCTGTAGGGAATATTTTATTTTTATCAATTTTCACAAAAAAATATTTTTATCACTATGAAGCAAATTATTCAATGCTAAAGCTACTGTTGATTATATAATTGATTAAATGCATTATAAACCTTTTATGTATTTCAGAATATTCTTATTTCTATAGGAAAGTAATAAAAGAAAATCTAAAAATATCAAGCTAACTAAAACAGAAATTAATTTTAATAATCAAGGAGACATGACTCTGAACCCCATGTAATATGGCAGAGAAAGACTGCAAATGCAAGAGGAGTGATAGAAACCTGATGATCTGAGTAAACAGGTAATGTCCCTTTCAAAAGAGAGCAAGTCTCACTCTTAGTGAGACAGTCCTGAGTACTACTAAAGTCATCAGTCAGATTTGCATTTCTATAAAAAATATTGGACATAGGCAATTATAAAAAATAAGCTCATTTCTTTTATAATTCTGTAGGTTCCAGGGCCCGGTGTTGATATTCATTCATATCAGTTCAAACTGCAAGAAAGAATGACTCAGAGAAAAAGAGTTCTTTCTGGTGCTCATTTGGTTCCCCATATTTCTCAGGTATTTTGTTGTTGTTGTTGTTGTTGTTGTTGTTGTTGTTGTTGCTGTTGTTTTCTGTTTCCTTTTGTTCTGATCCTCATAGTAAATCTAGCTAACAGAGTCAATTAATACCCATGTACTTAAATGAATGTTGTGCTGTCATAAATTTTTGTCTGCCTCATATATTAATTTGTCATCTTTAAATTTAGTTTTGAATTCATATGGCATAGACAAAAAGAAGCCAAAATTTTATCATAACATAACATAAGTGATCTCTAGTTAAATTATGCATTATTTGAATACTTCCATTTATAATTTACATCCTTACTAGTATTCATCTGAGCACCCACCAGTCCCACTCATTAAGCTTTACTTAAAGGAGATGATATAAAATAATGCCTCTTTTTTAATGGAAATGAGAAAATAGTTTATTCTGAATAAAATATGAGTGACCATTTCCACAAACGTGGACTCAAGTTACCCTAATTGAAATGCTTAATTATAAAAGATTATATGAACTTTCATAGTAAAAGAACAAAGGAAATTTGAATTAAAATATTAACTAGAGTGGTGGGAACATAAACTCAGCAGGCTATTGCAAGGTGCGGAAAGTGGCTTTGTAATTTTAGATGTTGCAACATTCATGGCATTAGGTTTGGTTGAGAATAGGGTGTGCAAAGCTTAGGGGTACAGTCCCAGAAACTTACATAGTCATAAGACACTTAGGGTTGATATAAACCAAGGTAAATGACTGATACAAGTACTACAATATACCAATGTATTTTTGGTCGTGTATCTGTGGGAAGCCCTGTAATTGGCTGCCACCGCCTTAACTCCCTCTAAGAGCTAAGTTTGGTATATAAGCAGCACCTTGCTTAGCTTGTTTGGCTCATTAAGGGATTATGCTAATCAGCCCATCTTATGAGCGAGCACGGGAAATTTGAAAATTTGAATTAACCTATGATCCTCAGTCTTGCCACTGTTGCTAAATTACCTGCTGACTTCTCAGAACCCAACTTCCTCCTCCTCAACAGCCCATATATTTGATACTCTTTCCTTGAATCAATGAGACTTGATTGAACTTTGTCTTGTCTCCGTGCTTTGCATCTCTTGTTTCCTTTTCATCCCCACTCCCCTTCTAATGTCTCCGTGGACTTACTCGCAGGCCGGGACATGTATCTACACTATTCCATCTTTCCAAAATCACTGTTGCCTAGTCAGGTGAGATTAAGCAATATGCAGAGTATTTAATAAAGATGCAGCTTCTACAGAGCAAATCATTTCACAGAGTACTCCAGATGCTTTTGGACTTGATCCTCCAAACTTTTCCCTTTTTTTGTAAATTTCTTTTAAAAAATCTGAACCACATCAACAGGTACAGTTGAAAGTAGCACTTACTCACTGCTTTTACCTGAATGGATTCTTGGACTCAAAGATACCTAACAGTTAGCTAAAACCAGGATAAAAATATGATACCTCTGTCTTCATCTTGAATCTGTCTCTTTTCCTCTGAGTCATTCTTTCTTGCAGTCACCCTGGTAGAAATCTTGCAAAGAAAATCAGAAAGACCCCCTCAGTTAACAACAACTGACCTATTATGCAAAAAGGCCTAGTTTACCCTCCTGAGATAAGAATTAATTGACCACAGTTTGTCAAGACTGCTTATTTGTGAGTACCTCTGGCCCCTATGTCTATGTAATCTGGGTGCTCACGTCACTGCAAATGGAGTGATGATTGGAAATACACATTGCCTTCCATTCCTGTTAAAGCTATACTGCAAAGATTCTTATTTTTTCCTTATCATTACTTTTCCTAAGGGACAAGTAGCCAGACTTGATTTGTTTGGAATCCTAATGTAGGTTTCTGGTACAGATTTCTGGAAATTGTCAGAATGGTGACCCCAAAATTGGTGTTAGTTGTCTGCATTAATCAACTGTCCTTAACTATGAAATTATCTGAGATATCCAAACTTTAATATGGAAAAGTTTACCTTGACTCATGGTTTCAGAGTTTTTATTCTGTGGTTACTTAGACTTCCTGCTTTGGGTCTGTGATTGGATGGTATCAATGACGACAAGGCAGGCTGGAGCAGAAAAGCTTTTGAAACAATTAGGAGAGGGAGAAAATATTTTAAGAGTGGACAAATTTGAAAATTATAAATTGACTTCTGAGTAACTATACAAACGAAAGAGCATGCAGGAAAGCTACTTTTTAAATATTGAAAAATAAAAATATACAGAACTTTTATGAAGTAAATGTCATCAAAAGCATAAATAAATATATAAATAAATAAATAAATAAATGTTTGCTTAAACAAATTAAACTGAGGAAATTCTTCACCAACAGACTCCTGCAGAAAATACAAAGAGTTCCTTCATAAAGAAGAGAGAAATATAAGTCATTTGCTCTATTCTGCATTAAGACATGAAATGTGCCAGAGAGCCTAAGGATTTAGCTAGTGGCATAATTGCCTGTCTGGCAAGCACAAAGTTGTGAGTTTGATCTCCAGAAAAAAAAAAAAAAAAAAAAAAAAACTTAAAGACATGAAATGTACCAGAAAAGGAGTAAATAAATGTTAAGGTATTTATATTTCTTAGTTGCTCATTAACTTCTCCTAGTCCATTTGGACTTCTGAAATAAAATGTCTCAGATGGGATAGCTTATAAAGAGCCAAAATTTATTTCTGACAAAGCTGGAGACTAGAAAGTCAAAGAGCAAGATGCCTGCAGTCAGCCTCACATGGGAGCTCATTCCTCACAGAGCTTCTTCTCTGTCTCCATCCAGTGAAAGAGGCTGAAAGAGTAGAGTTCTCATGACCTAATGACCTAATGACCTAATGACCTCCCAAATGTTTCAACTAATTGCATAGTATGTTTGGAGATTAGAATTAACACGTATGTGTTTGTGGAGGACATAAATATTCAGATTACTATATTCTAAATTTAGATCTTAAATTTCATATCATTGATATATACAAACTATATTCATTTCCAATAACCTGAAAACCTTAATCCAATCCAATATCAATTTGTAATTCTAAGATTAAATTCTCAACAAATTATCATCTCGGTAAGGTGTGACTGACATGAATGTTTCATTTTGAGGCTCACTGGGCTTCAGCTCTGAACCTATGGTATAAAATAAGCTATGTACTTCTGAAACGCAATGTGGTGATGAGCATAAAATTGGCAATCTCATTCCAGAGAGAGAGACAGAGAGAGAGAAAGACAGAGAAATGGGAAAGAAGAAAGAAATGAACTCTAGGGCTCAATTAGGCTTTTTCTAGTGGGGGCCCTTTTGTTGGTTTTACCATGCACAGTGCTACCCTGTGAGTCACATGTTTGAGGTCCTGGGTGGCTCCATCCTTCAAGGTCTAGATAGATATTTTCAAACTCCTATGTCTGGTGCCTATAAAGATGGCACTCAGATATTTTTAATATTTACTATGGCTACCATCAATGATGAAGTAGCTGGACATATTAATCCCCTTCTATTCCTGCTAAAGCTATACTCTAAAGATTCATTTTTTAACTTTCTCAAAAGACTTCTATACAAACACACCTCAGTTAGGCTCTTTACGCCTTTTAAACAAATGTAGTTTTTCATTCATTTTCTGAAAGTATGTTCCTAATTTCCACATGAGACTTAATCATGGTGGCTTTTACTATCCATATTTCTACCAAAATTATTTTCACAAATACTTAGATAATCTCTAAGAAGATTAACCCTTTCCACAGCTTTCCTCGTTTTTGTGGCTATAGTAATACTATAGATTTGGTTCTTTATAAATAAAATAAATTTGTATATTACAGTTTTACAGGCTTGCATGTGGTAAGGCCCTTTTTAGTGAATAATAAGAAGAGAGCAAGAAAGGATCTTACTCCTTTTCTTTAATAACAAAGCCAATTCTAAGATTAAAAATACCACTCACATGAATCTAATATTAATGTTATTGAGAACAGAGAATTTATAACCTAATCACCACCTATTAGGTGCCATCTACCAACAATATTGCAATGGAGATTAATTTCCCAACACAAATGTTTTGGGAGGGTACCTTCAAGCCGTGGCAACATGACACTGCATTTTTAAAAACTCAGAGAATTCGCAGAACAAAAAACATTTTGAAATGTTTGTAAAGTTTAAAAAGTCGTTTGTTATGAGATTAAGGTATCCCTGTAGAAAACCTACTAAAGTGTTACTTGGTTGGCATAAAGAAAAATATTCTAGGTCTAATGAATACAATTCTTGACTGAATAATAAACAAAGATTAAGACATGCTCAATCACTTTTCATTGAACACAGCTGTTTGCAGTCTCCCTGTTTGAATGTCCACCTTGTATTCTTTGATACTGTGATTTGAGCAACTATTTTCAAGATGATAATATGTAATCTATTAACAGGTGATTCCTTACTGTTACGTTTTTTTTTTTTTTTTTTTTTTTTTTTTTTTTTTTTTAGTTCTGTATTACGTGTACCCTTACACCGCTTTGTTTTGTTTTGTGTTTTTCTCTTTTTCCTCTTAAATTAAAAAAAAAATGCAACCAGTTTACTAGCTCATGTCTCAAAGAATGGAGGAGAAACACAGTCACCTGAAGGTAATATCCTAACACACTACTGAAAATTCATACTAATCTTTCTTCCAAGATGTCCTCACCAGGATCAACACCCCTTCAACATAGTAACTATGTATTGAAAAATGAAATAAACATCTTGATGATTACTGAAAAATTACTCCAACCAGAAGGGCCAAAACTTCCCTCTGACACTACAGTTAGAGAAAAAGCTCAGCAAAATTATTTCACTAATGAGATTTTGGTTAGCTCTGTGGCTCCACTAGCTTCACCAAAATATCCTATAATTACTTCTTCTTTAATAAAGGATAACTAAATTAGATGTTTTTAGAAACTGACTGGATGCCTCAATCTCCTAATCATTCAAGTGGATGCCAAAGAATAAAAACTATTTTGTTCATATTTTGCCATACAAGATGAGTATATGAGACACCTAAAATGAAACAAGCAATAAAATATAGTTTCAGGGTCTTATAGTCCAGTAGGAGAAGAAGGGTAAGATAACACAGTCAAATGTGTATACTACATGTGAGTGTGTGTTTGTTCTTTAAAGAACGATAAAATGGCAATGAGCTAGTGTAAGTATTTTGTTGATATTTTAGAAAAGTTCTTTGGGGAAAAGTCTCCAGTAAGTGTTTATTTTTTTAATAGAAACACTGATTGTATTTTCTGAATGACGTTAGTAATTCCTACCTATATCTGTGCGAAAAGTGTTATAGAACAAAAAAAAAAAAAAAAAAAGATCACTTATATGAGAAATGTTTAAATGTACTATAAGCTGTCATAGGTTAAGAACATTAGATAACTTTAAACAGACAAGTGTTACCTAGTCTAAGTATTTTAGGATGTAAAGGTAATAACAATGGAAAAAAAAAAAAAACTGTGTGTATTTAAGGGTAAGTACTTAATATGTGAACCAAATTTAAATTTTATTGTAATTAAAAGAAACTTATTATAGGGTTTAAAAATATGATTGATATGCTTTGACATACACTTTTAAAAGTTTTTATGTTTGATTGTGAAAATTATTTTGAAGATGAACAATGGGAATCTAAAACAATGTTTGACATTTTTACATAGTGGGATTTTACAAACTGGCATTTTTACAAACTGGCAAAAAATAGTTCAACTCTGGGTAATTCATTAAAATAGTGCTTTGGCCACCCACAGATGAGGGGTAGAGAGAATAAGGCCACACCAGCAAGCAAGCCCAGTTTGAGAACCAGCACCATGAAAAGGCTACCTCCAGACTGGAACAGCCAGACCTAGCTCCTTCCAATGTGGGCTAGAAAACAAGACGCACCAGTCCTCTCCCCCGCTCCCAGCTGTAGGCAACCAGCTTATCTTGAAGACACAGACTGTGCTGTTAGCTATGGAGGTGAAATGCCATTGGGTACCTGCGGTGCTTTGCTGTTTCACTAACATTGTGGGTCTAGGCCTAGTGGTTTGATCATAGGTTCAGAGGACAGTGTTACACAGTCCTGACAACTAGGGTGATCTCCTTTGGAGAGGTGCAGTCATTGTTGATTCCTTATGGTCTTTCCATTGTTTTGTTGGGTTGTGTTTTATTCTCTTTTGTTTTGATTATGTCAAATCTGATGACAGGAGAAGCTATTTCAAAGATAGCAGCATGTATTGTGGCAGCAATTTTGGATTTACTATTGGCTCGTCTTCAAGTTCTTTATTGCATTCTTTTTTTTTTTGTTTTGTTTTTATTGAATCTATTCTATTCTGTTCTGTTTGACTTTTACTGTGTCCAAAGTTATCTGCAGCTATTTTGAAGACATCAAAAGGCGTTATGGTAACTATCATTAATTTCATGTTTTGAAGTCCTGTATCTTTTACACTGGTTTGTTTTAATTTGTTTTATTGTTTTATCCTCTTTAAAATAAAAATTTTAAAATGTTAAAATGAAACATTAAAGTTAAAAATTAAAATAATGCTTTCATGATTTTGTGCAAAAGGAAAAAGTGCAAGACTGGAATATTACAGATACTTCTAATGTTTTTGTATTAGTTAAGACGAATTTGCTATTTGTTGATAATGGAAAGGTTTGAATAAATGAAATTTAACAGTTGGGGACATCAGAGGTTTGATGAGGCATGTTACATACTATATAAGATGTCTTGTGGACAAAAATGAGCCAAAAACATAAATAATAAAATCTACTTATAGAAAATAAGAAATAAATAAAAATTTGAATATTAGAATAAAAATGCTGTTTTACAAAAGCATAGAGATGGATGAGATCCTACAAAGAAATAGTCTTACACTAGTTTTAAACTAGGCATTTTTCAAGAATGACTAGAGCAAATGCTGGAGCCAAGAAGAATCTATGCTAAGTTATCATTCAATTTCCAATAATTTCATGAATGTGTGAGTGAGTGTGTGTTTGTGTATATATATTTGTGTGCTTATATTTGAAGGATATGGACTGCATAAAATCAAGTAATCATTTTAATACACAGTTGCATCCAAGAAACAAAACTGAGAAATATTGTTCTGCCTATAATTTATTATCCTCTTTCATATGTCTCTGTGTCTCAGCTTCCATGAAATATATTGCTGCATGGCATTGTTGTTCAAATCCAGCTATAGTGTGGCTTTATGAAATTCAAAGAATCTCCTGCAACTAATCCTCAGATAATGCTGATTGCTTTTTACCCTCGAGGCATGTCACTTCTGTGGGCAGCTATCCAGTGCTGGTTGTTTCTGAGAACAGCAGTTTGTCTCTTCTCTGTGCATCTTCGTATACCTGAGTTCAATCTTCAGGAGCTGTGACAGCTCTTCTTCATGTCTAGTTGTTTGAGATTTCCCATTTCACATACTGTTAAACAGTAACTTTGAAAATATGGCAATCATTACTCTTATTTTCTGTTAACAACTAGTAACTTAAATAGTCTAAGTTAAACTCTTAATGGTGAATATTTTTGAGAAGGAAATTCAGTAAGTTTGGTGTTATAGTATAAAAATATTTTATTTATATATTTTCTGGATAAGTCCTTCGTTTCTATTACTACTCTGGGAAAAATATTGACCTGTATCAAAGTTAATCACAGCTCTTAAAAGTGTAAAGTTTACTCAAATTCTCTTTTATCTGACCTTTACTAGCCTTGGTTATGATGGATTTTTTTGGTACAAGTGTGCAGTATTATTTTAATCTGAGGATGGCTTAATCATTCAGTATATAATATCTCAAAAGTAACTTTATTAACAATCTACTGAACACATTTTAAAAATGGATTTCATCCCATTTATTAATATATTTCAATTATAGCTTACAGATATTGATGTGGATGATTTAAGCTCCAAGAAAACCAGCTATTATATTTCTTGGCCATTGTTTCACGCCTCAGGTTGTATGAGGCACAGAGCTAAAGGTCATTTTTCCCATGTGACATATGCCAGCGTTTGTAAAACATTTCTGATTGTTAAGTATTTTCCATCTCAATAAGTGAAGACTTTTACACAAGGACAATCTACATCTTTTCTCCTAGACAAAAAAATGAGCATAACTACCTGTCATAAAATATTTGATTATAGAATTCTATAACAGTATAATAAGCCACTAAGTAATATAGGTTGCATTTCATTTTTGCCTTTTTAGTGAAATCCTTAAAATATACCCTCTATTCCAATGTGTATTTTTTGAGGCAGCATCTTAAATGTATTAATTTTACTAATCCAGAGAGAAGCACAAACCTCTTTGTTGAATCCACAGTTTAGCATTTTGCATCTAATTAGTTGTGGTTGAGTAAATATGTTTGTCCTTACAATGTTAAACACATGCTGCAGTGCTTATGATACTTAAGAGTGATTAATTTGTGAACAATTCATCAAGCGTCCTGAGAACTGCACAGCTTATTCAAAAATTATGTAGAAAGTTTGAAGAATAAAAATGGTTTGACAAGTTGGCAGCCCACAAAGACACTGACACATCAAGGGAAGAAGATCAAACAGGAATGTAGCAGGCGTATTCACACTGTAGGCTGCAGTGTCTGGCTGCACTCCAAGGGGGTTGAAAGAACAAGCAGACATGAAATATAGAGAAAGAATAGAGACATGAATCTCAAGGTGGAGAAATGAAAGACCATTTGACATTCAAAACTGACTTTTTTACTTTACATTTTTGACACAGAGTCGATAAACTCACCTCAGCTTAACTTAGTTAACTCCATGCAACTGTTTTTCTAAATCTGAGGAAAACAAAATTAAAGCATGTACAAAAATGTTACTAAGTATTCTGAACCTCCCTTTTTTGCTTTCATCAATTTTCAGTAATATAGAGAATAACTTTCAGAAAGTTACACATGCAAGTCTAAATCCAGAATCTATTTTTTCAAGGCAGATAATTTAACAAGGCTTAATGTATTTTTAATTGTATAACAGAGTCAAATGCTAATTGAATAAATATAATATTGAAATGAAAATTCTATGTAGCTTTTTGGTTTAAGTTGTATTTGTTTTTCATTTATGTGTTATTTTAAATTTCAGTGTTGAAATTTACTTTAATTTTGTCTTTAAATGACAAAGACAATCGAGCACCTGTATAACAATGAATTTAATTTTGTCTTAATTATTTTTGAATGACTGCATGTAAAAATCCTTAGATAAACATGAGAGCAAGTATTTTATAGGAATGAAAACAAAATGGCACCAAACTGAAAATAATGAGATTTGCGAATACATTGACCCTTTATGACAGGTCAGATGTAAACGGATGTTTTTATTGTACAGTGGCATTTAACCACATTAAGATCTATTTCCATCTTTTCTACATAAATATTAAAGAAATAATGCTGTAGAAGTTATATAACAATTGTTGATTGTCATTTAAAAAGGGGAATTTCTCACTAAAATAAATGTATTTAGGGAAAATTGTTCCTACATTCTGGTAGGTGTGAACAAATGCCTTGTCAAAATTCTATATAGGTCTCTCTGTTTTTCTAATGGGTAAGTAGGTACATTTTACTGTTTTACTTTGCATGAGTTTACTAAATTTTAAGTTGCCAAATATTTTCATGCTGTTATAGGCAGCATATACTTAATTTTTGCAACTAAGAGTATTCATTATCCACATTATGATTATATTTATTTTCCTTTTTAAGTTAATATTACCTTTGCATTGTAGATTGCAATAATTTTCTCGCTTCAGGCTTTGCGAATTTCAATTTTCATTTTGCTCTGAAAGATTACTCTCAACACCAACATTAGAAAATCTTTAATGTAAATGTCACAAAGTTTAATCTACAAAGTAGTGTAAAATCAAATATGTTATCACTGTGTCCTGATATCAGCCTCTATCCCTATCTCCTAAAGAAACTGATAAATTTTAAGATTACATGCGGATTTGGATAAACTCATCTTATAATTCACTGTTGTACTGTGTGATACTCTTGTGTACCAATAGTGTGATAATGGTTACTTTAATTTAAGAAAAAAATATTTTCCCTAGTCTTCAATTTAATTCATTGCAAGGTATAGAATTACAAATTCTTGTGCTCTAAAATTGTGATCTGAGAAACAAAGTATTTGAGGTATATATAGAAATGCTATGAAAATTACTACAGTCATTTAGTATCTTCTCTATAGTTACCATCAAATATGTATTCATTTTAAGTAAAATGTTCACATTTTTCATGCACTAAGAAATGTTAGTAGTATAGTTACCTATATATAAAGATTATGCATATCTTTATAAGAATATATATATTCTTTTTTTTCTTTCTTTCTTTCTTTCTTTCCCTTGTCCCAATTGTTCTTTCCTTTTGTGTCATATCTTTTGCTTTCATTTTCACAATGTCTATTGTACATTTTAGATCTTATTTACTCTTTCAATATCTTTCCCTAGAGAGATAATGATATTTACACGTGTGAATCTGACTTCTTTCACTTATGAGTATGATCTCAAGTAGCATCTACTTACCTATAAGAAACTCAAATGTATCCTTCTTTGTGGCTGAGGTGTATTCCATTATATGAAAATACCATGAATATGTATTCTTGAAGTACAAAGAAGAAGGGGTAACTAAAATCATTGTCTACTAAAGAAAACAGAAAACAACAGTAATAAGAAAATCTACCAATACCTTTGTTTAGAAAAAATAATTTTAAAAGTTGTGGCTTTTAAGAATGATTGTGATGATTTAATTTTATTCAGTATTACCATTATTAGTTTGATTTTCATTTTAACTTTTGGTTAATGGTTTATGTACTTTGAGTAGAATGATGTCTGTTTACAGTGTCAGAATATGGCTCAATCTTGACAGCATTAAATTGGGAAAATAATCTACTACATTCAATGAAGTTCATATATTGTTTTTGTGTCTTTTTTGAAAATTAGTGACTTTTAATATCACAAGTATTTCCAAATTAAACAGATAATTTGAAATTTTCAATAATTCAGTTTATATTTAAACTTCACTTTTTGGTAATAATGTGGTACTGTTCATATATCTTTCTTACTTTTCTTTTCTAAGAACATCCTTAAGTGCCTAGAAATGACCAGAAACTACTTATAACATGAAAATGTATTCTTGTATTCAGTTGTTCATTATGTAAATATCAGATCGTATTTGATGGTCAGTAATGAATTTCATTAGTTGTTTTCCTCAGCATGTAAATTTCCTAAGATGAGCATATAGTACTTAATAAAAAAAATGAATAAGTCTTTTAAACTGCTACTTGTGATGAATAATAAAAGTACTACATTTCATTTTATTGTGAAACACACTAATTTTTGAATCCAATTCTTCTATTTGTTTCAGTGTGAATCAGCATGTTTCAATTAGCAACACAGTAAATGAATTTCTCTTCTGTGCCATCCATGTGGCTCTATTCACTTTAATAGGTGTTCATCCTAATGTCAACACAAGAACTATGTTCCATTTTCCTCTTTCATGTTCAAAATTTTTTTTCAAATCATATCCTATTCAGTATTTTGTTTTGCTCAGTGTTTTTAGTTTTATCAAGTTATACAAATGAAACCCTCAAAGACCTCCATTGTATTACTATTCCTGCTCTTCAGTTGCATTTTTTGCTAAATGTAAACACTTACTTCACTCAAAATTCTAAATCCATTATAAACCATTACCTTGCCATACTTTGACCTCTTAGTTTTATTCTTCATAAATGATGTCACTGTTTTTTTCTACAGTAATGTGCCCCTTTGTTTCTCATCCCACATAATTTTTATAATAGAATCTGAAGTACAATGACCCTATTCATTATAAAATTTGAAATGACCCTTTGATTAAATTAGTGAAGCTACTTTTATTCTTTTAATAATGACATTTCTGCATAATATTCAATTTTACTGATAACCAACTGTGCAGAACTTCCTTAGAAAGTTGGACAAGAAATCCTCTATGTTTAAATTTAGTCTTTTTGTAAAATTTCTAGCTTTGTATAAACATTGAATTGATTTTAAACACTTTTTATATTTTTATTTATGAAAATTATGCATTTATTCAATAATATCACACTTTTGCATTCATCTATGTTCAATATTTAGGTTTTTTAGTCTCCAGAAATATGCTATTGATTTTAATCTCTTCCCAAATTCAAATTCATTTCTGCTTCAAATATTATACTTCAAAACACAGTATCAATTACATCAAATTTGTATGTTCTGGATTCAGATAGTTTTTGCTACTTAATGTTGAGAAAATTTTATCTTTTAAGAAATGCTTAATTTCAGTCAAATGTTGTAATTTCATGTAAAAAAGATATGTTGACTGATAATAATTTTCAAGTTCTTAAAATATATAGGAACTTGTTTTCAGTGATAACTGATGCAACTGTACTATGCCAAGGTATTCTCATTAAATTACCTTAGTTTTTCTATATCTCAGCTAAACATATTTCAGTTATGAAATATTAGGAGAAAAAATTGTCTCTATATTGCTATTTAATCTTGTCTTCTTCAGTTTTCAATTGCAAGTCAATTTTGAAGGTGGTTTCTATCTTCTTCCAAGGCATGTACTACTTTATTCAATAGTACATGCTTGTGATACACAATGACTTTCCTGGTAGGTGTTTGGTGTATATACTTAACACATCTGAATTCTTTTTGGTGTTTCCTTTCCTTCCCTACCATTTCTTCTTCCTTTTATCTGCCCATACCTTTGCCATTTGCAAAAGGTCTACCACCCTGTTTCCTTTTTTTTTTTAGTTTTGTTTTTAACTTTAATGCTTTAGGTTTTGCATTTGAAGGAAATCGTATAGTACTTCACCTGGCATGTGTGAATTATTTTACTTAATATTAGATTCTCCAGGGGCACTGATTTTCCTTCAATTGTAGGTACAAATTTATTTTTCTTTATAGCAAGGTACTAATTCATTATATATTGATACCGTATTTCTTTATCCATTTGCCTACTGATAAACATATGTGCTGTTTCTAAGATTTAGCTATTATAATTCTGCTGATGCAAACATTGGTACGCATGCATTGTTATATCATGATTCCTTTAACTTTTTTAGGAAGATACCTAGTAGAGGTTGAATGACATTTCTATTTTTAGTTTTTTGAGGAATTTCCACACTATTTTCTCTAGTAGCTTACATTGATGCCCTAAATTCCTACCAACAATGCAGGAGGGTTCCTTTTCAGCACAGCTTTACAACATTTGTGTTTATTTGACTTTCTGACACTAGGCATTCTGTCCAGAGGAAAATGAAAATCTCAGTATTGTCTTAATTTGCATTTCTGTAATGATCAGTGATTAAATCACTTTCATGCATTTATGAGTCATTTCTCTTTCTTCTTCTGAGAAGTTTCTATTCATTTCAGTTGCTGCTTTATTTTATTTTACTTTTTTATTTTATTTTATATTATTTTATTTTTGAGACAGGATCTAACTAGATAGTACAGAATGGTATTGAATTTACACGGTCAGTGCTGGCCTCAACCCTTAGATGGATCTTTCTATTTCAGTCTCCTAATTGCTGGGATTACTGGCATGTTCAGCCATGTCCAGGTTACCATTTTTATAAAATAAATCATATTCCATTGAGAGAGTATGTGTTACATGAACCACAAAGTAAATTAAAATATGAAATTATCATTTTATATTTGAAGAGTTTCTTCAAAGCTCTGTGTAAGTGATATGAAGTCCTGGATTATACAATTTCGGCCATCATATTGGTCATTTTTGCATTTTATGAGTTCTACATAATTTCTTTTTTTCTGGTATTTCTCTGTGACATCTATTCAAGACTCTGGATCTTTGGTAAATTTTTCATTTATGTTTTGAACTATTTTAGTCTGCTATCCCATTTCTTTTTGTTTCTCCTATATCTACATTAATCAATTTGTATTCAGTTTCGCCATCTTTTGAGTTATGTCTAACACTGTACTTGATTAGTTTCTGGAGTTCTACTTTAACCATTGCATAAAGCTTCATTATCTAGTCTTAGTTTTTCTCTCAGTATCACTGGATCTACTTTTGGAGAGTTGGGAAGCTTTGGAGTGATTTTGTTGCTTTTTTTTTTCATATTCTTATGTATTTGTGCTTATACATTAAATTAAACATGAATGTGCATTTAACCTTTTTTCTACCTGTTTACCCTTCATTGCTGCATTGTTATAAGCAGTTAATCTACAATGTGGAAGGAGACGGGACAGGAAGAGAATAGGAAAAGGAGGGAAAGAGGTACATTGGTGGAGGTGAAATAATATGAGGTGAAAAATTAGCTGGAAGTATTTTATAGTTGGAGTAAAAGATATTTTATTGCAGCACATGGTGGGAGGGAGGTGAACTTCAGACCTGAGGAAAGCTTTGAAGTTGTCAGAACCTGTTGATATTTTTGTGACCATTATTGTTTGATTTCTCAAACACTGTTGTTTAAAGGTCACTCCATGAGGACTCCGGATGGTACCATTCAAACTGCAGCACTGGTCTGCTCCTCTTCACCTGCATATAAATACAAGAAACAGCTATGTGTATGTCACATGATAGTTGAGGAAGAGGCAAGGGAAAACAGTGGGTTGAAATATGAAGAGCAAAAAGCATAGAACAGGCAAGACTGAAAGTTATTAAGAGAAAAGAAGACAGGTGAAATTTCAGAGTCTTAAACAAAAAAAAAACAAAAAAAAAAAAAAAAAAAAACAAAAAAAACTTAAAAATCTTGAAAAACACCACAATTTTTTAAACTGTATTGATACAGAGCACACACTGAAGAGGAGGAATGAGGAAAGAAAAGAGAGAGGAAAAATAAAGCAAAAACAATAAACCCGAAAAACAAAACTGGTGAGAACTCTCAACAGCCGCTTCAGGGAGAGCAGTCAAGCAGTTCCACGTATTGTGCCTGTGAGGGCTTGCGGTTGCCTTCTGGGGGCCAGCTCTCGGCCTCAGAACCACCCTGCTCATCCTTTGGACTCAGATCCTGAAATGACCCCGTCTCAAAGCCCCCTTTCCATCCAGCAGAATCTGAGGCTCACCCTTGGAGTGGTTAGGGATTATTTCAGGCCCTGCAGTTAGGTGACAGTGGTCACTACTCAAGATTTGTTTCCTCTTTTGGAAAAGACAGGGAAGAGCCCAGTCCCTACCAACTGGTGGGTCTCACTCCCTCCCCTGTGCATCCGGGTTGTGATCCAGGGCGCCGACCCCTGCAGAGGGTAGCTTCGGTCTGACTAGTAGCCTCCTGGGGCTTCCCTTGCCTGTGGTGAGGCCTGGAGCAGACGCTGCCAGGTCGCAGTAGTCTGCTGTTTGTGGGAGAACGAAGGAGGGAGAAGATGGAAAAGTAATCGCCCATTTCAAAAGCCTGGCTGTCTCCCTCAGGCTGTTAGGACCGCTTTCCAAAGCCTGGAGGAGATGCTGGAGAACAGCAGTTTAGCTTCCATGCTTCACGCATCCAGACATTTGGGCTGATGTAGATGGACCCTTTCACACTGACCATCTGATGCCGGTGTGAGTACTTCCCATCCCAAGGAGTACCTGCATTTTTAGGGCTTCTGCGGTGTCAGGGACGCAGCATCTCCTCTAATCAGCCTGGTAGGAGCTCTTGGTACTGTGGATGGGTGCGTCGTTATCTTTTAGAAGAAACAATATGTTTTTATTTATTTTATCGGAAAGTTTATTTGCATATGATCAGCTGGGAGTACATATTTGGGCCTTTCACATTTATTTGGATTTCTTTTTTCTGTCTCTCAATGTCCTGGTAGCAGTGAAAGACAAATTCTAAAATTAGCCTTTTGTTTCCTAATATCTCATTTACTTTATCATTTGTCTCGTGTTCTTATAATTCAGTGGCAAATATAAAGCGTCTTTTTTTATATCTTCCTGCATTCCTATATTTACTCATATATTCCATTAAATTTGCTAATATTTTAAGCAAGATTTATGCAGAAGATATTTTTGTTTGTTTGTTTCAAAAATCCAAACCACTTTCTAATTCCAAAACCTCCATTTCTTTAACATGAGTTTCAGTGACATAGTTTTACATGCTTGTCATAGGATCCTGGATTGTACTCATTTTTTTTTTTTAAAGAATGAAGAACTTTCCACACAATTCAACGTTTGACAGTATGTTAAAATCCTCATCTCTTCTCTGACATAGGAAACCTATAATCTCCATTTCACAGGAATCTCAGACCTACTTTTAGTTTTTCAGTTACTTTGCTTCCTGAGTCCATCTCTTAGTATCACGGACATTTACTTACATTCCTTGGTCTCTCAACAGTGAAAGTTTTGACAGGTCATCTTTACTTTTACTATCAAGAGACTATATCTAAGCTAGCATTGAGTTACATAAAAGGACTACGTGTATCATGTTGAAGCAGCAGGAGAGGTGGTATATGCAGTTTTCAGAGAATGCATTTCTAGCAACAAGGTTGTAAATTGAGGATTAGTGATATTAACAAGAAAGGTAGCTGTGATAACTTAGCAACGATATCTTCTGGGACTAGATCTAACATGTAGTTTTGGATAATTTTTCATAGCTGTGAAGACTCCAATGCTAGTTCTTTTACTTTTTTAGTAAGAGTCTATGTACTATTCAATATATGTTAGTTAAGTAATTTTCTGCTTAAAGTAACCAGAGTTAATGTCTACTGCTTGCATTATTTAAAGTGTTTTTTGATGACATATGTTTTAATTTAACATTGAAAAAATATCAATCTTCTATGCAAAAAGTAAAACTTCAGAAGACTTATTTTCTCTAAATGTTTGGCCATTTATAAAAACAAAAAAAAATCTGCGTTTACATAAAATTATTCTTTGTAGACATTGACCACAAAGATGGATATATTCTTACTAAGAAAATTCTTCAGAAGTAATAATTGATATTGTAAGCAGGAATAACCTGTGTCTTACTATTTGAACTATTAACGATATAGATTAAATGCATTGCATACCACAGAAAAAGAATAATTAATCTATATTCTAGTCTCAATTATATTCCTACTATTTTTTCAAGCTCTTTAATCACTTTTTCATCTATGTACCTTCATGAAGATTTACTGAGTTAGCTGAGATCTTCATAATGCCTTTAAAATTTAAAATTTCTAACACAAATGCCTAAAATAATTTAAGTGAACATTATAAACACATTTATAATTATAATGTCATTGGAGCTAAAATTTACTTCAAATAGTTTCGAATCCGAATGAAGCCCCCTCAAAAATTTAGAAGGAAGCCATCAGATAAAGGAAAAAAAGACCTTATTACAGTCAAAATACATAAGAAGTTACTAAAAATTTCCAAAATTCATTTGCTTGCTTTAAAAGTTCCCCTCTATATTCATTCCTGAAAAGTAGTTAATTCATATGAAAGAAAAACTGTATGTCACATATATTGGCAACTTCGTTTGGCATTATTAGTGGGGGAGCTTGTGTCTCTTTATTCAATTTCACTTCTTCCATCTGTACAAGTTTCTCATGTGACAGTTCCTCTCCTTAGGGTTCTGGCAAGTCAACGAAGTTTGAGTTACTGTGAATATGATCATGAGGAGATGAAAGGAAAGGAAAGGGAAGGCAGGAAAGGAACCAACATTTGCTTAATTTATAATAACTAAAGTATAAGTTTTAGTAAATATTCAGTAAAAGTATGGCAATATTCTTTTTTGATATGTAAAAATGACCATTTTTAAAACAATCATGGGCTTCCTTTTACTTTATAAAACAAATTTGAGCAGTTTGAATACTTTTTAATTTTGCTGAAAATAATCAAAACTTCCTCAAATACATACAAGGATTTGTCCTCTCCAAGGTTATGTACATTTTTTTCATTTTATCCAAGAAACTATCAAGTTGTTAGTTGGAAAGTTTCCTCTCCAACAGCTACAATGAGTCATAGTATAATTTGTTTTCTATATCATGTTGGAAATTTCAACGTTTTCCAAATCTTGGTCTGCCATATTCTGCATTTATATTTTCTAATATCATCAACAAAGCAAATTAGAAGACCAGACTTATGTGTATATACTGTCAAATATGTTTCATACACAAGTTTGATTGACAAAAGAGATTACATTTAAAGTTACTAGAGTGCCGCAGTGGTGGAATCGTTAGCATGAAGGCATTTTGCACATTTACAGGTGCATTCTTGCTTTTCACAAGAGTTTGTGGTCTTGGTATTCAATGAAGAAGGATACAAATTTTCTGTATATTGTCTATAGAGAGTGGACATCTGCTCTTATTTCCACTCATATCATGACACTTCTGGTTGTCCTCCCCTAACACAGTGGGAACTGAAAAAAGTAAATATACAAATTTACTTGCAGGTGGGTTTAGATATTTCTGTTTAAGTTAATGTTAATGAAATTTTGTTGGTAGACAAGGATGAATTCCATCATTTTCTGGCCACTGCTATTTGTCACTGTTTAAGGAGGTTATTTTCTGCATCATAAATCTTCCGCCTGTTAGGAAGCCTTCTGCTTGTTGAGAAACATGAAAATAGCTCAATCTTCTTTATATAACTCATTGACACCTGTTTTGTGTATTCATTTATTTGGAGTTCCCTATTTCTGTGCTATCATACTTCCATTTGATCAACAAGTGAGAAAAGCATGAGGAACCTATGACTTTGTTTTTTGACACATTCCACTAGGGTCAAGACAGACTTTTTGCAACACTTTACATATATTTTGCAGCCTATTAATTTCATACATTAAATCCTTTGCCATTTATGATGCCAGGAGTAGTCTACATTTCTCAGACTGGTTCATTCACATTATGTTCTTAATGCTCATTATGTTTCACAAAACAGAATGTTCTCTTGTATTTCATAAGATATTTAGATATTTCTCAAGGCTTCCATTTTTTAATATCTTTGTATTTTTCTTCTGAAATGGAGATTGAATATACAGTGACAGAAAGGAAATCAGTTACTGCCTAGGCCCTGATGATGAAGAATGTCTGGTGGTGATGGAACACAAATGGATCCTATAGGTTGATACAAATATGTTATCTCTTGATTTTGGTGTTAGGTATGCAGGGTGTATATTTAACAATATTTAATAAAATGTATACTTACACGAATATATTCACTTCTCAATAAAGCCTCAGAAAATTGAGGGTAAACTATTACTATTTCTCTGGGGTAGGTATATCATCTAGAAATTTTGTTATGTTTTGTTTTGGCAGTAGCTTGCTGTTTAATTAAAGTTGGCCTAGAATTAACTATGTAGACCAGGCTGGCCTAAACTTGTGGCAATCCTCCTGCCTCAGTCTCCAGAGGGCTGAGGTTACGGATGTGAACTGTCACCCTTGGTTCTACAAACTTATTTTGTGAAATACACAATTGTGTTAAAATTATCTCAGCGTAGAACTTATTTCTGTTTTATATATATATATATATATATATATATATACATATATATGTATATTTATATACATATATATGCAGAAACTATTTTTGTACAGTTTTAAAATAAAGATAATTTTATTAGAAAAATATTGTCTTGAGTTTGCTTCATTTGCAAATTTTCTTAGCTGTTATACAATTTCTAAGCATCAAATCAATAATGCAAACATATTACAGCATAGTACAGCACAGTAAATAATTTTTCATTAGTAGCTTTCATACTCATAATGATACTAATTAGAGATACAAATGTCTGATTAATATATTTGCCCATCTAATGCAAATTTACATGTTCAGTTATACTATTGAATTACATTATGTTTCTTTAAAACTCACTTCTCAATTCAGCCTTCATGTTAAAGTGTACTTTTGAAATGTATTCTTATATGAGGGTCAGAAATAATACATTTAAATTATTAAACAAATTATGTATATTCCCCATGCCCAATGTATGTTCGATAACTTTTGGGGACTTAAGTTACCAAATGATTTTTAGAAAAAAGAAAACAAAGGAAATCTTGGCTATAAAGATTTTGCTTTCTACTGTAATAGGCTAATAATAAAATTAAGCATTGGATCGATTTAAATGCTTTAAAGAAGAATATAGTTGTTGCCTAGTAGTTAACTAGCCAAAGCTAAAGTGTAAATTCGACAAATTTCTCCTACATTATAGTGATACTGTTTTTTATATTCTAGTGTAATTTCAAAAGTTTAAAAAATTAACATACACACTTTGTACATGAATGGCAAACTTCATCTTTGTTCCAGCTACTCTCCCTTGGAGTGGATTTGGTTCTGCAGAAAAAAGATGCTGAGGTGAAGTTAAGCGAATAAATGTTCCCTGGGGCATTACATGTGTGAAATGAAAAAAAGTGAATACAAAGTAGCCATGAAGAGCCATCAGAACATGATGTTAAAACCAGAGAACAAATATTGTCAGATGGAAGATTTCCAATTTAGGTAGAAATGGCTAAGCTCTATCATAGATGTCTTGCTTGGCTATTGGCTAGAAGCCCACTGGCAGAAAAATCTCAGCATTGGTTATCATCACTTAGTGTCATGGAATAGGAAGCACCCTGAGTAGAATACGACCTTTGCTTGAAGGTGGAGGTGGATTTAGCAGCTAACAGCTGAACACTGTCAGCAAATCATATTCCTCACAGCTGGGTATGAGTCACTCCTTGAAAAAGAATCTGAATGGGGCATTTGCCAACCTCATCTCCCACAAATTTATAAACTGATAGAGATTTAATTCCAACCACAATTTTGTTTCAGTCTCTTTCTCTGTGCTGCATGATAACTTAATATCAGTCAATGATGCTTAAATAACCTGACTAAATAGATTGGTACCCCTTATATTTGTAAATAGATTAATCTGTGTTTCTAATAGACATATCTCATTAAGATTCCTGGTCTCTTCACTCCCTGTTTTCACAGACTTCTAAATTTCTCTCTTTGTTTCTTTCCTTTAAATGTCCTGTCTGCCACCGCCTTTATTCTACTGTTATATAAACTACTGCTTTAACCTTTCCCACATAACTATCCTCAAAAAACTCCTTTAATATATTCTGAAAATGAGAGGCATGTAGATTATTGAATCAGGGGTGGGTGGAGACATTGAGGATTAGACAAAGATGAAGATTTTCAGTGCTTTCTACCTTGAACTTTGCTACAGTTCTTACTTGTTTAATTCTGGCCATGAATAATCTTTTGGAACAATCCTAGATGCAACCCTGACCTTATTTCCCTGTAAGTTTTATTTCATTTTGCTATGCTGCTTTTTTTTTTTTTTCCTTTATAGGGGTCAAGGTGAATTTTTAACATTCTGTATGTATTTTTCTCTCCTATGATGTGCAGAGCTAATTCCGTCATTTGTGTCTTTTGAATATGATAAAAAAAAATCTGTTTTTAAACTGATTCTATTGTTCCCCAAACTTCAAAATTCTGAATGTACCTTCTCTAACCTTAAGTAATATTATTTTCCTAGATCAGAATCTGAGATCTATTCTGCTAACCACATTGTGCCCTCAATATTTTTGGTATTTTTCTTTCTTCTCCCTCTCTCTTTTTGTAACTGTGTCTGTAAAAGTTTCATACAGCCGTTGCTTAATATAAATGTAGATGATACTATTTCTTTATAGTAATCTTACATTTTACCACTTGTTCAGTAATGAATTGTTCCAATCTTTCAGAAAGGAAAGAGAAGAGGCTTGTTTTGGATTTTCTTTTTTTCTTCATCATCTAAAAAATTGCCAACAACAACAACAAAATTAAATTACTTGTTACATTGTATATTATTCATCATTTTCCCAGAACTAGTAAATTAACATCTCCAAACCCATAGATATTTTCCTTCTAGAATATTTCTGCATATTTGCTATAGCATCGCCATTGAAATAGACCAGGTATTTGACTTTTTATTTACACTCATGGTTCTTGGGTCGGCATAGGATGAGGGTAAAAATGTGCCAATGCTTCCTTTAGGGGCCAAATATAATAATTAATGATTCTTTCATATCTAGAATATATTTAATTTATTCACTTAATTTAAAGTGGTTCTGTGTTTAATGTGTTATCATTTTACTTGGATTTTATTAGTTCTTTAATCATAGAATGATTAATCTGTAGGAGGTAGAGAGTTATATAGTTTTATCTATTTTAGAGGTTCTATATTTTAAATCTTTATCTTTTAGAGTACTGATAGTTTCAAAAATAATTTAGTAATTATTTTGGGGGCTATATTTTAGGAGAGTTTCTATAACATGGTCAGGATTTCTTCCTTTAAACTTTAACATAATACATAAATCTTATGTTCCTATTAGAAATCGAGCTTTAAAAATATTCTGCTTCATAAAACATAGATGAGCAATGCTTTCTTTTAAATGAGATTTTTCTACACATATTTAATAATATTTGATTATCTAAGCTTTAAAAATCATATTTCTATTATAAAATATTTATAATTATGGATGTAGAAAACTTCTTAAATGGGCTTAAAGAAGGAGTATGTCACATATCACGAAGTCTAGAGGTACAATCACACCATCAAGTTAGGATTTATGTCACTTACCACTTTGAGTCTTCAAAATTGACAATGGAGGCATTTGACATCTCTAGGCGAAAAGAAGAAACTATTTTCTCAAACATATAATTAAAAAAAAAACTTTTTGAAGTTATGCCACTTACCAGTTTCCGATAAAATAATCGAGTTGATAAAATAATCCAATGAGTAAATCAAAGATACAAATTGAAATAACCTAATTAAGATGCCTTTTCACATGCAGCTACATTCACAGTCACTTAATGGGAATAAAGAGAATTGGATATTTTAAAGGATCCAAATACTTTTTAAATATTATCTTTGAATCGTTAAAATATCTTACAAGCACATTTTCCACTTCATATACTAAAATGGTATTTTAAATGGGTACTTTGTTCATTTAATTGATATTTATTGAGCACCTAAAATTTGCTCTCCAGGAATATTACTGGTGTTTTATGATGTAATTTTTCTCATTAAGAGCTAACATTATTTAACTTTTCAATCTGCTTGAGGTTAGCTTCAATTTTATTTAAGGACAGGATTTTTTCCAGGTCATTTGATACAGAATAGTTTTTTCACTTGCTTTCAAACAAATTCGTAAATGTTAAGACTAATTAAATGCCAACTGTGTAATAAGGACTATGTTGCAAACAGTTTTTTCTGTTAATCCTCTCAATAGCTTGATGAGTTATTATTATAATATCCACTTTCAGATAAGAGAGCTGAGTATAATGAGACTATTCTGGTTTTATAAGCTTAGATGACCAATAAGCTGAAGGTTTGGTATTGGAATCTGCAATTGTTCTGACTCAAAACATTTTTAAATGTATGAAAGTCACTTCTGCTACCATTTTATGTGAAGCAACTAATGTCCACAAATCAAACTGAGCAATAAATAAATAAACCAAGCTTATTTTTGCATCAAGTGTGCATGAAAGTTGAAAATTTAATGACAAGTAACTCAGCAGAGTAATTTCAATCGGAAGCTTATACACCACCTTAAAAAAGGAAATATATTAATAAAGAAATTATAAGGCAAAGGACAAGAGCTTGAGAAAGCTAAATGCAATGCCTTGATTCCGTTTTTTATTGCTATCACAAAATAATTGAGACTTGGTAATTTGTGAAGAAATCAATTCTGTGTATAGTTACAGGAGGTCCAGTAGAATGTCATCGACATATGAAAGGTTCTTGGTGCGGGATGATACAACATATACCAATGGCAGAAACAGAAAGAAAGTAGATATATATAAAAGCACATATCTATATGACAAAGAACGGAGAGCTGAAGTATTTTATAATAACCCATCCCATGGTTATTAAGATGTCTGTCCACCTATCATTGACTACATGTAGACTTAACATGTCTCCAAAGAACTAATCCAGTTTTCCAGCAAAAACGATGAATTCACCAATGAGTGTGGTGCTTCTGTTATCCCACGGCCTCCACCATTTAAAGATCTCACTCTTTCTCATCACCACTTCACCAGATTAAACTTCAAGCACATGAATACTTGGGAGATAAAACCTATTGAAACCATCAATGGGAAATAAATATTACAAAGCAAATTCATTGATTAAGCTAACAGAAGTCGAGCAGTAACTTACTAAGTATTTTATTTATGCAGAGGCAACTCAATATTCACTTTTTTTTCCAATAGTAACATTTGTTTTCCTCCAATTTGTATAGAGAAGGAAGGAGAAACATTTTCCTGTGGGGAAATTTTTACCTTGCTTATAAGCAGAAATGGAATAAATAAAAGTTTTTCATGTGTTTACTGTTTTTAAAATTATTTTCATCTAAAAGTAATCCAATTTCTAAAAGACATAGTTTGAGGTTGTAATAGCTCTCATTTTCAAAGTTAACTTTTTGGTCTGTCAATTTTTAAAAACTCAGTCTATATTTTCAGATGTGCTATGAACATTCCTACATTAAATGCTGTAGAGGACTGTAATATTAGGCTAATATTTACCCTTTCCTAGGAGTTCATTCTGAGAAATTATAATTATATTGCAATTTAAATTTTCACAAAGATTTATCTGAATAAGTATCCTTTTTTGCTACTGTCAATATTAAAATGCCATGAATTATTATACTTTATTTGCATTTTGTTTATTGTTGCATAATTTAAGGAATATAAAATTACTTTTAATTCTATCAGACACAATCATTGTTGTCATTTATACTTTTTTATTAGCATTGTATTTATTTTGTTCTTTCTTAAAAGCAAATATCCCAACATTATACTGTCTGCTATACTTATTGTTCAGTTTTTAGGCAAACTGAATAATCTAAATTCTTTGTAATAAAATTGTATGCTTCCAAGTACTGTCAATGAATTACTTGTGCAATGTATTGCATGTATTCAACGTTGTCATAATTTTAAAAATATATTTTGTTTCTTCTGTGTTTTACTTTTGGTGAATTTAAACTTCTTTTCATATGCAAAGCAAATCCGATTTGTTTGTTTTTTTTTTAATTCCAATGCATTGTCCATTTATATTTATGATTCTATGATTGCTTTTTAAATTTAATTTTATTTTCCATGCTCATTTTAATTTCTATTTTAGTAAGAATACTTTATTATCTAGAAATAGTTTTAAACAGTTTGAAAGTTATGGCTGTAATATTTCTAGTTGAATGTTTTGTGTGGGGAATGGTCTGTTTTAAAGATCATATGGTCTTTTCTGTCTATCAGACACTTGCATAGCACAGCTCTCCTGGTTCCAGATTTAGCATATTTCCACATTATGTGACTTTACATAAGAACACATTAAGCATTAATGGTCTAGAAGTGTGTCACACAGGTGTGATCATTTAGTCTCTGTCTCTATCCCTTTCCTAGGATTAGAATATGTTATGCAATATATTGAAGCCTTAACTATCAATGGACCTTAAATAACACTGTGGCTGGTCTCTCTCCTGAATGAAGAAGTAAAATTAAGGAAGGAAACAAACCATCCTCAAAAACTGTATGGCTTAGACATTCTAACAGTAACACAAATGGAGTACTTAGGCAATTAGAAAAGCTGAATGTTGTGTATAATTTCTCATTCTTATGATAATATTTCAATAGCTATTCAGTATATTAAATGACAAGTTAATAACCTTCAGATTATGAAATTTCCTCCATCTTATCTTTATCCTCTTTATGGGAAAATTATTAATGGCTTTTCCTGATGGAAGAATTTGTCGGTTATATTCATGTTGATTTTACTGTTTGGTCCATGCATACTTAATTGTTTCTGTAGCCTATCTTCTAGACTTAAAGCTGTGTGCATACCCAATACGACAACACCTGGGTCCTACAAGAATATTTAGATAGGCCCTCTCTGGAATATCTCTGACTGCAGATCATGACTGCAGCCCTCTTCTGCGGGAAGTAGCTAGATAGGTCCTCAACCCTTGCCCCTTCATTGCAGTTAGGGGTCCTTTTTAGAGGGGGAAATATTATAACTAGGTTGGGTAAAAATAGTGTAGGCAATCAGAGAAGACTCAGCCTAATTGAGGTCAGTGCAGAAGATACTTGTGGCTGGAAGTGCAGGTTTCAATAAAAAGAACCACTCACTCAAATTCTTCGCCTGTAGATGAATACCAGTGATTGGAGTGGAGAACAAAACGCCCTTAAGCCACCACTTCCAAGAAAGTTCTTGTCCATCCTGTGTGTGTTTGCTATGTAACTTATTTTCCCTCATTTGATCCCTACTTTAATCCATATTACCCGAGTAACTAAACTTGTTCTATACTTATTGGCTGACCACAGTTTTGTCCCACCTCACATCCATCCAATGATATGTCATTGAATCAACATTACCTATGGGAATATACTTATACTTAGTGAATAATTTTAGTTCTGTCCCATCTTAAGACCAGTTCACTTCATGGTTTTGCTCAATAAAACACCCTTGAGAAGCAGGGTTGGTGGACAACCCACTATCTTAGTCCCTTTCTTTCTCTTTCAGACAGAAGCTTTATTTATCTAAATAACTTTCTGCTACTATTAAAAAAATTAATAAGTTATCACTTGAAATGAGAGTTCTACTTCTCACCCATAATACCAGCACTTTCTTTTTTTTGCCTTAACACTGCAACTTCAATATGACAACTTCTTCTTTGTGATTCAAAATATTTTCTTTAAATTATAATTTGAAAATGCTTTTTTCAAGAAGTGCTAGGATAAAAAAAAAGTTATATTTGGTCACCACTAATAGATTTTCCAACAGACTGCTATTATCATTCTGATTGGCATATGAATATGAAATTGAATTTGTAGTTAAAAGGAGCTAAAGTGATGAAAAATCATCATATTTATAGTGATGGCATCTACATCAAATTTGAAATACCAATTTAAATTGCCAAACTTTCTATTAAATGTGAATATTCACCTAAGCCTAGAAATGGTTTTCTGTGAGGCTCTCATTAAACTTGTTTATAAATCACAAGTAGAAACACATACTAATTATACAAATCAATGAATTCACGTCTTTGCCTAGACATGTGTTGTGTTGAAAATATCTACCTATATTTCATTTGTTCTTTTTCTCTATTTGCTCCTTGAAGACATAAAATTATCTCTTTAATTGATGTTTTAGTGTTTATTGTTGCTTTATTTTCTTTTTTCTCCACTCTAAGGAGAACATGTGATATTTGTGTAGCTTATGTTGCTTAAAAAATGATGTAGTCCATTTTCCAGCATTATTTCCCTGAAAATGACAAAATGTGTTACTTATTAATGAATAAATAATGGGTTGTTGGGTTTGTATGTAGTTTATTTTTCATTCTTTTCTTAATGAACCCATTGCTTGATTCAGTTCTTAGCTGGTGCAAATAATGCTCCAGTAAACATGGATAAGCAGATATCACTTTGTCAGCTAACTTAAAATATGTACCAGGAGTGGTTTAGGTAGTTCACAGTGTAATTCTACTTTTAGCTTTTAGAGAAAGCTCTATATAGTTTTCCACATGGTTGTATTAAACTATGTTGTCATCAACACTGAGGAAGAGTGCCCTTTGCCCACGTTTTCAATAGTATTTAATATTATGATAGCTATTCTAATTGAGGATAGGTATTATTAATTGCATCTTTATTTTTATTTTTATTGCAGGAGATTTTGTGAGTCATTAGAATTTTCGGGTGTCTAATCAGATGATGTGACCATTTTTAATTGAATTACTTGTTTTGTTATTAGTTTTATTATTTTTAATATTATGTTATTTTTAATATTCTGTTTGTCTTTATATATGCTGAAGGTTAACTATGTCAGAATCATAGCTGGCAAATATTCTCTACCGTTCATAACTTACCTGTTTTCCTTATAGATTGTTTTTCATTTTCTTTTTTTCTCAGCAGAAATATTTAAGTCTGATGTAATGTATTGGACAATTCTTGATTTTCCCCCCATAATTTTGAAGTCATATTCAGAAATCCATGATCTGCAACAACATTATCTTTATTTTGTCATCCAGCAGTTTCAAAATTTTCGGTGTTATATTAAGGATCGTGTACTATATCTATTTTGGGTTGATTTTTTGTAGAGGGGAGATTCAAGGGTGAAACTCCAGCTCACTTCATGTGGATATCCAGCTTCCCTGACACTATTTGTTGTAATGAAGGGATGTTGAATTTTAGCAATTTTTCTGCATCTATCGTGATGGTAACATTATTTCTGTTTATGTGATGTATTGTAGGTAATATACTGCATATTTATTGTATGTTTTTGATATGATGAAAGTATGTTGGCTGTAGATTAGTAGGTTTATTTTTGTGTTTTTCCTCCACAATACTCTATGTGTCTGTTTTTATGCCAATATCATTGTCACCCTCTTTGCTATGATGGTTCTGTAACATGTATTAAAAATCAGGTATTATATCTTCAACTTTGTTGTTTTGCTTAAAAACTTAGTTATTCGGGCTACATTTTGTGTTTTACATGAATTAAAAAAATGTCACTGACATTTTGTTGGAAAATGCAAGAAAATTGTAGACAGCTTTGGGTACTGGTGCATTTTAACAGCATTAGTTTTTCCAGTTCATGACATGAGATATATTTCCTTTTAACATTTTCTTTAAATCTTTTCTTCAATGTTTTATAATGTTCACTGTAGAAATATTTGTTTTCCTTAGATTTATTTTTCTATTTATTATGAATCAGATTGGTAACCTGATTTCTTTTTCAGAAAATTCATCATGGTGAGTAAAAAAAGCTGCTGATATTTGTATGTTGATTTTGTAATGTTTACTAAATTAGTGCCATGCATGAACAGATAATTTAACTTCCTCATTTCCTATTTATATGCACTTTATATGCTGAATATGCTGTTTTGTGTTTCTGTGTCTAAATCTGTTGGCTCAAACAAATTTATAGTAATGTTTAAAATAACAACAGTGGATGTGCCTGTTTTATTCCTGAATTTAGAGGAAGAGCTTTCATTAACATGATGTTTGTCATATGTATCATTTATTATGTTATAGTATAATCATTTTATTTATCAATTATTTGAGCTTTTTAATGGAGACATGTTTAATTTTATCAACTATTTCTAAATCTGTTGTGATCACTGTAAGATTTTTGTATTTCGTTATATTTACGTGATGTATTATTTGTGAATATTGAATTGTTTTTAAACTATCACAGGGTATGATTGTTTAGATTGTCTGTTAAAGCAGTACGATATTTTTGAGGACTTTTGTACCAAAATTAATTAGGGACTCAGAACTAAAATTTTCTTTATTGTTCTGTGCTGGTGTCCTAGAATGAGTTTGGTAGGATTTCCTTCATAGAAAACTATGGAATTTTTTGTGAAGTGATGATGTTAATTTTTCATTATAAGTTTGAATAATGAAAAAAAATTCAGCATTAAAACTATCATCAAGATTGGGATTTTATTTTTTCTTTTCTGATTCAATTTCATATCTAATTCTGTCTACTAGGTTCTTACTCATGATTCAACTGTGACAGATCATATCCATCCACAAGTTGGTCCATTTTTTCTAAATTTTCCAATTGGCTAGTGAGTATTTTTTCAGAAGTATCCCTAATGATCCTTTGAATTTTTATAATATCAGTCATGTCTCCCTTTAACAAAAATTTAGTCTTTTCTGTCTATATCTCTACATTTTTCTCTCATTCTGTATCTGTTGATGCTTTTCTCTTCTGTCTTCTATATAATTTAGTCTGGTTATACATATGTAAATTTTGTTTAGATTTTAAATGAACCCACTCTTTCACGGATTCTTTTCCATGTTTCTTTAGATTATTTCTGTTCTCAATATTATTTTTTCTCATACTTTGCTTTTTTTCAAGACTTTAACATTAAGCATTAGATTGTTCATTTTAACAAAATAAGTGATTGACAAAAATGGATAACAGCAGGGCATGGTGACACATACCTGTAATCCCATCATCAGGTTGAGGACAGAGAATTCTTGTAACTGCAGACCAGCCTGGACTACAAAGTGAGCTGAAGCCAGCCTGAACTGCATAGTGAGAACTTGCCTCAAAAAAAAAAAAAAAAAAAAAAAAAGTTGATAATAAACAGGTAACAAAAGATAACAAAATAAGCAGAACCTAATATAATAATCATTACATTAATAATATTATATAGACATTTGTACATTTCTATTATTTTTACCCTATTTTATTTTTTCTTTTTTAATCATTTTTTAAAAATTTTAAATCCAGATTGAATCCATGAACACTCTATCAATGAACTGCATACTAAGACTTGTTAATTTTGAAACAGTCTCATTTACTTACCCAGGCAGACCATAAAAATGTGATCATCCTGACTCAGCCTCATAAGTAGATGGGATTTTAGGCAAAAGCCTATATGCCTGGCTGAAGTCTTTCTTAATGCTTTTTATGGACCTGTAGTCTTTGTGCTCAGAGAGAGAGCCTTTGGGAAGTAATTGGAGCATGGTGGCAGTGTACTTAAACAGATTTCTTGATTTTTAAATTTCCATGCTGTTAAGATGTTGGTCTTTGGAGGGTTGGATAACATGTGCCATGGCCTTCAAGAAGATAGTCTTGTCCTTGGCTCTTCCTTTGTTGTTCTGCTTCAAGGATCCTAACAGTTGAGCACCTTGCTTCTGTCATGGAATTCTTTCATGCCATTTCTGCCTTTAAGACAAAAATATGAAATATGAACCAAATTAAACCTTTCTTCCTTTAAATTATCAATATTCAGTATTTGGTCTGAGTAATGGAAAAATGACTAATACAGAACTTCTTTCACTGTCTGCCACAGGAGTTTGTATGGTCTGCCATAGGAGTTTGATTTTCAGTTGTTTCAAAGAATTTATAATTTTCCTCTTAATTTATCAATGATTCACTATTTGTTCACAAAATTTTTGTTCAGTCTATACTCATTTGTATAATTTTTCAAGCTTTTCTTTCTGCTTATTTCCAATTTTACTCTACTATGATGACAAAAGTTATGTTTGTTAAGACTTGCTTTATGGGGCCAGGATTTAGCTCCATGGCATAAATGGCTGCCTGCAGCTTGAGATCATGAGTTTGATCCATGGGATGCGGGAAAGACTTGCTTTGTGATGCAACATATTATCTAGTCTAGTGAAGGTTTCATGCACAAAGGTGCACATTCTGTACCTTATAAATGGATGTTCTGCAAATATTAATTAAATTCATTTTGTCTATGATATAGTTGAAATTTGACACAATTTTACTGACTTTAATGAGTTTATATATGCATTGATGGCAGTGATCTCTTATGTTTCCCCATTATTATTTTTTTACAGCCTATCCCTGCCTTTCTATCCAATAATTTTGCATTATTGGGTGCTCTGTTGTTTGGTGCATACAGGTTTAAAACAATTTTGTTTATAAGCGGAGTAATTAATCATTTTGTATGATGAGCTCATTTGTGTCTTTGGACTGATTCTTTCCTTTTAAAATTAATTTTAATGGTTCATTTTAGGGATATACAAAATTATAATGTTCATCAAAAGGAATTTGTTCTTACATAATATAGCTTGATGTTGCTTTTCCTGTCCGCTTCTCTTCCCTTCAATCCACTTCCCATCTTTATTTATAAAAGCTTTGTTTCAAATTTTTTTCTTCTATTCTGTTTTTAAAATTTTCCATTCCTAATTTTCCTTTTCCTCCTTCCCTAGTTCCTCATCCTTCTTGAACATCTTCTTAATTTTTCAATATCCATCATATATTTTAGTCCTTACTTATCCTTTCCATTTCTGACACCAGAGATGCAATGCAATATTTGTATGTGTATGTTTGCTTTATTTCATTTAAGTGTATGATCTCAAGGTGCCTCCAATTACCTAGAAATACATCAATTTTATCCTTATTTAATGCTGAGTAGTGCTGCATAATATATTAAAAATGTTTTTATCATTTATCAATTGAGCATTTGGGCTGCATCCAATATACACTAATTGCAAACTGTGCTGCTATAAGCAGTAGTGTGCATATGTCACTCTGGTATGATTTTTGTAGTTCTTTTGGGAATAAATGAAGCAACAGTGAACTTCTAGCTTTAGTTTTTTGAGGAGTCTCCAAACTGATTTTTACAGTGATTGCACCAGTCTAACACTCCTACATAGTGGAGAAGTTTTCTTTTTTACATAGCCCTGCATTTGTTATTGGTTGTTTATTGATAATAGCCATTCTTTCTGGGATGAGATGGAATCTCAGTATTGTTTACTTTGTATCTCTCAAATGATCAGTGGTGCTAAACATTTTTCTTAAGTTTATTTATACTTTTTTCTTTTTTTTATATCAGAAGTATCTATTCATTTAAGATACCCATTTTTGGACTTTAAATTCAAGGATGTCTGGGGGTTTTTGAGTTCTTCACATATTCTAGACATTAGTCCTATGACTAGGGAACAACTGGTTAAAAAAAAATCCCTTTTTGTGGATGGCTTCTTCACCCTGTTTGTGATTACTTTTGCTCATTTTTTATAAGGTGAGAATCCAGCTGTTGACTTTTTGTGATATTTCCAGGGTTTTGTTCATAGTCTTTATCTACACCAATGAGCATCTCACTCCTATTATTTCCTACAATAAATCTTATCCTGGAGATAAAACAGATTTTTTTCTGTTTTGTTTTGCTTTTGTTTTTGCATGGTGAATGAACTCAGGCCCTTACACTTGCCAGGTAGGGGCTTATGCCGCTGAGCTAAATTCCTGGCCCCACGACAGTTCTTTTAAACCAGCATAGAATACTATTTGGAGAAATTGATGAGGTGATTCTCAAGGTCCTGCTTAGAGTACATCTTTTCCTTAGTACCCTATTTCCTTATTATGAAGACCTAAGAAGTATGGGCCACCCAGAGAAGCTCTTTGTCTCAGCCCCCAGTCTCGAACTCTGCTAGAGGGTTTTGATCCTCCTGGAGATCTAAAATCATGCCACTTGTCTCATTTATTTAAACCTTTTCTGATTACTCATTTGGGAGATTGGTGACCTTGGCTAGATCCCAAATAACATGGTAACTAATAGTTATCCATCTTTAATTGTATGAACAAGATTTACAATTATATAACAAAATCTAAAACAAACTAGAAGTGGTATACAGTAAGTATCACTTCCATAGTTCAAATTTTATCCTCAGGGGAGAAAATTTAAAAGGAGCTAGAGGAAAAAAGAAAAAAAAAAAAAAAAAAAGAAAGAAAGAAATGGAATAAAATAAAGAGTTTAAAAGCCAGGTTGGAGGGCAAAGGAAAATTTTGCATGCTGTGGGAATGGGCAAAAAAGATAGCAGGGAACAGGGAAAGATAAAAGAAAAAAAAATAGAACAGGATCAAAATAAAACATCAATAAAAGTTGGATTCAATGTTCACCCTCATATAAAAAACAAGAAGAAAAAATCAAAAAAGTGAAAAATAAAATAAAAAGACAGAAAAAAGCAGAGAAATAATGTCCATTTCAGGACATGTCTCTGTTTTCACTGGTAAAAACAGGAAGAGGCACAGCTCTGATCTCTGTTGATTGATCCCAGAAAGCCAGCCAGGCGTAGAATTACCTTGTGTGTCTGGACTTGATAATCCTAGTAATTCTGTCTTTAATTGCACTGAAGTTCAGGCTACTTGACGTACCTAGTTGCAAGGCTGGAACCTGAATTGTTTAGTCTGCAACATTCTGAGTGCTTTCTGCTGGCTTCAACTCAGCCACCTGCTGGTATGAATTCAGCTTTCTGACAACTACCTGCACTTGGCTGAATTTTACCCATAAACTGGGATCTGATAGATGGAGCCAACCTACAGCTGCTGTGAATTCTGATTTCAATTGGCCCCTTTCCTGCTAGGATTATTTCCAAAAGATGAAAAATATTTCCAAAAGATGAGAAGTATAAAATAAAAAGCGGCCTTTATTCTGAGAGCACGGAGAGAGATGACCGGCACCCCCACCACTGGTGTCCAGGGATCTCTCCGGGGGACACGTGGTGTGGGAGCATGTAAATAGCCTCGGTTTGGGGTGGAACTTAAGGCGGGCATTATGGATGTACTGGTAGCCCATTGGTCCTAGGTTTGGCGCCATATGTAAATTTCCAGGGGCGGGAAGATGGCATCACAGGTAACTTCCTAGGGGAGGGGGAGATTGGGACTTCCTGCTTCCGGTTGAGGCTTTCCTGGCCACAGTGTCCTGTCTGGGCCAAAACCCTTTCATTTCCAAAATGGTAACTGCTAATTTTCCTCTCCTGGGATACTTGTGAGCCTGAATAACTCTCTGGTCACTGCAACTCACAGCGTTCTCTGCTCCATTTCACTGGTGTGTTTCTCCATGTAGATCTTTGGGTCACTAGCAGTCAGTGTGCACCAGCAAATTTCAGCTGTCCCTCCTATGATATGAGCTGGGGATCAGGGGAAAAGCATCACTTGCTACCTCCTTATTCTGCTTTGCTGTCATTCTCTTCTCTCTCCCTGGGTTCCAATTCTTGCTTCAGCTACTTACTGGGCCCCAGGGACCCTCTTTCCTCATTCTTCTCTTCCTCAAGTTGCTCTATTCATGCATCTGTATTTCAAATGTCAGAGAGGCTATTTTTCTGCTCTTCACATTCTGCCTTATCCATGGATGTCTACTGACTTATTCTATTTTTTTTTTTTTTTGTGAGACATAAGTGTAGTTAATTCCACTGTTACTGGAATCCATTTACTTGTAATATCATTTTCTTTCCTTTCATTTTTATTTGCTGTGTTATTAGTGCTTAAGCAAGCTTAATGAACATCTTACTGAGTCTTCTTTTTAAAGAAATAAGTCCATTTATATTCAATTATTAATGCAAATTATGTTCTTGCACTTGTCATCTTGTTGATATTTTTCCTGGTTGTTTTGATAATTGTTTGTTCAGTTCTTCCACTTACATGAATCTTTATTTTGATATTTAATGGTATCCATATGTCTAATTATTTTTCATTTCTAATGAAAATATTTACTTTTGTAGTGTAATTTATACTTTTGTAGTCTAGAATGTAGTAGTTTTAATTTTCTGGATGTATGACTTCCCTGTTTATCTTTTGTAAGGCTAGTTTGGTGTTCATAAATTCTTTTAATTTTCACATTTCTTGGAAAGTCTAGAAAATAGATTTACTATTCAACTAATCTTGATTGAGAGCTTTTTTTTTAAAAAAAAGATTTGCAATATATCATTACATGCCCTCTTTCCTTATAAGTTTTTATGAGAAATGTGTTTGTTGTAGTCAGGGGTTGTGAGAAGAACAATTAAAATCAAGATACGGAATATATATTATTATATGGTGGTCAGCCAGAGTTAACATAAGAAAGTGCAGGAAATCTATCCACAACACCAAAGACATACAATACTCAGCCAAGAACCTGAATCCCACAGCAATGTTCTGCATGAGTCCAGATGAAGACTCAGAGCTTATGACAATGCCTCCTAAAAGTCCAACAAGAAGTCTAGAGCCCATAAGAAGGATTCAAGCCAGTCTCTTATGGATCTGTGCTGGTAAGGCCCAAAGGTCAGAGGTGGAAGCTACAAAATCCATGCCAGCGGGGTAAAGGAGGTGTGCTGGTAGGTTGAAAGTTCTATGCTGGAGCCAAGTAGTCATCCTCATAATAAAGACCAGGGCTGTCCTGAAAAGCAGCACAGCCTTTCTCAGTGACATAGAGGTTCCAAACTCCTCCAATGATAAACACAGTTGAGTAAATACCAGGAAGCCAGAATGATGAGTTTGTCCTGGAGATTACATAGCACACGTCTTCTCCTCCAGAGCCAGGAAGCAATGCTCAGTGTAAGGACCAGGGCTCCTCCAGGAGAACCAATGGCTCAAACAGCAATACTTAGTGAGCCAGGACGCCTCACTTTTACTTCTGCAGTCTCTGTTTATGCTGGCAACTTTCCTCAGGTGAAACATCTATGCTCAGCACCATGATGATTTAATTCCTCTAGTGTTAAGTTGACCACCAATTTTTAATCCATACAATGTTGTTCGTCTAATGGACTTTTTTAAAAATATGATTGGGCAATTTTCTTTTGTAAAGTATAAAATTCTTTTTTGGCGGTATAATTTTGACAGTTTGACTATAATATATTTCAGTCAGGATCTTTTTCTTGATGTCTATTTGGAGTTCTATGTGCTTCTTGTATCTGAATGTCACATATTTCCAGAAATAAAAGAAGTTTTCTGCAATTATTTCATTGAATTGTTTCTGGGTCCTTAGGCACCAGTTTTTCTATATTATGTCAATGTTTGATCTGAAACATATGTTTCATCCTTCAGTCTCATTCTATTCATAATGAAGGTTGTCTTGATTCATTCTTTTATCATATAGTTTTCTAAATGGGAAACTTCAAAAGATCTACCTTCAAGATCCCATTTTTCTTCTCTTTTCTCTATAATGTTGTTAAAATTTTTAATTAAAGCTTTCGTTTGACTTATGGGGCTATTTGCTTACAGGATTGGAATGGTTCTTTAAAAAAATTTTATCTCATTTATAGACTCTTCATTTGTATTCTACACAGTTTTCCTAATTTCATTTAGACATTTGCTTGCTTTCTCTTTGATCTCATTGAGCATTTTATAAAACATTTCTTTTGAATTCTTTATCAGGGATTCATCCTCTTTAACATCTTCCAAATCTTTTACTAGAAATTTATAAATATTAGGCAGTGTCATAGTAGTTTTTAAATATAAAATATATGTATATTTAGATGTGTACATCTGATGACATAGATGTCTACCAATTTTATGGAGTAATAAGAAATTTTACCTTTAATATATGTCTCTAGGTATTTGTTGTACAATGTTTACCTTATTTCCTGTTGGGGACCATGAGGTAATCTCCCATAAGACTTCACTGGATATTTTAAGTGAATCGGGCTTTGCATATTCACCCTCAGAATTGTCAAGACTTACTATAGGTTAAATAAGAGTTGGGACACTCTTGGGTATTGTCTAGATAGTAGAAGGTGTGGCCTGCATGGTTACTCCTACAATGGGAAAGTTGACTCCTATCAAGTGAAGGAGGTTTAAGCAGTTAATGATGATAATGAATCTGTTAGATGAACGTGTTTCTGTCTTTGACTGCTCTAGTATTGGCAAGGGGCCTGAAGCATTTGCTATCTGATTGGACTCTGATGTAGTTTCAGGCATCTCATAAATGAAGAAAGTAGCAGAAATCACAACTTTCCCTCTTTCACATTCAGGCCCTGTTTTGTCAGTAGTGTGACGTAAGAAAAGTTGCAGGGATAAATGATCAAAGGGACAAACATATATGTGTGGAGACAGAAGAAATCATGTGATTTTTCTGATAGTGTTCTGAGTATGTCTTGGGAATTAAGGAGGCCTGCAGAAAGGGTGCAAGATGAAAGGAAGACTGGTTTATCAATTAAGTTTACTGTACTATTTATGTACATTCTGTGCCACCCTGAAACAATTGCCAAAGTAACTTCGAAAATCATTCGTCATCGAAAACTGCAGTTGATTTTGTAATGACGAAAGAGTCCTAAATATTAAAATAATTATAAAAATGTGACAGCAGACAGACATGAATGAAGTAAATGTTATTAGAAAAATCGTGAAATGGTGCTGATAGATTTACATGACACAAGGTTGCAGAAATATGAAATTTGTTTAAAAAAAGAGCACTGTCTGTCTGAAAAACATGATAAAATAAACCACAAAAAATGAATACGCATAGTTGTATATCTGCAGAGAATGAGAATAAAAAAAGTAATGTTTGAACAGAGAAAATCTGGATTCCTAAAAATCATTGTTTTTGGATCCATGATCATGGGTGACATCTTTTAAAACTAGTATGTTTTTATGAAATCAAGAGCATTTCTCTAAACTATACTGTAAATTGGAAAAATTCTGAATCTCAAAAAGACAATTTTTAGGTATGTTATTTTAATATGACTTGTATACTATATATTATCTTTTTTTAAATGATAAAAGATAAGTATTTTTCCATATCCATAGATACGTGCAGTAATAACTATAGTCACTTAAAATTTTTAATTATTTCATAAGAGTCTCTTCCTTGTTTGAATTTTATAAAATCACAATACATCTAAGAAATGTCTTAAATAACTACTAATCCCACTTTCTGTATCTGTAGATTTGTCTCACTTCTGGAAATTATACTAAGGATACTTCTGGATGGTAATTTTGGGGATGCATTTCTTTTTACTAACTTAGACTTTCTGTGTGTTTACATCAATATTATTATTGATTGATTAACTGGTAGATGTACTTAGAATCCCATTAACACTGTAGATACTAAACACGTATTCTGCCAGTGAGCTGCAGTCTCTGTCCTTGACTTTTTATCTGAGCCCTTCACCAGTGAGATTATGATACTGATAGAGTATACGATCATTAATATTTTAAAGAAGTATTTTAATTTGAGGTATATAAAGACATAGTCCACAATTAGTGGACTAATACACATTGAAAAACAACAACAACAAAAAAAGACCATGTACCTTGCTTTATTGTGATATTTGCTTTACTGTGGTGACCTTGAGATGATCTTGAACTGCGTCTCAGATATGCTTGTACTTGTCAGTGAGCTTTGACTTTGTTGATATACCTTAAAGGAAACATATATATTTGATAAGCACCCGTGATTATTTTGCCTGCCTATAGCCAAAATAAAAAGTATAATACTAAATGATATAAATAATGTGCATTAATAAAAATACAATTTTTTTCTAAATTACTTTTATATGTTTAAGGAGCAACCTGGCCATGCATTTAATGAGATCAAAACAAGTACTTTAACCATTTTTGCTTTTTAGGTATTTAAACAATTTCAGCATTCTTGTAAGATTTAAGTCATTTTATCAACTGTTTGAAATTTATGAATATTTTCAAATGCTAAACATTGTGTAGTGATATGATTTGAATTAAGAATTAAATTTTGTGTTTTATTAAGATATTGCATTGACAATAAAAGTCACAGTATGCTCATAATCCATTTTCTTCTATACTACAATAAATTTGAAAGTCTGTCTTATCGGGAAATTCTAAAATAAGCATGTTGCTGTTTTGGTCCTCTGACAATTACTCACTGGAGACAAATAGTGTTTAACAGTCCATAGATTTAGTTTGTCCTCTTTTGGCAAAGACTCAAAGTACAGAGATATAGACAAGTGACTGACAAATGTATATTTTCTCTGGTTTGAAAATGATACTGTGATGTTTTACATGTCTAGGTGATTAGTATTATACCTCTGGGATACTGAAAGAATATTACTGATCCTCTATTAAATAGTTTGGAGCAGCAAATTTAGTTAACTTCCAATATTAAAAATGACTGTTCACTGATAAAAAGGCTGCTTGCATAATTTTCAGGTTTTAAATGTCATTAAATTTAATGTGTCTCCTAAATTTTAAATGTGTACAAATTGTCATTGATTATTCCAAAAAAAAAAAAGAACATCAAAATTATATTCTATTTCCATTATATTCCTAGTAAAAATTCAAAGTTGGTTTTTAAATGTAGTGCAAGTGGCAATTAAAGCCTCTGACCTACCAACATATATTAATTATTTTACTTTGGAACTTAAGTTCATTTCAAACTACCGAATCAGTATTTAAATTCTATTTATTGGAGACAGTAACCTTGTAACTCTTTATTAAGTTTTTTCTTGACATTGCAGAATTAATAATTATACATATTTCTTGGCCAAGGTAAAAGTATTTTTAGGATTTTCAAGACTATAACTATCTTTGTATTCATATTATAATACTTCATGGAGTCTTGGCCTAAGGAATAAAAAGTTATCCATCTTCAGAAAAAAACGGTAGTTTTACCTTAAGTAAATCTTGTTTTCTTTCATTTTATCCTTTTGTAGGAGGGGTACTAGGGATCAAACTCACAATCTTGCACTTGTGAGGCCTGCACTTATTCCACTAAGCTAAATCACCAGCCCTTCTTTTATTTTATGGCCAACTTCTAATTTGGGAATATGAAAAAAAATTGAATATTTCACCTTAAGCATTACATACGAAGCAGATTCAGGCAAATTACCTTGATTCTGTGACATAACATGCAAAAGTAATTTCTGTGATGCTCATTGCATATTCAGGATTTCATATTTCAAAGTTATTATTTTTGGTTTTTGACTTGTCCCTTTTAATCATAAATGCATCAGTTTTATAATTAGAATTTTTAACTAAAGCATGACAAAATTATTCCAAAGATCATTAGCCTGAAAATATCTTTGAATTCCTAATTTAAATGCATATGCATGATTCTGTTTCTTTTAATGTTAAAAAAAAAAAACTCCAAAAATCATGTAGGAATTAGTGTAAGTCATCCTAGCATCTCAGAATAATGATTTAAACCAAACATCCCATTGCTTAATTGTAATAGTATATCAGAAGTCATTTTATGGTGTCATATAATATGACTCTGACTTTTTAGATTCCTATCTTGGTTCTGTAACTCTATAACTAGGTAGCCTTTCTATTCAATTTCTATGACTTTAAATGGAAAATAATAATAATCCCTAGAATTAATCTGAAGATCAAAATAGATTAATATATGCAAAATGATTACCAAAGTGTCTGGCATAAAATGTGTTCCTCATAAATATCAGAAGTTATTGGTGAAGCATGGAGACAGTATTGATATTAATATTGCAAAATCTTGTGTGTTGTTGCCCATAAAAGAATTGTAACTAATGTGGTGAACCTAACCTTGGATCCAAGGTACTGTATTGCTCATTTAGTAGGTTAAAATGAAACAGGAGGACTTTGTGCACCTTACACATATTAGAGAACATGAAAGATTGAATGTAATTAAAAGATTTTGAGAAAAGTCCAGGTGACAATATTATTTAAGTATATTTTTAAAAGTTAGTAATAGGAGGTAAGGTTAATAATATCAACAAGAATGAAAATGGGGAAAAGAAAATTAATGGAGAGGGAGAGTAGTGGGGAAAAGGAAAAAGGATTTAAAAATCCACAGATTTTATTATGCACATGTATCCATTCCCTCAGATGACAGTTAAAGTCATGTACTACAAACATAGTGTAATGAAAAATAAATAAATGTGAAGTGAAGAAGGCACAGAATTTGAACAAAAAATGCTGAATACATGTACCAAGTCACATGATTTTGTAATGAAATATCTTGAGTAAGAAAAAAACATATGAAGGACATCAGTTGCACACTTTTCTATGGTACAATTGAGTATTGTGTATAAACAAAATTATTTTAATGGTAACCAGAAAGGAAGTTATTGGATTACCACATATATAAAAAACTACTTACAATTTTTGAACTAGGACCACTTGTCTTATGTTATATTATTGATTAATATACACTTACAGTGTCAAATTAAAAGCAAAGGTCTGTCCAAGCTAAAAAAATCTCCTTCATATATAATTTCAAACTTCCAGATAACACTATAAGAAGCAATGAGTTCAGTTTGACTTTATGGTAAATTGCCTCAGGATTATCGTGGTGAAATTATTGTGTCATTGTGCTGGTTGATACTGTGTTGATTGATAACAAAGTGAAGGAGAGAAGAGGAGAGAGAAGAGGAAAGAATGGGAGGAAAAGGAAAAGAAAATATTTGGAAGAACAAAGAAGAGGTGGGAAAGAAAGAGAATAAAGATGATGGAACTTTGTGAAACACTATACCTAGTAATGTTTGGACTGCCTAAGTTAACCCTTACAAAGTGCTCAAGAACTTCTAGTTTAAAATGGCAATTAAACCAATATGGTAGCTTTTTCTTGCTAAGCAACATGTATAGAATTAAATCCTTTGAACTACAGATTTTGCAAGCAAAAAGTTATGAGTTCAATCCCCGGCATACACACACACACACACACACACACACACACACACACAAAGAACTACAGACTTTACAAGCAAAAAAGGTAAATGCATTCTCATAATATTTTTAGTAAATATTTGATAGTGATACATTATTGCAGTTATTTCTTTTTCTTCTCTTTCTTCTACAGTTTAAATGAGGAGGAGGATAATTACATATGTTCTTTTCCCAAAAGAAAATTACTTCAATCATTTATTTGGCTTTTATTTTGCTCATTATCATAAGTACTTTATTCAAAACTGTAGTAGACAAGACAAAAAAAATTCCGCATTTTCCTATACGTTTAATAAATAAGTTGTCCTGTTTTTCTTTTTTTTTTTTCACTTCTGTGTCCTCACAATCTCATTCCTGTTGTGTAATGAATATTTAATAAAACATGATTAAATTGGTTAAATGCAAAGGAAAATTGACATGACAACTAACTCCAAAACTATAATAAGTAAAACTAATGTTGGCACTATAGTTATATGAGAATATCGAAGGTACTATGTGGAGCCTGGTGCTTAACATCTGAGGTTTTACTATGTCTAGGAGGTTTCTAAAAAACTTTCTTCCTCACAAGAGATTATATTTATATCAGTAACTTAAAAGAAGGTAGAATATTTTAATCACAGTTTCAGAAATTTCATTCAGGGTTGGTAGGATAAAAACAGAAAAGCATGACAGAAAGGCCTGGGTTAGAGGAAAGTGCTCAGCCATGGCAGCCGGGAAAAAGAGTGAGCAAGGAAATCTATGGAAGGAGGCCACCCAATCCAGGTCACAGCACCAGGGAAACGTCTGTGCAAACCAGGCTCTCACCACTCACCAGCGGCTGAACTCACCAGTAGATGAATCTACCAATGAAAACCATGTCGCCAAGACCCACAGCAGGAATTTTCTATCCTTGAGCTCTTTACTTTTTGCCTTAGTCTCACAAAGCTGAAAATTAGTAAATTAGAAGAAGGCGGGATGGAAATATCAAAGTCCTCCAATGGACTTTGAACTCAGCTGTAAGTTTTAGGGAGTAAATTCTGACTTGTTCTTCTAGGAAAAAGGAGAAGCGACTTTCAGCTCAAGCATCAGACCTTCTTTCCACGAGGTAGTGTGGCACACCAAAATTAGGGTCTCTTAAATTAGTAAGTGTACTAACCCTTTGTAAATTTTGTATGTGTCAGTGATAATAAATACTTACAGAAGGTTTTCTTCTATTAATTTAGATAGTAAGAGTATAGCTTAATGACTAATTTAACGAGTTCTTTGTGATGCATCAAATTACACAGTGAATGTTTAAACTTTAGAAAAATAATTTATTACAATAAAAAGCACATTGTCACTGCTATTGCTTACCCTCAAAATACTCCTCATTTTGGAATCACTATGGTTTTTGTTTTTTTTGTTTTTTTTTTTTTTTAGTTTTTAGTACTAGGAATCAAACTCAGGACCTCATACTTGACAGGTGTTGTGCCCTGTGCTATGTTCCCGGTTCTATGACATCATTCTTGCCATTTTTCTGAAGTGATCTGGAAGTTCTTTTTGTGACTATTTTCAGTAGTTGTAATTTAAAAAAAAAAATATGGTGAATGTTGCAGCCCAGTGCCATTCAATAGAAAGGCAGCCTCTAAGTGTCAGTCTGTTTTCATTCACTTTACTCACTGGACTTTGACCCTGCAACTTTTGGCTTTTCCTGAAAGTCAAAATAACCACAAGAGTTAAAAAATTTAAATGGAAGAGCAGAGGATGTAGTTCAGCAGCACACTACCTGTGTGGCAAGCACAAGGTGCTGATTCTGACTCCCGGTTCCAAAAACAAAAAACAAAACCAAAAAACATTAAGTTTGAATTGATTGAGGGCATCAATGAAGCTAAGAGAGCATAACCAAATACAATGAGAAAGAAGGAAATTTAGAAGAGCTTCAAAAAGTGGCAAAATATGAGATAAATATATTTGATGCCGAAAGTATTTCAACAGTGATTAATATCAATGTGTCTTTTATTGTATGCATGATTTTAAATTTAAATATTTTCAGTCACACTTAGTATCCACAGCCTTTCATCCCTTGAGCTGTGCCTTACCTTTCATATTGTTGGGGAGGCACAGAAACAGAATATTACATGTTGGTTTAGTAGTCCAAGTAGTTGAGGCACAGGTACAGAATTTTAAAACAGTAAAAAAAATCATATTTCTTTTGTCCAGAGAATAGATGAATTTAATTAGAAAGTAAATATTAGCAAAAAAATAGGATGGAAGGAAAAAGTTCTTCTGACAATCAGATGCTAAGTTTAAGCCAGTTATAAAACCAATCTTGATTTTTAGTACTATAATGATATAGTACTATTGAAGATAGTTCAAACTGGACATGTATGTATTATGATTACCATGAAGTCTACAATCTTGTACATGTCTTGTAGTACAAAATTTATTGTCTGTAATAAAATATTTTGTTAGCCACAATGCCTTAACAAATATTTTAGGAAATAAGTATTTCAGAACATCTAAATATCTCTATACTGTTGACTGCAGATATTTAAAGGAGATGAGCTTTAGATCCTTAAAATATTTAAAACATGACATTATGAAGAGATTATTAAAAGTGTCAGTGGAACAGATAGATGAATTCAGTACATTATTCCTTGGTTAGAAATTTATAGGAACTAAGTACTATGTAGATTCAGAAAAGGAAGGCAGCACTTCATTATGTATTGCTGGGGAAGAGCTCTCAGTTGGTTGCTGTAATATTCAGATTGCACAAAGTATAAAACTGAGAGCACTGGGGATATTTGAAATGAAAAATATGAAAAGCATACTTTAAAGAAATGACCAAAGGTTTTAGCTTGAGTGGTTAATATGTTTTAGAATTTAGAATCTAAAATAGGCATTTCATCTTCATTTTTGAAATCTGTGCATGTCAAGATTGAAGTGTAATTTATCCTATAGGCAAGAGGAAATAACAAAATATATTTGAGATAGAATATGACATGATATAAGGTTCATTTTAGGAGTATTGACATATCAGAATATGAAAAATGAATTGCAAGATGGAAAGAGAATTAAGAAGTTATTCAAAAATAGAATGCGGTCTTTACAGAAGCAACACAATACGTTTGTTGAAACTGCTAACTAAACTTTCAAGCATGCAGTCATAAAAAAAATTAAATGGGAAGTAAAAAATTTGGAAGCTATCAAAATTGTAATGAATATGATGTGTGTGGTAATTATATTTTGTAAGAAAAATAAAGGAACATAAGTCCTGTAATGATATCAATAAATGTTTTGCTTATTTCACTTCAGATTTATATAATTACTCTTTAGAATATCTTAAAAATGCTAAAAATTTAATGAAAGATTTATATCTTAAAATGTATTTGTATAAATGAAAACATTTTAAAGCTTCTATCTATATAGTCCTTTTTTTTATTTGTAGTTATATTTTTACAGGGAAAAAGTCAACCTTTAGATAATTTGTGTAATTCCAAGTGGTTAGATATCATAGCCTTTAGTTGATTGAAAAAGTTAGGCTACATGTTTTAAAGAATTACATATTTAATAAATTGAAAAGTATTTAGAGGTTGAAGTATATAATACTTTGAAACTGCAATTAAACACAGTGATTAATCTAATGGAAACAAATATAAAATTATTTTGTGACTTTTTTTCTCTGAACTGTATGAAAAATGTACTCAATATATGTCAAATCAATTTTATTTACAACATAGCCCACAGAAACAAGAAAGTAAATTGTAATTAAATTGTAAATTGGTAAGCACTTTATATATATATAGTAGTCTTTTGGTGACAACTTGAATTTTTTTCTATTCTCACTGCCACAAGTATCATGTCATGACATTTATCATACACCTAAGCATAGGATACTCTTAAGATTTCCCAGTTACATTATGGTATAGCCATGAGTTTACATTGATACAGGGGAACCCAGAATGAATAAAGTCAGACTTATGCATAATTGATGAATGTGTTTTACTCATACATAAACATTTCACATTAACTTAATCCTGTCCAAAGTTTGTAGTACTTTTTTGTTGCAGGGACCTTTGATTTCTATTTCAATAATGAAGATAGTTAGAGATGATAATTGTGCTTTTGTACATACCTTTCTTGACTCACCAAGATACCTTGAAATTTCTCACATTAATTGCACATATTAATACCATGGTGAACTTTCAAAATAAAACTGCCATTATTATACAATCACTTTATAATTTTGGCTCAAGAAATCAAATCAGGTATTACAGTGATCATGTCACTGCTCTTTCTTTTCAAAATTCACATGGAAATGATAAGAATAAAGGCAAGAGGAAATTTTTAATCCATTTTTAAACATATAAAAGACCTTATATGATTATATCCACAGGCTGGAGTCTTTGAAGAATTGGTTATTTCTCCTCTTTTTCTTTTTAAGAAAGAACAAAGAAAGTTATATCAAGTTTCAAATAAAGATCAAAAAAGGCAGTATTTATGTTCTTGAAGAATATAACTGAAAGGGAATTGATACGACTTCCTAGTACAATAAAAATAGTCAAATTGTCTGAAAGTCAATAGCTGCACAACAGAATGAAAACTTGTAGCAATATGCATGAAAATAAGTCTGATTCAATTATGTGCACACTTTTGATAAATCCTAGTGTAAATTAGGACCTGAGCCCTACTGAAACCCATCATTCAGAGTTTACACAGAGTAAACACAGAGTTTAGCATATTATTGCCAGTGCAACTCCAAGGAAGGATCATCATCCTGGTAGGAAAAATAATGCACAGTGGATCGAGACAGATCTATTGTGTTAGCTTTTCATCACCATGACAAACCCCTGAGAAAATCAGACTCCATAGTGGGGGAATTTTATTTTGACTCAGTTTCAAAGATTTCAATCCTTGATCCTTTGGAGAACATTTAAGAAACAAACAATAATGTCATCCAACTTCTGATTTTTAAGATAAATATAGAAAAATTGTCCAAGAGTATAGTTAATTTTCTTATTCTTCATATTATTCATTCACTTTCATTCACTGTGAGTCATTGGAACCATTCGTTGGACAGGAACTCTCCCCTCAAGATTGCTAAGAGCACTGGATAAATTTGAAAGAAGTGGATAGGCAGACAGTTCAGTCTCACAAGTAGTTTTAAGAATGCAAAACTTGATCACACTTCAAGATTAGCCTGTTTTGAGCATCTTAAATAGAAAACATGCACCATGGTGGCCTTTGAAAGACTCCTACTAGGTAGAGAGGTCAAGGATATAAAGACTAATTAATAATAATAATAATATCAATAAAATAACATTCAAAAAAGCACAAAACTACTGGAGTTTATTTCCTTAATTCTTACATTTAATAAACTTCCACTGTATATACAAAACTAGTAAAATACGTAGTCTACATTTTTTTCTTTTGCAGGAAAAAAAAAATCCCATGCGTATTTGAACCTATACTGTTTCTTCCAATAAGCAGGCTATATGTCAAACATAAAAGCTACAGAAAGTTTGAGTAAAATCATAGCAACAGTTTGACACTGAAATTTTTATGCAATGGTATATTACCATCTGGCAAAAATATTTTAAATAAAACAAGAAACATCAAGGGCAATTTAGCGGATAATTAGGAATATCTAGGACATGTGGAAGTATAACACAAAATTTAGAAATATCTTTCAAAGACTTTTTAACAAAATGTACCAGGGGAATATGATTGAAGTGGAAAAGGGCACTTTATCAAATATTTTCTGTTATTATAATAAGGAAAAAATTGAAATTTTTTATAGAAGATATATTATAAAGTAGGAGAACAGGAGATTCTCCACAAATTTGAATTTCAGTTGGGTTTTACAATACGTAGAACCTGTGAAGCTCAATATTTTTCTAAATATTTATTGGTGAATATCTTGGTTTGGAGTCCAGGTTGGACACTGATCTACGCTCATGAAAATACAAAGTTCAATCAGAAGATCTATCTCTATCCGTGAATCAGTTCATGACAAAATAGATTTTCATAGCAGAATTCAAGCATCATTATCATGTCTATCTTGAAAATTGCAGAGTTGGGACTAATGTCTTATTGAAATCTAGATTTCACTCATGGATATGTGCTCTTTTCTTATTCAATGCCTTTTATTGACTTAAGTTTTATTAGTATATGTTTGTACTACATAATGATCACCTTCACTATGGACGAACTTGGAAAGTGTGCTCCTGAAGATAACAAACATTACACAGTATTAAAAGATTATATCCAAAAACAGTTGCACCTCTAACTTTGTTAGTTTTCTTTCATTTCTGGGACAAAATATCCAACACCAAAATTTTAAAAAGAGAAGATTTATTTAGCTTATAGCTTTTGGAGATTTTAATCCATAATGAACGGGTTGCAAGGCAGGGTGGCATGGCACTGGGGCAATGCTTCAAGGTAGCAGCCAGAGCCAAAAGGGAAGAAGCCTCTTCTCCTTTATAAAATATGCAGGCCACCCTACCACCTCCATCAGGGCAAGTATAATACTCACGAAATCTCTGTGCCTTCCTCTTGCACAAGATAAGGATATTTACAAAGTAAAGATCTTGGCTCCCTGCTGAGTCTCTTAGTAAAACTTTTAAACTTCTCACGTTGACACAATTTATCAACCATAAAAACCACCTGGAGCAATTCCTTTCATTTTTGTCACTTTTGTGAACTTTTCCTAGGAGTCTTGCACTGAAATATATATAAAAAAAAGAGAGAGAGTACAATTTCACTCATAAATATTCATATTTAAATAACAGTTCTTTTATCCATTGGTAGATGTGGGATTCTTAGAAAGCAAAGCATGTATAATTTAAGAGACTTATTAAGAAAAAAAATAAAAGGGCGCATATGAATTTTAGAAAGAAAATAAATAATTGGAAAAGAAGAAAATATAAAATTTAAGACTTGCCAAGAATGATAATGTCAAAAAAATATAGGAAAAAACAAATATCTTTAAAATAATCAACTTCCACAATATATTCTATCATTCTTATCACCTTTAAATATAAAAATATATTTCAATATAATTTTCTACAGAGATAATAGATAATTGATTTCTGCATCTATCCCATTGTTTGAATATTCCTTTTGTTTTTGATAATTTTGTGCGTAGTATATGACATCACATAAAGACGTATTTGTTCTTTAAAAATAGTATAGTCTTTTGCCTTTTAAAAACAGAAATTCTAAAATCCTGATAAATTCTATTTTATGAAAATTCCTTTAAAAATACATTTGTTTGTATCTAATGCATAAGCATAATTACTGCAAAAATATTTACAGCATACAAAAAATATTAAATGCACACATCTAATTACATTTATTGTATTACTAAGTATATTTTTCACATGGAATCACTTCTGTTTTGTGCCGGTATTTTTGTGCCGATTTTTTGTGCCAGTATATTAGAAACCAATCACATATTTTTACTCACGGTGATTTAAATTCTTTTTTCTCTGCAATTTTAAGCCAATGTTCAATGTTCTTTTACGGAATGTCTCCTAGTGAAAGAAATTATGGTGTTTGTTCATATCTTGATGTAAATAGTGAACCATGTACATTCATAGTATTAATTCACCCTTTCAATGGGTAATGATACAACTATTCCTACAAACCATTATTTAAGAGAAGACCTAACACTGATTTAACTGGTATTAAAATGTACATGTATCCAATTAAAGCTAAATTCATGTATTCCAAATTTATCTTTACCATAGGTAACTCTGCATGAAGGAAATGATTGCAGGGGCAATAGTAGAAGCGACCATTTAAAAATGTCTACTTGGAACTATTTTAAAAGAACAGACCAAGACAATGGAATTCAACTCTTTTTCCCAGAGCCTTAAATCCTGTAAAAGGAGGGTCTCAGAAATTTAAGCTTTATTGGCTTTGTGGTAAATCTATCTACATATATCTACTGCTTTCCTGCTTAAGAGAATGTAATTTTTGCTGCCTGAGAAGGATTGTAATTATTAAGAGACAGAGATTACAAATATTTTATATTTTATACTTCTTAGTACAATTAATTTTATAGCCATCAATGACTACCCCTGTTAGGACAAAAGACTTTTCAGCGTGACTTAAGAGTATTATGCATGTTTCCTGTTCTTTTACAAATATGTGGTACTGCCATTCCCAGTTATTCTTGTGGCCAGTCAAGTGCTGCACTGTCTCCGTGATCAGCCATCACGCACTTGAGACAATTTGAACTTAAAATAAATTAAACTAAGATACATTTTGTTTCTCTGTTAGTCATATTTCTAACATCAGTCAAAGCATATAACTAATAGATGCAATATTAGAAAACACATATATTAAACATTTTCATCTTTGTCAAAAGTTCCACCAGACAATGTCGACTGAAAATGTTCTGCTGTCTATTTTCATGCAGAATCAGCATTATTACCTTGCACTCAGTTATCTAGTTGCTGAAGCTGTTGTTTGCCTCCCATCGAGCCTTTGTAGTTCACATTTTATTATTCTTCCTCCTCACTACATAATACTAGTCTGAATATTTTGTTTGCTTTTAAGGTTATTATTTTTGGGGGTTGGGTTTTGGTGAATGCATGTATGTTTTTGGTATAAGAAAATGAAATATTACTGGTATATATGACATACATTGTTTATACATGAATAAATTAACAACAAAAATTAATCCACAATATCTTGGTATTCAGAGACATTCATGTGAAAATATTAGAATTAATAAATTGGACATTGAAATATTTGTTAGCACAGACAATTGAATCAGCTTTAAAATTTCATGTAGGGTGTTTGTAAATTCAAAATTATACTCAAAATTAAGGTGCCATGCAAATAGAACAAGAGGTAAACATATTATCCATGATTCAGATTATTATATTTATATTGATTTGAAGTTTTATCCAATTCCTATCATTCTATGAGCACTGGATGATAACCCTCAGAAAATTCTGCAGTGTTATTGATATGTTGAATAAAATAACATACCCAAATAAATACAACACTTTCCCTTGTTCTTAAATTCATTAAATATGTATTTAACATACTGGTAATATTGATTGTTTTTCTATAATTAAACAACAAACACACATTTTAGGTGTTTTGATTCTTTTATTTGTTTTTAATCTCTGGAAAGAAGTTTCTATATACGTAAATGTTGCAAAATCAACCTTTCACTTACCTCACATTAAAAAAAACATGAAATTATGTCACTAATTTCATTAACTCATATTATTTGTGATAAGGTAACTCTTAGTCTTTTCTATGTAAGAGAGATACTGTAGTTAGGCTTTTTAACTCTATATTCATTTGATTGTTTTTTCTCTTACACATATCATATAATGGTATCCTGATTATCTCTCAAGGTCAACATTAAGTAATGCTTTCCAACAAAATCTTCTTGGATATAGAAACTTTTTCTTACAAGAACACACATGGTAAAATATTCATATGAATTTCTGTCCCCAAATCTAATTTTTATAGTAAATATGGTTCATAGCATAGTAAACTGATTATTAAAATAATATGCCCTATTACCAAATTATATTTCAGGATTTACACATAGTAAATTCTTAATAGTGGCTTATATATCAAACACTAATTTTTTATTATGCCACTTGAATATTCTTATTAAATTTTAAGACGTAAAATGGTCAAGAAGATAGTTTTATATTTAATAAATACTTTAAAACATGTTGCATTTAATAATATATTTAAAATATACCACATGATAAATATAACATTATGTGAATCAAAATAACTTATTTTGTAAAGGACTTCAGAAATTAAACTTTTGACACTTTTTTAAAAAAATTAATTATTTACTGTCTGAAGTTACCGAAATTAATACAATGAAGTACATCATTTTATCTATCATAGAAATTAAGGCAAAACTGACTTTTACGAAACCCATATTTCTATAAATCACTTTTTTTTTTTTTTTTTTTTTGGTCTTTTTTTGTTTTTATCGGTACCAGGGATCGAACTCACGACTGCCTGCTTGCAAGGCAGGCGCTTATGCCGCTGAGCTAAATCCCCAGCCCCTATAAATCACTTTTAAGATAAAAGCTTAGAACTCTGTGAAAGATATAAACCTCTTCTTTTTGATTCATTTCATAAAATTGTGGTTATAAATCATTTTAATTGGCAATTAAAATATTTAATTATTCAAAATCTAAGTATTAATATAAGCTTTATAATGAAAGCAACTCAACATGCATCTTTAAATCCATTTGTGTATTTTACTTTAATATCTAATTTTGATAATTTTAAATCAAACTTCAAGTATTATAAGAAATAAAATTCAGAAATTATTTGTTATGATAATATGTGTTTATATTACATATTTGTTGGAAATTTCTGGCCCCCATATTGTAATTAATGTCTAGAGATATAATTTTGTCAAGATCTATCCGAATAGTAATGCAATTTATTCTATTACAACTACTGGTTTATAGTTCTCAAGTCACTATTTCTTCTTGGGCACTTGACATTGATAATTCAGCTCTGAGAGTCTTACTCATCACTGGCTGAAGAAGATAGATAGGAGGAGGAAACTGAAGCATGACCAAAACAAACTCATTCATCTTCCTTACAAGTTTGACTCATTTTCTTGTTAGCACTTTAATAAATGTGATTTTAATTAGAGTTCATTGTTTCATATAGTCTATCCATTGCAACAATAAGGAATATGCTGCTTTTTTGAAGCATAGATACAGAACCAATAATAGTACAATTGTAAAATAATTTAATATTAAAATTTATTTTTAATCCATAAACTTTCTATATTCATGTTACCTGATAGACTAGGCCTAATTTAACTGTTCATGGAGAAGACAAACCTGGAATAGGAAATTATGGAAGAAGAAAAATATCAACATGTGAATTACAGATGGTTCACCGAAAGGGGAAATTTACAGTTAAATTCTTTTGAAAGAATCACTACAGTTAATTTATGGTAAATAATTATTAAGCTTTGGATGCTATTGTCATGATGTATTATATTTAGGTAAGTTTAAATTTTCATATATATATATATATTTATTTGTATTTTTCTGAGTGTGGTAAACAAAGCAAAATATGTACATTTTAGGGATTTTTTTCACATGAATAAAGCAAAATGTGTCAGCCTTAATGAGTAAATTTTCTTCACTTCATATATATATATATATATATATAGTTTTTCTAATTGAAAGTGTTACATGACAGTTGATACAAATATAATATATAATAGATGTTCTACATATTTGTGGTGTGAAATCCAAGGATTACAATTGTCTAATTGTTTTACAGCTTTCATCATGATATCTAATAACACCCCCCCCTTTAAATGACAGTTATTTAATTTAATCCATATCTGTGTGTTAAGGTTTGAAAGTACTGTCATATATTTTGCAAGTATTATCACATAAATTACTACTGTGAGAAACACACAGTTTAGAGAAATGTTTCACTAAAAGGAGGGCCAGTCAAGGTGGTGGCCAACTTCATTGTTGTTTTACAATAAATGTTCACAAGTTCCCACCCTTGATATCTGACATGCTGATCTACCAGGAGCTATCAGTTTGATACTCTTGCAAAAAGGTTATGAGGATCCTTCAGAAACTTTTAATATTTTAAGCAATGAAGTATTAATTGAGGTTTGTTTAATTTTAGACAGTGTTTTAGGGACTCAGTAGACTATGTTACACTATAAATGCAAGTTTTAATTAATTATTTTTAATGGTAACATTCATTAAAGGAAACTATAATACTTAAACATGTATGTCTGACTTATTTCATTGAAGGGTATGGCCTGTCAGTGCATCAGTTTACCTAGACAGGTCTCAAGTTTACCTATCTTTATAGCAGAGTAGAACTCCATTGTTTAAAAATAAAAGAAAATCTTTATCCATTCTTGAGTTCATTGGCATTTGAGATGTTTCCAAATTTATCAGTTTTAAATTCTGCTATTATAAGCATAGGTGTGAATATATTGTTATACTATCATGATTTTAATTCTTTCAGGAAGATATCTAGAAGGCAAATACCTGGGTCAAATGAAACTTCTAGTTTTAATTTTTTGAGGAATCTCCACACTAATTTCCACAGTGGTTGCACCAGTCTACACACACACTTATCAGTGGAAAAGAGTACTTTTCTCCTCTCATGCACACCAACATTTGCTATTGGTTAATTTCTTTACAATGACCACACTTTCTGAGATGAGATGGAATCTCAGTGTTGTATCGATTTTCTTCTTCTCGAAGACCAGTGATGTTGAATAATTTTTTATATGTTTATTGACCATTTCTACTTCTTCATCTTACAAATGTCTATTCATGCTTATTTAGGGGTTGGCTCTTTAAATTTGGGGTTCTCATTTTTTTGTTTGTTATAAATTCTAAATATTAATCCTTTGTCTGCGGAAGAGATGTCAAGTTATTTTTTCCAGTCTAATATTAACTTATTTCAAATGTTTATAACTTCTTCGTTCAACTTTGGTAATTAATATGTCGCTAAGAACCTATCTGTCTCTTATGTGTTTACCATCTTTTTATAATACAGGTTCTTGAAGTAAGTATTGATGAACTTCTGGATCTTATAAAATCTGATTTCATTTCATGTTTTTCTTTCCTAATTGCAAAAGAATGCAGTTTTTTACCTTTTTAAAAATAGTTTTGGCTTGGAATTTGTCAATTATATTTGGTCTTTCAAATAACTAACTATCCAATTAATTGATTCTTTGTGTGATTTTCTTAGTCTCATTTGAGTTAATATCGGCTCTAGCCTTTATAAGTTTATCCCTCATATGAGATTTGGTATTGATTTTCTCTTCTCTTTCAAAAAGCTTTAGATTCAATATTTGAGCTGAATGTTTTTTTTTTTTCCTGGTGTAGGAATTTACCACTATAAATGTATCTAACTAAATGTATCTAAAACTGCTTTCCCTGCTTCCTATGAGTTCTGGTATGTAGTATTGACATTATTGTTTAATTGTAGAACTTACTCAATTTTTTCTTTAATTTTACATGTGTCCCATTGGTTGTTGGGTAGGGCATCATTTAGTTACCATGTTTTTATGAATTTCCTTGGCTTATATTGTCAATTATTTACATTTTCAATGCATTGTGTCTGATAATATGCATAGGAAAATTTCAATCCATTTACATTTATTTAAGCAAATTCTTGGAGCTAGTGCATGGCCTATTTTGGAGACTGTCCATGTGCAGCTTAAAAGAATATGTATTCTGATGTGGGATAGAGCACTCTGTAGATATCTTCTGAGACCATTTAAAAAAACCACATGATTTAGATATGATATTTCTTTGTTGGTATTTTCTGTAGTTGGTGTCTTTTTGTGACAGTGAAGATATTAAATCCCCTTCCATTATTATTATATTAGGGTTTACCTGATTTTTGATGGCTGTTTTTATTTGTTTTATGGTTTTGGATGTGCTAACATTATATATATATATATATATATATATATATATATATATATATTTCTTTTTTTGGATTGTTGACTTCACAAAAATATAATTACTATCTCTTGATCAATTATAGCTTGAAATCCACTTTATCTGCAAATAGAATGGCTACCGCTCTTTTTTCTGGGTTCCTATCCAAGAAGTACATTTTCCATGCTTTGGCTTTCAGTGTATGAATATGTTTCTTGAATTCAAAGTGTTTTCTTTATGCAGCATACTGTTTGAGTTTTGTTTCCTGGTAAATGCTGTCAGTTTCTTTTGATTGGAAAATTAAAACCATTTAGATTGATGGTAGCAGCTGATATGTACTGACATATTCTTGTCATTTTCCTTTGGCTTATTCTTTTTCTTTTCCCTCTGTTTACTTTTTTGACTTGCCTAATAGATTAATTCTTTTGGAGTCTATGGAGCTACAGTTCTTATTATCTCTTTCTAGAATATACTTTAGGATATTTTGTTGTATTGATTTGGTATTCATGAATTTCTTCAGGTGTTCTTTGCTATGGAAGTGTCTAATTCTCCATCAATTTTGAAGAATAATTTACTGGAATACATTATTCTTGGTTGGAGGTTGTTTTCTTTTTGGGTTTGAAATACTTTCCTCCAAGCTCTCCTTGACTTATAAGTTTGTACTAAAAAATTTGCGTTAATTTTGATGTGCTCTTCTTTTTTGACTGTTTCTTTTATGCAACAGGTTTTAATACTGTGTTTTTGTATAGGATTTTTGCAATCTTAACTATCATGTGCTTTGCAGATTTTTTGTTTGATCATATCTAATTTGAGTTTTAAATGTCTCAATTATCAGTATGTTAAACTTATTTTCCCTGCCATTATTTTCTGCCATTATTTCTGCCACAAGTTTTTTATGCTTTTGTTATTTCTTGCTCTTTCATTGACTCAGGTAAATTTCATGTCATTCTTCTTCACATCATCTAGCAGCTGTTAGACCAATTTTCTATTCTGCCTCGCTATTTTTAAAGTTGATTTTCTTTTCATGATTGAAAACCCTAATCCTGTCTTCCGCATGTGATATACTGTTCTCATATTTATTCTACAGCATGTAACTTCCATAAAATTTTTAACCACTTCTGTATTTCTCTGAATATGCTTTCTGGATTTCATTTGTTCCTTATTTGGGAGGTTGATGATTTACATCATTTTCTTAAGCTCTCATTTTTTTTTTTTTTTTTTTTTTTTTTTTTAGCTGTATCTCCTCTAGATTCATCAACAACTTTCTTCATTAGGGTCATCATCTCTTGTTATCTGAAAAACTATTTCTGATTTGATATTTTCCGGAGTGACTTTCATTTGATTTGTTACTTTTTCTAATGTCACTTTAGGGTACAAGTAGATGACTTTTTAGTTTTTACATTTAAGTTATAACTTGGGTTTCACAAGCTGTAAATCTGGGTTGAATCTTCCTTTTCCTTTCTTTTTTTTATTTAATTTCTAGAGTGATGGTTGTAAATATTTACTGTAGCTGTCATGATTTCTGATACCCAGAATCCATAGAAAATGACTTCTCAGAACTGTCTCTCAGATATAGCTGGCTTTTGAATTTTCAGTCTTTTGCAAGATCTTAACTATTCAACTTATTGGGGATAAGAAGTTGTCACCTATTAGTTCTAACCAATCTTCTCTACCTTTGACTGGTAATATTGTTTGTGATCCTTTGGCAATCTCAATTTTGGCATACCAGAATGAATAAATGATTAGAACAATAAAGTGACCTTGGCTAAAGTAAGACAATAAGTAATAATAATAGAAACACACACAGCCTAGAAAATGTAGTATAGTAATTATTAATTTGCTGCCTTTAACTGTATGAACAATATATGGACAAAACTTGAACCATTTTAAAAAGATTATACAACAAAATCTAAATCAAGCCAGAAAAATGTGTGCAGTAAATATTCCCTCAATATGGTAATTTTACCCTCATGGGAGAAAATTTACAAGGAGCTAGAAGGAGAGAAATAGAAGGAGAGAAAGGAATGAGAAGCAAAACCGGAGGACAAAGGAAGGTTACACAAGTTTTGAAAAATTTGTGAAGACGGGAAGAAAAGAAAGAAGTAAAAAAAAAAAAATAGAATCAAGCACAGAATAAGACAATCAGAAAACTAGAAACAATGTTCACATTCATAAAAGAAAGAATGAATAACCAAGAAAAAGAGAAAAAAAAATCAAAAGTAGTGTCTTTGTTAGTCTTTCTCACTGCAGAGACAAAATACTAGAAGCCCACAATTGAGGAAGGAAAGGTTTATTTAGCTCACAGTTTGTAGAGGTTTCAGTTCATAATCAGGCAGCTCCATGGTAGAGTGGCATGATACAGGGGCAGCACTTCAAGGTGGCAGAAGGCAACAAAAGCATAGGGGTGAAAAGGGGTGACAAAGCCTCTTTTCCTCCCTTATATTGTAAGCAGGCTACTCTCCCCCTTGTCCAGAGTGGGTGCAGCAGTAACATGTCCCTGCCCTTCTCCTGCACAGTATGAGGATATTTGCAAACTGAGGACCCTGAATCCCTACTGAGTTGCTTAGTTAAGCTTCCAAACTTCTCAAATTGACACAATGTGTCAATAATTACAGATAGAAAAGAAAAAGCAAAATAAATCTCTCCACTTCAGAGCAGGTCTCTGCTGTCATTTAGAGAGATAGGCAGCAGATTCACCCCAAGTTTCTGTTGATAGACCCTGGAAAAGCAGCAGTGCAATTACAGTGGGGTGGTGAACAGTTCAAGCAAGCCTGTGCTTTTTATTCCACTAACGTTTAGGCTTCTTCTGATTTACTACTTTGGGGATTAGACCTGATTTTTTCATCTGGGTTTCTCCTTAGCTTGACCTTGGCTCCCTGACCATCTTTCAGTTTGAACTCATCCCCCTCTAGACTTGAACTTGGCTTCCTTGATTTCTACCAACTTGGAGTTCACTACACATCACCCTGACACTGAGAACTACTAGATGCTGCTAAACCACAGCTGTTCAGAATCCAACTGACCCTTTCCGATCTAGTAACCCATCAGTCACCCTCTCCAGGGGCTACTTGAACTGGGATAACTAACCAGCCATTGCAGTCTTCAGCATTCCCTGAACCATTCCACTTGGGCATTCCACCAAGGAGTCCTCTGATATTATCTATAATAACTGTGCATAAGCAGTTTTAAGCAGCTTTCCCGAGGGCTTAGGGATAAAGTTCCATTTTCTACTCCTTTGTTTTTCATTGAGGTCCTTCTCTTCATTCTCTCTATGGACTCCAATTCTTATTTCAGACTTTTGTTGTGTTCCAAGCGCCCACTTCCTTCCTTTCCTTCTCATGTTTCTATGCTCCAGTGTTTTAACTCCAAATCTCAGAGGCACCTTTTCTTTGCTGCTCGACACTCTGCCATCTTCAAATGCAATTTTTATATACATTCGGGAAATTACAACTTTTAGTGACTCTTTATACTACTCTCTTCAATTTATTATGATAGACTGGAATTGAAATCTGCATTTCTGAGATATTTAGTAAAGAAAAAAGGCAGAAGCCCAAAACTACTTACTACTTTTGTCCAGAAATGCATTTTTTCCCAAAGAAGTTGTTCTTAGAATGAAAAGGCACTATTCATACTCTTAAATATCAAATCCATCATTTATTGAATATAAATACATTTAATTCCAACTTTGGACATGATACAGTAATGGGACTGAATTTACCTTTTAAAAATGCAAACAAGGTATAAAATACTGTACAAAGGCAATATACAGCTATTTCCTCATGAACAAAATTTCCTAAATTGATTACATAGATAGAAAAAAACAAGGCAACCCTACACTCTCTCTGTATTTAGGGGCTGGAAAAGAGATTAGTAAACGTGGTGAACTGACAACTTGTGGTCAACTAGTCACAATCTACTCAAATGAATCAGCATGGTATAGGGTATGAATGACTACCTGAGGATTGTTGCCAACAATATAACATGGAGAAGTAGAGATGAAGAAGTTGTGTGTGTGTGTGGGGGGGGGTTGTGTGTGTTGTTTTGGTTTTTTTGGCTGCTGTCAGGTCTTGTGTTGCCATTGGTTCTCCTGGTTGAGCTTGCTGAGCTTCTTTCCTGATATGCACTTGGTTGTTCTTATCATCAGAGGAGCTCAGGACTTTGTCATTGCTGAAAAGGACTGTGGCTCACCTTCAGGGAGCTCTTGTTCTTTCTTTGAGCATGGCTTCCTAGCTCCAGTGGGGAAGATGATGTTCTGTTTAATTTCCCAGAGAAACTTGTCACGCTGGCTTCCGGATATGAACTTCACTATTCTCATCCTCATTGCTACTGAGGAGGAGTGTGGTCCTTTTCAGGAGAGCTCTGTTCTTACTTTGAGTGTCATTTCTTGGCTCCAGTTCAGATCCTTCAGCATACCGGCACAGATCCTTCATCACACTAGCACAGATTTTCTGGCTTGTACTGCTTAACTTTGGTTTTTCCAAATTGGACCCGTGAAATAGACTTGCATGAAATATTATCATATCCCCTCAGTCTTCAACTGGACTCATGCAGAATATTGCCATGAGATCCAGGACCTCATCTGGATTCTTTGAGTCTTAAGTGTGTGGACAGATTTCTGGTGCTTTTTGTGTTTGACTCTTTGGGTGACTATAATAAAATAATTGCATACATCGTGTGTCCTGTATTAAATTGTTCCCTTTGCAAACCTTGACTAAAACAGAATTGGTACAAGAAAAGGGGTGAGGTCTTTACTTTTATGTTGCCTGGTCATGTGGCTTACAAGACTTGGGAATTAATTTGGAAAGGTTTTGAAAGACTAGTCAAAGAGGCAACCCCTGTGGGCTGTAGACTATATTGGAGACTCTACTCAGAGCCTGGAAAATTAGAATACTGATGGAAATGCTGCCCGTTAAGATGATGCTCAGGAGGCTTCCATTGAAAAAGACTACATCCGATGCTGGATTCCTGGTAGTACAATGTGATTTGGCAGGAAATTGGTCTGAGTTTTGCTTGTGCTTAGAAATATTACCTGGATGACAGAAAATTTTCAGTGTAGTCCACTGTTGGGAGAGTAGCATGAATATTGTTCAGAAGTTTTGGCCAGATTCAGATTGGAAATTAAGAGCAAAGAGCCAGTAGAGTGAAATGAAGCATTTGGCCAAATAGAAGGCTCCAGTAGAAGAAGAGGTTGCAAGGATGAAAAAGAGAGAAAGTGGTTTTTGAGAATAGAACAATGGAAAAATGAACTGAGGTTTTCATTTGAAAGCAGGTTTGTATTTGAATTTCAGAAGATTTCTGTATTGTAGTCTTTCAATACCCTGTTAAAAGTTAATAGGAAGCAAGGACTGTGACTGTGATAATTATTTTAACAAGATTTTAATGTCATTTTTCGGTATACATTTGTAATCAGGGTAAGTAATCAAATTATTATGATTTTAATCTTGAATTTTGCTCAAACTTTGAATATTTTGCTTTTGATATGAGAATGAATGCAATAAAAATCATATATCTATATGTTATATCAGTGTGAATCTGAATAGGCCAAGACATGATGACTTTTCACAAATCTGCCACGAGAGACTATGGTTTAAGAAATGTGTATGGTTATCAAGTTGACCAAGGTGGATTGTGATAGAGTGATAACTGGTGCTGAGCTTGCAACACCAAGCTGCACTGAATCAGCATGGGTGGCCCACCTGAGGATTATTACCAACATAAAATGGAGAACTGAAGCGAAATAAGTTGTGTTCTTGGTTTTCACGAGTGTTATTTGTTCTCTTATTGCTATTGGTTCTCCTGAAAGAGTTTGTGAGCTTCTTCCATATTATGAACTTGGCTGTTCTTATTATCAGAGGAGCTTGGGACTTTATTACGGCTGAGAATGGCTGCAGTTCACTTTGGATGAGCTCTTGTCCTTACTTTGAGCATCACTTTGTGGCTCTGTAAAGGAAAATGGTGTACAATTTAATCTCCTGGAGAAGATCATCATTCTGGCCTCCTGACATGAACTCAGTTCTCATCATTGGAGGAGCTTAGAACCTCACTGTCACTGTTGATAACTGCGATAATTTTCAGCAGAATTTTGGTCCTTATTTTTAGTGTTATTTTCTGGCTCTAGATAAGATTCAGCAGCCTACTGGCATAGATCCTGCAGCCATAAAGTTTCCAGTTTCCACAGATGACCTTTGAAATCACTGAAGCAGACTTACATGAAACATTGTCCTGGGCTCTAGGTCTTCAGCTGGACTCATGCAGGCCATTGCCGTGGGACTCAGGACCTCTGATGGGTTCTTTGGATCTTAAGTTTGTGGATAGATTTCCTGCACTTCTTTGTGTTTGACTCTTTGGGTGACTATGATTAAATAATTCTATAAGTTACGTGTTCTGTATTAAATTGTTTCCCTTGCAAACCCTGACTATAACAGTAAAACCAAAAACAAAAAACAAAACAAAACAAAAAAGCAAAAACAACAACAACAACAACAAAATAAACCTTCCAAACTATGAGCATTGCAGAATAAGACTAGGTAAAACAGAATTCTAATTATTTGCCAAAGATTATTTTATTTGACTATTGACCAGAGATTTAACACAGTATGTGGAAAATAACATTGTAGAAAGGACTTGAAAGAAGTAATAGCAGTGTTACACTATGTTCACATAGGAGATAAATAGCTCCTGATTTAGACTGGAAATCTTATGGATTTGTGGACCTTTGAGATACACATAGAAAATGTCTTGCCCGAGCAGTGAAGAACAATTAGAAATTGCATAATCTTTGCTTTGGAACTGCAGAAACAAACACAATGTTCATTGTATTGAACAATCTCCAAGTACCCATATTCATAAACAAAATTGTAAAATCTTTATTGAATACAAAATTCTCAAGCATCAACAAAAGTAACATGTATGTGCAACAATTTATTAGCCATGTGAAAAGTTAGAAATTCTCACCCTATCATGAAAAAAGAAGTCAATCAATCAAAATCATGCCAGAGTGAAATAGATATGACATTACCACTAACGAAATAAACATACATATAAAAATTTTACATAATTGGGATATTTAATATAATCTATCTACACACCTTCACATTTATCTAGAAGAGAGAAAAATTTTCACATGCAAGGAAAATACATTATATATGTGTTATGTATTAAGAACTTGTGGCAACTTAACGCCAGCTGAATTAAATCAGTAGGGTGCTAAGTATAGATGTTCCACCTGAGGAAAGTTAAGGAAAGCATAAATAGAGATGTGGAGAAGGAGAAACTAGACATTGAAGTACATGGAGGCATTGAGGCATTGTGGGTTCTCGTATGTGTTACTCTTGGAGCCATTGGTTCTCCTGGAGAAGGTCTGGTTCTTGCATCAAGCATTGCTTCCTGGCTCCAGAGAGGAAGACGTGTTCTGCTTGGTCTCCAAGATGAACTCGTCATGCTGGTTTCCTGGCATGTACTCCACTGTGCTTGTCATCGGAGGAATTTGGGACCTCTGTGTCGCTTAGGATGGCTGGGGTCTTCAAGACAGCCCCATTCTTTGTATCCAGCTTCACTTCTCAGCTCCAGTGTAGAACCCTCAACCTACCAGCACAGCTCCTTCATCCCACTGGCATAGATTTTCTAGCTTCCTCCACTGACCTTTGGGCCTTGCCAGTATAGATCCATAAAAGAGACTGGCTTGAGTCCTTATTGTGAGCTCTAGACCTCCAGTTGGACTTGTGGGAGACACTGTCATGAGCTCTGGGTTTTCATCTGGACTCATGTGGGACATTGCTATGAGACTCAGGCCCTGGCTAAATATTCTATGTCTTTAGTGTTGTGTATAGATTTCCTGCAGTTTCTTGTGTTAGCTCTGGGTGACCATCATAATAACAATAGTATAAACTTCATGTCCTGATTCTAATTGTTGTCTGCACAACCCCTAACTACAATAAAGTGATTAATGATTTATTAAATGCTAAGAAAAAAGCAATTAGTGCATTTGGATATTTTTCAGTTAAAATATGATAAAAAATAAGAATAGAGTGAACCAAATTTAACACATTATCAATAATCTACAGGACAACATTGTTGCAGACTAATATATTTGTAATTAGAATTTCAATGAACTTGTAGTTGGGGAAGCAAGTGTTTGAAGAAAAATTGTTAGAAGTTTTCCAATTGGAATAAAAACAACAACCTTGAAGACTCAATACTTTGAACAAGGTCCTAACACACAAATCAAAATAAAGGAAATAAGACTCTAATTCATATTAATGGAATTCTTATGTGGCAGTGAGTGATAAAAACATCTTAAAAGCATTAAAAGAAACATAAGGTGTTACTGAGAGAGAAAGAAGGATAAAAAAGGCAACATATTTCCCATTTGAATGAATGGAAACAAAAAAGGAGGAGACATATGATTGTAGACTTAAAGGAAAAATCTGTTTTCCTAGAAACAGAGCAATAGAAAATATATTTCAAAACTAATGCAAATTAAGCAGTTTTTCATGCATTCAAAAGCTGAAAGAATTCATGTTTGCAAATCTACAGTAAAACCAATGTTAGTATTTCTTCAAGGAGGAGAAAATATGGTACACAACATATTATTTAATACCTGATAAAATAATTTGAAAAACAAATAAGACAATGTAGTACAGAGTAATGGTATAACACAGGAAAACAGTAGCACAAAGATAAACATAGGAGAAAATTGGATGCATATTATTAGATTCTTAAACTATGTTTGATGCAACATCAATTGAAAAATTAAAAGATATATGCTTTTAATCGCAAAGCCATTATTAATTATTTAAAAGTTATATTTCTTAAATTTCCAAAGGAGATCAGATGTGAGTATAAAAATACAAAATTGGGTTTATAGAAGGCTCAAAGTAAGGCAAGAATACGGAACTGATTGAACAAAGTAGAACAAAAGGACATCAGAAGATTCATATCCCAACATACCAATGATCACTTTGAACATACTCTAAGTATAGACACAGAAATTTTAAGGTTGATAAAAAGCAAGACATAACTAAATGAAACCTACATATAAAGATCTTCTTCACTGTGAACTATTTCTTTTAGTAATCATTTAGTAATTGTAAAATCATTTCTTCAGAGGATGAAACATTAACCATTACTTACATTTACATAACAGAGGTTTAGGAAAAATAAAGCAAAAAGTAGGTAAATTTTCAAGCAGTTAGTGGTTTACAAAAATATTTAAAGATTTCAATGTCCTTGCTCAGTAAGTGCAAAACAAGTAGACAGAAAATTATTAATTATAGAAAATTCATAACTGTATAAAATTGAGTTTATACTAATTGATACTTAAAGAATAGTCTTTAATAACTACAGAATAAACCTCACCCACCTATTTTTCTCAAGATCACAGAATATTTATCAAATCATATTATGTAGTGAACCATAAACATAAATAATAAAGTTTAATGGATTCAGGTCAGGCAATATATGCTAATTCTCTGAACAAAATAAAACACAATTGAAAGTATTAGAAACATAATAACAGATTTCCATATAATCTATTACCAAACAAGAAATAAAGAACCAGGGATGAACTTCAGCACTACAGCACTTGCCTGGCAAGCATGAAGTCTGGAGTTCAATTCCTGGTACCAAAAAGACAATTAAAAAATGAAAGAATAAATAAAAAGAGAATTTAGGAGATATATGAATGAATGAAAATAAAAAATACCTATAAAGTTTTGTGAAATTGACTAAGCAATACATAAAATAGAATAGGTCACTAAATATAAATATTAACAAAGAAAAAATTTCTTAAATGTAATTATTTATTCTCTATTTTATAGCACAAGCTCAACTAATTAAAATAGCTTATTACATATGAAAATAGAAAGTAGAAATCAATGAAATGTAAAACAAATGAAAAATAGGGAAATAAACAAAATAAAATAAGTCATATATATAAATTGATAAGGGTTTTTAAAATCTCTAAATATAAGCACTAATAAAACAGAGTATACATTACTAATACATAAATATCAATGATAAAAATTAGAGACAGCATACATTAAAATATATGATAATGTTAAATTAATTTAAAATTAAAAATTATTTTTGTGAACAATTTAAGCCAGTATATTTTACAACTTAGATAAAATGAAAATACACCAAACTTACATTAGAAAAAGTACAATATGGAAAACTATATACATTAAAGAAGTGGAAATTTAGTCAAATCCTTCAAAAATAGCAAATTGTAGGCTCAGATGAATTTACTATCACTCTATCATGTAAGGATAAATAATACTAAATCAATGTAATTTTTTCCAGATATTTTCAAGTAAAGAAAATGGTTATAAGGACATTCTGAAATGCCAGGATTGCCTAGGTACATATATGAGATAAATAACTATAAGAAAATAGATAAAATCACTATAACTGAAACTATTGAAGAAAAAATTTCTAAATAAAATTTTAAGATGTTCAATTCAAATTAAAAAGTCCCTTGATAAGGATGAAAGATGTTTTCAGGCCTGACAATACACATATGATTAAAACATGGCCTCCTATTTCTTGGGATCTAAACACTGGTTTTTAAGAATTGAAATCTCTACAAAATGCTAGCTGAGTAAACCTTTCCTTCCTTCATTATAATAATGAAAAAGAGAAAAAAAGAAAAATAAAAGAGTATATTATGTTTTGGGGGGGTTCTGTGCTGAATGGGATATTTACTTAACATTTCAACATTAAGACCATTGATCACACTGAAAATTTAACAAAATTGATTGTAATCCCTTCAGTAAATGCTGAAAAAATTTCATGAATTCCACCAGTAACTTTTAATGAATGATATGTGTCTTATAGTGTGCAAGGAACTACTTGAACTATGATAAAAGACATCTATCACAAATTTAGCAGCATGGCCATTTTTTTTTTTCTAAATCACTATATACAAATATGTATACCTCACTTCTTCTATTTATTATTTCAGTAGAGGTTATAGCCAATGTAATAATGTCAGAAAATGTACTATTTGAAAAATATAATTTAAAATTCAGTTATTGTACAGATACAACTATTAGGTTGAAAAATCATGTGACATACATAAAAAAAATCTACTATACCTAATAATTGCCTCAGCAATTCTGTCAATACAAGGAAAACCGATAAAAATAAGTTTATAGGAAATTAACATAAAGTACTTAGAAAGTTAAATATATGAAAATGTGTATGATCTATTTAGCTTCAATATATGAAATTTTATATATGTTTGTCAAATAATTGTCCCATTAGTACTAGAAAAAATGATTTAAAAATATTGAGCATTCATTCTTGTTCAAAACTGCAAAAAAGTAGAATGCCCTAAATAAAGCAAAGACTAACTGTAAGATATTTACAGTTACACTAAGGGAACAGAAACTGAGTATTGAGTCCCTGAGAAAACAGGATGCCTACCTCCAATACTTGTATTCATGTTTTCATGTTATATGTTGCATGTAATGAGATAATTCATATAACATAAAAATTATCATAAAATTTATACTTGTTACATTAAGCTACTCTTAAACTTTATAATTCCATAAGTATGGATTCTAATTCTCATTAATCAAATATTAATGACTGGTGACAATTAGAAAACATTGAAGATTTTGATACATATTTTCTAGATCAAAAATTAGAATGCTATTCAAAGTCAAAATACTGAGGAAAACTGAGCAAATATGAAACAAACATTCATAAAAAATAATTCTTTTCATGAATATATTAAATTCTACAACAACATCAGAATGTTTGAACAGTTAAAATTTATAAAGGAAATTTGCTTTAAATTATTAATCTATTTCATTTGGTGTTTTAAACAAATGTTTTTCTGTGATTACTTGATTCAGAGGAAATTGATAAAAGTTAAAATATATTGTATAGATGATACCGAGCTTTTTACTTTACCCTATGGACACTTAATTTCAAAATTATGTAGCAATGCATAACTTTTGTACTCTAAATTATTTCTCAGTGGGTCAAGATAATCTTATTTCTTTGTGGGTGGTATGTAGCATAAATAATAGCTAAGTAAGCACACAATTTAACCTATAATGTTGACATTAAATATTAGAAAATATTCAATAACATTAAAAATATTAGTATGAATTATGATCATTGCAAACTATTTTATTCAACAACAAAGAAGAACTTTTTACTGAGAAAATAAATTTGGTTTATAGATAATTTTTGAATATAATTATTTTAAAATACTAAATCTACCTGATTTAATTAGTGAAATTCTCATAAAATTTTGTGCAGTCTATAAATTAATTTGCTATACTTATTGTCTGAGTAACTCATAATAAACCTGTGTGGTGGTATTCTTTAATTGTAAAAGTAAATAAATGTGATATAAAGACAAAAATATTGTTAGGTCTTACATATAATTTCATATTCAAACATTTCATACTGCAAATACTATTTACTAAATACTCTAGGACAATTTGGTGAAAAAACTAGGCAATCTGAAGAACTATTGAATTGTTTTTAGAAAAAGGTCAGTTGCAGGAACAAATTGGAATTGTCAACATGATGTAGATAACTCTGGTTTAAATTAAAATTTGTTTAAAAATAGGAGAACATTTTATTCAGTTTAGAATGCAATACATTGTCACTTAGTACAGAGGGAACATGCTTTGATAATGAGGTCATAATTACAAGAAAAATAAGATAAAAATGTATTGGGCACTGTTTGTAAATATGAGGCATTCTTTTTTTAAGAAAAAAATTTTTTCTTATATGATCTTTAGATTTTATCTTTCTCATGGAATGAAATAAAATATTGTAATTTTTCCATTGTTAAGAAATTTAACATAGCAAGCTATATAGCAGAATTTAAAGCCATGAATATAACTACTTAACAGAGGCACAACTTTCAGATAGTACCCATATGAAGGTAGAACTACTGTTCTGAAAATTTTGTTTAGTTTTGTGTTTTAGGGATTTCTTCCACATTACTTCAAAAGGTCAGTACTAGGAGTATTTATTAGCAATAAATAACCGAAATGCACATTGGTACATATAGTATTTAAAACTTTATTGTATTTTTCCGCTTATGCCATTTCTCTTTGTTAGCGTGAAATTTCTATAAATTTTATGACCCTCTTCTTTTATTAAGAAATTATTTTGATGTCTTTGTGCTTGATGGGAAGAACATGATGCGAAGAATGAAAATGAAATTTTACTATGCCATGATGTGATATAATCACAAAACCAAAACATGTATATTTTGAGTTATATTGTCTTATTTGTATGGGTTTAAAATTTTAGAAAGACTGAAAAATTAAAGGTCATGAACAAGAGACCAAGAGTTTTTGATAAATGATAATCATAATAAAACTATGGTAAACACTCTTTGGAAAATAAAAGTGCAACTAGAGAAAACACATTGTTTCAGAAAAATATGTGGAAAATGATACAAAATATATGGGTACCTATGATAATACATTATTTCTCTATTGATTTATAGACAATCAAATCTTGCTATGAACTTGTTTCAATTGTGGAAAAACTATTCTTTTTTACTTTTTTATGTTATTCTTTAATGGTTTAGATTAATGACTGTCTCTTATGATCTTGTTGCTTTATTGTCTTTGTTCTGGTGCAACTGAACTGTATAGAGTTAAGATGCTGAACAAGGGTACCTCTGGACAAGTTGGGAAAGCTCATATTTACAGTCACTAAAGAAAAGATAATGCTGAAGCTGAGGGCTGATACTCAATATTCCAGAGCATTAAGACTTTCAAAATTAGATCAAACAGTTCATTTATTTTGGAAGATTTACTGTCTTTGTTGTAACTTCTTTCATGGTTTTCAATACCCCACTTCCTGCTTCCTGTGTCTGTAGAGACCCAATATGGAAAACTCATGGTCTTAGGTCCCAGAGAGGTCTGATCTTCCTGAACATTTCAAAAGACAATTACATTTATCTTTATTTAATCCTTTTCTGCACACTTGTCCATAAGTTTGAGAGCCTGGTCTGCTCCTCATATTTGGTGCCTGAACAAGAACTGCTATTTTAACACTCTTTAGGAGAAGTAAGGTCCTCAAGTGGGAAATTCACAGAAACAAAAAAGGGCTTTTCAGGAAGCACAGAGATGAGGTAAATGAGGTTATTAAAAAAAAATAAAGGTAAGAGCGTTCACCTCCACAAATACACCAAATACTCATTTGTTACCTAGAAATAAAACATGGGCAAAACATATCAGATCAGTTTTAGCTCTATTGCAGAATTCCTTGTAAAAGGCTCCACATTCAGGCATCTGGGTCATCATCCCCCAAAGCAATCAGACAACAACCAGTTAGCCTGAAAATCCTGGGGAAAAGCCAAACCAAATACTTATAGGTATTAAAGACAACTTTTGGCATGGAGAATTGAGATAAAACAGGAAAGAAATTTTAAAGTTCAGGACAAAATATAAAAACACAAATGTCAGCTTTGTGGAAACACCATGTGAGCCAAGATGGGGCACAGGCTGTGCACTCCAACTCAGGCTGCTCATGGCACCTCTTTGCCACATCTTTGTCTCTGTACTGATGGCTGATTGTGCATGGCTCTCAAAGCTACTCTCTGCTATTTTTCCTACCACCTCTCATAGACCCCTGCTTGTGAAAGGAACTGGGCTGGGCTGGGGTAGCCAGGTTTGGCCTGGAGCACATTTTACTGGTGGGAAGAGGGGAATGGAAGGCCATCCAGTGCCACAGTGGCAACAACTTCATACTGCCCACTTACTACAGCTCCTAAGGTTCCACTCTGCTGCATGTTGAGCACCCTTGCACTTTTCCTGTCACATGTACAATCACTACTTTTAGGTCTCAAATCATGACAGCACTGCTAGCTGATAGCAGAACTGTTTGGGTGTGATAACATACACCAGTAGTCCTGGCTACATAAGAGGCAAACCCAGACATATTCTAAAACCATCATGCTTCGACTGGGTAATGAGAATTATAAATAAAAAAGTACAGTGAGAACTTTAGAATGGATTCAGTTTGCTGGGTGCAGATGTGAGACAGGATTTGGCCTGGGCAGGAGCCAAAAGAAAAGCACCAGCAGTTTTTCAAAGCCACAAAACTCTTAAAAATCTTTTAAGAACTTTTCAAGCTGTAAAAATCAAATCTTATAAAAGTTTGATATTAGCCAAACTACACAAAAAGCTTCTCAGTCAGATTTGAATCTTGAAATTCTTTTCAGTGATCAAAAGAATGCAGGCAATGGTTTATAAAGATTGAAATCAGGCATACACCTTTATAAAATTGCTGTTGGTTTCTAACTAGCCCAATTTTTTATAATCTGTTTTTAGACACTTCCTTATTGTGTTAAGCCTTATAGTGGGATTTCACAAATGCTTTTATGAAAAAGAAAAAAGCTGTGTAAGTGAAAATATTAACCCAAATTATATTGTGTTAAGAGAGAGCTCTCATAGGTGCTGCTAAAAGTAAAAGAAAATTTGAGTAAGTGAAAAAAAAAAAAAAGATATGAAGAACACTGAACTGAAGACTATTTGAAGGAAAGGATCATGAAGTTGCTAACATTCTTAATCCAAAATAAAATACATCACTACATTTATTATATTTAAAAGCTTTTATTCATTCTAAATTTATTTCAAGAGAACATTGTTAATTGACCTACAAAAAATTTTTCTGACTAGTTGGCTTATAACTACAAACTTCAAAAACTGTAAAATAGTTATTATAATTCAATTTGTCCAAATATATTTGATTACAATCATTTCATACACAAATTGTCTTATATGTACATGTTTGCCTGTCCCTCCAATCTGTAAACAGCTATTTCATTTAACCTAAAAAGTTTTCTTCTTTTTTGCTCTTTTGGATTTTTAAAAAAATTCTCTGTATTACAGATAAATGTCATTAAAAATAAGAACACGTTTTCCTTTAGGTTGCCTGCTAGCCAAAATAATGTTAAGATTGATTTTACAAATGTAATGAATAGTGTCCTCTGCGCAATGAATCAAGAATTTAAGCTGGCTCTGTCAGGGCCAGGGGTTAGCTTAGTGGTTTAAGCACCTGCCTGACAAGCACAAGGTTATATGAGTAAAATCATGGTATGATAAATAAATAAATATTTAAAATTTTTTTTAAAAACCTAGCACTGGTCAAAAAAAATGTGTTAATTGCTATGATCCACCTCTCATAGGTCATCCAAACTTTGCTAAGATAATTAACTGGGGACCTGCTAGACTTGAACTATTGAACAGGATAAAGGAATAGAAGCATAGAAGAATTTTATTCCAGTCTTTGTTCATTAAGAGGGCCCCAGTAATCTCCATAGTCTTATGAAGACACACCAATAAATATTGTTAAATATATTATTATTATGATATGTTTATATTAGTCTTTGTCAAAATGTTAAGTTATTTATAAGCAAAACATTAAGGTTTTCTCATTAAAAGATGCTCTTGGTGCAAAACTAAATTAAGAGGCAAAACTTTGCATGTAGCATCAAATTTACAAGTGCTAATTTCATTATCTAATAAATATATTCATGCAAAATTAAATTTTTATAAGGATACCCTTTTTCAGACTCAGACATCAGTTTTTCTCTTGTGCTGCTACTTATAATAAGAGATGTATGTCAAGTCAGCATGATGTTACAAAACAAACAATAGCTAATAAAAATTTTATGTAATGTATATGCTATACATATGCTCTATTCCATCCTAAGATCGACATTTAATTGTGCTACAAAAATAATGTCATGATTGTCATGCTAAAATATTATGTGCAGCTTCTGTTCTCGTTTTTCTTGTCAAACTATAAAAATATTATCTGTTAACATTCTACAGGAATTCAACTGTTAGGAAGATCATGGCTGATAGGAAATAACTGTCCTCTGATATACTTTATGTTTTAATGAGCTTGACACTTAGATTAAAAAAATTCACTTCTCCAACTGTAACATTAATGTCACTGAGCTTCTCTTCTGGATATTCAGTAACTGAAATTTAGAGACCATAATTATAATGGTAACTAGGATAAAAGCAAAACCAATAATTTGGCCCCAGCTATGAGGTCAATGAGGACCCAGGACATGAGTGAATATTTATGTGTAACATTTTATAACCTCAATGAGTCACCTTACCTCCTGACCAGTGAGATGGTCAGGCCATAGATATTGAGACTCAATAGTGGATAATGTGCCTAAGGAAAGTCACTACAGCAAAAAGTCTCCCATGCTTTCATAGTGATTGGTCATGCAAGGCCATAATCAATACTGATGGCTGTCACTCACAAAGGAGCTAAGAAGCACTGTTCTAGAGTAATGCCTGAGGAGAGTTAACTGACCTCAAAAGATAACAAGAATAATTTTAATGAACATTGGCCTAATTTTGTTGTTATTCAACATCCAATAAAAATGCATACTCAAAAGACATATAAGCCAGTGTCACAATAAGCTAGATATAAAAAAAGGAGCTCCAGTTGCTAACATCTTCTGACACTTTCCAGCTACATCAGCCCACTGTTATGAGTCATTTAAAATAAACTGCAGTAAAATCTATGAAAGCTCAAAAGAAATCCTTGTATTCTGTAGCCAAAATCAGCTAAATCTAGAAAGGCTTATGATAAACTGTCAGACTCAATCAGAAGAGAGTTCTAAAAAATAGTGAGTTGTAATAACATTCCAGTCCCATAAGAATTTTCTAGACTTGAATCTTTCCCAAACCATTTTTCTAGTCTTGTATTTATGTCTTGATTATGTATACCCTGATTTCTTTAAAAAATGTGTTTATTCTTGTCTAAGTGCTGCCAAACTTCAAATCATCATACAGACATACTGATGATAAACATGCTAGACTTCTTTTACTGGAGTCCACCATATCTACATTGTAAAGGGAGTTTGTAACTGCTAAACCACAAAAAGACATCCATGTGAGATTCGTTAGATTAGGTGTCTACAGGGGCCTCTAACCCTGGTCTCTCCTCCATTGATTCTTCACAGTGTGAAGCAGGTGAGATCAAAACTATGATCTATCTCTTCTAAATGAAGTTGAGAATAGCACTTCAGAGAGAAAAATATAGACACCTCAAGGTAGCTATAAATATTATGAACAATTAGACAGGGCTGGACCCTCAACACAAAAGATGATTATAGCTAAGGACTCATCCACTGAAAACAAGGAGTTTAAAAAAGAGCATAAATATCTCTTAAAATGCAACTAAATAAACAAAACAGAGGAATATATTTAACATCCACTTCTTGCTACTTTTAAATTGGAAAGAAACCCACTTGCAAAGTATAAATACACTCTATCAAAACTTCATTATCAAAAAAAGACAAATCAATGAACATGTCTAGAACACCAATCCTACACAGAGATGTCCAAACGGGGAAGAAGGATGATCCACTACAGTTAATAACATGGGGACAAAAGTATGTTTGTGTATTAACAGGTCATGAAACCCCACAGTGGGTGCCATCCCAGAATGTATGTCCATCAAGAGAGTAGATTTCTAAACCCGTAGTGAAGTCTGCTGTCACCAGACTCATTTTGGATTCTATACTAGTTTGAATATATTAATGTGCTTATTTCTTTTATTTCTTCCCTAGTTTGCTATAGAGGGGCATCAAATTCAACATGACTAGACTATCCAACCTCTAGTTACAATGCTTTAACTGCTACAAATGTAAAACAAAAAAATAAATTAAAAAATAATTATTGAAACCCAATAAATACAGTCATCTGGAAAACTTATGGTCTTGGCTCCAAGAGAATTCTGACATTCTTGGACCCTACAAAGAATAATTGCATTTGTTTTTACTTCTTTTCTGTATGTTTGTCCATAAAATAGAGAGCCTAATTAGTTCCTGATAGTATTCCCCATGGTTTAGATTGGTTTTTTATCCCAACAATTGTTATCATTTAGGGGCTCCACCAGAAGTCTCTTTGCTGATTTTTTTTTTTTTTCCAGAGATACGGTTGCCTAAAATGACCTTTCATTGGTAGTTTGGGTAGTCAAAGAATAACAACTTGGTTCCAAGAAGATTCTATGAAGAAGGAATATTTTAAGAGGCACAAAGCAAAACCTGGTAAGACCAATAATAGTTAGTTCTAGAATCCATGAGGGAGAGTATTAAAGGGCCCACTTAGGAAAATTTTACCAAACAAAAAAGAAAATTTTCTACATTCACAACAACAGGAAATTGTCATTTTTTACAGTAGATCCAATTTCATAAAGATCTTGAGACTTGCTTGGAAATACAGATGATCAATTGAGGAATATTACTTGTTAGAGCTGTGCCTACAGAAATTATGAAATGGAAGAATTTCTACATTATTTAAGAGAAATATATATAAAATCATCCATCAAATAGTAGGATTTTAAGCATTTTATGGAGTACATAATCTCCCAAGATAGCTTCTTTAAATTATATAACATTTACTTAGACATGAAGTTTTAAAATTTGTGTTTAAATATCCTTTCAGAATATGTGTGTGCAGTTCAGATATATAGCAATTATATAATATGTGTTAATATTGAAACTTTAACCCTCTATGGACACCTAGAAGTCAAGACAAAATACAACACAGGAAAGCTAATTAGTATATCAAGCTCATTTCAAACCAAATGAGAAAGAGAAAAAATTGTAGATTAGTAGACAGAATCATTGAGGGTATTAGTCAATATTCATCATTATACACATAAAAAAATCTGATATTTTTGGAAAAATCTGACTAAAAAAGGATTAAACTCTGTAGAAATTCAAAGAAAGTTATGAAAATGAGGAGGGATAAGAAGTCAGGCATTCAGAAGTAGCAAAACATCCAGAGTCACACCTAACAAAACTGTTACTCTCCAGCAATTTCCAGCAAGAGAACTTCCCATCTGACCAGACCAAGCACCAGAAGAAACGGCACCATATTTGCAGGCTGCCTCTCATCTCTGCCAGGCACTGCTGTCTCTGTCTCGATGCAGACAGGATCCTGATCTGTTGCTGCTCTGCATACCTTAAAAGTGATTGTCCGATAGTCTCTACCTCCAGTTGTTCCTAATTTGTTCATTCCTACTTTTGAAGGTTGATAAAACATCAAGTATTATAAACTCTATATTAATTTGAAATTATGCAATTTCATAAGCATTTCTCTTGGAAGTAGGTTACATATATGAGGAGTTGGACTTCACTTAGCAAAATATACTGCTTTAAACGTTATTGCTGGTATCACAACAATTTCAGATTCCCAAAACAAGAGTGGTTTTCATTTTCTAGTACACAGATAACTTATGATACATTGAACATGAAATGAATATTTTTTTTTTCTTTTTTGTACCAGGAATTGAACTTAGGATCTTGTAGTTACTAAGAAGGCACTGTACCACTCAGCAGAATGCCTGACCCTATTATTTTTCCTTTTATTCTCTGTTATTTTTAATGATATTCATTACGGAAAACCAAAAAACATGAGACTTGTAAAAGAATTAACACCGAAAATTACCTGATTTATGTATCATTGTTACTTATAGATAATGTGAAAAATATATGAACAGGGTGTTGGAGAAAACTGAAGTTGTAGGTCAGAAATTGTGGCAGGACAGGAGAATTTAAAATGACTAAACCGAGCACTCAAAAAAAAAAAAAAAAGGCAGAGAAACAATAATAAACATAAAAATAACTTAAAATACCTACTTTGAGTGGAAGACATAAAAGGAAATTTGTTTTCTACATTCTCGATCTGTTTAGAAAAATTTTTCAAACATATTCTAATACTGTTGTATGTTGAGTAATGACTAATTGAATTACTCCACAGAATGTGTCAAAATGTTGGAGACAGAGGGTACAAACACAGAACACACAATCCAGCATGACACCCTAGATTCAGAGTACTGTACAGTCAATTAGAAAACTGGTATTTTAATTCTTCATATACATCTAGGAGGAAGTCAAGCCAGAGTAGCTAAAACCTAGTTGCAGGAAAAGTCAGTTTTTGATAGAACAATCATCCCAATTTCTCACTTGCATAAGACGAAACCATTTTAGAACTTTCAGACCCAAAAGATTCCTTTCCTTTATCCTCTGCTCAGCTGTGAATCTACTCAAGAGCTACTCTCACTCTGAAGAACACACTTCTTTTCTTCCTCCAATACATTTACATCCTCATTACCTTATCTGTGTCTTGTGCAATTATCTGTCCAGGGATCCAAGGATAAAGAAGGTCTTCTCCTGGGACCCATCATCCAATTACATTTTGTGGAAAGGCAGCCAAGGAGATTAGGCCAATTTGTGGGGATTTTTTGTTTGTTTGTTTTTGTTTCTTTTCTTTCTCATTTTTGTTCAACCTAAAGTTTCATGTCTGTTTTGCTTCTGTACTGTTATTTTTGCAAATGCAATATTTAACTATTTTATTCTTTAAAACTGCAATATTTTAAAAAAACTACAAAATTTAACTCTTGTATTCTTCAGTAACTTGGGTTGCTGGTTGACCTGCCACATACCTCACCTTGCCTGGCCTTCACCATGATCAAAACTAGCTATGGTCTCCACTTTTGTGGAACAGGTGGGCTTTCTCCAATTTTTTTCACAAAAACCGAGATAATGTTAGAATGTGTTCTTGAGGGCCTCAGAAAAACAAAAAATCAGAGAGTGAAGCTCAAGCCATTTGACTGTCAATATGCAGAGATAGGATTGGTAGATTTTAGTCAACAGATGACAGACCTACTTGGAATTCTGTACTTTGAAGTTACCAAGGCTTTTTCTTAAATGGTATGAATTAGCCACCTATCTCTACAGCCTTTAAAAAAAAAAAAAAATACTAGGTATTACCACAGACTGATACTATTTCAACCAGTCAAATAGAACCAGTGGGGGAGGGGTGGGTCTCCTTCCTGTTCTTTAAGGAGTTATAGTGCCACACAAGCTATGAAGAGTTCAAAGGAAACACAAGGCACTAGAATCACTTGTGTGCCCAGAGATTTCTACATTTCTAGGGGTATGCCCTGGAAAACTTCCTATGGGGAAGTTTTCAGAAAGGTCTCAGATCCAGTTCACCCCTCGCCCCACAGATATCTTGAAGTGTCAAGGGAAACGTCATCCTGCTGACACTAAAAACCTTGTCATTAGGCTGTGTCCTGAAAAATTAGAAATAATTTGACTCTAATAATCTGAGAAAAAGCAATTAATTTTCCTTTGCCATTCTGTAATCCCAAAATTAATTTGGAAATGGTGAGACATGAGTACAATATAGTAGTCTAAATTGCAATACTATCTTTCAGTTAGTTATTTTCTTTGAAGGGAAGGGAAAGTGGCCTAAATTTCCTTATGTTCAGGATTTTCTTATTCTTAATCAGAAAGTATCTGTCTGCATAGGTGAAGAGATATTGTGCTTAAGGGGCACCCAAACAGGAAATTGGTACCATCGATGATCATTTCCCCAAATGCCTATCACTCGAGAAGATATGAGGCTTTCCTGTCTGTTTAATGAAATAAGCCACACTTTCTCTTCCACTTGTTTCCTATTATCCATAGGCCACTAATTCAGTCCCACACTAACCAAATGACTTGATTTCAAAGTTTGACATTTGCTTTAGACCTCTAATGTCTGGATTTCCTATATATGCTGGTCATTTGCTGTATCCTGGATAAAAATCAAAATAGTCTAGATGGAGCTGGGAGATAAGCAGATGAGTAATATTCTCAGGAAGAGGAGAGAATTGCCCAAAATCAGTTACTGTTTCTCTAAAAGAACCAATCAGAAACTTTAAAATTACAGATCAAAGAGATGTGGGTTCTAAAATAATGACCACTGCTATCATAGTTATAAAAAGATATATTGGAAAAACTCTTTATTATAAAAGGTGAGAGAGATTATACAGGACAAATAGGAAATTTCATCTTTTCCCTCACAACTGATTAGAATAAGTTTTTTGTAAATATAAACATTTGGTTCATCCTCTAATAAAGAGCAGGCATTAATGGGACAGCATTTCATTACTCAATCATTCCAAATGTTTGGCACAAGTTAAAAAATTTCAGTTCATTATATAGACCTGATTGGTCTAGCCAGTAGACACATCTTGTTCTGTATTCAACCACTGAAATTTGGAAGGGAATAAGAAAAGAATCTGAAAGAAAGCCAGGACAAAATTATGGCTGCCATCTTTGGCAGTGTTTAAAGTGCATTCATGTTACTGAAGGGAAAACTCAGAGCCAAGCAAGGAAAGAGTTCCTGTTTTAGATTTACTATCCCTGCTTCCATAGGAGGAGTAGATCACTCTGATGCTGAGAACTGAAGGCCCAAGGGTAAATTGTAATACTCTGTTCACCAACATCTTCCTCTCCTTTGAGGAGCCCACGTGATTTGGACTTCATACATAAGTAAATACAATTCATTCTAGATACACAGATGGCTCAATAGAAACTTTTTTCTCTGGAAAACCTCCCGTTCTAAAGTCATAGTTGGGGTTGAAGAGAGTCCTAATTAGAACTCCTTTAGTTCTTCTTTGACATAAAAATGTGAAGGTCAAATGCTCAACTATAAGTGTTTTACTGTCCTACAGTGCCCTGAACCTTTCCTAGATTTACTGTTAATATTGGAAGTAGTTCTTTAATTCTGTCAAAGATGTTAGGAATAAAGTAACATCTCCATTCTGCATGGAGACCTCAGCCTCTGGAAAGGTTAAAAGAGCCATCCAGACCCTGAAGCAAACTTTGGCAACAAACTTCTGAGCACTGGCTTCAATTATTGCTAATAACAGACCACCCTTTCCTTTCTCTGTCCCATACATGAATTTGTGCACAGTTGACTTTCTTTTGTCTTATTTGTGTGTGTGTGTGTGTGTGTGTTTTTTTTTTTTTTTTTTTTTTTTTTTTTTTTTTTTGTTCCATCAGTAAAAAGCCACAGCAGTGGTAGACTTAGCCTGGAATATTTTTTCTTTAGACTCTTCTCCTGAACTTTCTTGGGGAAAAATTAGTCATTGTTGGCCAGCTTGGAAGTTAACCTGGACATGGACTCTGAATAGTCTCTCATTATTTGTGCTGCCACCATTGTGTACAACAACCATATGAGAGCCCACAAGGGCTCTTCAGTATATTATACACTTGGACTAAGTTCAACAAAAAATCCAACTATATAATAGCAGTGCTGCCAGCTCCTGGACCAGGGTCATCACCTACTCTCTGCTGAAGCAGATTAACTGCTCAGTGAAATTTGAAAGCAAGGCACTCCTCGGTACCAATTAAAATCAAAACAGAAACTTTTCATTGATTGTTTCTCCACTTTGAACTATGTGAGACAAAGAATTCCCTTTCTCAAAAAGAAAGAAAAAAATCTACTATTGTGAACCTCAGGAAAATCTGACACTCCTCTTCCAAAAACAAGATGTGGTGGATTGAAAACTCATGGTCATCTAAATACCAGATGAACTGAATAAGTGTGGTGTGAGTGTAGAAGGTCCGCCTGAGGAATGTTGCCAGCTTAACAAAGGAGTCCTGGAAGGAAGAGTACTAGTATTGTTTGGAGCTGTTGGTTCTCCTGAAGGACCTTGTCGCACTGGCTTCCTGGATATGAACTCCGCTGCTATCATCGGATGAGTGTGGGACTTTGTTGCTGAGAATGATTGCGGCTCATTTTGGGGGAACCCTGGTCCTTACTTTGAGCATTGCTTTCTGGCTCCAGAGGGGAATGTGTGGATTGTTTTGAATCCAGGAGAAACTATATACTTATCTAAACTCCACTGTCCTCACTGGAGGAGGAGCTCAGGACTTCCTTTTCATTGAAGATGGCTGTGATACCTTTTGAGGGAGCCCTGGTCTTTATTTTGAGCACAGCTTCTTGGCTCCAGTTTAGAACCCTCAACCTACTGGCAAAGGTCCTTCACTCCACTGGCACAGAGGCATTCCACCACTGATGCCTTCCCAGTGCATATCCATGAAACAGAATTGCATGAGTCATTGCTAAGGGCTCTAGGCTTCCAGTTGAACTTGGATGGGTGCATTGCCATGGGCTCTAGGTTTTCATCTAGACCAATGCAGGATATTGCTGTGGAAGCCCTCAGCTGGATTCTCTACGTCTTTTTTGTGAGGATAGATTCCCTGCACTTTATTTGTGTTTGACTTCCTATGACTATTGTAAATAATACTATAAGTTTTGTGTCCTGTATAATCATTTTCCTTGCAAACCTTGACTATGACTCTTGTGCTGTTCTAGGTACAGATAAGTAGAGTCATTAATGATTCTTGAGGTAACAGAGTTAAACAGATGTCTGCCTTGGAATTTAAGTTTCAGTGCGACCCCTAATGCCATGGACATGGCTCTTAGGATTTTGGTAGTTTATCTAGTATCCCTCTTCGCTAAAGAGATTATGGGAATAAAATTCATCAATAAATTTATGTCACACAATTACATAACAATGTAATTTCTCTAATTGCTGAATCTATCATACTCTACATTTTAGACCCATCAGAATATATCAGGACATGTTTCCTCAAGGCGCCTTGTTTTCTTTGGCATATATCTTTCAAAATTCATTGGGCTCATCCCACTGTTGGCATCAGTCATGGTCATCTTGCACCTTCTCATATTCGATCCCTGCCCTCCCCCACTCATACCTCATTTAAGGTTTGAAAAGCTGCTTCATCAGATGATGATTCCAGATTAGAGACCCTGACACTGCTGAAAAATTCAGAGCTTTTTCCTACCCAACAAGCAGCACAGTAAATTCTGCAAGTGCTATCTCTTCTTACAGGTTCTTTCCAACAAAATCAATAAATCACTATATCCCAAGATAGTCAGAAGACACATAATAAATGCCAGGAAATCGAGTCCACTACCCCTTTTAGCAGGAAATAGTAATAAGAAGAGAGACCTCACTCGCTAAGCATCCCATAAATTTATGAGGATCATGTCTCACAGAAGGAAAGGAGGTAGATTAAGTCAAGGGAAAATCAATCAAACAACTCTGAAGAATACACTAAAACCATGTGTATGGAGACTCACGCAGCACATAATGAACACAAAATCCAGCATGACTCTTCAGCTCCTGAGTACTGTACATAGAACCAATCAGAGAGTGCTATTTTCATTTATATGTGATATAAAACCAACTGAGCCTTTTTTTTTTTTTTTTTTTTTTTTTTTTGTCTGTTTCCTTTTTTATCATACCGGGGATCGGAACTCACGACTGCCTGCTTGCAACGCAGGTGCTTATGCTGCTGAGCTAAATCCCCAGCCCCCAACTGAGCCTTTTGATAGGGCAATTTAAATCTATTGCCATGATGAATGAGGTCTTGAGAGGTCAAGTGTCTCAGTATATGATTTTCAATGAGTTTAGCTAATTCAGCTATTACAGACACAAAAGGTCCCTTTTCTTTATCTTGGGGCCATTGTGAGCAAGTTTACCTACTTGTTTTCACTCTGAAGAATGCACTTTATTTTTGTTTTCAATGTTAATTCCCACTATCTTTTCTGTGTCATATCCAATTCTTTAACTCACCAAGAACCTGGAAAGACTTACCTGTGAACCACCACTTGTTAATAATAATACTAATGATATTTTATGATTTATTTCTTTTGTTACTTTTTTATATTAAAACACTTTGGGTGATGTGCATGGTAGTGTACACCTGTAACCATGATCACTGGGAGGGTGAAACAAAAGGATCACTGAGGCCATCCTGGGCTATATAATGAGACCCTCTCTCAAAGCAAACGAGGAGAAATCTTCTTTAGTGATAAAATGAATTTAAATTTCAAGTTTGTGGGAGGATTGCATAATTTCTTGATTATTATTCTACTGCTTTTTATCATGGATTGGTACCCAAAACTGAAAAAAAAATAGATTATATAATAATATTAAGAAATAACCAATGTATACTTGGTTCTATTCTTTGTTGATGATTACAGTCATTAATTTCTCTTGTTTCAAGATTTGTAGAGGACACCCAGTAAATTTTGTATTAAACCACACAGATAGTCTGGTGTAAGTTATATTTAGCAGAAATCCTACTGTGTTGGTAAATCCTTAGGAAATTCTGTTATACATTCTTTCAGACATGTTATACTGTGTCACGCTACCGAAATTCCCTTGATGGTTTCATTTATTTGTTCCATGCTAAGATAATGTGTGGCAAGCAGATAGATCCACTCATAATAATTTGTATCTTCAGTGACCAGGTAAATTTGTACCATCCTGTATCATATCATCTGAGGACATAAAACAGGGGAACAGTGAAAATTGCAATCTGCTTGTTAGTCAGCTTTACATTGCTATATTAAAATATCTGAGATAAATTAACTTTTAAACAGGAAACACTTATTTTGACTCATGGTTGGTAAAATTGCAGGCTGTATTCAATTGGCTCCAGAACAAAGTAGTTCTGGAGCCAGTGGTAAAGACATGGTGAGAGTGAGCAGAGGGGAAAAAAAAAAAAAAAGCTACTTACATGATGTTGCCTTCAAGAGTACATGAAACCAAATCTTATCTTCCTCCCACTATGCTCCCCAACTTATAGGCCATACCACCTCCCAACACGGGCCAAACCTGTAGTGTATAGGTCTCTGGAGGACCCAAAACCAAACCATGGTGGTGCTCTTTCACACTGCTGCATAATTTGCCATCAACTGGCATAATATTTAGTTTCTTCTTTCCCACTGTATTAGAACAAATGTGTATAGAGACATCCATCCTCAATTTCTACCTAGGAGAGAAAGGATATCTATTTTTCCTTTTATATGAAATTATCTACTGGAAAAATTTGTCTCTTTCTTCTATTATGGCTAAACAATGCAACTTCTTTTTAGTTAGTTTTAGCCTACTTTATATTTCCTTCTCATAAACTGCAAGTTTGGTAAAGTGGCATGGTTCAATTAATACATAATGAACACAATTTATCACCTTTAGTTATATTCTAGTATAGGAGGAAAAAATGACAGCAATATTTCCCTCTGTGTATTTTTGAAAATCATAGATTAATGGGAATGTTATTTTCCATTTCTACAACTTCTCATTATTTTCTCCACTGGTATTCTGATTAGATTTTTCCAATCCTCCTTTTTCTACAGTAATACGAATCAAACAAAGGAGAGCATGTTCTTTGAAGCATACTACCCCACCTTGGGTTGTTACATTTGCCGAGATCAAGAAGTATCAAGGATATGGGCAGGACTGCTAATGGTTAATCACCCATCAGGCTTATCTGGCAGGTGTTTGTTTTCATAGAAGCTGAATTTTATTTAGTCTTGACTCATTGAGCCTGAAATGCTTACAGACACTTCAGGGAAGTTAGCTCCCTGCTGTTCAAATGGCAGGGCTCTGTAAATGAGTTCCTTAGGTGGATGCCAGCACATGCTGCTTTAGAGTGCATGATTACATTTTAAAACCTAACCAAAAAGTAATCACAAGCCTTGGCTTTCAAATGACAATGGGTTTTAATAGCTACCTGCAGAACTAATAAATTTGGGGGAATTATCATTAATACAGGTATCATTCTTAACCCTTCAAAGATTTAATTTAATAATTTTGTTAATATAACCATATTTGATTTTTGAGGATATTTTAGTTTTGTTAGAACTAATAAAAATAGATGTTGTGAAGTACTTAATACTTAACACCTGATAGTTACAAACATGTCCTTGAGAATATCTGAACCTAGATACATATTTTAGTCCTGATTCACTTAAGATATAGTAACAGGGTTACATGCATACCACAAAACACTTTTTAAAATTCCATTTTAAACATTTATTCTTAAAAATCTTTGGAACATTTTTACAGAAATATGTTATTTGCTTCATTACAGGAATGCAGAGTTAACTTTAGATGGAAGAATAAGTAAAATCATGTGAATCATATACTCTTAATATTACTAATATTAATATTAATAATATTAATTTGTCCAATCAATATTATGGAGCCATTATAGAGATTAAGAAATTACATACATTTAAAATGTACATTTATATGTATTTTACGACAATACTGAAGTTATACAACACTAGTCTTGTTTCCTTCTACCTTACCAAGCCCTTCTCTCTCCCACCCACTTCTTTTTGAACCATTAATATTTCTACCAGATACACAACAGTTTGTATTTTTTGTAAGTTTTTTCAAATGCAAGGTAAATTATAAACATCTTGGTTAGGTTTCTATCATTCTGCATAATTGAGATTGTTTTCTTCAAATAGCTGTGTTCTAATTCCTCCATTCTAATAATTAGCATGATGAGGCTTTTAAAATTTTACTAAAAATGTTGCAGCTTCTCTCATGTGAGGAATACAAAATATAAATAAAGACCAAAACGAAGAAATACTATAAGAAAGGTTGAATAGAGTTTATTAAGATGAGAAGGGTTCTGAGGATGGGAATAGCAGAGATAAGAGGAGGCTGGAAATGACAGTGAAATAAAGTAATGTAATCATTATGTGCCACAAACATACACTAACAGAAATAAAAGTAACAAATGTAGCCACAGTGTGTGGCAGTGACTCATTTTGACTTTCATTAGTATTTTTCTAATGAGGTTTAGTCTCTTCATATTATTTACCACATGTATGTCTTCTTACGTGAAGTACGTATTCAATTGCTTCCTACATTTTAATTAATAATTTCCTCTTATTCTTGAGCTTCAAGAAATTTTATATATGTTTGATGTAAGAATTTTATTGAATGTGCAATTGATAGTATGTTTCAATCAATGAAACATACTCTTCCTTTAAACTTATGCAACATTTGCTGAAGAATTTAAGTTTTTAAATTTTGTTGTAATTAAATTTGTCTATGGCCTATTTACCTAAACTAATCCAAGTTCATAAAATTTTTTATTATGTTGTGTTCAAAATTTATCAAATTTTAGATTTGACATCAAGGCGTATGTCTATAACAATTTTTTTATATATTTACGAAAATTTGTTTTTAAATGTAAATATCAAATTGAATAATCTCTGACTTTTAATTGATATTCTTAGGTAATAATGTAATTTCTGATATTAGATGTAAATCTGTTAGTTTGTTTCGGGTTTTTTTGTAATTACCATTTTTCTTCATTTATTTTTCTCTTAAATATTAGCTTTTTGAGCATTAATTGAGCAACCTCTGCATCATTATTTTATCTCTTTAACTGCCTTAGCAGCTAGAACTTTTGGTTTACTGGCTGATTTAAGATTTATAATATGTTTTTATCTTACCATATTCATCATCAAAATCTAGTATCAGAGTATTGTGTAGTTTGTAAACCTACACTGGTATACTTAACTATGTGTCTTCCTGGCCAGTTTTGTGATTAAATTGATATATTATTTTTGTTCATTTAAATAGTTGACTATGTTTTAAAGAATTAAAATTATAAGGAAATATATTTATCTGTATATATTTCTTACCCTTGCCACTAAAGTCACTTGTTGATGTATTCATTGAGTAAATTCTTATTTATTTCCATCCAATATCACTTCCTATCTTTCCTAAATAATTCCTTTAATTATTTAAATGCGGGTCTGCACATCATGGATTACTCTGATTTTTGAAATTTAAAAGTCTTCATTTTTGACAGAGATTTTTTTTCATACAAAAATCCATGTTGACATATTTTCCCTTTTATGTACTAAAGGAATTGTTTACCATCTTGATTTGCATATAAAATGTTGTCTTTATGTCTTTATTTTTCTATATTTTGTAGATGTCTTGAATACATTTTTACACCATTTTTGGCTAAGTTATTATAATCTATATTGATTTTGTTTTCTTAAATATTTCTCTTGTCCTTAAGGTTTGAAGTCCTTAAATTTCTGAGAATAAAGCTCTTAAATCAAATCTGTAGTCTACACAGAAATACTGTTTTAAATGTTTTGTGTTTCTCCTCTAATGAATGAAACTTAGCCTGGTAAAATGGGTCCTATGGAACAGCTGCATAATATGTTTCCTGATTTCCTAAAGAAAAGAGAAATATATTACATAAATGTATTTGAAAACAATTCTAAGCCTTCATGAGAAACATTTTGTAAAAGTAAATTATGAGGGACAATTTTGGCAATATGATCCATGTGGGTTCCATCTGTTATTTTTTTGTTCTCACATTCATCATTCAAGTCATCAAAAATGCACTTAGATGCACAGATTCTAAACATTTCACATCTCTATAGCCTCTTCTCTGGTACAAATCATCATTATCTCTTATAAGGAAATGGAGTAGTTTTATAGATCATTTCCCCACCTCTACCTTTCTTTCAGCTGGACTCTCCAGCTTATTCAAGATTTTAGAAGCTTACCAGCTTAAACTACTATTTTAGAATAGTAAAATAATATAGTATCTAAGCCAGATACTATATTATTTTTGTCACCACTCAATTCATTTAGTTCAAAATGCAATTTTCTCATAATGGCTTATCAGGCTACACAACAATGAATCTATTTCTTCATTATCTATTTAACTTTCTGCTTCACAGTCTTCACATCTTCTCTTACCCTAGTAAAATCCCCCAACAATTCCTGTTTTGTACATACACATGAAATATGTATATATATACACACACATATATATGTGTGTGCATCTATGTAATTTGTCCAAATATTGTTTAAAGTTTCATTTTATATTTTTTCACATAAAACAGGTATCTTTCCAAAATATTATATTGTATATGTGTAAGTATATCTCTTCACCAGGAAAATGAGGACTTATCTATTTCCTTTGAACGTATTTTACTGTAATCGTCATTCTAAAAATGGATAATTAATAGATTCTCCTTGAATGCTGAGTTCTAATACGGATTCTATGCCCTAAGATATATTCGTATATAGTTTTACCTAGCATCCCAAAAACTAAAATCTTGAATAAGGAGAAATAAGAGGGAAACAGTAAATTAAAATACAGTAATATAAACTGTGAAAACAATCTAAAAACATATAGTTTAAGATAAATAAAATAATGTAATATATAGAATGTTCATATTATAATTGCAATTGTTAATCCCTTTCTCCATCTCTTGCTGCTTTCCTTTTTCCTTCTTTCTTTCCTTTTTACCATCCTTATTTATACTCTTTTTAGTTAAAACAATCCTTCACCTAAGACAAAGTTATACAAAACAATTAAATCACAGCGAACAACGCAAATATCATAGAAAATACATTTTTCTTCCTTTTCTTCAATTTTTTCTTCAATACTGGGGATTAAATCCAAGACCTTCTCACTGAACGACATCATTAATCTGTTTTTATTTTTAAAATTTTGAAACATGGACTTATTACGTTGCTAAAATGTACAGGGTGGCCTCAAACTTGGGATTGTTTTGCCTCAGCATCCCAGAATCCTGGGATTATAGGCCTACACCATCAAAACGGGCTTTTCTTCCCTCCTTTCTTTCCTTCCCTCCCTCCCTCTCTCTCTCTCTTTCTTCCTTCCTTCTATCCTTCATTTCTTCTATCCTTTATTTCTTCTTTCCTTTTTATTTTTATTTCCCATTTTCTTTTCTTTGTCTTTTATTTCTTTCTTTAATAAGAAACACACATAATACTTACCCAAGATCTGAAATGATTTACATGATATGAGACCAACTAAATACTTTCTTATAGGAGAATAAGGGAACATATATAAATACCCGTAATTACACCCCTTTAAATTTGAGCATGCAAAGCTCAAATCAGTTTTTCCAGAATATTGATGGGAAATATAGAATTGATTATGAAAATAAGATCAATAATATTGAACTACTTTCAACATCACCGATATGAAAGCTAATAATTTAAAATTCACACTGGTGAAAAGGTTGGCACTAAGTACAGAGTTTTTTAGAACAAGGGATATATGACTGCTTTTGCAGTTTTATTTGTTTCGAGAATAAACTTGTGCCTTTAGGATAGAGAAGGGGAAAGTAATAAAAGGAAAAGGAAAAAAAAAACAACTAAAAGAAAGGATGAAATGGAATTAAATAAAGCTTTGTAAATGAGGAGATGAAGAGAGATTGAAGGAGAAGAGGGAATTTTTTAAAAAAGAAGAAGAAAAATATGTCCTACACAGGTACAAATTCCTTATGATGAATACGATCATCATGCATGTCTAAAAAGTACCAGTAAACTTAATCTTAAAAATAAAAGGCCAGAAAATAAAACAGGTATTTTGAAGCAGCATTATCATTATCCGTTACTGAAATCTAGTCAAGGGAGTATCAGTTATCTTTATCCATCATTAACATATTTCAATTACTTGCAGTTATCATCTTTCTAATCATACATTTAAAAGTCTAGTTTTATGCACTGCAAATGTAGCTTCGTGCTGAAGTACTTTTCTGCCAAGCATAGGTCCTTGGTTTCCCTTCCCAGCACCACAAAATAAAGGAATAAATACATAGCATCTAATCTGTTACATTATCACCTTGTCTTTTTACTCTTATTTTATAGTTACTGTGTTTGTTACGTAGTTTAACGTATAAAATGAGCATGTAATTGTTTTCCTTAATTTCTTATTGGGTTATTAATTAATGAATTAATTTATTTTTTGTACTAGAGATCGAACTGATGATCTTGTGCTTGCCAGGCAACTGTTTATGCCACCAAGCTAAATCCCCAGCCTATTTCTTAATCATCTTTTCTACTCACACTTCTGCATGGGAGCTATGAATGTGAAGTAAAATGACCTTCTGGGCTGTTGTAGTAGAATACTCATTGTGGCCATTTCTCTTACACTTAAAATGACTCTTCCTGCTCAGACGTTCTACTGCACTTGTGTGTGTGTGTGTGTGTGTGTGTGTGTGTGTGCGTGTGTGTGTGTGTGTGTGTGTGTGCGCGTGTGTGTGTGTGTGTGTGTGTGTGTGTTTGTGTGTGTGTGTGTGTGTGTCCGTGTTTCTTACCTCCTTTAATGCTACATGGAGGCACTCCTCTTGTTTTGTCCAATTATATAGAAGAAAGAAAATGGTAGTGTGATAACCAGTCTTGTTTATAAAATCTTAGCTCTTTCATTTCTTTATAACATTGATTATTACATATTTTGACAAAATTATCAAAGATTGTAGGGAATTATTAAAGAATAAAGTCGATTTAAAAAGAATAGATTGTATGAGATAAAGATGAAAGTAAAATAATGAAATAAAGAAAAATATAAGCAACTGTGCAGTTTTAGAAATATGTATTTTGTTTTCACTTATCTGTTTTCAGATATAGTTACATATATATGTGTTGCATTCTTGCAACACACATAATATGCAAATTACACATAGAATCTTAACTAGAAACTAAATATAGTTGGTGCAGAATTCTTTACCTGGTCTTTCTTGATTCACACCTCAGTCTTATTCTGCTTACAGGTAAGAATGATTTTTGCACAAAAAGAGCATCAAAATTTAAGTGGATCTTCAACCATCAAAATTTTCATTTGTCCATATTTGAACTTAGCATGATCATAATTTGAAAGCAAAACTTACTGCTTTCTTTTATTCTATAGAAATGGTTGAGAAGTGAATAATGAACTTTAAAAAGATTGAAATGATTCTTTAAGTTTGAATAAACTGCTGCTGTTGTATTCCATCAGTCCCCAAAATGCCAAATAAGATTGTAGTGAATAAATAATAGGACCAAGGTGGTGTTTCCCTCTGCAGTGTTGACCGCATGAGCATAGCAGAAAAAATGAGCTAATTCATGATTGGAACCATATGATGAATACTCGAGGGGACAGACTGCGAGGTGTTTCCATCCAGTGTGTATGCCATTTTAAAATTTTTACAGTGCATGGAATTCTTAGGCCATTCAAAGGTTAAAAAAAAAATAATTAGTGTAAATGACATTTCTTACTATTCATGGGGGATAAAAATTACTAAACTATGGAGTGTATTTGCCAGTCTTTTATATTAGCATATAAATGCAATCAGAATAACTGTAATGAAATAAGAAGTTATAAAATGATTGCATTTTATGACCTTTTCTTTAAATAAACATGAGAAAATATATGTTCAATGCCTATATATAATATTTAAAATTTGTACAAATATAGAATGATTAAATTTTCATTTTTCTTTGAGTCCATCTGAGTTTTAAAACATAATATATTTTTTATATATTATAAATGCATACTTTTATTTATAGTTGCTATTTTTCTGGTGTTTGTACTATGTGTGCTAAATTTGGATATGAATTTTGTAGCTCAAGACTCTTAAATTATCTAAGTAATCAACCTTTTAAATTAGATTGTATTCAAAGTTTTATGCAGACTGCTCATTCACATATGTATGTGAATAAGTGTATTTTATGTATTATCTTAACAAATTCACATAGGATGTTAAAGTTCTAATCTCAGATTTACATTATCTTCCATAACTTTTTGTTGTTTGAAGCTTCATGTTATTTTTAAAGTTTAACGACCTTTGGAAATTTACTTTGAAAGTGACAATTTTATCGTTTTGACAATTCTGCACAAATAACTTGTAAAAACTAATACAAAACTATGCCCACAACTTATTTAATCAATTTATTAGAAATTTATATCAGTTTTTACTGATTCATACACTTTTATATTATATATTCATAAATACTTTTATGGGGAGATTGTCCGTATTTCATCTCTAGAAAAATATATTGAAAAGTAATGCACAATCATACCAAACTTCCCTGTAAGAGTATAACTTATCTTCACATTACCAACAGTACTGTGTGAAAATGCTAGTTTTCATCTTAAAAGTGTCTGTAAATAATGATGGGAAAAAGGATTGCAAGGAGGGAAGGGAAAAGAAGTAAAAGAAGAATTAGCATATATCATATGCAGGTAGAAATTTCACGTAATGAATGTTACTGTTATATATATGCAATGTGTTCCAATAAAAAGAATATTAGCTTCCTTGTAGAATTTGGGAATTACCAACTTGCATACACAGACAAGAAAAACAAATACTGTTACATTTTAATAATTTACCTCTTAATAAAATAATCATTTTTATTTTGCATCACATTAAAATTAATGAGATAAAATATTTCCTGATTATTAATTTCCTATCATGAAAATTTTATTTTTATTTATATAATTATTTATATCATTACAAAACATTTCTATACTAAAAATCTGTGTAATTATGTACCCTGTTATTCATAGACATTCACTACCAAGCCACTGTTTGCTTTAAAATTTTGTATAATGTTCTCTAAATCACCTTTGTTGTTTTAGGTATATATAATTTTATCTTCCCTCTTTAATATGACCATTAAAATATTCACTTCTATTCAAAGTCACATTGATATTTAATCAGCAACCTCTAAGTCTACAATAATTTCTTAAAGTACTTATATTTAAGCAATTATAATTCTTGTGCTAATATAAACTCTCCTGTAGCAAAATTTAGACATTTACAAAAATACCAGATAATTGTCTGGGAACAGACTACAAACTAATGTAGTCTAGATTCAGAGGTGTGTATAATATAACTTTTATAACAGACATCATTCCAAAAACAGCCTTTTGAATTTGTTCAGACACAACAGGATTCATGGCTCAAAATGAATTCACGGTTTTTAATTATTGTGTCGTGACCGGCGCAGCCCCCCAATGAGACAGAGGATGCTCTTGTTGGTAACAGGTAACTGCCACTTTATTGACGCGGACTCTGGTTTATATATTACGCCGTGACCAATCACAGGCTGCCACGAGGGCTGCCACGAGGAAGCAGGGCTGGAATGGGACGCAGGCTCTGGCTAATATACCCAGCTGTGGCCAATCAGGGGTTGCCACAGAGTCTGCACGGGGCAAGTATGGAGTGAGCATGAGGTACACATGGGGTGGCTAGTTTGAAGAGGGATGTAGCGCATTGTGGAAGCTGATGTGGTCTTATAGTCCCGGGCGGGGTGTGTTGAGCGCCTGCGCCCGATATCTCCCCCTTTCCTTATAACTGACGCAGGGTCTCCAGGGGTCGGCGCCCCTCGTGAGGCGTCATTCTGCGCAGTCATGACGGTACCTCACTACCCATTGGTGCTCTTTTGGAGGGGGCGGGAAATCTATTTTATGAGCCCAACCCGCATGCTCGCCGACATGGAGACCGGGGCACCTCCTGGCCAAGGACAGCGCCCCCTGCGATGCTTTGCTCTACACCTGCATCACAGCATGGCGAGCCATGCTGCCGGGCTTTGACCAGATTCTATGGCCAGCAATGCTTGTTTGATAATTACTTTGGCCCTATTCCTTTGTCTGCGAATCTGACAGAGCAGACGTAGACTGCCGAATGCGGCAAGTGTAGCCATGGTAGCCAGAGCCCCTATTCCTGCCCATTCCTTTTATGAAAGAGAAAGCTTTATGGATCCAATTGGAGACTATTGCGCACGAGCTGGATCACAGGAAACTCGTCTGGGTCCGCCATAACTGGAATCGGTATGAACTGGGGTACCTGCATAACGACAGCTGAAAGTGTACTGTTATCCCAACATTGTGACACATAACAGGTTGCGGTGGAGCAATTTAGAAAAGTCATTGGCTGCAAGGGCCATACGAGATACAAGAAGGAGGGGAAAAGGAGGCCACTAACCAGGGGAGTTGACCAAGGTGCCATGATTAATGGGAATTGTGGGTGTACTTGCTTGGTCTGGCTTGTGAGGCTCCTGTTGGTTCTCCTGTTCTGTGGTTGATGTTTCCTCTGGGTTGGGATCTGGTGGTTTGCAGGGACGTATCAGGCGTTCTGGGACCCAGACAGGTTCACTGCCTTCTTCCTGCGGGAAGACACAGACTGCCCCTCTCACCCAACTAAGCACTGGGCTGGGGCCTCTCCACACCCCATGCAGGAGGTCTTTCCAGCATACCCAACCTGTTTGGGTGTGACAGGGTTGGCATGTAGCTGTGCTGGCGTGGGTCCTTGTGGGTTGATGTTTACAAAATTGTAAGTAAAGAGGGCGAGATTTAGTCTGGCCCTAGGTGTCATGCCCTGGGCAATACCCTCCTTTTGTTTAGACAGAATAGACTTGAGGGTTTGATGAGCATGCTCAACTATGCCTTGGCCCTGAGGATTATAGGGGATTCCATGTCTGAGGGACACCTGCATGTTTTGGCAGAAGTCAGAAAATGACTTGCTGGTGTAAGCAGGGCCGTTGTCTGTTTTTAACTGCTTGGGTTGTCCCCAGGTGGCCCATGCCACCAGGCAATGTTGGATGACATGTCGGGCCTGTTCACCTGTCTCAAGGGAGGCGAACATCACTTGTGAGCAGGTGTCGATGGAGACATGCACATACTTGAGATTTCCAAATTCTAGGATGTGAGTAACATCCATCTGCCAGATGTGTCCTGGGAGGAGACCGCACGGGCAGACACCACAAGAGGGAGTCACATGACTAGTGACACATGCAGGGCAATCTCACACTATCTGTCTAGCCTGTTCCCTGGTGAGCTGAAACTTATTCTGCAGAGTGCGGGCATTTACATGAAACTGTGTGTGGAACTCTGAGGCCTGCTCTATGGCTGACAGAAGGATGTTAAGAGGGCAGGTAGCCGTGCCGACCATGGCATTCCCGAGAGCTAATGGTCCGGGAAGGGAAGTGTGCGCACGAATGTGGGCAGCGAAGAACGGCACAGTCCTGTTTAGAATGAGTGTGCGGAGCTCTAGGAAAAGAGCGTGGGCTTTAGAGGATTCCCTAATTGGGCCCGAAATTTCCAACACTTGTAAGGCTTTGACGACATAATGTGAGTCAGAGAGCAGATTGAAAGGTTGTGTGTACTGTTTAAACACTTCTATGATGATTTTTAGTTCTGTTAGTTGAGGTTGATCAGGCGCAAATTGGACAGCTACCGGTTGGTGACCTTGCACAAGGTAGGCACCAACACCTGTTTTTGACCCATCAGTGAATATGGTAAGTGCGTGAGGAATGGGTTTTGATGATGTGAGCTTTGGGAAGATTACTGGGTGTTCTTTCACAAAATACAAGATGGGTTATTGTGGTATTGGTTATCTATAGATCATTCATAGGTACACCTGGGGATAGTCCAGGAGTTTACACAGGACACCAGTGTTTCGATCTGTTGTCAGGTATAGGGAACTTTAATGGAGTGAGGTGGGTTAGTTTAACACCTAGCAGCGCTAGATCCGCCACCATTTCTGGATAATAGCTGATGTTTTTGGCTGGTGACATTCTTGGGTGGATCCATAATAATGGTTGCTGTTGCATAAGTAAAGCAGTGGGTTGAGAAGCAGATTTCAGAATGCACAGCAAAATTTGGACTCCCGGGGCAGCCCTCTGAAGGGTAGCCTTCTGAAGGGCTCGCTCCACTGAGCCAATGGATTCTCGAGCCTCAGGGGTCAGGAGTCTGGGTGACAACAGATTATTATCCCCTTTCAGCAGATCATACAATGCCCGCAGTTCACTATTGGGTATGTTCAGAAAGGATCTGAGCCAATTAATATCTCCCACGAATTTTTGCAACTCATTAAGTGTTTTTATCTGATCAGTTCTAAGATGTATTTTTGGGGGGAATATATGGTCCGGACAGATAACTATGCCCAAAAAGGATTGAATTGTACCCTTTTGAATCTTTTCTGGGGCCATGACTAATCCGTGCTGCCTTAGGGCTTGTGTCATGGTGATGAATGCTGCATCTAATTCAGTTTGTGACCTATGAGTAAGGAGGATGTCGTCCATATAATGAACACATTTGACATGCGGGTGTTTTTTTCTTAATGGGGTCTAAAGCCTTATCCACAGATAACTGACACATGGTGGGGCTATTTTTCATTCCTTGGGGTAGGACTGTCCATTCATATCTCATATCTATGCCCTCTTGGTTTACTGTAGGTAGGGTGAACGCGAATCTGTGGGTGTCCTCTGGATGTAGTGAGATGGAGAAAAAACAGTCTTTAATATCAATAACAATAGTAGGCCAGTCTTGTGGTAGGGCTGTCAATAATGGTAAGCCCTGTTGTACTGGGCCCATTATCTGCATTTGAGCGTTTATGGCTCTCAAATCATGTAGGTGCCGCCATTGGCTTGACCTTTTCTTTATTACAAAAATGGGAGTATTCCAGGGTGACGTTGAGGGTTGGATATGGCCTAACTTTAATTGCTCTTGAATAAGTTTGGATGCGGCTTCTGCTTTGTCTCATGGTAGGGGCCACTGATTTATCCAAATGGGGTCATTAGAGACCCATGTCAATTTGAGAGGGGCAGAAGCTGAGCCAGTGACCCCCACTAAAAACCCAAACCTTGCCTCTGAACGCGTGGTTGTGCCTGGATGGGGAAAGGCCTTCCTTGCAGGTCTTTGCCTAATCCTTTGCCTGGTTCATACCCTTGATTTTTAAGAATTCTCCTGGCTGTGTGAGAATATTCATTGCACAAGGTCAAGTCTAGGGCAGAGAGCACTTCTCTCCCCCATAAGGTAACTGGGAGCTGGAGAACATAGGGTATGAATTCTCCTGAGTGTCCCTCATTGTCTTCCAATTTAATTATCTGACTACTAATTTTAGGTGCATGAATTGATCCTAAGCCTTGCAGTGTTTGTTGTGCCGTCTGGGTAGGCCAGGTTAGTGGCCAGTCCTTTTCAGCTATAATAGAGCGGTCTGCTCCTGTGTCTAGCAGTCCAGATATTTTTCGCCCATTGAGTGACATTGTTAGCATGGGGTGCTCATCCAATCTAAGAAAGAGGGCAACAAAGGCTGAATCTGATGATCCAAATCCTCTGTCTCCTCTAGTACCAGACAATGATGGATAGTCCCCATGACGGCTGGGTAAAACTAGCATCTGAGCGATGCAGTCTCCCACCCCTAAGGCTACTGGGCCTTTAGGAGCCTGCATCATCACCTTTATTTTTCCTGTGTAATCAGAATCTACAACACCAGGTAAGACCGTATTCCTTTCATGGAGAGGGATGATCGACCAATTATCAACCCTACTGTGCCTTCCGGTAAGGGGCCGGACATATCTGTCTCTATGGCCTGTATCTCCGTTTTCGGGGTTAATACGAGTCCGGTGGTGGCACGGAGGTCAAGTCCCCCTGAACCCGGAGAGGCTCTCCTCGGTTCTGACCTGCCCATGTTGGCGTCATTGGCAGTGTCTGGTCTACCATATATTCTCTGGCTAGGTAGAAGCGGGGGCCCACCCCCCAGGGGGGCCCCCCAATCCCGTTTTTTGGCCTCTCTGGGTTACGGCCCTTAGCCGTGAGGGGCAGCCCATTTACATCAAAGATGGAGCGGCACTCCACGGCGGAGTGATTTCCCTTTTTACATCTGGGGCACTTTCGGTCTTCAGGAGGGGGGGGTTGTTCTCTTCCGGGTCCCCAAGATGGGCAGTCTCTTTTTATATGTCCCTGTCTGCCGCATTTGAAGCAGGCTTCTTTCAGGTGGGCACCATTTTGTGGCGCCACTCTGCCTCCCTGACCTTCTTTAGTTAGCTTCATTAACATGGCCGCCAAACCTGAGTTGGTTAATGGCCCTCCAATCTCCCGACAGAGTTTCATCCATGCCTCAAGGGGCCTATTTTTATATGGACTAATGGCAGAGCGACATTCTTTAGTACATTGCTAAAAAATGATCTGCTTAATGAGCGGCATGGCTGTCTCTGCATCTCCAAAAATTCTCCCTGCCGCCTCCATCATGCGGGCCACAAAATCTGAAAAAGGCTCGCTCGGGCCCTGCAAAATTTTTGTCAACTGGCCTGAGACTTCTCCCCTAGCCGAGACCCATTTCCTTGCTTGTATGGCTATTCTATTTATCTGTGCATATACCTCTTGTGGAAATATCAGATGGTTATTGAGATACTGCCCTTGTCCTAATAACATATCTGCGTTCCAGGCGGCCTGATTGTTCCGGGCATTAGCTTGGGCCTGTTCTGTGGCAAGTTCAACATTCCAGGCTTTCCAATCAAGATATTGGCCCGGGCTGAGCACCGCCTTGCACAAACTGGCCCAATCAGCAGGTGTCATGGCGTTTCCTGCCAGGGCTTCTACTAGGGACAGGGTATACGCCCCGTTAACACCGTACATGGTGCTGGCCTCCTTAAGGTGCTTTATCGCCTTTATATCTACAGGCAGGTGGGCTCTGTTTCCCTGAGCATCTACAGCAACCGGAAAAGCCTGAAGAAAACAGCCCAGGCCTCCTGGGTCCTCTCTTTTGACTTGATGCCAAAGGTCTTCCTGAAATGTCCCAGGAGACGTCTGGACCCGTTGCAGGCAGCTACATAGCTGATGGCAGGGTCTCGGGTAAGCATGATAATCTGGCGGGTCGGGAGGTGGAGCCGTAGGTCTTATACGGGGCGGCCCTGGGATCCCGTACTCGTTTCATTGACCCATTCACTCTGAGAAATCATGCGTTGCAGCTCATTTATGGCCTCAGAGTAGGGCCCTCTCAACTGCATGTGTGTGACTTCCCCTCTTTTGGTGGTGTCTGCATCCGCCATTTTATGTACTTCTTCTTCCTCCCCCTCATTATCTGACGAGTTCTCTGTTTCTGGGTTGGGTGCGGTTGCCTCGCGTGTGACACTGGGCTCGCGAGATTGCTCGTGGGAGGATTCTGCCTGATGGTGATTAAGCGCCATGGCGCCAGCCCTTATATGGCCATGACAAGAGGTGTCTGCGAGGCAACTCCTCACTATTGCCCAAAGGGGTCTGACTCCTGGCTCCAGGAGGCCGTTTTCTGCTGCAAAGTCAAGATTTCTCCCTAATTTATCCCAGCTGGGGATGGTAACGGACCCCGTGGGACCAAACCAAGGTGCTACTTTGTCGACCTGATTGAGGAAGTTTTGAATTTGTTTTCGTTTCATTTTTAATCCCTTTTCTTTCAGTAAGTCGCTTAAAGCGACTAACAGCGGCTAAGTAGCGGTGTTACCCATGTTAAGGGGAGTTTCAAGAATTTCTTTTTGTTTCTTTTTGTTTTCCTTTTTTTTTTTCAGGGACATCTTAATCCCTGCGCCCCTTTACGGCGCCCCCATAGCCTGCCTCTTTACGGCACCGGGAACTCTCTTTACGAGTTCCTTGACCCTTGTGACGCGTCCGCCCAAGGTTGCCCGATAACCCCCACTATCTGCCCCGGCAGCCACCGCTGCCTGTTGTGTAGCCCCCGCTACCAACGTTGAGCAGTTTAACCTGTCAGCCGCCACCCGCCGCGTAGCCCCCGCTATCTGCGCTTGACGGTTTTACCTGTTATCGTCTCCGTTCTGTCGGAGAGAGGGTCTCGTTCCCCGTATGGGCCACCAGTTGACCGGCGCAGCCCCCCAATGAGACAGAGGACGCTCTTGTTGGTAACAGGTAACTGCCGCTTTATTGACGCGGGTTCAGGTTTATATATTCATCCGTGACCAATTACAGGCTGCCACGAGGGCTGCCACGAGGAAGCAGGGCTGGAATGGGATGCAGGCTCTGGCTAATATACCCAGCTGTGGCCAATCAGGGGTTGCCACAGAGTCGGCACGGGAAAAGTACGGAGTGAGCACGAGGTGCACACGGGGTGGCTAGTTTGAAGAGGGACGTAGCGCATTGTGGAAGCTGATGTGGTCTTATAGTCCCGGGTGGGGTGTGTTGAGCGCCTGCGCCCGACAGTGTAGAAGCAATCATACTAAATTTTTATGCAGCCAATGTGTTACAGTAACAAAAATAGGGATTATATTAATTGATGATTTAAAACTGTACTTTTAATGACTCAGAAATTCAATCAATATTTTTTGGTAAAAGTAAGAAAAATATAGTGGTTCTTTCCAGAATTACTTTAAACAGTACATTCTGTAGTAAACATTTATTCTAAATTTGGCAGATTCAGGTGCTAAGTTTATTCACAGCTGATGAAAAGTACTAAAATATACAGATATATGAATAACTATATGTATATATCTGTATGAAATACTGTATATAACTTACATTCTATGTATTTGTATATATAGATACCATATCTATATTCAGTATACCTGTATATAAAGATGCTTTTTCTGTACATAGATACTGTATATTTATCACTCTATATCAGTATATACTTTAAAAATTTATTAGTACAAGTTTAGAGTGCCTCATGATGGCATTTCTTGTGAGTAGTTGTTACATGTGTGTCTTGATACATAAAACATCTTAAAATTTTCACATTCCCTTCCACTTTTTCCTTCCTCTTTCCTCCATGTCTCATGATATTCTTCAACTTGCTTATATTACTGTCATGCATAAAACATGGGTGATGATAGCTTATGTATAAAATGGTATATAAAATTTAGAAATGTGGAATTCTAAGATGATGAAATGATGAATCTCCAGAGGAACAGAACCAAAAGGTTATATTGGTAGATAGAGAGATAGAGAGGTAGATAGATAGAGAGAGAGAGAGACAGAGAGATAGAGAGATAGATAAATGTTAGCTGACAGCTGTACATATGAAATATAAGTATAGCAATAAGGAATTTAGTTTTAACATTATGGAGGCTGAAAAGTCCTAAGAGCTGGAGGCACATGAGAGCTAGTGCTGTACTTTCATGGTGCGTCTAAACTCTTGGAACTAGAAGAGCCATTGATTGATTGTACTACAGCATGAAGTCTGAGAAACCCCATGTCCACAAGTGTAACACCAGGAAATAGCCCAGTTTGAACAAAGAGAGAACCAATTCCCTGTAACACGGCATTTTTCATTCTGTACTGGCCCTCATCTGATTGGATTAGGCCATCGCCATAGGTGAAAAGGAAGTTATATTTTTTACACAATACTAGTTAAAGTATCAATCTCACACTCTCACAAATAGACACAGAAAAATATTTAACCAAATATCGAGATGCCTTATAGCTAATCAAATGAGCAAAGAAAATTAACAGCAGTCGCAATTTTACCTTTTGACAATCTGTTCTTGTATTCGTATCTTTAAATCTTACTTCAACTCAGAATAGATACAGCCACAGTTGACTAATGTAATACAGCTCTGATGTGCACAACTGAAAAGAAATTAATCCCTTTCTAATGAAGTAAAGTTCTAATGAAGTAAATTTTTATTTTTTGATATCTTATAATTTAAATATTATGACACAAAATTAGCAACATTTAAATATTATGATTTACAAATATATTATATGAAAAGAAATGGAATAAAGCGAGTTATTTTATACAACCATGGACATAAAAATTACAAATAAAGAGAAAATACTCATGACAACTATAATACTTCTTTTTCTTTTTGGTACTGGGAATCAAACTAGTAGCCTAGCACTTGCCAGCCAGGCACTGTGATACTGAGCTTCATGCTACATCTATAACCCTTATTTCTGTATCTGGTGACAAGTTTGTAGCAGATATTTGAAACTACCTCCTGTCATTATTCGTTCTACAGACCATTGCTTCAGCAAGCATTTCAGCAGGTTGATTCTGTATGGTGAAATTACCTAAATTTTTATTCATGATGGTCTGGCCATTAGTAGTTTTGCTGGAATGAAGTTGTTATTTTACATTATTGACATACAAAGAGCATAGTAATATGAGAATCTCTGGGATATTAACTGAATTTTACACATAATCTTCATTAGCGTAGCAGTCAGATTTCTCCTTGATAGTCAGGGTAAGTCATTCCCAAGTCATGCCTTTTTCCTTTGCCTGTTGTTTCAGAGTCATGGTGAGCATAAAGTAGTCAGATGGCACTGCTCACTGCCAGTGCTGTAGAATCATTCTTTTTTTTTTTTTTTTTTTTTTTTTTTTTTTTGTGCTGGTGGAGACATTTCTACCTCTGGACATAAGATTTATAACCCAGCAGAGACCAAGGTCATGGGACAGCAACTGAAAATACACTTGATGCTTCTTTATAGGGATATAGCAACACACATTTCTAGCCTTTTATTTCTGGGTCTATGACTACTGCTTATGAAAGAAATGGAATCATGTACCGGGCACTAATTCAGATCCTACCAAGTTTTCTGGAAAACATGGTCTCAACATCATTACAATTGAGTTTCCTCCTTAAAAGAATATTTTACTCTACCAAGTTGTTTAAAGACAGAGAAGAACATGGTAAGAATAGTGAATTCCATGAGTATGAGTTGAGTGGTGCAATTTCTGTACGTGTATGGAATGTTTCTTAACCCAAGGCAATGCTATCTTACAGTCTTCATGTGTAAGCTATTCTGAAAAGTAATAGATGATGTTTTGGCAGAAGTATTGCAGGTAGGGAAGGCAAATTTATATCCAAAATAGGTTCTTAGTTCATTAAGAACAATATTTTGCCTCTTCCGTTGCGTAAAATGATCCATGGGTTATCAATCTAATCTCCCCAGAGAATGTTGTAACATGAAGAAATAGTTTGGTCCTGGAAAAGAGATAGATAAGGCATTGTGAATGGAAGTTCACAGTGCTGATTCCACAAAACCTCCATCCCTGGCAGCAGGTCTGCTTTATAGACTCACTGTCAGTGACACAAGTGACTAGAAGAAAACTAACCACTGTGCCAACTTAATTTCTTGGTTACTAAAGTCCTCCACCAGTATAGTTATCCTCTGTGACAATTCATAGGAAAAGTAAATGTCTTAGTTGATTACCTTGTTAGAGACAATGGTTTGTAGATAAAATTTCCCCTGTGAAATTGCACTTTTGAGTTAGTGGGCTCAGTTATCTGTGGATTTTTCTTAGAACCTGACTAATAACTGTTCTTGGAAATCCCTGCAATTTTATTAAAACTGCAAGTATTCTCAGCAATTATTATTATGTTTTTTTTCTTTCTTTTTTTTTTTTTTTCAGGAGGTTTGCAAGCAGTCAGTCAATCCAAGAGAGTTATTCATGTGTCCTTGTTGCTGATTGTCCACTCCCTATGCCTCTTCTCTGGAACATGCTCCAGCACTTTCACACCTTAACAGGTTGGTGAATCACATATAGCTAACTTGAGTGTTCTTGGGTTTGTTTTTCTTGAAGTCCTAAGATCCCTAGGATTCTGCTAAAATTCCCTGTTAAATGAAACTTGCACACTTTTGTTAAAAGAGCATTTTACTAAATTCAATTGTATAATGCATGAGATACAGATTATTGCGGGTTTAAACTATAAAAATAGGCAGTCATATTCCTTTTTTCTGATAGTATCTGAAATTCATGTTTTTTCTCAATCTGCAGGTACTCTAGAAATGTAATCCACAATGTTTGGGGCACCACTGGGCCTCTTCTCCATTTTTAATTGTTTGGCAATTTTTTTCCACATTTTCCTTCCAAAGACATGAAGTCAAATAATTACCTTATTTGTGTGAATCTTAAATATGTGTATAATCAAATGTGTGGCATTTTTCCTTCCAAACTGAGCGGACAGTGAGTGACTATTATCAAAGGAAAAGATATTATAACTCTTAACATATTAAAACAGCTTTGATCAACGTCACCACATAAATAGTGAGAAATTTGCCACGGAATTTGCATTCTAATAAGTCAATATTTTAAAATTTGTGATCATGCACATTATTTTGTTCTCTGAAATTAATCTGTTAATTACAAGATTGACACATGGGTACCCTTGGGCAGATATTTGTGACTCTGCCTTAGAAGACCAATTCTACAGTTAATCTTCAAGCTATAAACTGCATTGCAAAATCAGATAGATGTTGATCAGCTATAATTCAACACGCCTTTGTGGTTTTTATGATGTAACTGAGAAATACTTGTACCTATAAATGAGTGAAAATAACTTTTATTAGCTACTTTTAATTTATAATTAATACACAACCTTCTCACTATTTAAATTTTCTTCTTTAATTTTGTTATTCTTTTGTGAATGGAAGTTTACTTATTTGAATAAATTTATAATATTATTGTTTTAAATCACATTTCAGGTTTCCTTAATAAACAATATTTAACACAGATGACATTTTGAAATGTGCTATTATACTCTGTCCTAGTTTATTCATACATAGTTTAGAAATGATGCCTCTTGTACATTTGAGCATATGAAGCCTGGGTTACACTTAGTTAGATTGGGGATTTTCCTATTGTATGGCATTTCACCCTTTTCTCACCTATGGCTTCCCAGTGCCACTACTATGTTCCTGTGCTATTCAATGTGAGGTCTTGAAGTCTTTGCTGAGTCCTCCCTTTCTTTGTTTGTTCTGTTGTTATTCTGATTATCTGCCATTGATTTATACACATATATTCGTACTTCCTTAATGAATAGTAAGTCTCAACTTAGGAACATTGAGTTGCAAACCTTCCCAGAAACAAATGGACCCCACCTTGAGAACATTTATAGATGTGAACAATTCACAGAAGTAGCTTACAGTTGTGCTACTGTATGCATAGTGTACTTAACAGTAAAAAGTTTATTTTTAATACTGAGTGTGGGCTTTTTGTACCCATGCTTGTGTCAAAGATGTGTAAAACTTAGTTTCTTGGATTTATAAACAAATCCGACTTTTGATCATTCACTCACAATGGAACTCATACATAAGTCAAGGACTTACTCTAAACATGAATGATTTTCTCTTAATTTTTCCATCATACTTTAATCACTGTTCACTCATTTTTAAATATTAAAGCATATATTTTTAGACATTTTATATTGAAAAAACTAGTTTTTCTTTTTTTTTTTTTTTTAATGTTCCTGAGTTGTCCAACCACTAGATCATTTTTCAATTTCATAAAAAATCAAGATATTTTTTATTGGAACTAAAACTAAATTGTATAGTGCTGGGCAAAAAATCCTGTCGCTCTCCACATCTGAGGATGCTGAAGAAACAATCCCATTACATTTTATAAATGTACAATCTATTCTGTAGTTCCAGCTGGGTTACTGTATCACAGAAACACACCATGCAGCTGATTCAGGATGTGTTAGGTCCTTTTGCCATTTTGATGAATACATTCAGCAATGCTCTGTTGGTTTTAACACTCAACCTACAGTAAACTATAGAGTAGTTCAAACAGCTATTCTACATGTTACACATTATAAATCCTTTCTTTTTACTCATTAAATAACTTAAATTGATACCAGTTCATAAATCCTCATTACAAATCTTGAATTTGTTTTGTAGCATATTATCAAAATGTGCATTTACATCTATGGTTCTTTTTCCTGTTTTTAAGAAATTAATAGCACAGGAAAATTTTAGAATAACATGGTGGTTAAGTATTTAAATGTTTTTACATTATCCTCTTTTATACAAAATTCTGTGACTATACACAATTAGTTTCTCAGGCTAGACTTTCCATATGAATAAAACTAGGAGTATTAGTACTTAATTTATAATTGTTATGAGGATTAAATTAAATCATATCAAATATGTACTGAGACCTGGAACCCAGTAATCGCTGGAACTGAAATTGTATGCTTGACTTCCATGACAATGAAAAGAATTAAACTCATTTTAAACATTTTTACTAATCCTCCCTTTGTCATAAATTATCAATCCTATTTATTATTCACAAAATAAAATTTCACATCTTTAGAATCAAATTATGAATTTTCAATGAAAAGCAAATATGATGAAAGATTTGTACTAGTAATCATCAAGATTTTGAAGAAAAAATCTATGGTAATAATAGTGAATGTATTTTGAATCTTTTCCCTACTTTTCAACTAACAACTATTCATTGATCATTAATATTTTTCATAAAGATTCAAATTAAAGGTACTGTTATTTAGTTAGTAAAGTTTGATTTTCTTGGAATGTAGAAATTACTGTACCCAAAGAACATGTGCATAGAACTTTCAAGCCAAAATTTTCCCTGACTTCATTATTACTATAGTAGAAGCTTGAGCAGGGAAAGAAACATAAATTCTTTCGTGCAATTATTTATTTATAAGTACATTAAGTTGAATAAGAAAATTAAGAAAATCAAATTGATTTCAGGTATTCATATTTTAATTTTTGCAAAATCTGTTTTTAGTGTCAGTTGCTTTACAACCTAAAGGCCGACCAAATAAACAGATATACTTTTGTGGGTAATCTCTATTTCTTAAAGTAAACTGTGATTTATATATCATTGAAGCATATAAAATTTACTCCTCTCTAATTCTGGGATACAAGAAACTTCTCTGAGTAATGTTAGCTTCCTTAGATCAAGTATATGTTCTGGGATATGTTGGGATAGTATTCTATAAAGGATATAGTTTCACATATTGGAATTAAGAAGTTTTTATTTTTCTTAATGGATAAACAATTAAAATACAATATGAACTACTATGTGAAAAAAACCTGTGCATTTTTTGCTCATTTTTTTTTTTTTACATTGCTGGGTATTTAAACATTAATTACATTTTTTTTTAAAAAAAAACATGATTAAATAAGTTTTTACTGTAAAATTTAAGTATTTCATGGTGAGCTAAAATAATTATGATGAGGAAAAATTTTTAAAATGAATATTCATACTTATTCAGCAGTTCAAATAATATTCATATAATTTTTAAAAAAATTAAGCCTGCCTGGCAAGTGTGAGATCGTGAGTTGGAATCCCGGTACAAAATAAATAAAAGGCTAAAAATTGTTAGTGAACTGAGAATGCAGTTTTGTGGTAGATCAAGTGCTCAGAGTGAGTGAGACCTTGGATTCCATCAGCAGCACCGCTAAAAGCAGAAAATAAATTAATGCTCACATAAGTTGAAACCAAAGGAAGCAGCAATTTGTCACCGTATATGTTCAATTATGATGTATAGTGATTATGAACAGAATTAGTTCTTCTTTCTAAAAACTTAGTGAATCTCAATTAGACTTTTCCACAGGAGTAAGTAATAGACTCATCATAAAATGAATCACAACATGGATATTAGGGCTCCCTGGAAGAGAAAGACTACAGATGTAGCTGTGCCAAGTTTGTTTTTTCACCTATAGGTCTCACCTTTAGTTCTTATGAACATTTCATCAGTTTCAAGTTCAAAACCCAGGAAACTATTTGATACTCCTCCATACATGACTGGTAAGGTTTCAGGACCTACAGATTGTAAAATATACAAGTAGTAGATAATTATTTGGAATTTTAAGACCATTTGTATCCACTCACTCATTATGCATAGTGAAGTCCTGATTTCCCTGACAGGAAGAAGTGAAAGAAAACTTTTGTCACTAATTATCATTTCAATTTTTATTTTATATTTCTCAAGCACTTGAATTTCAATCGGAATTTTTTTAAATGGTACTATTTAGAACCAATGTACAAAAGAAGAATTTAAATATATAAATTGTCTCTCCAGTATATTTAAAAATAATCATTTTTTCAACTCTATACATGACCTGGTAATTAAGAAGGTTAAATATGTATATAATTCAGTTACAGTATATATTAAGAAAATTTGGAATCCCACCTTATTAGTTGTTAATATTCACTGATGATCCATGAGCTGTATAATGGCGAGATGGCATCCTTTATTAATCTCATGTTGTCTCTAGTATGGAAGTTTACTTAAAAGAAGAAACTATAGGAAACAAATTAAATCTCCAGGTACTGGAGCAAGTCATGTTCTCTAAGTTCAGTCCCAAAAGAATTCTGCTCTCCAAACATTTCCCGTTATTATCAATTAATCGATAAGAGCAAAATGAAATTTGTTTTCTTCAGTTGTCCTTCCTTTTGCTATGAGCTCAGTGTTTTCTTTTCACATGATATTTATTTTCCATAATTAATTTCAAGACACCTTTTTGTTTGTTTGTTTCTTTTCCCAGCTTTTTAAAATTTTCTTTTATCCCCATGTTCATTCCCTTTATTAGAAGCTTGCATCTTTCATTTTTTTTTAAATTCATAAGCTTTACTCATATAGTAGTTTTAAGGTTACAGAAAAATTGAGCAGAAATTATAAGGCACCATATTGCATCATGCTTCCCTCAGTTTCTTTATTATTAATATCTGGCATTTGTGTCTTATATTTCTAACAACTGATAAGACTTTTTGCTCTACAATGATTAAATAATATCCACTGTTAAACAGTCATGCTTTGTGCTGAACATTCTATGGATTTTAACAAATACATAATGACATGGACCCACAATTATTTACACTGTTAGGTACAGAATATTTTCACTGTTGTTAAACTTTCCTGTGCTCCACCCTCTTGCCTTTTCCTCCATCTCATTCTATTTTAACTGTTAATCTTTCATTCTCTCTCAAGGACTGCCTTTTCCATAACATTATATAAAATTGGAATCTTAAAGTATATAAATTCTTAAAATTAACTACTTTTGCTTCATTTATTATGTTTATGACTCAATTGCTCTTTTCTTTATATCTCAAAATGATGTGCTATTGTGTGGATAAACCAGTTTATTCATTTATTGATGAGTAGTATGCTTGCTTCCAAGTCAGTAATTGTGAGTAAAACGTATTTTCCATGTCTGGGTCTATTTTTAAATTCAGATTTTAGTATTCTATAGGATCCCAGCCACACTGCATCTCTACTCAATAGCTTGCTATCCTTTGGTATACCCTAAATTGTTGTAATATATACCATTAATGATTCAGGGATTTTGAAATCTATATCCCACTTGTCTTCTTCCAAGTCTCATATCCTAAATACTTTGCCATATCCCAGAAGTCTTAAAATTGTGACAAATAGCCCACTCAAAGCAGAAATCATTTTCTTTTAGAGGAAATGACCTCTCGTCCTGGAGAGTTCAGGTCTGGTAGACTATTATATTATTTCTCAGCACATCACCAGATTATTCAGTTATTTCTGAAATTATTTCCTCTACATGTTTATTTTCACTCTTGCATATCAAACATAAAGCTTTGTAATATTTTATCTAAAGTCTCAATCTTTCAGGTTTATTGAACCAAAATTACTGTTTCACTTGATTCAGTTTCATATAATATAAACTCATTGAATGAATATTGTTATGATGTTTATCTAGAAATAGGCAAACATTTAAACTATCATTTCCTTCATTGAGAGGATCATTTATTGTCTTCTTGCAACTTAGGTTTTCAGTCTTAATTTCTTCAAAAGCCTTATCAGTCAGTATACCAAGTTTCTGTGCATCTCTACCAGAACTAATTTTTCCTCCTTGTGTTTTTGTAACTGTAAAACTTTACCTCCCTAACTGGAACATTTTTCTTACTTTATCTCTTAATAAAATCTAACCTCTCAGATATGACTCATTTATAAAAAGTACTCCTTTAGGGAATTTTCATTTTTTTTTTCTTTTTAAAAATGTTATTTTACAAACCTGATGTACCTCAGAGTTTATCATTATGTCTCTTTCACTCTTATTATATGCTATTAAAATAGTTTAACATGAATATTTTACCTTATAGCATTTTCTCAGGAGCTGAAATCTTTATTTTTTTGTCTTAGATTTAAATATGCAAGAGTTTAGCAAATAAGTTCTGACTGAATTAATAAGTGACTGAATTAGCTGATGAAATCAATCAGATAAAGAATACAGAATTAAGGACCTGTGAAGGGGGCAATTGGTTAAGAAAGGCTGTCTCACACATATGTGCAGAACAATGAGCTCTCAGTTCAGGGTTATTTATATATGTTGACTCAAAAAACATAGAAAAGTTTTGCTCCATTTAATAAAATATAAAGGCTTTGAAGACAGTAATTATCTTGTTAATCATTGAAGTCACGAAAGAAGAGTACATAATATTCATTCACTGATTCATTCTTTTCTAGAAAAATTCTTTAGTGAGCACCAAATATGCACCCGGGGTAGTTCTTCAAACCTGCTATAAACCTGTGGGATACAGCAGATGATAATCCTGACCAGTGTAGATAATAATTCTGCAGAATAACATACAAAATAATTAATAAACATGATATAAATAATTAATAAAGAAAACGATTTAGCGATTTAATGAAGATTAGTAGTTAATGGCTGGAATCGGTCATTTTATAGGTGAGATAGGGAAAGTCCTCTTTAGTAAGTTAAGAATCCAGGAAGACATCATTTGAGAAGCCTTTAGATCGGAAGAAAACAGAGTATGGTTGTTCTGTTGTGGGAAAGCAGAGTAAAAAAAGACTAAAAACAATTCCCACAGGTCGATTTAGCTGTGAGAGTGATGTAGGAGCAGTGGGATAGAAATACTTCAGTCTTTATGTGAGGCAGGCCATTTATAGCTTTAAAATCTGCATCTATTATTCTCCCTACATTACAATTCCCTTAATCTTATTACTATGTGATGTGGAACATGTCAAATTTTATTTCCTGTTTTTATTGGTTATTCATAACTAGGCAAAATATAAAAATGCTTTATACTCTTGTTAGATCCTGATTAATTCTGCCCATTAACCTTGTCAAGCGCAGCCAGGGGCCCTCTGGTGCTCACACTCCCTGGCAACCACATGGGGCAATTTAAGTTCTTCCTCCCCTCATTTTACTTCAACCCATTTGCCAAAGCAACCTTTTCAGCATAGAACTAATCTATCTCCTTTCTGACACCTTTCTCCCTGGTTCATGCTTTCTTCAAAAGTAATATTAAATATATCCCTCCCCGCTAGCACTCAGATTATGCCCACTTGAAGCATTCACTAAGTTGTTTATGAATTCAATCTTGCTTATTCACTAGTTTATAAACTTCATAAAAGAAGAAAGAGTATACTATTGAACGAAGGGTACTACAGAGTGTCGGATAGAATACTAGGCATACAATGAAAGAGAATGAATACATGGATGACTGAATGGTGTATGTTTGTTTGATTGTTTTTAGGTCCTGGGGATCGAACTCAAGGCCTCACGCTTTTGTTGCTGAGGTAAATCTTCACCCGCTCCACTCACCCGTGTGTGTGTGTTGTGTGTGTGTGTGTGTGTGTGTGTGTGTGTGTGTGTGTGTGTGTGTCTGTGTTCCACTAAAACAAGTCAATGAAAATTCATATGAGGTTTGTATGTTGCTATCCAGATATTTTCCCCGTAAATTCACTTTCTAGGAGTGATTCTTAGGCTTGTAGCTCTTCCATTTCTTGAGGATTCGGGGGACCACATTGGTTTCTGAATAACATAGATTTTAATATAAAATTTTTATTATAGTAATTAGATGAGAATTTTCATATTCTTGCTATTAATTCATTGGTAATATTCTATACTAATAAACATCTAATGCATTCATCCATCAGTGCTTATGCCTAGAAAGTTATAAAGAGCAGGCCAATACTGCTCCATTTCCCTGGTGTGTGATCTGCAAAAAGGCACCAAAAAATCCTAAAGTCCAGAAAAAGGCACCTAAGAACCTGAAAGTTCAAATCAAATAATACTAGAGATAGTAGCTTGAGCAATACACAGTATTTCCAAATACTCTTTCTAGCTTTTTACATTAAGTGTCCAGCAATATGCGTATACAATGTAAAACAGAAGAACACCACAAATCAGTAGTGGTTTCTACAGTCTGTTATTGGAATTTAATAGGCTTGATGAAAATGTGTTTGCACATGTATATGCTTCTGTTACTTGAGAAAAAAGGACTTATTTTTCTATTAAACTAAGCCAAATTGGTTCAGCATAAAAAAATCAATAGTGTTATATGGAGATATTAAAGAACTCACAATAAACAATTAAGTTCAATATATGAATTTTTCAATTATTTATATTCTAAAAACTTATGAATCTATTGTGCTCCATTTGCAAGAATTGTGAAGCCAAAGTCTATTTTTCAGAATTAATTTACCTGTACAATTACACTAAATCATGATTTATATTCTCAGTATACTGTAAGTGCACCATATTTTCACAGAGCAATATTATTTCCTATCAGTTTTTCTTTGGGGAAATAATTTTAAAAAGTGGAAGTCAATGACTTATTGGTATTTCTATAATCATTAAGAAAATTGTTATTGTCCCCACATTACATAATATAATGCATATCTTATCCTTCATTACTATCTAAAACCTACATAATGTCATAATAAATAAACAAATATTTCAGTGGAAACTAAATAACCGTATCTGAATTCTGGGAAAGGCAATCATCTATAAGCCCATTTCTTCCAAAATAGTGTATCTAGGTATTTACTAGAAAAACATCTAAAACACTTTCCCCACACTTTTGTTGAAGCCGACTTGAAGCCTTCTTCTATTATCCAGGGAAAATTTTTGTTTGGGTCACTTTTTTCAGTGTGGTGATATAAATGCAAACCAACCATAATGTTCATTTATAATAATAAGATTGCAAGTTGTCTTTCTGCTATATGAATGTTTATAATTTTTTCTGTATGGATTCTAATATAAGAATGCACTTCCAGGCCAAAAGCCATATATCATAAGAAATAAATCATTTCTGTTTTCCCTTACTTTATATACAATTTTATTTCCTGTTTTCCCTCCCTTGAGTCTCTTATTCTTGTCCCTGGTTGAATTAGAACAATTTCAGCCTGAGAAAGTATGACTTAAGTATAATAACAAGAAGGGTTTATGAAATTTGTAATGTTCTGCATTTTTTTCTTCTTTGACTTCTCATTCTTGGAGGGTCTCGTGATTCTCTCTCTCTTCATTTTGAAACTCAAAAAATAACTTTATTCATATGTCACTTTTCCATTTTTACTCGAATATATTTCTTTGATGTTGCCAAAATTTTTCAAGTGAATTTTCTTTCATTTACTTGTTCTTGACTTGTTGGTGATAGGAGCTAAATATTTCTTGTTGTTTTTATAATTAATTGTATATGAAACATGAATCACTCAGCATACTTGGTTATTGCCTGTGGTTTGTTCCAAGTCATAATTTCACTTTTCACTGAATTGCCCATAAATTACAATTTTCTTTCTAAACAAAGGTTTTGTTTCCATAGAACAAAGAAAAATATATTTCTATTTACAACTCTACCACTGCTATTATTACTCCTGACTCTCAGAAGTTCTAAATTTTATCTGACACACTCTGGCATCCTACAATTCATGCATGTTAATATGAAGATCAATCTGTGATGCAAAAAAATGTTCTTTTAAAGACATCTGCCTTCAAAATTTAGGAGAAAGATCAGTATCTACATGTGTTTTGCTGCACATTGAAATATCAATTGCATCATGAGTCATCCTGGGCTGCAGGATGATCAGGAGTATAAACACTGTGGATGAAGGTTCAGGAAAAATACAGGGAAAGCAGTGATTTAGTGACTTCTGTCATTGTGTTTCAGACCTAGGAATCCCAAGATGGTCCATTTTTCTAACATTTTAAACTCTAAAGAATTTTGCTTGTGCTACTGTTTGTAAGAGAACCATTATATTAAACAGATCCAGGAAACATTGTATTGCTCTTAATCGTACATATTCACAGTGACTGATAAAATTTTGCATCTCAGACTTTTCTCTGACTTCAAATTCACAGGATTTTGATATTTGTTATCCTACTCAAAACTCTCATCTTGTTATTAAAGCACCATAGAACTGAATGTTGCAGTAATCACACAGAGATAAGATTATGCGATGATCTGTTCCTTTGCAAACTTAATTCATTCCATGATTCTGGGAAAGATGAGACAGTTTATGCTCATGAGGGGAAGATGGCTGCAGTTATACTAGTCATCCAATGTGGAGATTGTGAGTGGAAGCAAAATTTTGCCAATTGCTTCTGTTTCCAAACCGAATTGTTCTCCACTAGAAGTGTTTGTGAACTGAGACACTCCTGTACCTCTCTGCTCCTTTCTATTTAAAGCAAACAAAACCAGTCAGCAAAAGTCAACAAACAAGAAGACAATCTTAAAATCAGCAAATAAAAATAATTTAATAATCCCTAATTACATAGGTCTGGGGACACTCTACCTGGGTCGGATTCTTTAGTCTCTCAGAGTATCATTGTTCTGTCTGTTAATCCTAATTTTCAACTTGTAATATAGAGACTCCTGGAGAAGTAATTGGGTATTTGGAGTGCTACAACTGTCAATGAATTAATCTACTGACTTTTATAGTTGAATGAGTAGCTATGATACAGGATCCAGTTGCAGGAGGTAGGCCACTGAGGGTGTGCATTTGAACAACATATCTCTTCCTGGAGTCATGAAGTCAGCATCTTTGGTCCACCATGAACCTCCTGCCTGATATTTCTGACCCTGGAGTGAGCCAATCATAGATGATAATATCTGAAACCATTACTTGAATTAAATATCTCCCTCTTTAGATTGTATCTGGTGTTTTGCACTGTCAAAGGTTTACTTACATCTGTTTTAGCTTCTTAATCCATAAAATTGAGCCAATAGAAGTAATTTTATATTGAAAACTATTGCTATAGAAATTAAACACTAACATTTGTAAAGCTATTTGCATATTTTTTGGTACTCAGTAAATGCCAGATACTGCTTTTTAAAGTGAATGTATAGTCTAAAATGCAATCATGTGCTGTATACCTGTGTCAGTCAATAACTAATAGCATAGATGGCAGCATAATACATTACTCGTGTTTTTGCTGATGCTAGTGAAAATGAGCATACCTCACTGTTAGCTAAATGAAAGTATAGTGTATACAACTGCGTGCAGTATGTAGCATTATAATGTTAATAAACAACTATGTAATTGATTATTGTACTCTTTATCCTTATTTCAAGTTGCAGTTTGACTTCTTGAAAAGAAATTTGTTATTAAATGGCAAGCTGGGTCACACTGGAAGAAGCCTCATATAGCTTGTATTTATTGCAACACTTGATCCTATCACACTGGCTTATTGTACCAGGCATAATTCTATACAGCTCTAATCTGAGCCATTCGAGAGTCTGAGCAAGTTTTTTAGAAATAAGAGTCTAGCCTAGCCAGGTTAGTAAAACCTTGTCTCCAAATAAAAATAATGAAAAAGTTGAAAATGTAGATCAATGTTACAGTGATTATTTGTCATGTGCCATGTGAAATGATTCTTCTATAACAATTTGATTTGTGTAACCACAGTCTAATGAGGTATTTCTAAGATGCATCCCTACTGTTAAGCATTGCATGACAATACACCCCAAAAATACAATATACACAGAGTTAAATAAGTATAAGGCAAACATTTACGTAAATCTGTAACTGCAAAACAAATCAATAAATAGAACATTGCCAGAACCCAAGAAATGACTTCTGTCAACACTTGCCTCAAATTCAATTTTTTTCTTTCAAAAGCCATGTATCTAATAATAATAATAATAATCCTTCTAAGAGTATCACTTTGGTTTTTGTTTACTTATGTCTAGCTCCCTCATAGTCAATTTTCTGTTTCTGAAACTTACATAAAATATTTTCATATTGTATTTTCCTTGATTTATAAAATCTATCCCAGTTGTACTTTGCATATTTTCACTGATAAATTATATTCCACTATATAATTATATTGCATTTTTGTTTATGAGTTCTTCTCTTCTTATGAGTCATTTAAGTTTTGCCCATTTTGCTTATGATACAGTTGTTCTGAATTTGTCACATGCTATATAAAGATAGTTATGTTTGCTGAGCAATATTATATACTCTTTTCAACATAGATAGCGGTACTGATGCAATCCAAATTACCTTCACTAAATTATGCTTCAAAATAGATGTATAAAAGCAATCATCCAACTATAATTTATTGCAAATAAAATGTTGTAAAGCTTTTTTATTTAAAACAATAGGTAGTTATCATCTCTCAAATTATCATCTCTCATGGGTTAAGAAAAAGGAGCTGCTCAGCCACTCAATTTTTGCTCAGAATTTCTCATTAAATTATATTCAAGTATAATCTGGAACTATAGTCTTTAAAGCCTTTCAAATGTTAGAAATCAGTTTTGAAAGTGATTCTTTCACAAGGAAGATGGAGGTCTGAACAGCAGGCAGTGACATTCACCAATGGGAGGCAAATTGGTAATACTTGTTAGCTAGGTGGTTCTGTTCTTGCCTAAATGTGTTTTCTAAGTATTCTCATGAATTTCATGACAACTATGCTGCTCCAGATTTATCATTCTGAGGGAACAAGGTGGAAACCGCATTGCCTTTTATACTAATGTCTAAAAAGACAAAAATTACTTTATACCATTGTATTGGTCACACAGACCATTCTTCATCCCATCTAGAGGGTGTAATGTCAGTGTAATGGCACCAGAAAGCAAGCACAATTACTATTCCACTCCATACTCTTTCAATTTTAGAAAGTTTAGATATATAAAGGTTAGATATTTAAAATTTTTATATTTATATTTTCATGATTAGTTATAAAATAAGGCATATTTAATATATTTATTCTATTTTTATTTGGTACTGGGATTAGAACTCAGAACCTCAAGGGGCACGGTGCCCCTGAGCTATATCCTCAGCCTCTTAATATATTTACTGATATTGACACATTTGTTTACAGTCTGTTAAATATGTAGTTCTTATTTTTCTCCTTATGGCTAATTATATGTATGTATGACTATTTGTAATGTTTTGCAATATGGTGGTTTTGTCAAAGATTCCTGGAGAATCTTTTAAAAGTCTAACAAGTTTAGAGGCTAGATTTTGGTTCAGAACATGAATTTAGGCCGAAAGATTTCTAAGCATACAATGTGACATACTTTTTCTTAAAGGAGGGATCACAGCAGTGATAGAATTTTCCACGTGGAAGGGAACCATCTGATAGGATTTTCGGTGCGGCTAAAAAGATAGCAAGTATGAAATAAAAGCAGGCTTTATTTTAAGAATGTGGAGAGAGACTCCATGAACTCCAGGGTCTGGCGTTCTCTCTGCCAGACACATGGTATGGGGGCATACATGTAGCTTAAGTTTGGGGTGATGCCTAAGGGGCATTAGTGATGCACAGGTAGCCCATTGGTATTGATTTGGTGCTACAGGTAAATTGCCTAGGGGCGGGGAAAGGTGACCTCAAGATAGAACCCCTTGATTCTTCCTCCAAGGCTACAGTGTCCCATCTGGGGCAAAAATCTTTCAGTAGGTGACTGCAAAATTCATGTTATCACTGAATTAAAATAACATTGAGTTTATCATATCTATAGGTATCATATGTATAAGATTAGGAACATTAAGAGGACTCTGAGACTTGTAATAATTGAGTGGATTTAAATAAAAGCAAAACCAAAATCCTCACATGCAAATCAGCAATGACTTATTAAATCAACTCTCCTTACTCCCTAAAGTTAAAACCTCATTTTTCTTTACTCCTACTGATATAGGGGAATGAAACGCCCAACCTACTATGTCCACAAGTTTGTGTTCTGTAAAACAAAAGAATGAATTTTAGGAACAATGGAGGTGAAGTAGAATATATTTATTGAGAGAAAGAAAGTTTCTGACTGAAGAGAGACAGAAGGAGTCCAGAGTGGGTTGCCAAGGACTCAATCTTTTCCAGGGACTTTTATACAGTAAAACCATGGGTTCAAGGTGGGGGGAAGACTGGGAACTCACAAGGCAGATGGGCATAAGGTGGGACATAACTATAGTTAGCCAATAATATCAATAGTTCAGGTAAATTTGATTATGAGGGACAAATGGGGAAGTGAGTCAGGTAGAAAGCGGGCATTCTTACAGAGCTGTGACTCATAAGTGGATGGGAACTATTTAGGGTATTAATCCCTGGATATTGTTGCATTTGTGTGGTCTTTTGTGTCGAAGCCTGGCCCACAGAAGGAGGCATCAGCTTCCCCCAGCTGCCAGGTATTAGCTCCATTGAAGCTCTAGTCTTATCTCACTGGCTAAATATTTCTAACTCAGCTGCCTGCAACACCACTAGAAAAGCTTTCCCTTAATATAATCATTTGAAGGAAAATGTAGGGTCATTCTATTACTTTCTTCGCTGGATTATTATACTCAAGCATCCTGATTCTCAACAGTAACAAATTACTCAGAAGTACCTACAACAATGTATTTGAATTTTGTTTGCTAATATAGATATTAAGTTGGCTTTTATAGAGCTTTTTTATTTCTTTCCATTTCAAGGATCTCATGATTAATTCAATTCTATCAAGGATCCTGGGCATTAGTTGTATCGTGTAGTCAACCCATTGGGCTTTCATTTATACAATTTCTACTCCCACAGGAAACTTCTGTGATAAAAGTACATTTCTAGAGATCATGCTCTCCCACCAGAAAAGTGTATTTTGAAATGAAGTTTTAAAAAACTTCCTTATGTAAACTGGAAGGTTATAAAGTATTCAAAATTAGTCATGTTAGGTTTGTATTCTTTAGAAAAATAGTAGAGTTTTAAAACAAAATGCTTTGTTACCTAACAAGTCTGTGCTTTCAGAGGTCTGGGTTGAAATTCGATCAAATAAATTAAGTCTCTTCTACGCTGAATGCTTTCTGGAAAAATCAACTTCCTTACCTATTTTAAAATTTAGATGCTGACTACATTCCTTGACTTTTAGCCCTCATTTCCTACCTTGAAAGCCAAGACTAGTTTTCACTCTGATCTTCCTGGCTTCATCTTATATCTGTGATTTTATCTGACTTTTGTCTCACTGTTTATCACTGAGGAACCTGTGTTTACACTGTTTCCTCAGAGACAATCCAAGACAATGTCCCTATTTTTATGGTCATTTTAGTAACAACTTTATTTTCGTCTTCTACCTTCACTTTTGTAAGTAGTTTGACAGTCATTTCCCAGGAGTAGGCACATGGATATCTTGGTTGGGCTGTTGTTTTGCCTACGATTGCTTTGTTAATCAAGTGATTATCAGTCTTTTAGTAGTTATACAGACATATGTATGTTTCAGTCAGATTGAAGTGACTGTAAAAATAAATTGATTTTATGATACTCACTCCATAAATATGAAGACCGGCATTGTGAGTAGCACAGATTTTCCAAGGTGGTTGCATTAATGATTTTAAAAGTGGAAACAGATTAGAGATTGTCAGCTTTGGCATGTATTTGTGGTGCTCTCCATGGAACTCTTACTTGAACAATTCACTTGGCTGGATTTCTTTTTGTTTAAAGCAGTGTTTTACCCCGAATGCAGACTTTATTTATGCCTCAGTGACTCAGTGGTTTCCCTTAGTCTCTGTCATTTGCTTAACTCTGGAAGTGCTGTGCATCTTGCTCTTACAGCCATCTATTTCAGCCTCCCTTTAGCCATTACAGCACAGAGCCAAATAATCCTTTTAAGACATATCCAAATTATACTGGTCGTACCTCCATTATGATCGTTAATCCACTGAATCTGATTTAATCTCATGTATTTCTCTTATTAATTACTTTTTGATCTCTGGAATGATGACTCATCTTTCTTGTTATGTGACTTAACACACAGCTCAAAGTTAGCACTGGCATAACTTTGTCAAAGAAATGAGTAAGCTATATAAGTATTTAATCATCAACATGAAAATCAGTACTATAAATTGAGATATATAACCTAAAATATTTATTATGCATAAAATTGGTATATGTATTTTTAACCATTTTACCAGGATTCATTTAAATGCCATAAAAAATGCTCAGATAATTAACAACAGGGACCATATATTCCAAGATGTGAAAATGCTCTCTGATTTATATATCACTGCCTCATGTAGAGGGACCGTGACACTCTCTACTTGCACCTGATAGAGGCTTATACTATTTGAGTAGTAGGGTTAATCTACTTGAACTTTTATTGTATGAAATATCTTTACTCATCAATACATATTTCAGCCATTGTGAGTTAGTTATCCTGTAACTGGAATAGACACAATTTCATGTTCTAATGACAGTCAAGAGTTGTACTCAAAAAAGTAGGGATATATCAACATTTTTTTTTTAAATATGATCATTCAGTTTTAGTTTCTTTTCCCCAAATAATATCAATCAAATTTTGGATAAAATGCAATGTTTCAAGTTATTTAATGATATCCGAAGAATGTTGTATAAAACTTTTATTTATTAATATATAAAAATTGGTATCTTCTAAACGTTCATCAACAAGTGATTTGTATTGACTTTGCAATTTAGACACTTAAAATTCTGAATGCTTAATCCTTTCACTTGTGAAAACAGTTATTAGTCATACAAATGACAATGTGTAATAATGAACAATTTTTGATATATTTTAAGGAATATTTCTATTATCTTAATTAAAATTTTACCTGTACTACACGTAATATACATCAGTGTATATTTTTAAGAACAAAGAAATTATCTGTTCTTTGAAAATAAATATTATGCATCCTTTTTCCTCTTTTTAATACAAACTTACAAGTATTTCCTACTTTTTCAATAAAACAAGAGTTACTGCAGTTTTATCTTCATGGCTTTTTGAACTCATTGATAAGTCATGGTCTCAGAATAAACTGAAAGAAAATCTCAGGAAATTTACTAGGTATAAGCAAGAAACACACACAAAATCATATGTATTCAACTGAGAGTCAGGCATGTGAAATTATTGGGAGCTGCCAGAAATCATGGAATATCAGTATTTTTAAATTTCTTATTTCTCCACCAAACTTACCACAACAAACAGGGCAGATTGAAAGAAATCTGAATTGCATAAACAATAGAACACCAGCTGCAAGGGAACAATTACTTAGTCCTTCTGCTCTAACTCCACCACAGAACATTTGGGAATAATACAAGTTATTCACTTCAGTAAATATTTGGTAAATATTTCTTTCAGCTAAGACACAGTAATGAAGAAAGAAAGTAAAAGTTTACATCTGGGTTAAGCACTGAGTCCAAAACTTAAAGCAAAGTAAAACAAAAGACAGAGAAGACTACATACATGAAGAAGACCAGAGATGTTCCAGAGATGTTCATCCAAACTTTGAGATGAACATCCAGAGTTGTTCATGCTTGAGACTGAGTCTTAAACAACAAAACAGGTGCTATAATAACACCAGATCATCCCCAAACCAAATGAGTCACAATGATACCATTAAACTACTATCAATGAGATAATAAAAAGAAGAAAAGCCTTAAGAAGTTACTATCTGTGAGTCACAGCAGAAAGAGAAACTTAAAATTCAGAATGAAAAAAAAAATGCTACTGAAATAGCATAGTCCAAAATGAAACTGATGCTGTGGTAAAGGTAATTGTAGCAAATAAAAGTGTCAAATGCAACCCAAATTTTCAACTAGTTGAGTAAACATTTGTAAATTAAAGCCTGAGCAGAAAGAAAGTTATTATTACTTTATGGCTAATACCTATTGCTTTAATATTTACCTTTTTATTCCACACAGTATACCAGTTTTCATTCCAAATTTATAAGGCATTCAAAGAAAAAAAAAAAAAAAACTACCAAAAAAGAAAAAGAAAACAAACACATATCCAAGAGAAAGAAACTTTATTGCAAGCAGACTCAGATATAAAACTTATCTGAGAAGATTTTAAGCAACCCTTTTAGAGCTAACAATATGCAATATAACAACCATTGTTAAATTCTCATCATCTTATTTGTCAAGCCTTTATTGTTTTTGTTTTGGGTTTCTTGTTTGCTTGTCTCTTTTGCTGTTTATTTTTCTTTTCTTTTTCTCTTAAATAATAAGAGTTTAAATAGCTACACTATATATAATAGAATATACTTAATGATCTACAAGCTGTAATTGAGTAGGGAAAATTGAACAAGATCACATATACACGTTTGGCAGAGTATCGGAAATTCTAATAAAGAATAAAATGGAAATTATAGAAATTAAAATACATAAAGAGGAAGAATATCTGCACTAAATTCATCAGTATAATCAAATTAATTAAGCAAATCATCAGTGAACTTAAGGACTCTTCATAAGGAATTACCAAACTAAAAGACAGGAAAAAATATTAATGTAGAAACAAAAGATAATATGCAAAAGCTGTCAAATATTATCAAACTTTATGACATATTTAATTGTAATTACATCAGATAAAAATAATGCCTGAGGAGTTCCTGAAAGTTATGCCAATATGTCCAGCTCCTGCCCAAAACATTACAAGTAAATTCTTCAGTTCTGACTAGGGGAATGTAGGAAAGCCTCACATAGCTACTGAATAAAATGTGCAACATAACCTCTGAAGTGAAATGTCACCAAGAATTCAAGTATTCCAAACCGTCATGTTCTTATACATTTCTGTATTGCTCAACTGTTTGCTCCCTTTTGGAAATCTCTTTATGTGTGGAAAAGTGAAAAGGATTTTCATCACTCTGATTTAGAACATAGTACTTTTCCACTCCCAGTCAACATTCTTCTTTTCTCTTTGGGTCATGGATTCATAAACTTACAGGAGACTTTCTATCTGGACTCCTTCAACAATAAATCAATTTGGGATCTACACTATTCCTTGATTATCAACTGGTAGACTATTACACTGGGGACAATGGAACAGGGAAATTACTATAAAAGGAAAAACCAAGAAAGTGCCTTTGGTAGTGATTAGATCTAGAGGATGTGATGTGGTTGATTCAAGGTGCAATGCTAGGATTAAGGATTCCCCAACTTGGGTGTGCTACCCACACTAAGAACACGTGGCCTGGATGGAATATAGTGAACAAAAAGAGGTTTGGTGTTGTCGTTTCCTTTTTTGCCACTTTGCTGCCTTCTGCCTGCCGTGAACCGTTTTTCTTCTGTGATGCCCCTCTGCTATGCCTTTGAGCCACCTTAATGTGAACTGAAATTTCTGCAAAATGTAAGCTACAATAATAAACCTTTCTTCCTTTATTTTTAGTTGTTGGGTACTTTTTATCAATGAGAATATCCAAGATACCTTATCTTGCCCTAAAGCTCGGGCTTCCTTTTAACTTCTATGATCTGGAACAATTAGGAATATTGCACGAGTTGTGCTTTGAGCAGTGTTTGTTCTCACATAATTTATAATCAGGTGCACTACTTGAAGTAATGCTCAAAGAAGGATTTCCCTTTCAGGGACCTTCTGGGTAGGTACATAGTATTGATTATATTGGTGAATGTTTCAAAATTTCATTTTAAGTAACCCACATTTGTGACAGTAAATAACATCTCAAGGAAAAGTAACCATGCAATACTGAATTATGATGAAACATAATCTTCTCTTGAAATTCAATTTTGTCTCCTGGACAATTTCTTTTTAATGGTGGCTGCTACACTTCATACTTTTCTGTTTTCTGATGGAATAATTCTGGATATAGCTATATGTGACAGATTTTATATAACACTGCTTATTGAAGGTATATTTATGTGATGTGAGTTATGCATGGTTTAACTTCTAAACTTCCCCTGTTGACACATGTATCAAGCATTAAAGAGTGTCATCTGTGCCTGAAGATCTGGGCACTTGGGCAGGATATTAATGCCATCCTTGATGAACATGGTGATGAGGCAGTACACTGAAGAGAGGATGGAGAGACTGCCTTCCCTCCTGCCACATAAATCCCACCCCCATCCTATTTTCCCTTATTGTTTTGGATGTGATTTGTTAACCCCCCTTTTCTGAGAGGAGATGTGGAAAAGAGATTGATAGAAAAGCCTCATTCTTAGCTTTTGCCCTGTAGTTCTGCTTGTGCATTGCTTTATTTAGTTGGAATAAAATCAGTATTGAATTAAATATATTTTAATACTAAAAATGATAAACTGGGTAATTCAAGATTTCTACTAAGTGAAATGGAGAGAAGTATTTGGAAGAATTTTCAGAGCTATAACACAGATCATCAGTCATTGTCAGTGGTCAGTTAAAATGTAAGAGCTCATTATCAGGGCTACATTTCATTGTTGTTTTGCTTATTCCTCAAATAAAGACGAAATATTCAGGTTTGAGGTGCATCAAAAATAATTGTGCCCAGATTTTTCTTTTGTTAATATCTTCACCTCTTTGTTATTCAAATATTTGTCAAATACATATTATGAATACGAAGTGAAACATTTTTATCACAAGATTTTATTTTGATGTAATCATGCTCTAGTAACACAGGCTTTTTGCTCCCTGAGAAATTTATCATGAAGTTTCATGACATGGTAAGTGAACAAAATACAGAAACATGGTTTTCTACGCAGGTGGAACCTAGAAATTTTCAGGAATTGACATGCATTTCTACCTAAGCTCTTCCTTTTTTTTTTTTTTTTTTTTTTTTTAATTTCTTCAGTGTCACAGTTGTATCTCTTGTTTCTCTGTAGTCTCAGTATTATAGTTTTTGGAGGAATAAATTAAACTGTGATATAATCTCAAAAAAAAACTTGTTATCTTTATTTGAGGAAAACAAGATAAACATAGCTCATCAGACTAAACTCCTATTTTATGGCAAAATTTAAGTTCCTTGGTGTCCCTTCTTCAATAAATTCCTTTATGTGGCTGCCTGTTAATATATGCCATTTAACACCTAAGTGGTTTTTGGAAACTAAGAAACAGTGCGGTGCAGCTAAGAGCTGGAGACTGCTGAAAGCTGGAGTATCATGTACTGTGCTGGAGGAATGGAGATGCACAGCATCGCGACATTCATCACTCTCTGCTATCACAGGTCTACTACAGGGTACATTTTGGGTGAAAAAATATGTTTGAGAACACAGTTTGTTCATGAGAGCAAAGGAACAGAATTGAAAGATAAAGGTAAGATCATGATTCTGTAATATGAATTTGTCCAAAAATTTTCTAAGGACAGAACTACACAAGTTATTCACACACTAAAACAGAATAAACACCATCTTGGTGTGTTATTGTCCCAAAATATTTTTGTGTTTTGTTTCATGATAAAATAAAATTTCATAATCAAATGGAAAGAGAATAACAGTTGTTACCATACTGTGTATAATTATCGTCCAAGCAGTTTCTCAGAGTAAAAGAGATAAACCAAAAAAGTTACAAAAAATAAATGAACCACAATTTAAAGGTGAGATTTAATCAATTCGGTTCATGATCTTCTGGGTTTAACCAGAAATGTGGTAAAAGGTTGTGGCAGAAAAAAAGTTACTATTTTGTGCCTCTTGGAAAGCAGAGCAGGGAAACATCACCAGAGATGCAGGGAGAAGGGTCTGACATAGATGCCCCTCCCAATCCATAACACATGCAGACATAACAGAGAAATACGTTCCACCACTCACCATAGCAAATCTCAGTATTTCAAGATGATATGAATAGTTGTGTTTTTAGCAAATTTAATTGTTAAATACTTTACAAGTCTCTGCACTTTTGCAATGATAATTTTAATTATATATTTATTATTCTCATTCTTTAAGAAGCATTTTGATGAGTTTTAAGTTTTTCTTTCATTTTAATACATTTTCTACAATTAGTTGCTGAATTCTTTTGTTATTACTTTTTTCAGTTTACATGATTTAGCATTTGTAGTACCTTTATTTTACAGATTTTTGAAATTCACTAGATTCTTCACCACATTAATTTAAAAGCACATTAGATTAAATATTAGTAATTAGGCAGATTCAATCCAAAATGAAGGTTAAATCATTGTTCTGTAAGTATATATATTTTTAAAATTTAATTTTCTGATAAATTCATATCTTCATTGTCCAAAAAATTGATAAGGGAAAACAATTTACCTCTGTTGATATTAATAATCTTATGGCTTAAATTCCATTTCTTGATGTAGTGCTCAACAGAAAGACCACACGCTCTATGCTGTTGCAGCTTTTTAAAAAGAAATGATGAATTATAAATATGAAAATATAGAGAATGATTTAATTTCTAAAAGAAACATTCAAAATTGCTTTCTCATATGACATACTTTCTGATTCAATTTACAAATGATTTGGAGTTTCCCATCATCAAACAGGGAAATTTGTAATTTTATACCCAGTCAAGTAATACCTCAATATTAACTACCTAACAAAGATATTCTTAGGTAAGAAAATGATAAGAGAATTCTTCATCAGTAGAGAAATATAATCACAAATGCTAAAGTAAATTTTCTACCTGAACAGCCATTACAATATACAGACTCAAAGAAGTATTTAGAGCAAAGAAAAAAAACAAAACCCACAAATAATTGAGTAAACATAATATTTTTGCATGTTTCAAGTTGTTTTGGTGGTTGTTGTTGTTTTTGGTCTTTTTGAGACGGTCTCCCTATGTAGTGCAGGCTGGCCTTGAACTAATTTTGTGACCCCACCTAGCCTTGAACTCACAGCAAATCCTCCTTTCTCAGCCACCTGAGTGCTGTGATTACAAGCATGTACCACCACATCCGACAAAGTGTCAAGTTTTATGTAAATCTCAAATTTGAACGTGCATCCAAATTACTTCTTTGGAAGATAATTTTTAAACATAGTTTTTTGTGTTTAAATCCACAATTTCACTTTCTTTTTAGATCTGTACTTTTTTTGGGGTGCGGGGGTGGAAATTACAACCTTTTGCTTTTGTGCCATTGAACTAAATGCCCAGCCCCTTGAGTTACTTTTTAATGTGTTGTAATGTAAATGAAGTACAATGTTATCATTACTAGCATACCTATTACAGTTATTACATTTATATTTCTAAAGATTAATTTGTATTTATATAGTTCTTATAATTATTTGGTTTGTAGAGACTTTTATATAAGGCATGAGAACCAACACCCAGCATAAAAGCATCCATGAAATACTGCTAACTATTCTAGTCAATGTGGCATAAACTATCAATTTTTAAGATTTATGTAGCTCTTTAATACAGTTGATACTTTGTTTTATATTTTATTATATGTCTTTTTTCTTGCCTGCTTCCACAAAATCCACACTCCTTATGCTTTTTCCTCCCTGAAGTGCATAATGTTTAGAAAACTAAATGCATGAATAGATACATAGTAAAGTGTTCAATATTATTTTCTTTCATAGATAGAAATTAACATATACAATTTGAGCAAACTCTTCATAATATTTATTGTAGTAAAACTCACTGATGCATAGCTATAATACATATTGACATGTATGTATATAATCAATGGGAGCTCATTATCAAAAGAAACTAATGTTCAAATTGCAAGTGTTTATTGAAGCCTTAATTTCTGCAGGATTTTAAAATAAATAGCCAGATTTAATCATTTAATTAATGAGTAAATGCCATTATTCAAATTACTTTTACTTAAAAATTAGCTATTAAAATTACTAAATAAATTCACTTAGGGCTAATTTGGATATTTTATTTTCTCTGCCTCCTTAAATAAGAGAAATTACTAAAGTCCTAACCTTGCTCAAATGTTATATTAGTTTTATGGAATAATTTTTGAGCCGTAAAATGGTAAAATTGCAAAATAAAAGAAAATAGGTGTGACAAATTATGTGTAGCGGTGTTACACATATTTTTCTTTTTTTAAAACCAAAGTACTTATGGAAAATAAGCATATCTTCTTGAAAATATCAAAGTGCTTTAAAAAAACGTTTAATTTCATACAATGTCTTCTGTGACTGGTGGTACACACCTAAGTTTAATCAAACTAAGTTGCAGTGTAAAATAAACAGAGACTGTGCAGTCAGACTATCTTTTCCTCTAAAGAAAGTTCAGAACTTGCAATACCTTTTGGGTTTGTCTGTAAGTAGAGATATCACATAAAATTTCAATAGCAATATTTGATATAGAAATGAAAGGAGAAATAGTTTTGAAATTAACTTTAAAAATAGTTCCTGGTATGAATATTTTATGGAGAGCAGTTCCACCAATTAGCTGGTAGGTGTGCAGAGCCCTGATAGCTGATGCTGCCTGAGGCACATATGACATTAGAAAAATAAATCAGCTCCAAAGAATTCAGAGGACAGGTTGGAACATGAACACAGATTAAGTCACGTGAAAATGAAAGGACTGAAGTATAAAGTCTTTCAAATTTTGCAATAAAATTGTAAACTCAATTCTCAGTTGCTCAATCTGTGTAATTGCTTGGATATCAGCGTACAAGGAGACTTGGAACAGATGTTGATCTTTTATTCTCACCCTATGGATTCTTTCCTCTCTTTGAATTTATTATTGCTGCCTTCAAAGCAAATGCTCACTGGGATTTAGATTAGAGATTTAAAAGGCCTGACATATAATTATGCTTGTGAATCTTTGCATCAGAATAGTCAAATGACTGTCTCCAATTTTAATATTCTTAAAACCTACTATCTTTCATTGGCTTTTATAATAAGTAACCAGAGAACTAATTTTAAGTTAATTTACAGAAATATTCTATGGTCATGGAATATTTCAGAAGTTCTATACAGCTTTCATTATGTTTTAAAGTTTGCATGCTTGTAGAAGAATGAGTTTATAATATTTTTCACCATTGCATTGGGTGTTGAAGATTTTAGTGATTAAGTATTTCCATTTCTTATGATCATGTAATTTATTTCAATCTATGTGTTCAAAAAGTATGAAATATATCTAAAATCACTTATATTTTTTATCTTTTTATATCAGTTAAGCTATAATTAAACATTATTTGTAGTTTACATAGTACTCATTCACTTTTCTTATCTTAAGTATCAAAAATTTCTCATATATGAATTAATTTGAATAGTAGTTTAAGTTGTAATCATAAACAAAGCTTATTACTGTTGAAATATTAGTATAATTCAATGGAGAAAACCATATGAAAGATGAAATTAAATCCCAGTTATAAATATTATTTGACTCATTTATTTACCCAGTAATAATTTACAGATCTTGATAATGTATCATTGTATATACTATGAACCAGAGAAAACTTTCTGAAAAAATCTTCCATTCACAAATCTTGCAGGATCATAGGAATGAGGAACTAATTAATCACACACAGATGTAACTTCTTCCTTAAATAAGCACTAAAGGATGATAATCAGAAAAATATGCACAATAATATTAATCTAACCTAATAAAATTCCAAGATTTTTATATAAAATGCTATTTCAGCTGAAAATGAAATAATTTGTTAAAATATGGGGATGAGTTTGTTTTCCCAGGATTTATACAAATACATTATGTAGATGTGAAATTGAAACCATGAAAAATAATAGTTTACAGTAATAGAATAAAGAAAGCAAATGAAGTTTTAATGACCTTCCAAAGTAGGCTATGGAACCAGATTGAATATTTAAAATTTTATCTGGGGACCAATAGAACCAATTGAAAATTTTAAGAAAAGTGTTTAATAAAATTTGGAAAGACATATCTCTCTTGACCCTTCACTACTATTTTCATAAGGGCTTCTTCTCATATGACATTTACTTCTTATATATTCATTCATTCTGAAAAAAAGGTCCACACCTGCTGAAATCATTCCTCTTCTTCAATATCAGTTGAAGTCTGTAATTTCAGATTAAGAGTCACACTTGGCTGTAAGAAATGCAAATAAGTTAATTTCATTCACAAGAGAACAGGATGAAACAATAATCTCTTAAAAATTTTACAAATTATTTCAAAAGGTAAATGTTAAAACATTGAAGTTAAAATATATATCATTCATATAAGTAGTTTATGATGTTCAAATTTTCAACAAATGTGATATAGGGAAAGAGTTTTGTAGTCATTTTATTTGCAGAAGTAATGAAGGTGAATCATTTATTGGTCTACTTGCATATTGCATGATTACTTTAAAAATTGATAGTATTGTCAGTTATTAGAGTTTTTAACTTGTCAAGTTTGGTAAGGAACTGACTTTAGTATTTCCCAATAGGGTTTGATTTATAATTTTCTAACCTTAGAACATGTATATTTCCATATTTTTGCAATAAGAAAACTAAACTGGGAAACTATAGTATTTCCTCAAACCACAGAGATCATGAACTTCAGTTTATACAGTATATGATTAAGAAGTAAATGCTATTGAATAAAATTTCCTTCTTGTGTGGGTACAGGTCATAGCAATAATTTTTTTAACAATGGTAATGTTAATTACCTTACTTTGCCTGAGTTTTACACTTGCCAATGAATAATGACAATGTCATTGTTGTAAAGAAGTAGTTAATATAGTAAAACTCAGTGCTTGGCCAGTAGCTCTTGTATAATTAAGTTTTCCAATTGATAGAAAAAAAATACCTGACACCCACAATTTAAAGGTAGAAAAGTTAAATTCGGCTCATAGTTTTAGATGTTTTAGTTGTTGATTGGCTGGCTCAAAGGCAAGGCCCTTACTTCATGGTGGAAGAGCACTGGCATCTGAGAGAACCAGTGAGCTATGTTCTCTTCAAAGGCTCATCTCAAGTCACCCACCTCCTCCAACTGGGCCCCACCGCCAGTGGCACATTCAGATATAATGTCAATGGAAAAATTCACTTATAATAATAGTAACCTCATGACCCAGTAACTTTCCAAGACTCTCTTAATTTAGTCAAGTTGATAATCAAAACTAACTAGAATAGTTCTTAATTGATATAGTTACTGTCATTCCTTTTACTTAGCCCTATTCATAATTATAGAAATAGTTATGGGGGGTTAGTAGTTTTGTTATAGTTGTGAGATAAGAAAAAAATAAAACAATGCATAAGAGATGAATATTTGTCTATCAAAAATTATTTTTTTTGTAAATGGAGACAAATCATACTCCAAATGTCCTTTAGGTTAGGTGATAATAATAAACTAGTTAAAAGTAACATGAGCAATTGTCTTGGTCTGTAATTATACCCAATAAGTGATTTTTTTTTTACCAAATCGATGTTAATTTTAAGGGTGACATTGGGAGTAACATATCATAGGTTTTAGACACCCATGAAATTTAACTACAATGGTTTTGTCTATATAAATTGGAAATATACATATTTGAACAATAATAATAATAATAATAATAATAATAATGGTGTTTAATACTCTTGGTAGTTCTTTCATAGAATTATTTAGTTATATATTTATTTACTGTCTTTTTGAGACAGGGTTTCCTTATGAAGTTCATTCTGGCCTTGACTCGCTTTGTAGATAAAACTGGTCTTGAACTTGCAATGATCCTCTTGCCTTATTCTCCCAAGCGCTAGGATAACTGGCATATGCCACCACACCCAGACAGCATTATATTTTTAATAAAGTGTCAGTATGTCAGCATGTGTCAAATATCCATAACAATATATAAAACAAATAATATTCATTCAAGGTGTGCATATTAAAATGCACTGGATAAAATTAAACAAACAGCTAAAATCCTGAATACTGTTTTACGATATATATTTTAATCAGTAAATAAAACATTGAAGTTTACAAGTATTTACTAAAGGAATATAGATATATCTGAATTGATAGCAGAGTTTTTTTGAGTTTATATTTTTTTACTGGTAAGTCATAGTTGTATATGTGCATGTGATGCAGTGTGGTATTTCAAGGCTTATAAACAAGAGATAGCGATAAAATCAAGAAAATAAGGATTTATAACTCATTATATTTGAAAACTCTAAGGACTTCTCTTGTATTTCTTAGTAAAATACTAAATACATAATAGTTAATGTAAACTATATTACAATACTCTACTACACAATAATAGGATTTATTTCTACTCAGTTTTCATATGTGCTCTTTCTCCTTCTTCCCCATCAAGTCATTCCCAAGCCCCCAAGCTATCCTCCGATCATCACTACTGTACTTGCAGGTCAACGTATTTTAGCTTTCATATAATATAGAACGTTTTTTTGGCTGTAGTTAATTTCATTTAATACATTGTCATATATTTCACTTACCTGTTATAAATAAGATATATATATATATGACACATTACTTTGTATATGGATAAATTTATACATGTAGGTCATATATGTATATGTCACATTACTTTATATATTTTTATGTATGCATATGTCACATAAACATATGTATATGCCACATTATTTTATCCATTAATTCATTAGTGAACAGCAAAACACAAGCATTTAAATCCAACTGCATAATCAAAGAGATAATTCACCATGAATAAATGCTATTTAGTATAGTTATGCAAAGAAAGAAAAACATAGATTCATAAATATAATGAATCTTAAAAATGAATCAAAATTATAATATACTATATGCATAATTTATACACAACATATTTTATCAAAGTCAGCATTCATAAATAATGAAAATGTATGACAAAGTACATATAAAAGGAAAATTCAATAAGATGAAGCTCTTATATAAAAAAATCTATAACTCAAATCACAGTGAAAAAAATTTGAAACACATGGATAATATTTTCTAATTTTAACATAGTATTAGAAGATTTAACCAAATTAAACAAAAGACAAATAATAAATAGGAAGAGTCCAAATATTTCCATCTGCCAGTGTTACAATTTTGCAGACCTAGATTTCACTAAATGCCTATTTTATGCTAACTAAACTTAGTAAGTTTTCAAAATAGAAAATGAACATGTAACAATTATTATTTTTGAGACAATATGATGTTTTCATATAGGGGTCTGATTTATTTCACTTATGGGAAGATACCAAGAAGAGAAACAGCGGAGTCAAGTGGAATATCTACTTCTAGGCTTTTAAGGAATTTTCACACTGATTTTCACAGTTGTGGCACAATCTATACTCCCTTCTACAGTGAGGAAAGTTTCCTTTTCCCCTCACAGCTCCATGAGCATTTATTATAAATGAATGACTAATTAAGATCCAAAATGTACAATAGATACTGTGATTTGGAAAGAAACTGTTCAATAGAAAAGATAAGCTGTGATGGAAGAAAAGGGAAAGGAAGAAAGAGAAAAAGAAAAAATACATTTAAGCACAAGATGGCTAAGATAGTTACACAGTTAGTTTCTCATAGGTTATTGAAAAGAAAGGTTTGTCCTAATATTATTTGGACAAGTTATCATGCCTATACATGATACTCTAAATAACTACTGTGAAGCCAAAAATATGCAATATATTAATTATTATAACTCTCCTACTAACATGTTTAATTGTTGTTGTTTTCTCTTTAAAATAAAGATTAATATTTTCTATTCCAATAATGAAAGTTTTGAGGCAAAAACAATTATTGAAAGTGAGAAACTAATTGACTTTTCTTCTATAACTCAACTATGAAATGTTAGTTAAAAATTTAAAATGGTCTATTTCATGCTAATTGGAAATGTAACGAGTTCTGTCTTAGCATTATCAGTTACTTATGTTCTTCACTGTTAGTTGTAAATATATGTAAATGTGAATCAGTTTAATTGGACCTCAGGAACAATGACAAGAAGAAAAGTTCAAATCATGTTAGCTCAAAATTTGTTGCTAAAAGACAAAAATAACTGTGGGAATTTTGTGATCAAAGCTGAATGTTCGAACAGTCAGTGCTCAAAAATTAAAAATTTTGTTGAAGACCATACAAACAATCATAAAAGAAAAGCTTACAATAATAAGCATTTGTTTTTAAAGGAAAAGATTAATCTATTTTTATAAATCGAGAATCTATAAAAAAAGAAGAAAACCCAAATCCTCCTGATATAAAGAAATGTAATGGCAGCAGCAGTAATAAATGAAAAAAACAAAAGAAGAAATGAAGAAATATCACCAACCCTAAATAACATTTAAGTAAAATAAAATACATTACAATGAAATTTAAGTTAAATAAAATACACCAGTTAGACTAACTTGGAAAAAATGAATACTGAAACTCTATAGAATAGTGCTTATACTACAATGGATGACTAAAAAATAAAAGGAATTATTGAAAATGTCAAATAATTTAATAGTTTAAAGAATTAGAAGATAAGATAGGATAGGAGAGATAGGATAGCACAGTATTGGATACAATAAAAATACACAATTTACAAAAAGTGAAAGAAAATAATGAAAGCTTAACTTGATGGCTAAACATAAAAAAATAGATCTGGGATCAAATTAGGTATCAGTGATAATTCATCAGTAATGTAAATACAGTGCCTTGCAAACATATATTAATAAAGTCTAATCATTTAAAGAAAATATTAATCTTACAAAAGAAAATATTAATGCCAATGTTTTTTGAATTCTCCCAGAGAAAATTAAACCTCCAAAATAATTTTTATCATCATCATGATCCTGAACTAAACAAAGACTCCACTCCAAAGCAAGTGACTAGAAATATTCCAGGTAATCACAGTAGTAACTGTTTGTATGAAATATTAGTAAACTTAATTCAGCAAAATATAAAAAAAGTATGATATGAACAAGTGGAATTTATTTTGAGATGGATTGTTCAACACACAAACTATAACTACCTTATATGATACTGATAGACTAAAATATAAAAAATCCTAAATAGAAGATTAAAAAACATTTATGAAAATTAGCAAACATTATTTTGTAGACTTAATATTTGGCTTCCTAAAAACTGAGATGTTTAAGTTTACTCTCGAACGTGATTGTGTTTTCAAGGAGGCCCTTGAGAAATCAGATGCCAGACACTGTGAGTGAAACATTTCCTTTATGAAATGAATCTTAGAGAACACCTTTTCTTCTCTTCTCATGTGAATATTCTGGGGAAAGACAGCAGTCTATTACCCAGGAAACACGTCCTCCCTATACATATTATGCAAGTCATAGGTTGACCTTAACTTTCCAGTTTTCATAAGAAAAATAAACTGATGTGTTTGTAAATCACTGCATGCATGATATTTTATTATAGCAGCTCAAACATCCAAATACCATTAATAGTAAAACTTAGAAAAAAATTAGTGTTGAAGGAACTATTGTTCCTATAACACTCTGAAAATCTCATAGGTAAAATCATAATCAATTGGGAAATTGCAAACTTTTTCTCTCAAACACAGTATAAAGTAAGTGGACAACTTCTCATAAAGGACAAGATAAAACAACAGGAATAAAATCTAGTGTTTTGTAGGTGGATCAGGGCACCCAACCCTCACTCTGAACAACATATATGTACCCTCTTGATAAAACATCAGTCTGTGAGACAAAACATGTTGGGTCTTCACTGACAGTGATAGATTCAGTAAACCCACAATCATGCTATGCTCTCCACTGAGTGTGACCATATTAGAAAATTTTAACCCAGAAACTCTAAGAAATCAAAACCAAAGTGGGTTAAAATTTGTCATCAACAGATGTTCTGCCTCCAGGGTAGAAGGCTAAGGAACAATAGGAAAACAGGTTTCCATAATGCAGGAAATAATACCAGTAAAAAACAATAAGCTACCTATTCCTTCCACAAAAATTTAGAGTGCAATAAATTGTATGCCCATGACCCTTCCCACAATTATTTTCAGGCTCCCATGTTGTGCATGTGGGGCTGTCTCAGCAATGCCTCACTGAGAAGGGCAAAAGGAAGGGAAAGCCAGTTCTGAGAAAGTCATGAAGAGCAAAATTAGCAATATGGTGACTCCCTGGTGACTGGTCAACTTGGCAATTCAGGGTAGAGAAAGAATGCTGTCCTCCTTTTTCCGTGGGTGGAGCTGAAACAGACAGACCTCTGCAGGGTCATGGACCATACATTGAAGCCTCATAGTAAGAAAGGAAAGTGTGTGGAGTTAAGATATGGAGAAGTCCACCATATATGCTCTCCAAATCTACAGAGACAGTCATATCCAAAATGGTTTGTGGAAAAGAATGCCTAGAACTCCAAACCAGAATATAAATTGTGAAGAAGAAACAGTACTCAAGTTATCTGATAGACAATTTTCTGGCCAACAGGGGAAAATGCATAGCTAATCAAAAACAGACACTAATAACAATATAGAGGATCATGTGCAGAAACTCTGATTTTTTAAATTATTTTGTCTTTTTCATTTTTATCGGTACCAGGGATTGAACTCGCGACTGCACACTTACAAGGCAGACACTCATGCCGCTGAGCTAAATCCCCAGCCCCTGAAACTCTGATTAGTGAGATAATACCTATGTGAAGAATTCTATTATTAGCTCTCCTGTTATTTATGTAACTGGTTATTGTAACTTTTCACATTTTGTATTTGAACCATCTCAGTAAGTACATCTGTACAATCTTTTCTTCTTTCTTTCTATTCTCTGTTTTCACCACTCTTCCTTTACCTCTTTTTGTTTACTATTGGCCTTGATTATCCTACTTTAAAGTTTAGGAATTTTATTTTCAACTGCACCCTCTTTGAATGTGTTGTCTCTCAGATCATTTGATTCTCTTAGCTCACTGTACTATCCACTATTTATCAGCTCGAGTATTCTCTCACCCACCCATGTAATAATACCAAAATATAAAAGGGGAACATGTAAGTACATTAGAAAATAGGACAAGTAGTGGAATAAATTTAAAAGCACCGTATAACCGTATGTCAGGCTACCACTTAACAGAAATAGGTGTAGTGGAACTAAATAAAATTTACAACAAATATATTAACAGGTACCAAAAACCCCACAACCTCTCTCAATCTCTAAATACATCCAAATTATCTACATACATCTTTTTCCTACACAAATACCTCTGCCAAATCCCTGTAAAACACTCCCTACAAAGCTCAACTTTCCTTATTTTCTTCTAAGCTATTAACATTCCTCTTCAGTGTCTCTCCTACAATTAACATTTCCTTTCCCCTCATCTTCACATAACCCCACCCACACATCCCTATAAAATATGTGTAAGAGATATTGAAAAATGTGTGCAATTGTTAAGACAAGATTTAATATTTATGATTGATTTAGGATTGCTCCTGCTGACACTACTGTATACAGTAGAAACTCTCTACAACATATTTATAGGATCAAAGACAAACTGAATAGCTTCAGGGAAAAACAGCACCTTCTGAAACACAAAATCTAAATCATACTACTGGAATATGGAACCTAATCAAAGAGATGCTCATATAGACAACAAACTTCCTTCATTGTATTTAATCTCAGATTACAGCAAAAACCAATAGAAACATAAAATAATAAGGTAACAGAATGCTTTCAAAGATTCTCAGATCTCCAAAGAAGATCCAAGAAGCACTTATGAGAGGAAGATAAACACCAGACAACTAAACTGTACAAAATAATTACAGAGGAAAGAAGGAATCCTGCAAATTTAAAGGAATCATGACACAAAAAAATGGGAGAATTGTCATACACAGTGAGCAGTTTGATTATGAGAAAAGCAAAACAACATTGAAATAACTGAATGAAGGGTTCAAAACAGAAATTTAAATAGTAACACTAAAATGGCATTTATACATTGTAAAATAATGTTTTTAGATTACAAATAAAAGCTTACATTATTTTCCTTTTAAAATATGATTAGTTATTTCACTGAAATAATAAGGCATGTCAGGAAATGTTTAAGAAGTTAAAAATTAAAACCATATATTTTAGAATATTGATTTGAATTTTTACAATTCACATATTTAATATTTAAAATCCTCATTTTGATTCTCTATCTCAGTTATTGTAAGTATTGCTACCACAAAGAATGTTGGAAAGGGGATATTTCCATATACTCATGTTATCTTTAATGAATGTATACACAGTGACAGAATTACTAGATAAAATGCAACTACCAGATTCTAGTTTTTTGCAAATTCTTTCATATAGCTTTTCAAAATGGAAGTTGTAATTTATCTTCCTTGTATCACTATCAGAAGTTATTTTTCTCATATCCTCTATCCTCTTTGGCATTTGAGATACATATACATCATCTGCCATATATATACATATATATATATATTGCACACACTTTAGGAAAATAAATGCATGATACTTTTAAAACAGATGGTGTTACCCTCATGAGGGTTCTAGAGGATGTCATACATTCCCAAAATCCACTACATTAGTGGCCCTTAAAAAAGAAATGAAAACACATGTAGGGCATTCTCAATGGCAAAGTTTATCCAAGTTCCAATTTGCTGTACTAACAAGTGTCTGGAAGCTAACAGTCACCACTATGAGCCCCTCTTGTAATTATGGAATCCAATGGTAACTTGTATTACTCTCCTGATGACTTGAATTTAATATCAAAATAGTTATACAAGATTTTCTTTCCCTGATGTGTATATATATAATATATATGTATTTGATGGATTCCATATATAGTGTATATAGTATGTGATTGAATCATGATCTTCTTACATGCCAAGGGTCCCAGTCCCATATTTTCAGTCTTTGTGCTTATAGTTACTTTTGGGGGGTGACACGATATGGTAATTAAATTTGATACTGTTGATTGGATTGTGATTCAGATCCATCCAGGGGATTTTTGGAACAACATTCTAAACCTGTCTACACATATGGAACCTGTCTTGGTTTCTTTTCTCTCTTTGCTGGGACAAAATACCTGACACTTAAAATGTAGGAAGGAAAGGTTTATTTAGCTCACAGTTTGTAGAGGTTTCCATAATCAGTTGGCTCCAAGTTAGGTTGGCATAGTACCAGGGCAACACTTCAAGGCAGTGGCCAGAGCAAAAGGGAGAGAAGAAGGAGCCTGTTTTCCACTCTTATGTTGTACACAGGACACGCCCCTCCAGGGCCACTGCAGCACTCACAAAATCTCCTTGTCCTCCTTTTGAATAGGATGAAAATGTTTACAAAGTGAGATCCATCGTTCCCTGCTGAGTCTCTTAGTTATACTTCTAAACTGCTCAAATTGACATAAGGTATCAACCATTACAGAACCCTTTTCTTGAGTTTGATGTTTGGTCTTCCCCACTTCCTGTCTAGTACTGTTCCCTTCTCCACTTCCTGGTACTCATATTCTCAGTAGCTTTGTTGAACTCCATCCTTCTACCATGATGCTTCTGTCTTGGAGTCAGCTAACCACGGACTAAATCACCTTAACTCTGTACCAGATTACCAGGTGGTAGGTATTGTGTTCAGCAAAGAATAAACTGAGTGATAGAGGAGATGCCTGTGGTGGATTTGATTGACTGTCCCTGATGAATAGTGGTGCTGAGAAGTTTTTCATGCATTTCTTTTACATCTGTATGCCATCTTCTCAGAAATGACTAAGTTTAATGACCATGACTCATTTTTGTTATTTATGATTTAGAGTTATTTTCTTTATGTTTATGCATTGTTAGTATTATAGCTTGAAAATATTTCTTTTCAATGTATGAGCTGGCTCTACATTTTCTTATAGTTTGTTTTATGTGGAGAAGTTTTTTAAATGGTTGTTTTTAACCATCTGACTATTTTTATTTTCTGTGATTCTGGAAATTTTGTTGAAAAATTGTTTATATTTAAATGTCCTAATGCAATTTCTTTGTATTGTATCCTAGTAATTTCAAAGTCTGAGATCTTAAACATTTAACTGAACTTAACTTTTATACTCGCATAATAAGGGCCTGGGTTATTTCTTCTATGTATGATATTCTGTTTTTTCTCTATTTATTGTCAAAATTCTTTTTAATCCAATGGGTAAACATCAGTGTATCCTACACACATGACTTAATGTTTCTCTATTCTGTTTCATTAGTCCATGTATCTGTTTTTATCCCAATATTTTTAAAAAATTTTTATCCTAAAAAAAGATTAAGTTGAAAGAGGACATAACATCACAGGTCAGAACAGAACAATTTAGCAACATAGTGTTTCACCACAAGACAATCCGACATACCAGTAGCTACCATAGTGTCTCTTTCCTTGAAATATTTGAGTATACCTTCATATACTATTGAATTAAACATAAAAAGACAGTGTAAACCCATTCAAGAGAATGAAAGTATTACAGGGTATTCAACACCAACTAACAGAAAAAGAACAATGGTTTCTATATCTTACTGGATTTTATTATATGTAATAGTATAAACAAAATTTTTTATAGACAAGAAGATAATAAGAATGTCATACTTTTGAAAGCAAGTAGTTCAATTCCTCTTATTTTGTAATTTTGCTTAACATGATTTTGGATACTTGGAATTATTTTCCATATAAATTTTAGAATTTTTATTAATTCTTAATGTCACTGGTATTTTGATATGGACTATATTAAATCCATAAAGCATTTCAATTGAGTGAATAGTTAAATAATACTGATAACATAATCCATGAACATAAGGTATGGTTCCACAATATTATGTCTCTTCCTCATCTGTCTTATCCAAGTTTCCATGTTTTATAATTTTCACTATGATTATTTTAAAAATTAATGCTTTTAAATTTTATCTTTCATAATTATGTGAGAATGCACCAACCCCAAAGTGACATAGGTTGAAAATGAGATTAATCTCTATGACAACCTCAAACTGAATCAATTCTACCTGATAACAGCTCATTAGTCAAAGCTTGTTTCAATATTTCTTAGAAAATAATGATTTGAATTTAAAAAAAAACTGCATTGTTTCCATAGCAGGTAATCTCTATGGTCTTTACTTAAAAAAATGCTTAAAAATAAATATGTAGCTTGAATTTGGAATAGAAAACAGCAATATAATGTTTTCTTGGCAGAAACATTTGAGTTCAGTCCTCATCAAGGCCAAATAAATATATTTTTATTTTTATTTTTATTTTATTTTATTTTGTAACAGAACTTTGTGCTTGCTAGGCAGGCACTGTGCTGCTGAGCTCAATCCCCAGTGCAAATATATTTACTAAAATTTATCAGAGAGCTTTCCATTATTACAAAAAATATGTTAAAATAAAAAATTAAAGTATTAAAAAAAAATTTTGGCTCAATATTTTAGAGGTTTCTAGTTACAGAAGGTGCTGTTCTTGCTGGGCCAATGATAAGGCAAACTATAAGGCAAACTATCATGGCAGAAGGACATGATGGAGGAAAGAGTCTCATCACAGAGGAAAGAGAGAGAGAGAGAGAGACAGAGAGAGAGAGAGAGAGAGAGAGAGAGAGAGAGAGAGAGAGAGACATTCCAAGAGAAATAAATGATGGACAAGATATAGAATAAATATCATGTCCCCATGACATATTCTGTGTATGCCTCACTTTCTAAAGTCCCATCGCCTCCTGGTAATTCACCAAATTATAGATCCAGGAACAGACAGATTAACTCAGTGATACATTCTGGCAATTCAATCACTATCCAAAGCTCTGACTGTGGAAAACATGAACCTTTTAGGGGACATTTCAGAATCAAATCATAACATAGAACTTGCTAAATTTAAATAACTGGTTAATAATTCAATTTGTTGAGATATGTGGGCTAAAATAAATTATAAGCTAATACAGTCTAAAAATAATACATTTTAAATAAAATCTTATGTCATTTGCATCAGATCACATGTTAGCCAGTTTTTAATTCCTCTGACAAAATACTAGAGAAAATCAACTGGGAACATACTATATTTATTTTGGCTGTGGTTTTAATCCATGGTAGGTTTGTACCATTGTACTTGACCCTGTGGCAAGCAGAATATTGTGCCAGAAAGCACAAAGTTAAGCAAAACTGCTACCCTAATGTTGCCCTCAAGCAAAGAGGAGAAATTGGAGTCAAAATAACGCGTGAAGGGGGTGTTTATTTCAACCTGTCTTCCACTAGGCACCCCCAGCCAAAGCCCCTAATGCTCGCCTGTATTATCATCGATTTGCCAGCTTCTAACCTCTGAGGGACATCTAAGCTGTGAACAATACCAGAGACATGAATACAGTGGAATAACTGAAAGCCTAAATAAGCTGTTGTAGAAAGTGGGCCTGAAAAATTCTTTATTTTCACCATTTGTGTTTCTGAAACTGGAAGAAAATAACAACTTTTTCCTTTGAAAATGCAAACTTAAAGATAATATTTTAAACAACAGATAGGAAATTATATTATGGATGATTGAGGAAATATGAAAATATTTGTGCAGATGAAATAACAATATCTAATGTTAAAACAACGAGGCCTCTGTTGATTCTCTCACTCGCTGCTTTGTATTTGTTGTTTTATTCATATGGAAAATATCAGTTTAGAGATATACTTATCTATATATGCTTTTCAAATATAACTCAAGGAATGTATGCTACTACTATAAGTTATTTTCTAACTGACCCACTGATATATCTTGTTCATCTCAATTCATCTGTGTACTTAAGTTATCATTATTACTTTTCAGATTTATGGAAATACTGTAATTTATACTGTAAAATTCACTCATTAAATATACAGTTCTCAGAATTTTGACGAACTTTTGCTATCATTTAATCATCACTAATTTCAAGATGAATAGTATTTTCATTATCTAATAAATATCCTTTGTATACTTGCTACTCAATTTTCTAAATTTACTTCTAAGCACCTGCAACTAATTTTTTCCAGAATGTGATGGCAATTTTCTTGTAGAATAGAAATTTGGAGTGCTTTTTTTTCTTATTTAGCCAAATGATTTTGACATCCAGCTGTTTTTGAATATATTGCTTACCAGATCTTATTGCAAAGTATAGTATGTTATTGTATGGATGCACTGATATTTATTTATTTCCTGATTAATAGAAGTTAGATTGTTAGAAGATTTAGTCAACAATGAAAAAACCTATTATCAGTATCTATTTGTTTGTGTTTATGTTTTTACCTCTTGGATAAATTCTTAAGATGTTATTGATGTGTCATTTTCCACTTAAAAATGAATTATATTTTCCGATGTGAATGTAATATTTTTCAATCAATTTACTAGGTTTAGTAGAATTTAAGCTACTTTATGTCTTTACCAGTAATTGGAATTGCCACCTTTTAACACATTGTCATATATGATATTTTCTAATTTGGCTTTGCTTTTCTCTAACTATAAATGAATTTTAGTATCTTTCCCTGTGTTTATTAATTAATATTTTACTTGGTTAAATTGTGATTCGATTATTTCTTGCCCACTTTTAATTTTAATTGTTCAATTTGCTATCACATTATAGGATACCTAGCGTTCTTTACGTATTTTGGATATCGGTCATTAATCACATGTGTCATATAGATTTTTAAACTTGTACTATCTCTTTGCACTGTTCAAAATATCTCTCACTTAGTAGAAATTTTAATAATAAAATATATCAGTTCTCATTGCTTTCTCTTAAACATTTGAATTTTACTCATGTCTCTATCATGTGTCATGTTGTGCAATTGCAAATTGCTTTGAAGTTAGAATAAAGCTTAAATCACTCAAATTTTCTTTCTTTGAACAATGTGGTGACTAAAAATATTTACTCATTAATACACATTAAATTTGGTATTGCAGTTGATAACTTTTCCCTCATACTTACTGATTTGTGTGTACATAGATAAGTAAAACTTATAATATGCATTATTTTATTGCATTTTAGTACAATCTATGAAAGAGGTGTTATTAAAATGAAAATATTTATCTTTGTATGAAAATCTCTTCCTGGTGGAAGGCCTAGATCAGTTATGCTATAAGGGTGCAACTCAACTCAAAATTTAATATGAATTTAAATTCCTGAATTTCACTCTACAGGTAGTACTGAAACAGAAACTAAAGGCAGAGCCTAGAAATTAGTGTTCTAACCAGCTGTGTTTTTGATTTGTTTTGGAACTTAAATTTTAAAACCACTCTTCCAGTTATATCTATTTCTCTTTTGCACTTCTTTATTTATATTTTATCATTTCAACCTTAGGTTTGATTATAAGCACTGTTTTATTATTGTTATGGGGTTAATATCTTTACAGGGCATTAAATAATACATAGCATACCTATTTCCTTGAAGTATGTTATCTTCTTTTAAATTTGTTTGCATACTTTACTTTCTGAAAATTTAGTTTGCCTGCCTATTCACAGAATACATTTGTGTCTATTTCTCTTGAACAGATAATACATATATATATATATGTATAATATATATATATACATATGATATATATTATATATAATATATTTATATATACATATATATATACACATATGATATATATTATATACATATAATATATTTATATATACATATTATATATATATATATATATATATATATATATAATTACTAGAACTTTGACATTTTTTTTGCCTAAATTCTAACATAATCAGTTTTCACTTTTTCTATATAGTCGTGATGGATGAATACAATGTGTATTTGAATTAAAAAATCATTAAAATAAAAGACATACTGCCTTTTAAACCCCATCAAAGTCCTCCTCTTTGCTTCAAACACACTTTTTCAGCTTTCTTGCCACTTACTGAAGTTATTCTGGATTTCCTGGTTCATGAGTATCATTAATTGCTCACTTGAGGTTGCCTCAATATTCTGAATGGATTCAAGCCATTTACCTTCCAAGATCATTTTGACCTTGAGGAAGAGTCTGAAGTCCCAAAATGCTAGTTCCAGGGATAATGAGCATACAGCACACTGCAATTTTATCACATTCTGTTGGATGGCACTGGGCAGCAGCATACATTGTATTTTATTTAACAATTCATAAAGATGCAAAGAACACTTTTGAAACTTCTTCATAATGTGAAAAGTAGCATGATATAAGTGGGTTCCAAGGCCGCAGGGTAGTTTCCAGGGAGTGGGAAGGGTTAATAACAATGTATGTTTTCTTGTAATGTTTTTATTTAAATACATATCTTATGTTTTGATTACTCTTTGTTATAATTCTACAATAATTCTGATATACTTTCATTTTTGTGTTATATCTAAATATGGGTTTTGTCAAGATGATTTCCATGGCAACTGGTAGAAGCTTTCATCAAATAAAATTGTGAAGATATATCCTTTTAGGATTGTGCCTCCATTAACCCCAGGGACTTTCATATTTAGTTTTTCTTGAAAAGATTTAATTCAAAAAACAAAAGCAAAGATCTGATTTAAACAAGAATATATATATTTTTTCTGAAATATAATACAAAGAAAGTCATGCTTACATCCTGGGTTGTAATTTATTAATAATTTAAAACTAAATCAAACCAATTATTACCAGATATACTTAATATGTCAATGATGTTTTCTTCCCATGTATAAAATACATTCATTTATATTTGCCAGCACAATGACTTATCCTATACTGATTACTGGTATTTTACTTACTCTGAAATACAAAGAGGGTTATATTTTCAACACAAAAGCTATTTATTTAGTATTTTAACATTTCCATTTTTACTCACATACAGATGCATTTTAGTGTTAAATTATAAGCAATGTCTGAGGCATTAGGCATTAACGCAAGGTAGTGTAGACCTAAGTCCAGCCTCCCATTTCCCATTTGTTTTAACTTGAGCTAAGGTCTCACTAAGTTGACAGGACTATCCTCAAATTTTGATTCTCCTGCATCAGCCTTCCATGTAGTATTACAGGTCTATGCAGGTAATCCAGGCTAATTATTTTTACTAATTTTTTTTTTAAATATGTCATATGGTAATAACAAATCAGGACATTAAAATGAAGTAGTAAACAAACATCTTTACATTGGTCTCTATGTTTAAAAGGTGACAGGAACATTTTATTATACCACATTTTAATTTCATGTACATTTAATTTTGGCTTTTAATATATATGCAAATAATTAAGATAAATGAGGTTTATACAATCACACATTAAATCATGTATATCCTTGAATCTTTCAAGGTTTAGAGTACTTCAAAGACTTCAGAAGAAAAATCTGCGTTGTAAGTAATCAGCAATTTAAATGTTTTCTTAGTTGAGGGAACCACCTTGAGAAATGTAAAATCAACAGTTCCATAATACATTTCTTTATTTCTGTAACGGTTGCTTCCTATTCGTTGATATCATGTTTCAGGTCTTGGATAGTCTCCTTAGTTCTTCCTTTCTACATTTCCTAGTTTTCAATTAATTCATGAGTAGTGTCTTGCCAGATACATGTTTGTGGTTATTTGTGTTTTCCATTTCCTTCGTGTCCTTGGAAAGCACAGTTCCTAGCCTTAATTCTGCACATAGTGCATTCTATCAGAAAAAAACAGTATTAATGTGATTCTTTTAATATTTTTTTGAAAAAAAAAGTTGAACTTACTTTATTCTTTTAAAAGAAATCACTGCTTTGAAAAATGGTTCTTTAACTCAGAGGAATGTGACTATTAAAAGAAGTAACAATAAATTGCTCATCATTTTGGTGGCCATGGTGACACATGCCTGTAGTCCTTCCCCTGCACAGGCAAGGCTGAGCTGAGATCATCACTGTGAGTGGGGGGCTGGCCTGAGCCGCAGGGTGAGCCCAAGGAGGGCCTGATCTCAACCAAACAACAAACAGAACAAAATGAAAGGAAAAATGCTCAGCATATCAAATGCATATAAATCTTTGAATGAACCTAATACTAAATATATCACTTGAGATATATACAAATAATGTAATAGGTTCACATTCTAGAACTCTAAATCTCAGGAATTTGAAAGATTTCGGGGTATGCTATTGAAAGTGGTAGAATTTTATGGAAAGATGACAATAATCTAGGTAAAAATAACAATCTGTGTAAAGAGAGACTAAAGAAAATAAAACAAATGGCCATTAAGTTAAAGAAGCAAAATTTACATGAAAATTTACTGTAATTGATTTTTCTGGGAGAAAATTAAAAGTGATTAATGTTTTTAGATATTAGAATTTCTGAATTATATGTTGTATTTCCCTTTGATGACTCAAGGGAATAAGGATTCTAAACGAAGCATTTGACTATTTTCCTGAATACAGATAATTTATATACTTAGAAGTGAAATTAATTTCCTTTTTATATTTTAATTGTTTTGTCTGTGATACACAATAAACAGAAATTTCAAAATCATGCCTAAACCATGCTTATTTCTGTTTCCTCTCCTTCCCCTCTCCATCAACCATTTCCTTATATGTCCTTTACATATTCACCAAATCTACTACCTTCTTTCCTATCATCTCTCTCTTATTGTGCTCTTTAAATTACTTATATTTTGGGCTTCTTGTATGACAGAATTCATGTGATAACTTACCATCTTTGTGTATTATTTCACTGAACAGTTTGCTGTCAGTATACATTAAAGTATCTAAATTTGATCCAGATTTATGCTTCTTTATACCTGAATACTATTCTGCTGTGAATATGTACACTACCACATTAAAATCAATTTCTTAATTACATATTAGTAATTCAGTGTAAATTTTACATTGGCTAACAATTAATTCCCCCTGCATGAGCAACTAAAGGCTACCTCTAAAGAGACTGCAATATTTTTTTTTCAGTGTTTTGGGACTTGAGGACTTTAGATGGAATATATTCACTCTCTTAACAAACTTACTTGATTTTAGTATCGTATATTTTCTGCCATTAGCTTAATTATTTTCATGATAACAATATTATAAGAAGTAAGGAGGAGGCCGAGGAATAAGAGAGGATGTTGTACATAACTAAAAGAGTAACACTGGACTTAGTGTCCAAACAATCATGAAAGTGTCTGAAAATGAAAAACAGGCATCTAGTGGTTTCTTGGGTTTGGCTGTTTCAATGCATTTCTTGGTCTGTCTACACATATTGGAGTTATGTGATTTCCCAAACTACTGCATCTATGAAGCTTTATCCTGCTGATTTTTTTCCATTCTGAATTTGTTTGCATAAGAAAATTATTTTGTAAAAATGATGTACAATTTCATTATGTCTCAATAAAATTGAATTTAAACTGATGCTGAAAAAATTTAAATGGTCTTTGAAAAACAAAGAAAAAATATTCTTGCAAACACAAAAGGAACAATTATAAATGTCAGTTTTATACATCATATATATTGTTTGGCTTATTTTGTTATTATCTGACTGCAAATAAAAATAATATAATTAATATCTGATGAGTGTTCCCAAGATTTAAGTAGTCTATGTTACTAAAGACTATGATACTAAAATAGTTGGCTTTGTTTATTTCTATTTTCTTTTTTTTGGGGGGGGGGTTGCGGGGAGTTAGAAATAAGTCATCCTTTGAGGATTTCCAATACCATAAAATATAATTTTAAGTTCTACTATTATACTTCTGAATATTATCTCTTTGTACCTCTCTAGCACAACCGTGTGCACATATTAATTAATTATCAGAAATTTTCTGGTATATCTCCTTTAATATTTCCAGTATGACTGAAGATTTAGCTCTCCATTGCTTGCCTGCTAATGCAAGTTTGTGAGTTTGATAATTTTTTTTCACTTTAAATTCAGTCTTATTAGCTCAAATAAAACCAACTGATGAAAGCTCTCATATTTATGCATTCAGCTTAGTGGTACATACATTTGAATGAATCATATTCCTTCCTATTTAATACAATTTTTTTCCAAATGTGCACAACAGTATGTATTGTTTTCTTAGTGCAAAATCTGGAATTAATCTTTATTCTTTGTCTTTTCCATCATTGTAGTAGAAGTTCAGTGTTTTCTGTTTCATACTCATCATTTTGCTCTTAAATATCAAGTGAACATCATTTTCCCTGTGAATTATGGAAATATTCTCTTAACTGATGTTTGAACTTATGCTTCATGTTTTACACTTATTTTTTATTAATAACTGTTTGTTGTGTATAATGAACACACTTATGAGAAATTTGTATGCGTATATATACCTTAATTATCTTGGTTCCTTTCTCTTCCCCTCCCTTTAACTCATTTTCCCATCCTTATTATAAGCAAAATCTCTATTTCCATAAATTCTCTCTTTTTTAAAAAATTCTCTTCCCTCCACTCTGCATTTGAAAAAAAATTTCTTACTTTCTAATATGTCTTCAGTTTTGCTTCTTAATTACATTTTGAGTTTCTCACACAAGAAAAATAATGTGAAACTTACACTGTATTGTCTAAAGGATAAATGAGACATTTTTAGACCTTGCTATTATTCACTCTTTTGCTACTATGATCATTTTATTCATATAATTTTAGTTCAATAAAAATTTTATTGATTTTACTGAGCTTTTTCATTCTAATTAGACTTATTTTATACATAAAAATGTTAATTGTGTTAAGGGATAAATATAATGCTTTGATACATATATACATTTGAATACAAATCTATCAAAATTTCTATGCTGGTAGTTACACTGTCATCTATACCTTATTCTTATGCTCTTCTCTATTCCTATAGAATCTTTTCCACTGTTCTGTTAAAGGCAGAAAATGTATAATATTCAGTATCAGGTAAACATGCTAAGAGAGTTAGTATATCCAGTCTAAGTAAATCAACATCAAATGCTCCTTCCTTATAGATTTACCATATTTTCAGGGAGAAAAATTCTGTTTTTTTTTTGTTTTTTTTTTTTTGTTTTGTTTTTTTTAGTTTAGATTTTGAAACATACAATACATTACTGCTATAACCAGTTATCCCTTTACAATAATCAATAGATACTGACTACCTTTGTAATATGCAAATCTGTGATCTGATGGATATTACAATTCTTCCCTGTTTATACTTGACTACATCATCTATTCAGCAAACAACTATCTATATGGTTTGCTTTCTGAGTTTCTACATCTCTTTCACAATTATGCCCTCTTATATATTCATAATTTAGCTATACTGACCTTGGCTGTTATTTAATTTCTTTAAAGAAATGGTAGCTTCAGATTCCAGACCAGATTTTCTCTAAACAAAAATGTCAATAACTCCTTTAGTTCATTTAAAAGCCTGTTTGCCTAAAGGCCCAGGCTAATTTAAATTCTTCTATCATTGATACAGAATTTAAAAATTTAGTCCTTAATAATTGCAACATTCATAAATTTTTACATAACGTATAACTTTCATGATATAAAAAATTTCATTGTGATTAGATACTTTTGCAATCCTATTCTTTATTATACTGCATGACAATGACTGACAAATTGTAGGTATTAATTTCAAGCTACTGAGTAAATGAAAAGAGCAGATTTTAAATTCATTTGAAAAATTTACCAAAAGTAATAAAAGAAGAACACATTATATTTTGTTATTCTCAAGAGAGGAAAGATTTTTTTTTGTCCTTTTCCTTTTTATTGGTATGTGGGATCGAACTCACGACTGCCTGCTTGCAAGGCAGGCACTTATGCCACTGAGCTAAATCCCCAGCCCCGATAGGTAAGATTTTATAGCTCATAAGAATTTGCAAAATTATGAAAAAAATTAAAATAAATTCAGGGTTTAGATATAATGTGACCTACAGCAACAGATGTTTTTCAAATTGCAAATCTATTATTTTTATTTTGCTAAAATTGAATTGAATTTCTGGTAGAATGACTGAATAGATGTGCATAGAGCATAAAACCTCCCAAATAAAAGGGACCAAAACAGAATAACAATTCTCTTCAGCTATATATACTGGAAAAAATAATGGTTATGTGGCAGATACACAGAACAGCATAAAGTCTTCCACTGAGAAGTGTGTATTCATCTCAGATGCCCATTTTTTTGGATGGGTCTTTGAATTTTGGGAGTCTGAATTTTTTTTTTTAATTTTTTATATGTTTTAGACAAAAGTCCCTTGTCTGAGGGGGAGTTCACTCGGTGTTCACAGATGCGAGTTTGATTTATTTCACTTATGAGTATGGTTTCAAACTGCACCCATTTATTGATAAATATCTCAATGTGATCCTTATTTATAGCTGATTGTACTCCATTGTATAGAAATACCACAGCTTTTTTATCCATTCCTCAGCTGATGGACACTTGGGTTGTTTCCAAGATCTGGCGATTACAAATTGTGCTGCTATAAACATAAGTGCGCATATATCGCTGTGGTATGATGGTTTCAGTTCTTCTGGGAATATGCCTAGAAGTGGAATAGCTGGAACAAATGGGACTTCCAATCCCAGCTTTTTGAGAAACCTCCAGACTGACCTCTACAAAGGTTTTACCAGTCTACACTCCAACCAACAGTGTAGGAGAGTTCCTTTTTCCCCACAGCCTCTCCAGCACTTGTGTTGTTGGTTTTCTTGATCTTAGCCATTCTTTCAGGAGTGAGATGGAATTTCAGTGTAGATATGTTTGATGCTATAGCATATGAAGTTATATTCAAATATTTCAAGGAAAGACACTATGGTAACTACTATTAAGTCGGGTTATTTGGTGATGAAGCACTAGGTTGCTGAAAGTGTCATGCTTTAACCTGTATTGTTATGTTGTTATGCCCCTTTTATCTCAACCTCTCCCTTACTCATTAAAAAAAAAAATATTTAATTTTTTTTTTTTAAATTTCTGTTTTAAACTAAGGGGAAAAAAAACTAGCAGTATATATTATAGTAACTTTTTGATTTCCTATTAACTTGAGGTCCTATAATACCCTTATTATCTTGTTTTGACTGATTAGACTCTATTCTGCTCTGTATGAAAGTATCAAGTATCAGAGTATAGGCAACTACTTTGAAGGCAAATATTTTCACTGTGATGCCCATTCTGGTTTGACTATTATCCTCTTTTGAGGTTCTGTAAGATTTACAATGTTTAGGTTTTATTGGTCTTGTTCTATACTGTTTTGTTCAACTTTATAATACCTAGTGAGATAGACAATTCTTCTTAAGGAAGCAAGAGGCATTATGGTAACCATTGTTGATAACCTTGTACTCTGTTTTTACATCATGTGCTATGTCTAACCTTGGTTTTGACTGACAGCTTTGTTTTATCATGCTTGATTTTATTCTCTTACAAAAAAAAGTAATAAGATCTAAGGGAGCAATAAAACCCAAAATGTGTAAATTTTATTGTAATAAAGAGTGGGAAAAATAAGTGCCCTAAAGGATACAACCAGCAAGTGTGTTTAGGTATGTTAAATAGAAGACCACTGGATTACTGAACACAACTATTTGCAGTCTCACTATTTGAATGTTCACTTACATTCTTTGATCCTGTGACCTGAAATGATAGCGTGTGATCTATTAACTGGTGATAGCTTACTGTTTTTTTTTTTTTTTTTTTTTTTTTTTTTTTTGTAGTTCTGAATTACTTGTACCCTTACACTGTTTTGTTTTGTTCTACTTTTTTTCTTTTTCCTTTTAAATTAAAAAAAAAAATCTAAAAAATAAAAAAAAAAGAACAGCATAGAGTCAAAACGATCTTTTAAAGAGGGAATTATGTAAATTGTGTCTATAACTACTTTTCCCCATTCGCATTTAGCTTAAAAACAAGCTCTTTCTTCCCCCAGAATCGCAGCCAGCAAATCTTTTCACTTTAAAATATTAAGACCTAAAAACAGAGATCTTAATGAAGAATTTAACAAATAACAATTTCTGAAAAATCTCTGAACCTAAATTTTATCATGTTAAAAAATTCCTATATTCCTGAAAGAATATAGAAACAAAGGCCCAGGTTTGTTCAATTCTAAACTCATATTCAAAATATGAACTTCACATTGCTAGAAAGAATGGTGATGCCATGCAGGCTCCCTCTCAACCTTTAAACTTCTCTTCTCCTAGTCAGCATATTACTAAAATTCAATGGGTTAGCATTGTAAAATTCTGTTTTTAAACATAGAAACAAATGTAGGAATGTTATAGAAATATATACAGAAATAAAATATCTATCCAGTGCCAAATACTTCATAATTCAGACACCCAGAGTAAAAGGGCAAGACAGGATCTCCAAAATTCTATAGTGTCAATTTTGACACCATAAAATTACAATTTTATAATACCTGTTAATCATTTAGTTTTTTCTCTTTTCTCATTCATATAACCGAAAGTTGTAAAATAAAATGTTCTTTTAGCTTTTAAAGTAGTCAAAAGTAGAAAAAAACACCATAATAATAAATACATAAAAATCTCTTATTACAAATTTTTGAAATGTATATGACCAAAATAAGAATTATCATTTGAAATTAAGTACTCAAATATAAGCATCTTAGCATTAGAATACAAATATTACCAAACAATGCACTTGTATAAACACAGGCAAGTGTTTTGCTTACTTTCAAACAGGAACATATATCCTTATATTTGAAATAGTAGCAAATATAATTTATTTTATTAAAATAATAGCCACAGGAAGCAATGCCTATAATTTTTAAAGAACGATGAAAAACATTTTTAAAGTACTCCTCTTTGGTATATGGCAAACATTAAATATAATGTATTACTTTGTGGTAGGATGATATCAAAGTTTCAAATTCAACTTTTAAATGAGTCAGTTATTTATGGTTTGACCAAAGCATTAATGTACCTACAGTTCTATATAGAATCCATTATTATTCAATCCTGGAATAGGTTAGAGATGTGCAAGATTCTGTAAAACTAACAAGAACATCTACCTATCTATCTATATCTGTGTGTGTGTGTGTGTGTGTGTGTGTGTGTGTGTGTGTGTGTGTGTGTTTTCCCTGAAAAGAGTACCAAGGATCATACCCAGGGCCTCATGCTTGCCAGGCAGGCAATGTGCTGCTGAACTAAATCCCCAGCTATAACAAGAATATTTAGAAAAAACAGCAACAATTTATATCTTAAAGTCCAACCATTCATCTACAGTGGGTAAATTTTCCTTAATGGGAGGGAAAAAAACACTTTTTGTTAACTCTGACATTGTTGTATAACAATGAACAAGATGTGTTAATGTATACTGGTTTAATAATAACATAAATTATTAAAATTGACACGTACACTAGTACACACAAAATTTCGGATAGTCATTTCTGTCAAAATTTTGTTTTTTATCATTCAATTATGTCACACAAAAGCAAAAGCATATCATTTAATTGAAAGACTGGAAATACAAAGTATTTATCCATTAAAGCAGGTTCAGGCAAATTGTAATTCTTAGATAGTAAAAAAAATATATAAATCTGAAGGATTCAGGAGCACACTAGACAAAGATAAAGCACTATTTTCCAACGAGATCAAAATACTTATATGACAAATAAATAAAACTTGCTGAGGGAAAGAAAATAGATAACAACCAAACAAAGCTACAGTATTATTTTGTGTTATGTTAATGCTATGAAAATAGGAGATGGAATAATTTAAGCTACAGAGGTAATATTTAATGAAATAATATGTAAAGTGATTAGGATAAATCATGGGAACAGTATGATGCACGAAGCCCAGGTCGCCTAAGCAGGTGTAGTAAGAATTAGACTTTCAGAAAATACAGTCCAAGGGGAAAGTGTAGAGATAAGGAACTGGGTCTCATAAATGGTGACACAAATTTTATTTTAAAATATATTATTGTAACAAGTTCGTATAATGAACTTTAATAAATAAAACAAGATAAAAGTATAAAGATTAGAGTAACAACAAATTTAAGTGACTATGTTTAGTGATAATCTTGCTAAGTCTATATCTTGGTGCATTACCTGATAAGATGTACATGTGGGACTAATTTATAATATGCAATGTATAATACAGTGCGTAAGAGTACTTAAGACTCCAAAGAGATTGTAGAATACTTGGGACATTAAGAAATGCAGCTTTAAAGGCAGGGAGAAAGAGGAAGGAAAGAAGGAAGGAAGGAAGGAAGGAAGGAACGAAGGAAGGAAGGAAGGAAAGGAAGAACAAGAAGAAGAAGAAGAAGAAGAAGAAGAAGAAGAAGAAGAAGAAGAAGAAGAAGAAGAAGAAGAAGAAGAAGAAGAAGAAGTAGAAGACTTAAACTGAGATCCCAGAACTGTAGAAAGAAATCTCAGTTATTTGGAAAAATATTTCCAAGAAAAAAAGCAGAAAATACTGTGTCAAATGCTTTGAAATTAAAAATATGTTAAGGGTGTATAGTCTTCTGTTAAATCAATCTCAGTTTGGATTTATTATGCATTCATGCAACAGTTATTTCTTAAGTTGTTATTGTAAGTAGAACCCTGTCCTTTATCACTACATAAAACAAACAACGTATTGGGCACCTCAGAACTTGTATTATGGTTAGAGGAGACATGTGAAAAGTAAGTATATAAAATAAATAATTTGTCTAAAAGGAATAGGTGTGAATAGAATAAAATAAAAATAAGAATTATGAGAAAAGGAAGCAATAAATAAAATGACAAGCTATAGCTTTCAATAAAAGTAACATGAATAAACACTTGAATGGTATGAGGAAGTAAGCCTGAAGATATAAAAGAGAAAGTATTCTAGGGCAAGTTCTCATTCATAACAGTAATTAAAAGTGCACTTCAATAATTATGGAAAGAGCAAGGACAATAATGTACTTTGCGGGGATGAACTAATGGTCAATTTGTTACACATAGCTGAGCTGAATCAGTATGGTGCTGCGTGTGGAAGGCCCACTCGAGGGTAGTTGCCAACAGCATCAAAAGAGAACTGGAAGGGAAGATGTCGTGCTGTTGTTTTTCCTGAAGAAGCTTGCCATGCTGACTTTCCAGATGTGAAGTCAGCTGTTCTTATCATCAGAGATGTTCAGGTCATAGCTGTTGCTGAGGATGGGTGAACTTTTCAGATTTCTGGTCCTTCCTTTGAGCTGCTTCCTAGCTCAAGTGCAGATAACCCCCTGCTGACACAGATTCTTCATCCCATTGGTACAGACTTTTTCACTTCTACCACTGATCTTTGGTTCTTCCCAGCACATATGTTTAATGCAGACTTGCATAATTCATTGTCATGGTCTCTGAATCTTCAGCCTGACTCATGTGGGATATTGCTGTGTGACCCAAGCCATATTTTTTTTTTTTTTGTAGAATCCTATTGGTATTTTAACTGTAATTCATATAGGAATTTATTTCTGTTTGTCTGTTAGTTTTTAGACATTGTACACCAAAAAAGAGTCAAAAATGAAAATGTTTGTTCTTTTTAAATAATGAATAAATAAATGAATAATGAATAAATAAATGAAAATTTTAATATTTTATTGTTTTTTACTATTAAGTACTTATTTACAATAAAACTCTAAAATTAAAATTAATAATTAATCAAAAGAAATATTTCAAAATATAAATGCATATATCATACACCCACATAATGCAACTTTATGACCAAATTGACATTATGTCCCTTGGGTATTTATGGAATGTACTAAGCAATCAATCAATGAGGTTGCAACTATAGTTACACTGAGGTATCTAGAATTTGACAGCAAATTTAGAACTTGAGAAACCAGTTTTCATCAGTTGAAACATACTTAATTTTCCTATCATTATTAGTTACTGGCAATAATACGTATCAATCCAGTTATCCAAATGTTCCTGGATATTGTCTTTTTTACATAATATGCCCTAAATTTAGCTGTTATGTCATATAAAGCAAGAATAAAATAAATTAGTTACTGGAGCAGATTGTCTAATAAAAAGACTGAACTTACAATTGAAAGTTTGTCAAAATTAAAATCTCTAACAGGTTAATCTAGACATGAGATCTTTTAAAATTAACTAAAGTGATAGTAGAATAATGTTTGAAATTTGAGAAGTCATTTTTAATATTAAACACATTTCTTTTAGGCTATTTCTAAATTTTCTCTGAATGTAATAACACTATTGAAAGACAATTTTGATCAATAATGTTGATGAAAAATGAGACAAAGTTGGGTTCAGCCAAATCTAATTTGTTATATCTATCTATAAATGTACTTAACAAATCATCTAACTCATTAGTGGCAATATAAAGTTCATATTTTAGATGAAGTACTGCATGTAAAAACTTAATATTCTTTCCTCTTGTGAAAATTACTCATATTGTCTAACTCTATTCATTAGAAATAAACAAAGTATAAGAATGAGACTGACATTTCAATCTATTTGAATTTAATTCAATTCTTCTTGGCAGAATTAATGAGGCCATATTTATAAGATTTGAATGCACAATATGCAGATACCTGAATAGTTAGTTTTATTATTTTATTGTTGATAGAGATGGGACATGAATGATAGTTAAAACTATTGTCTCATAATAAGGTTAAACATCTTCAACAAAATTTAAAAAGACAGTGTTGTTTGCACCAATCAAAGAAGTAACTTTTATTTTAGTCAATATTGTGAAATAGGTTAAGAGCTCATTCATCGATTGTCATTTACAATTTGTAAAGCAATTTGTAAGTAACAGTGCCTACTTTGCCCTGTGAAATTGTACTTTAAGAATATTTTATGGAATTTTAAGAGACCACTTATTCTTTTTGTTTTACTTTTATCATTGGCTTCAAACATCTAATGTCATTCTTCTATGACCCTACAGATTGACATTTCAGAATACAACCTATAGCTGAGAAAATGTGGCTCAGTTCTGTCAGTGTTTTATCCTCCATACAAAGTTCAGTAGGATCACAATTACACTATTAGAAGTAACTTTGTTGGGAGTCTAACCATTCAGTTTACCATCCAAACAAAGATGTTTATTGGAAATAGTACAGAAAGGATGAATTGAAATTTTTCTGAGCAAAATAGGATAATTATTTGCTATATTTATGGGATATTTTAAAATATAAAACAATTATATTGCTTTTTGTCTGCCTATGTCATAAAAATATTCAATTGACTTGAATATTAAGTGTTGAGTTACAAACAAGAAATTTAGTTGAGTTAGGTAACATTGAAAGTGTAGCTACTAATTTTAGTATCTGTAGATTAATAATCTAAACAGAACATTAGAATTACAAATTATGTTTCATAGAAAACACAATGAACATAACATTTCAAGCATTATTGAAAAATACATTGATTTTCAACACTATTTAATTGGTAGTATTGTCCATTTTTGGATGTAAACCTGAAAGTTACATCAAAAAGAAATTATAGTCATACAGTCTTCTCATATGAAAGATAGTACTAACAATAGCAATGCACATATCATTGTTCCATTGCAAAATTTACAAAATAATTTAAAGCAGTTCAAATTTTGAATGGCAGCACTCATCTACTAAATAACTGTATTTATTATTTTAAAACTCTTAAATTCAAGAATTACATTTATTAGTAAATAATATTTAATCAAATAATAAAAACTGACTATTGCTCTAAATGACATGATTCTGAGGGCAGTGGATGTCCAATAAAATAACAAATGAGTTGATTCAAATGTGGTTCTTACGGAAAGGATTTATCAAAATTGTAATTATTTATTACATACAAACTTGTTAAGGTAGTAATGTACGGAAATAATAAAAAATAGGAAGATACACAAATAAGCATTTTTTTGCCAAATCATGACAAATAAATTTATTAATGTATTGTGTTTTCCAATTTAAGACTTTTATAATTAGGAAAACACCTAAAGTATTGTTAGGAAAAACACTGAAATTTCAATATACATAATGTTTGACTTTTAAAATATTGTAAAATATTGTAATATTGTAATTGATGTATATTAGCATCAATTTGTGCATATTTCTCAAAGGATATTAATGATTTCTATTATACTTAAGCATTAGTAAATGGAGAATGTAATAGCAATTTAAAATCTCATAAATTTAAAAAGCAGTTAAGTTTTCCAAAAGCAAATAATGTTAGGAGTAATGTCTAATGATAACTACTGCAATAAAAATAAATATTCACAGCCTTGTAATTCCTATTCAGATTTTCTTGGAAGTATTGTATACACAAACACTTTAATTCTGAATATTTCTTTTATTTCTAGGTCTAAGCTAAAGATCTCTTCATTTGCTTATATTTAGTAATAAGGACTATTTTAATATTCAGGACTCTGAGGAATTCATATTTGATTAAGATCAAAAATTTGTGAACAAAATAAATTTTGTTTGATAAATAATACACATGTACAAAACTTTTTAGGTTAGTGAAGAATGGACGATAGTTAACTTTACAAAAATTAGTTTTTCCATAAATCATATAATTACATATCTAGAGAGTATATGCTGTCATTTGCTTTTGCCATTTAAAAAGCACTCAACAGAGAAAGAGATTAATATAAAACACTTATAATACACAATTGTGGCTTCATATCAAAAGCAACACAAGTCTTCATTGAAAGAATGAAAACTTCCTCGAGGCAGTTTAGTTATACATCATATACTTTTATAGTTCTCTTTTTCCATGTTTTCCTCTTTTATGATTTTCCTATTACTTGTGGAAAAGGTGGAAATATTTCTTTTTTCATCCTCAGCCAAATGCATCTTTACTATTGCACTGTCAACTTCATTTTGCAAAATGTCACGTTTAAGTTTTCTCATAAACACTCTAAAAACTCCAAAGAATTTATTTAATAAAACATTTACTTATTTATTACAGTATTTCTGACTCTTCAGAAACAGAATGTGCAAATAGTTCAGTAACTCTTTTTAAACAAAAGATATATAAAAGAAAAAAATTTGAATCATGTAATTAGTTTGAAAATTTACTAAAACTGGTTCTAATATTGTATCACTACAAAATAAGCTCTGTTATATGTAATTATTTGCATATTTCATGCTTTAGTCCTTAAAAATTTTAATATTGAGCCAACTAATAAAATACATAATGGTTTTAAGTAATATTTGTTAAGAAATTCATGTTATAAAAAAAGAAATTTGTGTTATGAATCTTTTTCCAGGTAGTCAATATCCAATATTTCTATTAGAAACTTCTGGCAAAAGGAACTAAAAATATTATTTTTCCAAAAGTATTTTCAATAAAAACAAACCAGAAAATTAAGAATAAATTTCAGAATTCAGACACAATGGGAAATCATAAACAAAAATGCTTACTTATTAAGTATTGGAATTTATGTTTCCCTGAGGTATATGCTCTTCTCTAAATCTTTACTGCTTAGAAGTAGTGGGTTAAATTGAGGACCCATTTAGCATGGTAAATCAATCAATTAAAGCATTTTGTATGTTATACACATTACATATTGTGAAAAAAAATATGGAAGCTACATAGATCAATTTTTACTATGATACAATTGATTTGAGAGAAAGACTATTCCTATGGAATCATTAGTGTTCTGTATCTTAAGTGCTTTCTAAAATATTTGAACTCATTTCACAACTATGAAATCATAGTTCTACATACGGATACTCTTAATTAATATAGTTATGACATATTTACTCAAAAGTGTTGACATATGTCAACAAAGAGTTGTTCATTTGGATATTGTAGCAGATTCATTTGTAATTGTCAAAATATGAAACCTTATAAAAATTTACATTTTGTGTGTACTTAGTGATGTATGAATTACATCTCAAAATAAAAATCTCCTAAGCGGACTTTTTGTTTAACCTTCAGTGCCTGGTTTGAAAGCGTACCATGCTCTAGAATGTTTTCCTTGGGGTTGGATTTACAGTGCTCTGCAATCCAAGCATTTGACCCTATAGCAAGCAAGCGAGAAGCCTATGTATGCTCCAGCTAGGGACAGACCTTGACAAATTGCACAGAGCAGTAGTATTAGGTGCATGCAGGAAGGAAGAGTTGTGGAGTCAAGAAGTCTTCTATTCAGAGTTCACAAAAAGCCTGAGAGATCAGACAGTATGCTCCTGAGATGGCAGTGTGTGATGCTCTGAGTTTAAAAGTGAAAGTGCTATGGAGAAAACAGGAGATGGAAAAAACAAACAAAAACAAAACAAAACAAAACAAAACAAAAAAAAAAAAAAAAAAAAAAAAAAAAAAAAAACAGGAGCATGAATTGTCTGAGGAAACCTGTGAGGTAAAAGAAGAGCCAACCCTGGAGAGAAGTCATGGGTGCTACAATCGTCCGCAGTGCCATAGTGGTGGAGGACCCAAGCCCTTCGGAGTTCCCATGATACTACATAATACTACAAATGCTGGACTGGAATTTGGACTTGTTTGCATACCACTCCTTTCTAGCCCCTTTTTTTACCTGTTATAATGAAAATATTTATTTTGTGCAATTGTAAATTGGAAGTATTTAACATTCTTTTCAGTTTTTCAGGGGGTCATAGGTAGCAACTTGCCTTACATCTGAGGGGAGAATTTGGACTTGGACATTTTAGCAGTGCTTAACTGCTTTGACTTTGGCAACTCTTAGATGGGCTAAATGCCTTCTGCACAGAGATGTGTATGAGTATTTCAGATGTCAGGGACCGAATGTTACAGCTTGTGTCTGAATGTTCACCTAATGAACACTCATGCCATCATAGGTGGAGCTTTTCAGAACTAGATATATTTGAAGTGTGTGATGCTTGAATTAAGGATGTATACTGCTAAATTTACCTACTGATTGATTTAGCATAGTTCTGGGTATGGATAAGCACGCTCTGGCTGTGGTTGACAACTCCCAGCAGGCTAATAGCCTGAACGGAATAAGATGGGAAGTGAGACTTGCTTGCTTCCTGCATTCTTTCTACTCTGTCTTCAGCTCTTCTGTATTATCTACTGCTATGCCTCACTACCATGAAGACAATTATCATCCGAAACCTCCACAAACTGTGAGACAAAATAAACCTTTCTTCTATTAACTTGTGTGTGTTTGTAGCAGGGAGGTATTTTGTCTTAGCAGTGAAAAAAATAACCAAAACAGTTACTTGGCTGAATTTTTTTTTTATTTACTATAAAATTTTTTGGTAGAATCTTTAAAGTACTTTATGAATAGATGGCTTGCAAGCAAGAATACTTTAAATTCTTTCTTTCCCATTTACAATTTATTTATGAAGTCTTCTTTTCTATCCTCAAGCTAAAATTTCAAGAACAACCTTAATGCAGCTAGTGAGAGTCAATATTACTTCCTTTTTCTTGGTTAGTGGATAAATATTTGCAATTTTTCTCATTAACACTGATGTTGGCTGTATATTTGTCCTATATAACCCTTATTATTTTGAGTTATGGTGCTTTAATAATAATTTAATTAGGGCTTTTATAAGGAAAATGTGAAGTTTTTTAAACTCTTTTTTGTGTTAACTGAGGTGCTCATATTATTTTTCCTTGATTCTATTTATGCGTTTTAGTGTTTGTTGACTTGCATGTGTTGAACCATCCTGGTATCCCTGGAATGAAAACAGGCATGTTGTATGTTCTTTATAATTTGTTGTAGAATTTAGTTTGTAGATATTTAAGAGCCTTGCATATATGTTCATCAATATTTGTTTAAAATTGTTGTTTTTGTTATACTCTTGTCTGTTGTTCACATCAAGATGATATTTGCCTCACAGAAAGAGTTTAAAAGCATTTCTTTCCTGTTATTTCAAGTAATAGATGTACATTAGCGTTACTTATATTTTTAAACTCAAGTGTAATTTATCAGTAAGTTACTTAATCCAAGGCCTATCTTTGTAGAGAGATTTTTTATTACAGTTTAATTTCACTTATTTATCTGTTCACATTTCTTCTTGATTCAATTTGATCAGTGGTATATGTCTAGAAAGTTTTCAATTTCTTTTAAGCTCTCAAATTTATTAAAATATGTTTCAAAGTACTGCCCAACAACCCTTTGGATATAAGTGGTATGTGTTGTGGCACACCGTTTTAAACATTTATTGTGTTGATTTGTCTTTTGGTTAGTTTCCTAATGGATTTACATATTTGTTTATGTTTCCATAGAAGCAACTCTTTGTTTCATTAATCCTATACATTATTTTAGTCTTTGTCTCATTAACTTCAACTCTGATGTTTATTATTTCCTTCCTTTTGTTGGGTTTGTAAGTATTGAAATCATCTGCCATTATATTGAAAGATCCATATGTCCCTTTTTGTTAGCTATTCTAATTTCATTATATTGGGTGCACCAATGTTCAGTTCACACATTTATATTTGTCATATATTCTTGGTGGATTTTGTCTCTTATCAATGTGTACTCGCACCTTTTTTTATCTGATTAATTTTTCCTTAAAGTCAGCTTTCTCAAACATTGGTATAGCTATCAATGTTTTCTTTCAGGTTTCATCTGTATAAAATATCTGATACTCAAGAGATCATGTGAATATTATTTTCAAGCTATTTTTTCTTATATAATAAACTTGCATATGAGTAAAGAACAAAATAAGAGGTAGATTATAGGAAATAAGGTGATAGGTCTTTCCCAAACGGGAACTGACAGTGATATAGATAAATTTGCTAGTGAGACATACATTTTGACAGCAAAAAATGGTTGACTCTTCCAGTCTACTATTCTATGCCTTTAAACTGCAAAAAATACCATTTACAGTCAGTTATATAGAAAAGTACATACTAACTTGTTTCATTTTGTTATTGTTGTTTTTAAATCTAATTCTCAATAGCTTATATAGTCTTCCATATGCAGGTTTTTCTTCAAGTATCTTTTGCAGTTCTGGCTTAGTGCTCATAAATTATTTTAGCTTATACCTATTTTGGAAAATCTTTATTTCTCCTTCAATTTCAACGGATTGTTTTTCCTAGACATAGTAATCTCAGTTAGCAGTTCTTTTCTTTTTACAATAGTTGATTCATATATGTTTGCAATACATAAAGATTACAATACTTGTGAGGGGTTCTTATATAAAGATAAGATGTTTCAACGCCTTTTTTTCATAACCTTCATCTTCCTTTTTTCCTTCTCACTCCATATCACTGTCAGTTCCCATTTGGGAAAGAGCTATCACCTTATTTCCTATAATCTACCTCTTATTTTGTTCTTTACTCATATTTAAAGTTTATTATGTAAGAAAAAAGTAGCTTGAAAGGCATATTCACATGACCTCTTGAGTATCAGAATTTCTGCAAAGAAGTCTGAAATCATTCTGATGGAATTATCTTTATGAGTGACTTAATGTTTTTCTCAGCAAAATATTGATTCTCTTCTCAAAATACTGATTTTTTTTTTCTTTGTCCTGTGCTCTTGCCATTTAAACTATGATGTGATTTGGGGAGCTTCTTCTTTGCTAATACCTCTTTTGGCTTGTAAATGCTTCCTGTACTTGAGTGTTTATATCTTTTCCAAGAGTATGAAAGTTTTCTGTGGTGTTTCATCAAAATAGTTTCTTTAGTCTGACACTTTGTGCCTTCTAATATCAAAAATTTTTAGGCTTAGTCTTTTTATCATAGCTTGGATATTGCAGAGTTCTGGCATATATTTTTGAATTATTAAGCTGTGTATTTCTATTTTCTGCCTGGTCCTGCTTCTTGGTGAGACTATCCATTGAGTTTTGTGTTTTGTTTCTGTACTAGTGAATGAACCTAGTGATTTTACTTCATATTGAGCTATGGAGCCCTTTCTATTTTTACTTTTTTTTTTTTTTTCTTTTTGACAGAGTCTAATAAGACTGTTTCCCTGAATAGTTTTAAAACCAAGTTTCTACTGCCTAAGATTTCCAAAGTGTTGAGACTATGTGTATACCACTAAACAGCTCTCACTGAGTTTTCATTTGACTTACTGTGTTTCTAAACCCACAAATTTTATTTGGCTCTTCCGAGCCTGTCATCCTAAACTGGACTTGTATATTTTGCATTGTCTTCTTTAATTCATGTATCTCTTTATTTCTATCTTCTTTGAGATCACTATTTTTTTTTGTACCAGGTATCAAACTTATGACCTTCCACTTACCAGGTAAACCCTTAAGCCACTAAGCTAAATCCCCAGCCCACTAATCCTTTTATAAACCAATATTTGAACACTTTGTCTGGTATTCCAACCACTCAATGTCATTGTATTCAATTACTGATGACTTATGACATTCATGATGTTGCTATACTTTAAACTAAATTTTTGTATAGCACAAATATTGGAATGCATTATTAATATTTTAATGATGTCTAATTATCTTTTCTCATTTATGACTTATGCTTTGGTGTTTATGAATTTTTTGCTTTATTACAGATCAGAGATTTTACTTTAAATTTTATAATTTTATGTTTTACATTTGCTATAGATTTAATCTAAAATATTTGCCCAAAATCTCATGTTTAGAAATGGAGTTTGGTGAAGTCATTGGATCACTGGATACTAATGGCATTGAATCCAGTGATCAAATTTTTCTATTAAGGGGTAGGTTCCAAATGGGAAAGGGATAGGTCACTGAAGGCAACACATTGTGGAGGGCGCTTCTATCTGGTTCTTTCTGCTGACACTATTTCTTAACTGTTGTGTGTCAAATAGCTTTCCTCCTGCAGACCCTTCAGGGTTTTGTTTGTTTGTTTTGCTTTAAGCTCTTTAAGTTCAACTGATAAGGAACTTTGATTATGTTTAAACATTTTATTCATTTTTGCCATATAAAATAATCCATCATATACATGGAATTTCAACATTATTACAAATACGTGATATATGAGGAAAAGTTGATTTGAAGGGGCATCTACACCAGGAAGCCCAAATCAGCAAGTCATCATAGTAAGGTCCTTATATTTCAGTGCATGAAAAACGTCTAAAGAAAGGACAATACGATATAAAGATGTAGTAAAGTGCCTATGTGAGTCTGATGATAAATCCTTCAAAATATTGCTAATGATCTATTTTTGAGATTGAGTAGGAGTTCCATGCTTTACTTTTTAAAATTTTTGCATACTTGTTTGATAAACTTTTTAAGCTTATATTTGAATTTCAATTATGAAACTTAACACATATTAATTCAATTCTTTAGGCTTCAGATTTTTGCTTTATAAAGTAGTGAGTGAGGTTAACATGAGCTACACATAACTAACTGCAACGCACGGAACCAAATGTATATAGTAATAGGGGAAATTCATTTATTGTTCAGTTTTTAAAATTATGTGTATTTCTGTGCACATTTGAACATATGTGTGTTTATCATACATATTAGTAATTTCATCCCCTAAGAACACTCAGCTACTTTTTTTTTTTTTTTTTTTTTTTGTCTTTTTCCTTTTTGTCGGTACCGGGGATCGAACTCATGACTGCCTGCTTGCAAGGCAGGCGCTTATGCCACTGAGCTAAATCCCCAGCCCCTGCTACTTTATTTTTGACAAAGAGACTAAACAATTTTTTTTGGAAGAAAGGTAGCCCCTTTAATACATGGTGATGGGAAAACTGGTTTTCCACACATTGAAAACTAGACCTATAGTCACACCTTCCACCATGGACTAAACTAACAGAGAAATGCTTTAAAGATTCAAATATAAAACCAGCAACAATCTTATGGAAGATAGAATGGATAAAACTCCAGAAGATATAGATGTAGAAAAAGACTTTCTGAACAAAACTCCATTCATACAGGAAATATTAAAAATATTTAAATATCTGAAAAAATAGTGTTAAAACAACTTTTTTACAGCAAAGAAACTACCATCAGAATGAACACAGAGTGATAAAACAATTTTTAACAGTTACTCCTCAGATAAAGGGCTAAAATCTAGAAAATATATAAAAACTCAAGAAATCTCAGTACCCTCCCAAATTTAGAGATCGAAAATGAGCATCTGAAATAGATGCATCCTAAATGCAGAAATATGAAAAGCAAATAAGTATATGAAAAAACGTTCATCACTGGTTATTTAAATAAATGCAAATTAAAACAATATTGGGATTTTATGCACTCCAGAAAGAATTATTTCCTTCTAGAAATGAACCACTAACAAATGCTGATGAATCCGAGGGGGAACATAAACCTCCACTGTTGGTGGGAGTGCAGATTGGTACAACCATTATGGAAATCACTATGCAGATTCTTCAAATAATTGACACTAGAGGTTCTATTTCACCCAGCTTTACCCCTTCTAATCATCTTCCTGAAATTCTAAAAACATCACAACACAGTGCGATAAATGTACATCCACGTCTATAACAACACAATTTATAATAAGTAAACCAAGCAAATGTCAATATGCCCATCGGTCGTTAAATGTATAAGGAAAATGTAGTATTTATGTATAGTGGACCACTACTCTGCTGTAAACTCAAGTCATTGTGGGAAAATGGATGCGCTTTGAGAACATAATTCTAAGTGAAGTAAATCAGACACACAGAGTTAAATAAAGTAATGCTTCTCTTGTGTGAGAAAACCAAAAGGTAAATAGGGAAAATGATGGACCAAAGATATTGAAAATTAAAAGGAACATGTTCAAATAGGAAGGGAAACAAGGGACAGGAATGGAAAGAAAGAGAAAAGGCAAAACAAAAATGGAATCAAAGGAAAATAATGAAACTTTTTCATCATTTTGTAAATGAGAAAGGGAGAAGGGATTAAAGAGAGAGGAGAGAAATTAGAAAAAAATCAACATACATTAATTCGGTAACAAATTTTATCTGATGAATGTGATCAGTATGAATGACAAATATGTATTAAAATACAGTAAAAAATAAATTTGTCACAAAATTATATTATAAAACTTAAATAATTTTATATAGTTACAAGTAGGTATTTTGCAACAAGTTATCAATTTTCTAAGAAAATCAAGAATTTCAGAAAATTAAGCAATAAATATTTTTAAAGAACTTGGGTTGCTGAAGTGATTCTTCTGCTTCTGTTCAGGTAGTTTTATGCTTTCTTTTTAATTTTCAATAAGATGATAACATTGTTTGATGCTCATCTTTATGTTAATTTCACAATATTTCCATAAACATATTTAGCCCTGAACACAAATATTATCTATATATCTCTTGAATTTTTCTATTCCTTTTTAAAGTTTCTTGTGCATATATCCTTGAAGCTTCTAAATCTCTAGAGTTCCTTTATTATAATCTTTATTTATTACTTGTATAATCTTAGCACTTCTAGAATAAGTAAGAAAATACTATTTTCTTTTATCTAGCGCAGTTTAAATAGGATTTGTATGATTTTTTCCTTCAGTGTTTGGTAGAATTAATTAGGGAAGTTAACTGGAAGGAGAGAGGAGTGAGGGGAGAAAGGAAAGACAGAGAGGGAGACAGAAAAAGAGACAGAGAGAGAGAGGCCCTTAAAAAGATTTTACAAAGTGAAACCACCACTAACAATATACAACTAACAGCACATATGTCCCTGGAAATACTTTATCAAAGTCCATGTGCATACAATTTGCTAATCAATTATACATTCAAGGCAAATTTATGGAACCATTTGTTAAGTAAGATTGTGAACATTCTGTACAAATTTTAGATTTACTGAACTCCTGGCTTTAAATCCTTAAATCACAGAAATGATGTAGTTATGGCTGTATTCTGGTATTAGGCTACAGCATAGAAAATATTTATTGGAAACTAACAATGATAATTATAAGACTTAGAATATCTCTTTTCCTCAGATCTCACTTCGTAGGATTCATATTCTCTTAATATCAAAGTCACTTAACATCACCATATCATGTGTTCACTTTTTCATTGTTTCTTATAAGAGGAAAATTCAGGATGCAGAAAATGGGTTTATCTTGTACTTTCCTAAATCACTGACCTGTTTTCTCTGAAATATCCAGACCAAAATCTCTGGAATGCAATAATAAATATCATCTTATTAGGAACTGGAGTTTATTTTCTCACTTTTTTTTTTTTTGTTTTGTTTTAAATGTACCCGTAACTTGCTTGTACCAGAAGAATAAGCTGTGCATAAATCTATGACACTTTAACAAGTCTCATTTCCTCCAGCTCTCTTGCACTTCAAACATTTCTATAAGACTGCTAGGATAATTTCCTTTACCCAGAAAAAAGATGTAAACAATGTTAACAGAACACCCAGTGCTGCACATCTTTTTCAGTGTCCACCTTATTTCAGGTAACAAACAGACATAAACATATGAGCACATCATATGTCATTGTGCATAGGTCATATTTAAAGTAAGGCATTTTCACATGCTTTTGAATAGAATATTAACATAAACTATTTGGAAGAGTTAGGTACGGTTTTTTTATATATGATGTCCTTCTATTCCTTTTTAAAAATAAAGTTTGGGTTATGACATTAAAAGATTTCTTAAGCTCATCTATATTTCATGCTTATGTCCTACAGTTAGTCATTTCTGTAAGAAACCCTGGTCCTAGCATAGAGGAATATGGGTAATGACATTAAAATCTAACACTTGAATATCATATATGCTTTTTGGTAGTGTACTATCTTTTTGGTAGTGTACTATCTTTGGTTCTAAACTTTCTCTGTTCACAGAGCATCAAATATATAGTGCACTAATTCACATAAAGATATAAAGTTATAAATATTAGCATTCATAAGCAAAATGAGTAAAATATGAGTTCATATAGATGCTTTGAACTCTAATATATTACCACATACATCATTCTAGGCTCCTGTAATTACATATTTGCATATAGATTCAAGATTTTCCTCTGTTTAAAGAACTTCTCTTCTTATAAAACAAGTTTGCTGGCCATAGATTCTATTAGAATTTGAATTCTGAGTTTTTTATTTCTCTTGTTTCTGAGGAGAATGTAAGTGTAAATGTATGGAAGTTGTAAACTCTTATTTTAGATTGTTAGCATTTGAAATATATAATATCACTCTCCTTTTGCATGGTGTGAAATGAGTAATGTATTGTATATATTTTATATCTCTGTAGAGTAGACATCGTTTCCTTCTTGATTCTTTCATGCATTTTATCTTTTTATTTTTCAGTTTGAACTATAATACCCTTGAGGAGTTGTGTGTGTGTGTGTGTGTGTGTGTGTGTGTGTGTGTGTGTGTGTGTGCATGTATTTCATTTCTGTCTTGTTGGTTCCTTTCTTTTGGCTTTTGTATTTGCTGTCTTGATATTGTCTAAATTTTTTAAATTTGGGTTTATTATCTGTCATTAATTTTCAAAACTTTGCTCCTTACCTCTTATTTCTGTTTCCTGTTCACTTTTTTTATTTTTATTATTTTACTTCACTTTATGATGTTACAACTTTTTAAAATTGTCAAAAATAGAATATTCTACATTTCTTTTACACTCCTTGATATCTTTGAAATTAGTTTAGGAAGGTTCTATTAAGCTATCTGTAAGATAACTAATTATTTGGTTCTATTACTAATGAGCCTATTAAATCATCTCTTTTATTATATTATCATTATTGTCTAACATTTATTGTTCTTTTGTCTTAGAGTTTCCATTTCTCTTTTTGTGCTGTAATCTGTGCATTTTCTGTTCCATTGGTGGTATTCATTTTGAATTTCTAACTCTATATTTAAATCTCTTTCTCAGGAACACATTATATCTTCAGTCTTTTTTATTTTTTAAAGAATCTGTAATTTTTCAAAAAATATACCATTTAATTTGAAATATAAATTATAACCTACTGGATTTTAGAGGATGGTTTTATGTCTGAGAATTTGCCTTTATAATTAGTGTTATTATTTTTTCTTGATTTTGTATTTTCTAAGCAATCCCACTCCTGAGAGTTTTTACCAGAGGCACTAATAACTATATTATTCTACTTGTTGAAGTTTTTTTAACAGTGATACTTTTTAACAGTGATAGCATATGCAAAAGGATAAAGTTTCTTTGAAGTTTTATTGTTTCACTCTTTTAGTGGAATTGTATTTTGCTGCTTTGATCTTTGTAGTGGGCCAAAATTATAATGCAAGAACACATTTTAAAAATAGCAAACTTATAGGTATTCCTTGATATAAATTAGAGAGCATTTAAAGGTCTCTGACCAAGTTTCTGCTGAATTCAATTGACCTTGACAGTGTCTAAAGCCCAGCTGCATACCTCTGATACACACTGAGTTATAGTAATTGTCTATACTTAAAGACACCCTGTGCTAGTCAAGGACACCTTCAACTATGCTCACACTATAAGGGTCCCTTCCCCTTGTTCCCAAATGTTTCTATATTATGATCATTCTCTTGGTTCAAAAATCTATTCAAGACTCGCTTGCTTGTCAATATATGACTCAATGCATGTAATCAAATATGTAATGTTTTGTCATTTGCTTTCTACTACCCATTTCTAAATGCTATGTAAACTAAACTTTTTGTAATTTTGGGCTGTATTTAGGAATAATCTTCCAACAATTCATTGGCATGAGGATTCTAATGATCCACCAACATAAAGATTAAATGTTGCCTTCTTATCTCCTCCATGCTAAATCTTCCTTTCAGTTTGACTTGGGAATTTTCCCACAAGAGAATGTGTTTTACTGTGATAAAATTTAAACACTTTTGGCCACCTGCTCCTGTTTTCACATTCTTGACTGCTATGTCCTCAGTCTTTTTTTTTTTTTCCCCTCTGAATTCATTTCATTTCACTAGCATTTAACAGAGAGATTAAGGATATCAGACATTGGGCAAAATTTTCCCAATTTGAGATTATTTTTCTTAAGCATAATTACTCTTATTCTCCTCCTGGGTTTATAGGGCTGTTTTTTGAATATCCACCATGGGTACCTGTCAGAGTTTGTTATGATATAGATTTTAAATGTACCCCAAGGATTTATAAAGAGATAGGACTTCTGGAAGGTGATCAGGATGTTACAGGCAGCTGAGCTAGTAAGAAATATCATAGGCAGTCAGACAGAGCTAGGCACTGGAAGAAGCTGGCACAGAGGACTAGATTACTTGGTGACCTTGAAGGAGGCACAAGCCTTTTGCTGTGGGTCAGATCTCAGAGCAGAAGGCAAAACAAATGCAACCACACTCTTAAGCATAAACCTTAGGGATTAGGTATGGATCACCTTGAAAAGCCAGGAGTCACCATCCCAGTACCCTATAGGAAGAGTCAGTGATCTGTAAAGAATGCTCCCTTGTTACATAACTGGCTTCCCCACTTGCCCTTGATTTGTTCAGTTTTACCAAAACAATTAAATTTATTGGTTGACCATAGCTTTGTCCTACCTCATGCCCATTTATCACGTAAGTTCCCAGTTTTCTCCACTTTAGACCCACCTCATCTCATGATTTTACTCTATAAAAATGCCTAGAAAGCCAGGGATTTAGCTCAGCAGCACAAGTGCCTTCCTGCCAAGTACAAGGTTGTGCATTCCGTCCCTGGTACAAAAAAATGCCTAGAAAATACAGTCTTTGCCAACCCACTTCGGACCCCTTCTCTTTTGGACATAACTTCCTTTCTTCCAATAAATATTTCTGCTCTTCATCTTCATTGTTCCTAAAATTCACTCTTTGATTTTAGAGAACTTGAAGTCATACTAGACATATGGTAGGTCAGGAGTTTTCTTCCCCTATATCAAGAATGTAACATTGCTAAATTGATTCATGGTTGAATTCTTCTCAAAATGTACTATTAGGAAAAAGTATGTTGTAAGTCATTGAGAACATGACTTGGAATGGTATATTGTTGTTCCTGGGTCTTTCCTTTGCTCTCTACTTCCTGGCTGTCATTGGTTGAGCACTTTCCTTCTGCCTTGTTTCTGCTTTAGAGAGAACTGACAGTTAACTAAACATTCTAAATTGGGAACTAAATAAACTTCCAGTCCTTTAATTTAATGTAGATATTGGGTATTCTACCCCAGTGATAGGGGGGGAAGATAGAAGAGATAATTAATATAGGATTCCTGCATAAAATTCCATGAATTGTAAGGGCTGAGAGATTATTATCTCTAGGTGTTTCTCTATCCTTCAGCTATTCATTAAAATGATTGCATAAGAGTTTTAACAAGACACTAATGATATTTAGTACAGGCAACTTCAGCTCAACTGTGACTCTCAGATACACCTATCTCTCCAGATTTCAGAACAGCAGTTTGTCCTAAAACCTCAATTCTCTGAAGTATCTAAAATCTTTATTGATGTGAACATCAATAAAGTCCTTGTTGTATTTTTGTTTGTTTGTTTTACATTTTTAAATGGTAATTTGCAAACATTTTACATGCCAGAGTTGTGCTGAAGGCTGAAGATTAACTCTGCCACCAAAGAGAAGTATAAATTTAAAATCTAATTCTCTAGATCTAATCCATTTCAAGAAGAAATTTCAAAAGAAATCAAATGCCTGGAAAAAAATACTCAGTAACCAACACTTACAGATGAAAAGTGTACTCTATCTTTTCATAGATTATTTTAACGCCAATAATTCAAAATTATAAATTGAATAGTTAGGTACTGGAATTTCCAATAAATTTCTACATAAGTTTATAATTTCATGGAATGCTTGTCATAAAATATAACTAAATTAAAGATTAGCACAGTGCAGAATGCTGGAAAGGATACTATGCTTTGAAAATTTGCATAAACATAATTACATATGAGAATTTTTGTGAAAGTTGTTTTTATATTAATGTAAGGTTCTTGTCTTACCAATATAACTTATTTATATTAATTGTAATTGTAGTTGTCAAATTTATTATTGCGTCCACTTGGCATTTTAATCTACATTTCTAGCACTGCTCTTATATTAAAGGGAATTTATGATCACTACCTAAATTCAATAAAATAAACAAATTGTGATATGATTCATCGTCAAGGTAGGGTAATGATTTTTGCCTATATTATGCATAAATATTTGAAACTGAAATAAATTTTAAAGAGTGCCATGAGTACAAGAAATTTAGTGAAATGATGTTCCTGATTTAGGTACAAACACTGTGTGCTAATACTCCATGATTTGTTATTGTTAACTTATGGATGTATACTCAATGCTAAACCCATTTATAACTGTTGTAAACATTTTGGTAAATGTTTGATATGAAGTACATTTATTGAATATCATTTCATTTTTGCTTGGAGTTAAATGTATTTTTTAGGTTATAATTTATACCTGAACATATTTTACCTTTTTCATACAGTTTTAGATTTTAGATCCCTTAAATTGAATTTAATTATAACTCTGGTTTCCCCTGTTCTCCAGAAAACAGATGGCAAGTAGTAGAAATTTTGGCTTACATAATTATGTCAATTACCAAAGTCTGTCTATCTATCTATCCATAGAAGTATGTACACAGGCACTTAATCTTGTTTCTATTTCAAAGTTACAGATTAGTATTTTTCTCTAAATTTTTCTCCTGTTTTGAATTTAAATTGGTTTCCTATTACAAATTGTAATTCTATAAACAAGAGTAAACATGCATTGGTGTGGTATGATGCTTTTAATTCTTTGGGAAGATGCCCAGAAGGGGAATAGCTGAGTTGAATGGGACCTCAAATTCTAATTTTTTGAAGAGCCTACTTATATCCACAATAGTTGCACCAGTGTGCACTCCCAGAAACAGTAGAGAAAGGTTTGTTTTCTCCCACAGTTTATCCAGAATTTGTTACTGGTTTATTTCTCAATGACAGCCTCTGTTTCTGGATATGGTACTTTAGTGTTACATTAATTTGCATCTCTTGAATGACCAATTATGATGAATGTTTTCATATATTTAATTTTTATTTGTATTTCCTTATCTGAGAAGTGTGTATTCATCTCAGACATGCACTTTTTGGATTGGGTCTTTAAATTTGGGGAATTTTTTTTTTCAATTTTTATATGTTCTGGAGATTAGTCATTTCTGAGGAACAACAGCAGAAAAATTTTCACCATTCTATGGGTTGTGTTTTCACTTTATTGACGATTTTATTATGCTATACAAAAGCTTTTCAACAAGATGAGATTCTAGTTGTTGACTCTTTAAGGTGTCCAGAGGAATGGATAAAAAAAGATGCAGTCTTTTATACAATGCAGTACTATTCAGCCATAAAGAAGGACAAATTTGAGAAATTTATAGGTACACTGATGCAATTTTAGATCAAACTCATAAGTGAAATAAATCAGATACACATGTGTAAACATCATACTATCTCTTGGTGTGAGAAATTGAAGGAGCAAATAAGATCCACCATATTTATTGTATATTTTGATATGGGAAGAAATTGTTCAAAATGAAATAAGAGAGCTTCCTGAACCACTGAAAGAATGCACAGGAGGTCCCATGGCCTGACATCTAGTGATCTTCATTCAGCCCCAGGAGTTGAGGGAACATGAAATGATTCCCAGAAAGCTTGCACTAAAGAGAGCTTTGGACCATCGCTCCCAGTGGTTTGGACCCCGCCCAGCATCCTAAACCACCAAGGACACACAGGAGGTTCTCATAGGCCAAACTGGGTCATACCCATTGAGTGCCATTCAATCTCAGGAGTGGAGGGTGCTTGAAATGTGTTCCAGTGGGCTCCCAACCTGGGAAAGTTTAGGACCATCTCTCCCAGTGGTTAGGACCTCACCAAGCATCTTAGACCACCAACAGACACAGAGGAAGTGCTATTGGCCTGACTGGGACATGACCAGTGGCCTCCATTCAGTCCCAGGGGCTGCAAGCACACAGGGTGATTTCCAGTACACATGGAGGAAGCTTTGAAACTTCACTTGCAACCCAAATACAGAAAAATGGCAATATGAAAGACCAAAATGCAATCTCAAACCTCCAGCCCATCTCAAGAAAGCCTAAGAGCCATGTACACAGAAGAAAATGTAAGCCTACACTTAAATGCATGAAATGATAACAACTGAAGTAAAGAAACAAGCCTGGGAAGCAATAAAAAAACTCAAGTCAGTAATAATCTCCCAGGTAAAAGAAGTTATAAATGTAATGAAAGAAATGCTGAAGACATCTAAAAGAAGACATAGGAAATGATGATAGAAACACTGCAAAAAGATGGAAACACTGAATGGACAATATAAAAAACAAATAGAATTCATGAAGCAGATTCAAAGAGATATACAGGAAACCAAAAATGTAATTGAAAGTTGTCAAAACCACCTCAAAGAAAGTGAAGATAGAATTTCAGACTTTGACTCTCAGTCAAGGGAACAGAGCAGCCAGAGGTGAGTGTCTGGGCACCATTGTAGCACCCACCTCCTAGGTGTTTAATATCATTTCTCCCACTGGCCAAGGAACTCCCTTGCTTCCTGCCACACTCAACCAGATCTGCAGACCTTGGGCCTGCCTGCACCACCCCCCATGGCCCCATCTCAATCCAGGGAACTAGGTGGCTGGAGTACCAGGAGCTGAGGGCATAGAAGATGATTTCAAACAGGACAAGGTGAATCCTCGAACAACACTTGAAATGGAGAAATATAGTAAAATGACAAAATGAAAGATCAATGTGTAATCTCAAACATTTATCCCATCCCAAGCAAGCTAAGGAGCTATGTATATAGAAGAAAATATATGCCACACACCTGAAATAATAGCAATGGAAATAAAGAAGCAACTCTGGGAAGCTTTAAATGAATTTAAACTAGAAATAATCTCACAGGCAAAAAAAGAAATGATTAAAGTAATGAGAGAGACGCTGAGCACATCTAAAGAAGACACAGTAAAAAAAAAATTAGAGGAACAAAAAAAAAGAGAAAATTGCTGGATGAATAATGTAAGAAACAAATAGAACACATGAAGCAGATTCAAAGAAATATACAGGAAATCAAAAATTCCACTGAAAGTTGTCAAAATCGCCTCAATGAAAATGAAGATAGAATTTCAAGCCTCAAAGACAAAAGACTGCAGCTAGTGAATAGGGAAGGATGATATTTTAAAAATAACAAGGAATCAGGAAATAACAATTCAACATCTGCAAGATGATACAAAGAAAAACAACGTAAGATTGATAATGATAAAGGAAAAAGAACAGGACAACACAAATGATATCAGGAGGACATTTAGAGAAGTAATAACTGAAAATTTCTCAAACATGAGAGTGGAAACTGACATCAGGATCAGTGAAGCAATAGAACTCCAAATAGCCATAACCAAAATACAACAACACCCAGACATATAATAACCATGATCCCAGAAATCCAACATAAGAACAGAATATTAAAAGCTGTTAGAGAGAAAAGACAGATCACTTATAAAGGAAAACTTATCAGAATCACAGCAGAATGCTCAGCACAAAAAAGAAAGTCAAAAAGATCACAGAGTGAAGTATTACAGATCCTAAAGGAAAATGATTTCCTAACTAGACTAATGTACCCTGCAAAACTGTCCTTAAAAACTGATGGAGAAATAAGATACTTCTATGACAAAGAACAGCTGAAGAACTTCATGATCACCAAGCCAACCCTGCAAAGAATACTGAAAGACATTTAGGAAAAAAAGCCACTAAGCAAAACAGAATGGGAAGATAAAGATGCAACAGCAGAAAGATAACATGCCAAAAACAAACCAATATATAACAGTTATAACCATTAATGTAAATGGTCCCAATTAAACAATTAAAAGAAATAGAGTTGCAGAATGCTCAAGAAACTACATCCAAACATAAGCTGTCTACAAGTAACCCATCTAAGCCAAAAGGATAATCACAGACTGAAAGTCAAAGGATGGAAAACAATACTTCATGCAAAAAGGAACCCCTAAAAAAGCAGGGATAGCTATTCTGTTCGTGCACAATGTGAATTTCAAACCAAGAATGATCAGAAGAGATAAAGAAGGTCACTACATAGTGGGTAAGGGAAAACTTCAAAAAGGAAAAGGAAACAATCTTAAATATACATGCACCAAATTCCAGAGCACCCAGTTACATAAAGCAAGTATTAATAGAATTGAAAAACCAAATTAACAATAGCATAATTATAACAAGAGACCTAACACACCATTGATATCAATGGACAGATCAACCAGACAGAAAATCAGTAAAGAATTAACAGAACTGAATCACACCTGTGAACAAAGGCACTTGATAGACATATACAGAGTGATCCATTCAACAACATCAGAATACACATCCTTCTCTACAGTACATGGGGCATTCTCTAATATAGACCATATTCTAGCCACAGAAAGTATTTACATAAGGGTAAAAGAGTTGAAATTATCTCATGCATGTTATTAGATCATAGTGCCAGGAAACTACAAATTAATGATAAAAGAAACTCCAAAAATCCCCAAAACACATGGAAATTGAATAACACAATCGTGAACAATCAGTGGGTCATAGAGGAAATTAAAGAAGAAATTAAACAATACCTACAAGCAAACAAAAATACAAATACAACTTACCAGAATCTGTGGGGTGCAAAGAAACAGTCTCAAAGGAAAATTTATTTACTGAGTTCCCACATCAGGAAAACAGAATGAGTACAAATATAACCTGATGCTACACCTCAAACATCTAGAAAAAGAAGAGCAAGTCAAGCTCAAAGCCAAAAAAATGGAGGAAATTATAAAAATCAGAGCAGATATTAATGCAATAGAGACTAAGAAAACAATACACAGAATCAATGAATCAAATAGTTGGTTCTTTGAAAGAATAAATAAAATTGATAATCTCCTAGCCAACCTTATTTTAAAAAAGGGGAAGAAAAGCTCAAATTCATGCAATGAGAAATAAAAAATAGAAATCACTACAGATTCTTCAGAAATACAGAAGATCATCAACATCCATTTCAAAAACTTCTACTCTCATAGGTTTGATGTCACAGAAGAAATGGACAGATTCCTAGAAACATATGAAGTACCAAAGCTAGGTCAAAAAGATGTGAAACTACTGAATAATTCAATTTCTATTAATGAAGTTGAAAATATAATTAATTCCTTACCTACAAAGAAGAGCCCAGGCCAGATGGTATCACTGCGGGATTATACACACAATGCAAAGAAGACTAAATGCAGACACTCCTCAAATTCTTCAATGAAATTGAAAGGGAAGCAATCCTTCCTAAGTCATTTCTGGAAGGTTTACTCCTGGAAATATTACTGTAGTACCAAAACCTGAGAAAGATAAAACTAAAAAAGAGAACTACAGGCCAATATCCTTAATGAACATAAATGCAAAAATCCTCAAGAAAATATTTGCAAATAGGATGCAGCAAATCAAGAAGATTATACACCATGACCAAGTGAGATTCATCCCAAGCATGCAGGAATGGTGCAACATACATAAATCGTTAAATGCAATCCACCATATCAATAGAGCCAAAAGTAAGAATCACATGATCATTTCTATACATGCAGAAAAAGCTTTTGATAAGGTCCAACATTCACTCATGATAAGAACCTTACAGAAAACTGGAATAGATGGTCTTTACCTCAATATAATAAATGCCATCTATAACAATACAACAGCAAGTATCATTCTAAATGGCCAAAAACCTGAAGGTTTTTACCTTAAAATCAGGCACAAGACAAGGACATACCTCATCACCACTCCTATTCAATATACTACAGGAAATACTAGCCAGAGCAATTAGAGAAGAGAGAGAAATAAATAGAGTAAACATAGGAAAATAGGAAGCTAAATTATCATTATTTGCAGATGACATGATACTCTACATGGAAGACCCCCAAAACTTCATTGAAAGGGTCATAGATATCATAAATAAATTCAGCAATGTAGCTGGATAAAAAATCAATACTCAAAAATCAAGAGCATTCCTATACACTAACAATAAAATCACTGAGACAGAAATAAGAGCAGCCACACCCTTCACACAAGCATCCAAAATATGAAATACTTAGGAATTAATCTCACAAAAGTAGTGAAAGACCTAACTAGGGAAGATAATTATACCCTGAAAAATTCAATCAAAGAGAATCTCAGAAAATGGAAAGACAACCCTTGCTCATGGATAGGAAAAATATTGTGAAAATGGCTATTCTCCCAAAACTGTTACACAGATTCAATGCAATCCCCATAAAAATGCCATCAACATACCACATAGATCTAGAGAAATCACTCCTAAAATTCATCTGGATTTTAGGAAATCACTCCTAAAATTCATCTGGAACTAGAAGAGATCAAGAATAGCAAAGAAAATTCTAAGCAGCAAAGGCAAGGCAGGAGACATCACAATCCCTGACTTGAGTTATACTACAAAAACTGTAATGAAATCAGCATAGTACTGATATAAAAACAGATCTGAAGATCAATGGAATAGATTAGAAGACACAACCTCAAGTACCAACACACTCAACCACCTTATCTTTGATAAAGGGGCAAACATGTTCACTGGATGAACGACAGTATCTTTAATAAATGGTGCTGGAAAACTGGCTTTCAATATGCTGAAAACTGAAACAAGACCCATGCCTATCACCATGTACTAATACTTCCCGGAATCAATAATTGGGGTCACGTCTTATTAAAAAGTTTCTCTACGTCCAAAGAAATCTCTAGAATAGTGAAAAGAAAACCCACAAATCAGGAAAGCACCTTAATGAACAGTCATTCAGACAAAGAACTTTTGTTTAGAACACATAAAAATAAAAACAAATCAGACTCCTGAATTTCGAAGACCCAATCCAAAAATAAGCATCTGAGATGAATACGTAGTTCTCAGATGAAGAAATAGAAATGCCAAATAAATACATAAAAACAATGTTCAGTATCGTTAGTCATTAGCAAAATGCAAATTAAAACCACACTGAGATTTCATCTCACTCCTGAAAGAATGTCCAGGATCAAGAAAACAACCAACAACAAATGCTAAAGAGACTGTGGGGAAAAATGAACTTTCCTGCACTGTTGGTGGGTGTGTAGACTGGTGCAACCATTGTGGAAGTCAGTCTGGAGATTTCTCAAAAAGCTGGGATTTGAAGTCCCATTTGTTCCAGCAATTCCACTTCTAGGCATATTCCCAGAAGAACTGAAGCTTACCACAATGATATATGTGCACCCATGTTTACAGCAGCACAATTTATAAGAGCCAGATCTTGGAAACAAGGTAAATGTACATCAAATGTGGAATGGATTTAAAAAAAAAAAAGATGTGGTATTTTATGCAATTGAGCACTACTCAGCTACAAAGAATGATCACAATCAGATATTTATAAATATATGGACTCAGGTTGAGACCATACTCATAAGCAAAATAAATCAAACTCACATGTACAAATACTGTCTAGTCTCCCTAGTGTAAGAAATGGTAATAATACACAAAACTATGTAGTAATCAAGATTCCCCATTATATTGCTTTGAAAACTTATAATATTTTCATTTATTGGTTGGAATGTTTTTATTCTGGGTTGTTTGATTTTATTATCTGTGATCGTGTGAAAAGCCATTTTGAATAAAACAGAATCATATAATAGCTAGTGCTGATTTAGTATCATCTTGTAGGGGCTGGGGATTTAGCTCAGCTGCATAAGCACCTGTCTTGTAAGCAGGCAGTTGTGAGTTTGATGCCCGGTACCAATAAAAAAAATTTAAAAAAAAAAGATAGTATCATCTTGTTTTAAAATCTCACCAAGCTTTTCTTATGCTGTCTCTATCGTTTTTGGGTTTTGTCATATTGTATCTAATTGAATTTTATTATATGTGATAGTATAAATAAATTTTTATAGACAAGGAGATAATATAGTAACCATTGTTTGTTTTCATTGTTAGTTGATTCTGAATACCCTGTAATAATTTCATTCTGTTGAATGGTTTTATACTATTTTGTTATGTTTGGTACTATAGTGTATGAAGGCATACTGAAATATTTCAAGAAAAGAGACACTATGGTAGCTACTGTTATCTTAGGTTGTGTTGTGGTGAAACACTATGTTGCTTAAATTGTTCTGTTCTGTTCTGTTCTGATCTGTTTTGTTATGTCCTCTTTTATCATAATCTTTTTTAAAATAAAAAGTTAATTCTTTATAAGAAAAAGAATTTCAGACTTCAATGACTAGATTGCAACTAGTGGACAGGAAAGGAATGATCTTTTAAAAATAACAAGGAATCAGGAAATAACAATTCAACAGCTGCATTATCACACAAAGAAAATCAACATAAGATTGATAGGGATAAATGAAAAAGAAAGGGAAAACACAAATGATATCAAGAGGTTATTTACATAAATAATAGCTTGAAAATTTCCCAAAAACGAGAATAGAAACTGACATATAGATCAGTTAATGATATAGAACTCCAAATAACCATAACTAAAATAAAATGACACCTAAACATATAATAATCAACATTCCATAAATCCAACATAAAAACAGAATATTAAAAGCTGTTAGAAAAGATAGATTATTTATAAAGGGAAATCTATCTGAATCACAGAAGATTGCTCAGCACAAACAGTGTAGTCAAGAGGAGAATGGAGTGAAGTATTTCAGATCCTCACGGAAAATGACTTCCAACCCAAAGTGATGTACGCTGAAAACTGTCCTAAAAATGTATGGAGAAATAAAATACTTCAATGACCAAGAACAGCTGAAGAACTTCATGATCACCAAACCAACCCTGCAAAGAATTCTGAGAGACATTCTAGATAAACATAGGAAATAAATCACCCAGCAAGGCAGACATTTAAATAGAGTGGAAAAGTAAAGAATCAACAGCAGAAACATAACATGTCAAAAATAAACCAATATAAAACAGTTGTAACATTCATATTAAATGGCCACAATTCATGAATTAAAAGAAACAGACTGGCAGAATGGATCATAAAACAACATCCAACCATATGCTGGCTACAAGAAACCCATATAAACCAAAAGAAAATTCACAGACTAAAAGGGAAAGGATGGAAAACAAAAATAGTTCATGCAACAGGAACCCTGCCCCCCCCCACAAAAAAGCAGGAGTAGCTATTCTGTTTGCAGAAAACGTGAAATTCAACCAAGAAACATCCAAAGATATAAGGAAGGATGATACATACTAGTTAGCAGAAAACTTCAAGAGGAAGAGATAACAATCTTAAATATATATGCACCAAAGTCAGGAGCACCCAGCTATACAAAGCAAATATTAACAGAAATGAAAAATCAAATAAGCAATAACTCAATTGTAGCAGGAGACCTCAACATGACATTGACACAAAGGGACAGATCAAACAGACAGAAAATCAGCAAATTATAACAAAAATGAATCACACCTGTGAACAAATGGTCTTGGTGGGCATATACAGAGTGTTCCCCCCAACTACATCAGAATATATATTATTCTTAGCAGTACATGGGATGTTCTCTAAAATCAAACATGTAATAGCCTACAGAACATATTTAAGTAAATGCAAAAAAATGAAATTATCCCATCCATGTTATCAGATCATAGCATCATAAAACCAGAAATTAATGATAAAGGAAACTGTAAAACCCCCAAAAACATGCAAATTGAATAATACACTCTTGAGCAATTAGTGGGTCACAGAGGAAATTAAAGAAGAAATTAAACAATACCTACACACAAACGAAAATACAAATACAACTTACCTGAATCTCTGGGTTGGAAAGAAACAGTCCTCAGAGGAAAACGTATTGCAATGAATTTCCACATCTGAAAAACAGAAATGAAAAAAAAAAAAAAAAACAAAAAAAAAAAAACAATCTCATACTACATCTCAAACATCTAGGAAAAGAAGATCAATTCTAGCCCAAAGCCAAATGAAGGAAGGGATTTATATAAATCAGAGCAGAAATCAAAGCAATAGAAACTAAGAAAACAAAACAAAGAATCAATGAATCAAAGAGTTGGTTCTTTCAAAGAATAAATGAAATTGATAAGCCTCTAGCCAACCTTATTTTAAAAAGGAAAGTAAAAACTCAGATTCATGCAATAAGGAATGAAAAGGTTGAAATCACAGACTGTTTAAATACAGAAGATCATCAACACCTATTTCTAAAATCTCTAATCTAATAAGACGATAACACAGAAAAAATGGACCAATTCCTAGAAACACATGAATAACCAAAGCCGGGTCAAGAAGATATAAGACTCCTGAAAAATCCAATTTCAATTAACAAAATTGAAAATGTAATTAAATCCTGACCAATAAAGAAGAGCCCAGGCCCAGATGATTTCACTGTGGAATTCTACATGAAATTCAAAGGAGACTCAATGCCAACACTCCTCAAATTCTTCAATGAAATTGAAAGGAAAGCAATTCTTCCTTACTCCTTCTTGGAAGCAAACATTACTCTAGTACCAAAACCTGAGGAAGATCCAACTAAATAGGAGAACTACAGGCCAATCTTCCTAATGAACACAGATGCAAAAATTCTCAATAAAATATTGGCAAACAGAATGCAGCAAATCAACAAGAAGATTATTCACCATGACCAAGTGGGATTCATCTGGGGCATATAGGGATGGTTCAACATACGTAAATCAATAAATGCAATCAACCATATTAATAGAGCCAAAAACAAGAATCACATGATCATTTCTATAGATCAAGAAAAAGTTTTTGATAAGGTCTAACACTTATTCGTAGTAAGAATCTTACAAAGAATTGGAAGAGATGGTCTTAACCTCAATATGATAAAAGCCATCTATGACAAACCAACAGCCAGCATCGTATTAAATGGCAAAAACCTGACAGCCTTTACCCTAAAATTAGGCACAAGAGAAGGATATCCACTACTGTCACTCCTATTCAACATAGTGTTGGAAATACTAGCCAGAACAATTAGATAAGAGAGAGAAATAAAGGAGTAAGGGTAGGAAAAGAAGAAGTTAAATTATCATTATTTGCAGATGACATGATAATGTACATAGAAGACCCCAAAAACTCCATTTAAAGACTCCTACGTATCATACATAAATTCCATAATATAGCAGAATACAAAGTCAACACTGAAAAATCAATAGCATTCATATGAAATAACAACAAAACCACTGAGAGAAACAAGAAGCCATGCCCTTCAGAATAGCATCCAAAAACATGAAATTCTTAGGAATCAGTGACACAAAAGAAGTAAAAGATCTGTTCAGGGAAAATTAAAATATCCTGAAAAAAGAAATCAAAGATGTCTTCTGAAAATGGAAAGACATTCCTTGTTCGTGGAAATGAAGAACAAATATTATTAAAATGGCCATTCTCATAACATTGTTATACAGGTTTATTGTAACCCCAATCAAAATACCACTAGCACACTTCATAGATGGGGAGAAATCACTCCTAAAATTCATCTGGAACCCGATGAGACCTACAATAGCAAAGGAAATTCTTGCAACAATGTCAAAGCAGGAGGCATCATAATACTGGACTTGAAGTTATACTATAAAGCTACTGTAAAAAAAGTCAATATGGTACTGAATAAAAACAGACCTGTTGATCAATGGAATAGATTAGAAGATACACCTACAACTACTAACATACTTAGCCACCTTATCTTTGATAAAGTGGCCAAACACATTCACTGGAATAAAGACTGCTTCTTTAATAAATGATGCTGGAAAAACTGGCTCTTCTTATGCCGAAAACTAAAACTACAGCCATACCTATAACTATGTACTAAAATGTAAATTAATCAAAGATATAAAAATTAAAACAGAAACACTAAATCTATTGGAAGATAACGTAGGTAGAAATCTTGAAGATATAGGGGCAGGAGGACAGTTCATGATTGGAATCAAACTGCATGGGAAATATTTCCCAGAACCAGTGACTGGGTTCACATCTTATGAAAAAGTTTTTACATGTCCAAAGAAATATCAAGCATAGTAAATAGAAAACCCACAAACTGAGATAAAATCTTATTGAACTGTCCCTTGGACAAAGGACTTTTTCTAGAACATATAAAGAATAAAAATAAATCAGACTCATGAAATTCGAAGTACTAATCCAAAAATGGGCATCTGAGATGTAAACAGAGTTCTCAGATGAAGAAATACAAATGGCAAATAAATGCATTTAAAAAGTTCAGTATCATTAGTCATTAGCAAAATGCACATTAAAACCACACTGAGATTTCATCTAACTCCAGAAAGAATGGCCAGGATCAGGACAACTACAAACGACAAATGCTGGAGAGGCTGTAGGGAAACAGTAACTTTCCTGCACTGTTTGTGGACCTGTGGAGGTCAGTCTGGAGATTCTTCAAAATGCTGTTATTAGAAGTCCCATTTGTTCCAGCTATTCCACTTCAGTGTGTATTCCCAGAAGAACTGAAAACGTCATGCCACAGTGATATATGTGCACCATGTTTATAGCAGCATGATTTGTAATAGCCAGATATTGGAAACATGTAAATGCCCATCAAATGAGGAATGGATAAAAAAGTTGTTGGACTTTTATACAATGGAATACCGCTTAGCTATAAAGAATGATCACATGGAGATATTTATAAATAAATGGTTGTAACTTGAGACATACTCTCTAGTTAAATTAATCAACCTCACATGTATAAATACCATATATCTCTCTAACATACGAAATGGTAAGAGTACATAAGATATTATGGTAATCATGGTTTCATTATATTTCTTTGAAGTCTTATAATGTTTTCATTCATTGTTTGGAATGGTTTTATTCTATTTTGTTTGATTTTATTATATGGGATGATATGAACAGCAACTCTGAAGAAAACAAGACATTATGACAGCCATTGCTGATTTAATATCATCTTGCTTTGAAGTTCTACCATGCTTTTGTTCTTCTGTTTCCATTGGTTCTATCCTGTTGTGTCTTATTGGATTTTAATATGTATGATAGTATAAATAATGTTTTATGTAAAATGAGATATTATAGTAGCCATTGTTCATTTTCTGTTATATGGTTTTGAATATCCTGTATTGCTTTCAGTCTCTTGAATGGCTTTATACTGTTTTGTTATGTTTGATATTATTGTGTGTGAAGGTATGCTCAACTATTTCAAAGAAATGTGACATTATGACAGCTACCTTTGATATTCAGTTGTCTTGTGAAGTGCTGTGTTGCTTGCATTGTGTCATTCTGATTGATTTATTCTGTTCTCTTTTGTTTTATTCTCTTTAAAATAAAATTTAAAAATGAAAAAGAACTAGGATGAGGGAAAAGGAAATAGAAGGAAGGAGAAGAAAACCACAAGGTAATTACAGTAGCAGTTTCTTATGGTTCATTATCAATAAAGGTATGTGCTAATATTGATATAGGGAAATGAAATTCCTCACCTACCATATTGTTTTCTGGTACAATTTGGATATATATATATATATATCACATTCACCAAAGGGAATTTGCATATGTGCATGATGTATCTATTTTTTTCTCATTCTCCTGCCCTCCGTCCACTGTGATTTTCCCTATTTACCAAATTTATTTAATGACAAAAAGTAAAGGTTATGTACACTAACTAGGGAAACTTACAGCATTTTTTTGTAAAATTTATGCCTTACAGAAAAATTTTCAATAATTTCTCTAGTATAACATGCACATCAGCTTGTGAGAATGATTGCAGGGTGGGTTTAAAGTACGATTGCATCCAGAGAAGTTAATAGTTTGAATAGGCAGTAATGTAAATTTCGTAAGGAAAACATTAAATGCTGTGCTTTTCTATGTTTGGCATAAAATGATGAGGATTTTTTCCTCAAGGCAATCATCTTTCAAAGAGTGTAACAATGTGAATCATGACACAGAAAATGTCAACATTTCACACCTCATTGATTGCTAATGTTTCTGAACCTGTTCTATAGAGTCCTGTGTCCATAATTTTAAAAACCATGCTGCTAGTAATTTGAATACTTGGACGTCTTAATTCCAAATAAGCAATATTTCATTATTTTTCTTATTGCTTTAGAATTATGCAGATGTTTGTCAATATTTTAAAATTTTGACTAATAGAAAGAGGTAAGTTAAAAAAGACAGAATATAAGATAATGATATAGTGAATAGCAATGCTTTTTATTAGTAAAGATTGCTAGAGGTAGATTTCAAGGATCCTCCCCTCAAAATACATGTGTCTCTGTTTTTTTGATTAAATTTTTCTACTCTATATCATGTTGTACATCTTAAAAGTATGATTATGTTAATCAGAAATAATTTAAAATATTTAATTATTAACTAATTTAAATTTTCTGCAACCCATTTTAAAGAAACAATGAAAATAATTTAATTTAGTAATATCAAAATTATTTGTTTAATGCATATTTCATCTCTCTGTATTTGGGTGTTCTCCACTACTGAGCTTGTTCTCCAGTACATATTTGTTTTTTAACTCTATGGCAGCAGCACATTTGTGGCAAATACAAGACTGGGAAAGGAAGTTTAGTTTTCTGGTATCACATTAGATACCCGATCTCCCAAAAAACTTGATTCACCATAGGGGGATAATAGACATTTAACGGAACTGAATATGGTAATTACCATGAGTTGACAACTAACCAATGAACATGTGAATAAAATTATCACATCAAACATCATATATATATATATATATATATATATATATAATTATGTGTGTTAGGGGTTTCAAATGTGTTAGGTCTTTCAAATATTTTTTAAATACCAAAAAACTCACGTGTTTGACCGCTCTTTAAAAAGTTAGAGACCACAGGAGAAAAAGCTGCATTCTCCAGCTGAAGCTGTTCTAAGTTAACCTTAACCCGCATAGAGTAAATGATTGGATCACCACAGGTATAAGAACAAATTGTTCATGGTGGAACTGTCCAGGACCAAATCTGCAAAGCCCTTTGGCTTATTTATCAATATTTGCAGAATAACAAATAAGTGCTACTTTATGCCACTTATTGTGATATGATTGTTATTCAAAATTTTATTGAGAAAGGCTTGGGGCATGATTGTGATAATACTAGTACTTGGGAGACTGACACAAGATTACTGTGAGTTTAAAGACAGTCTATGCTATAAAGTGAGTTCAAGGCCAGCCTGAATTTCATAAAGAAACCTTGTCTCAAAGACAATAAATAAATAACCTAATTGAGATACAGCTACATTTTGAAACATTTATTATAGGAGTATATAATTCTAGCACTGAATACTGTGAAACATTAAATATTATGTACATATTTATATCTACCTTTAAGCAAACACATTGTGTATGCCAAGAAATTGATAGCAGAGTTATAATGATAGAGCAATTAAGGGTTACATTTGGTGTCTACATTTTGTTTCTAGCACATTTAAAATAATTTAAATTGCATTACACTGTAATTCTTGATTATGGAAATAGCTTTCATTTCAAATTCTTACCATTCCTTGATATATTCAAATAATGCATTGAAAGATTAAAAACTCATTAATGCAATATTATGTCCCAATTCCTCTGTAGTAGAAATATTTTAGATACTTCTTTAAATTATCATCTCTAAAACTATTATTAAACCCAAAGTTAATGTACTAAAATTTTATCAAATTATATATATTCTTAAGATTTATTTTATAAAGATAATAAAAAGTAGCGCCTACGTTACATATTTGACTTGTTAACTAAATGAGTTACAATACAGATTTTTTTTATTTTAAAGAAATTAAGACAAAATAGACATAATAAAGCAGATCAACAGCACAATGTAAGCAACACAGTATTTCACCAGGAGACTACCCTGTAATTAACAGCAGCTACTATAATTTCTCTTTCTTTGAAATAGTTGAGCATACCTTCATATACAATAGTACCAAACCAAAAAAAAAAAAAAAAAAAATAGTATAATACCATTCAAGAGAATGAGAGTATTACAGGGCATTCAGAACCAAATAACAGAAAATAAACAATGGCTACTATATTATCTCATTTTCCATAGAATATTTGTTTATTCTGTCTCACGTAATACAATCCAATAAGATACAGCATGATAGAAACAATGGAAACAGAAGAGCAAAATCATGGCAGGACTTCAGAGTAAGGTATTACATCAGGACTTGCTATTATAATGACTTGTTTTTTTCAAAATAGCTGTTTATACCATCACAGATAATAAAATCAAACAAAGCAGGGTAAACCCATTCCATCTCATGGATGAAATCATTATAAGGCTTCAAAGCAATGTAATGGGGAATCATGATTACCATAAAATTTTATGTACTTTCACTATTTCTTACATTAGGGAGACTACACAGCATTTATACATGTGAGTTTGATTTATTTTGCTTATGAGTATGATATCAAGTTGAGCCGGTTTATTAGTAAATATCTCAATGTGATCATTCTTTATAGCTGAGTAGTACTCCATTGTATAAAAATAACAAAACTTTTTTATCCATTCCTCAGTTGATGGACACTTAGGTCATTTCCAAGATCTGGCTATTACAAACTGTGCTGCTATAGACATTGGTGCACACATATCACTGTGGTATGATGTTTTCATTTCTTCTGGGAATATGCTTAGGAATGGAATAGCTGGATTGAATGCGACTTCCAATATCTACTTTTTGAGAAATCTCCAGACTGATCTCCACAGTGACTGCACCATTCTACACTCCCAGCAACAGTGCAAGAGAGAACCTTTTTCCTCAGTCTCTTCAGCATTTGTTGTTGTTGGTTTTCTTCATCCTGGCCATTCTTTCTGGAGTGAGATGGATTCTCAGTGTTGTTTTAATTTGCATTTCTGTAATGACTAATTCTGATGAACATTTTTTCATGTATTTATTTGCAATTTGTATTTCTTCATCTGAGAACTGTGCATTCATCTCAGATGTCCATTTTTGGATTGGGTCCTTGAATTTTGGGGGTCTGATTTTTAAAAATTCTTTATATTTTTTAGACATGAGTCCTTTGTCTGAGGGAGAGTTCATTAAGATTTTTTCCCAATTTGTGGGTTTTCTTTTCACTGGAGATTTTTTTGGAGATTTCTTTTGACGTGCAGAAATTTTTTATAAGACATGGTCCCAGGTATTGATTCTGGGAAGCTGTTCCCGCGTGGTTTGCTTCCTGCTCATGAATTCTCTACCTACACCTATGTCTTCCAGATTTCTACCTATTTTCTCTTCCAACAGATTTAGTGTTTCTGTTTTAATATTCAGATCTTTGATCCACTTAGATTTTAGTTTAGTATATTGTGATAGGCATGGGTCTAGTTTTAGTTTTCGGCATATGGAGAGCCATTTTTTCCAGCACCATTTATTAAGGAGACTGTTGTTCTTCCCGTCAACATGTTTGGCCCCTTTATCAAAGATAAGATGGTTGAGTGTGTTACAATACAGATCTTAAGATAAAGGCTAAATATGCAGTATTCACTTAATAAATATTATCATTCATTATTTGGTATTTAGCCAAAACACCTTAGAGTGATTGATTTATGAATCACACCATAAAAGACACATTCAACCTATGGAGTTAGTGGGATATAACTAAGAAATATATGTAGATTGGTAAGAAATAAGATCAAACATGAAGATTCTAAAGAATATCAAATATAAAAGAAACAGAACACAGATAATTTATTTACAATCTTAGGTCTCCAAAATAAACTGAAACTTTTCTGTACTTGCTAATTTCCAGCAAGTATCAAAGACTTATATATTGTAAATACTAATAAATTTATAATAAATTTTTAAAGATGCACCTTGCACATGCTTCCACACACTCACATACCACCGCTGGCATCAGCCTAAATATATGATAATATGAGCATTACTACAGGTCAGAGAATTAGGGTTAAGGGAAAACAACTTCCTCTGTTTACAGAACTGGGAAGTATGGAAGTCACTTGAGAGGGTACAGCTTGGGAAAGCATGCAATGGTGGGACTGCAGTCAAAAGTTCCCAAATTGTTAGTAGATACAGTAGCTCCTTTGGATAGACTTTATACATAATTAGAAATTAGACAGACTTTATACATAAATAGAAATACCAGATTTGAAAAAAAATGTGTGCCTGAATAGGTATTTTTGTATAGAATGTCTGTTTCTTACCTCAAATTTGCCCAGGGAACAGGGAGTGAAAGAAATCCAACAGGAATATATTTCATTAGCATTTTATGTCTGTGAAGAAAAAAGCATAACAAAAATCACTTTCTAAAGAAATATTTCTCTACCTCTGTAGTCAATTTGGTTAGCTTTGCTATGCTGCCTAAATAAATATAGTAAAATCATATTTAAATACATCTATGAAATATTAATACGTCTAATACAGTGAAGGCCACTTCTCAAGGACAGAATGTAATTATCTATTCTTTCTCCTAACTCATGTGTCCAAAACTTCAGAGTATAAGCATTTAATTCAGCACAAAGTAATAATAAGAACTTTCCAAGTATAAACAACCAAAAGAAAAGTGGGCCAAACTATGGATTTTGCTGAAAATCTATAACACAGGAACACAGAATCAGGTGCTGTGTACAATGTGGCTCTTGGGGCATAGGATGAACAAATGAAGACAAGATGCAGAAAGCTGAGGTCACGGTGAGCTCTCTCTGCAGATGTGAGAACTGCCCCCAAAATGCAGCACAGTTATTTATGTTGATGTCAAATGAAGCCCCTCTACTTAAAAACTAGGTTGCCTCTCTGCCCCTTGTTCATGGGGCTGGCACACTTGCTCACCCCTGGCACTCTGTGCCTGTGGGACATTAATTAGGTGTTTCATCTCTCTTTCCACATGTGTGAGTGATCTCCAGATCAGTGGTTCTCAACATGTCCCTCTTTTTTCTTTTATAGTTGTAATCAATAGGTGGTGAATTGAAGCTGGAAGACTTGTTTGGAGTTCTCTGCAGATGATAGTCTTTTTTCGTGGTGGTACTTCTCTGTGTTACATTCAAGATCAAGTTCAAATGAGACCTGTATTAATTAAAATTAAATTTTTGCTATCAACCAAGGTCAGTTTGTCTTCTCAGGATTTACCTCAGAGCCATACAGACAACTTACATGATGCATCTAAATTACTTACTGTGGAAACTTTGGAGACTTTTCCTTCTTGATGATTCTCTTTAGGCACCCTATACATATTGATTTATTTTCCTTGTAGTTTCTGAATCTCCTGGGTCAAGAGTTTGTATAACTCCCTGAAAAGGTTCCCTCATATCTTGGGCTTTCATTGACCTTGAAGGGCTAGGGCCATAATATTGGCATATTCCTGGCCCATCTATTTTTCTAAATTTTGGTCTTTAAACTCCAATTTTGAAAATCCAGAATAGAAAGTGAATGGCATTACATTGTAATGGGATCAGTGAACTTAACATAATAATTTTATCTATCAAGCATTTTGAGATACAAAGCTGAGTTATTATTTCTGCTTAATAATGCACTTTCTTGTAGTTGAACCTCTATAGAATGCTTACAAGAGACAAATTACATAGTTTTACAGAGAAAATTTGAAATCAAAAGCCATACATAATATTGTAGCATGGCAATCAAGAGGACATTTTGTAATATACTCAAATTTCCATTTTGAAATAAAATAACATTTTAATCAATTATCTTTTTCTAATAATAAAAAATCTTGTATCTAAATTTTTTCTTTAGTGTGATAGGCATCTCTATGTACAATGATACATGCATAGCACATTCATCACGTAAGTTTTTGTTATTATTATAGGTGACCTGGTGTTGGCTTGACTTGAATCTTCTATCACAAGCTACTGAAGCACAAAAGAAAGGCAAACGTATGAATCAGAACAAAAGAACTATCACCACAACAATCTTGTTTTCCATTTTGGGAGATCTGTACATTTGAAGACATGAATACATTTAATACACCATGAGATGAATTGCAATCAATTGTCATAGTCATTTGAAAACTTTTCTTAACCTAGTTTGTGCCAGAACCTCTTTAAATAAGAAAACCTATTGCACAGAAAAATAATGTTTTGACTATGACCAATGTAAGCATACTACAACTTTGACTATGACCAATGTAAGCATACTATGTTTTGAGCAACATATTTTTGGAGTCTGTCATAAGACTATAGAGATTACTGAGGCTACCTATTAATGAACAAAAGTTGGGATAATTTTTCCCAGTAGCTGTTCCTTTATTTGTCAATTGGAATCTTGTCCAATAATCTCTCAAGCCTGCATGTCGCTGCCCTAACAAATTTGTGATATCCTCTGAGAAAACCAATTTTGATATCTGTTGGCAACTCAGGTGGAAGCATTCTTTTTAAACTGATAACCCAAATTACATTTTGAACAAATGTCCCAACATGAAAATGATAGAAGGAAAAGAGAAAAAATATTGTTGAGCTCAAATAAGAAAAAGTGGTTTACAAAACGGCCAAACAGAAAAAGTTACGTAGGCAATCTGACAATAGACAATTTGAAAATCAGAGCAGACTCAAATGTATCCTTGGCAAAATTAAATCATAATAACTCTATTACAATTTTATATGTTTGTAATGATAAACAGTGTGGTCAGAATTTTTCGGGTCGGTTAGCAGAGATCTCTTAAGAATTTGGAAGGAATAAAATCTTTTGTATTTAAAAAGAGATACCACTTTTGTTTTTGTAGTTGAGTTTTGCATGGGTGGTGAGTATATTCAACAATTCCTTGACTAAGGAATTCCCATGGTAAGGGAAATATTAAAAGTTGTACAAAAATGTTCGAAAGATAGCAACTGTATAAGCCAGGCCTTTAAGTGCCTATAAGCAGCCAAGGGCTACCAGAGGTTTATGCCATAGGCTTTGGCTTCATCACTCCACAGTAATCAGTGGACTGTGGATTCTTGTGCCATAGGTTGCCCAGATTGCCTTCAGTGTACTACTCACCTACCAGTCACTCCTTCGTGCAAGGCCTGAAAGCCTCAAGTTATCAAGCACAGTGTCAGTGCGTGGCAAGGGTGGGCTGTTAGTAGAAAGACTCAGCAAAGCCCCGGTGGACCTAGGGTCCCAGGATGTGGAAGAAAGGGCTAGCCAGGCTTTTGTCCCTCCATTTCCTATCTTGGGACTTTAGTAGGGCACAGACACGAATCCCATGACTTGCGCCACTACGAGCTTCCCACAACACCAAGACTGACTTACTGCACAAAGCTGGGTCAGGCTGATCTGGGTCTCCTTATGGAAGGGCTCTATGCCATAGAACCCCAATATTTTGGTGGGGCTGGGTAGACACTACTGGAAGTTTCCCAGGAAGAGACCATCTTCTATGTCAGTTTTGAATGTACACTTATTTTCCTGATGATACCCTTCTCTACACTTTTTATGGATACTAGAAATTTTTGTTGAAATGACAGATAATGGCTGTGCTGCCTTTACAGTTGCAGCAGAGCAACCTTGAGCAAAATATCCACAAATGAAACAAGCATCTTTTTTCCCCCTTACTCTAGGCTGTGGACAAATAACCTGAGTGATAGTTGCTGCAATGGTAGCACCTTGTATATGTGAGGGGTCAGGGTCTGTATAAATTTGAATCAGCTCAGACAGCATAATTCATTGTTTGTGGGTTCATAAAGCCTCTTTATAACATTTATTTGTGCTTTCAAGACCAATTGTTGAACAATTAACTGAAAGGATGACTCTATTCTATGAAGGTGGAAATTTTAGCCTCTGATACATCAAAATTTGTTTGAACTGAAAAGGCAGAGTTTGCTGCTGTGGCTCACTTCAAGTTACTAATTTTACCTTGGGTGGCTGTGAAAGAAAGTCAGAATGAAACACTCCTCTAGCGGAAAAGGTCTTTTTTGCTCACCATAGCTCTTTCCTTATGTGACTGAGCAAAAATAGAGGGTTCTAACTCTAATGGGGAAGTATTGCTCCATTATCCTTTTTCTGTTCAGGATTTAAATTTTAAAATGTTGCTCCATGTCCATTAGTATTTGTCTTATATAGTGGGGTGCTCCTGTATTTGGTGCATATATATTAATAATTAGTTATTCTTGAGACCTTAATAGGCAAATGGAGGTAACTTGAGACTATCCTCATAAGACAAATAAATAAGAATCATATTTATTAATATCACATTGTGTCTCTACTGTAAAAAGTAAAAATAACTGTAGGAGTAATAAACCCCAAATATGTACTTGCTACTGTAAAAAAGAGAGAAAAAGGAAAAGTTCTAAAGGACACGGCTGCATGTTTATTTAAGTCTGTTAGATAACTATATGACTAAGTTTTTGCTGGATCGTTGAACAGAACCATTCGCAGTCTCATTGTTTGAATGTCTGCATTGTATGCTTTAATTTTGTAATTTGAACAACTGTTTCTAAGATGACAGTATGTAATTTATCAACTAGTGATTTCTTAGTGTTTATTTTCTTGAAATTCTGTATTATTTCTACCTTTTTTTCTGTTTTGCTTTTTTTTTCTCTTTAAGTAAATTTTTTTAAGAAGAATAAAAAAATGTTGCTCCAAGCCAAATCCTTTGTGATTGGCTCAGTAAACATGACTGACATACTCCCTAATTGAGGTCTACAAAAAAAAAAAAAAAAAAAAAAGTAAATAAGGGATCAATAATACAACAAGAATTTCCATATATATATATGATGTATATATATATATATACATATGATGTATATATATATACATATACACACATATATATATATGATATGTATGTATTATGAATTACAGTCTGTATCTGTTGTTCTTTGAGAACTGTTTTCATACCTGATGTGGGACCAGTATAGAAGGTATCAATGGGATTAATACTGGAGATACACATATACCCCTTTTTTGCACATAGTACTAGTGATGTCAAATCACCTGTTATATGCTGCATCCAGTATGGCTTTCAAACTTTCCTGAGGGGCACATCGTGAGGATAAAGAAATGAAGCAAACATACAGAAAACTGAGGTCAGGTGATCTGCCTCTCTTGATGAGAAAAAAACTGTTCAACAACTGTGCCACATTTATTTGTATCCTCGGCATGTTGACGTCAGATGAAACTCCTCTAACACCTAATTTACCTCTTAATATCTAGCTTTCTTCTCATCTCCTATGTTCTTTGGGCTGGAACACCTATTATCCTTGAGCACTCAGTGCCCCTGGCAGTCAGGGGCATCAACTGTGAGACAGTGGCAAAGAAATAATATTAACAAAAATGATTTTCCCCCAGGGGATAAAAGAAGTAAAAATACGAAGAAGATATTTTTGAAAGGTAAGTGAGACCATACCCCACTGAAGGATGATGGAGACACTCTGCCACGAAGTTCATCTGGCTCAAGGGAAGGGTCGTTTTTCTCCTGGACAGAGAAAGACCCCAAGGGGAGGAAGTCAAGGGCTTATATGCATAAAAACTACAGCGAGGGGCAGTGGGCCTACAGACCAGTACAGCCGTTCAGGAAGGCATAACGGGAACAGTTAGGGATCGAGTTGTGAATCACAGGAATGTTGTTGGTCTCGCCCTGCAGTTCTCTGGAAAGTGCACAGATGGCTTTGTGGTTGGTACCATCCTTGCAAAAATCTGCACCTTTTAATTTCTCCCACTTCACAACCACAATCTCAGTGCCCCTTCAATTTTAAATCTCAGAAATCTTGTATTTCAACGAAAAGTTTCATGGGTGCACAAATTGTTATATATAACAGATTCAGATTTTTTCAAGGGAAATCAGCGATGGTGAGACATCAATATTGGCCAAACATCCAGAGAAAAACATGTAATATTACCATGGGAGTTTTTAAGAATGTTTATGTAAATTGAGAAAGGATTTTATGGTTTAAATCTAGATGTGTCCCCAATACCTCCTACACTCATAGGTGGGGCTTTGGGAGTTACTTGCATCAAAGGCATGTGATTGATACTCATCTTCGGAATAATTCAGTGAAGAGTCTTTCGAAACATGATTTTGGTAGGCAGAGTCTGGTTAGAAGAAGCATATCATGAGAGCTTGCCCAGGAAGGGTCTGTCTCTCTGCATGGATCTCCTTATATGTTTTTCTGCTTCCTGCATGTCACGCCATGTGCAGCACTGACCCACCTCGCCTTGGACTCAGTCTGCTATGGACTGAAAGCTCTACAGACTGTAATTCATAATAAGCCTTTCCTCCATTAATTTGCTGATGTAGGGTACTGTGTTCTGGCCTTTGGAGTTAGGTGAGAGAAGAAAAATGATGAAAACAATAGGCCCTCATCAAAAACATCTCATTCTGACTGCTAACCCTTCCATTCTGATGATTACAGTTCTATTGTAATCTTTAGTTAATCAGAGTATGATTAAAACAACCTCAGATATCTTGGTCATCATTCATAAAAATTAACTAGTGTTGAAGATTCATAACACAGAATCATTGTTTGCATTTCTAATATTGCTTATTTATGCAATATGAGGCCAATGATCTTCCTTAGTAAAGAGAAATATTTTCAAAATTTTTCAACACTACTTTATTCAAAATGATTATTAGACATTTTACCTGTTAGAGTATTTATTTCACAGAAGGAAGTTAAGAAACATGGAAAATGATTAATAGAAATAATGAACCGTGTCATATTATATTATAATATTATGTCATATTATATTACACTATATTATATTATATAAAATAATGAACATGAGGTATGTTAGTAATTTGTAGGAGACAGTTTAAATGGGCTTCTATAGAGCAATGCATTGTATATACAACTTTACATATTCCAAGTATAAACTATAAATGAATACACATATATATGTACTTCTTTCTTTAAAAAGATATCATTTTTCTGGGCATGGTGGTGCATGCCTGTAACCTTGCTCTTTCTAGCCTATGGCAGGAAGATCTCTGTGAATTGACCCACATACCAAGCTCTTGCCTCAAAAATAAATAAATAAATAAATAAATAAATAAATAAATAATATAACTAATGTAAGTAAATACATAAATAAATGCAAATCAAAAATATGCAATTTAACATAAAAATTTTATGTATCATATTGTAAATATTATAATTATATCAGAGGTAGTATGGATTACAGACTGCCATTATTTCCTGGCATAAATGGGTTCTAGAAATATAAGCTTTGTATATTTTTCATATCTTTAGCACCAAGTGAAGAGAAAATAAACATGCCAAGCTTTGGTTCAAATATTGGTTCAAATATATTCTATAATCTCATTTTTTCAGAGGAATAGAAGTATGATATGTGGGCATTTCTTTTGCAAATTAGTTTATGTAGAGAGGCAAAGTTGATTTTTCACAGAATATAATAACAGCCAGATTCCAAAGTGCTGACAATAAAATATTTTTAAAGTATACACAAACACTTTCTGTCAACTTCAATGACTTTTCTTCCTTATTTCTTCTTATAATAGCATGCTTATTTCTCTTAGGATATAAAAAGAATGGTAACTATATTTATTTAGGTTATGATTGTAGTATAGTTTTATTTGTATTGAAATAGCTGTCATAGTATTAAGTATAATATAATATGACATTTTCTTAGGATTTGTCTTATTTGTTGTATTCAGAAAATGCTGTATTCAGAGAATCAAAGACTGAGATTGCTTATTTCTGGATTTTTATTAAAGTTTGCAATATAATGTACTATTTTATGATTATTAAGTTAAAATACTGTATTTTGAATTTAGAGTGTATGACAAGTGACATAAAGTGGAAGAAAATAAAATCTGGAAGGATAGAATCAAGTTTCTATATTCCTCTCACTTTGATTTCTCTATCATAATTATCAATAGCTTCAAAATAGTATTTTATATGCACTATGTGCCTAGTAGTTAGTATACTAAACAAACATCTATATCTTAGCGATCAGCTTTTCCAACAAGGTTATGAAATAGGTAAACCAAGACTGAGAAAATTAGTATAGAACAACTTTTCTTGCTACACTAATATTTTGAAGCTATTTATCTGAAAGTCAATATAGTGCCACTATTTATGAAGTACACACTATTTATGAAGAACTAGGTGTTCTTTAATTTTGGTTTTGTTTATTAACTAACCAGTAGAATGAGTGGGCTATTGTATCAGTTCCAGGAGATACACAAATCTGCTCAGATACAGAATGAGAAAGAAAATATGGACAGTTCTTACTTTGATTCATCTCTTTTCTAAAGAGCTTCCATCTCTGACAACTGTTTAACTGGATTCACATTCTCATCTTTACTTTCTGGGGTCCAATTAAATTGAGCTCGGTTATGGTTAAAATATTCAGAATCCACTACTGGATTTTCTGTGAAAAGCGTTGCCATCTTCTTAGAATTACAGACTTTTCTAGTACTGCATACTATTTATTACCAGTAAGTTCATAATACTTTAACTGTTTCAATCGTTTTCACAAAATTCCTTTCTGAATGGCTTGAAATTGTAGAGAGAGGATTAGAAACAGTAAACAAGATTTATTCTTGAAGCTACATAATCTATTGTGTATGTGTATTTATTCTTCATTTTGCACATAGCAATTTTGAATTATTAGGCATCATGTTAACTTCTACACACTGAGGTTTACACCAGATTTTTGCTGGCTGAATTTGCTATAGTCATCTCTCTAGAATTTAACTAATTATTACATGAATTTGATTATTAAACCATATTATCTAACTCCTATTAGCAATAAAGGTGGAATTTTGCTACTTAGTCTTTTTTACAACTTGCCAACATTTTAAAATCAGGATATTGACTACAGGAAGGAATTTATGGAGAAAATCCTCAAATGTCAACATAAAAAACAAATGATGAATTGAATATGAACAAATAGATATTGAAATTTGAGAAATATATAGAATAAATGAAGATATAAGATCTCAAGGATAGTTATATGGTAAAATTGAAGTAAAGTGACTTTATAAGAGAGGATATGATTAAGAAATATATAAATCTTATGATCGCTATTTATATAAAATGAAGATTAAATTCTAACTACTAAGTGTTTATAATGTCTATCAATATAAGAAGGGATTATTTAGGTTTGGATTATTTAGAGAACTTTTGACACATCATTAGGTACTTGGTAAAGTAAATTTAACTGAGTGAGCATAAAAATTAAAAGATATACATAAACATTAATATTAGTCCTATATGGAAATGGAAATCTGCAATCCCAAAATTGTGGGAGGCTGAAGCAGGAGAATCCCAAATTCAAGCTTAGCCTGGACAACTTACTGAGGCAGCAAAATACTGCCTCAAAATTTAAAACTTTAAAAAGGGGCTGGAGTCAGGCACCTTAGTGTATATCTCTATTCCCAGCAGAGTGGAGTCTGAGGCAAGAAAATCACTGTGAGGCCAGCCTGATTGCATAGTGAATATCTGTGTCAAAAAACCAAAGCACAACAAATAAAAGCAAAACAAAGCAGTGTTGGGGATATAGCTGAGTGGAAAGTTTCTGAGCTCAAGCCCCAGTACTAATAGCAACAATAACAAAAACCCAAAAAGCAACAACAAGCAAATGATAGTTCTGCTTGTGTTACCATTTCTCCACATTGAGAATGAAATATTCTTAGCTCTCTTAGTTATAGCATCCAGATTAGACCCATCTCTGTGTCATTAGCTCTACAAAATTGAAAAAAAAAGACCTAAAATATTTGTTGAACTCTATTACACTTATATGTATAGTTTATATTGCTCTTGGAAAAGAAAATTCTACTAGAAAGATTTAGTCTGCTCAAATTCAGGAATTCAGCTTTTCCACAATGGTTATGTAATATTTTTTCTTTCAAATGTGAACATTTCAGCCTTAGTGGAGGTGTACGAGTGAAATCCCTGTATTTGGGAAACTGAAGCATGGAAATACCCATGAGTTAGAGACTATCACGAGTTTCACAGCAGCTTGGGCGACAGTAGAGAGGTCAAAACTAGCCTGAACTGCAAAGCAAAACCGTGTCTCAAAAATAAAGCCAAAGGAAACAAAACAAAGCAGAACAAATGTGAAGATTTCAAGACTATCTTCCTGGGTAATCAGTCATATATATAACAAGGTTCAATACTAAGCTCATAAAACAAACCAAAACATGTAGAAATCATATGCACAAATAAGGTTTTGAACTAAACTATTTATAAATACCATGTTTTCTTTATCCATTCGTCAGTCGATGGACATATGGGAGGCTTCTCAGATTCTGCCATTATGAGTGTGCTGTCATAAGCATGCCAAATGCATGTATCACTGTAATATGATATCTTTCACTTTCTGCCATAAAGAAGAACAGATTTGAGTTTTTGGTAGAAAAATTGACAGACCTTGAAGTCATAATGCAAAGTGAAATAAAACCAACAAACAAGCTCAAGTATGTTAGGATTATTTGAGAAACTCAAAACCCAAAACAAAGCCAAGTGGAAAACAGATAAGAAATAGAAAGCTTATATAAAAGGAAAGAGAATCCAGAGAGGGAAGGAGTGGGGGAGGAGAGATGGGGAAGAATATGAAAAAAGGATTAAGATGTGTAAATGTACCAGCTCCCCATGATAAACGCACTGTTATGTATTGCAAACATGTCGTAATAAAAATATTTTTAAATTAAGTACTGCAGTATATTTGTTTCAGATAAATAGCAATATTTAAAAGGTGGTTTATATGGAAATATTTGTTCCTATTGGAAAGGTAGGTTATACTGCAATATTTGTTTCCTCATCTATAACAGGGTGTTTGATGTAAAAGGGATATAATCTAAGTGGTTTTAAAATATTCACTTATAAAATAAATACATTTAAAACATTTATCATAATATTAATTATTTAAATGTACTTTATAAAGTATCTAATTTTTCAGTATAAAATTAAACATACACAGTCTTAGATACAATCATTGAGATTTTTTATCCATTTATTAAAGATGCTGCTGCTTAAAATTTATGTACATAAATGTATGAAAAAGTGCACTTTTTCTTTCAAGCAGAATGAATTTTTTAATCTATATTAATGAACTATGAGGAAATCTAGAATGGTACTGAATATTTCTAAGCAATTTCTACATTTTATATTTAAAATATTTGTCATTTGTCTGAGAGGACTTCATGGTCTTAGTGTACTTCAAAAGTCAAAAAAAAAAAATCAATATTCTCCAAGTAAAAAAGAAACTGCTCATTCTTTTCAGAGAATACTGCTATGTGACCATGACCTCTGGATAGTAATCTGATATCTTCACTGTAACATTAGATTGATATCTAGTGATAGTGCTATCGATTGCATAACTAGCTGCTCAAAATTTTCGGGGTTTGGGAAGTATTTAGAGAGTCTACAGTTAAAAATTATTGCTTTAGCTGTTATCTGGGTATTTTCCAAGGAGATAAATGACTTTGTATAAAGTAAGGCAAGGACAAAGATTCTAGTTTTTAAAATATTCTCTACTAATTAGACCTGTAACCTTCAATTGTGAGTGTCTCAATACTGAATTTAAATTTTGAGTAACGACACTGTTTTATTCAACTAATACTACTATAGCACAATATTTTTCTCTAGTATCACTTAACGTTGTGGAAAAAATATATAAACTCTCATTACAAAGAAAGCTTGATATTACAAATCAATAATTTCTAGATACTTTAGAGTTCCCTAAATATTTCTTACATGTAAAATTCATACATGAGACGTTGACTGCCCTGTCATAATTTCCCTTCAATATCAATGACCTTTATTAATTCTCAAAATATATGTCAGATTCTTATTTTATTAAATTGTCTGTACTTAATTTCTGTTTGTTTTGCACTTTCTGTTCACATCTTAGCCAAAAATATGTACTTTAACCAGATGATTAACTTATTCAGATCTCTTCTTTGAGTTATATCTAAAGTAGCAAAATGCCTTTTTAAAATATAGACCTCTATATATTTATTTTTGAAGCATAATTTCTGAAATGCTTTGGACTGTTAGTATATTTCAATTCTAATTATTATAATACTTTATGATACTTTGTATAATGAACATGATAAAACTTATTCAATTTTGTATCTGTGTTTATGAATGTTAATACATATACATATATATATATATACATATACATAATAACTATGAAACTATTTTTTATGATGGAAACAATTCTGATAGTCTTACACACCAATAAGATTTTTTTCTTAACTTATTGTGTACAACAGAGTGTCACAATAGAAGTTAAAGTGAAATTTGGCAATTTATGAAATAAATCTTTTTTATATTATTTTGATTATTTCTGAGAAGCAACTATTCATGACACTTCAAGAGGTATATATAAAAATAAGTATCGTCTTAAAATATTTTATAGCTTATGGAATCTGATTCCTTATACTTCATCATCTCAAGAGAAAAACACAATTTGTTATCGCATTATTAAAAATAGGCTTTTAATACCTTTTGCATATTCCATGTTTTATCAGTATTCTGACATTTATTTACTTATTAGCTATTTTAAATTATGCCCTTTTGCTTCAAAGCCTTAGAACACAATATGGATAAAACTGTTCATTAAATATTTAAATAAGGAGTAAAAATAATCAAGCAGCAACATAATAACCAAACAAAAAAAGCTTCAAGCATAAAACCACAGATCCCACTCACTGAAACAGATTATTTATTTAGAAAAATAATTATTCATGATTTCCTAAGAAATATGTATTATTAATGCTTAAATTGAGTACAATAAAATTTGAATTTTGTGTAAGGGATTTTATCTTCAATTATTAAAGAATTTGATCAGATTGCAACTCTTTGACTTTTCCTAGCTCAACTTGTTAAATAATTTAGACAAAATATTAAGGAAATATTATTTATGGGTGTACAATTTATGCAGTTCATTTTGATGTGATGAAATCTTGTGAAAGCAATGAATCGCTTGAGACAATTTGATACATATACAGTGAATCACTTGTGCTAGTTTCTCATTGATATATTTCACAAAAGAAAATTGGGGATTATGATAAACAGATATTTGAATAAAAATGTACAACACTGTAAAATCATGATTCAGTTCAAATACCATCCAGAGTAATATGGAAAATGGTTGTGTTAAAAGAAATAACATTTTCCTTGAATTAGTTTTCACGGCTCTTTAAAACACAGTCTAACATATTGAATATATTCAGTAAATGTTGACTCTTACCTATTGAAGAAGTAAGATAATTTTCTTGAAAGTAATTTTTATTTTATAATCTGTATATATTTATTTCTATTTCACTTGATTTTTTTATATCTAAATTCTTTGCATTAAAATAGGAATCATGTCTACTATATGAATTTGTGCTTTCTTTTTAAATGTTATATTTGATTAATTACCAATAATTATTTACCTGGTTAAAAGCAGGCTATTTGATGTAATATTATGTAATTTAATTTGATTTTTCTCAGGAACACATTATAAGTGACAAATATACACTTCATTTCTGAACATATGTTCGTTACCTTTTTGTTTTTGTTGTTTTCATTTTTAGTCCCCAGGTTCAAACTCTTGACTTTCCCTTACCTGTCAGACGTTTATGCCATTGAGCTAAATCCCAAGCCTGTTATTTCTCTTGTTATAGAAGATCTCAAGTTTTGAATATAAAGTTCAATTTAGAGACAAGAAAACATGTACAGTAAACAAGGATTTCCACTTACTAAAGACTTTTGAGACTATGTATTATTGTGAAGGTTTTTATTCTTTTTGTAGTTTTCTTATAATCAGAGTTGAAACAAACTGTTTATATATATATATGTTTCCATTTTGCATATATTTTAATTTTCAACCTTTGACTTTACAATAAAGTATCTTGAACATAAAGAATTTTGGAAATTGTGGCTTAAAAATTATAGATCATTTTTATATTCATATTTGCAATGAGTCATATACATATAATTTGTGCCACTTAAAATAAAACAAATTTCATTTTTCTTATAGGTTGTACACATATTTATGTCCTTTAAAAATATATGTAATAAAACATGTCTGATTTATCTCTATAATATTTTTAAACTTTATAAATCATCACCAAAGATTTCATACAAAAATCATTGCTTAATTTCACTTTTTATTCTATACCAAAACATAATACTTTAATTTTCCATTAAAACACTGTTGTACTTCAAAATACGCATTTTCAGTACAAGTTGTCATGTTTTGTGAATTTATTTAGAAATAAAAGAAATAACTGTCATTCAAAGTATAAGGAATTATAATTTTTGTTAGCTATACAATGTAAAGCTTATATATCCTCTTACTATTATAAAGCAAACAAAAAAGTCAAATATAAAAGGTTAATGTTTTCTTTTGCTGTAAGTATCAACAACCTACAGATTACAGTTTTTTAATGAAAATATATGGTAGTAATATTGCTTACAAAATTATTTTAACTTTTATTATTTTTTGATTATTTAAGTACTACTTTAATTCACTAACTTAATTACCTGGAAATATAGCCCTTAAATATCTTCTTGAAGAATATAACCTAAATATTATTGTGATCATCACAATATATAGAGCGATGGTTCTGTGGTGAGTTTTTCTAAAGTCAGTTGCTCACTCTGTATACTTAGGCCTTCAGGCTGCCTCTCAGTGATCATTTATATGCAGAGTCCTCTTCTTTATTGAATTTCCCCAGAAATCAAAAATCAAAGTGCATTAGTTCATGAGCATCCCACCTATTCTGATGATACAGGGTTGTATGCCTTTTGGCCTTGCCCAAAGTCTACCTTCAAGAATCCTTGTTTTTGTTTTTTTGTTTCTTGTTTTTTGTTTTTTTTAATTCACAAAAAATGTGAGTTGAGTAAGAAATAAAACGTAATAAAGAAACACAGTCTTGGAGTCATAGATATAAAAGATTGTGTTCCTACATGAAGACAACAGAATGAAGAGAGGCTACATTAGTCCGTTAGAAGAAAGCTCATAAACATAATGATAAGATGAAAACAAATCTACAAATAAAGGGAAACTGAAATGTTGGAACATTTACATTTTTCTTATCCTAGTTCACAGAAAACCAGATTTTTATTTTGTCCAATGAAATGGGTAATACTTAGGTCTCCTGGATAATATGTGTGGATTTTTATTCATTTAAAGAGATTTTCCCCTGTGATACAGAAATATGTAGAAATAATTTACACCATGGGAAGAATGGTGTTGAAAGCTACCAAGAAAAGTTTCTAATGGCATTATTAAAACCCTCCACTCGGGGGCTGGGGATTTAGCTCAGCGGCATAAGCGCCTGCCCTGCAAGCAGGCAGTCGTGAGTTCGATCCCTGGTACCAATAAAAAGGAAAAAGACAAAAAAAAAAAAAAAAAAAAAAAAAAACCCTCCACTAAAGACAAGCTGAAAGAAGCTCAACAGTGTACCCAGGAGGTGAGTAGATTTCCTGCCATTATTTCACTGCCATTATTAGATTATGAGGGTTTCTCAGGATTCATGGATTCATTCCATCACTAGTCTTGCCAAACTGACTCAACTCTCTTGATAACTACAGAAACTCCAGCAAAAAAAAAAAAAAAAAAAAAGTCAACTAACATTATTAGATCTTGATTTTAGCAGAATCTATTTAGTTTGCTTATCTTGGCTACAATGTCTACTGTTTACTAAATGAATTCCTACTTTGTGTGATGTATAAAACTAAGGATGAAAGATTGGAAATTGGTGGCTATTATTGCAAAGAATCATAATTTTGAAAGTGAGGCTGTGAAGTCCACTGAGTGCTGAAAAATATTGTGGGTGTAAAAGAATCAGGAACTTAACAAAAGACAACTGACATGTATTTAACGTAAGACACATTTAGTATGTGTAAGAAACAAGGACTAATTTTACCACTGCTACTTAGTCTAAAACTTTCTTCAAAATGGCTTGGTTTCTGATTGGTGGTGAATCAGTTCCGGTTGTTGATATTTTGGACTAGACTTCTACATTTTCCATTTTCTCTGCTATCCCCACACACAGAGAGGTGCTCTTCCTGAGGAATAGAGTTCCTAATTGTTTTTGTTTTTGTTTTTGTTTTCTCCCACAATGTATTTTCTCTGTTTCATCAAGTTTACTTTTTTCTGTATTATAGACAAAATGTCTCTGGGGTTCCACGGAGAAAAGACTTACTATAAAACTTTTTTTTTTTTTTTGGTCTTTTTCATTTTTACCGGTACCAGGGATCGAACTCACGACCGCCTGCTTGCAAGGCAGGTGCTTATGCCGCTGAGCTAAATCCCCAGCCCCTACTATAAAACTTTTGAACATAAAAGTTCAAGAGAGACAATGGAAGTTTCTTACCATGGCCTCCTCTCTTTCAAGCAATGACAGAGAGTGGCAGTTTTGCTTCATTCTAAAACACTTGAATCTGGACTAATCAGTGCTTCATGAGAGCCATAGGACTTATCAATCCTGGTATATTTGAATTTATAGAACTTATGAAAATAGTTTGCCAAAAAAACCCTCAGGGACATGACAAATGATACTCATCATAAAGAGTCAATTAAAAAAGCTAATGTTAGTTATTAAAAAAAAAAAAAAACTTAAGCATATAAGGCACTTGCTGCTATAGTTGTGGGTTTGTGGGGAGGGGGAAGCATGAATGTGTACGGATGCCAATGGCACAAAACAAGTATACTCTTAGCAAATGTCAGCTAAATAATACAGTAAAAATATCTATAGTCTTCATTGTATGCCTTAGTTTAAAGAAACACAGTCATTCTATGAATCAGAGCCTATACTTTGATGAATATCTCATTTTGTTATTTTCTAGCAATTAGCATGAAATGTACTTGAATTCAATTATTTTATATTTCACATATACATATGGCATGAAATATTTATCTTTCCTTGACTGTCTTACTTAACTTTTCTTATGTCTCCTAATTTCGTTAATATTATTGTTTGGTGCAGCAGGCAAGACTTACTTTTTGGTGTCTGAATAACATTCTATCAAAATATATTATTCATTCATCCAACCAAATCAACACACAGACAATTTCCAAATCTTCTTTTATAAATAATGTTGCATGAAATGTGAGAGTGCATATTTGCCTTCAAAATACTGATTTCATTTTCCTTGGATATATATCCAGAAGTAATACTGCTACAACATATGACAAGCATTGATTTTTTGAGGAAATTATGCACTCTATCTTACAACAATAGTACAAATTTGTATTCTTATCAACAGTGTGAAGTCTTCCATTTGTACCTAGCCAAAATATTTGCTATCTCTTGTCTTTTGGATAAGACTCATCGTACAGTTGTGAGTGAGAAAATAGCTCATTGTGGTTTTGATTTTGGTTTTACTGATGGTTAGTGATGTTGAACACCTTTTCTATTGATCTTTTTAATGTTTGAAGGAAGGTTATTTGGATTACTATAATTTTATACATCACCTTTAATTCCCATAACTTCTAATCATGAAACTACTTTTTCTAACTGCAGAATAATTTAAATATATTTATATGTAATTTTAGAAGTCTTTTAAAAAAATTTTAAAGTGGAAAAAGCATAAAAATGACACAGACCTTCAAAAAAGTAATAAGAAATTAACAATGGTTAATACGTTGTGTATTGTTATCTTCAAAGGAATTGTTCAGACAAAAAGATACAATCCTAAAAATGATCAAGCAATCAAACAATTAAAGCACAAGCCATTCTGTTTAATGAAGTACATTATATCCCTAACAGAGGTTAGTAATATAATTATCTATCATAGTCTTTTCACTTCTTCTCTCCTTTCCCCTATCTTTCTTCTTTTTTTTTTTTTTTTTTTTGAGCAGTTTTTCTCCTTTTCCCTTTCACAATATCTATTGTATCTTTAGGACCTTATTTAATTTTTTCATATTTTTACACTAGGCCTTACATTGCGTTCATTTACCTACAAACATCTCGTTTATCATTCTTTACTGTTGGGTAGTACTCCATTGTATAAAAATACTATTGTTGGCAGAAATGTAAACTGGTACAACCACTGTGGAAATCAGTGTCGAGATTCCTCAAAAAAACTAGATTTTGAGGTTCCATTCAATCAAGTTATTCTCCTTCAGGGAATCTTCCCAAAATAATTGAAAACATCATACTAAAATGGTATATGTATACTCATGTATACAACAGCATGATTTGTATTACCTAAATCTTGGAAACAATCCATAAGCTCATGAACTGAAAAATGAATTTAATAATGTGGTAATTTTATCTGTAATTTATCTATGTACTGATTTTTCTTTGTTGATTTCAGTTTGAGAGGACACAATTAAAAATTACTAGCCTCTCTTTATAAATCAATCTGCAGTATTAATACTTGCGTATGTGATTTCTCTCACTTTAAACTGTTTTAAATTTATCTGTCTTTGTGGTTGACTGACACTCCATTGTATATAAATACCATGATTTCTTCATTTGTCCATTGATACGAATATACAAATTAGATGCTATAAACTTTGATATCCATGTACCATTATGGTTTGTTATTTTTAAATCCTTTGGGAAGATACATGGAAGGGGAATATGTCAAATGAATTTTACTTCTATTTTTCTGAAGAATCTCCATAGTGATTTCAAAGCAGTTGTATGAACTTACAGTCCCAAAAACAATGATGAAATTTTCCATTCTCTCCCATAGCTACACTAGCATTTGTTATTTTTCGCTTTCTTAATGGTGGCCCTTTCTATAGCTAGTTGCAAACATCAGTGTTGTTTTAATTTGTATTTCTTCAATAAACAGATACATTGAACAAATTTTCATGTATTTATTGGCCAATTGTATTTTTTCATCTAAGTGTCTATTCATTTCAGCTGAGCATTTCTTAACTTGGTCTTTACATTTGGATATCAAATTGCATTGAATTATTTATATATTTTAGATACAACTCCTTTTGCTGAGAAGCAGTTGGCAAAAAAAAAAAAAAAATCCCATTCTATAAGTTGCTCCTTCATAGCTAGTGGTTCCCCTTGCTGTGCAGAAGCTTTTTAATTTTATGTGATCCCATTTCTTTATTCCTGAAATTATTTCTAGTACAACTGAGGTTTTCTTTAGTCAGTGTTTGGCAACACCATTATCTTCAAAAGTTTTACCTATCTTATCTTGTAGAAGACAAATTTTTCTATTCTAATGTTTTGGCATTTAAACTATTTTGGTTTTAGATTAGTGTGTGGTGAGAGTTATGACTCTATGTTCAACCTTTGGCATGTGAAATGCCAGTTTCCCCAGCATTATGTGTTAAAGAGTCTATTACTCCAGTGAAGGAATTTTTCCACTTTGTCGAAGATAAAATGGCTGTGTCTGGGGTTTTTTGTATCTTCTATTCGTTTTCACTGATTGAAGAGCGTATTTTAAAAAAAATTTTTTCCCCAATGCTATCCCATTTTTATCATTTTAGCACTTTAGAGAAACTTAAAGTCCTGGATTATGGTGGCCCATGCCTTGACCTTGTTGCTCAGAAGTGCTTTTGCGATTCTAAGTATCTTGTATTTGCTGTGTGCTAATGAAGATTTTTGCATATGTGTTACTTACAGAGATTGACCTGCAGTTTTCTTTTTTCAGTTGGGTCTTTTGCTGATTTTGGAATCATAGCAATGCTTGCTTCCATAAATGATTTTGGGAGTACTACTTCTATTTTTATTTCATAAAAAGTCTAAGGCATTAGATTTTCTGTGAAGTTTTGTAGAATTTGACAGTAAATTCATTGATGCTTTGCATTTTATTAGTTGCTATATTATTTATTATTTCTTCAATTGCGCTGACTGATATTAGCTTAATCAGGAATTTACCTCTTAGTTCCACTTTGTTAGTCCATATGTATCTGGAAGTTTGTTTGTTTCCTTCACAATGTCCATTTTATGAGAGTATAGATTCTTAGAGGGATTAGTGATAACCATCTGAAGTTAAGCAAAATCCATGATGATTTCATACTTTCATTTCTAATTGAATGAATTTGTTTCATTTCTTATTTTGGCTAAGGTTTGTCTACTTGGTTTAATGTTTCAAAGAACCAACTCTTCAATTTATTGATTCTCTGTGTTTTTTTTTAGTCTCAATTTTATTAACTTCTGCCTAAATTTTTATAATTTCTTTTTCATATTAGATTTTTTCCCTGTTATCCAAGACCTTGAGGTGCATCACTGAGTTTCTCATTTGAGCTCTATCTATTTTTCTTGTGTGAGAATTCACTGTTATAAACTTCCCTCTTATTTCTTTCAATGTGTCCCATAAGTTTGTTGTGTCACACTAGTATTGTAATTTGATTGGAGAAACTGTGTAATTCCTTCATTAATTTTGAGATTTTTTATTACTAAAGTGAATATTGTTTAATTGCTACATGTTTACATAGTTTATGTGGTTTCTTTTGACATTAATTTATACTTTAATTTCATTATGATTGAATACTATGCATAGGATAATTTTGTTTCTTTTGTATTATGGGCTATTTTAGAGAAACTTACATGTTTGCTTATTATAATATATATTCTGTTGTCAGATGGAACATTTGTGGATATCTATTACTTCCATTCATTTAAAAATTTCACTCTAAGATAATATTTCTTTGCTGATTTATTATCTAATTGATTTGTCCATTTGTTAGAGTGAGATTACTTTTGTATCAGTGTATGTATAATTTCTCATGTCCAGTTATTGTCTGTTGTATGAAATAAGATTTCCAATATTTGGTGTGTATATGTTTATAATTACAAACTCTTCCTGATGAATCATTCCCTTAACTAATATGGAAAGACCTTATTTGAAACCCTAGTCTTAATTTGAAATTCACTGTTTGAAATTAAAATGGCTACTCTGGACATTTACTGTGTTCCCCCTTAGTAGAATATTATTTTTAACCCTTTTATTTTTAATTTGTGATTATATTTTTAATTAAGTGTGTTTCTTGCATGTGATTCAATGAGTAATTGATGCCTACAGAATAATTAAAGACAACAAGACAGAAAAAGTAACAATCTGTACTTTATCTTCAGATACTTTCAGAAAGAAAGATCAAATCTACAGAGACATAGTGAAAGCATGATGAATCCATGGATGTTGTGCTGAACAACAGGTGAATGATTGACTCCATAACAAGTATACGACATATCCCTGAAAAACAGTGCTTACTTGAATGCCATGTTTTGGAGGATCCTACTGAACCTCGTTCTCAGAGGAACCATTTTTGGGCCTTATCTCACACACTTACTGAGTGATAAACATTGAAAGGAGAAGCTCATGTTCAGGGAGCTTTGATCAGGTCAGCAAGAGACACAGTGTTATAAGCTAAATGATTCAGTCTCCATAAATATGAGAAGAGGTCAGGTTGAATGTAAATGTCAGTGGATATAAAAGTCTTAAAACAAGCATCTTGCCGTCATCCTGTTGTCAGTTTGCTGATAATTAAGCAGCAAGAATCTAGGCTATGACTGCATCATTTCTGTACCAGTAAGATCAGAGTCATGATTTAAATTGGAAACTGTTAAAAATTGTAGACCCCAAAAGATAACCCCAGGTTTGAAATCACAGAGAATTTGCTCTGCTTCCTAAAATTTTTGTTCATTTGGCTGTTTCCTTGTTGTTGTTTTAGTTTTTATAAGCATAAACATTTTTATTTCATTTCACTTTGTTTTTTTTTATTTCCCTTGTTTGCTTCACTTGTTTTCTGATGCTTGTGTAAACTTTCTTTATTTTTCAATCTTATTTATAATCTTTGTTTCTCTATTCCTTTCTTTTTAAATTTTAGCACCTTAATTACTTGTATATTGTCTTATATACCTTTCCTTATTGCTAAGACAAAATTCCTGATACACACAGTTAAAGGAGGGAAAGATTATTTAGCTCAGAGATTGTAGATGTTTCACTACCTAGTTGAACAGCTCCAAGGCAGGGTGACATTGGCAGAGGAGTAGCACAGAGGTAGAATAATTCATGGTGGGCAGAAGGCAGCAAATCAGCAAGCAACAACAATACCCTGTTTATGTTCTTTATAATCTATCTAAACCATAAACCTTTAAGGTGTGTAGCACTCACCCAAATTGCACCTCTCTGCTATACAGACTCACAACTTAAACAAATGAAGCAGTGAACTAAAGTAGTACCACATACCCTTGATCCCGACATCACACTCTAGATCCAGCTACCTCTGTAAAATTTTGTCTATAATCACATGAGGTATTAGGGAAATCTAGAAATGAGTCATAACATCTTTTATTTTTAATCTCTGCATGATTTCTTTTTTCCATATTTTTCTTTTATTTTCTATTTCTAGCTTTTTTGTCCTACCTTTACCAAATTTTATAGACATCCATCTACTCCCCAGTAAAATCATTTGTAATACTTCTCACTTGTCCTTGTCATATTATAGAATCTAATGTTTCAGTATTTCCTCTTGCACTCTCATTCCCAAAGTGAAAATCTTTAATAATATAACCATAACATTTTGTTACTCTTTTGCTAGTTAACTCTAAAATTACCATTGAATTATTTTCTACTATTAGCAAAGATATGTCTGTTACATTTAGTACATGCTAGCTATAAGATACTACTTAGACTCTCTTAATATTTACATCATAATTGACATTTACTTTTCTAGGAATAATATTGGTACATAACTGTTTCTTACATGTTAAAATCTAATTTTTTCTGGAAAATTCCACCGCAGCTGCTTTATTTGATAGGAAGAGGGTCAAATAATTGTCACTATTTCTCTGTGAGCCAGCACTCAATGAGTTTGCAATATTAGTCATGCTATACTACATTACTCTGGAACTTGGCTGCTAGATTAACAATACTACATCATCATTTCCCAAAATAATTAGGGTGCTCAAAGCTTCAGGCTGTGACAATGGATTATAGTAAGTCACAATCAAAGTATAAAATTGAAAAGGAACTAAAAATAAAACAAAATCTTTAGACTATAAGTGTCCACAAGCCTTAGCACAAAACAAAATAAGTAACTGAAGATAAACAGTATGTTAGAAACATCAGAAGAAAACAATGGAATATCTCCCTAAGACTCTAACTTTGCGCATAGCCAATTCAGGTGCACCATGGGACAGAATAATATAATCCACACAACTGAATCAAAAGTGAGTATTTTAAACTGATATTTTGGCATTGTTTTGAATCTTTAAATTCAGGCATGTAAGACTTCACCAAACATACTGCAATATTAATATATTGGCTAACATTTTGAACATCTGTTTTGATATATAATAGACAGGATGTGAAACTCTAGAAAACATTATATTTTTCAGATAGAAAAACATACTGAAAACGGGGACATATTGGTGAACTAGTATATTGTTATAAATGATGTACTGTAGGTTTTACAAGCAAAATTCCTGATGGAGTAGAAAATTATTTGTATCTTTTTTGTTTGGTTTCTGTAATCCATAGGAGCTTTCAATTATATGAAATTAATTATACACTCCCACTCACTTTCTAAAAATAAAGTTAGAGTTTAAATTTTAAAAATTTCACTTCAGTTAAAACTAAAATATTTTGTGATAAATAGTTAACTTACCAGAGATTACATTTTGAGACTATATACTCAGACATCAGTATAGCATAGTTCAGTTCACAAAGGTCAAAAGAAAGATGCCAAAACTAATAAAATCTGTTAAAGTTAATGCTGAAACATGGTGAAGAAAAGAAACAAAGTTCTTGAAAATAAAGAGGATAAAACAGGTTGAGTGGAAGGAATGGGAATGGGAAAAAAGGAATTAAGATATACTGTATATAGGTACAAATTTTCTGTGATGAATGATATTGTGCCTATCTAAAATATATCAATAAAATTAATTTTTTAAAAAGTTTCAAACTGACAAAAATGCACTCTCAATAATGAAACTAAAAAGATCATTTTCAAAAATATTCAGAAAAGAAAGCTCACGTCTTTAAAAAGCAAGCTAAAAGAAACTCCACTGAACTATGACAATTTTCTAAAAATGGAAATTCTAGGCTATAACCTTTATTTATTTAGTGCTGCTTTCCCAACATTAAAATTATCTAAATGAAAGAGAGATTTAATGGGCACTAGGAGAAAAAAGTAATAGACATTAGGCTCTTAACACAAGAAAGAAAAAACAGGATATTTTTGACGATATTTTTTTCTGTTAAAAGGATTTTTTATGCCTTATTTAGTCTAAATACAAAAATTTCCATTTATCAAATGTAGCAGAAACATAGAAGCTGCTTATTTTCATAAAATTAAAGCTTTGGAGAACAAGATATGAAATATTGACTCATGTTAAATATGATGGTTGGATAGCCTAGTGTTTTTATCTTTAAAAACAAAGTACAGTAGTTAATGAATACATGGGGAAACTGCTAACCATCCCAGATAGAGATGTAAATCAAATAGAGAAATACAAAGTAAAACAACTGAGGCATTCTACTTTATTCCACAAAGAGTAGTAGTCATCAAGAAATGAAACAGTTACAAAAGCTGTTGAGTCTATGGGGGGCTTCTCTGATTTCCCTCTACTGTGTTACGGAGCCTCAGAGCCAGATAACCAGGAACTGAAACATCTACCCTCTATGAGCTACAATAAATCTTTCCACATTTAACTGTGTGCATCAGGCATTTTATGTCACCAGTGAGAAAAGTTTCTATAATAAGAGAAAATTAGAGAATTAAAATTTCAAAAGGAGAAGAGGGAAAAGTAGAGAAATAAGAGAAGAAAAGGAGATTAGAAAGAAGGCTAAAGGATACAGGAAGATCATGCAAGCCTCAGGAAATTGATGAAGAAAACAGAAGGGAAGGAAACAAGGAAAAACAAACCCAAGAGCAATACAAAATGAATTAAAAACTACGATTTTGTTCACAAAACTAAAACAAACAAATGGAAACAACCAAATGAACCAAGTTTTAGAGAAACAAAACAAAGTTTTGGTGATTTCAAATGTATGGTTACCTTTTGAAGTCTGCAATTTTTTGGCAGTCTTCCTATATTATATTGATAAAAATGTAAAGTAGTCCAACCACTGTGAAAATCAGTATGGGATTTTTTTTCCAAAACAATAAAACTAGAAATTTCATCTTCAGGTTATTCCCCTGCTATCTATAAAGTTATCCTGTACACCCATATTTATAGCAGCAGAATTCATGATAGCTGAAGCTTGAAGTAGCCTACATGTACTCCAATAGATGAATAGATAAAGAGAACATGATGTTTATGTGCACAGGACTACTGCTCTACTGTATGAGATCAACGTTAGTCATTTGTAGGGAAATAGATGTATTCCAAGACACAATGTTAAGTGAAATAGATCATACAGATGAATTTAAGATGTCTTCTTTTAAATAATAAAACTTAAAATACAAAGCAGGAAAAAAAAATAAGAAATCAGGAAATGAACATTTTTGTATATCGAAAGGAACTAAATTATGGAATATGGTGAACAGGATATGAGGAAGGAGTTGTAAAAAATTACTGAAAGGTATTATGTATATTTAGCAAAGCCCCATGGGGAATATAGTCATTATGTTTTGCTAACATGTACTAATAAAATGTAAAAATTGAAATAATATTTGTACAATCATAATACTTCCATTGACAAAAATAATTTCTGCTTTTGGTATCCAGGGCATTTGAGCCACACAAGAAAATACAATTTTACTTCCATTAATATCTGGGCATCATGCAAATATCTATAATTTATTTCCTATAAGAATTCTCTCACCATTCAAAAACAAAGTAAATAAATGAAACCCTAAAACCTCTTAGCTATGTTTCTTTAATCTCTGTGGTAAAATAGAGTATTATCAGTAGTCGTGTTAAAAATTAGAATTAAACTTATAAGTAAAAATAGAATATCTCCTTTGGAATCGATGTTTTTTTTAACTAACAATTCATACACAGAACATCTTATGCTTGCTTTAGCTGACCATTTTCAGTTACATATTTACTATTTCAAATTACCTCTCCTTTCCACAGCAATAGTAGGACATAGTCATAAAGACTGCATAGATCCTACAAGAAGTTTTCCAGGCATATTGGCCAAGTATCTTTTTAAATCAAAGTGTTCTGTAGGAAAAAAGTTCCTCACCTCCCTGGGAGAGATCTTTTCTGATACTGCTGTTCACCAGTATAGCTGTAAAAGAAAAAACTTAATACATAGAAAACAATGAATTTGTGCTTTCCTAATGACGCCAATAGTTAAAGGAAACTGAGCTGTGCTCCCTACAACATGGGTGAAAACTCAGTAATATATTAGACAATGGCCAAAGAATTTGGATATTAAATTCATTTCAGGAGAAAATTAAAGAAGATAGAAAAAATTAAGGATGTTTTATAAGATCAGTAACTTTAAAAGCTCCTGACTGGTTTCTTTGAGAAAGTAAAATTTTAACCAATATTTCCCTCTGTGATGAAAATCTACCTCTTATTATGAAGAAATAGCAAGTTTATCCTTTTCTTTCAGATGAAACCAAATGAGTTAAACAGATTACGATGGAGTGGATTTAGGGTAAACTACATGTGTCATGTGGCACTGAGTTCTCAGTGAAATTTTTCAATCTAATGAATGCTATGTAATTAATTATATTTTTTACTGTATAAAATTATGATGTTTCTGACTTTGCAGATTTTAATTAATTTCCTTTTTAGGAGCCACGCTTAGGCTTATTACTTTTTGATAATAAAACTTTATGTTTCATATTTGTGGTAATATTTTCTGGATTGTGCAAAGATCTTGTTTTATATTTTATATTTTATTTTTCCAAATTATAATATTATAGCCCTACAGAATTATCCTGGAGCAACAAAATATCAGGTCCATCTCACTCTGTAACTAAGATTTTAGGGATGGGTGATAAAGTACGCACACGGACATTTATTGTTGCATTATGTAGATACCTATGAGTACAAAAAAATTGATCTTCAACTTTTGGTAGAATTTTACTTCATTTTCATAACTATCTGACACAGTTGAGGTATAACATTATATGTCATACATAAGAAGTTAGTACCTAATTTTGAATTGGTGATTTGATTTTAGCTTTGTGTTTACCCTCATTGTCTACTGCTCCTCATCTCATTTCACTTGACATTCACACTGCATTTTCAATTGCCTGTGAAAGAGCTATTGATTATTTCAGGCTTTTCTTATGTGGTCTTCCAATGGCAGAAATTAGACACAGGATGAACTGACATCAGACTCATACAGACTTTTAATGAAAAAGAAAACTAATAATAAAATAGATATTCAGATGTCTGAAAGTTATACATATAATAGAAAATGCTGTACATGTAAAGACATTCATAGACACAAAAATACAATCCTTATGCCTTAATTTCAAGTTTCATTAGCATTTTGGACATGGCTCTCTGGAGGAAAAGCTGAACTATTCTTTGGCTTCTTTCATGCATGTCAAAGATGATAGATATTAATATTACCAAGCTAAGTACACAATATCATCAGTGTGGTCTCTTTTACTTTTCTTAGAATATCTCTATTATCAATTTCCTATTTCCTGTCTTTAGTGAAAAGGACTTTGATGTAAGAGTTTGAATTCTTTTTCTTTTTCCCTTATTGTTCATTTTCTCATCTAAAAAAATACAGTCCCAGTTCAAGTTTATGCCATTACATGTTACTTCTTCAATTATCACCATACTAACCAGAATTTGATGCTGTTCTACAGAGCTACTCTTAATGCTCTGGTATCCTCTGTTATGTCTCGGAATGTCAGACACGTAGCAGATCATGTACATTTGTAAAATAACATTATAAAGTAAAGAAAAGATAAATACATAAATATAGGGGAAAAAAAGTAAAGGGCTGTGAGTAAGGCATTGTAATAGACTGATCTAAACTACAAATTATGTGTGTTCATTTGTTTTAAGATTTTTCTTATATATTTCAAGTATGGAAAAACAAGGGCAGTGATAATTTGTTAATTTAGTTTTAATTTTAAAATATAAGTACTTCAGTTCACAGTTTTATTTTCTATTTGAATTCATTTTCTATGTTCTTTCAGCAATACAGATAATTTAACTGCTGATTTTTATAGCAGAATTTTTGCAAGTATTGAATTTTAAAATAATTACATTAGAGATAAAATACTTGATCATCAAATCAACAAAATGCACAAATAAAATAAATATAATAAAAGATTTATGAATTAAATTTTAATATATTTATTGTTTAAAATTGCATTTTATTATGTATACTACCTATAATGCAGCAATGATTATTGAACAACATTTATTATATTATTTTAAAATTTCACATATATCTCTTAAATGTCAATTCAAAAATCTCATGTATTTTCTGTTCCTGACTACTCAAAATCTCAAGTACTTTATTGTTTAAAAAGAATATATCAATGTTGTGGAAGAGATCAGAGAACAGTGAGAGTGTTCAGAAAGTAAATTAGTACAGTCATTATGAAATCAGTGATTGCTTCTTCAAAAACTGCAATTCTAATATAATCCAGCTATACTATTCTTCAGTATATTTATTCCCCAAAGCATTAGAGACAGAATACTATACAGACCCTGGAATACCTATGTCTGTTACATCACAATGTACAATAAAATTTATATTTGTTCTCAAAAATGTATGTGAATTGCAAATTTAACAAGAGAAAACTGTATATATGCAAGCGTCATAATATTACTCTTCTTTTAGTATTTTCCTAAATGAAGGGCACCATTTAATATTCTGTGTAGTATAAAACACTGTAGAGAACCACTAGAATGACTCTCTGTTTTTTTTTTTGTTTGTTTGTTTTTTGTTTTTTAATTTGAGGAGCAAAGGCTTTATTTTAGGCCAAGCCTGGCAACACAATCTCTGGGAGCCAATTTGGAGACTGCGTGCCTGACTGCTAAAAGGCAGGGCTTTTATCTTGTAAAAACCACAAACAGCTGCTGGTCTCACAATGCAAGGAGGGGGGTGGGGGTGTGGTGCACTACAGAACAGGAACACAGCGATTACTTTGAGGAGAGCAAAGTTCAGATAAGGGGTGTGCTAACAAGCAAGTCTCCCTGCATACAAGCAAGTTTAGTTTGGGGAAACATCTTCTTTCCCTCAGCAAAGAATAGAGAAGTCTAGCAGTAATTAACAACCCCTGTTAGCTTATTTTAGCACCACATCTGTTATTTGTAGAGGGCAACAATGGTTAACATATCAATTAGGTAAGATTTTACAATTTTTACAGAGGAGAGTATTTCTTAAAGAACAGCACATTTTATTACAGAGAGCCAGATGAGGGGTAGGGAGGGGGTTACAGGAAACCGAAACCTAAGGCTTTTATAGCTTTCTCAGGAAATAGAAACTTAACCTAGAAAGATAGGAAGGGAGGGAGGGGGCAGAACGGCAAATACAGAACAGGAATGAGGCGCAATGGTTAGAACTAGGCAATAACATTTCCCTCTGATGTTGTGACTGAGGCCAAATCTTTGGCTTTATTTCTTAAGCACTTCTGGGGATGAGCTCGTATGTTTGTTATCTAACCATCATTAATTTTATGCTCTGCATCTGTTGTCTGATATACGCAGTCAGCTTATTGATTATACAAGGGCCTAGAGTAACTAATATCAGTATCATAACAAGAGGGCCAGCTATGGTCGCTACTAAACTAGTCATCCATGATGGGAAGGAAAACATTTGATCCATCCAGCCTGGAGTTCCTTGTCTTAGTTTTTTTGTTTGTTTGTTTGTTTTTGTTTTTTTGTTTTATTTTATTTTATTTTTTTGTTTTTTGTTTTTTTCTCTTTGAATACAGAGCAGTTACCTCTACTTTAGTTAAGCCTCACCCTATCTCCGTTTACTGATATATGCAAAGCTGGCTAAACTACTTTCTTTTCTCTTCAACTGGATCTAAGCAATGCAAATAGGATTAGCAAAGGTATTGACATGTAATCATTGAGACCAATTGACAGTCCTGTTTCCTTACCCCTGTCTCCTTGTAAATGGTTGAGCCCAGCAGAATGGCACAGTCAACAGCTCCAGCACTGTCCACTGGGTCTGAGCCTCCAGAGAAGAGACTATGCCTTCCCAGGACAAAAAAGGTTTACATATCAGCACTAAAGCAAAAGCCCTGAATGCTAAATGCAGATTGGTCTTCCCACATATCCTTCTCTCTGCATGCTGCAGAAGTGATTTCTGACCTAGCTAGCACAGATCACCTTACTCATGTAATTGCTGCCATTCCCACAATCACTCATCCTCAAACCACTCCCTTCTTAAGAAATTAATAAATTTTTGTTCAAGTCCTGGGAGAAAGCCTTTACTCCATGAATCCTCGTCTGGACTGGAACTCAGGACCCTTTGGTGGCCCATAACTGTAAATATGTGTTAGCGTCTATACTCTCACCCTGAGTTGCACTGGGGGTGGTAGATTGGAATTAACTAACCAGAATTCCAATTGCGTTTGTATAAGCTTACAAATATTAACTTTCCCAATGCGACGAGGATGGCTAAAAAGAAAAATATCGAGACAATATAAGAATATTTAGGGTGGAAATGACCTTACTGACTAGTACAAAGTGTTTGTAGAGACACTGTGTGTGGTTGATGTATTCTGTTAAAACCAGTAGTGTTATATTTTGAACATTCCATTGTGGTAAATGTATGAAGGTATAATGACACATAGAATACTGAAAAATATGGAAAAGATCTACCTAATATTGCAGGCACAAAGTTACTCATAGCTGGAATTCCAACTGTGTGTTCTACTTTAAGAAGTCTTATCTTATATGGTGAACAAGAGAAATTTATCCTTGACTTTAATGAAGCCTAAATTCTAAAAATGGAGAGACAAAATAAATGAACAAATATATTTATTTCATTATGTTAATAGTGAAAAGTAAAATGGCATAAAAAGTGAACTAATGCATGATGAAATGTTGGAAATGTTCTGCTGAAAACTGAACATTAATCTGAAAATGTATTATTAATGCAAGCATAGTTCTACAAAGATGTAAGGGAAAAATTTCAGCCATAGCAAGCAATGAAAAAGTTATGCAGTGAAGAGAGCTCAATTATGGAAGAATACATTAAAATAAAGATCATATAGATATTTGAATAATCTTTAGAGAAACACATGAATATATAGGCAAAGGCAAAATTCCTGAAAAGCACTCCAAAAGCATAAAACACAACATCAGAAAACAACTGAAATTAAATCAAATTAAAAAGATTCTGCATACAGGTACCAACTCCACACAAGGAATGTAAACATTAGTTATGGCAAATATATACTATTAAAAATAAATAAATAAACACGTTCTGTTATATACAGTTACATTGCATTTTAAATAATCAGACATCTAAAATAAAAATTTTCTAAATAGCAAAGGAAACAATCAATAGAATGAAAGAAAAGCTTGTGGGATGGGAAACAATTTTCCAGATATTGTGATAGACCACTAATAACTAGAATATAAATAGAATATAGAATATAAAGAATATTGAATATAAATAGAATATAGATTATAAAGAAATATAGAATAAAAAGAACAAATAACAATCAAGTTTGTTAAAAAATTACCCAATATGAAAATGGTCAGAAAAACTGAATAGACACTCCTAAAAGTAGAAAAGCAAACAGTCAATAAGTAGATTGTCTTTAAATACTAGTAAAATGGAAATTAAAACAATTAATAAAGATTGTTTTAATTTCAGCCAGAATAACTTTCATCAAGAATATAAGAAAACCAAGGAATGAGAAGGCAGGGAAAGGGACCAATCTCTACTGTGCTGGGAATATAAACTTGAAAATCAATATGAATATTACTCAAAAATTATAAATAAAAACTTCATTGAATGCAGAATTACTTCTGTGTATATTTATCAAAGAAATGAGGACATTTTACCATAATGATACATGTACATGCATGATTATAGCAACACAATTCACAACTGCTCACCTCTGGAAACAGCCTAGATTCCCATCAACAGACTGATCAGATATTATTGTGTATATACACAAGGTTACTCAACAATAAAGAAGAATGAAACGTCATTTGGAGATAAATGGATGGATCTGGAGACCATTATGTTGAACAAAATAAGTCATTCATAGTAAATTAAATACTGCATGGTTTCTTATCTAAGAAACTCAAAATACAAATATTAAAAAAGAAACAGAATAAACTAAAGGAGAGATGGTGGAAATGGGGAGGGGTAGACTTGTGAGGTGGGGTGGTGATCAGGGGAAAGGGGAAATTTTGGGATAAAGAGATCAAAATTAATCAAGATACAAGTTTACATCAATTCCCCAAAACAAATTAGTCACTATGAATCACAAACACACACTGTTAAAACATATATGTTTACAGATTAAGAAATAGAAGAAAATTTTGTCACTATTTTCAGGTTATGATTGTTTTAGTTAAAGAAAATGAGTAAATTATTAAAAGTTATAAGAATTTAAGACATAAATTTTATTAAAATAACCAGTAAAAAGACTGAGTGGTGTCTCAACTCATGAATGCTTCTATTCAGAACAATTCAGTTCCCAATCAGAACCTTTAGCAAAATGTTGCTTGCCTTCCGAACTCTGTATCGGGTGAGGAATGCAAAGGCGGCTCCCTTCCCCAGAATCATGAAATAAACTTACTATTACAAAATAGTGTACTGGGTTTAAGATTAACAAGAAAGCAAACACAGTGGGCAAATTAATTTGCAACATTCTGAAGCTACAGTAAGTTTAAACAAGTGTAATGAACTAAATATACTGAATAAAATTTTAACTCTGAAACCAAAGGACACTTATTTGAAGCTTGAGTCCAGTAATTTTTTGATCTGTAGCATTCAACAGATGACAATTATAGCATATATATATATATATATATATATATATATATATATAGAGAGAGAGAGAGAGAGAGAGACATATATATGATGTTTAAAACACTGTGTACAAACTGTTGTGTAATGTATACTACCACTGTGTAAAAAGTGAAATAATAGAATACAGAATGATTTGATTGAATGAGTACAATAAAGTATCTAGGAGATATGAAAAGTATTTGTTTCTAGGGCTGAAATCAATGATGCTTCAATATATAGCTTTTTCACAATATATTATGAAAAGAAGGCAATGTATTTTATGTAAAAACAAATAAAATAAATTTGTCAAAAATAGAAAAGAAAATACAGGATTGGGTAAGTGGACAAATAGAGGAATGACACAGAATAATTACTTAAGTATACAAATAAAGCACCAATGAAAGTATGCTATTGTGAATCTTGGTATTTTAGTACATATTTGTCAAGTTTTACAGCATCAATTTTAGCTACATGATAGAATGTATTTAACATTTGTATAATTGTAGTTTTGAGTTAGTATAAACTAGTTCAAAATTATGCTTTCTTAGAATTTAAAACTTGATTCAGTAACTTGAAATTCCAGACCACTGGCATTTTACTATAATTTGCCTAGGGTTTATATGATACATGATTATCCATACCATCGATAGGATGTTTAAAAAAGACTTGACGTCTACAAGAAACATTTGCATTTAGGTCTTTACATGGAGTTACTTATAAGGCCACTATAACTGAATAACAGATAAAAAGATCAAAGCCATATTACATGGATAACATTCTATAATAAGAGAAGGGAAAAAAAAGCCAAGAAACTTTAGCTAACTTTTTTGCTAGTAAGCATATAGCCATGACAACAATATTGATTTTATAAAAGGAATATAGTTTCTTTAGATTAATTTCCATTTGATTACTAGATATGAGCATTTTGATATTTTTAGTCACATGATATATTACTAGGGACCACTCAAATTCAAATTTTGAAGAAACTTGATATTTCCTTTATGTGAATGCTAGATTACTATTATGAAAGTTATATTGAATAAAGTTATAGTAATTTCCTTGAAAGAAAATTTCAATCAATTGAAAAACTCTGGCTACCTATTATAGTAATTCAAGGAAGTAAAGAATGTATTAATCCTTAAATTATACATAGAAAATATTTTTAAAGATAATTGAAATAATTTGAATTATTCATACAGATAATGACACAATGTAACAAGCTATCATATTAGTGGCAAATCATTCATGCATTTTTCATACTAGGAAATTCATTCAAAATAATTTATATACAAGAGAATCAATAGAGGACCTGGGAAAGTGTCAAGGTAGGAACGGCAAGAATCTGTCACTTCACCTGCACAGTAATTGCAATAGTAGTTTTGTCTGAGTTATTTTTTAATTCCTTAGCCTACTGCAGTCATTAAACTTTCAGAAGAATTCAGTGGTACATTCTAGTTGATTTCTGTCACTATCTCAAAATTTTCACACATCAGGAGCTATTTATCACCACTCTAACCCTAGGGCAGGCAACTCTTCACATGCTCCTTGACCATCTAGCACAGAACATGCCAGAGTGTGTGAATAACAAGCATATTTTCTTCAAAATATTGAGGACGTATTCTGATTACTGTTTGCTGCATATGATTAGAGAGCTGCAAACACAGAGGCAGACACACATATTTATGAGCCCTCTTGCACTATTGCAGACCTCTCCATTGGCCTGAAATAACTTCTAGGGAAATTAATTCACATTCTGTTTTTATCCTCTTTAGAACTCTCAGGAATCAGATATTAAGATTAGGACTTTTACAAGCAACTTTATAATGAGGAGATTAAATTTTTTTTCACATAGTGAAGTAGAAATTAACTGAGAAGACAAAATTTACTTTCTGTACTTATCCTGAGACAAAGAAACAGGATTTCAACAAATAAACAACAACAAATCCTATCCATTCCACAAGAACCATAGAAATTTCACTGTGGTTGAAGTCTGATTTCTTTAAAATCTATTTCACTCATTCTTTTGTGTAAATATTTACAAATAGATATAATTACTCACTAGATTTAGCTTGTTCACAATCTTTCCTTCTTTTACTTACCAAAAAGTTTTTATATTTGTTTGTTTAATATCAATAATTTTATAAGCCAGTTCTTGAGAATAAACACATAGATATACAGAATGACACGTATTGCAACAATACACTGTGAGTAGGTTAGAGAAGTAGCACACATTTAAGGATAGCTCAGTTGCTGTACATGATCTGGTGGGGCCTAAGTTTCCACAAGAAATAGAGTAAAAAGAAACTTAGTCCAGAATTCAGGTTTTGGAGAGTTCTGATGATTTTGTTGAAGATGACTATATTTGAAAGAATATAGCTTTGTCAACATAAATAAATGTATATTGTTGTACATGAATAAATGTAGGTTGTACATGAAAAAATAAGACCTCTGGAAAGAAGACAGCAAATTTTGGAGCAAAAATTTAAATTAGACTCTACCTTATATCTGGGAAGTACACTGTCTAAACACTTTAAATGTAACTTGCAATATTTTTGTGTGTCTCATGAATAATCTCACTAGGAAAAATGTAGCTATCATTTGAATTTCAAATAAGAAAATATTGAGACATTAAAATTTATGTAATTCATAAGTCATGGAAATACACCTTTGTAATTCTACTAATGGAAAAGTTTGCTTTTTAATTCAAAATATTTTCCAACATGTATTTATTTGTTATTACATCTCCAAAGAAGTTGTTTAAAATATGTAATGCGTGTTTTACAATAAGAAAGGGGAATAAACTGGAAAACAGTATTTCCCTTACTTATAATTTTTGATATTATTAAAGATTAAAGAGTAAAGATAAATTTAATTATTTTTATATTTTTAGAGACAATTTTAATTTTGAATAGAATTGGCAATCACTAATTTGACAGAAAAAGTGTGAAACTCACGATTTTTTTGATTCATTTATTTCACTTTAAAACATGTAGATCTCATGCAAAAAGAAACAATGTCACCTCCAAAGATAAATGTTATAATTTAACTGTGATCTATAATACTCTTCTATTCTTGACTAAATCTAAGGCAAAATAAATTACATACATTTTTAAAAATTTTGAAAGCTTGAGAAAAAACTTAAGGAATTCATTTTTATTCATGTAGCCTTTTTAAAATGTGAGGAATGTAGAGATCTAATTAATCAATTTTAACTGTCTGAGGTAATTTAGCATTGATAATGATGTAAATTATACAAATGTAGAAAAAATTAGCAATTAATCCTCAGAAATGAAAGAACAAAAGTCGCAATAGTTATGTCTACTAACTCAAAATCTAATATATTCAATTAGCTAATATTTAGAAATATAATTACCAAAATATAAATTTAGAAATATAATATTTAGGAATATAATTTTCAAAATATAAATTGATAATGTCATATGTATGACATAAAACAATCTGAGATCTTGGACAAAGGTATGAATAACCTTTTAAAATTATATATTATTTATTATATTAGAGATAAATATTAATCCTCAAATTATATAATGCACTTGAGAATTTGAAGAGGAGTTATATTTATGTTCTTAAAAGTTTTTAATCTTTTCTGTGTCCCACAAAGTCAGATTTTAAAATAATATTGGTAAAAAATAAAATAAAAATGACTGAAAATATTTTGTTAACAAAAATATGAAGCATTGGTTGAAATCTGGAATTTCAGTCTGCAAATAATCTATTAGGATAGGAAATACATCAGTTGTAGTTTACCTGTCAATATTTTCAACAAAATCACAAATAGATTGGTATGTACTCCCTGTTCTATGGGAATATTATTTTCTCAAAACTGTGTCAAATTATTTTCTATTCCATCTCTCCTACATGTAACAGCAAAGCTATACATTTTTTTTAAAAAAATAGTGTCTAGAAAGACAGATAAGCTTTCTTTAAGTTTTGATAGCTTGTAAAGTAGTCTGCCTTGAAACTAGAGGAACATAGCACAATTTATGTCCTGCTGAACTTATTTCAAAGGTAAAATGCTAAAATTATAAGACCTGGTAAGAGATAAAATTTATTAAACTATTGAAGGAAATTCAAATTATTATTTTATTTTTTATTTATTTCATTCATTAATTCATTTTTCAGGATTATGTTTTAAACTCAGGACATCTTACATAGAAGCTTCGCAGTCTATTAACAAACTTCCTTCTCAGCCCTTCCTTTACTTTGAGAGTGTCTTTCTAAATTTCCCAAACTGATTTAAATTTGATAATCCATCTGCCTCAGCTTCAACTATATTTGTGAAGTATATAACTCTGTTAATTTTAAACCATGACCTTAAATATTTTAGGTAGATTGTACCTGAATAAAATATGTACATTATATCAGTTATAACATTTATTTATATAAAAATAACCCTGATATTTCACACATGCACTGATGTAAAAATATCTTAATGAGTCTTAATTTGATGTTGATATTTATTATTATGCTTCAGTTCCAGAAGATGAAATGAAAGTTCAACTTATTTAAACAATATTCTTAATCAGAATTGACAAGTTTAAAACTACAAAAGAAATGTAAGATTATTTTCACCTAATAGATTATTTTGACCAAATCTGTGTAAGTAGATTGAAACAATCTTTTTTTTTAATGAGTTAAAACTGATTGAGAACTACAATATGATAATTACTTCATATTGGAATTGCCTTTTTTTAGGGTTTTGAGGCATCAAGAGTACATTGGCAGACAACAAATGAATATTCTAACTTAACTGAAAACATGATTCCTACATTTTCAAAACTGAAACTGCTTGGATTTTTCTAGGAATGTTAATTCTAATTTCTAGTAACTAAACGTGTATTCACTATTCCTATGACGTAAGGTCAGAAATTAGGTTTCAAAACTTCTGAATCTCAAATATAAGACAAATGGCAAATAGTGCATGTTATTTTTCGAATCATAATTGGCTAAGTTGATTATTTAAGATTTTATCTTCAGGAAATTATAAAGCTACTAGTATACCATTGCATTTCTTTTTTACTTTTTAATGACTTAGTCAACCTCCACAGTTACCTTCAGTAATAACACAGTGAAAGATGCTTTGAAGTAAAAGTCACAGACTTATTGTTTATTAGAATGGAGTAATAATTACATACACAATTTATCATATATAATTTTCAAAGTACAACATGGATGAACAAAATGTTATATGTACACATGGAATGCTAGTTATTCATAAAATGATAGAATTTGGTCATTTGTAACATTTGTGATAGTTGAATGTGCTCAAGTTTTTTTCCCCACATCTTCTGTTGCTAGATAAAGCAGGCCCCAATGTTCCTAAACTCAGCACTGATAAAGAATTAAACAGGCCAGGGTTAAACTAAAAGACTATCTGATGATAGAAAAGGGGCAGAAGAGATGATGGCCAGCTAATCAGGAGTACAGTATTCAAAAGTGAGTAACTTGTGAAATTTTTGTCTGCAACTTCTATTATTAAGATCTTGGTTCCACATAGGATCTTGGAATCTGATAGGCTATCTGGCTTGTCTTTCAAAATAACTTTAGGTTTCTTGTAGTTTTGCATACTTTTCTTTTCCACTGCTATGAGGTACAATTATGTATGGGGTCCTTATGGACATGTAGTTTCAGCTATGGGATTGAGTAGAGGAGAACATTGCAATTCCTAAGATATATATATATATATATATATATATATATATATATATATATATATTTTCTAGGAAATTCCTTGTACTATGTTCTTTGTCTTTGTGCTCTAACTGCTTGAGTTTAGCTGCCTCTGCACTTTTTTTTTTTTCCTTTGTCTAGCTATTTTTGTCCTTCTAATTGTTAGAGTCTGGCTGCAGAGGTCAAAACTGCTTTATTAATTTTCAGTAAAACTCAGTGAGGCCTTCATCCTACTTTGCCCTATCTTTGCAGGCCCCATCCCTATGTTTATGCTTGTGTTTGTGCCAGTCTGGGGCTATTTTAATCACTTTACGTTTAAAACAACTTCAGAACCAGAATTGCAAGGTTTCCAAGTTTGATATTGTGACCCAGCAACTTCTCCAACTCTGGGCAACTTCCTTTAATCTTGATTCCTTTTTTCTTTTTCTTTCTTTCTTTCTTTCTTTCTTTCTTTCTTTCTTTCTTTCTTTCTTTCTTTTTTTTTTTAAATGGTCTTTTCCTTGTGAATAGAGTATTTCACTTGTAAAATATTCCTTTCTCCATGCGGGGAAGTGTTTCACATGTAAAATATCCTTTCCATGTGGAGGCTATCCTGGACTATGCATTGTCAAATTCCACAGATATCCAACTGCCAAAAACATACTAGCCTTCCAAATTTCAAACCATAGTATCTTTCTTTCCTCTGATCACCTACACTCAAATCTTGAACATGTACTAAAATTTCTGCTCTTCCAGATGATTGTGGGATTTTAAGACACGGAGTGACCAATGGATGAAACAGAAAGTTTTTATTTAGTTGCACACTATCTCATCAGACTTGTGTCCGAAGTCTGAACCTTTAACAAATGAAAGGCTCTGTTTTTTGTGTGTTCCTGCTTGCTATGTGACTTGCTTCCACATTTTCCCCCAATTTGATCAGTTTTACCTGAAAAATAAATCACATTGTTTAACCATAGTTCTGTGCCACCTCATGGCCATCTTGTGAGTTCCCATTTTTCCCCACCTTGGACTCATGTCACTTTTCTGGTTTATCGTCTATAAAAGTCCCTAGAAAATACAAAGTCTTGACAACCCACTTGGGATCCTTCTGTCTCTCTCTCAGATAGAAAATTCCTTTCTCTCAATAAATATACTCTGCTCTTAATCTCCATGGTTCCTAAAACTGATTCTTGATTTTAAAGAACACAAACTCACCAAACATCTAGTAGCTTGGGAGATTAATTCTCCATATCACAATCACTGAAAGAGATTGACTTTCAAGAGAAGTTCCTAGGTTGCATGAGTAACACAGGAATTGAAAACTTCTCCTGTGTTTAACACTACAGCCTAAAGTAACTGTTCATAAATGTCCCTCACATAATCTTTCCCTTGATAAGGCAGAGAAATGTTATGTGCCCAGAAGAAATTCAAGGTTAGAGTGTAACACAAGCCAGGGAGTCAATTAATATAGGGAAAATAATATAACTCCTAAGAGTTACATAAGAGATACAATCTGCTACGTGTCAGATACATTGTGTTTAGATTCCCCAAAATCAAAGAATAAATTCTAAGTAATAATAGAGATTAAGATTTAGAAATTTTATTGATATACATAGCTCCTGAGGACAGGAGGGAGCCTGAAAGTGAGCTGACCTAGGGCTCAATTCACGGAAGTTTTACAAAGCAAAATCATGAGGTGAGTATAATTTAAGTCAAAACTGTGGTCAACCAATAAGTTTACAAATGTAACCAATTATGTAATATTGATGCAATAGGGAAGCAGAACAAAGACCTCAGGGGATGGACCAGTGAGTCTTGGTTACCCAGTGGGGTGACTGATGTCTATCTACATTTTAGTGGACTGGTTATTACCACTTATTTTATCCCCCATGGAGGATATTACACTTGGTCAATCTGTCCCAGCCTTCAAAGGATGTACCACCACCAGCCACCATTTTAATGTGTTTTCATCTCTTATATTGACTCCCCTGAAGGCTTAGCCCTGTGTGCATCTAATATTTCTACCTAATTTAGCTGTCTACAGTGTAATCAGATTCCACGAGCCTGCATGGGACAAAGGCAGACGATTTTTTGAAGGCATAAATTTTGACAGGAATTATTTATTCAGTATTAATGAGTACATGTTTACCAAGAAGATTATTTTCTAGCTAGCAGGCAATGCTACGATATTTTTTTTTTCGGTACCAGTGATTGAACTCATGTCCTTGTGCCCACATGGTACCTAATTTTATAGTTTCCAGAAGTTTCATGTTTAAATTTATGAAAAATAATGTTTCTTTCTTTTGTTGGGAAGATAAAAAAGACTAACAAGTAGTGTGCTATTTTTCTTACTTTTTTATACTGCCAATGTGATACAACTTCTGACATATTTTTGAAGATATTTTCCAATAGTAATCAAAATATTGTCACATTCCATTCTGTGGCTTTTAAAAAGTTTAAAATACTTAATGATTATATTTAACATATCAGTTTTATCTTTCCAAAATTGAGTTCAAATTAAATGACTCAATTTTTCATATTATTTAATATTTTTGCTTGATTATATATATATATATTCTAAAACTTTAAATACCAAATTTGTTTCCTCCAAAGCTTATTGACATTCTTCTTGTAATGACAATAAATTGAATTGGTTGGCTTTTGCCTTTGATTATATATTTTTAAACTAGATTTTCATAGTTGACATCCACTCTAATGAACTTTATTTCATCTTCCCTACCTAGTATGTCTCATTACATTTCTTTTTATGCTTCAGTAGTAGTCTAGGTATATATGGGCTCATAAAAATAAGCATTTTGGGAATAAGAACATGCTGCTTTTAAAAATGAACTGTCAAATACAATTGGCTTCTTGCTTTTAGGTTCAAATATAAAACCTTCTGGATGGCCAAGTAACCTTTTTTCCTAAATTCCAATAATACATGAATAAAAATTTGTTTTCACACAAAATAGGTTTAATTTTATGTATGAAAACTCAGTTTGCTATTTCACAACACCACTAGAGCCAGAATAAACAGTGCATTTTAAAACTTTATGGGGCTAATTGATAGTGCAGGGCTGAAAACAGTTGATCTCATGGCAGCAAAATTTTATGTTTCCATTTCAGCAATGCTGCCTAACACAATAATATCAGGCCAGCAAATCCTTAAGTATAAGCTAAGCTAACATGATCCATTACCTTATAAAGCTAGAGTACCCTGTGGAGTCCTGCTGAATATGCCAAGTGATTTTTCAAAATTTAATCATCCTTAATGTCAGATAAAGGTACTTTTGCTGTCATTCTTTAAAACTTGGGCAAAAATCCTGAGCATGCCTGCGAGTGATACAGAAAGCCTCTTCTTAATAGTTATATTAAACAAACAACATTCTTACCAATCACCATTAATTTTGCTAGTCAGAGAACATAAAAACATACAATAATGCTATGAAGCAAATTCCAGATAAAATTTTTTCAAAGTAAAAATATAGGTGTCTTTCTAGAAAAGACACCTAACTTACATGTTACTATATCGTGAAGTTGAAATTTTCTTTCAGTCATTCCTTGCTGCCCTGATATAATGTCCTGGCAATCTTAAAAATAACTGTTGATTTATAAAAAATAAATGATAATTAAAAATTGTTTCTTTTAGGTAAAATGAAGGTTTTTAAAGTTAAATGCCACCAGGCTTGGATAAATGTTAATATTATAGACAACTGTGTTAGGTAGGAATATTATAGACAATCATCCAGGGCTATCTTGGAGGGAGTCAGTGCAAAAGATGAGAACACATTACAACTCTAACAAGAGGTGCATTTGCTGAAGGTCAGGCCTTAAGATAAACACAAAAGTACTAGGCTACATGCCTCCCTGAGAGAAAAACAATAAATTAATATTAACGTCAGTTAGTTCAGACGTCCTAGTTTATCTCTTGAAAAGAAGACCTCTTTTTTTCCATATGAACTGCTATATGACCTGCTTCTCCTTTGGATCATTATTATCAAAGTGGCTAAGCTTTTTATCTTGTTGAATGTTCATGGTTTTGCCCCATATTGTACCCACCTCATGATTTTGTCCTCGCCTTGTGATTTTGCTCCTATCTAGTGATTTTTTTTTTATAAAACTTACTCTATAAAATGAGGTCCACAGTATGTTATTTTTTGGGTCCCCTTCTGTATCTCAAGAGCTATCTTTCTCTCCCAGTAAGTATTTCCCACCCTTAACCTCTGTTGTTCCATATAATTCATTCTTTGATTTGGGGGAACATGAATTTAGCATATCTAATGTTTAACACTTGAGAGTTACATTTATTTTTCTTGCGTTATTATTATTCATGCAAATACACATTTAGTTTCAAAGTTGTATACTAAAAACTAAATTATTTAGTAAATCATCAGACAATTAAAGTTATTTATTTATTTATTTTTGGTACAGTTTCAAACTCAATACCTTACACTTGCCAGCCAGGTGATTGCTCAGTTGAGTTTTAACTGGATTTATCCCTAGTCAAATTATTTATTCTTATAAATTTCAGTTATGTTATACTTACAAACTATAACTTTATTAACAAATTCAATAAAATTATTTTTCATTTTAGAAACTGTTATCAACCAATTTGCAAGTACAGATATTAAGGAAACACTAAAATTTCACATTAAAATTAATATCATTTCCCAATCAAATGTATGAGCAATTAAACCAGTAAATATGTATAAAATCATCAAATTGCTCATAAACATGTGTTCTTAATAACATTTGCACCCTGCCTTGGAGCCAGCTGATTATGGACTGAAGCTTCCCAAAACTGTAAGCTAAATAAACCTTTCCTTCCTTAATTTTGAGTGTTGGGTATTTTGTCCCAGCAGTAAAAGAAAAGTAACCAAGACTTCCCAGATGTTAGAGATTTCAACATGCTCATGCATACTTGCAATGCTATAATGATATATGCTAAAATTCTTGTTTTATGCAGCTTGTACTGTTCACAATGAAACTGCATAAATCCAACACCCACTTCATAATTGCCAACTAGTTTTCTGCAACTGGCATTCCATATATCTGGAGGCTACTGAAGAGCAATGTTTTTACTTTGGGCAGTGATATGTTTATCTTTCTTAACTGTTTTTTGGCAGAGTAAGTTTCAGGTTTAGAGCAGGCTTTGTAAGAATGTTGAAAAAAATGAAAAAAAAAAAAAAACTAAGCATTTATCTATCCAGAAAGACGATAGATAGATAGTTATAGATAGACATATATATATATATATATATATATATATATATAATATGTGTACTTGCACCATGTAAAGTATATAACCTCCTGACCCCATAAGTACTACATTTTTTTATATTTCAGTTCAAGATAAATCCCAGATGAATGTTGACCAGTGTGTGAGTTATTTTTCTCTCATTGCTGAGGCAAAATATCCAACACAGAAAGTTGAAGAAGAGAAAGTTCATTTAGTTCACAGTTTGCAGAGATTTAAGTCCACAATCAGCTGACTCCAAGCAGGGTGGCATGGCAGAGGGGCCAGCAGTTCGTGGTATTGAAAGACAGTAAAAGAAACAAGATCAAGAGTGGGAGGGAATGTCTCTTTTCTGTCCCTTATATTGTATACAGGCTTTCCACCCTAGGGTGGGTGTTGTACTCATAACCCCAATCTCAGTACTAGGCAATGAATCAGTCACAAACTATAACTTCAACTATCTCAGCTCTTTCCTCCCATAACCACATGAGTTTTAGGGGTACCTTCAGACACAAACCATAACAGGGTGAGTATACTGGGACTTGGTAGAGCTGTATGCAAAATAATTTTTATTTTTAACAATTTAAGGACTTTCCATTTTGATTTTTATACTGATTGTACTATTTTATATTCCCAACAAAATTTACAAGGACTGCTTTTCCCCACATGGTTTCCAGGATTTGTTGACTTCTGTGTTCTTAGTGATATACATTTTGACTGAAGTAAGGTGAGATATCATGATGTTGTTGACTTACATTTATGTGATGTGTAAAGATGATGAAATCTTTTTATGAATCTGTTTTTTATGTATTGTTTCCCTGGTGAAGTGTTTGTTCAGATATTGACCCATTTTTTAAGTTAGGTCTTTAATTCAGTAAGTTTGTCAATTCTATTTATTCCAGATATTTATGTGTTAGAAAAAAGTAGCTGAAAAAGCATGTGTTCCATTCTGTAGTTTGTATTTTTATTCTATTAGCTGTATTCTTTGCTGTGCTGAAGACTTTTAACTTGATGTAATTACTTTGTTGATTCTTGATCCTAATTTCTGTGCTATCAAACTTTTGTTTGGGATATCGTTTCCTATTCCAGTGGCTTAGTATTTCACCTTATGTTATTTATCAGATATTTGAACATTTCTGAGATCATTTTGATTTAATTTTAGTACTGGGTGACATTATGTTTGTAGTTTGTATCTTCAAACACATCTAGTTTGTATCTGCACATAGATCATTTAGGACTACTTTTACCAAACTTTGGAGTTTTAGAATTATCTTAATTTTTAAAATGTATTATTTATGGTTTCACTTTAAAAGAATATTGTAACTTCCTAAAAAATGCAAAACAATTAGGCAACCAAAATTGAAGTTTTAAAGAATCATGTGTAATTCCTTTTGTCTGAGAAGGAAAAGATTAAGGAACGAAATGAAAAAAAAAAACAAGAATCCAAAGGCTAGACATCTGAAAGGATCAATAGAAAGGGAACTATATGTGCATATGGATTTTATAGAAAAATAAGAATTGTACAGCTACCAAGACATGCAGAAAATGCTGCAGACTATTTAACCAGGGAGCAGTTTGCAGCAAATACCTGGAAACCCAAGGACACTGCAATACCTAGCCTTCCTCCTTGGCATTAGAACTTCCTTTTATGGAGCTCTCTGAAAACATTCTACAAGGATTTATGGGTAATTAAAATGGAAGATCAGTAAAGAGTTTGGAGGAAAATACAACTTAGTAACACAGAAGAGAAGAGAAAGAAATTAAAAAAAAAAAAAAAAAAAAAAAAAAAAACAGCAAAAAGAAAGACCAGTCACATGCAAGAGCAGTCCCAGCATTGTCATTGTCTGGCTGTGGTAAGAGAGAAACACAGCTGGGACAGAGAACTGATCACTGTGAAGCACACCACAGATCTGAGTCACCTGCACAGCTCGTGATTCTGATATGGCAGACAAGCCTGTAGTTTAGCTTTCTCCTGACATAAACCAAATGCTACCTGGAATAACATTTTTTAAGCAACAATTAATTTTTTTTTACCTCCAGATTTTAAATGTATAAAAGAATGTTATAAGAAATTAATCTATAAATAATGATAATGCAAAAGTTAATACCATGGCCTGAGGGATTGCCTTGTATTTTATAAATGCACTTTATCGTGCATTAGCTGTGCGCATCTTGTTATGCATATTTGTTTAAAGAAGATGTGTTCTAGCTAGATGAAACTGTATTGCCACACTTGCACTATTCATAATGATAGCTTCAACACGATCAGGAGAAATATTTAAGTTTCCACTTTATAAAGAAAAGCGCCAAATAGCTAATTATGCACTTTTAAAAATTTACCAGTTTACAAAATTAATCAGTGTGCATTTTTAGTACTGTTATATAATACATCATTTGAAAATATCAAGTAAGTACCTTTACTTTTAATGATTTGTGAGTGGAGGTAATGCTCGCTGGTTGGATTTCATTGTAAGAAATCAATAAAGTAATTGTATTTTTTTTTCTTTTTAGAAGCACCTGCATGTCTATTAACAACTGATTTGCTTTATGTTTTTGTAATTTTCCTTATCTAAAATATTACATAATTAGAATCTATGTGCTCACTTTGATACCACATATACATAAATTAAAAATAAATGTGTAGTCATTTTTGCTTGGATTTATTCAAATAATATAGTGCTTTTCACATTTATGTATGTCATATTTTGCATCAGCAATTTATTTTTGTCTTTGATCGCATTGTTTCACAAAGATATTAACAAATTTGTGCATCCACTCATCATTTGAATGACATTTTAACAATTTGCGTTTTTAGTAATTATGAAAGAGCAGCCATGAGCATTTTTTTGCATAGAAATTTTTCAATGGATCTATATAATTATCCCTTCGGTAAGTATTCAGAATGACTTGTGAGGTAATACAGAAAAGTAATGCTTTACTGTGTAAGTAATAGTTTCCTTATAGTACTTTTCAAATTCGCTATTCCATTTTGCTTTCTCATGTCTAATACACAAGAATACCATTGGTTAGCATCCTTGTTAGTATTGGTTTGTCATCGTTGATTTAGCATTACCTAATTTTACCTTATCAAATAAATACCATCAACATCACTTGTCACTGTGTATAATTGTTCCAATTATGTTTTTCAGTCAAAAGTAACTTAACTTTACTACATTCTACATCTAAGGATCAAATAGTAATTCAAATATTTAAATTGTTTTGTACAAGACACTTGTCTATTCTCTTTCATTTCTATCTTTACTCAGACATTGATTAATATCAATCCATATACAGGGATGTTTGTGATATACTATGGAAAAATTCCATACTAGGTCAATAAATTTGCTGTTCTTCATTCCTATAGTTAGGGTAATTATCAGTATGCTATGAAACATTGGTTTTTGTTTGGACGTGAGTTTTCAGATCATTTGGGTATTTTCTGAAGATACCATTTGTATGATACAATCATTTTTAGCATTGTCAGAAACTACCTAAGAGACCCCCAAATGTATATTATCATTTTGCAAGTAGAGATACTGTTATTCAACATCTTCTTCAGCAAATAGTTTTGAATTAAGTTTTTCTAATATTTATGTAACATTTGTTGTGAAAATATTCTTATTTTTCTCTTTATTTTCCCTTCTCTTTTGGAGATGGGTTAGCTAGGTACAAAAATACTATGTTCAGTTTCTTTCTTTATCATCTACAAAATATAATTCCATCGCCTTTAGTCTCTGCAGAGAAATCTTCTGTTGTACTTACCTGTGTTCTCCATATGTTTGATCTCAGACCAAAAAAAAAAAAAAAAAAAAAAACTGACTCTTTTAAACTTTATTTTAAGGAGTTTCATATTGATATGTATGCCTATAACTTTCTTTATATTTTTATGTATAATAACTTGAATGAATGTATTTGTATTTCATATAAAATTTGGAAAGAAAAATTAGGACACATTTTTAATTAAGATTTTTGGTATATTTTAAGTATACATAATGATCGCATTCATCTTAGGAAATTTAAAATTATAACTATAAATGATACATCTTGACTCTTTTATTCCCATACCCTTTCTTCAACTGTTCTTCCTCTCCGTATTTTCAAAAGTTTGCTCCCATTTTTTTTTCCATTCCTTGTTTTCCCCTACTTTCTCTCTAGTTGCCCTTCCCATTGGAAGATTTTCTTCCTATTTCACAATATCTATTAGATATTTATTTATTTATTTGTTTATTTATTTTTATTTAAAAGAAAAAACAGAAATAGCAAGATGCAAAAAAAATCAGAAAACAACAATAACAAAAGCAAAATGACAACATTTAAAAGCAATATCAATGCATGTTTTTAAAACAAAATGATGGGGATACAACAATGGTTGTTATATTGCATATTGTTATCTTCAAAATGGTTGCTCGGGTTACCGATGCAAGCATGCAAGATTGATCTATAAATATAATTTTCCTTTGAACAGTTTCTTCCTCTTTTGCAATGTATGTTGTAACTTTTGGATCTTATTTACTCTTTCAGTTTCTTACTGAGCAAGAAAGTATGGTGTTTATAAATTCAAGTCTGACTTATTTCACTTATGAGAATGATTTCTAGGTGAATAATGAAAAACTTGAAGTTTTTACAGGTAAATTGATGCATCTATTGTACATTTAATCCTTTAATTTAATTTACACTTTTGGATTCTCACACCAGAGAAACTATGCAATATTTACAAATGTATGTCCGATTTACTTCATGTAAAACTATATTCTCTAGTTACACTGATTTAACTAGAAATATCTCAAGACTATTCTTTAGGCTGAGTAGTAGTTCATTGTACAAAATTCCACATCTTCATTCATTGGTTGATGGACATTAGTGTTCTTCAAGATTTAGTTATTACAAATTTTGCTTCTATAAAAATGTGTGTGCACATGTTGTGGTATGATGCTTTCAATTCTTTCAGAAAAATATCACGAAGGGAAATTTCTGGGTACAGTGAGAGATATATCCCTAAGTTAATAATGGAAATGGATTCTTTTTCAAACATGGCCTCACTAGAATTTGTTATTGGTTGATTTTTTGAAAACAGTCATTCTTTCTGGAGTGAGATTGTACTCACAATGTTTTAAGCTTCATTTCTCTAATGGCTAGTTATGTTGAACACTTTTTAATATATTTATTTGTTGCTTTTTACTTCATCTGAGAAGTGTCTGTTCATTTCACATGCTCTTTTTTTTTTAATTGGTTCTTCGAATTTTAGAGAGTATGATATTTTTCAGTTCTTCATTTATTTTAGGTAATAGTCCTAAAAACACCCAGCAAATATTTTTTTTTTCTCACACTGTGGGTCATCATCTATTGGTGAATTTTCTTGCTGTGAAAAACCTATTTGTGAAAAACCTATTTAATAAGATGAGATATCACCTGTTGATGTTTTCTATGCAATGTTTCCTGTGCAATAAGTGTTTTGTTCATAAAGTCTGTTTTTTGTCCATGTATTTATGTCTTTAAAAGTTATAACTATTCTGTCTTCCATCAGAGTTAGTCTTTGTCTTTTTATATTTAGATCTCATATCCCTTTAAATTTTATATTACTGTACAGTGAAAGATATGGGCCTACATTTAATCTTCTGTATATGTAAAGACAATTTAGATAGCACTGTTTGTTAATTATTTTATAGGAAGAAAGCCTATTGCAGAATTTGGATCCTTTGTCAAAGATAAGATGACTGAATATGCCTGGATTTGTTTCTGCATCTTCTAATCTGTTCCACTGGTCATCAGGACTCTTTTTTTTTTTTTTTTTTTTTTTTTTCCAGTACCATGCTGTTTTTATCACAGTAGTTTTGTAGTAGAGTTTTAAATCAGCAATTGTGATACTCTCAGCTTTGCTATTGTTGCTCTGTTTGTCTTTGCTATTCTAGTCTCTTATGACTGTAAATATCTTTTTAAATTGTTTTATCGATTTTGGTGAAATATGCTATTGGGATTTTAACCTGAATTGCACTACATTTTTATAACAATTTTGGGAGTAAGACCATTTTCACTATATTGAGTCTTCCTACCACAAAACAAGAAATACCTTTTCATTTGCTGATATTTTATTTGATTTTCTTTTTCAGTGTACTGTGTAGAGGTTTTTTAGTGTAGAGGTTCTTTACTTTATTAGATTTATTTCTATGTGTTATGGATTCAGAACTGGTGGTCAACTTAACGCCAGCTGGATCACATCAGCATGGCACCGAGTGAGGATGTTCCACCTGAGGAAAGTTGCCAGGATAAATAGGTGGAGAAGGTAGGTATTGAGATGTTAAGGCATTAATATGTTATTTTATGGACGCATTGTGGGTTCTCCTATGTGTTACTGTTTGAGCTGTTGGTTCTCTTGGAGAAGCTCTGGTCCTCATATCAAGCATTGCTTCCTGGCTCCAAAGGGGAAGACTTGTGCTGTTTGGTCTCCAGGATGAACTTGTCACCCTGGCTTCCTGGTATGTATCAGACTGTGCTTGTTGAAGAAGGAACTTGGGGCCTCTGGGTCACTGAGGATGGCTGTGATGCCTTTCAGAACAGCCCTGGTCTTTGATGTGAATGTGAATCCTCAGCTCCAGCGTAGAACCCTCATTCCGCCAGCACAGCTCCTTCACCCCGCTGGCATGGACTTTCTGGTTTCCACTGCTGACCTTTGGGCCGTCCCAGCACAGATCCATAAAAGAGACTTGTGTGAGTCCTTCTTGTGGGCTCTGGACCTCCAGTTGGACTTATGGGAGGCAGTGTCATTAGATCTGTTTTTTTCTCTGGACTCATGTGGGACATTGCTTTGGGATTTAGGCTCTTGACTAAGTATTATATGTCTTTGGTGTTACAGATAGATTTCTCGCATTTTCTTATATTAACTCCCAGTGACCATTAAAAACAAACAAACAAACAAACAAACAAACAAAAAAAAAAAACATTATAAACTCCATATCCTGATTCTAATTGTTCTCTGCACAACCCCTGACTACAACACTAGGTATTTCTGGTTTGGGATGCTATTGTGAAAGTGTTCTTTCCATAATTTCTTAATCAGTGAATTTGTTATTCATATTCAGGAAGCTATTGATTTTTGGGTCTTGACTTTGTATCCAGCTACACTACAGTGTTATTTTATTACATCTAGAATCTTTTGGTAAAACTTACAGATCTTCTAGGTAGAGTATAATGTCATCTGTGAATAGTGATCATTTAAATTCTTCCCTCCCTGGTTCCTTTGGTTCTATTTTTATCTTGTCTAATTTTTCTGGGTAATATTTCCAAGACTATGTTTAATAACAGTATTTGTAGTGGACATTCTTGTCTCATTTCTGATTTTAGGGTTAAAGATTTCAGTTTGTGTTCATGTAGTATGATGCTGGCTATTTGTTGGTCATTGAAGGCTTTTATTGATTGAGGTAAAGACAGCCCATTTCAATTTTAAAATGAGTAAATGTTGAAATTTGTTATGTTATCTTTAGTTATTAAGCTATAGTGATACCTTATGTTCTTATTATATTTCATATTTGTACTATATAAATATATACCACTATTTTTATAATCTACCAAGCTGTCAATGCCTGCTCTGATTTTTTATATAACTTGGTTATTAAGATTAATGCTTTACTGACAAATAAAAGCAGATATTTTTACCAGATGATAATTTTATCTCCTTTGTGTATGTAAGTACTGTTTAATAGTACATTTAAATTTTTAATTTTTTATGAAAACCCATACTGTTTTCTAAAATTTCTGTATGAATTTGTATCCCTGATGACTATGCACAAATATTTCCTTACTGCTGATCTGTAAAAATTTATTTCTTGTTTTTTTTTTTTTGTTACAGTCATAATTCTAACATGTTTGAGATAGTAACTGTGATCTCAATTTGCACTTCTCTGTAAACTCAGAATCTGAGCTCTCTTCACGTATTTGTTAGTTATTTTGATTTTATTTTGATAAATGTTCATTCAGACCTGCAGTCTAAGTTTCAATCAGATATTCATGAATACAGAAGAAATATAACTCCTGAATTGTACATTTCAGTTGTGCCTACTTCATGCCCACTTCATGAAGAATTAGTTCCAAAGGACAGAGAAGTTAAGAGTAGGTAAACTTTACTGGAGAATAGGAATATAAAACAAGGAGAATGATACAGGAGAGGACATAAGTAGGCTTTCACTGAGGTCATATCTCAGGAATGTTTTACAGAACAAAATTACCAGGTGAATAAAATGTAAGTTAAATCATAGTCAATCAACATTATTACAAGTATAATAACTTAGTTAAAATTGGGCCAAGAAGCAAGGTATGTAGCAAGTTCATATAGATGACATTTTACCTTTGGCTTATCTATGACTTCAAAACCCAGAAATTTTGGAGGAAGATATGGGGCTGAGTTGTCCTCGAGTGACTCACCTTGGTGTCCAGTGGGCTCCATGATAGGAATTTCAGTATAATCTCACATTTCCATTCATGCCTTAGGGAAGTATGTAAATTGGATCACTCTGATTTTAACCTTGAGGATTTCTCTTCTTCAGTATGCTTCCAGCCACAATTTGGTCTCCACCTTTCACTGACTCCCTTGGGTGACCATCCTTTCTGGGTGTACATTAATTTTTATCCTTGTTATTGAGCTGTATACCCTTATACATTTTACATATTAACTTCTTTTCTGATAAATAGTGAACAAATGCTTTTTCCAAATCTTATATTTGCTTTTTTTGTTTGTTGATAGTTAGCCAATCTCAATCTTGGTATACTAGGAAGCATAATTGCTTAGAACATTTATGTCACTTTGGCTAAAGTGTACAATTAGCCGTAACAATAGCATCAAACACAACCTAAAAAAGTCCGAATTATGTAACAAAATTTAAAATTGTATAGAGAATTATATGCAGTAAATAAGCCCTCAATATACTGATTTTACAATCAGGAAGCAGGAATTTAAAAGATTAGGGGAAAACAGTGAAATGGAAGAAGAGGAAGAGATTAGAATCAGTGTTCAGAACTAAGGAAGATCATGCAAGCTTTGGTAAACTGGTGAAGAAGACAGAAGGAAAAGGAAAAATTAAAAATAAAAATAGAACAGGACAACATTTAAATAAACAGACACTATGTTCACATATTAAAACAAGAACAACCAATCAAGAAAAAATGGGAAAAAAAAGAAAAACAAAAAAAAAATTTTAATTGAAAAAGAATTCTACCTTAAGGTGTGTCTATGTTGTCACTAGTAGACAACATGTGTGGAGAGTCCGAATCTGTGTTGGTTAATCCCAGCAGGCCAGCAGTAACTTTTGGTGGGTTGGGGGATAATTCCAGCAAGTCTGTAATTTCATTTTCATTAAAGTTCAAACTGATTTCTGGTCATGAAACTGGTGCCAGACCTGTTCAGCATGCTGCAGTCCATGTGACTCCCACTGACTTAAACTTAGTTGAGAGCCATTAGATGAATCCATCAGTTGTTCTGAACTCTGAGCTCAGTTATCACCTATCTGAGATGGCTCCTGGCCAGTTACCTTCTCCTGCATGACTTCCACACCTGATAATCTCCACTCACTGTGCTCTGCATGTCCAGTGCTGCATTAAGCTGGTGTGCTTCTCTGTGTAGGTCTCTAGGTTTACCAATAGTGACCATGCATCTTCTTGTTTGATCTACCCCTCCAAATGCTGTGATTCCAGGCTCAATGAAAAAAGGCTGAATGCGGCCTCCTTCTTCATTGAATTTTTTCTCTTCATTCTCCCTGTGGGCTTGAACTCTGACTTCAGACCACTCCTGGTTCCTGGGGACCCACTTCCTCCCTTCCTTCTCTTACGCAGGTTGCTATATTCTAGTGTCTGTATATCAAATCTCTAAGATTCTCTTTCTCTGATGCTCTTAACTCCATTATCTTCTGGAAGTCTTCAAAACTGGCAATTGCTTAAAGAAGACCAAAAATAAATTTATTAAAAAATCTGTTCTTTGGGTAATAACTAGATTTTTTTTCTTTTTTAGTCTCTTTTTTAAAACAATTGTGTTAAAAACATTGTGAATCACAAAATTTATATCTTAATCAATTATTTATTAAGTGAAACCATGATTTTAGATTTTACTTAAGGTTATATGTAAACTCAAGCACACTTAACTAGATAAATAAGTATAACTTATTTATTTAAAATTGTATACCTGAAGTTTTGATTATACTTGAAGTGGCAAAAGTTTTACTTCTGTTCCTTGTTAATCCTATTGGATCTGTCAATAAAATGTATTTCAGTGTATCGTAAAATACAGTCTCAATTATTTTCTCTCTAAGACTAATGACAAGAATAATTTCATCTGGTGTTCATCCTATTCCTAAACATTTTTATTAGGTGATTTATATGCATGCTTCATACATTGTTAATCATTTTTCCATATTTCTTTTTTACTCCAAAGCTTTGAACATTAATTCTGTCATGGAAATCCTTTAATTTCATTTTGAAAACTTATTTGCCATTTTCAAATTTTTGGTTTTCATTTCATTTGTCATTATTTATTTTGTTTTGTATAAGGTTATTTTGAAAAAAAATATGCATTTCTACTTTTTTTCTAATTAATATAGGATATATAATCCTTATACATTATGATGACATAAACAAAATGTTGTGTAAATTTGAAGATATTTTGATTTTTAATGAAATAAGTATTCTCTTTGATTTATTCTGCTAATCAAATTAGAGAAGATTATCCTAATTAGACCAGGACAATGGTTTAGTGCTTGGCTACAATTTCATCATCACTTAGTATCTGGTACCTCTAACTCACAGTCATTTTTTCCCATATGTTGACCATGTAGTTTATTGACCGAATGTTAAGTATTTCTGGATTTTTGCAGCTCCAAAAAATTGCAACAGGTATGCTAATGTGATTGAGAAATATTTTAAAAATATCTATTTTATTCAATTGACATTTACATCATAAATTTACAAATTATCATTTTCTTTTAATCATTGCTTATAAATCAATTGTTTTATTTTATAGACAAGTAGTAAATCACAACAAGTACTAGTGAAATGAGAATATTCTTAAGTAGATAATTAATTCTGAAAAAAAAATTAATTTAAAATATTTGGTATTCTCAAATACTCAGACTCTATTATTGCTTGGTGTAATTACTTTGTTAACAAAAACATATAACAATCCTAACACCTTTATGACTGTATTTTATATTCAATTCCAGGTGTTAACTTCCAATTTAAAGAAATTTTTTGTGAGTCAAAATAAGCTAATGGTAAAATATATAGGAAATGCAACATCTAGTAAAATGTCAACTTTAAATGAAAGTGAAATATTTTTCATGATATGGAAGATCACATTAAAAATCTGTCCTTTCACCATGGTGAAAATACTCAAAACTTTTCCTCTAGTTTATTGAAATTGTCAATATATTTTTTACCTTTATTTTTAAATAGCATCTCAGAACATCTTACTCTCATCTGTAAGTCTGCAAGTATTGATCAGACTCTACATGACTCCTTGTCCACATTGAATGTTCTAATAACTAACTCTCTATAAGTCAACTTCTATAGCATTAACCTTTTTATATTACACACATGAGATCATTTTTTAGTTGTGATTGAGTGCCTGGCTAATTTTACTTAACATAATGATCTCCAGTGGTATTCTATCACAAACAACAAGGTTTCATAATATTTTTATGGCTGAATTCTATTAATTAGTGTATGTACCATTTTAGTGGTCATATATTCCCTTTAATTAATTTAAAAAAAATTGAGTAGGGCCATAATTATCACTAATATCTGGTGATTCTAATGAGACAGACTTTATCACACATATCATAGATGATCCATATAATTATTACTTCCACAAATTTATGATGCTTTTTAAAACTAATAGCTTGAACAATTAATATTATTCAAGTTAATATAGCTATTAAATAAGGTAAAAGGAAACTAAAATCTATTTTACATTCTCAATTTCTGCTAGTAGAATAATATAATTTTGGATGACATTAAAATATTATTACTCAGCAGAAAGACAAAATTCAGATCTATGTTACAGGACAGAATTTAAAACTCTACAAAATAATACCACTAATTAGATATTAAAGCACCATAATATAGAGTAACAAAAACATGAAATATTTGAAAACTGCAACCTTCTTAATTAGCATTTTAGGAATATAAATCAACTAAAAATAACATCAAAAAGCATTGAATGAGGTTATTGAACAAATATCTCATTAAAATAAGGAAAGTTTAAAATTAAAGCATTACTTTTTATCATTAAAATACATTGAAAAACTAATTACATAGTTTTTGAATAAGGAAAAAAATACTCCATTAAATAGTCATATATATATGTGTGTATATATATATATATATATATATATACACACATATATATATGCAAATATATTTTCACATATATACATATCTTCACAAATACATTTTCCTACATACATCTATATGCACATTTTCATTTCTCTGGTTTAAAAATCTCAAAGAGACACTTCTTGACTTATACTCTTTTCACATTTAATTTTGTGAAAAAATATAAATCATTCCCAAAATATTTAAATTTCTTTTTTATTCTCTTCATTAATGTATAAAATTCCAGACATTCCAGTTTCACTATTTGGCATTGTTAGACTTTTTAATGTTGCTCATTCTAATAGATGAGGTTTAATACATCTTTCCATGTGTTACTCTTTCCCAAACCAAGAGCATAATCAGACTTTAGAATTTAGCATTAAAAAATACAGATATACTGCAATGAACCATGTGGATCTTGAGGTTCTTGGAGTGAAGGAGAATGAAAGGATGAGAAAATTAAAGAGAGTCAAAAGCTGGGGTCAGCTGGATCCCTTACATTCCTGATGGGAAACAAGAACAGCTTAACCATTGTAGCATGTTTATTTATACACTCAAGAAGAAGACGTCAGTTTCAACCCTGTCCCCTAGCAACATATTTGCTTGACTGTCCTGGGCCTGCCTTCTTGGAGCCAGAACAGCTTTTTTATATGGCTTGTATTAGGCTTTCTGTGTTTCCAGAGCCGGTCTTGCATTAGCCCCACATGTGTAATCAATCTGAAGCTTCAATGGTTCCTTGCAATATACAAGTGACATTTGTAAATTTTTTAAAAAGACAAAAAGATAGACGTCATCTAACTCCTCATGGATAAAATTCTTTAAACTACAAACTACCAGACGTATAGATTTTTGAGCTCAAGGGGTATGACTTCAGTAGAAAGAAGATTAAAGAGACCTGGTGATAAAAACATAGCATGATTTTTGATACTATATGAGCTGACACACAACTGTGATTCTAGTATTTTGAGAAATTGTTGCAGGATAATCATTATCTCAGTCTAGATTTGGCAATTTTGTGTTTAATGAGAACATTTATCAAATTACAATAAATAAACTCATAGCTTGGTATTTTGCTCATTACAAAGGTACTTTATTCACTTCTCAGTGATGTGAATGAAACGAAACAATACAAAAATTCTTCATTTTATAAATGAAATACTCATTTGCTGTACAAATATAAGTAATATATTATTTATATGCTTTAAAGAGTAATTCATATTTATAAATAATGTTTCATTAAAAGGTCCTTAAGATGTTTTTGAAAATTAAATGTAAAATTATCCATAACTGTTTGCTAGAAATCAGATTTCAAAAATACTCAAGCATAATAAACATCAGAAATAAAACTGTTAAGACAAATGATGATCTTATACTGATGTGAAATGTGCAATTATACTGATGTGAAAATATATTGCTGCTAGGCATATGGCTAAGCAACATAGCACCTGCCTGTTAACCATGAAGTCATGAGTTTTATCCTCAGTATAAAAAGTAAAATTCTATTTAGATTTTGAGGAAAATTAAAAAGTAACAGGAGCAAAATGTCATTTGAAATGATTATTGGAGTTTTAAGAGATGAGATCACATAGAATCTTAAAATGTTTCAAAAGTACATGAAGGCAACTCATTTAATACAGGATTGTAAACTAGAGATTTCAAAATATTCTACAGTTTTCTTAAAAAACATTTCTGAAAGTTTTTTAGAGACTTTTTGCAAAATATGTACGTGAACATGTAGTTAAATTTGAGACAGCAAAGAATATAAAATGAAATATTATGCCTAATTTATTTTGTAAAAACACGTAGAATAAAATTATAGTAAAAATAAGACAAACGTGGATTCATAAGTTAAAGTCTTAACCTCAGTACTTGAGAATTTGACCATCACTGGACATAGACTCTTTATAAGATAAAATAAGGTTATTAAAGTTGTTGGAATACAATTGGTATCCTTACAATGAGAATAAATTGGGGCACAGATATACAAACACAAGATAATTTGAAAAAAGATATTCATTTAGAAATTGTGGAGTCTGTGAACACGTTCTTTTTTCTTGTCTCTCAAAAGTAGCAAACTCTTCTGGCACGTTGATTTCTGTCTTTCAGCTACCAACAGAATGAAAAAGCTAATATACAACCTGAGTCACCCAGTCTATGATATTGCATCAGGGAAGCCAGAGCACAAGTTAGCAATTTAAATTACAATATTTTACAAAATTATTAATGAGAGTGCCACTGTCATTATATGATTTATCTTTCTTACATTAAACTCTTATAGTTTACTTTTAAAGGTGTTAAAGTAATATAAATACGTACATTTTAAAAATCATTTTCAGAAAAACAAATAATATCTATATAATAAATCTAAATGAAGTGAGAGGAAGAATAAGTGTAGTTAAATCATGAAAACATTAAAATAAGATTCTCTAATCTCAAATGCAACAGTAATTATAAAAAATTTAAATGAATTCTTATATTTATGTGAAAATTATCAAATTAAACAGAAGTGAAAATTTTGTCAGACTCAATAAAACTACTAGATAAATTATACAAAAATTAATGAGTTAAACAAAGGAAAATATAAGGCATCAACAACAGAAAAAGAATATAATGACAGAAAAAGAACACAATAATAGAAATGTTATAAATTTCAGTTATGACTCTAAATGTGATTGGCCTTAACTCCCCAACTGAAAGACACAGAATGGCAGATTAGATTAAGTAATCAAAATTCAACAGTTTGTTGCATTCAAGAGACTCATTTAATTCTAGAAGAAAATCATAGTTCAAATATCAAAGGATGAGAGAGTATATTTCATGCACCAAGTTGCTGAAAACAAACAGAAGAAACACTGTTATTCTCAAAGTAAACGTCAAGCTAAGGCCAATCAGAGGCAAATATGGACACTACTTGTTAGTTAAGGGAACAATTTAACCACAAGAGAGAACAGTTGCCAATATATGGGCATATTGTCAGGATCCCTATCATTATTAAAAAAACATTTCTAGAAATAAAAAGACCAAAAACACCAGTCCAATTAGCAAACATCCAGGAAGTCACATTCACAGAAAGATCAACTAAAAAAATAAATAAATAATAACAATATGTATCAACTACCTGACCTTTGATAAGGGATCAAAACCACTTAATAGATGAAAGGTAGTCTCTTTAACAAATGGTTCTGGGATATTTAGATATACAAAAATATTGCTATTGACTTGTTAACTCTATAAATCTGTCACATAAATATTTTATAAAGTGTAAAGTTCATAAATATTTTTCCATGTATCCGTGGGATATCTGTTTGATGTGACATTTTTTGTGGTAATTTGAACCTTTTTAGGTTCATTACAGCCCCATTTGTCTAATTTTTGCTTTTGATGATTAACAGTTTTCCAAAAAATAATTATTAGGAAAATAAAACTTAAAACCACGATGAGATATCACTATGTTGTAGAATTTGAGACCAAATAGAAATAGTTTTCAGTGTATACTTGATCGGCTGGTAAATCTAAATTGTCTGAGAAAAGGACAAAGGACATATTCCATCTTTTTTACAGTTCATAAAGGTATTTGACATGAAACATGCGACTGGGCAGAAGGAGAACAAAGGCAGTTTATCCAGCTGTGACAGTTCTTATCTTGGTGGCCCTACTCAGGCATAAAAGGATGTTATGGGAACAGGAGATCATAAGATTTTACTTACAGGGGCAAATGTTACTGCTTCAACCTCACATCTTTTAAAATGGCTATTATTTATGCGACAAATTATTTGTATATAGCTGGGGAAAATGGGGGAAAAAAGAAGCCTCAAACACTATGGAAGGGAATGTAAACTAACATATGTATTTTGGAAACTACTAAGGAGGTATCTTATGGAAAAAAATATCATTACATGATCCAACAATTCCACTATTGGTAGATACAGTTTAGATACAGATATAGGTTTATAAATATAAATATATACAGATATACATATTAAAAAGGAACTGAAATGAATATTAAATGATACTTAAATTCTCATTTTCATCGTGTCACTACTGACAACTCCATTATATGGAATAAAGTCAAATGGCTATGAATATAGAAAATTTGATGTATATAGGCAATAGATTATTATATAGCTTTTTTCTTAACATTCTGTCATTTGTGATGACATAAATGATCTAAATAATTTGGGTACATTAGGTTAATTGAAATAATCCAGGCACGGAAGGACAAATTCTATGTAATCTTACTTACATATGAAATGTGAAAATGTCAATTTCATTAAAAAAATAGAAAAATGGGTACCCATGTTAGAGAATAGGGCAGGAAAAGGGAATATTTTGATCAAATGACACAAGATTTCAGTTAGCCAAAAAAGAGTAATTTTATTATCTATTATAGTGCATGGTGAGCACTGTTAATCAGTCATAAGATATGATTTAACTTGCTGAAAGCTTATACTTTAATATTATGACCATGTATGCACCCAAAGACAGTGGGTAAGTTTATGAACAAGTAAATTAGAGTGACATAATTATCCTAAAAAGCATACTAGATCAATTCATCACATTTTACTTCATTCATATACATAATAATTATTTCTGTATTAAAATAAAGAAAATGTGTTCTGAGGAGTAAATGATCAACCATAATTACATAGTATAAGAAATTCAACATCACAAGATTTGAATCGTACTTACCATATTCAAATTTATACTGCAGAAAGATTCTCTAATTTAAGTGTATACACATTAAATATGAAAATCACTGAGATAAAATAAATAAGCATATTCTAAGGTGAACCATATTTTTAGGAAGCAGAAATTCTTCATGGTATTGAATTTGGGGAAAAGAAAATGGAAAATAAAAGAAAAGAGCAATAGAGGAGAGTGCAGAATTTGTACAAAGTAAAATGCTCAGTTTTTATCTCAGTATATTAATTATTTGGTGAAAAATAGATTACAAACACACTCAGAAATAAAACAATAGTTCCAAAGAAAATATTAACCTACTTAAAGTAAATTTTTATTTCAATGCTGCTCAAATAGAGTATTCACATATTTGAATGAATGTCTTTTCCTTTGAACTATCCTTCAAAAGAGAAAAATATAGAATTTACACAAAATATCATTTAAATGTAAAACTAGCTTTAAAACAAGTAGTAGCACTCAGAATAATTGGATGAAAATAGATACAAAATTGTAACATAAACAAACCAGGAATATTGATCACTGTGGACAAAACACAACGGTCAACAAAGGAGCACAACAAAAATAAAACACGAGGAGGAAATATCAAAACAAAGCAGTGGACTCAGAAAATAAATATAACTAAAGAAAAGATAATTCAGAAATGTTCTAAAATGAAGAGAAAAAACAGCAAAGTAGAACACTGAGGATATTTATGACAAACATAATGACATTAAAATAAAAGTTAATAACAAAAGACAAAACAGCATTTGGTATGCATGACGAAGAAACTCAAAATAGAACAAGAATTTTCCTGAGGATAAAATGATACAGAAGTAAACAATGAATATTTACATTGTATCACAGGAAAATTTTACCCAGTAACAGTCAACAACAAAATAATCCTCTTGCACTTAAAGAATATTAATATTCTAATTAGCATGCATGCCAAAATATCTACTCTCAAAGATGTAGAGTGTCTGCTTCAAACTTTCTGACAGTGGCTGACTTGAGTTCAGGGAATATCCTCTTTCTCCACCCTTACTCTGACAGGAAGAGTTTCTTACAATATCAACTTCCTTCAAGTTCTTAAGTGTAGGGGCTACAGAGTTCTCATAAATACCTGTAAACTCAGGTTTCTTGAAGCCAAAAAGGTAGAGCTGATCTGTCTTTGCAAGACTGTGCCTGTATAGAAAAGAGAGAAAGGGTAGTGCAGGGAAACTGAAAAAAAAAAAAATGTATAATGTTGAAAACTCTTAACCAGGGACTGAGGATATAGTTCAGTGGCACAGCACCTGCCTGGCAAGTGTGAGGTCCTGATTTTGACTCCTGGTACAAAAATAAAAGTGAAAAAATGAAAAGTAAAGAAAATGCTTTAACCTAACTAACTCAAGAGAATATATCCATCACATATATTGCACAAGACACAGAAAACCCAATGGTATTTATAACATTTTGCATTTTAAAATGCCAAAGCAATAATACATATTATTTATTGATGATAACATATGTGTGAAATAGAAATATTTGTACCATGTATTAGTTTTCTAGAGAAACAATAGTAAAATCCAACGTAATAATAATCTATATAACAGAAGATGGTTGTGGTTTACCTCAGTGTTAAAGTGTATTCTTATCATGTCCCTGGGTTGGAACTCTAGCATCAAAATACATGCATACATAAATAAATACATACATTAATAATAGATATTACATATGTAAATAAATACATTCTATTTTCTCTCAACTCTGGGTACTATACAACCAAGATTTATGAAGGTTTCTTCTTTCTGAAGATTAAAAATGAATATTGCCTTCCATTTCTCTTTTCCTAAACTTTTGGATGACTATCTTCCATTAAGTTTACCACTGCTATTCTCTCTACTCAGTTATCTCAGTTTCTAGCTTTCCACTTTGTATAACGACATCAATTTTACCACATTCATTTAACATTTTCATTTTAACTGGATTATATCTGTCAAAATCTGGTCTCCAAATCAATTCCTACATGGAAGTTGCACATTTAACATATGAGTTTGAGGAAAACACAGTTTAGTTACTTCACAGATGCTAACAATAATTGTTTGCAAAAGACTATGACACTAAGAACTTGTTCTTGTCAGATACAGACAAATTGAGATCCTGGAAGTCATAAAAGAGGAGGGTCCATGCCTGGCTTTGTAAGACACCTGCTTTCTCACAACCTCTTTAAAACCCAAAACAGATGCTTTTTTTCTTCTACATGCACTCGTTTGTTCACCTTGAATAAGTTTCTGACACAAAATTCATTTTTTTAACACCTGAAAGAATGCAATGAGGCTGGAAGTGGTGACACACACATGTAATCCCAACACTCAGGCAGCTGAGGCAAGAGGATTGCTCCAAGTTTGAGGTCAGGTTAGGGTACATGATGAATTCAAGTCCAGTCTGAAATGTACAGTGAAACTCTGTCTCAAAAAATGCAATAATGCATAAGTGATTCTCTGGATAGAACATTTTCCCAGCAAGGATACCTTAATCAAGAGAAGAATCTCCAAGACCAGAATGAGATGGATCTCCATGACTTCAAATCCAAATAGCTTATGAAGTATTCGTTTTTTCCCTGACTTCAAAAACTTGCCTTTCTCTCACCATTCTTAAATGTACCCAAAGTTTATTGTAGCAATTTTCTTATTGCCATGATCTGCTTTTCCCAAATGGATATTGTAACGCTTTGGAAAATTTCTGGTTGTTGCACTGACGACATTCTAAATTAAGGTGCATGATCACTTTAGACTTGGGAAGCTTGAAGGTATGTTAAACTGTTTTTCATTTATGAAGCTGAGTGTTGTTTTTAATTCTCACACCTCTATATCCACAATCTTTCAAACCAAGGGCATATTAAATAATATAAAATTGTAGAACGTTATGAAGAAGTAAGAGCTTTCTTCTCCAAACACTAGAGATATTTTAAACAATTTACACAAATCAAGAAAATGCCATTACTGAAAGAAATGTTAGGTCCACCCAGAACGAAACATGTTGCACATAAATTTAAGGAAGATTAAGTCTGAACAGCAATGCTATAGAGAAACTTGGTCAAATTTTTCAGAATATTTAAGGTATCGGTAAATAGATTTTGTTTTCTGGCATAAAAATTGGTGCTCAATTAATGCTTGAACATTTCCTCTACTGTCTCCTTTTAGAATTTATTCAGAAAGACTACTCACTGCTGAGCATATTTTGCAAACAATTCCAGCCTCAATTTAGAAAATTTACTTTGTGAAGCAATAAACATCTCATCCTTTCAAGTGCCTCTAAAAATAGAAGATTGTTTTAGACTTTTGTTTGATTTTTCCATTTAACTTTAAATATACTACAGAAGTTTTCCTTATCAGATAGTATTTTGATGAATATTTTTGTATGTCACTCCAAAAAATGCTGTATACTCTCATACAACAAGAAAAGTTTCATATTGATACTATCTAACGGGTTACTATCTGTCATTTATGTACAAATCAATACATTACTATATTTGTGAATGACCACGTGTCAGTTCATTTGACATGAAAAATAGATTTTATTCTAAATACTTATTTTTTCTGGAAAAATCTTGTTATATTTTTAATAATATTGGTAATACAGCAGGCATCCAAGGATATGGTATTAATTCATGCTATTTTTGGAGTACTTCTTGGCATATTTGGAAAGTTGACTATCAAATATAAAATCACAGAAATAAACTATATTAAGTTTATTTTAAATCAGTTTGTTGCAACTCTAAAATCTCTGGAACAAGAGTGCTTTGATTTTCATTAAGAGTTCTACTCCACAAATGTGACTGAAGTAATGCTCAGAAGTTTCTAATGTATAAATTTTTACAACAATATATAAAAGCAAATGTATACAGAAGCGTATTTTAAAGATCTACTATTCAAGGCCAATAATTTCTTTTATTTTCGTTAATGAATATGAGTCTTAATCTCAAATTTTGAACTATTCTAAATTGAACTCCACTGAACAACATGAGTGGCCTGAATTATGCATATTATAAATAATTAATAGACATATCAAAGGGGAAATTTTGGATACAAAATAAATGATTCTAAGATGAAAATGTTCCTGTTGGATTGCATGTAAAGGTTGCTTTTGTATGAGGTTTCCAGAAGCTGGAGAAGAAATATCTTGATTATGAATTTTATGCAGCTTTCAAGGCTTTGTCACTGCCCATACCTGCATGCCCTCTTTAAGCTAAATTATAGATGCTATGATTTTCATTCGTTGAATAGTCAATCTAAATAGCATAATTTAACAAAAAATAATTTAGAATTAATTTAAAATCTCACAAATTAATAGTTAAATTAAATATTGGTTTAGAATTCGGGAAACTTTTAAGGTGAATAATTTTATTCTTTTTACTAAAGAACTTCATTTCATGTATCTTGCCAGGCAGGTGATAAAAATTCTCTAAGCTTTTGATTTAATGATAAACTTTATTTTCCCTTCACTTTTTTTTTTTTTTTTTTTTTTTTTTTTTTTTGTCTTTTTCCTTTTTATCAGTACCAGGGATTGAATTCACGACTGCCTGCTTGCAAGGCAGGCACTTATGCCACTGAGCTAAACCTCCAGCCCCCAGCCCCCTTCCCTTCACTTTTGAAAGATCATTTTATTGAGCAAAGATTGTAGACTATATTTTTCTGTGGATCTGTATGTTTCCCTTAACATTTCCAATCCTTCACATAATTTTCTTTTTCCTGGCAAGTTTTCAGGAAAAATATTGATAAAATATGTTTCTGTTTTGCTGTTAAGTCCATGCTTATCTGTTACTTTTAAGACTTTTTCTCTGAATTTGGCACCTTTTATTGGAATGTTCTTTAGCTAAAGATAAGGATTTTTTTCATATTTTATTGTTTTATTAGAGGTTCTTGTATCTGTGATTTGGCACATTTTATAAATTTTGGGAATTTTCCACTTATTAATGTTTTAATTCTACTTCTGTCTCTTGCTTCTCCTGATATTCTATGACAATTGTCACCAAGCCCTGCCCCTTAGATCTATGGCCCTGTAGGAACAGGTCAGGACTAGAGCAGTTTTTAAAATTATTATTAATGGAATTTTCTCTAGATTCTTTCTAGAGATTTTATCTTCCTACATATGTCATTTATATGTTCTTTCTCTGATATCCAGACATTCAATTAGAGTCTTTAATTGAGTAGTAATAACAATTTTAAATTATCAGCTTGATAATTACAAAATATGTACCACACGATTAATGATTAATATGTATTTTTATTTGAACTTTATACACACTGAGGTTTAGCATTTCAGTGTGCTTTACGACTATTGAAAGACAGACATTACAAGTCTGACAGTAAGAGTATATAGTTAAACAGGTCTTTAGTGTAAGATTTTATATTTACCTGATTTGGAAGTAGGATGCATTTAATTTTTACTGTAGGAATGGTAATCAGATTATGTTTTTCTCGGGTGTCCTTGATTTTGTTTTCCCTGTTTTCGGTGGCTAGGAACTTCTTGTTAAACAGAGTCAGTCTAAAGCACTCTTAATTTATAATCTGCTCTAATATTGGAGCTCTGCTGATGTGTTGGCAAGATATTGGGGAGAAGAAGGATTTTATATTCTTAAAATCTTCCCCCCTCGATCTCTCTTCCACCCTTCTTATTTCTAGGCTTTGATTTTCCTGTTATATGAGACACAAAACTTAATGGAGCAGTGGAATTGCAGCAGAATTTTAATAACTCTAGCCCTTTGTCATACACTGCTCTGCTAAAAGTAGTTTTCCCTAGTCCCAAGTTCATGCTATAGAGGACAAAATATTATGGGAGTGTATCTTGTTTCTGGGTGTTATGGTCACTCTTCTATCTCCTACTACCAAAAGATTTTCCTCATTGCAAATGTTTGTTCTCTTTACTTCTGCCAAGACTGAGCTCTCAGAGGTTTCTAAACGAAGATAGTCCTAAACTCTAGAAACTTTTCCATTAATAATTGAGTGGGTTCTTTCGTACTCTTGTCTTCCAGAACTTCTGGTTCTTATTAGCAGTTACTCTCTTTCTCTAACTCGTCTTAATAGTTTACAAGATAGTGGCTTGCTGAATGACCTCAATTTTTCAACAAGTCTAGTAAGTTAATTTTCAGGTTGCTCAGGTTTATTTTACTTTTCATTTCAAATCCATTTTGGAACAATAAATTTCAAATCCATTTAATATTATAATGGTAAGTAGAAACTCAGTTTTTTTCCACATTTATTAGAATTTTGACATCTGTATCCATGAAAAGTTTTAACAAAATGGAGTCACTCAAGTTGACTTCTGTTAATTGCAAATGACAGTTTCCAAAAATAGTGACAATTTTCAGAGCTTAAAACTAATTATTTTGTACAAAGTTTAAACTTTGCTGAGTACTTATGGCATAAACTACAAGCAATTTCAAATGTAGTATTGTGTTTTGTATGGATTAGAGTATAAACTGTTAAATATTCCCAATTAACTTTCTATGAATCTAGTATTAATAGAATTCTGTGAAATAGACAACCTTTAACAGCATCTGTCTCTGTGTCTTTTTTTAATAATCCAAAACAGTTACTCATATGTGAATGATATTTTAGCTAATAATCCATCCAAAGTGTTAGAGTTTACAAACTCATATTTCCCCTACTGGCAGTGATCTACTCACATTTTGTAAGAGCAATATCAGCAAAGCTCAATTCTGAATAAAATCTCATTTACGTAGTGATTTATGTTGATATCATTTTTTGATGAAATACTCAACTAAAAATTGTTTACTTTCCTTTACAAATCCACCCTTAATCATCTGTTTTGGTTATTTATTTTTTTTGTTGTTGTTGAGACAAAATATCTGATGCCCAAAGTGAAACAAGGAAACATGTATTTAGCTGATAGCTTTTGAATGTTTTAGGCTATATTTAGCTGTCTCCAAAGCAGGTGGCATGACTGATGGTAGCCACAAGTAACAAGAGAAAAAAGGTGAGAGGAAAGGCATGTCTCCTTCCCTCCTCATACTGTATGCCGGGTACCTGCCCCTGGGTGTGTGAAACACTAACACTGCCAATCCCAGCAGTAGACAATAAACCAATCATAAATGCTAACTCAGATAATTTTATGACTGCCTGAGGCTTGGGGTTCACCCAGACACAAATCATAACATCTTCATTGGTAGAACACAACAGTGATATATTTATTTACTTATTTATTTGGAACCATGGGTCAAACTCAGGACCTCATATTTGCCAGACCAGCACTTACGATGCTGAGATATATCCCCAACCCTAAAAAATGTTATATTTAAATAGCAGACAGAATATTCCATAAGATTTCAGTTCATTCTCAGTGATCTCTGAATAGTGGTAGTAGTAACTAAGAATCAGAATTTACCGCATTTACCAGATGTTTCTTAGCTTGAACATATACTCTATTTATTCTACACATGTTATTAGGGATACACTTTCTAACTGAAAATGATCTATAATTAAATTTAAAAATCCAATAGCATAATTCTATAAGAAAAAGAGATAATAGAGATACTACAGAATATCCTTTAGATGAGAATTAAGTCCAAATTCTCCTTTGCTGCTATACTTGCCCCTAAATTCAAATATGTCAAATATATAAATGAAGGCAAATAAAAAAGCTATTATGGAACATCATTCATCATCTGCTAAATCTGAAAAGAAGCAAAACATACCAAAATGAGTTATTAGGGACCTGCCAAGACCCCAATCTCTCAAATGAGTGTACAGCAAAGGCTTAAATGAGACAAGTAGTATGATTTTAGGGCTCCAGAAGGATCAAAACCCTGTAGCAGAGTTTGGGACTCTGGGGCTTGAGGCAAAGAGCTTCTCTGAGCAGCCCATATTTAGTAGATTTGCAAACAAGGAAGTGGTTACAGTAGAAAATGCAGGAAACTAAGCAGGATCTACTGAATGGTTTAAGGATTTTTCCAAGTAACAGACTATGTTAATTTAGAAGAACTATCATATAGTAACTTAGAAGAACTATATCAGTAGAAAGTCTCAAGGGTTGACTTTCACTACAGGAGTGAAATTCTTGCAGCTACAATCTCTATCTTATTAATGGGGGTTAGACCCAGGTTTCCTCAGCTGTGGCCTTATCTTCTCTTTTGAGGTCTATTTGATTTCAGGTCTGCCATGACCTGTCCATGCTGCAGCCCTGCAAGTGTGTTCAATTTGCAGCTTCCATGACCCCCAACAAGAAATATATCTGCAAATGGATGAAGATAATGTCTAATGCATTCATAAAAACTCCCTGCTGAATGCTATCTCAAGTAGATATTTATAATATATTTACAATTATATCACTTCATTATCAGTAGAAAATGTCACTAATCTTACAAAATGTCTCCAGGATATTTTAATCACCTAAAATACATAACTATGAAATATGAGCAGTAATACATGCTTCTCCGTCCAATATCTTTGCATTGATTTATTACAATGATGCACCTGTTTTACATTTTGATTTATTTTTTATCTTCAGGATGAATTTAAGATTCTCACTGTCAAAAACTATAGTTTCAACTGTAACCACATTTTTTTGCTAGTTTCTGTCTTCAACTAGAGAATCCAATATATTCCTCCAATGACATTAATTTTTACTGATATTCTTAACAGATAAAACTAGAAAAGATGTTTTGTTTGTTTGTTTGTTTATTTGTTTTATTTTTTGAGACCAGGTATCACTGTCTCACTGTAATGAGACCAGGTATCATTGTATCACTGTAATGAAGGGTGGTCCTGAACTCACTATGTAACGCAAACTGACCTTGAACTCATGGCAATCCTGCCTCAGACTCCCAAGTGTTGGGATTGCATGCATGTGCGACCACACCAAGTGAAACTGGAAAATCTTGCCATTTACTAATAAACTTCTATTTATGTATCAGCCTCAACTTTTAATAAAAATAAACAGCATCCACAATGCTTTAAAGCTATCTTAGTGAATTTTTTTTTTATCAAACTGGAACATTCTTGGTTAATACAGTTGCCTCTACCCATTATGTCATTATGTCCATCTGTACTGTTCAAGTCTACTGATTTTCACTAGAAAATATGATACTTTAAAGTTGGATATTTCACTCATTATTTTAAACTGTAACTTACCTCTGAAACATGACAAAAATTATGATGAAATTCATGCAATATATCTCCTGTTATTATCAACATGTACAAACTTTCCTATTTCACCACATTGGAACATTTCTAAACAACCTAATGGGAAAGAATCTGTCTTCTGAAAAATATGCCAGAAGGAAAAAATGCCTTAGAATCATACTGAAAAAGACCCTATTAAATACTTTTGAACACTAAAGTAGCAGTTAATCTTCAGAGTATTGATCCATGGCTAAATGTGTCCAAGCCAAAAAGATATAAGACACAGTCTGCCATTATATCAGAAAATGTAAAACTAAGAGTCTTAATAATCCTTCAGAGATAGATGGCTTTGGGTTGTGTATCAGTCACAGCTAGTTGGAAAGAAATCACATAATAATTTAAACAGGAAAAGGTCAATATAAAGAATTATTAACTAGCAGAAAGGATTGGAGTAATGTGGGATTGGATAATAAAATAAAAACAACTTCAAAGAATGTAAGACAAATCTTAAATCTTGAATTTGTTGGAAAGGGAAAGCTGAAGCCAGGAGAATGGTGTAGCAGTTTTGATGGTGCTTGCTGATAAATTTCTGAAAATATGACCCCCGGAGCTGGCTGTACATCTTTAGGGCCCTGAAGGTAGCTAGAGGGACTCTTTCTGTAATAGAATTAGTGTTTGGAATGGGAAGATCTGAGGGAAAGTTGTTGGTCTCAGGGTAATGATGCCATTTATGTACTGTTGTTGTGGATACTGTAGAACCTACACACAGTGCAGAAGCTGAGGGTTAGGGAAGCTTTCTGTGCTTTAGGACCTAACCCAGTAAAAGCACTCTGAAAAGGAGAAGGAAATATCTTCTTCATGTGATGCTCATCTAAAAATTTTCCTCATCCATAAATTTGGAATTAAGTCAGTTTCATGAGCTGGCCAGTTATTTACAGGTACTAAATTCGTGTTTGATTTGGCTTGTTCGGATACTTTATTTTTTTAGTTATTTTAGCTTGCTGAAATAGTCATAGATTGCTGGCATCTTAACAATGATAGCTACACCATCACTTAAAACTAAATTTTAATACATAAAATTATCTCCTTTGTATTTATTTTCCTTAGGTATGAGTTCAACTATTAATCAAAAATTTTAAATGCTATAACTAAATATTAAATTGAATAGTACTGTCTTGCACATATTTTTCTCTTAGTGCCATATAATTCCTTTTAGAATTAATGAATTATTCTTAAACTGGCTTTACAAATATTTGCACTAACATACTACTTTCAAAGATGTCAAATATCAAAAAAAATTAATAATGTGATATTTATCAAAGGAACAATTAAAAAAGTTCAGATGCTATTTTTAGGTCAATTGTATAATTGAAAATTTATAGCGATATGGCTTAAAAATAAATAGAAAACATGGAATGTACTTCTTGTCTTCCCTGAAGACTAATATCTATGTAAATTAAATTTTTTAATTTAATCTGTAATTTACTTGATTATTGGTCCTTTCTATATTATGCTTATTTAGGCTGTTAACTATCTCAGAATGACAACACAATAAATTTTAGCTGGAACAAGGCATGTAGTAGTGTCTCAATGTTTTTTATGATGCAAAAATCATTTGTTACCAAAAATAAATTGATACACTTTTGATTTTTGTAATAATGTTCCTCAATCAAGGATAGTCCCCATCATTCCTGGTTCATTTTCACTATTTTCCTTTACTAAAAGAAAGAGTAGAAAATCTCCATATATTAAATCAGGAAGGCAAAAAAGAAAAGGAAAATATAAAACCGAGTTCTGAGGTTCAAAATTTTATCATTCAAGAGGAACCCTGAATGACTCTTCGTTTTTTACTCTTATAAAAATCAGGAGAAATGTGAAAGCTGGACATGCAATCATTCAGTATTACAAAGGTTTAGAAGATATCATTCAGGCACAATCACTTCTTAGACAAATGAGAAAGTGACACTATGGAGGAGAAATTGTTTTCAAAGGACACATACACACTTTTAGTTGGATATTGCCTGAAACTTATGAAATTTCTTATAGTTGTTATATGCAAGATTCATGGAACAGAAAAAGATTCTAAGAAATTAGACACTTTATCAATTCTGACCATCCATTTCAAATATAAATCTTAAATAAAATTAAAAATGGAGGCAACTTATTCAAGAACCCTTCTGTCTCTGAGAATGTACATATATCCAAGTATGTACATATATCCAAGTATGCCTCCTAAAACTGCCATATTGAGGATTAAGTTTATTAGCTTTTAATGTGTTATGTCCAAGGAGCACATTCAAACAATAAAATGTACCCTATTAAAATTATGATAGTCTATATGTTGAGCCGATAGTATTAGGATCTGAACAGCATTTAGATCTTTTGGTAGTTATTCCAATCCTTGGAGTATCAAAAACTTCAGATATTTCTAGCAAATACTTGGCCATTTGTTCTTGGTCACTGGTCTGTCTTTGCTTAAGTTTCAGATTACTTAGTGACCCTGTAATGGCAGCTTTTATTATCCATGCTCAGAAAGCTTTGTGTTTTGATCATTATCTGAATCTATGTGTGAGTGATTTTAAATTAAACTTCCTGCAAACTAAAGAGAAACTAAAAGTTGATCAGGATTAACCATTTTTTTCACCGTATGTGAGTTGCATTACTCAGTACTCTGCAAAAACACATTCCATCTTTATTTTTCAATTTACTAGATGTTCTAAATATACCATACATTAAGTTTTTATACATAGCTGGTTTACTATTCACTTTTTTTGACTTTGAGATCAAATATCTGGTAAGTGTATCACAGAGAAAAAATATTTATTATGGCTTCTGATCTTACAGATATTATTCAAGGCTCAACTGGATGCAAAACTCAAACATGATGGCAGAATGCTATGGCAGAGGAAAAATATTCACATCATGGCAACTGGAATCAAACCAGTTCTCCAACTGGTCCTTACCTTCGAATAGCACACTCACTTTGAACATGTCAGTTAATCCAGTCATGAGTATGACATCCCTAGATCAAATCATCTTTGAAAATAACTCAGTTCTGGACGTGAGAGACTTTATGGGATATTTTAGATCAAAACACAACACTTGTTATTTGTCCCTGTCTAATACTGCGAGACATTCAATGTGTCTTTTTAACTAGCATCAGATATTTTTATTATGTTGTTTCACAGATTTTGTTTTTCTTATGGTTAATACCATTTTTATGCTATTATTCTCCAAATGAGTAGATTCAGAAGATATAATTTCTTATATTTTTTCAAAAATATGTTCATTTTCACTGTGAAATAAAAATTCATTTTTTATTTAAAGAGAAAAAAGGAAATAAAAAAAAAACAAAGCAGTAAAAGGGTACAAGTAATACAGAATTTCAAGAAAAAAATACAGTAAGAAATCACTAGTTAACAGGTAACATATTGTCATCTTAGAAACAGTTGTCCAAATTATAAAATTAAAGCATATAAAGTGGACATTCATACAGTGAGATTGCAGACAGTTCCATTCAGTGATCCAACAAAAGCTCAGTAATATGGTTTTCCATCCTACACACTCAAACATACATGCAGTTATATCCCTTAGACCACCTTCCTTTCCTCTCTTTTTTACAATAACAATTACACTTTATGGGTTTTATTACTCCCACGGTTCTTATTACTTTTTTTTAAAGAGAATAAAACCAAACATGACTAAACAAAACAGAGTCAGTTAGAACAGAAGGATGGGCATAGTAAATGATGCAAAAATAGAATACCAGGTGATCAAAAAAGGTTACCATTGTGCCTCTTGCTATTTTTAAAAAGAATTGTGTTATAACTCCTGCCCTGGTATAAAATCCAAGGAAACAAGAGACCGAAAATTTAGGTCGCAAAGGCTTTATTTCCAGGCCTGGTGACAAGTCTCTGGGAGCCAATTTGGAAACTGTGTCCCAGAGACTGAAGGGAGGACTTTAAAAAGAGGCTGGAGGAAAAGGGTGGGGGGGAGAAACAAAGAAACCTGCAGAGCTTTCAAACTTGTTGACCCAAGTCTGGAAACTGTATTGCTGTCCACTTAGCTCTGACAATCTCGGGAGTTCCTGGTGTTTCTCAAATTACTCCCATCATACAGACTGACATTATCTTGGAGTGACACATCTGCAGCAATATTTGGAGAAGAAAGTGGACAGTTAATTATCCCAGGACAGCTCGTTTTCACTCGTGGGTGCAAAGGGGTCAAGAGTTACAAGAAGCTGAAACTTAAGTTTTACAAAGATCTGATATCTAACTCATTTGATGCATACAGAACAAAAGGAAAGCACCGATTGGGGTTTGGGCCATAGTATTTCCCGGTAATTTCTTTGAAGCTAAATAGTTCTTAAAATTGGGGCAGGCTCATTTTATGACAGATCATCACCGGGTCAGGAAATGGTCACCAGAAACCCAAATTCTTTATGGCATAGATAGATAGGTGAGGGGAGAAGGAGGCAATAAGGCGCCATACAGAACAGAAAATGGTGGTTATGTGTCAAGGTCAGGTAAAGGGTTAAACTCATATGCAAATCTCTCTGCACACCAGCAGGTTACTTTAAACAAGTGTAAATTAATGGGCCATTCTAGTTTTCTTTAGCTCTTTAGCGGAGAATAGAGGCGCCTAACAGTGATTAACAACCCTTGTTAGCTTGTTTTAGCACAATTTCTGTAGTTTGTAGAGGGCAACAATGGTTAACATATCAATTAGGTGAGATTCTTGCAATTCTTTATAAAGGGGAGTATTGCTCAACATATCAATTAGGTCACTTAACATATCAGTTAGGAAAAAAGGATAAAAAAAAAAACACATTTAGTAAGCCACGTTTGCAGGTTTGCTATAATACACATATAACGAAGCTATTTTCTTAGAGTACAACAAGTTGCCAATCCATCAGGTATAATGCTATTGATCAAGGCAGTACAGAACAAGACCAATAAAACCTACGCTGGAGACCTTACAGGACTTCAAAAGAAGATAATAGTCAAACCATAATGGGCATCATAGTAAATCTTATTGCCTTCAAAGTGGTTGCCTATACCCTCAAAATTGATACTATTAAACAAAATAGAATATAGTAAAATCAGACAGAACAAGATGGGGAGAGCAATATTGGGGTTCAAATCAGGTTAATAGGAAAACAAAAATGTTAATATAATATAATCCTACTATTTCAAATGCAATTTTCCCTTAATTGAAAAAAAAATAAGAAAAAATAGATTAATTTAAAAAGGAGGGGGAGATTGAGATAATTCATTTATACTATCACATATAGTAAGATACAACATGTTAAAACCAGTGGAAACAGATGTACAACAGTTTGATGGGACTTCAAAACAAGATGGTATTAAATCAGCACTAGCTTTTATGTTGTGCTGTTGTCTTCAAAATAGCTATTCATACAGATACTAAAATTGAGCAACTCAGGTTAAAACCATTGCAATTAATAAGTGGAAACATTATATGGCTTCAAACCAATATGGTTGGGAATCATGGTTACCACATACTTTTATGTATTCCTATCATGTCTGAACTGTACCAATTTTTAGAGTGATTTGGGGGAAATTAAAGTTAAATCTTATCAGTCAAAACATAGTTTCTGTGCTAGAAATTCATTCAATCCCAAAATTTCTACAGCCTGCTTCGTGCCAGGAGATTAAACTCTACATAGTAAATGAACTAGGCTTCTTTATTCTTTAGTTTCTGTTTGGATTTGTCTTTGTCAACCACAAACTGAAACTCAAGTGCGTGAAAAGTAAGAGTACAAGTTATGTATTTTCTTGACTGTGTGTGATCCTGCAGGGTTGTTGTTGGACCTGTTGCCATCATCTGACATCCATTGTTTCTTTTAAGAACTTCTCTCCTACAATAGTTTTCATGAATTTGTTAGAATGAGTTCCCTCTTACTGTCCCTCGAGTTTGCTTTAGAAGATTCCCTTAAATATGAACAAGTTAGTAAATTGTCATTGAAGTCAGTCATCAACCAAACTGTCTATTATAAATCTCTTAGTAGATTATTTTCATTGACTTTCTATCTTTAACTGTGTTCTGTATTTTTTTAGAATAAGATTTCCGTTTCAGTATTCTCGCAATGTGACTTCAGATGTATGCCACAAAACACTTCAGTAAACAACAGCAGCCCTTATATACAATGGCCCTGTCTTAGTTACTTTTTACTAGTCACTGAGACAAAATACCTAATGCCCAAAGTTGGGAAAGTATGGTTTTATTTCTTACAATTTTTGGAGGTTTCAGTCCATACTCAGTTGGCTCCAAGGTAGGGTGGCATGATGGGGTCACAGTTCATAGCAGGTTCAAACAGCAAGGTAGAAACTGGCAAAAGAGAGAGACACATCTCCTTCCTGCCATTACATTACATCCTGGCTCCACCTCTAGGCCAGTATAGCCCTCACATCCCCAATCCAAATGCTACACAATGAACCAATACAAATGCACAATGCAAATGCATGAGGCCTGGGGGCCACCGAATAAACCTTGACATGTCCCATAAGATCTTAATATAGTTTGGAGGTTTAGTAGGCTGTACCATCAAGGTTTGTATAAGTATATGCTACAGAGTTCTTTCAAGAAAGTTGCTTAAAAATGAATTTTTAAAATTTAGTCTCACCTTTAAAGACATATGGCTGTATTTTTCTCCTAATACTCAGAATTTGAATAGATTGTTTGTCAGGTACACTCTTTCAAGTCGAGGTGAAAATGGAAATTTTGAATATCATTTCAAGTTACTGATGTATGTGCATATTACAAAAATCTGTCATTTGGGAGTTTATTTCATGAATTATAATTCTTTCCAACTCATATTAAATTCAATAGTAATTACAATGAAGACTTTGGTGTCTTAGTTCAAAATTTGGGGTCTTAAGTGTCTTGAACTCTTTCTTCCATTGTATGCATCACTTTACTCCCAGCTTTCATTTAGAAATTACCAGTGTCAAAATATCATCTCTCCAATAATTCAAGTCTAACACCCATCTTTATGTGACCATTATATTCTAGCTTTCCTTCTGACTTCAGAAAATTCCAACTTTGCTTTGAACTTATTGAGAAAACTAACCAATACAAGAGTTTTATTACTATCTCTTTTAATTACTTATTAATCCAATAAATCCTCATCATGTGTTTACTCTGTAGAGTGCATGTTATCATCAGTAGAGATAAAGTAGTAAACAAAACAGGTAAACCTATATAGCTACTTGCTAAGTGGGAAAAAATGAACAGGCTGATTTTAGTGTATTAAACTTTAAAGTAATAACAGAGAAGGACAAATATTCAAAATGAAGAAATTTTGCATACTTTGGTGTAAAAAGACCACAGTGGAAAAATAACTTTAATAACTTTGCTCATATGGAAGTACTGTAGTATAAATAGCATGTATATAATGGCAAGATTTACTGAACTTTTCCATATTTAAATCCTCATGAAATTATTACCAAATTGAGATTATAAAATTTTAGTTTCTCTAAACATTTGTTGTGACACTATGCAACCAATTTCTTTCCTATTTATCACCAATTCCTACTAAACCGCTTTTCTCCTTTCTTTTCTATTGATCAAGTTTTTTTTTGGAGAGTTTACATACATTTGTTCATATTGTATTGATTATCTGACTTCTTTAACTTAGCTTAACAATATTGAGATTCATCCATGTAGTGTGTATCAGCAAGTCACACATGTGTTAGAGTGAACAGTCTTTCAGTGCACTACATGGTACATAGTTTGTCAGCCTTTTACACTTAATGAACATATTTCTTTCTAGATTATAGCAACTAAAAATAAATCTGATTTGAAAACACATGTAAAATTCATGCATGCATCCCAATTTTATAATGATAATATGATGGACATATGTATTGCCTGTAAGTTTTGAGAAAATTTATAGGACCACATATATCCATCAGTTTTTGTTTCCTATGTATAAATATACACTTAGGTGTTAAATTTAATCTGTTTAAAATGAAAATATTACTAGGATGACTATTGTTAGTGCATCGTGGTTTTAATAGTGTATTTTCATATGTTTTTTGCTTATTTTTTCTAAATATGATATCATTCACATTGTCTGGACTACTCCTTGTATAAATCAAACAACTCAAGTAAGTGCATGTGCATGTCATGCTTTGTACATCACATGTAGGGACTTGCTGACACTTCTGATTGGTAGCAGGTCTAGAAGTAAACAAGGAAAATCAAAATGAGTGTTGATTCAAAGTGATGCTGAATGTAAACAGCCTCAGGGAAGGTCACTGTACCTGCATCAGGTTAATCTGTTTCAATTGGAGGTGAGAAACTACTGCCTTTAGAGTTTGCCCTCTACAAATACTCATTGTGTTTAAAGGCTTAATGTCTCTAGTTTCATCAGGATATTCCCACTCATCACCACTCCGCCTTTAAGGACCCCATTATTCACTCACTTTTTTGTAAACATGTTATAGATCTGAGAGTTCATCTTTCAGGATAATCCAGCCAAGTTGCAATATGAAAATTTGTGTTTGATTTGTGGCAAATCTCAGTTTCAATTATAGGTGATGAGGTTCATTATGAGCACACAGAGAATGGTTTTAAGTCATTCCCAGTCACATAGTTTAGGCAGTGTGTGAACTGGGAATTCATGTTCTGAGTTTATCGCATTTTATCCATGACTTTTTTTAGAGATATTAGGAGCAACAAACTAACTGAATTATATTAATCAATTTCTAAAAATTTCAAAACTATGACATATATAGCCATCCAGTACCTTGCTTGTCACAATGATTGATTAGGAGTATGCACTAGAAACATTTTCTTTCCTTCCGTTGCCAGAACACACCACTGATCATCACAGTCACTAATCTATTTAAATATAATTAGGGCAAGTGTGCTTGCTCCACGATGCCATGCACTGTGCCAGCACCTTGGCCAAGTTGTGGGCTAAGTTTAGTTGAAGATAAAGGTGCCCAAGGTGGCATTCCTTGTGCCCATGGTTTGAGAGCAACCAGTGGAGCTGCCTTTATTATCCCTTTGCTGGGGCATTGGAAGCAGCAGGTGCTTGATGTGGCTACAGACATAGCCTGAGGCCCAGCTCTACTGAACAGGGTTTGGGGATTCTGGAGGCACATATAAAAATCAGCCCCCAAATAAGTGAGAGAGGAGGAAACTCCATTTTGAAAGAGAAGAGGAGAGGGGAAAAGGAGGGAAAAGGGAAGGGGGTGGAAAGAAGAAAAAGAACATAAAGTTGGAAACATTGTTCCTCCACAAGTACAGTTATGGAATTGGGTTATACAATACGTGAAGAATGTAGTAAAGAATTTATGCATTTCTATGTTATGAATCACTTTGATGTGGCAACTTATAATAACTGCAGAGATTCTGATGAAAAATATAAGCTTATTATCAAAACAGAAACAAAGCAAGAATATCTTCTAAAAGATTACAATTTAGAAAAAAAGAGAACCAATTCTTGAATGAATTGTGAAGAATCCTTATCATTCACATTGAGGAGATATGAAATTCTTTTTAAACCTACAGACTGTGAAGAGGCCTCTTAAAGTTTGGAGTAGTCAGGAAGCATTAGAAGAAGCAAAGGCAGTAAGACAAGAAAACAGAGAAAAAATGAAATAGAAGAATGTTGTTAAAAAAGGAACAGAATTGTGGAGAGTGGTGTGAAACAGACAAACAACTGCTCATCAGCAGGAGTCTGGACTGGAAGAAAACTCAGAAGAAATGTACCACAGGACTTGTGCTGTGTGAAGTCACAAGCTGACATATGAAAAAAAAAATGATTTTCAATTCATTCAACTTTGAAACAATTTTTTATATTTAAATAATGGAAAATTATATTGAACAATAAATAACATTAGAGAGCTGATTTAAAAATCTAAGATCCGATTTAAAAAACTTGTCCTTAAATTTTGTTTTGTTGTAACCATTCTCAAACAAAACAAGAATTTTTGTTAGTCTGTACTCTCCAAAGAAACAATGAATGAGATGTGTGTGTGTTTGTGTGTGTGTGTGTGTGTGTGTGTGTGTGTGTGTGTGTGTGTATGTGTGTACCATTTATTATGAAAAATTGGCTCATGTGGTTAACAGGTTTGATTTCTCAAGATCTACATACTGGGGATCTTTGAAATTTGACACTACAAGACTGTTGTAGTCAGGAATTGAAAAAAAAAATTACATACAGGACACCTAAGTTATAGTATTATTCAAAATGGTCACTCAAGGAGTCAAATGCAAAGAAAGTGCAGGAAATCTGTTCAGACTCTAAAGACCTAGTCAAGGGCCTAGATCCCAAAATCCTGCATGAGTTCAGTCGAAGACCTAGAGTCCATGGTAATGCTTCCCTCCGGTTCACTTGGAGGCTTAGAACCCACCACAATGACACATGGAATTCTATTTCACAGATCTATGCTGGGAAGGCCACAAAGTCAGCAGTGAAAGTTACAGAGTCTATGCCAGAGGGATGAAGTATCTGTGCCAATAGGCTGAGAGTTCCTGCAATGGAACCAGAAAGCAACCAAATGAGAAAACATGTTCTACCTTTCTTTATTCATTAAAATGATTAAAAATAACTGTGTGTTAGCTTATAATTAAGATTTTTGTAATTTACATTATTATGTTTATATATCTATTTCTTTGGATGGAAAATATTTACCTGAAATAATTTTGATTTATTTTCTACTAATAAGAAATATAATCTTAAAAACATAATGCCAAATTAATTAGTACATGTCATCTGTAGACATCAATAATATCAAGAAATATATTTTGAAATGGCTTTTCCTATTTTCTGTCAACTACTTACAAATATGTTTAACATATAAGACATGATTAGATTTAACTTACAAACACATCAAATATATCTTTACACTGGTCTGAAAGTTCATCATATTTGTTTATTTAATCAGAATTATGCTAAATTTTTTTGCTCGTCATGCAATTATTTAATTTAGTTTGCCTAGTACTCAGAAAAAAGAATCACAATGTTTAGTTGATTGAAAGTACAGTCACACTCATAGGAGAACAAAATCTTACTCTGTAGGATTATTTTTAACCACTCAGTTTCTGTGTTTTCCATTGCAATATTCTGAGCAAACTGAGATAACACTGTGATGAATAGCAATTAAAAATTTGAACTTCATAACACTATTTTCCCATACTAAATTGGAAGAAATAAAAGAAAACATGATTGGGAAAACATGGAAATGCTTTACCAATCATCTCATTGTTCTTTTGATGAGTTGCAAAAACATCTCCAGATCAGATATTCTAAGTAATAAATGGTATATATAATGTAAATGTATATTCACTCATTGCTTTAATTTTAACCATATAGGTTAATGTATTTTATTACCAACCACAGATGAGTCTCATTTTATGCATTAAAAAAGGACAAATTTACTTCTAAATAATCATTCACTTTACTAGGAATGAAGGCATATGCCTGTAATACTTTTGGCTGAGCAAGAAAGTTAAAACAAAAGGATTGCATATTCCCAGTCATCTCAGGATAAATTTTGTAAAAGTCAGTTGAGAATGTCACTTGATATTAAGAGTGCTTGGCTACCATGAAAAGGATCCTGAGTTCAATCTTTATGACTTCAAATACTAATAATTGATAAAAATAGTAGCAATAACAACTGCATATTTATTATATCTTACACTATATGCTGGAAATAAATGAGGAAAAGTCCAGTCTGCCTTCATTGAGTTCACAGTAAGAGGAATAAAATAAGAATATGTTCAATGTAGGTGGTCATTTAAGACAGCAACATAAAATTAGTATTGAAAACAATTGCAAAAAATTTTTAAAAACTACTTTTGATGTGAGAACAAACTAGACAACCTATATGCTCCATAAGTATCATGTCACTTCGTGTTTCAATGATAATCTTTACACAGAGATACACTGAAGAAACATGTCACATCCATTAATTTTCCACAGTATTCTAATGAGGAGAATACTACTAATATGCTCACTTTGCTAGTAAAAATCCAAAAGCCCACATGTGCTAGGTAACATCTTCCAAATAATGAATCAAAATATTGTATGCCCAATCATTTCATTCTGTTCCAATTATAAGTTTGTATTGCACTGGTATACTGAATTTTTGCTTAAAAATTTTTGAAGATATTATTTAATAAAGATAATGTTAGACATAACAATTACATTTGATTAACTTAGCCTAACATTATAAATAATACTCTTTCATCAAGGTGATATGGCAGATCAAGAATAATTTGATCAAAAATTTAAGAATTCTCAAGATGCTGATAAGGGTTTGATTAACTATGACTGATTTCTATTTAGAAATTTTTCTATAACCTTTTTATTTTTTATAAAAAATAATTATTTCACTAAAGCTCTTAAATACCCTGTGTGTTATCATTTTTGTAATTTAGTTAATTGAACACCTATTTGTAAGTTGTACATTGGAAAAAGAAAGAGATGCTATTTGGGCAATATCTTGATCCCTATGGAATTTAAATTGAAAATTTATAATTTTCCTGAAAATGGTGTGAAAGAAAATGCCTCTGGAAATTTTGCCAGAGGTAATTAATTCAGTTTGCCTCAATAATGTTTCAGCATTAACATTATAAGGCTTCCTCCTGAAAATTAGATTTTAGTTTTGAAGTGTTAATGTATTAAAATGAATGCAAATTACCACAAATAATCACTAACTAGTGTGGATATTCATTTAGTTACAACTGCTACACATTTTTAGGAATCAAATATGCGAAAGCTGAGTGATTTAAGGAAAATAAACATGATTAATTGCTACATTGTTTTATTTAAAAAGATCTAGATGAATCAGGTGTCATTAAAATTTTTTGTGCTAATTTAATCACTTGATATCACTGAAAATTTAGCTAGACTAAAGCATACAAAATTTTAAGTCTGAAGAATATTTTTTTCTGTTTTGTCTTTTTGTGTGTATTAGTAAAAACAATCACCATTAAACTCTGCTACTTATTAAAGAATAACATATTCAAAAAGAGTTATGCACTATGTTATTAACATTTTTGTACAACAGTTAAACTAAAATTGGACATTGAAAAACCAATAAATGTAAAATAAAGTGAAAAAACTTTAATATATCATTATTTTATTACCTGTTAGATTTTAAAGAGAAACTCCCTTTTTAAAAATAAATAAAATTGATTTTAATTGTGTAAAAGATCCACAAAATAATGCTTTAATATTCTTATATAATAATGAAATAATTGCTATAGGATAGCAAATCAGTTTATCTAGCTTTTTGCAGTTATTCTTTGTTGTCTTTGTAAGAACAGCTTAAATGTATAGTCTCAGCAAATTTCTCGTATGTAATATAAATTATGAATGTATCCAGAACAACTTTTGCCAGATCATAAATTAGTCCTCTTTTTAATACTTTCAAGGATTTCAATTCTCTTCTTACTAATGGCCTTATTAATTTGCTTTTCCACAAACAGCATAAAAGCATTCCATTTCTCTATACCATTTTTAGTATTTGTTAGATCTTCTTTCTTTGATGATGAGTATGCTAACAAATGTGAAGTGGTACCTCATTATTTCCCTGATGGTTAATAATGCCGAGCATCTTTTTATTTACCCGTTATCATTTTCATATTATTTTTGGAGCACTGATTGCTTAGGACCTTTGTTCATTTTTCATTAGATTGTTTCCTGTTTTCAATGGAGTCGTGGATGTTCTCTATATCTTGAGGCTACCAAACCTTTATCTGGTACTATATGGTTTGCAAATAGTTTCTCCAAGTTTACAGTTTCTTAGATTTTTTTTTTTATTGTTTTGTCTGCTATGGTGGATTAATGGTTAATTGTAATAACAAGTTCAGTTTAATTAGCATGTTGCTGGATGTGGAAAGTCTACCTAAGGATTGCTTCTTACAGCATAGAAAGAGAGCAGGAGAGGAAGTTAATTCTCCTGGAGACACTTGTCATGCTAGTTTTCTTGATATGAACTCAGCTATTATTGTCAGAGGAGCTCAGATTCTTGTCACTGAGGATGGCTGTGGCTCTCTGGTGGGAGCTCTGGTCTTTACTTCAGCTGTTGTTTCCTGGCTCAGTACAGATCCTCCATCCTGCTAGGGCAGAATTTCTAGCTTCCACCACTGACTTTTAGGCCTTTCCAGTGCAGATCCTTGATACAGACTTGCATGAGACATTGTTGTGGGCTCTTCGCCTTCAGCTGGACCCATGGAATGCATTACTATGGACTCTAGAGCTTTAGCTAGACTCAGGCAGGTCATTAGTCTGAAATTCAGGTCCTCAGCTAGATTATTTACAGCTCTAGTTCATAGACAGATCTATTGCACATTTCCTCATTTGAATCTTTGGGTGAATGCTACAAAATAATCCTATAAATTACATGTCCTTTATTTATAATCTATTCCCTTCAAAACTCCAAATACGACATAAGCTATACAATATATATTGTTTTAATTTGGTGAAACTGTGATTGCTAATTTTTTCTTCCAATGCTTTGATATTTAGTGAGATTTCTGAAAATCACAGTGAAAGCCAGTTTGAACTAGGTTTTTGATAAAATGAGATCATTGCCCTCTTAGCCTGGTCATAGAGCATAGCCATTTCAGATCCTCCTCTTCCTTAAGATTCATGTTCCTACTTTCCTTTTTCCCATATTAGACTGTCCCAGTCAGTCCCACCTTAGGAAAAGCTAACACAAGCAGAATGGTCCAGTGATCACAGCCTCAAAGCAGCCCAATATCACAGATACAACTTCTTACAACTCTATAAAACCCCATAGCCAGCAAAACACATTGCCATTTTGGATTAATTACCAATGGCTCATCTCAGATTTTATCTCCAATCCCTTCTTGACCGTAGAACTCAATTTCTTTTGCTCAGTGCTTTTAAGTGTGAGATATTTACTGAACAATTTCCTTCCATGCTTTTCTTTAAGAGTTGAATGGATTCAGGTCTTATATTTGTCTTCACCCCCTATTTGGTTAATTTTTATGGTTTTCATGAAGCTTAAATTTAATTTATTTATTTTCTTTCTTTTCTTTTTCTTTCTTTCTCCTTCCTTCTTTCTTCTTTCTTTCTTTCTTTCTTTCTTTCTTTCTTTCTTTCTTTCTTTCTTTCTTTCTTTCTTTCTTTCTTCCTTGTATATTCAGTTTTGTCAATGCCCCCAAATCTTAGTTTGTTTAGGGGTTAGGGTTTTGGAAGCGGATTAGATCATGAGGGCTCTATACTTACCAGTTGATTAATCTCACTGAAGACTATATCATGCAAATGTGCCATTAGGAGGTAATCTCTCTGGTTGCAACAGGTGAGTCACTAGTGGCATTATCTGGAAGGGTGCATCTCTGTCCCTGGGTCTTCTCTTTGCTCTCTGCTTCCTGGCTGCTGTTGTGACAAAGAACTTAAAAATCAACAGTCTAATATCCTGTTAAGACAAAGTATGCTCTCCCAACCCACCACATAATTAGACTATTAGACTCAGCCTTGATGATCTTGTCAGCTGCCACTTAGAGATAGTCCAACCTGATTCATTATGACTGCATCCATCTGGACTGTCTGTATTGCCTGACATATAAACATTCTATTCTCTAGGACTGTCCAGCTGAGTTACATTAGTCAAGGAAATGCTTAGTTTCAGCCACACTCTCAGCCCAACTTCCTCCTAATTTTCCCCTGCCTTATGATAAACAACCCTCTGACTAACCTGCCCAGAATAAACCTTCCTGGCAACATATGACTTGATTCATGTAACCAATCATGTGATAACCTACCATCAGGCTTGTGCTTTCTGCTTGAAAACTGTGTTTAAACAAATCAAAACTGACCCATGGCTAGTGATTTGGTGCTAATTGCCACCACCCTGTTAGCATCATAAACAGCTGCTTTCCAATTCCTCATTACAAGGGTTTTCCATTTGGTTTGATAGCAGATTTCTGCAACACTGTGACATGAGCAGAAACAACTACTGTGTCCTTCCTTTCTTGGAGACTGCTCACTATGGAGCTTATCATCTAAAACCATGGTCCAAAATAAACCCGTCCACTTACTTGCGGATGTTGAGTAAAATCCGAGTAGTGAGAAAATGATGAAGACAGATTTCAGTATCAAAGAACTCAATTAATCTCTATGATTTTTCTTGAGTGGGTAGTTCAGCAGCCTGTAGCAATGTTCCATAAGAGGAGTTTGAAAAGATTGGAGAAACTGATCAGAGAAGCCTTAGAATGCTATAAATAAAATGTGATATATGGTTCTGGTCAGATCTCAGAAGATCAAAACGCTAAAAGAAATGCAGAAAGCAAAGAACAGACTCAGAAAGTTTGCAATGGGGAACAAGAATTCCACTGGAAGTTGAACTAAAAGCTATCTGTTTTATGCTCTGGCAGAGAATTTGTCTATAATTTGCATATCATCTGACTGTGGGAGACTGAGTGTAATGTTGACAGACTAATCTGGAGAAGGACATTTCAAGGTGGATCATTATTTAGAGTATGGCCCAGATACTTCTCACTGCTTTAAGTCAAGTTTATTGTGAAAATCAGAAGTGAAATAGCCATCTGAAAAATTTTCACTTTTGCTAGAAAGGAAGCTGTTGGAAAATTTTAGCAAAGACAGTATGGCTGCTGAAAAGATTGGCAATAAATAAGAACCAAATATATTGCATCACAACAATAAGAAAGATGCCATGGAGACATCTCAATAATAAGCAAAATTCTGCCCTTTGAAGGTCTCAAGCTACAACTTTTGTTTTGAGAAGAGAGCCTCAGGAAGTCCAGTTCATCCATGCAAAATAGGAAAGAGTTTCACAGAATTAAACCATCCAAGTACCTTTAGATGCATCTACATCCAAGATGCAAGCAGCTCTGGCTATTTTTGATGTGACAGTAGATTGTGGAATCATCCACAAGGTGCAGGTTTTATAGGCATGCAAGACAGCAAGAGTTACATGGTCTTGGAAGCCAAATTTCACAGGGGATGAGAGATCAGGCACCCTATTCCTGAGAGTACAGTGCATGAAGATGTTTCTGAAAGTACACTGGAGCCATCAGAAATGTAGAACTTCTCCTAAGGAAAGTTGCAAGCAGTTGGCAGAGCCAACCTAAGACAGGCCAGTTGCAAAGAACTTCCTCTATGTGTTTCTGCAAGAGTTGCATAGATTCACCTCTTGTGTTTGAATCTTTGGTTTATTTTCCTCTCAGTTGGGTTTTTTTCGTTATTTGTTTGTTTTGTTTTTATGTTTCTTATCAAAGTCAGATTATATTCTTTGGCATATTCTACTTTCTAAATATCATTCAATGAAGAGGTTGTATTTTATTGTACTGTGTGTTTTGGGGCCCTCATCAAAATTATTTAAGCATAATGACTAGGTTTTGTTTTTGACTCTTTTCATTGGTCTATGCCTTTTAAATTTAAAACAAATCGATTTTTGGTTACATTTAAGAACTCACAAATTTGGCTGATTAATGAAGTATAGTATTTTTTTTCAATTCATTGACATATTGCCTAATGTTCAAACTATGTGTAACTTCAAATTTTAATAGTGAAAATTTTCAAAATCCTTTCTTTAGCCGGTGCCATACTCTTGATTGTGATAAACTTGCAATATACTTGAAGAGGGAAATAAGTTCTAATTTTATTTTTGCTTTGTTAAGATTTCTTTGGCTATTTTAGTTTTATAATTGATTTTTTTGAATCTCATTATGACATTTTCCAGTTTATTGAGTATTTTCTCCTACTGTATAATTTATCTTTCATGCTGTCAAGATATGTTCTGTCTCCTTGGTGAAATTCTCACTAATGCTTTGCTCTCCTTTCCTTGGAGTCTTCATAGATGTTGTTTGTAACTCTGTAACAAGTGAATTACTTATTTTCATTTTATTAAGCTTGGTTTTGAAAGTGACAAACTTTTATCTTTGTTCAAAGTAAAGTTATCTGATTTGATTTCCTTGATTCTGTTAGACTTTTTTTGTGTTAAGCAAAGCAAATCCCTGTCCTAATACCAACAAATTATTATTATTATTATTATTATTATTATTATTATATAAAGGATTTTTGTCTATTACATTGAAAACAGATTTCGGTTGCCTTGCAAAACTTATTGCTTGACCAAGAGACTATCTTTGTTCTTTCCAGCATCTAGAAGACTAAGATGTGCCATATTCCATCAGTGTCTTGATAATTAAAAGGGAAGGCAGTTCTGTGAGATGTAAAAGTTGAGTCACATGTATATTCCAGTTCCTCCATTTCAGGGATAAGCAATATATCTACCATTTTCTCTGTGCTACACTGGGTAGATCCATGGAAAATGTCTTCGCCTCTACCTTAGACTACAAATTCTTTCACCCATTCCTTTGCTTTTATTTGTCTTCAACAGCCTAAAGAATGGCAACACTACACACTGACACAGAATAGTTAATGGTAAGTTGGCCTCCATCTTTGTAGGAAGCCCAAAGAAGGAGGCATGCTAAATGCTTTGTTCAGGTAGACTCTTCTGCAAAATTCCATTTATGGACTAATTTAAACAGTAAACTATGAGTAACAGATGTAAAGTCACAATATTGACTATTCAGTCAAATTGCTCCTAAGGAGAAACAGAGCTGGAAAACCTTTTCCATTTCTTCTGTGCTAAGAGTTAGTAGCCACTGCAAGTTCTGATGTACATTGTATTTGGGATCTTCAATATCACCATTCACTCATGAGTTAGAAGCTTGGCCTTCAGTCAAGGTGGTCAGCCTGGTTTTGAAACTTAGCTCACTGAATATATGACTTTGAAGGCTACAATTTGTTCTTCAGCTGGAGCTTACTTCTTTTCTCTCTCTTCCTTCTGTCCACCATGAGCTGTGCAGCACTGCTTTACCATCTACTCTCTGCCATGGCATCCCACTCTCCCATAGTCTTGAAATGAATGAAGCCAGGTAATTATGGACTGAAAACTTTGAAAACATAAGCCAAAATTTGACTTTCTTTCTTTAAATTGCTATTCTCAGGTATTTCTTCAGAAAGTAAAGCTGTGTAGCACCTGTGTTAAATAAAACCACTTCTTCGTTTTCTTTGATAGCAGGTTTCTCATGAATGCTTGGGCCACATTATACCAAATCTCAAAGATTTAGAAAGAAGACATTTAATACTAGGAAGACATTGAGAACTAATGATTCTCTCCTAATTATAAGATGTGATGATTCTGTTGGCCTTTGTGCAAGAATCTCTGTCAGCTCTTCCTAATTGCTTTCAATATATGTTCTCAGCGATTTAGTAAAATCTCCACTCATTTATAGATTTTTCTTAATTATTTATTGACTGTGTTAACATTGACTTTGAAAATTAAGTTGGAGGACAACCCAAATATGTTCTATTTAACCATCTAATTGGTGTCTCCTTCATAAAATTGTCATTACATTTTGATTTATACTCAACGTGTAAGAAGAAAAGTAATAATCATTACTACTGCCTTCTTGATCTCTTATTATGTCTAAGATGTTGTCTCAAAGACTATACAAAAAAAGCTTATATTACAAGGGAAAAAGATTGAAATAATCTTCAACAAACTTTGAGAAAATCAACCTTTTTTTTTTTTTTTTTAACCAATGTTCAAATGCATGACCTTGCACTTGCCAGGCAGACACTTACACCACTGAGCTAAATCCCTGTCCCAGCAGTATTTTATGGAGAAAACATCTGTACTAAAACTTACCACGAGAATAAAATCAGTTCTAATAAAAATATTAAGTTGTTCAGAGTTCTTAAACACATAATTTGTACAGATTAAAAAATTTCACTAAAACATGGAAATGACTTGAGGTCCTGATTTCTATATATGTCAAAGGAACTCATCTTTTGGGCTGCTTTACTAAGACTTCCTTTCTAAATAACTGGTAGACCTCTTCAAGATATATTGCTCCTTGAATGTAGCAAATATATGGGATATGAATTGCTTAAAAATCACACATTGGTGTAAATCTGTGACCTAATAGCGATTAGTAGACACAAGAAATTTTACAAGTGTTTCATTGAATATAGATTGTAAATGAAACTTTCATTTTGTGTAAAGAACTAACATAAAACAAAAAAGAGACCTTGGGATATCAGGATGGTCTGAAGTTGAGAGCAGGTACTAATCAAGTTTGTTCAGGTCATGGAAAAATTGGACACAGTGGAACCTAAAGGACATTTCTATGTTGTAGGGAGTGGTTCAGAATGGCTGCTGCTGCCCTGCCCCTCTCACCTGAGGGCATTTTGTATGTCAGCCTACATTTCCCGTGATCCTCCCCTTGCCTACAGTGCGCATGATATGAGCAACTTCCCACTTCAGCTTCCATCTCCCATAATCCTTTCCTGCTTATGTCATATATCCAGATGTGATGACGACCTATCAGATAACACTCTGTGCCCTCTTCCTGCCCCATTGGCCTGCCTCCACCCTATATAAGTTGTAGCCATTTTAAGAATAAACGAGACTTGAATGGAATCCTGCCTTTTCTCCGTCTCTCTTTTCTCTTGCTCAGCCCTCCATCTCTGTCCCCTTTCCAGGCGAGGCCCATGCACCAATCCACGGGATGGATCAAGTGGCACCCACCATGGAGGCTTGACCTGGCATGAGGGATAATGATGCTGGACCGTTCACAGGGGTAAAGCGCCGGCCGGCATGACTGTTTCAGGACTTCATTCCTGTGATCTGTGTGGATGGCCACCTTACGTCTTGCCTGAATCATGGTAGGTAAACAGGATTAGCATGGGGCAAGCACTTAATGAGTACCAATTGTTCGTGAATGGCCTCAGGGAGGCACTTAAGATTAGAGGGATTAAGGTTAAGACAAAAGATTTGATACAGTACTTTCAGTTTATACATTCAGTGTGTCCATGGTTCTCCCTAGAGGGCACCATTGATTCAAACAAGTGGAAAAGAGTAGGAGATGCTCTTAAAGACTATTTTGAGGTTTTTGGCCCAAAAAAGATTCCGGTAACCACCTTTTCATATTGGACTTTAATCTCTGAGCTGCTGACACAAGGTCAGATCCCCAGGTAGCGGAGATGCTCGCCCAGGGTGAGGCTGCATTAGCTACCTCCCACAATTGTACTCTGCCACCACCATACTTATCTAAGGCACCCAGTGCTCCTGGCACTGTGGTCCTTGATATCCTGGAGCCTTTTCAAGATGGTGACATGCCGCCACTCCCTTTGTCTGGAGACCATGAGGGTACTCAAAATGACGCGCACCACGCTCCCTCCTCCATACCACCTTCTCAACCCTGGAAATGGGAGCTTAGTCACTAGCACAACCAAAAGACAGTTTGGACTTGGGTAGGATCAGGAAGCCCATGGTTTGTACCCACACCCTGTTGGTTTTTCCAGGGCTCCAATGTCCAAGACAAAGTCAATTCTACCTTTGTCCCACAGCAACAGGGGGACAATGTAAGGGAAGGACCCCACCACATGGAGGAGAAGATGGTTTGTAATTCCCCAGGAGAATATTTTTGTGCTCGTTGGGGCTGCGAAACAGTTGCAACAGGATGGCAACCCACCTTCCCTGATAAACACCTTAAATTGACATGGGGAGCCACCAGGGTGCTGCCTAGATGATACCCACAGGCCAATCAAAGACCCTGTCAGGTTCTAAATGTCACTGTCACCACTCCTGAAGACCCTGGCTGGGTGACAGGAGGCACCTGGGGACTTCGAGTTCATGAGTCAGGCAAAGACAGGAGAAATCTCATTCTCATAAAAAAGGTTCCCCTACAGATTTCATCCGCACCCATAGGCCCAAATCCTGCTCTAAAGCCAAAATACAATCCAAATATAAATTACAATCAGTCCAATACAGATCCTGTAACTGCTGTCAAAAAAACCACTGTAAGTCACCCAATCATAAGCGTTTCCCAAGCCCTCCCACACCAGGTAGATCACGTACCTGCCCCTCAATATTCACATTCAGTTTGATTAAAGGGGCATACATGGCTTTAAATCATACCCAACCTGATCTCACACAATCCTGTTGGTTATGCTTGGCTGCTCCTCCCCATTTTATGAAGGAAAGGCCCTCAATTTAACCTTTAACAGTTCTTCCAGCTCATCTGCCTATGACTGGGGCAATCACCACAAGCTGATTCTCCCTGACATCTCAGGTAGGGGAACTTGTCTTGGAGACTCCAGCTGTCTACCAGCACTGGCAGCATGACTCTGTGCCCAGCTTCATTCAGAGTTCAAGCCAAATAACTACCTCATTCCACCCCCAGGAACCTCTTGGGCCTGCAAATTTGGCCTGTCACCCTGTATAGCAACCACTGTTTTTAACAAGTCTACAGATTTTTATGTTCTTGTACAGGTTCTTCCTCGCATAACCTTCCACCAAGGAGACTACTACCTCCAGGCATCGCAGACCAGCGATGCTTATATATATATATATATATATATATATATATATATATATATATATATAATATGTCACGGGTTCTCTCATATATATGAGAACCCGTGACACTCACCTTAGCTGTATTACTAGGGTTAGGAGTCGCAACGGGGATAGGAACAGGGACTACAGTTCTAGTGTTGGGAAATCAGCATCTAGCTCAATTACAGGCAGCAGTAAATCAACATTTAAAAGAAATAGAAACATCTGTGATGGTGCTACAGGTGTCCCTGACATCTCTATCTGAGGTAGTCCTACAGAATAGAAGAGGGCTAGACCTCCTATTTATGAAGGAGTGTGGCTTATATGCTGCCCTCAGGGAAGAGTGTTGTTTTTATGCCGACCACTCAGGAGTTGTCAAAGAGTCCATGATAAACTAAGGGAGCATCTCAAAGAGAGAGAAAAAGAGCATCTCGGTGAAACCATCTTCTCCTCCATGTGGGGGGGTCTCTTCCCTTACATTGCCCCCCTCTTGGGACACCTAGCCACCTTGCTGTCACTGGTTACTGTAGAACCTTGTAGTTTTTCAGAGGATCATGATGCTCATTAATAACGTTAATAACAGGATTGACATATTTACGGCAAAGCCCATTCAGGTACATTACCACTGGTTGGAAATGGCAGAACAACAAACTTATCGGGAAAGAACACCCACTGATGGCCCACATGATACTATGGCCCAAATGCCCTGAGGCACTAGACGGCTAGCCAGAGACGGGCAACTAGGACACATATGTTGCACCATCGGCCAACTAAGATAGGTCCAGGACCAACAGCTGTCCTGCAGGCCCACAACAGGTAAAGCTTGATTGGGTTCATATGAGGAGTCCTTGACTCAAGACAGGTGCTGTCCTCCCAGGGCCTGCCATATTCCTAAAATATATATAATAATAAGGGAGGAGATGTAGGGAGTGGCTCAGAATGGCTGCTGCTGCCCTGCCCCTCCCACCTGAGGGCGTTTTGTGTGTTAGCCTACATTTCCCATGATCTTCCCCTTGCCTACAGTGCGCATGACGTGAGCAACTTCCCGCTTCAGCCTACATCTCCCATAATCCTCTCCTGCTTACGTCATATATCCGATGTGATGATGACCTAACAGAAAACACTCTGTGCCCTCTTCCTGCCCTATTGGCCTGCCTCCACCCTATATAAGTTGTAGCCATTCTAAGAATAAGTGAGACTTGAATAGAACCCTGCCTTTCTCCATCTCTCTTTTCTCTTGCTCAGCCCTCCATCTCTGTCCCCTCTCCAGGCGAGACCCACGGACCGATCAGTGGGATGGATCACTATGTACTTAATAATTTGGATATTCCTTGTTGTGGAATACTAAGTCATATAAAATAAAATCAACTACTTTTACATATCCTAATTTGATAGCACCAAACCACCCATGTGTTAAAGAATAACCCGAGGTATTAGACAAAAAGTGCAATAAAGATGAGTCAGTTCTTCCCCCACTCCCACTGTATTTATAATAATCAATAAATTTTTAACAAGTTGACAACTCTGATTTATTTACTGAATAAATATAGCAATAATGTACTATTTATCTCAGTTCTGCAGTAGTATGTAATCTGATCCTCTATCACACTTTGTCCTCTCTCTTCTCATCAACGATTTTTGCAGTACTTCTAAGCCTTATTATCAATACTAATACAATTTTTATTAAAGGTATTTGATTCATGTATTATCAGAAAATTTTAAATAGCTTCCAAACTGATCTCCATAATTTCTTGCAACATTTTCCAGAGAACAAGGTTTCCCCCCAAAATGCAGTTGAAAATATCATAACCATGAAAAAAATTTTGTCATTTGCAATGAAACATAAAGAGCTTACAAAGAAGTCTAAATTCTTTGTTATCTGGACTCCTTTTAAATAAAATCTGAAGAAGAGTTAAACATCAAAATGTAAATAATTCCATAGCACAACAGAACAGCAAGGTAGTGAGATATGCCATGTAGATAAATATGAATTGTAAGGGAATACACCCCATATGGTGAAAATGGAAATCTGTAGTTATAAAGGATTGATATAAGAAGAGTTTCCTGTAGGCTTGAAAATTGATAAACTATTCAAGTGAAAGGAGACACACAAAACTAGCAAGTGATAAAACCCAGGATCATACCAGTAATAAATTATGTGAGAAAGAAAATGTGGAGGAAGAAATCAGTAAAAATCAGGCAAATAAAATATATGAAATGAGACAATGTTAATTTATTCCTTGGTTGTTTAAGTCTAAATTTCCTACATACTTTGCTTCCTTGTAACTTCCATATTAAGCTATCTGAAAGACAAATTTTAAAAAGTCAGGTCATCTGCCTCATTTAAAAATTTTTGTCTTTTATCTGAAATTCACACTTTATACTATGTATCAATTTTAAATTATTATCCCAATGCTTTCTACTCTTAATTTTTTGTATGTTAGCTTTATAGGTTTTTATCTGTACTCAAATTCCCAACATCTCATTCACTCTTCTAATTCTTATCTCCTGATTTTACTTTCTTTTTCACTTATACCACTGAAATGATCAGAAGAGACCTTCAGTAAGCTCCTCCTGCCATTTTCACCTAACTGCTTGCATCTGTACTTATACTGATTGTGGTTATTCTTATTACTATAGGTGGAAAATTATTTCTTTTGTAGTAAATTCCAACTTTTCCACTAAGGTACTTAAGCAAATATAACTTGTTAAGTGCTCTTCCACTGGAAAACTACCAGAGACTTCCACTCTAATTCAAGCTAAAAAGTGAAAATATCAGCATTATTGTGGAAGGGCCTCAATGTTTTCTTCTCTTTCCTTGACACACAAAATCCATGCTGTAATCACACTAGAGTCACTTTTAACCTGAGTAACATTTAACCTTCATTATACTCAGCCTAGAAATGCTACAACTTATTTGAAACCATAAAGCCAGTGTTAGCCTATTTAAAGTTTATAGTAAAACACAAGTTTGTCTGTTTGAATTTTCCTGACCAAAATTGTTTCCTACAGCTGCTGTCAAGAAGTACCACAAATGGTAGCTTATAAGTGGCAAAAAGATTATATCCCCCATTTTTCAAGAAGAAAGAAATTTAAAATCCAGGAATTGATCAAAGCTTAGCTTGAACATACCAATAGGATCTCTCCCATATTTCCTCTCTTAGCTTTTGGTAAGCCAGCTTGACATCCTTTAATTGGTACTTGTATCAATCTCTTCTCTGCCTTTAACCTTACATGAAATTCTTCCTGTGTGTATACATCTTTATATGGCTATATTCAGCCTGTGTTTCTCTGCTTTTTTTATGAGGGAGCCAGTCATATTGGATTAAGGGAAGACATTATTCTTCGATTACTTCACTTCAACTAAGAATATCTATGATAATCCTATTTTAAATGTCGTTATGTTATTAATCCTATTTCAAAGGATGTCATCTTGTGAGGTGTGAAGATAGAAAATCAACATATTTCGTTTGTTTAACACAATTTCACCCTTAATCTAATCATCCTATTTAAAATTGTATCAGTCATTCTGTATTCATTTTCCTAATTTTATTTTTTCTGCAAATTATACATTATTGCATTTCCTATGTTTTATTTTATTTCATTTTTTAAAAACTTTATTGCTACAATTTAAATGTATACAGTGATCACATTCATCATAGGAAATTTGTACTTGCACTTAGTACACCTTGATTTATCTTATTTTTCCTCTCTCATTCTTTTCCTCTCTTATCAACTGTTATTCCTCACCTTATTTACAAGTCTTTGTTTCCATTTTACTCTTCTTTTTTTCATTTTTCTACTTCCTCTATTTCCTCTTGAGCAATTTCTTCCCGTTTCACCATATCTCTTGGACAATTTTGTTCTTGTTTAATTTCTCACACCAGTTAGATATTGTGATATTTACACATGTCAGATTTATTTCATTTAAGAGTGTGATTTCAAGGTCCATCTATTTATTAATAAATGTCTCAAGTTTATTCTTCTTTATGGCACAATAATATTGCATGATATACTTAAAAAAAACATATTCTTGTTATCTATTCATATGTCAATAGCCATTTGGATTGTTTCCAAGATTTAAGTATTATAAACCAGGCCGCTAAAAATATGGGTGTGAGTATACCTCTTTGATATAATGCTTTTAATTCCTTTAGGAAAACTCCAGGTAGGGGAATATGTATACTGAATTAGTTTAGTAATTTCTCATTGTATTATCTGTTTCTCCCTACAAGGTCAACGAAGAAATTTCAGTTTATTTGTGTTCCATATTCTATTCTTGGAGCAGAAATAAATTAAATGTATTTGACTTTTGTCTGTTATAAACATTTGTATTATGAATTGTGAATGAAATTTAAGCAGTTTGTGCAAAAAATGACTGAACAAATTTGAACAGTCTCATATTATAATCTAATTACAAGGAATGTAGAAAACATGCCAATATGTTGTCATTATTTCCAACACTGCATATACTAAAATAAGCCCTTTAGAGGCAGCATCTGACACTATCAGTGCTTTTTCTTTGAAAACAAGCAAAAATTCACTTAAATTTTAAATATTTCAGACTTCACACAATTAAAAAGATACTACCCTGCAGTAACTTTTGGGTTTAGGAGATATGGTTATTAAATATTCTACCAAAATCTGTTTATTTTTTCTGATGTATGTATGATAACATTAATTGATCAACTCTAATGCAAAATCACATACCTTTAGTACCACATTCAGAATTTCTCAAATCCCACATCAGTAATAGAAGCATTAGATCTGAAAGTAATGTGCAACATTATTTTATTTTGACTACAGAGTTCATTTTGTTTTGTAATTTTGCTTTTCAATACATTCATGATCTTAATTCTTTACTCTCATGAAATTTACTACCTGGTGAATTCTGAATGTAACTTCAAACTTTATGTCATACACATTTGATCAGAAACTAGAAAAAATATTTAAGTTAATGATCAATGTCAATATTTATCAATATCATGTGAATTCTATTCAGAAATACTCTGATTTTTTCCATATATATATATATATATATATATATATATATATATGTATAAATAAGATATAATATATTTTGACTATTTTGAGTAAAAAATGTAAAATGTAATAAAATAAAATGAATATGGTAAACAACTCATTATAAATGTATTTGTAGGTTTATACTTTCTTAATAAGAAAATTATTTCTGTATTGCAAATATATTTGAATTGCCTTTGAAATATTTTGCCTTTTCTTAATTTTCTTAGGATATAAATATATGCTGTAGAAGGTATGCCTTAAAATAAAAATTAGGCCAGGCAACATGTAGCATAATGAAGGTCATACTTTCTGTGGTAGCTGTGGTCTGAATTATCATTCTTCCTCTGCCTCCTGTGTACTTGGGAATACTACTTAACTTCTCTGGAATTTGGTTATATCATCAATTAAAATGGCATTTTTTTTACATAAGGTTAATGCTTAAATTGTAACCTTGAAGCTATGTTTTAGAAAATTTACAGATCTTCTATCCTTTAATTTGCATAACACATTTTACAGTATGTAATATTATCCATTTTAATGGACAAATAGATCAAAAATATGAAAGATAAAGACAATAGTAGATTGTGAGTACAGGAGTATGAATTTAATGATTACTGAGTGCTGAGTACTAAATATGTACCAGAATTTGAAGTACATATAATTTAATTTTTATTTTTATTCGAGTTATGTACATAGCTTAAGAAGACATACTCTTATCAAAAAAGCCTTCTAAACTGTAACAAAAATGTGCTTGTGTTTTACTTTTCAATATCCTACTTCATAGAAACTGTCATTTGGTATCTTTGCTGTTTATTTTTGCATCTGTCTCCTTGTTTCCAGATAATACACTTGTTTCTCAATTTCTAAGATTTTCAATTCCATATACTTACGGTTTTCTTCGTATGGGAAGCAGTAGTTTATCTTCTCTATATTCTCCATAAACACTTGCCTGCAGTATGCTGGCCCATTTCTTTCATAATCTACTAAATATTATTTTATTAAACAATCATTGTGCATAATGATGACTGTGATTTTATTGTCTTGTATTGTATAAAGCTTATTGAATATACACAAGTCCTTGTATAATTTTATTAGCCCAGGAGTAATTTATTCATTGTGTTTAATTTCTATGGAGCATGTTTATTCCCAAATCATCTTTCAAAATGTTAAATATCCCCTTATTATACCCAAGTACATCAGAGATCTTTCACTTTTAGAATTGTGTACTAATGTGTAGACTAGGTGCTTACAATATTATAGTGCATATCTCATGTTGTTGTGTGTGAATGTGTGTATGTGTGTGTTTGTGTTTATTTATATAAGCATATTTTCACACCTTGTCTTTCATTCAAGGTTCATTATTTCTACGAGTATCTGTTTAGTAATGGCAGTGAAAGGTTATGAGATCACCGGCCATATAAATGTGTTAAAGCCTGGAATCATACCTGATTTTAATTATGTATATTAAAAATTTAGTTCTGAAGTAATTGTACCACAGAATTCTACTTGTTTTGTTCCTTTGCTTCAAGGCTTGCTCTAATGTTGTTTCTAAGAGATATTATTCTCTGTTCCTTAACCAATTTAATGTGACCTTTATCCTCCAAGATTTTATTTGTTTTGAATCTTTCTGTAACAAATTTCTAAAAATTATACTGTAAACCATCTTCTGAATCATTTTAATATTCACACATATGCCTTTCAGTTAACTGAAATTTTATATATCATTTTTTATGTTCTAACATATTGAAATATTCTTGATTTTTTTAATATTCATATAATTTGGACATGGTATTTTGATCTATAAATTTGATTTGGTCTATTTTTTATATTTTTCTATTTTCTAAGATTTACTACTTTTTTCTTTTGTGCTTTTATAGCTTCAATATTTTCTCTAGTATATATAAGAGAATATATCTAGTATGTATACTATGTATCTAATATATATTCCACTAAAAAATGTATGCATCAGGAAAAGAAAAAAAACTTCCAGAAATTCTAAATTTATTGAGACATCATGAGATTAATGTTACCTTTGTCCTTTATAAGCATAAGAGATGCTTCAAATTGTAGTCAATAGTTTCCAGAATTTTATTAGTAAAGTCAGAACTTCGGGGAGTCTTTCTCTCTCCTGTGCTATGTGTCTCGGTCACTCTATATATGCACAATACTATAGAAATAAATTAAAATTAATTTCAGTTCATAAATTTCTATTCCTTTTTCATTATTATATGTGTGTGTACGGTTTTATTATAAGTAACAAGATTCACTGGTAGAGTCTATGGGTTGCATTGTAAGCAATGCTGCCAAAGGAAGTGGCTATATGAATTATCCAAGTTCCTTGAGGAGTATTTATCAATGTTGTTTCCAAAGAATACCAATAGTAACAGAATTTTTAATAAAAATAATGAAGATGCCTTAAAGAACACTTTATAATTTAATTTTTTAAATAACAAAAGCAGTCTTAATTCAAGTATCTAAATCTGAATTCATTACCAGGATATCCACTTTTGAAATTCTTCCTCAATAAAATTTTATTATTGTAAAAAACAAATTTTCACTGAATATTTATTTCTGCAGTCCTGATTGGATCATTTGCATGACTCTCTGCCCTTTAATCTACTACATTTTAATTAGGGCACATATGTAATATTTTACATTAATATTCATTTATCTATAAATTAGTCAACTAGTGAGAACTATTGAGGTGTTTTGGGGGGATATTACTAGGAATTCAACACAAGACTTCTGCAATGTCTTATCCTTTTTTAAATCTTTGTTTTACGATGATCTCACTAAGTAACTAAGTTGCCCAGACTCAGCTTAAATTTGTGATTCTTCTCCCCTAACATTGAGGTATTTTGGTGTGGGGGAGTACTAGTAATTGAAATCAAGACTTTTGCATTGAGTATATCTCTATGCTTTTTTTTTTTATTTTAATTTTAAGAGAGTGTCACTAAGTACACAAATTGCCCAGAATCAGCTTAAATTTGTGATTCTCTAGCCTAACTTCAGTGTGCTGAGTTTATAAATGTAGATCAGCATATCTGACTTTAGTGAGCATTATCTTAAAAATAATGGGTAGAATCTGGAGATCCTCAGGTTCAGCAGAAATTGAGCTGAATCTGAGCTGAGAAAAGTAAAGCAATGACCAATGTACATTGGTCTGTACATTGAGTAGGCTTCTTTGGTGTGGAAAGAGTGTATTTTACATATGAAAGAATGTTGAAATACAAATATGGCTTATCATTGGGAGGCTACTACCAATTTAGGAAATGCATTTCTTAGGCTTTTTTAAACATTTATTTGACTATAGGAATGAGTATTAACATGTGAGTGTAATTTTTTGATCATTTCACAAGCTACCTTTATTTTTCTTTTACTATATTCTTTAATTGTTTAGGAATATGTGTGTGAAAATGAACTCTTGTACCATGTAGGTGAAGACCAAATCTTCAAGCTGCAGAAAATAATAGTGAAGAAACCTGACACTGAAAAGATTTTAAAGGGAAATTGGTCCTGTCCAAACACTAATCCATTGTGGAAACTTTTGTAAAATTGAAATAAATATCCAAGTCACTATGCTTTGGTTGTTTTCTTACTAACAGTTTAGTAGATATTAATAACAAAGCATAGTATATAATTTTACAATTCCTTAGGAAAGCTGTTCACATTTTGTTGAAAATATGAACTTGAATGTAACCTATTAGAACATTCTAGGAAGGAGATATATACAGTAATATTTGTCATGCTAATTAACATTCAAAAAACCAATCTAATTATTCATTAACAGTAAAGTTAAACTGAAAGAAGTCTGAATCATATGAACAGTCATCAACAGTTAGATGTCATTTTTTATATCTTCAAAAGTGAAAGAGCATAATATTTTGAAGTGAATATTACCGTGATAGCTACAAAAGTATCATAACATTCAGATTAGACTGATGTTTGGCATTGTGGTAAAGAGGTAACTATCTATATGATAGCAAAGGAAATGAAAAAAATTCTAAAACTACAATCTATTACTTTATCAGGTTGAGGTAAAAATAAAGATGTTCTTTTAAACCATTGTTTAAAATATTTAAAACAACACATTTTACATGATCTTTTGTACTTTTATATTTTACTATAAAAATAGTTTGAATGTCATCATTCATAACATGCTGTACTTGAAATTTTTTTAAAACTGTGTTTATATGCATGATTATAGTTTTATATATATGTAGTTTCATATATATATATATATATATATATATATATATATATATATGTAATGAAATTTACTTGCTAATTAGAAATAATATGAGTCTCCATAAAGAAGCAAGCATTAATTGGAAAAAGTTCTTAAAAGGCAGTTTCATTACTATAGAAATTCAATAGTTTGAAGCTTCAATGAACTTTGTTAAAATTAGTTGGAATTTTACAAAGAAGGCTCCCCTTGTGAGTCACAGTGGTCTCCTGTGTAACACAGGTAGGGAAGTACCTGAGGGAATAATAAAAGGCACTGTGATTAGAGATTTCTTTTAACGTGGGGAAAAATGCAATTATAAAAAAAGCTTGTTGAAAAGCTTTCCAAAACCCTATAAAAGCCATAAAATTCTCTGGAAGCATGGAGAGCCATTTGCTTGCTTTTACTTAAAGTGCATGACAGTTAGAATTTGATTCCGGGTGAGACTTGAGTTTTGTTTGGCTCTGCAGGCAATTCAATTAAAGCACAACATTTTAAAGGTTCTGTTTTTATGCAGCTGTGGCCTTCTCTCATTTATGGGTATTTAACAGCAGTCCTTCATTTTGTTAAGTTGTCTATTCACAGTGCATGTTTTTTGAAGAGCTACCTTCTATTGTGTTTTATATTTACATTAAAACTGGAAACAATTTAATTTACAAAATTACTTGAAAACTTTTCTGCAGCTTGTTTTGTTTACGAATTCATCTGTTTGCATTCATTGGTCATTGCTTTACTTTTCTCATTTCTGAGCCTAAATGCCTGATACTCTCAAGTGAAAGGAGCAAAGTTTTATTTGCTCTCAGTTTCTAGCAGTTTAAGTTCATAGTTGGGTTGGCTCCAAACCAGTGTGGATGGGTACAGGGGTATCATGGAGGAGAAGCAGTTTATGGTAGGCAAAAGACAGTTAGAATAAACAAGGGGCAACCCAGGACCACAATTATCTGTCTCATATTTTACTCAGGCTACTAATCCTAGGTGGGAGAGGGTGGTTAGCACTCATATCTTCAATACTATCACTGTACTGGAAATAAATCTCACCATCCTGATCTAGTCACTTCTGAAATCCCTGTCTATAACTGTATGAAGTCTGAGTGGACATCTAGATACAAGACACAGTAATTATATTATTTTATAATTTTCAATTATTATGCCACTTCATAACATGTGACAGGGAAAATATTTCTAGAAAAACACAAACATTGAAGAGAATTAAATATATTTTGTTATCATTAACAGTTCAAGTAATTTCAAAACTCTCATTTTCTTCTAAATGATGGGTTCTGGTCAATATGGGGCCTGCTGACCATGACACTGAACTCCGAAACAACAGTGTGTATCTCCTACCCTAACTTCTATGTTCTTCTAGACCCAAAATAAATTCCTCCCTTTGCTTTCCCATTTACACCAAATGTCTTCCAATATTCTCCTTGAGGAGTAACCTGTTCACTCACACCTTCTCTACCCATAGCCCAATCCCATAAGAGCAACTCCAGCTACATCTCTTTTGAGGACCATCACAGTCTCCTGCAGCCCTCCCACACTGGCAATAAAGTCATTTTTACTTGTCTGAGTCTCTCAACACCAAAAAAAAAAAAAAAAAAAAAGCGGAAAAAGAAAAAAAAGTAATATTAAACGTGTAATCATTGATATCTTTTATTTTACTGACTGTGAAATAAATATATTAAACTTCTTAGACTCTAATTCTGCTGATTTATTTTATAAAAAAAGTAATTTAATTTATTGAATAAAACTCAGTTTAAAATAGAGTGATAAAGTCTAAATTATTGATAAATTTCAAATAAATATTAAATAAAAGTGAATACATTTAAATTATTTGTATATTGAATAATATATTAGGTTATATGAAAAAAAATCTGTGTTCATCCAGTTACAAACATAATGCATCATTTTTCTCAAGAGGCAAGTTCACATTTCTCTTATTTTTCTTTCTTTCTTTTCTTTTCTTTTCTTTTTTTTTTTTTTTTTTTTACAAATTTCTAAGTAATATTGTAAAACAAGTAGTGACCTAATTACCTTATCTCTAGTAACTGAGACTCAGCTTGCTCTGTATGTAAAAGGAAATTAAAGGATTACAGAATGGCAAAAACTTCCAATATCACCGAAATTCATATTACCATTCATGGACCAGGAATGCTTGAACTCTTTATATGTTATGCAGATTTGACAAGTTTGATGGAAGACATGAGTACTGGATTTATAATTATATCTTCTTGGTATTACAGAGAGCTAATTTTGATAGAAATTAATACACAGCCAGAGAAGGATTTGGTCCTTAAGCACATCAGCAAAAAACAATAAAGGCATGAAAATTGTGCTTTCAGGAAAACCTGAAGAGCCAGGCCTAATGACAAAGAGTCCTTTCTAGAGATAGGCATCAGGCACATAGGTGAGTAATCAGAACTTGTACTCTCCTCCCTTTCCCAAAATGCAGTTGTTCTCTTGTATCCTTGCTATGTGATTTGTTGTCCTATCTGGTCTGTAATAGCTAAGTAGCTAGGCTTGTAATCATACAAGTTTTACCTGTTTTACCTACATTGTGGTTTTGCTACACAAATGACCTTTGAAGAAGGGCCTTGTAGGTACCCTATTTTTAACCCCTTCTAAAAATACAGAATTAACCCCTGCTGAATTCTAATAAAATTTTCCTAACTTCTTTTCATTCAAGATTTCAGTCTTCCAAGTTGTGAGACCTCAGACTTGATTTTATTTGACATAGAACGGGTTGGGGGTTGCATTTTTCCTGTAACATAAGTGTCACTAGGTTGTGTCTGGGAGGTTTCAGAAGGTGACATGAGGAACTTAACCCACCTGGATGTAGAATTCCTGGATGTTCACTGATATCCATTACTGGAAAATAATTTCAGCACACATCCGCAAGCGGCACAAGAAAGGTTATTAAGTTGAGGTTTTAGTATACATTAAGAGTAAAGTGTTGGTGCTCAGAGAAATGAGAAGCATCACACTCTGGAACTGGAAACGTTTATGAGTTCTGGGTGGTTAGAATCTGTATAGTCAGTCTTGGTATTGGTTTGGTGGTTGAAGGAGGGTGAGATATTGACTCATAGAAAAAAGTATAATTTACAGGTGAAAAGGTAGTCGGTTCATATGTGAAAGACACATTTGCAAATAAAAAGTGAAGAGCCAAAACTTTTGCAAATAAAAGGAAATTATCCAGGTTTATATTTAAGGAAAATTGGAGACAGAGTGGCAAAGAGAGACAGAGAGACAGAGGTACAGATAGACTCAGACAGACAGAGGGAAAGAGAAGGAAGGAGGAAGAAAAAAATTAAACTCTGCCTTTGTTCTGAAGTTGCAGGTTTCCATTTTATAATTATGATTTTATCTCTTTTTATGTATTTTTAAAATTTCTTCTCTCCCACCTTGAAAGAAGCAACAATATTAAGAGACAATAAAAAGAAAATACCAAAAGAAATGAAATGGTAAATAAATATCAAAAGAAAGTGTTGGAAATGAGGACATGTAGGAGACTGTGGTAAGAAGTAAACAAAAGAAAATAGTACAAGGCCATTTTACCAGTACAAATCAGTGACTAATTAAATATTTAAATCAGAATCTGAAAGAGGTAAGGGTTAATGAAAAAGTTCACAGAATTGATATTACCTCCTCTTTTCAGGCTAAGTTAATGTAAATTTAATGTAAATTGGCAGAGAGAGCATTAAAAATTTTAAGAAAGTGTTTCCAGAATCATCAAAATGAAAATAAATGAGTACAAAGAAAAATATACTCAATCTATTGATCAGTGACTATGTAGCCAAAGTTACTTTCTTAATACAAGGAAAACTAAACAAACAAATTAAAATGAACAATCGGATATTTGAGTCAAAATAATGGGGTTTTTAACACAGAATTCTCTTCCAAGTAAATTCTTGAGGACTCAAAGTAAGGCAAAAGATGACTGCAAAGTTTTCCCTTAAATTGTTGACATTGCACTGATCACATAGAGCCTGCAAACAGGCAATGCTCCATTTCATTCAAATAAAAAGGAGGCATTACACAATACCTACAAAACCCCAGGACACAGGCATGGAACAGTTACTAATGCCCTGCACTTGAACCTCTCAGAAGAGCACAAGCAGATTTTCCATAGTTTGACATACATTGAAGTCTAGGGGGTGGGTGATACAAGGACAAATCACACTGAGTTTTTTTTTTTTTTTTTTAATTTTATTTATGGAGAAAAAGAAAGAAAACAAAAAAAGTAAAAGGGTACAAGTTGTACAGAATTTCAGAAAAAATAAACACTAGGAAATCACTAGTTAATAGATTATATATTGTCATCTTAGAAATAGTTGTTCAAATTACAAAATTAAAGCATATAAAGTGGACATTCAAACAGTGAGACTACAAATAGTTCTGTTCAATGATCCAACAAAACTCAGTAATATGGTTATATATCTTATACACTTAAATATACATGTAGTTATGTCCTTTATAGCATTTTCTTTTCCTCTCTTTTGTACAATGACAATTACACATTTTGGGTTTTATTACTCACACAGTTCTTATTACTTGTTTTGAAAAGAGTAAAACCAAATGTGACATAACAGAACAGAATTAGTCAAACCAAAGGGTGGACATAATACATAATGTAAAAACAAAATACAAGGTGATCAACAATGGTTACCATAACGCCTCTTGCTATCTTAAAAAGAATTGCCTATATCATTAGTTATAATAAAATTGAACAAAACAGTAAAGAACAAAACCAATAAAACCAAAACATTGGAGACATTACAGGACTTCAAAAGAAGATAATAGTCAACCAGAATGGGTGTCATAATGAATCTTATTGTCTTCACAGTTGTTGCCTATACTTTCGAACTTGGTGCTATCAAGCAAAACAGAATAGAGAAAAATCAGTCAAAACAAGATGGTGAGGGCAATACAGGGTTTCAAATCAAGTTAATAAGAAATCAAAGTGGATTACTATAATATATCCTGTTATTTTTTTTATTTTCCCCTTAATTAAAAGGATAAAAATTAAAAAGTAAATAATAAAAAAATGAGATTACGTTTTTATCACTGTGTTGTCTCTGGCACAGAGGCTTACTCTTACGATAACCAGCATAATTATTTTCTTAATGTTATTTGGCCCAAGCTCACTGTGCAGAACCTGTTTCTCTTTCTATTTTTAATAAAACTTTGCTACTCTTTGTTTTTCTCTTGATCAAACACTCACCCTCCCACCCCCCGCTTAGGACAAAAAGAAACTAGAAAATACTTCCAGAAAGAGACCCATAATACATAACCCAGTAACATGGTCATCCATTCCAAACCCATACATGTACTTTACTTTGCTTTTTACTTTTACTTAGTCCAAACTCACCCTATAGAGCCTGTTGCTTTTCTTATCTTTAGTAAATGTAAAGCCTTGCTACCGTTTTGTACTTGTCCTGACAAATTCTTTGCTTAGCAAAGATAGAACCTAGGAACTACTTGTAGAAAGGAACTCTTAACACCCCAAAACCCAGTAACAATTACTTTAAAACCCAATAACAATTCTACTCATCCTGTTTCTTCTATTACTTAAGAGACATTACACATGTATTAAAAGCAGGGTTTCTAAGTCTTTTTACATCTGAGATTTTACTGTAGTCTACCATAATATATGAATTGAACATGTTATTAATTTCAGGAAAAATATCACAACACACTTATGGCAAATTTTTTCACAAACTAAAACCTAATATTCCATTAACCTTGAATGTGTCTATTGTGAGTCTAAAGTGAACATAAAACATAATTCTGAACATAAGACTCCTAAGACCAAAGAATATCTCTGAGGTTTAGCACTAATTTGCAGAAAAATAGAATGCATTTGTAAACACATATTAGAAGTTCCTGCTCTAATGTTCATTCCACACCCTAACGCTGATTGAAGTAACAAAGATTTAGCATCTCCCTTTTAATGCACAAATTCTTAAAGTAACAATGTAATATATAACTAAATGTCATATTTCCAAGAGGAAAGCACTGAAGAGCAGGGCACCATGAAGTAAAATAAAACTCCACTCTTTTTATACATAAGGCAAATAAGACAGATTCAAAAAGATAGTAAATAAGTCCAGAGCAGTGAGAGATGAGGTTACATTCTTGAAACAAGAACAAAAACTGAGAAACAGCCAATTAAACATAGTATACCTAGCATGTTCCTGCTGAAATAACAATCTCAATAATTGTACTAGATAGAAAAAATAATATGATGATGAGATATTATCAATAAACATGCTACTGAAATAAGGGAATTATCTCACGATAGAATATGGAATATCACCATAAATTTAGTAAGTGAAAGAGTAAAAGAGGATGAGAGCATTTAAAAATGCTTTAAATAGAATGTTCAAGAATTAAAAAAAAGAACTAATAATAGAAAGAACAAATGGTATAAAAAAGATAAAGCAAATGCACATACACATTAAAATTACTGTTTTTGACGAAGACTATCAAAAGAAACATGAAATGTCTAGAACTCCTAAATAAAAGCCCCTCAACTGACAAGAGATAGAAATAATTCTGACTTTAAACTGATTGTTATTTTAGAGCATGTCTTAATTATAGATTTTTCAGTAAATCATTGCACATAACTTTTTACATTACAGTAAATTATGATATAAATATTTTGGCCAATTTCATAGGTCCACAGACGTGTAAATTCTAGGAAAATTTATTACATAATGATGTTCTTTGAAACTTTCACATTAGAAGTACTTCAGTTAGAATGCAAATGACTAGGTAGAAAAATGGTAATATGCTCTGTGAAGATTGTAAAATTTCAACACTAAAATAAGACATTCTCAAAATAATGGTAAGTTAAGAAGGCACAATTAAAGTGAATTGTGCATTATAAGTATTGCTTGGCATGAAAGATTTTGATAGCTATAAAATAGGAATTCATAGTAAAACACAAGTATAAGTAATGTACGATAATAGATTAATGACATCAAGCAGAAAGAGAATAAGTATGTAAACAGCAGAGAAAATATGCTAGTCAAATAAATTTATAAAAGGAAAATCACAAAATCAGAGACTTTTTAATAAATATCAATAAAAACTAAGTTAGCAGAGAATATTTCAAATATACTCACAAGTATAATGCATAGGAACATATTAAAAATATTGTCAAAGTAAAATTAAAAGTACATTAATATATAAAAAAACATTAAATCTGTTTTATTTATTTCTGGCTATAGATATACATACAAAAGTTAAATTTTCAGATTTGTATTTAAATTAAATCTTGAAGTATATGTTAGATGTGCAAATATAAAAAGGAATTAATAAATACCTTGGAGAAAATTTTAAAATTTGAATTAACTTTTAGGTATAAATAAAATAGTAATGAAGAGTTGTGATATCCTCTGGTAGAAGAAAAGGCACATTTTATTAAGAAGAGCTAATTTCATATTAGAGCAAATAATGAAAATATCTACCAGTTTTCCTTTTTAAATTTTTCCTATGCAAATATTATCTCTTATGTTAATAAGACCATTGAAAATGTTGAAAAAAATCATAATCATTATGTATAAGGCAAATCACATCAGTAAATCAAATCTTTACATTATTCTTACTGTGGTGAAGATGATCTCAGAAGAAAATAAAATGAACTTGTAATCCACAACACCAAAGAGTGCTTAGGAATGGATACTTTTCAATAAAGTCAAGAACACACTTAATGAGAAATTGTGATTAGAAGCAGTAATGAAACTTTCCATCTCGAAAAACAAACAGATGTAGATTGTTTATAAAACAAATCTTTAATGAACACAATATCAGGTAGTTCCAAAACACAATCACAATGATAAAATTTTTAAAAATCAGTTTGAGAGCATTTTGAAAGACATCTACCCTAATATATATAATAAGCCCAAAATTTGCAACGTAATCATGAAAATACCATCTAAATGTTTTATATGCTCATTTTGAGTGATAGCATACTGTTTTAAAAAGAGAAGATATTGACTGTTTCTTTATTAATCCATTTTGAAGTCACCTGGAGAAGGGGGCCCAAATAACTTATACATATGGTGAATATAGTTACAGTAGGAAAAATTGGAGGAACAATTGATATTCTCAAGCACTTATATACATGTGCTGGGGTGATATAGGAAAACATCTATGTTGAGTTTCAGTCACATACAGAGAAGTTTTGGTAAAATAACTTGTAATGAATCAATTATAATAAAAATTAAAAGTCATGACTAAAGATGAGGATCTAAATTTTTTTTTTTTTTTTTTTTTTTTTTTTTTTGTCTTTTTCATTTTTATCGGTACCGGGGATCGAACTCACGACCGCCTGCTTACAAGGCAGGTGCTTATGCCGCTGAGCTAAACCCCCAGCCCCGAGGATCTAAATTTTATATAGACCGCATAAAAGTAACATAAGTAACAAAGTTTGAGAAGTGAACTGGGGAATAAAAGTAGAAAGGAATGCAAAGATGATTTTTAGTAGACAATAGCTCTTTTAATGACCTATGTCAAAAAGTAAACATTAAGAATTATTTTACAAAGTACATATAAAAAATTGTTGAAAAGTTAGCAACTTTCTCATATTTTCTGACTAATTTTCCTTCAAAAAGGTTGAACTAATGTAAAATTTTTTTTTTTACAATAAGTGGTAGTGTAACTTTTTTTTTGAAATGTTCACATTTGAGGTGAGGGTACAGCATTGTTATAGTCAGTAACATGCACGTGACCTATTTAGTAATTGGGGAGAAGGTAAAAATTGGAAATAGAACAAAATAAAAAGTCAGGAAGGTCTATAAAGATACATAAAACAACTTTCTATTGACAATATTGCAGAAATGATGTAGGGAACAATGTAGGCACCGATTTGGGATTTTTAGATTCTACACTGTATCACTAGTATGGACTTTCAAAAGGCAGCAACATCACTAAACCTTGACAGAAATGCAAATTCTCATCTGCCATCTGACACCTTCAAAGTCCGAAACAATTGGGATGGGGCCCAGTAGTCAGTTTCAACAAACCACACAAAGAAGTGCTTGACCAATACCATCCTATTTAAATACAATTTCCAAAGTTCTCTCTGATAATTTGCAGCAAAACTCTGGAAGTTTAGACAGTATGTTTAGTGATTCGTACTCATTACTTCTGTACTCAGACAGTAGAGAGAAGAGTTGTAATAAAAGCTTGATAAAATGTTTGAATTCAAATTCCTTGCCTTCTTCAGGCATAACCTTAAAGCAAAACTCAAAGTACACGTGTATACATAACCACTTCTATTCTATGGGTTGAAATGTTTAAGATTAGTAAATAAATTAAATAAAGAATATTAACAATCTAAAACAAAAAATGTGATATGACCGACTTATTTGCTACAACACATATACATACCTAATGAGCAACAATTTTGAAAACCACTACTTAAACACAAAAGTTTTCGGATGCCCAGCACATTCAGGATTTAAAAATCATTTCAAGCTATTTGGAGTTTTTGTTGTTAATGTAAATGATAAGTAGTTCCTTATAATTTTTTCCCTTGTTTGTGGATTATGGAAGTATAATCAATTTTTTGGAAACTGACCTTGCATCCGTTGACCTTTCTATGCATATAATAATGTCACTGTTTTATCCATAAATGCTTTTATGTATTCTTCTGAATGTTTATGTGTCTGGGAAAATTGGAATTTTATAATAAATTATTCCATATGATTATTCAAATAACTATAAGACTGCAAAGTTGAGAGTGAGGGGCTGGGAGTTTAGCTCATTGGCATAAGTGCCTGCCATGTAATGAGTTCATAAAAAAAAAAAAAAAAGTTGAGAGTGAATAAAAAAATTCTGACTGAAAAAAATAGAAAAACAGAAAATATTAAAGTTTGATTATGAATAGGTTTTGAAAAGTACAACTTTGTGGATTTTTATGTAAAATTCTAAATATGTAAAATATGCAAATATTTTATGTAAAATTCTAAATATGTAAATATGTAAAATATTGTAAATATGTAAAATTTCAACTTTGTAAATTTGTAGGTTTGTTTTAACCATTTTTTATTGCATATATGTTTATTCTTCTAATTCTTGAATCATTGACAGATTTGAATTTCTAACATCTATATTACATTCTTTACCTACCTAAGCAAATTTTTAACTTCAATTTCTGTTGATATTTAATATTTTTATTAACTCAGTTAAATATATATGTAATCTTGATTGTTTTTAAATTTTTAAGGTCATTATTTTATTATTTTTTTTAAGTTTTAATAAGCTTGATTCTTTCTTGGGTATAGGATAATACATAAGTCATATCATTTCTTAGAAATTTTATTGAGATAATTGATTTTGGAAAAATCAACATCATATATTTACAAACAAAAAAACTACATGCAGAAGACTGTCAAGCTTTTATTTATCTTCTTGGTACTGGGAATTGAACTGCACTTGCCAGGGAGGTGCTTGCTCTGCTGAGCTATAACCTTAGCCTGAAAGTCAAGTTTTAGTCCAAATATATTATTATGTGAGAACATGGCCTCAAGTAATTTTTTTTTTTTTTACTTCCTGAAAAAGATGTATTGAAACTTCACTAGTTTTGTCCAATTTTGACTTACACTTTTGGGGAATATAATATCTATACACAAATTTGGAAAAGTAGTGTTTTCCTGTTGAATTTACTTTGATCATGTTGTTATAAGGAATTGTGGGCCAGGGATTTAGCTCAGTGGTGTAAGTGCCTTCCTGGTATGAGCAAGGTTGTAAGTTCGATCCTGGTAAGCCCCCACCCCCCAAAAAGGGGAGGGGAATCGCATGAGTCAGAAACCAGCAGAGACCACTAGGCTTATGTAAAGGCAACATGATACAATATTTATTGTGCTTGGGTGCAGGCAGACAGAGGGCAGAAAGGTTATTCATGTGGTACAGAGAAAAATGGACACTTTTTATAGAATCAGGGACTTTAGGTGAGCAGATATGGGAATAGTTTAAAGTTTTCTAAATGTTGGGTGCCTCTGTGAGCAGTCCTTGAGGCATCCCACATAAACGTTTGAGTATTTTCAAATGTCATAGTGCTTGGAAGAGTCCATGCTCTAACTTATCTCCTTTTAAGACATCATACGTTTATTGGTCTTTGGACACTACCTAAATTACATAGTTTGGTAAGAATTCAGATACACAAGCCTAATGCATTCTCCAAGCTATTTGTTACTCTAAGGGTGGGAGTATGATACCAAGAAAGTAAGACAAGAAATACATTGAAACAATTAGTGGCTAAATTTACCATATCATAGGAATTTATAATTCAGGAATGATGATTGCTGTCTCATATTCCATTTGCAGTATTCCTTTGTTTTAATTTAACTGCAGTTTTGCTACAGTGCATTAGAATCAACTTTGATGATTAAAAGTTTTATAAAATTTTCAAATCAATAAATTTTTATCAGAATTCATGATAACCATTTTTCAAATATCTTCAATTTAAATCAAGAGCCAATATTCTACAAATACTGTAAACTTGTCACTTGCTTTCATTATGTCAACACAACTAATAAAGCTGATCTGTAGAAATTCTTATGCAAAAGT